>NC_087397.1:20390000-23115473 GCF_031307605.1 Tribolium castaneum | reverse complement strand
TGGAGCCAGCTGCAAGCCATTTTCTTTCATCCATCGTCCAATAATTTTGGACGTCATCTCTACTGTGCACATCAAGTTTTCGATGTCCTTCTCTATCACGACTAGTGCTAAGTCATCAGCATATGCCACTAGCGTTGCTTCTTTTGGAATTTCTAATCTAAGAACTCCATCATAAAGGATGTTCCACAAGGTCGGCCCCAATACCGAACCTTGTGGAACTCCACTCGTCACCTCCATGACTTGTCCCTCGCCCAAGTCTAGACTTCTTTCTGATAGGTAGCTACCTATCACTTTCCTCAGGTACATGGAGATGCCCTTTTTCCTCAAGGCCTCCATGATGTTTTGCCAGTTTGCCGAATTGAAGGCATTTTTCACATCAAAGGTGAGCAACACGCACCACCTCTTTCTTCTCGTGTCTCCAGAGTTAGCCCATCTTGCCAAGGCCATAACTCTGTCTACCGCGTCGAGGGTAGATTTGCCTTCTTGGAAGCCAAACTGTTCTTCACTTAGGCCTCCTTTCTCTTCCAGCTCTTTTTTGAGCTTTATCAGTATTAACTGTTCATACAGTTTCGCTACCACATTTAGGAGACAGATCGGCCTAAAATCCGATGGACTGCCTCCTTCTTTTCCGGGTTTTTTGAGTAGAACCAATTTAGCTCGTTTCCACTCTTTCGGAAATTTCCCTTCACGTAGGAGTCCGTTATAGGCTTCCAACATGAGAACCTCGCCTTGCTCGTGAGCAATTGCTTTAACAATTTCCACTGGAATGTTATCTAGTCCCGGTACTTTGCCCGTTTTTAGCTTTCGTACCGCTTGTTGCATTTCATTGGAGGTGATGCCCTCTACCTCACACGTCTCTGTGAGATTCCATCTTTTTATCTGATGTTTTGGGAACAGCACATCGGCTATTCTCTGTCTAAATTGTGGGCTTAGAGTGATTTGCTCTGAACCCAGTCTTAGTTTCCTGGTGGCTATTTGGTAACCAAGCCCCCATTGGTCTCTTTCGATTTCATTTATCAGTTCTTCCCATTTAGCCTCTTTAGCTTTTCTAATGAGAACCCGATAAATTTTCCTTTTCTGTTTATACAGCTCTGTTACCTCAATGACTTCTTCCAGTCTATTTCTGGCCCTCAGTCGCATCTGTCTTCGTTTGACAGAAATGCATTCTTTCCTTGCTCTCGCAATGTCATCGTTCCACCAGTAAACCCTTTGTTTACCTGTGTTTCTTGTTCGGCCTTTCTTCGGAAGGTGCATGTCGCATGCTTCCTTGATGGCCCCCACCATGCTGACGCAGTCTTTATTTTGTTTTGCGTTCATCCTTTCTACAAAGCTATGGCGAATCACCAGAGGGCTAAAGCCCTTGGTGTTCCATCCACAGCATCGCCCAGAGCTCTGACCGTTTCCGGTTCTTTCTCCGTCTAGTTTCAGTTGAAACGTAATAAACTGGTGATCGCTGAGAGTTTCTTCTTCCTCAACGGTCCAATTTCTCACCCACCGTGCAGCATTTTCGGTGCTGAAGGTGACATCTATCCAGGATTGATAACGTCCTTTCAAAAAAGTTGGTTTCATCCCATCATTGTAAACAACGCAGTTTAGCGTTGCTAGCCATTCAGACAACAGACGTCCCCTTTCGTCTTGTGTCTCCCCCCCCCATTCGGGTGACTTCGCATTGAAGTCACCCGTCACAACACAGGGTTTCCCGCCATGGGACCCTATGCTGCCCACTAGGTTACGCAGAGCACGCTCTGCTATGACAGTTTCGACATTGGGAGAAATGTAACAACTGTATATGATACACTCTCCCGTGTCTATCCATACAAAGCCAAGCCCCTTACCCCAGGCATAGACCTTTATCTTCTTGTTCATGACGGCAATGGCAACATCATTGGCATCGTCCGTCCACCATCCATTGCTGCGAACCCTCCCCTCGTTAGGTTCGCTCATCAGGATCACATCCCGACCTGTTCGTCTACAGAAGCTCGTTGCTGCGTCGTGGGCACCATGGCTTCTGTTCAAGTTAATTTGGAGGAACCTGATCACGGTGGTTTCTCGTTCTCAGCGCGAGCCGCCTTCTTTCGAAGACTCTCACACACCAGCGTCTTTGCTCGGTGACCCCTTACGCCGCAAACCGGGCAGAACATCTCCTTTTCGCAGGTCTTCACTGAATGACCTTCTTCTCCGCATCTGTGGCACAGTTTGGACCTGTCCACCCCTTGACATCGGGCCGCCATGTGTCCTGGCTCCCAACACCTATAACAGAAAACACTGTTAACTCGTTCAGTGATTTTGCATGTCACTAAACCAATCTTTATCTTGCCCTTACTCAAAATGGCGTCAGCACTTTTCGCAGATACTTTAATTGTAGCTACCTTACTCCCTCCGTATGCTTTTCGCAGAGATGTCACCTCCAAATCTGTGTTTGTGATGGTTCCATCCATAGCTGCTACTACGCTACTGACTATTTCAGTCTCCACTGCCAGCGCATCTAGGCCCTTCACATGTAGGACTTTGTCCTCTTTCGTGCTATCATCCCGTAGCACGATCTTACGATTTGCCATTTTGGAGCTTAGTGCCTCCTTGACTTTCTTTGCCTGATCTCCTTCTTTGCCAACTAGCAAAAGAAGTTTACCTTCTCTAGTCTTTCGGACTGCTCGTATCTCGCAGTCCGTTTCGGCCAAGCTTTCGCGTACTTCTTTGAGTACAGCTTCATATGTTTCGGTTTTGCTGCCTTGCACAATTACAGCATCCGTTTTTCTCATCCCTTTTGGTGATACAGATATGGCAGACTGGGCTTTCCCTTGGTCTCTCCATATCATTTCCTTTGCAATAGGTACACACAGTGTAACCTCCACATTTTCCCCTCTAAAGATGTATTCCAACATCTTTCTGAGGTGTTCTTCTCGGCCTGTAAGGTCGCTTCCAATAGCGACTTTTTCAATTTGAAGCTCTTTGAGTACTTCTTTCAACTCTTCCAAGGCTTCGTAGGTCTCTTTGAGATACCCACTTGCCTTATTTTTCTCGTCACCGGCAACTACAAACATATAGTTTTTCAGTGTCTCTTTTGGTCCTGCGACGTGTCCAACCACTACACTTCTTACAATTGGAGTCACTTTGCTTTCTATAGGGTTCTCCCCTTCCAGCACCGACTCTCTGTACTCAGGACATCGTTGATGCAACATTTTCAACAGTGCCCCTTCTTCCTTTTTGTCTCTACTCCTAATAATCGTTGGAGCAGCTTCTGGCATCATGGCAAGCGGATTTACTGCCTTAATCTTTACTTTTTCGAAGTAACTTTCTTTCCAGTCACGTTTCGAAAGGTCTTTAAAATCAACAAAGGATCTTTTATCCCCGATGTACAGCGGCTCTCTCAATTGTCCAGGCTGAGACATCTCTGTTACTTGTGTCGACTTCCCCCACATTTCAAGAGGAGTCTGAGTCTCTGCGTTTTTTGTTACAACTTCTTTTGTCTGGGTGGCTACCTGAATGCCCACCCCTTTGTTTTCTGGCGATTCGACGAGTACAACATCGTCATCGCTATCCTCCATTTGTATATGTCTCTGCCATTTAAAAATTTCTTCAAAGACATCATCTTGCATAGCTTGCATGTCTGCCATGGCATAACATACTGCTTTTGCGTCATTTTTGATCTCCCGTCGCGTGTTAGGAGTATCGTCAATTCTGTCTTGCAGTACCTTGACCTTTTTTGCCAGTCTGCTTGTCACTTGTGTAAAGGCCTGTAGGATATCAGTACAGGTTATATTTCCTAGTACCAGGCTTTTCTGTTTTTTTATTCTAGTTTCAACTAGCTTTTTAACTTTATGTGCTTCCTCAGGAGTAGACACTCTTTTCCTTTTTGGAATTGCGCCTGTTGGTGTTTCCTTGTACACTTCGATCGTTTCGTCTAGCTTGGGTGTTTGTCCCACTATCAAGCTAGTTTGCACTTTTCTTTGTGGAGATCGAGGCGTCATGCTTGATCTACCAAACGGGTTAATGTTCCCCAAACTCGAGTCCTCTCCTGGAGTTTTAGGATTCTCTGCCTCGTCCAGTTTGGCGGTTTGCTTCCCCGCCGCTACTTTCAAAGCATCTGTTTTCGACAGGTCTTTCCTCAGAGTACCTTCTCCAGCCAGTTTCCCAGCTTCTTTCTCCTGTTTTAAAAATACCTTTTTCATGTGGATCCCACGAGTACGGGCGATGAGGTGGGGTCCATCCCAGGGGAGCGCCCGCTCCTAGGACAAGGCGTTTTCTATGTACTATGGGGACGCACCATCTCCCATAGTCGTTTCACCTGGTTTGACTGGGCACCTCCCAGCCATGGCTGTTGCATCCAACAGCCACAACCCGCTTGGTCGGAAAACTGCAAAAGCCGCCAGCGAATTAAGGATTTTTTATAGAGGTTTTCATCCTCGTAGGCCGGCCGGTTAAGGCAAGCCTCCCGATCCCATCAGCCGAGACGTTCCCTACACTACGCCTTGTGCAGAGTCGTTGAATCGACCTCTGGATCTGCGGTATTAGGAGGGGCTGGCGCTCAGCTCCCCCAGCTAAGATTTCATCCAAGGTCGCCACACCCTGTCACCGGGCTTTCCGGCGTTCTTTAATGGATTGTTTATAGAGGTTTACTCCTCGCAGGACAAAAGTCCCCCCGTTCCCCCTTGAGGGTTTACGGTATGCTAAGGGGATGCTCTTAGTAGGTGCTCCGACACACACTTAAGCCCCTCCACCACGACAAGGTGGCATCCCATCGGAGGGGACCTGACCTGACCTGACCTGACCTGACCTGACCTGACCTGACCTGACCTGACCTGACCTGACCTGACCTGACCTGACCTGACCTGACCTGACCTGACCTGACCTGACCTGACCTGACCTGACCTGACCTGACCTGACCTGACCTGACCTGACCTGACCTGACCTGACCTGACCTGACCTGACCTGACCTGACCTGACCTGACCTGACCTGACCTGACCTGACCTGACCTGACCTGACCTGACCTGACCTGACCTGACCTGACCTGACCTGACCTGACCTGACCTGACCTGACCTGACCTGACCTGACCTGACCTGACCTGACCTGACCTTTTTTTTTTTTTTTTTTTTTTTTTTTTTTTTTTTTTTCCGGAGGAGAGGAAAATACGTTACGTACACCCCGGTTTCTATTGTGAGACCGGGGTAGTGTGGGGCTCTCCGACTAGGTGGACGTGTCGGCCTACCCACTAAAAACCTCTCCTCCTGTTCCTCCGCAGATGTTCGGAATCGCTTTCGCATTACTTCGAACTAATGCTGCTTTCTTTTCCGCTAAGTTGGCAGCCTTCCTTCCCTCCTTAGCTCTTCCCTTTCCTTCGTTCTTATAATATTTCTGACGAGTTGTGAGGTGCTCGCCCAGTTCTCTTCCGATGATAGCATCACTTCCACGAATTCCTCAGCATTGGGCCACGTGAGAGTCTTCTTCATGTATTCGAGCCTTTCTCCGTCGAACCTCTCGCACAAGAAGAGGGTGTGCTCCGGGTCATCCCTGTCCTCACCACAGAACCAGCACCTCTCGTCCGCAGTTTTGCCTATCCTGTGCAGGTAGGTTCCAAAACATCCATGACCCGTCAAGGCTTGGGTCAGGTAGAAGTCGGTATGGCCTTGTTTTCTGTCCAGCCAGGGACCGATATCTGGGATCAACTTTCTGGTCCACGCCCCGTTCTGGGCGTTCTGCCAGGCCGCTTGCCATTTCCGGCGGGTCCTGTCCTCAACGGCTTTCCGCGCCCCGGGACCCATCCTTCTGATCTCTACCCTCTCCTCGATCGCCAGGGCCATGGGTTTCGTTCCGGCGATTACCTGTAGCGCCTCGTTCGAGGTGGTACGGTAGGCGCTGGTCACCCGCAGTAGTGCCGTCCTCTGTGCCCTCTCCAGTTTTTCCAGGCTTTTGCTTTTAAGGTGCCTTGACCCCCAGATTTCAGCGCCGTACAGGATCTGGCTCCGCGCCACCGCCACCAGCATCCTCCTCCTGTATGGCTTCGCCCCCCCTGTGTTTGGCATCAGCCTGGACAGGGCTGCCATTGTCCTTTCCGCCTTGGCGGCAACCTCCTCTACGTGTGGTGCAAATCTTAACTCCTTATCGAGCCTGACCCCCAGGTACTTTATGGAGGTTTGCGGAGATATATCTTCGCCCATCAGGGAGAACTTAATCTCACGCGGCCTCCTTCTGCCCGTGAGTAAAGTTGCCTCTGTTTTGTGCGCTGCCACACTCAGTCCAGTGTCCTCCATCCACTCTGCCACCTTTTGTAACGTCTGGTTTACCAGCGCCATCATCTCCTCTTCGTTTCTGGAGGACACCAGGACGGCCAGGTCGTCTGCGAACGCCAGCGTCCTCACTCCTACGGGCATCTCTAGCCTAAGCACAGCATCATACAGGACGTTCCATAGAGTCGGGCCCAAGACCGAGCCCTGTGGGACGCCGCACGTCATCTCGACGTATTCCTCCCCTTCCCCCACCAGGATTCCCCTGTCCTGCAGGTAGTCCTGTATGAGCGCTAACAGGGCTTTGTTGATTCGTTTTCCTTCTAGTGCCTCGATGATTTTCTTCCATGGAGCCGAATTAAAAGCGTTTTCGACGTCTATGGCGACGATGGCACATAGGTCCTTCCGGCCCCAGGTGCCCCGGTTGGCCGTTTCGGCAAACTTTAGTACCTCCTCCATGGCGTCTAAGGTAGACCTTCCTTTTCTAAATCCGAATTGGGAGTCCGCCAGCCCCCCCTTCTCGTCAAGTTCTTTCTCTAGCCTGGATCTGATGAGGTGCTCGAAGAGCTTTCCCATAATGTCGAGGAGACATATTGGCCTAAACTTCCTAATGCCTTCCGAATCTTGCTTCGTTTTCGGTATCAATACAAGTTTGGCTTCTTTCCACCTAGTTGGGAATTCTCCTTTTCCCGCGGATGCATTGATCACCGCAAGAACGTCACTGGTTGCCTCTTCCACCACCAGTTTTACAATCTCGGCTTGGATGCCGTCTGGACCTGGTGCTCTCTTTACCCGGAGTCTGCTCGCTGCATCCCTCAGCTCTTGTTCGCTGAACTCGATCTTCTCCTGGCAGGGCTCCTTTTGCCAAACCGTCCGTTCCCTACGAGGAAAGAGCTTCTTCACGGCTTCCTTCGTCTCCTCCTTGGAGGGCGGCGTCTCTTTTCTGAACTTCCCCATGGCTACCTTATAGCCCTTACCCCAGGGGTCTTCCTCTATCATTTCTATCAGCTCTTTCCACGCCGTTTGCTTCGCCTTCTTTATGTGTCCCCGAAGTTCCTTCTTGGTCATTCTGTACCGGTCTTCTAATTGCTGTATTTGTTCCGACGTAGTTTTCCTGCATTTACGCCCCCGCCCAAGAGTTCTTCTTGCTTTAAGGCACTTTGCCCTTTGCTCGGCAATGTCTCGGTTCCACCAGTACACTGGTCTTTTGTGTGCTGGGTGCCCCCCCCTACATGTGGCAAAGGAGGAGTTGCACATTTCCTCGATCTTTTGCATCAGTGTCCCTGTTGACCAGTGTCTGCCTCTACCACTGATCTCCTTCCTCACGAGTTCTCGATAGATGTTCAGTCCTTCTCCGTCGATTTTCCAGCTCTTCCTTACCCTCTTCGTTCTTGCTTCGTTTTCCTCTTTCGTTTTACATATTTCGAAGTAGATGTCCCTGTGGTCGCTGAGATTCTCCTCTGGGAGTACCTTCCAGTTCTTAATCTTATCCGCGAGGCCGTTCGACGTAATTGTAAGATCTATATTGGAAACGCTCTCCCCTCTCACAAAGGTGGGCTCGTCCCCCGTGTTTTGAATGGTGTAGTCTCTTTGGGCTATCCAATCCATAAGGATCCGTCCCCTTTCGTCCTCTTTTTTGGAGCCCCAAGCCGGCGACTTGGCGTTGAAATCGCCAACAATTATGCACTCCTCTCCGCTGGAATTTAGGTGGCCTTCTAATTCCCTAAGGAGCTGTTTGAACTCATCCAGAGTGGAGTTGGGCGATATGTAGCATCCATATAATGCGTACCCCCTGTACTCCACTCCCACGAAACCATTTCCAATATGTTTCCTAAGTGCCTCCGCCTTGTTGAATTGTCTGATTGCCACGTCTTTCCTCCTATCCAGCGTCCAAGGGCCCATTTCGGATAGTTTCTTATTTGGTTCCGCCACCACCGCGATGTCTATCTGTCTATCGTGAACTGTTCCGTGGAGTAGCTGGAAGGCTTCCCTGCTTCGGTTTAGGTTACACTGCAACACTTTTATTTTGTCTGGGCGTCCTGTTGGTCTTCCTCGTCCTCCTCCGCCCCTAAGACGGAGGGAGTCGCTGGGGAGTCCGGTTGAGACGCATGGGGTGTCGGGTGGGACTGTCCCGGACCGGGCTGCCCCGGCCCGGTCCGGGCACCCTCATGCTTCTCTGGTGAGGGGGGAGGGAAGGTCCCCCTCTATGTGTGGTTTCGCTGTATCCGTCCTGGCTTCTGGCACTTTACCTACCTCCTCGGTCTCCATCTGTGACATGTGTTTTTCTTCCGTTTGGGGTGGATGTCCGTTCTTTGCTGTACTGATGCTACGGATAAGTTTCCTAACTTCTTTTCTGCGAACGGGGCATTTATTTGATCCCGTCCTGTGGCCCTCCTCGTTGCATTGTAAGCAATATTCATTGCCCCGGCAGTCTGAGATTTTATGCCCCGGCTTGCCGCATTTCCTGCACAGGTTCTTTCTTTCCGGTCCGCTACACTTTGTGGAGATGTGTCCCTGTCCCCAGCACTTATAGCATCTTACGAGCTCGACCTTCTCGGTAGTGGTGCATAGACACAATCCTATTCTGATTTGCCTTTGGGTTAAAAGGCTTTCTCCTAGGTCCTTTTTGACCTGTATCGTCGCGACCTGCATTTCCGCTGGTCCCTTCCTTAGTGCTTTAACAACTATTTCTTGGGGCTGTACCTCCATTTTCTTTCCGACAGCTTCCGAGATTTGTTCCGCTGTGATATCGGCTTCGATGTTTCCGATATGTAGCTCCATTCCCTCTCCCCTAGGTCTGCTGATTGTCACCGATATGGCGTTGTCCTCTTCCACTATTGTCTTCCTGGCGTTTGCCAATGCTTCCTCGTTATTCTCGGTAACGATCAGAAGGTCGCCCTTATTGGTCTTGAGTGCCTTATATATTTTAAGATTCTCCGAGTTACCCAATGTCTTTTTGACTTTCTTGAGAAGGTCAATATACTCGCACCCAGGCTTCCGTACTATGAGTGCCCCAGTTTGTTTTTCCACACCTCTTCTCTTTGTTTGTTTTGGATTTGGATTTGCCGTGGATATCCCGTTTACGGTGAAATTTTGGGGAACATGTATAGCCAGTTCTCTTCCCTTGTTCCTAAAAGCGATTTCCGCCAGTTTTCTTAGCTGATCGAGGGATGCCCTCGGAGGGATTGGGATGGCAACTTTTACCCTACCTTCGACCTGCATTGCATCAGCAATGTCCCTCAGTTTCTTTAAGATTTCTGCATTTAATGCTTTATCTTCCCAATTTGTCATCGACTTCTCGATCCGAATCTTCCATACGTATTTTGTGTTTACCTTTGACTTGAACTTCGTTGTCTGTACAATGTAAGAGATGTCGTCTTGTTCTTCCTCTTCCTCGACCAATTCTGGGTATCTCTCTTTGAACAGCCTCCCCATAGCTGTGGTGTCTAAACCCCCATCCTCTTCGTTGAGGAAAATTCCCAGGTCCCAGTCTCTAGATGCGGCAAGCGGTGATCCCTTGATTACCTTCGTAGCTTGATAGACGTCTTGCGGCCATTCTAGGTTTAGTACTCTCTCAACCTCCGCATATGTGCCGGGACGGTCCATCTGTGTCAGGATTTCCCTCCTGATGGATTCTTTGTCGTCATCGGTGCTTTGGGCGGTGGCGTCTACCCCTTGTTTCTGCTCCCTTGACCTGACCTGACCTGACCTGACCTGACCTGACCTGACCTGACCTGACCTGACCTGACCTGACCTGACCTGACCTGACCTGACCTGACCTGACCTGACCTGACCTGACCTGACCTGACCTGACCTGACCTGACCTGACCTGACCTGACCTGACCTGACCTGACCTGACCTGACCTGACCTGACCTGACCTGACCTGACCTGACCTGACCTGACCTGACCTGACCTGACCTGACCTGACCTGACCTGACCTGACCTGACCTGACCTGACCTGACCTGACCTGACCTGACCTGACCTGACCTGACCTGACCTGACCTGACCTGACCTGACCTGACCTGACCTGACCTGACCTGACCTGACCTGACCTGACCTGACCTGACCTGACCTGACCTGACCTGACCTGACCTGACCTGACCTGACCTGACCTGACCTGACCTGACCTGACCTGACCTGACCTGACCTGACCTGACCTGACCTGACCTGACCTGACCTGACCTGACCTGACCTGACCTGACCTGACCTGACCTGACCTGACCTGACCTGACCTGACCTGACCTGACCTGACCTGACCTGACCTGACCTGACCTGACCTGACCTGACCTGACCTGACCTGACCTGACCTGACCTGACCTGACCTGACCTGACCTGACCTGACCTGACCTGACCTGACCTGACCTGACCTGACCTGACCTGACCTGACCTGACCTGACCTGACCTGACCTGACCTGACCTGACCTGACCTGACCTGACCTGACCTGACCTGACCTGACCTGACCTGACCTGACCTGACCTGACCTGACCTGACCTGACCTGACCTGACCTGACCTGACCTGACCTGACCTGACCTGACCTGACCTGACCTGACCTGACCTGACCTGACCTGACCTGACCTGACCTGACCTGACCTGACCTGACCTGACCTGACCTGACCTGACCTGACCTTTTTTTTTTTTTTACTACCCAGGAGCCCCACCCCGCTCCTGGACGTGGAACCCGACCTTAAGGTAGAATTGGTTCCCCCGTTCTTCACCTACCCGAAGCCCCGGTATCGCCGTTAGGCATGTCTTCAGGGGGCCGGGCTTGTCTGTTTCTACGCCTCCACTAGCTTCAGCTCCTGCGTCTTATGACGCTTCTTTTCATTTAGCCATTGCCATTGACCCAAGCCGTCGCCCGCCTCCTGCGATTGGCGTCGGTCAAATCAATGGTTGACTGATTCCACCTGTTTTAAATACTCGTCAGCACCTCTGACGAGTCTCTTGGGCTGTTTATTTGCCCAGTCTTTTCATCCTCCATTTTGAATTTCAAAATGTCTTCAGTGCAACGTTGCACTGTTCTCCAATTTTTATTGCTTCTCAGCATAATCTCTACCAGATTATCTGGATTGATTTTCTCATTGACGAGCTGTTCCAGCCTATGCCGTATCCCAGCCCATTTTCCACATTGGAACAATACGTGCTCGGCAGTGTCCATCTCACCGCAGTACACGCATCTGTCATTTTCTGCTCGATGCATTTTCCTCAAATAACATCGGAAGTCCCCGTGTCCTGAGAGAAATTGTGTCAAGTAAAAATTTACCTGACCCGCATTCTTCTTTCTTTCTATCCACTGTCTTATATCTGGAATAAGACGGTGCGTCCATCTACCTTTGGAACTTGCATTCCATCTGTTCTGCCATTCTTTAATAGACCATTCCCGCGCCTCGCGCTTGGTGTGTGTTCTATTTCTTACCTTGACTGTCTCATGGATTCTGAGATCAATGGGAATCATCCCAGCTATTACTTGGACAGCATCCGCCGAAACGGTTCGGTATGCCGAGCATACGCGAAGAGCTGTCTTTCTCTGAACCTGTACCAATCTTTCTTGGTACTTCAACATGTCGAGTGCAGTAGGACCCCAGATTGGTGCCGCATACATGACAATCGAATTTACTACTTCTGCCATTACCTTCCTCTTTGAAGGTGATGGTCCTTTTACGTTTGGCATTAGCCTCCCCAGCATTGCCCCCATCTTTTCTGCTTTAGCTGCCACACGCATTACGTGTGACGTAAAAGTCATTCTCTGGTTTATGTCTACTCCCAAGTACCTGACATTTTGTTTAGGTCTTAGCTCAACATTTTCCACCTTGAAGACAACGTTCTTGTCTGGTCTACGTCCGCCTGCAAGAAGCACAGCTTCAGTCTTTTCTGGAGCCAGCTGCAAGCCATTTTCTTTCATCCATCGTCCAATAATTTTGGACGTCATCTCTACTGTGCACATCAAGTTTTCGATGTCCTTCTCTATCACGACTAGTGCTAAGTCATCAGCATATGCCACTAGCGTTGCTTCTTTTGGAATTTCTAATCTAAGAACTCCATCATAAAGGATGTTCCACAAGGTCGGCCCCAATACCGAACCTTGTGGAACTCCACTCGTCACCTCCATGACTTGTCCCTCGCCCAAGTCTAGACTTCTTTCTGATAGGTAGCTACCTATCACTTTCCTCAGGTACATGGAGATGCCCTTTTTCCTCAAGGCCTCCATGATGTTTTGCCAGTTTGCCGAATTGAAGGCATTTTTCACATCAAAGGTGAGCAACACGCACCACCTCTTTCTTCTCGTGTCTCCAGAGTTAGCCCATCTTGCCAAGGCCATAACTCTGTCTACCGCGTCGAGGGTAGATTTGCCTTCTTGGAAGCCAAACTGTTCTTCACTTAGGCCTCCTTTCTCTTCCAGCTCTTTTTTGAGCTTTATCAGTATTAACTGTTCATACAGTTTCGCTACCACATTTAGGAGACAGATCGGCCTAAAATCCGATGGACTGCCTCCTTCTTTTCCGGGTTTTTTGAGTAGAACCAATTTAGCTCGTTTCCACTCTTTCGGAAATTTCCCTTCACGTAGGAGTCCGTTATAGGCTTCCAACATGAGAACCTCGCCTTGCTCGTGAGCAATTGCTTTAACAATTTCCACTGGAATGTTATCTAGTCCCGGTACTTTGCCCGTTTTTAGCTTTCGTACCGCTTGTTGCATTTCATTGGAGGTGATGCCCTCTACCTCACACGTCTCTGTGAGATTCCATCTTTTTATCTGATGTTTTGGGAACAGCACATCGGCTATTCTCTGTCTAAATTGTGGGCTTAGAGTGATTTGCTCTGAACCCAGTCTTAGTTTCCTGGTGGCTATTTGGTAACCAAGCCCCCATTGGTCTCTTTCGATTTCATTTATCAGTTCTTCCCATTTAGCCTCTTTAGCTTTTCTAATGAGAACCCGATAAATTTTCCTTTTCTGTTTATACAGCTCTGTTACCTCAATGACTTCTTCCAGTCTATTTCTGGCCCTCAGTCGCATCTGTCTTCGTTTGACAGAAATGCATTCTTTCCTTGCTCTCGCAATGTCATCGTTCCACCAGTAAACCCTTTGTTTACCTGTGTTTCTTGTTCGGCCTTTCTTCGGAAGGTGCATGTCGCATGCTTCCTTGATGGCCCCCACCATGCTGACGCAGTCTTTATTTTGTTTTGCGTTCATCCTTTCTACAAAGCTATGGCGAATCACCAGAGGGCTAAAGCCCTTGGTGTTCCATCCACAGCATCGCCCAGAGCTCTGACCGTTTCCGGTTCTTTCTCCGTCTAGTTTCAGTTGAAACGTAATAAACTGGTGATCGCTGAGAGTTTCTTCTTCCTCAACGGTCCAATTTCTCACCCACCGTGCAGCATTTTCGGTGCTGAAGGTGACATCTATCCAGGATTGATAACGTCCTTTCAAAAAAGTTGGTTTCATCCCATCATTGTAAACAACGCAGTTTAGCGTTGCTAGCCATTCAGACAACAGACGTCCCCTTTCGTCTTGTGTCTCCCCCCCCCATTCGGGTGACTTCGCATTGAAGTCACCCGTCACAACACAGGGTTTCCCGCCATGGGACCCTATGCTGCCCACTAGGTTACGCAGAGCACGCTCTGCTATGACAGTTTCGACATTGGGAGAAATGTAACAACTGTATATGATACACTCTCCCGTGTCTATCCATACAAAGCCAAGCCCCTTACCCCAGGCATAGACCTTTATCTTCTTGTTCATGACGGCAATGGCAACATCATTGGCATCGTCCGTCCACCATCCATTGCTGCGAACCCTCCCCTCGTTAGGTTCGCTCATCAGGATCACATCCCGACCTGTTCGTCTACAGAAGCTCGTTGCTGCGTCGTGGGCACCATGGCTTCTGTTCAAGTTAATTTGGAGGAACCTGATCACGGTGGTTTCTCGTTCTCAGCGCGAGCCGCCTTCTTTCGAAGACTCTCACACACCAGCGTCTTTGCTCGGTGACCCCTTACGCCGCAAACCGGGCAGAACATCTCCTTTTCGCAGGTCTTCACTGAATGACCTTCTTCTCCGCATCTGTGGCACAGTTTGGACCTGTCCACCCCTTGACATCGGGCCGCCATGTGTCCTGGCTCCCAACACCTATAACAGAAAACACTGTTAACTCGTTCAGTGATTTTGCATGTCACTAAACCAATCTTTATCTTGCCCTTACTCAAAATGGCGTCAGCACTTTTCGCAGATACTTTAATTGTAGCTACCTTACTCCCTCCGTATGCTTTTCGCAGAGATGTCACCTCCAAATCTGTGTTTGTGATGGTTCCATCCATAGCTGCTACTACGCTACTGACTATTTCAGTCTCCACTGCCAGCGCATCTAGGCCCTTCACATGTAGGACTTTGTCCTCTTTCGTGCTATCATCCCGTAGCACGATCTTACGATTTGCCATTTTGGAGCTTAGTGCCTCCTTGACTTTCTTTGCCTGATCTCCTTCTTTGCCAACTAGCAAAAGAAGTTTACCTTCTCTAGTCTTTCGGACTGCTCGTATCTCGCAGTCCGTTTCGGCCAAGCTTTCGCGTACTTCTTTGAGTACAGCTTCATATGTTTCGGTTTTGCTGCCTTGCACAATTACAGCATCCGTTTTTCTCATCCCTTTTGGTGATACAGATATGGCAGACTGGGCTTTCCCTTGGTCTCTCCATATCATTTCCTTTGCAATAGGTACACACAGTGTAACCTCCACATTTTCCCCTCTAAAGATGTATTCCAACATCTTTCTGAGGTGTTCTTCTCGGCCTGTAAGGTCGCTTCCAATAGCGACTTTTTCAATTTGAAGCTCTTTGAGTACTTCTTTCAACTCTTCCAAGGCTTCGTAGGTCTCTTTGAGATACCCACTTGCCTTATTTTTCTCGTCACCGGCAACTACAAACATATAGTTTTTCAGTGTCTCTTTTGGTCCTGCGACGTGTCCAACCACTACACTTCTTACAATTGGAGTCACTTTGCTTTCTATAGGGTTCTCCCCTTCCAGCACCGACTCTCTGTACTCAGGACATCGTTGATGCAACATTTTCAACAGTGCCCCTTCTTCCTTTTTGTCTCTACTCCTAATAATCGTTGGAGCAGCTTCTGGCATCATGGCAAGCGGATTTACTGCCTTAATCTTTACTTTTTCGAAGTAACTTTCTTTCCAGTCACGTTTCGAAAGGTCTTTAAAATCAACAAAGGATCTTTTATCCCCGATGTACAGCGGGACCTGACCTGACCTGACCTGACCTGACCTGACCTGACCTGACCTGACCTGACCTGACCTGACCTGACCTGACCTGACCTGACCTGACCTGACCTGACCTGACCTGACCTGACCTGACCTGACCTGACCTGACCTGACCTGACCTGACCTGACCTGACCTGACCTGACCTGACCTGACCTGACCTGACCTGACCTGACCTGACCTGACCTGACCTGACCTGACCTGACCTGACCTGACCTGACCTGACCTGACCTGACCTGACCTGACCTGACCTGACCTGACCTGACCTGACCTGACCTGACCTGACCTGACCTGACCTGACCTGACCTGACCTGACCTGACCTGACCTGACCTGACCTGACCTGACCTGACCTGACCTGACCTGACCTGACCTGACCTGACCTGACCTGACCTGACCTGACCTGACCTGACCTGACCTGACCTGACCTGACCTGACCTGACCTGACCTGACCTGACCTGACCTGACCTGACCTGACCTGACCTGACCTGACCTGACCTGACCTGACCTGACCTGACCTGACCTGACCTGACCTGACCTGACCTGACCTGACCTGACCTGACCTGACCTGACCTGACCTGACCTGACCTGACCTGACCTGACCTGACCTGACCTGACCTGACCTGACCTGACCTGACCTGACCTGACCTGACCTGACCTGACCTGACCTGACCTGACCTGACCTGACCTGACCTGACCTGACCTGACCTGACCTGACCTGACCTGACCTGACCTGACCTGACCTGACCTGACCTGACCTGACCTGACCTGACCTGACCTGACCTGACCTGACCTGACCTGACCTGACCTGACCTGACCTGACCTGACCTGACCTGACCTGACCTGACCTGACCTGACCTGACCTGACCTGACCTGACCTGACCTGACCTGACCTGACCTGACCTGACCTGACTTTTTTTTTTTTTTTTTTTTTTTTATTCGGAGGAGAGGAAAATACGTTACGTACACCCCGGTTTCTATTGTGAGACCGGGGTAGTGTGGGGCTCTCCGACTAGGTGGACGTGTCGGCCTACCCACTAAAAACCTCTCCTCCTGTTCCTCCGCAGATGTTCGGAATCGCTTTCGCATTACTTCGAACAAATGCTGCTTTCTTTTCCGCTAAGTTGGCAGCCTTCCTTCCCTCCTTAGCTCTTCCCTTTCCTTCGTTCTTATAATATTTCTGACGAGTTGTGAGGTGTTCGCCCAGTTCTCTTCCGATGATAGCATCACTTCCACGAATTCCTCAGCATTGGGCCACGTGAGAGTCTTCTTCATGTATTCGAGCCTTTCTCCGTCGAACCTCTCGCACAAGAAGAGGGTGTGCTCCGGGTCATCCCTGTCCTCACCACAGAACTCGATGCCCCGGCCCGGTCCGGGCACCCTCATGCTTCTCTGGTGAGGGGGGAGGGAAGGTCCCCCTCTATGTGTGGTTTCACTGTATCCGTCCTGGCTTCTGGCACTTTACCTACCTCCTCGGTCTCCATCTGTGACATGTGTTTTTCTTCCGTTTGGGGTGGATGTCCGTTCTTTGCTGTACTGATGCTACGGATAAGTTTCCTAACTTCTTTCCTGCGAACGGGGCATTTATTTGATCCCGTCCTGTGGCCCTCCTCGTTGCATTGTAAGCAATATTCATTGCCCCGGCAGTCTGAGATTTTATGCCCCGGCTTGCCGCATTTCCTGCACAGGTTCTTTCTTTCCGGTCCGCTACACTTTGTGGAGATGTGTCCCTGTCCCCAGCACTTATAGCATCTTACGAGCTCGACCTTCTCGGTAGTGGTGCATAGACACAATCCTATTCTGATTTGCCTTTGGGTTAAAAGGCTTTCTCCTAGGTCCTTTTTGACCTGTATCGTCGCGACCTGCATTTCCGCTGGTCCCTTCCTTAGTGCTTTAACAACTATTTCTTGGGGCTGTACCGCCATTTTCTTTCCGACAGCTTCCGAGATTTGTTCCGCTGTGATATCGGCTTCGATGTTTCCGATATGTAGCTCCATTCCCTCTCCCCTAGGTCTGCTGATTGTCACCGATATGGCGTTGTCCTCTTCCACTATTGTCTTCCTGGCGTTTGCCAATGCTTCCTCGTTATTCTCGGTAACGATCAGAAGGTCGCCCTTATTGGTCTTGAGTGCCTTATATATTTTAAGATTCTCCGAGTTACCCAATGTCTTTTTGACTTTCTTGAGAAGGTCAATATACTCGCACCCAGGCTTCCGTACTATGAGTGCCCCAGTTTGTTTTTCCACACCTCTTCTCTTTGTTTGTTTTGGATTTGGATTTGCCGTGGGTATCCCGTTTACGGTGAAATTTTGGGGAACATGTATAGCCAGTTCTCTTCCCTTGTTCCTAAAAGCGATTTCCGCCAGTTTTCTTAGCTGATCGAGGGATGCCCTCGGAGGGATTGGGATGGCAACTTTTACCCTACCTTCGACCTGCATTGCATCAGCAATGTCCCTCAGTTTCTTTAAGATTTCTGCATTTAATGCTTTATCTTCCCAATTTGTCATCGACTTCTCGATCCGAATCTTCCATACGTATTTTGTGTTTACCTTTGACTTGAACTTCGTTGTCTGTACAATGTAAGAGATGTCGTCTTGTTCTTCCTCTTCCTCGACCAATTCTGGGTATCTCTCTTTGAACAGCCTCCCCATAGCTGTGGTGTCTAAACCCCCATCCTCTTCGTTGAGGAAAATTCCCAGGTCCCAGTCTCTAGATGCGGCAAGCGGTGATCCCTTGATTACCTTCGTAGCTTGATAGACGTCTTGCGGCCATTCTAGGTTTAGTACTCTCTCAACCTCCGCATATGTGCCGGGACGGTCCATCTGTGTCAGGATTTCCCTCCTGATGGATTCTTTGTCGTCATCGGTGCTTTGGGCGGTGGCGTCTACCCCTTGTTTCTGCTCCCTTTCCCTTTCAAGATCTTGGAGCGTCCGTTTGAGGATCTCAATTTCCTTTGCCTGCTTAGCTGCTTGCTGTTTAACCGCCTCCAGCTCCGCCCTGAGAGTCTTGGTATCCTCAGCCTCCTGTGGCGGGTCCGTCTGCGCATCCGCATCGTAGGTGATCCTTTCTACAGGCTCCCATCTCACTTCCTCCAACCAGGCCTTTATGGACTCATTTGCGAAAACTTTAGTGTTCCTATTGATGCTCTCCACCATATGTACGATCTCTTTCTTGGGCTGGTACGATGCTTTGATGGTGTTATTCAGCTTCTCCGCTATTTTGACGATATTTCCTATTGCCTCAATCGCCGAGAAGGCTACTGCACTTTCCTTTTTATTGTAAGCAGTCTTTGGACTTGGCGATGAGTCGACGTACTTCCTCTTTTTTGTACTGCCCTCCGATAGGGAACTACACCTCTGTAGTCTGCTAATGAGATTTAATCTGCTGTGTAGAGGACCTGTTTTCGGTGTATCCACCATACTACCAGAAGCTCTTCCAGCCCCCTCCGCTTGGTCTTTCTCTTTCTCTCCAGTAGCAAGAAGCATCTCGGCCTGGTTGCCCACCGAAGATGCCCCACGGTTGCTTGCTGACGGTCGGGAGAGGCCCGCTTTACCACCTCCGGCGACCGGCACTGGGGAACTTCCCCCCTGTGCAGTAAACTTATTTCCTTTTTCGTCCTCCATCATATAAACCAAGCTCGTAGAATTTCATTTTATGCCTCCTGGCAGGCGTGTTGTCGTCTTGTCCTTTGTCGAATCCCCTCCATCCTTAACCTGGTCCTTGTCCATTGCGGTCTGCCGTGTTTTTTATCCAGGAGGTTGTCTCCTCCCTGCGCTATTGGTCCGCGGTGGCTATTTTATTTCACCACTACCCGCCGGCAAGCCGGTGAGGGCTTTCCCCTATCCGCCACCTGGGGGACGCGCCCAGTAGCGGTTGGCCTCCGCCCTGGGACCTGACCTGACCTGACCTGACCTGACCTGACCTGACCTGACCTGACCTGACCTGACCTGACCTGACCTGACCTGACCTGACCTGACCTGACCTGACCTGACCTGACCTGACCTGACCTGACCTGACCTGACCTGACCTGACCTGACCTGACCTGACCTGACCTGACCTGACCTGACCTGACCTGACCTGACCTGACCTGACCTGACCTGACCTGACCTGACCTGACCTGACCTGACCTGACCTGACCTGACCTGACCTGACCTGACCTGACCTGACCTGACCTGACCTGACCTGACCTGACCTGACCTGACCTGACCTGACCTGACCTGACCTGACCTGACCTGACCTGACCTGACCTGACCTGACCTGACCTGACCTGACCTGACCTGACCTGACCTGACCTGACCTGACCTGACCTGACCTGACCTGACCTGACCTGACCTGACCTGACCTGACCTGACCTGACCTGACCTGACCTGACCTGACCTGACCTGACCTGACCTGACCTGACCTGACCTGACCTGACCTGACCTGACCTGACCTGACCTGACCTGACCTGACCTGACCTGACCTTTTTTTTTTTTTTTTAACCCAGGAGCCCCACCCCGCTCCTGGACGTGGAACCCGACCTTAAGGTAGAATTGGTTCCCCCGTTCTTCACCTACCCGAAGCCCCGGTATCGCCGTTAGGCATGTCTTCAGGGGGCCGGGCTCGTCTGTTTCTACGCCTCCACTAGCTTCAGCTCCTGCGTCTTATGACGCTTCTTTTCATTTAGCCATTGCCATTGACCCAAGCCGTCGCCCGCCTCCTGCGATTGGCGTCGGTCAAATCAATGGATGACTGATTCCACCTGCTTTAAATACTCGTCAGCACCTCTGACGAGTCTCCTGGGCTGTTTATTTGCCCAGTCTTTTCATCCTCCATTTTGAATTTCAAAATGTCTTCAGTGCAACGTTGCACTTTTCTCCAATTTTTATTGCTTCTCAGCATAATCTCTACCAGATTATCTGGATTGATTTTCTCATTGACGAGCTGTTCCAGCCTATGCCGTATCCCAGCCCATTTTCCACATTGGAACAATACGTGCTCGGCAGTGTCCATCTCACCGCAGTACACGCATCTGTCATTTTCTGCTCGATGCATTTTCCTCAAATAACATCGGAAGTCGCCGTGTCCTGAGAGAAATTGTGTCAAGTAAAAATTTACCTGACCCGCATTCTTCTTTCTTTCTATCCACTGTCTTATATCTGGAATAAGACGGTGCGTCCATCTGCCTTTGGAACTTGCATTCCATCTGTTCTGCCATTCTTTAATAGACCATTCCCGCGCCTCGCGCTTGGTGTGTGTTCTATTTCTTACCTTGACTGTCTCATGGATTCTGAGATCAATGGGAATCATCCCAGCTATTACTTGGACAGCATCCGCCGAAACGGTTCGGTATGCCGAGCATACGCGAAGAGCTGTCTTTCTCTGAACCTGTACCAATCTTTCTTGGTACTTCAACATGTCGAGTGCAGTAGGACCCCAGATTGGTGCCGCATACATGACAATCGAATTTACTACTTCTGCCATTACCTTCCTCTTTGAAGGTGATGGTCCTTTTACGTTTGGCATTAGCCTCCCCAGCATTGCCCCCATCTTTTCTGCTTTAGCTGCCACACGCATTACGTGTGACGTGAAAGTCATTCTCTGGTTTATGTCTACTCCCAAGTACCTGACATTTTGTTTAGGTCTTAGCTCAACATTTTCCACCTTAAAGACAATGTTCTTGTCTGGTCTACGTCCGCCTGCAAGAAGCACAGCTTCAGTTTTTTCTGGAGCCAGCTGCAAGCCATTTTCTTTCATCCATCGTCCAATAATTTTGGACGTCATCTCTACTGTGCACATCAAGTTTTCGATGTCCTTCTCTATCACGACTAGTGCTAGGTCATCAGCATATGCCACTAGTGTCGCTTCCTTTGGAATTTCCAATCTAAGAACTCCATCATAAAGGATGTTCCACAAGGTCGGCCCCAATACCGATCCTTGTGGAACTCCACTCGTCACCTCCATGACTTGTCCCTCGCCCAAGTCTAGACTTCTTTCTGATAGGTAGCTACCTATCACTTTCCTCAGGTACATGGAGATACCCTTTTTCCTCAAGGCCTCCATGATGTTTTGCCAGTTTGCCGAGTTGAAGGCATTTTTCACATCGAAGGTGAGCAACACGCACCACCTCTTCCTTCTCGTGTCTCCAGAGTTAGCCCATCTTGCCAGGGCCATAACTCTGTCTACCGCGTCGAGGGTAGATTTGCCTTCTTGGAAGCCAAACTGTTCTTCACTTAGGCCTCCTTTCTCTTCCAGCTCTTTTTTGAGCTTTATCAGTATTAACTGTTCATACAGCTTCGCTACCACATTTAGGAGACAGATCGGCCTAAAATCCGATGGACTGCCTCCTTCTTTTCCGGGTTTTTTGAGTAGAACCAATTTAGCTCGTTTCCACTCTTTCGGGAATTTCCCTTCACGTAGGAGTCCGTTATAGGCTTCCAACATGAGTACCTCTCCTTGCTCGTGGGCAATTGCTTTAACAATTTCCACTGGAATGTTATCTAGTCCCGGTACTTTGCCCGTTTTTAGCTTTCGTACCGCTTGTTGCATTTCATTGGAGGTGATGCCCTCTACCCCACACGTCTCTGTGAGATTCCATCTTTTTATCTGATGTTTTGGGAACAGCACATCGGCTATTCTCTGTCTAAATTGTGGGCTTAGAGTGATTTGCTCTGAACCCAGTCTTAGTTTCCTGGTGGCTATTTGGTAACCAAGCCCCCATTGGTCTCTTTCAATTTCATTTATCAGTTCTTCCCATTTAGCCTCTTTAGCTTTTCTAATGAGAACACGATAAATTTTCCTTTTCTGTTTATACAGCTCTGTTACCTCAATGACTTCTTCCAGTCTATTTCTGGCCCTCAGTCGCATCTGTCTTCGTTTGACAGAAATGCATTCTTTCCTTGCTCTCGCAATGTCATCGTTCCACCAGTAAACCCTTGGTTTACCTGTGTTTCTTGTTCGGCCTTTCTTCGGAAGGTGCATGTCGCATGCTTCCTTGATGGCCTCCACCATGCTGACGAAGTTTTTATTTTGTTTTGCGTTCATCCTTTCTACGAAGCTATGGCGAATCACCGAAGGGCTAAAGCCCTTAGTGTTCCATCCACAGCATCGCCCGGAGCTCTGACCGTTTCCGGTTCTTTCTCCGTTTAGTTTCAGTTGAAACGTAATAAACTGGTGATCGCTGAGAGTTTCTTCTTCCTCAACGGTCCAATTTCTCACCCACCGTGCAGCATTTTCGGTGCTGAAGGTGACATCTATCCAGGATTGATAACGTCCTTTCAAAAAAGTTGGTTTCATCCCATCATTGTAAACAACGCAGTTTAGCGTTGCTAGCCATTCAGACAACAGACGTCCCCTTTCGTCTTGTGTCTCCCCCCCCCATTCGGGTGACTTCGCATTGAAGTCACCCGTCACAACACAGGGTTTCCCGCCATGGGACCCTATGCTGCCCACTAGGTTACGCAGAGCACGCTCTGCTATGACAGTTTCGACATTGGGAGAAATGTAACAACTGTATATGATACACTCTCCCGTGTCTATCCATACAAAGCCAAGCCCCTTACCCCGGGCATAGACCTTTATCTTCTTGTTCATGACGGCAATGGCAACATCATTGGCATCGTCCGTCCACCATCCATTGCTGCGAACCCTCCCCTCGTTAGGTTCGCTCATCAGGATCACATCCCGACCTGTTCGTCTACAGAAGCTCGTTGCTGCGTCGTGGGCACCATGGCTTCTGTTCAAGTTAATTTGGAGGAACCTGATTACGGTGGTTTCTCGTTCTCAGCGCGAGCCGCCTTCTTTCGAAGACTCTCACACACCAGCGTCTTTGCTCGGTGACCCCTTACGCCGCAAACCGGGCAGAACATCTCCTTTTCGCAGGTCTTCACTGAATGACCTTCTTCTCCGCATCTGTGGCACAGTTTGGACCTGTCCACCCCTTGACATCGGGCCGCCATGTGTCCTGGCTCCCAACACCTATAACAGAAAACACTGTTAACTCGTTCAGTGATTTTGCATGTCACTAAACCAATCTTTATCTTGCCCTTACTCAAAATGGCGTCAGCACTTTTCGCAGATACTTTAATTGTAGCTACCTTACTCCCTCCGTATGCTTTTCGCAGAGATGTCACCTCCAAATCTGTGTTTGTGATGGTTCCATCCATAGCTGCTACTACGCTACTGACTATTTCAGTCTCCACTGCCAGCGCATCTAGGCCCTTCACATGTAGGACTTTGTCCTCTTTCGTGCTATCATCCCGTAGCACGATCTTACGATTTGCCATTTTGGAGCTTAGTGCCTCCTTGACTTTCTTTGCCTGATCTCCTTCTTTGCCAACTAGCAAAAGAAGTTTACCTTCTCTAGTCTTTCGGACTGCTCGTATCTCGCAGTCCGTTTCGGCCAAGCTTTCGCGTACTTCTTTGAGTACAGCTTCATATGTTTCGGTTTTGCTGCCTTGCACAATTACAGCATCCGTTTTTCTCATCCCTTTTGGTGATACAGATATGGCAGACTGGGCTTTCCCTTGGTCTCTCCATATCATTTCCTTTGCAATAGGTACACACAGTGTAACCTCCACATTTTCCCCTCTAAAGATGTATTCCAACATCTTTCTGAGGTGTTCTTCTCGGCCTGTAAGGTCGCTTCCAATAGCGACTTTTTCAATTTGAAGCTCTTTGAGTACTTCTTTCAACTCTTCCAAGGCTTCGTAGGTCTCTTTGAGATACCCACTTGCCTTATTTTTCTCCTCACCGGCAACTACAAACATATAGTTTTTCAGTGTCTCTTTTGGTCCTGCGACGTGTCCAACCACTACACTTCTTACAATTGGAGTCACTTTGCTTTCTATAGGGTTCTCCCCTTCCAGCACCGACTCTCTGTACTCAGGACATCGTTGATGCAACATTTTCAACAGTGCCCCTTCTTCCTTTTTGTCTCTACTCCTAATAATCGTTGGAGCAGCTTCTGGCATCATGGCAAGCGGATTTACTGCCTTAATCTTTACTTTTTCGAAGTAACTTTCTTTCCAGTCACGTTTCGAAAGGTCTTTAAAATCAACAAAAGATCTTTTATCCCCGATGTACAGCGGCTCTCTCAATTGTCCAGGCTGAGACATCTCTGTTACTTGTGTCGACTTCCCCCACATTTCAAGAGGAGTCTGAGTCTCTGCGTTTTTTGTTACAACTTCTTTTGTCTGGGTGGCTACCTGAATGCCCACCCCTTTGTTTTCTGGCGATTCGACGAGTACAACATCGTCATCGCTATCCTCCATTTGTATATGTCTCTGCCATTTAAAAATTTCTTCAAAGACATCATCTTGCATAGCTTGCATGTCTGCCATGGCATAACATACTGCTTTTGCGTCATTTTTGATCTCCCGTCGCGTGTTGGGAGTATCGTCAATTCTGTCTTGCAGTACCTTGACCTTTTTTGCCAGTCTGCTTGTCACTTGTGTAAAGGCCTGTAGGATATCAGTACAGGTTATATTTCCTAGTACCAGGCTTTTCTGTTTTTTTATTCTAGTTTCAACTAGCTTTTTAACTTTATGTGCTTCCTCAGGAGTAGACACTCTTTTCCTTTTTGGAATTGCGCCTGTTGGTGTTTCCTTGTACACTTCGATCGTTTCGTCTAGCTTGGGTGTTTGTCCCACTATCAAGCTAGTTTGCACTTTTCTTTGTGGAGATCGAGGCGTCATGCTTGATCTACCAAACGGGTTAATGTTCCCCAAACTCGAGTCCTCTCCTGGAGTTTTAGGATTCTCTGCCTCGTCCAGTTTGGCGGTTTGTTTCCCCGCCGCTACTTTCAGAGCATCTGTTTTCGACAGGTCTTTCCTCAGAGTACCTTCTCCAGCCAGTTTCCCAGCTTCTTTCTCCTGTTTTAAAAATACCTTTTTCATGTGGATCCCACGAGTACGGGCGATGAGGTGGGGTCCATCCCAGGGGAGCGCCCGCTCCTAGGACAAGGCGTTTTCTATGTACTATGGGGACGCACCATCTCCCATAGTCGTTTCACCTGGTTTGACTGGGCACCTCCCAGCCATGGCTGTTGCATCCAACAGCCACAACCCGCTTGGTCGGAAAACTGCAAAAGCCGCCAGCGAGTTAAGGATTTTTTATAGAGGTTTTCATCCTCGTAGGCCGGCCGGTTAAGGCAAGCCTCCCGATCCCATCAGCCGAGACGTTCCCTACACTACGCCTTGTGTAGAGTCGTTGAATCGACCTCTGGGTTTGCGGTATTAGGAGGGGCTGGCGCTCAGCTCCCCCAGCTAAGATTTCATCCAAGGTCGCCACACCCTGTCACCGGGCTTTCCGGCGTTCTTTAATGGATAGTTTATAGAGGTTTACTCCTCGCAGGACAAAAGTCCCCCCGTTCCCCCTTGAGGGTTTACGGTATGCTAAGGGGATGCTCTTAGTAGGTGCTCCGACACACCCTTAAGCCCCTCCACCACGACAAGGTGGCATCCCATCGGAGGGGACCTGACCTGACCTGACCTGACCTGACCTGACCTGACCTGACCTGACCTGACCTGACCTGACCTGACCTGACCTGACCTGACCTGACCTGACCTGACCTGACCTGACCTGACCTGACCTGACCTGACCTGACCTGACCTGACCTGACCTGACCTGACCTGACCTGACCTGACCTGACCTGACCTGACCTGACCTGACCTGACCTGACCTGACCTTTTTTTTTTTTTTTTTTTTTTTAACGAGGTTTTGGGGAAAGCTCATAGCCTAACCCCCGGATCTTTGATGTTCCAGTGATCCGGGGAGTGTGGGATTCTAACCCACTAAAACCCCATTTCCTCTGTTTATTTCCGCAGTCGCCACCCGGGGTATCGCCTTTCGGCATTTCTTCCCAGATAGTGTCTACTTTAGCCTTTGCCTAGTCTTCTATTCTATTTGTTTATTTTTTACTCCATCTTTGTTTTTCTCTCTCATAATACTTCTAATCATATTGAATACAGCGTCACTTGTGTCTTCTTCTCCAGTTAATAAAGTGCTTATTGTTTCCTCGTTTATTATTCTACCGCAGCGTGTTTCGGCTTCTAGTCTAACATTTTCCCAACGAACGCATTGGAAGATCGTGTGTCTTGCGTCATCGGTTTCCCAGTCGCAATACTGGCACCTAGCATGGTCCTGTTTTTTTATTCTTTGTAGATACCTCCCGAAGGCCCCATGGCCCGTGAGTGCCTGTGTCACGTGGTGGTCAACGCCTACTACCTTCCTATTAATCCACAGCTCTATATTTTTTATGAAAACTTTTGTCCATCCTTCGTATGTATTCCAACTTTCCTGCCATTTTTGTAAAAGTTCTTTTTGAGCCTGCTCTTTTTCATTTTTTTGGTATATTTTGCAGCGTTCTTGCACCTTTAATTGTACCGGCGGCACTCCTGCGATAACCAGTAGAGCCTTAGTTGGTGAAGTCCTATAAGCCATTGTAATTCTAAGGGCCATGCGTCTGGTAATTCTTTCTAGTTTAGCTAGATAAGCATTATATTTAAGCACTTTTGACCAAGTAGGAACTGCGTAATAGATTATTGAGGTTACCACTGAAGTCAGCACTTTTCTTTTTAACAATGATGGGCCTCCTATGTTCGGGAGCACTCGAGACAGTTTTCCCATAACTTTGTCAGCCTTTTTACTAACATAGTTTACATGCGCCTTCATTGTAATATCTTTATCCAATACAATGCCCATATAGTTAAGATTAGGTTTTGTTGTGATTTCCAGCTCCCCAATTCTAACCGTCAGTTCTCGTAGTTTTCGTCGTCCACTCATCAGGATCATTTCGGTCTTATGTAAGCACAGTCTAATACCCATATTCTGTAGCTTATCTATTATATTTCGAATTGCATATTCCGCTTTATCTCTTAGTCTATCCACACATACATCTGTCACTACGACAGCAAGATCGTCGGCATATGCAACGGTATAAACTCCATCTTCCATGTCCAGGCGTAGAATTTGATCGTAGAAGAGGTTCCACAAGGTAGGTCCGAGGACCGAGCCCTGTGGAACACCACAGGTCATACGTATCTTTTTTCTTTCTGCGGTTTCTATATACCTGTCTGTTAGGTAGGATTTTATGATGTTGTTAAGGTATCTACTTACACCGCTGCGTTCCAGGGCCGCTATTATACCATCCCACGGAGCTGAGTTAAACGCGTTTTCAATGTCCAACGTTATAAGTAAGCAGAATTTTTTCCTCTTATAAGATATTTTTTCCTCTATGCTATTAGGTGCCTCTAAAACCTTGGTAATTGCATCTATTGTCGACTTGCCGCTTCTGAAGCCATATTGATGTTCATGCGGAATACCGCGTTCTCGCAGTTCTTTTTCCAGCCTGCGTTTGATAACTGTTTCTAAGAGTTTACCGGACACGTTTAGAAGACATATTGGTCTGTATGTAGGACTATCGCTTGGACACTTCTTGGGCTTCTCTATAAGTACCAGCCTTGCTGACTTCCAGATTTCCGGAAATTCCCCACGATTTAGGCAGGAATTAAACACAACTGCGACCTCATCTGGGCATGTTTTAGCAGCTAACTTGACTACTTCCGGAAGTAAGTAATCCAACCCTGGTGCTTTTTTTGTTTTAATACATTTAGCTGCTTCTAGGATTTCCTGCGTACTTATTGGGACTGGCACAACTTCAGTACCATCTATTGACCACCGCCTAGTTGGGGACCTGACCTGACCTGACCTGACCTGACCTGACCTGACCTGACCTGACCTGACCTGACCTGACCTGACCTGACCTGACCTGACCTGACCTTTTTTTTTTTTTTTAAGAGGATTAGGAAATCTGCTGGACAGACACCCGGAGGAAGATGTTCAACCCTCCGGGTAGTGTCGGGTTGAGCGACCACCGGATCCCAGCTCGACCGACTAAAACCCTTCCCTCTCTTCACGGTTAGCCCCACCCGGAACCGCCTCTCGGCATTACTTCGGGTGGGCCGTGGGATTCCTTCTACTACAGTTCTTCTTTGTCTTTCTGCTTAAGGATTTCTGTTAGCAGTCCACTTATTTTAGCCCAGTTTTCCGGGGATTCCAGCATTACCCCGATAATGTTTTCTCTTGACAGATGTACTCCAACGTCGTCTCTGAAGTCTTTCCAGCGTGGGCAGTATAGGATATGTTCTGCCGAGTCACGTTCCCCGCAGTAGATGCACTCATCGTCAGGGCATCTTTGTATTCCGCTAAGATATGATCGAAAGTTTCCGTGGCCCGTTAAAAACTGCGTCAGGTAATAGTTAAGGGTTCCATGATCTCTTTGGAGCCATACCCGCAAGTCTGGAGACCTGACCTGACCTGACCTGACCTGACCTGACCTGACCTGACCTGACCTGACCTGACCTGACCTGACCTGACCTGACCTTTTTTTTTTTTTTTTTTTTACCGAGGTTGAGGGGAAGCTCTAACAGCCGACCCCCGGGCCTTTGGTGGTACGTTTTTAGCGGCCCGGGGAGTGTGGGGCTCTCACCCACTAAACCCCTTTTCCTCATCAGCAATGTGGCAGCCGACCCGGGACTATCCTTCAAGACATTACTTCGGGTCGGCTGTTCGCTGTTGTCTATGCCATCTGCTAGGGGAGCCTCAGCGTCTAGCGCCTGCGCCCTTTCTCCTTCTCTCTTCCTGTTCTTTGCTTTCCATTATTCTTCGTGCCATAGCTGTGACCGCTTTCCACGTCCTCTCATCCTTTAGCATTTCCCCTACGAGTGCTTCCGGTTCGGGGAATGCCCCCAATATTAGTTCGACTTCGCTCCTTTCCTCCGTCCACCTTGGGCAATCAAAAAATGTATGTTCAGCGTCGTCTCTCGTGCAGTCGCAGTACCAGCAGTCCTCGGTTGCCTCCCTCCCTATCCTAGACAGGTAGGAGGAAAAGCAGCCGTGGCCGGTCATCATCTGTGTGGTGTAAAAGTCTAGCAGGCCGTGCCTCCTCGTCAGCCAGGGCTCAATCTCGGGAATAAGCCTCTTGGTCCAGCTGTGCCGGCTCTCCTTGTCCCACCTATCCTTCCACTGTCGAATAGTTTTTTCCCTTTCCGCTTTCCTGTTTTCGGGTCTCTTGAAGGTCGCCCTCCTCTCCAGTGCCAGCAAGTCCCACGGCACCATGGAACACAGTACTTGGAGAGAGGTGGTCGCCACAGTGCGGTAGGCGCACGCAACCCTTAACATTATTGGTCTCTGAGCCCTGTTTACTTTCTCGGCGTTGCTTAATTTGTCCAGCCCTTTGGACCATATCTCGGACCCGTACATCATTTTGCTGGTGACCGCAGCTGCAATCGTCCTCCGTCTCCCCTCCGAGGCTCCCCGGAGATTCGGGAGAATCCTTGATAGCTTGCCCGTCAACTTGGTGGTCCCCGCAGCGGCTTCCGCTATGTGTTGGGCGAACGTTCTTTTCCTGTCCATGTATACCCCCAGGTATCTGGCGCTCTCGCTGGGTTTTACCACACTGTCGCCGACAGTGAACCTGATGTCAGCGTGGTCTCTCCTGCCCGTCATTATAACGGCCTCGGTCTTCTCCGCCGCTAGCGTTAAGTGTTTGCTACACATCCATCGGTTCACAGTGTCGAGGGCAAGGTTCGCATTATTTTGTAACTCGTCAACCGTCATCCCCATGGCGACCATCGCCAGGTCGTCGGCGAAGGCGAAAAGGCGCACGCCAACGGGAACGTCGAGATGTAGCACCTCGTCGTAAACGAAATTCCAGAGGAGCGGGCCCAGTACCGACCCCTGGGGCACTCCGCATGTCGCGTTGAATCCGTCGCCATGCTGCACGATGATGAATCGATCGGTGAGATACGAGCGCACCAGGTTGACGAGGTACGCACTTATCCCTTTGTCAATCAATGCCTGAATAATGTCGGGCCACCTGACGCTATTGAATGCGTTGGCGACGTCGAGCAATATTAGGGCACACAGCTCCCTTCTGCCGTACGAGCCGGTGGAGCACCACTCGACCACCCTGAGTACATCCTGCATCGCGTCAATGGTCGACCTGCCTCTCACGAAGCCGTACTGGGAGTCGGAGAGCCCGCCCTTGGCTTCGAGCTCGCCGAGCAGTCTGGCAAGTATTAGTTGTTCATAGAACTTCCCCAGGCTATCCAGCACGCATATAGGGCGATATTTGGGTAGTTTGTCGGGCGACTTCTTTGCCTTGGGTATGAGTGCCAATCTGGCCCTCTTCCACTGTTCCGGGAACTTTTGACTTTTTAATAAGTCGTTGACGAGTCCAGAAATGGTCTCGGGAGACGCCGCTACAGCAGCTTGCACTATCTCGGGGCCCAGGCCGTCAGGTCCGGCCGCCTTGCCCATGCGCATTCTCGCCGCCGCGGCCTGTATCTCTTCGTAGGAGAACATTGTCGGTTCGCAGGCCTCTTGCATGTCGTACATGGGAATGGCGCACTGAGGAAACAGTTCACGCGCCGCCCTCCACCTTTCTCGCTCGCTGACTTGTTGTCGAGGGGCCGCCCTCCCAATTGCTATTCTATAGCCCTTACCCCATGGGTCGTGTTCGATGTCTTCTATAAGCCTTTGCCAGGCCTCTGCCTTAGCTTTCTTTATTTCCTTCTTCAGTGCTTTCCTCTCGTCCTTGTAGATCCGCCATAGCTCGGTTTTGCGGTCGTCCCTCGCCCTTCCCGCACGTCGTCGTGCGGCGTTACATCTTTGCCTCGCGTTCCCAACTTCGTCCGTCCACCAGAAGATGGGTTTCCTGTTATTAGCGATTTTCTTGAGGGAGCGCTGGGCAGCCTCGCCAATGGCCCGGCTCACTGAGATCGGGTCGACCGTATTAATTCTGGGTAGAATTTCCGCCAGTTGTTCCCGGAGCTGCTTATCTCGGTCTTTAGTCCATCTGAGCGCGTGCGCCTTTCCTCCGTATCTATGGTCGCCCGTCGCGGGTCTGGCCCTGTGGTCTTCGATGTCGATGGCGATCGCTCGGTGGTCGCTCATGGTTTCCGCTTCGAGAACGGTCCAGTTCCTCACCCTACCTGCCGCACTATCGTCGATGAACGCCAAGTCGACTATGGACGTTCCCCCCGAACCGAGAAATGTTGGGGAGTGTCCGGTGTTAAGGAGGGTCATTCCCAACGCCTCCGTCATCTCGATGACGAGTTGCCCCCTCCTGTCATTCGTCGACGATCCCCACGCTCGGTTCGCTGCGTTGAAGTCGCCAATGAGCAGTTTGTTGCCGTGATGGGTCCTGAGGAATGCTTCCAGCTCTTGGAGTCTTGTCTCAAACGCCGCTGCCGAGATATTCGGCGAGATGTAGCAGCTGATGTAGGTCATGTCGCCAGTCCTGGCCCAGGCAAAACTCGACCCATTTCCACTATCGGTGATGTTTAAACTCCGATCAGTTATTTTTATAGCTGCGCTCCCTGTGTCGTCAACGAGCCATGCTTCCTTTTCGGCAAGGGTTAAGTTAGGTTCGCTTACCGTAACGACCGACGCCTCCAATTCGTGTGTCAGTTTGGCCAGCATAGCGTGGGCCATTCTGCTCCGGTTAGTATTAAGTTGTATCACTCTCGTCTTTTTGTAGAGGTGTTATTCGCACCTGTACTCCTCCTCATCTTTTCCACAAGTATTCGATACTTCGGGCAGGCCATGGAATCGGCCCTATGCCCTTGCTGTTCGCATTCGTAACAGTGGGGTTCGTTTTGACAGGCTTTTGCGTGGTGCCCCCAGCGCCCGCACTTTAAGCATCTGCCTCCCTTCTCGGTGTTGTTTTCGCCGGCTTTCTCTTTACATTCTTTAGCGCGGTGGCCGTACTTGAGACACCTATGGCATCTCTCTGGTCTCAGCTTCTCTACTATTCTGCACATAGTCCACCCGATTATGACCTTCCTCTTTTGTAGGAGATGCAATGCCTCGGTCTCCGGCACTAGCACCGTCGCCGTCTGTTTGTTCGTTCGCTCGTTAGAATGGAACGAACGCACCTGCGTATCTTCTGGGCATGCCGTTTTTTCGGTGTAGTGTTGTTGTATCGCTAGGCGTACCTCCTCTTCTGTGGTCTCTTTGTCGATGCCCGTTATTATCAGTTCTTTCCTCGCCGTGGTTATCTTTGCTTCAGCCTTGTTTCCGAGTTTCTCTTCAATGGCCGTCCTAAATTTCTCGCAGTTTCCCTTCCCTTTTTCGGTCAGGTTGATCTTGATTCTACCGTCGCTCGTCTCGTAGACACCCTTGACCGTGACACCGATCTCTTCCACGTTGATCTCGCCCTTGAGCCGTTTCAGCATGCTGGCGTAGGTTTGCTCGTCGGTCTCAGCTTTGCTTACGGTTATGGTTTTGATGGTTCTGCGTCGTTTAGTCTTTTGCTCTTCCCATTCTTCACTCTCTGGTTCGGGTTCACTCGCTCCCGCTGTGGATTTTCTATTCCTTGCTCGCGGGACATATACTTCAGCCATCATCTCCGTGTCGTATAGGGCCCATTCAGTAATCTTTCTCGTTTCAAACTTTTGGCTATTCGGTTCATCGATCAACGAATATAGCCGAAACTTTTTGATCCCCTTGTTACTTGCCAGGGTGGCTACTTTGCGCATTCCGTTCATTAGGTTCTTCCTTCGATTCTGATGATCCTTGCCTATGTTAAGTAGTATAGAGCGCCCGATTATGTCTTCTACCCTTTCGCCATTCTCGAGTTCGATGGTCCTGGATTTCGTCACACATAGCGCGGTTCCCGGTGTAGGAACACTCGTCGCCGTCGCTGGTGCGATTTCCGGAAACCTAGTCGTGAGCCTTTCTGCGACATCCTCTCCGCTTGCCGCTTCGACGACGACCACCTGGTCTTCGCATTTCACTGCGTCGTTGCGTACAAAGGTCGTCTTTGCGTATGCTTGATTCGTCCATTTCAGGTCGATCAGTTTTTCGAAGTTCTCGGCAGTTACGTTTTCCTTAAGACCCTCATATACTTGTGGGGTGGTCTGGTCGTGCGGTGTTTTCTCCTGTGGTTGTCTGTTCATTCTTCTCAGCTCTTCGTTCTCTTGTCTCAGTCTCTCTACTTCGGACCGCAGTGAGAGAATTTCTTCGTTGTGTGTTTCTTCTTTCCGGGCTAGTTCATCAGCGTGCCCTTCGCCTAACGCCTCGGTCTGTATGTCGACATCAATTTGTATTTTTTCGGGCTCAATGTATCTGTGTGATTCGACCCACGCCCTCACAGAAGTTCGACTAAGAATCTCCACCTGCCTTTTGAGTCTTGCCGATAGGTCCTTGATTTCCCTTTTCGTGTTGTTTTCAATTCTCCTTTCGAGATCCAAACCTAGTTTAATTACCATGTCCAGTGCTTCTGTTAGCACAAAGGCCTCTGGACTCTCAACCTTTTTGTAGGGTTCTATGCTCCTTTCGTAGCCTGGAGACATATCCGTGTACTTCCGTTTCTTATCGGCACTTCCTAGCGAGTGGCTTCTTGATATTTTCTCGTACAGTGTTTGCCTGCTTCCTCGTTTGAAGTCAGTAGCTTTCGGTGACGCCTCGGCCTGACTCCTCACCGAAGGTGTCTGAACAGTCGTTGGCTGACCGTCAGGGAGAGCCTGTCCAACCACTCCCTCACCGACGGGTACTAGGGTATCCCTCCCTTGCACCGTAAGTTTCTTCCTTGATTCGTCGCTCATGATTGTCTTATTTTGATTAGAGAGAATTTTATAGAGGCTCTCTAAACCTCGCAGCCCCGAAACCGCGCGGCCCCCGTTTCCAGACCACGTCTGGAGTTACGGTGTGATCTTGACTGGTTTTGGTCCGCCCCGGGTATTTGATTTCCCCGGTACCACCCATATCTGGGAGGCTTTCCCCTATCCGCCACCTGGGGAGGCGCCCGATGGAAGACCAGCCAAACTTCACACGGGGACCTGACCTGACCTGACCTGACCTGACCTGACCTGACCTGACCTGACCTGACCTGACCTGACCTGACCTGACCTGACCTGCTTATGACCATGATTGCATCTGTCGGAGCGGTTCTGTATGCTGAGGCTATTCTAATGGCCAGTCTTCGCTGTAGTGAAAATAGTTTTTTTTTGTAGGACTCTATAGTCATGGCGTTATGCCATATAGGTGCGCCGTATAACATGGCCGAGTGGGCGACGGATGACAGCATCCTTCGCTTTGAGGAACTTGGTCCGCCTATGTTGGGCATTACTGATGATAAGGCTGTAATTGTCTTTTCAACTTTAATTGCGGTTTGTTGTATGTGTTGTTTAAAACCGCAGTTCTGATCTATCCATACCCCTAGATATTTTATAGAACTTTTTGGGCTGATCTCTGTTCCTAACACGTTAATTTTAACTGCCGGAGGTTTGCGTTTGCATCTAAGGAGTATGCATTCAGTTTTCTCGGGGGCTAGTTTTAAGCGCTTGGTCTCCATCCAGTCTGCTATCTGCGCTACTACATGATTTGCTGTTTCTTCCAAGTCGTCTATCTGCTTACAGGTGATAATAACAGCCAGGTCATCTGCGTATCCTATAAGTTTGACATTTTCCGACGTTGCTATGCGAAGGACACTGTCATACATTACGTTCCAAAGTAGGGCGGCAAGGACAGATCCTTGGGGAACTCCGCTGTTCACTTTGACCGTGTCTCCGTAGTCTGTAATGATTTTCCTGTTGTTGAGGTAATCTCTAATAGTATTTATTAGGCTCGGTGATATTCCCTTCTGTTTCAGCTCTTCTAAAATTATCTGCCAAGACGCTGAGTTAAAGGCGTTTTGGACATCAAAAGTGATCATAAGGCACGTCTTTCTATGCCTATAGGAAGGTAGCTTTTCCTGTTCCGCTGTCCGTATAACCTCATCAATCGCATGAACGGTTGAGACGCCCTTTCTGAAACCAAACTGAAACGGTGAGAGCCCTCCGCGTTGCTCAATTTCGTCGTCTAATCTCTTGTACAGTAGGTACTCATATAGCTTTCCTGACGCATCTAGGATGCAGATCGGTCGGAATGCATTAGCTGTTCTGTTTAGTTTGCCCGGTTTTGGCAGGAGAATCAGACGTGCGATCTTCCAGCAGTCCGGGAATGTGGAGTCTTTAGCGCACCTGTTAAAGATTTCAAGCAGCGTATCCGGGCGTTCTTCTACCATGATCTTGATGATTTCTCCAGGGACCCCATCTGGACCTGGTGCTTTGCCGGATTTGAGTCTTCTGGCGGCATCCCGCAGCTCATCGTGGGTAAAATCAGGGATCGGTTTGCAGTTTTCTTTGATCCAGTCAACATCGGCGTGTAATGGAAACAGTATGGCTACAATGTTGTTCAGTTGCTCTCTCGGCAGCTTGACAGGGCAAGCCTGGCCTGTTCTTTTCATTACTGTCTGATAACCGTTTCCCCAAAGGTCGTCTTCGAGCGATAGACACAACTCCTTCCATTTCTCAGATTTTGCTTTCTGTATTTCGTCTCGTAGCATCTTCTGTGCTTGTTTGAGTTTGGAAGTAGTTCCATCGATTAACATCACTGAGACTTGTCTTTTAGATCGGAGTCGAGTTATGGTGCGACGGAACTTCAAAGCATTTTTCCGCAAGTTGGCTATTTTTTCGTTCCACCAGTAGACGGGTCTTCGATTTCGGAAACATCTTTTTTTTGGCATAGCGGCGTTGCAGGCTCTCTGTAGGATCTTATTTAGACTCGCTGGTGTTGATTCGCAGGTTGCTTCTCTCAGTTTGGACAGTAGCTTATCTTTGTCTAAACGTTTTAGATTCCAGCCCGTATAACCTGAGGTTTGGCAGGTCGTTCCCGCATTATCGTCCCACGTAAACGCAATATATTTATGGTCGCTTAACGATTCGGCATCAAGGGTTCTCCAATTGCTCAACTTATGAACTAGATAAGTTGGAACTAGCGTTAGGTCAATAATAGATTGGGCTAGTCCTCTTTGAAAGGTGTACTCATCATGTTTATTAGCCGCTGTTAGGTCGTGCTGTGCTATCCAATCGGCCAGGAGAGATCCTCGCCTATCACTGTATGGCATACCCCATTCGGTGGATTTGGCGTTGAAGTCTCCGGTTACGATTACCGGGTCTGACTGCGTTTGCATTGAGGTGGTTAGACTCTCAAGCACGTTAATAAACTCCCCGATTGTAGAGTTGGGGGAGATATAGCAACTGTACACGGTGACTACACTTGTCGAGATCCAAGTGAACCCTGACCCGCTCCCTGAGCATTTAAGTTGTACATGCTTGGAAAGGATGTTAATTGCGGTATCTTTTCGAATGTCGTGTAGGTATCTTGGGTTATCGACAACCTTCAGGTTTGGTTCACTTAGTAGAACGATGTCGGAGTTGGTCTCAGAGGCGGTTTTGTGCAGAATGTCGTGGGCTCTTCTGCTCCGGTTCGCATTTAACTGAAGAAAACTGATCATTTTGTATTAGTAGTAGTCTGCCCGCTAGATTTTTTCCTAAGGGGGCAGTTTCCTGCGTTTGCACGATGTCCAGCAACATTGCAAATTGGACAGAACATTTCATTTTTGCATTCGGCAGCTTTGTGATCATTTTTGCCGCACTTTAGACACAGTTTTGAGCGGTCAGGGCCTTTACAGGTGTCCGCCCTATGTCCTGTCTCCCAGCATCTAAAACACTTGTTTTCTGGTTGCCTGGGTCGGATTTGACAGAGGGTTAATCCGATTCGGAGTTCCTTGCTTTGAACCAGTGCGTCAGCCGTTACTTTTGTAGACTGGATAATTGCTGTCTTAGTGTTTCCCCATGCCGGCCTTAATTGGATGTGTGTATCTTCTAGCGAGATACCGCTTCTCTCGATGGCTTTTTCCACGTCGTCGTTTGTGGCTAAAGCATCTAAGCCCCTTATTAGCAGCGTATTCTGGGTTGGTTGTCCAACTACTCTAATTCTCTGGGCTGATTGGATGTTGGCTAGTTCTTCCTTAATTTTAGTGGCTGCCTTGGGGTTTGGTCTTATTCTGAGGAGTAGATTCCCTTCCCTGGTTTGACGACACCCTATTACATTGTCTTCCTGTTGAGACTTGGAAAGCCCAGATTTAACTTCTTTTAAAAGATCGGCGTAGGTTTTTCCCTCATTAGCTGTGAGAATTATACCTTCTTGAGCCACTCGTTCATGGTTGGCGGTTCTTCTGGAGGATCTATTCTTGGTTGGGTCTTCAGGAATGTATATTGTGGCCTTCAAGTCTTTAAGAGAGTACTCTAAAGCCTTTCTGATGTTTTCTCTTGATTTAGGGTCGTCCACTAGGATCGCCACAGCCAGTAGTTTGGAGGAGGCCTTCATGGAAGCTTTGTTTAGATTAGTCGCTGCTTCAAGATAGCTAGGAGTTGACTCTTCTACAGTTGCCAAAAATGTGGACCGCTTGTTCTGCCCGAGATGTTCCTTTTCTAAGTCGTCTCCCTCTACCTGGATTTCACTTTGGCACGAGATATGTACGACTTTCCCTGGCTTAATTTTGTTCTCTTTAGCGAGGGCTAAGAGGTGTGGGACCCTGCTTGCAACTTTCCGGAAAACGCTTTTGTTTGTCAGGTCTTTTGTATCCCCTATTATTACCAAGTCTGAGTCGGTACTCGAAGAGAATAAGTTTCCACTCTTTGTACTAGTGGTCGTGTATGCTTTTTCTGGCCAGGAACGAGAGAATAAGTTCTCTAGTTCAGGCCCAGTAACTTGTTGGTCGATAGCTTGTCTGATTTCTTCCGTGTTTTGGTCTTCCCATCTTCTGATTAGGGCAATATCTCGTTGACATGCACAAGATGGTTCGTCTTCCGTTTGAGTGCCGATGGTAACCATAGATGGTTCAGTCTGGGTTCCTGTTTCATTGCTTTGGAGTGACTTTTCAGATTTTATATCGTCCCCCACATAGGTGTCCGTTTGGTTATCTTTCAGCAGCTTACCAAGGTTATCAACAGTTACCCGGTGAAGGAGCCCTTTTAATACTGTTATGGACTTCTTTATTTCTCTCTTGGTGTTTGGGTTCTTTGAGACTTCACTTGTAAGCCTCTCCATTTCTCGGTGCGTTGCCTCGACAGCTTTGCATAATTTCTTCCATTCGTCGTTTGTTCCCGCTTGCTGAGCGGTGCTTTTAGGCGTGTCCTCGCGTTTTCTCTTGGGTTGCCTTTCATCTGTAATCTCTTCTGGAGAGCTAAATACACTTACGGTGTCGTATCCCAAGTTTCTTCCTTCTTCTTTCTTCGGGCTCTCTGTCTTCAATGATCTTTTTGGAGTTTTCGGTAGTTCCCCCTGTGTAGATTTCGGGCTGCTCCAAGATCCAGAAACATCCAGCAGTAGAAACCTGTCTCCAGCGTCAAAGCTTTGTGAGCTATTCCCAATACCCATATATGCTTCTCGTCCAGTGCTGGCTCTGCGACCGCTAACTTCCTCCGTCGTCGTTGTAGAAATGTTACGCGCTCTACTTTCGCGACCTTCAGTTATGGTTGTAGGCTCACCTTCTTTAGGGTTGGAGTTGATATTCATCTAATATCCCACGAATTAGGACCAAGTATTCGTCGTCTCCCAGCAGTGGGCCTATACCGAGAGAAGGGCTTCCTACTGTGGGGTGCGCCTGGTGCCCCACAGGTTTTTACGAGCATCTCTCGGTTTATTATAGAGGTTTTTCTCCTCGCAAGCCGGCCGTTTAAGGCAAGCCTCCCGGTTGCGGGTCCCCGAAAACGTACCCCTGCCGCGCTCAGCAAAGGTTGTTGAATTCGGGCCGCAATTACGGTTTTAAGCAGGCAGGCTACGCTCCACCTCCTGTAGCTCGGATCTACCCCGGGTTTGCCAGTTCCCGTACCACCTAATCTCTTAGGTGGGTCCTGAGGTTTGAGCCGTCCTTTGTTTTTCCTTGCTCCTCTTTGGCCTTACTGGCATGGGTGTCCCTGCCAGGAGTCTCTTCCGTGACTCCCGCCAGCATTGCCCGCAGATTCGTTGCAAGTACTTAAGCCCTCCCACCAACGACAAGGTCTCACGGCTCCTTGGGAGGGGACCTTTTTTTTTTTTTTTTTTTTAAGAGGATTAGGAAATCTGCTGGACAGACACCCGGAGGAAGATGTTCAACCCTCCGGGTAGTGTCGGGTTGAGCGACCACCGGATCCCAGCTCGACCGACTAAAACCCTTCCCTCTCTTCACGGTTAGCCCCACCCGGAACCGCCTCTCGGCATTACTTCGGGTGGGCTGTGGGATTCCTTCTACTACAGTTCTTCTTTGTCTTTCTGCTTAAGGATTTCTGTTAGCAGTCCACTTATTTTAGCCCAGTTTTCCGGGGATTCCAGCATTACCCCGATAATGTTTTCTCTTGACAGATGTACTCCAACGTCGTCTCTGAAGTCTTTCCAGCGTGGGCAGTATAGGATATGTTCTGCCGAGTCACGTTCCCCGCAGTAGATGCACTCATCGTCAGGGCATCTTTGTATTCCGCTAAGATATGATCGAAAGTTTCCGTGGCCCGTTAAAAACTGCGTCAGGTAATAGTTAAGGGTTCCATGATCTCTTTGGAGCCATGCCCGCAAGTCTGGAATGAGTTTAGAGGTCCAGCATTTCCGACCAGTCCACTCTCGTTGCCATTTGTTGATGAGTTTGTCTCTGGCGTCCGATCTGCTCATCCCGTAAAAGATGTCTTTTCGTTCTGTCGCTTGAAGGTGAACCGGGGGGATTCCGCTTATGACCATGATTGCATCTGTCGGAGCGGTTCTGTATGCTGAGGCTATTCTAATGGCCAGTCTTCGCTGTAGTGAAAATAGTTTTTTTTTGTAGGACTCTATAGTCATGGCGTTATGCCATATAGGTGCGCCGTATAACATGGCCGAGTGGGCGACGGATGACAGCATCCTTCGCTTTGAGGAACTTGGTCCGCCTATGTTGGGCATTACTGATGATAAGGCTGTAATTGTCTTTTCAACTTTAATTGCGGTTTGTTGTATGTGTTGTTTAAAACCGCAGTTCTGATCTATCCATACCCCTAGATATTTTATAGAACTTTTTGGGCTGATCTCTGTTCCTAACACGTTAATTTTAACTGCCGGAGGTTTGCGTTTGCATCTAAGGAGTATGCATTCAGTTTTCTCGGGGGCTAGTTTTAAGCGCTTGGTCTCCATCCAGTCTGCTATCTGCGCTACTACATGATTTGCTGTTTCTTCCAAGTCGTCTATCTGCTTACAGGTGATAATAACAGCCAGGTCATCTGCGTATCCTATAAGTTTGACATTTTCCGACGTTGCTATGCGAAGGACACTGTCATACATTACGTTCCAAAGTAGGGCGGCAAGGACAGATCCTTGGGGAACTCCGCTGTTCACTTTGACCGTGTCTCCGTAGTCTGTAATGATTTTCCTGTTGTTGAGGTAATCTCTAATAGTATTTATTAGGCTCGGTGATATTCCCTTCTGTTTCAGCTCTTCTAAAATTATCTGCCAAGACGCTGAGTTAAAGGCGTTTTGGACATCAAAAGTGATCATAAGGCACGTCTTTCTATGCCTATAGGAAGGTAGCTTTTCCTGTTCCGCTGTCCGTATAACCTCATCAATCGCATGAACGGTTGAGACGCCCTTTCTGAAACCAAACTGAAACGGTGAGAGCCCTCCGCGTTGCTCAATTTCGTCGTCTAATCTCTTGTACAGTAGGTACTCATATAGCTTTCCTGACGCATCTAGGATGCAGATCGGTCGGAATGCATTAGCTGTTCTGTTTAGTTTGCCCGGTTTTGGCAGGAGAATCAGACGTGCGATCTTCCAGCAGTCCGGGAATGTGGAGTCTTTAGCGCACCTGTTAAAGATTTCAAGCAGCGTATCCGGGCGTTCTTCTACCATGATCTTGATGATTTCTCCAGGGACCCCATCTGGACCTGGTGCTTTGCCGGATTTGAGTCTTCTGGCGGCATCCCGCAGCTCATCGTGGGTAAAATCAGGGATCGGTTTGCAGTTTTCTTTGATCCAGTCAACATCGGCGTGTAATGGAAACAGTATGGCTACCATGTTGTTCAGTTGCTCTCTCGGCAGCTTGAAAGGGCAAGCCTGGCCTGTTCTTTTCATTACTGTCTGATAACCGTTTCCCCAAAGGTCGTCTTCGAGCGATAGACACAACTCCTTCCATTTCTCAGATTTTGCTTTCTGTATTTCGTCTCGTAGCATCTTCTGTGCTTGTTTGAGTTTGGAAGTAGTTCCATCGATTAACATCACTGAGACTTGTCTTTTAGATCGGAGTCGAGTTATGGTGCGACGGAACTTCAGAGCATTTTTCCGCAAGTTGGCTATTTTTTCGTTCCACCAGTAGACGGGTCTTCGATTTCGGAAACATCTTTTTTTTGGCATAGCGGCGTTGCAGGCTCTCTGTAGGATCTTATTTAGACTCGCTGGTGTTGATTCGCAGGTTGCTTCTCTCAGTTTGGACAGTAGCTTATCTTTGTCTAAACGTTTTAGATTCCAGCCCGTATAACCTGAGGTTTGGCAGGTCGTTCCCGCATTATCGTCCCACGTAAACGCAATATATTTATGGTCGCTTAACGATTCGGCATCAAGGGTTCTCCAATTGCTCAACTTATGAACTAGATAAGTTGGAACTAGCGTTAGGTCAATAATAGATTGGGCTAGTCCTCTTTGGAAGGTGTACTCATCATGTTTATTAACCGCTGTTAGGTCGTGCTGTGCTATCCAATCGGCCAGGAGAGATCCTCGCCTATCACTGTATGGCATACCCCATTCGGTGGATTTGGCGTTGAAGTCTCCGGTTACGATTACCGGGTCTGACTGCGTTTGCATTGAGGTGGTTAGACTCTCAAGCACGTTAATAAACTCCCCGATTGTAGAGTTGGGGGAGATATAGCAACTGTACACGGTGACTACACTTGTCGAGATCCAAGTGAACCCTGACCCGCTCCCTGAGCATTTAAGTTGTACATGCTTGGAAAGGATGTTAATTGCGGTATCTTTTCGAATGTCGTGTAGGTATCTTGGGTTATCGACAACCTTCAGGTTTGGTTCACTTAGTAGAACGATGTCGGAGTTGGTCTCAGAGGCGGTTTTGTGCAGAATGTCGTGGGCTCTTCTGCTCCGGTTCGCATTTAACTGAAGAAAACTGATCATTTTGTATTAGTAGTAGTCTGCCCGCTAGATTTTTTCCTAAGGGGGCAGTTTCCTGCGTTTGCACGATGTCCAGCAACATTGCAAATTGGACAGAACATTTCATTTTTGCATTCGGCAGCTTTGTGATCATTTTTGCCGCACTTTAGACACAGTTTTGAGCGGTCAGGGCCTTTACAGGTGTCCGCCCTATGTCCTGTCTCCCAGCATCTAAAACACTTGTTTTCTGGTTGCCAGGGTCGGATTTGACAGAGGGTTAATCCGATTCGGAGTTCCTTGCTTTGAACCAGTGCGTCAGCCGTTACTTTTGTAGACTGGATAGACGACACCCTATTACATTGTCTTCCTGTTGAGACTTGGAAAGCCCAGATTTGACTTCTTTTAAAAGGTCGGCGTAGGTTTTTCCCTCATTAGCTGTGAGAATTATACCTTCTTGAGCCACTCGTTCATGGTTGGCGGTTCTTCTGGAGGATCTATTCTTGGTTGGGTCTTCAGGAATGTATATTGTGGCCTTCAAGTCTTTAAGAGAGTACTCTAAAGCCTTTCTGATGTTTTCTCTTGATTTAGGGTCGTCCACTAGGATCGCCACAGCCAGTAGTTTGGAGGAGGCCTTCATGGAAGCTTTGTTTAGATTAGTCGCTGCTTCAAGATAGCTAGGAGTTGACTCTTCTACAGTTGCCAAAAATGTGGACCGCTTGTTCTGCCCGAGATGTTCCTTTTCTAAGTCGTCTCCCTCTACCTGGATTTCACTTTGGCACGAGATATGTACGACTTTCCCTGGCTTAATTTTGTTCTCTTTAGCGAGGGCTAAGAGGTGTGGGACCCTGCTTGCAACTTTCCGGAAAACGCTTTTGTTTGTCAGGTCTTTTGTATCCCCTATTATTACCAAGTCTGAGTCGGTACTCGAAGAGAATAAGCTTCCACTCTTTGTACTAGTGGTCGTGTATGCTTTTTCTGGCTAGGAACGAGAGAATAAGTTCTCTAGTTCAGGCCCAGTAACTTGTTGGTCGATAGCTTGTCTGATTTCTTCCGTGTTTTGGTCTTCCCATCTTCTGATTAGGGCAATATCTCGTTGACATGCACAAGATGGTTCGTCTTCCGTTTGAGTGCCGATGGTAACCATAGATGGTTCAGTCTGGGTTCCTGTTTCATTGCTTTGGAGTGACTTTTCAGATTTTATATCGTCCCCCACATAGGTGTCCGTTTGGTTATCTTTCAGCAGCTTACCAAGGTTATCAACAGTTACCCGGTGAAGGAGCCCTTTTAATACTGTTATGGACTTCTTTATTTCTCTCTTGGTGTTTGGGTTCTTTGAGACTTCACTTGTAAGCCTCTCCATTTCTCGGTGCGTTGCCTCGACAGCTTTGCATAATTTCTTCCATTCGTCGTTTGTTCCCGCTTGCTGAGCGGTGCTTTTAGGCGTGTCCTCGCGTTTTCTCTTGGGTTGCCTTTCATCTGTAATCTCTTCTGGAGAGCTAAATACACTTACGGTGTCGTATCCCAAGTTTCTTCCTTCTTCTTTCTTCGGGCTCTCTGTCTTCAATGATCTTTTTGGAGTTTTCGGTAGTTCCCCCTGTGTAGATTTCGGGCTGCTCCAAGATCCAGAAACATCCAGCAGTAGAAACCTGTCTCCAGCGTCAAAGCTTTGTGAGCTATTCCCAATACCCATATATGCTTCTCGTCCAGTGCTGGCTCTGCGACCGCTAACTTCCTCCGTCGTCGTTGTAGAGATGTGGCTTCTTGATATTTTCTCGTACAGTGTTTGCCTGCTTCCTCGTTTGAAGTCAGTAGCTTTCGGTGACGCCTCGGCCTGACTCCTCACCGAAGGTGTCTGAACAGTCGTTGGCTGACCGTCGGGGAGAGCCTGTCCAACCACTCCCTCACCGACGGGTACTAGGGTATCCCTCCCTTGCACCGTAAGTTTCTTCCTTGATTCGTCGCTCATGATTGTCTTATTTTGATTAGAGAGAATTTTATAGAGGCTCTCTAAACCTCGCAGCCCCGAAACCGCGCGGCCCCCGTTTCCAGACCACGTCTGGAGTTACGGTGTGATCTTGACTGGTTTTGGTCCGCCCCGGGTATTTGATTTCCCCGGTACCACCCATATCTGGGAGGCTTTCCCCTATCCGCCACCTGGGGAGGCGCCCGATGGAAGACCAGCCAAACTTCACACGGGTTGGGAGGGGACCTGACCTGACCTGACCTGACCTGACCTGACCTGACCTGACCTGACCTGACCTGACCTGACCTGACCTGACCTGACTTTTTTTTTTTTAACGAGGTTTTGGGGAAAGCTCATAGCCTAACCCCCGGATCTTTGATGTTCCAGTGATCCGGGGAGTGTAGGATTCTAACCCACTAAAACCCCATTTCCTCTGTTTATTTCCGCAGTCGCCACCCGGGGTATCGCCTTTCGGCATTTCTTCCCAGATAGTGCCTACTTTAGCCTTTGCCTAGTCTTCTATTCTATTTGTTTATTTTTACTCCATCTTTGTTTTTCTCTCTCATAATACTTCTAATCATATTGAATACAGCGTCACTTGTGTCTTCTTCTCCAGTTAATAAAGTGCTTATTGTTTCCTCGTTTATTATTCTACCGCAGCGTGTTTCGGCTTCTAGTCTAACATTTTCCCAACGAACGCATTGGAAGATCGTGTGTCTTGCGTCATCGGTTTCCCAGTCGCAATACTGGCACCTAGCATGGTCCTGTTTTTTTATTCTTTGTAGATACCTCCCGAAGGCCCCATGGCCCGTGAGTGCCTGTGTCACGTGGTGGTCAACGCCTACTACCTTCCTATTAATCCACAGCTCTATATTTTTTATGAAAACTTTTGTCCATCCTTCGTATGTATTCCAACTTTCCTGCCATTTTTGTAAAAGTTCTTTTTGAGCCTGCTCTTTTTCATTTTTTTGGTATATTTTGCAGCGTTCTTGCACCTTCAATTGTACCGGCGGCACTCCTGCGATAACCAGTAGAGCCTTAGTTGGTGAAGTCCTATAAGCCATTGTAATTCTAAGGGCCATGCGTCTGGTAATTCTTTCTAGTTTAGCTAGATAAGCATTATATTTAAGCACTTTTGACCAAGTAGGAACTGCGTAATAGATTATTGAGGTTACCACTGAAGTCAGCACTTTTCTTTTTAACAATGATGGGCCTCCTATGTTCGGGAGCACTCGAGACAGTTTTCCCATAACTTTGTCCGCCTTTTTACTAACATAGTTTACATGCGCCTTCATTGTAATATCTTTATCCAATACAATGCCCATATAGTTAAGATTAGGTTTTGTTGTGATTTCCAGCTCCCCAATTCTAACCGTCAGTTCTCGTAGTTTTCGTCGTCCACTCATCAGGATCATTTCGGTCTTATGTAAGCACAGTCTAATACCCATATTCTGTAGCTTATCTATTATATTTCGAATTGCATATTCCGCTTTATCTCTTAGTCTATCCACACATACATCTGTCACTACGACAGCAAGATCGTCGGCATATGCAACGGTATAAACTCCATCTTCCATGTCCAGGCGTAGAATTTGATCGTAGAAGAGGTTCCACAAGGTAGGTCCGAGGACCGAGCCCTGTGGAACACCACAGGTCATACGTATCTTTTTTCTTTCTGCGGTTTCTATATACCTGTCTGTTAGGTAGGATTTTATGATGATGTTAAGGTATCTACTTACACCGCTGCGTTCCAGGGCCGCTATTATACCATCCCACGGAGCTGAGTTAAACGCGTTTTCAATGTCCAACGTAAGTAATAAGTATAAGTATAAGTATAAGTATAAGTAAGCAGAATTTTTTCCTCTTATAAGATATTTTTTCCTCTATGCTATTAGGTGCCTCTAAAACCTTGGTAATTGCATCTATTGTCGACTTGCCGCTTCTGAAGCCATATTGATGTTCATGCGGAATACCGCGTTCTCGCAGTTCTTTTTCCAGCCTGCGTTTGATAACTGTTTCTAAGAGTTTACCGGACACGTTTAGAAGACATATTGGTCTGTATGTAGGACTATCGCTTGGACACTTCTTGGGCTTCTCTATAAGTACCAGCCTTGCTGACTTCCAGATTTCCGGAAATTCGCCACGATTTAGGCAGGAATTAAACACAACTGCGACCTCATCTGGGCATGTTTTAGCAGCTAACTTGACTACTTCCGGAAGTAAGTAATCCAACCCTGGTGCTTTTTTTGTTTTAATACATTTAGCTGCTTCTAGGATTTCCTGCGTACTTATTGGGACTGGCACAACTTCAGTACCATCTATTGACCACCGCCTAGTTGGGTGATTGGGAAAAAGTTTTTGTACTTGACTTATAATTTGCTCATCTTTTAGCGTTGTTTGAGGCCTAAGTCCTAGTCTGCCCATAACTATTTTGTATGCCTTACCCCAGATATCACCTTCCAGCTTGTCACAAAGCTCCTTCCAGCATTTGTCTTTTTGTTTCTTTATTTGAGTTTTTAAAGCTCTTTTGGCCCCTATGTATTCTTTATAATCTTCTTCAGTGTGTTGTTGCTTTTTTCTTAGACGAAGATATCTTCTTCTAAGTTTCATACAGCAGATTCTTGTTTCAGAAATCTCTTTCGTCCACCAGAAAACTGAACGGCGCCTTGACGTTTTCTGTCGCATAGGTAAATATTTATTACAAAACTCAGTAATTTGCTGGATCATTTCGGTTGGTGTACAAGTTTCTTTTTTGAGCATTGGAGTTAAGGTTGCCATTGCCTCTACTGTGGCCCAGGATTTAGGTGTTATCTTCCATCCACCGGTTTCATATAATGTTTTTGGCATGGAAAATTCAGCACATATTGAAAATTTGATAGTTTGGTGGTCGGACAGGTTTTCCTGAGTATCAACCCTCCAGTCCCGTATCCTTCCCCCAACTTTTGTAGTCGCAAGCGTCACATCGATAACGGAGCTTCCACCGGGCCCAATAAACGTAGCCTCGTCTCCTTTATTTAGTACTATAAGGTTGTTAGACTCTACAAACTCCTCTAGAAGGATGCCCCTACGGTTAGTAACAGACGATCCGAAGATCGGCGATTTTGCGTTTAGATCCCCTGAGATAATCGTTTCTAGATTACCTTCCCTTACTCGCTGCTCCAAGCTTTCCAGAAGCAGAATAAAGTCTTCCTCGCTCCCATTAGGAGAAAAGTAGGTAGACACAATTCGTAGCGATGGTAGATCGGCCGCTAGATAATCTTTATCACAGATCAGGTTATTATAAGACACTTCATTTCCCATCACAATAAAACTACCACAGTTCGTATCACAGATAAGTCTTTGAGCTTTTTTACTATTAGGCTCCTGTCCAAGAAGGATGTCTATTCTTTCTTCTTGCATTATTTTGTTAGCCAAGTCGTGGGCAGCTGCGCACCGATTCATATTAAGCTGCATAAATCTTATTTGTTTGTTAGCCATTTAGAATAATTGTTGTCTTTCGCCCCTCCTTGCTAAACTAAGTGCCTTCTTGAAAGCTTTGCAGCGGCCACCTCCGGTTTTATGTCCTTGAACAGCACAAATAGGGCAATATTCTTCATTTTCACAGGTTTTGGATGCGTGACCTTTTTGTCCGCATTTAAAGCACAAATCCTTTCTATCTGTTCCATCGCATTGAGCTGCCTCATGGTCAAAAGCCCAACATTTAAAACACCTTTTCAAGTCTATCCGTTTTTCTACGCTGCACTTTACTAAACCAACCCGCAGGTAACGCGATTCTATTATTTTATCTGATGTTCTCTGGTCTACTGTAGCTGTTACTGCCAAGGTCCTGTCTCGATTAGGGCGAGGGTCACCTATTTTTATATAAGTCTCTTCATTGGGCTCTATTGCTTCTTTTATTGCTGTTTCTATCAGGCGTTCATTAAAAAAAAAACTCGCAGCATGCGTTGAATTTTTTACGTATTTCTTAGCTAGTGCCTATGGTACAAATTTGGCATTGTATTGTTGGTTGCCTATTAAACCAGAACCTGACATTTTTTCGTTCCCGCCAGTTTCTACCAAAACGAGCTTGGTTTTTGTGTGATTTTCGTGGTTGTTGTTTCTGTTTTCCGAACATAGACCGAATATACCGAATAAACCGAATAAAAAAACAGTATTTTTCAATACTAAATTTCGTGTTTTCTTGATTTGTAATCATGGTGTATACCAGTGAACAAAAAGCCTTTTTGTTGGAAAGTTATTTCCGAAATGGAGAGAAAGTGAACGGTGTTTGGAAATATTCAATTCAACCGTGCCTGGAGGAATTTCGAGAAGCTTTTCCTGAGGTTATCGTCTATGAAGAATTTAAAAACTCTTTTCACTGAAATGTGAGCTTGTCTCGTGGAACTGCGTCCACCTCGCGTACAACAGAACATTTTCATGAAGCTGTGGAAGAACCTCTTCATCCAGAAAAATAGGTGTTTGGGCGGCTATCAGCAAAAGAAGAATTGTCGGTCCAATTTTGTTTCAAGGTTGAGTGTTTTTTCGTAATGTTAGAGCTAAAACTACAGTTTGATGTAGTTTTCAGGAACACTAACTGCAGTACGTTATCGCGAAGAAATTCTTACGCCTTTTATCGAAGAACTTCACGATGAAGAATTACGAGATGGTTTGTTTCAACAAGATGGTGCAACAGCGCAGTGCACAGCAGAAACTTCAGACTTTCTGAGAACGTTTTTTGATGACAGAATAATTAGCAGGAATACAGCAAATGATTATCCCCCAAGATCATGTGATTTAACGCCTTGCGACTTTTATCTTTGGCCACGCATTAAAAATTCAATTTTTGTTACACCAATTCCAACTATTGATGAATTAAGACGACGCATTCAACAGAAATTAATGAAATTAACGAAAATCCACTTGAACTGACTAATGGGTTAAACAGTGTTCGAAGGCGTTGTGTTATGTGTGTTGAGCAACAAGGAAGACATTTCCAACAGTTTTTATAGTTAATAAATAAATATTTTTACGAAAATGTGTTATTTTTTAATTGTCAAAAAGTAAGGTTATGAAATCTTTCAATTTGACAAGTAAATGCACGAATTAATCATAGACATACAAAACAATTGTTTTTTAATTTCAAAGCACTCTAGAGTTTTTTTTTAAATGAACGCTTGATATATCAATCTTGTTTGTGCCCTCGCATAAGCCTCTGATGTGTATCGTTTGATTTTTACTATTTTTTTTATTGCTAACATCTTTAATAATAATTGAATTGCTTATGTTTTGGATTTTAGTTTTTATATTTTCTTTAGCATCATCGTCTTTTTCTAGGACTATAAGTACTTTCCCTTCCCTAGTACTGCGAATACTTTTAATTTGTTTTGCCGATGGCTCCGTTTGCAAACAGCCACTTACCTCTTTTATAATATCTTTAAATTCTTTTCCTTCTCCTTGTACGGTAATCGCGTACGTTTTGAATTCTTTTAACTTTTTGGTTTTTTTTTCTACCTCGCTTTCCACTTTTGTTCGATTGGTGTATATTACCACCTTTGTTTCGGTTTCATGAAAAACTGCTTCCACAACTTTCTGGAGCTGCTTATTATCCATCCAAGTAAGATGGTGCATAACGATCCATTCCCCGTTATCTGTATTTTCTTTTAACCTATTCAATTTTTCCCACAAGTCTTCAGGATTTGTGGCAAGAATCTTGATAACTTTTCGGCGGCTTTCCATATTTCCTATCTTTGTAACTTGTTCCAGGGTACCATAATCTTCTTCGATTTCAAGAAGTTCTGGATATCTATCTTTATATAGTGACTGTATACTTCGCGTCATTTGTGTATCTTCTGGTTCTACAAAAACCACCTTTACTACGCTGTCTTTTGTCGCTAGAGGATTTCCGATTTTGATTTCCGTGCTGCTATATATGTTAGATGGCCACTCCTTTTTTGATATTTCCTGAAACTCCTTAAAATTTGTTACTTGCGTCCAAGTCGTAAGTTCGGGCCTTCTTTGACTCCAATTTTCTATTTGTGTGGCGCAGTCTACCATCGTAGCTTTTGGTGTCTTAGTCTGTACTTCATCTCCGCTGCTCTCTGCGTCTGTTTGCACATCCGCATCTATCGTCATCTTTTCGACGGGTTCATACCTATGGTTTTCCAGCCATGTCAGGATTGAAGTTCTGTTCAAAACCTGAACGCTTCGGGAAAGTTTGCTAACTAGATTAACCAGTTCTTTTTTTGGGTTATACATTTCTCCGGTTTTTTTTCTCAAGTTCTTTCACCAGTCTGACAATCTGGTTGAGTTCCTCCTTCAGTACGAATACTTCTGGGCATTCTTTCTTAATATATACACCATCCTCTGGATTGAGGTTCTCCGCTGAAGTATCCATATACTTCCTTTTCTTTTCTGCGTGACTAAGAGAGTTACTTCTCTGTATGTTTCCTACCATAAAGTTAAGTCGGCTATGCACAAGTGTTGTGCCAGTCGGTTTTCCTTCATCTTTCCCACGTTTCTTGACCGTTCCAGTCGCTATTTCCTGCAGTGTGCCCTGGTTCCCTAGCCGCACTGCATCGCGGTCGCTGGATGACGACCTGGGGGAGCCCCGCGCTAACAACTCCACCCCTGCCGGATCTGGGGATCCTACCCCCTGATCAGTAACAACTTTCCTGTGTTCTTTGCCGCTCATTATAAGTTCCAATCCGATTGCATTTTAGAGCTACAGCCAGCACTTCTCCGTCCGCCCGCTCCGGGTCTGACGACGACCAGGTAAGCCGCCCAATTTGGGTACAGACGCTTTCTGGGTTTAAATGGTGTGTTTTTGCTCCGCGGGGGCTATTTGATTTCACCCCTACCACCCATATCTGGGAGGCATTCCCCTATCCGCCACCTGGGGACGCGCCCGATGGGGGAACACACCGAATCCCCACACGGGGACCTGACCTGACCTGACCTGACCTGACCTGACCTGACCTGACCTGACCTGACCTGACCTGACCTGACCTGACCTTTTTTTTGCTTACCCAGGAGCCCCACCCCGCTCCTGGACGTGGAACCCGACCTTAAGGTAGAATTGGTTCCCCCGTTCTTCACCTACCCGAAGCCCCGGTATCGCCGTTAGGCATGTCTTCAGGGGGCCGGGCTTGTCTGTTTCTACGCCTCCACTAGCTTCAGCTCCTGCGTCTTATGACGCTTCTTTTCATTTAGCCATTGCCATTGACCCAAGCCGTCGCCCGCCTCCTGCGATTGGCGTCGGTCAAATCAATGGTTGACTGATTTCACCTGTTTTAAATACTCGTCAGCACCTCTGACGAGTCTCCTGGGCTGTTTATTTGCTCAGTCTTTTCATCCTCCATTTTGAATTTCAAAATGTCTTCAGTGCAACGTTGCACTTTTCTCCAATTTTTATTGCTTCTCAGCATAATCTCTACCAGATTATCTGGATTGATTTTCTCATTGACGAGCTGTTCCAGCCTATGCCGTATCCCAGCCCATTTTCCACATTGGAACAATACGTGCTCGGCAGTGTCCATCTCACCGCAGTACACGCATCTGTCATTTTCTGCTCGATGCATTTTCCTCAAATAACATCGGAAGTCGCCGTGTCCTGAGAGAAATTGTGTCAAGTAAAAATTTACCTGACCCGCATTCTTCTATCTTTCTATCCACTGTCTTCTATCTGGAATAAGACGGTGCGTCCATCTGCCTTTGGAACTTGCATTCCATCTGTTCTGCCATTCTTTAATAGACCATTCCCGCGCCTCGCGCTTGGTGTGTGTTCTATTTCTTACCTTGACTGTCTCATGGATTCTGAGATCAATGGGAATCATCCCAGCTATTACTTGGACAGCATCCGCCGAAACGGTTCGGTATGCCGAGCATACGCGAAGAGCTGTCTTTCTCTGAACCTGTACCAATCTTTCTTGGTACTTCAACATGTCGAGTGCAGTAGGACCCCAGATTGGTGCCGCATACATGACAATCGAATTTACTACTTCTGCCATTACCTTCCTCTTTGAAGGTGATGGTCCTTTTACGTTTGGCATTAGCCTCCCCAGCATTGCCGCCATCTTTTCTGCTTTAGCTGCCACACGCATTACGTGTGACGTGAAAGTCATTCTCTGGTTTATGTCTACTCCCAAGTACCTGACATTTTGTTTAGGTCTTAGCTCAACATTTTCCACCTTAAAGACAATGTTCTTGTCTGGTCTACGTCCGCCTGCAAGAAGCACAGCTTCAGTTTTTTCTGGAGCCAGCTGCAAGCCATTTTCTTTCATCCATCGTCCAATAATTTTGGACGTCATCTCTACTGTGCACATCAAGTTTTCGATGTCCTTCTCTATCACGACTAGTGCTAGGTCATCAGCATATGCCACTAGCGTCGCTTCCTTTGGAATTTCCAATCTAAGAACTCCATCATAAAGGATGTTCCACAAGATCGGCCCCAATACCGAACCTTGTGGAACTCCACTCGTCACCTCCATGACTTGTCCCTCGCCCAAGTCTAGACTTCTTTCTGATAGGTAGCTACCTATCACTTTCCTCAGGTACATGGAGATACCCTTTTTCCTCAAGGCCTCCATGATGTTTTGCCAGTTTGCCGAGTTGAAGGCATTTTTCACATCGAAGGTGAGCAACACGCACCACCTCTTCCTTCTCGTGTCTCCAGAGTTAGCCCATCTTGCCAGGGCCATAACTCTGTCTACCGCGTCGAGAGTAGATTTGCCTTCTTGAAAGCCAAACTGTTCTTCACTTAGGCCTCCTTTCTCTTCCAGCTCTTTTTTGAGCTTTATCAGTATTAACTGTTCATACAGCTTCGCTACCACATTTAGGAGACAGATCGGCCTAAAATCCGATGGACTGCCTCCTTCTTTTCCGGGTTTTTTGAGTAGAACCAATTTAGCTCGTTTCCACTCTTTCGGGAATTTCCCTTCACGTAGGAGTCCGTTATAGGCTTCCAACATGAGTACCTCTCCTTGCTCGTAGGCAATTGCTTTAACAATTTCCACTGGAATGTTATCTAGTCCCGGTACTTTGCCCATTTTTAGCTTTCGTACCGCTTGTTGCATTTCATTGGAGGTGATGCCCTCTACCTCACACGTCTCTGTGAGATTCCATCTTTTTATCTGATGTTTTGGGAACAGCACATCCGCTATTCTCTGTCTAAATTGTGGGCTTAGAGTTATTTGCTCTGAACCCAGTCTTAGTTTCCTGGTGGCTATTTGGTAACCAAGCCCCCATTGGTCTCTTTCAATTTCATTTATCAGTTCTTCCCATTTAGCCTCTTTAGCTTTTCTAATGAGAACACGATAAATTTTCCTTTTCTGTTTATACAGCTCTGTTACCTCAATGACTTCTTCCAGTCTATTTCTGGCCCTCAGTCGCATCTGTCTTCGTTTGACAGAAATGCATTCTTTCCTTGCTCTCGCAATGTCATCGTTCCACCAGTAAACCCTTTGTTTACCTGTGTTTCTTGTTCGGCCTTTCTTCGGAAGGTGCATGTCGCATGCTTCCTTGATGGCCTCCACCATGCTGACGCAGTTTTTGTTTTGTTTTGCGTTCATCCTTTCTACGAAGCTATGGCGAATCACCGAAGGGCTAAAACCCTTGGTGTTCCATCCACAGCATCGCCCAGAGCTCTGACCGTTTCCGGTTCTTTCTCCGTTTAGTTTCAGTTGAAACGTAATAAACTGGTGATCGCTGAGAGTTTCTTCTTCCTCAACGGTCCAATTTCTCACCCACCGTGCAGCATTTTCGGTGCTGAAGGTGACATCTATCCAGGATTGATAACGTCCTTTCAAAAAAGTTGGTTTCATCACATCATTGTAAACAACGCAGTTTAGCGTTGCTAGCCATTCAGACAACAGACGTCCCCTTTCGTCTTGTGTCTCCCCCCCCCATTCGGGTGACTTCGCATTGAAGTCACCCGTCACAACACAGGGTTTCCCGCCATGGGACCCTATGCTGCCCACTAGGTTACGCAGAGCACGCTCTGCTATGACAGTTTCGACATTGGGAGAAATGTAACAACTGTATATGATACACTCTCCCGTGTCTATCCATACAAAGCCAAGCCCCTTACCCCAGGCATAGACCTTTATCTTCTTGTTCATGACGGCAATGGCAACATCATTGGCATCGTCCGTCCACCATCCATTGCTGCAAACCCTCCCCTCGTTAGGTTCGCTCATCAGGATCACATCCCGACCTGTTCGTCTACAGAAGCTCGTTGCTGCGTCGTGGGCACCATGGCTTCTGTTCAAGTTAATTTGGAGGAACCTGATCACGGTGGTTTCTCGTTCTCAGCGCGAGCCGCCTTCTTTCGAAGACTCTCACACACCAGCGTCTTTGCTCGGTGACCCCTTACGCCGCAAACCGGGCAGAACATCTCCTTTTCGCAGGTCTTCACTGAATGACCTTCTTCTCCGCATCTGTGGCACAGTTTGGACCTGTCCACCCCTTGACATCGGGCCGCCATGTGTCCTGGCTCCCAACACCTATAACAGAAAACACTGTTAACTCGTTCAGTGATTTTGCATGTCACTAAACCAATCTTTATCTTGCCCTTACTCAAAATGGCGTCAGCACTTTTCGAACCTGACCTGACCTGACCTGACCTGACCTGACCTGACCTGACCTGACCTAACCCTTTTAGGAAACACCGGAACAGTGGTATCTGTTTATCTTGTAAACATCCTTATTATTGTTCAAATCCTTCTTTTAACTTCGACTCGTACATAATTCCCCAAAATGAAATAAATGACTTTAACTTTCGCCTGCTAGATGTAGATAATCTTGGATAGCCAACTGGCAATCCAAACTACATTATCCAGGGTTCTTGACGGCTTATATCTACTGATGGGATGTGGGGAACCAAATATGGGCCTTTTATTGTTGGTACACCCTTGTACCGAACAAACAACAATGTTAAAATCCCATGCCCACGTTCAATTTTCTACAGAGTCAAGTTTTGTTATACGTTAATTTACTTCTATTGGTTTACCTCTCACGAATTCAAAGAGTACTTTATTAGTTGTAAAAACTAAAACCGAAGTAAATGCACTGCTGTATGCATTTTGTTGAATAACAAGGTAAAAAAAACACAAACAAAACCGTTAAAAATGGCGTTCGACCATTTGATAGTTTTGTTTGACATTTGTGCTGTCGGTAACACAGACTTTGACACCAGAGCCCACAGCCAAAGCCTGTCTAGGTAACACAGTAACTAACACAGCAGTGCAATGTGTGCTGCCTATTAATTTCTACCGATGCGCTTCCTTGCGGTGGGCTGAGGCTTTATTTTTAATCGACCAATAACGTCGCTTTACTTTCATAGCCCTGCCATAAAATTAAAATAAGCAAATCTTAAAATGTGGCGTAACACCATGTATAGATAGTCCTGGTGAACCAACTTCCCTTATTTTCCATTGTCGGGCGCAAACCAAAATGTGGAGCAAGTTGGAGCTTTTATTTTATCTGACAGATGGCACCAGCGTAGACTGGGACTGTCACAATGTTTACAAGAAAAAAGATACACGCATTACGTTGTTAAAAATACGACATTTATGAAGAACAATTAATACCTGAAGGATGCCCGCACCGAATGGTGGTGGAGTTTTTTTTCTGGAAAGCATTTATTCTGACTTCAATGTTTCGATGTCTTTCGCGGCCGAAAATGCATCGAACCGAAGCTTAGAACTATTCAGAAAATATTATTATTTCAGCGCGAAAAAAGCAGAAGTTGTTACAAGATGACTAATTTGGGTGCTGAGATAACATTTTTTAATTTCGCATCATTTTTTTATAAAAAACAATGAAAATTTATGAAATTGTGACAGTCCCAGTCTACCGTGCTGCCATCTATCAACTTGCTCCAGCGTTAGAATCAATTATAACATGGCCTCCTTGATGTATGGAGACAACTTCGTTGTTCAGGCCTGGCGCATCGTTAAGTTCGGCTGATTCTCCACTGGCGCTGCATTTAGCGGACTGACGTTTATTTGACAAATACCATTTTTGAGGTTAAAGACTAATAAATTTGAAAGATGTAAGTGTGCATTGTGAAATACGTTGAAAATGTGAGGATAATTCTAAAGTTATGCCCTGAATGAACGTTTGGATAGTGTAACTTTTGCAGGAAATCATTTTACGATCATTAGGATTTTTTATTTTCAGCTTCAGAAGATATACAAATTATTTTAAGGTGAATTGATTGTTCATCGTTTATAAGTATTTTAAGCATAACCTACGGCACTAGTACGCAGACACAGATGCAGAAAAAACGATGTTTCAAAGAACCTTCCATTTATTATGCATACTCTATGGTTTTACCAATGGTTAAGGTTGAATGCGTTACAAATCTGTGATTTTTAAGACATGGCTTAAGTTTTCTGAAAGGTATTTGCAACCTTTTAACCAGCAGATATTTGCAACACATTGTTTAGGCAAATGAAACTATTTTGCACACACGTATTTTCAAAACCTGCTATTGTTAATTTAGTTTTAGTAAAATGTACAAAGAAAGTCGTTTTTTTTTCAAATAAATTGGTTTAAAAAAGCTCGATCCAACGTTCTTCTGCTAGAGTGTCTCTGAACCGTCCGTTCCAAAGTCCCTGTCTGGACCTCTGCTCACTCTCAAGCACCGCTCGTGGATCACCAAACTCCCGAAAAAAATCTACTACTTTATAATTTTTTTTGAGTTTTTGTATTTAGAAATTATCAATTACATTGTGGGCTCTTTTTCACCTTTTCTTATGCTGATTGTACTTGTTAAATTCAATTTTTTTTCGGATTTAACCTCACTAATGCTATTTGTCACATAAACGTCAGTGCGCTAAATAGGGCGCCATCTACGGTTTCGAAAAAACCGCTGAAGCTTATCGATGCGCCAGGCCTGAACAACGAAGTTGTCTCCATACATCAAGGAGGCCATGAATTATAATAGCGAGTTGGTTTACCTGTCTGTCTCTATATCGTGTGGCGTAATTCACTTCGATTTTTGGTAAAGTTGCCTCAGCAATCCAAAAAACTTGCTGTGCAGACCTACAAGTAAGTATTTATGTAAGAAAGAATAAAAAGTGAGGTTATATGGTTGTAGTTCCCTTCAGTGGGCCCCTTTCCGAGACAGTGGACTCCAACGCTTTATCTCAACTACTCCAAAGTTAGCAATGGTTATTCAGACTCAAGAGACCCCAAATCCAAACAGTCTCAAGTTTTTGCCAGGGGTTAAAATTCTAGAGGAGGGCCAAACTATAGATTTTCCTAACAGACAAGCGGCTTATTGTTCACCTTTGGGATACTTACTTTTCCAAATTAAAAGTGTTAAAAGTGTTTCTCTGGGACCGGAATTTATCACTGTTACTAAAACCGATGATAAAATTGAATGGATAGTTATTAAACCTGAGATTTCGGCCACAATTATGGACTTTTTTGACAGCGGATTACCGGTCTTGAATGACGCCACCCCGAACGCAGACACGCGTAATTATTTAAGCAACAATAATCATTAAATTACCTAACATTTTTTACAGAAATCAACGAAGATGATTCCATATGACGGTTTTCTCACGAAAAGCAGTTTTAAATAAGTGTAAAGTAAAAAGAAAGTACTAGGGCGTAATTAACGATTATGGTTGTATGTAATTGAAGGGTGGAGATAAAAAAATAAACTAAATTAAATGTTTTTTGATGGTATTATCTAACTAGCTGTACGCAATTAAACGTAAACGTAATAACTAGGTTTACTTTTAATTGATAAGATAATTGAAGGTTTACAAAAACAACAAAATTGGACTTTAATTTTATCGGTGTTCGATATAGAACAGTGTTTTCTTTTACGTGAAAAAATTTGGACGTAGTCATTGTGGTAAGGCCAAGTATGAATTTCAGAAAACAAAATTTAATTACCTAATAAGTGTTAGGTGAATTGTAATAATTACTGTTGAGAAAGTTGTAAAAAAAACGTAACGATCGGTGTAAGTAGTGGACGTCATTGGACATTTTGGATTAATTTTTAGATACTAATGTTCTTATTTTCAACAAAAATGGATGTCTCAATTTGGATAAATTATTCCATTATTTAATAAATGTATAGAATATCATGTCATTAAAAGTGATAGTTAAAATTGATAAAATCAAGTTAAAAAAAAAAAAAGAAAATTATTGAAAATTAATTTCTTTAAAACAGTATTCCTAATAGATATTGAGAAACTGACTTTAGATATCATAATTGTTCACAATTATTACTGTAGTAAATTTTAAGACTGCACCGCAAATTTGTTCGCTGTGCAAAACCCTTTTGGTATATCTTATAAACTATACCATTTGATTGCTAGTACTGTTGATAAACTGCGACAAATCACTTGGAAATGTCGTGAATTTATAATTTGGGTAGGCTATTTTGTGATTGATAAATTAGTACAAACTGAGTGAAAAAAATGTATTCTAATTAAATATTACTGTTTGAAATTTTATTATTTGACTCTTCATCTTGATTAATTATGAAAATCTGATTTTTTACAAGTTAAAAAGTATTAAAGGCTACTTTAATGATTACATGGTATAACTATTCAGATAAGGTATATTTAGTTATTTTTTTGTCTTTTAAACTTTACTACCGTCCTTTAAAATACAGGGTTTGCATTTCAAAAGGAGTCAGTCTCAATAACTTTTGACATTGAATAAATCTACACTCACCGGTAACATTATCGCATCACTAAAATTGCAAGATTTTAAGGCTTATGGATTAATTTTTGAAGTTTTTAATCCTAGTAAGCTTAATATATTTGTATATCACTCAAATTACACGTAACTCAAAGTTACTTACTTTGTATTCCACCTCATTTCCGGAGAAACAGTATAAAAATATTTCTGTTATAATGCACAAAACGTAGAAGACAATCGTGTAGCCGTCAAGACTGAAAGGATCAACCTGCACATGTTTAATAGAAGATTTCGTTTGTGTCAAAATTTAAGTTTTGGACTCACCAAACTTAACTGAAATAGTGCTAACCCCAACGATGCAGTGCTCGTTAAAAACTGTGTAAGCAAAATTTCATTAAAAAAAACGTTTGAGTGTTTCGCAAAACTGAAAAATTGAAATTAGTTAAAATCTACGCGATTTAATAAATACCTATCAATTTTCTTATGATGCCTTATGCATTTTATCAAGTTTATATTGAAATCCTTTTTGGAGTTGTTGAGTTTTTTTAAGTCGTAACATAAAAGATCGCACTGAATGCCATATTCAAAAGATCTATGTTTATGCTGATAATTGCAATACAGAACACACAAATAACTTGGTACAAATACATGATTTCAAAAAGTGGCGATGTTCGTGTTTTGTACGGATACCAAGCCCAAAATGGAAGTTCATATTGAGCTAGATCACCAGTGAGTAAAGGCGTAACCGCTAAAGCAAGCACTGTTGCAGTTACACCACTTGTCATTGCGTAAAATACGATCTTCCAGAGATGTAAAATACTGCGTGATAAATTCATTTGAGTGTCATTTTTTGGTTGAAACTCTTCACAATCCAAATCTTGTAACAATATTTTGATTAGATTCACTTTGTAAATGAAACAAAACGATTTGATTGAAGCACACCAATTGGTACAAAGGACAAAAACTGTCCCCATTAACGACGAAAAATTCGTGTGAATTAGAAACAAATTTATGGTTTGGAATAAATTGTCACTTGCTACCATCACAGTTAAAAGTATTGCATACAAAGAATAAAAATTACGTCTGTATTTTGTTTCTCGAGGCCATAAACCCATGAATTTTAAAATCACAAGATTAGTTTTAATCACTGACTTCCAAGCAAAAAAAATCATTTTTAAGTATACTTTATTATATGCATCAATATTTGTTACATTTAGAAAACAATTTGATGAACAAATGTATATGAAATGTGCAAAGAATGGCATTTATAGTTTGACGTAGGTATGTATCTTACAATACAAACACGTATGCTATACTATTAGATGTCATATTATAAGTGTTTAAATTTTTAATAAATAAGATCTATAGTAATTTACACAGTTCAGTACTTTTAATAGTATTATATTACTTTATCTATAATTTATAATTGAAATAGTAGTGCAAATAAGTTGCACGTGTCTTTTTTATCATGTTTCTCGAAATAGACCACGTTTATTATTTGAATTATATAGTAACTAGCACAAAAGCATCTGCAAGTCATTAAAATAATTCACATTATTTTCTAACTGCAATAACTGCATACTATTTATGATTATTTATTATTGAAGTATACAACACATAATCGTATCTAGTTTAAATCTCAAGAACGCTAATATACAGATTATTTTTTAAACCAATGTTTTCAACAATATTTTGTAACATAAGCGGTGACAGATTATTGTAGTGTGAGAAGAGTACATTAAAGTATAAAATGAAAATCACAATGAAAAGAAAAATACTTACTGTTACTTCCACTTCGTTTCCAAACCAACAGTACAAGAATATTTCATCGATTATTGCAATTATATAAAAGACAATAATGTAACTGTCGACAGTTAAGGGTTCTACCTATTAAAACGTCGTTTCACATACGAAATTTTAGAATAAAAATAATTACCAAACTTAATTGAAACAGTGCCAATCCAAGAGAAGCAGTACTCGTAAAAAACTGCGTTAATAAAATTTTATTAGCAAAGGAATTTGCAATGTTGGAAAAACTGAAACGGAGAATTAACTAAAACTCAATTTTCTGTAGATTTACCTTAAAATTTGTTGGTGATGTTTTATACACTCTATCAGTTTTGCGTTAAAACAATTATCATAATTTTTTAAATTTCGCAAATTGTTGCACAGTAACTGACATTGAACCTTGACGAACATCATCAAAGACGTATTTGACATGTCTATATTCATTGATAAAAAGGCAATGCACCATACACAAAAAAATTGGTACATATACACAATTTGGAACAGGGGTGCTTCTCTAATGTTGTAGGGATACCAAGCCCAAAAAGGCAACTCTAATTTTCGAATTGAACCATCAATTATTGGATACGTAGTAATTAACATTATAGTTACTCCAACTAAAATCTGAAAGCCGTAGTAAACCATCTTCCAAAATTTCAATGTTGACAAGACTATCTTCATTTGATGACAATTTTTGGGTTGAAATTTTGCACAATCGATATTTTTCATCAAAGTTTTGATATATCGCGTGTTGCGGATGAAGCAAAATGCTTTAATTGAAGCACACCAGTTGGTAGAAAGGACAAAAATCGTACCCATTAAAGATCCAAAATCTACATAAATACAGAAAAGATTTGCCGTTTGGCCAATATTATCACTAGCAATAATCGCGTTTAAAATAAATGAGTAGAAAGTGTATAAACTACAGTTGTAATTATTTTTTGGCCACAAGCCAAGCCATTTTAGGAAATTAACATTAGTTTTGATTGTTAACTTAAAGTCAGTCATTTTTGTTGCACCTTTACTCTTAGAATTCAATAGTTCAAGTGTCTGTTCACTGTGTAAAATTGCTTTTAATTAATGAATATGTGGCAACGTTAAAAAATTATTGTTTTTATTCTATCTTTGATATTTTGATTTTACAAGTGGTTCTCTTTTCAATTAACCAAGCATTTAAATGTGGATTAAATTAATGATGCTTTTATAAACCGACCTTTCTAATAACGCATATTAAAAAAATGTAACATTAAAGTTGTTGTTTTCGATTTAATAGTTTTCGGAGATAAGATTAAGTAGCATGTAGGTGTTTTGTTTCAGTACATAATATCCTACCTTAAGATGAGTTTATTTAGATCCAACGTTGTACAACACTGCAAAATAGGACCATCCGGAGCGGACAATCTGTAATTTTCTATTTTATACTCTTTCTAATGTTATTTGGAGTACTAACCGTTATGAAAGTTCTCAGTGAAAGTGCAAATAATTTAACTGCTGTAGCTTTTATTGGTCGCTGACATCTAATTGAAAAAATTAATAAATTTTTTTTTGAATTTTTCGACGCTTCAAACCAAGTGGATTCATAAATTGCATATAAAATATTGCTGCTCTAAACAAAATATTTTGAAATATACCGGATGTATCAGAAATACGTGTGTTAATTTTAACAGGTACTAGAGATCAACAAATAAAACAATTTTTTTATTTGTAATTTTTTAATAAAAGTTTCGCAAATTAATTTAAATATTGAAGCAAATAACATACAGAAATGTGTATTTGCCTAGGGGTACAAAAACAAAAGTAACGAACTAGTATTTTTGTTGTTATAGAAACGGACAATTTGAACAACTTAAAATAATGAAAATTGTTATTATGAATACAAATTAATTATTAAACACTGACCGGTCCGTTTGCATAAAGAAAAGAGGAAAACAGTACAAATAATAAATAAGAATTTTGCAAAATGTTATATAGAAAAGTTGTCGTACTTGGTGAGTTTTTTTACGTGGTAAAATTAACCCATGTACTTCTGATACACGCGGTATACGAATTGCTACCCAAGTATTATTGGTCTTACCTTTGCTTCAACTTCATTTCCAAACCAACAGTAAAGCAGAATTTGCATTATAATACCTCCAATGTAGAAGAGATGATTCAAACCTTCACTGCTCAAAGGGCTTACCATGCTCAACTGGAACATTGTCAAGGCCAGAACCACGGTGCTTGTGGCAATTTGACTCAAGACAATCATATTAAATAAACCATTACTTTTTTCTGCAAAACTAATACAATTTAACATAATGGGACCGACTGTGAAATTTAACTTGACATACACTAAAATTGCTTTATGATGCTTAATACATTCAATCAGTTTTTTATGAAAAAAGCGCGTCTCTGTAAGATTTTTTAAATCGTCGCACAAAAGGTCACACTGACACGATGTATACATCATTAACGCTATGTTAATTGTATCTAAATTTAAATTGGCAACAGTTATGTACCAAATACAGATGAATTGGTAAACATAGGCTAGTTCATAATACGGCGATTTTGTAACATCGAACGGATAACGCGCTGGAAAAGGCAATTTTTTTTGCCAAGTCCATCCATTCAAGACTGGAAGTAGCGACCACATGGCCACGATAAGATACACGTTTATTGAATAACCAACGTATAAAATTTTCCACAGATTTAAAAACGGTTTAATTAACTGAGTTTGGTGAATGTTTTTTGGTTTAAATTGATACGTTTTTAACATTTTGAATAGTATCTTCACTGTTTTAATGTGCTTAATGAAAAAGTACATTTTTACAGCTCCTAGAAAATTGATGCTTGCTACAAATATTGTAGCTGTGAGAGCTTTTAAATCGGAGTATACTTGTAAAATGTAGACGATCTGTGACAAATTGTGACCACAAACTATTACTCCGACCGTCAGTGAAGTGCAAAATGTGTATAAATCAAATTTGTAAAAATCACTTTTGGGCCAAAGTCCCACAAGTCTGAGAGCTTTCAGATTTGTTTTAATGCTTTCTTGCCAGTTAAATGAATTCATTTTTTGACTGTTTTGTTTTAAAACGAACTACCGCTGCAACTGAACAATTTTGAAGATCGACATGCTATTTATTTGAATAAAAGTCATTAGGTAATTATGTTATTTTTTATTATTAACCAGACTTATTCAGTTTAGGTATGCATAATAGCGAAGTAATTAAGGAATAATTACTTGATCTCAAAAATTTAAATAACGGGTTATTCAACATTTAATTATTATTAATGAGTCAAGTAATTACTGTTTAATTACATACAGTGTTTAGTTAATTTTGTAGATAATTTCAATAATATAGTATTACAGGGGTATTTTACTGAAAAGTGGCTATATTGGTTTGCAGGTCGGTTTTAATTTTTCATTGTTTACCATCTAGTGGAACTTGATTTTGTTTATCTGATGTCTGACATACACACCCACCTATAACTTTTTTTTATCTGTATTTGTGTTACAAGTGACACTTTGTGGGAAAGGGTACTTTGAAAGTAATATAACGGACTATTTGTTTTTGGAATTTTTTTATATCCTACGCAATAAAAACATAAAAACCAATTTTATAAGTTAAATGGTATTTAATGTTCAATGTAGGTATCTTTTTTTTCTAGGCAACTATGATAATGCTGCCTGTAACGTGCATCTACACAACATTTTGTAACATTTCGAGTGTGATATTTGCCACCACTTGCCGAGGTGGTAAGTGAACGTAAGGTGGGTCGGTAGGCTTACTTGAAGAAAGTTAAATTTAAAACACGTACAATAAGACATTTAGTTATTTTAAACCACCATTACACTAACGAATTAATGAATAAAACTAACGTTTAATTTTCAAAAATGTCAAATACAGAATACAGCCAGTTTCAGAAATGTTTTTTTTTGTGAATTTCGAGTTTTTTATTTATATTTGTTGTTTGATTTCTAACACAACTCCGAACTGCTGCGCAAAGACAAAAAGCTTCACCGTTACAGAATAACCAGCAAAATTTCGGAAAAACCTGGGAAAACTCGGAATTTGAACTTTTAACAACTCTGTTGGCATGTTAAGACATATAAAAGTTTACAAAACTTTGCTACAGTTAAAAAAAAAGTTGCTCTGGTAATTATTAGATCAAAGGAGCAAAAGGAGGGGTCACTGCTGCGATGACCACGATGGAGACAAAATGTGCCAGAAGTGGCATGCAACTTGACATATAGTGTAAAGAACCAAAGAGAGCTGTTAGAATATGTCTTTAGGGGGGGAAGACGTAGAGGTTGCCTTTTTTTTGTGTATCAGTCGCCAAACTAAAGGTAGGTCAGGTCAGGTCAGGTCAGGTCAGGTCAGGTCAGGTCATGCGTGTGGCAGCTAAAGCAGAAAAGATGGGGGCAATGCTGGGGAGGCTAATGCCAAACGTAAAAGGACCATCACCTTCAAAGAGGAAGGTAATGGCAGAAGTAGTAAATTCGATTGTCATGTATGCGGCACCAATCTGGGGTCCTACTGCACTCGACATACGGAAGTACCAAGAAAGATTGGTACAGGTCCAGAGAAAGACAGCTCTTCGCGTATGCTCGGCATACCGAACCGTTTCGGCGGATGCTGTCCAAGTAATAGCAGGGATGATTCCCATTGATCTCAGAATCCATGAGACAGTCAAGGTAAGAAATAGAACACACACCAAGCGCGAGGCGCGGGAATGGTCTATTAAAGAATGGCAGAACAGATGGAATGCAAGTTCCAAAGGCAGATGGACGCACCGTCTTATTCCAAATATAAGACAGTGGATAGAAAGAAACAAGAATGCGGGTCAGGTAAATTTTTACTTGACACAATTTCTCTCAGGACACGGGGACTTTCGATGTTATTTGAAGAAAATGCATCGAGCAGAAAATGACAGATGCGTGTACTGCGGTGAGATGGACACTGCCGAGCACGTATTGTTCCAATGTGGAAAATGGGCTGGGATCCGGCATAGGCTGGAACAGCTCGTCAATGAGAAAATCAATCCAGAAAATCTGGTAGAGATTATGTTGAGAAGCAACAAAAATTGGAGAAAAGTGCAACGTTGCACTGAAGACATTTTGAAATTCAAAATGGAGGCTGAAAAGACTGGGCAAATAAACAGCCCAGGAGACTCGCCAGAGGTGCTGACGAGTATCTAAAACAGGTGGAAACAGTCAACCATTGATTTGACCGACGCCAATCGCAGGAGGCGGGCGACGGCTTGGGTCAATGGCAATGGCTAAATGAAGCTAAATGAAAAGAAGCATCATAAGACGCAGGAGCTGAAGCCAGTGGAGGCGTAGAAACAGACAAGCCCGACCCCCTGAAGACATGCCTAACGGCGATACCGGGGCTTCGGGTAGGTGAAGAACGGGGGAACCAATTCTACCTTAAGGTCGGGTTCCACGTCCAGGGGCGGGGTGGGGCTCCTGGGTTAAAAAAAAAAGGTCAGGTCAGGTCAGGTCCCCTCCGATGGGATGCCACCTTGTCGTGGTGGAGGGGCTTAAGGGTGTGTCGGAGCACCTACTAAGAGCATCCCTTTTAGCATACCGTAAACCCTCAAGGGGGAACGGGGGGACTTTTGTCCTGCGAGGAGTAAACCTCTATAAACTATCCATTAAAGAACGCCGGAAAGCCCGGTGACAGGGTGTGGCGACCTTGGATGAAATCTTAGCTGGGGGAGCTGAGCGCCAGCCCCTCCTAATACCGCAAACCCGAGGTCGATTCAACGACTCTACACAAGGCGTGGTGTAGGGAACGTCTCGGCTGATGGGATCGGGAGGCTTGCCTTAACCGGCCGGCCTACGAGGATGAAAACCTCTATAAAAAATCCTTAACTCGCTGGCGGCTTTTGCAGTTTTCCGACCAAGCGGGTTGTGGCTGTTGGATGCAACAGCCATGGCTGGGAGGTGCCCAGTCAAACCAGGTGAAACGACTATGGGAGATGGTGCGTCCCCATAATACATAGAAAACGCCTTGTCCTAGGAGCGGGCGCTCCCCTGGGATGGACCCCACCTTATCGCCCGTACTCGTGGGATCCACATGAAAAAGGTAAACTTGAAACAGGAGAAAGAAGCTGGGAAACTGGCTGGAGAAGGTACTCTGAGGAAAGACCTGTCGAAAACAGATGCTTTGAAAGTAGCGGCGGGGAAACAAACCGCCAAACTGGACGAGGCAGAGAATCCTAAAACTCCAGGAGAGGACTCGAGTTTGGGGAACATTAACCCGTTTGGTAGATCAAGCATGACGCCTCGATCTCCACAAAGAAAAGTGCAAACTAGCTTGATAGTGGGACAAACACCCAAGCTAGACGAAACGATCGAAGTGTACAAGGAAACACCAACAGGCGCAATTCCAAGAAGGAAAAGAGTGTCTACTCCTGAGGAAGCACATAAAGTTAAAAAGCTAGTTGAAACTAGAATAAAAAAACAGAAAAGCCTGGTACTAGGAAATATAACCTGTACTGATATCCTACAGGCCTTTACACAAGTGACAAGCACATTTACACATTACACATTTCTGTATGTTATTTGCTTCAATATTTAAATTAATTTGCGAAACTTTTATTAAAAAATTACAAATAAAAAAAATTGTTTTATTTGTTGAGCTCTAGTACCTGTTAAAATTAACACACGTATTTCTGATACATCCGGTATATTTCATTTAGAGCAGCAATATTTTATATGCAATTTATGAATCCACTTGGTTTGAAGCGTCGAAAAATTCAAAAAAAAATTTATTAATTTTTTCAATTAGATGTCAGCGACCAATAAAAGCTACAGCAGTTAAATTATTTGCACTTTCACTGAGAACTTTCATAACGGTTAGTACTCCAAATAACATTAGAAAGAGTATAAAATAGAAAATTACAGATTGTCCGCTCCGGATGGTCCTATTTTGCAGTGTTGTACAACGTTGGATCTAAATAAACTCATCTTAAGGTAGGATATTATGTACTGAAACAAAACACCTACATGCTACTTAATCTTATCTCCGAAAACTATTAAATCGAAAACAACAACTTTAATGTTACATTTTTTTAATATGCGTTATTAGAAAGGTCGGTTTATAAAAGCATCATTAATTTAATCCACATTTAAATGCTTGGTTAATTGAAAAGAGAACCACTTGTAAAATCAAAATATCAAAGATAGAATAAAAACAATAATTTTTTAACGTTGCCACATATCATTTACCTAAAATTAGTTATTTATCAATAACTTTAATACAAAGATTTTTTTTACTATTTTTACCTTTATGTGTAACCACTTCTCTACCACACACCATTAAGTTGATGCGTTAGTTTTTGAGCACGCTGTATATACAAATAAAAATTTGTATTGCGTTAAAAGAGGGCAGGTATAGTAGGTAAAAAAAAAGAAAATGTTTCGAAAATTACCTACCAATTTCAGTTTGGAAGTACAATTTTCCTTACTGTGCGCTTGTGTTGAGTGACAAATTTTGATAATGAATTAGTACTGCTAATCGGTACACTAAAAACACTAGACACGGCGTACCAACCTAACAACTTTACAACTGTACCATAGTAACCATAGTAGTAGAATAAACTACTACTCGTATCTATGGAATAAGCAGCAAGCGAAAAATATGTTCTGAAGCGACCACTGGTGGAGATTGAGTTATTACTTATTAGTTATTAGTTTTCGTACTGTAAACACTTACGGGAGTTATTCGATTTTTATTAGTGAAATTAATGTTTATTATGCACTAAATACAAATAAATCCATCAAAATTACAATACTGTACAAAATCCATTTGGCGCCAGTAACAGTAACGTCTTTCAACAACCGCCATATTCCAAGCGATCGCAGCGCCCCCATCGGCCATGTTTTTCGCCTATAAAAAGAAATCATGTTTTTTTTATTAGAGAAGAATATTTTTGCTTACAAGTAAGGATTCTAGAATTGATAAAAGCTTACAGGAACCCTCATAACATAAGTCATAATATAACAATACGGCATTACAGAATTAGTTTCTTGAATTCAGCACTGTTCCCAAACAATATTCTCCTCTGACAGAAAAACATTATTTTTTACTTTCTAGTGTATCTACATATGTATTTTAAAAAGCAAAAAACGTTTTTTAATTTTTTTTAATACAAATTTAACTGCATCCATACTTTTCAGCGGCCCTGTATACTCGCAACTCCTTCCGACATTTATGTTTTATCAGTTTGTCTTATTTATTTTACATATACCTACGTCCAAATTAAAATCTTACAATATTTTGATTTAGAAACCATTAATTATTTTTTTACTAATTCATCACCTGTTTCTACAAGAACCAATAAAATCGAAAAATAAAAAATCTTCTATTGAAATTTGTATAGATTTAGCTAGACCTGGTAATTATATATTATTAGTTTTCTTGTCTGCGGTGAGAAAAAGCCCAAAAAGACATTAATAATAAAAAAAGAAAGTGTAATTACTTGCATCATTAATTAAAAGCAATTTTACACAGTGAACAGACACTTGAACTATTGAATTCTAAGAGTAAAGGTGCAACAAAAATGACTGACTTTAAGTTAACAATCAAAACTAATGTTAATTTCCTAAAATGGCTTGGCTTGTGGCCAAAAAATAATTACAACTGTAGTTTATACACTTTCTACTCATTTATTTTAAACGCGATTATTGCTAGTGATAATATTGGCCAAACGGCAAATCTTTTCTGTATTTATGTAGATTTTGGATCTTTAATGGGTACGATTTTTGTCCTTTCTACCAACTGGTGTGCTTCAATTAAAGCATTTTGCTTCATCCGCAACACGCGATATATCAAAACTTTGATGCAAAATATCGATTGTGCAAAATTTCAACCCAAAAATTGTCATCAAATGAAGATAGTCTTGTCAACATTGAAATTTTGGAAGATGGTTTACTACGGCTTTCAGATTTTAGTTGGAGTAACTATAATGTTAATTACTACGTATCCAATAATTGATGGTTCAATTCGAAAATTAGAGTTGCTTTTTTGGGCTTGGTATCCCTACAACATTAGAGAAGCACCCCTGTTCCAAATTGTGTATATGTACCAATTTTTTTGTGTATGGTGCATTGCCTTTTTATCAATGAATATAGACATGTCAAATACGTCTTTGATGATGTTCGTCAAGGTTCAATGTCAGTTACTGTGCAACAATTTGCGAAATTTAAAAAATTATGATAATTGTTTTAACGCAAAACTGATAGAGTGTATAAAACATCACCAACAAATTTTAAGGTAAATCTACAGAAAATTGAGTTTTAGTTAATTCTCCGTTTCAGTTTTTCCAACATTGCAAATTCCTTTGCTAATAAAATTTTATTAACGCAGTTTTTTACGAGTACTGCTTCTCTTGGATTGGCACTGTTTCAATTAAGTTTGGTAATTATTTTTATTCTAAAATTTCGTATGTGAAACGACGTTTTAATAGGTAGAACCCTTAACTGTCGACAGTTACATTATTGTCTTTTATATAATTGCAATAATCGATGAAATATTCTTGTACTGTTGGTTTGGAAACGAAGTGGAAGTAACAGTAAGTATTTTTCTTTTCATTGTGATTTTCATTTTATACTTTAATGTACTCTTCTCACACTACAATAATCTGTCACCGCTTATGTTACAAAATATTGTTGAAAACATTGGTTTAAAAAATAATCTGTATATTAGCGTTCTTGAGATTTAAACTAGATACGATTATGTGTTGTATACTTCAATAATAAATAATCATAAATAGTATGCAGTTATTGCAGTTAGAAAATAATGTGAATTATTTTAATGACTTGCAGATGCTTTTGTGGTAGTTACTATATAATTCAAATAATAAACGTGGTCTATTTCGAGAAACATGATAAAAAAGACACGTGCAACTTATTTGCACTACTATTTCAATTATAAATTATAGATAAAGTAATATAATACTATTAAAAGTACTGAACTGTGTAAATTACTATAGATCTTATTTATTAAAAATTTAAACACTTATAATATGACATCTAATAGTATAGCATACGTGTTTGTATTGTAAGATACATACCTAGGTCAAACTATAAATGCCATTCTTTGCACATTTCATATACATTTGTTCATCAAATTGTTTTCTAAATGTAACAAAATATTGATGCATAGAATAAAGTATACTTAAAAATGATTTTTTTTGCTTGGAAGTCAGTGATTAAAACTAATCTTGTGATTTTAAAATTCATGGGTTTATGGCCTCGAGAAACAAAATACCGACGTAATTTTTATTCTTTGTATGCAATACTTTTAACTGTGATGGTAGCAAGTGACAATTTATTCCAAACCATAAATTTGTTTCTAATCCACACGAATTTTTCGTCGTTAATGGGGACAGTTTTTGTTCTTTGTACCAATTGGTGTGCTTCAATCAAATCGTTTTGTTTCATTTACTGTTAGACATGCGTATGTTGTACTGTACATAATAAAGTTAGTCTTTAGCTGACTCTCGTGTAGCACAGACGTACTTCGATCCTCACCCCACTCTCCAGCATAACATGGCGCAGTCAGAAACTCGTAACAGTTACAAATAGAATAAAAAAAATCAAGAAATAATATAATCAAAAAATGGAGCCCAGCAAGTTATCACCGCTTCAATTAACCGGCAATCATTCTGAAAACTGGAAAAGATGGATACAAAAATTTGAAATTTATTCCACAGCCACCGAATTGAAAAGAAAAGAAGAAAAAGTCCAATGTGCACAACTTCTTTATTCGTTGGGTGAAGAATGTATAGAAATATATAACTCATTTGAATTTAATGAAGAAGAAAGGGACAAATTCGCAATTTTAAAACAGAAGTTTGAAGACTACTTCGTTCCGAAGAAGAACTTAACGTATTGCAGATACAAATTCTTCTCAGCGAGGCAAGGCAATGAAACAATCGAACAATTTGTAACTGACTTGAAAAATAAAGCGAAGGAATGTGAACTAGGAAATTTACAAGATGACTTAATCAAGACAATGCTCATTACTGGAATAAGGGATGAATCAGTAAGGGAAAAATTACTGAAAAAGGACGGGACATCGTTAACGTTGGACAAAGCCGTCGAATGCTGCATACAAACCGAAGCTGCCAGGAAACAATTAAATGAAATGAAAGGTGAAGCAGGAGAAAATCGAAGTCAAAATTATCGGAATTTGGATTTAGAAGTCATCCGGCACCGCAATGGACGCAACGGTCAAAATGCTTCCACGAAATCAGCGTCGTGCTCATCGAAACAAGGTCATTCCAGGAACTACACAGGAAACGGTCGAGATGTGATATACAAACAAAAAACTGTGCAGTCGGGTAAGGTAATAAATAATTGTTCGCGTTGTGGTCGTAGTCACAATATTAATGCATGTCCAGCTTATGGGAAAATTTGCTCCTTTTGTAAAAATAAAAATCATTTTGCAAACATGTGTAAATTAAATAAGGACAGAAATAAAAAGAAAATTCAACAAATTAATAAATATGAAGAAGATGATGATAAACAATACTTTTTTGTTGAAACAATAAATTGTAAAAACAATTGTTCCAATAATTCTAATGTAATCAACTTAAAAATTAACAACAAATTCATTAAATGTAAAATTGATAGTGGGGCAGAAGCAAATATTATTTCACTAAATACATTAAAACATCTTAATTTTAAGTTAAACAGGATTGAAAACACCAAGGATGTATTAGTAACTTATACCAAGGAAAAATTATCGATTTTGGGAAAATGTAAATTATGTTTGGAATTTCGCAAGCAAAAATTTCAGGTAGACTTTTATGTAGAACAAACAAATAATAATAAAACTATAATAGGTTTTAGCACAGCTATTGCAACTGGTATCTTACAACTTAATAAAGAAATTGATAATATCAATGTAAATCAACAAGATGAAAACAATAAGTACAAAAACTTAGTCTCTAAATATGACACTGCTTTCAAAGGTATCGGTAAAATAAATAAACCTTATCATTTTGATTTAATTGAAAATGCAAAACCTGTTATTTGTCCTATCAGAAATGTACCATTTGCTTTAAGAGATAAATTTAAAACATGTCTAGAAGAACTAGAGCAAGCTCAAATAATTAAAAAAGTTGAAGGTTCTTCTGAATGGGTAAACTCGTATGTATTAGTCAAAAAACAAGATGGTTCCTTAAGAGTGTGCTTAGATCCTCAAAATTTAAATAAAGTAATAAAAAATCATAAATATAAAATTCCAAATATTGACGAAATTACAAATAAATTAAATGGGTCAAAAATTTATTCCACTTTAGATGCTGCTAGTGGGTTTTGGAATATTCCGTTAGATGAAACGTCTAGTAAGTTATGTACGTTTGGAACGCCATATGGAAGATACAGATTTTTACGCATGCCCATGGGTATCAAAGTAGCGAGTGAGGTTTTTCAAGAATATTTTAGTGAAATATTCAATATTCCAGGTGTAGAGGTATATGTAGACGATATTTTAATTTATGCAAAAAATAAAACTGAACATGACAAAATTCTTGAACAAGTATTTCAGATTGCAAAAAAAAATATTAAATTTAATTTAAGCAAATGCAGATTTGATCTTAATGAAATAAAGTATTTAGGTCATAAATTTAGTGCTGCAGGTATTTCAGTTGATGAAGAGAAAATTGACGCAATAAAAAATATGCCTTCACCTACTTGCAAAAAAGACATTGAGCGATTTTTAGGCCTAGTTACATATGTAGGTAAATTTATAAATAACTTGTCAGAAAAAACTTATCATTTAAGAAAATTACTGAAACAAGACGTTTGTTTTGAATGGGAACAAGAACAACAAGAAGCCTTTAATAATTTAAAATCAATTATAGTAAGTAAACCTTGTTTACAATTTTTTGATCCTAAAAAAGAAATCACTATCTCAGTGGATGCTTCTCAGAATGGCTTAGGAGCTGTTCTTTTGCAAGATAACAAACCTTGTGCGTTCGCTTCAAGAGCAATGACTGAAACGCAAAAAAGATATGCCCAAATTGAGAAAGAGCTTTTAGCTATTCACTTTGGAGTAAATAAGTTTTATCAATATATTTTCGGTAGAGAATTTAATGTTGAAACAGACCATAAACCACTAATATCTATATTTAAAAAATCCCTAAATGACTGTCCAGCAAGATTACAACGAATGAGATTATCTCTTCAAAAATTTGACTTAAGCTTGAAATACAAACCGGGCAAAGACCTGATAGTAGCAGATACTTTGTCGAGGGCTACTTTACCTCAAAAATATGAAGATAATTTAAATTTAGAATTACAAATTTGTATTGTAGAACAAAATTTGGTCATAAATGATGAAAATTTAAACAGATTAATAATTGAAAGCAAACGAGACGAAGATTTCCAAAAAATTAGACACTATTTAAATAACGGTTGGCCGTTATCAATTAATAAAGTTCCTTCTGAAATTAAACCATACTACAAGGAAAGAGCAGAAATCACTCAAGGTAACAATGAATTGATTTATAAAGGACGAAAAGTAATCATACCCAAATCATTACGTCCTAAAATTTTAAACGACTTACATGTAGGACATTTAGGTATCAAAAAATGCATACAAAAAGCGAGATTTTGTATTTATTGGCCAGGAATAACAACTAATATTGAAAATTATATATCCAAATGCGAAATGTGCAATAAGTATTCAAATTCTAATAAAAATGAACCAATGTTACCTCATAAAATTATAAAACAACCATGGCAAAAATTAGGAATGGATTTATTTGAAATATATGGACAAACATATTTAATCGTGGTTGATTACTATTCCAAGTATCCTGAAGTTATCAACCTAAACAAAAATTTAACTACTAAAAATATCATACATAAATTAAAATCAATATTTTCACGTCATGGAATACCAAAAATTGTAATGGCAGATAGTGGAACACAATTAATAAGTAATGAAATAAAAAAATTTGCTAAAGAATGGAATTTTACTTTAATAGCTGCTTCTCCTAAAAATCAAAGGTCGAATGGCCAGAGTGAACGAACTATACAAACTGTTAAAAACATAATTAAAAAAACAACTGAAATGGGAGAAGACATGTATTTAGCTCTTTTAGCTCTTCGCAATACACCTATTTACGACATTTATACTCCATCACTAATTACTAATGTCTAGATATTTACGTGATCAACTACCCATCAGCAATCACAATTTAAAACCAAAAATTATTAACACTAAGATATTTCATAAAAAGATTGACAATAAACAAAAAATAAGTAAAATTAATTTTGATAAAAGGGGAGTAAAACAGTTTCCACAATTTTACAATAATGAAGTTGTAAGGTATCAGGAAGTACCAAAAAGCTGTTGGAAACTAGGTAGAATTGTAGAGCGACTTAGGGATCGTACTTATAGGATTCAAAAGGACAATGGAAGATGCATTATTAGAAATCGCAGGTACATTAAGAAAACTAGAGAAAACACAGACGATTTCATGCATTCTCTTGAGTCCAATAATGATTGTAATAATACTCTTTCTTCGACTTTTGTTTATAATATAGATTTAGATGGAAGTGATAAAAGCAATAGTGAACCTTGTGTGGTTGACAACCAAGAAATAAACAGTTGAAGTACCAAATCAAAGTGAATTAGTGCCTGTCGAGATTCGAAGTGAAAATAACAAAACCAGTGAACTCACTCAAGAGGAGGAAAGTGCTAGTAATAAGAGTTTAGAAGATAAGTTAGCAGTAAGTAGCGTTAATAACTTAGAAAGTAGTTTAGAAATTAGTAAGGAAAACAACAAAGACAATAAAATTAAAACTACAAAATCAGGACGGAAATCGAAACGTCCGAAAAGGTTAAAGGATTTTGTATCTAGTTAAAGGGAAGGATGTTAGACATGCGTATGTTGTATTGTACATAATAAAGTTAGTCTTCAGCTGACTCTCGTGTAGCACAGACGTACTTCGATCCTGACCCCACTCTCCAGCATAACACACACCTAAACGGGCATTATAAAAAATCAAACTTTAAGTCGCGCAAAACACAATCATCCCGCAATATTATGCCGGTCATATTGCAGTTTCCGGAGACGAGAAGGAGGGTGATATCCTCATTGAAGCTGCAATATGACCCCAAGAAGGTCATGAATATTGTCTACCTCGTATTATTATCAATCTCAAAGAATGACACCGCCTTTTTACCATGCATCAACCTATTCGACAACGATTTAAACTTTAGATAAGGATAGACAATGGCAAGGGCCTCACTCTGCATTAAAAAGGAACCATTCTAACCGATCTACCGCTCGATCAGGTAAAAATCGGCCCCATTGATGAGAAAGAAAAAATAGCCTTTTTCGATTATTAATAGATTTTTGAGATCGTTTTTCATTTACGATCGATGAACTCGGATGTGCGGAGATGGAAATCTAGGTTTCCGAAGATAAATAAACCCTTCACTTGCCGGCCGTATCGAATGGCAAGATCGCAGCTGGACACAGTCAAAGAACTCCTGGACAATAATACCGATAAAGCAAGTGACTCAAATTACTGCTCACCGCTATTATTAGTCAAACAGAAAAATGGCGAGCAAAGATTGTGTATCGAGTACTGCAAGTTAAACGCACAAACGGTTATGGACAACCATCCCCTACCTCGGGTGGACGATCAAATTGATCGACTGCAAGGTATTTGACGAGTCTCGTTTTGCGGTCGGAGTACCATCAAATCAAAGAGTCGAAGAAGTACACTTCATTTGTTACACCCTTCGGTCAGTATGAGTACGACAAAGTACCCTTCGGACTGAAGAATGCGCCGCGAACGTTTCAGCGACTCATGAATAAGATCCTGAAACAGAGGGAGAAAAACTCCGCCGCGTACCTAGATGACGTCCTTCTTACACGCAAAAGACGTCGGCGAAGCACTACAAAACTTATAAAAAGTCTTCAAGTCTTGAACTTCAAGATCCTCAGAAACGAAGGATTAACACTCAAATTGAAAAAGTGTTCGTTTCTGATGACCTCGACTTGATATCGAGGATGGAGAAAAATCAAACACGGTCAAAAACCCAATTTATTACACATTTTTATTGAAATATGTTTGACAAAGTAGTTTCAACATTTCCTACACAACGAACTTACGTCATTACACTACACAATATTACCAACTACTCTTATGAAATCTATTCCCTTTTAACTCTATTGTTTTTTGGTGACTCTCTCCATTACATTACCATTAATTTTCCTTGCGTTTTTTTCTCCTAGATTTCACTTACGTTATGAATCATTACTTCACTCGTAGTTGAGAGTGGCTTCAAATCCACAGTTTTCAGTTGACGTCAGATTGAGGTGGGGGTACAGTGAGAGTCCAGTTTAAGTTGAGACATTGACTTACGTTCGTAAATCTTAATGGGTTTTTCTGCCTAAATTCACCTAATACCAAATAACCAAGCAAGGACCATATCGCCGGTATCATGTGGACTACGAATACTTCCTTCACTTCTTGCTCTATGCATAATAAAATAAGTGTACAATGACAGGGCACATGAATTCTTCTTGCTCCTGGTTGAACACTGCGAACACTGAATTTTTCGTCAATATGAGTCATGATAAATATTTCGTCTTTGATCTTTGTGATAGTCAGTGCTTGTGATTTGTAGCACGTCATAGGACAATAACTTCCTAATTCTTCGATTGATCTCCCTGAAATTTAGCGCCGAAAATTGTTCTCGTCTCCGTTTTCTTCCCGTTCGAAATTACGACATATGGTGTTCTTATGTTGAATCTTGCTAGTGTGATTGTACCACACTCCAGGTGTAATCTGTAATTATACCTGTAATTCCAACATAGAACGTTCCCTCTAATAAACGGTCGAAAGTCTCCCCATCTCATCGATTATTTTGCATCCGCATTTTCCTTTTTCTCTGTTACTATAATTAATCGGGTTAATTTCGTTTCCTATCTTCATTCTTGACCTCCACCTCGTTGAATAGGTGAAGGGAATGGTGACTTCGCAATTAATCGTCCCTGGTTACGTTTCCAATACATCCCTGTATTTATTTCGACCTACTCTGCTAGAGACATGATCATGGGAATGAAACAAAAACACAAAAAATATTTCATTATTTTCGTAAAATTCCCTTATTCCTTAATTAATTTCTTAATCTATCTTACACACTAATAATTACACAATGTTTTCCCTCACGGGCCTTGAGTTGGAAAAGTCCATAAGTCGTGATATTTCAGAATCTGACTGACTTGAACAACTTTGCGTTTGGGTCTTTTTTTGTGCCAAGTTCCAATTCGTTGTTGACATCACTTACTTTTCTCACCACTGTGTACGAACCAAACCATCGGCACATTAATTTGGGAGGTTTTCCTACTACTTTTCGCCTTGGTACGAACATCTTTACGTGTTCTCCCACTGAGAAGTCAATGTGTCGATGACTAACGATGAAAGGAGTCGTACCGGTCCTTGTCGTTTCCATGCCGTTTGATGATGTTTTCCGCCGCTTGCGCTTGAATTGCGAGCAGTTTTTCCCGAATTTCAATGATGTCCTTGTTTTTTACTTGGTTGCCAATAAATTTGCCTCCGTCGGCAATGTGGGAAGTCTTTCGAATAATACTAAATAGGGTGAGTACTCCGTAGTTGCCTGTACACTTGTATTGTACCCGAACGTTGTGGGTTTTACGTATTCGTCTTAATCTGGCGGGTCAGTCTCGGTAAATAATAGCTATACATACCCGCTAATGTTTTGTTGTATTTTTCGACGAGTCCGTTTGTTTGTGGCTTGTACGCTCTTGTGTATAAGTCCTCCGCCTCGCCCATTAATTTCAATAATTCGATTACCATGTGGCTCCAAAACACTGTTCCCCTATCACTCAAAAAACAATGCGGTGCTCCGTAAATGGTAATTATATTTTTGAATACGAATTTTGAGGCGCTTTTGTTGAATTGTCTTTGATAGCTCCTGCAATTTCATATCTGGAAACGTATTCTGTACAAACAAATACCATCGTATTTCCTGATTGCAATTTGGGAAATGGTCCTAACAGATCTACCGAAAGCATTGACCAAATTGTCCTCTCAGGAATGGGTTGTAGCAATCCTCCTCCTTTCTTGAAATCTTTACTTTTTTGGCACATCTTTTTGTTAACAAGTCTAGAAGTTTTTCCAATGTTTTGGTTGTCTCTAAATGTCCGCTTAATGGACTGCTGTGGTGGTTATATAAGATTTACCTTATTAAAGATTTTGGAATTGCGAGTAAGTGGTCTCTTTCGAATTTGCGAGTGTTTTTCTTGTGTAACACTGCGTCTAAAAAAGAAAAGTTTTTGCACTTCTTCTTGTACCTGTTGGAATGTTGTTACCCTCGTCATTTTCCACTGCTGTTATTTAAATGCCTTTAGTTCGTCGTCTTCTAATTGAAGTTGTCTCAAATCTTCTGGTTCCACGAGATAAATTGGGATTTCTTCGCAAGCGACCTCATCGGCTTCGTTCCCTTCGGCTACTGGATTGCTTGATAGACAATCAGCATCTTTGTATTTTGATCCGTTTTGATAAACCACAGTATATTGAAATTCTGACAATTTTATAACCCACCTTGCTAGTTTTCCAATTGGATCTTTGATTGATTTTAACCAGCGAATTGCGCTGTGATCTGTGCTAATTTTTACGTGTCTACCGTGTACCAAATGTCTTAGATGTGACAGAGCCTACACGCACCTTCGTTAGGTTACGGCTAACAAAGGCTCCGAGTCCATGCAGACTTTATCAAGTTGAATGCCTGTTCTTTTTCCTTACACCACTCGAATTTCAGTTTTTTTTTGTTGCTTCATGTAGTGCGCGAACAATGGCTGAAAAATTCTTTATAAATTTGCGGTATTAGTTGCACATTCCCCACAATCGTTGGACCTTTTTGATTGATTTTGGCGTCGACATTTTTGCGATGCCGTTTATTTACTTCTGATCCACGCTGATGTCCTCAGTGTTCACTTTAAACCCTAGTATTTCGATTTCCTTTTTTAGATAGTAACCTTTAGGTCTTGGTTTTAACGTCAGTCCTGCTTCTCGAAATTGTTGCAATATTCTTTTTAATTTTTCGTATTTCTCAACGATCCTCTAAAAAATGGTGATATCATCTAAATAGATTAAATCCTTCCACTTCATATTCAAAAAAGTTTGTTCATAAGGGCTTGGAAAGTTCTTGGTGCGCAACAATGGCATGACGTTTAATTGATACTGAACTTGACCTTGACCCTCTTTACATTCTTCTTTTACAGCTACTTGTCTATATCCGCTTTTTTTTAAGTACAGGGTTGAGTAGTATTGACTGTCGTGCCAATATAGGTCATTACGTCGTCTATGTTGGGAATGGAATGGTTGCATTTCTTCGTCACTTCATTTAACTTTCGATAGTCGACGCAAAACCTCATTTTTTCGTCTTTTTTTTTTCGTCAAAACCACTGGAAATCCCTACGGATTCGTGCTCGGCTCGACTATTTTGTTTTCCAACATCTCATTAATCTGATCGTGTACCAGTACAACACGTACAGTCCGGGACATTTCTATTTGGACATAAAAAATTTGAATTTTCTGACATTTATACGTGTATTCAGCGTCTATGTGAACAAAAAATTGTTCTCTCTCATTCTGTGGTCCTTGAGCTTTAATAACAGGGACATTTTTTAAATTGGTAGCATTAGAAAATGACAGTAAACAGCTGACTGATGTAAACAATAACACAATAACAAAGGAAATGTTATAATTTTAATCTATATAACCAGTGGCTGCTTTAAAAGTGTGTACTAACGGGATAATAACATATTTACGCAAGTATTTTTGAAGGTAGAAACATTACTTGTCATATAACAACTACTCAGATTATATGATGAGACGGGAATGGCACAAAACAGAATTGCAGTCAATGATTGTGCTGGAGAAAGCTGCTGTGACGTACTGACAGTACTGACTATCGCTGGTTGTACGACTTGTGCAATTTGTGATATATTTTGTGTGAAAAACTGGAAAACAAAGTGCATAACTGCATAACCTCACTTATCGCAGTTTTGCACATTTTGATGATGGGAATTGCGGTTCAAGTAATTATGAGTTATAGATAGATGGAGCCCACTGTTTACTTCAAAGTAAGTTCACGAGCTTTACAGATACTTTCTTTATGTTTTTGTCTTTTCTGGTGTAGAGGGTTAACTTTTCTATTTTCATATAAAATTCAAACTAAACGAAATCGAAAAGCTTAATTTTGTCATGTTTTTTATTAATTATTAAAAAATTTATTTAAAAAATCACAGATAGTGTTTATAATTTGCAGCTGAAACCTTTTGGGTCCACTTTTTTCGTTCTTATTTCCTGGCAGCCACTCTTGTTTCAAGCAGAATGGGTGTAAAGTTAAAAATAATCCCGTAAAATTGTTAATATAACTCCTTTGCACTGGCATGGCATGTATTTGAAAACTTACGTTTAACAAATACGTCACAAAGTCTCAGCCATCGTCGAAAAATATAAGGGCTTTATAACAAGAAGCGCTTTCTGATTTTACTGTGGACGTGTGGAAGAATAGTGTGAAATATTGCGAAAAACCAACTTTTACTCTTGTGTACATTTTTGTACGTCTCTATCTGAGAGTTAGTCGTCTTGTATAAAAAATATAGCCTACTAATAAAGGAAATTAAAGTGTTTTTATTTCTGGGTTGCCCCCAATTCCACTTTGCCCTTGTCTGATAATCAAGACACTGATAATGAAATTGGTGTAAGTGCATCGAATACAAACGTGTCGAATAGATGAATAAAAGAGAGACAACTGCTTTTTTCAAAAAGGCCATTTCAAATTTATTCAAAAAGCCCAGCCCCATTGAAAAGGGTCCATTCACGATGAAGTTTGGCTTCCTGCATGACATAGGTCTCGGGCACCAAGCTCACTGGTCTAAATTGGTCTTGCATCTCTAAGACATGGACTCACTGAGAGCGACTTCTGCAGTAGGCTTGAGACCTGCCTGCCTGTCTAGCAACCATCTCTGCATTATGATTCCAAATCATTCTATAAAACGCTGTCAATTACAAGCCATGATATGAGGCATGAGGCCGTCTCAGTGTATGTCTTGTGGTTTACATTGAAACTGTTTCTTAAAGAACCCATTCACAATGAGATCTGTTTCGCTACATGCGGCGCGACAGGACTCAAAGACTAATCCCAAAAGACACAAAAAAACTGACAAAGTTTATCATTTTAAGCCATTGACAGCGTTTTCGAATGTTGGTGCAAAGACTTGTCGCGAGGCAGGTTTCAGCCTTCCGCCAACGTCAGTCTCAGTGAAACCCTCTCAAAGTGATCTCAGCGAAAACCATTCACAATGAGATTGGTCTATGAGGCCTATGTCGTGCCGCATGCAGCGAGATATGTCTCATTGTTAATGAAAATAGGGCCTTTTTTGTTGTTTAAAGTCGTTTTTTAAAACTTTTGTGGCAAATTTTACTGATGTGGCAGAGAGGGGGCATGCAATTGGAACATGACGATGACTACCCTAAAAGGCACTTCGAGGCTTTTATGGCCTTTTTAATGCAAATTTCAACTTTAAACCTGAAAGTCATACCAAGGTCAAACATAACCTCAACAGTAATCCAGCAACGGTACTTCAAAGCATTTGAAAGTTTCTCCATTTGGTACGTTTTGCTGTACTTTACTACAATAAAGAAATATTTAAATTTTTATTATTGTTTACATTTGTCACCTGTCAAACACATCAAACAACCAAGTTCCCTAAATTTGAGCTCTTATCTAGTTTTTGTGCTCTATATAGTCTCGCTTCAACGTATGCGCTATGACGTATCTCATATACAAATGTCCCGGACTATATGTGTCTTCACGCTCGACGCTTGCACATTCTCTTCTTGAAAAGCAGTAAAAGCGTTCTTAACATCAAGTGCTACCATTATTACGCAGCATTCTCCACTCCTACATCCTATTCTATTAATGTCTTTTAATATCTCTTGTACTCTACTTATGGTGTCAATTGTTGACCTCCCTTTTCTAAAGCCAAACGAAAATCTGCTAGGTCAACTTTTTCCTTCACTTCCTTCATAAGTCGTTCGTGAATTATTGACTCGCCATGGTATCCAACAGACAGAGGGGTCTGTAGGATACCGGTTCCTGTGCACGCTTTGGTGGTTTTTCTAGGAGTACCAGTATAGCGGCTTTCCATCTCTTTGGGCATAGACCCCGTTTATAGAGGGAAATAAAGAAAACGGAAAAGTACTGTGATGATCGCGGTATTTAAAATTTTATTTTATTAACCAGCGCAAAATATTCGGAGTCAGTTTAAACGTTTAGTTCTTTGGCAATATTAATTCAACTTCAATTCAAAAGTTTTCAACAAATTTTAATTTAACTTATTTATTCCTTTGTTAGCATTAAAATGTTTAGAAAATTATCGTTCCCACGAAACTTTCCAAGAACTGTTAAAAACGTTATAAATCGCCAAATTGGGTGGTCGAAAGGCCATGTGTTTTAACAAGTGGATATGCAAAGATATGGGGGTTGGCGACGGCCTGGCTCTGCACCACAGTCGCCCAGCTAATCCAATGATTTTCTCACAAAAGTATAATTACTTTTGTTTAAAATAGCCAAAATTTATTGATAAACCTAAAATTAAATCCAATATTTGTTTAGAAATGAACTAGTCACGTTTCAAAAAGAAAGGAATTTATGAGCCAATTTAAGACACGTTGATGATCAGTAAACAACTCGAGAAAGAATCAAAATTTCATCTTATTCAAAATTACCGTAACGTTTCGTACCAAAAAGTTGAGTCTTTATGCAGTGTACTTCAGTCATCGAATAAAATTGAATAATTTATTTTATTCGGCGTAATTGTTAACAAATTGTTGCAAAACTTCAAGAACGTATTGGTCGATTGAAATTCATGTCTGTTAACTAGATTAGTATAGCCAAAACGACGTTGGTCAAGTGCCGCTTGAATAGGGGGTGTTGACAAATTCGTTACAGAACAGAGCTTTTAAAAGAATATCAAATTACAAGCACACATGTGCATTCCTTATAAGAAATTGCAGCGTAATTAACGATTTCTTTGTTAAATCAAAATCAGATCACGAAACCAGTAGTTTAGAAAAACACGCGTAATTTTTCTGAACATTTTGATGTAAAATTTAACCCTAATATTTAAGGCGCAGCCGTCGAAATTTGGATGTATAAATCATTCTATTTAATTAAATTATTGTAAGCAAAAATATTGCATGACACGATTGCTGCCCGTTACTAACATAATCCTAAGAGGAAAGTAGACAGGAAAATCCCTAAGGAAATTGGAGAAAAACGCGGAAATGTTAAAATAGTACCGGTGTAGTACTGGGGGCGACATCTAACAAGGGGTAGTACGACCAAAATTACAGTTTCCTCACGGGGTTCTTCCTTATATTTTCTGTGTTATTTAAACAAACAAAATTTGTTGTTACACAAAATTCATTTCATTGTGTTCCCAATGTCTGTGTTCAGACCTGACAACAACCAATTTTGGAGTTTAATTTCTCTTTCAGGATATTTGGGGAAATTCCATAGCGTTCTTATATTGTATTCAGTTCAGATCGACGATTTCCAAATTTAATGTTTAATTATAATGAAATTGTTAATCGGAAAACACCCCAGTTGTTAATTAATAATAATATTTAGAAAGTTAAACAAGGTTTGATCAAATGCCAAGACATCATAAGAGTCAAATTTGCAAAATTTCGCATATGTGGAAACTACTTAACAAGGGTAGTGGGGTAAGCGAGTTAGTGAAGCTTACGCAAGATGAGCCCTTGACTTTGAGGGGGATTGGATTTTTGACGGTCTTTCGAGGTAGTCGATTGTCGTGTTGTCCTTTAAATTTTTATAAATTTAAAAACATCTTCGTTTGCCTTTTAGTGCGTCTAAATTGTACTAAGTGCATTTAAATCGTAATTTTAAATTAAATTAATTTAAATTCTTGAATTAAGTGATAGCGTTAGTGATTAGTGAGTAAGTTAAGAACGAGACAAGTTTAGTGTTCGTTCGATTAGGTAGTGCTGCGAACTACAACACCTGGGAAGCAGCTAACCCCCTGCGTTAGGAGGATTAAAATTTCTAGGTAGGCCCTCAAAAGGATTAATTAATTTTTATTCATTTAATATTATAATATTAAATCATTTAAGTCATTTCGAAATAGTGATCATTATCATTCATTTCATAAATTCTCTCGTAACCACCAAGTTATTAAGCATCGGAAATGCCGAAAAGACCAGTAATTATTTAAATTCTTGTGCTTCGTACTACGTCAGCTATATAAATTTTAAATAAATCGTTTTCAACTTAAAATAACTCGCAACAAACAATTTCATATTTTCCAATTCAACCATCACACCTTTAAATTACAATATTAAAAGTTAGTTATATTCTTTGCTTCTAACTTTTAAATCTGTTACGACAAATTTGAGTGAAACGGCATCAAACAAATATTCAACTACAACAAAAGTCTAAATCCAAAACCCACGGTGCTATTCAAACTGTTGTACACAGATAATTTAAGGTTGCATACACCAAAATATTACGAAATAGAAGGATTTGTTGCTAGTTAAGGATAGGTTTAGAGTAGAACGATTTCTCTTCCGCAACGCGTTAGGCGATAAAGCAAAAGAGTGTTTCTCTTTTGCGCCCAGATCAGAAATTACAGGCTCGTGAGTTGGCCATCTTCATGGGAAGAGTCGTAGTCCTCGGGGACGCTCTTCCCCAACTTTAACAAGGTCTAAGACCCGGTGGCAGGTCGTAGTTTCCGCCCGTTGTACTTAGAATGGACGTTGTAATTCCCGTCCCAACGGCAAGTACTTCCACGTACTTGCAGGCTACTCGATAGTGCAGACATAATCATCCGTGGTTATCTGTAATAAACTGATATCGCGAAATGGCAAAGTTCTGGACAAGTCTTTGTCAAAGCTCGTGTACGTGAAACCCATAAAGAGAAATTACTTCTATATTTATTCAGATTGATTTGTAAAAGCTTGTATGTCCGGGTTTTGTTCGGAATTTGTCCTAGGTGTTGATCACCTGACTTTTACTGGAGACGGAATTTCGGCACTAGGGCGCAAAATTCAATGCGATGCACGTATCAAAGATTCCGCGAGCATGTTATAATCCGCCTTTGGTACAAGTAATTTAGAAACGCGTTGTCAATTGCCTGGATCCTATGAGTTCGAACAATATCATCTGAAGCGTAGGTTAATTTATTTGGACATTATCGAATTAAATTAATTCATGTTAAATATTAACGTCATATCATATCAATAAAACTTTTTCGTATCACTCAGCAACTTCGAAACTATTTACTTGGAATTTCAAACGAATTGTGGTTACGACTCTGAGGTATGTTTTGACGACATTACTATACAAACACAAATAACAATTGGCCAAATTTGATCAAACTTTCATAACCATTGATTATTGTAATCCATCCAACGGAATATTCATTATTCTTGTAATAAATAACTTTGGAGCAAACTTGTGGTTTAAAATTTCTTCTCCCATGCGTTTTGACACTACTTTGAATCCGGACATGCGTTACGGATAAATCCGGAACCCTTTCTGATAAGAATTAAGATCAAATTACGATATCACTATAAGAGTGACTTCGTACATCAAAACAACAAAACGTAGGTAAGTGAAATGATCATGTAGCGGATCAATTAACTAGACGAGCCAAACCATTTCGAAAAAAGAAAACAAAAGTAAAATTCAAGATTAATTAAATAAATCAATTAAATAAGTTGTAAATCATTTAAACATCGATCAACCATCATCAATCACGGTCTCACTACAGTACTAAAGACGGCGATTTATCAGACTCTTAACAATTTCACTTGTAACTCCATCAAGACCTGTGGCTTTGCCATTTTTCATTCTTGACGCCACTTTTTTAATTTCATATTTTGTTGTAATTTAGGTTATAATTTTATTTTGTGCCTTTTCTACTATGTCATTTTCCAATATGCTCCAATCGATTTTGGGCGCCTCAACAAATAGTTTCTTTGCTTCCTCAGTTACATGTTTGGCATATAGCTGTCTATAGTTTTGCGCCCCCAGCTTCTGGCTAGCTATTTTAAAGGCTTTGCCTCAGATGTCATTATCGTGATACAGTTCTTTCCATTTTTCTTTTTTTTTGGTTCTTAATTTTTTTTAACTCCTTTTTTTCATTTTTGTATTTTTTGTCTAGTTCTTTTATATGATTTTGTAGTGTATTTTTTTTCCTTATCCTTATTAGTAATTGCTTGGTCAGGACGCATTTGTTCCTAGCCTCCGCTTTTTTATGAATGTTTTATCGCAAGCTTTCTGAATGTTGTTACAGAATGCAATCACATCACACTCTGTTCCTCTCTACTCTACCGCGTGTTATCTGCTCTTTTCCAGAAGGTTTTTTCGAGTTTTGCTGCCTTATTTTCGCTCTACCACCAGCCTTTTCATGCTGGCTTTTCTTTTTCTATTGGATTTTTGGGTTCTGTTTTTTCACAGAACAGATCAAAAAGAATTAATTAGCGATCACTTAAGTTTTCTTCATTGGAAACATGCTTAGTGTTATATCTTTGTATGTCCGGCTTGATTCACGTATAAAAGTAGGTTCTTGGCCTGTATTATGAACAGACAACATATTGTGCGCCACCCATTTTTCTAGAGTCTTCCCGCATCGGTCACTTTTCGGAGACTCCCAGAGTATGCTTTTCGAATTAGAATCTTCTGCAACAATGATGTTAGTGTTAGTGCCTTCGAGCTGACACAAGTACTCTTCAAACTCTTCCTGAGAGCATTTTGGCGAGGTGTAACATGAAAACACACAAACACTATTGGACAACTTAACACTTAACAAAACCTTTAGATCTTTGGCTAGTTATCACAGAAATGTTGTTATCAACTAATTGTATGAATACATCACAGTTTATATCACAGTACTTATCATAGATTTATTTATTCTTTTTATTTGGCTGTTGCTCTATGATGACCGTAATATTCTCGTCTTTGACAGTTTTTGTTAATATGTCATGTGCATCAGCGCTACGGTTTAGATTTAGTTGAAAAAATCTTATGGCCTTTCTCCCTATAGCCGTCGCTGATGAGATTATGTCTACCATTTTATTTTTAATTACTTTATTTTCTATTTCGTCTAGCCCCGGGGCTTTGTTATTGGGGAATTTTTTAATTATTTCTGCAATTTCGGTTGGGTTTGTTACAATTCGTGATAGATAGTGTTGTGAATTTATCTGCTCGCGATTTTGATTTATGAATTCTTCAACTTGCCTTTTAATATCATTTTGTTCGTTATTGAAATTTTGATCTGCTCTATGTACTGATTCGTATTGTGCCGCCAGTGCCTCCGCCTTTTGCTCCGTCGTTTCTGCTGGGGTGCCGTTCGCGATAAGTGTCGGTATATCATAAGATTTACATTTCAATAATTTTGTCATTTTCCAAAGTGAATTATCGTTAGAGTTAAGTGAAGCTAATTTTGTTTGCCAAACGTTATTTTTATGTTCGCTTATTAGATTCTTTATTTGACTATTTAATGCCGAAATTTGGGGTTTGAGTGTAATGTCACCGGTGACTTGCATTCGTTTCTTGACGCGATGACGAGTTTTAATTATATTAACAATGTTATCCGGTATTTTGTCTTTTCTTAAGGAAGTGACTATTCGCGTGGTTGAATGTTTTTTCCTAATTTTTTGAATTGATTTTGTAAACTTATTTATTTCGTGTTCTAATTGTTCGGTGGTTAAAATATTATGATTAATTTGGATTTCATTATCTAAATCTTTACGGAAGTTATGCCAGTTGGTATTTTTAAAGGAAGTTATTTGTCGGTTATCGTTATCTTTAGGGAGATTAGAAATTTCGAAAATTACCGGATTATGGTCGGAATTTAGTTGTGAAAGAGACTGAGGGTCGTTTTCCAATAAGAGATTCTTTGTAAGGATTAAGTCTATTACTTTGTAAGGATTAGAAGTCTATTACTGTCGGGGTAGAATTGTTCGACGGAAAATGAGTAGGTGACCGCGGGTGGTTTATGATGATATTGTTACTAATGCTAAGATTATATATGGTATTTCCGCTTGTATTATTTCGATGGCATCCCCAGGTATTGTGAGTCGCATTGAAATCCCCAGCTATAATTACTTTATTACCGATATTATTTAGGTTTTCTAAATCGCGTTGTGAAATGTTATAACACGGGCGGTTATAAATTGCAATAAAATGAATTTGATTAGTTAATTTGATTCCGACGGCTTCTATTGTGGTTTGTGGTAACGTTAATTTTGAAAATGAGATACCTTTTTTGACTAAAATCGCGACACCCCCCGCCGCATTAGTACCGTTTACTCGGTCATGCCTTATTATGTTGTAATTTTGAATATAAAATCTATCGTTAGGTGTTAATTTAGTTTCGCTGATGGCCAAAATGTCTACGTTGTTAGAATGTAAAAAAGCAATTAATTCGTCAATTTTTTGTTTGACACTATTAGCATTCCAAATTACACAAATGGCTTTAAAATCCATAAGTGTGGAGATTTTGGGTGAATTCGAAAACTGTCATAAATTTGGAGGTAGGATCTGTGCACCCTTCCAGCAGGGTGGTGAGATCAACTACCGCCTTGAGCATTCTAGATAAGTCAACTAACTGATCTAACCTTTTGCACGCCTGTGAGAGCTGCGCGAGGGTCTCGGCCGTTGTCATCGTTCCTTGAGGTTTGGGGGGCTCCTGGGGCTGTGGTGCTCTCGGGGGCTCCTGCTGTTGATGGGGGTAGCGCTGGCTCAGCGCTGGCCAGTGTGATGCGGCCGTGGGGGGCACAGGCTGCGGTTGCATCGTGGGGGCCCTCGTCCAGGCGTTGGTTTTGGGGGCCGGGGCTGGTATGTAGCGGGTGGGTTTGCGGCCCGCTTTGTCGTTTTCATGTGCGACTCTCTCATTGATGTATTGCACCCGCTTTTGATAAACGGGGCAATTGAGATTGTTTGCGGTGTGGGGGCCTCCGCAGTTCGCACATTTTGGTGTGGCGTCTTCGCCGATTTCGCAATCTCTTGTCCAATGTCCCTCGGCACATTTCAGGCATTTTGGTTTCACGCGACAGTTGCTTGTCGCATGGCCCCATTCTTGGCATCTGTGGCACTATGTGATGCGCGTTTTCTTGACATCCAACAGCCACAACCCGCTTGGTCGGAAAACTGCAAAAGCCGCCAGCGAGTTAAGGATTTTTTATAGAGGTTTTCATCGTCGTAGGCCGGCCGGTTAAGGCAAGCCTCCCGAACCCAGCAGCCGAGACGTTCCCTACACCACGCCTTGTGTAGGGTCGTTGAATCGACCTCTGGGTTTGCAGTATTAGGAAGGGCTGGCGCTCAGCTCCCCCAGCTAAGATTTCATCCAAGGTCGCCACACCCTGTCACCGGGCTTTCCGGCGTTCTTTAATGGATAGTTTATAGAGGTTTACTCCTCGCAGGACAAAAGTCCCCCCGTTCCCCCTTGAGGGTTTACGGTATGCTAAGGGGATGCTCTTAGTAGGTGCTCCGACACACCCTTAAGCCCCTCCACCACGACAAGGTGGCATCGGAGGGCATCGGAGGGGACCTGACCTGACCTGACCTGACCTAACCTGGCACGCAGCGGTGTTGAAAGCGTTCTCAACATCTATCGCAATCATAGCGCAAAGGTCCTTCCTACCCCAACTTCCGCTATGCGCTACCTGCACAAATAATAAGACGTCGTCCATGGCATCCGACGTCGGAAACCCCTTGCGAAACCCATACTGTCGGTTCGAGATTACGCCCGTTTCTTGGAGAACCATCTTCAATCTCGCCTTGATCAGATGCTCGTAGAGCTTTGCGATCGTTTTCAGAAGGCATAGTGGTCACACCTTTGCTCGGCCTTCATCGTCCAGCTCCTTCTTCGGGATGAAAACCAGTTTGGCTACCTTCTACGGATCGGGAAATTCCCCAGCACTTAATAGACGGTTCACGATTCCTAAGATGTCCTCGAGAGCTGATTCCGCCGCCAACTTAATCACCTCGGCAGGTATACCGTCAAGTCCAGGAGCCTCGCCGGGACGAAGCCTCGCAGTAGCAGCCTACAATTCCTGGACGGTGAAGTTCTCCACAGCTTCCACTCTGGGGCGCACCCAGTTGGTAACGGGTCTCTCTGGGAACAGTTTTCGCACAGCTCGGCGGATCACCCCTCGTGTTAAAGGGGTGCTCGGCTGAGCCTTACTGGTCACAATCCGAAAGGCTGTTCCCCATGGGTTCCTGTTGATGTCCTCGATTAGCATTTCCCATAAAATAGCCTTGGTCTTTAAGACGACCTTCCAAAATTCTCCCCTAGTCCGCTGCCAGTCTATCAACGGCCCCTTCTCCAGAAGAATTTTTTTCTTGGGTCTCCCGCTGTAGCCTTCTCCTGGTCTTCTGTATTTCCTTTCTCCGATCGGCTACATCCGCTGTCCACCAGTATACTAGTTTACGTGTACCCTGCGCTTTCATTTTCAGAGTTCTTGCGCATGTACGATCTAGTTTCACCGACAAATCCCTGACCGACAATCCTTCCCGCGACAACAGCGTTTCTCGGAAGATGTTACTTACTTCTTCGCTTCTCGCTGCGTTCCAACGGTAAGGTCCCTTCGAGGTGTCGTCTGTCCTCCGTACCGGTCTTCCTCCTACCTGGAAGGTTAACGGGAAAGGGGAATGGTCACTCGCACAGTCTCTGTCCGAGACCCCCCAATGAGCCAATGAGCTCGGACCACCCACACATGACGTCAAACACAGATGTAGCCGAACCACGCTGGAATGTCGGGGTATCTCCTACATCACTACTAGGTTTAGTTCTGTCAGGAGGTCCGCTAGAGAACTGCCCCTACGGTCCTCGGTACCGTGAGACTTGGCATTGAAATCGCCCGTTAACAGGGTCTTTTCACGCATGTCTCGTAGTGTCTCCCTCAACTCCTCGAGGTATTTTTTTGCAAAATATCACTTTAATCTTATGCCATTTTGTAGAGTTTTTTTTATTTCGGTTTTCCTTGATTTTTTTGTTTTTCGATACCTTTAATAGTTTCGCCGTAATTAGAGGTTGACAATTAAAAAAAAATGCGTTGTTTTCGGAATCTGTAAGACTTAGAGCAACAAACAAAAAATCACATGATAGCGTATTATGTTATCTATTTTTTTCGTCTAATCCCGGACCCGCTCCAGGCAACCGTTCCAGTTACACAGACGAAAATATTTTTTAACTCAAAAACTAAAAGTCGTAAAGCAAAACGGTTTGTTCGTTCCAGTGAATTCGGCGGCTTATATTCTGTAATACCAACTTTTCACAAAATTTAAAATTTTGAATTTTTTTGCTAAAATTTCAAGATCAAGATAGTGAAAAAAAAATTATTTTTTTCAAACTCGTTCCGTGCATCGAGCGCAGCGAAGAGTGTCATAATAGAGTAAGTGCGACAAAATGCCTTATAAACAAGATATCATACGGTATTTTTTCTACTTTGCACTTTTTGTACCAAAAAGTTAATTTCAAAATTTAGGGAATTTTGTGGCAGCTGACAGCATTTGCGCGCAGGCCGTGAAATTAAATTAGTAATTTGAATCGTCATTAGTTTATTTGTACAAATGTATTTTAAAAGTGTTCAAAAGGTTTTGCAATGTATCCCTTAACAAATGCGGGCTTTTGTAGCAAATACGTGGAATTTGAAAATTGGCCGATGTATAATGAGATCTCAAATTACTAACATGCACGGGCTTTTGAAGTTATGTTTGTACATTGTAACCTCCCGAAGGATGTTACCCCGGTTGGTCAGTTCTTTAGATCCGTTCGAGAGCAGGGTCCAGGGTTAAGAATTTTTAAGTGAATTTCCCTATAAATTAAAGTATATTAAGAAGTAGAATAAATACAAAACTTTGAAACTGATGAACTTAATTGTGTAAAAACAAAAAATTGCCACTATCGCAGCGCTGCGTAATGTTCACAGTTAATTTTAAATTTATGGATCAAGTTACATTAAGTCAAATTAAATGGATACATAAATCCACGATAACGAAATATGTATATTAATTATACGAAATATACAATCCTTTGATTTTTGAAGGTGTTACGTCGCGATTTAAATGGTTGTGATTGTATCAGGGGCAAATATGAAATTAAATATTAACTATTTTAAAAGAAAATCAGCCATAACATATCCAGGACTGAACAACAAAAAGGGGCTCTAATACCACACCGAGATGCCCTGAAACGTGAGCTCTGAAATTCCCATAAAAGTTGCTCAAGATTTGTAGGGGAACGGTATGAAACACTCGGGAACTACCCGTACCTCGTAGCTCCTTCACGGTAAGACGACACAACTCGGAATTTAACAGAGACTAATCCACCTCCCTCTTAAAGCTGGGGTTAATGATAAACTACGACTTAATAAAATAACAAAGTTTGACGAACCATAGTAAGAAATCGTCATAGATAACACTACAAATGTGATCTTAATTTTCAGTTGAACGCTCTGGTGTTATTGCGTCAACGATGGATAAGTCCCCAAACATCTATGGGCCCCCACATCGCCCCCATACCAGCGAAATAACCTTTTGAAATCCAATTACTCGAAAATAAACAAAAATAACATTGTAAATGTTACAACATTACTCGAAAAATGTTCGAAGGGACTTTATATCAGGGATGGTACAAAAACCTCTAAAAGTTTGTATTTGATTAATTTGATTAAATTATGCACTTGAAACAGGTACCGATTGACACTGACAGTTCTCTCAGATAATTGTCAAAAAACTAGGTTGTCAACATTATCCAACTGAATTACTCTGGTTTTTAATGTAATTATTATAGCACTCCGTGGGATATTACGATCCGCAAATCGCGTATCGTAATGACCTCAGTACGGAACTGAAGTAGAAAAAAATATTACGTTGATTACTCCGTTATGATTTGGTTACAAATATTGAAATCGAGATAAAAACTGGTATGTGAGGTAATAAGATTACCTAGGAACCACTCTCAGTTTAAAAAAAATGATTTTGTTTATTATTTTTCTTAAAAATTAATTTTAAATTATTGCATTCGCACGGCCGCATTGACGGAGAGCCCAGTTTATTAATAAGGATCTAGACAATTTGCAAAAGTAAAATTGTAGTATATTATACTATTATACTACAATTAAGAAAATTTAATTTTTTCTACTATTATTAGAATTGTTATCTTCTCAATATTAATCATTACCAGCTTATATTTTGTTTGTTAATATTAAAAATAAATTTATCTTTCTTTATTTAAATAATAATTATCTAATCTCTCGTCAAGATTAAGGTGTTTAAGGTTTTAATGTTAAGAGTATTTTTACCACCATCTCAATATTACATTACATTTTCGTGTACGAAAACATGTGTATAGTTTTCAATCATGGATAATAAATCAGCTATAAGTTCCAATCTACCTATGGTTATTAAGAGATGTCCTAAGCGTAGGTAAACTAAACAATTTAAATTTTTTTTCACATTGCCAAATAACCAATTTATAATTTTTTAAGAAACAGAAAGGTCCAATACAATGAGGAAAACCGAATAATGAGCAAAAGGGGCCGAGTCAATGTCTACCTGTACAAAATTCCTCACAAATCAATTCGATACGTTCGAGATTTATGGAACACATTGGTAAACATGCGATGGCGTTGGTTGATGCTAACAGTTTCATTGATTAATGTGAGCGCATATTTCTTATTTGCTGAACTTTTTTTACTTGACGCTTGGATCAGTGGAGATTTTAGTGAATCACTATGTAATCACCATAAATGTATAAATGGAGTTCACAATTTTACCAGTTTTTTCATGCTGGGTATTGAAACTATAACCACCACAGGATATGGTTACTTCCACCCCACCGAAAACTGCACTTTGGTTTGGACCATTTTAACATTTAGCACTCTTGTGACAATTTTTATCGATGGTGCTTTTATATCAGTTGTGTATGTTAAAATTAGCAGACCTGCATATACGATAAATAACAGTTTGTTTAGTAAAAAAGCAGTGGTAACATATTTTCATGTTTATGTATCTATCTTTTTTAAACTCATTTTTTTTAGATTTGTTTACGCAATGGTGCTCTATGTTTGATTTTTCGTATCAATGATAGTACTGGAAAACACTGGATAGGGAGTCAAGTAAACTTATTCCTAATAACACAAAAGGTAACCAACAATGGTGAACTTCTTCCAAACTTCATAGTAGAACTAAAGTTACAACCATACGGTGTGTTATTTTGGCCGACTGAAATCGTTCATGAAATCAGTTCTGAAAGTCCACTTTGGAATACTTCGGCACAGGACATTCTATTGAACAAATTTGAGCTAGTGGCAACGCTAAGCGGAAGTTCTGTTCTTACAGGTCAAGCATCAAAAAGTCAGACGTCTTATTTGAATGGCGAAATTCTTTGGGGATATTGGTTTAGTTCGTGCATGAACTATGACAACGCTAAATGTGAATACACTGTTAATAAAAAGAAGTTTGATAAGACAGTTCTGTTGGATACTCCACTTTGTAGCGCTTGTGATTTGAGTAAAATCGAAAGAGAAATTTTTAAGAAAAGTTTATCGATTGACTGTCTTTATTTTCTAACCGATTGCCAAATAAAATAAAAGTGTAGTTATTTTGATTTTGTAGATTAAATTTATTTTGCACTGTGTAAGAGTTTATAGAAAGTACCATCTTCATTCTCCAGCAGTTTCGCCGGAGAATCAAACTCTTTGACTCGTCCATCATCCATCACTAAAATTCTGTCACAATCGACAACAGTCTCCAACCTATGCGCTATGGTTAACACAGTGCAGTTCTTAAATTTTTTTCCTAAAGTTTTTTGAATCAACTCATCAGTTTTCAAATCCACATTTGCTGTGACTTCATCCAGTATCAATATTTTATTCATTTTTAACATCGCTCTTGCAAGACATAAAAGCTGCCTTTGCCCAACACTAAAATTGAGTCCTCCTTCCGTAACTTTGCTATGTAGTCCAAAAGGGAGTTCAGAAACTGCTTGTCTTAGTTCAACTTCATCTAACGCTTTCCACAATTGCGAATCTTCGTACTCTTCAAAAGGATCAAGATTTTTTCGGATAGTGTAGGAAAAAAGCACTGGTTCTTGTGTTATTATCGAAATTTGTGATCGCAGATTTTCAAGTGACACTTCTTTAATGTTTACCCCGTCAATAAAAACGTTTCCTTCAAAATGGAACATTCGAAAGAAAATTGAAATTAGAGATGATTTTCCGGCTCCTGTTCTTCCAACAATGCCAATTTTTTCACCTGGATTTATTGTAAATGACAATTCCTTTAATACCATAGAATGTTTGCAATTATATTGCAGTGAAACATCTTGAAAGACAATAGAACCTGTTGTAGGTTTAAATTCCAAATGTGTTTTTTCATAATCTTTTTCAATTTCGATTTTGGAATATTCTACCACGCGTTCCACTGAAACCATACTGTTTTCCAATTCTGCATTCTGTTTAATACCGTATTGTAACATCCCAATCATAATGAAACACTGACTAATTGCTAATCCAATACTGCCACCAAAAACTTCTAGAAGAGAAGTAAAGTAGATAACAACAGTTGAATCAATCAGTTTATTCAGTTACCTAAGTCAAGGAATAAGGGACTAAAAATAGCAAATCCCAAGTAAATCACACAACAAAAGTCAATCCAAAACCCAAATGCAGAAGAACAAGCCAAAAACATGTAACTGCTGGATGTGTACGTATCTTGGTAAGTAAAAAAGGTACTTGTCTGAAGCTTTTGAGCTTTGAAAGCTCTGATAGTTGGTAGTCCTTGTAGAGTGGAAATTAAATGAGAAAAAATTGGACCACAAGCTAAAATAGTGCGTTAATACATTGAATTACTCATACAGTTTTTTACATTTGGCTTCAAGACGTTTCAAATTGCGGCTGGTATACAAATAAACATTTCTGCAATAGTAGAACAATATTGCCATGAAAAGCGTTGGTATTAAAACCCAATAATTTACGAAACATATTACTGTGATAATAGATATGCAATGTGTGACAACGATTGTCGTATCGACAAGACTTGCTGTAAGGTTTTTATCAATTAAACCCAAATCGTATGCAAATCTGTTCAAAATACGACCAGAGGGATTGTCATTGAAGAAACTCATTGGAGCAAATAATATTCGGTTAAACATTTCGGTGTGGAGATTTTTAGCAGCGTTCAAACAAAATCTAGCAAAGATGATTGTCGTTGTGGGAGCAAATATAATTATGCATAATGCAGCAACGATATACAAGTATAAGAAATAAAAAGGAGCAGTGTCTTGCGTTTCTTGATAGTTTACCCAATATGCCAGAAAGTAATCAATCGCACTTGTTGTAAAAATAAGCAAAATGAGCAAAATTATTATAACTGTAGCACAAATGAAACCACCTGCACTTAAAAATTTGCAATAAATTTGGTTTGTTACTGATCCAGATTCGTAAGTTTCTTCTAATTCTTGCACCAGACTTATTTCTGACAAACGTTTCATGCCTTCGAAAGTTTGCTCCTTTTCTTTAATTTCATCTAAAGATGTTTTTGAATTTGGTTTAAAATAATGGTACTCTTTTAGTTCATTGAAGGTACCACTTTTAATAATTTTTCCTTTTTCGATTATAAAAATCTGGTCTACTTCGTCCAATTTCTCCAAGTTATGGGTTACCCAAACTGTGCATTTACCTTTTAAGTAATTTTTGATACAATTTTGGAACAAATATTTAGATACTTGAGCATCCACTGCAGAAAGAGGATCATCAAGGAGATAAAAATCAGCGTTTTTGTATACAGCTCTAGCTAAGTTAATTCTAGCTTTTTGTCCACCGCTTAGTCTCGCGCCTTTGTCACCAACAAAAGTCAAATCTCCGTAAGGCAGTAGGAAAAAGTCTCGCTCCAAAGCACAAACTTTTATCACATTTTGATACTTGGTTTCATCAAAAGTTTCTCCAAAAATGATATTGTCTCGCACGGAACCACCAAACAGCCAAGGCTCTTGAGAAGCGTAAGATGTAGAATTACCGGTTTGAACTGATCCTTGGGCTAACGGTAGTTCATTTAAAAGAGTTAAAAGTAAAGTAGTCTTGCCACTACCAACAGGTCCCACGATTGCAATTAATTTGTTTGAAGTGAATTGCATTGTTACGTCACTTAAAGTATAATCACCGAGTGATTTGTTCCGTTTTACGTATATTTTGTCTATCGAGATATTATTAGAAATGCTATTTTTTGTTTCACACACTTCTTCATTCTTCAAAAAGTTTTCAATCCGTTTTATCGAATTTAACATTTCTCCTCCTCCGAGTGCACCCCATGAAAAAAACATGATCGATGTTTTGACAATTTCATACAATGTGCTTAGTAAATAGACGTAGTTGGTAGTTAAATTGTGGCCACTACTTACGTAAGCAGCTATACTAACAAATATAGCAAATTTGTGAATAAAAAAATGAAATGCCAAGTCGATGGCATAAAGGTTAAAGCTTCTTTTCAACGGTTGTAACTCATTTCTGAAAATTTGAATAAAACTACATTGCCTGCAATTGACAATAACTACCTTCGCACAGTTTCAATGAGTTTAGAAAAAAGTCTTTCCCAAGTAAACATTTTAACGACTTTGATCCCTTGAATGATTTCGTTCATCAGCTTGACCCTTTGATCTGTTTTCGTTGAAGCCTTGAGTCGGTAAATAGTAATTTTTTTAAAGAAAAATACTTAAACAAATAAGCAGATTAAAAACTAATAGTAGATTTTGTCTTACTTTGGATGAATACACAAATCAGAAAAACTGATATTCCGTATATGGCTGTAACTCCCAACCTACTATGCAAGTAGTAGAGAATAACCGCAACTTGTAAAAATATGAGCCACACATAATGTACATATCTGATTAAACCACAGTGAAATCTGGTAACATCATTCGATAGTAAATTGGCTGACTGACCGAGAGTGACTTCAGAAAGGGTCTCGTTGCTGAGTTTTAAACATTTTCTGTAGATTACCGAACTTAAAGCTACTTGAACTTTTAAGCCCAAGTGCTCCGTTTCAAACCAGTACAGATGTAAACCAAGCATTCTTACCAGTACTATCAAAATCAGATATAAAGAAACTAAATAAGCCTGACTTTTGGTAATAGTTTTGTTATTTGGAGTATAGTATTGTAATAGCTTTGCAAAAAGTACGATTTGATATATCCTTAAAAACATGACGATAATCCTATTTCCTACAATAATTAACACATACCTTATCAATTCTAAAATTGCAATCATTAAACCATAAAACGCAAAATCTATACCAAATATTTGTCTTAGAGCTTTCCACAGCGAAACTCCACTTTGTGAAGATTCAACTTGATTCTTCAATGCATTATTAAGTTTGTCCCCAAGAAACTTAGATTGATCAGTTTTAAGGGGGCTAAAAACCTCATTTTCAGTCAACTTCTTTTTGTATCCTTTGAGAAGTATAGGTATTTCCCAACTAAAACAATTGAACCCATACATAAAATAATTTACAACGTTTGTAACTTACAAAAATAGAAGGTGTGACAAAAAATTTGTTTTTTCTTTGGGATGAATTTTTGACACGGATTTACTGCTAGAGGACATTTTCATTTCTATCAAGGAAAACAATGTTTGTATTCTTACGGTAATGAAATTGTTTATAACTGGTTAGGTGTACTTTGTAAAGTGTATATTTGAATAGATATCTGTTACTTAGTTGTTATCTAGGCACATTATCGGTTATATGTGGTCTCTAGGTTACCACAAATAAAGAATTAAATGAAAAAATGTACTTAACCAGTAGCGACCTTCGTCAAAAAGTGGGTTATGAATTTATTATACACCGTCCACGATTGTTTTAAATTCGGACTATCTATGAAAATCTGACATTTTATTTGGGAGTATTGTGAGTTGTCATAAGAAATTTATTTTAGGTTATAATTGTTAACAACTAAGGACTGTTTTCAGTTTGCTTCGTTTTTTAAATAAATAATTGAATACGTTTTTATTGTTATTCTACTCATTATCATTAGTTAAAAAAGTCTTGCTTGCATCCTTCAAAGCATCTTTTGAAACACACTTTCTTATCAACAAAAATTATTTTCGACATTTTAAATTAATAATAATAAACAGTAGAACTGACAACACAGCGAATTTTTGACAAGACAACGTCATAAAAACAGTACCGGACAGGACCTGAGGCCAACCTAACAAAAATAGAGAGTGTCTCAAAATTGACGCCCGTGCTTTTAGGATTTATTTCAGGAGACTAAAACAAATCGAAAGTAAAGAGTGAAAAATTGTCCGATTGGACTTCGTTATCGAATTATTGGTAAAAAACTAAAATTTAAAAATTAAATTTTATTAAAAGCCAATTTACCATAATTGTAGTCCCAAAATATGCTATAATGCGCTTTGGAAACTTTTCCGCATATGCACTAGCCTCAGCAGTGGCACTGCCATCATACACACATCTAACTTATAACCAAGCTTTTAACATAATGACAAAATCTCTAATGCACTAATGCAGTAGCATCGTATTATTTTAAACATACAAAACTGAAGAAAATTAATAATACTTGTCACTAGAGAAAGCGATTCAAAGAATTTTAACATCGCTAACATCAACTAATGAATTATGTTGCATAAATAATTGGAAAGACAGCATAAAGCTTTTTATTTACATTTTTATCAATAACTCGATAACGAAGAATAATTGGAAATTTTTTACTCTTAACTTTAGATTTGTATTAGCCCCCAGAATCAAATTCCCAATGTACGGGCGTCAATTTTGAGATAGTCTGTATATCTACGCCTGCTGCGAATTTAAAACAATCGTGAACGGATAATACAAAGAGCTCAAAAACTGGCGCACCAACTCAGTGGTACGTTGTTGACAAGCATGTGTAGATCACGGAAAAAATCTTGAAAAAATTCCTAAAGCCATATTTAAAGAAATCTAAAGCTACAAATCTATTTTGTTTACTTCTTCATATTTCATTGTTTTTTAAGGTATTTATGTTTCGCACTAAGTAATATTTCCGTAACAAAATGATGAATAATTATTTTTAAATTTCCTATCAGACTTTAGCAGTTTTTTGAATTTAAAAAAATTAAAATTCATCAAAAAAATCTCTGTTTGTAGATGTGCCAACACTGGGAATTATTTCCTAGGAAACCGTTTCATTTGTTTCATTTCTTTCATTTGTGCTGTTTTGGATTGTCTTGAGTGGTTAGGAACACCCATAAAAAAAGGATGTTATAGAAAATATTCGTTAGAGCATTGCTGCTCAGTGGGAGAAATTTGTCGTAAGATTAAGATTTTTTCCGCAAATGTACTACCTCACAACAATTTTGTTTTCAGCTCCGTTTGATGAAGAAACAAAATGCATAGTTGACGGTAGAGAATACAAAGAGGGTGATCAATTTTATCCAAAGAACACATGTTTTAATTGTGTGTGTCAAAAAGGCTTTAATGGTAAGTTTGAAGAACCGTTTTGTCGCAGAACATGGTGTGGTGAACAGCTTGGATCTGCTGGAATCCACAGTCAAGACTCTTGTGTTCCATATTATCGTGTAAATACGAGTACAAATAGTGATAAGGTTCTATGTTGTCCAAATGGCTGGATTTGTCGTAAGATAGTATTAGAGCATAAAAATTGTTATTTTTTATTTGTTACTGTTTTCAGCTGACGGGTCCGAAATTATTACAGGTGATGACAAGTCAGGTAAAACATTATGAATGCTTTTTTCCTTGAAAACAATCGTTACATGCTTTTAGAACAGTAGATAACGAATGGGGGGACAACACAACACAACCTTGACCTTGAGTTTGACCCCGCCCATTTTCCCTCTCTTTCTTTCAAGGCCACTTGTTCTCTCTCTTACTTTTCAAGGCCAACCCCCCACTTCCCCCACCACTTCAAGGCCAAGGCATTATTGGACCTTGATGTTTTCAAGGTCAAGGTTATTCATGCTACTCCCCACTTTTGCAAGGCCAACAACTCCTCACTCATTCAAGATGAATCGCGCAATTGTCCTTACTCATTTTCCACCCCAAACTGTATAAAAGTTAATGTGTTGTGTTGTGTAACACAGTTCTTGTGTATATCTACTATAACAAGAAATTCTTTAAAAATGGAACCCATCAGAAAAAGTTCTATTTATAATACTCCTGGTAAGTTTAATATTTTTTTAGTAGTTTAGTTGGAAATAATTTTTTTTCAGAGGATATCATAGTTTGTCCATACGACAAAAACCACATTCTTCTTTGGTTTCGGCTCGAAAGGCACATTTGGAAGTGCCATCGGGCCGATAAAGAAAAACAAAGGGCCTTACGTGAAGTGATGATGAAGGAAGAAGAGGAGAACTGGGATCATTTCAATGAGCCCAGCTACCTCGACTTCTTAAAATCTAAAAGGAATCATAATGCCTTAAATTAAAGAAGTAAGTTTTATTGAATCTTTTTTAACAGTAATTTATTGTGAATTTTTTTTAGGGCCGGGGTTCTTTCGTAAAAATAGTGTAGAATAAGTTTACCAAAGTAGTAGTAGTCGTAGTAAACTGTAAATATTATATTATTGTATAAAAAAAATAAAAGTTGTAAAAAAAAGCTACATGTTTTTATGTACACCTATTTCAACCTGATACAAGTAAGTGTGACCTGCAAGCAGAGAGTCGCTCACTGTTTCAAGACCACTCATTCCCTCTTTATCTTTGATGTTTTCATCTCACTTTTTCTCATTATCTCACTTTTTCAAGGCCACAATATTGATGCATTTTCATTCAAGGTTAAAAAGTGGGGGTATAGTTAATATATAGAATTTAGTACAAGTTTGATAGCAGTCAGTACTGATTTAATCCTCCGAGAAATAAGAATATAAAAAAAGTGCATATATCTGTGTTAATGTCTAAGAGTATTCGCTGCTGGGTCATGGATGTATTGAATCGAATCGCTCGATGCGGACAGAAGCCCATTTTAAAAGCTGGTGAGCTAGAGTTGAACACAAGATTCCGCATACATAATATTAGACGCACAAAGTCTCTGTTCGGAAATTCAGTGCTTGTTGAGTTGGACAATTATGCAGTGTTTCTGCCGAGAAGAATAAGTGATTATTTAACTGAGGAGAAAATTGATGAGTTATTACGAGATCCACGTCCACTATATATAATATATTTGGGAAAAGAAGATGCTAGAAACCCGACATCTGCACATTGTTTTGAGTTTCAACGTGTTGATGATGAAATATTAGGTGAGTGAACATAATGTAAAATGGAGGATGAAAAGAAATTAAAGAAATGTATATTTCATTTACAGTTAACGAGAGTGCCGAAGAGTAGGATGAAATTATCGGAAAAAGACTTATGTGTGTGAAGTAGTGTGCGTTTTGTGCTAGTGATAGTTTCTTAAAATAAATGAATAAAAATCATGTGTCTAGACGATGGACAATATGAAAAATGTTTATACGAGTGTTTTGATAAAAGACTGTTATCATATAAGAACTGGGTACATTCATACCCATCTCCATGGAGTTTAGCAAAAGCGGGATTGTTTTATATTCAAATATCTGATTGTACCCAGTGTTTTGTTTGTGGAGTAATAATTTCACGATGGGAAAAAAGTGATGATGCGTTTATGGAGCATAAAAAACATTCTCCAAAATGTGGATATGTGAAATTGCTTTCCACAGACAAAACTACAATTCAAAAATTCAAATTAGTTACTAAAAATAGCATTGTTGTAGTTTTATTTTTTATAGTATTTGTATTCATGTATTATTTATGTGCGTCTTCTTATGCATAGGTAATGTGATGCAGACTTGTTAACCTTGATCAGTGTCGGGCGCGCGCCAAAGGCAAGGTAAACTAAAGGTTTCAAGAGGCGTCTTGATTTAATTAGTTTATAATTAAATAAGTGGTAGAATAATATGGAGGATTTATAATAGATTTAAGGATATTTAATGTACTACCTATAATATTGATGAAATAAGTGTTTTAATTGGTTCCTTTTAGTTTATTTTATTAAAAAAACAATTCATAATAATAATAATAATAATAATAATAATAATAATTATCTATGTAATATCCGATGAATTAATCCAAGAGTTATGAGTTTTATCCATTCCACTCCACTTGACGAATAAACGGTTACCTTTCTTTCGTAAAACTTTCTCAACGAGATATACATTCGGATATTTAACTTTTTGTAATTCTTCAGTGTAGAAACCTCCTCGTATTGTTTCTCCAGAAACATCTTGTAGCAAATAAGTTCTAGGATTAGTATTTTGAATCTTCAAAACTGTAAATACTTCATTACTCCAATTTGGGGTGTACCCTTTCTTAAAAAGATGTCGATGTTTACTAATTCGAACAAAATCACCAACTTTAAATTTGGGTTTATAAATGTCCATTGTTTTAAGATGACTATAAACTTGATCCAAAACTTTGCGTTCGTTTTTCTTATTTATTGAAATCGGTTTTAAACCAGTAGTCCTATGTCTGGTATTATTGTATTTTTTTATTATGTCAGGTAAAATGTTTATCCAGTTGTAGTGACCTTGCACCGAAAATTCTTTATACATCATTCCCTTGATTGTTCGATTCACGCGCTCGACAACACTACTTTTTAAATTCGAATAAGAACTGTAGTGATTAATTTTGTATTTATTCATTAATTGTTGAAAATGTTTATTGTAAAACTCCTTTCCCAGATCTGTTTGAATGTTTTTAGGAACGTTACGTCGAGTTTTTAAAATTTCACTCATTGCATTTACAACACTTAAAGCCGACTTATTCTTTAATGGAACAGCCCATACAAATTTAGAAAAAACATTGATAACCATTAAGATATACTTAAAGCCTTTATTGACGCGTGAATATGGTATCATTTCAACCAGATCGAGTTGCAATAAATCATTTAAACCTTTCACTATCACACGTCGTCTTTTAAAGTTCACTCTCGCCGGTGCATGTAGTTCATTAACAACTTGACGCTTAATATTTAAATCACTACGCTTCATGGTGAATTGGTACTTTCAAAACTATTTCTATATATATCGGTTTAGCTTCTGATGTTTTGGGTCCATATTTAAATGATAGTTTGTCACCTTCACGTAAAATTTGACCAATTAAATTCGTAGTTTGTTTCGAATTAATTAATGCAATCCACCCGCTCGATGGATTACCATTTACAGACGTAATCGTTGCTTCTTTTAATGGGAAAATATAATTCGTACCAATATTAAATAATACAAAAAGTTTTTTAGCTGGATCCAGTGTCCCAAAGAGTGAGATTGTGGTATATGAGAAAGATTTGACACGTTGTAAAGTTGTCCGAATTCTGTGTTCACTAATGTGTTCACCAAATTTATCTAATGTCATATTCTTGTCTATTGAATGAATAAAGTATGTAGAAATACTAACTATAAAATATAATGTGTTTGCAATATATACAAGTCGTCTCTAAATTATTAACGAATTATTTTCGATTCACGCAATTCTGTTATGATGCGATTGATTTCATTCATATGATTATTATTACCAGCTACTGTCAATGATAATAAAAGACGTAGTCTATTTACGAGTGTGTTGGGATTTTTGTAGGGAACAAATTCTAAATTTTTATCTGTTAAAGCCAATGTGCGAAGAATACTACCACCCTTAACTCTTTTTGATATTGGTTGGATACTACTTGTCGGAGTTGATTGTTCATGACCTTGAGCCTGCAATCGTTGTATTGCAGGTATGTTGCGAAGTCGCGGATACTGTTTACGTGCTGGTGGTACGAGAATTGAAAGACTACTACTGCGGCTTCGTTGCTGGACAGGAGTCGATTGACCTTGATCTGCATCAAGGCTTTCTTCAGTATTACTGTAAAATGGCGGCGACTGAGATGCACGGTGTTCCTGAAGCGGTTGTGGCTGTCTCGAGAAATGTCGAATAATTGTTTTATATTTGTTCCCTACATTACCCAGAATTTGTGCATTTGGTTTATAGTTTTTTCTGTCTGCATTGGTTCGAATGACAATATTTCGATAAGTTTCTAAATCTGATTGAGTATAATTAGTTGGATTTTTTTTAAATAATAATTCATACAATCCAGGTGTATCAGGATAAGCTACATTTTGAACGATTACATGATCGTCTTTGAAATCAATTTCAGAATTGCCAATAAAAAATTTATTTGCCTCGGTTCCATGTCTCACACCATATTGATGATCAAATTTGTTTTCTGTGTCAATAATCATATCTTCAATGTACTGTCGAGGTAAACCGGTCCATTGTTTAAGAAAATGGCGAAATGCATCAGTTTTTGACAAATTTATTAATGTTTCTTGCAACTTTCCAATGGTCACGTTCCTGAGTGATTCTCCCTCCTCTCTGGGTGTGCTAGCAGCCGCATGTTGTCGCATTAAACTGAATCGTGGATCGAGCGATGTAGTACTACGGCTTGTAGTCGTTGACTCAAAAAGTCGCTTCGCCTCCGGTTGCTTGACCTCATGATGAATTGATATTTTTTCCTGTTTTGGGACAACTTCGCGTTCATGTTTAATTTCAGAAATTAAACTTTTTATTGGATCAGTTAGAGGTTGAATGTGGGTTGCGAAACGTCTTTGCGAACTTGCAATGTGTGAAGATAATGATCGTACTTTTTGTTTAACGTGTCGTCTTGCCTTATCCAGCTCTAAAGCTAAACGTTTATCCATGTCGATCGTCGACTAATAAATAAATCTTTGACAAACATTTACATTTATATTTTAATGAACTGATCAAAACCGTTACGATAACGCCCATTGTCTTGTTCAGCATCCTTATCAATAGTAACAAATCCATACGGTTTTTGCCAACACTGTGAACACATTTTCTGAAAGGTTTCAAATGACATATCTGTACCAACGTGATCATTAAAAATATGTTTTAAATTTAATACATCCTGAGGAAAGATAATTATGAAATTAGCATTATCACGAATTAATTGTTTCTGAATGGAAGAATACGTTTGGCTAATAAATATACAATCGATATTATAATGCCTACCAAAGCAAAAATAATCACGTATTATATTTTGGTTACAAGTGACTACATCATCAAATATTATTATGGAATAGGGTTTGATTTCTTTAGGAGGAGGAATTTCGGCACCATCTTCATATTCATAGTAACCGACTTTATCGAGAGGTGCCAGAACCGATTTTAAAAATTGATATTTTGGTTGTTGTAGGGTTTTTGAAAATAAGTAAATGTCTGTGAAGCGTAATCCATTTGGATGCAGCAAGAGACTTAATATCACATTTGTTTTTCCACATCCAGAACGTCCAACCACTAGTCCTCTTTTTACACTGTTATTGAATAAAGTATTATGTTTAGGAAACTGTTGATAGGGTACACAAACTGAATAGTCGTGGTTAGAAATTTTTAATAAATCTTTTTGTTGCACAAGTTTCATTGTTGACTTACAGAATACAAATAAAAATACTTTATACATTACATCAATTATAAATACATAATAATAATAATAATAATAAATACGTAGTATAAATAAATGGTTACATATCGTTACATATCTACAATAAGGTAAAATTCAATCAGTGGGTTCCACATATTTTTGCAATTCTCTAATTAGAGAATCTAAATTTCGATCTCTATCAATATCGTAATGTCCCCAGGCTAATGTATCAATTGAATTACCTAAAATGTATCGTTTATCATCGAAATTAGACAGTGCTATTTTATTCCTTAATTCGGTATACATATTATGTAAATAAGATTTGAAAACGTTCATAACACAGAAAACTGATGAAGATGAAGGATTTGTTGCAATTGCCCGATATTGTAACAGTGTTAGAGATTTATCAATTACATGTTTACTTACACCTTTAGCCTTTTTAATTACATCATTCACTGTTTGCACACAATATGCTTTGGCACCGGTGCCATAAAGTAGTACAATTGGTACACCAGCATACTCATCTTTCATTTTACCGATAACAGACACAGTTTTAGGAATATCATGAATATTATTCTCGGGATAATTTGAAGTATCAAACCGATCGATATTCTGTTTAATATCATTATATACGTTTTCCGTATAAATTTCTAAAATTAATGAATCCGTATCCGTATACAAAAGCTGTACATTATTTCCATACTTAACTTTAAGAAAATTATAAAAAAAGTCATACATTAAAGTTTTTGAAATTTCCAATATACTGAATCCTACATAAATAGGTTTATCATATGTTACTTGAACTTTATTCATTTCTATTGCAACTAAATTTTCAGTAAAAATAGAACAATTTTTAAATTGTGGTTTGGCTATCCATGTCTCTGCTCCATATTTGTGACCGTTTTTTTTCCAATGTGTAGCCAGTTTAATATCTACCCGATTATCAACATTCTCCATGGTTTTTCCATACACACTATTATTCATGAGTTTAAATAAATCTTTTTCAAACTTATTTTTAGTCTGATTTCGTAATTTCGTATTTAAATCAATATATGGTTTGAGCCATGACGATTGATTGAATTTTAGTACTCTATGAATTTTTGTCAATTCCAGTCCATTTTGTAGGGCTTGTTTTAAATTTCGATAGTGTATTATGTAGTTTGTTTTAGCACATAGATTTGGAATGAGTTTAGCACATTTTCCGTTTGGTGGAATTAAATTTTCAGGTAGAAATGGCATATCATTATGAGAGTTGTGTAAATGATGAGGATAAGAGATATCTACTTCAAGGACATAACCTTCAGGTGTGGTATCAGTCAAATCCATAATACTAAGTGAATTAATTTCGTCTTGCGTTAACCAAGTAAATCCACCTAAAGGGAGTACTTCACTCATAGCCCAACCATAGAGATTTGTTGCATCGAGATATAAAATGTATGATGTCGGTTTCGAAGGGTCATAATTTGGAAGAAATTTATTATTTGCTTGAGCCGCTCGTTTAACACATGTACTAACTCCCCCACGAATCCCTTTTTTGAAAAAATGCAACATATCTATATCAGTCAATAATTCTAATTTTACATGGGTAAATTTAAGCATAGCATTCCAACTAAGAGATGGTGCTGTCACGTAATGTGCTGGATCAAGTTCATAATGCTTAAGGCACATGTTTCGAAAATTCTCAAAGACATCAGCTAATAGTAAAATATCACTTTTTAAATAGAGATCAGAATATTCGCCTAGAGTCTGACAATGGAATGTATCCCATACGGTATTAGCTCGTTGATAATCATCTTCAGAAATATGCTCATCGCGAAGTTTATCGTAAAAATCAATTTTTTGTGGTAATTCCGTGAGATCTAATTTAGAAAAATCATCGATAAATGAATATGGAAAAACCCCTTTCTGTCTAATTAACTGAAATTCTCTGTCAACGGGAAAGTATCGTTTTACTTCCATACATTGAGCATCATCCAAGGCTGCTGCCAGTTTTTCTAATGAACATGCCAAAAACTGAAAACTATCTATAAAACGCAAGTGTAAGTGCTCCTTGACTATTCGATTGTTTGAATTTAGATATTCGCCTACACAAATTTTTTTCGAAAATGTAATATATTTCTCTTTAGTTTTACCAAGGATATTAATTTCACTTTCTTCAAGGGCCAACTCTTTAATGAACAAGTGACTATCATAATTTGTTAAATTATGAAATACTATCGGAATAAAATTTGGAATTTGAAAATTCAAGTTACAATTACTGTGCGCGGCGGACCTATAACGACCCGTTAAATGACAGTGATCTTTTACTTTAATATCATTCTGTTGAAAAGGTTTTTGACAAATATGACATTCCGTTGCTGTAAGATAATCAAACTCTTCTTGAATAGTCAATGGAAGCATTGGTTGTACAATACTTAAATACTTTTTATAAATCTCTATCAAATCTATTTCTAATGCTGTAATAAAGTCAACCACAGATGACTGTCCTCGAAAACTTTGGAATTTAGATAATTGATCGTTATATGAACATTTAATGTAATATGCACATGAATATGGTTGATGGAGAAAAGTTTTTATCGAAAATGATTGATTTGGATTTGGTGCAACTGTACTCATAGGTTTCAATAAACATTCGAAATTAGCATAAACAATAAATGGGATAGTCATTTTATGATGATAATTTTGAAATTCTAATACATTAGCGGGAACATTATAACCAAATCTATTTGTTATTAATTCATTATTTGGGATTCTAGCATAAAGTTTTCCACAATCAGTCGAAGAATGTCTATCTAATAAAGCTTGGGTTGTGAAATATTGTAGACATCCATCACAGAAAAATTTTGAATGATGATGTTTTGAGAGTTGGGAAGATACTAAACGTGGCAAATTAGTTATTGTACAGTAATGTTGATTACCATCGTTATCACTCAACAATAATAAATTTATGTGTACCGGTTTCTTAAAGTTTGTAAAATATAATGGTCCCACAATTTCAAATTTTACCTTATTGTTTACATAAAGTAATTCAAGTCCGTAAACATTAAGAGAGACATTATTTTGACTTTCAAATTTTGCAATACTATCCAGTTTTACAGGAAATTCAATACCTTGGAAATTAAAAAGTGTCGACCAATGTGGATATGAACTGGGTAAATGTTCTGGTCCCATAGGTAGACACACTGCTGCTACGACACTCCAACCAAAACAATGAATATCCTGATTTTGAACATTAACTATTGCCCTCTTCATTTTCACGCTTGGCGGTAGTGGGATATACGATGAAGCTTTCAATGGATTGTAATAGTTTACATTTAATTCTAAATGTAAAATTTTCACAAGTGTCCAGCCTAAAACACAGAAGCAAAAAAATAATTGTATTATATAGATTTTTACAATATATAACTACCTGAATCTCGTTCCAAAAAATCCATCATTTTTTGACTAATAACTTCTTGAAAGTCATGCAACATATTCCTAATATTCGTGCCTAAAGTGACAATTCTGTTAGTAGTATTGAAAGATTTTACATCAAATATATTTTTTGACTCAATGGTATACAATCCAAATAATTCCAAATTAATTTTGATTGTACTAAATTTTTCAATTTGTGAAACAATAAGTCCAAGTAATTTATTGTGAATTTTATCCATAAATTCATTTAAATCGATATAATCGCCCTCATCACAAATCCTATATGAAGCGATGCGTGATTTAAATGCACTGCTGAGTGCAAACACCCCATCCTCCAAGGGAGTACTTTGACAATTATTTCTGTGCTGTCTACTTCTCTCATGAGCCGTAATAAGCTTTGGAGCAATTTCTTGATTACATGTAACGCACATATAATTGTTGCTAGCTAGAAAAGAAAAATAATTGAAAATAGAGTACCTATTAGTTAAAACTTACCAGTTGAATGACATATTTTCTGTTTTTTGGCGGCCGGTCCTCCATTTTCCTGTTTTTTGACCACTTGACAATAGAGCTTTTCGTGGCGTAGTCGTGATTGACGGGTTGTAAATTGTTTATTACAGTTTTCACAGTGATGCATTTTCTTATGAAAATATGAAATAATAAATTAAACAGGTTACTAATAAAGTTTAATTATAAATTTGCTGCCTTCTGTTACTATCTTTGAAAGACTTTTATTTATACTATATAAATATATATTTTTTTGTGTTCAAAGATAGGTATCCAGCAAGACCTCGAGGAGGAGCAGCATGCTTGCCATCGTGTTGTAGGTAGTATGATGTTAAAATTTGGAAAATCGCGTCCGAATTAAATGTACTTGATATGAGTGTAGGACGGAAATAGGATTTATTAATATTAAAAATTAATATTAACATCATTAATATTAATATTAATATTATAATTATTAGTAATTAATATTAATGGGGACTTTCGCGCACGTCTACGAGGCTTTCTAGGGCGCCGACTCCTCCTTGATCGTGAGTGAGGGGGAGTGGGTGGAATGATGTTGTCGTCGTCGTCATTGTCTTCGTTTTCGACATCAACGTCTCCACCCTCCACCCTATTCTCAACTCTATTATTTATTTGCCCTAGAATGGGTGACAATTGAGAGGGTTGAATGATGTCATTTTCAACATCCATCTCTTCACCCTGCCTCCTCTCTTCAACCCACGGCTCTGCCAGTGCGTCAATGACATTGTGAGTAATAATACTCATCGGATCGAACGTTGCAGGAGGCTGAGGGAGTGGTGGTGTGATGATGTTAAGTTCCACATCAACCTCGGATCCAGATGGTTGTTGTATGTCATTGACGCCCTGTGATAATATCATGGGTGACGGTGGTGGTGATGGTGACCGAATGATGTTATTTTCGGCCTCTACCACCACCAATCTCTCTGGCAGAACATCATTTTCCTCAATAATCGGTGAATTGGGTTGAGGGGGATGTTCAACGTTACCATTGATAACGTTTTCCACCTCAACCCAAGGCTCCGATAAAGCGTCAATGATGTCCTGCGATATTATCATAGGGGGTTGAGTTAATACCGCGGGTGCCGCTTCAGGAGATGTTGGTGTAACGGGGCGGGTAAACACTGGCTCAACGAAGGGGCTTTGTGGTGGACTGGGAGAGATTGGGGGTTCTTCCACCACCACCATATCATTATCAAATACATTTAACTCATCGGTAACCGAATTATTGATGGGACAAGTTCCTTCATCCACAACCGGATTGGACGCCGCCTCGTCTTTGTTAATAAACTGGTCTATTAAGGTCAACGAGATGTCGTCCGAATAATCATTTTCAATACCATGTTGAGCCAGGTATTGCGTGAATGGTAAAGAAAACGATAATTCACTATCAGGTTGTGATGAAGGAGTAACCATAGAATCATCATCCTCATCAACGATTTGAACAATGTTAGCAACAGCGTGATTAGCTAATTGCTTCTCTTTCACACTTAACTGACTACATTCAATCACATCCTCTTCAAGACAATCTTCCCTCAAAGATTGACTTAAAGACGACTTGGCAAATTGTTCAAATTGTGTCTCATCATTTTTGATTAATTTTGAATTAGCAGGTCTAATAATTACATCAGAAACGATATTGATTCTAGGTTTATCCCTATTAAAACCACTACGGTTTTGATAGGGATTTGCAACTTTTCCCTTCAATACTTTAAATAATAACTTGGATGACTGGTTACTTACAGTTGTCCTAGTTGAGGGACCGGGACACTGAGAACACTCGTCACCATGAGAACACGGTTTAAAATGAGCAAAATAATTTGAACACATTATTTCGTACACAGACTACCTGTACAACACAGAATGAGTTTCTGCATGCACTCCTTGCAATTTTATAAATTGTTGAAAGCTCCCGTCAAGGTCAACTTCTTACTGCAACTACATTGGTGTATTCCATCAAGGTTAACATATAGACACAAAAAATGTAAAAAGAAGACCTATGTACAGTCCGGGACATTTCTATTTGGACATAAAAAATTTGAATTTTCTGACATTTATACGTGTATTCAGCGTCTGTGTGAACAAAAAATGTTCTCTCTCTCATTCTATGGTTCTTGAGCTTTAATAACAGGGACATTTTTTAAATTGGTAGCATTAGAAAATGACAGTAAACAGCTGACTGATGTAAACAATAACACAATAACAAAGGAAATGTTATAATTTTAATCTATATAACCAGTGGCTGCTTTAAAAGTGTGTACTAACGGGATAATAACATATTTACGCAAGTATTTTTGAAGGCAGAAACATTACTTGTCATATAACAACTACTCAGATTATATGATGAGACGGGAATGGCACAATACAGAATTGCAGTCAGTGATTGTGATGGAGAAAGCTGCTGTGAAGTACTGACAGTACTGACTATCGCTGGTTGTACGATTTGTGCAATTTGTGATATATTTTGTGTGAAAAACTGGAAAAGAAAGTGCATCACTGCATAACCTCACTTATCGCAGTTTTGCACTTTTTGATGATGGGAATTGCGGTTCAAGTAATTATGAGTTATAGATGGAGAGCCCTGTTTACTTCAAAGTAAGTTCACGACATTTACAGATACTTTCTTTATGTTTTTTGTCTTTTCTGGTGTAGAGGGTTAACTTTTCTATTTTCATATAAAATTCAAACCAAACGAAATCGAAAAGCTTAATATTGTCATGTTTTTTATTAATTATTAAAAAAATTATTTAAAAAATCACAGATAGTGTTTATAATTTGCAGCTGAAGCCTTTTGGGTCCACTTTGTTCGTTATTTCCTGGCAGCCACTCTTGTTTCAAGCAGAGTGGGTGTAAAGTTAAAAATAATCCCGTAAAATTGTTAATATAACTCCTTTGCACTGGCATGGGGTATTTGAAAACTTACGTTTAACAAATACGTCACAAAGTCTCAGCCATCGTTGAAAAACATAATAAGGGCTTTATAACAAGAAGCGCTTTCTGATTTTACTGTGGACGTGTGGAAGAATAGTGTGAAATATTGCGAAAAACCAACTTTTACTCTTGTTTACATTTTTGTACGTCTCTATCTGAGAGTAGTCTCTTGTATAAAAAATATAGCCTACTAATAAAGGAAATTAAAGTGTTTTTATTTCTGGGTTGCCCCCAATTCCACTTCGCCCTTGCCTGATAATCAAGACACTGATAATGAAATTGGTGTTAGTGCATCGAATACAAACGTGTTGAATAGATGAATAAAAGAGAGACAACTGCTTTTTTCAAAAAGGCCATTTCAAATTTATTCAAAAAGCACACCCCCATTGAAAAGGGTCCATTCACGATGAAGTTTGGCTTCCTGCATGACGTAGGTCTCGGACACCAATCTCACTGTAAATGGTCTAAATTGGTCTTGCATCTCTAAGACATGGACTCACTGAGAGCGACTTCTGCAGTAGGCTTGAGACCTGCCTGCCTGTCTCGCAACAATCTCTGCATTATGATTCCAAATCATTCTATAAAACGCTGTCAATTACAAGCCATGATATGAGGCATGAGGCCGTCTCAGTGTATGTCTTGTGGTGTACATTGAAACTGTTTCTTAAAGAACCCATTCACAATGAGATCTGCTTCGCTACATGCGGCGCGACAGGACTCAAAGACTAATCCTCAAAGACACAAAAAAACTGACACAGTTTATCATTTTAAGCCATTGACAGCGTTTTCGAATGTTGGTGCAAAGACTTGTCGCGAGGCAGGTTTCAGTCTTCCGCCAACGTCAGTCTGAGTGAAACCCTCTCAAAGTGATCTCAGCGAAAACCATTCACAATGAGATTGACCTATGAGGCCTATGTCGTGCCGCATGCAGCGAGATATGTCTCATTGTTAATGAAAATAGGGCCTTTTTTGTTGTTTAAAGTCGTTTTTTAAAACTTTTGTGGCAAATTTTACTGATGTGGCAGAGAGGGGGCATGCAATTGGAACATGACGATGACTACCCTAAAAGGCACTTCGAGGCTTTTATGGCCTTTTTAATGCAAATTTCAACTTTAAACCTGACAGTCATACCAAGGTCAAACATAACCTCAACAGTAATCCAGCAACGGTACTTCAAAGCATTTGAAAGTTTCTCCATTTGTTTTTAAGTGTTCTAGTTGGTACATTTTGCTGTACTTTACTACAATAAAGAAATATTTAAATTTTTATTATTGTTTACATTTGTCATCTGTCAAACACATCAAACAACCAAGTTCCCTAAATTTGAGCTCTTATCTAGTTTTTGTGCTCTATATAGTCTCGCGTCAACGTATGCCCTATGACGTATCTCATATTGAAATGTCCCGGACTATAGACAGGATGGAGTGTAACCGCCTGTTTCAAGGACATCGTTAACCTGTTTAATTTATTGAACAAATGAGAAAAATCACTCATATCCACTGCAATAATCAACTCTTTTTGATAAATAAAATGAATTTTTTGGGTGGTGTACAAGGATTATTGAAAGTGTAAGGGAGTGGTAAATATTATGAAAAAAATACAAATGTTTATAAATTTATAACATTTATTTATAAATACTACAATTAATTAATTCAATTAATATTCCATTTCATTACAAAAAATATTTTTTGAAGAGTTTGTATTTTCAAAGTTGCTTCTCGATGATTGTTGATAATCATTATTAGTATTATGGGATAAAGATGAATCAAAATAATTCCCATTTCCGCAATCAAAACTCCTCTAAGAATATTCACGATGTGGAAGACATCTTCGTAAATGTCGTCGAAGATGTTTTACTTTCAGGCGATGTCCTGGATTATTACGACACGTTATCCAACTCTCTTGATCCATGATTACTAATAGACTGATGAGTTGAGATTATTTACACAATGTTTTGTACACTTTTAACGAAATGTTTGTTTTAAAAAAAATACGTTATGTAGACTGCAATATGCGTTATCGTTTAGATGGTACATGCATTTAACTTTATCGGCGTGTAATGTTGGTTGTTGTGGAAATTCAATAACTTGTTTATGTGTATATTTTTTCAAAAATTCGGCTTTTTCTTTTCCTTTTACGTAAATTTTGTCAACATCCTTCAACACATTGTTTATAACTTGTACGTGCTTCCAATATGGAATATGTCCCATATTCCAGTCAATACAATGATAATTCTTCATTAACCATTTTACTTGTTTTTCATCTTGAGGATTCAAAAGTTGTGAAGGGAAAGGGGGTTGAAAAACATAGTGTGCGAGTTTGTCTCCTCTTAAAGCAGCCAGTTCTTTAACTATAAACTTTTTTCCAATTTTGTAACCTTGAACGTCTATAATCACTTCGTTCTCCATTACTATTAATATAAATTTAGACTTGTTTTACAGATTTTGTCAACGGTGTATATGTAAAGGCTCGGTCACTAATGACTAATGCATATGCGGTGGTTCCCTCACTTATACCGGTGTCTGTATCAAATTCAATTCTCAGTGCAATAGACTGTGTTTGTAAACCAGTTTTTTGCATCGAACAATCAATTATGATTAGTGGATAACTGTCGAAAAACTGTGTAGGTGTAATGTGTGTTTCTTTTTTATCTGTATAATAGTATCGGGATCTAAAGTTTGTAAACATTTCATATAATATACCGAAATGGTGTTTTTTATATGAAATATTTAAATTTTCATACGGATATCGTTCATTATTTAGAAATACTCTCATATTGGTTATATCGCCTCTATCAAATTTACTCATATTTTTATCAAGTTGTCCTTCTCTATTGCTTTGAAGGCCAAAGATAATATAACGAGGTGTTTCAAATTTTGTAGAGATTTTCACAGGCCAACTACACTTTGTAGTATTTGGAAAGAGTGGCAGCGAATGAAGTTCCCAGCTTCTGTACGGTACTGCAATTTCTTTATCTTTTTCAATGGTTTTTGTCAATTTAACCTCTTCCTTTAAACCGGGCACAATATGTGGAACTAGCCATACAATTTTATCAATTACAACTCGTGCTTTCTCATTTGTTGCACAAATTAATGCATTGACATCACTATTACTACGAATTAATATTAACTCTTGCGGTATGTTTAGCATTATATTTTTATAATCTTCTGCAAATCCTAATAGTCGATTTAATGGGATACATGCTTGAAAATATCCATCTATAGGTTTAGTGGCTTCTTCATTTAGATCCCAACCAGACATTGTTAATTTCAGACTTTCACTTTGATTTAATGATGCCAGATTTTTCATAGTTGTTGTAATACCTGGCTTTGTGTTTGTATCTACAGTTACTCCACTTACTTCATACCGTATTTCACTAAACAAAAAAGCGACACCATTATTTACAAACTTGGTTTCTGTTGCTGGTACAGTTTTATTGGTTGTAGCGTCGGTTTTAACCAATTGTCCCTCAATTAAAATTAAACTATCACATGGTAGTGTACACAAATCTTCTTGTAAAGGAATTCGAATTTCATCCGTGTTTTCATATCTGGCTGTATATGCCTCATGACTTTGAAATTTGTAACCTACCACACCTTCATCCCACTCAATACCCTTCTCAATATCGAACATTTTTTATGTGTATAATTCAAATCCTAATGATTTTAGAAACAGTTTATTTTTATTACTTAATTGTTGCACGTTTCGTTTCGTACTAACTGTTTTTCTACACTTTTGTTGCTTTTTATATGAGTCAGTTCTAAAACTAATACCCATTAGTTTGACGTGGTAATTTTACTGGGAGTTTTTTTTCTGATACCATTTATATGGACCAATGTAAAGACCTTTCCCTTTAGTTTTTCCTACACCTTTACCGCTACTCATTTCCATTGCTTTATTATGCCGCATAGTTTCCTCCAACATTTTTTTATCTACCGAAGCTTTATTTACAGCAGTCGCTATCCCTGCAGCTCCTCCTCCTAAAGCGCCTAGAGCACCTAATAGTGGTAATAGGAATGGTAAAAAACCACCATATTTAGGAGCAACTAGAACTCGTTGTTTTTTTGTCTTCTTTTTTTTACCCTTTTTACTTTTAGGTCCCATTCCGAATTTTACTTTGCCTTTCATTATACCAGCAATTGCTAATGCAGCTGCTTTTTCCCCAAACGATGCGTCTTTTGCTTTTAAACGTTCAACTGCTTTACTTAATAATAACTTATCTGCTTCGTGTCGTTTTTGCAAATTAGTTTCGTTGGCGTACGATATATCGTGTTCTTTACAAGCCTGATCTAATTTATTTCTACCACTATGTCCAAGTGCAATTCGTTCTTGTAATTTGGTTCCAGGACCACAAAACTGATAACCCGGTATATGTAATTCAATGGGTAATTTATTTATTAATTTATTTATTAGACCCCAACTTCTCTTTGTCAGAGTTGAATCAATACTATGTTGAGAATCACAAGTCTGTTTATTATATAACTTCATTTATTTACTTTTATCCATACAGCAAAAGAACAATCTAGATACTAATTTAATCTAAGGTTACAAGTTGTTTATATCTAATTTCTACTATTATTAACTAACATTCTATACCACTATCACAGCTACTTGATGAGTCGTCAGAATCATAGTCATCAGAATCATAAAACATCATTTGTCGCTCTCTACTAAAATACCACATTTTAACAGTCATTCTGTTTATTAAATTATTTCCACACAACTGAGAATTCTGTCCTATTACTGTATTACACCAAAAACACTTGTAGTTTAACACTGAAGTCACATGTAGATGACAAATGTGAAATCTCACTGCCATAAGCTTCACACATCTCAAACAAAAGAATTTTCTGTTACCACAGTCCTTTGGAGATAGGCAAAAGAGCATGTAGCAGTAAGGATCTGAAAACATTTAAAACTTAATTTCTACAAGTACATACAATCTCATATTACATACCATTGTCAACTTCCATTATGCTGATTTAAGTTAGTGGTATATAGCTATAATTTTTTGGGCATTTTCCGGATCCACTTGGCTAGCTGTGTAACACGGAGTTTTACACTTATGACAAACGAAACCATATTTTCTAAGTAACTCTTTAAATTCCTCTTCATTACACGTAATGTCAATACTTAAAGAATTATTCCACCCATCTGGATTAATAATAGAAATGTCCTTAGTGCTGCACTGTTCACACACAACCACTCTATTAAAGAAACGTTCCCAACCACCTTCCAAAGATATGTGTCCTAACTGGTTGTGGAAACACGTTTCTTCCACTATTATGACACCTTCACAAGTAAAACGATACCACATTTTTTTACTACTTTAATATTGAGAAATACTTATTAGATACTGTTTTTGAATCTGTATTGAATTCTATATATATTAGCTGCAGTGACCTTGAATGATAAGTAAAGAGGGAAGTTGTTGGCCTTGCAAAAGTGGGGAGTAGCATGAATAACCTTGACCTTGAAAACACCAAGGTCCAATAATGTTTTGGCCTTGAAGTGGTGGGGGAAGTGGGGGGTTGGCCTTGAAAAGTAAGAGAGAGAACAAGTGGCCTTGAAAGAAAGAGAGGGAAAATGGGCGGGGTCAAACTCAAGGTCAAGGTTGTGTTGTGTTGTCCCCCCATTCGTTATCTACTTAGAACACGCCTGCAAATTTGGGGATAAAACAGTTAAAGTTGGACAAACCTTTGAAAGCAAGAATTTTACAGATTATTTTGGAAGACATGTCGAAAAAGCAAAATGTGAATGCGTAATTCCACCCTTAATAAGATGCACAAGCCCATAAAAATTTGAAAGTCTTAGAAAGTAGAATATTTTTATAATAATTATTTTGGCAAAAGTATAGAACCAAGCGTTTTACTTAAAACTAAGGTAAAACACATTGCTCGTGAAATTAAATTAAATAATTATATTGGTTGGTTTAAAGTGGGAAATATGTATAACAATGGGCCAATCGTTAACTGTGATTACCTTACATGATACGTGTATTAAGAAACTAATTTGAAAACATTTGTAAACATGTATTTACACCGGGTGCTCGAAAACCGGCGCACCAACTCAATGGAGTGTGATCACTGAGTTGGTGCGCCAGTTTTTGAGCACTCCGTAGACTATTAGAATTATTAGATTGGTCTGTTGTTACATTTTTGGAGAACGTATAATTACACCGAGCCTACGTGGTACTTATATTTAAAAAACAAACACTGGTTCTGTATTCTGTAACCGTTCGGGGGTCTGGCCTTGTCAAAATGTTTAGTTTTGAGGTGATCGTCTAGAGATTGTTTGGAGGACCGCTACGTTGTCGTGTAGATTTGGAGATTTCGTTATTTCAAGCACTGTGTGTCTGGGAAAAGAAAACGCAAAGAGTTCGACCCAAAATGTTTATTCACTAAATTTACAGTCATTGGTGATAGTATGCATCACGTTATACAATTCAGAAGTGAGTATAGACAACAAGTTAAACACTATACCTAGGCAACCAGCTAAACGAGTATTGAATCTCGGAGAACTGAGCGGTAAATTTGAATGCAAAGTTGAATACTCGGACCCAACCTGGTGATTCTAGAAAGACGGTTGCAAGAGAGACTCCCAGAGGTTCCGACCACCGCGTGCTCTCCATTCCCTAACCTTGGGTATACATCTCTCCCCAAGCCCCGGGGGAAAAGCTAGGCTCTCTTTTAAATTGGCATGTTTTGTAGTTGGGCCATTGCACTCACTGGGACTGCCGAGGTCTTTTTCCCTAGTGTGATGGCAAGTTCCAAAGGGAGACAGAAAGATAGTTACTATTCAAACATGCAGCCAAATTAAACCTTCGTAATCAATAGTTTGTTTTAATTAAGCAAAAGAGCTCTCGTCAAATTCAACACGTACATACCACGTGCTCCTAGCTAAAGTATTTTTACAGTAAGCGAAAATCTGGTAAAAAATAAAATAAATGGCATGAAAGGGTTAAGTTCGCGCCCTGTGGAAAAAAGAATAATTAACGCTCTGTAAAAGAAAAGATTAATTAACGCCCTGAAAAAAGAAAAGAGTTAGATAAAGATCCTCCCCTGAGACTTCCAACCGTTGAAGATGGTGATCCTGGTGGTGTGACAAAGAGTTTGTCTCTTTGAGACCTGGAGGTATCTCTCGAGGTACATTTCACCGTTTGGCGCTCAACCCGTCCCAGACAATGAAGCTGCCATGGTGAAAAACCCCAACTGAAAGCTGAACCAATCTCATCTTTTGAAGAGGCGCTCAACCCGTCGGAGACAAAGAAGCTGCCTGAGATTTTCGTTCAACTCCAGGAGACTATTTCTCAAACAATCTTTCCAACCCGTCGGCGGGAAAGATTGATCGGCTTCGCGAGTTAGTTGGCTCAACCCGTCGCAGACAAAGAAGCTCAACAAAACTCGCGGCTGGTGCGCTCAACCCGTCGAAGACAAAGAAGCTGCACCTGAATTAAGTTGGTAACTGAATCAATCCTTTATTTGAAGTTGGCGCTCAACCCGTCGGAGACTAAGAAGCTGCCAAGGATTTACATCCAGCACCAGGAGTTACTCCAAACAGTCTTTCCGACCCGTCGGTGGAAAAAATGAGTTTGGAACGCAAAGCTAGTTGGCTCAACCCGTCGAAGACAAAGAAGCTCAACTACAGCCGTGAGACGAGTGCAAGCGTTGTCTCCGAAAAGACGTACAAACACTGTCTGCTTTTCCTCTTCCAAGCAGCAACTATTTATAGGGGTTGCTTGACGTCACTGGATCTGTGGCCTACGTGACTAATAAGAAATATTGTTTAAAGTTGATAAACAATGCGTCAATATCTTCGAAGGATTGACAGGAAGTTTGCAAAGGTCTCTGGATGATGTCGAGATGTGATAGAATCGACGTCTTTGTTCCTCAATCGCCAATTAATTAATAAAAGCGTTTCCACGTGGAATAATGGAGCTTTCTTCGGGTTTATTCTGCTTAATTCTTGATAATTCTCTCGTATCTTATGCTGAATGAGGTTTGGGGTTGTATGTTGTATGAAGTTTTCAGGTTTGATTCAATCCGTGACGATTATGTTTGATATAAAATGGGGATGAATTGATATTTACCTCGAGCGGTATCGAAGATCGGCGATTTCGAGCTTAGGGCTTCCTCTTGTGAATTTGATTTAGATTCAGTTTTTCCTGGTTGGCAATACAGGGAATTAGCGATTTAATAAGGGTAAAACAATAGAAAAGTCCGCCATCTGGAATCAGCTTTCTCCCCTTAAAATTTGAGGAATGTGGTGTTTTTCAGGCCATCGCTACCTGCTCTTTTGTTTCACATCCGGTGGCTGGGTAAAATCGTCTCTTCGTGGGTCGAAAAGTGACGCAACGAAGCTTTTCAACTTGTATTTAAAACATTGTGAGATTTTTGACGAAGAAAATAATTTAAATATTGAATGCATGGCGCGTTAAATGAAAAAAAAAAAGAATAAATGGTGTCGAAATGTTGGTTGCCTAAGGTGTAAAGGCGCGAATGGTCTCAGTTCAAAAACACTATTATTTTTAGAGCATAATCTTTTACTAAAAAAAATGCCGTAGTAGTGTGCCATTAAAAAAACAAAAAGGAATTTTGAAAAACAAAATTCTTGACAAATGTTTACATTTTTAAAGTAGTTGATGATGTCTCAGTAGGGTTTTATATAGTAAGCTATAGTTCAGGCACAAAACGTTTGGTGCCATACTTTTGACCAACTCCAATTCTGTATAGATGCCAGAAATAACAACAATAATAATGTTACCGGTCATATTTACATTAAACATCATTACAACATTGTTATTATGAGAAATATGCAAACTACTCGTAATTGATCTAAGGCCGGTTTATAAAATTGTCATTAGTTTAATCTGTTATTAACATTACTTAAAACTTCCATAAAACAAATATGCAAATACGTATTTCAGTCACTTTATTTTCTAATTAAAGCACTTTTTGCTATATTAAAAATTCTGACATTATACTCACTTTTTGTATTAGGGATCTTATTTCTTAAAAAACAGTATTTAAATAACTATGAGGGGCATTGTGATTGTCATATGCATGACCAAATAAAAATATAATAAACAAATATGAGCATAGAAAATTCACAATTGTAACCGACCACAAACCACTACAGTGGCTTTTCAGTTTAAAAGAACCCAATTCAAGATTAGTCAGATGGAGGTTGAAATTAGAAGAATTTGACTACAATATAATTTATAAAAAAGGGAAACTCAACTTGAATGCAGATGCTTTATCACGCACCAAAATTGAAGTAAACGCAATAGATAACGATGACTTATTCTCTACAATTGGCAATGAAGGAGATGTAAATGAAACAATTGACTATTATTTATCACATCCAGAATCAATTCCGGTCCCCGATAGCCCCTCAATATGAAAATTTCTTAGAAATCCAGAAGAAAAGGACAAACCTAAAATTAATATTATTTCTGACATACAAATCCAACCACCACAATTAAGTGACAACGAGACTGTTCATACATCTATCGAAGATCCTATACTGGAAATACCTATAGTAGAAAAACCACTCAATCTTTATAAAAATCAAGTAATTATACATGGAAATAGAAACATCCTGAATCCGAAAATCGAACGACAACAGATATTTGACAAAAATAGAATAACCATTTCTATTCCAACAATTAATATGGATACTCATTTAATTCATGCAATTAAAACTTATATGTGTCCAAAACAAAGCTACGCCTTATATTTTAAAACCCCAGAACTCTCAGCCGTATTTACAGCTATTGTTCAAAACCATTTTAAAAACACAACTTTTAAACTGATCAAAACTAATCTTATTCTACAAGATATTACAGATAACGAGGAACAAAAAGAAAAATTACTTTATTATCACCAAGGCAAAAGCTGTCACAAAGGAATAAATGAAATGAAAACAGTACTTAGCAGAAACTATTATTGGCCAGATATGACATTACTAACTATGTGAATTCATGCAGAATATGCCAAGCAGCAAAATACGACAGAAACCCACCCAACGTCAAATTCAATATAACCCCCACATCAAACAGACCTTTTGAACACATACATGTAGACACTTTCAAAATATTAAACCATACATTTTTGACAATAATAGATTCATTTTCAAAATATGGACAAGCATATCCAATACAATCTTTATCATCTATTTGTATCATAGACAGCTTATTATATTTTATATCCCATCACGGATTACCTATTAAAATGACAGTAGATCGTGGAGGTGAATTTAAAAATAATACCTTAGAAAATTTTTGTAACCTTCATAAAATTGAACTACACTACACGACATCAAAGAATTCTAATAGCAATTCCCCCGTCGAGAGGTTCCATTCCACATTGGCTTAACAAATAAGATGCCTAAAGTTAGAAAGACCAAATCAAAACACAAACACTTTAATGAAATATGTCATTGTCGGTTATAATAATTCAATTCATTCAACAACTAACTTTACACCATTTGAGGTAATTAAAGGACACATAGACTCCTTAAATCCATTCGAATTAACGAAAGAAAAAATCATTTCCAATTACATTCAAAATCACAAAGAAAAAGCAAAACTACTTTACGACAAAATTAAAAATAAATTAATTGAAAAAGAGGAAATGGTAATTAATAAAATGAATGAAAAAAGACAAGATCCATGCTCATATCAACCAGGTCAATCGGCCTATATTAAAACTAAAGAGAGGAACAAAGCCAAACCCAAATTTACTGAAACCCAAATAATTTCCGATAAAGATAAGAAAGTTATAACACAAAGAGGAACATATCATAAATCCACAATTAAAAAACCTAGACAAATTTACACAAAGCCATTATTGTTACAGGAACATCATCGAAAAAATGATTCTTCTTCTTCTACTGACCTTTCCAATAATAACAACATCTAATGACATAGAAATCATATCCGTCAATTCCCAAATCCTTCCCTTTCATCTTGGAACAGGTAAAATAAGCGAAACATCACACGCATTTATTCATTATATTGAAATTAAAACATTGATACAATTACTCAATAATACCATTGAAAATTTTCTTTCGATCAACAACTCGTTGAGTACTTTATCACTACCTTATGCAAACATCACCTATAAGAATGTTCTTAATAACATACTAAATCATGGCCAATATTTAATCACCGAAGCTCAAAACAAGTTAAATAATATCAACCCCCATATACGAAATAAAAGAGGACTTATCAACCTAGTAGGAAAAATATCGAAATAGTTATTTGGCACCTTAGATTCTGACGACGAAGAACATATAAACAAAGCTCTTAAACTCTTATCAGCAAATCAAAATTCTCTAAATAAACAAACTGAATTACAAACCTTTCTCACCAAATCTTTAATCGAAAACTATAACGAAACAGTAACCACTCTCAGTAAAAATCAAAAATTGATCGAAAGTAGATTAAATTATTTTTAAGATAATGTCAACAAAGCTTTTAATGATATATCAGCTTATATTCGTGCTCAGAACACCCTTGATCAAATCATTCTTAATTGTCAAAACTTAATTAGATTTCTGGACAATTTAGAAGATGCAGTAATGTTCGCCAAATTAAACACTTTACACAATTCAATTATTTCTATAAACGACTTAAACAAAATGCTCGAAATATTATACAAAATTTACGAAAACCATAGAATTCCAAAATTTAAAATTACTTTCTCTTATTATAAAATAATTAATGTAAAAGTATCCTTCCACGACAACAAGATCATATTTATTATACGCTTTCCCATCCTTAACCCAACAAATTTTGACTACTACCATCTTTATCCCATTCCACAAAACAATTTAACCATTATCCCCACAAAACCATACCTATTACTCAGTACTCATAACCATCAATACGAAGACATCAAATGCCAGAAGATAGAGGATATTTACATCTGCCGAAACAGAATCGTACCAAACAATGAAGATTGCATAATTGAAATAATTCAAAATACAAGATCCAACAGATGCCAGTCAACACCTATATACGTGAAATCCTCCATTTCCGAACAAATCAGCCGAAACTACGCCCTAATCATACCAATGACATCACGAATCAAAATTAAGAAGAACTGCAAAAATACGGGATTCGCCATCATAGAAAAACCAAGTTTAATTAAAATTCCTCCACAGTGCTATATAACGAGCGAAGATCTCGTTATCAGCAATGAAGCCGTTTTAATAGAAGGAGAACCATTTATTCTACCAGAAATCAAAACACAAAACACTACAAAATTTAACAGCAATCATCTTCAATTACATCGGATTAATTTGGATGAAATATCAAGAATCCATAAACAATTTTCCCCCCAAATGCACATAAACTCACCACAACCTTATGAAGCAAAAGAACCCATATACATCAGTGCCATCGTGGTTCTAATACTCCTTATAATATGTTGCGTCATCACATGGACTTTCTTCAAGATTAGGAAACGATTAATTCCACAAAAAAAATATCGAAAATAACACATCCGTTTTATTTTCGAACTTAAGGAGGGAAGAGTTATGATAAGGGACCAAGGGTCACAAGAAATATAAACAAACAAACTAACAATCTGGACTTTCATCCCTTATCATCTTAATCAAACACCATATTACTTATATATTAGACCAATCATTGTAAATTCATTCATTACATATTACATTGTCATTCTGTCAAGTAGAAATAAAGTTTTTTTTTCTTTCTAAATTACTGAATAACATAATTCGCCTGCGAGCGTCTTCATCTCCCGTAACAACTGGGATGGCTTCCGGTCACCCAATTCCAACTCGTTTAAGAGCTTCCGGAGTTGTTTCTCTTGTGAGTCTGTGTACGCAGATATCAACTTGGCCTTGATGGTTTCGTACTTTTGCGTCTCGGGGGGGTTCGTCAAAATGTCTGAGACTGACTGGAGCACGCTGCAGTCGAGTGCTGCGACGATCGTGAAATATTTGCTTTGATCCGCTTTAATTTTGTAGGTATGTGTAGGATGAAGTCCGAGCGGTCATAATTTTTTTTTTATTTATATTTTAATTTAATGGTAGTTTGTTTTTTTTTACTTTTCGTCATAGATTAGCATGTAGATAATTAGGGTAATTAGTCAGTAAAGTTCCGAAAAGACCCAGAGACTTTTATTTCGAGAAACATAAACACTTGAGCCTAATTTATTAGCTAGTCAGGGTGACAAGCAGACCACCCCAAGTCGACCGTGAGAAAGACGCCTTCGAATATGCAATTTTGCATATGAGTTTTTAGTTTTCACCCACACTTTAGAGGGGTAGTGTGAGCTAGAGTCAGTTCCAAGTTAGAGTGACTTAAAGTAATTGCTTAAGTGAATCAAGGTGAGTTATCACAGAGTAATCCCAGTTTGTTGGTGTGTAAGGTTTTTCAATCCAATAAGGTGTAGAGATTTATGATAATTACCATATCAACGGTAGGGTGAGTCGTTCAATCATTATTTTAATTGCTGCGGTGTTGATTTTATAATTGTTGATAACGTTCATCAGAAACCTGCGTGAGTATTGAGTACAATATCAAACTGAAGTTGAATTAATGCGCTATTCATCAGTTGATAGTTTATTTAATTGGTTGATACTAAAGTTGGTGATATTTGATGAGAATGATATTGAATTGAGAGTTGACGAACTATGAATAAGATTGAGTTGAGCCCCGACATGTCGAGCTAAACTTTGTTAGTCTGTCTATCCTTAATTAATCCACGGTTAAGCTTGAGGCGGGGCGGCGCTCGAAAATGCCCATTGCACGCCGAGATTAACCCAACAGGGGACGCTGGAGGGTCGCGGCGTCGCGAGGCCTCCAGGTCTGGTTTATGTTTATTTGTGGACGCGGGGGATCACTAGGCAGCCGCGTTCATTGCACCCCCAGATCTAGTTTGCAGAATAGGTCGTGGGGAGAGCGCTGGAAGGTGATCATTGCACTTGCTCGTTGGTCCGTGAGACGGCTTCGGCTATGAGGTTAAGGGACTTGTTCGCCACCTGCACTATGAAGAGGGCTTCCATTGCACGCTCAGGGCTATGTGTGATTAGCAGTTGAGCAGGTTAGCCAAAAAGGTGTTCATTGCACTGCCCGGAACCGCCCCTGAGATACGGCTGCGGCCATGAGGTTTATAGGGACTGGTTCACCACCTGCACTATGAAGAGGGCCTCCATTGCACGCTTAGGGCTATGTTTGATTAGCGGCTGAGCAGGTTGGCCAAAAAGGTGATCATTGCACTGCCCGGAACCGCCCCCTTTTTATGTTAGTCATAGGCGAGTACCATGAACATAATATCCATTGCACGCTTGGTGTTGAATGACCTGCGGGTCTCGAAGTAGACGCTGGACGGATATTACCGGGGTACTCATTGCACAACCTAAGACAAGTGGTGGATGACAAGGCAGCGTTGCCTATTGCACGTCAGAACCGCGAGGTGGTCTCTCGATTGCTGCTGATCCAGAGACAAACGGGCTGGATGGTATCTATGAGCAAAGGGGTAACCCTTTGCCTGGTTTTCCCCTATGCTCCTGGAGTCCTATTGACCAGGACTGCGACTGTTAACCTTTTGAACCCCTTGGACAAAGCTCAACCGATTCTATTCGAATTACATATTTTATTGATGGTAGATTTGCATAATTATTTTGGGTTAACGACTGTTACATTTATTGGTTCACAAATGGCGATTGTGGACGTCTCACTCTGATGGACTGGATTACTCACACCCCCATTTTATTTTTCAGACGTTGTCTTAACTTAAAATTGATGACCTGACCCCGACACCTCGGCACCAGCTCTCCTGACAGGATTATTTAAAGTGGTTGAGTACTTTCAAAGTTAGTAAAGTAGTGAGTTGCTAAAATTGCCGCCAGTCCAAAGATTTTCCTGATATTTGATAAGCATATGTTTTGCAATTTACGATAATTACGCTTCTGTACAAAAATCGGTTCATCAAAGGCCATTGTAATGGATTTTGCACGTGTTCAAATTAACTGTTATTTTGCGTTTCAAAAATGGCCCTACATATGGAACTGTGCCTCCACTTGGGCAAACCAAAGTGCGGGATCCCTTTGCCAAAACGACGGCAGCTTCAAATTAGCATTTTTGACCTCATCTATGTTGGGCTCACGTGTACGGTCTTGGAGAGTTTGTTGCGCAGCTCGGGTTTCAGCCAGCTGTTGCTCTAACTTGGCAATGGTCTGCCTCTGCTACTCTTCCAATGACATTTTTTTTGATTTGTTCAGTGAACCGCACGCTTAAATTCCGCGACGCGTCACCACGTGTTTCTCACTTTCTGTTGAAGATCACGTCGGGGTTTATTTAATAAACACTGATACACTTTTACAATAACAGTAACAATTAACAATGGGTTTTTTAGGCGAGAAATTGTGGTGTCGCGATGTCGTTGTTTTTCTTGTCCAGACCACGCTACTCCTGGTATCCCGACTCCGGTCGGTATTCGTCAAACCCCGGCCGGAGGATGGCGCCACAACGTCATTTAAATTCATTCTGTGAATACCCGAAGGTGTTATAATCATAACAAACACGCAGGTGCGATTCTTACCTGTTAAAGCTAAACAATAACAACCAATCAGAAATAAGCAGACGCAACGCATGCACACCCTGGTGGCAAACGTTGTATCCCTCAAAGTCAACAAAAATGGCGATTCAAGTGAAAAGTGAGTGAAAATAAAAATTGTTTTTCTAATGTTATTTTCAATTTGCACAAGAAAATTCATAGTGTACGGTTATCAGGGCACTCAGAGGAATCGTTTGGCGTAAGTTTCAGCTTGAAAATCCAGAAGTAGTTAAAGTAAAAACGCCGGTGGTTTCACGCGGTCAATGTTGACGATGACTTGTTTGCCATTTATATCAATTTTGAAAGTCTGATGCCCGGTTGCACAAAAGATAATTGACAATTAACAAAGCGTTAATCGTTCATCAAAAATTTTGTGCAACACAAAACACCATTGACGGCTGATTAATCTCTCATCAAATATTTAATGAACGTCAAAGATAATTGTCAATTAATCGTTGATTAACTCTGTTTTCCGTTGCACAAACGCAAATCAACGCAAATGTCATAGTTAATCAGTGATTAACGAATCATCAGTTTGATGGCCGAACCACGAGCGGTTAATCTATGATTAACCGTCTTTAACACTTGTTTGAGAATTTAAGGTGTTTTTGATAAAATTTCATTAACTAAACTGAACCATTACCTAAGGGGTAAGACAATAACAAGAATTAAAGAAGAAAACCTTGAATTTATTTTATTTGATGAGAATGGTTATGTGCAAATGACTGAAGTGTCTGAAAATCAGAGATCCTGAGATGTTGGTTAACTATGAGTGTAAAAAGCGCTTTAATTTGAAAAAATTGAATTGAAAAAATCAAAAAATCGATCGCAGTATTGCACATTTTGATGATGATTTGAATCTGCAACAGTTGCAATAGCACAAAAACATTTAACATCACTTAATAAAATGAAACAAAGTCCTTCCCATCAAAAATTTATTAAAACAAAAATACCGGCCTGGAGTGTATAGACAAAGTTAATTCAACTCGTATTGTTCTTCATGAACATACTCATATATAACCAAATATAAATCCACCATTCATTTAAAGTTTTCATTACTTTTCTGCACACTGTTTAGAAAAGCAAAACAGTTGTCAGAATTTTGATAATCACGTTACGAAATAAAGGTTGAAACCACATTACAGTCCGAAAATTGAGAGTTGAGCGGTCTAACGGTCTCGCTAATACGAACTGTTTATAAAAGAGTGTACGGTCTCAGGTGGTTCTGGAATTTGAATTTGCCACATTAAATTATTTTATTTCTATGAAGTTTCTGGGAAGTACCAATTTTTATCTACTCATGCAACTAGTAAAACCAAATTTTTCATATAGTAACATTGCGGCAAACTTTTAATACCTACTACGATCCTACATTCATTTATAGACAGATTATATAATTTCTAGTTTCAATGGAAGATCTAATCATTAATAACTATTTTACAATTTTGTCAATCCTATTTAAATAAATAATTCGGTAAAATGCGACGTTGGCATTTTTATAGTGTTGGAACGCCTAATAAAAGTAATAGTTATTTGATAAACAACCATTTTTGAACACATTGTATAACCAAAAGTTAACTGATTACAACTACCATGTAATCATTTGAATTTATAATTAGAGTAGGGTTTAATATTGTTTATCTTGTATGAAAAGTTTTATGATTGGAAATTTGGAACAGTAATATATATAATTAATACATTTTTTCGCTCAGTTTCTAATAGTTTAGCAATCACAAAAAAACCTCCTGCTCTAATTATAGTCTCTTAAAATTGCTAATTTACAATTGTGTTTTTCTTAAAATATTATAACATAAAATCCACAGAGCATTAAATCATTTCAAATAATTTACGCAGCCAAAACGTATAATATGTACGTATACGTATTTCAATAATAAGTATAGTTAATAAGTTATTCAATGGCCTCATAAAACTATGTTAAACATCGTGTATTAGTCTGCATAAAAGATATAGACGTAGACGGACATGGCGAATTTGAAAACTTTAATCCATAGCAAATCTTAAATTTCCTGCTTTCCAAAATACTGTCTCCGCACCTACAGTAAATTTGTTTATTATTATTGTACATTAATTACTGCACATTACATTTAACTCCTCTTCGTGGATTTTTCAATTCCATCCCAAGAATCTTTATCATCTCCAAGTACGGTCGTCATCTTCAATCTGTGTCTCCAACATCTCTGGAGATTTCTAGTAGAGGGGTGTGATCCTCCTCGATGTAATATTATTATATCAACAGCTGGAATTCGCAATTAATTGTTGTACACACGTTTCAATAACATTTACCTTCATTCATCCTACTTTCAATTGAAAACTGTCAACTTCCACTCTATACTAGATCAAAATGAAGGACCGAAATAAAAAATATGTTTCATCACAAAAACACCCTACAAAGTTACGTGAAATTGTTCCCTGATGACTTTAAAACACTTTTAAACAAAATGTCGCCAAAAATCATGGTTAGTAGAGACATAACTTTTAGCCAATCAGCAGACGGCGCGCGAATACGTCACGAAATTACACTTTTGAATTTCATATGAATTTATATGCATCTTTGTGTGACTTGGAGAAGATTATGATTACGGGACAATGAAAATTGTAATATACAAGGCTTTTCCAAAGATATGGACTTGAAATTCAACACACATAAACAACTTAATAATGGCGTTTATTTGGTATTACCTTCAACCCCTTTGATTCAACCCTTAAAAACCAATCCCCTAGGCGCTAGTCACCCATATTTTAAAATTTTAAATGACACTCTCAATTTGTGGAAAAAAAAGAAAAAGCTTGTCTAACTAATTATTAGTACTGAAATACATTGGCAACAACTTATCAATGTAGAGCCACTAGTTAATGTTGATACTGAAAAAACCAATACTTCAAAAAGCAATATTAACATTTCCAAAGTAATTAGAACATCTTATTTAAACCCTGAAGAAAAAGAGGAAATTCTGAAACTTTGCTCTCAGTTTAAAAACATCTTTTATGACGAAAATTCAAATTTTTCTTTTACAAACGCTGTAAAGCATAAAATTAGGACCACGAACGAAGAGCCGGTTTATTGCAAATCATATACGTATCCCCATCATTTAAAAACAGAAATCCATAATCAAATACAAAAACTACTAGATAATAAAATTATAAGACCTTCAATATCGCCATACAGTAGCCCTGTCTGGATTGTCCCAAAAAAGTTAGATGCGTCAGGTAAAAAGAAATGGCGTCTCGTTATAGATTATAGAAAATTAAATGAAAAAACGGTCGAAGACAAATATCCTCTACCAAGAATTGATGAAATCCTAGATAATTTGGGAAAGTGTACGTACTTTACAAGCAAAAATAGATTTCACCAAATAGAAATGTACCCGGAAAGTATAGAAAAAACAGCATTCTCAGTAAACAATGGGCATTACGAGTATGTTAGAATGCCATTTGGTTTAAACTTTCCAAAGAGTTATGGATAATGTCTTACGTGAATATCTTTATAAATCATGTTTTGTTTATATGGATGACGTTGTAATCTTTTCAAAATCCTTATATGAACATTTGGTTTATATTAAACAAATCTTTAATAAGTTGAAAGAATTCAATTTAAAAGTCCAATTAAACAAATCTGAGTTTCTTTGTAAAGAAGTTGCATTCCTAGGACACGTAATTACGCCTAATGGGATTAAACCAAATCCTTCAAAAATTGAAGCAATACAAAAATACCCGCTGCCAAAAACAACAAAAGAAATTAAAGCATTTCTAGGATTAATTGGATATTATCGCCGATTTTGCAAAAGTGGTTTCACCATTTACAAAATGTTTAAAAAAGGGTGCAAAAATTGACATAAAAGACCATCAATATCTAGAAGCTTTTCATAAATGCAAAGATTTATTAACAAACGCTCCAGTGCTTGCTTACCCCGATTTTACAAAAACTTTTAATCTAACTACAGATGCGAGTAATGTTGCAATCGGTAGCGTTCCCTCTCAAAATAATAAACCGATAGCATTTTACTCAAGAACTCTAAATTCCGCTGAGAAAAATTATTCAACTATTGAAAGGGAATTATTAGCTATAGTCGAAAGTACGAAACACTTTAGACCATAATTGTATGGTAAACATATCGAAATTGAAACAGATCATAAACCCATTGTTTGGCTATTTTCACTTAAAGACCCGAATTCTAGATTAGTAAAATGGAGATTACGTTTAGAAGAGTTTGACTATACAATAAAATATAAGAAAGGAAAAGAAAATTCTGTAGCTGATGCTCTATCCAGAATTGAAATTAATATACGTGAAAAAATCAACAATGAAGATTTAGATCTAATATCGATTATACCCCAAGTCGATGATGAAGAGATATTAACACCTAACGAAACAGACGAATTATTAACACAAAAACAAATGCTAGATAATCCTTCATCTAATGAAACACAACATACATCTGTCGAGAATCCCGTGTGCCAATTTCCGAAAAACTATTAAATCATTTCACAAATAGGATAGTTATTAAAACAGGTGATCTGTTCAATATTTCCTACACGCGACCATTCAAGAAACATCATCATGTAATTACGTTAAGAAAAGGTCATGAACTGGAAAATCTCACAAACGCATTTAAAGAAATTATTAATCCAAAGCAATTGAACCTATTTTCCATACGCTATGTTCTCAACTTTTTGATAACACTACAAATAACAAAATGTAATATTCTGTGTAGAGATTTAGAGAAAACTGATCAACAAAATGGAATTATTAACGAATACCACGGCAATAATCATAACAATAATCATAACATTATCGAAACTTATAATCACTTAAAACAAATTGTGTATTGGCCAGATATGAAAACAAAAATTAACAAAATTATTAACGAATGTGAAACTTGTTTACAGAGTAAATACGAAAGACACCCATATCAAATACCTTTTTCAGGCCCATTATTAGCGAAAAGGCCATTTGAAGTCATTCATGTTGACACATTTAGTTTTGATAATAACAAATTTATCACAATCATAGATTTGTTTTCAAAATATACACAAGCATACTTTGTAGAAGACCTGTTAGCAATAACCATCTTAAATAAATTACGCCATTACTTTGCACATCACAATTACCCCACAAAAATTGTGTGCATTCAAAGAATGATAACATTAGCTTTTAACGAAATTTCAAATCTATAAACTATATCAGCTCAAGAACTTTTCCAAATTTTACATCACCTTAAATTAATCTATAAAACGGATGAATTAATTAAATTGAACGGAACGCACGTCCTCAAGATAATCGAATTTTCAAAATTTAAAATTGTATCGGTAAATAAAAATAACATGTATATTATAGTTATATTCCCATCTTCGATCCTAATCCATATAATTACTAAAGAATAGACCCTTTACCCAATTCGTAATATCAAATATAAATGCCGCCCAGAAAATACCGACTATTTGGAGAAAAAGGAGAATTTTGGACCGACGAAAGCCCATAAATTGAAAATCAGACCCTCTTCACTGCTACCCCAGAACGGGACAAATGTCACATTAGCGACCCACGCACTTGAAATTTTCTTCAAACTACCAACGATTACAAAGATCATTAAACAACTGTCCAACAACAAAGTACTAATCTCGACGCGTAAACCCTCGAAGATAATGGAATTTTGCAAATAAGAAATCAAGGAAGAAATAATAAACGGAAGCGTACTAGTTTCTTCAAGCGGAAACAACTGTAGAATCATAGTCGACCAAATGAAATTCGACAACACCTACAGCAACTACACCTATAGAACACCCCTGGAAATCCCACTAGCTTATTTCAAAATAAATAAATCCGTAAACCCACAGCAAAAACATTTGGAAGATTTCTCGAAACTTCATGAAGAAGCCGAGGACATGAAATCCGACATCAAGATCGATCCTCTAATACAGATATTTTTATTTGGACGTTAATTACATTATCAATAACAATTCTAATCTCAAGTCAGGAAGTTCTTTCGTCAGACCGTTTCAGCGGATAGACCAACCAGCTCAGATTTCATTCTGTAATTAAGTAAAAAGGGTTGTTGAGTATTTATGTCAACAACTACAAGACTTAACATTAAAGGTAAATTAACATTAACTTATGAATAACTCTTAAGAACCATGTATAGCCAGATCTCTCTCACTGAACTGTACAAATCGTGCAATGGTCAACCCGCTAAAACCCCACTTGGTTAGCTTCCACGCCGACCTGATCTTGCAGCTCCTTCAATACTCAATCGTGCAATAGGGTGGAATCCACCATCCCTTGATTAGTATTGGATAACCTCCACCAGATTGTGCAATAGGTCAACTTAAAGACTACAAGTAATGGATCACAGCGAACTTTAAGTTGGGCTCAAGAAACCAATAAACTAGTGAAGTGTGTGAATTTTAGGTTAGAATTTTTCCACTGACAAAATCATGAAATACTTCGATAAATCTACAAAACTACAATTAAGATTAACAACTGCTGATACATTTAAACGTTAAATTATGCCAAAAGGTAGGCTTTTTAATGTCTTTGTAATAATTTTCCAATAAAGAAAGTGAACTAAACAGTCATTCGTTATCCGTATTTTCCTCGTAATCTCTAATTTGTCAACATTTGTTCCTTGCACCAAAGACACAATAGTCATTCCGCATAGGCAATGCAATAAATGTGAAGCCTCAAAATTCGTACAACGCTCAAAACATCCTAATAAACAGTTTCCCGCCATTTATGGTTACTGTTTTAGGACCTAGCTCAGTGGTGCCCCCAACGGTAATTTTACTTCCGAATAATTTTTATATAGTTACGCACAAACACAAACACATTGGTTAATACATTTACTAAATGAAATCATGAATATTAATTTAACAAATTATTTTTATTGCAATCCAACAATACATCTAATCCATGCGTCTGCTACTTCAATCCTTTGGATAATAATTATCGATCTGACAATCACAGCGTATATTTTTAGAGAATATCTAATTCAAATCTACAGAACATTTGCAAATTCACCCGTAGAAGATGGTAGCGTCATATTACAAGAAATTTCAACGTCCCGTCAAAGCGAGGACCCTTTGACTTAAGGGGGGAGGATTTATGTCCGTCCGATCCAGGATGTTTATCCCCTATTCTCCATTCATTGATTTCAACCACCGCGGGAAGTTTACATGAAGAGACCTCACACATTTTTATCCATAATGTTATTCATTGTATAGGAAACACATGTGGTTTTAATATATAAAACAATTTCTCCCAAAAATGTAATTAGTTCTTATTAGGCATCGCTCTAGAGAGCTCGTGTATTAATTAAATAAAATTTTTAAAAACAAAAGTTTGTGTTCTTCAAACTTAATTATATGAAATTCAAAAGTGTAATCTCGTGACGTATTCGCGCGCCGTTTGCTGATTAACTAAAAGTTATGTCTCTACTATTGACTATGTAAAAAGCGCCTGTAAAATGTCTGTTTCAAATGTGTATCTTTTATAATAAAGAAAATATGATTTCGTTAAAATGTCAAATTTTTGTTTATAAATCGATAGCGGAATGCGGTTTTGACCAAAATTATTTTTTCAAAAAACGGACTCGCGAATGTGGCACTCGTTTTTCTCTAAACCTTTTAGTTTCGGAGATATCTTATTAGGACATCCAAAATGCACCACCCTGTACAGACGTTGAGTAGTTCGAGAATTAATAAAATACAAGCAACATTAGACACCAATGTATTTAGATTCAAACAGGTACACTTGTAATAATAAATAATATTCAGCTTATGGTTAGTAAAAAATCTTGTCAGAGCTTATCACCTACAATAAAAAATCCAACATATAATAATAAAACACTAGGAATAGCAACATGAGATGCAGTTGAGGATTCAATAGGACTTATTTTAATTTGAACTTTTCTGTCATTGAGCTCTTGTAATGTTCTATAATTTTTAATAATGTTGCCGCCTGATTCCGTTTTCAAATTGGAGAAGATTTTCAGCTACAAACAAAAAATGTAAACTAAATCACTAACTACAGGTGTCCCGCGAGGTAGTGCAAACACTTTAACCCTATGTTACGCATTAAAATTAAATGGAAACATGTTTTTTATTTTTTTACAAAAAAAAAATCTGTTGAGGCCTCCCCTCAACAATGTCCTATAACGTAACAATGTGCATTGTAAAATGCCCTGCCTAAACATTTCGTAAAAAATACATTGAAACAGTGATTCCTTAATTCCACGCGTTGCTATGTGTAGTTCGTCAACTTCTGTCGTCAACTGCTAAGAGTGTCAAGTTATTAATGAGCTGTCAACAATGACAATTTTTAAACGCAAGAAGAACGTAATACGAAGCAACTAAACCAATGAAGAAAAACGCAACTAACAAAATCTTGACAGGAAGGATACAACAAAACACAATTTGCAAAGGATATTTTGAAGTTTTGAAGAACAATTTACCGTCAAAAACAGGATGTGTCAAATATTCGAATTGGAGCTCTATCGGGAATCACTTAAACTTAACAAATGCCCAGGCGAGATAAAGTGTCATTCTATAAAGCCGGCGATGCTTAAAGTTTTTGCACTTCCTCGCAGGACACGCTGTATATTAAGTCGAATTCTATTAACCTGTTTACTGGAAATAGGCAAACCATTTGTAAAAACGGTCCAAATTACTCCTTCTGTACAATTCGGTGTGGTTAAGGATCCTTCGTATCGATAAAACCCAGCTCTATCTCTTGGAAGAAAGTCCCCTAAATCTAATCTTTCAATAGGTTTAACTTCGTTTAGCTTGACTTTATTTAGCTGATCCAAGGTATCAAATAAAGAGTCGAATTCGCTGTCACTATCAGGGGAAAGCTGAAAAAAAATAAATATTTTGGAATGCATTTTACTCATAGTAAAATGGACGCTAGTAGCAGAGTTGTACCAACATACATACGTACATAGAAAAATACAGCCAAAACAGCAACTCCTCCCTTTACTTTTAAGGCTTCAGCTAAACTTTTCTTAGTAGAATCATAATGGACTAAATGTAGTTCCAGAGGAAATCTAAAATTAACGCAACATTAACCTTTAATGTTAATGTAAAAAAATATATTTTAACTAAAAACAGCCTAACGTCACACTAAAGTAATACCAAGAATTCCGCACTATCATTATTTTTTTTATTGGTAATCTATTTTGCTTATTTAAAAAACGCTACAACGTGTATAAATCCAACTATTAATATGCGCGTTTTTGGCAACTTCAATAATCCAAGAAACGTGAGGTGTAAATGACATCTTTTTAATGATTTTTTATTATAATGACTATCAATTCCATCACAACGAAAGATATACTGATCTCACATTACATTATTCCCAATTTTTGTAATATTAATATCAGTATTTATGATTTCAAAAAGTACCAATAAAAAAAATAACATAAATGATTCGTGGATAACTGGTCTTTAAAACACGCGCGATTTTTCGAGCACTCCGGCTACGCCGTCGTGTTTGAAAAATCGCGAGTGTTTTAAAAATCTCAATATCCACTTATTCTTTAATATTTTTACATTCTCTCGGTATTTGCCTAGTGCAAAAAAATACAGTTCTTACTACCTTTCTTCATTTATGGTGTGCTCTGAGTTCCAGTGAAAATGCATGTTGTCTAATACATAAGTAGACAGTAATCCTCCCCCGCTCACCTTCGGCTTTACTGCTACTTTAAGCTGAATTTGAGCTACGATACAAATAATTTTAAGGTCACAACAAATAATAGGTATTTATAGCATAAGTGAATAAAGACAAATTTTATATAATTAAAAAAAAATAGCAAACTGTAATATAGAAAAGTTGTTGTACCTGATGAATTTTATTACGTGGTAAAATTAATACCCGTATTTCTGATACACGACGTATACTATTGTTCTAACAATAAGTTTTAGAGTCGGTTTATAAAAAGCTTAATGAAAATTAATTTTGTTGTTAAAAGTTAACATAGCAAATAGACCAATCAAATTGGTTCAGTTTGGTCACGTGATAAGTTAATCATGTATTAATTAAATTAATAGAGCTTCTATAATCCGGCCGTAAATAATATAAACTGTCCATTTTGTCAATACAAATTGAAAAAAATAATTCTTTACCTGTATGTCCACTGTTCTTGATTTCCGCTCTGTATATTTCATCGTAGTATTCAAAAATAAATGATGGAAAGAGAGTTTCGGTGGCCATTTGACGTGACAAATTAATGGGAGACTGCTGTTTTCCCTTTTGACATTGATCAGGCCATTCGTCTAAAATGTTTTTTTTAAATAATTGGTATAGTTTTAATACTATGTGGCTTATTGAAAATACAATACTTAGTAATAATAATTAAGTACTTATAATTTATATTTATTATAATTTATAATGTTCAAATTGTATTGTATTTTATATTAACTATTTTTTCGACTCCAATAGGGTAAACGGAAAGATGAGGACAAAAAGAAACCACAAATTTACCAAGTTACACTGTTTAAACGTTACAGGGCTGCAAAAGTTTAAAAAATATTTTCATTTTTCTTTAATAACGTTTAATAACGCATTTTAACGATTGATTTTTATTTAAATAAAGTATGACGAAGTGATTAATAAACATCTTTACCCGAAGAAACCCTAATTTGCATTTTACTGCAGACTAATTATTTTCTGTCCCCATTGCATTGTTGTCATGAAATATTTCTTTAGTCAATCTTCACTATTTCGCTTGAAAGAGAATAAGTTAAGTAATTAGAACGTTAATTCCGTTAATTAATGTACTCTATTTTAATTTATTTGGCAAATCGTTGTACTTTATTTTTTTTTTGTACTTTTATTTACAACCAGTTGACATTTAGATAATCGTTCTCAAAATGACAGAAAAAGATACTCTTTTATTAGATTAACAAAATACTGTAAAAAGGCCAAATGCTGTTTAATAAAATCGACACGTGTTTCGCCAACTAATCATCATCGAGACGACGATAAAACTTTATCAAGAAATTTGATTTTGTTTTCGAAAAGACAAAAATAGCTTCAAAACATATTTCCGTAAAATTAGTATTAAAAGAAAATAAACAAAAGTGGAACCTCAATTAGTAGAAACTTTAAACAGAAACATTTTACTTCCACCTTTTACCAAATATGTTGTAAAAGCTCTGAAAATTGATTTTCTCAATGATTCTGAAAGTAGTGTAAAAATTTTTAACAAAATTCAAAACCTGTAAAAAAATTTCGAAAAGCAAACGAAAAAGTGTGTTTGACAATATTCAATAGCAGATTTTTTCTCTCACCCTGAGAAAAAATAAGAAAATAGATACTAAAATCTATCTACGAAAAACTGAATTTTTAAATTTTGCATTCATCTTTATTTATAGTATAATTTTATACAGTGTGCTCAAAAACTGGCGCACCAACTCAGTGGTACGTTATTGAGAAGCAAGTGCAGATTACGGGAAAAATGTTGAAAAAATTCCTAAAGTCATATTTAAAAAAATCTGAAGCTACAAACTTATTGTGTTAACTTTTTTAGTTTTCATTATTTTTTAATGTTTTTATGCTTCACACAAGGTAATCGTTCCCTAACAAAACGATGAATAATTATTTTTAAATTTTCTATCAGACTTTAGCAGTTTCTTTAATTTAACAAATTAAAATTCATCAAAAAAATCACAATGTGTAGATGTGCCAACACTGGAAATTATTTCCTAGGAAACCGTTTCAAAAATAATTTATTTTTATTGTTGATCAAATTCTATTGCGATCATGACTGTTAGACATCGTTGCCACATATCATTTATCTAAAATCCGTTATTTATCAATAACTTTAATACAAAGAATTTTTTTACTATTTTTACCTTTATATGCAACCAGTTCTCTACCACACACCATTGAGTTGGTGCGCCAGTTTTTGAGCACGCTGTATTTTATATAATTTATTATAAAAATCTGATAAATTTCTTGGCAACAGTTACTTCGACTAATAGAGGTTTATTTCGATAAAAGATTTCTTAAAATTTAAAACAAGACAAGATTTACACAAAATGATGAATTAAAAATAATTATGAATCAGCAAAATGGATGTGTGGTTGATAAGTGTGGAGAAAATAGATTTTATAGTCGTCTTATAAACAGATACAAACCGTAAAATTTAAATCGTTTTTATTGCACAATGCACAAATAAATTTCTCTGAGTTTCCTACAAAACACCGTAAACCTAATAATAGAGACTTCGATGTCCTGACACAAACCAAATTGCATTAGGTACATAATACTATTATATTATTTTTTTACCTTACCTTCATGTTTGTAATCCCAATGGAAAGCAGTCGCCAAAACTAAAAAATAAAAAAAAACTTAACCATTTTTTCTATTTAAACATTTTTTTTTATTTTTTTTATCGGAAAATCATCTTTATATAACTTTAGATTAAACAGTTATAACAAGAAAAGTCAAATTGTAATAAGTAAAATAAATTTTAAGGCAGATTATCATTTGCAATCAAACAAAAAAAATGTATACTAATTTTTCAAAAATTGGTGTAATTGAGAGTAGGTGAAAATAATATACACAACACTGCTCCTTGTTTTGATTTACCTACATGAAAGCAATATTTGTGTTGGATTTCAAAACATACGAAAAAGATTTGGCATCTTTTCAATATTTACAAAAAATACTTACCTAGTAAATAGGTCACTAAAAATAATTTATATAACATTTTGAAACAGTTTAGAATGTATATTATAAGTGATAGTTTTTTTTTTTTTGAAACTGTTATTCGATTCAAATTGTAATTCATTGCGTGTAGTTAACGATAAAATAGTTACGCTGAAATTCAATTAGAAATTTATTTAAAAATATGTCGCACGTTCTAATTTATTGTTAATCCGAAAATTCAATTTTTATACTAACCTGCATTATAAAAGATGAAAAATAAAAGCCGACGCGCTATCGAAGTCACAACCATGTTTCAACTAATAAAACTAAATTTCACAGTCGTTGCTACCTCCAAAGAAATCTCACTGTGTTGGCAAACTGCCCCCCAATGTCTCAATTGAAAAATAAACTGAACTAGCGGTGATCCTTTTTGTACACTTGTTATTTAAATGAATAGCAATAAAGATAACAATTTATTAATATAAGTTACAGTACAAAGTAAACTAGAATTTTTAATGTCATTTTGACGTTTTTTTTTGGAGACAACAATGATACCTTAATTTTAGCTTAATTTAGTTTGTTACTAACAAAGAAATCTTTAAGAAGAGTACTACCATTTGGTCTCCCCAATTTAAATTTAACTCACTTATCCGATGCGGCAATAAATTCGTCAAGATAAATTTAGCTTACATTTCAATGCCTAACTGCAGCCAATGGTCACCAAGTGCAATAAATTTTAAAAATATTAATTCACAAAACCGAAAACTATACATTTGTAAATTTGACAATGAATAAATTATTGTCGTTGTTGTAACGACATAACTAAGACTAACTCTCCTAATAAATTGTCTTCCTTATTAATTTATTTACATAATGTCTTGAGTCTTTATTGCATATAATCTCTGTATTATCAAAGCGCTTAAACCGTCTTTGCTTTTGAAACCTAGCATTATATTAGTACCCATCAAAGGGAAGTTTCCAATTGTTGACATTTTTTGAAAATGTATCATATTAATGTAATTTCAAGGCTAGTTATTATGGAAAATAACAATAACTAATGAACACATACATGCGATATCTTTTGGTTTTACTAGATAACGCAAAAAATGTAAATTTTTGCTAATAAACATGAAAAATAGGTCGCAATAATTATTTATTACATGTCAACATTCTAATCATTAATTATTATTATCGTCTTCAATTATATTTTCAACAAACTAATATCAAAACGAAAAATTTTACACATTAAAATTTTGTCACTGTATTGTGGCTTCAATGTTATAACGTTTTGAGTGCCTGCTTCATATTCTACAATCGTACCTATTAAAGTTAATGATATTTGGCCTCGTGGCATGTAAAATCACTGTCACGTAGAACTGAAATAAAATGGAACTTATTTTGACCAAAAACGTTAAACAAAATTCACGTAAGTGCTGCTTCAAACTATCTCTTGCAAAATGTAAATATAGTAAAATTATCTCTACTTCAATACGGAGAAATTAACATAATTTATATAAACAAAGCATCGATATTAAATATTACTTATGTGACCTATGGCTATTCTGTGACCTCAAATTATTTGTTCAGACATTTTCAAAATTAATTTTCTTGATAACGCCATGGCTCTGTGTTGTTTATTCGTGATAATTTAAGTCACAACCTAATCCCTAAAGACAATTTTTTTCAATTACAGACAAAAAACCGAGAATCGTAATTATTAATTAATAATAAATGTTATCTTTTGTATTTCTTAGAAAACTGATTAAATATCATACTCTTCCTATTCTCGGCATTCACTGTATTCAACTGTAAAAATTCGTAACCAAACACACCTTAAGCTTTAAGTAAACTATATCAGAATTTAACATTACTAATTTAAAAACAAAACAAAAACTTTTCCTATTATAAACAGCGATATACATATAACCAATGATCATTTGAATTTTGAGTAGTAGGTATGTCCAAATTGAAACATAAATACCGCCTATTCTGGTTTTAAATTCAAATGATCATACAGTACTGTTAAAGTTATTAACATTTTGTTTCAATAAATGTACTATGTAATAACTTAATAAGTAATAAGTCCCTTGTTTTCTTTCGCCTTATAAATAAAAGTTGACATTTTTGCGAAATTAAAAAAAAACATTCTTATGATTTAAAATAGACATTTAAAGTAAAAGCATTATTAAGGTGTTATTTTATGTAGAATTATTTAATACATAGGTAGTATTATATTTTTGAAATTCTTATTTTTTTCTGATATCAAAAATATATAAATGTAACTCAGTATTTTATATGTATAACTACATGTGATCATTTGAATTTTCAATTTATAATTAGAGTAGGCTTAACTAGTTATTTAACTTGTATAAAAACGCTGATTAAATTATTATAATTAAGCTGAAGAGTCAAGTAATAAAGTTTGCACTAGTTTATCAAACACAAAAAACAAAACCGCCTACTCTAATTACAAATTCAAATAATCGCATGGTATTTTGAATACCGAAAATATATTTAATGTTTAATAGTATTTGGCCACGAAAAAATTATTTTACATAACGGGGCATTTCACGTGAAGCGGACTCAAAAAATGCGACAACCTAAAATTCGGTTACAATTGTTCTCTTAAAAGGTGTGAATGTAAATACGTAATGATTTTTTTGTGAGCGACTTATTTAAAAAGTTATTGATTTCTAAAAATTGACCAAATATTAAGCATACCGTTTTTGTAAACTGTTATTCTAATTAAACAATATATAACAAAATATTTAAAATGGTGTTTTATACATAAAATTCACTGTTCTTTTTAACTCTGAAATCAAATTTGAAATTTGAAATTTTTTTCGTACTGAAAACCGGAAGTGAAGTTTCAAAGCCGAATCCAAGATATTTGGACCATTTTAAATTTTAAATTATTTTTATTAAAAAAAATAGCTTAAAGTAAATAGAATTTACACTATAAGTCGCAAAATGGGATCTCCATTCGTTAAGGAGGTATAGTACTTAATGGACTCAACAGCGCGTATTTTTTGCGTAAACCGGCCGATCACTTACACTAAGTATTGTATCTCCTAATGGAATAGAGATCCCATTTTGTGACTTATATTACAAAATCTTATTATAAGCTATTTTTTGATATAAAAATAAAATTTAAAAAAATTGTCCAAGTTACTAAAATTCGGATTCAAAACTTCACTTCCGGTTTTCTACACGAAAAAAATTTCAAATTCCAAATCTGATTTCAGAAAAAAGAACAGAGAATTTCCTGTAAGTATAAAGTACTACTATTTTAGATATTTTGTTATGCATTAGTTTTTTGAATAAAAGCTTCCAAAAACTCTCATATTTCGACAAATGTTTAGAAGTCAATATCTTCACAAATAAGTGTCATACACAAAAATCATTATAAAATCATTAAAAATCGAATATAACCGAATTTAAAGATGTTAATTTTTTTCCCTGTCCGCTTCGCGTGAAATGCTCCAAAAATAAACTAAAAATTTTATAAACGGGTATTTTAAAATTGTGAAATTAAACGTAATTTGCAATAAAAAAATAATTGATCGTCGCAGATTAAAATTACTTGTGTTTAAAAATAAGTTAAGAAAATTGAAAAATTAGTGTCACCACCAATAAATAACACAACATTTTTATTATTATTATTATTATTGTTATTATTATTATTATTATTATTATTATTATTATTACTTTTATTTATTACTACTTTTCTCCGACACTTTATGTATAATTACCTTGGACAACAAATTTTAATTTGTTGTTATTTGTATGCAGATTAATATTACTTTACAATTGTGAAGTACAACAATAAAAATATTTCTTTTGTAACACGTCAAAATTGCAAAAGATAAAATAAGTAAATTAATTTTATTTATCTATGCAAACTACATATGTATAATATTGTGGCACTTATTTAAAAAGTTTTTTTTTTTAACTTGCCTTTTCTATTGATTGTCAGAACATTGAAAAAACACATACATTGAAATTAATTATACGTAATATTATAAAAATACATTGTGTATCAGAACTCACTTTCCACGGGAAAGGTGCTTGTGGTAACAGCAATGGAGATGGCAAAAATGCAAAAAGAAGTAGATCTTTTGTTCTTCGTTTACGAAATACAGAGGTCTCAAAGTGACCAATCTCCCAGGTGCAGTATATACAGGAGAAGGGTTACTAAGCAATGAATAATAAATAGTTCAAGTGCGCAATTTTATTGTCTGTTCTACCTATTTTTGTTATTCTAACAACGTGTTTTGTTCCCCTAGTCCTACAGAGCAAGGCCTTTTGTAAATGGCTATTTTCGAACGTTCTTATCTCCCAAGCGCAAAGAGTTAGAAATTTTGTAAAGAAACTTTAGCTTCAGAATTGCCTAAAATATACGCACCTTTCCGGTGGGGAGCGAGTTCTGATTCAGGCTGTATTTAATAATTTTTTTCAGGGACCTGAAGTGATAGTCAATTTTTGAGTACATTTTTAGAATCTGCATAAAAAAGTACACAAGACACACGTACTAGACATTAAAAAAAAACATGCTAACATTGTTAACCAGTGTTATAAAATAGAAAGCCAATTTAAAAGCTTGCCAGTTTATGTCGAAAAACAATCAATTTTTATTACTAGTAAAGAATTTGATCTGGTCTAATAATTAGTTTGATATTTTTTACATTAATTAATCTTTAGAAAACCATTAAATTGTCGTTCTAATTGAAGATCCAATAATTTATAAATAAATGCGTATGGAGGTAATGCCAAAGTGTCAGAGTTTTCAGGTCGTCCCTGACCTGAGACCACTGGAAACAAAAATAAAAAAGTCACAGCCACTTACGACATTCACCAAAAATAATAGGTTTAGGTACAGCTAAACCAATAGTTAAAAAAAATGGGTAACTACATTATAAAGTTCAAAGTGTCTTCATTTAAATGTGTATCTTTGATAACAAAAAAAAAACATTTGTTTACGAATTGAATACAGAAGACTATAGCAGGATGCGGTTTGACCACTTTTTTTTTCAAATAATAATTTTCATTAGTTTTCCTCACTTTGTACATTTATTCAATTACAACAGTTTTATTGTAAAATTGAAGTAAATTTTTTATACAAATATTAAAGGTAGTGTCGACTCAAATAATACTGGAATATTTATACGCTTGAAGTATGTTTACTCCTGTTTTATTACAAGTACTAACATGACCATTGAAATAAAGAAATCTTTTGATACCCTTTTTCGTGCTCATAAAAGTGTTAATCAAACGGTGTGTATTATTAGTTTTTTGTTACATTATTGTTAAAGCAAATTAAAAGTAATTTTAGACAACAGCAAACATTTTTTATGGTGAAAATTTATGAGATTGAACGATTGCCAAAAATTTGACGTTGGCTATAACATAATTTATTACCGATTTATAACTTGGACTCAGATCAAACTCAATACGTTCAAGTCGAGGTGTTTTCATGAGTTGGATCTATATTCAAATCGATTTGAATCCTTATGAAAACGTAGTATATGTATAAAAAGCGTAAATAAGCTTTTAAAATCCAGAAATATTATTTTTTTGTGTATTAAAGCACACTGGGCAGAATATAAATAAGTACATTTTTTATTTATCTCAAAACACCATGTAACATTATAATAAAAAACTAAATAGTAAACACATATTCATATGTAGGTATGTAGCTGCATATGTATGCCTCTGCACGTATTTACCTTGCGATAAAAGTTATTGACAATATTAAATTGGTAATCAAGCTATAATTGTCGGTGAGACAACAAGGCATATAAATAAATTGGTAAAAATAGACATTATTACCAAAGTACTGATTGGATTATAACATAAAAGAATAGTTTCTACAGCGTTTATTAATTTATTAATCCATTTTTATAAAATGCAGGGGTTTACAATGAATTAAAAAAATTGCATTCATTAAAATATTTGTTTTCTTATAAACAATACGTATTATTACGGTTATAAATACGTAGGTGATTAAAAATGAGTTGCAAATACTTTGCGTGATTAAAAAATATAGGAACTACTGTCAATCTACCCCAAAAATAATACTACAGTCAATTTATCAAAAAAAAAATACAATTTTTGAAATAAAAATACAGATCACGTTTTGGAAATTTTTAACATATTATAAAAAATAAGAAACAACAGTAAATGACATGTAAGTTATTAGGCGTTAACAAGCATGCTGTGGGGGAGCTTCTTATTTACTTTAATGTTATAAATGGTGTTTATAACACTATATTTAAATTTAACATGTCATTAAATGATTAAATATAAAGTGACATTTCAATAAAAAAATTCCAGGCTTTCTATTTGTTTCATTTGTAGATTACATATTGACTTTTTTCATTGTGTGTTTAAATTGATATTTAAAATGTAAATATAAAATAATGCAGATGTCTAATTAACACTACAAATATTTACTTAAAAATTACAGAGATTAAAACTGTATTACATTAAGCCGCATCTTAAAATTTGTCAACATACAAAAATCAAAGCTTTTTGAAAAGGAAGAATTTTATATATTTGTTCCATTAATTTGAATCAGTGCAACTTAAATTAGTTTATTATGGATTTTCTTAATTGAATTCATAATTCTGGGAAAATAACAATGAAACTTTAGATAAATTTAATCCTTGTTTTAATTTCGTGTCATTAAGTACAATATGTTTGGAAAACTTTTTAAATACTACAAGTTTTAATAATATGAATGAATTCTCTCGATGTTTTCGAAGAAAACTTCTTAATTTCTGGGATAATCTGTTTTATTTCTAAGATTCCATTCCTGAATTTCTACAGAACCAAATACAGGGTGTCCGTTTTTCGAGCTCCGTCATGGAGATCTCATTATTATAAGAGATAAGAGCTCGGTTAAATTAGGGCAAAGTTGTGCATTTTTATACTAAACATTTACCTGAAAGAAAATGTGGTGTGTCATTTTTAGTTTTTAAATAATTGTAAAAAAACGAAAATTTTTGTTTTTATTATTACAAGCGAAAACCAAAAGATCTATCCGTTTTTACCGAGGATGTTCTTCAGGCACTTTTTTTTACAAAGAATCTAAATCTGTCAACATATTTTCCAAGATGATCTTGTTGCCATAGTTACAACACTCATAACTTTGGTTTATTTTATGGACGCCATACACTATCGGACAAAAGTAAGGCAACATATTGAAAAATATACAAATATTGGTATTTTAAATTTTAAGAGTTGGTATTTACCTTCAATTTAATTTTATAATAAATGTTTAAATATATTCTTATTCGTGTTGAAAATGGATAGCCTGTGGGTAATTATTATGACATACTACTAGCTTGAAATATAAAAAAGCCCGATATTAATGCGACAAAAGTAAGGCAACATTGTCAGAAAATATTTTCAACTCAAATTTTATTTGATTCAACATTTACATAACACTACCCAACACTAAAGTTTAAATAAATAGAACGAAAAATTCAATAATTTGTGGCATAGCCGTTATTAAGTATAATTTTTTGACACCGTCTGGGCATTGAAGAAATTAATTTTTGAATAACATTTTCATCCAGATTTGACAACACTTCCTTGATTTTATCTATCAAAGATTGCTTGTTAGAAAATCTTTGTATCCGGATTCGTCGCTCTACCTCTTCCCATAAGTTCTCAATTGGGTTGAGGTCTGGTGATTGGGCAGGCCATTGCAAAACATGAATATTATTATTTTGGAACCACGCACTGACCAATGCAGAAGTGTGTTTGGGGTCGTTATCTTGCTGAAAAATAAAACGAAGAGGCATTTCCCATTTTGCATACGGCAGCATTACATCTTGGAGTATGTCCCTATAGATGAACCGATCCATATTACCCTCAATAAAGCTCAACGGACCCACACCATTCCACGAAAAACACCCCCATAGAAAAACGCTACCATGACTATGTACTCGATTTTTGTATTTGTGAAAACTGTTTTTATTTTTGATTACGACGATGTATCACATGATATGATCAAATCTTACGTACTGATCAAAATCAAAAAAAGCAAACGCCAACAATTGGGTTTTTAAACAAACTAAATTTTGGACGTTTAATTGAATTTGGGTCTGGAAGGTTCACATTTTCCCCAAGCTTACTTATTTAAAAACTAAATGAATGATAAGCTAGAAGTTTATTTTTTGCAAAATAAATCAACACAAATTTATAAAAATTCTGCTCGCATATTTAATAGAATTGTCAAAAGTTAGTTTGTTAAACAAAATTTTTGGCGTTTCGTTCCAAAGCACTCTTAGCAAAAACGCCTTTTTCTTAATTTTAATCAACATGTGAGATTCGATAATATCATGTGATAAATCTTTGTAATCAGAAACAAACTTTTTAAAACGTTTTAAACAAAACTTTTTAAAAATACAAATATTAATATGGCGTCCATAAGAAAAACCAAAGTTGAGTGTTGTAACTATGACATCAAGAACGGCTTGGAAAAGGCAATGACATCTTTTGTAAAAAAAGTGCCTCAAGAATGTCTTACTAAAAAACGTGTAGTTCTCTTAGTTGTTCTCGCAAAAAGAAATAAAAACGAAAATTACATATTTTTGTTTTTTTGCAATTATTCAAAAACTAAAAATGACACCTCAAAATTTCTTTCAGATAATTGTTCAGCATAAAAATGCGCAACTTTGCCCTAATTTAATCGAGCTCTTATGTCTTATAATAATGAGATCTCCATGGCGGAGGTCGAAAAACTGACACCCTGTATACAATAAGTAATACTTCCAAGAAAATTAATTCCAAATGGCACTATCTTCTCCGAAAACCTGATAGACATGGACCAGCAATAATTTCTGAAGAAGTGGGAGATACCCATACCAATTTTTTTTGACAAGTTACGTAAAATGTAACCAAGTGAACATGTACAAAACTTTAAAATTAAAAAATTTAAAATTTTAAATATGTAACAAGATTATTTTATACTAAATTATTATAAGTCATTATTTTAGTATAAAAAAATTTAGTATAATATAAAAAAATATATATAAGAATAATTTTAATAAACCAGCGACTTAAATAGACTCCTGTAAATTATAAAAATATGAAACAAAATTAATAGAGAAAAAAACTAAAGATTAGGTTGAAATATCCTATTAATGTTATTATCTTTACGAGTATGCGAATTATTTTGTTGGATTAGATAGGTGGTTGAGGCGTTTGCGTCTCGACCCGAACACACGCTCGGTTTGACTTTGGGTAAGGGAATTTTTCTCTTAGCCAGCTTTCACAGAACAACATCATCCACCCCTCCGTACCTAAGGGTAGCATTTAAAGCGCTATTCGTCCTATCCCACGTTACCGATTTATTCAACTTCCTAATTATATGACGCAAAAAATATCTTAAATTTAAATGTATCTAAAACAAGATACTTTGGAAAATGGTGTGAGGGTATTGTAACGGTTTTATTTTGTTAAATTCTTGGAAATGGTCACTAATACATCGTATAATCAATTACAATCAATTCAACATAGTTTCGCTGGTACGGGAGGCGCTTCGGAGTCCCGTAGATGCTTGGGCACTTAGACATCGTTGACGTAACACCTTCGTTCAACTAAAACAGACCAAAACACTAACAATTATCGAACCCTGTCTGATTGTGATACCTGTTTCCGAAATGTGGTTTCTAATTTCGGTTTTCCTTTTGTTAGCCCCAACTTTGGAGGGAGTCGGACCACGTTCGTTCCCTCTCTTTTGCCGAGTTAGTTGTGTTGTCTGGCTGTGAAGGGTCTATAAGGAGTGAGTAGCCCCGGAGTATTTCAAACCGTCTCCTCGGAGAAGTTTGAGCATTTTACTCCGGGTAATTTTAGTGCTCACGTGCCTATTGTGTTGTCGTACCAACTTGTAGGGCGCCTTGGTACGGTTTAAACGCCCTTTTGACCCTTTATGTTCTAGTGCATATGTTCTCAAGAGCACAAATTCTATAACCTTCCTCTTGTTCTTTTAATTGTTACATTTTTCTTACTTACCTCTCGATCATCTAGTTAGTTAGTTGCATAGGTTAGCTGATTTCATAGATTATAATTTAGTCTCGATCAGGCCCCTGAAGCTCTATACAAATTATGGGTTTACTGGCAGGGGTGGGGCAAAGGGGGGAAAGGCTAAAATAGTTCAATTGCTACGCGCTCGAGGTCGCGTCAGGCGTAAAGAAATCTGTAAATTTAAAGGTCTCTGTAAAGCCACTTTGCTAATGAACAAGGTGAAACCGTCGCACCGTCGCGCGCACGCACTTTTCAGGCACTTCTCTTTTTAATGTTAAAACCATAGAATAAGAGAGAGGAAGAAGCGAATCTCTCTGTCTACCCCTCGTTTTTTCGCGAAAGCGCCACCTAACCTGGGGAGAACAAACTAATTCGATAATAGCGGAAAATTCAAACAGGACATTTTATTTATTTTCCAAATTTAAAGAATTATAAATGTTAAATGTTTCTGTACTCATGCACTGTTACGAGACATTTTAATAAAAAAGCATCTGTAACAGTTGCAATAGCACAAAAACATTTAACATCGCTTAATAAAATGAAACAAAGTCTTTCCAATAAAAATTTATTAAAAAAATAATAACGTGCTGGAATGTATAGGCAAAATTAATTTAACTCGAATTGTTGTTCATAAACATACTCAGATGTAATAATATATGTAAATACATTGTCTAAATATACACAATGATCCAGAGAAACTGAGTATGTTGGCATCAGATTAAATTATTGAATTGCTACCTGAAAGTGTACACTATTGGTATCCTTTAAAATTTAAATTCAGATTGCTAACAGACACAGTATTTCGGGATCAGTCTGTATAAATACATCAGTTTTGTTGGTTTGATTACTTGTCTACAGACTGTTCAGAAAAGCAAAAAAATATCAAAATTTTGCTTGTAACCTTTGACAATAGTCCAATTTTTAAGTCCCTTAAGGCTAAATTTAAACAACTATTTTTCGAAATTTATTCGCGGTTATAAGGTTTACGGACGTTTGTAAAAGCGGCCCTAACACGTACTTTAACAGTTTGATGTCAAAGTTCTTGATAAGTTTTGAAATTTTTTAAAAGTAATCTCGATTGCATCATAGTTATTAGTAAATTACTCAAACACAAGAGAATTACAAGTGTGCTAAAATTATTTTAAATAAAAACCCACATATCTGATATACATAACTATCACTGGAAGTTAACTGATTAAAACTACCATGTAATCATTTAAATTTATAATAATAGTAGGCTTTAATATTGATTAACTTGTATGATACTTGTAGAATACGTTTTTTCGCTTAGTTTCTAAATTAAGCAATCACAAAAAGGACAAACCTTGTTTTTTTAACAGGCATAGGCGTTATAACATTGTGTAAAACAACATAAAAGATTAAGACATAGAGGGACATGGCGAATTTGAAAACCTTGAACCATAGCAAGTCCTAAACTCCCTGCTTTCACAAAATACTAGCTTCGCAACTACAATAAATTTATTTATTATTATGATATACCTATTAATTACTGCACATTATATTTAACTCGTCTTCATGGGATTTTCAATTACATCCCAAGAACCGTTATCATCTCCAAGGACGGTCTTCATCTCCTAAGTTTGTGTGATCCTTCTTGGTGTAATATGATTATATTAATATCTAGAAATCGCAATTAATTGTTGTATAGACACCTTTCAATAACGTTTACCTTAATTTGCCTTAAGTTGATTCATCCTTCATTAAAACACTGTCATTCACACTATACACTAGATTCAAATAAAAGATCCATATAAAAGTAGAGATGTTTGATCACAAAAACATCCAAAAAATCACGTTAAATCGTTTTCTGAAGTCTTTAAAACACATTAAAACAAAATGTCGCCAAAAACCACAACGACAGCAAAATAATCGGCTGTTGATAAATCAAAGAATTAAAGAGAGAAGTGTGCGCACGTCGATTATTTTTAAGTGAACCTTCTTTACTTTTAGCAAAATGTGTGACAGATTCCTTTAAATTTACAGATTTCTTTGCAACTGACGCGACCTCTAAGCTGGAGCACACGAACTATTTTAGCCATTTCCCCCCTTTGCCCCACCCCTCCTAGTGAACACATAATTTGTATACACTTTCAGGGGCCTGGTTAAAACAGTGGGTTACATAGAATAAGAGAGAGGAAGAAGCGAATCTCTCTGTCTACCTCTCGTTTTTACCGAAAGCGTTACCTAGCGGGTAGCAAACAAACTAACTCGACAATAGCGCGAATTTCAAACATAATATTTTATTTATTTTTCATATTTTAAGAGTCTATTAATGTTAAATGTTTTTGTATCTATGCACTGTTACGAGACATTTTAAATAAAAAACATCTGCAACAGTTGCAATAGCACAAAAACATTTAACATCACTTAATAAAATAAATCAAAGTCCTTCCCATCAAAAATTTATTAAAACAAAAACACCGGCCTGTATAGACAAAGTTAATTCAACTCGTATTGTTCTTCATGAACATACTCATATGTAGTAATGTAAGTACAATGACCAAATATAAATCCACCATTCATTCACAGGTTTCATTACTTTTCTTCACACTATTCAGAAAAGCAAAACAGTTGTCAGAATTTTGATAATCACGTTACGAAATAAACGTTGAAACCACATTACTAACGGTCTAGCTAATACGGACTGTTTATAAAAGAGTGTAGGGTCTCAGGTGGTTCTGGAATTTGAATTTGCCACATTAAATTATTTTATTTCTATGAAATTTTTGAAAAGTACCAATTTTTATCTACTCATGCAACTAGTAAAACCAAATTTTTCATATAGTAACATTGCGGCAAACTTTTAATACCTACTACGATCCTACATTCATTTATAGACAGATTATATAATTTCTAGTTTCAGTGAAAGATCTAATCATTAATAGCTACAGACTGATCCAGAAATACTGAGTCTGTTGGCAACACATTTGAAAGTATTTGTGCTCATAATTTGTAACATTGCAACCGAATTCAATTTTTCTTGACAATTATTTGACGTACAACCCCACAAGATTGTTAAATTGTTGTTAGCTGGAGGAGAACTCCATTGGTATCCTTAAAAATTTAAGTCCAGTGTTTCCAACAGACTCAGTATTTCTGGATCAGTCTGTATTTTACAATTCTGTCAATCTTATTTAAATAAATAATTCGGTAAAATGCGACGTTGGCATTTTTATAGTGTTGAAACGCCTAATAAAAGTGATAGTTATTTGATAAACAACCATTCTTGAACACATTGTATAACCAAAAGTTAACTGATTACAACTACCATGTAATCATTTGAATTTATAATTAGAGTAGGCTTTAATATTGTTTGTCTTGTATAAAAAGTTTTATGATTGGGAATTTGGAACAGTAATATTTAAGTTATAAATTTTTCGCTCAGTTTCAAATAGTTTAGCAATCACAAAAAACCTCCTACTCTAATTATAGTCTCTTAAAATTGCTAATTTACAATTGTGTTTTTCTTACCCAATTATAACATAAAATCCACAGAGCATTAAATCATTTCAATTAATTTTACGCAGCCAAAACGTATAATATGTACGTATACGTATTTCAATAATAAGTATAGTTAATAAGTTATTCAATGGCCTCATAAAACTATGCGAAACATCGTGTATTAGTCTGCATAAAAGATATAGACGTAGACGGACATGGCGAATTTAAAAACTTTAATCCATTAGCAAATCTTAAATTTCCTGCTTTCACAAAATACTGTCTCTGCACCTACAGTAAATTTGTTTATTATTATTGTACATTAATTACTGCACATTACATTTAACTCCTCTTCGTGGATTTTTCAATTTCATCCAAGAATCATCTCCAAGCACGGTCATCATCTTCAATCTGTGTCTCCAACATCTCTGGAAATTTCCAGTAGAGGGGTTTTGTGTGATCCTTCTCGATGTAATATTATTATATCAACAGCTGGAATTGGCAATTAATTGTGCACACGTTTCAATAACATTTACCTTCATTCATCCTACTTTCAATTGAAAACTGTCAACTTCCACTCTATACTAAATAAAAAAATATGTTTGATCATAAAAACACCCTCAAAATTACGTGAAATTGTTTCCTGATGGCTTTAAAACACTTTTAAATAAAAACAACGACAGCAAAATAACCCACCAGGCCCCTTAAAGTGTATACAAATTATGTGTTCACTGGGTGGGGTGGGGAAAGGGGAGAAATGGCTAAAATAGTTCGTGCACTCAAGCTCAGAGGTCGCGCCAGTTGCAAAGAAATATATAAACTAAAAGGAATCTGTCACACATTTTGCTAAAAGTAAAGGAGGTTCACTTAAAAATCACTAACCGAAAAAATGTTTTCTACAAGTTTCATACAAGTTAAACAATATTAAAGCTTACTATTATTATAAATTTAAATGATTACATGGTAGTTTTAATCAGTTAACTTTCAGTTATAGTTATGTATATCAAATATGTCGCTTTTTATTTAAAATAATTTTAGCACACTTGTAATTGTCTTGTGTTTGTGCAATTTACTAATAACTATGATACAATCGAGATTACTTTTAAAAAATTTCAAAATTTATCAAGAAGTTTAACATGAAACTGTTATAGTACGTGTTAGGGCCGCTTTTACAAACGTCTGTAAACTTTATAACCGCGAATAAATTTCGAAAAATAATTGTTTAAATTTACCCTTAGGGACTTAAAAATTGGACTATTGTTAAGAGACTACAATCAAAATTTTGATATTTTTTTGCTTTTCTGAACAGTCTGTAGACAAGTAATCGAACCAACAAAACTGATGTATTTATACAGACTGATCCCGAAATACTGCGACTGTTAGCAATCTGAATTTAAATTTTGAAGGATATGTTAACATTTTTCCATATTCCAACGTGGTGATCTCATTGACACGTGGATCGGTGACGTCAGAGACCCTAAAGATCTGGACAAGGGACGCGGAACGGAGGAGAGGGAACTGCTGCTGGGAGGGATACGAGGTGGCCTCGGGCACTTGCTCTCGATCTTAGAAAAGAGCGATTCATATTAATAATGTTGTTCAATAATTAAATGTTAGTGAAATTTTAATGAACTTTTTTTTGATAAAGACAATTGTTAATATCAGAAGCGGGATAGTACGCAATATAAAGACCCAGTTTAAAAATTAGTTAAGATTTAGTGTTAAGATGTCAAAAAGACTTCGAAAAGAAAATCGTCACTCTTCTGGAAGCGATGATGATTATGAGTATCATCGTCGTCACTCTAAAACAAGAGATCGGTCCTCAAGTAGGGATGTGGAACGGCGGCATCGGCATAAGCAAAAATCTAAGGGCCGGAGTTTAGGACGTCATAGTTCACGGGAGCGCACCTCACGATGCCAGCGGCGGCGACGTTCGGAAAAGAGCGACGTCTCGGCGTTAAGTGAAGCGCTTTTAAAAGGGATGGGGCAGTTGGTACAAGCGCAAGGCAAAACGGTAACCGAGAGCCACCATCTGGTAAGTGTTACGTCCAATTTAGTCGCTGAATTCAACCCGATAACCGACAATGTAAGTGATTGGTTGGACTCATGAATGAAAGTCGATGAATATGCAAAAATTTATCAGTGGGACGAAAAGACGACAATCCATTTAGCCCTAAATAAATTGCGCGGTCCTGCGGCCGATTGGTTTCGAGGTTTACCCTCTCGAATTTTTGCGTGGTTGCAATGGAAAGAAATGTTAATTCAAAACTTTCTTCCTAAACGGAATTTACACAAAGAACTTGAAAATATGATGACGTGTGTACCCAGAATTGGTCAGAGTTTATACGAGTATGCGTTTAAAAAGCTGGCTTTGATAAACAAACTCAAATTGGGTATCACGCCACACGATAAAGTTAATCTTATTATTAGTAGTATTCCTGACGAGCAGGTCAAATTTACGATTGAAACAGCCGGAATAAGCGATCCTTCTGTTTTGGCTACACATTTAAAAATGTTAGACGAACAAAAGGGTAATAAAACTAGTACAATAAGTACACCAGGACCAAGCCGAGCGGCAAATACGGGTTCAACGGCAAATTTTGGCCCAAAACAAGCTAAATCGAGTATACGGTGTTATCACTGTTGGAATTGGGGTCACCTAAAAAAAGATTGCCCTTCCAAACAGCAGAAAAATACAAAAAAGTTGTTGGCAATTGAACCGAAACATGTAAATTTTATAGGTCAAGATGATAATGAAAACAAATTTAGAAAAACATTTTCCTAAACGGAGTTGAAATCAAATGTTTCGTCGATTTTGGAAGTGAATATTCTTTAATTACACGTGCGGCAGCTAATTCTGTTGCGCTTAATCAACTTAAGGTAAAGGACGGTATTTTATTAACAACATTAACTGGGAGTATAAAACCTGAATTCTTTACGCGAGTTGAAATTCAAGTTGACGGGGTAAAAAAAAATATTGAGCTGTATGTAGTCGAAAAATGTGTCATGGGTGTTGAAGCACTGATTGGGCAGAACTTTACAGAATTATATGATGTCTCATATCTGAAAATCGGTAATAGTTTACGATTCGAAAACGCCGGAACTACTATAGGATCTTCAATACACTCCATTAGTGAAGGAGTTTTAAATGTGGGAGTAAATGACCCAGAAATTGTAAATTCACTTGTAGAGTTAATAAATGAATTCGAATTTTGCACGGCACAAAATTGAAAATGAAAATCCAGTTGACTACAGAAAAACCTGTCTGTCATCGACCGCGCCAATTTTCCGAGTTTGAACGCATCAAAATAAGAGAAATAGTTGATGAATTACTTGCTAATGGCATTGTACGAGAATCGCAGTCACCGTATGCCAGTCCGGTACTTCTTGTAAAGAAGAAAAACGGGCAGTTGCGGTTGGTGGTCGACTACAGGGCCTTAAATAAAATTACCGTGCAGGACAAGTATCCACCACCTCTAATTGAGGAATAATTAAGACGCTTAGCGGGAGGAAAATTCTTTACAAGCCTAGATTTATTTTCTGGGTATTATCATATCCCTGTTTCAGAAGACTCAATTCATTACACTGCCTCTATAACCCAAGATGGTCACTATGAATTTACGCGAGTTCCTTTTGGGTTGACTAGCGCACCTGCCGTATTCCAACGCATGATTAACACGGCACTTGGACAATTGCGTTTTTCAAAAGTTTTGATATACCTAGATGATATACTGATACCCGCTCCAACAATAAGTGAATCATTGCATCTTTTGCGAATCGTTTTAAAAGTTTTACAAGATAATGGTTTAACATTAAATTTAAACAAATGTTACTTTCTGAAAAAACAGATTGAATATTTAGGTTACGAAATTACAGAATCAACAATAAAACCAAGTAAGCGAAAAATAGAAGCAGTTGAGGAATTTCCCAAACCAACCAACGTCCATGAAGTCCGACAATATTTAGGGTTGACTGGATATTTTCGTAAATTTATTTCAGATTATGCAAAAAAATCTAGACCCCTGAGTTGTCTCTTATTAAAAGATGCTGAATGGGAGTGGGGTAGTTCTCAGGAAGAGGCCTTTAATAAATTAAAGGTAGCTTTGATGTGTGCACCGATATTGACATTATATGACTCAAGAAAGGATATTATTCTATACACCGATGCTAGTCGGTGGGGTTTAGCTGGTATTTTGGTACAGCTACATGAGGGTAAAGAAAAAGTTGTTGCGTATTTTAGTAGGCAGACGGCTCAGGCTGAACAAAAGTATCATTCATTCGAATTAGAAACATTAGCTATAGTCGCTGCTGTCAAGAGATTCCGTCAATATTTATTGGGTCGGCCCTTTACTATTGTCACAGACTGTGCTGCAGTTAAGAACACATTTAATAAAAGTGAAGTTAATGCGCGAATTGGTCGGTGGGTATTAGCATTAAACGAATACCAATATACAATAATTCATTGTAAAAAATGATAGGATGCGTCACGTAGATGCGTTAAGTCGACAACCACTGAGAAACGAAAAATTTGTTTTAATGACAAAGGTAGCAGAAAATGACGTTATTGGCAGTACAAGAGTCTGATAAAAATATTAAGGAAAAAAAAATTGCAGGGACGTGATAGGGCACAGAATAAAGATATCTTTTATAATTATTCATTAAGAAATGGTCTTGTATATAAAGTTAGTAAATTTGGTTTGCGAGTAATGGTACCACGAGTGGTGCGATATCAACTTCTTCGACTTTGTCATGACGAGTCTGGTCATTTCGGATTTGACAAAACTTATGATTTACTTTCCAGTAAATATTGGTTTAAAGGCATTAGACGCTTTGTAAAAAAATACGTGAGAAATTGTCTAAATTGTTTGTATTTCAAATTACCCGGTGGAAAATCTGAAGGGTTGTTACATCCCATAAAAAAAATACCTAAACCATTCCACACTGTACATATAGATCACTTAGGCCCTTTCATCAAATCCAAAAGTGGAAACACACATATTTTAGTTATGATCGATGCATTCACGAAATTTATTTTAATCTATCCGGTACGAAATACGAAATCAAAATTTTCTGTATAATGTTTAAAAGACATGATTAAAGTCTTTGGGGTACCACAGCGTCTAATTAGTGACAGAGGAAAATCATTTACAAGTAAGGAATTCCAAACATTTTGCGTTGAAATCGGTACGAAACATCATTTGAATGCGGTAGCAATCCCTCGGGGGAACGGACAAGTTGAGCGTTATAATCGAACTATTTTAAACTCTTTAAGCACAATGGGCGCCTACGAAAATGATAAGACATGGGACGAAAATATTTCAAATATTCAGTTGGGGCTAGATGGGACAGTCAATCAAGCTATTGGTGTTGCACCTAGCGAGGCACCAATGGGTTATCGCGTGATTTCGCAGGGCATGCTGGAACCTGATGACAGGGAGGTGGTTGACGTAACCGAGGTTCGGGCTCGGATGGAAAGGCATAACGATCATTACCAGGCAGAACAAAAGCAGCGGTTTGATTCAAAAAGAAAGCCAGGACATTTATACAGTGAGGGAGATTTGGTGCTCATCAAAATCACAAGTACCCCGGCAACTGGGGCTAGTCACAAATTACTCCCAAAGTGGAGGGGACCATTTCGGATTACGAAAGTCCTGGGTAATGATCGATATGAAGTTGCCGATATTCCGGGAAGCTGTCGTTCTCGGTTGCGGTACAGTGGAGTGGCCGGGGTTGATAATATGCGGCCATGGATCTACTGTGAGTAGGCAGGACGGTCGTACGGCGCCCCTGGCCTGTGACGGTGTAGAGGGTGGTGAGATCCTCTTGTGGGGTGGCCTGTATTGCGTCCTTAGTTAGGTTAAGGCAAGAGGAAATTGCATGCGTCCTGTTAGAGAGAGTAAAGGGTAAGACTCTCTTGTGGGCGGTCTCTTGGTCAGGGAGTAGTGTACCCTGGGTCGCTGTCGGTACATGTGATGGGTGACATTAGATTTAAGTAGATTTATGTAGACTTAAGATGCGCCAATCGAATACTCTATTTAGGTTAAAAATTTGCATTAGGCATATATATTATTTCCTTTGTATATTTAACATATACATAACATGTTTTGATAATTAATTCTATTTGTAACTTGGCCAAGTTCACAAAATTTGCAGGAAGGAAACCCTGAGGTAGTTGAACCAGAGCTTCTCCTGAATTATAAATATGCATGAAAATTTGTATAACTAATGTTATCAATTCGTTTTGTTTAGACGCTTGTTGAGTTTCAGCTCTTCAGAACTTTGGGGTGACTGAGTGAGGCCACTCAAGAAATCAGGAAAGGCCGAATGTTAACATTTTTCCATATTCCAACGTGGTGATCTCACTGACACGTGGATCGGTGACGTCAGAGACCCTAAAGATCTGGACAAGGGACGCGGAACGGAGGAGAGGGAACTGCTGCTGGGAGGGATACGAGGTGGCCTCGGGCACTTGCTCTCGATCTTAGAAAAGAGCGATTCATATTAATAATGTTGTTCAATAATTAAATGTTAGTGAAATTTTAATAAACTTTTTTTTGATAAAGACAATTGTTAATAGATACCAATAGTGTACACTTCCAGTTAACAATTCAATAATTTAATCTGATGCCAACATACTCAGTTTTTCTGGATCATTGTGTATATTTGGACAATGTATTTACATAGATTACTACATCTGAGTATGTTTATGAAAAACAATGGAGTGTTATACTCGAAAGTAAAAGTTTTTGGAAATTGCAGATTCTAAAATTAGACACAAAATGATGTCTAGCAATATCGGTCTGAGTTTTTTTAAATCGGTACTTTTTTAGTAATAATAGAAAATTCGCGATGTGACGTAAGCAATGTCTCGACTAATGATGATTTGTCAGTCTTTCGCTGCATCCAATTAACGCTACGACCTACGTTTGGGTTGGTAAACGTCAAATACAAATGTCAAAACCGTGCGTTGTCGATTGTGACTGTGTTGTGTGCTAATATTTTGCAGGAGTTTGTGTTTTGGTAAAATGACTGCTCCTGCAGCACATCTGAAGTCGTATGTAAAACAACAGAGGCAGAAATTAAGAAAAAACGTACGTCTTTCAAGCTATCTTTGTTGGCCCAGCTTTCTATCTCAAGTTTTGTGACTGGCTGATTCAAAAAGGAACATTGCTGACGTCAGGCCAGGAATTTTCACCTTTTCAATTATTTTTCTCCAAAACGGTTGAGCTTGGCTATCCGTATAAAAATTTTCATTTTTTAGTATAATACTCCATTCGAGTTAAATTAATTTTGCCTATACATTTCAGCACGTTATTATTTTTTTAATAAATTTTTATTGGAAAGATTTTGTTTCATTTTATTAAGCGATGTTAAATGTTTTTGTGCTGTTGCAACTGTTACAGATGCTTTTTTATCAAAATGTCTTGTAGTAGTGCATAAGTACAGAAACATTTAACATTTATAATTCTTTATATTTGGAAAATAAATAAAATGTCTTGTTTGAGTTTCCCGCTATTATCGAGTTAGTTCGTTCTCTCAGGGTTAGCTAGCGCTTTCGCGAAAAACGAGGGGTAGACAGAGAGATTCGTTTCTCCCTCTCTCTTATATTCTATGGCACTTGGGTGATGGCTTCGACCATATGCGTATTTATTCTTTTTTTACTTAACCATTGGCGTAATATCGGCCTCTTTCACACAAGTCACATTCGCGAAATGTAAACAAACTTAACCTTTTCCACCTGCCATCACATACCAATTTCGCATGCGGTCTTTAAGAACTAAGTGCACGCTCTCGGAAGATCCTACCGATAAATTCAAAATTTTCACTTTTTTATACATAGGCCGATATTGACATGGTTCGCGCCAAGAAAACGGACAGGGAGAAGTTGTCTGACTTTCCAACAATCTCCCTTTTCTGCTGCCGGCTGCGGTACTGGTCGAGTACGGACGCTCCAATGATAATTTTGTGAAAATTTACCTTTCCGAATCTCGTAATTAACGATTTTCACATTTTCGTACCGTCCGTAAGTACCACACCAATTTGCTTCGTCGTCTAGAGGTAATGCATAATTTCTTTATTCGTTCGTATCTTTACTATCTTAAAATCAGGGATCTACGCTGGAGTCGGACTAGTTCTGGAGCGTTTCTACACCTGTAGCTATCGGAAATCCCGGATCTATTCAAGCTTTAAAGCGAGCCGTTGAGCCTTCCCTTGCACCAGCACTTCGGCAACCAGTGGAAACGCCTGGACCGCTCGTACCCGTCCGACCTTGATAAGAAACCATCGACGATAAGTATCTCGTATTTTATGTTTCGATTTCCTTGAATTCCCGTTGCGTTGGTTTTTTTGGAAACCGACACTTTAGTTTAATTTTAACTAATTCAAATTAATTTTTTTTGTTTCACTTCATGCTTTTTCTTTTATCTGCAGCAGTCAGTAGCTAGCTGCCGAAAAAAGCTACTTGGCGCCCTTAGATAGACCCACGACTCTGGCTTTCCTCAACCAACCTTGAGTCCGGAGGCGGTGTTCCTAATATTCAAATTACGTAACAGTATTTAAAATTCAAAAGTGAATTTAGTTTCTTCGATAAGGATGAATAAAATTACGTAGATTTTATTCATCCTTATCAAAAAAACTGCATTCAATAGAGCAATGCGGTTTGTTCCATTGAATTCAGCGGCTCGTTTTCTGTATTGTACCATCATTTAACGAGATCTAAAGTTTTAAAATTTTTTGCTAAAAATTAAGATAGGTATTTCTTATAGTGGAAAATTTTATTCAACAAAAAAATTCATAACTCGAAAACTAAAAGTCATAGAGCAATGCGGTTTGTTCCAGTGAATTCAGCGGCTCATTTTCTGTATTTTACCAACTTTTCAAATTTTTTTTGGTCAGGTCAAATACCTTCATAAAAAGGAATTTTTTTTTTATTCACTTCAGCAAATTTTTATGGACATTTATGTCTTAACAACCCAGTAGAGTCGTTAAAAGTTCAAGAAAAGTAATTTTTTCGATTTTTTGATTTTTTCAATTTTTGTCGATTTTGGGTACCAGGAACATTTATCTAGCTATAGCTACGGAACTATAAGAGATAACCCCATAACTATATGGGGTTATCTCTTATAGTTCACTATATACTAATATAGTGTATTATCGTTGGAAAGCTCTTTTAATGATCTATCTTTTTCAAAAAAGACTTACGTTTTCCGACTGATAGTTTTCGAGAAAATTGCAGATAAGTGCAACAATTGGTAAAATTTTAAAAAATTTATAACTAAAAAACTATTGGGAATTTGGCGATTTTCCCGACGGCAATCGATTTCTCGGATCATTTTGCAGAGTGGAAAATAGTTCCACTTTTTGAAATAGTTTAGCCGTAATTGAGAAAAGAAAAGTAGAGTCTAAAATGTTACTTCTGGGCCAGCTCATTTGGCGGCTTAAAAAACAAGGCAAAATCCTATAAATTTAGTGTTTTCTCAAAAGTAAACATTCGAAAAAGATTTAAAAAACTTACAAAATGTCTTGTTTTTAGCACCGCAAAATGGCTTTTTATTTCTGGACCAAGCCATTTGGCGCATGCAAAAAAAAGTAAAAACAACACTAAATTAAGGAGGATACTACGATATTTGACGTCTTAAAAATCTAGGCAGAATCCTAAACATTTATATGATTTCTTAAAAGTAAACAACCGAAAAAGACATAAATTGGAGGGTTTAAATTTTTCCATAGAACTTTGTCTTCTTTGTCTACATCGATTCTGAAAGCTTTTTAAGTGTTTTATTTTATTAAACATAATCAAACATAAGTGTGTTAAAAAATAAAACATCTCAATTTTATAACAAAAAATAAACAACAAAATGTGAAACTATCAATAAAGTGAAAAAACAACAATACAAACTTTATAAATAAGTAAAGATTGCAGATTAGCCAGTCTTTTCAAATAAGCAAGTTTATCTTCTGTCGTTTCATATTGTTGCACAGAGGTTGTCACCAAATCTTGTACAATTCTATACTTTCTTTTTTTGACTTCATTGCGCCCTGCTAGCGCATTTGCACGAGTCAATTTATGGCAGGCAAGATCCCTTTCGAGACCATCAAACAAAAACCAAACGCTGACTACTGTGGAAGATGGAATTCAAAGCATTATGGAACCCTTCACAACAATTTGTTGTTTTGGGTGTTCCGTGTAATGCAGCATCAAAATGGTTCCAAGTTTTGATAGGAAACTGAGGATCTCGTCCGGTGGCGCCTTCAATGTAAGTTGAAAAAAAAAATAAGTTAAAATTTCATTAAATTTATCTTCATTTGGGAACGAGGCAGCTAAGAGGCCAAAATTTTTTCTTACATCCTGCATTGGAACAAAGGCTAAGGCGACTAAAGATTTTAGCCTCAGTTTTACATTGATATCACTTTCGTACTCCGTTTTTAAACCTGTCACTATTAATTTTCCTAATGAGACTTTGGCATAGGTGGAAATAACAACCTTTTATTTCCGATTCTGGAAAAGCTGTTCTAGCGGCGTTCATGCACGCTTTTTCAAAATCTAATAAAAATTTTTGCGGTGCCATATTTGGAACTAGTTGTTTCATAATTTTAAACATTTTGTCATAAATTTTTGTATCTTTTCTTGGCAAAAGTAAGTAAATACAAGGCGGATAAGAACTTCCAATTTGAGCATGCCATGTGTAAAGCTGGTAGAACATATTTAGTACTTTATCAAAAGTGCCGTCTCCAAAAATTATGTCTTAATTTAATTCAAGCATAAGTTCCTTGTCGCCTAGCACCAATATTCTATCTTCTTCATTTAGACCTGAGTCATGTAAAATCAAATGCTGGTATTTTTCAGGAATATCAAAATGCATAGTTTTGGAGTTTGCAATACTATGCTGTTGTCGGTGGCACCGAAGACTTCTTGCAAGTGAGGTTGGTTTAGGCATATGTGCCAATACTTACTTCTTTTAAAGTATTAACTATGACACAGCGAGTGGTAGCACTAATTGATTGCATTTCCTGTCTCATATTACTTCTAGCAATATTTGCTTGTGCTTTTTGTGGACATGAATCGTGGCAATGGACTATTGGCTCTTGACCTTGAGTTACCTGGTTATCTTTGGTTTTCACAAATGAATGGCATTTAAGAGAGCGATTAAGGCAACACCTCCAAGTAATCACTCCGTTGTTTTTGCGAAAAGTTAGGTACTCATAACCTTTGTAAATTAAAACGTCTTTATTTTTTTGGGTTTTTGAAATTCCCATCACTACTACACTGGATAGTAAAGAAAAACATTAAAAAAATAATTATGAAATCCTACACCTAAGGTTACCTTTTATTAGTGGTTATGGTTTTCTCAAGTGGATAATTGACAGTCTTTACTTTGTATTAAAACACCTTAACCTATCATACGTATCAGGGGGTAATAACTCTACAATCACAGCATTTAGGACTGCTCTGCTGCAATGTCACTACACAATTTCCCGCGCTTCACATGCAGTTTTTTAGACAAGCGCTAACCACAGTGGCGTAATTATAATCTGGCAACTCGGTGCAGTGCATTGGGGCGCCGCCACATTGGAGGCCTTACATTGTAATTTTAATGATAAAAATGCTTTGTTTAATTTTAATTTTTGTTATTAGATGTAAAACGCATTCAACAATTAATAGTCCAATACGAACTCGATTACAAATTTTGAAAAATTTTATAGTATTCTCTAGTTTCAAAAAATTGTAAAGTTTTTATAATTATAATTATTATGATAATTATAACTGAAACAATGATTAGTTTCACAACTACTATTTATTGATCTCCAAAAATTAAATAAGTAATTAGATGTGTATTTTTTATGTAGCGCTTTGTGAGTTTTGTATCTTTGCTATTTTAGACTTTTTATACATTATAGTAATGTACTTTTACCCGGTACACAGGTGCGCTTTATTCCATGCCCGCTTTATTCCATGTGCGCTTTATTCCATGTACGCTTTTTTCCATGCGCTTTTTTCTTTGTGCGTTTTTTCCTTGTGCGCTTTTTAAAAAACTTTTTTTTTTTAAAGTTTTTAAAAAACAGACTAAATGACTTTTTTGGTGTTTTAATCACTGTTCCAGAATTGTAATATTGTCTTTATTCCAACCACTTACACTATTACCGTTTAGTTCAATTGATTTAATAACCTCACATCACGCACACAATTATGCATAAAAATATTATTTATTCCGTGCTAATCAAAAAGCCTAAATATTTAATAAAGATTTTATGTTTAATTCAATAATATACAATACTATCTTTGTTATACCTGGCGAATTTGAACAAACACAATTAAAAAACCAATCACAGATGTTAAAACTTTCAACAGTGTTGATCTGTTAACGTTGAAAAACTTTGCTGCGGAGAATGATGGAAAATTTTCCAAAACTACTCTTGTAAGGTATAACTTTTCTTCATAGAATTCTGTTAGCTTGTAACTAACAGTCAAAACTTTTTCTGCTTCGATAAGAACGGCATCACACAGCAAAATCATACCTGCGGTACCAAACTAACTTACCAAAATATTCGTAACATGAACTCAATTTTCATACTTACAAAACAGAAAAACAAAATCGAAAGATCAGCTACAATTTTTTTGGTCGGTACAGATCCATATTTGTGACTCATACTCGTCATGAATATGTTATCGAAGTGACAAAGAAGATGAAGTGTGGTGTACGAAATGATTAAAAATATTGGCCACTCAAAAATATCGTTAAAACTTTCATTGACAACTTTTAAAAACCTTAAATTTTTTTGTACTTTTTCAATTGTTTGAATTCGATATGTGTGAAGTAATGAGTTATAAAGTTGTTTGTATTTTAGCAGAACAATACTTAAAATAAAACTCATGATTGAATTGAAGAAAAATACCATATAGTCTTGCACGTACACAAAATTATATTTTTTCACGTATTCAAGTCCCATCAAATCCAATTTGAAACAAAATGCAGTTATTAAAAACACTAAGTCAAAAATTTGAATAAGCAAAAAAATTACGGCAAATGGAAAACAGTTTTTATCGACTAAAACGTGAATTTTTTTGATTAAATCTTTCCACTGTATTCGTTTCCAAAACATTACGGAAAATATTAGATAATAATTAAGTAGAGCCATATTGATATCCAAAATTGTGCGTTCTATGGCTGGAACTGTAGGAATACTTCGATAAAAGTCTCTATTGATTGTTGATACAACAATCGATATTGTCATAATAGTTGCAAAAAGTAAACCGTACAATTTTCGCACAAACGTCATTTCTCCAGTATTGTATGAAGGAGTAACTGCAAGAATGCTGCCGATACGAAAAATAAAGCTTGCCAGTTTTGTTGCCATTTTTCCAATGACTGAACTGAAGCCAGCACGATAGCAGTTTACTTTGACACGATAATTTCCAGGTTTAGAATGAAAAACAAAACGATTATTGGAATTTGGCAGCCATATGATTTACATAAGTTATGTGTGTTCTAAAGGTATCAATTTACTTAATCATAGAAAATGTTGTTTATAAAAGTAGAGTAACAAAACACTAGAAATAGAGAATAAAGCTTCTCCAGTAGTCTAGTAGTAATTACACGGCTCTCGTGAGAGACCAATATTGTACAACAAAATATACCAAAAACAAAAACCTGGATATGAAATTGAAATAACAAATGTTAAATCGATTTCTAACAGTGGACTATTAATTAACTGTTCTGACAACAATAATATTAATAAAAAGCTTGTGCGACGACGACGATCGTACTCGTTCGTATATTTGTTCAATTTAAAATAACTTTAACATAGCTTATTTTTACAATATCACATTTTCACAAAAATTCTATATTATTCACACCTTTTATGTAAAATTATTTTTCTATGGCCAACTACTATCAAATATCAAAATACTATCAAAAAGTATATAAAAATATCAAAATGTATTTATATTGTTTTCAGTTCAGAAAAAAATAGCATTTTGAAAATGTCATAGCCAACTATAATTCCTATTTAAAAAATTACAACTTTATGTTATTACAGCTAAACGAATGGTTAAACATTATTAAATTCCTTGTAAAAAAGTGCCTGTATGACGTTTTTGTTTCAAATGTGTATCTTTTATAATAAGGGAGATATGAATTTTTTTAATTTCGTTTAAATGTCAACTTTTGTTTATAAATCGAAAAGACGATTTATAAAAGACGATAGCGGACTGCGGTTTTGACCAAAATTATTTAAAAAAAAACGGACTCGAGAATGTATCACTAGTTTTTCTCTAAACCTCTTAGTTTTGGAGATCTATCGTACATACATTCAAAATACACCACCCTTACACGAGTTTTGTTGGTATAGATACTTATCTGTCATAGTTTTCAACATATGTATGTCAATCTTTTAGTCCAAATTTTCATTTGCAGGGCTTCATTCTAGTATAGTTTATCAAATACGTATGATAATTATTAAACGGCTGCTTACTTTGACAAAGTTGACTTTGACCAAATGTGGTAGTTGTAAAATAATAAAACATTACAATTAAATAATTAACCGCATAATGCGCTCGCTCGTGTTCTAAACAATTCTCGTGTAATATGGTCTACTACATTAATATTTGAGTGGATGGAGCGCTGAGAGAGAGAGAGGTAGTATTATGAACACAGAGCGAGAGAGGACGCAATAGAAACTCACGTGATCAAATAACGCCCTAGCTTGCTATGTAATCAGACTCTTGGAAATGCTTGCCACAAATTCGCGAACTCTCAGTCGGAATGAAGTTGTCGCGTCTAAGGGCAGTTATCCATTTTTTTCCAAGAATAGGATCTTGAGGAAATCTGCAGAGCGTGTTATTTTAATCTAATGCAAAAAATAATTGTGCTAATATTTACGATTGAAATGAAACACCTCCTTTCGTTGCCCTTTGTGAACAACCATACACACAACACGATTTCACCATTTTAAGATTTTAAACAAATCATTTATAAAATATGTATAGTCTGTGATTTTTAAACAAAAAAGTTTCTGATCGCACGTACACTTACAAGTTTAAGAAACACTACTGATATGAATTCGTAGAATTGTAAGGGATGCTTGGGAGGTCCGAATGGTTGGTGCGTGTGAGGGCTTTTAGGGCGAGTGTGAAAGATGGGAAACATGTGTTAAAGATGAATGCCGAATGTTTGGATTTTTAGAAAATAAGTTAGTCTGTAACTGGCTGTTGTAGAGTAAAGTGGAATTAAAAGGTCCTGTTGAGAAAATCGTCGTTTAATTATTCTATAATCCTGACATAATAAATTATAAACTATAACACTACATTTAAAAATAATAAACTACATTAACAAAATTCACAAAAAAACGATTTCTCCACTAGATAGACCAACTTATTCTGCTATAAAAGTCCAAAACCTTTTCAATTTTTTTGTCGGAATCGTCACTAAATCCCGACTTGAGGACTTGAGGAGTAACTAAAATAAACATCAATTCAAATATTCGTAAACACATATTAGGGTTCGATTACGTACGCTTCATATTATTAGAGCGAAGTTGCTTTGGCTAAAATAATAAATAGACTAAACAAAGTTACTATGAACAATTTTTTTTCGTTTTTAACCCAAAAGTATGAAAATAAATGACAAAATCCACTACTGCCGCATTCCAATACCTCATAGCAAGCTAGCGGGTTTCTTGCCACTGATCTCGTGTGTTTGTATTATTGCGTTCTCGATCGCTCTGTGTTTATAACACTACCTCTCTCTCATCGCTCCATCCACTCAAGTATTTGATCAATGTCTACATCTATGAACAGTAGGGTGATTTGAAAATGTCATGCCAATAAACCCCGGTTTGGGATCGGTAAGTACTCGGACCGCAAACATCTGTGGCAATAAACTAAACTTAGGTACACGAAATAATTTTACTTTTCAATTTGAATCCAACTGCTTAAAATAAGATTTAATTTTCTAATGTTCTTAGTAATTTTAAAAATCACTATGTTAATAAACCCGTAAATCCAATAATTCTTTTCTCTTTCTCTTTCTGTTCGTGAATTGTGCGTTTTTCTTAAACTCTACCTATTTTGATACTTGTTCAATGATTATTATTATTTCTTCAACAAGAAATAGAATATGTTAAAAGAAAAGATGGCCCCAGTAAAAAACAAAACTGTTTTCTTATTTGCAATTTTTTATCAGAAATTTGTTTACAGTTTGTTACTTTGGTAATCGTGTTTGGATTTTTTTTACAAAAAGGGATGCAATTAGTTTTCGCTGAATACCATAGGGAGAACAAATTTATTTAGCAACGCGAATTAAACAATATCTATATTGAAATTTGATTCTCATTACGAATTAAATGACAATTGTAATGGGAATCAGCTTTATTATTAGTTGCATCAATTACGGATTTTGTCAACACAATGACTTTGAAATTTACTAAGAACATCAAATGAAATCTTATTTTAGGTAATTGTATTCAAGTTGAAAACTAAAATTATTTCGTGTCCTCAAGCTTACGACTAAATATAGTTTATTGCCACTGATGGTTGCAGTTGGAGTACCTACCGATCCCAAGTGCTGGCGTTTATTGGCATGACAATTTCAAATCACCGGCCGTACATACATTACACACTCATTTAATAAATTAACTTAGTAATTTTTTACTATCTTTTTAATATTGTAAATTAATTCAAATAATATAAAAAAAGAATAAAGCAAAATTACCTTATGTAAGATCATTATGATTGTTTATTGTCAGATAACATAAAACAATGAACAATTTTTGTCAAATTTTTAAGAATCTTAAAAACATAGATAAGATCCATGTTTTGTTGTGTGATAATATCTCTATCACCTATTACATTCTTTTAATAATAATAGGAAAAGTTTACAATCTATTAAAAACAATACATGTTTTTATTTCTTGTCAGACTTAATCTTTGATCAGCTGTTAATGAAACTATATTCAAAAAACGTTCAATCACTGTGATGTCAGAGGTTAAACGTTTGAAGAGAATTATCTTTATAACTAGAAAACTCCAGCTGCTCAGACGCATTTTGTGTCGCGATGTTGATCCGTCAAATTATCGTAACTCTAGTCATAGCATTAGGGGTGTTGTGTGATACTGCCGACAATAAAATTGAAGAATGCATTCTTCCAGAAGATCTCGTCAATGAGATTGCTTCATATGCACCAACTGTACAAAAAATTATCAATACTTCAATTAATGGAAGCTTCAAGGGAATCACTTACAATGAACTGGCTTATTTCGTCGACAAATTCGGGAACCGGATTTCCGGCTCCCAAAATTTAGAAGATGCAATTGATTTCATGATTAAGAAATCTAGTGCTTCCGGCCTAGACAATGTTCATGGCGAAGAAGTTAAAGTACCTCATTGGATAAGGTAATTACACTTACGGCAAAATTAAATAACACAAATGATTTTTATTAAAAGCTCTTTTACTTAAGTTGCTTTGTTGTGGTTTGTTTTATACTTTTTTGCGAGTCACATTTAAAACGGTTCCTGTAATTAGTAATTACTATTTTAGTGACATTTTACTTAAACTCGTAGTCCAGATGACATTGCAATAAAATTTACTTTACTTGTAAATAATAATTCAAAAACAATTAACAATTGTTAGATGCAATTAACAATTAATAATTAACAGATCAATGATCAATGATAGTTATAACTTGAAAATTATCACAAATAGGTATAGGGAATATTGACGCAGATCAATGCAGAAAAAAATTCTCCTTATAGCTGATTCTTTATAAAAAAACACAACACTACAAATAACGGTTTATTGAATATTATTTACACGGAAATGTACTTGAAGTAAAAATATCAAGACTAAGTTTGGGGTTTAGGGAAGACTTGGTGAAACTGCAATACCAGTTAATCTGAGTGGCTAGTTTCGAAGTCAAGAGGGTGGTTGGAAATATTCTGACGAAATCTTGTGAGGGTGGCCAATTTAACGGGGTGGTTTTCGGTATGGCGCATATTCTTCAGATAGGGAGTACTCTGTTCAAACTGGAGGATGCGGCGCTACTGCGGTACTACGGGGAGTTTTGGAACTAATGGCCTCGTTACATTCTCCATCTAGTAAAATAAAAATTGGGACATCCAATTTGGAAAAATTAAGTTATGGATACTTGAATTTGTCCAAACTAATCCTTAAAATGTTTGAGTTTATTAACTGCTATTTCAATTTTGAACACACTGAAGAACAGATATAGACTTTCTTTTTTAATTCATCAAATATGATTTCAAAATCTCTAAAACTCAGAGAGTTACTAATTTTTTAAGTACAGGTGCAAATACAAAGATTTTTTTTAAATTTCAGGTAAATAGATTCGAAGATAATTCAATAATTCCAATTTAAGTCTAAATAATTCCTGTAATTTCAAAAAATTCACCGATGTTTCAGTAACTCCAATAATCCATGGTAATTCCAAATTAATTAAAATAATTTCCTGATAATTTAATAATTCCAACTTAAGTTCTGTACTTCGACATAATTTCAAAATAATCTCTGTTATTCCAAGTTAATCCTAACAATTCTAAAAAAAAATCAACAAAATTATAAATTTTGTTTTATTATAAATGAAATTACGATAATTCCATAATTATTCAAGTAATTATTAAAAAAGAATTCCAGTAATTTCCAAAAAATATTAAAATGTCTGTAAGTCCCATAATTCATTCATTCAATTCCAAGTTAGTTACAATAATTTCAACTTAAATCCTTTAATTGCGACTTAAGTTTCGTAATTTAAAAATAATCCCTGTAATTCCAAATTAAATCCGGTGGTTTTAAAAAAATTTACAAAATTATTAATTACAAGTAATATCAGATATTTGAAAATAAAATTCCAGTAATTCCAGAAACATTAGAGTACTTATTCACAAATATTTCCAGTAATTCCATAAGAAATTCACTGAAGTTTCAGTAATTCATATAATCCCTGGTAATTCCAGATTAATTTAAATTTTGTTTAATTCCAAGTTAAGTTCAGTATTTACAAATAAATTCCGGCAGTTCTTAGAAATCCAACGTATTTTAGATTATCTTGGAAAATTAAAAATAACACAACAGGTATGTATTTTTAAGAATAAATCCACCAGAAAAATTCTAGTAAATCATTCCGATAATTCCATAAATCCCAAAGCTAAATTTCATAATTCCCAGAAAAAACGTTATTTTCTGATGGCAGTACATATCGTAAATTAAATTTTCTTTTTTTACAGAGGTTCAGAAAGTGCAACAATGATAGAACCACGTACAAAAAGTTTGACCCTTTTGGGTTTGGGAAACAGTGTAGGAACCCCACCGGAAGGAATTTTAGCTGAAGTTTTGGTTGTTAAATCTTTTGACGAATTGAATGCAAAAGCTGGACAGGTAATAATTCCTACTGTTCCTAAGTTTTGTCACACATATTTTATAGGCAAAGGGAAAAATCGTTGTTTACAACCAAGATTACATCAGTTATGGCCAATCTGTTGCTTATAGGGGTCAAGGAGCTACCGCTGCTGCTAAAGTCGGTGGTGTAGCAAGTTTAATCCGTTCCATCACCCCCTTTTCTCTAAACACGCCACATACAGGAATGCAAAGTTACAAAGATAATGTTACTAAAATTCCGACGGCTTGTATTACAGTAGAAGATGCACATTTATTACAAAGGTTGCAAGATGAAGGTTACACGATAAAGATTCTTTTAAAAATGGAAGCACAAACTTTGCCTGATGTAACATCCAGAAACGTTGTGGCTGAAATTGAAGGCAGCAAACAACCAGAAAAAGTCGTCATTGTTTCAGGCCATATCGATAGTTGGGATGTTGGTGATGGTGCAATGGATGATGGAGGTGGTGTTTTTATTTCATGGGGTGCTTTGGCACTTCTTAAAAACCTTAACTTGAAACCTAAAAGAACAATCCGAAGTGTATTTTGGACGGCTGAAGAGTTTGGTTATGTTGGTGCTTTTGGATATGCACAGCAGCATCAAAACGAAACTGATAATTTTGTTTTTCTTATGGAGTCCGATATTGGAACTTTTAATCCTGTGGGTCTAGAATATGCAGGAGGAGCTACAGGTTATTGCATCGTTCAAGAAATTGCAAAGTAAGATTCTAAATTTAAATTAACAAAATATTATTTTTTACACTTCTAGGACTAAAGTGGATACTTTAGTCCCTGTAAACAGGGTCATTTATTCCATAGGGAATAAATGAACTCTCTAGGGGGTCCAGACCGTATTTAATCCCTAGGTAATAAATAAAATTTTCAATCCTTGTAGACAGAAACTAAAGTATCTATTTTAGTTTCGGAAGTGACAAAAAAATAAATACTTTTGAAGTGTAAAATATAGCGTATATACCTCGGGACCAAAGTGCTTAAATCTCTTCACTCGTAAGATTGAATGCTGCACTTTAGAGCCTCTATACAAAGTGGTCCAGCCCAGCAGTTGCAGTTTTGATATTTTGTAGATGTTATTTATATTCTAGGACACATTTCAGGAAAATATTTGTGACCATACAGAATGTCCCAAAAAAGTATGACTTGCTATGGCTTGCTATTATTTTTTTGTGCTCATTATGATAGGTTTTTAACTTCTTTCATGTCCCTAAAGTCTTTTTCAAATTGGTTAAGGGATTATTGTTGAAAACAAACAAAAACTAAAAAAAAATCGGTTTACATCTTTAGATTTAAAAATTAATAAAAAATAGAAACAATTGCTCGATATAAAAATAAACAGGGTCGGAGTCATCTTCGACTTTTATTCATTGAATTTGTCATTAAAATACTTGACAAAACAAGTTTTTATTAAATGACTCCGAATGTATTAAGATCTACGTTACGGTTGTAATATAAAAAGTTGTTCGTTTTTTAGTTCTGCTTGGAAAGATATAAAAATAAATAGGGGTTGCCATTTAAAATAAGCAAAATAAAAAGCTCTAAACTTTTAAAAGTTTGGAAATAAATTGAAAACATCATCATTTAATAATCTAAATCAATCAAGCCTAATTAATAAATCTGTTAGATCTTGTTCAACACGGACCTAGTAATAAAGTATTAAAAAAGTACTGTTTCTATTTTTTAATAATTTTTAAATCTAAAGATGTAAAACCGATTTTTTTGTTTTTTTTTAACACAAATTCCTTGACTGATTTGAAAAAGCCTTTAGGGACGTGTAGGAAGCTAAAAAGGGATCGTAATGAGCACAAAGAAATAATAACATGCCATTAAAAAAATATTATTCACATAAAACTTTTTTGGGACACTTTGTATAGTCAAAAATATTTTCCTGAAATGTGTCCTAGAGTATAAATAACGTTTACATAATATGAAAATTCCAACTTACGTAAAAACTGAGCTACAAAAGACGAGAGCTGGATTGGACCATCCTGTATAATATATTATTTTTTCTAATCCCATTACCAAAAATGTCAAATTTTACATCTAATTTGGGCGTGGTTTGCTGTCATTATTAGTCTATTATTGTTTGACTCGCATAGTTCGCTGCGCTCACTCGTTTGGCAAACGTTCTGGTTGTTAAACAAAATGGATCTTTTCATAACTGATACATAAATAACTATTATTTCTGCAGGTTGTTAGCACCTATTAACGCCACTAAAACGAGACAATCCCCCTCTGTAGGTTCTGATATTGAAATTTGGACCGGTAATGGAATTCCTGGAGCGTCTCTTGATACCGAAAATGATAAATATTTTTGGTACCACCATACACCTGCTGACACTTTAGATGCAGAAGATTCAGTTTCTTTAGATAAAAATACTGCTCTTTGGGCGTCTGTTGCGTATGTTATCGCTGATTTAAGTATTGATTTTCCTCGAGATTCACTCAAGACTAAACACTGATTATAATCAACTATCTCAAGTATTTAAATAAAATGATTAGAATCTAATGTGTTTCTCTCAAACTCAATTAAATAAAACCATGGAACGCTCACGATAAACAGTTACTTCTATATTATAAGGTGACATGATTGTTATCTCAAATAGCAGTCTTATATCCGATTTCATTCCTTTATTTAAAACAGAAAACCAAAATGTTCTGTCACGTCACATTTTGGAGATTTTAGGTCTGTTTATCTTATAAGGTATTTTTACTAATTTTACTATTCGTTTTCTATTGAGCCTACCTATAACGCCATAATTTTTGATAAATATTTTTTATAAGTTAGGGTCACATTTCTGAATATATCATAAAGAACGAAAAACTTTATTTATTTTTTTTGTCTGCATTGTACCTCAAAATCTAAACACAGCAGGAAGTTTTAGCTGATGTTTTCTCGTTAACCTTAATAAAACATCCAGTACAGGTCAATTTATTACAGTTATTAGAAAAGTTTAACATTGTCGCCTAGTGTTATCTATCACTCATTTAGGATAAAACTTTATTTTTATTAATAAAAATATTTTTTACCCACGTTATTTACTTAAGTAACAGTTATTAGTTGTATTAGGCTATCATATTAAAGCATTAAGCATTTAACAGCAAGTTGGCTAAGAAGTTTGAAAGAATTTTAATAGAATGTTGCGCAACATTCTATTTTCGGAATAAATTGTCTTTATGTACACTCAAAATTATTTTTATTTTTACAAAAAGATAAGAGTAAGGTATGTAGTACACGTATTTTTGGAGAAAGAAACAACAACGGTGAGTTGTGGTTTTTCATCTAAACAAAAAATTATTATCTTAAGTATTTAGGTTTAGTAAGTAAGATATACAAAGTGTTCCGTTCAAGCGCCAAATTACAAGTGTTGAGAGTTCTTAATAAATCTATTTTGTTGGCATACAAGTTCAAGTTGGATTAATTATTCGTGTAAAGCATTCTTCCCAAAAAACAATGAGTTGCGGGTAATTGAAGGTTATCAAGTGTAACTATTGACGACATTACCCTTAGAATAATTTAGGTAGTCAAAAAAAAATAAGTCAATGTTTTCCTACAACTATTTTTGAAAAATTGATAATAAATCAAATAAACATTAACATACAGAGTCTATCAGAAATACATGTCTTAATTTTAACAGGTAACAGAGCTCAACAATTAAAACATCTTTTCTATTTGTAATTTTTACTTAAACTGTTTTAATTTACTTAAAATTTGGAAAAAGATAACGTACTGAAACGTGTACCCAGCTATGGGTACAAAAATAAAAGAGCCGAACTATTTTCGTTATGATAGTAACGTACAATTTGAAAAAAATTCAAACAACAATGAAAATTGTTGATATGAATAGAAATTAATTATTAAACACTGACCGGCTCGCTTGCACAAGAGAAAGGAGGAAAACCATGAAAATAATAAATAAAAATTTTGAAAAAGGTTATATGGAAAAGTTGTTGTATTTATGAGTTTTATTATGTGGTAAAATAACACGTATTTCTGATACACCCGGTATATCATTAAAAACAAAGTTAACGGGTCTACTTTTTTTACAATTTCACATTAAACTATGCATTTTTTGTAACTTTTACGACCTGCTGCATCATAAATAAGAAGCTTTTTTTAATGGTAAGTAATGCCACTAGTATCCACTCTCAAAAGCGTGTTCGCAACTTTTGACACACCCGTTATATTTATCGGATACTTAGTGGTATAAGAAATAAAACAAAATGCAAAAGGTTTTTCATCATGTAACTAACTTTAATAAATAAAGTTTTAACCTTTTTGTAAAACCTCTCGTTTTACAACATATAAATCATACTTTGATAGTCCATTTAACAAAGAAACACTAAGATCAACCAAAACGGAGTGACAGTCAAAATTATCTCATTGTACTTTTTTCAATAAGCCTAAAACTTTGTGTTCTTAGCCAATAAAAAAATTGGATAGGTACATAAAAAATATATTACTTGTTTTTAACATTCAATTTTATTTCTGAAAGCAAAACTAAACTATTTATTGTTAACAACAATAATATTTTTTCATTATAGTATGTAGAATTATACTCGTATTAACGATGCCAACACTTATAACCTGAGCTATTCATACACACAACGCAAATGAAAATCGAAGTTTTATTTTTAAGTATCAAGAACAGTAAAGAAATTTTACGATCGAAAAAAGTTGTTTGAAGGCAGAGACGTTTGTGATGTTTATGATTTATGAAGTTTTTTTGTGCGATTAATGTTTACTTTTTTATATTCAATATAGTTTTAAGTTCTAGACCGAAAAAGTACTTACATACGTCTACTTACTACGGTCGATTTTAGCAATTCGTGGTTCGTACTCGGTTGGTAAAAAATAATTTTGTTTACGGCGGTCTGTTTAAATGTGTGTTTTTTATTCTTTGCACCTTCTTTTTTTGCTTTAACACATTTCTTCTAAACCTAGGGTTTCTACGAAAATTTTTAATTTACTGTTTCTTTTGAAACCAATATTGTCTACTGTTACCGTGACATAATACGAACCCAAGTTAATTGATTTGCTTGTTTTTATAATTGCAAACAAACTTTTATTGCCCATTTAACCCCCTTGTGGGTGTAATTTGCCACAAATCATTAAATACACGCTTCTTTTTTTTAACCGAATGTACAAATATCAATGCTGATGATTATAACTTCAATAATATTTTTTTTACGGTTAACCCTCTTATTAGAGGGTAATTTTCCAAAAATGCTTTCTTCGTGGATGCTAAATGTTATAAAAGCTATATATTGTAAACATTTTAGGTTTTTATCCTCAGGCGTTTAGGCTGTGTGCTAGTCGATCAGAACAGGCAATTTTATTGATTGTACTGTCTTACCTATTAAAGTATTGCCAAAGATTATGTTGCTTTCTAAAACAATTATTATTAAGCAGTTAAGTACAGCTCAGGGTATAAATGTAATGTATTTGGACAATGTGTTCAAAAATGGTTGTTCATCAAGTCACCTACGAAGTTTGAACGTTATGTGCCGCTTAATTTAATTGAATTAAATTGTGAATGCCGTCAAAATAATGCAAAAAGGCGTCGAATCCAAAAACAGAAGAATACACAATAACGAAAATTACGGTAATATAAAACCCAAATCAAAACAAACCCTACACTTGAAACAACTTTGCAAAAAAAAAAAGCAAAAAAGTGAGTGAAAAGCTAATTCAAAGATTTGACATAAAAACTACAATAGGTAGTCATTTGGACGAAGCGACAAATTGAATTTGAATTCCATAGTCAGCTTGATGAACAACCATTTTTGAACACATTGTATTTTGAATATGTATTTCTAACATTGATTGAGTCTACACAGTTTGAATAAACGAGTATAAGTATATTTAGAAAGCCATCAGTTGTAAATTTTGCGTTTATATGTCTGTTTAATGCAGTTATCACAATCATAACAGTAAAACTATTGTAAAACAAATAAAAGGCCAAATGAAAACGACTTTTTCTTTATCAATAACTGCATCTAGCAAAATTAAATGAGGGTCGTCTCATCTTGCTGCTCAAAAACCATCAACAAAGAATGCTGTGAGGAAGAACGCTCCGTATGACTCAACAAAGCGGTTCTTTCTCCATTTTCGTTCAACGAACAATCTGGCGAACTGTTGTCGCATTGTAAATTAGTCGTTGTTGCACTGCTTGTTGACGGCAAATCATGAATATCTGGAGATGCCAGTGGAGGAAACGACTTTGGACTCGATTCCAGATTCTCCCTAAGATGCATAACCGGATAAGATTCTCTATAACCAGATGTGCTCGAAGTTTGCGAAATGGCACTGTCTTCATCCCATGAACTTTCAGTTGGTTTGCCACGCATTGAAATTCTCAAACGGTGTTGATCGGAGATTTGAGGTTGAGATTGTTGTTGTAAATTATTGTTATTTGGTGGTGGTGTTTCTTCTTTTGGTTCAGTTGGTTGTGGTGTAGTTTTGGGAGGAGAATCTGGCTGGGGCGTTTCCTCCGATTGTAATTTAGTATGCGAGATCTAAAAGGGATTAATTAGTATTAAACGAAATTTGGAATTTAGTTTAAAGTGAATACTTCCACTCGACTATTCTTCCGGCTTTTCCTTATTCTGAAAGTTTTGCGACTTTGTGGTTTTATGCGTTGAAGTCGTGATTTACTTGGATGGTTTTCTCCAGAACTGTCGTCAGCTGGACTTCCAGGACTTAACGGTGTGGTTGAAGTTTCCCCTAATTTTTTGGTTTAGTATTATAAATTTTTGTATCAATAAAAATGCGTCAAACATTAAGTATTACCTGAAGAATGTCTAAACTCTACAGAAGACACAAAACGAAGTTTATGAGCCTTATGGGAGATTAAGGATTCAGACTTTGGCATTTGTATGCCATGGTCGTCACTCACAGATGACCTTTGTGATGAACGATCTGAAACATGCAAACATCGAACACCTACTACAAAGAAAGGTTTTGGGACAAGAGAAGAGTTGAAATGTAATAGTGTGACATGCTCTGTGGTTTAGAGTCATAGTTAAGCAATGTTATTAAAAAATCTAATTGTTTTAATTTACCAATTATTGTATTACAAGGAGTAGAAGTACCATTAGCATTTGCATCTTGTCCATCGCTTGCTGCTTGATTAGGTGTCGATACATGACTAGTGCTGGTGGACGATTCTGGAACTACAAATGATTTTAACTGTTAATTTCTATTAATAAGAAAACCAAAAATTAATGAAATGAAAGTAATTTACTTAAAAACAAATGCGACTTTAAAATGGTATCCAAAAAAAGAAGTAACTCAGTCTTGATTTAAAATTACAATTCTGCAATTGAAAATTTCCATTTCGGTTCTATAAATAAATAACAAATTAGTTATTAATTTAAGCCAAAAAGTCATTTTTGTGTATTTCTAAAAATCATCCAATTGTATCCAAACAACTTAATAAAATCTACACTGTCGTTTTAGAAAAATTATTACAATTAGTATCTATAATTAACAAGTAAGTAATAACTAATTAAAACATTTTTTTAAAACTATATATAATAATTCCTAGTTAGTGGTTGGTCGATATCTGGATCTTGTCACGACATTTACTTAAATAATTTTTTGCTTTTTTGGCTTTTTGAAGTAAGCAATATAGTATATGGAGTATCAAGAACGGTGAGGAAATTTTACCGATCGAAGACAATTGTTTGGAGGAGGAACGTAGCGACGACCCCAATTATTGTCTGAGATCGGCAATCCTTAACGTTCGTGATGCTTATGGCGTTTTTTACACGATTCTTATTTTTTTTAAATTATTAAATAATGTCAAAATAATTGCCAAGACAGCAAATTATGTTTACTGATTGCTACGTCCAAGGCGTCGACAAAATTACTTACCGACGCCTAATTTATTTACTGACGCGTTTCGACGTAGCAACTAGTAAACACCACATACTGTCTTGGAAACAGGCCTAGTAAACAATCAAATAGAGCTCAGTCGTGCAAAAAATATTTTATTAAGTTATTAGTCACAACAGGACATCACTTTCCGATATAAAAAAAAACGGCACAAAACACAAACCATGCAAACAGTCAAAAAACACATTACAACCCAAAAATTGAGAGTTGAGCGGTCTGACGCATGTAGAAAATGAAAAACTCGTGCCGCTATCCCGAAAAACGCAGCAATAATGCTTTGGTAAATTGTGTTTGACTGACTGACTGAATTATTGCAGGGTTTTTTGAGATAGGGTCAACTCTTAATTTTCGAACTGTTCTTTTATTACAAAATACAGACTGTTCAAAAATGGTTTTTTATCAATTCACTTATAAAACTTAACTGTGATGTGCCGTGTGTTTAGAAAGAGTGTGGTGCAACCGTGCAACAAAGTACCATGCGTTTATTTGAATTTGTAATTAGAGTAGGGTTTACAAGTTCTTTTATTTAGATAAAAAGCTGAAGGGTCAAATAATAATGTTTTGAATGATAAAATTCAATTGAAATACATTTTTTCCCTCAGTTTGTAATAGTTTTTCAATTACACAAAACAGCCTACTTTAATTATAAATTCAAATGATCGCATGGCATTATTATTATGTTAGTAGGTAGTATTCAAAGTTTGAAATGGAATGAAACCATTAATCAGGTAATGACTAATGATAAGTTTTTGTAATTATTGTAAATACTACAAAATTAGTTTAACTTTATTGGAGGTTTAAGTTTCCAAAAGCTTGTTTCAGCCTTAAATTGTCAATTTTTAAAGTTATCAGGTGCTATACAACGGTTTCAAATATTGCTGCATAAATATGAATAGCCCTGTATATGGTTTGTTGTTATACTTTCTTATAAAAATAATGGTTAAGTTGCGGATACCATACTGAAACACTCGGTAACACCCATAATGCAAAAATTAAATCTCTAATTTCGAAGTATATAATTCTTTTTTAGATAGGTCACAAGTTATTTAAAATTTGCATCAAAATAAATATAAATAAATAATTAATAAATAAATAAACTCTTTCTAGTAGATGTGACATACGTTTAATCACTTGGAAAAGTGAATAAACCTGTGTAAAGTACTTGTACTCTAAAATAATGTCTGATCGATTCAAATATGGCATTCTACTTACGAGAGCGTTTCTGTTTTTTATTAAAGAAAAACATGATTTTTCTACTTCGGTTTCGTTCTGAGGTCATTATGATACGCGATTTGCGTATCGTAATATCCAACGGAGTGCTATAATAATTACACTAAAAATAAGGGTAATTTAGTTGGATAATGTTAAGAACCTAGTTTTTTGACAATTATCTGAGAGAACTGTTAGTGTAAATCGGCACCTGTTTCAAGTGCAATAATTTAATCAAATGCGAACCTTTAGAGGCTTTTGTACCATCCTGGATATGTAGCCTCTTGAAACTCCTTTCGAGTAATGTACAAGCATAACTTCAAATGCTAGTACAAGAAAACAATTTGAGATCTCGTTATCCTTAGACCAATTTTCAAATTCCACGTATTTGCCACAAAAGCCTGTATTTGTTAAGGGGTACATTGCAAAACATTTTGGACACATTTTATGTATTCTGAACGTGTTCTGACGATCCAAATTATTAATTTCATTTCACGGCCTGCGCGCAAATGCTGTCAACTGCCACAAAATTACCTAAATTTCAAAATTAATTTTTTGGTACAAAAAATGCAATGTAGAAAAATACACCACTTGCTCTATTAAAATACTAAATCCGTGAATGCTACAAAATGCGTCTTGTAAAACTCCTATCATTATATATTATTATAAATTTTAGAGATAATTTTAGCGGAGTAATCATTATTGTACATTTGCAAATTTTATATTGAATAGATTTTTATTCTGTTCGTTAAATTTATGTTTTATTATAAATTACCTTTTGCTGGAAGCGTTGTGTGAGGATGGTCTGTAGATCCTTTAGAACCGTGATCCCCGGTGAATAATCCTATAAGTGAATGTCGCTGGTGTCGTCCGTGATTCGTCTCGCTGGTCATTTGAACAGTTGGTTGAGTTGCTTCTTGCTTTTTTGGGTCTGTATTTTCAGACGCTAAATTTTGATCACATTTTATCTTTCTTTAATAAACAATTACAAAACGTACCGTCTTCTAACTCTTCTTTTAATTCTTTCATTTCGTGGGCAAGTTCCATTAGAAGAGCTCCTCGACTTTTAGGAAACGGAAGTCCTATTCCCCTAATTTTGTCCCTAATTCTCGAATGTATTGTTCGCTCAAAGTCTGATATTGGAGGTTGTGCCAACTGTACGAATAAAGAAACTTTGAAACTTGTCATCAAAAAGCAAAGAGATAGACCTTTTGGAAAATAAACGGTTGCATGAGAATAAATAATGGCGTTCGATGAGTGACAACAAAATCTAAGAAGTCCCACAGAAACGTTGCCGCCTCGTTCCTTTTCCCCAATTCTCTCATGGTCCGAGCAATTTTAGTCCACACAGTGATTAGTTCTCCCTCAAAACATATCATCATGATTTTTAACGCTGCAACATATCAGTCGTCACAAATTTGTGATCTCATGCTTGAGGGAATTACCGAGGAAAGAGACTTGATACAAAGAAGTGTTAATTTTGGACGATGTTTTGGTGTCCCTAGTGCCTGTAAAAGTTAAACTACCAGTTCGAATTTCCGAAGTTGATTTTAAATTTGGACCTGAGGATGCCACTGACTTTGTACTAGGCGGACTCATTGCATGTAATACTAGAGTTATGGCAAAGCTAATATCACTTTGTTTCATGGCAAAAACGTCTGAAATTATTCGGATAACTAGCAGTTTTAGCGATTATTTACACGTTACCCTTTCGACCACTACCGACTCGTAAACACAAAGGCATTATTAGATTCATTATCATACTTTCTGTTTTGTCTTGGGTAGCGAAGGTGGAACTTCCTCCACAAACTTGTTCAAGAGAGAAGTTATCCTAAAATATTATTGTTGACTTTTTTGTGCTGTCACTTCACAAATAATAAAAAACCACGAGGGTCACGTGGCTCCTTATTATTTATGAAAGAACTACTGTACAATTACAGCTAGTAGGTTAGTGGGAATGCTAAAAGGGTGGGAAACTGACTATATAAGTTTACACTTTGTCTACAGTGTGCGCCAAGTCAAAAATGCTTGACTTTAGACTTTTTTTTAACAAATAAACTAAAACAACATTGTGAAATCTACAAGATGTTACGGTTCAGTCAAGTCAATTCAAGTCAGTTGAGAGCTCTCTCAGCTTCAGTCTCGTTTGTTGCTTTGTAAAAAAATGAATTTAACAATAATTTAACGTAACACAGTTCACAGAGATGAGTTCGGAGCAGAAACTTGGAACTTAGTTAATTTGGAAATTATTAATGATATTGAGACTGTTAATACCAAATTTTTCTTTGAACAACATATTAATTTCAAAAACTTGGTGTAGGCTGATACTGTATTTTGATTCTTGTTTTATCAGAGTTTCTTCACTTGATTTCGTTTTATAAAATAACTAATTACTAAAGATCGGATTTTTAGGAAGTTAAAAACCTATTATTTAGGTGTCAAAAAAATTTGTTCAAAAACAGACATTAGGAATTGAAATATGGTAATTTACGATATATTAGTATACATTTTTTATTAATTCCTACTAGGTATAGAAAAAATAAAAACATAATTTTTAATGCAATACATTCCAATACAAAAACGAACAAAACAAAATACGTTTTATAAAATCTTAAAATTCTTTACTGCACAAAGAAAAAGCTATAAATAAGTTAAATTAAATAAATTAATTGTGGAACCTACATATTGTTCTAAATGTGTTCTTGTAAAATTATTTTTTTCTGTACAAATTTTTCAATTTATTTTCTTGGTTGAGATACCTATAGTCGATTTTTTTTTATAATCAACTCTCAAAGAGCCGTCAGGTTTGCTGCAATTTTTTACCTGGCAAATTCAATTTCCAAGTTTTTTAAGCTGTCTCCAATTTAAAACACGTATACGTGTATACAACACCTTTAGTTATTTTAGACCCCCTTTAGACTAACGAATTAACGATTAACACTAACGTCCAATTTTCAAAAAAGTTAAATCTGGTGTTCAAAATATCAATGCAGAATACAGCCAGTTTTAAAAGTGGTTGAACATGAACTTTTAGGGTGATATAGTCTGGTTTTTATCAGAATTTTGACACTGACAGTTGATTATATAAAAAAATGAATTTATTTCCGATATTAACTAGACGCCCTCTGGTGATGACTTTTGAACTATGTCGAAAACAGTAAAGAAATTTTCGTAATGCCACATTTAACTGACATTTAATGAATTGTTCAACAATTTTGCATGTATAGTGTTAGTTACTTACAATAGAAAGAATTACTTTAAAAGTGCGTGGTGGTAAATACTAGCGTTGACTTTGGTTCTGTAGTTTTTCATGGTATAAAGTGTTTATTGTTGGAACTTGGAAGTGGATAAAAAGTGAAAAATATTTAAATTTTGATTACAAAGTGTTATCAAACAGTTGTCTAATTAAAGATTATAAGTAATGGATCACAGCGAACACAAAGTTTGGCTCAAGAAACCAATAAATTAGTGAAGTGTTATGAATATTAGGTTAGAATTTTCCACTGAAAAAATCATGAAATGCTGCGGTAAATCTACAAAACTACAATAAAGATTAACAACTGCTGATACATTTAAACGTAAATTATGCCAAAAGGTAGGTTTTTCAATGTCTTTGTAATAATTTTCCAATAAAGAAAGTGAACCAAACAGTCATTCGTTATTCGCGTTTTCCTCGTCATCTCTCATTTGTCAACATAAGTTTCTTGCATCAAAGATGCAATAATCATTCCGCATAGGCAATGTAATAATTGTGAAGCCCCAAAATTCGTACAACGCTCAAAATATCCGAATAAACATTTTCCCGCCATTTATGGTTACTGTTTTCGACCTAGCTCAGTGGCGCCCCCAACGGTAATATTACTTCCGAATAGATACCTAGAAAATGAACTCAGTGTATGGAAATTCATACTAGTACTAGTACTAGTTCTAAAATCAGGCATCTGATTTTATTACCAATTACCATTACCAATACTTTATCATTCAACTGATATTTTTATATCCAAATTTGTTTGTATAGTTTGTCACTAAGTACTATGTCCAAACTCCTGGAGTACTTATTAAAAAAAAATTTTAAAAATTTATTATATAAAATTTTATTTACCAGTTTAGTAGCTTTAACAAGTGATCCTACTTTTTCCAATTTTGTTATGATGCTGTTAACTAAAATTTCAGAGTGAGAAAGTTAGTCATTTTTCAGAACGAATTTTCAAAATTGAAAGACATTGCAACTTTAAAAAATAATTTAATATACAACAGTAAGAAATGAGAGAACTGAAATTATAAGGAAGTGAAACCACAAAAAACTGAAAAATTTAGGAAACTGGTAATTTCAAAAAAGGAAAATGTTACTTTTTAAGACCAAAGCTCTCTGTAAATTTCGTAAAATGTTCTGCAAATAAGCTCATTTTGCTCTGAAAAAAGTGCCTGTATAATGCCTTTATTTCAAATGTGTATCTTTTATAATAAGGAAGATATGATTTTTTAAGATTTCTCAAAAAACGGACCCGAGAATGTGTCACTCGTTTTTCTCTAAACCTCTTAATTTCGGAGATCTCGTATTCGGAAATCCAAAATGCAGCACCCTGTACAACAGTTTGAGTAAACATCATGGGTTTTGGTTTTAGATTTTGATTGTTGTTGAATATTTGCTAGATGCCGTTTAATCAAATTTGTTGTAGCAAATTAATAATTTTGAAGCGAAGAAGATGCAAATTTTAATATTGTAATTTAAAGCTATGACCGTTGCATCGAAAATGGAATTATTTGTTGCGAGTTATTTTAAGTTAAAAACGATTTATTTAAAAATTGAAATAGCTGATTTAGTGTGAAGAATTTAAATAATTGCTTGTTTCCGAAATTTTAAATGATCAATAATTTTGTGGTTACGAGAAAATTTATGAGATGAATGATAACGATAATTTTTACTAAATGACTTCAAAATATTTAAAATATCTATAATATAAATATATAATATATTATTCAAAATATTATTATAATATTAAGTCGGCTCCCAAGCACTGTCAAAATGTTGTGTTCATACTTTTATACATATCTCAAAAGATAGACTACGGAACAGTACCAAACAAAAAGCAAAATGATTAAAAATTTATTCCCCACAAAACTACACATTTTTTGTTTAATACTGAATCCGTTTTTTTTTTATCTGTTGATCTGAGACTAGGGTGCAAAACGCAAGATACTGCACAGATCGGAAAAAATACACCATATATGCACAACATCATTGTAAATATTTTTGCAAAAACTGAACCCGATACTAGTAGTAGCAAGGATAAAACAACCTTTAGAAAAATTTGTTTGAGAACGATTATTTTAGAAATTACCGCTTACAAAATTTATTTACCAGTTGGAGGCGCCACAATGCTTTCCGGTTGAAAATTGTTGTCGATTTTCAGATTTGTATAAAAGTAAAAAAGTGTAAGAATTTAGATTTTTTTTAGTTTGAAAGTTTGATTTTGACAGTTCTCGGGGGCCGCCTCAAATAAATAAAATTAATTAACCCTTTTAAGGGCCTACCTAGAAATTTTAATCCTCCACTCAAGGGTTGTTGGTTGCTCCTCAGGAGCTTTGTAACTTATCCCACTAAACACTTAACTCTAGCACTTAATTTAAAGATTTTGAATTATTGTTTAAATTCACTTATTTAAATTTATAAATACTAAAAGGTAAAAAAAAACTTTGTTTTAAATTTATAAAAATTTAAAAGCAGCATGAAATCTACTTACTCAGAAGAAAGTCAAAAGTCGAATCCCCCTCAAAACCAAGGGCTAATCTTGCGTAAGCTAAGCTAACTCGCTTACCTCCCACCCTTGTTAAGTGTTAAGTAGGTAGTTTCTACATATGCGGAATTATGCAAATTTGACTCTTGTGACGTCTTGGCATTTAATCAAACCTCGTTTAACTTTCTTAATGTTATTATTAATTCACTATTTAGGTGTTTTCCGATTGGCAATTTCATTATTATTTAACATTAAATTAGGTAATCGTTGATTTAAATGAATACAATACAATAACGCTATGGAATTTTCCCAAATATCCTGAAAGAGAAGTTAAACTCTAAAATTGGTGTTAGATCTGAAGTTGTTTTTGGAACTCAATGGAGTGAATTTTGTGTAACAACAAATTTTGTTGAAAATATATGGAAGAACCTGTGGTATTTTACTGTAGACTCTAATTTTGGTCGTACTACCTCTTGTTAGATGTTGCCCCTAGTACTATACCGGTACTATTTTAACATTTTCGCGTTTTTCTCCAATTTCCTTAGGGATTTTCCTATCTACTTTCCTCCTAGGAATTTGTTATTAACAGAGCAGCAATCGTGCCATGCAGTATTTGCTTACAATTGGTAAAAATAAAATAATTGTTATACAGGGCATTCATTTCAAAAAGAGCCAGTCTCAATAACTTTTGACAGTGAGCAAATCTATTTTCAAGCAAAAACAGGTGGATTAGGATCGCGAGGGGGAAGTTCAAAACCAACATTAGTTACATTTTAGATTTTACCCCTTAATCGCTAGCCACTCCTACTTTAAAATTTTAAATAGCACCTCTTACTTTTTTAGACATTTTCGGAAAGGGAATTTTTTTGTATCTAACTGTCAAAGAGAAAAATTTTTTGTCGATTCGTTTTTTAGTAAAGGGTTGTTAGATTTTTGAAATGTTTAATCGTAGTAGGATATGATTTGAAGCCAAATTAATTTTAATAAAAAAAATGTCGATTAGGAATGCAATGAGGGAAACAAAAAAAAGAAAAACATTTTTTTTTCTTTGACAGTTAGATACGTACATTTTTTTTCCTTTCCGAAAATGTTTGTAAAAGTAGGGGGTGCCATTTAAATTTTTATTGTAGGAGTGGTTAGCGATTAAGGGATGAAACCTAAAATGTAATTAATGGTGGTTTTGAACTTCCCACTCGCATTCCTAATCGACCTGGTTTTGCTTGAAAATAGATTCGCTCACTGTCAAAAGTTATTAAGACTGGCTTCTTTTAAAATGAAAATGCTGTAAAAGTTTTATAATTAAAAAAATATATATTTCACAATAAGACAAATCAAATGAACCATTCTCAAGCAAGACATTTACAGTCTCTTTTACGATTTTTTTATATTCCATTATTTTTCCTTATCTGTTAAAGAAAACCTCTAAAAATGAGGAGATTCTCATTAAATTTAAGGATAATTGGACGCTACCATCTTAATTATTCTTTTAAAAATAGCATCTAAACTGTTTCTCATTCTCTACAGTATTGCACAACTAGTTAACAATTTTATGAATATTTAATGTATGTATACACTCGTTATAACCCGAGAAAATAAGAAGCAAACGCAAAATATAACAAAAAAAGATGTTGTACTCTAAGTAAGCAACCTGATGTTAATTTACTTACAGTAGTACTTTGAATTTGAAGCGCTATTAACCGCACCACCATTGAACAGAAATGTGGTGGAGGAGCCTGACTCATCAGAGCTGCAGTAGCTGATGATACACCTTCACTGGCATAACAATCACTGACAATCAAAAACTAGAACAAAGCATTAAAAACAAGCAGAACAAAATTGATTTACATACCTGACATGTGTTAATCAGTGCTTTAATATGTTGCCAGTGCATAATGTATGGGTACTTTACCATAGTGTCGTAAATTCCTTTAAGAAGACCAGCAGCTGCATCCCAGTCGGTGTTTCTCTATAATTTTGTGAAATCAACTTAACTACTTATTTCTTTTTACGTCTAATTACCCGAATTGATGGTTTTTTCGATATTTTTTGAAATACTTTATCAAGTCTTCGAAGAATTGTAACTAAAGCCGGTCTCATAGCATCATTTGCCCATTCAGTCGAAGGCAAAATGTAACTCATGTAGTGCTGAAGGCCTCTGCATCCCATTGACTCAGGGTCGTATGGAGAAACTTTTAGTAAAGTATGAGCGATATCAGCCAGTCGCTAAAAATGACAAAACAGTTTACAAAATTAATAAGAAATGAAGATGTACAATGTGCGATCGTATATCGAGAAGTTCAATATTTTTCCCTTCTTGGTTATTTTTCTTATTTAATTCAGTCAACCTTGCAGTGGCTCTACACATAAACTCCCCCACGAGTGAAAGAAGGACATCCCTTGGTCTTCTATATTCTGCTCTAAGAACTTCCGAGTCTTCTACATCATGTTCATACATGCTTTTAGCTCTAGAGTGCTCGCTCATAAATTTTGAATGTGATTCATCCTCAAAATCGAAGCCTGGAGAGTAAGGCCCTCGACTGTAATTTCTTTGACTGGAACCTTTGTGTTCTGGACTTGACCGATACGGTCCATTGTAACTCCTATAGACAATTTGACATCCAGTGGTGAAAATAATAGAAATACCATATTTTATAAAGCACAGATTCAGTGCAGTTTTAAACAGTTCCGCAGTGTTGCCAACAATAATTTTGGAGAATTCTGAGAATATTTTGAGACCCGTATTGGATTATTCGAAATCCTGGTAAATTTATATTTAACATCATGTAAAAAATTTTTAAGGAATATTTTTCTAAATATGTTGCTGATAATTGTATGAATTCGGTAAGCAAATGCGCTTTTAAAATCAACTAGAATGTTTTGTAGAGAAGTAATGCTAATAAATAATCTGTGCGAAAATTCCAAACGAAACCGGAATAGGATTCGGAAAAACAATAACATAATCTAAAAAAGCAATCGGATAATGTAGAGTAAAAGAAGTGTTTACAAAATAATTTTGAGTACAGCCCACAAGACGATTCTAAAGGAGAATATCAAAAGACCAATTTGTGAAAAAATTTAAACCTGGATTCATAACATAAACTAAAGAAAAGTCAAGATTTCGGATCTAGAGATAGAAGCGGCTTTAGAAAAGACTCAAAGAAAAATGTAAAATTATGAAAAATGTAGATAACAGTAGAAAAAAATTTCAAAGAAAAATCTCGATGAATATTGAAAAACACAGTAAAGAATATAAAAGACAACTTATTGTATGTGTAGAGTCTATAAAATACCTGTAAAAGATGCACCTGGAAATGGAATTCTAAAAGAACTTAAAAATAGATGTATAAGATAATCTAAAGTATGTAAAGGCTCCGGATTTTAAAAGTAACAATAATAGTAATAATACTAATAATAATAATAATAATAATAATACTAATAATACTAATAATAATAATAATAATAATAAACCAACAGACAAAAGTCCAAATGTGGTTACAAAATGAAAGTAGATACTATAAAATAACAAAATAAGACCACAATTCAACATCTGAAGATGACTTAGAAGATATGATAGGATGAACTGTTGGACTTGAAAAACAAAAATAATAGTTGAGCAGAAAACGCAATACATGTTTACTTCTAATTACTAAAATGATCCCTACATAATACTTTAAATTTATTTATATTAACTCAAAAAACATCTATATCACTAGCCGAAGACACAATCGAATTATACAAATTACATATATTGTTCAGGGAAGAATTTTGAAAATGCCTAGTTTTGTGCAACTCACAACAAAATGTAACATTACATCTCCCTTCTATTCTAGGTATACAAAAGTTTAATAAATACAGTGTCCCGAATTCTTATCTCATCATTAAGGATGTGATTAGCTAAATACACTATTAAACTAAACATAAAACGATATAGATTTATGTAAATCTAATGCTGTAGAAAGAGATGCAAACGTTGCCATGGAAGTTAGAGACGTTATTAAATTTAATAATGGGATAAGAATTCGGGCCAGTAATTCTAAGCTGTCTGTAATATGTTAACAAGTAACAAGTTTATATAAAAATAAAATTATATTAAGTTTTCTTCAACTCAACTTGATTAAATTCGTCTAGTAAAATTTTATGTGAGAACCCTTGTTCTGGATAGATGCCAAAGATGATGTTAGTTTACGAGAGAACGACGTAACATGACATTTGTCAATATTTAATTGTAATTTATTTTTAATACACCACTCAGTTACTGCTGTAATGTCTTTCTGAAGTAAATCACAGTCTCCGATCGAACTTATAACTTTCACTAATTTGAAATCATCTGCATATAGTAAAGGTGTGGAATTATTCAAACAGTCTGGTAAATCGTTTATGTATAAGTGGGTCCAAGTTTGATCCTTGTATTATACCCGAAGTAGTTTGATAACTAATAGAATGAATATTTTTATATTCCACATACTGCTTCCTATCACACATCAACGATTTAAATAAATGTAATAAGTCACTACTCAGACCAAACTTATCTAATTTATTTAACATTATTTTATGATCTACTTTATCAAAAGCTTTAGTTAAGTCCGTGTATACGATATCTACCTGATTTCTATTATCCAATGCTTTCGAAATAAACTGAACATTTTCACATAAGTTGGTAGTAGTAGACTTGCCTTTAACAAAACCATGTTGAGCTGGATTAATTAGTCTATTTACATGGTTGTACAAAACAGTGGACAAGATAATCTCAAAAATTTTCGAAAATATTGAATTTAAGGATACCGCTCTATAGTTACTTATATCACATTGTGACGCAGACTTAAAAACCGGAATCCTTGAACATTAATTTACATGTGCACTTCGACAACACCGTCAAGTGTCACGAATTTGTCAAACTGACATTGACAGTAAATTATAGACGTCATCGCATGGTTGTCGAAAGTGTTATCGGTGTTAATCGCAAGTATTTTCTGTTCGTTTATTGTGTTTTGTGATTTGCGTTTCGTTAGGTTTTTGATTCTGCGTTTATTAGTTCTTGTTTTGTGAATCTGTATTTTTTGTAACAACTCATAATTTAAACACTTCTTAACCTCAAAAAATATTTGATAGTTTGTCACCGCTATGCCCCTGCTATGTAAACGTAGTGACAGAAATGTCAGATGACGCACACGCAAACGGAGCTGAGCGCTACCATACTTGTTTTTTGCTACAACTATTTTCGGTACACCTTTAAAGTAAATCTTTTTCCCCTTTTGCCAGACGCTCTTTAAACTCCTTCCTGACTTCAAATGCTTTCTTTTGTTGGATCGGTGTTAAATCCTCGTTAATGTAGACCCCATTCTTCAATTTTGCACGCACCACAGTACGAACAACATCCGAATCGCTAAAAATCGCCTTAATACGTCGTGCCCTTGCAGGATTAGATTTGCCAATACGAGTAATAGATACAATCGCCGAAACGTCATTGTTTGGCAGTAAAGGTGTAAGCATGTTCACAACCGTGTTATAATCAGCCCCTTGTTGATCATCAACATTTTTCTCTCTTCTAATCCACTCGGTAGCTTCATTAATAATAGTTTCATCATTCAATACACTGAGATCTTGATTTATGTTATTTGTTTTTATCAATTTTAATTGTTCAACCTCGAGTCTTAATTTTTTGTTTTTTCTATCAACTCGCCGATAACTTTTCTCATATCCGTCACGATATGAGATTTCCATCGTCGATATCTGGATTATTTAGGAGAGTTGCATCCTCACAGCACTTTTTCTTCAATGCACATGCAATATGTGTCCAAAGATTGCACTTTGCACAAAAAACTCGGCGTTTAACCGCTGCTTTATTGCAAACAAAACACAGCACTTTATCTGTACGTCCATTCGCGTCGACCATCATCTTAAGCAAAATTAAAGAAAACTTTAAAAGAATTTTGAAATGAAAGTGGGTAGAATCTAAAACAGAATTTAGAAAATGTAGAAAAAACGTAAAAAAAGAGTTTATAAATTAATTTTGAGTAGAGTCTAGAAAATACTTGAAGAGAAATGTTTGCAGATTTTTTTTTAATTTGTAGATGGATGTAGAAAATAGTCTAAAGAAGACTATTGATTTCAGATGAAAAGATGGCTTCATAAAAGAATCAAACAAGAATTATAAAACAAATCTAGAGAAAAGTACAGAAATAACGTCGAAAAATAAACTAGAAAATTTTAGATTACAAGACTACAAAAAAGTTTCAAACGAAAAAAATTAAATCTAAAAGAGAATTAGACGAATGAAGAAAAAAATGTACAAGTTTTTATTAAAGAATTTTGAATAGAAAAAATACTTTTACAGAAGAATTTAGAAAAGAATTTCTAAAGATAGATTTATCAAATGGTCCAAAGAAGAGTCCATATTTTAAATCTAAAAACGACTTTAAAAAGAATTTGAGATTAGATTTATAAAAAAATCTAAAAAGAATAGATTTCAGATTTAGAAACCGTTTTAGAAAAAAATCAGAACAGAATGTTAAGAAAAATCTTAAGAGTTCAGAAACACTTTTAAAGAATACTACAGACAAATTCTAAACAAATTAGAGAAAAGATTTTAAAAAAGGCAGAGTGGAGAATCTAAGAGGATTTGAAGAATGTTTACAGGTATAAGATATTCATTTTATTTACCTAGTTTTTGATCGTTAATGTTTATGCAATAAATAAATGATCAGCTTGTTTGCATATTATTTTTTTATGTTTTTCACAACTCCTTTGAGAATTTTTAAGTGACACTATTGGCAACACTGCAACAACAAATAGTTTACAAGTGATTCTTACTTTGTCAGTGCTTCACAGTTATTGACTAAAGTCTTGATAGAAACAGCAAGTTGATTAATGATTTCTTTTTCGGTCTTGCCTTCCTTGTTGTATGAAGGTAACTGAATATGTTGTACGTAACACGGCAAAATAGCCTCCAGTATTATCTTTGGAAATAAAACACGTAGGTACGTTTCCAAGACAAATTAAATTAAAAAACTTACCAACATTTGATATCCTCTTACACTCTCAGATGAGTACGAAACCACCATCACGCATAACGATATACAGTCCAAAATTGTCACCATTTCATTTTCATCATGGTAGCAAAAGTCTATTGCCTTTAAAGGTTTATCTTCTTTAACTAGTTCAGCGATGTTTAACGGATCGGGTGATGGTGTTTCCAGACTTAAAAGAAGATTGAAAAGGCAGCTCGATTGTATCTAAAATATCGGGTTAAATTTGAAATTATTTTTAGTTAAGCATTCACTTTGTGTGCGTCACCAAACGTCCCTTCTTCGTCGGTATCAAGCATAGCAGAAACGGAACCAAACATTTGTAGAATGAAAGGTTTCCGATTCATTAAATAAAACTGTTTAACGGCATATTCAACAGTAGTGGTGACTAGTTTATTTGTTTGGTGGTTCGAGTAAATTTTTAATAATGTTGGCATAATAAGTAAGTACCCATTGGTTGAAAAAATATTTTTAAAATGAAAAGCTGCATTAATATAAGTAGCCATAACATATCGCAAAATGCACGCGTCTTCAGAATGTAGTATCACAGACCCATTTAAAACATTGAGAAATAAGTGGATGTCACCCGAATAGGCAAAATTCCCAGCCATTGCCTCAAACATTCGTGCAATAAGTCGCACCCACATAAATTTATGGAGGACGTCTAAACCCAGAAGCTCTTTACCAAGTGTTCCTCCTTTGTAAAGATCCAAATCAGACTCGAGTGCTTTGCGAGGAAACGAAGGAAGTTTCATTAATTCCTCGTGAAGAAAAACAACTCTTTGAACTACCATGTCAACGTTCTTCAAAATGGCCCAAGTGAGAAGAACTTTCCCGATTTCAACAAATTTGTGTAACAGCTCTTGTTTTTGCAAAGCATTGAATGCTTCCTCCGGTTTCATGTGAATTAACTCCAATTGTGGATACTGTGATCTTTTGAAGAAGTAATAATCACGAACGTAGGAAGACGGGTTTCTTATTTGGTCTATAAAAATATTGATTAAAGTGAGTTAGAACAATTGTGGCAACAAATACGTGTCTTGTAATCCACTAGGAAAAATTCCTTGTGTCGATTATCATCGATTCCAAAAAAGTCTAAAGCCTCTCTCAGAATTTGGCAAAATTGTGTGTCTTCTTGAATCGGGAATTGGGAGGGAATGCCTCCAGCATCTGGATCTTGAGGTCCATGCACTATAATTTTCTTGGCAGATGGAACATTGGCTGTGAGTAGAATAGAAGCATCGCATTGTTCTTTCCTTAGTATTTGCTTTAAATCTTTGAACATAATTCCTTGAACACTGTGAACAACCATCCACAACAAAGATAAAGCTGCTCCAATTAACATTTGACCATCTTCGTGAGGACTTCGCACATAAAACATCACGTATCCAATTATGTAATTGTATAAGGCAAAAGCTGCCTGTTGTGGTAGTTTTGGAATAAATCTAATGACATGGCGTAAAATTTTAAACATTTGTTCCTGTTTTTCCCGTGTTAGTCGTTCTAGAATATATCTCAAAAATAAAGCACTGTCTTCGACCAAACAACACCAGATGACCTACAAAACTTGTTTGTAAAATCTATTAGAAACACACTAAAAAATACTTGGTATGCAACTTCATAGACTGCATTACCATCAGCAGAAACAGCGGCATCATCCAGTAAAGTAATGATTTGAACAACTGCCGAACATAAACAAGACGGGAAAAGAGAATGGGCTGAGTGTAGGTGATGTACTGTATTTCGTGTTTGTCCTTCAGCTTGCTCATCGTCCGCTAAAATAAAACTAGAATAATAAAAACAAAACCAGGGGTAAACCGCAACCAAAATTTTGTTTCTGTAGATTTTTTCTGATTCCTCGAAATTATTTCCCGCAAATTAATTACTATTCATTGCATATTATATATTTCACTCTTTAGTTATCATAATATAAATTTTTGTAACTTGTAATAATTTGGAGATGTTCATCTACTTGTAATCAAGAAACAAGTCAATGCAGAAATTTTTGTAATAATCGATAGCTTCTCAAAAAAGAAACAGGCGGTCCACTCGGTCACAACTGAGGAGGCGACCTCGCACCACCAGACAGAAGTGCAGAGAAACGTTCGGGACAGGACACTGGCGAGGTTTCCGCAAAACGGTCAAAGCGTGACGTCATCATGGGGGCCGAAATCTTAGGCAATTTCGACCCAGACGAATTGTAATGTGGAATGGTGGCTAAACAAAAACGACCAGCTGCCGACACCAGCCCACGACAAAACAGCCCACCACTTAAATACAGGGTTATAAGAAATATTAAAAAAGTTAATAGTATAGATTAAAATAAACAAATAAGTCTAAATGCAAAGTCAAAACGATTAGGCCTGGTAGTGTTACTTGGTATGGTTCACAAAAATATTTCAGTCAACATTTACAGCCGGCTGTGAAAATGTGCTGTGCAAATATGTATAAAATATAAAAAAGTGCTTATAGTCTGCCCTATGATGAGTCTTTTGTTTATCATTTGAATCCAACTTTCAATAATCAAGACATTTAATAAATATTATTATTAAATGTTTCAAACTTTTCAAATATTGTGATTTAGACAATTTTTATAAACGTCATTATCAAAATTGTTGATTACGTAATAGAATTGAATTTTCATTCAACTAATTTTTTATCCGTTTGAAAATTTGACTTATTTTTTGCTGTTTCAAAACTATGTAAGGGCCAACGCCGCATTTTATCTAATTATCTTTATAAATAAGATTAATAAAAATGTAAAATAGTTACTAATGACTAAAAATCTCACTAAAACTATAAACAAGGTAATTAGCTATTAATTTTTTGAAGTGCATAAATATTTTATAACAACTAATTTTGAGAGAAACTGCGACGTTGGCATTTACTTAGATTGGAAACAGCTAATAAGAACAACTACAAATTTTTATCTTTTTTTTATTTTGAATTTATTTGTTTCCACCATTTAAAATTTAAAACAATTTTTTAGTTGGTTTATTGATCGTATAATTTTTTATGCGACTAACGTCCAACTATGGTTGGAATGAGCTATTTTATTAATGGACTGTTTATTTTGTCGTGAGATCAAGTTAAAGACCGATGTACCTGTTTATTATCATTCGGAAAAGGCTGTTGTTCAAGAGAAGGTGCAAAACCTTATTAGACGTCGGCGTTGTCAGGGAGTCCCAATAGGACTATGCGAGTCCCATAGTGTTGGTCCCTAAGAAGAATGGTGAGACGAGTCTGTGTGTCGATTACAGGGCGCTGAATGCAATCACAGTGAAGGACAGGTTTCCTTTAATGTCAGACTAGCTCGACAAACTGGCAGGTAAGCGGTACTTCACAACCTTGGATATGGCCCAGGGGTTCCACCAGGTGCCAGTGCACCCCGATTTGGTCCATAAAACGGCATTTATCACTCCTTCTGGTCAATATGAGAACATGAGGGTTCTGTTTGATTTGGTGAATTCTTCTTCGGTGTTTCAGCGTATTGTATATCGAATGTTAGGCGAGTCAGCATTCGAACAATTGCGTGATCAACTTGTGAACAGCCTCTCTTGGCGTTGTACGACAGTAAGGCGCCTTTAGAACTACACACTGATGTAAATTCAACAGACAACAGCATATTTCAGCCGGGCGACCACAGCTAGTGAACAGACGTATCATAGCTACGAACTGGAGACCCTGGCGATTGTTGTGTCTCTCAGAAGATTTAGAGTGTATGTACATGGTGGGAGTGCATTTCAAGGTAGTTACAGACTGCGCGGCGGTAAGGGCGACCCTTCTGAAGTTAGACCTGGTGCCTCGCAATGCAAGAGTATGATCTGGAGGTGGAGTACAGATCAAGCGGGAAAATGCACCCGGCGAACGTACGCGTGGTTAGTCTTACCGAGGAGGATTGGTTTCTGACCGTTCAATTACAAGATGATAAGGCGCGGACGATTGTCGAAGCTCTGAAAGGCACACATACAGACAAACAACTTAAGGCGGACTTTAAGCTGAAAAACGAACGCCTGTACAGGGTGACTTTATACGGCGGCAGACTGTACGTCCCGCGATAGCGAAGTTTAACATCGGACACCCGGGTTTAGAAAGGTGCTTGGCGTTGTTGAAACAAACCTGCTGGTTTCCGAAAGGAGACGTTTTGTGCGTAAGTGTGTTGATGTTTGTTTGAGGTGTGCATTTACCAAAAGGCGCTTATGGCAAGGGCGAGGAATTCCTGCATTCTGTGAAGAAAGAGACCACAGTGCGAATCACTTGGGCCCATTTGTCAGAGGCGTGAAAGGAACAGTTATAACTTGGTGACGGCCGACGGATTTACCAAGTTCACCTTGGTAAAGCCAATCCGGACTATGAGATCCACCGAAGGAATTTGAAACTTTGTAATGTATTTATTATAACATTTACCCAAGCATGTACAAGTTTTCTAAAGACATTGTGAATAAAACATTGCCAAATTTATAATTGGTGTAAAATTATTAATTTTTATAAACATCTTCATATCAAAAAATATGTTAAATTATGATAAATAATCAAGTTTATTTAGATTTTTTTCCTTGATTTGTGCGGTTTCCCTTTCAAAACAAAAATAAAATCGCGCGTACAAACCTTCATCATGTTCCTCACTAGTGTGATAAAGACTCGGTTCATGTGCTGCTTGAATTGTGATAGGAATTGTCGTTATCAAAAAGTTTTCCCTTTCTTCTCGTTTTTTATCGTCTTGTGCTTGTAGCGCCATTTTGATCAGTTCAGTCTGCTGCTTCTTGCGTGTTTTTGTAGCAGTTACTAGAGATCTCTGCAAAAAATAAATTGCAAAAATAACGCCTTTTTCCAAAGTTTTTGTTACAAACATGTCGTTCTTGATTGATTGTAACTTCTTCAACTTTGGTTTTCACCAGTAGTTCCCACGGAGAATCTACAACATCCAACGATTCAATTCCAATTTTTGGCGATGGTAAAGTGAACTCAATTCCAGGAGGTGGTACTTTGAATAAAATGTGAGCATTTTCCTCCATTCTTGGCCACACTTGATATCGCATTTTCCACAAGACTTGGAATCTCAGAATGGCATTGATCCGAACAGCTGGGTCTGGATGTGAAAGACCATGTTGCATAATTTCGGACACTTGCTGAGGTGCTTTGACCGCCGCTAAAATAAATAAAGAGGCAGCACAGGCTGTTACTTCTTGGTTCGTTTCAAGTAGTAGTTCCCAAGCCACTGGAATTATCTCAACAAAATGTTCTTCCGAAAGAATTACTGCTCCTTTAAGGAGAACAGCTAAAGGGCTATGGAAGGCATCTTTGACTTGTGTTTTGATATATTTCAAAATTGGAGGAGGTTCTGATGGTTTTTCATCATTGTTACTCTTTGAGGAGTCTTGACCAGTCTCTGATTCTGCAATATCTCGACATGAATCTTTCGAAGCTAATTTACTCAACTGTGATCCATCTAAATTTTTTTCAATCCTGAAATGTCGTAAAGAACTAATTGAAACTTGTGTAATAACAAATAAGTACTTGTCTTTTTTGCCCACACTGTCTTTTCGTCGAATTGGCGATACTTGAGAGCTAGTCTGATCGGAAACTTTTCGATTGTGGCTCTTGTCCTTTTTGCCTTTCTTCTTACCACCAAAATCCATATTGAGTTTATCGTCTAAAACTCCAAATTCTTCACCGTACACTTTTCTAACTGCTTTGACAAGTCGGCTACAAGCTCTCATAACGCGTCGGTAGCAAAATGGATGGCAAAAGTTTTGATGTGTGCAAAAATAATAAAACGAATTTGAAACTTGAACCATAATCTAGAGGAAAAAATATTTGTAAATAGTTTGAAGCTGGAATATGTACTTGCCTTCATCCAAGGCATGTTTTTTGTGGTATCATCTGTGTCGTTACTATCACTTGGACTTTCGGGAGGTTGATCATCGCTAAGTACTCCTGGAGATTCTTCCCCACTTGCTTCCCCAGGCATTCCAGGTTCGGATGTGTCGCTTCTATCAGATAAGGAACTAACTTTTCGTTTGGATTGTATTGAATCAGTCCTTTTCACTGTTTCTGGAATCCTCCCTGAAACAAAATAAGTTAACAGGTTCAAAGCAAGTAACAGGATTCTCACATTCAATTTCCATATCTTTTCCTTCTTTGGTTCCACGTCTTAGTTTCAAACTTCTTCTTTTAAAGGAACCTCCAGTAGGTGCTGCTGTACCTCTTCGTAGTAGGTAAGGACGTGGAGGTTGACCTCCAATGCGTTTGCCGTCTTCTCCCTGCATCATAGCCTATTGCCATTTTACAAACAGGTATTTTTCTACTCGTGTTTAATTATTGTGTGTTTGTATGCATTGTTAGCAAAACTGAGATTTTACCTGCATTGTAACAGTGGTATTACTGCTTCCCTCCGATTCATTGTCTGGTTCGTGGAGAACAAAACTGATTTTACGTTCGGCTTGACCTACAGAACAGAAAACTTGTACCAGAAAATTTGTAGCTATTGAAAAGGTAATCTAACGAGGAACCAGCTTGAGTGTTTGTTTTATTATAGCAAAAATAATTTTTTTATTAATGGTAAAATCAAATGAAAAGTTTTTGATTTTCACGGAGTCTGTGTTACAAATTTTCAAAAAGCGCTTTGAAAATTTAGGGTGCCCTGACAAAACTTGCAGCCCGCGACAAAACAGCCCACCACTGAAATACAGGGTGTTAAAAAAGAATGTAAAATATTTAAAAACGTAATAGTAGATATAGACTAAAACAGATAAATTAAAATGTTTGAAAAGTATGTATTAACGGAAAAAATTATCCGTTTAAACAAACGATTAAGCCTGGTAGTGTTTCTTGGTATTGTTCAAAAAGACACTTCAATCAACCTTCCCAGCCGACTGTGAAAATGTGCAAATATGTATAAAATATCTTACTTAGAAAATGACTATTATTTACTTGGTAGTTTATTACTATCCTTTAAATTTCAACAGTTGGTTTTAATATTAAAATTTTTGTTTTGTTTAAGTTGATCCAACGATGATATTCTTGTTTCTTGCCGTAATTCCAACATTATCTTTTTTAAGTTTTGCGTATTTAAAAAACGAGGTGGAATGCGTACATTTTGCATGACGTAGAATAAAATAACACAAAATTATACAAGCTGTTGGCGAAGTTGAGGCGTTTCTTTTAAGAGGTGCTAGCATGCAGTGTTCTTAAGAGTTTTAGCCTAAAACACCTTAGTAAAATGTTTATGATAACGAAGATACAGTAACTTTTCTTTTTTGAAATTTTGGTAGCCAACCCTGTTCAAATCAAAAAACTCAAAGAACCAAGTAAAACTGTTACAATTATCATCTAATTAGTCGGAGGGGCTCACTATTACAATGATAACAATCTTACAGATTTATTGAAACGAATGCTATCAGAATGCATCAGTTGCGGCATTCAGAGACTACTTAGAGTATACAAAATTATAATAAAAGTAACATTATTGAAAATCTGGTATCCACAATAATGAGGTAGATTATTTTGAAGCGTTCATCTTAAAGGTAGGTAGGCAGGTAGACAGGACCAGACTCAAAATTTTAGAAAACTTAAAAAGTATCTCCGTTATTAAAACCATTTTATTAAGACGATTTAGACTAAAACTCTTAAGAATAATGCATAGTATCTCATGTTAAAAGAAACGCCTCAACTTCGCGAACATCCTGTATAAGCCAATGAAAGGTTATGACCACCTGGATGACCACCAAATCAACGAACCAGGATTTATAAAAAGATATTCTACCTTTGAAAAATTATGAAATTCCAAATTATGAAACTATTACTAGCTGTAACCGGTTGTTTTTTCTAAAACGTAATTTTTAGACAGGGGAACCTACGTTCAAATATTTGTTTTGTTCTCTAGTGGGTTTGTTCTGCTCAGGCTCTTTTCGGGGTAAAATTAAAAAGTTAAATACTTCCACGATAACTGAAAATGCATTATTTGAGTATTACCTGAATCTCGGTCACCAGCAATTGATTGTAGACTCTGAGCCGAAGTCTGCGAATGTCCCATCGAAGACAAAGCCATGCTCCACCTCCGATTTGCCTCTTTACTGTAATAACGTTCCCAAGGTACTGGTCGTTCCTTGCCGGTCATTCGTGATGATTTTGGTAATGTTTGATACGTTTCCCTAAGAAATCCAGTAATTTCGTGCAGTAGAATACAAGCAATGAGACGAAGAGCCATTGGACAACTCGAACCATACGTATTAATACTCGCTTCATCTAGAAAATCTTCCTCTTCATCTTGCATTAGAAGTTCCTTCTGTTTTTGTTCATCCAGCACCATTGCGGCAACATGTGGTTCCAACTGTTTATCTTCATTGATAATCTCTTCAAGTCGTTGCCCTAGAACTTCAGCCCATTGGTAAAACATTTTTCCTGCAGCTTTTTGCATAATGTGCGATCTTCTTATTCCAGTGGTAGGACCACGAGCTGGCAATGGACCAGAAGGTCGAAACATTGGAAAATTAAGTTTCATCCATGATGGCCATTGGCCCTTATTGCAACAGTGGACAAAATAAGCGCATTCGAGAAATAGAGTGGCTCTTGCAACAACAGTAGAGTGAGGCTGTAATGTTTTATTATGTCAACATTCTTAAAAAAAATCAAACAAATACCAAGTCTAGCATTGAAGCAAGGAGATAAGCATCGGGGACAGAACCTGGTGGACAAGTTTCAAGTAAAAATGATAATCTTAAAGCGCCTTGATATACAGGCGCAGTTGCTACTAATTTTCGCTCTTTGAATACAACAAATTCTGATTCACGCGAAGATTCGCCCATTTCTATTGAGTTTCTGCGACTGTGATCTAAGAAAGTAAAGAAAGGGAAGATTTTTTAGTGTTTGTATTTATTATACTTACATCCACCTGATGATTCTTCGGTGCTACCATCCTTTTTCTTGCCTTTTTTTAATACATATTTGTTGAAACGGTCTTCTACGCGCCTTTTGGCTTTTTGGAGAGTTTGCCCAACATTGCTGTAAAAGATAGGTTAGCAGCTCATGCTGATGAAAGCGAATCTTGTTTAAGTAACCAAATAAATCCATAACTTAAAATGTTTAACTTTAGCACTTTCTTAGAGAAACAAAAATCAAGAACATGTTATAAAAACACTTATAGAAATTGAAAGTTAGAAAGGGAAAACAAAAATGAACCATTAATGACTTTATTTATAAAAAATCACTGTATAAAGGTGAAAATGCTTTATTATGACTAAAACAACGATTTTAATACCCATTTTGTTGAAAAGATTTAATTTCGTGAGATTCGAAAACGACAGAACGATCATGTAAAAACTTGAAAGTTTTTATTTTGCTGAAAAAACGATTTTAAACACCAATTTTCTTGAGTTTAAGACGATCTTTTGATTCAAAAAGACAAAAATTGTTAAAGAAAATTTACAAATCATCGTTTTCAAGGCGAGAATAATGCAATTTCAGCTTGTATAACGTGATTTTTACCAATTTAGAGCAAGGAATCGTCCGATATTAGACTCTGTCGACAACACTGGTGTTCCAGTCGTCGATTTTGACCAGAATATGGCAATTTTAGCTTCTTTACTGCAATTTTTTGCCGTTTTGAACCAAAAAATAGTCCGAAATTAAATTGTTTTAAAACACTGGTAGTTAAGTTTTCTTTTTAAAGCGGTTTTAGCATTTCTACAGCGAGATTTGTCGTTTTAAGTAATAATTCGGCGTTTTCGGCTTCACAATAAATCAATTTCTGGTTTTCTACAGCTAATTTTGTCATTTTTTGAGCAAAGAAACGTCTTGACTAAAACACCAGAATTGTTGAAAACCCTTAATATCAGACAATAGATTTGTTGCTCCAAAGAGTTCAAGAATACTGTAAAAAAGCTGAAAATGCTTTGTTCTGGCTTAAAACAACGATTGTATTACCAGTTTTGTTGAAAAGAGTTGATTTCGTGAGAATTTTTACTCAATGACATAAAACTCTTGGTGGAAAAGGCAAATATTTTTTATTTTGCTAAAAAACTATTTTGAACACTAATTTTCTTGATTTTAAGACGATTCTTTGACCCAATACGACAAATCGCTGTATAGAGATAACAAATTGTCGTTTTAAGTCAAAATAATGCAATTTTAGTTTTTACACAATGATTTTTGCCAATTTGGAGCAACAAGTCGTTCGATATTAAGCACTGCAACAATACTGGTGTTTCAGTCTTCGTTTTTTGACAGAATATAGCAATTGCAGCTTCTTTATCGCGATTTTTTGGTGTTCTAGTGATTATATCTTCTTTTTCAGCCAATCAAGAGAAAAATGCAACATTTTTCTTATTATTTAATTTTTATATATTTTGTTTTATATTAATATTATTATTATTATTTTGAGGTTAAGTTAGTTGCGTTAGGCTAGACTTCGCCCCACAAAGCTTGTATATTTTATTTTTTTCAATAAAGGCCTATTGCTATTGTTTTATTATTATTATTATTATTATTATTATTAATTATTATTGTGAGATTTGTCGATTTGCCGTTTTTGTTTTAAGAATCGCCGTTTTCCGGTCAAACTAAAAAAAAAGTTTTTCAGCAACTAATTTTGTCATTTATGAGCAAAATAATGTCGACTGAAACACCGTTGTTATTGAAAGCGCTTAGTTTCAGTCGATCCCTTTCTCCAAAGAGGCAAAAATCACTGTATAAAGCCAAAAATACTTTTTTGTTAACTTTAAACAACGATTTTAATACCGTTTTGTTGAAAAAAATTGATTTCGTAAAACTCAAAAACGACAGAACTTTTAAAAAAAGTTAAATTTTTTTATTTTGTTAAAAAAACGATTTGAAAAACCGATTTTCTTAATTTGGAGATGATTTTTTGATACAAAATGACAAAAATCACTATAGAGAAGCTACAAATCATCGTTGTGGGCCAGAATCATGCAATTTGAGCTTTTATACAGTGATTTGTATCATTTTAGACAAAGAATTGACCGAAGATAACTGATTACAGAAAAACTGGTAATTTAGGGCCGTTTTATAGAAGCGCCTTTAAATTAATCTGCAATTAAATGGATGATTAACTAATCACATGACTAAATTGAACCAATCTGATTGGTCTATTTGCGTTGTTTACTTTTAACTTTAATTGAGCTTTCTAAACCTTTTTTATTCTATCGTCAAGAAAAAATAACTATTACCCCCAGTTTAAAGCGGTTTTAGCATTTTCTACAGTAAGATTTGTCGTTTGTAGCTAAGGAATTGGCTGCTTCACCATCAGAAAAACCAAAACCGATGAAAGCGCTTAATATTTACAGGAGCGTTCTCACGGATCGATTTTAGTTGATCAAGTTTTTACGTTTATAATTTTCATTCAAGTTTTGGGAATCAACTTTAGTTGAACAACTAAAATCAACCTGTGAGAACTTGCCATAAAGCGGTAAAAATCACTGTATAAAAGTTGAAAATGGTTTGTTCTGGCCTAAAACAACGATTTTAATACCAGCTTTGTTAAAAAAACTTGATATCGTCAGATTCAAATTCAAAATCGACAAAATTCTTTATGAAAAAACTATAATTCCTTCCTTTGCTGAAAAACTATTTTAAACATCAGTTTTCTTGATTTTGAGACGATTCTTTGATCCAAAACGTAAAAATCGTTTTAGTACAAATACTACAAATCTTCGTTTTAAGACCACATAAAGCAATTTCAGCTTTTATACAGTGATTTTTGCTACTTTAGAGAAAGGAAACAATATTGGTGTTTCAGTTATTGTTTTATTGCTGTTTTTAAGTAAAGAATCGGCGTTTTGGGCGTCAGAATAAATACTAAATCACCTTTTTCCAGTTTTATTTGGATAGTATTTAGAAGGCTGCCGTATAAAGCTTGAAGTATCCGTTCCGGAGTCACCATTATCAAGGTTCTCATTATTATCAAGCGATGTCTGATCACTCTTCTTAAACCAATTAACTACAACACTCCCAAATAGAATTTTAGTCCAATGAAACTATTTTAATACCAATTCCACCAAGTTTTGATTTAGACTTGGTTTTGGAAGCTGGTTCCGAAATACCAAGAGCTTTCTCGCTTTGGCGAGGTGTTAGAATATGGCGTTTCCGAATATTGCCTAAAGGACTTTGACTGATTTTAGACAATTCTTCGGCTTCAGTTTCCAATAAACTCTACAAACTTTTGTAGTAATACTCTTTACGACTTTGGGTCAAAATGTGTTACCGCGCAAGTTGACGAAGTGCTCCGTTTTTTGAATAAGAGTTTTCGAACCCCTTTTTCATCAATAGTGTATGAGGTATCGGTTGGAATATCTTGTTGATCGTCCATTTCGGAGTAATGCATGTGCCTTAAAAAGTTTATTACAAGTAAAAAAAACTAAAAAATGTAAGAGAGGAGGTACCGTATAACACGAGTTGTTTGGGTATTTGATTCTTTTTTGCTTGGTCTGTCAGCTGTATCAATGAGTGCACTTAAAGCAACTCGTCTGAAAACGCTTCCATGTCCCTCTTTAACGTAGGTCATAAGTTGCCTCACTTCACAGTATATTCCCTACAATCAATCATCTTTGTCGAAAACTGATTTGGGTGTGTGATAAAAATTTTACCAAATTTTCGGGCGTTTTGAGTTCTTTGGCCGAACCAACAAACCTAGTGACCAATGGTTTGAAAACATGTGTCATGACTTGCCCTTCAACCCCTCGCATCCCTCCACCACCTACGCCTGTGTCAAAGTTCGTTCCATAACCACCTTGCGATACCGTGTCAGGTGACCTGCTAGAGCCCCGCTTCTGGTCTGAACGAAATGTTACGCTCAAAAATTGACAGCTTTGAAAGAGTGATCTGAGCCTTTGCACACACATTTTTGTACCAAAAAGACAAGTAAAATGAGTGTACAAGCTGGTGTTGTCATTTTTCAAAGCTCGTTTCTCTATTCTACTCTAGCCATTAAAATCGGAAGCAAAAGTTGGGAAAACGAGACCAGTTCTCTATGGAGCACAGCATAGCACAAACACTAGTCTTACAAGGTGAGTGAAGTTATAAGTAACACGGGCAGTGGTGGATTTATCAAATCGAGAGGTAAACCTCAGAGAAATTAATGAAAATAAAAGATTATCAGTAGAGACCGGATTTTAGAAAACTTTCCCTACACGCAATTTTTAAGGCTTTTTTTTAAACTCGAAATAAATTTGTTTCGTTAAAAATGGAAATATTTGACACCATTTTAATTCTTCCTAAATTCCTGAATTAAATTGTTGTATCCTAATAAGTTTAAACATCCTAGAGTTGTGTTCAACGTTCCTAATTTAAAATAAGATATTTTTTATTTTTTTAATAGTAATTAGTTTAAAATCATTACATCAAATTTTTCACTTTCATAGTTATTTTATTTTATATCTAAAATTTTTTTGTTTTTTAGGCTTCCAGTATTTCAGCTTTTTAGTTTTTTAATTTCTCCATAGTACATATTTCATTTTCTTCATTTCCTCAATTTTTCAGTTTGTAGTGGTTTTACTATCTTATATTATTAATGTTCTTACTTTGCAGTTTTATAGTTTTTTAATCTCTTTCAGTCACTTAGATCTACAGAATTTTAATCTTACCGTTTTTTAGTATTTCAGTTTTTAAGTTTCTTTAGCTTTTCAGTCTTTTAGTGTATTGGTTTTTTAGTCAGAATCTAATTTATCAATTCAATTTATTCAATTTATTGGTGTTTTTCTTTTCCAGTTCTATAGTTTTTTCAATTTTTTAATTTTTTAGTCGCTTAGTTCTTCAAAATCGCAGTCTCAATATCTTTATTATTTGTGTTTTTTGTTTCTCAGCGTTAAAGTTCAGAAAAAATCAAAAAACATCCAGAGAAATTAAAGCAAAAAAAGCAATTTACCACTCGCTTCAAACTCAAAATGTGATAAATCCATCACTGAACAAAGGTGTTCCTTTGTAACATGTGAAAAAGAAAGAGTTGTGTATGAAAGTAACGTCGACAGTTTTTGAGATAAGAGTAGATTTGTTACATTTAACAAATGTCTTTGTGGATTGTACTTCTGATAACTTACTCAATGGAGACAACAAAGAGCTTGGGTCAATACAATAGCCGACGTAAGCATGGAAGAAGTCTAAAATATCTGGAATAGTTTGATTTTTGACATAATCTCTTAAGAAATTTTTAAATTGTTTTCCACTCGCTCGGTTTAGTTTAGCTAAAATGTTTTGGCACTGAGTTCTCAAAAATTCTGCTGCGGGTCCTCTTTGCCCATCAGCGCAACCATGTGGACAACCCAAGTGTTTAAGAACCCTGTCACAAAACGTATTATTTTCCAGTCAAAGAACAACATCATTTACTTTATTATCACATTCATAATTATTCGATGAGAAGTCATTGGTTTGGAAGACTTTTCTATTTCTCCTCCCAATGATGCAAAGGTGGTACTTTGAGGCATCTTTTGCGTTTTTCCAGGACTTGTGGTTTGTCCCGAAGTGGACGCACTCCCACTGATTTCGTTTCTTAAACACTGTTTCAAAACTCCAATATCCATCAAGAGTTCGATCAGATTTAATATAACTTCAAGAACACGCAACGTGCAAGTGGAATTTTCTCGTAGAGATGTGGTATGAACGGCCTTAATTAAATACCATCAAAAATTTAGACGTGTTTAAGATAAACTTACTTTGAGAACAACTTGAAGATCGATATCACCTTCTTTGGTGATATAACATGCAGAACCAGGAGCTTCTGGAATATCTTCTCCCGCATAAGTGATATTCGAATCTGTTTGGGAACGTGTAAGACTGGCTTTCCTTTCATACCAGTTTCCTAATTTACTTCCAGATAAACTAGCAGCATCTAATTGACTATCCATGGAACCCTGTTGAGTTAATTTTTGGTCGTAAAGACACAACTTTGTAAGATACAAACTTGTCTTTTAAGATAATCTGGTGATGGAGTAGGAGTATGTTCTGTTACAGTTATGATGGGGTTGGCCATAGGCTGTGAAGGTCGTTCGAAACGACTTGGTCTTCGACGGTCCCAATGAATTTCACCAATGTACCTATACGAAAAAAATGCCAATAAAAATTTCAAGATGTAAAATAAAAACTTGCGGCTAAGCGTTACTTTATAAATGTAAATAGTAGGAATAGCTTCTAGCTATAAGCTACTCTAAAAGAAATGCCTTGACATTTATTTAACACTTTTGTTAAATAAATGTCGTGAAATATGAAATGATAGATGCACTACTCACCCACCAGAGGTTAGTTCATCTATTAAACAGCTAAGAGAGATAGAATACGTCATGAGACATTCAAGACACATAAAAATACTGTAGGACTTCGATTATTAAAAGTCTACATGGTTCAAGAAGCAATAATCGAAGTTTTACGGTACTATGGAATAAAAGGTAAGAAAAACAAAGACAACAGCACATCATGTTAGGATTGTAAAGTTAGTGGCACATGTACAAAGTAGTTTACTTGATTTGGTGGCAATATCTATACAGTGTAATTAGTTACAATAATACAAAATTTCGTTTTTCTAAAGAAACGTCTAATTATATTTTATTGCAATTTTTGACCTAAACTTATTTTATTGGTCAAATCTGCTTAGTTTCTGAGTCAAAACTAAAAAATTAAAAAAATAAATTCACCAATTTAAAGATGAAAGTTCAAACATCAAACTGTCTACACCTTTTCCAATTGTATTTTGGAAAAAGTCATGTGTACTTAAAGGCAATTCATTTTAACAAATTTGAAATACATTTGACACGAGTACTTTGTGAAATTAATTTGATATATTCTGAACTACAATTTGAAAAAGTTATTGCAAAGCGCTTTGCAATTAAGAAATTAAAAATAGTATTTTAAAATTTTAAAAGTTGAAAAATCATTATAGGACAGCCTATTTTTTGATTTTGATTATTAAATTGGCTTTCTAAAAAAATAGTGTTGTAAACGTTTAAAATTAATAAACAGATAATTTTAAATACATATTTTAATGTAGCAACAAAACACATTATTCAATGAGCGTTGTTGTTAGCATAGGCAAGCTTAGTAATTCAACAAAGGTTACTTCTTGGAGTTTACATAATGACTGAACAACCGCCATGCCATTAATATTAAAATTTTAGTTCTTTTGCTTTAATAAAGAACGATGGTAACATTAGTTAGTATTATTAAGTTATTACCAGCCTAATTTTTTCATTTTTTTCTAAAAACACTGACAGTAAGTGTTTCTTACTGATTACTCAAAAAAACTTTAATTCTAATCATTAAAAGTATTCAGGTATTGTTTCAGCAGTCAAACAGAAGCAACACTTTTAATGATTAAAGTTAAATATCTGTTGAGTAATGAGTAATGAGCAAGAAACAATGTTTTTGGAATTACAATTGAAAAGCTTTTATGGTGCAAACATATGTATGAATAAGGTGTTCCATTTAACAATTTCAAGTTATTTAAATTTTAAGAGACTTTATTTTTCAGCTTTCAACTTCCACTATGAGAAAAAATGTTAAAGCACTATTAAAGAAGATTCAATTAAATTTGTTCTTGTTCTTGGTTTTGGTGTAATTGATTTAAAGAAGAGTGTATTTTTTTCATAAACCAAACAAAAATAATCACTTTTTTAACATAACTAATCAATGTCAAGAATGAAAGTTTTACATTTTAGTCATAGAGTAAAAATTTTGTTTTTGAGCTTAAGCGTTTTTACTTTATCCAATATTATCTCTTTCTCTGCTTCAGACACTTTCGAAAATCTTCCGTTTGTTTTTTATGTTTAATATTTTTATGTGCTTGTTTTTTGTTTCATGTTTTTCGGAGTAACAGTAAGTTTAGGTAATTCCGCTGAATTATTTACCACACTACGCCTGACAGCTTCGCAATAAAAACAATAAAAAAGATTCCGATGTGGTCTTTACGATAGAATAAAATATTTTCTCCTAGCTTTTTTTAGTTTCGCCGTAAAAAGCCGTTTAAAAATTTGAAAAAAGTGAAAATTCAAACTTTTTTTGCATTTTTCTCGGAAACTACAGACTGATCCAGAAATACTGAGTCTGTCGGCAACACTGGACTTAAATTTTTAAGGATACCAATGGAGTACTCTTCCAGTTAACAACAATTTAACATTCTTGTGGGGTTGTACGTCAAATAATTGTCAAGAGAAATCGAATTCGGTTACAGTGTTGTAAATTACGAGCACAAATACTTTCAAATGTGTTGCCAATAGACTCAGTATTTCTGGATCAGTCTGTATTAGACTTAGAGAAAACGGCTTGTTCCATTGAATTCTACAGCTCATGTTACGTATTATACCGGCATTTCACAAAATTTAAAATTTTGAAATTTTTTGCTGAGTGATAAAACCAAAAATAAAAAAAATTACTTGTTCTAGCATAGTTACATGGACTTTTCTATGCCTTTACAAGCCTCTCGAGTTGCTAAAAAAACAAAAAAGTGTATATGTTCAATTTTTTGATGTTTGATTTTTCCAATTTATGCGAGATTTTTGACGATTTTCGGTCCGATTACCAGTACTTCGGGTACTTTCGAAGCTATTAAAGATAACCCTATGAACTTTCTTATCGTTGGAAAGCACTTTTAATCATCTATCTTTCTAAAAAAAGATCATTGTTCTTCGACTTATAGTTTTCGAGAAAATTGCAATAAGAAGCAAAAATAGATCAAAAAAATTCATAGCCAAAAAACCATTGGAAATTTCGTAATTTTATTGACGCCAATAGATCATACTCGGATCATTTTACATAAGCTAGAATCAAAATAGTTTTATTTTTTCAAATAATTTTGTCGTATTAAACCCGCCACATTACTATTTGGAAAAAGAATAGTGTAGTTGACTATTCTGCAAAAATTAATCCAGAAAATTAAACACATTTGAAATCGATTTGTTGGTTTGTAGAGCAGTGTCCTTCAATTCCTTATAATGCGCTAGATTTTTACTTTGCAAACCTTTATAAAATCAAGAATGAGTAAATAAAGAAAAAATCACTTAATATCAAGTCAGATTAGCTTACTTTTTACAAAAAACTACTTGAAAAAAAAATTTTGATTAATTTGGCCGTTTCTGAATTTTTTCCAGGTATCACGTGAGCAAGTTTTGACCTACTTTATACACGAGACACTTTTGTAGACAGTGGAAACTTTTTTACTAATTTCAGCAAGTCTACGGTGTAGTAAATATATTCCATTTCTGTTCATAGTAGAATTGCAACAGCGCATTTAAATTTTTTGGAAAGAAAAATAAAGCACAAATTGAGAGTTTCTGTATAACAACAAAATTCTATGTTAAACTAAATCTCAGCGATACACTTTGGGCTAAGAAAACCTACCAGAAACTCTCAATTTGTGTTCCATTTCTCTCAAAAAAATTCAAATGCGTTGTTGAAAAATTCTACTATGAAGTGAAATTGGATATACGTTAGATAATTTATTTATCAGTTTTAGTGAACAGTTAACAACGGTAAAGCATTAAACAAACAAATTTTCTGTATCATTAACTAATCAATACAAAAAATATTACTGACCTTAAACTCGGCATGCTTTTCCCTTTAACCAGATTGCTGGGCATTGGTTCAAACATTTTTGACATTGCAGAACTTGGTCTTGATAAATGCTCATCACCTGTATCTAAACTGCGATGATAATCCTGTATGAAATAAAAAACAAATTAGTTTATCAGCTTCACGTTCGAATTTTTGGAACAAAACTTACAACAATGTGTCACAAGTAACAGAGGAAGAAAGAACAAAGATAGTGAGAGGATACATACACTAAGCATTCGTCTTGCACCCACCGCATGTTCTCCTAATGGTTTCGGTTCATCTTGGCCAATCTTTTCCAAAGCTTTGTCGGATTTTGATAAAAGTTTGGTTTCAACGAAAGCTTTAAGATCTGCCATTTTCATTCGCTTTTTAGTTTTTTCACTAACTCGTCTCAAATGAACCGGTTCATCTAATGATTTTTTATTGGTGTAAGGGGATTCTAGAAAATCGTCTCTCAGTTTTTTCATTAGAAACGATATTGTTTGTACCAGCTAAAAGAGACACATCTTTAACTTCGGGAACTTCGATAAAATCTTTATTGTTTTCTTGTTTTTTGAGCTCAGTGCTTTGATAAAGTGAAACTTCGATTTTCGGTATTGGGAGAGAATTGCTTCTACGACGTGGTTGTTGTTGAGCAGAAGTTTCTTCGCTAATATCTCTCAATCTTTGAAGGTTTATAAACTCAAAATAATTTAATTAATCACAAGGTATTACCTGTTGTATAAATAGTGCAAAGCCCAGTAGATTCCTTCCTCTTGCCAATGCGTTATAAACAAACATCTTAAAACAGCAACATCTAGATATGTAGCTGAGGTTATATCACCAGTTTGACCAGGAAGTGTTTTGCGGGAACCTTCCATATCTCCCCCAGGTCCTTCAGTCGACGCGTGTTTACTACTATCAACTGAATCTTTGTCAGTTGATGAACTAGAAGTTTTTATAAACCTTAATCAACATTTTTACAACATTCTTAACTGTACACATGTACCCGATTTTTTGTATGGCGGGCTTGCTCTGTTTGCCTTCTGTACCTACAGGAGTTGAAACTTCTCCACTTTTAACATTGTTTTTGCTGCCAGTTGTTTTTCTCATAGCAAGTTGAAATAAACTAGTTTCAGCCTAGAATCACTTGTACTATTAATATTTTCTTTTTTCACCTTGATTACCGTATAAATAGATGGATCTCGGATAAATCCATCCGATTCGTGCAGAGATGGTAGTCTAAAAATAACAACATGCTCTTCTTCAGTGCTGGAACTTTCTTCAGGAATTGTTTCAGGAAATACCGTATCTTTTGGAGATGAAACCCAATTGCTCTACAATTTTTGTTGTTATTATAAAATTTGGCTAATAATTTTACTTGTTTACTTACTTCATCATCGGTTATTTTCGTAATAGTGGCCGTAACTGTAACGGTAGTCGAAGATGGACCACAAGAAAATAAATGTTGTTGTTCGGAACTAGAAGCACTAATGCCTTGACTGGGAGGACTTTCGTGCCCTAAACCGTCTTCCGATGGTTTACCTGAATTACGATTATTTGTCTACATAAAGCTAAACTTAAAATTTCCCGTGGTAAGTTGTTTCAAAAAATTTGTAAAGTTCCTAAATTTTTTTTTCAAAAATTTCATTTATGAAACATGATCTCATTTTTCAGTCTTGTAGCTCACCAACTGTTTTTTAAGCGATTAACTAAACCATAACATTTTAGATGGGATAAATAAATAGAATCAGGTTGAAATTTGCTTGTTCCTTTGGTTGAATCATTTCACATTAGTTTTCTGTTAAATACTACTAAAATAATAGGAGATTTCATTCTCGATTCCTTTTTTGTAAAATTATTGTACTCGTACAAATGAAACGTTTTACATAATTTGTTTGATTCGACAAAATAAAGGTCGATGTTTTGTCAAAAATTTTATGGATTTTGAATGCACTTTTATCAGGTTTTCAAGTAAAATTATTCCGGTTCCTAATTCAATCGTGTCTGACGGCTTTAATGCCTTTGATTCGAATTTATTTAAATTCACTAAACTTCCGCATTTTTTTAGAATGATGACAAAGTTGTATACAATTTTACAATATTATTCCATTATGTAAAGTCGAAAGTAAGTGCAGTGACGTTGTGTCTTTACCAAAGAAAAAATAAAAATCTAAAACCAATAAAATCCGTATAATAAAAACGATAATCACTAGAAAATTAAGAAAACCATTCGCTTTAACTCTTTAACTCTAACTTTAACTTCAACTATAAATTTCATCTTGAATAATAATTTTTCAAGAGATCAAGTTTATAATTTTTGGTTTTTTGGGTATATTGAAACTTAAGCTTGTTACTTAACTTTTAATGAAAATTAAATGGTTTTATGCAAAATGTAGCGGTTAGATGCGTTCGAAGTTTGCTCGATAGATGGCAGTGCATCTTTTTATTTACGACTAAAGTGTGTCCTAGGTTACATAAGTAGTTCTATGTTCGTTCAGTTTTTTTAGCGTCCTTCATCAGTGAAGTGTTTCGTTTTCCTACACACTATATTGGTGACCCCGACGTGATATGAACACGTATTACGTAACCTTCTATTTGTACAACTAGAAATAGATTTTTTAAATGTAATTTCAATTTCTTATTCTTTATAGTTATTTATTTAATTAGTTTGAGTGTAAATCGGACGCTTTATTTCACGAGTGGATTTTTAAACCACGAGTGAAAACGAGTGGTTTATCATCCACGAGGCGAAATAAATGAACCGATTTACACAAAAACGAGTTGAATACAACATTTTATTCTTCGAAATAGACTCAGCACGGCTTAAAATTGCTTTAAATTTGTTAAAAATAATTTGACGTTTCGTACTGAGAAATGCCAAACAGTTGTCAAAACTTCCTTACACAGGAGAAAAACCGTAAATTTTGACAGTATCGAAGAATAAAAGTATTTTAATGTATCAATTGTGGCTTGTGTAAAACGTATAACACCTCCACCGAAATCATTATTAATAAAAAAATCTACTTTTTAATATTACTTACCAACTTTTACTTTTTCAACATGAGGACTCTTCAGAGTTAAATTTTTTATATATTTTATTTTGATAATTAAGTTTTTCTCGATCTGATTTGTATACAGGTGTCCCGTTTTGTTTTTTTAAATTAAAACCCCAAATTTTTGTTACATTTTTTGATTCGCTACTAAATTGTTGTTATAACTTATGTTATAATTATAACACACCCAGTTTCTTAGACTTATCTGCAATAGTTTGTGACCTACGTTAATTTTTGTATGAAAATGGCGTCGTCGTGCATAGATGTACAGAAAAATTTCATAACCATTCAAGATAAATTAACCAATTTTTTTCCATTCGATTTTTTAAGCTTTAGCGTATATTTTGAATCGAAGGTGAACATGATAGTACCTGTTTGAGCATTTTTCTTAACACAGAAATAATTTAGTGTTCTAAAAAAAGTTCTACATCGCCTGCCGTTCTTTAAAAATCACCGTGTATGTAAAAACGAAAAGGAAAAAATTAAGAAAACACTTCATTTTGTAATCAGCTGTAATTTATAAACCCTTAATGGAAAAATCACAAAATGTGTTATTATTCAGTATAAATTTCGTTTTTGAGACCAATTTTAAAAAAATATTCTGTGAAAAATACAACGGTTGATAAAATGAGACCCACTAGCAGGAAATAAAAAGCCCCTTGTAATTTCTCCATATCGATAAGTTGATCCATCTCATCTGAGTATTTTTGAAAAAACATCTCCATGTATCTTATCTCAGGTTTACCACTAAACTCTATCAACCAATGATTTGTAAAACCAAATTCGATAAAACTCAGTATGTCTTTGTTAAATTTATCCACATATGGGGAATTTCGCTTTAATGCAAAAACAGTGTAAAAACAACCAATGCTTTCGGTTATAATTTTTAAATGTTTTTTGCCAAATTCGTCCAAAGATTCGGAAAACATGACATAGCGTTGATTCTCTTTTACTCCCATAATTGTTTCAACCAATAAACCATAACTTTCATGTTTTATCTTTGCATTTCTTTCAGTTATATTATTGAAACCTTCAAACAAATCGGCAAATTGTTGGATCACTTCATTCGAGGTGTTTTTCATCCAAATTTTCATCCATTCATTCGGCTCAAACCATTTTATTTTACTATCAATAACATCCTGTAACGAATCAATCTTACGCATAAATCTGGGGAAACGCAACGATAAAGTTAAACCAGCCGAATAATAGGTTGAAAATAATAAACAAAAAATCAAAACACTTGTAAGTAAAATTCTAATCGTTTGTATGTTAGAACAACGTATTTTCTCAATAGAACCTAACGAAAAAATTCTTACGTAATAAAGGACAACAGTTTCAAAATTGCTTGTCGTGAAACAAGACGCAATAGCGTATGTAACAAAAGAACAGAAAAACAACGTGAAAAAGTACAAGCCCCACAAATTTGCTTGAAGTGAATGAAAAATGAAACTATAATTCGGCATTAATTGTGGCCTTGGTACCAAAACCTGTCTACAAATGACTGAATATTCAACAGTTTTTGCAATTTTGTAATTAAAGACAGCCTGCTCCCATGGAGAACAAATTGTCATATCGTTTTTATTTTCTCTAACTGGAGCCAAAGCTTTTCCATATAAATGTTCTCCAGAAAAGCTTGGTTTGAGGAAATTGTAACTAGTTGGTAATCCTTTTAACATTTCGTCCAACATTCGTGTTTCTACACCGTCATATTTATTTGTCGATTCATTAAAGTTGACAAAAGGAGAACAGTCAAATAAAACAACCGAAAAAGTTCGATTAAACTTGGTTAAAGTTTTAGCTGGAGACCATGTCGGCATTTTGGTGATCGCAGCTAGGCTTTTTTTCCGATCTAAAATTGTCAAGTTGTGCACAAAGTTTGCTTGTAATTTCGGTGAAGATGAGTAAAACGTTGTCTTTTTTTCTTGACTGTTGTTACAATTATATTCTTCTTCAATTATAATCAAGTGCAAGTGTTGCAATTCGGTGGCTTCGGAGATTTCGGTCATGTTGAGTTGTTTGGAACACTTGGTAATTAATAAAATGCGTGTATGAGGTTGAAAATATAAGTTTATGTCAGCTATGAGGAACAGTTTATTGATTTCTTCCACCTCGTCTGAGAAAATAACATATCCATTGCAGACGAAAAGTGACTCATCTGTATTTCTAAAATCACCTAAATATAGTGTAACCATTTGGACATTTTGGAGGCTTTTTGTGTAGTCTGTTATTAAATTGTTACTACTTATCACACATATGCAATTATCTTTGAAACCACATTTAATTAGATTCGAAATCCAATTTGTATTATCAGCAAAGACAACATTGCCAATTACGGTGTGTAATAACATCAGACGTATAAAATTCATTTACGAATTGTAATGTAAAGAAATATTTTTGGACTAGGACTTGTTTGTTTGATTTTATTGTGACGATACATAAATGATTTGTTATTGTGACAAATCCCAAAATTATCACACAAAAAGTGTACACACATCAAGTATAATTTTCTTAGTGTTTGGAAAGTAGTAGGTACGCATACAAGGGTTATTCAAAAATACGGGCCAATAATTTCATTTGAGCTGTACTACAGTTCTAAGAAATTGCTTCTTTATTATAAATAAAAATAATTACCAACTGAATGTCATTACTTGTGATAATTTCTAAAAATACAAGAAATGAGAATTTTTTAATAATGGCCTCTCCATTTCTTTAAATCGATGTTAAAGGTGGTTTTAGATTAAATTAAAAAGAAAATCAGTTAAATGGCACAAAAGTACTGGTATTGGATGTACCATGCGATAATTTGAATTTATAATTGGAGTAGCTTAACATTTTTTTAACTTGGATGAAAACGTCGATTGTGTTAATTAATCAAGCTGAAGAGTCAAATAATAATGTTTTGAACGGTAGTATTCAATTAGAATACACTTTTTCTCTCAGAATGTACTGGTTTTTCAATCACAAAGACGCAAAACCGCCAATTCTAATTATAAATTCAAATGATCGCGTGGTAGGATGTAGGAGTTACAACAATAAAAACAATTTGAACTACTTTTTGCATTTTTTTTTAATTTTTTAATGGATGTAGCGTTTGACTGAATCAAATTTACAAAAATTAAATGTTATACTCGTTGACTATTTCTTAATGTTAATACAGTAGAACCTCGATTATCCGACCCCTTCATAGGCAAAGCCAAGCTGGATAATTAAAATGATATATTTTAAAATGACATTTAGGTCCTTAAAATTAGGCCCTATAAAGATTTATTGGTTATTTATGGCAGAGAGTAATTAAAATTTATATTTTTTGCGACGTTTCGGTTTAAAAAAATACATATATATGAAGATTTAATAAAAAATCGAAACGACAAAAAAATAGTATAAATTTTAATTACTCCCTGTCCTAAATAACCAATAAATCTTTTTCGGTAAAATGATAAATATTTTAGCTCTGAATTAAATGATTATAAGTTGGTGTAATCAACTTGGAATAAAAAACTTAAGAAATTTTTATACGGAGTGCCCGTTTTTTGAGCTCCACCATGGGAGTCTCATTTATTAGGAATAAGAGATACGGGGTCGGTTAAATTTGGCCAATTTGCCCATTTTTATGCTGAACAATTATCTGAAAGAGAATTTGATGTATAATTTTTAGTTTTTAATTATTGAAAAAAAAAACTAAAATCTGTAACTTTAATTTTTATTTTGTCAAGCGAAAATCATAAGGACTAGATGTTTTTAACTAAGACGTTCTTCAGGCACTTTTTTACATGGAATCTGAATCTGTCATCGTATTTTCCAAAGCGTTCTTGATGGCATAGTTACAACACTCAACTTTGGTTTATCTTATGAACGCCATATTCGCTTTTTGTATTTTTGAAAAGTGTTTTTTTTTCTGATTACAACGATGTATTACGTGATATGATGGAATCTGATATGGTGATCAAAATGGAGAAAGCGAAGAGTGCTTTGGAAAAAACACCAACAATTGTAATTTTAAACAAACTAAATTTTAGCCGAAAAACAAAATATAATTTTCGACCAAATGTTGTGGTTTCTTGGTTTATTTTGACAAAATTTTGCTCAAAAACGAGCTAAATCGAGAGAAAATAACCTCAATATTTATTTATCTTTTACTTTTAGGTGTATTTTCACAAGTTCGTGCATTCTTGCAAAATAAATAAGTCTTTACCCAGTGCAAATAAGGTAACATCAATTTCAATTTAATTCTGTGATTTTTCATTAAATTTTAGATATTTTCTCGGAAAAAGCTTAGTTTTTTCCTCGAAGAAGGCTAAAAGCATTTTAGCCATAAACGAATAATAAACTAAACGAAACCAACAGCATTATTTTTTATCAAAATTTTTTGCAAAATGTTCTTGTACAATAAATAAGTCTCTGGTTGAAACCTGTTTGAAAAATCTAACATGCATCTACTTTCAAAAAACTTTAAAAAAATTTTGAACTGTTTTTTTTACTTGTGAGTGAAAATTTCCTTTCTGGCTTAAGCCAGAAAGATTTAAATCTTACTAAAACATCTAGAAAAGGAAAAATAATGGATTTTACTGGACGAAATTTAATGATTTTTCAGTGTGTTGTCACAAGAAACTAAGAATATAAGTTTAAACAAGTGATAATTGCTTGAAAAATATAAAGTGAAAACAAACATTTTTCGACCAAATTTTTAAGTCTTCTTGGCTTATTTTTAAAGAAGGTTTGCCCAAAAACTAAAGTGAATCAAGTAAAGCTCTTGCAAATTAAAGTTTAAACGTTCTACATTGCACGACAAACTAAAATAACATCAATTTGATCAAATTTTATGCTTTTCAGTCAGTGTTAGCAAAATTAATCAAAAAAGTTTTGTTTCTACTTCAAAAAATGTGCTTTTGTACTTTTCTACTTTTTGTAGAATTCAAGTTTTTTGGAATAAATTTTGTAAAATAAATGAGTATCTTTTTCAACAATTAATTAAACCAAGTGGAACCCGATAAAATACTAAGCATCAACTGGAATATAATTTAGCAAATTAAATTTGCAAACAAATTTGATATTTTTATTATTTGTCATTAAATCTCTTTGAGATTTCGTTGATCATATTTTGAAGTAATTGAGGAAAAAAATTAGGCTTAATCAGCTATTTCCATCAAAAAATCCTCAATAATTTAAAACGAAGATAAACGCAATTCAAAAAAAAAAATGAAAAAATTACTAGTTTAAGATTTTTGCTGATTTATGACAGGAGCTAGATGCGATCAAGAAATTTTCATTTTGGGTGACTGTATCTAAATAAGGAGGGAAAAGTACTTTGTTCAGCATAACACTTATTTGCATTTATGTTAATAATTTTTTTTTGTGAAACATGAAATATCTTTTCTCTTTCAAAATTTGTATTTTGACATCAAAAGCTTAGAGATCGTTAATTATTCATTACTACACCATAATTAAAATTTAATTGATTAACTAAGGGCCGGTTTACAGAAAGCGAAATTAAGATTTAATTCAAAATTAAACTAATTCGAATTAAGTTGCCATTTAAAATGCATTGACAAATGTCAAGTTAATCGCGATTAAAGTTTAATTGCGATTAAAATGTTCTGTAAACCGGCTCTAAATGAAAAACAGCAACAATTGTAAAACAGAATTCTTCAAAATTTTTCTTTATCACAAAAAATAGATAATTTATTTTAAATAATTTAGAAAATTAAGATGTTATGTTGAAAAAAAAATTGCTGTTTCCGCTCAGCGATTCAATCATGTCATGTTATTTAACTTATTTTAAAAACTTGGGCTTTATAACACTTTTGCAATTAATTAATAAAAACTGATATGTTTTAATTGTCAAGTTCGATCCTTAATGAATTTCTCTGTACACAACAAGAGAGTTTATTAGTTAACCAATAACTTATAATTACGGAGATCGTTATTTCGAAAACAAACCAAAACTGGCCATTCACAAACATATTTGTTACTGTACTGTTCCGGTTTGATGTCATTAAATTATTTACTTAGCAATTATTTTATGACAATTATATCAATTATATTGTACCATAATAAATAATTAGGTGTTTCCAACGGTTCATAAAATATTGATAAATCTATAACAGGAAAGCCAGGCAAATTACTTTCGTAAAAATAAGTAGCCAACGTATAATCTAAAAAAATGTCATTAGGAATAATAGACATTACTTCGACTTGGTTTACTAAAAGTCTTTCATATAGTAACACTAATAATAAGATGGATGGTGTTTGTTACAAAATAATATGCTAATCATTATCATTTTGATATTCATTATCGTCCAATTCTCAGACTTGAAAGCAGATGAAATCTATTTCATCCTACAAATAGTCAAGTCTGTCTTCATAAACCAACACTGTATTTACTACATTTCAAATAACACAGATTTTGATATAATAATATCAAAAGTGTTAGCAAACACTAGCATCCAGTTTACAAATATTGAAAAAAATGTTTCGAGTGATTTTTTATGCTCTGGATACATTATAACAACTGAAGACATTACAGAACTTGGAGATATAATTTTACAAGATTTGGAAACAAACGGTACAATTAAACCATACGAACGATTTTTAATATTTTATGATTCGGGAGAAAGTCTTCAAATTGAAAAACTTCTAATCGCCACCATGTTGTACGCCATTGATATCATCAGTGTTCAATTTCAAATGGCCAATCAGAAATGTACAAAAATCTACGTTAAGTCTATTTACAAAAAGAAAACGTTGGCAAGTTGGAATCAAACTTTTATGCACTTGGACACTGCACATTTAGTCCAACCTCTATGGACTCCTCAACTTAGTTACAAACACAGTAAGCCATTCGTTGTATCAACGTTCAACTGTAGTCCGTACTTTTACTTTGATAATGGGAATAGAATAAGTGGAGGTGTCGAATTTCAACTTATCAACACCATACTTGGGAAATATCCCAAAAGATTCGAAATGGTACAAAGTGAACAAATATTTCTTAAATGGGTTTTAGGAGCTGAGGCCGTTGCCAATAAATCAGCAGATTTAGCAACGTGTTCCCATTGGTTTATGGCACAGAATTTAACAAAAGTAGACACAACGTATCCTTTAACACAGATTTGTGTCACTTTTATTGTGCCTAAACCACGATTACTTCCGGCTTTTACATTCATCTGGCAACCATTTCCTGCACCCGTTTGGGCATTAACCCTTTCGATGTTTGTCTTAGTCTGGTTTGCAATTCTTCAAACTTCTCGAATTTACAAAGGTTTCAAAAAAGATGATTTCCAAATTAGGAAATTAAGAGACAACAGAATTGATACGTTTCTGCATTTGTTGCGTTTAATGACACTTGGAGGTTCAAACTTCATGTCTAGATCATCTGAAACTGCTCTAAGACTTTTATTTGCTACTTGGTTTTTGGTTTGTTTGGTTTATTCCACATATTATTCGGCTGGAATAACTAGTTCGTTGACAAACCCCAGACTTACCAACACAATTAAAACCATTAAAGATATGGTACAATATAACGTAAATTGGTTAGAAGAACCCTATTTAAAAAAATCATTTCAAAAATCACATTCCCAAAAATTGAGAAAATTGGGCGAGCTTGGTGTTCCCCAAAAAGGAAGTGATGTTGCAAGAATTGTTAAACAATTATCGAATTTGTATGTGACTGATACAGAGGATTTGGATAATTACGAGAAGAAACATTTAATGGTTTTGAAAGAATGTCTTGGTGAATTTTATATCGTTTTTCCCATACAGAAACGTTCCCCGTTTAAAGTTTTGTTTGATAAGTACTATGCCAGGTTTCAGGAACAAGGTTTAATAAGTTTTTGGCTGAGGAATATTACGTATTTTGATAATTCTCATGCTCGGTTTGCATCAATGTATTCTCTTTATTCGGACGACTTGAATCATCACAATATTGATGTAGATAGGTTTATAGGGGCAATTTATTTACTGTTAATTGGTTATTTAAGTGCTTTTGTTGTTTTTCTATACGAATATTTGGCATCAGTTTTGTCCAAACGAGCAAACTTGTAGCAATATCAGAGATAAAAAGTTATTTGCATTCTTATATTTTTGTGTATTTATGACCTAATAAAGTGAATTTATCGTTAAGATGTTATGTATTTTCATGATATCAATTTGAAATAATGTAGGTATAAACAAAAAATTCGTCAAAAAATAATACTTATTTAAAGAAAAAAACTAAATATTCTTAACATTTTCTTTCTGTGATTGTTTTAATATTATTCACAAACGCAACAACGTGGAAAAAAACTATAATTATTTAACGTACAGGATTTGGCAAAAGCATAAAACCAAGATTGTTTTGTCTAAACCACATAAAAAAATAAGATCAACAATTTAAAAATGTGTCCATTTTTGAAGAATTTTTTAAATGTTTTCAATTATGCTAAATAATGCATTTTTTTTTAATAGAATCATAGAATGACAATTTCTTTGGTTAGTTTTTTCTTAATAAATTATTAAAGTTCGGAGCATTTGGAGCTCGATGCGAAGATTTTCTATATAATACAAAAACAAAAATGCATTTTATAAAATTGTGTTTTTTCAAAATGATTACATTTTTAACACATTTGATAATATACTAAATATTTATTTCTTAAAGTTAAGTATTAGGCAAAAAACGCATGATCTCTTATTTTATAACTAAACCCCACATTGGTACTATTATTGTGAGTTTCAGTAAAAAGACTATGTTTTACATTTTCTGTTAGTTTTTTTTAATGTTAATTTTTAATGTTAGTTTTTAGGTTGCAGATTTGCAAAAAATACGAAGTGAAAATATTAAATGACTTTATTTGGAAAATTGAAGTAAAACTATCAATAATGGAAATGTTCTTCGATCTTCGATTATCTAACACCTTTTTTCGAAGTTAACCTATCCTATTATCATTTCCATTCATTAACAATTCATGCAAAGATTTTATTTCTACTTCTTTTGTAATCAGGTTTTCTTTTAATTCTGTCGATTAATTTCTATTAAAATATCATCAAATTTAATTAATAAATATATCAACAGTTTTTAGTTTCCTTATTAAAATATATGATAAACAAACATTTACTATTCCCCTTCTGAACCCAAAATTTTCAAATATTATAAACCAAATTTTTCTTCTCTTTGTTTATAAAACCCTCTAGTTGTTTTTGTGGATTCCTTCTTCTAATATTTTATTTTAAAATACAGCTTTTATGTCATAATAACATAATTTCTTACATCATTATTTTTCTTTTCTTGCCATTTCCAAAAAGGTTTCTTAATCTTGTTTGTCGAACCACAGGTGCAAACACTTGATCATAGTTTTCTCTACATTTTTGAAAATCTCCTGGTGCAGAATCGCTTTTATCTTCTGTATAAAAGCAACCTATTACTTTTCTTCCTATCGAAAGTTCTGTTAATAAAATCAATTTTTTTTTTCTTTATGAACTTTTCAAATTTTTTTAATTAGAAGTCGGTTCTTGTAAAGTGTGTACGACAGAATTGGCTTTGCACCTTACTGGTGGGTGTATATTAATTTTCCGTTAAGAAATTCTGTAATTTTCAATTTTATTAATTTGATTCCTTTCTTGGTTTTCTCGTTTACCACCATACGCACATTTATGTATTTATGTTTCTTTATTTTATTAGATAAAACTTTTTTTTCATTTTAGTATCTTTTACTATTTTAACATTTCTAAAAAAAATAAATTCTACTTGTTTCCAGGTTTCATCAACAACTACTAATTTCAGTGTGCCTTTTGGTTTGCTGTATTCATTGCTTCATTGTTCTTCCACAATCATACATCTTGACATTTTTAGAGCCTATTCCGTCTAAACTCCACATTAGTTCTAACAAAAATATTTATTTAAAAGTTGGTACTCAGCCATAATCCGTTAAGTTCTTCTCAATGAAAATATTTTCAAGATGGCGGCACTTTCGATTATGCCGGAAGTCGCTACCAACTTTCTAATTTTAAATGGAAAGCTATATTTTTTACTGCGCATTTGAATTACTAGAGTTATTTTAAGGCGGTTTTATCAGCTTTCCCTGTACCTAAATTTAACCATTTTCGGGATATTTAAAATTTTTTAATTTGCACCTGTCACTTAAAAAATGTTTTAGAGATTTCGAAATCATATTTGGAGAATTAAAAGAGAAAGCGTACATTCGTTCTCCAGTCTGTTTAAAATTAAGTTTGAACAACTTCAAGTAACCATAACTTATTTTTTTTAATGGGATGTTCCAATTTTTATTTTATTAGATGGAGAATTTTTTTCTGCATACTATACTTATTTGTGATAATTTTCAAGTTATGTTGGTGTTTTTTACATTGAAGAAAATCTCTTACTAACCACAGCTATTTTTAGATAGTTTGCCATAAAAACATTTCTCATTAAACAAACGACAAACTCTGTTCAAAATTGTGTTGTCCCTCGTGTGAAAACAAAATAAATTCATTGAATATTGGTTTGAAAAACTTTAATTTCTCACATTTTTTCGCGTTTCCATGACAATCTATGAGAAAAGGCCTATGGCCAATGAATTTCTCAATCCCCACAAAAAGTATAATTTCACAAAAGTATATCGAAAAAAATTGCTAAACTTAGATATAGGGTTATTGGGAAAATTAATAAGAACTCCCCTAAGAAATCCAAAAACACAATAAAAATATATCCTTATATTTTAAATTAACAAATCGAATGTGAATTACCTATAATAATAATCTGAAGTTCTGGTATCTTGAAAACTTTTTCATAGTGTGGGACCTAACCATGGGACCTAACGGATTATGGCTATACACAAATTTTTAACTGATTATTTTTATTAAAACTCACGATTAACAGATTAACAAAAAAATAGATTAACATATCTGTAAATGTTGACTGTTATTATTGAGATAACATTCAAAACAGAAAATAATAACTGAAAGCCCATGACCCAAAAGTAAAACAAAAAAAATTCCTTCAAGTTTGTCTAAATTAATAATTTGAAACACTTCTTGTGAATACGTTTGAAAAAATCTTTTCATAAATCTAAATTTTCTCTTATTAACAAAACTGTCATACCAATGATCGATAAATCCATACTCAATAAAAGAATGTATAGCTCTATTAAAAAGTATCAAATACGGTGAATTGACTTTCAAGGGAAAAAGACAATAAAAACAAGCAATTTTCTCCGAAAGAAGCTTTAAATTGTTTCTACCATATTGATCCAATATTTCCGAAAACATAACATAGCTTTCTTTATCTGTTGGAGGAATTTGAACCATCAATGCATGTTGACCATCACGCAGTTTTCTATTGCATTCGGAAATACTGGTTTGCATTTCAAATTGTGATGAAAGTTGTTGAAATAATTCGGAATTTGTGTCAAGCATCCAATTTTTTAAATAATCATCAGGGTCTAACCATTTAATGCGATTATCGGCAACGTCTTGAAGCGTGTTTATATTTTTGGAAAAACGAGGAAATCGCAAAGAAATTGTTAATCCGGCACAATAATAAACTGAAATAAGCATACAAAAAATTGATACACTAAGCAATAAAATTTTAAGAGTAAAATGTACAGTTGATGGAATACGATAAATAGAACCCAAAGAACAAATTCTCAAAGTGTAAGTTATTGCCAGTGAGATATCATGTTTTAACAGACTTTTAGTTTTAAATAGTTGGTCGATAATATTTGATGTAAGAAAAAATATTGAAGAGAAAAGCAACAAAATGAACATGTACAACGACCACAAATCCAATTGAAGTGCCTGGAAGATAAAACTGTAATTTGGTAAAAGTTTTGAACGGTGTATTAATAATGTTCTACAAGTTGTGGTATATTGAACTGAATTTGCAGTATTGTACTGATAAGCAGCTGCTAACCATTGTGAACAAATCGCAATATCATATTTATTATCAACAACTTTTTGAAGAGCTTTGGCGTGCAAATGTTCAGAGCTGTCTCTATGAGTTGTGAGAAATAAGTACTGTGTAGGCCATTTCAATACAATTTCATTTAGTATTTTTATGTCAACTCCTTCAAACATTTTTTTCCGTTCGTTGAACATAGCATAAGGAGGACAGTTAAATAGAACAACAGAAAAGTTTTGGTTCAATCTATTCAAAACTTTTTGGGGCATCCATTCTTGTTTCCTTAAAAATTCGTTTCGTATTTGAAACCCATCATTAATTATTTTATCATAATGAAGAGAAATAATCCTGAAGTTTTCGTCCGAAGAACGCAAGACCATATTATTGTCTCGAAATGTGTCAACGAGGAATAAATTTAAATTATGTAGTTCTGAAGCAGCTTTCATTTCTTTCTTGTCCACTTTTGTCGAATTGTCCATAAATAAGAGCACTTGGTTATGGGGCTTGAAGTACAAATTTACGTTTTTCATGGAAAAAAGAGTTAAGAGTGTGTTTTCATTACTGCACAAAATGATATATCCACTACAGGTGTATGGTAATGTGTGTAATATTTTTATGTTGTCCAATGTTGTTGATATTATTTGTAAGCTTTGTATAGCTTTCGAAATCAAGTTCGAATAACTGACATAGTCTTCAATAAAATAGACACAACTTGTGTTTTCAAAATTAAGATTAATTAGGTCAATCAGTAACTGAATATTTTGATTGTAATTAAAGCATTCTGATTTCAATACAAAAAATGCAGACAAAAGATAAAAGTATCTACACTGCATATTTTTCACAATTCTCGTTACAATTGCAATTGATTTGTCCCGTTTTGTTTCTGTTTGTGTAGGGAATTTTCCGGGTTATCGTGTAAATAAATTGTGATAATTTATTAACAAGTCATTACACAAACGTCAGTCGCGTAAAAACATTCTTTGATCACAACAAGTAAATGATGACGAATGAAGGTTTTCACTTCTTATGGTTTGAATCAGTCAGTTGTTTTTCTATACCGATTTTTGAGAACTTTGAAACTTTAGTTAGATATTAAAAAAGATTGTAAAAATTAGAAATTATTGTAAAATAAAGTATTGAAATCTCGTAATTTACGATACATTTTTTATTAATTTCTACCACAGGAAAAATTAAAACATAATTTTTGTTGAAATAATTGTCTGTGGTGGAGTTGCTGTGGTGGTTATGGTGTAGTTTAAAATGGTAACAACAATGCTCATGGATAGTGTGAATTGTTGCTGAAATTAACTTTTAAAGTGAAATATCTTTTTAATTATTAACTTTAGGCATTTGAAAGTAACTTTGTGTTTTTAGATAGACAATTTAATAATCTTTGAGAAGCAAGGACAAAAAATAGGGTGTTCCATTTACCTTTTTCAAGTTATTCAACTTTTAACAAACTTCTTATTTTACTTAGTTATTATTTAATAATCGATATTGTTTAGAGCACGAACAAGCGATACCGAGTAAATTCTTTTATAGCTTAATTTAATAAACGAGTTGATTTCACTGACTGCAGATTGTATCATTCTGGTGACAAAATTTGAATTCATTGCATCAAATTTAACTTCAATTTTGAGTAACAATAAAATGTAGTGTGATTTAAATGCAAGAAAAACGGTAGAAATTCGGTAATAGTCAGTTGTAAGTGATACAGTAGTGATACATTTTTTGTCTTCAAGAACGGGAGTCAAGAGCTACAGAATTTTTCTCTCTGTGAAGCCCTATAAAGCAGGAATTAAGATTTTAAACAAAAAAATCACTCAGACATGATAAAAAAAATGACACCCTAAAGATTAGTTTATAAATTAGCTGGATATTGTGTAAACTCTCTGAACAGTTTGTAAACTAACCTACTTCTTGTTAGATTTTCTACTCGTTCCGACCACAAAGTGGTCATCCTCAGGTGAGAATATAAACGATGACCAACATCAAAGTTGCCAATAAAATTGTAAAGTTTCATAGAAAATTGCAGTTAAATTAGAAATTTCCTTATATTGGTTTGTTGTAAAGGTTAGGACGTTTTGCACACGTAAACATTTCCAGAATTTGAAGTTTTTTTTGTTAAACAAAGTAGAAAATTCGTCGAACATCCGCTATTGTTCTGGATTTCCAGGAAATTATGTGAAAATAATTAACAGAGTGTACACTTAGTTTGAAAATGCTGTTTTTTTTTACTTATTTTAAGGGTTTTAAATCGTTCCTAAATAAAAAATAAAATAAATTTCTCCGATTCGTCTTCTCAAAAAAAATGGAATTACTGCAATGTTCAAAAACTGAATTGTATATCAAATGATTAAAACTTTAAGATTGTATGAAAAATGCGTTATTTTCCCTAATCTGTAAACACTTTTCAACAAAAAACTTACATGTTGGAAAAAATGTGCCAAGCGAACATAAAAATTTCAAAATTAAATTTGGATAACGTTAATTTTGCCTGTTTAAAAAAAATAAAACATATATAAGATGCTTGTCAAAACAATGAAAACAACGAAAATTTTCATCTAAAATGCGTTATTTGATAAGCATTTAAGAAAATTTTTCACTGACAAAGTTATTTCAAAGTTTGAACTACTATTTCAAAACAAATTCAAAATAAAATGAAAGAAAATTTTTTACCAAAAAGTACGAAATGAATTTACGATTTTTATTCGGTTTAAGACATTCACGGTTTAAACATGCATAAGAGCACTAATTGTAAAAATATTTTTTGGGATGACTTTTTGATTTATTTTAAATTATTATTATTATTTGCCCGGCGCATCTGATGGATGACGAACAAACTACAATAACACGTCTAGAAAAACTAGAAATGATCAAACTAGATATGCAATTTTTATATAATGTGTCGTTTATTACTGTTTGCTACATTATTTTATTGTGGTTACTTTTTTAAATTACTTAATATATTTTTTTAAAAAGCCACGTCTCACCTTAACTTATTTCCACGTATACATAGTGTTTCAAAAGTGAACTACAATACAAACTTATGTTTTTTTAACTTATTTGAAGTTCGGTTATTTTAAAAGGGTTGGAAAAAATCAATTAGCTACAAACGACACATTATTATGTGCTTTTACATTTACATTTCATGTTATCATATCTTTTCTTTCTTTATGTTTTTTTTTAATTCTTGTTTCATTCTGCCCAAATATGTTTGATATGCAATTTTAGAAATATTTTCCTTTTTATACAAAAAAAATAACTCAACACTATATTTTTTAAGGTAAATAACAACATTTAATAAGTTATCGCTAAGTAAATACTCACGTCCTAGAAAAACATCACCAAATTGCGTTTTCTGTTTGAGATTTTTCCCCAAAAGATATTTCGGTTTTGGCTTGCAGTGTGAGGTAAAACACAAAGCTTCCGGATGTCGGAACTCCCACATGGCTTGCCATATTTTAAGTCCATTCTCTAAACGAAAATTTTGGAAATCCGATTCTTTCAAATGGTGACACATTGGAGCAAATAAATACACAAAAAGCTAAAAAATTGTTTCAAAAACGGGATCAAATTTTTTATAAATTAATACTTACTGTTATTGTTGGAATAGAAAACAAATAATAGAATGGTGATGAGTGGAAAATTCCTTTTTCGTAATCACTATCCGCACATTCTTCTGCTGCATCCAAAATAATCCAATGTAAAGTGTACATTAGTTTTGTTTCAACAGCTCCTAGACTTTGAATATTTCCGTCTTTCATTCTAATGACCAAAAAAATTATTGTTATTTCAATAATGCATGAAAATAGAATAATTTTTTTACCGAGTAAATAATAAAGATGCAGTTGAATGCATGACATGTGGAAGGGAAGCTTGTATTAATTTCCATCTAGGTATCGAACGAATTGCTTCACACAAATCAGGTTTTAACCCACTTTGAATATTCTGTACTAACACTTTTTCAAATATTTTACACGCTTCTTTAAGTTCCTAAAATACATATTTAAAAATTTGTCCGTTTTCTGGTTTTTATTTTTACATGATGACCGGTCATTGAATGTTGACAAAACTGTAAAAATAATTTTCATAAAAACAATAATTCACTATTTTCTGTTATATTACCATGCATGATGCTTCATGTAATTTTCCTAATTTGGGTTTAACAAATGGGCTACGGAAACAATAATTAGATTTTTTCTTATTTTTCACTTTTCTGTTAAAATACCTGACTTGTCTCCATAAAAACACTTGAATGGGAATTGGGAGAGCTTCATCGTTGAAATTGTTATCACCAGATGATCTATCAGAATCTGGCATTTTTATTTTGTCTAAAGTAACTTTTTTACACTTGAGTTAAACGAAATCTTTGCAATTTTCTAACAGCATCTCAAGCGGTATTGAAAGATACTGAGATACTGGGCGCGCTCACATTTTGATACGTCTACGGTTGGAAATATTGATTTGTTTTCATCCCAGCCCCTAGCCAGAGAAGCGAGTGAACATTTGCGTATGTAAATGTTAATGATAGATCATTTAATTCGTCAGAGTTGGACAATCCACTTGATTCAATTCAATTCAATTTATTAAAGGCTGAAAAAAATTTTCATTCCGCCTTTTCTCATCCAGCAAATGCAAATTAACAACCAACTTCACACAAGCTGACAAGGCAAGTTGAGTTATTTTGACTTCTTTTTAACTCTATCACCCTTTAAAAAATATCCAAAACTTTCAAATTCACCTTGTACATGCTACGATAGTCATGTCATGGCTACGTATTTAAACTTCTTTATCTGTAGAAATTGAAAGAAATCTGTTTTCTTACAGGTAATAAATTTATTTAAAAAAAGACGAACACATTGTTTAGCCAACTAAAATATTAATTCTCTTTGCAACAAAAATTGATATTGGCTAATTTAGCGAAAATAACAGCGTAAAATTGCCTCGTCATCAATAAAAAAATTTTGGGATACTCTTTCAAAGTGTAAATAATTTTTGTCACCATAGTCTTAAGTGCTTTAGAAACGATTTTTTTATAAATAAAAAATCACTCACATATTATGTATAATTAGTCTGAATTTTGAAAAATTTTGTATTAATTTATTGCTAAATTAACGAGATGAGCCGATGCGGTTACCTATGTTTTTTGTTAAAATTCTGAAAGATGTTGTGAAAAAATATTTTGACACGTGGACACCACCAAAAATATCGATGCAAACGCAAATTTGAAACTGAGTTTTGTTCATTATTTCGCTTCGAAAAAATACACCTCAAGTGATTTTATAACAAGTAAGCATATTTAGTTAATACAGAGTGATTTTTTAAAAACGAGCCACCCTGGGTGATATTCATAAAAATTATTATCTACTTATACGTAAGTATTAGCATTTATACTCAAATCCATATTCATAAAAAGATGTTTGTTCTTATGAGCAAATGCTTACATTTACTACTATGCTTGCTTGGTTACCGCCAGATTTGTCACAAATCGACAATTATTTTATAGTTTGGACTTTCAAAATGTAAATCAGCCTATGAAATTCTTAGCTAGATTTCTGGAGTGCCAGGTCGCCCAGATTAGAAACAGAAACATGACCGTTTCATGATTTTCTAAGCATTTCCGAACAAAAATTTTCAAATTATATTGTTATTTATTATTTATCAAGACCTTGATGTTGATATGATGGTATCACTAGTTTATGATACGATTTTTAATGTCATGGAAAAATTTGTTCCCAAAAAACTAGTGAAATTTAACGGATCCAGGTACCCAAAATGGTTACAAAACACAAAAAAAAAGATACAAAAAAATTTCCCTTTCCGAAAATGTCTAAAAAAGTAAAGGATGCTACTTGAAATTTTAAAGTAGGAGTGGCTAGCGATTAAGGGGTAAAACCTAAAATGTAACTAATGTTGGTTTTGAACTTCCCCCTCGCGATCCTAATCCACCTGTTTTTGCTTGAAAATAGATTTGCTCACTGTCAACAGTTATTGAGACTGGCTCCTTTTGAAATGAATGCCCTGTATAACAATTATTTTATTTTTACCAAATTATTGTAAGCAAATACTGCATGGCACGATTGCTGCTCTGTTAATAACAAATTCCTAGGAGGAAAGTAGATAGGAAAATCCCTAAGGAAATTGGAGAAAAACGCGAAAATGTTAAAATAGTACCGGTATAGTACTAGGGGCAACATCTAACAAGAGGTAGTATGACCAAAATTACAGTCTACGGTAAAATACCAAAGGTTCTTCCATATATTTTCCGTATTATTTAAACAAACAAAATTTGTTGTTACACAAAATTCACTCCATTGAGTTCCAAAAATAACTTCAGATCTAACACCAATTTTAGAGTTTAACTTCTCTTTCAGGATATTTGGGAAAATTTCATAGCGTTATTGTATTGTTTTCATTTAAATCAACGATTACCGAATTTAATGTTAAATAATAATGAAATTGCCAATCGGAAAACACCTAAATTGTGAATTAATAATAACATTAAGAAAGTTAAACGAGGTTTGATTAAATGCCAGGACGTCACAAGAGTCAAATTTGCATAATTCCGCATATGTGGAAACAATTTAACACTTAACAATGGTGAGAGGTAAGCGAGTTAGCGTAGCTTACGCAAGATTAGCCCTTGGTTTTGTGGGGGATTCGATTTTTGACTTTCTTCTGAGTAAGTAGATTTTATGCTGCTTTTAAATTTTTATTAAGGAGGCCCCCGAGAACTGACAAAATCAAACTTTCAAATCAAAAAAATTCTGTGTTTTTACACTTTTTTACTTTTATACAAATCTGAAAATCGACAACAATTTTCAACCGGAAACCATTGTGGCGCCTCCAACTCGTAAATAAATTTTGTAAGCGGTAATTTCTAAAAAAGTCGTTCTCAAAGAAATTTTTCTAAAGGTTGTTTTATCCTTGCTACTGCTAGTATCGGGTTCAATTTTTGCAAAAATATTTAGAATGATGTTGTGCAGATATGGTGTATTTTTTCCGATCTGTGCAGTATCTTGCGTTTTGCACCCTAGTCTCAGATCAACAGATCAAAAAAAAAAACGGATTCAGTATTAAACAAAAAATGTGTAGTTTTGTGGGGAATAAATTTTTAATCATTTTGCTTTTTGTTTGGTACTGTTCCGTAGTCTATCTTTTGAGATATGTATAAAAGTATGAACACAACATTTTGACAGTTCTTGGGAGCCGACTTAATATTATAATAATATTTTGAATAATATATTATATATTCATATTATAGATATTTTAAATATTTTGAAGTCATTTAGTAAAAATTATCGTTATCATTCATCTCATAAATTTTATCGTAACCACAAAGTTATTGATCATTTAAAATTTCGGAAACAAGCAATTATTTAAATTCTTCACACTAAATCAGCTATTTCAATTTTTAAATAAATCGTTTTTAACTTAAAATAACTCGCAACAAATAATTCCATTTTCGATGCAACGGTCATAGCTTTAAATTACAATATTAAAATTTGTTCATCTTTTTCGCTTCAAAATTATAAATTTGTTACAACAAATTTGAGTAAACGGCATCTAGCAAATATTCAACAACAATCAAAATCTAAAACCAAAACCCACGATGTTTACTCAAACTGTTGTACAGGGTGCTGCATTTTGGATGTCCGAATACGGGATCTCCGAAATTAAGAGGTTTAGAGAAAAACATTCTCGGGTCCGTTTTTTGAGAAAATAATTTTTGTCAAAACCGCATCTCGCTATCGTCTTTTGTTTTTGACTTATATACAGAAGTTGACATTTTAGCGAAATCTTAAAAAATCATATCTTCCTTATTATAAAAGATACACGTTTGAAATAAAGACATTATACAGGCACTTTTTTCAGAAAATTAAAAACGTTATCAGAGCTTTTTTTCAACCATTCGTTTAACTGTAATAAATAAGTGATAACATAAAATTGTATTTTTAAATAGGAATCATAGTTATGACATTTTCGAAAAGCTTTGTTTTTTCTGATTTGATATGTCTATTTGTGTAATACATTAATTTTAAATATTTAAGAAAAAACAAAACACTTCGCTTTTTCTTTATAGTAGGCCATGAAAAAATGTTGGATTTTTAATGAAAACTATGAAAATTGTATTACCCAACAAGTATTTATAATTTAATGATTTTTTAAATCCTAATTAATTTAAAAACAGCATAAAAAATTTTATTAGAATAAATTTTTGCAATTATTAAAAACTATTTGTTTTCATATTTAAAATGGCAAGCAAATATGAAATGTCGGAAGAAGAAAAATCTTTTTAATTGTATGATTGCGTATCAATAAAATTTTATTTTACCAAAAAAATGACAATCCAAACACCAAAATCAAATTCCATCTGCGGTAAAAAAATACACAACATTATCCACACCTCCATTGCACTTCACTAAATCATACAAAATTGCCATCAAATGATAGTGACACTAAAAAAGTGACAACTTTCTGCACACTTTTTTGTGTAATTAAAATGTGCGACGCTCGTATATTTGTTCAATTGAAAATAACTTTAACGTGGCATATTTTTATAATTTCACATTTTTTACTTTAATAACCGTTCACAAAATTTCTAGATTATTCACAGCTTTTATGTGAAATAATTTTTCCATGGCCAACTACTTTCAAATACTTTAAATATATTTTTATCAAAAATATATAAAAATATCAAACTATATTTATATTGTTTTAAGTTCAGAAAAAAATAAACTTTTCGAAAATATCATAGCCAACTATGATTCTCATTTAAAAAATACAACTTTATGTTATTACAGCTAAACGGATGATTAAAAAAATCGCTGATAACATTATTAAATTCCCCGTAAAAAAGTGCCTAATAAAGTCTTTGTTTTAAATGTGTATCTTTTATAATGAGGAAAATACGAATTTTTTAAGATTTCACTAAAATGTCAACTTTTGTTTATAAGTCGAAAACAAAAGACGATAGCGAGATGCGGTTTTGACCAAAATTATTCTCTCAAAAAACGGACCTGAGAATGTGTCACTCGTTTTTCTATAAACCTCTTAGTTTTGGAGATCGCCTATTCGGACATCTAAAATGCAGCACCCTGTACACAAATAGTTAAAATTTTCGTAGTCAAAAAAATCATAGGAAGTAGAAAAAATTTTTTGCTAGTTAAGGATAAGTTTAGAGTAAAACAATTTCTCTTCCGCAACGTGTTGGTGACAAATAAAGCAAAAAATGTTTCTCTTTTGTGCAAAAATCAGAAATTACAGGCTTGTGAGTCGGCCATCTTCATGGGAAGGGTCGCAGTCCTCGGTGACACTCATCTCCAACAATGTAATTCCCGTCCCAACGGCAAGTACTTTCACGTACTTGCAGTCTACTACGGACGATCGAGCAGACAATTATCCGTGGTTATCTGTAATAAACTGATATCGCGAAATGGCAAAGTTCTGAACAAGTCTTTGTCAGAGTTCGTGGACGTAAAACCCGTAAAAAAAAATTGCTTCTACATTTATTCCGATTGATTTGTAAGAGCTTGTATGTCCGGGTTCTGTTCGTAATTTATTTTAGGTGTTGGTCACCTGACTTTTACCGAAGATGATATTCCGGCGCTAAGGCGTAATAATTCAATATCAAAGATTTCGCGAGCATGTTATAATCCGACTCTGCTACAAGTAGTTAAGAAACGCGCTGTTAGTTACCTGGATCATGTAGGTTTGTACAGTATCTTCTGACACGACTCGTAGGTTAAATTTGCCGGACATTATTAAATTAAATTGAATTAAATCTTCTCCCATGCGTTTTGAGACTACTTTGGATCCGGAGTTGAGTTATAGAAAAATCCTGAACCCTTTTTGATAAGAATGTAAATAAAAAGACTCATTATCACTATGAGAGTGATATCGGAAGCCACAATGTAGGAAATTAATTTGCAAATTAATTAACTAGACGAGCCAAATAATTTCGAGAATTAAAAGTAAAATTCAAGATTATTTAAATAAATTGTAAAAAATTGGAACATAAATCAATCATCAATCACGGTCTCACTACAGTACCTTCAATTATTCCACTAGTGGTGGAATGACCTTCATTATTCAACCCAAACACTGTCGAATGAGTGGTGTAATAACGCTAATACAAGGCAGTTGTAGATAAAACCTTTTGAAAATGCAAAAATATATAGGTTTATTAACAAGTACAAAATAGGTAACAATTACATTTTAGACTTAAAGATAAGGTTGCCAACCGTGGAACAGTTTTGATAAGTTTGCCGGATCCATAGCTTGCTGGATCAACGTTCCCACTTGATGCTCAACTGTCATTAATTTGCCCTTCTCCAGCCCTTGCAACTTATCCTTTAGCCTCAGAAGGGCTCGTTCGGCAGTCACATTAACATCTATAACACGATAAATTAAAATTTGATCCAAAAGACCATTGAGTTCAACCTTTAGTTATCTCATCGCGATCAAATGACATATTGAGAAAAGAGTCATCCAAATCAACTTTTTGTCTTTTATTTGCCTCGGCTGTGCTCACCGTCCAATCATACAATGGGTCATACAACAAAACTTCCAAAATGGTTATGACAGTCTGATAATTCTGTCTCAAAACTTCAACTGTTTTTTCACATGCCCTCCGAAATACCCCCTCCACTCCCGAGACGCCCATTCCATCTACCACATCCCGACTTAACCTAAATGGAACGGTTTCGGGTGTCGGAAGTACCCGCCCTTGCTCAAACGCGATTCCTATCAAACTAAAATAACAAAAAAGAAAAATCAACTTTGGAACAACTAACCAAAATCAATATGGACGACTTCGGCTGTATTTTTGTCAATAAGAATATTACTGACGTGACGGTCACCTATACCTAGGATATAGCCACACATGCTCGATGTGGCAACACTGTGAATATACGCACGGCGACGTTCGTACCATACAGTAGACTGTGGAAAAGTCGCTTCAAAAAATTTATGAAAAACGGGTTTGATATTTTGACAGATATTGTTAAAGTTACGGAGACGTTCCTCGTTCGACAAATTCGCAGCGTTCTGAAAAAAAGTATGTAGTAATTGGTGGGCGTGATCAAGGATATGATCGCAGGATGACAGGTCTGAAAAATTACGTTTTTTAAGGACTAATCCTGAACTAGTCCAGGATCTGTTTAAGTGCATGGGCGGTTCTGAACCAGTTACGGATTTGTTGATACGAAAAGATACATATTGTAGAAACAACCAATTTACAAACGTTATTTTACAAACACACTTCGCTGCAAAATTAGGGGATAATTCAATATTTTCATCTTGGCATAAAAGATTTGTATAAACTTATACTTATATTAAGAAAAGAAAAACATTTTTACTATTTCTTGTGAAATTTTAATTTATTATATTTATTTGATTATTATTTATTTTATTTATGTTATATTTTATTATTTCTTGTGAATTTTACACACAAAAACTAAAAAATAGAAAAAAAAAATTAAAACTCATACAGGTGTCAATTTAATTTTTTTCATTTTTCACACAAAAACACGAAATCGTCACAAAAATGCACGTCATAAATACATGTAGAGAACGTTGTCAATTATCTGATACGAAAGTCGCCAGATAGTAACTCTTATTGAAGGATTTTCTCAAGAAGAAGTTGGTCAAAGATTGGTTGTTCAACAATCAAGTAGTCAGTAGAGCTTGGCTACGTTACTGGAAGGAAGAACGGCAGCTTCCGTGTAGACCAAAGCAAGGTAGAAAGACAAAACAACAAATGCAGAAGACCGACTTTTACGAATTACTTAAAAAAAATTAAACTCTAGTTCAAAGTATGTCTGTACAAATGAGAGCATGGGTAACATCAAGAGCAGTCTCACCCTTTATTATTAACTGTTTTCAGTTAATTTTTATTTCTTCAGTTCTACGCCCATTTTGGAAAAACTAGTGAGTAACTAGGCTCTTAAAAAACCTACAAGAGTAGATTAGTATTTGCGGTCCCTGACATAGTAGGCTTTGCATGATGTCGGCACTTATTTTTCTATGAGAACTATCATTATTAATTAGTTGTTGTGCCAAGTTTTGTTTAGGTGCGTGTTGTTCTTTAAAAGTTATTAACAGTTAAGCTGATCGATGAAACATTTTTTTTAAATAGGAAAAAAGTGAACTCAGAGCGGTGATAAAATATTTGCAAAAAAGGGATTACCACCAACTGAAATTCACAAGAATATGACAGATCTATTAGTAGACTCTCCTTCTTCTTACCAAGTAGTAAAAAGCAAAGTATAGAGTGATATCAATCACAGGTTTTCCACCTCCATGCAAATTTCGAATTCAACCGGGGGCTGGAAAGATTTTGGCCAGGGATCTGGGATACAGAAGAAATTCTAATGATCGATTATATGAAGTGTGGAAACACAATAAGGGAGCGAAAAAGACCAGAAAAGCTGGCACTCAAAATTTTGTTTCATCGGGACAACGGTCTGGTCACAAGAGCTCCATTGTCGTGGCTGCCATACAGAATCCTGGCTTTGAAATCCAAGAACACTCTCCATATTTAACAGAGCTTACACCCAGTGATTATTATCTATTTCCAAAATTAAAAGAAAACCTGCGTAGGAAAAAATATGAAGACTATGACCGCAGGAAATAGTTGGTTTGACAAGCAACCGGAAAACTTTTTATTGAAAGACACTGAAGCGTTGGAACATCGATGGACCAAGTGCATTGAAGTCCAGGAAGATCATGTTTATATCAGTAACCGTAAATATTGATCTACTCTGATATTTTGTGTTAGTGCCAAAAAAAAATACATTCAAACAAAATTTTCAAAAAATATTAAATTTTAGTTATTATTCCTCAATTTTGCGGCGAAGTGTAATTTAGATTTGCTTAAACTACGCAACCATTTCGAAAAGTATGTTTTCAGTCCTGTCTATTTTATGATCGTAATAAGAACTTACTTTGAAATCCGCACGACATCTCCGGGGCGTGCGATCCATTGGTCGATACTTGACATGTGCACCGCTGTCTCCATCTTCACCTGTCAGATATACACCAATAGGCATCGTATTCTCCACCCATTCGAGAATGCCACTTCTCTTAGACAAAGGTACTATTTTATAGGTCCGGATTAACAAATTTCGCGTTTGTTTATTAATACCGAGAAGGCTGTTCATTATGGTGAACACTTGCTGCATAACAGCGTCTTGTCTTAAGTCATCTTGACCTTTAATCAATTGGGTTCGATTAATACCATCTGTTCCCTTACAAATAATCCTCTTCGGTGCGTTAATTCCTCCTACGTTCTGGTAGGAATCGCCGAATTGCGAAATTCCAACGATTTTACTGTAAGTGGAAAACTTGGAAATCGGGAGATTATAAGTCGGTACAAGAACATCGTCGTAGTTTTGTATTTTACGAATCTTACAACGTTTTGGCACTTTGTAACTGCCATCATCGGATGTGTTTTTGTAATACGCCAACTCGATCACCGCCTCCGATACAAATTCCATTCGTTCAATCAAATTCGACAAAGTTTGGTTTGTTCTCAATCGGTCAAGAATAATTCTGGCGTTTTTTGCCCTGCCGTCGTTTACGGCGGCTTTCGATTCGGCATAATCGCGGTCTTTGTTAGATAAAGCAAGAGCGAGGATCAAGGGCAGCGTGTGGTAAGGATGGTCTCTGGCACAATTCTCAATTATATTATTGACAGTTTGACTAAATGTATCACAAGAGGTGCCCCCTATATGAGGTACAATCTGCGGCAAGATTGATATATACTTGTAAGTCGGAATTTTTAACACATCTTTTTCTAAAAGGGTTCGAATCACATTATTCGATCGATTTTCGAGCAACAGTGACATAAGACGAAAAATTGTAATGTTATGTTCATCACTGCCGATCAAATTCAACAAATAATACCGAAGGGCAAGTTGAAGCAAATCGTTTTTTTCTGCCTCTATACTCCTGATTTCAGTCTCGTCGATGGAACTTTGTTTTTGTTTAATCGAGACGGCTTTACGTTCGTCTCGAGTCGCTTTCTTCAGATTGACTTTACTTACGGTCTCTCTTGCTTTATTCATGTTCTCTTTCTTCTTCTGAAAAATGTCGGATTTAATGTGGGACATCACATCTTGGTAGCCTTGATCGGCAAATTTCGCTAATTGATGGAAAGTGTCAAGGATTGATTTCTGATCCTCGATTGACTTCTCTGGAGTTGTTTTAAGTATATCCAGGGATTTTTGAAAATAATTCTGGATGATTGTATGGTAATTTTCAGATGAACTTTCTGCCATCCATTCGCCTGTCATTTTCAAAGCCATTGCGTGCAATCTGAAAAAAAATTCTAGAGATATTTGGGGTTAGTCTGTTAACTATACAGGTGGTCCAGCTCAGTTCCCGTCTTCTGTAGATCAGTTATTAGTTCATTAGTTAGTTATTATTTGATATTTTGTAGACATTATTTATAATCTAGGACACATTTTAGGAAAATATTTTTTTTATTATACAGAGTGTCCTAACCTTAAGTATTTTACGTCATAATAATAATTCATTCAGGGATTAGTATCCACGGCTTATAGAATTTTTTTTATAAATAACATTTGAAGGTGAATAATGATTAATGAAGAATGGGCTTTACCAATTCGGTGGGACACTTTGTATAAGAAACCACTAGTACCTAACTTGTTTGGAAAACAATTTCCCACATTCGCATTTCATTTTATTTTGCAACAAAGTGCTTGTAGCAATTTAGATTTATATTTCGTCATAGATGAATTGTTGAAAATTTTATTTCTGTTTTGTACCACAATGTACCCAAGAGGGATGAAGAGAGGGCATCCCTCTCGGGCTTCAAAGGCCTCAAGAATTGTAGCCACCACACTTTCTTCATTTTTGTACCTCTTTCTTTGCAGTTTTGGTCTTTCTTAGTTTCTCGTACCTTTTCATTGCTTTCATTGTATGGTTCAGTTTCTGGTCATTTATCTTGTTGGAATTTAAAGTTATCAGACAAACGTCACCAGTCACGAGTCGTCTCCGCTAGAGTTCCTAATATAATTCCCAATATAGGAATTATAGTTTATTATATTTATTTCCGCTTCCATTTCCCTAAGTGTTGAGTACTTGTGGTTAGAAATAATCGGTTTTCTCGAAGCCATCCTAAGTCATCAGGGAATAAAGTTCTACCCCGAGCTGCAATTTTCCATCGCTTACTTCGGAGCAATCGTCGTATTTTTGTAAATAACCATATTTTGGGATTCTAAACACAACTCGAATGATTACTACGTCTCTGCTACTTCAAGTCTTCAAATTCGAGTCATTCCCTTTCGATAAGGTAAATAATTGTTTACTTATTTCCTCTCGGCAACCCCACTGTATAATACAGGGTATTCCCGACAGGCCAATCGTTTTCCGTAGCTTGGAAAACCTTTTGTAGCTGACCCCACGTAAGACCACAATCTTCCATCTCACTTCGGTTAAACTAAATTTTCACATTATTGTTTCATCGATTACTAGTTAAGCATATTGTCTGTAAACGGAAATTATAGTTATAATCGCCGGCTTTTACGTCAGATGACGCCCCTTAGTTGAGTTACTAAATTTAAATTGAAATAATTCTGGTTTTTGAGATTAAATAAATGTGAGTATGTTTAATTGTTTTATTCTGTTAAACCTGTCCCGTCTCCAATGCAGTTTATCCAGCAACCTAACACTATTTTCTGTTTTGCCGAAAAAGTTGTTATATGCTCATGTGGGAAATTGTATCTTCCAAACACGTTTGGATAAATATTTCGCGGTTATCTCCAGCGTGCAAAAATAGTTAATTATTTAACTATTTTTGCACGCTGGAGATAACAGCGAAATATTTATCTAAAAGCTACGAGTACAAGAAACTAATGCATTTAGTAATAAACGCTCATTCTTGTGTGATTATAACTTTTTTTCTAAACAATAAAAATATGCATTTAGCAGAGACCGCACCCTGTATGCACTTTATGCGATACTCACCTCGGATCGACGTTCTTGTTGGTACAAAAATGCCTCAGAATGCATTTCGCAGTGACGTCATCTTTAATACTCCAACTTAATTGCGCTTCTTCAAACTGGATTCTCGCCATAATATCACTTGACGGCTTTAAGGAGTTCATTTGTTTCAAAATGCGAGATGCTTCAAACGAGTTACCCTCAACTCGTGCCAACTCTATATAAATTCGTAAATACAACTTGAAATCCACAAATTTAGTAACTTACGCGCGTAACCTAGAATCATATCCACAATAACTTCACTCAGGCTATGTTTTTTTATCAGTAAGTCTCTCAAGAGAACTATCCTCTGAGCCTGAATCGGTTCAACATAACTATAATCATTAGAAATTATTTCATCTTGTGACTTCCATTTCAAGAGGATTTCAATCAACTTATTTTCACTTAAAGCCTCGGCGAAGTCCTCAATCTCTTTAAGTGCTTGCAATCTTCCCAACGCATCATAAAAATGTTTGGTACTTTCCATATTAGCTCCAATAAGCTCTCCCACAACACTCTCCCATCCCTTTTTCATTGCTTCAACAAAGCCAAATTCGTCCCCTTCTCTCTTTGCCTTAATCGCATAAAATTTCCATTTATCATAATTATCTTCCCCCGAATCCAACACCTTGTTGCATTCCCACTGTCCCAACCTCCATAAACTCTCATAGTTTGTTTCACCGTATGCGTCCGAACAAAACAAACTTAACTGATACATTTTCCCCCTAATCAAACTACTGATCAATGGACGAATGCCGGCTCCGTCCATAGGTGACACCTCCATTTCGTAATAATGTGTTACTTGGTCCCATCTCCCCAGCTCTTTATAGTGCTCCACACGCGTCGAAGCATTGAGTAGGTGGGAGGAACCACATCCAAGAAGGGCATCACATTCGCCAACTGCTTTGTAAGCCTAGAAACAATTCTAAAGTAAGCAAGTAGTGCATGATAAAAGCAAAGACACCTGTCGAAGAATGTTCTGAAGAGCGTCGCCTGTGATTTGGTCTACCTTTTCATAAATAAGATCAAGCTTAGTGTATATTGAGGAGGAAAGACAGTAATCGTCCGGTGATTTATCAATTTGTGCTTGGCACCACAAATCGGCGTAGAGGAGAGCTGTAAAGTGGGCGGTGCAAAAGTGGGCCGCTTTGGCCACTTTCAGATAATCCAGGTTTAAAATAATTTGTCTACGAATGATAGTTCAGTGATTTTTTTAGTTACATAACATTTGTTATTACTTTTTCCGGACGTTTTGTTGAAGACGAATAAAATGAATAACATGCAACATTGTTTGGACAGACGCTTTGTTCACGGTAATACTGTCACAGTTTTCATGTTTCACAGTGATGTCCCAATGTTTATTAAAAAAAAATGACATTTTTGACGATATCAAGTTCGTAAAGGTGCTTATGTTTGAATAGAGAACACTGTAGATTAATATTGGCAGGATTTGTTCGGAAAATTCAGTTTTGACTTTACAAACATCAATTAAAGCATTACACAATGACCGCTCCTGAAATGTACCCAAAAAACCCGTTACTAATCTAGTTATCCATGAGTTATGACAACTCTGGACAGGAATCCATAAATCATCGTCGTTTATAACTTTGACAAACGTATTGCCATCTATTCGATCATTAAAAGCGTTTTGGTTAACCTTTATCGAATAAAATGGCGTTAAGTAATGCCAACTAGTGTCAATATGTACGTTACGACCTTCTTTTGTTGACAATATTTGAAAGAGTGCTATCGATGCAACTCTAACTACGTTTACGTCTGAATCTATTATATATTTTGAAAGTAAAGTTAGGGAATATTTGAATAACAACTCCCATGGTGTCAATTTTGGGTCAGGGATGGCCTTTTCGGGCTGTAAAATCAACGTGGCCAAATCAGCGGGCCCGATCTCTCCCAAGCACCTCACGGCCTCATTTCGAACGTTCTGATTGGCTGAACTACTGAGCGTAATTAACATACAAATCAACTTATGCAAAACGCTGTTTTCGCAATCCTCGGAAAATCCCCGAGTTTGTCGCAACTCGATGTACAGTTGTTTCAGTTCGTCTTTCTTCTCCGTTAGTAACTTTCGGAAGTGTGTCAAGCTATGTTGGTACTCGTCGACACTTTCAATATTTTTGTGAAAACTTAAAAATTGACAAATCTCGTCTTGCAGCGTAACTTTTCGGTTTCCATATTTGATTCTATAATGGACTGAATAAATTTTCGCAAACTTTGAAGTCTCAGGAAGTGAATCTAATTTCTGTATTTCGTCATAGAACGAATTTTCATGGACGATTATTAGAAATTCAAGCAGGTCCAGGCACAAATTGCTTATTTCGCAATCCTCAAGTGCAATGCTCCTTAGCCGACTTACGATCACTGCGAAAAAATTCCTAACCACGGTCGCCAGCCCCGGCAAAATTTTCTTCAACAACGTTTTGAAAAACTTGCAACTGATTTCGCTCAATTCGGGATAAACTTTATAATTTTTTATGGAATGCAAGAGAGTGTGAGTCAAATCACGAATCAAGTACAATTGAAGTTCCTCCACCACCGCCTCCACGCACAACATGGCAACAATGGAATAAATATAAAAATAACGCAGCTTTTCGTTCAATGCCAACGCCGCTTTAATCCTCAAATTAATTTGTAACAAAATAAAGTGGATTTTTGCTGGAGTGTGAGACATTAAATCGGCTATAACAGAATTTTCCTCATACAATGTGTTCTACAAGACAGAAAATTAACTCCTTCAAATCTGAACGCCCACTTACCTCTATAAAATGAAGGCACATGTAAAATTCTTCTTCAGTCAAATGAGGTGAATTATTTTTGGAAAAAACGATATTTCGTGAAAATAAGATTTGGAATCGTTTCTCGTCACGGATAAATTCTGCAAGAGTTAAAATCACTTCTTCAATATTACTTTTGAAAATTTCACGGCACTTTGACACTCCGAGATTATCATTGAGTTGAATATAAATTTTGTTTGTAGTGATTTGGGACAAAGTTGATACTTCTTGACTCAGACAATAACTCAACAATCGCGGACAAGTGTCCTAAAATTTCTAGCATAAATTTAATTGATTGCATTTATTTCAATTCACCTCGATTAATTTTTGAGGCGTTTTCTCCAAATACAAAGCAACTTGTTGGAAGTCATTTTGGTTTTGTTCGATAATAAGAGGAGCAAGAACAGTCCAATATTTAGAATAAAAGTTTATCTTAGAATCGCAATCGTACAACCGAAACGGAAATTTATCCATGTCGAAACTTTTCCACGAATTAACCAAACCAACTAAATACTCCTCCAAAAAATTTAAAGCCGAAGTAAAACCTAATTGCTTGGCTACCATTTCAATAACACGTTCAACTTGATTTAAATCTACAAAAAAAAAGCAAATTACAAACGTATAATTGTGTTACTCAGGTACACTAACCTAAGTTTTTATCACAGACTATTTTGAGCAAGGTGAATAAGGCTTCCTCGATCCAAAAATGTGATGCAAGCATTATAGACGCATAAAGATGCAACACGGTCGCTGATCGAGTAACAGTTTCGTCAATTAAACGTTCCCGATTTACATTACCTTCAATTTCAAATATTTTCAAAGTCTAGAAGAAAACAATTTGAAAACAAGTCACAAAAATTAGTACTACTAACCATATCTGCAACGACAGAAAACATTATTTCCTGACGGTGAAATTGCTCTAAACGATTCGTTTCCGACGCTAACTTGAAAAACTTTGCTAAATTCCTAATTGCATTGAACCTGACCTCTTGGAAGTCGCTTCGCAAAAACTCTGGAATCTTCAAAGCTATGTCATCACTAGACCACCGCGAAAATTGACAGTTCGGATCAAGCTGAAAACGTCATCTACATTTGATGTTAGACAAACCAGTCACTTACCTCAAACAATAAACCCATGCACTGTAATAAAGTGTTAGACACATCGGGACCGTAATCGGCTCTTTTTAAAAAAAAGGGAAACAATATTTCGACATATTGACTTTTACAAAGATCAGAATTAGATGATGCCACAAACGGATATATTTCTGTAAAATTTCAAATCACTTCATGATCGCCTGATGATAAAAACACTGACTTACTGTAAAACAAACTTAAAATCTCGACAGCACTAAAATAACAATGATAATGTATTTCGCAAAATTTCTGGAAGAGATTAAAAATTGAAAGTAGAGTTTTTTCGTTCAAAGATTTGGGTTGGCAGAACTGTATTGAGCGGAAAAGAGTCAGGACAAGCTCGTAGTCAGTATCGGAAGCGCAGTCGTAGTCGGAATCGACAAGAACTGAAAGTGCCCTCTGTTGGATCGGAAGCAAATCACTACAGCTCGGAAGACATGAGAAACTGATTAAAGTCTCAATTAAACATTTTCGGAATGTGAGAAAAAGATCTTCATGCGCCACATCTGTAAAAATTTTGCTATTTTTTGTCGTTAATTTGGAAGTCTTTACCGTCAAATTCTGTCCTCAACCCAACAAACATCGCCTTGATCAAATCCTCTGAGACAAGTGTTCGCAAGCGTCTAACGCAAAAATCACTGATTTTCATACAAAATAAAACGTTTAGTTTTTTAACATAATCGCTCATTTTCTCCAAACGACGTTCACTTACGTTGATTAATTCAAGGCCTACCCTCGCAAAAATATTTTTCGTACAATTCTCAAAAAACTTCCATAAGATTGACTCAGAGTCGATTATATTAAAGTTGTACAAAAAACTGACAAGATTAAATGTCAGAATAGTAACATTCAATTGATCTTCAATAATATCACAATTCAAATTTATTAGATGTGTGATCAAAGTATTAAGTAGGGTTTGCTCGCCATAGACAATATTATCAACTTCTTTATTAACATCATTTTCCCAAGTTAAGAGATGCTCAAACGAAATTGTCAAATAAATGCTTTCAATATCGTCGAAAATTCGCTTTTTTTCTTTAAGCTGACAACAAGTATCGTTCGGCCATTGCTTGGCAATCAAACGTATGAGAATTTCGGAAACATAAACGTCGTCGAATAGTTTCACACCATTATTCAAAATCCAAGAAATAGCGTTACTTTTAACATTTGTGTCATGTTGCAAATATGCAAAAGTTCTAAACGCCTTATCTAGAGTATTTAAGTTACTTTTAGTAACATTTAATGTCATAGGGGGTTGGCAGTACTGAAATAAAATCTCATGATTCGTGATGTATTTCTCGGTCAAAAGCTGCTGCAAAAACAGTTGAACCTCGTCATCAGCTTGATTGACACCAATTTGACTAAAACAATTTTGTTATGTTCGATTTGCAATAATAGTACTCGTAAAGTTACCGTAAAGTCACCTTCCACATATCATCGATTCCGGTCACTTTAACACTATGTTTAATTTTTATTAACACATTCAAATGTCTATAAACATGATGGACAAGCGTGCTATCTTTTTCATTTTGTAAAGAAGTTAGCAACTTTAAAAGTGTGACGTAATCGTTGCTGTTAACGATATCTGGATACGTTTCAATCAAACTGGATACCAAACTTATCCTAAAACACAGAACTGTTATTTATACAGACTGATCCAGAAATACTGAGACTGTTGGCAACACTGGACTTAAATTTTTAAGGATACCAATGGAGTACGCTTTCTGTTAACAACAATTTAACATTCTTGTGAGGTTGCACGCAAATAATTGTCAAAAAAAATCAAATTCGGTTGCAATGTTGCAAATTACGAGCACAAATACTTTCAAATTAGTTGCCAACAAACTGGATCAGTCTGTATTTTAGCGTATTGGACAGAGAACGTTGTACGGTAAAAGCCTCATATGGTTCACAATATTTTTTGCAAATCTTGGCCATAAAATGTTTTCATTACAGATTTCAAATGTAACAAAAATCTCACTGTAATAACTATAATGTCACTAATGTCTATTGAGGTACTGTAAATTTTAAAACCGTTTTAATTTTTGTTAGATTTTTGTTAACATTAACGTCTTTCTGCCCTATTTAGAGTGATTTAATTATCATTTGGTTCGTTTTTGAGTGAAATTTTATAAAAAGTCAACGTATTCTGTAATGAAAGCATTAAAATTTAATGGCCGTTAATCATTGTTTCAGCAGTAACCAATAAAATTCCTAGATTTGCGATTTTAACCAGTGTAACAGCCCGTTAAAAAAGTTACAGTATACACGTTATAATAAGGTAAAATGAAACAAAGATTAAAAAAAAGTGAACTTTTGTGTGTAACTGTCAATATTTTTTTATATTAATATAGCTGGTGCCTAAATTTTTACTTTAAACTAACAAACCCTTCTTAAGATTTTCATAAAAAACTAAATCAAAGTTAAACAAGATCTAATAAGTATTTTAAAGCAAAAATAACTTGGGGTTACCGTCCAAATTTTTGAATTACTAATTAATTAACAACGAAAAATTTGTTTCTCTGAGGTAGTGTAAGGGATAAATTCAAATCAAAGTAGCAGCACAGCGCATCTACAAAACGGTTAAAAATAAATTTTGGGTAACAAACAAAAATGCACATATATATTAATACAGAATTTTGACTTTAGGACTAGCTGCACCTACGAGGGGAGCCTGGCACAAGGACCACCAAGAAGGTGTCGTATGGTTTTTTGTTGATATTTCGAATGCGGTACGTGTTTGCAATAAAACCGCTGCAACTTTTACTCGGTCATGAAAGGTATTATTTGACACATTTGACATTTTAATCGGAACTCGGACAGTGTTGTCACGTTTTACAAAAAATGTGATTGGTTAGCACAGTACATTCGCAGAAAAAAAATGGGTTGGGTTACTGTAGACTGTGGATACTACCATGCGATCATTTGAACTTATAATTGGAGTAGGCTTTGTCAGTTTTTTAACTTGAATAAAAATGCTGATTGTGATAACTAAACAAACTGAAGAGTCAAACAATAATGTCTTGAAGGGTAATATTCAATTAGAATACATTTTTCCCCCAGTTTGCACTAGTTTTTTAATCACAAAGACACAAAACCGCACACTCTAATTGTAATTATAAATTGAAATGATCGCATGGTATGCACACTGTGCCATATATGCTGTTGTGCCAACCTTTTGCTCATACCTTAATATCGGTATCTCTTTTTTACTTTATTTAAAAAAAATCCCACAGGAATAATGTGTATTCGTACTGTCTAAACCAAAAATAAGAATGTCGGTTGTCATTTCAATAAAATTAAAAATAACGTCATTACGAGAGAACGAATGAAGTCATAAATGTCACTATATGAACCGAATTTTAATTTGACACTTAGCAATGCAAAGTAAGAAGCATAACTTTATTCAAATTAGTTTAATTCTGAATGAAATTTTCACTCGCCTATTGTAAACTGGCTCTAAATTGCAATTTCAAAATTGTTTGTAGATGACGCTTAGCGTACACAGACAAAACATGCATATTTTCGTCCAACCCGCTAAAACAGCTAATTGAGGTTGCCATAACTAGTAAGTACAATCTGTCTATAAATGAATGTAGGATCGTAGTAAGTATTAAAAGTTTGCCCCTTCTTTCAACAATGTTAGTATATGAAAAATTTGCTTTTTCTGGTTGCCTGAGTAGATAAAAATTGGTACTTTTTAGAAATTTCATAGAAATAAAGTAATTAAATGTGGCAAATTCAAATTCCAAAACCACCTGAGATTCTACACTCTTTTATAAACAGTCTGTAGCATGCAATAGTTTAATATAATGGCACCATCTGGAATCAATCCTACTTACCATAGCCATGACCTGGTATCACTTATTTTTCTAATTAGGTTGGCAAGATTGAATTCGATTCGCCCGCGTTTACTCGCCGGTTCTTCACCGTCAGTTTCATCAGCAAATAACTAAGAAAGAAAATTCACTGAAAAATTGATTTGGACGGAGTAGATAAATTATTACCTGTCGACAAACACCAACAAAAAGACTTGTGAAAGGTTCACAAAGCTGTAAAGTGCCATTGTTTATAGTAAAAAAAATATGATTTCGGTTTGCCCGTCCAAGATTGTTATCAATTTCGTTGAGCAGAATGTTATAGATGTTTGACAAGCAGTGGTGCCACACGTCGAGTGATATTGCATAAGCGACTGGGTCACCAAATTTAGCACCACCAGGATGATGGATGGCTATTTGTAACAAGAAAAAATCAATGATTTTCAATTTAATTTTACTATCGAATGAGTTTCGTTCATAGAAAGTAATAATTTTTTTGAAAATATCTTCACCCAATTTGCAGCAGGCCATTCTGTTATCTTTCGCCGTCTAAAATTGAGTTGCAATTATTTCATTTACGAAAGAAATGACAGTCGTACGTTCAGGCAAAAATCGTAGACCAGCTCAAGAAGACTTCCCTGCTGTGAGGTCAGTGGCGACACCTCGTGGCACAAATTCTTGATGAAGTCAAATTCCCCCCTTAACAAACCGACTGAGAGTTTACACAAAGGCCCCCATTTTATCACAAGCGCTAAGCATTTCAAATCTTCCGTTTTTAATGTTTTTAATACGAGGTAAAGCTCGTCCCAATCCTGGCCTTGCAACGAGCTTCGAATTTTCGAATTCGAGAGAAAACTTTGAGAAATTATCTTCAGAAAAATGTAACGAAAGTACTTTTTAGTCTCATCACGCAATCCCTCGATCAAAAAAATAAAAATTTTGCGGAAACTTAATACTGAACAAAATTTCGTCGCCAATCGCACGAAATGCTCAAACAAATTAGCGCTAGGGGGTGCTACAGGGTTTGTACCCTTCTTACGACAGTCTTCTAAAATCTTGATGTGATCCTAAAAAAAGCAACTAGGGGTCAATTTTTAACTTTTGGCTTTTTTATAACGCGTTCGTTATAAACACAAATTTAATAAAAACAGTGTGAATACAGGGTGATCGCGATAGAACCTGCCAAACAAAATCCAGTAATAGCTGACTATGAGTATTACTCATACAAAAAAATTTTAACAAATAATTTTTTGTTCGATACCACCTTAGAAAGTGCCGAATCTCCATAGTTACCCGTGAGTGACTTTCGTCCACTCATCTACGCTCAATGCTTTTCGTTCACTGTCTTTTACTCTCCTAGCAATACGTCCTCTTGACTAGAGTTCCTTTATTGGGAGAGTTGGGACACTGAACGTAAAACCGATCCAATTATGTATTATGTGGATAAGGTATATATTTCTATCCTTTTTTATTAAAATTTTTGTTAGTAACTTATGTCAGAGGTTTATGTCGAAAATAATTTCAAGGTTATAATTTTTGTCAAATGCATAAAATGACATAATTTTACGTCAAATTTAATCAGGGACGTAGAAAACGTAGAAATTTTGGATTACTATTTAAAAAAAGAAAATAATTGAATATCTACCAATATTAATGTTCACATTTCTGAAATTTTTCAATATTTATTTTAATATTAAATACATAACTTAAAACATACTTCAATGCTAAAAATGCTTTTTTTTCAATCACAATTTTTAGTTAAACATCTCGTCCCAAAAATTGGTCATCAAGAACCCTTCATATTTTCTGACGTCTTTTTAAATTTTCTAAAAAATGATATTGAAGATGTTCTCGTATGAAAAACGTAACAAAATCGTGAATTCCCAATAACTTTATAATTTGAAACAGTAGCTAAAGTTCACGTAGATGGTGGCCAAGCAGTGACAGGTTCAACTTTCCTAAAAATTAGAACCAATTTTGGGTTCAAGTACCTACGTATTTTGTAAATGCATAGACAAATTCCCAAAATCTCATAAATTTTGTACATAACATTATTTCGACAATCCACTTTTCCAAATGCTTGTTAATAATAAACGTAAAACTTGGCAGGAAAGGTTCAGTTTCTGTCTCTTTCATCGATGATAACCATTTCTTAAAATTAAGGAAAAAATGTTTATGATGAAGAATTTAGACGTAAAATTCTTGTACTTACAAAGAAATCTCTTTTAAAATTTGGAGTTCATATAAAAAAAACAGTGAATTGACGACGACTGCCAGTCTAAACCATTTATAAACGCAGTTGGTCGACGAAAAATGGAAACATTTTTTGACAAATTTATTTGACTTTTCGCCAAATTTCAAGTATAACACCACTGATTTCTATCCCAATTTGTTTTTTTTATACATTCCAACCGACGTATATAAAACAAAATTTCGAAAATTGACATTCAGTGTCCCAACTCTCCCAATATAGGAACTCTACTCTTGACAATAAGGTTTATATATTTTTTTAATTAAATGTTAGAGGAATGTCAATAATGTCAAATAATTTCGAATACAAAGATCCACTTATTGAGGTATCGATTAAAACCAAATACAACACGAGTGTAACGTCGCTTTCGTTCACTCAAATTTGCATTTCGCGTCAACGGAAGCTTCACCTTTCTCACTCTTACTGTAAACAACTATTTTGAATTTTTTTTAAATTTAGAGTTATTTAAAAAAAAATTTCAAATGACACCCTAATACGGCGACTTTTTTGGATAAAAGATTATGCCCTAAGAATGACTCTAATAGATCAATTACATTATTTTTGAACCAGTGTTTTTTCTTAAATAAATTATTAAATAGCGTTCCGAGCTCATTATGACGAATTTCCGAATAGGGCCGAAGAGGTTGTGTCTAAGGATGGTAAATTTTACTACACAAACATAGCATATTCTCAGTTTTCTTTGAGAAAACTAAAGCTCGTATGTATACGTTCGCGGAATGATAAAGAAAGTTTAGACAAGTCTATACGATTAAACTCCAATACAAAATGTATGAAAAAATGGAACATTAAAAGTGGGCAAACTGTTTTATTCTAAATCATAAATGGCAAAGATAAACGGGAAGACAAAAAAAGATTATTAACGAAGAAGGTGTTCAAAATGCTGGCCTCCTGCTTGTTCGCAAGCCCCTACTCTATTGAGAAAAGACCTTCGAACACGCTGTAAAAGTTCCGGCGAAACATTGTGGACTGCGTTGGTTATGCGTTCCTGTCGCTCTTCCAGGGTGCCAAAGGCTGGACATACAAATTCAATGCAGCAACAGCATTTCTTCTTCAATCCCCATATATTAAAACTAGAGTTCCTATATTATCTCAATATCCCAATAAAAAAACTCTAATTAAAGCCATATCAGTTTTTTCGTTGTTACGAAACCATTTTTGATAGGAGTATGAACAACGAACGGTACAATGCAGTGAATAATGTGACAACAAAGACAAGCAGTAATGTCATAACTTTTCAAAGCTTTGTCAAAGCAACGTATGATTACTTGGATTGCTAATGCAAATCGTAATGAAAATGAGATCAAGAAAGTAAATGAAAATTGTTTTTTGTGTTGCATCGCCAGAAAGTCAGGCTCTTTATTTTATCTGAATCACCCTGTATAATAAATAGTATAAATAAGTAAATACGGACTGTTTATAGAAGAGTGTACGATCTCAGGTGCTTCTGGAATTGGAATTTGTCCCATTTAATTATTTTATTTCTATGAAACTGAAAAGTATCAATTTTTTTGCAAACACCATAATTGTCATTCTAAAATTCATATAAAGTCGAAGACAACCTCTGAGCCATGTGATAACAAGGTTTTTAGCAGACAGTAAAAAAACAATTACCTGCGTACGAAAGGACGTATGGCATTTTTCATCTTTTTTAAAAAATTATTGATTGATAAAGACTTAGCAACATAAAAATTTAAGAAACTTTTCCAGATTCTTTTAAAAATGTTAACAAAATTTTTGAGTTAACAATGATGTTAAATCTGGCAACACTTGGCACAAACTATTGTTGTTCAAATGTCATGGTTACGGTGATTGATTATAATGACATTAAAATTTTTGTTTCGTCTGTCAGCGAGAGTTTTTCAATGTCAAAAAGTGTCAGTGAAGGATTAAAATGCTTTCCACAATGAATATTGTGACTTGTATTTGCTGTTTGGTAAATACGCTGGAAATGCAAGTGAATCCTCTCGTCAGTATGACATACGATACCCCAATCGAAGGCATCCAGAATCCAGACGTAAACACTTTTCATAGATTAGACCAAAGTATGCGATCAACTGGTCGTTTGGATCTTTTACCAAGGAACTTGGTCGATCCAAAGGTAAGAAAACCGTTGCTGAGGACGAAGCAGTTTCAGAAGAAGAACTCGTGAGGAGTTAGTGAACCGAATTCATGCCGCTAGTGCTACGATCATTCCAGAAACATTACGCCAAAACTTTGAGCATTTGTTATATTTTTTAGTGCATTGTTTATTTATTCGTACCTTAAATTGTTTAATTGTTTAAAATATCATTACAATTAATAAAGCTGTTCTCCGCTCTTTTGCATTCAATAAATTAAATAAAAATTACAATAATGGACGAACTAATCCGATTAACAACAACCATGATTTTAAACACTAGTAATTAAATGTGTTCCTTACAATGGTATACAAGACTTTCATTATAATTTTCAATTTTCGTTTTTACGTGTATCTTTGAGCAACGTTGCCTTTTTCAAAAATTGTTTAGGCTCTTATGTAAAAACACAGCATGTGCATTTTTTTTTAAACATTTTTTGGTACTCTGGGAGACTACTCAATTACTCCCTTTCAAGGAGGTGCGCGACTTTCCGGACACCTGCATGTTTAAATAAAATAGTAATCATTTATCAAAAATATCAAAAAAGCAATTCGAATGTCAAAAATTGGTATTTTACCCTATGGGTCCATTAGACCCAACCTATGCAGAATAGGTATACAGGGTGATTGAGATAAGATAATGAGCCTGACGATCTGGCGATGCAACACAAAAAACAAATTTTCATTTGCGTCTATATCTCATTTTAATTACGATTTGCATTTGCAGTCCAAGTTATTTTGTTGCTCTGACAGTACTTGACAAGTTTTGGCATCAATGCTGGTCTATGGTGCTGGTCGTTATTGTCACATTGTACCTTGCATTGCTGTTTGCTACCATGAATTTGTTTGCCCAAACTTTCCCGAACAGACAACTTCCTAGTGGCATGATTTTTAAACGTTTTGAGAGGAAACTTAGAAGAAATTGGCCTCTTCGTCGAAGAAGAAAACGCACTACTAGGTCTTTGGAAAATGAAGTTCGCGTAATAACATACATGACTCTCAGAACCAACAAGCATCAGCCGGACTTCAATTTGTCGTATTCTGAGGGGAAATAAATTTTATCAGATTTTTGCCTCTTTATCAAAACCCAAATACAAATTGACAATAACTTTATACAGAAAATTTTGTTCAGTGATGAAGCCAAATTTTCTAACACCACACATCCACTGTGGATAAGTGAAACACATTTCCAATGAATTGTTTTGGTGAACATTTAGTGTGACATGCATCTTCGAGAGTCGCATAATCGGGCCATTTGTCTTTCAAGAAAAACAAGCAGGGACCAGCATTTAGAACTTTTTTTTCGCTAACAGTCAATTTTTTGTCTCCCTGTCTTTTTTGCAATTTATGATTTTGAAAAAACTGGTTACATACCCTTAATGTTTCATTCTTTCATATAAGATGATAAATTGGATTCAACTTGCAAATCCTAATTTAAATTGCATCAAAGGCGTAAATGAAATGTGTTTTTTGGGCTGCATCGCCAGATCGTCAGGCTCTTTTCTTAGCTGAATCACCCTGTATTTCCGAACTCATGCAGATGAGGGTTAAGAAAATAAAAATTAGGTGTCACAAATAACTGAATCAACTCAAGAAGGCCTACGGCTTCAGCAGTTCCAGCGCCAACTTCAATTAAAAATTTATTGGACCGCTCGATATAAGATACCGCAATTTAGCATGTACCTAGCTCGCAAATTAGAGAACAATCTAACAAAAACTAACAAATCCAGATTTTTTTCTAATTAGCTGTTTTATAGCGAATGCGTTATTAAATAGCGAAGAACCCTGATACAAATTCGTAAAATAAATCACTTACCTTGGCCATAGCGCTCTGAATTGAAGACAACAATTTGGGCCACCAGTCAACACCTTCATTATTCAAAAACTCGATTGTGGAATGTTGATCAATGTATTCGTTTAAATTATCACATCCTTGCTTACGTGATGTCACTTTGTGTGACTTTAACAAAGTGCAACACTCGTCAAATTTGTGAGAAATATCCATACCTAGAGCACAGATAACTTCCAATCGGTGCCTAGAACTTGTAGAAAGTGAGGTTAGGTAGTTGCATAGGGTAGTTGGGACTACTAAGGTAAATTCTAGCGTGCCATACCATTGCCGTCTCGAAACTCCAGGCCGTCATGTTACTAGCTTTTATTATTTATTATCATCTCAAGGGTAGCGATACCAACCTATTAAATGTCCCTAGCCATTGTTACAGAGTAAAAAAACAGCGCAGTGTGGGAAAATTCGTTGCCCGCACGCTGGAGATAAGCGGGAAATAACTACCTAAAAGCTATGAGTACCATTTTTTTTCTTTTACCAAGAGATAATTTATACTGATTTTGTTTTCTGCTTATTTGCTAATAACTAAAATACAGAATGTGCTAAATGTAGCGCACCAACTAATAATTGCAATTGCAATTTGGAAGGTCATAAAAGATCATAAAAGATCCATGTTGCGAGTTATTTAAGTCCCAAGTTAGTACAACTTGGCATCATTGTAAAAATTTCGGGTTCAAAATCAGTTTAACCTGCATCACAAAAACATGGCAACGTAATAAAATAGTAAATGCCATTAGACAATTATCAGATTATCACTATTACAATTATTACAATAATGTGTCTTCTATACAAAATCACCTTCCTGTAGAACCAACACCCTAATATACTGACAAGGGTGATATTGGATAGGTATTTGGGTATTGGATAGTACAGACACTTAATTTTTTATCAAAAGTTAAGAGTGGAAAATTGTCCAATGGTTCTTCATTATTGATAAGAAACTAAAATTTAAAATGTAAACATTAAATTTTATTAAAAGCGAATTTACCAAATTTGTTGTCACAAAATATGCTACACTGCCGCTCAAAAAATTTCGGACATCTCCAAAATTTTTTTGTTGTGGTGCATAACAAATTATGAAAACTTTTATATTGTGTTTTACCAAGAAAAGAAACAAGACGTTACCGAAACAAGAAGACATTTAAGAAATTAACATAAAAAAACAAAAAAAATACTAATTTAAGATTATTAACGGGTTTTACAACCACAAGCTCTTATTACGTCTATTAAACGATATGGCTTGCTTTAGATGAGTGTGGTAATCTATTCTTGAGGAATCTGAACATTCTTCCTCCAGTGCCACTCTTAAGTTATTTGACGGCTCCAACAGGGGTTAGCTACGTTCAACTCTTTTGCTAAGAAATTCCCAAACCAGCTATACTAGATTCAAGTCGAAACTATTGGCTGAGGGCGAAAAACGTGGTATATATACTTGTTCCAATATCAGACAACAATGTGATATTATTTCCGACAATGAATGGCGCATAGGACACCATATGTGAGTCTACACATTTGCGGAAGTACCTATCTGCTGTTATTGTCTAGTTTTTAACAAACACCAAATCGGTATGGGCTTCTAAAGATGTACCAGCTCAGATCATTAAATTGCCACATTACTGCTTGGTTAAATCCCGCTCTGGGTGATATGCATCATTGACTGAATTGCTTCTTTGGTCTTTGTCACACTTTTTCACGACGGTCTGATGATGTTTGACTAAATTGAGACTCCTCTGTAAAGAGTACGTTCTTACATTTGTTGTTGCCTCAACTCACATAGGGTTGTGAAAATTTAAACCCTAATCTTTTAGCAGCTATCGGTAATTTAGGATCTCCAGCTGGTCTTTTAGCAAACAGACCTGCTTCCTTGAATCTCCTCTAGACTATTAGAGGTGAAATTTTTACTTTACGAACGTCTACTAATCGTCCAGCAAGGATAGTTGATGACAATTCAAATTTCATAAGACAGAAAAACCCAGAAAACGATCATCTCGAGCAGTTGTTGAGCTCTCACGACCAAATCCGGCTTTTTTAGTGAATCCCTATGTTTTACAAAGCTGTGAGTGTACGTCCTGCACATTTCTTCGCGGTATTATGGTGTGATGCAATATATCCAACACTTGGGCCATCATTGTTTAAAGCAACAAGTTTTACAGAAATTTCTGTTAGCATCCTACACAAATGAGTCAACTTGATATCTGATAAGCAGTTTTGAATAACAAAACACAATTTAAACCAAAAACAACGTGATAATTGAAATTATGTACCTTATCCCAAAGTACAGGTAAACGATTTAATGCTGGTGTAGCCCAAAAAAGTACAATGTAATCATGAATTTTTTTTTCAAAACCCCGTTAAGACACTACTTAATTAACTGATTGAGTAAAATTTACATAAAAAATAAATTAAGCATTTCAAATTAAAAAAAAATAAAGTGTTCGGATTTTTTTGAGCGGCAGTGTATAATGCGATTTGGAAACTTTTCCGCATATACCCTAGCCTCTGCAGCGGCATTGCCATCACCATCATACACACCTCTAACTTATAACCGAGCTTTTAACAATCGACAAAATCTCGAATGTACTGATGTAGTAGTATCGTATCATTTTAAACATACAAAACCGAAAGAAAATAATAATACTCCTCTCTAGACAGTCATTCAAAGAATTTTAAGATCGCTAACATTAACTAATTAATTTTGTTGCACAAATAATTGGAAAGACAACATGAAGCTTATTATTTACATTTTTATCAATAACTCGTAAACGAAAGACAATTGGAAAATTTTTTACTCTTAACTTTCGATTTGTTTTAACACCATGAATCAAAATGCCAAAGCACGGGCGTCAATTTTGAGACACCAGTATGTCCAAGTACATGTATTAGCTGTTTCAAAACTATAAAAACGCACTTCTAAAAAATAACAGCTAATGAAATTTATAGTTTCAATGAGAGATCTAATCAAGAATAACTACGAATATTTTACAATTTAATTAATCTTATTTAAAATGTAACGTTAATACATGTCAAGTACATGAAATACTGAGTCTGTTAATCTAGTTAATAAATTTCTTTAATTAAAGCCATACAAGAAAAATTTGATAGAATAAAGTAGCCAGCCATTTGGTGAATTTTTATTCTATTTGGTGATTTTTTATTCTATTGGTGATTTTTTTTATTCTATCGGTGAAAAACTTTAACAAAAATTTCTCGATGTTCCTATAACAGAAAACATTGTATTATACACGTAAAGAAAAGTTGTTCATTATCTGCTCGTGATTCCTTTGAAACCTGTGCTCCGCACGCGTTTCAGAAACCCATCACTTACGCATAATAAAAATTGTTAGTGTCATTTAAAAATATAATAAAAAAACCCTCAATTTTTAGTCATTTTATTTTTTATTAAAAAATGGTAATATGTTTTTTGATATTTTTTTATGGGTCTTTTATATGACTTACTTCTAATATATACTATATTTTTATGCCATTTAAACTTTAGGTTTTTCCGTAAAAGTATTAAGATTATTACGCTGTTTTCCCCGTTATAACTTGATTACAAATATTTAAATCAAGATAACAACTGGTGTGTGAGGTAATAAGTTAAACTAAATGGGAACAACATCCAATTGTAAAAAAAAACGATTTTATCCACTATTTTTCAAAAATATTAAGTTTTAAATTAATGCATTCGCAGGGCCGCGTGGACGGTAGGCCCAGTATAGTTCGAACTTATTAACTAGAAGTTTACTCCATTGGTATCGTTTAAAATTTGAATTTAGTTTTTCTGGATCATATTGAATTTAAATTTGGCGCATTTGTCAGAAATTTGTGGTTTGACAGAAACTGTCAAAATCTATCTGTGTTGTCAAATCTGTCAATAACATGTGGCGGGAAGAGAATGTAAAGTGTTTTTTAACCACATTATAAATAACCAAAGGTTTGTTTTTATGCCCGAATTGCAATTTCCAAATTTCCAATGATCAACTAATTCACTTCACTAAACATTGTTGATGTGAACAGTAAATCGAATGTTATTGAACCTAACCTCAAAATGATTCGAAGCATGGCAAATAAGATGAAATTTTTAGTTAAAAACAACCCAACTCGTGCGTAAGTGTTACACTCATTTACTCAATAATCATGGATTTTGTTTTAGCTACTGTAAATGGATATTCTTCTGTTAAAAATGCTCCTCATTTTGATTTGGGAGTGAATCGTGTGGTCTGGGTTGACATGGAGGTAAAAATATGCACTTTTACAGCTGTCTGAATTAAAAAAGAAAAATTATAGATGACTGGCTTGGATGTCGCAACTGACAAAATAATGGAAGTTGCATGTATTATAACAGATGGCGATTTAAATATTATTGCAGAAGGACCTGACCTCATTATTCATCATCCGCAAAATATTTTGGACAAAATGAACGAATGGTGCAAAACACATCATTCAAAAGTACCAACTACACCAAAATCAAGAGGTTTTTTTTAAATATATTTATAATTTTAGAGTGGCTTATCAGAGGCTTGTTTAAAATCGAAGATAAGTGTTGAAGAAGCACAAGATAAGTTAATGGATTTTGTGGCTGAATATGTGACTGAAAAAGTCAGTCCTTTGGCGGGAAATAGTGTATACATGGATCGTTTATTTTTAAGAAAATATATGCCTAGGCTGCATGAATATTTACATTATAGAATAATTGATGTTTCCACAGTTAAAGAATTGTGCAGAAGGTGGAATCCAGATGTGTACAAGGAAGCCCCTAAAAAGGCTTTCTCACATAGAGCGCTGTCAGATATTAAAGAAAGCATTGAAGAATTGAAGTATTATAAGAGTAGATTTTTCAAAATTGGGTGAACTCATGCAACCACAGTTTTCTTAGTTGATAAACATTAGTTCCGTTAGTGGAAACGTAGATGGCGCCAGAGATATCGACTTTCTTAATCAGGAAAGCTGTGGTTAAAAATTGATCTGACTTCTGACTGTAAAGATTATTTTTTTAAACAATTGTCAATCCACTAGTTTTTTTATTGTTTTTAGGTTGACAATGTAAGACAAGTTATCGTCTTTATAAAATTTGCTGACATTAAAAAATACTGATATAATCTCATGTAATAAAGATTTTTAGGGAATTTTAGCATTGACAATTGTTTAAAAGAAAGAAACAGACTTTATAATCACTTATTTCAACTGCCACTAGATAACACTCTTTTGGGAATACCTGGAAGAAATAAAAAGCATCACATTTACATAAATTCTTTTATTTAATAACAAAATAAATATAAAATAAGTTCTTTAATAAATTCTGAGTATAATTCTTGTATTTTACTACATTTTGGTGACAAAAAATAAATAAAAAACAAACATCCCTTACGAAATTAAGCAAGATAAATAAATAAACAAAACAACTAAACAAGAACAGAAAGATAAAAATCTTATAAAACTTTCGGTAACTTTTTTTTCATCTTTTGTTTATTATGCATTTTTTTATTTATATTTACTTACCAGAATGATAATAGTCTAAGATACTAACTAGAGTTGCCAACAAATAAACTTTCTAAATTACAACGTGTACAGTAGTTTCTTTAGAATCAATGGAAACGCTGGAAAATGAAATACCCCAACACTATTCAGCAGAAGAAACAATGGTTCAAAAATCAACTCAACCTTAGTATTGGTACAGTAGTGTTACTTCAAGATGAGTCTTCATCCCTACTGTCATGGCCAATGGGTCTAATATTGGAAGTGTTTCCCGGAAAGGACAATAAAGTATGACTAGTGATTGATAATATTAAGGGCACTTCTATAAACGTGCTAGCAGTAAAGGGTTCCCACTTCCAATAAACTTAAATTGGTGTCCAACTAGTGTTATAAATTATAAATCGCAGTATTTTCTTAATGTGCTTATAAAAAAAAACCTTAAAAAACAACTATAAAAGTTACATTATGTTTTTAACTGAAAATTAAGTTTCTAGGAGACATTAACAGATGGCAACTTTTCTGATTTAAAACATTGGGAATATGTAGTTATGAAATAAAATTCAACACATTTACATAAATAAACTGTTTTATTTAATAACAAATTTCCGATATAAAATAAATTCTTTAATAAAATCAAGTGCTAAGAATTTGTAATTTACATAATTGTCTAAGACTCAACATTGAATAATATAATTTTATTTTAAAAAGTGCCCAAAACTGGGCAAAGGCGATTTTAAATTTTCCGATTTTGCTGTTTTCTTTACACAATCTTTCACTGTACACAGATTTGACGCAACATTGTGACATTACACAGAAAGCTCCCATTCTAGCACTGGTCTTCAAGGTGTGTTCAATCCCTCTCATTAAGTCATTAGTTTTAAAAATTAGTAACATTTGTCTGTTAACTTTATCTAAAACGCCTGAAATTTGTGGTAAGACGTTTGGAAATTCACGCTGAAACAACTCCTTTTCGCTCTTTGATTGCTTTTGCCTGGAAATAAATTGAAGGTGATAAATATTTAGTAATTGAAAAATTTAATAATAACTTACTGGTCTATGCCTTTTAAAATCGTGTCCCAAGTGCGCCCTGTTACCATGCAAGCAAATAATCCATAGAGATCACCCTTGATTCCCAAGTTGGCGCTGTGAAGTCTCATTGCTTTTCGATCTCGGTTTAAAATACTCAACCAGAAATTTGCGTATTCGACGCGAAATTCGTCGCTCAAATTCTACAAGTTTTGATAAATAAAATAAAAATAATTAATTTTTAATCAACATGTGCCGTGACTTTGAAATTAAGTTGGCAACATTGGCTATCTAACCTCACTTAGTAAACTTAGCCGAAAATGTACTAAAAACGTTCGGAGAAGATAGGACATTCAGAATTTTAAAAATATTATGCTTTTCGGAGATTATGTATATTTGCAAAATTTCAGCTCATTCGGACAACATGAACCCTCTCAAATTTGACTCGGAAAATATGGAACACACAGACAGTCAACAAAGTAAATTAGAACATTTTTGAACTAATTTACTGAGTTTTTGACTAGTTTTTGTCCCATTTTGTAAATTAGCAGCTATTATGGCTAAAAAAACGAGGTAAATCCATTTGTTCAAATTTCTTTACAGAAGGCAAAAGTTGTTTTTCCAACTTGTTTTGGATAAACAACGTTCTAAATTAGTCAAAAAGTAATATCAAATTAGTACCTGCTCTTTCAAAAAAACGAAAAAAACTGAATTCCTATTAAATAAATGAGTGTTAAAAATGGTTTTGAATTATTTAAAATCGAAACCACCAATTTTAACATTTTAACATTTGTTTTTTATTAAAAAATATACAAATTGCTAAGAAAATGCAAAGACCTACAGTACACAGTTTAGGAAAATCGAATCTTTAGCTCAAAAAAATGTTTATTCCTCGACACTGTCAAAATTTCCGTTTTTTCTACTGTGTAAGGCAGTTTTGACAACTGTTTGGCATTTCTCAATACGAAACGTCAGATTATTTTTAACAGATTTAAGCAATTTTAAGCCTTGTTGAGTCTAATTCGAAGAATAAAATGTATTCAATTCGTTTTCGTGTAAATCGGTTCGTTTATTTCACCTCGTGTATGATAAAACCACTCGTTTTTACTCGTAGTTTGATAATCCACTAGTTAAATAAAACGTCCGATTTACACTCAAACTCGTTAAAAAAAACAAGTTTCATAAGACTAATCTTAAAGCACGAATTCAGTTGAAAGAATGAGTGCTTTAAGGTCTTATGAATCGAGTTTTTTTTTACTATTTTTTGTAATTTGCCCCCTTTTTGCTGTTTTTAAACAAAAATTGTTATTTTAGTCGATTTAGGTATATTTATGACAGTTGGTGATATCTCAATTTTGAAAGTGAAAAATTGATTTAAAATTTTTGTTTTATCAAAGTTTTGTCAAAAAACAAGAGTTTGGATGATAATGGACGTAATCTTGCATGAACTCCAATGAAATTTGTGAAATTCGCAAAAATACGGTCCCGAATTTGTTTTTTGCCAACCTAAAAATTTTCGTAAAATAATGACTAATGACATCGTACTTGGTGACGTTGAGATACTTATAAAGCATCAAAATGGAGGCAAATTACAAAAATAACGATTAAAGGTCACTTTTCGAAATAATTTAATGATTTTTGAAGATATTTCAGATGAAATTAACAGGCTTGCTTCAAAGATGCCAAGCTAATACAATTTTCATTTAAGTTGCATGATTTTTCGGTTTATTTTTGACGCAATTTCTTGAAATACTGATTGCTGTTGTAGTTGAAAAATTCTTGAAAAATGCAAAAGTAAAGTAATTTTTCGATCAGGTTTAGTAAAATCTCGCGGGTTTTTAATGAATTGAAAAACATACAAAATACTCTAGAAAGGCAAAACAATGTTTTTTTTATTTAAAATTGCTCACGAAGAACTAAATTTTTCGTTAAATGCCTGTTAACCGCTCGAAAAAACAATGTTTTATAAAATTTTATGTTACATACTATACAGCTGTCCCAGTGAGTTGGTGAAGTCCAGTATTAACTTTTGAATGCTACAAAATTAATCTTTTTGTAACGTCGTAAATACTTACCCCAAGTCTCACTTAAAATTATTTTAGAATATAGAGTGTATCGAAAATGAGCTACAATACAAACTTACATATTTATGCATATTTGGATGTAGCTTTTAACACTAATGTCGATTCTGCTTAGTTTTTTATACAAATAGTTTGATTTTTTGAAGAAAACATGTTTTTTACTTACTACACAAAACCAAGAATCCTAGAAATGTAGGATTTTAAAAGGGAAACTAAAGTTTAAGGACATGTTTTTTTAGTTCACTGCAACCAAGGAGATATTTTTTTTTAACACCGTATTTTTTATTTTCGCATCTGAAAGTTTTAAATTGACTCTCTAAAAACATAAACAGTTCAAGTATCTCTTGCTGACTAATCAAAAGAGATATAACATTAAACAATTAGTATAGATTTAAGTTTGAACTTCCCCTTTAAAGTGATGAAGTCCTATTTTTCTAGGATTTTCAGTTTTTGGGTAATAAATTTTGAAAAGAGCGTGTTTTCATAATTTTTTTCATTTTAATTTTTTATTATTTAAAGGTGGGACACCAACTTTCCTTCTCAACATTATTCAATGTTGCCAACTTAATTTCGAAAGCACTCACACTTACCGCATACAATCCATGATCCAACAGAATAATATCACAATCACCCCTCTCTGACCTCTTAACAAATATATTTCCCGGATGAGGATCACTATGTACAAAACCATTAATAAAAATCATTTGTGAATAAAGCTTTCCCAACTTATCGGAAACTTCAAATGGGTCAATACCATGCTCATTTATGTATTTCAAATCATTCACTTGCCCCCCTTCAACAAACTCCATAGTCAGAACCCTTGAAGTTGTCAAATCCCAAATGACTTTGGGTATTTTAAGCCATTCAACATGTTCAAACATTTTGGCAACTTTTTCAGCATTGTGACCTTCCTGCTCGAAATTTAGTTCTTGTGGAATATTTTTTTTCGTTTCATCGACCAGCCATTGAAATTTAAATTCGGGGAAAACCCAACTCATTATTTTTACTAGATATTCCATCGTTTTTAAGTCAACTCTTGCATTTCCTTGGATGTAAGGATGTTGTACTTTGACAGCGACCACAGTGCCATCTGTTAGTGTGGCTTTGTGGACTTGAGCTAAAGAAGCAGTACCCAATGGTTCAGGTTCAATGGTTTGAAAAATCTCAAATGGGTCTTTTTTCAAATCTTCTCGAATCACTTTATAGACGTCTTCAATTGGGTTTGTTGGGGCATGACTGTGTAAAACTTTCATTGTTTGAACGTATTCTGACGGTAGCAAGTAATCTAAGGCGGCCAAGTGTTGGCCTACTTTGATGTACGTTCCTTTATTGGTGCAGCATAATTCGAGTAACTTTTCTGCACTTCTTTTGTGACAAATCGATTTTAATTCTTTGTATTCTTGCGAATTTTTATCTAAACCTTTACCGTACAGATCTTTTTTGTAAATGACACCAATTTGGAACACTGTCACTGCTGCGCGACTTAATCGCACGATTCCGATTGAATTGAGTTGATATTGATTTCCGTGAAGACTTACAGCTGTGCCAATTGCTGCACTTCCAATCAATGAGTATTTTAATAAACGACTTAGCTTTAAACTCGTCATGGTCTAGTCACAAACTGCTGTACACTACTGGTAAAAGGATAACCCAGATAGCGAACACTTGTTATGAATGATTTATGAATTAAATATGCGTTTTGGTAATGTGTACCGTTACTCACAACCAAGTGCATTATTGTAAAGTTATGAATGAAACTAATTTTGTTGGTTGTCCGAAAAATATTACATTTTTAGAACTTTCACCTTGAAAACATAACCTATTTGACGGGACACGTGGATAGAATGTCAAATCCGTCGCACAGAAATAAATAAATGAGATTTCCTTTCACAGAAGTAAATCATTTGAGTTCCATGTTAGCTAGGTTGAAAAAAATGTATATCCCATTTCAGTTCACTGTAAAATTTTGCAACAACGCATTTGCATTTTTTGGAGTTTTTGGTGGGTTCTCTTGGCTCAAAAATTGTCGCTGAGATTTAGCATGACACAGTGTGATGACTCGGGTTTTCAAACTTTCAAATTCAAATCTCGCGGGAAATGTCAACACGAATGTGAAGTTATATACCTGATTACTTTTAATGATTGTGGCAAGAAAATCTATTGGAAACAGGGAGTTATTTGCCTACCTGCTAACTTGTTGTATGGAGCTGTTTCATCTGACGGCCATGCAGTCGTAGGTCGGAAGTGAATGACAAATGAGTATAAAATTTTAACAAATAAATTTGATAGTCAAGGTTGCCAAATTTAATTTTCAAATTTGTCACCAACTTGACCACAAAAATCACAATCATTAATAGTTACCCGGTAGTTGGCAACATAGTTTTTTGAAGTTAATTTTTAACACAATTTGTCGTAAGAGGGTAAGACGGAGTATAGGGTTTTGCCGGCATTAAAATAGTAAAAGTCATATGTAAAATTCTTGGCTTGTTTTGAAAACGAAGAAAAACTGCTGTTTACACTTCTTCACCATAAAAAAATTACCGAACTAAAAAAAACTTTAAAAATCTCGGACTGATAAAAAAAGAGTGTCCAAAAAGAAGTAATTTTATAGATTAGACCATGAATTGAAAGTAACAACAATGAAGTTGAAATTAGGGGTATCTTCCCCGCAGGGAGGGGCAAGGTGGGGAGATGTGAACTTTTTGTACTTTTTGACAATTTTTACTTGTTGTATTTTCTTGGTGTGGAGATTAACAATGAAACGCGTAGTGTTTCAAATAAACGTTTGGTGTGTCGGGTTTTTAAATTTTCTTTTAGTTGCCAATTTTTTATTTAATTAGATAACAAAGGGAAAAAATGCGTATGCTAATTTTCTTTGGCAAAAGGCAACCATATCCTCAAAAGTAAATTAAAAAACGGAACGTACGCAGGTCTGATCAACAGTACAAGTGTATACAGCGTGAATTTTTAACTGGAATAAAATTCATAATTTGATTTAGGCAATTTTGGTGAAAATTCCCGACACAGGTCAATTTTTCGTTTTCTTTGCCCACTATTAGGTGCATATGGTTTCTGTTTATCTGCTGTCAGAAATGCGCAGCCACCTCTAACTTTTTTCTTGAAATGTAACGAAAAAAAAAAAGTCACACCTCATATGAAATCCCACTTCGCAAGTAATACAACGTGCTATTTGTTTTTGAATTTTTTGAAAACCTACGTGATAAAAAATAAAAACTAAAAACTTTTATTTTTGGTCTTATGATTCTGTTGTTTTTAGTAGAAATATCGACTGATCCAGAAATATTGAGTCTGTTGGCAATAGATTTGAAAGTATTTGTGCTCGTAATTTGTAATATTGCAACCGAATTCGATTTTTCTTGACAATTATTTGATATATAACCCCACAAGAATGTTAAATTGGAAGCGTACTCCATTGGTATCCTTAAAAATTTAAGACCAGTATTGCCAACAGACTCAATATTTCTGGATCAGTCTGTATTATTTACGTAATTAATTTAGAAATTGAAATAGTTTTATTGGTGTTTAAAAACAGTGCGTCATAGTCATAACACAAGTCAAAATAAACGTACAAACTAAATAAAAAACAAACTTACAAGTCACTAAAATTACAGCGAAAATATTCATCAAAGTCATAGACACAATTCACAATGAAAAAATCTTTTAGCTTTCTTTTAAAAACATATAAAGGTAAATTACAAAAATTAGTTGACAACATATTATAAAATTTAGTGCTATAATATCTTGGTCCAGTTTGGTTCCGTTTTAGGCTATTGAATTTTGGAATGAGCTTGTCACCAATACGAGTATTATAAGCATGGTTTTCAGAATGTTATCGGAAAGTTTGGGTATTTTGTTTCACTTTAAAATTTTTATCAAGTCCTCATTTTCTTTGTTTTTTGGTCTTAACAATGGTTAGAAATATATCTTATTAAAGTTCTCTGACTGAAATAAAAAAAAACTAATTCTTTTTTGAAAAAAATAATTATGGATCGATTTTTTTGCCGGTGAGTGTATATAATGATGGTAAAGTTAAAATGTTTTGAGTACGAAAAGTAGATCTACAGTCTGCTCGATATTCTAAACCACTTATAATTCGAATTATTCGTCTCTGTAATGAGAACAATCGATGCCGACAAGAAGAATGGCCTCAAATTAGAATACTATATGAAAGAACTGACTGAACAAGGGCAAAGTATGTAACTCTACAGTTGATAAAGATATATTGTTCACTAACTGTCTAAATAAAAATGTTAATTTGCTTAGTTTCGTTGCAAGCGTGTTACCTTGATGGTCCCATAGTAACTTGTCATCCATAGTGATACCTAAAATATTACTAGACCTTTTGAAACTTTCATCAATGTTACTGCAGTTTTTTAATGTAAACAACATATCAACTGTTTTTGTTGTATTCAAGCCCAGTTGATTCGAAGAAAACCATTTGCTGGCCAACAATTTCGCTTGATCACTGTTTGCTGTAGCTGTGTCCAAGGTCTCACCACTGTTGAGTAGTGACGTATCATCCGCAAATAGTGTCACTTTGGTGTTCTTTAAACAATATGGAAAGCCATTAACGTATATTAAGAAAAGTAAAGGACCCAAGACAGATCCTTGAGGGACACCACACTCAACAGGACTCTCAGACACAGTATTTTTAAAGTTGACACTTTGTTGTCGATCACTTAAATACGAAGATAATAATTTGCAACTATTTAGAAGAATCTTATAGTAGAACATCTTGCGAACTAATATAGTATGTGAAACACAATCAAATGCCTTACTTAAATCAAGGAATGTGGCTTTTGCAAACTTTGCATTTTCAAAACAATCATGAATCTCGTTCGTAAAGTCCGTAATGGCATCAACTGTGCTTCTTTGTATTCTGAAACCAAACTGATGTGGACACAATAAATTGTTATCTTCAAAGTGCTGTGTGAATTGCTGGACTAAGACTTTTTCTAGTATTTTTGAAAATATTGGTGTTAACGAAATGGGTCGAAAATTGTTAATATCACTTTTGTCAGATTTTTTATGAACAGGTGTTAATAAAGATTTTTTAAGACATTTAGGAAATGTAGATGTTCTTATACAGTAATTAATTAATTTAGTAAGAGGAGACAAAATAACGTCATTTACTGTTTTCACAATATCACTACTGAAACCATACCAATTTTTACTCGTACTATGTTTCAGATCATTAATTGCATCTCTTACTTGAATACACGAAACCTCACTAGGATCACAGTCAGATTTTGGAACTTTATCTATCACAGTTTTCGCAACATTAGTAAAATATACATTAAAATCCTTTGCAGTAATATCACAGTTTATGTTCCGACGACGTTTTGAATGTATTACAGTCCACATGGCACCAGAAGTGTTTTTAAAGGATTTTATAAAGTTATCATTTGCCTTACTTTTGGCGTTTTTAATGGCTGTGCGGTAATTAAATCTTACAATATTTCTGGCCGCTTGAACATTATCACTTTTAGTTATAGGGTATAGGTCATTTAGAAAGAAAAGTTTATCACGGATTTGTTTTAGTTCAGAGTCAAACCACGTAATCAACTTTGATACCTATGTTTTGACCATTTTTTCAGGAAAATGTAGCGTATGGTAAAATTCAATGACATCAATAAAATTTTGAAAACTTTCTTCTACTTGCAAATCACAGTTATCAATTACATAATCCCATTGTACAGATTCTAGCGCTTTAAAAAATTCAATTTTGTCTATTTGTATTATTGGTCTTACGATTTTTGTAGTAGCTTTTTCTTGTATGAAGTTGTTATGATAGTGTAAAAGAACACCTACGTGATCAGATAAGCATATCCTAAAAGGACTTACTTTACGTAAATTAATGTCTATATTAGAGAAAATATTGTCGAGACAATGAGGTCCTCTGGTGTTAAAGTCTACTAAAGGTTGTAGATCATAACTTAGAAGTAAAGCTATTAGAGCATGATACTTGAAATCTGGAGAATTAAATTTAAAATTAAAGTCGCCACCTAAGATAATTTTTTTAGAAAAATACAAGTGTTTTAACAAACTAATTATTTATCACTGTTAAGAATAATTCAAAGTCTCCTGACGGTGGTCAATAGATAGACATAACGATCACATTTGTTAAAACTAATTTAATAGCGGAGAGTTCACATACTGAAGCCACGGATAAATTAACTAGCTGATCCAGAGCAACACACTGCAAGTTATTTCGCGTAAAGATAATAGATCCTCCATAACACTTGTCACCACGGGTAAACCAAGATTTTCGACTAAAGTTTTCCAGACTCATTGATTCGCATTCACTTGTATTTAACCAGTGTTCACTAAAACACATTATGGAAATTGTTTCACCTGTCTCGTCAGATAAAACCGATTCAACCATTTCAATTTTGTTCCTCAAGGACTGGACATTCATAATTAGAAAGTTAATTTTACATACGTTAGCCTCCTTTTTGAATGACCTCTTGTTCACTGTTTGTTTTCTTTCGAAAAAAATAGAATTTCTTCACCGTAATACCTCTAGGCCAATTTTCAGGATCTTTAAAATCCTTCTTCATATCAAAAGTTGTCCCTACTTTGAAAGAAATAGTTTTTACCTCTTCTCTCTCGGTAAAGCTTCAATTTCAAATGATTTTTCACCAAATGTGGATGTCTTGCACTTCTTACATATTTTAGGATTATTGTCACTACTTGTAAAATCAGTGGTTTGCTTATTAAGCCCCATCTTGTTACCAACAATTATTTATTTTATTTTCTTTAAATAAAAAATATTTTTTTGCATATCTGTTATGAGTCATGGTTATTTTTATTGTATTTGCTGTTATTCAGTGTACCTTAAAAACGGGACCTAATGGAAAAAAACTGTATTCATATTTATGATATACGAGTTGTCTGAAGAAATGAACAGAACAGTTTGAAACGGTTACTCAAAATTTTTGAAAATTTTTCACGCAGTGTAATGACACTAATAACAATACAAAATTTACGGTGAGTAATGGCTACGGATATACAGCGTGGTTCAAAAAGATGTTGCTAAACTTTAGGGTCTTATAGCTGTCATCAAGGCAGACAGTTTTTGCTTATAAACCCCCAGTCGTAAATAAACCATTTTGCCTCTGCAGCCATTTACATTTAAAGAGTATGCAGACATGACTCTATTTATGACGAAGCAAAAAACAACGGTAAAACAGCCGAGGGTAATTTCATATAATTATATAATTATAACAATATAATATAATAATAATAATAATATCAATATAATAAAACTTAAACTTAAACTTAAACTTTGCAACACATTGTTTTCAAAACAAATGTGGCTAAAGTTACACTTCCCTTTCCAGGCTTGTTTTAATTCAGTACATTTCATTTAATGGTATTAATAAGGAAGGCCCTTTTTGTATTTGGTTCTTCCGTACATTTTTTATTAATGTTGCTATTTTAGTAATTATGTAATTGGATGGTCATTGGATATTAGGATAATTATTTACTTTAAACCTATTAGGTACTTTAAACAGGAATGGAATATCAAATTTTACTTGTGTTGTGGTGTTTACGTAAGAATATATTATGTGAGCAGTATAAAATAAAAGGTACTACATATTTAGATTTTCTGTGATCCCTCCAAGATTTCCCGATGATATCCTCTAATTATTGAAAATGATTTCTCTTGATTTTTCAATTTCGTTCCCCGATTTCCTTTGCGATTTACTCTTCGGTTGAAGTAATATTTTGAGCACAATTAAAAACAAAAAAATAGAATTGTATCCTACAGATTGTCTGAAAAAATCGTTGAGTCCTCAGGTCAATATAGCAAAAAAGAAAAATTTGCTTCTGGAATAACTTTGCATCAAGGCTTTGCCGGTGCAAAAATTGTATTGCTTGTAATTATGGTGGGAGATTAACCAAATATTTATGATTTAGAGGAAGCGTTTTGAAAATTATTGTTAATTTTTTGTACGAGTAAACCAAAAAGTTGAAAACTTAATTGTACTGAAAGTATTAAGGAAGGTCTGTCTTGTATTCGGTTCTACACAATTTTTATAAATGTTGCTATTTTAGTAATTATGTAATTGGTACCTAAGTGATTGGATAGTTATTTCTTTAAACTTGCTTAGTCGCTTTAAACAAGAGTAGTTTGTTAAATTTTACTTGTGTCGTGGTTTTTACGTAAGTACATATCATGTGAGCATAAAAGTATAAAATAAAATGTTTTTTAAATATTATCTCATACAGCTCTATCAATTCTTTTATAGTAAGAGTTTGCAATATTTGGTTAACATATACGTGTACCATTGTCACAAGCGGATCACTTATTATTATAAAATAGATTATGAGATTACATTACGTATTTAAATTGGAACAAGTTGTCTTAAACGCTTTAAAAAGTAAAAGGTTTCGTGCAATGTATTACGTTAATAATAATAATGACGGAAGACCATAATAAGGATGAAACAAATTTCAATTTACTCCAAGATAATCAGTGGAAACCAAACGGTCACGAAATCAAAGCTTACAAACGTAGATGGATAATTTTAACAATTTTCATAATTTACGGTGCTGTAAATTCGTACCAATGGATCGAATATTCAATTGTCAACAACATAATTACAAGATATTACAACGTTACTCCTGTGATGGTGGACTGGACATCAATCATTTACATGGCCCTCTATGCACCTTTAGTCATACCAGCTTCGTACATTTTGGATAAATATGTAAGTGATTTTTTTTGCATTTTACCAAACTTGTAATTTGTTTAAATGAAGGGTTTACGTGCCGCTGGACTAATTGGAGGACTAGGAACAGCATTAGGAACCTCAATTAAAGTATTTTCAATCGGACGTGAATCCTTCTGGATTGTCCTTCTAGGTCAAGCAGTTGTATCAGCATCACAACTTTTAATTCTATGTCTTCCACCAAGAATAGCAGCTGTTTGGTTCAAACCGAACGAAGTATCAACAGCTTGTTCACTTGGAGTTTTCGGAAATCAACTTGGTGTTGCCATTGGATTTGTGCTATCACCCATGATTGTGCAAAATCGTGAAAATGTGGAAGAAATTGGACATGACTTGAAAATATTGTGCTGGGGTCTTACAGCTGTGATTTTACCAACAGCGATTGCAATCATATTTTGTAAAAAATTATTTTGATTAGCGTTTTTTACTAAAACTTTATTTTCTAGATTTTCCTAAGCAGCCTCCAAAGCCACCAAGCATTACACAAGTGGAAGAAAGGAACAGAACAGAGAATTTTTCAACCAAGTCATTTTTTCAATCTATTTTAGTTCTACTGAAAAATGTGCCCTTCGTAATTCACGTGGTGGCGTTTGGTGTTAACATTGGTGTTTTTTCAGCAGTTGGTACTCTTCTCAATCAACTTGTATTGCGTTATTTTAAACACTTGCCAGTAAGTTTTCAATTGTTCCTACTTTTTTTTTGCATTTTTTTTTAGGATGCTGAAGCATTTACCGGTAGAGCTGGTTTAGTGATGATTGTCGTTGGAATGATGGGATCTATCCTATTTGGAATTTTTCTTGATAAAACACATAAATATAAGTAAAAAAAACAGTTACGGTGTAAAAATAAAATTGTTTCCTATATCATTTTTTTAGAGAAACAACTGTTTTCGCTTACTTTATGTCCTCACTAAGCGTAGTTGGCTTCATGTTTGCTTTAGAAATGAAGTCAAAAATTTTGGTTTATATTGCAATAGGAGTGGTTGGGTTTGTGACAAATTAATTGAAGCACCAACTTTATATTTTCTAATTTCTAATTTTAGTTTATTTACAAATGCATACGCACCAGTAGGTTTTGAATTTGCCATGGAGTTAACTTATCCTTCTTCTGAAGGTACTGCCACAGGATTACTTATGGCACCATCACAAGTCTTAGGAGTTGTTTTTGCATTAATGTTGGGTCAGCTTAACGTTTTAATTGGGCCGTTTTGGTCTCTAGCCAGTCAAGTTTTGCTGCTAATAGTTGGTGCTATAATTACTTGTTTCGTACCTAATAAATTAAAAAGACAGGAAGCTTTCAAGCGTAGGATAAATAATGATATATTGTTAAAAGAAATTAAACGTTGAAAATAATTAATACATGATTTTTCTCTACAGCGACTTTTTAATATTTAAGTACAGTCTCGAACAAAAAGAATGGCACCTTTAAAACCGCAGCCACAAACCTGTTCGATATGATACGGTTAATGTGTACGTTTGGCTAGTTACTAAACTAGCTGAATATTGTATACACTGGCTGGACAGTTTGTAAACTAAATGATTTATTGAAATTTATGACATGAAAAATTTTAATCGGCCATTTGCTATCCGGCTCTACTTATACCAATTCATTGAATACAATGTGTAATCCTTGCTTGCAGATATAAATAAATGAAGGTAATCCCAAAAGAAATTGAAAAATTGGACAGAAATTAACTGTATCTTGGAAATAAAATTCCAAGAAAAAATTCTCCCATACTAGTTTGATTGTAGATACAGGGTGTTAGAGAATGGCTTAGCAATATTTCGTATGTGAATCTGTCTTAATCAGACGAGTTAAAAATTCTTATATGATTTTTCTAAAAAGTGAGTACTTTTTTCAGAATTTTATGAAACAAAATGAACACGGAGGCGCTTGGGTGTTTTGAGAATTTCTAAAAATTTTTGTTGACATGTTCATTTGTGTGGGAGATTCGAATCCCGGTCTTTGGAAAAAAATAGAGTTTCCTTTTTCATAAAATCTAATAAAAAAATATTGTTGGTAGGTACATAAAATTTGTCCATGGATTAGATATGTACTTGTACGTACACACATGTTTTATGGGACTTTTTTTAGTTTTTGGAGAAATCTGAATGAATAAAACATTTTTCATGGTGCTATAGTAGAATTTACCTGTGTAAAATTACATACTATTGCCTGTAAAGGTTTGCTAATAAGTATGGATACCTATTGCTAAATATTTTCTTTTAGTTAAATTTTATTTTAACAATTGTTTTAACTTCTACTTATTGTTTGATCAAAATTAAGGCGCAAAGAGCTATCGTTAGATAAAGACAACATTTCCAAAGTTAACAAAATTTTATCAGTTTGATATTTTTTTGAAATAAGGTAAGTATGCATGTGTAACATCATCGGATTAAAAAAAAACTGTTCTTTTAAAAAATATTAAATTTGACTTTTCTTGCCATTAAAAAAATTAAGTTAGCCTCTGTCCCTAGAACAAATGGAGATAAAAATTTGATGAATATCTGAGACGATTGAATTGAAACACTTTTAAGCATATACCAAATTTCAACAAGTTTTGATGAATAGTTTTTATACAATTTAACTGTATACATACTTTTTAGTGACATTGATGCATATCACAACAGTAATGTGGTTACACAAAACAATTGGCTTATTTATTTTGATTTTTGTAGGTATATGATGGTATAATGTTTGTCCACCTAAAATTGGATCTAAGCTTGTTTTTTTTTCAATTAATAATTTTTATGAAAAATTTTCGTTCTTCTTTCTTTTATTGCGTGCTTCGTTCTTATACACTCTGAATTGGGTTATTAAGTTATTATGTATGTAAATATTTTTCTAGTTGAGTTAACATCTAGTGAAAGTTTATAAATCGAAAAGTAAAAAAAATATTTTTAATTAGTTGCAAAAGTTGTTACATATTTGCACTATTTGTGGAGATTGTAAAGTTTGTTTAGAGATGAAGTGAAACTAAATGAAATTAATTTTTATTTACCACTCATTAAATCAATGCCTACATATAGGGTGTGTCAAAACTGGCGAATTTTGAGTTCAGAGCGTTGTAGAGAATCACTTCAAGTCTAAAGTGTAAATGTAGAAATAAAATGGAGATTCGGGACTTCCCCACATTGGTTTGAAGGTAGGTACACTTCAGGGTTCTAGTGCAATTTGAATTGCGTTTTTTTTAAATGCAAGCTAAAAATTTTATTGTTTATTGTTATTTATGACGTAGATGATTGTGGAAAATAATAATGAAAATCAATTCCTAGAAAAATTTACTTCATTGGGAGTAAAAAAAAAACATTATTTTTTAATTTTTTTAGAAGTCGGCAAATTACAAAAATTTAAGATTTTTTAGTGTCCCACTTACATATAATGATGCATTTCTATCACTTATAATATAATATACTATTTTCGCTCGAAAATAAAGCTATTTTTTGAGAAACTGTTTTACATTATTATTCTTCACAAACACTGAAGCTTTTAGCCTGAATTGTGCAGAAGCCCCGAATATTTATTTTATTTCTACATTTGGACTACTGAAGTGATTCCCAAGAACGCACTGAACTCCGAATTCGACAAAGGCACCCAGTATCTCTAGAACTGCTTTATTAGAACAGTGAGAAAAAAAATTCTATTACCAAAACAAAAACCAAAAAATTTCATTTCTGAATTAAATACATGTAAATTTCATCAGAATATGGAACGCTAAACAGTGAGGTCAGGTCAGGTTAGCTTAATATGCGTTCAAGATTAAATTTTTGTTTTAATTAGTAATATCTGAGTTATACGGTTTAAAAATTAAAATATCAAGGGAAAAATTTATTGAATATTGACACATTTTACTCAAAATAATTAATTACGTAAAAGATGTTGTGATTTGGGAGATTGTTCAGCATCATTGTACATTTTCTGTTTAATGAACGTAAACGAATTATGTAAATTTATTATCGTCCATTAATTTGAACTTCTAAAAAAGCTACAGTTATTTTCCAAACCACCTAAACTGATAGTTATTGACATTAATATAAAAATAAAATAAAATTTTGTGTCAACAAAGCCGTCAACAAAAATCTTAAGTAAAGTTAATTAGACTTTACATTTTACAACAAAAATTTGGTTACAGGCGTCGTCCAACTTATATTTCTTAAAAAATTATTAGAAACTAGAACCCTATTTTTTTATTTGTGCTTTTCCATTTAAGCTATGACAATAAATGTACACCGTTAGTATTTTTAATTTTTTTAGGTGATGACATCACAGTATTGATATAACTGGTAACAATAACTAACGTACTTTTTGCATAAATTTATACTTTATCCAAATCCATTTATCTTATAGTTTTCATATTTGTATCACGTGAGCAAAGAAGTATAAAATTAAATCTACTTTGAACACAATTATTTAATATTAACGGATTACTACATTTGATTAAGACCACACTACGTGTATCATTTTCATAAGTGGAGCGTTTGTTATAATACAGATTACGTGATAACAATGCATATTTAAACAAGCTGCTTTAAAAAATTAAAAGATATCGTTTTTTTGCACAACTTAACCAACACTGTATTTATAATGGAAGATCATAATAAGGATGAAACAAATTTCAATCTACTCCAAGATAAGCGGTTGAAACCAAATGGTCACGAAATCAAGGCTTACAAACGACGATGGATAATTTTAACAATTTTCATAGTTTACGCTGCTGTAAACTCGTACCAATGGATCGAATATTCAATTATCAACAACATAATTACAAGATATTACAACGTTACTCCTGTGATGGTGGACTGGACATCAATCATTTACATGGCCCTCTATGCACCTTTAGTCATACCAGCTTCCTACATTTTGGATAAATATGTAAGTGATTTTTTTTCCATTTTACCAAACTTGTAATTTGTTTAAATGAAGGGTTTACGTGCCGCTGGACTAATTGGAGGACTAGGAACAGCATTAGGAACCTCAATTAAAGTATTTTCAATCGGACGTGAATCCTTCTGGATTGTCCTTCTAGGTCAAGCAGTTGTATCAGCATCACAACTTTTAATTCTATGTCTTCCACCAAGAATAGCAGCTGTTTGGTTCAAACCCAATGAAGTATCAACTGCTTGTTCTCTTGGTGTATTTGGAACTCAACTTGGTGCTGCCCTGGGGTTTGTGCTATCACCCATGCTTGTGAAAAATCGTGAAAATGTGGAAGAAATTGGACATGACTTGAAAATATTGTGCTGGGGTCTCACAGCTGTCATTTTACCAACAGCGATTGCGATTATATTTTGTAAAAAAAATATTTTGTTTTGCGTTTTTTAGCCAACTTTTGTAGATTTTCCAATGCAACCTCCAAAGCCACCAAGCATTACACAAGTGGAGGAAAGAAATAGAACGGAAAAATTTTCTGCAAAATTATTTTTTCAATCAATTTCAGTTCTGATGAAAAATATGCCGTTTGTAATCCACGTCATAGCTTATGGTATCAATATTGGGGTTTTTTCTGCCATTGGTACTCTCTTGAATCAACTTGTGTTACGCTATTTTAAACACTTACCAGTAAGTTTTTAATGATTTTGTTATTTTATATGCAAAGTGTTTCAGGATGCTGAAGAATTTGCTGGTAGAGCTGGATTGGTTATGATTGTCATTGGAATGATCGGGTCAATTTTATTTGGAATATTCCTTGACAAGACACATAAATACAAGTAGAAAATAATTCAAAAAACTAAATCGCTTTATCATAATTTTTTAGAGAAACCACAGTTTATACTTACTTATTGTCTTCAGTTAGTATTCTTGCGTTCATGTTTGCATTAGAAATGAAGTCGAAAATTTTGGTTTATATTGCAATAGGAGTAGTTGGGTTTGTCTCAAATTAATGGAAACACTTACATTTTCTAATCTTTAATTTTAGCTTATTTACAAATGCCTATATGCCAGTAGGTTTTGAGTTTGCGATGGAGTTAACTTTCCCTTCTTCTGAAGGTACTACCACAGGATTACTTATGGCACCATCACAAGTTTTAGGAGTTGTTTTTGCGCTAATGTTGGGTCAGCTTAACGTTGTAATTGGGCCGTTTTGGTCTCTAGCCAGTCAAGTTTTGTTGCTAGTTGTTGGTACTGTAATTACATGTTTTGTACCAAACAAACTGAAGCGACAAGAAGCCTTCAAACGTAGTATAAATGTTGATATATTGTTAAAAGAAGTCAAGCGTTGAATTATTGAAAAAATAAATCATTTATTTTAATACCGTGTCGAAATAATTTGATTTTCCCGTCTCGCCTTTCATGTAATTGTTGAAAATACTACTATTGAATATGTATCCAAAAAATGTGAATTTTTTTTCTCTAAAACTATTTTGCAGAAATGTTGCATAGAAACTTTTTGGTACTATTTCCAATCCACCCTCATCATAAGCGCAGTCGTTCGATAGTCATAGCAAAAAGATAGTCCGCAAAATGGTTGCTAGGACCACTTTAAGAACTTGTCCTTTAAAATGATATTTTGCGGATTCGAAGCAGTTCCCAAAATAACCATTTTGTAGAGCGTGTACTAAAAACATAATTTTTGTCAATCATTATCGTTCTTTTTCATAATGTAAAGAACACTTTTTGTAGTTTTGACATTTGAAAAATTAATTTATGTTTTGTGAGGTTTCTGAATCAGTCTTAAAAAACGAGTCACCATTTATAACATTCTTCTTCTTTTAATTGAGTAATAGTTGTAAGCACATAAATTGAACCTTAAACGATCTGTTGAGGTAACGTTTATTTAATGTGGCTTCTTTTGATCAGATCTTGTACAAAAATTAAGAAAATATTATCGATATACTTAAACCGCAAAAATTACGTTTATCATTTTTAAATCACACACAACTAATTACATGTTTCCGCAAAAAATACCAGTTTTTTTTCGCCCTCTTATTATTATGCATGATTACTAAGTATTGATCCTGAATCGTAATATAGTAACAAAAATTAAATATGCACCACATGAACTTTTATGTAATAGGTTGATTTTTAATATAATTCGTTGAGTTTATTTAAAGCTATGACTGTAGACAAATTTGCAATAAATCGTTTTAAAACTTTAAAAATTATTAAAGAAATCTAGTTGCATATTATCATTTATTGTAAGTTTTTCCTTTTCATAATTCCCATTAAAGTTTTAAACAATAAAAATATGCAATCATTGCTTCTGAGGATCTTATGTATGTTTTTTGTAGATACTACGCTAAGTCGCTAAGATTTTCGTTAAAAAAGTGTGAGTCAAAAAATTAATTTTTGAAAGAACATGTCGCATATTTCACACCTTTATAAGAATAAAGTTCTTGAATGATTTCCTGGTTAAGTTAAAGTAGCGTAAAAACAATAACGAAATATTGAATTTTAAGAAATTAAAAAATATATTAAAAATATTTAAAAATTTTATACGCAACTGTAAAAAATTGAAAACAAATATAAATACTTTCACCAATTTCATATTTTTTACTTTTTGTTTTTTGTGCTATTAAAAAAATATATCTAAAATTACTTTACGGAAGCTTACTGACTATCTTGCGAAGCACATTGGTTTTTAACTTTTTTTTAATTGAATTTATTTTGAAATCTCAATTTTGCAATTTCTGAAAAAGTCTTTTTATACTTTGCGTTTATAATACGTTTATTAACATCTATCAGTAGGAGTCGTTTATGGCTCATTTAAGTACAGTATACTTTAGGGATATTTAGTTTTCAAGAGTTTCATCGATAATGCGTTTTTCATTTATTATTTATTATTTAATACCGTTACTAACTGACACAAAAAAATAATTAAAACAAGAAAAAAGAGTGCGCAAAGTATAAAAAATTGCATGAAATCCTCGTTTTATAAGGGTTACAAAATTTGTTTTTTAATATACTATTCTTTTATCAAATTTTATTTTAGTCAATAATTCCACACTGCTTTAATTTTTTTATCACTTTTTGTCAACGCCCAACAATACTTAGAAAACAAATAGTACGATGTACTACTTTCGAAGTCCTTTTTCACATGAGATGTCACACGACATACCGTTACATTTGAAAAAAAATTGGAGATGGCTGTGCAGTTTTGACAGCAGATAAACAAAAATCATGTCCACCAAATGATGGGCAAGAAAAAACAAAAAGCGACCTGTTTCTGAAATTTTTACAAATATTGTGTAGGTCCAAGTTATGAAATTTCTTTCAGTTAAAAACTCTACACTGTAAGTTGTACTCTTTATCATCATTCATTGTCATTAATATTATAAACCATATGCTGAAGCTCTATCACCGCAAACATGTTGCCAAGAGGGTTTATAAAGTCTCAACTCGTGCATGCGTATTATTTGAAGATTTTCTCTGATTTCCCCTAATTTCCTCGGATTATCCCTGATTTCTCCAAGATTTCCACTGATTTTCTCTATTTTGTACACTGATCTTTCCTGCGGTTTACCTCTCGATTCTCAGTATTTTTAGTGCTTTTTAGTTTCTTAATTCGCCATATGTTTTATATTCATATCCTAAATTTTTCAGTTTTTCGTCGTTTCACTTATAATTTCAGTTTTCCAATTTCTTAATGTTCTTTCTTGCAGTTGTGTATTTTTTTTAATTTATCACCCTTTCAGTCAGTGTTTCTTTTTTTTTGTATACCAGTACCAGTTTTTAATTTTTTTAGTTTTTCAGTCTCTTAGTGTAATGGTTTTTATTCAGAATGTCATGTGTCAATATATTAGTATTTCTCTTCTTCTGAAGATTCACAAACCTTTGCAAATGCAAAGCATTAATTTGGTCATGCCACCAAATAGCATAACAAAATTAAAAACAGTAGACCAGTCATTTGTTGAAGCAATTAAACTCATACATTAAGTGCAGGTTTTTGTAAAATGCACTTCAGGAGTTGTGGAAAAATTAGTTAGTGACAAGTTATACAAAAATTCTGAAGATAAAAATCTACTGAAAATAGAAATGTTAATTGAATGAAAAAATATTGATAATGTAGAGGTGCCTGATTTTAATGCTTACATGTATTTCCATTCGGTGAGTTTATTTCCTAGGTTGAGATGAATTCTTAAGGAAAAACGAGCTAATTTTACAACAGTAAATTTACAGTAGCTGTTAGTTCTTTGAAGTGCATGAATAATTTATAACAGATAATTTTGAGAGAAAATGTGACGTTTCGTTTTTATAGTTCTGAAACAGCTGATAGATAATTTTAAGTTTTTAACAAAACGTAGTTCGTGTTGTTTGTTTTGTAATGAAATTTATTGCAATAAATAAAGATAAAATATGCATCTAATTATCAGATAATAAAAAATTTCCGTTTTTGTTCAACCTTTTTTGACACTTAAATAAGGTTTTTAATTTGCTAAAAATTCGGTTTCCAGTTATTATTACCAAAATTCCACCGTTTTTCTTCCATAAATTCATAGTAGATTGTATCAACAGCAGTCAAAGCTGAAATTGAAGTTGAAAATGGTACGATGAAAATTATGAAATTGGTCTTGATTTTGTATAAATTTTAATTTTTGCCAGTAAAATAAAAGCAGTCCCAACGAAAATATGTAATCAACTCTTTTGTTAATCCCAACTATTAACCCAACTCACTCATTATCCTTCGTTCATCCTTTAAAGAGTATCGATTATTAATTGTTTTTTTTAACAAATTAGTTTATTAAGTAATTATCATTATACAAAAACGGAACGCACTTAAAATAATGTGGTAAAAAATCACAGAAATAAAATAAAAATTACCTAATTACCTAAAAGAGGTATAGTGTACTAAAATGTAAAGGGACATTCTAAAAGAAACCTACAGTACCACATGTACCCGTAAATCTAAAGAATGTTAGAAAAATAAAATTTAAGCAGTCATCATTAGTTTTCTAAATTTGTGTTTTTTGAGATAATTTAGTAATCATACTTGTCGTACTTGTTTTATAATTTATCCAGAAAAAACCGACTCTTAATTAAACATGACACTAACAATGAAATCTATTTATGTAACCTAAATAGGATAATTGTATTTGCTTCCATTTAATAACAGATGAACTTACACAGTGGGTCACAAGTGAAGCGTGTCTGCAATGGAACACGACATTGTCATTGAAAAATTTCTACCAACCGAAAACAGAAACCAAGAAATTGTTTTGTACAAAAAACGATGGTTAATACTTACTTTATACATTTTATATGCCGCAATTAATGCTTTCCAATGGTTTGAATACTCAATAATTGCAAATGTTTTAATGAAATTTTACAATGTTAGTGCCGTTTCCGTTGATTGGACTTCAATAATTTACATGGCATTGTATATGCCAATGGTTATACCAGTATCATATCTCATGGAGAAATTGGTAATAATTATTGTGTTTATTTGACTTAAGTTTTGTATGCAAAAGTTTTAGGATTTACGCCAAATTGCAGCAATTGGTGTTTTGGGAACCGCATTAGGCACAATTGTTAAAGTCTATTCACTTTCACCAGATCAAATGTGGGTGACATATCTGGGCCAAACAATTCTTTCTTCCATGCAAGTTTTTATTCTACCTCTACCACCTCGCATAGCTTCGGTTTGGTTTGGTTCGAAAGAAGTATGTTCGTTAATTTAAATTTACTCTAATCCTGTACTGTCATCCCTTGAGGTATCTTTAGCATGTGCATTGGGTGTGTTTGGGACACAGTTAGGTCAAGCGATTGGATTTGTTGTTCCTCCGATTGTTGTACGATACAGTGAAGATGTGGAGACGATTGGGCGTGATTTGGGTGTTCTAGTCAAAGGATTAGCTTGGCTTACCTTAGTTGTTACTGTTGCTGTTTTAACATGTAAGAATTTAATTCAGTCTAGTTGATTTGTTACCGTCCGATTTATAGATTTTTCCGCTCATCCCACCACTCCACCAAATGATATAAACAACGAAAGAACCCATTTTTTTAAATCCTTGAAAAATTTATTTAGGAATAGGAGTTTTAATTTTCATACTGTCGCATATGGGATTAATATTGCTGTGTTTACTTCAATTTCAACGCTACTGAATCAGTTTTTTTTGTTTCACTTTCCAGTAAGTTTGCAGACGAGCTGTAAAAAATCAAAATATTCTCAATGTCAGTAAAATTGCAACACCAAGAAAAAATTAGAATTTTTTGACGACACTTGGCACAAATGGTCGACTATTAGCGAGTAATAAAATTTAAAAAAGAACTGTTTCAAGTTATCCTATCTGGTTTGACCCCAATGTTTAAATATTGTGAAAGCCACAAAAGCTGCTCATAAAAAATATAAAGATCCCAAATCCATATTAGACTATAATGTATTTTCTAATCTGCGAAAATTATGTAAAATTTTTATCAAAAATGCATATAGTAAACACATTCAAAATGTTGAAAATGATTTAGTTAGTACCAGTAATTTTCGGAAATTCATCCGCAACAAAATAAAAAACAATCACATTTTTTTCGCTGTATAGTGAAGATTCATTTCGCATCAGGAGGTTTGTCAAGCTTTTAGTACGTATTTTTCTTCGGGTTTTTGTTAAAAGTCATAAAGTTTTCGAGTCAATAGTTTTCAGCCACATGTTTTCAAAGTTTAAAAGTATTATATCATATACAACATATTTTTTTCGTAATCGGTCAACTGTGACAAATCTTTTAAATTTTTCCACTGATATTGTGAGTGCTTGGAGGTTCATACTGTTTACACCGACTTCAACATTTGACAAAATTAATCACCATATTCTATTAACTAAATTATCTGCTTATGGGATATCAAGTAGTATGTTAAACTGGTTTTGTAGTTATTTGCTTGATAGAATTCAAATCGTTAAGTTGCATAATCAGGGGTTCCTCAAAGCCCGATATTGGGTCTCCTCCTTTTTTCAATTTTTATTAACGACATATGTGAAAATTTTAGATGCAACCTTGAGTTATTTGCCGACGATCTAAAGATTTAAAAATTAAAAAAACCACTGAAAAAATTGTTAGAAAAGCAAAAAATTTAAAGAACAAGTGCTAAAATGTTAAAAACTCTTACCACTCAATTAAATTGTTCAAAACTTTAACCATTTATTACCTGCTATTAGCCTAACATTTGTGCCAAATTTTCTCAAAAAAATTCCTTCTTGGTGTTGCAATTCTTATGATTTATTATATATACTGAACCAAAAGTCATAGCTTTGTTATGGATCATTAAAAAAATCCCCGATCAAGTCAAATGTACAGGGTAGCTGTTTTGGGAATATCAGCTATTATAGGAGATATGAAGTCGATTAAACTAGGGCAAAATTGCTCATTTTTATGATGAACAATTATCTGAAAGAAAATTTGTTGTGTCATTTTTAGTTTTTGAATTATTGAGAAAAATCAAAAATTTTTAATTCTCGTTATTTATTTAAGCGAAAACCAAAAGTACTAGTGAGGCATTTTTTTACAAGAAATGTAAATCTGTCATCAACTTTAGGTTTTCTTATCCTATACTTTTTTTTTTAAAAAGTCTTTTTACTTTTTGTTCCTGATAACAACGATGTATTACATGATAGGATTGAATTTAACACACTGCATAAAATTAAGAAAAGCGTTTTTACAAACAGTGATTTGGAAAAAACGCCAAAAACTAAATTTTGACAGTTCTATTAAAATGCGAGCAGAATTTTTATAACTTTGTCTTGTTTTGTTTGGCGAAGAATAAACTTTAATCTTATCATGTCAATTGTGTGCGTTACTTTTGGTTCAATCTGTATTCGATTGTTGAGTATAAAAATCGTTAAAACACAAAAAATACAAGAATAAAAAATTTTGTTGATAATAATTATTTTGTAAATTTCTTTTTGACTTTGCATATTTTTTTTAAATCACAACTTTAGTGAGAAATTTTTACCGACTTTAATGTTAATTATTTTAGATAGTAGGTAGATCATCTTTGTAAAAAAATATAAAGTCTAAATTATTCTTTATTTTTACGGACAACTCTTAGTAATTTTTGAATTTAACATTAAAACGTCTTTTAAGTTTCCATACCTTTAAAAAGATTAAAATAAGGAGAAATAACTAAGGACAATGCAACTGTGACCAAAGTTATTGTATTCTTTAATTTTAGTTGCTATTACAAATGAATTATAATACATTCTGTAGATTTTTCATAAATTTTGTTTTGAAAAACGATTTTTCCATTGATTAATTTTGTATACATTGTATTAGGCAGGAAGTGCAGTTTCACATTTTATCATCTTTTATTTCATTTTTTATTTTTTTTTACATACTCCTGGTGTTGAAAATTAAATGAACAAAAACTCTCCTACCAAAAAACACCAAACTCATTATTTTTTTTAAATTTCGACTCTTTTGTGAGTGGAGTAGGAAAGCATAAAAGATGTAGAAGTAGAAAAGTAGAAAATTCTGCCTTGATCCCTAAATTGAAGGAAAGGGAACCATACAAGATGAATCTCTCTAAAGTAATCCTAGGTATATTTCAAAAATTAATAATCACATGGAAATCTACCTTTGCTATTAGTCGCCATGTTTTAAGAATTTTTTCACAATTTTTTAACACATATCAATGACTAATTAGTTAATAATTAATTTTTTGCACAATTGAGCTCTATGTGATTGTTTACTACGCCTATTTTCAAGACAGCATGTGGTGTTTACTACTTAGTTGCTACGTCCAAAGGCGTCAGTAAGTAAATTAGGCGTCGGTAAGTAATTTTTTCGACGTCTTGGACGTAGCAGCCGATAACCATAACCTGATAACCTGCTGTTTTGATAATGATTTTGACATTATTTATTAAATCTTAAAAAAATAGGGATCGTGCAATAAAACGCCATAAGCATCACGAACGTTAAGGATTGCCGTTCTCAGACATTAATTGTTTTCGATCGGTAAAATCTCCTTACCGTTCTTGGTACTCAATATACTATTAGGTTGCTGGACAAAAAACACATTACCTATTTCTTATGAAATTTTATAATAAATAAGTTGGTCGTTGTTTTGTAAAAAATAATTAATAAAATAAAAAATTTAAATTGAAACAAACGTAATTTTGTATATCTAGTGATAATTTGTTTGTCTATTTCTTTGTTTATTTTAAAATTACATTAGAAATAATAAAATTTTGATTAAGAAATATTTTAATGTTTTTACAAACGGTAAACCGCATCTCAAATTTTGTACCACAAAAATTTCCTTAATTTTCTTCTTATTTATCTCTAATTATTCCTCATTTTAGGAAAATTACTCTGAATTTCACAATATTTCCACTGGTTTGTTTAAGATTTTCCTTAATTTTTTTAATGATTCCTTACGATTTCTTCAAGATTATTTCTATTGTGTTCTTCGTTTTGTAAGTACACTGATTTTCTCTCATATTTTTAATTACTAAATTATGATGCTAATTTTAATTAGTAAAAGAAATTAAAAAAAATTGTAAAATTTTTACATGCATAGAGAAACAACTTAAAAATTAATCAGGGAATGTTGAGTTCTATGTGATTATTATTAGTTTTTGAAACATTCAGAATTTTTTTTAAAGCAGACTCATCTCGTATAAGGTACGCCACATTTTTTTTTTGATACACGCTCTCTAAAATGGTTACTTTAGGAACTGCTTTGACTCCGCAAAATGTCATTTAAAAGGACAAGTACTTAATTAAAGTCGTCATAGCAACATTTTGCGGACTCTAATTTATTTGTTATTTGACAAAACAATTATTATTGTTTCAATAAATCAGTCGTTGTTTTGACTGCACTTATGATGCATTGGATTCGTCCGCTAAAACTGATTTTGCGGGCTTGTTACATAAATAACTATAAAATAATAATACTACAACTACTTATAATAATAAGAGTAATTGGTTGGACAAAATCAAACAAAAATTAACTTTTCACCTAGTTTAGAATACACAATACATAGACAATAATACTAACCCAAAAACCTAAATTTAATCCATTCTCGACAGAAATCGGAAGAAGATGCTGGAAGAGTTGGTTTAATAATGGTAATTTTGGGCATGATGGGAGCTATAGCTTTCGGTTATATTTTAGACAAGACACACCGATACAAGTAATACGTAATAATCACTAAAATAAATAATGCTTCCATATTTTTTAGAGAAATAACGTTGTGCATGTATATTGCATCCTTTTTATCAGTTATTGCTTTTATGTTTTCCCTCGAATCGGGTTCAAAAATTTTGGTCTACATTTCCGGAGCTTTAGTAGGGTAAGTATGATTTACAATTTTTCGATAGAATTTTTTTTAAATAACTACATTTGTAGCTTATTCATAAATGCATATATGCCAGTTGGACTAGAATTAGCAATAGAGCTGACTTATCCAGAACCTGAAAGCACAAGTTCCGGAATTTTGATCTCCATGACCCAGACATTGGGTGTTTTATTTACTTTAATGTTAGGTTCTCTATTTTCAAATTTTGGCAGTTTTTGGGCATTGGCCACAATGGCTTGTTGCCTTTTCGTTGGATCTGTACTTACTGCATTTATAACGAATGTAAAGAAACGGCAAAATGCATTGAAACGATAATAATAATAATTAATAAAACGGTACTAATTAAGAAAAGTGTTTTATTAAACGTTAAGTATTTTTGTCCAGTGATAATAATAAATCAGCCACTCCATTTTAACAAACGGGACATTTTACACAAATTTTTAGATTTTATTTTCAGTTTTTACGAATAGTATCAGCAGAAGGGAATTTTTCTTTATAGGAACTAAGTACCTAGTCAGATTGTTTGCAAACTACAATTATTACTAGAGCCACATTTTTTAAATTTGAAATATGAGCAGAAAAAATAAATACTAATTGATGACAGACAGGACACAAAAAAAACCTCACATTTTTATAATTGAACAATTGTTATAATTTTCTGGTAATTTTAAAAATACTAATTGCAATAACTATTTTTAAAGTAAAAGGTGTAACCTGTTGAAACTTTTAAATCTACAAAATCGATGAAAAAGGCAATGTGCAAGGAAAGTACTATTAGTACTATTACTAATAAATTTACCTACCGATTTCCATTTTCTAAACTACTAGAAACTAGAAACATACTCTTCAAAAAATATTCAACAGTTGTACTACGTCACTGTTTTATGTTATCGCCTACAAAGCAATGTATGTCAATTTTGGAATCTAATGAATTACTTCTATTTTGAATTTTGAATATATCAGGCCAAACAATCATCTCGTCCTGACCTAGGATCACGATCCAATATTTATTTACGGCCTAAATTGAGTTGAGACACAGCCTAAATATGGTATTTTGAAAGAAACTTAACATTTCATTTTGTAATTTCGGTGTCAGGTTGTATTTTTTCTGCAAGGGCTAAAATGAAAAGTATGTAAATTAATAAATGCATAGCAAATAATAAATACACAGTAAAAATAATAAACTTACAGTAAAATTGTAAATGCAGGTCGAGGACAAGTTCAAGACTAACTTTGGTTACATTTTAGGTTTCGTTCCCTTGCCGCTAGCTACCCTTACCTACTTAAATTTTTTAATGACACGCCTACTACTTTTTGAAACATTTAGAAAATTGTTGAAAATCATTATACAGGGTCGAAAAAAAGTATGGATACAGTTAAATATTTTCAGAACGATTTAACAGAGAATCTTGAAAGTTGGTAAATAGTTAAAAGTGTTTAAGTTCATAAATATCATCTGAGAGCGTTTTCAAATTTCTATCGTCATTTATTTTGAAAATATAAGACTAACTTGATTTTTTTCAAATGGAACGAAGGGTCAAATTTAATCATTTTTTTCCTGAATTCAGTGATATTACATAATACCTATTTTTACTTTTATTAAAAGATAAAAAAAATAAAGTTCAAAAATTTTCTGGAATAGTAAAACTAAGTTAGCTTTAAAAATACTGTTATTAGCGATATATGTCACTCGTCTATTAGCAAAAAATTAAACGTGGATGCAATAATTAGTTAAATAATGGTACATTTAAGTAAAACTGAGCGAAAAAAATTCTCATGATAATCATCTTTAATATCATAAAAATCAAGTATTTTTGGTTTAATTAACACGTCAAAAGTGTTATTTTAACAATTTTTTTAAACTTTGGTCAATGTTTAAACAGCAGAGAGCTAACGATAAATAAAGACAACATTTTCAAGGCTAACAAAATTATACATTTTTCAAAATTTTTAAGTTTCGATTTAATTATTAATTTTAATTAATTAATGTATGCATGTGTTATACCATAGAAATCAGAAAAAATGCTCTTCTCAAAAATATTAAATTTGACCCTTGTTACTATTTAAAAAAAATCAAGTTAGCCTTGTATTCGAAGAACAAATGGAGATAGAAATTTAATAAACATTTGAAACGATAGAATTTATATACTCTTTAGCGTACACCAAATTTCAATAAGTTTTGATGAATAGTTTTTATAATATTTAACTGTATCCATACTTTTTAGCGACCCTGTATAACTCTAACTAATCAACTTTATTTGTTTTTAAGTAAGCGGTGATTTATTTTTGAAATTTAAAATCTCAGTAATCTTCAGTCTTAAACCAATTTAATTTACATAATATTGAACGTTTATTATTTTTGCTGTGCAAAGTGTGAATTGTGAAGTGTGAATATGCGATTTATTTGTTGGACATTTAATAATGACAATAATAGTTTTGTAATGTGTTGTTTGATTTCACCTGATATAAGGAGAAAGTTATGTAAAAGTGGAGGCGTGGCTTGATCTCATTCACTAGATGGCGTAGCCTGTGCTATAAGCTATAAGTGCGTATCTCCTCTTGCCAAACAAGCTATCATATGGTAGGATATAAAATGAATAATACTCTTTGTTCTACATGTGGTTGTGAACATGAACAAAAGTGGTTTTTGTTACATTCTGTACCTAACGTGAGTTAACACCGTGTTATAGAATGATGTGATAAGTGAACCAGATTTGACTTTTATTAATTCAATTATGCAATTATTTAGTTAATTGTTCTGAAACTACTTTATTATCCGCATTTAAAAAATCATGAGTGAACAAATATCAGGTAGGTATCTAATAATAGTTTATAATTGTTTAGATACTTTGCTTATTTTTGACTTATTATGCAAAACGCTGTTTCGCAACTTAATTTAATTATATAATCAAAAATGTTATAAAGTAGGGCGCTTCTTTACTTTTTTCCTTTGTTACATCAAAAATTTAGTCATCGATAAATGGGTCATCATTTGTAAACAATTATTATTTAATAATGTCAGTGATAGTACGTAAATGTGATAATTTGAATTTCCGGTTTAAATGACAATTCATTTTGAAATGCGGTTGTTGATGAGCATGCACAAAGTTAGCCAATAAAAGTCAACAATCTCGTGGAAGGTTGTCTCATTTATTAAATTCTTTGTTTCATTGGCTATAAAAATGATGCATCTCTTTATCAATCATACATTTTATGTCTCGTTAACCTTTGGTTGTCGGTAATTGCCTTGAATTATTACGAAAATTTTTGTTTTATTTTTTTATTTTTGTCGTTACTATTTACGTTACACTTAGAAGATGATAAGGTAAAAATAAGAATGTTGTAGATCATATGATATTAAGTGCTTAAGCAGGCGTCGAATTTGCCTTTGCATTATCTCAAACTCTAAAATACTAGTTTAGTATCCAGGAATTTGGAAAGAATAATCTAATGTCTATTCTATTCCTTCTTAAAAGGTGTAATAACAAATCATTATTTTTAAATTTGCTAAACATAAACAAATTCAAAACTACTTATCGGTTGACTCACTTTTAGTAAACATGGTAAAATATAGGATTGTCGTTCTGTTAAAAAAAATAGTGATATCAAAGTTCTTAGCTCTATATTTTTTTGTTGTTGGTTTATTAGCACCTTCTTTTTTATCATTTGTAGAAATCAATTTTTCTAAATAACCATACAACCAGTAATGTTAATGTAACATGTTAACTGTTCTTGTTATCTATAGCAATTTTCGTAACGTTGGATCTACAATTTTTTTATAATGAGTCCACTTATAATTTTTCTATTACGAGGGCGAATCGATAATTTATCATCATAGTGTTTTTAATTCGCTTTTGAAATTTTGAATGTTTAGGAGGCATAAATGAGTTTTAAGTTGTAGAATTATAATTAAATTATCATAGAATATTTTGGACTATATTCGACATTCTTGTTTTAAATTGGTACCTACTTATACTATACAGGTTGATTCTTTTAGGCCCTACATTAGAAACTTTTTAACTTCTAATACAACTAGAACTTTAAGATTTTGTATATAATCTAAATCGACCATTTGGAGTTCAACTAAATTATTTTCAAGATGGCTGACTTTCCGGAACAATGAGAAATTGGCGCCAACTTTAAAATTTTAAATAGTAACCACCTATTTTTATAGCATTTTTGAATTTGTCTCTTGAAACTGAGTAAAGTATATCTCAGTTGTTAGTACTTATCTGTTATAGTTTTTGACGAATGCTAATTTTTTTATACAAATTTTTATTTGCAATGGTTTATTTAAAATATCACAGCTTGTGAACCCTTTACAACAAATGAATAGTTCTTTTTGCATTTGATAGCCAAAGGTTCAAATGGTCTTCTCAAGTCTTTAGGATTGTCAACTGTCAAACTGCAAGGTTACTATGATTTTTTTAAAATGATGAGTAAAAAATGATTATAGAACAGGTTTTTCAAATGGAATTATCCAGTTTTTTCAATGACAATCAAACGAACATCAATTTTTATGCAGACTTTTTTTACCTTTTCTATATCTATCTCTTACAGTTTATAAATAATCGCATAAAACTAAATTTTAGCTCATTTTAGCTCATATTTTCATTTTTAATCAAGTAAACTTTTGAAAAATACGATAAAATTGTGCTATTAATTAAAAGAAATGTTCGATTTGTTTACCATTTTCATTCAAGAAGTTTATAATTTGATGGCAGACTGATTGAGTTACTTTACATAAATTACTAAGTTATAATAAACCATAATTAAATATTATTATTTTGCTGCTTATTTGACAATAAATCAGCTAAAAACTAAATAAAATATGGAAGTTTGACAATGGTCGACCATTTTGCAAGGTCTACTGAAAATTTTACGAAGTAAAATCTGTTTTTTGTGATTTTTTTCAAAAACTGAAAGAGATAGGTAGGACGTATTTATAAAAGCATATATAAGTCCGGGACATTTCAATATGAGATACGTCATAGGGCATACGTTGACGCGAGACTATATAGAGCACAAAAACTAGATAAGAGCTCAAATTTAGGGAACTTGGTTGTTTGATGTGTTTGACAGATTACAAATGTAAACAATAATAAAAATTTAAATATTTCTTTATTGTAGTAAAGTACAGCAAAATGTACCAACTAGAACACTTAAAAACAAATGGAGAAACTTTCAAATGCTTTGAAGTACCGTTGCTGGATTACTGTTGAGGTTATGTTTGACCTTGGTATGACTGTCAGGTTTAAAGTTGAAATTTGCATTAAAAAGGTCATAAAAGCCTCGAAGTGCCTTTCAGGGTAGTCACCGTCATGTTCCAAGTGCATGCCCCCTCTCTGCCACATCAGTAAAATTTGCCACAAAAGTTTTAAAAAACGACTTTAAACAACAAAAAAGGCCCTATTTTCATTAACAATGAGACATATCTCGCTGCATGCGGCACGACATAGGCCTCATAGACCAATCTCATTGTGAATGGTTTTCGCTGAGATCACTTTGAGAGGGTTTCACTGAGACTGACGTTGGCGGAAGGCTGAAACCTGCCTCGCGACAAGTCTTTGCACCAACATTCGAAAACACTAAGACGGCCTCATGCCTCATATCATGGCTTGTAATTGACAGCGTTTTATAGAATGATTTGGAATCATAATGCAGAGATTGTTGCGAGACAGGCAGGCAGGCCTCAAGCCTACTGCAGAAGTCGCTCTCAGTGAGTCCATGTCTGAGAGATGTAAGACCAATTTAGACCATTTACAGTGTGATTGGTGCCCGAAACCTATGTCATGCAGGAAGCCAAACTTCATCGTGAATGGACCCTTTTCAGTGGGGGTGTGCTTTTTGAATAAATTTGAAATGGCCTTTTTGAAAAAAGCAGTTGTCTCTCTTTTATTCATCTATTCAACACGTTTGTATTCGATGCACTTACACCAATTTCATTATCAGTGTCTTGATTATCAGGCAAGGGCGAAGTGGAATTGGGGGCAACCCAGAAATAAAAACACTTTAATTTCCTTTATTAGTAGGCTATATTTTTTATACAAGAGACTACTCTCAGATAGACGTACAAAAATGTAAACAAGAGTAAAAGTTGGTTTTTCGCAATATTTCACACTATTCTTCCACACGTCCACAGTAAAATCAGAAAGCGCTTCTTGTTATAAAGCCCTTATTATGTTTTTCGACGATGGCTGAGACTTTGTGACGTATTTGTTAAACATAAGTTTTCAAATACCCCATGCCAGTGCAAAGGAGTTATATTAACAATTTTACGGGATTATTTTTAACTTTACACCCACTCTGCTTGAAACAAGAGTGGCTGCCAGGAAATAACGAACAAAGTGGACCCAAAAGGCTTCAGCTGCAAATTATAAACACTATCTGTGATTTTTTAAATAATTTTTTTAATAATTAATAAAAAACATGACAATATTAAGCTTTTCGATTTCGTTTGGTTTGAATTTTATATGAAAATAGAAAAGTTAACCCTCTATACCAGAAAAGACAAAAAACATAAAGAAAGTATCTGTAAATGTCGTGAACTTACTTTGAAGTAAACAGGGCTCTCCATCTATAACTCATAATTACTTGAACCGCAATTCCCATCATCAAAATGTGCAAAACTGCGATAAGTGAGGTTATGCAGTGATGCACTTTGTTTTCCAGTTTTTCACACAAAATATATCACAAATTGCACAAATCGTACAACCAGCGATAGTCAGTACTGTCAGTACTTCACAGCGGCTTTCTCCATCACAATCACTGACTGCAATTCTGTATTGTGCCATTCCCGTCTCATCATATAATCTGAGTAGTTGTTATATGACAAGTAATGTTTCTACCTTCAAAAATACTTGCGTAAATATGTTATTATCCCGTTAGTACACACTTTTAAAGCAGCCACTGGTTATATAGATTAAAATTATAACATTTCCTTTGTTATTGTGTTATTGTTTACATCAGTCAGCTGTTTACTGTCATTTTCTAATGCTACCAATTTAAAAAATGTCCCTGTTATTAAAGCTCAAGGACCATAGAATGAGAGAGAGAACATTTTTTGTTCACACAGACGCTGAATACACGTATAAATGTCAGAAAATTCAAATTTTTTATGTCCAAATAGAAATGTCCCGGACTTTATATTGATATTCTTTCGAGTGCCGTTAAGAAATTAAGGGTCATTCCATTTGAAAAATCTGAGTTATAGCAGTTTATTGAAAACCATTTAAAAAAAAAATCATACTAGCCATGAATTTTGAGTACTCACAATTTCGAAAATTCTAGAAAACTCTTCAAACCTTCGGTTATCGAATGCGAGAAAACGCAAAGAGTTTAAGGGCTGCGACAACTTAGATAAACTCTTGTAATTGAAAATTTTAACAAAAAAATTGACATATTATGTCAAAAAATATGACAGATAAGTACCAACAAGTTGGGTAAATTTTACTCAGCTTGAGAAGGTAAATTCAAATATGCAATAAAAATGTGTGGTTACTGTTTAAAATTTCAAACTTGGCGCCAATTTTTTGTATTTCCGGAAGCCAAGCCATTTTGAAAATAATTCAGTTGAACTCAGAATGGTCGATTTAAATCGTATACAAAATTTTAAATGTATCTAAAAGAATCACCCTGTATACTATTTATTTCCTATAATTTTGAAGATATTCCTTATGTTTTTGAACGAACATGTACAGTTGTATGTACATACAATAAAGTCCTACTTTTACTGAAAAGTATTTAAAAAACTTATTACAGTGATTTTTTTTATAAAAGTTTAAAAACAATAGTATCAGAGAAGATAATGCCATTATTGCTAATTATGTCAAAATGCAGAAAACTATTGTCAATATTTTTTGAAATATAAGTATACTTGCAACATTTTGATAATTAATTAAAATCACTTATATATTTTAACAAAGGAGTTTTATTTAACAAGATTATATGTAACGCCAATATTTTGTTGAGGCCATGAAACAAATTTTATTAAAATTTAATGATTTATTTAAACAATTTTTAGGGTCGGTTTCACCAACCTCAGTTAAATTTATTTGTAGAATAAATCCAGAGAAACGATTATTATAATCATAGTAACGATTGCTTTTAACTATTCATTTAATTTAACCAACGTTGGCGAAACCGACCCTTAGTAAAAGAATTAATATCTTCTAAATTATAAAAAGAAAAATATGGAGCCTAATTTAAAATAAGTAACTTAAATATTGCTCAAAATATGCTACTTATGACATTTAGAAAAATTTTAGAAACATAAGCTTATGTTACTACAGACTGAACTAAAAGTAACTCATAAAATTCTGATCTTTGTTGAGGAGTGTTTTTCAGAAAAATCCTCGAATAGGTCGATTTTATTTCTTTAAATGGTAAATATTGACACGATTGATATTTGTGAGGTTATTTATTTTGAGTAATGACGTCATTTTTAATTAATGTTTTAGATAGGTACACATTTTTTTATCTTTCTGATAGGTGTAATAATATTTAATAAATCCAAAAAAAGTAGAAAAAAACAATATAAAATAACAAGTACTATGAGATCGAAAATATTCTCAATTAGAGCAAGCTGTACCTGCGAAATTTCGGCACATTTTAGCTTTTGGTTTTATACTGCATAAGATGTGGCTAAGGTTACACTTCACTTTCAAGGCTTGCTTTAATTCAATATATTCTTGATCTCATGATAGTATACCTACATACTGAACCAAGTGACGCACAAAATTTTTTATGAGCGATGTTTCAAAAAAATTCTCGAACAGGTCGTTTTTATTTCTTTAAGTGCTACATTTCGACACCAAAATGACATTTCTGACGTCATTCATTTTTGAGTAATTTTTATTTTTAATTTTTTTAAATGATAACTGACATTTTTAATTAGTTTTTTAGATAGTACACATTTGTATTTTTCTGTTAAATATAAAAAAAAAACAAGAAATAAGGCGAAGGTATTACCCAAAGAGCTTTATTTTTTTAACTCTTGCTGTATTTTTGAAGAGGTGATGGTTGTTTGTTTAGTTTTCTGTGTTAAGGTGTCATATTAAAATGTTGTCATGCTGTTTTTAGAAGAAAAATTATTAAAAATGCTGTCTATAAAATAAATCAAGAACAAAACGATAATAGTTATTTATTTAATGAGTTTGAGTGTAAATCGGACGGTTTATTTCACGAGTGGATTTTTAAACCACGAGTGAAAACGAGTGGTTTATCATCCACGAGGCAAAATAAATGAACCGATTTACACAAAAACGAGTTGAATACAACATTTTATTCTTCGAAATAGACTCAGAGTAGATAGAGATAGCCGGTTCAAAAACCACCTCCACCTCCCTCTACTGCGCATGTGTGAAAATTGTGTCAGTCAGCCGCAGACGCAAGCGCGTAATCGCAGCTCGCTGGCCTGCGACCAGCTGGTCAGCCGGCCTGCGGCCGACTGACGCCATTTGTGATGATGCAAATATATTTATGTAGTATAATAATAATAATAATAATAATAATCGTCGCCATCTTGGAAGTTTGAAAGTCGGCGGCGGTCATTTTTGTTTAATGGTAAATTGGCGCCAAATTTAAATTATTTCAAAATTAATATTTGAAATTAGTCGGCCATGTTTGTTTGTTAAAAAAAATGGCGCCAAAATTTTAATTTATTTAAAAATTAATATTGGGTGTAATGTTGGTAGCGCCGATGTCGTCACAAATTCCGCCTAAATTCTCACGTTAGATGGCGCCACGGTCTGCAAACTTTTCGCTAGATGGCGCTGCCGTCAGCGCAGCCGTCAATCAAAGATGGCGCTGGCCTCCATTTTTTTTTTTAAACACACCCCCCGCCCGTTTGCGAATATGCAACCAAGAAAACAAGTAGTAGTAGTAGTAGTAGTAGCTTTTTGGGGTTGTGAAATTTTTGGTTTTTGGGGTTGTGAAATTTTGAATATATGATTTTTGAAATGTGCAATTGTGAATACATGAAGTATATATACAATACATGCTGTATTGAGTTAAGCAAAATATCAGAAAATCATCGCGCTTGTCACTAATAACTAATAAAGGAAAGTCATTATTTTATCGATAAGGAAAAAAAACCTAGTATATGTAGTTTTTTATTTTTGTAATGTTGTTTGCCTAACTTGTCTGTTGCGCACCAAGTTTATTTTGTTATTTGTTTAAAATATAATGCAAAAAAAGTTGTTGTTGTTGTTGTTCCTTCCATGGGGAGTCGAACCTCAGGTAGGTAGAGTGGATAGTGCTGTCTATTTTGGAAACCTGAAACAAATTCACATAAGCTATTTGGTTAATGGATAATAATAAAAACAATAAATTACTTTAATTGTTTATTACATCTAAATATAAGTACTGTGATGATCGCGGTATTTAAAATTTTTTTTTATTAACCAGCGCAAAATATTCGGAGTCAGTTTAAACGTTTAGTTCTTTGACAATATTAATTCAACTTCAATTCAAAAGTTGCAACAAATTTTAATTTAACTTATTTATTCCTTTGTTAGCATTAAAATGTTTAGAAAATTATCGTTCCCACGAAACTTTCCAAGAACTGTTAAAAACGTTATAAATCGCCAAATTGGGTGGTCGAAAGGCCATGTGTTTTAACAAGTGGATATGCAAAGATATGGGGGTTGGCGACGGCCTGGCTCTGCACCACAGTCGCCCAGCTAATCCAATGATTTTCTCACAAAAGCATAATTAATTTACTTTCGTTTAAAATAGCCAAAATTTATTGATAAACCTAAAATTAAATCCAAAATTTTGTTTAGAAATTAACTAGTCACGTTTCAAAAAGAAAGGAATTTATGAGCCAATTTAAGGCACGTTGATGATCAGTAAACAACTCGAGAAAGAATCAAAATTTCATCTTATTCAAAAATTCCCGTAACGTTTCGTACCAAAAAGTTGAGTCTTTATGCAGTGTACTCCAGTCATCAAATAAAATTGAATAATTTATTTTATTCGGCGTAATTGTTAACAAATTGTTGCAAAACTTCAAGAACGAATTGGTCGATTGAAATTCATGTCTGTTAACTAGATTAGTATAGCCAAAACGACGTTGGTCAAGTGCCGCTTGAATAGGGGGTGTTGACAAATTCGTTACAGAACAGAGCTTTTTAAAAGAATATCAAATTACAAGCACACATGTGCATTCCTTATAAGAAATTGCAGCGAAATTAACGTTTTCTTTGTTAAATCAACATCAGATCACGAAACCAGTAGTTTAGAAAAACACGCGAAATTTTTCTGAACATTTTGATGTAAAATTTAACCCTAATATTTAAGGCGCAGCCGTCGAAATTCGGATGTATAAATCATTCTATTTAATTAAATTATTGTAAGCAAAAAAATTGCATGACACGATTGCTGCCCGTTACTAACATAATCCTAAGAGGAAAGTAGACAGGAAAATCCCTAAGGAAATTGGAGAAAAACGCGGAAATGTTAAAATAGTACCGGTGTAGTACTGGGGGCGACATCTAACAAGGGGTAGTACGACCAAAATTACAGTTTCCTCACGGGGTTCTTCCTTATATTTTCTGTGTTATTTAAACAAACAAAATTTGTTGTTACACAAAATTCATTTCATTGTGTTCCCAAAAACAACTTCAGACCTGACAACAACCAATTTTGGAGTTTAATTTCTCTTTCAGGATATTTGGGGAAATTCCATAGCGTTCTTGTATTGTATTCAGTTCAGATCGACGATTACCAAATTTAATGTTTAATTATAATGAAATTGTTAATCGGAAAACACCCCAGCTGTTAATTAATAATAATATTTAGAAAGTTAAACAAGGTTTGATCAAATGCCAAGACATCATAAGAGTCAAATTTGCAAAATTTCGCATATGTGGAAACTACTTAACAAGGGTAGTGGGGTAAGCGAGTTAGTGTAGCTTACGCAAGATGAGCCCTTGACTTTAGGAAGGATTCGATTTTTGACGGTCTTTCGAGGTAGTCGATTGTCGTGTTGCCCTTTTAAATTTTTATAAATTTAAAAAACATCTTCGTTTACCTTTTAGTGCGTCTAAATTGTACTAAGTGCATTTAAGCGTAATTTTAAATTAAATTAATTTAAATTCTTGAATTAAGTGATAGCGTTAGTGATTAGTGAGTAAGTTAAAAACGAGACAAGTTTAGTGTTCGTTCGATTAGGTAGTGCTGCGAACTACAACACCTGGGAAGCAGCTAACCCCCTGCGTTAGGAGGATTAAAATTTCTAGGTAGGCCCTCAAAAGGATTAATTAATTTTTTATTCATTTAATATTATAATATTAAATCATTTAAGTCATTTCGAAATAGTGATCATTATCATTCATTTCATAAATTCTCTCGTAACCACCAAGTTATTAAGCATCGGAAATGCCGAAAAGACCAGTAATTATTTAAATTCTTGTGCTTCGTCTTACGTCAGCTATATAAATTTTAAATAAATCATTTTCAACTTAAAATAACTCGCAACAAACAATTTCATATTTTTCAATTCAACCATCCCACCTTTAAATTACAATATTAAAAGTTCTTTATATTCTTTGCTTCTAACTTCTAAATCTGTTACGACAAATTTGAGTGAAACGGCATCAAACAAATATTCAACTACAACAAAAGTCTAAATCCAAAACCCACGGTGCTATTCAAACTGTTGTACACAGATAATTTAAGGTTGCATACACCAAAATATTACGAAATAGAAGGATTTGTTGCTAGTTAAGGATAGGTTTAGAGTAGAACGATTTCTCTTCCGCAACGCGTTAGGCGATAAAGCAAAAGAGTGTTTCTCTTTTGCGTCCAGATCAGAAATTACAGGCTCGTGAGTTGGCCATCTTCATGGGAAGAGTCGTAGTCCCCGGGGACGCTCTTCCCCAACTTTAACAAGGTCTAAGACGCGGTGGCAGGTCGTAGTTTCCGCCCGTTGTACTTAGAATGGACGTTGTAATTCCCGTCCCAACGGCAAGTACTTCCACGTACTTGCAGGCTACTACGGACGATCGAGCAGACATAATCATCCGTGATTATCTGTAATAAACTGATATCGCGACATGGCAAAGTTCTGCACAAGTCTTTGTCAAAGCTCGTGGACGGAAAACTTTAGAGAGAAATTACTTCTACATTTATTCAGATTGATTTGTAAAAGCTTGTATGTCCGGGTTTTATTCGAAATTCATTCTAGGTGTTGATCACCTGACTTTTACCGGAGACGGAATTTCGGCACTAGGGCGCAAAATTCAATGCGATGCACGTATCAAAGATTCCGCGAGCATGTTATAATCCGCCTTTGGTACAAGTAATTTAGAAACGCGTTGTCAATTGCCTAGATCCTATGAGTTCGAACAATATCATCTGAAACGTAGGTTAATTTATTTGGACATTATCGAATTAAATTAATTCATGTTAAATATTAACGTCATATCATATCAATAAAACTTTTTCGTATCACTCAGCAACTTCGAAACTATTTACTTGGAATTTCAAACGAATTGTGGTTACGACTCTGAGATATGTTTTGACGACATTACTATACAAAAACAAATAACAATTGGCCAAATTTGATCAAACTTTCATAACCATTGATTATTGTAATCCATCCAACGGAATATTCATTATTCTTGTAATAAATAACTTTGGAGGAAACTTGTGGTTTAAATTTCTTCTCCCATGCGTTTTGACACTACTTTGAATCCGGACTTGCGTTACGGATAAATCCGGAACCCTTTCTGATAAGAATTAAGATCAAATTACGATATCATTATAAGAGTGACTTCGTACATCAAAACAACACAACGTAGGTAAGTGAAATGATCATGTAGCGTATCAATTAACTAGACGAGCCAAACCATTTCGAAAAAAGAAAACAAAAGTAAAATTCAAGATTAATTAAATAAATCAATTAAAATAAGTTGTAAATCATTTAAACATCGATCAACCATCATCAATCACGGTCTCACTACATTTTTATTGGTGCCGTGACCAGGATTCAAAGTCATAAAGTGTCATTTCCGAGGGGAAAATTGCCGTAAATAAGATACTGCTGTGTTATTAAAATTTCTAGGACTCCAATTTATTTGATCGTTCGATACCCGAGATTGAAGGTTGTCGACATGGAAAACAACAGGAACACCGGAAACGCCGGAGCCCCACCGCAAGAAATGCCGACGTGGTTCGTTCGTTGGTTAAACTCCCAACAACCAAGGAATGTGCCAAACTTCGCGGCGCCATCGACGTCGACAGCGGTTCAAAGACCGCAAGCCATCCTTCAGGTACGTCCAAGTACCAGCGCCGCCGCTGATGTCGATGGTTGGCAAGTCACTCCACTACCTAGCGACGGGACGACTTCGCCAGAACCCGACCCGGAAATTCCGGTAGCTCCGGAACCAGCCCCTCTTGCGAGCCCTCTTGTGCAAGAGCCGGGAAGTTCGACCACATCAGCGACTTCGGGAGCAGTGATGGCCTCACCACCTATGCCAATCACAACAGACAATGTGGCCGCAATTTCCGGAGTACTCCGGAGCTTGCTGGATCGCCCACTTCCAGCTCCTGAACGACCATCTTTCGAAGGCCTGAAAAGGCAAAATCCGGTGAAATTCTTACGAGCCATTGAAGAATATGGACGTTTTTTCGGGCTCGACTCGCAGCGTCTTTTGGGAGTCGCCATGGATTGCTTGAAAGGCAATGCCAAACATTGGACGGGAATATTCCAGAAGAAGTGGCGTGGTTACGAGGACTTTCGACGGGACTTTCTCCGGACCTACTGGTCGGCCAAGCGTCAACGGGACATCAGATTTCAAATCGCTACAGGCCGCTATGACGAAACCAGGGGCACGATGCTGTCGCATTTTGCTTATTACGTCGACATGGCGAACATGTTAACAACACCTTTATCGGAGGAAGTGTTGCTGGATGAATTACTGCGTCACTTCCCCGAAAGAATACAGTCGTTGTGGGTATTAGAGAAAATCTGTACCACCACGGATGCCGCCGAATTCCTGGCAGCTCAAGAAATTCCGGGACAAAATCCGGGAGAGAAAACCAACATCGCTCCCAGGGAACGACCCCGCGCAACAGACCACCAGCGGCGTAACGAGCCAAAGCGCCCGCGGCCAAACATTGACCGCCACGAAGTAACTCGTCCTGCGGCTCCTGCAAATCGTGGAAATGGTTTCCCAAAACGCTCAAGTGACGAACAACAATGGCGCAACAACCAACCCAGCACCAGCAACAACCGTTGGCACAATAACAACGGAAACAACAGCAACAATCACTGGCGCAAAAACAACCCCAACGACAACCGCAACAACACAAGTTCGAGAGCGCAGGGTGAAACATCACGAAACTCCAAGAATTCGGGAAACGGGGGCGGAGTACAGGACGGGGCCTAAAGTACTCCGGCCAGCAGCACGGCCCACAAAGCGACAGCAGGAACCAACAATTGAGGACGGGAGAGAAACGTAAACGTTCAACTTCGTCACAGTCAACAGAAGGGGAAAACGATGCTCGACCGCGAGCATCCCAGGTTAAGTTAAATGTTTTTTCTATAATTAAATCCGCTGCCGCAGGTAACAACAACATACAAAGGGTCGTGCCGGAGATTAAGATCCAAATCTCTCAACAACAATCAGTCACCGCGCTTTTGGACACCGGAAGTGAAGTCAGCTGTATTTCCGAAGAAGTTTGGTCCAAGTTGATCGAGACCGGAAACAAACCGCCCACATTACCGGTTACCTCAATCCATCTTCGTGGAGCCATCGGCCAGCGAAGTTGCCAGGTTGTTATTCAGTGTTACCTGGAAATCAAAATCGACGAACATCTCTACCCCGTCGTGGCGCTTGTCGTTAAAAATTTAATCAAGCCAACCATTTTGGGAGCAGACTGGCTAAATGAACAACGCGCGGTCATCGATTTCGATAACAACGAAATCCTTTTGAGAAACGGGGAGAAGCACCACAGTTTTCCGTTTAGAAAAACCACGGAGATACCACCGGAACCGGAGGATTATGTGGAAGATCTTGTTGGTCACATCGAAGTCAATCATTCGGCGCCGATCACGACTTGTAACAAAAAGCAACACTTAGAGTCACCCAGTGCCCTACAAGCCAAGGTGGACCCATTAAAAATTCCTGAGGCCGAGAAACGGAAATTAATACACCTGCTGCAAGAGTACAGATGTATCTTTAGTTCGCGTCCAGGGCTAACACACAAATACACTCACGAAATAAAACTACACGACAAGACTCCCTTCTTGAAACGACCGTACCCAGTACCTTTTGCTCTACGTCCTGCCGTCGACGCCACAATTCAGGAAATGTTAGACTTGGGGGTAATAAAACGTGAGGCGTCACCTTACGCAAGTCCCATGACGGTAGTGAAAAAGAAAGATGGAACGGTGAGAATTTGCCTCGACGCCCGAATGATCAATTCCAAAATGATCGCCGATTGTGAGTCACCACCCGCTGCTGACGAATTATTACGTCGATTTCACGGAATTCGCTACATGTCCACCATTGATTTGAGATCGTCGTACTGGCAAATCCCACTTTCGCCAGAAAGCAGACAGTACACCGCCTTTCTGTACAACGGTCGCAGTTACACATACCAAGTCCTACCTTTCGGGTTAAAAACTGCTGTGGGTTCATTCAGTCGTGCAATGGACGTAGTGTTAGGAACAGAAGTTCGCGAATTCGTCGTGAATTATATCGACGATTTGTTAGTGGCTTCCGAAACGCTAAACGAACATTTAGAACATCTCCGACAAGTTTTCGAAAAATTGAAGCAAGCTAGAATGACGATAAATCTCGAAAAATCCAATTTCATACAAAAGGAAGTGAAATTTCTGGGGCACATTCTCACAATCAACGGTATCAAAGCCGACCCGGAAAAAATCAGCGCCATCCGAAATTTTCCGGTTCCCCAGAAAACTAAACACGTTCGAGCCTTCCTGGGACTTTGTAATTTTTATCGAAAATTTTGTGCTCGATACAGTGCAGCCACACAAGACTTAAACAAACTACTTCGAAAGGGTGAAAAATGGAGATGGGGACGAAATGAACAAGAAGCTTTCGATCGTGTGAAAGATCTGTTCCTCGAAGCTGTGTTGTTACGTTACCCCGACCTGAATAAAATATTCTACGTCCAAACTGACAGTTCTGGTTACGGATTGGGGGCGGAATTGTATCAAATTCAGGAAGACGGTTCGCGAGGTGTGATCGCTTTTGCAAGTCGCTCTTTGAAAGGACCCGAACTCAACTACACGACTACAGAAAAGGAATTACTCGGCGTCATTTTTGCCTTACACAAATTTCGAATCTACATCCAAGTCACAAAAATCATCATCCGAACCGACCACCAAGCTTTGAAATTTCTGAGCCGTTGTCGTTTGCTCAGTGAACGCCTAACTCGATGGACTTTGATACTAGGACAGTACGACTACGAAATCGAGTTGGTAAAAGGAAAGGATAATGTAATTGCCGACATCCTGTCACGATACCCGTCCGACGGTGAAGCCAGTTATGAATATCCACGTGAACAACCAATAGTTGCAATGTTTGAAGTCAACAACACACCTGAAATTCTCCAACTGATGTCCGATCTCAAACAACACCAATCAGATGATCCTGTTTTGAGTCAAATAATTGCCAACAAACAATCCGGTGCAGCTGCTCCAGATGCGAGAACTCAACGGGTTTGGTCCCAATATAATTTCACAAATAATGTGTTAGTTCACAGATCTCAAAATTCAAACGACGTTTGCCTGGCCATACCTGAGAGTTTGGTAATTAAGCTCGTGGATTACCATCACCAACTCCTGGGCCATTTCGGGGCAACCAAAGTGTACAATTCCATGAAGCGCGAGTACTACTGGCCGAACATGTATCGTACAATTAAGAAACGTCTACGAAGTTGTGACCTTTGTCAGAAGACAAAAAGTTCCAACCGTCCACATCAGGGTCCATTAACGCCAATCCTTTACGACCACATTGGAGACCTAGTTTGCGTCGATTTCTATGGGCCTTTACCAACAGGACGATTGGGGGCGTCCTATGTATTTGTGGTCATTGACGTCTTCAGCAAGTTTCTCAAACTTTACCCACTGAGAAAAGCCACCGCCAAAATCGCTGCCAAACGTCTCATAGAGGATTTCTCTGGGTACATCAAACCCAAATGTGTGTTAAGCGACCACGGGACACAATTTATTTCGAACACTTGGCAGAATAGTTTGAGAGCTGCCGACATTCAACCAACGCTCTCGTCGATTCGTCACCCAGAATCGAACCCTAGCGAGCGCGTAATGCGGGAGCTGGGGAGAATTTTCCGAGCGTATTGTAAAGAAAACCACACCAGTTGGGTCAACCATTTGAGCAACATCGAAGATTGTTTGAACTACGTGCCACACATCAGTACCGGATTTTCTCCATATGAAATCCTGTACGGCAGAACACCACCAAACCCACTAGATGCAGTCACATCGGGTTTACTGCCTGTACGTCCGCCACTCACGAGAGAAGAAATTCATGAAAAGGCTCGCGAATACTTGAGACATCATGCGAACTTACGGCAGAAAAACCAAAAGGGTGAAGTTACCGTACTGGAAATTGAAGATTGGGTCCTACTGAAGAACAAAGTGACTTCCGATACCAGAACCCACCAATTCGCCAAGTTCATGCCTTTGTACAGTGGTCCGTACAAAATAATCGCCAAGCCTCATCCAAACACATACCAAATCGCCGACCCAGTGACGAACGAAATTAAAGGTGTATACAACATGACAAATTTGAAATTCTACCACCGACGAGACGACTAAAATAAAACCGCAAGAAGTTCATGAGGGCCAATCTCGAGGCGTATCTACCAATTCGAGCGTTTCTGACATTATGGGCGCATCCACCATCTGGTGATTCCACCATTCCGACCACCAACCAGAGGACAGCAAACCTACACGCGGTGTCTTACGCTGCATCTACGAAGCAACGCAAGACAGGGGGCGAATGTGATGATCGCGGTATTTAAAATTTTTTTTTATTAACCAGCGCAAAATATTCGGAGTCAGTTTAAACGTTTAGTTCTTTGACAATATTAATTCAACTTCAATTCAAAAGTTGCAACAAATTTTAATTTAACTTATTTATTCCTTTGTTAGCATTAAAATGTTTAGAAAATTATCGTTCCCACGAAACTTTCCAAGAACTGTTAAAAACGTTATAAATCGCCAAATTGGGTGGTCGAAAGGCCATGTGTTTTAACAAGTGGATATGCAAAGATATGGGGGTTGGCGACGGCCTGGCTCTGCACCACAGTCGCCCAGCTAATCCAATGATTTTCTCACAAAAGCATAATTAATTTACTTTCGTTTAAAATAGCCAAAATTTATTGATAAACCTAAAATTAAATCCAAAATTTTGTTTAGAAATTAACTAGTCACGTTTCAAAAAGAAAGGAATTTATGAGCCAATTTAAGGCACGTTGATGATCAGTAAACAACTCGAGAAAGAATCAAAATTTCATCTTATTCAAAAATTCCCGTAACGTTTCGTACCAAAAAGTTGAGTCTTTATGCAGTGTACTCCAGTCATCAAATAAAATTGAATAATTTATTTTATTCGGCGTAATTGTTAACAAATTGTTGCAAAACTTCAAGAACGAATTGGTCGATTGAAATTCATGTCTGTTAACTAGATTAGTATAGCCAAAACGACGTTGGTCAAGTGCCGCTTGAATAGGGGGTGTTGACAAATTCGTTACAGAACAGAGCTTTTTAAAAGAATATCAAATTACAAGCACACATGTGCATTCCTTATAAGAAATTGCAGCGAAATTAACGTTTTCTTTGTTAAATCAACATCAGATCACGAAACCAGTAGTTTAGAAAAACACGCGAAATTTTTCTGAACATTTTGATGTAAAATTTAACCCTAATATTTAAGGCGCAGCCGTCGAAATTCGGATGTATAAATCATTCTATTTAATTAAATTATTGTAAGCAAAAAAATTGCATGACACGATTGCTGCCCGTTACTAACATAATCCTAAGAGGAAAGTAGACAGGAAAATCCCTAAGGAAATTGGAGAAAAACGCGGAAATGTTAAAATAGTACCGGTGTAGTACTGGGGGCGACATCTAACAAGGGGTAGTACGACCAAAATTACAGTTTCCTCACGGGGTTCTTCCTTATATTTTCTGTGTTATTTAAACAAACAAAATTTGTTGTTACACAAAATTCATTTCATTGTGTTCCCAAAAACAACTTCAGACCTGACAACAACCAATTTTGGAGTTTAATTTCTCTTTCAGGATATTTGGGGAAATTCCATAGCGTTCTTGTATTGTATTCAGTTCAGATCGACGATTACCAAATTTAATGTTTAATTATAATGAAATTGTTAATCGGAAAACACCCCAGCTGTTAATTAATAATAATATTTAGAAAGTTAAACAAGGTTTGATCAAATGCCAAGACATCATAAGAGTCAAATTTGCAAAATTTCGCATATGTGGAAACTACTTAACAAGGGTAGTGGGGTAAGCGAGTTAGTGTAGCTTACGCAAGATGAGCCCTTGACTTTAGGAAGGATTCGATTTTTGACGGTCTTTCGAGGTAGTCGATTGTCGTGTTGCCCTTTTAAATTTTTATAAATTTAAAAAACATCTTCGTTTACCTTTTAGTGCGTCTAAATTGTACTAAGTGCATTTAAGCGTAATTTTAAATTAAATTAATTTAAATTCTTGAATTAAGTGATAGCGTTAGTGATTAGTGAGTAAGTTAAAAACGAGACAAGTTTAGTGTTCGTTCGATTAGGTAGTGCTGCGAACTACAACACCTGGGAAGCAGCTAACCCCCTGCGTTAGGAGGATTAAAATTTCTAGGTAGGCCCTCAAAAGGATTAATTAATTTTTTATTCATTTAATATTATAATATTAAATCATTTAAGTCATTTCGAAATAGTGATCATTATCATTCATTTCATAAATTCTCTCGTAACCACCAAGTTATTAAGCATCGGAAATGCCGAAAAGACCAGTAATTATTTAAATTCTTGTGCTTCGTCTTACGTCAGCTATATAAATTTTAAATAAATCATTTTCAACTTAAAATAACTCGCAACAAACAATTTCATATTTTTCAATTCAACCATCCCACCTTTAAATTACAATATTAAAAGTTCTTTATATTCTTTGCTTCTAACTTCTAAATCTGTTACGACAAATTTGAGTGAAACGGCATCAAACAAATATTCAACTACAACAAAAGTCTAAATCCAAAACCCACGGTGCTATTCAAACTGTTGTACACAGATAATTTAAGGTTGCATACACCAAAATATTACGAAATAGAAGGATTTGTTGCTAGTTAAGGATAGGTTTAGAGTAGAACGATTTCTCTTCCGCAACGCGTTAGGCGATAAAGCAAAAGAGTGTTTCTCTTTTGCGTCCAGATCAGAAATTACAGGCTCGTGAGTTGGCCATCTTCATGGGAAGAGTCGTAGTCCCCGGGGACGCTCTTCCCCAACTTTAACAAGGTCTAAGACGCGGTGGCAGGTCGTAGTTTCCGCCCGTTGTACTTAGAATGGACGTTGTAATTCCCGTCCCAACGGCAAGTACTTCCACGTACTTGCAGGCTACTACGGACGATCGAGCAGACATAATCATCCGTGATTATCTGTAATAAACTGATATCGCGACATGGCAAAGTTCTGCACAAGTCTTTGTCAAAGCTCGTGGACGGAAAACTTTAGAGAGAAATTACTTCTACATTTATTCAGATTGATTTGTAAAAGCTTGTATGTCCGGGTTTTATTCGAAATTCATTCTAGGTGTTGATCACCTGACTTTTACCGGAGACGGAATTTCGGCACTAGGGCGCAAAATTCAATGCGATGCACGTATCAAAGATTCCGCGAGCATGTTATAATCCGCCTTTGGTACAAGTAATTTAGAAACGCGTTGTCAATTGCCTAGATCCTATGAGTTCGAACAATATCATCTGAAACGTAGGTTAATTTATTTGGACATTATCGAATTAAATTAATTCATGTTAAATATTAACGTCATATCATATCAATAAAACTTTTTCGTATCACTCAGCAACTTCGAAACTATTTACTTGGAATTTCAAACGAATTGTGGTTACGACTCTGAGATATGTTTTGACGACATTACTATACAAAAACAAATAACAATTGGCCAAATTTGATCAAACTTTCATAACCATTGATTATTGTAATCCATCCAACGGAATATTCATTATTCTTGTAATAAATAACTTTGGAGGAAACTTGTGGTTTAAATTTCTTCTCCCATGCGTTTTGACACTACTTTGAATCCGGACTTGCGTTACGGATAAATCCGGAACCCTTTCTGATAAGAATTAAGATCAAATTACGATATCATTATAAGAGTGACTTCGTACATCAAAACAACACAACGTAGGTAAGTGAAATGATCATGTAGCGTATCAATTAACTAGACGAGCCAAACCATTTCGAAAAAAGAAAACAAAAGTAAAATTCAAGATTAATTAAATAAATCAATTAAAATAAGTTGTAAATCATTTAAACATCGATCAACCATCATCAATCACGGTCTCACTACAGTACATACATACATACATATTATAATACATAAACATTATAATACAATAACTACAATACAAATTAAATATTATTCCTGAGTTTGAGGAAGAATATTTTTATGACCCCAAGATAATGTTCTACCTTCAGAATTGTTTAAGATGTAACGTTTATCATCTTTGAAAGATAAAGCAATTTTTTTCTTTAATTCTGTGTAAATGTTATGAAGCTTCGAACGAAAGATATTCATTTCTTTAATAATTTCAGTGTTTGGAACAGTAACTGCGTTTTGGTAGTCAATTTTATGTAATTCACTTGTAATTACATTGTGTTTAATACCCTTAGCTTTTTTAGATAATTCACCTTCAACATCCACACAATATGCTTTAGCACCTGTTCCTAAAAATTCTGATATTACACGTCCTTTATATTCATCTTTCATCTTCCCGATGACAGAAGACGATACAGGTATTCCATGAATATTTTCTGCTTTATAATTTGAAGTATCAAAACGCTCTATATTAGATTTAATATCATCATAAATATTTTCACAAAAAATTTCAATTACTAAACTATCAGTATCGGTATACAAAAGCGTTGCATTGTTACCGTATTTAAGTTTTATGAAATTATAATAAAAATCATACATAATAGTTTTACTGATATCTAGAATAGTAAAACCTACATACAGAGGTTTATTGTAGAAAACTTTTTCGTTCTCTAATTGAATAGCTACAAAATTTGGTGTAAAGATAGATGAATTTTTAAAATTTGGTCGTGCAATTAAACTTTCAGCACCTGGTTTTCTACCTATATTATTCCATGATGTTACCAATTTCACGTTTACTCTTTTATCAATTGATTCCATGGTTTTACCAAAAACTGAATTATTCATTAATTTAAATACATCTTTTTCTAACGCGTTTTTTGATTTGTTACGCATTTCTGTATTTAAATCAATATATGTTTTCAACCATGGTGATTGATTAAAACTTAAAACACGGTGAATATTAATTAATTTTAAACCACCTTGTATAGCTTGTCTTAAATTTCGATAATGTAAAACATAGTGTACTTTATTGTTCAAGGTTGCGCAAAGTTTCTCAGTTTTACTAGAGGGAGGAATAAATTTTTCAGGACAAAATGGTAAATCGTTGTGAAGATTATGTAATTCAGAAGGATATTCTAAATCAACTTCGAATATATAACCTACATCAGCGTTATCTGTCAAATTGAGAATTAGGTTATCATTGAATTCATTAGGATCTTCCCATCGAAAACCGCTATAAGGTAAATATTCAGACATTGCTGCTCCATACAAGTTGGTTGCATCAAGGTACATTATAAAAGAAGTTGGTTTAGAAGGATCATGATTTGATAAAAACTTATTATTTGCTACTGCTTTACGTTTTGAACATTGACAAAGTCCTCCTCTAATAGATTTTCGAAAGAAATGTACCATGTCTATATCAGTTAACAATTCGAATTTAATTCCAGTCATTTTTAACATAGCATCCCAGCCTAATGAAGGTGCTGTTAAGTAATGAGCTGGATCTAGTTCATAAATTTTGAGACAAACCTTTCTGAAATTTTCAAAAATGTCTGTTAGTAACAAAACATCAGACTTTAAATAAATGTCGGAATAATCACCTAACGTTTTGCAATCAAATAGATTCCAGACTTCCTGTGCTCGCTCATAATCATGTTCACTGATATCAGTTTTATTAAGATTATCATAAAATTGTTGAATCAATGGTAAACTGGTATCATCTAACTTATTAAAACAATCCAAATATGAATATGGAAAAACACCTTTTTGTCTTATCAAATTAAATTGGTTATCGTCCGGAAAGTGTTTCCGAATGGTTAGACATTCATTAGAAGTTAAAGTCTGAGATAATTTATCTAATGAAAAAGAAAGGAAACGGAACGAATCTACGAATCTAAGCGTTATAAAAATATTGTCAACTGTATTTGTAGTCGTGTTCATGACCTTATCAACTAAAATTTTTTTTGAAAATGTAATATACTTTTCTTTAGTTTGAGCAATGCAATTAATGATGGTCTTTTCTGTTGCTAAAGCTTTAATAAATAAATGACTATCATAATTAGTTAAATTATGACAAAAAACAGGGATATATTTTGGAATCTTATAATTTAAATTACAAATAGAATGTGCAGGTCCTAAAAATTCACCTGTTAAGTGACAATGATTACGAACTCTATCACAATTTAGACTTCCGTAATCTGTTTTGAAAGGTTCTTTACATAAATGACAATGGGTAGATATTTGAAAAACCAATTCATCTAACGGAGTCATTTCAAGTGGTACGATATGTTTGAGGTGATCGTGATAAAGTCTATTTACATCATCTTGCAACCATTTCACAAAAATTTTAGGAGCATCTTTTCCTCGATAAGTCCGATAAATTGATAAATTATCATTATATGCACATTTTATGTAATATCCGAAACTATATGGTTCATGTAAATGTGTAACAATTGTACGGATATTATCGGCTGAATTATCATTGCGTAAAGGTTTTAAAATAGATTCAAAATCGAAATAAAATACAAAAGGAACTTTAAGAGATTTATCAAAATTTTGAAATGTTAATTCATTACCAGGCACTTCTTTACCAAATTTATTTATAATCAGATCAGAAGTTGGTAATGTAGTGACAACTTCATTACAAGCATACTTACGATGTTTAACTAATTTTTGTTCACTCGAAAAAAATAATAGACAACCGTTACATATAAATTTAGCATGATTATGTTTGGAAAGTTGTGAACTTATTAATCGAGAAATGTTGCTTATCAGACAGTAATGTTTGATCATTCTTTCATCGTCTACGATAAGTAATAAATTTACATGAATGTCTCGTTTCTTAGAAGTTAAATAAAAGGGACCTATAATATCTGATACCCATTTACCTTTTTCATGATCAAAACGCTGCTCTGTTCCATAGACATTTACACTAATATTATTAAGTGCTTCAAATTTAAAAATATCAGTTAATTTAACCGGAAATGAAATATCTGTAAAATCTAATTCCTCTTCAAACTCACGATAAGCATCAACTCGATGTCGATTAACATTTACTTCAGTTGAATGAAGGTGTGCCAAAACAGACCATTTGAAACATTCATTATCATCATTATGAATATTGATAACCGCTCTCCGCTTCGCTATGTCCTTCGGTAATGGTATATATGTTGATGCACGTAGTGGATTGAATTTGTTGATATTAAGTTCCAAAAACAAAATTTCCATTAAAATCCAACCTAAAAAATTTAATACAATAATATGTTTATAAATAAAATTGATATTACTTACCACTATCTTTTTCCAAGAATTCACTCATTTTGTTTTTTATGACGCCACATATTTCTTCCAGTTCTACCTTAATATTTGTCGATATTGAAATGATGATATTTTTAGTGTTGAATGATTTGATTTCGATAATGTCTTTAGAAGGTAAAATATATTTAGCAAAAAGTTCGAAATTAATTTTAAGTTGGTTAAATTCTCTCAGTTTTCTAGTTATTAAAGTGATAAGTTTATCTTGATTTCTTTCAAAAAAATTGCACACTTCCAAGTCATCTAGTTGTGAATTTTTCAATCGGTATGAGGTAATTCTTGATTTGAAGGCAACTTGATATTCTTCAACGAAATCATCATCATCATTAATTTTGGCGGAGATGACACTTTTATGTTTTAAAGAACGTAAATGGTTTAATCTGGATCCTCTGTAGTGACTATTGCATATTTCACAAAATTGATGAAATGAACATGATGGAGCGTTAGTAGTAACTTCTAAAAACAAAAACAAGTTATAATAATAATAATATAAAGAATATTTACAAAAATACCTTGTAAAGGTGTTCTAGTTGTCAGGCGGGCTTTTTTAGGAGTCATATCATCCGAATCCATTGAACACAATGATGAATTTGTAATATGACGCCTATAGTTATCAAATCTCGTAAATGACGTTTTACATCCGGTGCAAGTGAGTTTAGATAATTTATCACCTTAAAAATGCTCTTAATTAAAACAATTTCTATAACGTAAAATGTATTTACTTACTATGTTTTTTTACATGACGTGTTAAAGCATCTTTGCGAGTAAACTTGTTATCGCATTGAGAGCACTTGAACATGATTACTTTCATACACGGACAGTCGAAGTAGAAATGAATTAATCATTGATGCGATATGATTTTATATTCCATAAACTTTGCAACCGGATATTGTGGTTCCTTACGTAAAAATTCAAAAAATTCAAAATATAACTGATAAAAATTTAACGTTTTTAAGGAAAAAAACGTTAGACAGGAAATATGATAACAAAAATAATCAGAATGAATATTATTTTTTATTAGACATAAAACAAACTACATACTTAAACTAACAAAGTCATACACCTAAATAAATTTTTAATTGCAGTTTTTAAGCCAAACCTAACGCTATGAACATTATAAAAACGATCCAACATGTACAAACAATTCCAAACATTGCTAAAAAGGTAGGAACATGATTAAAACAATTTTTTATTGAAACTACATCATGATCATTAAGTATAAGTCTCTTCCAGTCAGTATCAATATAATTACTATTGGTAAAAACTAGTCTTAATTTAAAATATATTACAGAGTTTGCTATAGAAACATTTTCATATTTAAATATTTCTATTGCAGTATTGCTCAAATAACCCAGATTCATCTTCTTCCATTGGTAATCAACATCGTTGAAAAATAAACTTTTCCAGAGAGGAGACCATCTTGTGTTGTTAGGACTTTCACTAGTGAAGACGATGTACATATCTACAACATCTAACGGTTTTTGCACGTACAACACATTTTGTATAAGAGTAACAAACAAGATGAGTGATGAGTTCAAAAGAGGCATTACACTTGAAACGCAGTGGGTTGTTGTTGTTGTTGTTGTTGTTGTTGTTGTTGTTGTTGGCTTCCTGTATCATCTAAAATACACGAAACACAATTATTTATTGATGAAGGAGGACCATCAAACTGATCTTCGTCAAAACTGTTATAATAATGTTGTAAACATGGTAGATTCAGCTTTATATCATGATCTTGTTGATATGTTTCCGGTAATTTATGAAATATATCCATCAACTGGCACGGTCCTAATTTCAGTAGTTCCAGTTTCATTAGTAATCGAATATCGCTTATGGTTTTTTCAAAATGCAGCACTTTTTTTATAACAGGTTCTACACTCGTTGCCATCTTAAATGGAACTAAATTAGACGTTAAATAATTATATCGTATATATATTTCTTATTTATTAGGTAATATCTTTCATTTCAATCCAACTATTCTGATTATCTGGTAAACCTAACCATTTCACAAATAATTTAGTTCCTTTACGTCGAATCACTTTCTCAACTAAATAGACGTCAGGATATTGAGTTTTTGATAATTCCCAAATATAAAAAGCTCCTTTGATTGGTTGACCTTCTTTATCTTCTAGCAGAAATGTTACAGGATTGGTTAGATTAATCTTACTGATTTTAAAAATTTCCGTTGACCAATTGGGTGTATATCCTTTTTCAAATAACATCTTTTCTTTGCTAATTCTTACGAAATCTCCGACTTTAAATTTTTTTCTGTTTTTATCAACAATCTTTAGATGATCATATGCTGTTATGTCTCCTTGATTCGAAGCGTTTATCTCTGTGGGTTTCCTTCCTGTTGTTCGATGTATTGTAGTATTATAATTTTTGGTTATCTCTTGCAATTTATTTATCCATTTATGTGTCGCAAATAACGTAAAATATCGATAAATTTTGGATTTTAAAGTACGTATAACTCGTTCAGCAATTGCTGCTTTTTTAACGCTGTACGTACTATAGTGATTAATATTATAACGTCTCATCAAATCCTGAAAAGTGGTATTATAAAATTCCTTTCCTTGATCTGACTGTAAATTCTTTGGTATTCGTTCTTTTTCATTCTTCAGTATTGATTCCATAGCTCTGCTAACCTCATTAGCTGATTTCGATTTCAGTGGTCTGGTCCATAAAAATTTAGAAAAACAGTCGATTACGACTAAAATATATTTAAATCCATTATTATGATAAGATAAATTTTGCATTTCTGCTAAATCTACTTGCCATAAATCATCCAATCCTTTAATTATAGTACGTCTTCGTTTAAAATTCCTGCGTGCAGGTTTAAATATCTCGTTTACCAATTTTTGCTTTACATCACTAACTTGCTTTAGTCGAACCATTGCTTATTTACGGTACACTTCTCTACAATTTCCATGACGATCTGACATTTGACCTGGAGGACACTTGTTTTTATTATGAGGCATGGGTTCTATCTTTCACTATTTTCATATGAATCTGTTACTTTCCTTTTCTTTGATATAGGTACATTTTCAAGTTGATCTGTATCACCTGCTTTAGAACGTTTGGAAATGGTTTCTGGTTTTATCTTAATACTATCGATTCCTTCAAAGCGTTCTTCAAGTTTTTTTATTCGTCTGGTTATCTCATTTGAATTATTCATAAATTTTTTCCACTTGTTATCGATTTCATAATTTATACTTAAATGTTTGTTATGCAATTCTGATTCAATCGTGTGAGGAATTGTAGCAATTATATTATCAATTTTTTCATCAAGTATTTTGTACTTAACATTCATGGTTAAGTTTAACTGATTAAATTTATCCATCCATATAGCATCTGCTTTATGAACATTATTATTTAAATCCGTTAAAGCAGCTATTACTCCTTCCATCTTTTGGTATATTTGTTTACTTACTAAATCAATATATACCTTATTCGCACAATCTTTGTCTTCTGTTGGATCATTAATGTTACAGATTCTATGATGTTTTAAATCAAGGTCACCATCAGCAGTGAAAACAAAAGGTGATGGTGTAGATTTAAAAAATGCACTTGATGCTGATAACACTTTACGTCCGAATAGATCAATGGGCATTTCAACACTGAGGATTAACCAGAAAAAAACTTAAGCCTAATATATTACACCACATTCCTTTAATTCTTCTTCTATTGATAAAATTTCATTCAGATGGGAATTGTTACCCGCTTTTGTCGCTGCATGTAATAATGCTAGACGTGACACTAATTCATTTATGTCATCCCAGTAAACATATTCTACACGTTTATTAGTGAATAATCCTTCACCAATAAACGGAGATTTAGGAAATGAAGTAAACATTGGTTGCACAATTTGAGTATATTTTACACCTCTATGACCTTTTAGTTGTTTTGTGGGATCATTATTTTTTCTATGTGTATTAGAAATTTCAAGTATTTTTTTGTATGCTGACCGATCCTCTTTTGTAATTTGAGTGTATTTATCTTCAGGGTTTTTAAAAAATATTAGTCTGTATAAACCAGGAGTACCAGGAAATGATTCATTATCTAAAATTAAATCACCATTTTGACTGATTATTAATTCATGTTTACCCATAAATAGTTTATTCTCTTTTGAATTATATCTAGGACCAAATGTCTGATCACTGGTTTTCTCTAAAACTGCTTCTATTGCATTTCTCGCAACTGGAGGATATTGTTCTAAAAATTCATCTAAAATATGTCTGCTATTAATTAAATCATCCATAGTGTCAGATTTGGTTTCTTCATCTTCTTCTTTTATTTCTGGTAATGACTCATATATTTCTTCTGGTTGTCGCAGTGATGTACTAGGTTCATATGTTTCTTCAACTGGTAGTTCAAGTTCTTGTTTAATCTTTTCTTTTTTTGGTAGTTTAAGAAATTGTTTCCTTTGCTTTTGAATATGATGTTTTGGTCTTTTGTGTTGTTTTTGTTGTTGTTGCTGTGGTGGTGGAGATTGCTTCTCCAATTTTATTGAAATTTCTTCTAAAGGATTTATAACAGGCTGAAAAAGCTTTTTAATTGACTCATCCGCTTCACTGCTGTTTAACTTTATGGCTTTATACTTCTTTCGAATTGAATCAGCTGCTTTTAATATATGTCTTTTAAGGTTTTGATCTGGTTTGGTACCCATCATTACCGCTTAATGTTATAAACTAACCGAACAAATCAGAATTATTGTTTATATAACTTCTTATTCGACTGCTATTATAACGGGTCTCAAACTGATATTAACCGATCTCAAACCGATCAGGAACTGCTTTTTAACAGACATTAACCGGTCTGAAACCGATATTAACCGGTCTCTATCCGATAATAACCGCTCTGGAACCGGTATTAACCAATATCACACCGATACTAACCGGTCTGAGACCGATATTAACCGGTCTCTAACCGGTATCTAACCGATACTAACCGCTTTGGAACCGGTATTAACCGATATCGCACCGATACTAACCGCTGTGAAACTGATATTAACCGGTCTGGAAACGTTCTCAAATAGATATCACTCTACACTTGAATAAAATGATCAAACCCTTTTCTATATCGACCCTTATTTAATTCATTATCTTTACATATAACCAAAAAACCATATTGGTTTTTCCAACATTCCTGACATATTTCACAGAATTGTTCGAATTTCATATCAGCACCAACATGATCTTCATATACATGTTTTAAATTTAACAGATCTTGTTTTAATATTACCAATAAATTTGCATTATCTCGAATTAAATGTTTCGGTATTTTTGTATATGTTTGACAGAGATAGAAACTATCAATATTTTTATGCCGGCCCATGCAAAAGTAATCCCTTATCTTAGCTTGATTACACATTATGACATCATCAAATATAAAAATAGAGTTATTTTTTGCATCTTTTGGATCTAGCACGTCTTCATTATGTTCATACTGGTTATATTCCATTCCTTTAATTTTTTGTAGCACATCACTAAGCAGTTTATACTTCGGTTGATATAATGATTTACAATAAATATATATGTTTTCAAATTTCAATCCGTTGGGATCAAACAATAAAGACAATAATATGTTAGTTTTTCCTCCACCAGAAGGTCCACAAATTATACAACGTATTGATTCGGGTAAAAGTGTACCATGTCGATGAGACATTTTATGTTTATTATCAACATTATTATAATCATGATTTATGATAGGTAATTGTAATTTTTGCTTTAACACTTTCATTTTCATACTAAATTAAAAACATTTATAAGAAGGTTTATATAGGGAAAAAAGTTCAGTTAAATGTTGTCTTTCAAAGGGGAAGGACTATTAAATACTGCAATCAATAAATTACCTTTTGAATTACATTTACCAGGATATCAATATTGCGGACCTGGTACAAAACTTAAGAAACGGTTAGAACGAGGTGATCCTGGAATAAACAAGCTTGACAGCTTTTGTAAAACGCACGATATAGCTTACGCTAATTCCAACGATTTAAAAGATAGACATCAAGCGGATCGAATTTTAGAAGATAGTGCATGGTCACGTGTTAAGTCTAAAGACGCTTCATTTGGTGAAAAAGCAAGTGCCTGGTTTGTAACTAACGCAATGAAAGTCAAAAGGAAATTAGGTATGGGAATCCAAAGGAAAAAATCGAAAAGGAAGACAAAGAAATCTAGAAAGAGGACACAGAAAAAACAACAACCTTTTCATAAAGCTCTTTTATCAAATTTAGAAAATAAGGGATATGATAATATAAAATCTGCATTATCAGCTGCTCGTATAGCAGTTAGAAAATCTGGAGGTCGTAAGCGTATAAAAATTCCTCGTATTATACCTATAAAAACAGGAGGATTTTTACCATTGTTACCATTAATTTTTGGAGGACTTAGTGCCTTAGGGGCTATGGGCGGAGGTGCTGCTGCTATAACTAAAGCTGTAAATGATGCTAAAGCAGCGAAACAGAAATTAGATGAGAATAAACGTCATAATAAAGTACTGGAAGATATCGCTATCGGGAAGGCGGGAAGTGGTTTATATCTTCGAAAGCAACCACGAGGTTATGGATTGTATTTACGTAAATTTCCAAAAAACTACCAATAAAACTGCCTAATAGGGCACTAACTGATAATGATTTAAGAAGATATGCTAAATTATTAAAACTACCCAAATTTAAAGGCGTTTTTATGAGAGATGAATTAATTCATATGAAACCTGATAAGACAGAATGTGCTATCATTAATTTGGACTCTAAAAAAGGATCCGGAACTCATTGGGTTTGTTATAGAAAAACAAATAAACAGGTTGATTATTTTGATAGTTATGGAAATCTAAAGCCACCTCTAGAATTAGTACGATACTTAGGAAATTGTAATATTTACTTTAATCATGATCGTTATCAATTTTTATCATATAATTGCGGACATTTATGTTTGATGTTTTTACATAATAAAAGATGAGATAATCATGTATTTTATTCAGTCATGTATAAGACATTCTCCCTAACAGGTGTTGAAAGTACGCTGTCTGAACACTATGAGCCACCCATTGACCTTGAAGAAAATTCGAATTATTCTATAGCTTTAATCGGTTTTTATACTAACAATAATATACCAAATATAGAAGAGGGTACAAATAAATTTTATTATTTTGCTCCGAACACTACTGAAGAAAAAGTGATAACATTTCCGAAAGGTGCTTATGAAATAGCTGCTATAGAAAAATATATACAAATTATTCTTAGTGGACGATCTGCAACTGATGCTCAAAAACAGAATACATTTTCATTGAAGGCTAACGAAAACACATTAAAGTGTGAGATATTTAGTATTTACGACATTAATTTCGCTCACGAAGATAGTATTGGTAAATTGTTAGGTTTTTCTAAAAGGAAACTTAAAGCAAGACAATTACATGAAAGTGATTTACCTGTTAACATAATTAAGGTTAATACAATACGTATCGAGTGTAATATTGTAAGAGGTTCTTTCTACAAAAACAAAGAATCTCATACTCTTTATGAAACTGCTTTAAGTGTTAGTCCAGCCGAACAGATTTTTGTGGAACCATTAAATCCTATTTATTTACCTATCATTAATAGATCCAATATACCTAACCTAACTATTGATATTGTTGATCAAGACCATTGTCCTATAGATTTTAACGGTCAAACAATCAATATTCGTCTTGCTCTGAAAAAAGAAGCATAAACATGGGTTTAGTGTTTCAAAATCAATATAAAAAATCATACAATCCATCAAATTATCAGTCAGTATCTTGTCATCAGTCGACATTATCACATCAGAGCGTGCAGATTCTTAAATCGTTAGGATATAATGTCCGCCAGCAAACTTCAGGTTTACAGTTCACCGGAAATAGACGACAGCATAAGTAAAGAGGAAGAACATACATATAGTCCGCAAGTAAGATCTTTCGATAACAATGATGAAATCGAAATTATAATTAATCAGAGAGATATTTGGATTTCTCTCTTTGAATCATTTATACAAGTGGACGGTGAGTTCATACCAGATCCGGTACCGGAAACTGGCGGTGGAAATGTAACCTTGACTAATAATGCAGCAGCATATTTATTTGAGAATGTAAGCTATGAATTGAATAATGTTGAGTTAGATAGTGTACGTGAAGTCGGAACAGTATCTACAATCAAAACTTTTCTATGTTATGGCAAAGATGAAGTAAGAGCATTAACTCTCGCTGGATGGAATGATCAAGAAAGTCAACAACTGAAGACATTTAATGAAACTGATAATACGTTTTCATTTAGAATCCCTTTATCTTATCTGTTAAATTTACCATTTGATTATCATCGGATAGTTAGCGGTCATCAAAAACTTCGATTAATACGAAGTCGTAACGATGCTAATTGTTTCATTTCTACCGGAACGAGAAAAGCGACACTTAAGATTAACAATATTGAATTAAAAGCAAAACATGTTTACCCAAATGATGAAATTAAATTAACTATATTAGAAGGGATCAACAAAGATCGTGTTATATCGTTACCGTTCAGAAAATGGGAAATTCATGAACTTCCATCAGTTCGACAAACTAATAACGACATCTGGAGAGTTAAAACATCTACTCAATTAGAAAGACCAAGATTTATTATCGTTTGCTTTCAAACAAACCGAAAAAATAATCCAAAGTCTGATGTTACTCTATTTGATCATTGTGATGTAAGAAGCGTACGTTTATGGTTGAATTCAAATGTTTATCCATATGAAACATGGAAACTACAATTTGCTAAAAATAAATATTTAGAAGCATATCAAGCTTACGTTGATTTTTATAAGGAATTTAATGGAAAAGATCGTGCTGAACCTATATTAAGCTATACAGATTATACAAAAAGACCGATATTTGTATTAGACTGTTCCAAGCAAAACGAAGCAATTCGAAGTTCCACCATTGATATCAGCTTAGAATTTGAAAGCGATAATAATTTCCCAGCCGATACAAGAGCTTATTGTATTATCATTCATGATAGAATAATGCAGTACTATCCGTTAACAGGAATAATTAGACAACTGATATAAGGATGAAAAAAAGTGTTACTATAAGTGATAGTGCTCCGGAAGTACATAATCTAATAGTTTGGTCATATGCTTATCAAGATGCTAGAAAAGGAAACTATTGGATACAATGCGCTGCAGACAGAGAAAGGTTTAAGTTTAGAATTAATCAAATGAAAAATATTTTAAAGGAGATCTTAAATTCTGCTCATCGTGAACAAATTTTTCAGTCTAGATTTAAGTGTTCAACATGAAGGTAGTAGTGATTGATGTTCAAGGATTTTATATACCTGAATTCATCGTTAAAGAATTAACAATATTTGATGGACATCGAACTGGTCACTATTTGTTTAAATCACCGGTGCCGTTTCGTCAACTAAGTGCAGATGTAAAAAAACAAGTGAAATATTTAGAATTAAATCATCATCTATTACGTTACAACAGTGGAAATATCGACTATGAAAATATTTATAACATACTAGAAGAAAATATTATCGATGATGTTATCGATATTATTTACGTAAAAGGAAGCGTTAAAGAGGATTTTTTAAGACAATTTTTCGATTCAAAGGACTTTTACCCTAGGATCATCAATTTGGAGGAAGCAAACTCTTGTCCAAAATTGCAACCACAACTTCCGTTATGTATGCATCATTACTTAAAAACTAAAATATGTATCTGTAGTCTTAATAATGTACGGTTTATTTATAATTATGTAATTCAGAATTTACCGAAATAAACGTTTAAAGTTTTAATCTCGTTTCCTTCTCCTACTTCATTAACCTGCCCTCTCCACTCTAGTTAAGATTACAAAAAGTATAAAGGGATCAACTTTTAGTGTGTGAAATAATTTTTATTGAAATATCAACAGTCAACACAACCATCATGTCTAGTAAGTAGAAATAATTTTTACATTATTTTATTTTAAATTTTTTCCGAATCAATTGTTTGAAATTTAATTACAACACTTCATCATCAGTCTTAATAAATTAATGTAATCTATTTATTAAATTTCTCTTTCTTTTGTTACAGAACATCCCGCAGGTTACTATGGGGACTATAACCCAGATTTGGTTGTTAACCACGCTGGGTTAACCGAAGAGGAGGTGGACCACCTCCTCACCCAAATTCCCGCGGGCACCTTCGAGTGGGTTTCCCTTATTAACATCTATCTGCGACTGGAACCGCCCCCATCCCTTGGAGGTTATTTTGATATTTTTACCGTGGGGCGCTTGACCGCCGCGATAGACACCGATGAGGAGCGGGGTATAATTGACATTTGGGTATGGGTACATTAAACCTCATACATGTTGGATCGTTTTATGATGTTCATAGCGTTTTTTATGATGTTCATAGCGTTAGGTTTGGCTTAAAAACTGCAATTAAAAATTTATTTAGGTGTATGACTTTTTTAGTTTAAGTATGTAGTTTGTTTTATGTATAATAAAAAATAATATTCATTCTGATTATTTTTGTGATCTTATTTCCTGTCTAACGTTTTTTTCTTGTAAATTTATGAATCAAAAATTTTATAAATATCCAGTTGTATTTGATTATTAATTTATCGTTACAATCATTTTCCCCAAAAAATTTATATCCAATAGTTTACAAACAATATATACATTTCTAATAGTTAAAACACATTTATACATCTTTTATAAAAAAAGTGGATTTGTTTAATTGAAATAGGTAAAAATTCATATCCAAAACCTTAATTAATTACTGGGCGGTTAACATTTTTTACCAAAAGATTTTGAAGAATTTACAACAATTTATCATAAACCCTCAACAGATGATATAGTAATTATTGTAAAAGCTGAAGTTTATATTTTTTTCATTATCTACTTTTAGATTTAAAACTAATTATCCGAAATCTATAAGCGAAGAATTTAAAATATCAAGTCCAATTTCGGCAGCGATAACAACTTACTCAGGTGGTATTTATCTTTTTCTCAGAGATAATACATATATTACATTATCTAGTTGCATCTCTGGATATAATGTTCCTGGTTTAACAAACGAATTATTTGAAGGTGTTCCTAATAAAATAACAAGGACATTTAGATATTTAAACGGAAAGCTGTACTTTTTTAATGAAAATAATTACTTTGAATATGATGAGTTTACTAAGAGTGTCATACAAGCGGGACCTAAAACTTTATCTATATTTAACATTAATTGTCCGCGAGAACCCATCTTAATTCAATTGAAAAAATTATCTTTTAAAAAGATTATTACACACAATGCAGTCCTGGTTGAAAATTTAACAGATTATACTCGTGAAGAAGATAGTTGGTGTAGTTGGTGTATTCATCAGTGTTTGTTTACAGTAAGTTTATATTACAACTTAATAAAACGTTCTTTCTAAACATCTAATTTAAACATCTAATTTCAGCTTCAGACCTACAAAAGTTGTGCCAAAAAGACGCATCGTAAGTTTATCGAAAATATTGACTTCGGCACAAGTTCTTCATCCACAAATTCTTCCGATTCAGACTACTGAATTCTTCTCTAAAACCAACATAAATAATCTTTTTTTGGTAAATTCTTTAATTTTTTAAATTTGTTTACCACATTTGATTGCTAAAAATGTGTTTAATTTTTTAGGAAAATTTTTATCAAATTTTTATCAAACAAAAAGTGCGTCACAAAATTCCTACGATAAGGTAAACCACAAAATTAGTATTAAATCATATTTTATTTCATTTTTATTTTTTAGGAAAGCGTGTTATCTGTTAACCGCAAAAATTGATTATAAAAGTTCCGTTTTTTACACATTTCACCAGTTTTATTAAAACTATCTTTGTGAGAAGTTGTATGTGCTCCGCTGTGTATTTTTGCATTTAAATTTCAAAGGATTCTGTAATGGCTGATCAACTATTAAATCTGAATAAAATTGCTGCCTGTGAATATACTGATACATATGTCAGTGCCAACGATTTGGAAGTGAACAAGAAATATAAAATCATCAATTTAACCAAGGCAAACACACAACATGGGGTTATGATGGTAGCATATCTGGACAACGTCGGTAAAGTTTTTTTACCTAAACGACTAACAGCAGTTATGAATGATACCATAATTACGACACTAATGGAAGGACTCGGATCTTATTTGATTTATATGGGACGTAAGCAAGCTAATGGAAATCAGGAACATGATGCCCACATTTTTAATTTCGAACGTATTGTTCACGAAGATTAATGTAAAATTTTTTGGTAAGTGTCATGTTCACCTCTATTTAAAAAACTAATTTATGATTTTTTTCAGGTTTCCAAAATAGACAGCACTATCCACTCTACCTACCTGAGGTTCGACTCCCCATGGAAGGAACAACAACAACAACAACTTTTTTTGCATTATATTTTAAACAAATAACAAAATAAACTTGGTGCGCAACAGACAAGTTAGGCAAACAACATTACAAAAATAAAAAACTACATATACTAGGTTTTTTTTCCTTATCGATAAAATAATGACTTTCCTTTATTAGTTATTAGTGACAAGCGCGATGATTTTCTGATATTTTGCTTAACTCAATACAGCATGTATTGTATATATACTTCATGTATTCACAATTGCACATTTCAAAAATCATATATTCAAAATTTCACAACCCCAAAAACCAAAAATTTCACAACCCCAAAAAGCTACTACTACTACTACTACTACTTGTTTTCTTGGTTGCATATTCGCAAACGGGCGGGGGGTGTGTTTAAAAAAAAAAATGGAGGCCAGCGCCATCTTTGATTGACGGCTGCGCTGACGGCAGCGCCATCTAGCGAAAAGTTTGCAGACCGTGGCGCCATCTAACGTGAGAATTTAGGCGGAATTTGTGACGACATCGGCGCTACCAACATTACACCCAATATTAATTTTTAAATAAATTAAAATTTTGGCGCCATTTTTTTTAACAAACAAACATGGCCGACTAATTTCAAATATTAATTTTGAAATAATTTAAATTTGGCGCCAATTTACCATTAAACAAAAATGACCGCCGCCGACTTTCAAACTTCCAAGATGGCGACGATTATTATTATTATTATTATTATTATACTACATAAATATATTTGCATCATCACAAATGGCGTCAGTCGGCCGCAGGCCGGCTGACCAGCTGGTCGCAGGCCAGCGAGCTGCGATTACGCGCTTGCGTCTGCGGCTGACTGACACAATTTTCACACATGCGCAGTAGAGGGAGGTGGAGGTGGTTTTTGAACCGGCTATCTCTATTGACACAATTTTCACACATGCGCAGTAGAGGGAGGTGGAGGTGGTTTTTGAACCGGCTATCTCTATCTACTACTCAGCAAGGCTTAAAATTGCTTTAAATTTGTTAAAAATAATCTGACGTTTCGTACTGAGAAATGCCAAACAGTTGTCAAAACTTCCTTACACAGGAGAAAAACCGTAAATTTTGACAGTGTCGAAGAATAAAGCCCATTATGTCTAGGTAATTGTTTTTTTTTATTTTATTAATTTTCTTTTTTTGTTTTTTTTTAATTTTTATTAGAAAGATAAAGATGTGTACTATTTAAAACTGAACAAAAATGTCGGTTGTTGTTTTGTAAATGATGTGGAAAGTAATTCTTAATTTGTAGATCAACTTTTGTGTTTTGTTACGGAAGGAATATTTAAAATATGTAGTAGCTATTTATAATAATGAAACACGGTCATAAACTGTTAGAACCTTTGATCCTTTTGATACTTTGATACTAAATCGGTTTATAGATATTTTTATTTATTATTTAGAACACTTTCTACCAGTGAAACTTGTTACATTTGTAGACTAGACAAACATAATCTTAGGGTTATTTAAAAACTACTATTTTTTTTATCAATTTTACGTATTTTGTGTTACCTGTTTATTACATGTTGCTATCAAGAAGTATGGAATGCAGCTTTTTTTTACTGGCATTATTAAAGCCAATCTTAACTCAAAAACGAACAATAAATCTTAATTATTGAGTTACTGAGACTGGCTTTCTTTGAATTGAAAACACTGTATTGTTCAAATATTTTATTTGTAACTTGAAAAATTATTTCTAACACTGATTTTATGGTTCTAGATGAGGCATCTTGGTTTGAAAGAACAGCTAAGCTCATCCGCGAAAAATTTAAATCGAAGAACAAAGACTTTGAGGATGATCTAGAAACCGAACAAGAATATAAGGAACGATGGAGATCAATTTACATCATTTATTTCACAATGTTTTTAATTTCTCTGGGGTTTAGTATTATAGTCACTGGAGTATGGCCTTATTTGGACAAAGTAAGCTTTATTATCACTTAACTTTGTTAAATAATTACGAAAAATTTTAGCTAGACCCAACTGCCGGAAAAGAATTTATGGGTTACATCGTTGCAGCGAACCCTTTTGGCCAAATGCTCTTCTCTCCACTGGTCGGTTGGTGGAGCAATAGATTGGGTTCAATTCGTTTACCATTACTTTGTTCATTGGCACTTTTTACGACATCCAGTGCAATTTACTCATCGCTGGAATTGTTTAACGACTATAGGAAGCACTGGATGTTGTGGACCAGGTTTTTGGTGGGAGTTAGTTCAGGTATTGTAACTTATTTGCTTACAGTTAAATGGTCAATTTTACGTAAGTCATTTATTAGTGTAGTGAAAATCAGTTATAATTACAACGAACACTCGAACTTCAGAATTTGCTCGTTGACAATAACTGTACTAGCGCTATTTTTTGCACTTCCGTCAAATTTACTTTAAAAGAAATTGTCGAATTTTATCGAAAACAGTGTTATTTGTGTTTTTTTTGTACGAAATTTTTCAAGGTTACGAAAAATCATTAAATTAGGTAAAAATGATATTACATTTTCTTGTTTTCAAGCGTTTTAGTATGTGATGTTCAACAGAAATCAGTGTTGTATGAATGAATATATACTGCATTTTTCTGTTAATTGATGAAATGATAAACCAAACTGTTTTAAATGATTGATATTTCTGTTGTTGTCTATTTATATTTTTTTATACATGGTGATATGATTTTGTTTGAATTAAATCTAAATCTAAAAAACAATCAGAAAGGCAATTATTTCTCCAAAACTAATAAAAAGACGCAGAATTATTTTGAAAATGATTATTTTTTATTTCTTTGACCGATTAAGCGAAATTTTGAAATTGGAACGAAAAGTTACCTACTAACCGAGCTATGTAGTTATGAGTAAAATTTTTTTAATGTTTTTTATTTTTTCAATTATGTATTGTTTAAAGGAGAGATTAAATTTATCAAAATGCCATTTTTGATTATGAGTTATAACAAAAATTTGAACTTTTGGCAGTCAAATGGCGCAAGAATTTTTTCAATATCTTTAAACAAAGAGTCCGATATATATTTTTTTATAATTCATTGCACGGCGTGATGACGCCATTCAAGCCCAACTATGCAGTGGCGGCTCGTGAATTTTTTGATATGGGAGGCTAGCTATAAATTATGATACCTAGTAAGTAACTTACACCTACACGCACATTTCCACACCATCTTGTTTGTTATTAAAGTGGGTCGTTCGCCAGTAGCCATATTATCTTATGTTTTAACAAAACCAATTAAAAAATATAACAACAATGAAAAATTCTTATAAAATTAATGTTGGTCTTCTTGTCAGTTTTAAAAATTTTTTTAAATGTTTTTAATGTTTTATCTCCAGAAAATTTAGCACAAGCGCAATCCCGGTAGAGGCTAGCGGCCACCGGCTGGCTGTACTTCGCTAATCGAGATTAAAACCAGGATTTTCAAGGTTGCGCTTACATTGCTTACCGGAGGCTAAAAGCAAATAGCCGCCACCACAGCAGACGGACTGATGTTCAGCGCTGAGCGCTGATTTTCTCGGCATAAGTAGTATTATTGCAATCAAAAAATTTAAATATATATAACATTTTTAAATAATTATAAGGATAATAAAATTTAATTAATATTTATTTCATGTTTTTTATAGAAAATTAATATTGTAATATGTACTATTATATATAAAAACCGTAAAAATTTTTTTTTACAAAAATTGTGAGGGGGCTTAGCCTCTTTTGCCTCCTCTGACGAGCCGCCACTGCCCTACTGTACATCAGACAAGCGCCACCGATATTTTAGATCTGTATATTTATACTTGTGAACGAATGTAGAATACAGATCTGCGGATTAGGCTTGTTATCTTGTGTATTACTTATTAAAAACTATTTACTATGAATACAATTGCCCTACCAGTACGAACCTGAGTGTTCGAATAAAGAAAATAATAGTAAACTGTGAATAATACTAACAACCCAAAACATGGACGGAACAGTAATTTAAAATGATGCACATGTGGACAGTGCTGCTGCTGCAAAGAATATAAAATAATTGTGAAAAATATGGAATCCAATACTAATGGAGTGTTATACTAAAAAATTAAAATTTTTATATGGATAGCCAACAACAAAATAGGCGACCCATATTTTTTTATTTTAACCAATGCTCTACCGTTTTTGAGAAAAATAATTGAAAAGGTGAAAATTCCTGACCTGACGTCAGCAATGTTCCTTTTTAAATCAGCCAGTCACAGAACTAGAGATAGAAAACTTGGCAACAAAGATAGCTTAAAAGACTTACGTCTTTTCTTTATTTCTGCCACTGTTGTTTTACATGCGACTTCAGATGTGCTGCAGGAGCAGTCATTTTACCAAAACACAAACTCCTGCAAAATATTAGCACACAACACAGTCACAATCGACAACGCACGGTTTTGACATTTGTATTTGACGTTTACCAACCCAAACGTAGGTCGTAGCGTTAATTATATGCAGCGAAAGACTGACGAATCATTACATTAGTCGAGACATTGCTTACGTCAGAGCGCAAATTTTCTATTATTACTAAAAAAGTACCGATTTAAAAAAACTCAGACCGATATTACTAGACATCATTTTGTGTCTACTTTCAGAATCTACAATTTTCAAAAACTTTTACATTCGAGTATTCGGAAATAAAATTAACTAGACGCCCTCTGGTGATGACTTTTGAACTATGTCGAAAACAGTAACGAAATTTTCGTAATTGACATTTAATGAATTGATTAACAATTTTGCGTGTATAGTGTTAATTGTTTACATTAGAGAGAATCACTTTAAAAGTACGTGGTGGTAAATACTAGCGTTCACTTTGGTTCTGTGGTTTTTCGTGGTATAAAGTGTTTATTGTTGGAATTTGAAAGTGGATAAAAAGTGAAAAAGATTTAAATTTTCATTACAAAGTGTTATCAAACAGTTGTATAATTAAAGACTATAAGTAATGCTAATGAATCACAGCGAACATAAAGTTGGGCTCAAGAAACCAATAAATTAGTGAAGTTTGTGAATTTTAGGTTAGAATTTTTCCACTGATAAAATCATGAAATACTTCGATAAATCAACAAAACTACAATTAAGATTAACAACTGCTAATACACTTAAACGTAAATTATGCTAAAAGGTAGGCTTTTCAATGTCTTTGTAATAATGTTCCAATAAAGAAAATGACCCAAACAGTCATTCGTTATTCGTGTTTTCCTCGTCATCCTTAATTTGTCAACATAAGTTTCTTGCATCAAAGATACAATAATCATTTCGCATAGGCAATGTAATAATTGTGAAGCCCCAAAATCCGTTCAACGCTCAAAATATCCGAAAAAAATTTTCCCGCCATTTATGGTTACTGTTTTCGACCTAGCTCAGTGGCGCCCCCAACGGTAACTTTACTTCCGAATAACGCTCCATTGTATTACGAATCATTGCTCTATCGATAGTGTGGTAACAAACATTGCCACTCTCAACACAGCACGTCATCATATGTTGTTTTACGAAAAGGATGTTATTAAACGAGATATTTTGATGAAAACTAACAACAAAGTGTGACGGCATATAGCTTACAAACAATTTATACAGGGCTTTCATTTTAAAAGGACCCAGTCTCAATAACTTTTCATAATGAGCAAATCAATTTTCAAGCAAAAACTGGTCGAGGGGAAGTCCAAAACCAACATTAGTTACATTTTAGGTTTCATCCTTAATCACTAGCCACCCATACCTTCAAATTTTTTGTAGCACCCCCTACTTTTTCAAACATTTTCGGAAAGAGAAAAAAATTTCGTATCCAACTGTCAAAGAAAAAAAATTTTTTGTCGATTCGTTTTTCACTTAAAGGTGGTTAGATTTTTGAAATGTTTAATTGTAGTAGGCCATGATTTGAAGCCAATTTAATTTAAATAAAAAAATTGTCGATTAGAGAGGCGATGAAAGAGTTTGAAACCAATATTAGTAACTGTTTAGGTTTCATCCCTTAATCGCTAGCCACCCCTGCATTAAAATTTTAAACGGCACACCCTATTTTTTGAAACATTTTCAGAAAGGAAAAAATGAACGCATCTACTGTCAAAGAAAAAAAATTTCGATTCGTTTTTTAGTTAGGGGTGGTTTAATTTTTTGAAATTTATGGTCCTAGTAGCCTTTGATTTGAAGCCAATTTAATTTAAAATTAAACATGAATTTGTCAATTAGAGATGCAATGAGATAATTCGAAGTCAAGATAAAGTACGTTTTAGATTTCATCCCCTAATAAGCTCTATCAACCCTTAGTTTAAAATTTTAAATAGCACCCCCAACATTTTGAAATATTTTGGAAAGGGAATAAAAAGCTTATCTAACCGTAAAAACAATACATTTTCGATTCGTTTTTTGAGTTCAAAACCAACAAAATGTTTTAAAATTTGGTGGTATGTATTACAAATTTTAAAGTGATTAAGGGATGAAACCTAAAATGTGACCAATGTTGGTTTCAAACTGCCCCTTCGCGATTCTAATCGACTTGGTTCTGCTTGACAATAGATTTGCTCATTGTCAAAAGTTATTGAGACTGGCTGCTTTTGAAATGAAAGCACCGTGTATTGGATGAATTCCTGGATGGTTCAAGAAAAAAAAAACATTTTCCTGAAAATGATGATAATTATACCGGCTTAAAAACAAGTGGTGGAAGCAGATTGTGATTATTTTGATTACCTAAATAGCTACATATCGAGTTACTCACCATTATTTCATTTGTACGCATGAAAACATCTTTTTATAAATTCTTTCTATTAATAATTTTAGCCAAGCTTTATGTCTTTTCGGTGATTTGTCCCGACGTGGAAATAAATGAATTGACATTTGATTCTCGTTTTTCACTTCTAGTATTACAACCAACTACACAGCATTGAGTCATTGCTTCAAACTCACACCACTTGTGCATTAATATCGAAGTAAATCACTGTTTGCCTCCAAATCATTCGTCGGTTTTAACGAAACACAATTCGAATGTCGTAAGTCAGCGTATTGCAATCGCGCGGTGAACGCTGAACTTATGACTATGAGTTGGGCTTGATTGACATTACAGCAGTTTTACAAAATATTTACTTTTAAATCCCTCAGTCCAAATATTTCGATTTTAATTTGACAAATGTTCATGTTTTACTACACTCAATATATTAGATGAATAAAAAAATGTATTTTGGAAGTTGATTATTTCTCCTTTTTGTTACATAAATAAAAAGTAATTATACAACGTGTCTCAGCTAAGACTTTCGAGCTTAATATCTCCGTTATTTGTCAACGGATTGTTATGAAATTTAGAATGCACATATTTTAGGAGGTATGGTTTTTCAATTACGGGCAAAAAATGACCTCAAGTTAAAAATTGAAATTTTAAAACACATTTTTTTTTTATTTAAAATAAAGTCAAATTAGCGTTGGATCATTAAACCCCGAAAAATAAATGGCCACACAAAAAAATAACCAAACCGCTTGGCTGATCCAAGAAAAAAAATTAAATTTCGTTGTTCAAAACTTAATCCAAATTTCGATAGTATTTGGGCAGTCACCTTTTGAAACAATTGATAAAGCATTTCTATGTGGCATTTTGTGTACCACTGAAAAAAACTGTCAAAAGTGTGCGCGCTGTCAGAAAAGTAAAATTGTTTTAATTTGGTGAAATTACTTTAAAAACCAACAACAGTGGCTGAAATTTCTGTGTTGGTGAAAAAGGAATCAATATTCGCCTATGGAAAGTGTCGTTGGACTTTTTGTGAAATGTTATTTATGAAATTTAAAGTTCAAAGAATCGTCAATAATTTGAAGACACAGGAAGCGTACCTGAACTAAATCGAGTGAGGACAAAACACGTCACTGGAAACGATGCAATAGTTGGGGTTGTAATTCAAACTTTTGAAGAGAATCTAATCAGCAGTGTACGAAACATTTTCAAAGTCCTGAATGTTCAAGTGTTTAGAATTTTTCAGTTGTTGTTCAGTCTTTTAGTCCTTTTTTAAAGAATTAAAGCATCCACTACCAAAAGCAAGTCAAAAAAATTGTTTTTTAACTTTGTATGGGTGAGAGATAATTGTGAAATGTCCCTTGCGTGACAGTTACGTTTCTGCGAGTAGGATTGACCAAAATTCAATGGTAGTGCTCATTTGTCTCATAGAGATCTACGCTTTTGCATCTGTACCCACGTTTAACAGTTTGTTTCTCATTTTTCTCGCGAAACAGACGTCTTCCACGAACGAGTTTTTTCTGACAGCATTTTCCACTGACGATAATTTTTTTAATATAAGTCTTAAAAGGCTTAACATTTTAAAAAGGCATATAAAAATTACGTTTTTAAGACTTGAGTTGTTGCATTAATTGGATTTTAATCTGTATCTTCTAAAATATAGGCATTTTAATTTCATAAAAATCCGTTGACAAATATCTGAGATATTAGGCTCGAAAGTCTTAGCTGAGACACCCTGTATAACAATGTGTCGATTAATTAATTAATTATTATTTTACTTCCAGCTAATATAGCGGCTTGTCGCTCGTACCTTTCCGCAGCTACAAGAGTCTCCGAACGAACCACAGCCGTTTCAATGATATCCTTAGCCCAAGTATTGGGTTTCATTGTAGGTCCAGCAATCCAAGCTGCCGTTGTCCCATTAGGAGACGATGGATTTTGGATAATTCCAAACCGACTTAGACTGAACATGTACACAGCTTCCGGCTGGATAAATGTAATTTTTTCCCTATTCAACATGTACCTTTTCCTTCCACACGTATTCAAAGAACACAAAATCGCCGGCAGAGAAGCGATGCTAAAACAAGGCAAAGACAACGAACGAGATACGTGGAAACAACACCGCCCGAATTATTTTGCCACTTGGACTTTAATTGTTGCGTTTTTTGTCATCGTTTTCAACTTTATGCTACTTGAAACACTGGGAACACCAGTGACCATGGACCAATTTGCTTGGTCCAAAGCAGCATCGCTTAAATACATGGGGATTTTAATGTCAGTGGGCGCTATTTTGGCAATAGTTACGTTTGCCTCAATTTCACCTCTGTGTAAGAGATTTTCCGAAGTGAAAGTGATGATTTGGGGTGGGTTTTTGTTTATGGTTTTGGGCAGAGCGATTTATATTCCCTTTAATAATGACCCACCTCAAATGTACGATTCTGATTTGAAGCTGAATCTGACCCTCGTCTGTGATAAATTGCTCTTTAATCGAACTGTGTCGAATTATGAAACTATGTGGTCAATAAATTCAACGGATGAAACAACTGTTCGAAATTTGACTCTGAATTGTGGTGAAGATTTAGTTGGATGTCCTTCGAGTCAGGAATGGTGCACTTATACGCCTGCAATGACCCTCACTCAGTTTATTATTGGGTATTTCCTGACGGCTTTTGGTTATCCGATTGGGGTTACGCTGATTCAAACGATCTTCTCGAAGTTGCTAGGACCACGACCTCAGGTAATACACACAAAATGAAATAAAATTATCAAAACAGTCTCAAAGTATACAGGGTGGTCTGTCCCAGATCCTAGTTGAGCCTACCTTTACATAATACTTTTCTTTCCGAATATTTTCACACCTTTACCAGTCAGAATCTTAATTATTTTGCATAACTTCGTTTGGTAAAATTACCACAATAGATCGAAAACGGTATTATTTTTGTCTTTTTCGAAAGTTTAAGCATATTTTCTAAGATTTGTTTTACTCGATTTAGTTTTTATATTTCGAGAGCAATTTAATTTCTACAACAATAAATTGTAGGTAAAAGTAATGTTAGTTCTATCTTTTTAGCACTTCTTACACCCAAAATCGCAGTGTTTTTCTTAAGATTTTGGTAAAAGAGACTGAAAAATTACTAATTTGAATCCAAAATTATATTATTTTACTTTTTTCGAAGCACGTTTTTCAGCCGGAGACGTAAAATATCCTTAAAATAGACCACCCAATCCTAAAATGGGTGTTATTTCATTTTTTTAAACTACCCAAAATTGGATAAAAAATTACCAAATTATTGACTTATTTTACAAAAACGACTTAGTTATTTAAAAACTACAAAAAAGTGGCTTTGATAGTTTCTTTCGATTTAGTTTGTTTTTTTATTAGAATTTCGTCAAAATAATTCGAAAAACCACAACACTTATAGTCAAAAATCATGTTTGTTTTTTGATTTAAAATTTAATATATTTAGAGATGTTGCAAATCAAATCGAAAAAAAAAACAAAATGAATAAAAAATTACATAATTTTTCTATATTTTGAATGTTTACCACGTTTTTCAGCCAGAAACAACGAAAATATTCTCAAAATTTTCTTCAAGCCAAACTGTTTTTGCTAAAACTGAAAAATTCTTTGATCGAAATTGATATTGAGTCAATATTTTTCGTTCAACTTAGTTTGGTTTTTGAACCTGAAACAAATTTATTTTGTAAGATTTTGTTAATATACACTTCGATTTCATTTCTTTTTGACTGAAATTTTGTCAAAAATAAGCTGAAGAATGACACAACTTTTTATGTTTATTACCTAATTGAACCGAGCTCAAATCACCTAAAATACCGAGCCCTATCTCTAAAATAATCAATTTTTACGTTTTATTAGCACAATTTTAATTTTCGCAAAAATTGTCAAAGGTGATTTAAGTATTTTACAAAATGAAATATGAATCCGTGTTTCGCTGAGTTTGTTATATTTTAATTTTAATCACACAGTAAAATTGATTTTGCATTAAGCGCATAATTACCTAAATATTTTGACTTTTTCTCCAAATGTCGAGATGTCTTAGCGAATTTGGAAATTGCTTTATTTGTTGTTTGTTTTGTTATTATAACAAAAAATTATAGACGAAATGTCGGACATTATAGACGCGTCATTTTCATTTTGTGTGACTGTAATTTAAGCTTTGTTTTCTAATCAAAATTATTTGGTTCTAGGGAGTTTGGATGGGTTTAATGACTGGTTCTGGTTGTTTGTCACGTGTCATGGGTCCAGTATTTGTGACATACATCTATGAGGAATTTGGTACAATTTGGACGTTTGGCCTAACTACAGTCATGATGGTTATTTGTCTATTTTGGCTTCTTTATTTTAACAAGACTTTAATTCCTGTTGAGATTCAGACTGTACCTGAAGGTGAAGAATTGAAGGACATTAATGATTTGGTTACCATTCCTTTAAATGATAAAATTCAAGACGATTGAGTTTTTGAATTTCTGGGAGAGGTAAAATGTTGTTACTTACGTACTAGATTGACTCAGCCAAACATTGAGGGTTTTTACTGATGGATCTCAAGACTGTATCACATACCAGATATTTAAATATTGTAAAACTATAAGTGATATTTTTACTAGTTAACGTACTTAAGAGTATATGTTATTTTTATATTTTGTGAGATGAAATAAAATGCCAATCAAATACTTTAAAATAAATATTATTACGCCTAAAATGTTTAGTACTTTTTTACAAAACTCATCACAGATATGTTAGTCTTTAGGTACACTATTTTTATTTTTTCCTATACTAATGGCTTCATCTATCGTATCTGGTAGCTTAATGTTTACAGTCTCTGGAAATAGAAGCGTCAAAAGTCCTGCGATAGTGGCCATTGCTGTGTACATTATAATTGGCAGAGGTTCCCAAATTTGAGCCTAAAATAATTACTTCGTAATTAGCAGACTGTGGAAAAAATAGAGCAATATTTGGAACCCGAAAAAACTTTAATTATGGGATAAGTTGGCTCGCTAGAAAACTGGTAATGTTTTATAGATCGTGAAAAATGATCTCTTAATAGTCAGCTAATTTTAAAAGTGGGATTCCTAACCTACTCAAGTTGACCTAATTTGATTGTAAATAACGATAAACACGAGACAAACAAACAAAATTCAGGTAGTAAAATTAGTAAAAGATAAAGGTAATTTAAAAAGTTTAGCGAAAAATAAAAACCTACTAATTTGCACACAATCACATAAATTTCAATACATAAAAAGTGTAAGAAACCAAGTTGTACAGAATTATTTTTCTATAAAAAGTCTGCGAAGCGACACCTCTATTTTTTTAAGGGAAAAGAATCTTTAAAAGGCTCTTTAGAGTACAGAAACAAAGAATCATCAAGAACAATTCTTAAACGAAACTAGAAAATAATTACAAGGATGCAGAAAAGAATTTATATACAATTTTTTAGAAAGAAAATTTGAGAATTTGAAGAATGCAAAAGAGCGCAGCTAAAGAATAATTAAGATAAATTTTTAACGAAACTAACCATATTAAATTTTTTATATTTTCAGTTTCTCTCAGCTTATTACAACAGTTTGATACACAATACTATTGTCTTTTTCCCAAGCTATTGTGGCACTAGCATAACAGTTGAACTAAAACTTTAAAAATCTCCAAAAAAATATCTCAAAAACTCTCAAGATTTTTTCTCCAAGTTAGATATTATCAGTTTAACAGATTTTGGCTTTTTTCTGATTTAATTGTGAATTTGAAAAGCGTTTTAATTTTTATTAGGCTTTTATAAAATCACTTTTGTAAAGTGTAAAGTGTTGTTATTTTTTGTTGCTTTGCTTTCGAGCTTTAGCTTTAGGTGCTTTTTCAGGAAATTAAACAGTAGGAATTTTAAATGAATTACGTAACTAGTTTTTGGTTTTTTTAAACGACAAACGACATTTTTCTTTATTATATTTTACTCTTTCCAATAAAAAAAGGCTTTTTAATAATAAGGTTTATTATAAAACAAAAAATAAATAAAAAAGAATCATTTCTTTTAAAATTAACCCATTAAAAAAAGCAGCTTGAGTAAAATTATTTTAAAAGATATGAATATACTATTTTTTTCTACTTTCTATTTTTGTCGTTTGTTTTTGTTCAGTTTAACTTATCAAAATCTGTTCAAATTTAGATAATTTTTCTGTAAATTCTGTAAATTATCTGTTAATTTAACTGTAAACATATGCTAAGAAATGGAAAATCGTTTGATTGGTTTGCAAATTTAAAATGTTGGTGATATTAACAATTATATTGTTCAACATAAAAAACGAAGCCAACAACATGATCACAAGAAAAATAAGATCGATAAAAACAAACAAGTTTTGAAAGTAACTGTTTTCAGCATTTTTCAATATCAAATTTTCGAAATTTTAATTTTCTTAAACTCTTTCTATTAAGGAGGCCCCTCAGAACTGTCAAAATGATAAAAAAATATGTGTCTTTACACTTGTTTTACTTTTATAATCGAGAACAATTTTCAATCAGAAACCATTGTGGCGCCTCCAACTGGCAATTAAATTTTAAAAGCGGATCTTTTAAAAAAATGTAATTTTCAAAGAATTTTTTCTAAAGGTTATTTTTTCCTTGCTATTGCTAGTATCGGGTTCAATTTTTCCATCCATATTTACAATGATGTTGTGCTTGAATGGTGTATCTGTGCAATGTCATGCGTTTGGCACTCAAGTCTCAGATCAGCAGACCAAAAAAACGGATTCAACACTAAATAAAAAATAAGTAGTTTTGTGGGGAATTTTGCTTTTTGTTTGGTACTGCTACGTAGTCTATCTTTTGAAATATGTATTAAAAGTATGGACAGTTCTCGGGGGCCGTCTTAAAAACTAAAACGAATTTCAATTTTAGTTTCGTAGGCAACACTTTGAAAATAGTTTTGACCTGTCTTGACCCAACCTTGCCAGAAAATATCACTTTCGAGCCTTCGAATAAGCCATAAAAGTACGTATAGATCGTCTTAAAAGAAACAAACTAAAAATGTTTTTATTATACACATGGTGTTGCATACAGGGTGGTGAACCAAAATTACTTTTTTTAAATAAAACACCTCATATATTTTTGCATTATTAGATTCTGCGCAAAAAGATATTGTAACTTTATATAAACTATTATGGGTCTATCTCTTTTCGTTTCGGAATTATTCAACTGTTCGCTATAAAAAAGACAAATTTATGAAAAATCACTACAAAGTCGACAATGAATATTTTCCGACAAATTTACCGCAGAAGAACTCAAAATACCTTGCAGTTTTAGCAAATACGAGTAGTCGACTTTTACTTGTAACACTGAAATAGTGTACAGAGTGTGCCTGTTGAATAACTCATTTTTTTCATATGGAACACCATGTTTTTTTACACGAATCGATAGTATTTGGATAATATTTGGCAATACGAGTATTTCAAGTAACAAAAAAGTTATAGACCGATTACACACCCCTGGGTCACCCTGTATGTCCTATTTTATGTTTTTACTATCCTTTTTTAGAATACTTTCTAACATATTTTAAAGATCTAAAATGTGGGCTGTACTGATTACATAAATAACTTTTACTGTTTACTGCTGAACAGAAAGCCATTGTTACAACACAAGAGTATATCTTAATTTCTTCATTGATAACCATACATCAAAGCTATGTTTGTAATTTCGTAATTGTCAACTAATATATATTTCAAATGCTGATAATAATCGATCAAAATTTTGAAAAAATCTGCGGAATCTAATCACTTTTTGGAAAAAATTAAAAGTTTCACTTAGTCGAGTTTGACAAAAAAAATTTAAGTTTCTGTTGGTTGTATTCCAAAAATTACAATCAACTTTTACTAATTTTTCGGGTTCAAATATTGCCCTAGACTTAAACCAAACTGGTATAGTTAGTTACTCACGAGCAATGGGGTTTGCGGTGCTATCATAGAGCCTATCCTTCCAAAAGTTGAGCATGCCCCCATTAAAGAATGTCGCAATGGCGTTGGAAACAATTCACTTGTTATAACGTAGGTTATTGTAAACGCAGCTGTAGCGCCAAATTTTCCAAGCATCCACATTGCAAGGCTAACATTGTGTAAATCTGTAAATCAATTAAAATTAATTTAAATTTAAATAATGTCACCATGTTTACCTTTCGGAATGAAAATAAACACACAACAGGAGATACCAGTCATGAAAAATGACAAACTCAGGGACCACTTTCGTCCCATTTTTTCAACAACATAAATACATGCAAAATAAGCCGGAATTTCAACTAACGAAGTTAAAATAAAATCTAAATAGCCATTGCCTGCCAAGGCGACAGAATTCAGCGTTAAGCCGTAAAAAAGAAATGCACAAGTGATCCAACAGAAGAAGCAATTGATTAGACGAAGCATCAAAACCGGAGATTTGAACACTTCAGAGATTGAAGATTTGTTAGAATCGCCTGTGTCAGCCATTGCCAGTTTATCTAAAGCGTCTTCAGATATAGTTTTTCCATTGACTTTTGCGACACGTCTCAGAGTGTCTTTGGCTTCTTCTATTTTTCCTTTACTGATATTCCATCTAATTGATTCTGGGATTATCCAAAAATAGACAAACAACAACATTGGAGGACCGTACAGTACGTAAATAATCGGTCTAAAATTTTTCTTCTTGAAGCTACATTATTTTGGCTTAAATTGCTTACAAACCTCCAGTCTTCAAAAAACCATGCTGAACCAGCGGCAAAAACTTCCCCCAAAGCATAACAGGAACTTACTAACGTACCAGTTAGTACTCTTTTCTTTGGTCCAACTAGTTCAACACCTAAAACCCCAATAATAATTATTTAAAACTTTTAATTGTTCGATATTTTTCTTGTACTTTACTTACCCATAATAAATCCGCAAACGTAACTGCCGGCACCAAACGCAGCATCCAAAAATTCAAATACTAAAAACCAAATGTAAGTAGGAGCAAGCGTTCGAAGTAATCCACAAACTCCGCATAGTATAAGGCCCCAAATAAATATAACTTTACGGCCAAACCTTAAAAATTTATACTACATTTTTCCTGTGTATAAAGTGATGTTTTTCCGAATTCCGTCACGTTTAATTTTGCCGTGATGTGCTCACTTATTACATAACTTTGACATAATAAAATTTAGTTGATTTGTGAACTTATTGCTTTCTTAGACCATATTTATTCAGGGTGATTTTTTAGGGCCTACATTAGAAACTTTTTAACTTTCTATAAAACTAGACTTTTAAAATTTTGTATATGATTCAAATCGACCATTCTAAGTTTAACTAAATTATTTTCAAAATGGCTAAGCTTACGGAACTACGAGAAATTGACACCAACTTTGAAAATTTCAAAGTAACCAAACATTTTTATTGCATTTTTCAATTCGCCTCTTGAAACTGAGTAAGTTGTTAGTACTTATCTGTAATAGTTCTTGACAAATGCCAATTTTTTTGTTAAAATTTATTTGCAAGGATTTATCTATAAGATATCACAACCCCTGAAGCCTTTTGAATGATTTTTTTTGCATTTGATAACAGTAGTTTTGAAGAGCTTTCTACAATTTTCACAAATGTCAACTGTCAAAATTCATGGCTAGTATGATTTTTTTAATGGTTATCAAAAATCGGCTATAACTCAGTTTTTTCAAATGGAGCGACCCTATTTTCTTAACGGCAATCGAGAGAACAATAATTTTTATGGTGATTTTCATCAACACGTCCTATACCTATCTCTTACAGTTTTGGAAAAAAATCACAAAAAACGGATTTTACTTCGTTATTTTTATAGTTTACCAAGTAGACCTTACAAAATGGTCAACAATTGTCAAACTTCAATATTTTATTTAGTATTTAGCTGGTTTATTATCAAAAATTGATGTTCTTATAACTGCCATTGAAAAAAGAGGGACATTACATTTGAAAAAACTGTTATAATAATTATTTAATTATCATTTTAAAAAAATTATAGTAGCCTTGCAATTTGACAGTTGACAATCGTTAAAATTTCAGAAGACCCTTCGAGCCTTTAGTTATCAAATGCAAAAAAATATTATGATATAATTAAAATTATGATATTTTAAATAAGCCCCTGTAAATAAAAATTTTAACAAAAAAATTGACATATTTCAAAACTATGACAGATAAGTACTAACAATTAGGGTATATTTTACTCAACTCCAAAACGCGAATTCAAGAATGCAATATAAATAGGTAGTTACCATTTAAAATTTCAAAGTTGGCGCCAATTTCTCATAGTTCCGAAAGTTCAGCCAACTTGAAAATAATTTAGTTGAACTCAGAATGGTCACTTTGGATCGTAAAAAAATTTTAAAGCTCAAGTTTTATTAGAAGTTAAAAAGTTTTTAATGTAGGCCATCAAAAAATCAGCCTGTATATGAAAAAGGTTCTGAATAACCACTTCCTTCCACCACTCTTTTTATTCAGAACCTTTTTTATAGTTGATTTGTATAAACTTTTTTTAAGTTAAATCAATGTACGACGGAATTCGGAACAGTTTGTACATAATATGTTTAACTCGCACAATTTGCTGCGCTGCACTCACTCGTTTTGGCAAACATTATGTACGTTAAACAAAATCGGTTTTTCATAGCTAGAGACCGGATTTTAGGACTGTTAACCAAAAAAGTCCAGTCAATACATAAACTAGGCCACTCTAGGAAAATAGGGTATACTGCATAGTTATTGGTCAATTAAGCAAAAATCTAAAATTGAGAAATCATTAACACTTTCAAAATGAATGTATATTGCGCGATTCCAAACTAAGGATTGAGATGTTACAATGTACATGATCCTAATTATTAAACAATGTTAAAAATTTTATTATTACTGTATTTTTTATAATTTTTTATTTATTAAGTGCAAGAAATTCAGTTACTGACCGGGTTGAAAAATTATGACATCTGGCCAATAACTGTGCAGTTTACCCTACTGGAATAAAAAAAACAAACAAAAAAATATTCAACAATTTTTTCGGATTATTAGAGCTTCTACAGTCAAAATAATAGAAATGTGTATACAGAGTGTCCATAATCAATCTTTAAATAGCTGAAAAATAAATATTAAAGGTCAGGTCAGGTCAGGCCAAAAAAATAAAAATAAAAAATAATGTTTGTGTTGAAAAAATTGAAAGAGAAGTCAAAATTATATCTTTAGGATAAAATAGGTCTGTTTCAAAACTATAAAAACGCCAACGTCACATTTTTTCTAAAAATAGCAAAATTATTCATGCATTTCAAGAAAATAATAGCTAATGTAATTTATATTTTCAAGAAGGAACCTACTCATTAATAACAATTTTACAATTTTATCACTCTTACTATAAAAATAATTCGGTTTTTTTATATTTATTTTTTTTAATTCGTTAAAATGTGACGTTGGCGTTGAAAGAGTTATTACAGCAAAGGAAAAAAAGCAATTTTCCTAAAATTCGGTCTCTACTCATTAAGTATTATGTAAAAATAACTATTACCTGTCTGATATGATTCCTGAAATAAACAATCCGAAAAACTGTCCCACGTTATTGATGGTACCAACTAACGTCAGTTTCCACAGATTATCATCGCATTGGAGATTATACTAAAATACAAGTTGGTTTAATTAACATTTGTCTCTTCAATTTGCTTTGAATGTTTACCTCCTGTAAAATGCTTTTTTCTCGTGTTTCGTAAACAAATGTATCGCATCTTTCTGTCAAACTTGTGAAATCGCCTTCTTTTGTGCAATTGCCAAAATCTTGCGTGGCATTGATTATGTATCTTGTGCATTTAGCTGGATTCGTATCGGTATAAGGTACAGCGTTTGGTAACCAAGGTGGTTCATATTGTGGGTCAACTGTGTCACATTGGGGAATTTCGCACCTATTGGGAACAAAGAAATATGCAATACAATTCAAAGAAAATTAAATCAAAGTTATTTTTTTTGAATGAATATTTAGAAGCGACTAAACGGATTCCATTTCTTTAATTGATTAATTTGGATCTATAGGGTGGTCCCGTCCTTTGTAGCTCAGTTATTATTAAAGTAGGAGCTCTGATATTTTCTATGACCTAGGACACATTTTAGAAAATTGTTTTTGATTACAGAGTGTAATTACAAATAGATAATAATTTATTTTTTATCTTCAGAATTTGCTTAAGAGATTCTAGTCACGTTTTTGAAAATACTTTGACGTTCTTATCACAAAAAATCAAAATGGTAATTTATTATACAAGTAAAGAAAAGTTGTTTATTATCTGAGTGATGTGTTACAGAAAGGAATCACGAGCAGATAATGCCAACTTTTCTTTACGTGTATAATACGTTCGCTCTTATAGGTACACTGAAAAATTTTTGTTAAATTTTTTCACCGATAGAATAAAAAAATCACCAAATGCTTACTTTATTCAATGGAGTAAGATAAAAAAAATAACTAAATGAAATAATGTAAAGTAACCACTTGTAGAATAAAGGTGTACTACCTCTACTCGTACGTATGGAATAAGCAGCAAATTACTAATACCTATAAGAGAAAATAACTAAATCTAGAGTTTCTGCATTGGGAAAGTTGGGACACTGAATGTCAATTTTTGAAATTTTGTTTCATATACGTCCGCTGGAATATGTAAAAAAAACAAACTGGAATAGAAATCAGTGGTGTTACACTTCAAATTTGGCGAAGAGGCAAATAAATGTTTCAAAAAATGTTTCCCTTTTTCGTCGATTAACTGCGTTTAGAAAGGATTTAGATTGGCAGTCGTCGTTAATTTACTGTATTTTTTAATATTAACTCCAAATTTTAAAAGAGATTTCTTTGTAAGTACGAGGATTTTACGTCTAAACTTTTCACCATAAACATTTTTCCCTTTAAGAAATGGTAATTATCGATGAAAGAGAGAAATTGAACCTTTCCTACCAAGTTTCACGTTTATTATTAACAAGCATATGGAAAAGTGGATTGTCTAAATAATGTTATGCACAAAATCTGTGAGATTTTGGGACTTTGTCTATGCATTTGCAAAATACGTAGGCACTTGGATCCAAAATTGGGTCTAATTTTTAGCAAAGTTAAACCTTAAATGGCTTCTTGATGATCAATTTTTGGGACGAGGTGTTTAACTAAAAATTGTGACCGGAAGAAAGGCATTTTTAGTATTGAAGTATGTTTTAAGTTATGTATTAGCGGTTTCATAACTATAAAAACGTGCATTTTACCAAATAATTTTTTTAAATAAGATTGATACAATTGTAAAAACGTTATTATAATAATAATTTTTTTTTCTATCAATTTATACAGATGTAGTAACAAAATTGATACGAAAAACGTTAGTATTATACACAGAAATAACAATAACGTAAAAATAATTTTAAGACATATAAGTCAAAAAACCTGTCTGTTATAGAATTCGTTTAAGGTAAATGGTTCGAGATCCAAAATGTAGTCAAATATTTTCTTTTTAAATAAATTTAAATTACAAGGTGTGCGTAGATGCACACGTAAACTATTGTGTAGTTTTATTCCTGCATAATAACTATTTTTTTCCGTCAGTGTAAGTTTGTATCTTGGATACTCAAAGTCTACTTCGCGAGTGTTGTACTTATGGTCGTTAGTGACATTAAATAGTTGATTATGTTTAAAGAAAAATAAAAGCAATCTATATGTATATGTATAAACCAGTTACTGTGAAGAAGTTATTGCTTTTAAAGATGTTCCTACAAGTTTCATTATATTTTAAGTTAAACATAGTTCTCATGACTTTTTTTTGAGCAACAAATACTTTTGATATCTTTCCACTTAGTATTAATATTAATGATTAGAACTCTTATTGAAATTATAAATTAAATTAGCTATTAATTGTTTGAAGTGCATAAATACTTTATAACAGCTAATTTTGAGAAAAAATGCGACGTTGGCGTTTTTAAAGTTTTGAGACAGCTAATGATTAATATTAAAATAAATATCGACAAATTTTAGAAATGTCAACATTAATTGTAGGTATTCAATTGTTTTTTTAAAATAGTAATCCCAAAGTTCCTACGTTTCCTACTTCCCTGGTTAAATTTGACGTAAAATAATAACATTCAAATTATTTTCCACATGAACCTTTGACACAAGGTGTTAACAAAAATTTTAATAAAAAAAAAAAGATATAATTTTGAGATTTACATAAAATATAAAGCAACTCTTTGCCTGAAAAGGAATTTAAAGTAAAAAATGTTAGGTAAAATTGTAAACAATGTGTTTTTCTTTCAGCAAATCAGTGAACATTTTCATAAAATAATTTTAATTACTTCGTTTATCCTTAATTACTACTTGTGTTATCATCTATCAGTGTAGAATGCTAGCTAGATCTAATTCGATTATTTTAGTATGTCAATGAGGAGATTATTTATCAATAAATTTGAATGTCTAGATCTTTGCTTTTGTTATAATATCCACCCAGATAATGATCCAAAAACAACAATCGGATGTAATCTTTAATCGCACTAGTCAATCTAAAAAAGATCGATCAACAATAACAATTAAAAAATAACTTAAATTAAATGTAAGTTCAAAGGTTACTTGTGGTAAATGCCTGAAACCATTCAAAATGTAAAATTTTTAATTTAATACCTAAGTACTGGTCCTTGTATTTCATATTTTAAGTGAAAGTTATGTTTTTCATGCTGTTGATTAAGTATTAAAATTATTTTATCGAAGTTCTCATCAACTTCCTTTATATTTAAATTTAGCTATTTGCGAAAAATTTTTAAGGATTTGCATTCTCATACTCAAAAATTGGTAACTCTGCCATTTAAAAGAATTGAAAACCATTTTTTTTGTCATTTGAAAGAAACTTAGATCTTTCTTTTGGTGTTTTTAAATTTCTAGAATAGCTTAGCAAACCTGAAATTGTTTAAGTTTCGTTTGTAGAATCCGAACATCAATAACTCATTTTTTCATTGAAATTTTTCAATTATTGAAATTATTCAAATAAAATGTTTCAATAATGTAATTCTACCTACATTGCGTTAGATTCCGGCTAGATTTCACGTTATATTAACTAGCTTATGCTATAAAATTTGAGGATGGCCAGAAATTTGTAATTCTTGTAATTTGTAATACAGGCTGCTCCGTCTAAACATTAGAAAGTATTGGAAGTTCTAATAATGGTAATCACCCCAAAATTACAACCATAGTCCGTTAGTTCCTGATCAATGAAAATGTTTTCAACATGTCGGCACTTCCGGTTATACCGGAAGTTGTTATCAACTTTCTTATTTTAAATGGAAAACAATTTTTTTACTGCATTTTTGGATTACTCGAATTATTTTAAGAGAGTTTTTATCAGATTTCCCTAGACCTTTTAGTCATTTTTGAAATATTAAAGGTTTTTTGGAAATTTTTGGATTTGCATCTTCAGCTTCAAAAAGAAATAATTTTGCCGGTATTAAAAATTTGGAAATCCTTTTTTATTCGTTTGAAAGAGAAGATTTAAATCTTTTCTTTTATGTTTTCAAATTTCTAAAAAAGTCAGCAAACCCCAGGTTTGTAAGTTTAAGTTTGCAAAACTTCAAACACTCATAACTCCAATTTTCAAATAAAATGCTGCAATTTTTATTTCACCAAATGGTATTTAATTCTGCATCGATCTGTATTAATATTTTCTACACTTTGTTTAAGAATTTTCAAGTTATACAAACTTTTTGTTGGCAGTGAGAAATTCATTAGTCATGGTTCATTTCGCCTAAGTTGACATGGAAACATGAATAAAATAATAATGAATAAAAGTTTTTGAAATCTAAATTTAATGAATTTATTTTGTTTTAACGGAAAAGAAAGCAAAATTTTGAACAGAACTTATCGTTAATTCAATAAGAAATGTTTTTTTGTCAAAAACACCTGTGGCTAGTAAGGAATTTTCGACAATGTCAAAGAAAACCAACATAATTTAAAAATTATCACAGTTAGCTAGGTATAGGAAATGCTAATACAGATCGTTGAAGAGTTAATTTTTTTCCCCTTAGCGAAATAAAAATTGGGGCATTCCATTTAAAAAGACTGACCTAAAGCTTGTAGAAATTGTCCAAAAATAACGTTAATATTAAGTTTGTAAAAAAAATTCCAATTCTGTTAATACTGAAGGAAAGACATGTATGATTGTCCAAATACGATTTCTAAATCTCCAAAATTGGCAGAATTCGAAATTTTTCAATTTTTTTTAAACCTAAATATTTAAAAAATGGCTATATTTAGGCATAGGAAAAACTGATAAAAATCCCGTTCAAATAACTCAAGTTTACGAGATTGCATATTATACAATATGTTCACAAATTGTTCATCAAGTTGACTGTGGAATTAAAATCAATGCCGCTTAGTCCAAATGACTATCATAATTTTTCTGTCAAATCTTTAAACTAACTTTTTACTCACTTTTTGGCATTTTATCGACAAAGTATTTTCAAGTGAAGGGTTTGTCTTGATTTGTGTTTTATATTTCCGTGACTGTGTTGTGTATTCTTTCGTTTTTGAATTCGAAGCATTTTTGCATTACCGGGTGCTCAAAAATCGGCGCACCAACTCAACGGAGTGTGGTAGAGAATTGCTTACACATAAAGGTAAAAATAGTAAAAAAAATTTTTGTATTAAACTTATAGATAAATAACGAATTTTAAATAAATGATATGTGGCAACGTTGTGTAACAGTCGTGATCGCAATAGAACTTGATCAACTATAAAAATTAGTAATTTTTGTATTAAGTGCGCGAAATGAGTGTTTTTTTAATGGCGCCTGAGAATGTTATTTTAGTCGAGACCGCCAGGTCGAGACCTAAAAGACATTCGAAGGCGCCATTAAAACATGAATTTCGCCACGAAATACAAACAACGTTTTTTCTACAGCCTCCAGATGAAGAAAAAAGTAACAGAAATTAGTTGGAACAAAATGGTCTGATAAATCGAGTTGCTTGCATGGTTACGATGATAAATAAAAGTGATAGTTGCGAAAAATTTGTCACAATAGGTATTTTTGTTGAAGAAGTGTGATGGATTTTAGCAGCGAAAACGAAATAGATGCAATTGCAAGCGCGGCAGTGTCGAATCTTTTGCCTGCTAAATCAAGACCGCAGTACGAAAAAACGTATCTTCAGTTTCGGCAGTGGTGTTCTATGAAAAAGATTGATCAAGTAACGGAAAATGTTTTGTTGGCGTATTTGGAAGAAAAGTCTACCACCTTAAAGCCACCAACACTCTGGGCCCTTTATGCGATGTTGAAAGCCACCTTAAACGTTAAAGAGAATATCGATACACGTAAGTTTCCGAAGTTAGTGCCCTACCTGAAAAGCAAAAGCGTAGGTTACAGAAGCAAGAAGTCGCAAATTTTAGACAAAGAAGACATTAGCAAGTTTATTAATGAAGCAGATGACAAGATATATTTACTGATGAAGGTAAACTTATCATATTAGTGTAATACAAATCAAAACAACTCGTTTTATTTATAGACTGTGCTAATTTTGGGTATATCGGGAGCCCTTCGACGTGAAGAATTAGTTAAAATGAAGCTAACTGACATAGAAGATAAACAGTCTGTCTTAATTGTGAAGGTGCCTGATACAAAAACCCACTGCGAACGAATATTTACTGTTTCAAATTTAGAAAATATAGAAATTGTCAGAAAATATAGAGCTTTGCGGCCTCCACGGGCGACTAGTGACCGTTTATTTTTAAAGTATACCAACGGAAAATGTGTGAATCAAAATGTTGGAATTAACAAAATCGGAGAGATACCAAGTTTGATTGCAAAGTGGCTTAACAAAGACGAACCTAAAAAATATACTGGTCACTGCTTCAGAAGAAGCTCTGCCACTCTTTTGGCGAATGCTGGAGGTGATCTAATTTCAATTAAACGTCATGGGGGCTGGAGAAGCAGCACAGTGGCAGAAAGTTACATCGAGGACTCTTTGAATAATAAAATTGAAATTGCCAATAAAATTCAACCTTCTTCCTCCACAGAAGAAAACAAAATCACTCAACCTTCTACATCGGCTTCTTTTAATGGCGAAAATAACTTTCATTTACAAGCGTCTTCACTCAGGCCTCTGGGGATAAACGGGGGCACGTTTTCGTCATGCACATTTAATTTTCATATGTCAAAGTAAATATCTATTATTATTGTTTTGTAATATTGTTCTGTATAATTATAAAACCTTTAAAACTACCTCTCATTATCGATCCGTCTCTTCATTTCGGTTGCTGTTGATGTCTTTTCGTGTTACTAAAATTGTAACAGAAATAAGTTGGAACAAAATGATCTGAAAAATCGAGTTGCCTGCACAGTTAAAAAATATTATTTTTTCACTGTGAAACCGTGAAAAAATAATATTTTTTCACAGTGAAAAAACGTCAAACTTCGCGCATAGGTAACCATGCATAAATGTCACGATTTTTTGACGGCTGTAGAAAAAAATTATTTTTGAAACGGTTTCCTAGGAAATAATTCCCAGTGTTGGCACATTTACAAACAGTGATTTTTTGATGAATTTAATTTTTGTTAAATTAAAAAAACTGCTAAGATCTGATAGTAAATTTAAAAATAATTATTCATCGTTTTGTTAGGGAACAATTTACTTAGTGCGAAACATGAAAACATTAAAAAATAATAAAAATTGAGGAAGTTAGCAAAATAAGTTTGTTGTTCCAGATTGTTTAAAATATAACATTAGGAATTTTTTCACGATTTTTCCCGTGATCTACACTCGCTTCTCAACAACGTACCACTGAGTTGGTGCGCCAGTTTTTGAGCACTCTGTATATTGACGGATTTGTCACTTTGGCAGCATTGACAATTTAAACTAAGCGGCACATTAGGTTCAAATTTCAAAGGTGACTTGATGAACAATCATTTTTGGACATATTGTATTAATAAAAACACATTTACATTTAGATTGATTTTCGTAACTTTAATACAAAACATATTAAAACTGCTTTCAATTTTTTAACAAAGTTAACAAACCTCAATTTTTTTATTGTAAATGTTGCAGAAATTTAATTGAGTATCGATCTGTATTTACCAAAGAAGATTTAACTTAAAAGTTATCAGTTATCAGTGTTACCACGTCACTGGTTCAGCAAGTTTTCTCGTATTTAATTGAATTTTTTTGTGAAAAAGTATTATTCTGGAACTACAGACTGATCCAGAAATACTGAGTCTGTTGGCAACACTGGACGTAAATTTTTAAGGATACCAATGGAGTACTCTTCCAGTTAACAACAATTTAACATTCTTGTGGGGTTGTACGTCAAATAATTGTCAAGAGAAATCGAATTCGGTTACAGTGTTGCAAATTACGAGCACAAATACTTTCAAATGTGTTGCCAACAGACTCAAAATTTCTGGATCAGTCTGTAGTTCTCCGTTCTTCTATATAGTAGGCGTTGCAAAGATTTTTGCAAAGACGTAGATCTCTTTTGTAAGCATATATGTAACCATGAGTTTGTTATCTAGAGAGTTATTCGTATGCTTATTTAAACTGGCTGTCAATAAATACCACATCAAATTGTCACTAGTTATTGTTTTTAATATAAACAAAATCTATTTTTTTTGTAAGTGGTGCAAAACGTTGCAGAAATGTGACAAATAGTGCCAACTATCATTAAAATCTAAACTAAAAAAGGTTACCTTTCACATGGAGTCAAATGTTTGAAAAAAAAAATTTGGTGTTCCTCTACTAAAGTTGAAATTTTATTAGAAAAAAACATTACCATACGAATTTGATTATTGTATTAAAAGTTGAAGTTTTAGAAATTAACTGTCATTTACTGAAATATGAAAAAGTCCTAAAATTTAGGACATGTGGCGGTTCAGTAACTTTATCTAAAATCTTCCACATTCTCTCAAAAATAGAAAATTTATTTTTATCTTCAGAATTCGCTCAGACTCCAATCACCTCTTTAAAACACTTTAACATTTTGTTGCATTTACATTAATTTTATTTGTTTTCAGATTCACAATTTCTTGTACCTACTTCCATTTCGCTAGGAATTTTTTTTTATGTCTGTTTTAAAAATGATACTTAAAAGTCGTTTAAAATTTCTTTGAACATACAGGGTGACCCAGGGGTGCGTAATCGGTCTATAACTTTTTTGTTACTTGAAATATTGCCCTGCCGTTTTTATTATCCGATAGACTTAAAGTCCACAAACTAAAAATATTTTTATTATACACAAAAGTGTTTTATACAGAGTGGTGAACCAAAGTTATATTTTTTAAATGGAACACCCTATATATTTTTGCACAGTTAGATTCCACGCAAAAAATAATGTAACTTTATGTAAACAATTACGGGTCTATCTCTTATCGTTTCGGAATTATTTAACTTTTTGTCATAAAAAAAAACAATTCTTGAAAAATCGCTGCGAAGTCGCCTATGAATATTTTTCGAGAAATTTGCAACAGAAAAAAATCAGAATGTACTGTAGTTTTATCAAATAGACGACTTTTAGTTAAAGCACGCAGATAATATACAGTGTACCAAAAAGTTGAATAACTCATTGTTTTCAAATGAAACAGCCTGTATTTTTTTAGAGGTATTGTTACCACTTTTTAATAATCTCTCTGAGGGCATGCGGTTTCTATAGCAAATCAGAAATATTTCTTAAAGTGTTCAAAAAATTTTTTTAATTTATTTTATTATTAATTATTTATTATTTATTTTTATTTATTTTATTATTGATGAGTAAAATTCATTTATGTATCAAGTAATAATTAAATTACTAATGCAATTAGTTACATTAGTAGATATCAAAAAATAAATTACCATCTGACTTATCAGATTCTAGGATAACAATTTTTTTAAATATCTCGAAAAATGTTTTAAATTTGCTATGCATTATAAAGCTTCTGCAAAATGCTATCGATACGTGTAAAAAAATACATAGTGTTCCATTTGAAAAAAATTTGTGATTCAACATCCTGTACATTATCTACGTGTTTCAAGTCAAAGTCGACTATTTGCTAAATCTATAGGGTATTCTAAGTTCTTCTGTGGCAAATTTGTCGGAAAATATTCATTGGCGATTTCGTAGTGATTTATCAAAAATTGATCTTTTTTATAGCGCAAAGTTAAATAATTCAAAAACGAATAGAGATAAACCTATAATAATTTATACAAAATAACATTATTTTTTGTGTAGAATCTAATTATGCAAAAATATATAGTGTTCTATTTAAAAAAACATAATTTTGGTTCAACACCCTGTGTATAATAAAAATATTTTTAGTTTGTGTATTTTAAGCCGATCTATCGTATAATGAGAACGGCATGGCAATATCTTAAATATCATAAAAGTTATAGTCCGATTTCACACAACTACATCAACGAACATTTTTATAAAATAATTTTAATTATTTCATTTATCCCTAACCAAAAATTAAACACTTGTTTTATCACTGCGGAATGCTAGATCTAATCGATTATTTTAATTTGTCAAAAAGAAAACTATTTATCTTCAAATTTGAATGTCTAGGTTTTTGCAATTATAATACCCACTCGGAAAATAATCCAAAACAACAATCGAATATAATCTTTAATCACGCAAGTTTATTTCTAAAAGCGATCGATCAACAATAACAATAAGAAAATGAACTTACCGATAACTAACATCCATGGCAGTAAAAACGAACGCCACATGAACTCCAGAGTGTAAAATAACACCAAAACAAACTAAACTAAACATAAACGATTGATATTTTCCAAAATCGCCAATTTGGACCAAAATCGAGTCCAAGGAGTTGTCTAGTGTGGTCATCCTGTATATTTTGTCTCTTGCTTAAAATTTAATAATACTATCACAGACTGTTGTTCTTATATGGAATACTTTTAGTTAAATGTAATTGTTGCATTGAATTTGAAACAATGTTGCGTTCGTAACCGTCCCGCAACTTCAACTGAATTGATTCTGGGAGCGACCTCTATTTATTCTTTCGAGATTAACGTTCTTTATCACATACGTTTATAATGAAAAACGCTGGAAGCGATTTATGAATGGGCAAGACATCCAATCAGATAAATCACACACAATTTGGCAGATTCTTTTTTTCAAAAATTTCCAACAACTGAAAAGCCCATCATATATTTTTTGTCTCAGTAAATATTTACTTCTTGTTGTATATTAATTTTCAAGTACGTGTTAATTGTTGAAGAATTTTTTGTATAGAGTAATAAAATATTTATTTTAATTTTACACCGAATTTTTCACGGTGATTATAAGGAATGTACTTGTATAAAATACAGTGATAAAAAATACAAAAGAAAGAAAATAGTTTGTCGTTTTGTGTCGATAAATCGTTATTTTTTTACAAATTTGTTGATAAAACCGGTATCAATTGATGAGCGTTATCAAAGTAGTTATTTATACTTTGCTCATATAAACAATTTATTTTTTTTCAGATTTTGGCTGACATAAATGTCCTAACGTTTGAAAACGAAGAATTACAATTTATGTTATGTACAAAAAATATTTATCTTGAAAACGTTTCAAATTTATGAAGGTTATACTTTTGTAACTGTACAAGTATGTATTAAAAAATTCCACTATTGTCACCTGTTGTAACATCAGTTTTATTGAAAATGGGGGAAAAGTTTGTTTTATTGAAGTAGCAGAATGGGAAAAACATTGATTATTTAAAGCGAGAATTAATAAAAATTAAATTTGTGTTTAATTTATTTAACCGTCTCAAATAATTAAAGTTCATACGATTATTAAAAAAATACCAAAAACAACGAAACTAAAATATAATTCATTCAATGCAAATTTTTGGAATTTTGTTCTTTATAAATGGGATTTTTATATAAAATTAGGCCAAACCACAAAAAGTAGGTAAGACTAAAACCAATTTTTAAAATTTTATGCATTTATCTAAATCAAAATTCTGAAAATAATTATCTAATTAAAAGCAAGCAATCACACTGAACGAAACCAATTTATTCTTTTAGTAGACAATTTTTAGAAATAGAAATAGAATAGAAATATAGAATAGAAATAGAATAGAAATAGAATAGAAATAGAATAGAAATAGAATAGAAATAGAATAGAAATAGAATAGAAATAGAATAGAAATAGAATAGAAATAGAATAGAAATAGAATAGAAATAGAATAGAAATAGAATAGAAATAGAATAGAAATAGAATAGAAATAGAATAGAAATAGAATAGAAATAGAATAGAAATAGAATAGAAATAGAATAGAAATAGAATAGAAATAGAATAGAAATAGAATAGAAATAGAATAGAAATAGAATAGAAATAGAATAAAAATAGAATAGAAATAGAATAGAAATAGAATAGAAATAGAATAGAAATAGAATAGAAATAGAATAGAAATAGAATAGAAATAGAATAGAAATATAGAATAGAAATAGAATAGAAATAGAATAGAAGTAGAATAGAAATGGAATAGAAATAGATTTGTGAAAGTTATTTTAACTAAGTAAACAGTTTTTCTTTTTTCTATTGCACTAAACTTGCTAAAGAAATAAACTGAAGAAAGTATAGGATCCAAAACCATTTCTTGTATTAAGTTAATGAAAGACGAAAGAAGATATTTTCCCAATTAATTTATTAAAATAAGATAGCTCTTATAAAATTAGATAGATTGAGCGAAATTAGACAAGATAATTCATTTGAAAGTTTCTACTTATACAGGATCACTAAAAAGTATGAATACAGTTAAATATCTTCAGAACAATTTAATAGAAGAGCAGTTTGAAATTTGGGAAACAGTTAAAAGTGTTTAAATTTTATCATCTATTATTTTGAAAATACGAGGCTAACTTGTATTTTAATGGCACAATGGGTCACATTTAATAATTATTTATATTAAAAAAGTATTTTTCCTGAATTTTGGGGAGGTAACGTAATATCTACCTTTGTTTTTATTACAAGGTAAAAAAAATAAAAATTCAAAAATTTAATTCTGAATTTTTGAAAAGGTACAACTAAGTTATCTTTGAAAATACTGTTATCAGCGATCTATCACTTGTTTATTACCCAAAAATTAAACTTGTGTGCAATAATTAGTTTAACAACGGTCCAGTTAAGGGAAACTGAGCGAAAAAAATTCTCATGTTGGTTGGTTATGGCGACAGAAAGCCAAAAATTTATTTAAATTTTATCATCTTTTATTTTGAAAATACGAGGCTAACTTGTATTTTAATGGCACAATGGGTCACATTTAATAATTATTTATATTAAAAAAGTATTTTTCCTGAATTTTGGGGAGGTAACGTAATATCTACCTTTGTTTTTATTACAAGGTAAAAAAAATAAAAATTCAAAAATTTAATTCTGAATTTCTGAAAAGGTACAACTAAGTTATCTTTGAAAATACTGTTATCAGCGATCTATCACTTGTTTATTACCCAAAAATTAAACTTGTGTGCAATAATTAGTTTAACAACGGTCCAGTTAAAGAAAACTGAGCGAAAAAAATTCTCATGTTGGTTGGTTATGGCGACAGAAAGCCAAAAATTTAGTGGAAATCATTTGAACATCTTTTGTATTTTTTTAATTATATCGTGTTTTTTCTGTTAAAATGTTATTTTAACAATTATTTTTAACTTTAACATATTTTTTGGTTAATGTTTAGGCAGCAAACAGCTAACGATAGATAAACACAACATTTTCAAGGTTAACAAAATTTTATATTTTTTAAAATTCCATTAGTTCGATTTTTTTTTACATTAAAAATTCAAAAAAATGTTCTTTCTTAAAAATATTAACTTTGATAAAAAATTTCAATAAGTTTTGATGAATAATTTTTATAATATTTAACTTATATTTAACGACCCTGTATTTTTGGAAAATAGTTCTTCAAAAATGGGATTTTCATAAATAAAGGAAATAGTATAAAAAAAATCACCTAGAAATCAAAAACAGATTCCTACTTTTCAACGCCAATCCTAGCACGCGGTGTTGCCAAAAAACTGGGAATTTAACCCATTTCTACTAAAGCACTATAATACGCATTCAAAATTAATCTCTTGGGTAAGATTTACCATCGGTTAGTTACCCCAAGCTCTGAAATACCGGGCGTTAGTCATACTCCTGTACAGTGTCCTTCTTTCGCGAAATATGACGCAATTTTACCACTTTATGCGACCCGTTCTTGACTGTGGTGGCGTTGTAATTGTAATTATTCTATTTGAAACATGAGTACTGTGAATATCTATTGCATTTTAAGGATTAATAAAAAAATTACCAAGAAATCAATAACAGATTCTTACTTTTCAACGCTAACAACGCTTACGCATTTAAAATCCTAGCGCGCGGTGTTGCCAAAAAGCTGGGTTAATCCAATTTCTACTAAAGCACTGAAATACACATTCAAGGTTAACATCTTGGGTAAGATTTACCATCGGTTAGTTACCAAAGATTTTATCCAAACACTGAAATACCGGACGTAAGCAGTAAATTAGAACCAATTTTTTATTCCTTTAACATCAATTTAATGCAATTTCAATTTTTTAATAATAAGGTATTGCTAATGCTGGTAGTATTATTAATAATTATTAATAATAATAATAATAATAATAATAATAATAATAATAATAATAATAATAATAATAATCTCAGGTAAATCATAAACCATAACTAAGCACTGGAATACGATAAACCAGAAAATAAATTGGTAATCAGAATATCGGGCGTAAGAATATCAAATGGGGTGTTAAAGTTTTTATAGACGTATTCATGAAAATTGGTATTTAGGCTTATGATAAAATTAATAAAAACATGCTTTAAAAATTTTTTCCAAAGGGGTTAAACATGCATAAAAATTTGTATAAAAAGATGACTTTTTTTAAGTTGTATCCATGAAAATTGGTATTTAAGTTTTTGGTTAAAGATGAATAAAGCATGTTTTAGGATTTTTGGAAATTCAACTTTTAAGGGGAAATAATTATTTTTGAAAGTTGCACCTTCAAACGTTAATAATAAAAAATACCTAATGAGCTCCTTATTGGGGCTCGAATTTTCAAAAGTTTTTTCAAATATGAATATATAGCTTCAAAAATGACGGATTTTTATATTGAACCAACTTAATACTGGAATTTCCAAAAATTCAAAAACATGAACAAATTATTCTCTGACTGGACAATTTTTTCTATATTAAGAGATCTGATTAATCGAAGGAAGTAAATCAAAAAAAGTAAATCTAGCACTAGTTTTTGTGTTCTTTAACATCAATTTAATAAAATTTTATAAAATAAAATATTACTGTTCTTAGCATTACTTAATTCAACAAATTAAAACAAAATCATTAATTTAAAATTTATTGTTGGAATTTTTCTCATAAAAGTTGTTTAAAAAGAAGCTACAAAAATGTACCAAATCAGAAATGAGTTTGTGGTAAATGAAACGTAATCACCTAAAATTATACCATTCAATAATTTTATTACAGATCTTAAAACAATCGGAATTAGTTGGAAACATTGACGTAGATTGGCCAACATTATCATAAATAACGGCCGTAGTGACGAACATTTAAAAAGATTAATTCATACACATGTGGGAAATTAATTTTTATAACCGTTAATTTTTCATTTAAAGAACACGAAATATTAATTATTTATATAAACGTCACCTTGGATCACAATATTTGATGCATTTTAAACAATAATGTTTAAAATTGATGCATTTTAAACAATAATAATTTAGTAATGGATTTTCGCTTAATAGGATGTGGTTTCATTTTGTAATATTTCTAAATAATTCTTTAAGAAATGAAAAGTAAAGTAGACCGGAAAAAAATCATCTTGTGCGTTAATGAAATTAAGTCGTCTACTCTGAAATTCAATGTTATTATCATAAGTCCTTCAGACACGTGTTGCCAATTCCCGACGTTAATCCCACACAATAAATATTTGAAGTACTCTCAGTACTTGGATTTATTTATTTTTGAAATAAAAGAGTTTTCATTGTTTCTAAATATCTCGGCAATTGTTCAAGCAAATCGAATATTCTCCAACTTAGTACTTAGCCTTGTTCCAGTAATTATAGATGTGCTCTAATGAGAACAGACAATATTGTTTACTTTATTTAAAAATATAGAATTAAATAAAGCAATACTAGTAATTTTGTAAATTCAAACCAAATTTTTCTTTTTGTAATAATAAAGCTCCAGATTTTAATTAAAGAATAATTATGTTGATTTTTGTGACGTCAGTTTCATCCTGTCAAAAAAAATGGTCAGTAATAACAACTACGTACACCATTAAAAAATTAATCATTTTGTATTCTTTACATTTCTAATTATCGTCACCTCGTCCTAAAACGAAAAACACGCGGTCAATGAATTACGTGATTGGCATATTAAGTTAAACTGTCTTTTTCCGAGGAAATACATAAACTTTCTTCAGCATTGAAACTTACTAAGGACGAATATTTCATTCATTCAAATACGTTGATCTTGTTTTGCTTATTTATGCCAACAATCATTTAAGTCAAAGGACGATGTTTTGTTCCAATTACCTCTCCTTTGGTCTTTTGGATTCACATAAAGGACGTACTTTGTCCTTTAATTTATCAAAACCTAGGTTTCTGTGGTTAGGCTTAATCGTATTATTCTTTACTTGTTTCCTTTTTCCTTTTTTATTATGTATTTAATATTTACTGTTACTCTATCCTATATACAGGGTGATTCTTTTTTTTGGACCTACTTCTGATATTGCTAAAGTTTGAAATTTTGTGAACAACCTAAATCCATTATTCTGAGTTCAACAAAATTATTTTCAAAATGGTTGAACTTTGAAATTTTAAATTGTAACCACCTATTTTTATCTACTTTTATCTACAGTGCTTTTATCTATTACCGTTTTTGGAATAATCACAAAAAACAGAATTTTCGCTCATTATTTTAATTTTTAATCGTGTAAAGTTTAGAAAAATACGATCCAGCGCACGCTATTAATTAAAAAAAGTGTTTAATTTAATTTGTCCACCATTTCTTTCAACCCAGGTAAAAGTATAACAAATGTGAAATTTTGACAATTGTTGACCAGTTTGCAAGGCCTATTTTGTGATTATTTTAAAAATTGCTTGAGATAGGTATAGAATGTGTTGTTAAAAAAGGGTCGTTTTATGATATCAATTTAGAAAAAATCATAGTTAGTCTTGAATTTTGATAGTTCACAATTTTGAAATTTCTAGAAGGCTATTCGAATCTTTGCTTATCTAATACGAGAAAAAATATTCACTTATTGCAAAAATTTCAAAGGCTGTGATATTTTAAATAAACTCCTACAAAAAAATATTTTAACAAAAAAATGACATACAGAATATCCGTTTTTCGAGCTCTACCATGGGAATCTGTTATTATAATTATAACAGATACGAGGTCGGTTAAATTATGGCAAAGTTGCGTATTTTTATGCTGAACAATTATATGAAAGAAAATTTGATGTTATTTTTAGTTTTTAAATTATTGAAAGAAAAACAAAACTTTGTATATTTCTTTTATATTTTTTAAGTAAAAAGCAGAAAAAAATCAATATTTTTAACTAGGACGTTCTTTAGGTACTTTTTTTTACAAGAAATCCAAATTTGTCATCGCCTTCTCAAGGCGTTCTTGATCTCAGAGTTAAAACACTCAACTTTGATTTTTCTTATGGACGCCATATTTAATACGTGTATTTTTTAAAAGTCTTTTTGTTTCTGATTACAAAGATGTATCACATGATATGATGGAATCTTACATGCAAATTTATTAAATATTTTTAGATGCAACCAGTTATACTTACTAAATTCAGAAAAATTAATCAACGATTACATTGTTCTCGGTATTACCTATTTTAAAATTAATTAATTAAAAATAACTTACGTTGTACACAGGCTGTTCCGTCTCAACCCCACATGAGAAGTATTGAACGTTCTAATAAAGATATTCATCTGAAAGTTGGTACTCAGCCATAATCCGTTAAGTTCTACTCAATGAGAATATTTTTAACATGGCGGCACTTCCGGTTATACAGGAAGTCGCTATCAACTTTTATATCCTAATTGGAAAACTGTTTTTCACTACGTTTACCTAAGTTTAACCGTTTTTGAGATATACAGGATGTTCCGTTTTTATCGTTACAAATTTAAACAGGTGATAGAACATCCCATATTGAGAGAAAAGTTTTCTAAAAACAAGTATCGACCGTTTTTAAGTGAAATTAGTTTGAACGTCTAACAGACTATAAACAGCATGAAACTGATGAATAGAGGCTTTTGCGACCACAACCTGTCCTGAAGATGCCCCGTACAAGACCGGGTGAAACGTCGACATTTTCTTACATACATACAGGCTGTAAATGAAATAAGTACACTAATTTTAACTGGTAGAAGAACTCGCCAAGACCAACAATTTTTTCTAATAACTTTTTTTTCAAAACGTTTTAGTCTTTGAGTTAAAATTATATTATTTTAAAATTTTACATAATTTTCTTACACGCCACTGGAAGCAAAGTTACCTAGTCGACAAAATTACCGTATGAATCGGTTACCGTTGGTTGCGACTATTATTTATTATTACTTTTCTATGTTGAAGCATTTAATAAAAAACTCGTGAATTTATAGGGGGGAAAAATAATTTTTCAAATAATGCGATTTTGAAAAAATGGTACATATAAAAGTATTTGTCTTGATGAGTTCTACCAATGGTTAAAATTAATGTCCTGTATTATAAAATTACGTCCTGTATTAATGCGGTCTAACTCCAAACGACCCATATTTTAATTTGGTTTTGGTCATCCTTTCTGATTGCAATACTGTTTATGGTCTGTAACACAAGAGACCATTTTTGTGTAGAAAACTATGTAATTTACGATTTTGTTGCTGAAAGTCTCAAATAGCTAAACCCAAAGAGTTAAGGTATTTTTTACCCTACTCTCCTCCAGTTTGGGACATTTGATCCTCAGATTCAATTTGGCGTATAAAGATTATTAGCTTTACCTAATTTTGTAATTTTTTCTTTGATGGTTTCTAAAATTCTAAGAAAAACTCACTAAAAAAAGCACCCCTTTCAGGGGGTGTAGATCCTTTACAAAATATTTTTGATATATGTTTATAGGAAATGTTTGTCTTAAAATTAAATGGTCTATTACCTGTTTAAATTTTTAACAATAAAAATGGAACACCCTGTTTATTTAGGATCTTTTGTAAATTTTTGGATTTGCAACTGCCATTTAAAAAACTGGTAACTGTCTTAATTTTAAAAATTTCGAAATCATATTTGGAGAGTTAAAAGAGAAAGCCCATATCTGTTTTTTAGTGTGTACAAGATTGGAAAAAACTTAATATACCCAAAAATTTTAATGTTTAATTTGGACAACTTCAAGTACTCATACTTAATTTTTTTAAATAGAATGTCCCAATTTTTATTTTACTAGATGAAGGAGGATTGTTTTCTCCATCTATCCGCATTAGCATTCCCTATACCTATCTGCGATAATTTTCAAGATATGTTTTTTTTTGACATTGTATAGGAAATTCCTTACTAACCGCAGCTATTTCTAGATAGTTTGCTAAAGATACATTTCTGATTAAACAAACGACAAATTCTATTCAAAATTGTGTTATTCGTTGAGTTTTGGTTTAAAAAAGTTTGATTTCTCACATTTATTCTCTCGTTTCCATGTCTTCAGCGAAGCAGGCCAGGGTGTAGGTGGAGTAAAAAATTTACTTGATATAAAAAACACATTTATTATAAAAATAATGTAACGTCCTAGAGTATAAATAACATCTATAAAATAAAGTCCAATTTTACTAATAACTGAGTTACAGAAGACGGGAGCTGAGCTGGACCTCCCTGTCTGCTATTGACCTGATCTGACCTAAGTTGGATTAAAGAGAGATAATGAGTGGTATGATTAAAAAAAACATTTGCTTTTACTTAAAGTAGAAGCATTTACTCTGTAGTATTTACTGTAGTATAAACTTTTACATAAGTAAATATTTCGGTGCGTAGTAAATGCTACGGCTTTCCTATTGTCAACTGATTGACATTTATTTTTTATTTTTCGTAAAGTGAAAATAGTGTTAGGAATGGTTTTTGTAGCCTCGTGAGGATTCGTTCGCCCTAGTGATATAGTACTTAAGTTTATGGGAAATATCTAGGACAAAAAACGCAGGGAAAGACTCCACAGGTATGAAATACCAAGGGGATAGAAGGACGGTATTCTGGAGGACGAGAGACAGAAACAGCCCCCAGGGCTGACAGAATTAGGCAGTAAAAGAGTTCACACGTGTTAATTACCAAAGTGAATGAATCTTGGTTTGAGCTTTTAATTTTAATAAAGTTTTCTAACAATAATAGTTATCATTTTAACCATACGTGAGAGTAAAAATAATGTTGGAAAGCAAATGCAAAGAATTGATCTTTAATTAAAGGATATTAATTTTTTATTATTATTTTAGTATTAGCAGGTACAATCAATCTGTAAGCCTTATTGCTCTGGGTCTCTGGGTGTGTGCGAGATTTTTTTTTATATTTTCATTTTTATTACATTTTCTAATCTTATTTAATTTTCTATAGATTATGGTGGTCCTGATCCATTTAACGTTCTCTGCATTAATGTTAGAAGAATTCTGCTTTATTTTAATCATAGTATTTTACGTATTTGTCTATGATTTATATTATAATTGGTGAAGATAGCTATTTTAAACAGTTTTTTAACAAAATCACAAAATCGAAGTTACTCCTTGAGCCACTTCGCAAAAACTTTAGTAAATACTACACGATGAAGCAAATACTACAGCTAATTGGAAGTTTCCATAGTATTGTCCTCTATATAGCAAAGTACATAAAGCAAAGTCTGAAGTTTTTACTTTTACTACTTACTTCAAGTATACTGTAAAATAAATGCTACGTTAGGTAGTATTTACTTGAAGTAAAAGCAAATAATTTTTTAATCATACCACTCAATGTTTTGGAGAAATTGCAAAAAAGCACTTTCGCTTATGCATCTGTTCGAATTCACTAATTTTATGTAATTGTTGTCTCTTAGTCCCTGTTACCAACAATTGCATACTTGGAAAAAATAATCAATAGGGCTACAAAAAATCAATTACGTAAGTATAGGCAATGATTTTTTGACTTTCAACCGTTTTGTGTAGTAAATAGTAAAGTATGTTCGTATACGTTGGCAAAAAATACATTTGCAGGATTGCAGGTGAAGAAAAATGATTAGGAAATATGATATATTATTAGTGCCATTACATCACTAACAATTATAACAAGAAATCCTTAATTAACTACAAATAATCTAAAAATGAAAAAAAAAACAAATTTCTTTCTTCTATCTATTCACAAGTACAATTATTGACAAAGTAATCGGTTGGCATTGACCCATTATACTTATAACAATTGTTTTAAATATGCTTCCTTCTTGACAGCACTTACTTATCATAATATAATAAAATGTAACATTGTTGTTTAGTTAGGTGTAAACAAACAATTTTTAGTGACAATTTGATCAGACTTGTGTAGTTAGTAGTAATTGAATGATTGGCAGGTAAATACAATAAAAAACATTGTTTTGTACATGTTTCTATCATCTCATGAACATGGTGGAAATATACACATACCTACATGTGTTGTTTTGACACAAGTGTTAAATAATACGACTAACAAAATAGTTATTGTAATTTTTATTGTTAATGTAATTGATAACTAGGACAACGCACTTATGTCTAATTACGTTTAGCATAACGTATTGTATGCACTCTACAAAAATTTCCACGTGGAAGACGGTTAGTTGCTAATTTAACTTGATTAAGCGCTATTGGTTCACAAAGACTTTAAATTACTTGTCATATATGTCACAGTTACTGGATACTTATGCATTCAAAGGGTTTCTTTTAACAAACACTTTAATCAGGTTCGTTAGCTGAGTTGTTAATTTGAATGTATTGTCTAAAATTCAGATGTGTTTTCAAATGATTCTCATCTACTATCTGTGAATTTTTCAAAAAAATATGAGAAAATGAACTATTGATAGGCATTTAGACATCGAATCTTATCATTCTCCATTTATTAAGTGTCCAATTTGGAAATAAGCTTTGATAATAAAAGTGTTTTGGAAAAAATATGTAAAAGTGTAAAAAATGCAGTGTTCACGATTGTTAATTTTGATTTAAAAAATTTATTTATTTTAATTATTAAAACCGACAGTGTAGATTTTAGTTAGTTGTGTGAAAGTTCTACTATTCTAGGATTGTTTGTTTTTAATTTTTTTTATTTAACTTGTTTTGTTGTTTGTCTGTCTGTTTCATATTTTCGAAGCCAAATTTAAAAGGATTCCTGTTGTCCCAATGAATTGAAAATTTGCTCACTTACTCAAAATCACTTACATTGTAAAGGAAGAAGTCGTTTGTGCTTAGACCAAAATAGTCATCAATTTGAACTTCTGGTGTAATTTTTAAATAAAAACATTTTTAACACGTTAGTGTGCTTATTCCGGTCCTGGCTTTAAAACCTGGCTTTAAATGCAGTTATTACTGTTATTTGGGTAGGTAGTGGATCCTTTTGTAGCGAAGATTTATTACTACTCAATCTTGTCCTTCATAAATTATACAGAAATTTCGGATGAATAATATCAAAATGGCTTTTAATCCAATTCTAACGATTTTTTTCAAGTCAAATTTTTGCAAAATAATTTTATTTCGTATTTCCGATCCATTGATGTAAAAAACAGCTAATGTGATTTTTTGTTCAAATGGTTTTTTTCGTTTTTATTGGACAAATGAATCAATAGAAAAAAATATTTTTTTCCTAGCGAGATTGGATATCAGTGCAGTGGAATATACTTATTTCATATTTTTTTTCTCTCTTCTAAGAGGTGTGAAGTGCCTGAGAGTAAAACTTGACGAACCCGGTATAACTTTCTAGAAATCCGGTCCCTATTAATAATATATGTTGATTAATGTTTGTTTAATAGTTTTTGAGATAAACCTTTAGCACAGATTCACCCTGTATATTTTCAAACAAAAGCAGGTTGAGTGCTTGATTAGGATCGCGAGAGATAAGTTATAGAGCAATGTTAGTTACATTTTAGGTTCCAATTCACAATTTCTAGCCACATTTAATTTTAGATTGCATCCTCAATTTTTTTAATTATTTCTGTTTCTCATTGCTTTCGAACTACTTTCGTGTTCGTCATCAAAAGATGAAAAGCTTTCAGTTAATGTTTCGCTTTGACTTTTACTTCATTTTATGTTATTTCTTTATTATCTTCAACTTTTACTTACCTTTGAACAATTATTTTTCTTTCTTAAAAATTTTAGTTTCTAAAAATCTAATATTTAAATGTTTCTTTTGACCACCGTGTACGAAAATTGATTTTCAATCTTAACTTGCTGAGTTCTATCGGAGAGATAAAAAGCAAACCAACTTAACATAGTGTAATTTTTCTAATTCAAAATTTTTTCAGCTGCTCACACTCTGAGACTTTAGATATATTTTTTGAAGATGTTGGTAACGCCTAATTCCATTGCTCCAAATTTACTGAAATTATATCTAAACCATATTCTGCTGCATTATCCAACTTTTCCGTTTCTTTTTTCATTGAAATTTGGACAATTTTGAAGCTGTTTCAACGTTTTAAATTCATACTTGTTTTGCTAACATCTTTTTGGCTTTATCTAAAAGTTTTTGTGTGGCTTGTGTCACTTTTAGACCGGAATATCCACTTATTGTTACGTAATAATTAAGTAATGTACAGCGTATTAGGGAATGGTTTAACAAAAATTTAAAGGTAGATACTGAATGGCAAGACAAATCGATTAAGCAAAATTTATGTAAATCAAAAATGCATGCATAGTTTTCCCAAAAAATCGTTCTAAAACTAAACTCACAAATTTTGAGAACCGCTGAACTAGAATTATAAAAATTAGCGTAAATTTTAATATTACATATTGACAAAACACCAAAGGTAAATAACTTTCATGGTCCACTACGTTATTTTTCATTTTCAGTTTGTGTATTGTTATTAAATATTACGAAAAAAAAACAAATGTTTTGCCAGGACCAGGATTCAAACCTCCCACAGAAATGAACTTGTTTGCCACAATTTTAAAAAATTCTTAAAATGCCCATGTGCCACCATTCCCATTTTGTTTACAGAAAAAAATTATCTGCTCATAAACTACCATAAGCCACACAGCGACTCTCAACAGATGTGATAATAAGTATGCACTTTTTGGAAAAATGATATAAGAGTTTTTAACTCGTCTGATCATGGCAAATTCACATACGAAATTCCCATTACCTACTACCCTGTATATTTCTAAGAGTCATGTAAGAACTGGATGACCCCTCGTTTTTTTAGTTGAGAATGGAACATGTTTAGGTACGAATGAAATATTCCAGTCATCAGTTTTTCCATAAAAAATACAAACAACAAGCAAACAAAAAATTCGAAAAATGTTGCTAATGAAAATGTGTAAAACTTTATATTATAACATAAACACATCAAATTCCAATCTCAATATTTAAAGCAAACGTTGGGACATCTTATTATGGCTGAATAATCATTTCTGACTATACCCACTTAGAATAATTATATTTTGACTTCAATAAACTGTATCGTTATTAACATGAAGGTGGAACAAGCTGTCATTATCTATAAACAAAATTAAATAAAAGTGATACAAAAAATACAAAAATAACGTACCTCGAACATTAGTGGTAAGTCTATAGCAAAAAATTCTCCAGCTTTAATATGTTATTTCTCATGTAGTAATTGCAACCCTAGAGCATTCGTCTGATTCAATTAAACAATTGTATTCCAAAAATTTAACTTACTTTCTCCCTGATTTGTTTATTTCTTGTTTTCACTGTGATATCAATAGCTGTTTTTTTAATACTGCTGACCTGAAAAACAAATTGTTTCGTTAGTCATAGTGTAAAGACATAATCACCTCTCTCATGGTTTTGTTGGCGACATAAACACAAAAACATAATTTGATTAAAATAACGATGATCACGTAGATTCCTGCGAAACCTGTTTCAGTAATTCTTTTGTAAGCAATTTTGGCATAAACGCCAAAAATGTGTATATAAAACTTTAAGAAATAATTTCCAATCAAGAATAAGGAGGGTAAAGAAAAAGAAAAAATCATTTATACTTTGCGTAATGTCATACAATTTTTGATACAAGGTTAAAACATCGTCAATCTTGTTTAGGTTTTGATCGTTAAATGCTTGACTGAGTGTTTCATTAATTTTTGAAAATTTCTTACAAGACAAAAATGGGAACATAAAATGACACAATTCCATCAGACATATCACAAGCTGTACATAGTTGCAAAAAATAGCATACAATAAATGATGAACATTCAATGTTTTTTCTACAACAGCAGGATAAATGAAACATGAGATGAATTAACTCGAAGAACATAAATAACCAAGCATAAATGTGAATTTTAAAATTTACAAATTTACCAACAAATTAAAAATTTTCACAATTTCGTCTTGTTTCTGGAATAAAATTACGATAATTACAAGTATAATATTTGGGGTGTAGAGATAGGAGAGCCAAGGTAAGTCGTTTAATTCGAGGCACTTGTAAAGTATTAAAGTAAAAATAGTTTAAGTTGTAAAACATTGTGACAAAAATAAAAAATAAAAAAAGACTTGACAAAAATTGAAGCGTTTTGAGTATGTTAAAAGTTTGCCATCGTAAAATACGTAAGATAATCCACAACATTCTCATTAGACACAGAAGAATTTTAGTTTTCTTTAATACATTCATGTTCGCCTTAATAACTCTATCAATCGATTAATGGTTGTTACATTTAATACGCTGAAAGTGTTTATTTCCTGTACTGTTTGTACATAAGTGATAATCAAATTGATCAACTATGAAGAACGTGCTAAAAATATTTGAATATTTCGCGTTTTTAATGAAGTGTTTAGGAATTTGCTATGTCAATATCGACACCACAAGCAAGAATTTTTTAAATACCTCAAAAACGTATACTTTTTTTACAAATATTGTGTTAGTTGTGTTTGCAGGTGTTATAGTTTTGAATACAGAACATTTAGACGCACACGAAGATAAAAAAGAAACATTTATTCTTGCCCTTATTGACGTGATTTATCTTTACACCCCACACATTAATTCCTTCTTTATGTTAGCAATTTTTAAAGTAAAAGAAGAGCAGATTTTGGAACTGTTTAGAAAAATTTGGAGTTACGAAAACTATTCAGACGAAAAAATAGTTCTTTTTGCTAAAAAAGTTTTGGTATTTTATTTTTTCGATGTGGTATTCTATAATGTTATATTTATTGTTTCTCGTTTTGGTTACCCAAGCTTTATAAAGGGACATTTTGATTTTTGAACTGTGCTCATCTGTTGTTGTTTTAATTACAATTACTTTTTGAAAAATTTTATTGAGATTTTTTACACAGTAATGGTGTATCTAATTTCGGACTTGTTTGATAATGTAAATAAAAAATTAAGTACAATTAATAACACTAGAAAAATTCTTCGCCTACATCAGATTTTGTGTGAGATTTGTCGAAGTTTAAATAAAGTGCTTTCACTTCAGTTATTGTTTTTGATTGGTACACATTTTAAAATCATTTTTATAAATGCATTTTTGTTGTATGCTGATTTTGGAACCAACATGCAGTTGGCAAGCCTGTATATAGGAAGTGCCGTTTGTATAAAGTTGTACTTTTGTGTGTACGTCTCGAATAGGTGTTTGACTCAGGTTTGTGATAACTTCAAGAATTTTTTTTTATTAATAATTGTTATTATTTAAAGGCAAATTTGGTGAAACGATCTGCTTTTTACCTAACTACTCACAATAAAAATTACAAATTGTGGAAGGAGGTAAACAGTTATTTGTATTTTATTTATTTTCCTCATTTATTTTCAGATTCATGCCTTTATGTTGCAACTACAACATGAATATGTGAACTTTGAAGCTGGTGGATTTTTCCCTGTAAATTACACACTCTTGTTTTCAGTAAAGACACAACAGACAAGTGTAGATAAGTGTTTAAGCAAATTTTAATTTTTCAGGTGTTTTCTGCTTCTTCTACATACGTTATTATAATCATTCAATGTATGAACACGCCAGCTTAAACAAAATTTCTAATAAATAATGTTATTTATGTATTACCCAATAAATAGTGGAAAATCAGGGCATTAAAAATTCTCAATTTCTCATCACACATAAATTAGATTTTAAAGTCTTGAACAATCTCGCAAAATTTAACAATTTTTAGACTACTTTATACTTGAGAAAACATTAGATAAAGTCTGATCAAAATAAAATCATAACATTTCTTTCAGTTTTAATCAGGTTAAGTCAGGTCAAGAAGAACTGGCAATTGTCTCTAGTTCAACAGAACAAATGTTTAAGTTTTTTTCAAGAATTTTCTTTCTGTTTGCCGGTGTTATGAGGACGCCTTAAATTTTTTTGATTTTAATTTTATTCACAATACAATAAAAAAATAACAAATGCAAAAAATCCAAAACTTGAAATATTGCAATGTCGTTTTCATTATCTGATAGATCGACTTAGAATCTACAAACTAAAAATATTTCAATTATACACTGGGTGTTTTATACAGGGTGGTGAACAAAAGTTATTTTTTTTAAATAGAACACTCTGTATATTACGCAGAAAAATAATGTAACTATATATAAATTATTATGGGTCTATCTCTTTTCGTCTCAGAATTATTCAACTTTTCATTTGAAAAATCACTACCCAGTCGCTTACCAATATTTATAACAGAAAAAACAGAATACCTTGTCGTTTCAGCATAGATGATTTTTAGTTAAAGCACCCAGATAATATACAGAGTGTGTCAAAATACAAAAAGTTGAATAACTCATTTTTTTCAAATAGAACACCATATATTTGTTTTCATGTATCGATAGCATTTTTAATAAGCTGTCTACCAGTATGGAGTTTACATAGCAAATTTAAGGTGTTTTTTTAAATTTTTCAAAAAAATATTTTGTTACAAGAAAATTTGTTATCCTAGAATCTGATAAGTCAAATGGTAATTTATTTTTTGATATCTACTAATGTAACTAATCACATTAGTAATCTAATTATTACTTAATACTTGAACGAATTTTACTTATCAAGAATTAATAATAAAGTAAATAAAAAAAATATAATTTTTTAACACTTTAATAAATAGTTCAAATTTGGTATACAAATCTCATATTACTAGAAAGCTTATGAAAAATGCTATCCCTATGTGTAAAAAAATATATCGTGATCCATTTGAAAAAATGAGTTATTCAACTTTTTGCGTTTTTGCACACCCTGTATATTATCTGCGTGTTTCAAGTAAAAGTCGACTATTGCTAAGACATAGGGTATTCTGAGTTTTTCTGTTGCGAATTTATCAAAAATTCAAAAATTGGTCTTTTTTATAACGAAAACTTGATTTATTCAAAAACGAAAAGAGACAGACTCATAGATAGACAGACTCTAAAGTTACATTATTTTTTTGCGTAGAATCTAATTATACAAAAATATATAGGGTGCTCTATTTAAAAAATATAACATTGGTTCACCATCCTGTATACAACACCCTGTGTATAATAAAAATATTTTTGGTTTGTAGACTTTAAGTCATTCCATCAGAAAATAAAAACGGTATGGCAATATTTCAAATAATAAAACAGTTTTAGACCGATTACGCATCCCTGGGTCACAACTGTATAAAAATCCCTAATAGTTTTGAAACCCCAAACTGCACTAAATCAATTTAGTGTAATGATTAAGAACCGATGAAATATCTAACATTTTTAAATCAACAGTTACGAAATTAATAAAAAAAAGTGCAAAGCATTTTCCGTTTTCGTTCCGACTACAAAATCCTATCCATTCTTACAGAATCAATCTCCTCTTTCACGACAGTTAATTTCACAATTATTTAAAAGAGGCAAAAAAGGTAAATTACAAAAAAATGTATAAAAAAAACTCGTTAAAGCACTACTCTTTAAAATAAGTCTTGGCAAGCCACTCGTTTTTAAAACTTGGATTTGTGCTTTAAGACTGATCTTTATGAAACCTTTTTTAATATACCTACGATTTCAAACATAAATAAACCTACTTTAAAAATACAGGTTGGGTTAATATTCGTGATTTAGCGAAAAATAATCAATCCACTTTCAAATATATATTTTTTGAGCATTACACAAAAGAGGAAAGAGCAACTGAAAAAAAAATGCCAGAAGCACCTTTCCAGGTAAAATATTGGTAAATAATGGACTCTATCACCATTATTAACAAATTTTTCCCTTTTTGAAGATGCGATATTTAATAGAGCGTTTGTGTTTATTTTGGTAGTAATAAAGCGATCAGTAATAAATTCGATTTTGATTAGTAAAAAATAATAAATAAATGATCAGCATTTAATTAATTTTTGCACAGTAAAAATAATAAATAATCAGTATTTAATTCATTTTTGCACAGTAAAAGATTTAAATGACAAGTAAACCACGCACAGTATTTTATTAAAATTTGCCCAGTAAAAAAATCGTATATGCACAGTATCTAGTTTTAGTTTGCACAGTTTAAGTAATAAACGCTCAGTAGCTAGCTTGCAGCGACTTAAAAGGAAACATACCCCTCGAACGATTAAACTCGAAAACGTAAAACTCGAAATGTGGAATTCTACACTCTCTAGTTTTGAAATGCTATTATTCACTGTGCATTTATTGTTTTTTTACTGTGCATTTATTATTTTACTGTGCTTTTGTTATTTTTACTGATCAAAATACTTGTTTAAATAAAATACTGTGGATTTAAGTTGTAATGTTGTTCACTTTACTAAACGTATCTATTTAAAGTGTGCAACCAAACATACATTTACAAAATTGAAGCTAATTTTGCTAGTGTAATAAAAGTAATTCTTTAGATATTTTACTACTAATTTGAATTAAATTTGTTAACTCAAGATTCAATGATGTGATAGTGTTTATGAATCACATTAGTTTGTGCGTAACTATAAAGGTTGATTCTTAAATAAATCGACACAATTTTATCAGAGCTTTGCAAGGATAAGCAGACACGATCTGTACCATACAGTATGCTCAAAAACTGGCGCACCAACTCAGTGGTACGTTATTGAGAAGCAAGTGCAGATTACGGAAAAAAGTTGAATAAACCCCTAAAGTCATATTTTAAATCTGGAGCTACCAACTTATTGTGTTAACTTCTCTAGTTTTCATTATTTTTTAATGTTTTTATGTTTCACACTAGGTAATAGTTCCCTAACAAAACAATGAATAATTATTTTTAAATTTCCTATCAGGCCTGATTCTCGAATAGTCTGTGTTGATCAATATTTGGTCAATAGGTACCTACGTAAATTTTATAACAGAAACGTGACATTGGTTGCGAAAGTTTTTTTGTTGCTAACTAGCAGACTCTTCTTAACAAATCCATTACTAGTATTCATTAACTCAACAATCAAATTATACGGAAGCTCTCAAACAGTGGGGCCGATTTAAAATTATTTATTTTTGAGAAAACCATTTATCTAGGGAGAAAATGGTATAAAGGTTTTCGTTCCCATTTTGTCTCATAGAAATCTCATCCTGAAATTTTTGGGAGAGCATTATACACCCTGTATAATATAATTATATAAATTACTGTATTTTTATTTTACGTATAATTTATGTTGCTGTTAATTTATAAAGTAGTAGTAATTTAGTTGATACTATTCATTATTCTTACAAACATTAATATTGTTGATTAGTTGATTGTTACATACATTATTATGTCGAATCAATTTGGGTATTGCCCATTTCTCAAAAAAATAATACCCGTTTTAAAATTAACACAGACTAAATTGTTTGTATTTTTAAAGTGCTTTCTCACAACAATTCTAGCCATTTTCTCAATTTATAATACCTTCAACAAGTTCGCTAACAGATTATTTGTTATCAGAATAACTGCCATCGTCTATATTTTTCTAGATTTATTATACATTGGTTCGATTGTAGTTTCTGAACTAACATTTGAACATACTTTACTAAACATCGTAAATCATTTAATGACCATGGAGGAACAATTACCTAAAAGAAAAAGTGCAAGTGTGGTTATGCTGCTTGGGGCAAGTTTTCTGTCCCACATTGTAACAATTGGGTGTGTTATAAGTTTTGTATTAAGCGAAGGATATTCGAATGAATGGGACAACAACGTTCATGTTGCCCATGCTATTAACGCCAATTTACTAAAAACTTGGGCACATGTTAAATTCACTACAATATTTTTTATAATCTCAAAAGATTTTGAAGAACTTAATAAAGTATTCTACAACTGTTCCAACCAGAAAAGAAGAAATGTCATGCATTTACATATGACATTAAGCAATATCTCAAGGCAGATGAATACTATTTTTTCTTTCGTTTTAGTTTTTTCGGTTGCTTTTTATTTTGTAAATCTTATTGCAAGAATCATCCAAATTTATTGTATGTATGCATTTGGAACAAGTAGAATTCACAATCATGAAGCAATTGGTTTAGCTGTCGAGACTTTTAGATTACTTGTAGTGGTTTGGGTTAGCAAAAGATGTATGTGTCAGGTATTGTTAATTCGTTACTAAAAATAATTCGATATTACTAAAAAAAGAAAATTTTAGGCAAATGAAATAAAAAATGTTGTTTGTAAAATCTTAATTAACACAAGAAATAAAGTGCAAAGAAAAGAGGTAAGATAATAATGTACGTATTATAACAAATAAGTTTCACGAAATTTCAGTTTAATGCTTATGCATTACAAATGTTTCATGAGACCTTGGAAATAACGGCTGGGGGATGTTTCGTTATTGATTTTACCTTAATTTTTACAGTAAGTTAATTATCTATTGGCAGTTTGAAAACTATCGCAAAACTTGATTAGATTATAACAGCTGGTAGCAACTATGTTGTCATAATTTTACAATTTTTGTATTACGACAATCAATACACTTACAGACTTCGATTATGGAACTGAAGAAAGAGGACGTTTTTTACATTAACTGTTCTAATCAATTAGCCTGTGGTGACTAATAAAAAATAAGAATTATAAACGAGAAACTACATATCTGAACACCTGAAATCCTTTGTATTTTGTACCAATTTTTAGATTTATTAACATTTTTAAAATGCTGAGACACTTTCCATCTGTGAAACTATTCACTATGTCATTAGTACTTCATTAGTCATTAACTCATTGTCATTACCAAACGAAAATTCTAATAGCAAAACAATAAAAAAGTCCACATTATCTAAATGGATATTAAATTGAATTTAAATATAATAAGGCTTCATTTTTATAAATTAAAAGATAAAATACAAAATTCACAATAATTTCTTTATAACGATTTATTACGATCTACTTATTCCTAAGATTGTAATAACAAAAAATTTATACAAGAAGAAACGGTGTTTAAATTTGTCTAAAAAATCATGTGATGGTAGTTAAAATTTTCTAACTAATTATCACGATAAAAAACACATTACGTTTAAAGGCATAAATGGAGGTCGCCTCATTAAAAAAATTAGTCAAGGTGCTGCTATTGTTGGTTGAATATTAAAAAAAAATGTTTTCATTTATACCTTCTCGCATAAAATAGAGTTTTTCTGATAGTTTCACAGCATAAAGTTATTTAAAAAAATGACAAATTTAGATAGTTCCTTAGACTCTGTTTTAATCCAACTTGGTGATTTTGGAAAATATCAGTCATTTATTTTTGGATTAGTTTGTTTCGCTACAATTCTACATTCAGGAGCTTATATTGCTTTTGTGTTTACTGCTATGGATGTTGAATACAGGTAAGTTAAAAAATCTACTTAGTCTCTACAGAAAGTGTATTTATTAACTCCAGCATTGTCCAAAATTTATTACTATACTGTTTCAAGGAAATACAAAAACGTTTAAAAAAATTATACAAAGATAAAAGTTTTGTATCGATTATTTTGTCGAAAATACCATCTAATTTTACTACCTCAAATATCAAATACCATGTAGAATTTGAATTAAAGTTTTCAAGAATTTTAACGGTTTTTCTTAAGATATTTTTTGACTTAATATTTATTAGATCAGAATAAAACAGAAACGAAACGTCCAAGAAATATTATTCCGTTTAGAAATTTCGCGCATCATTTGAAGATTTTTTGTGCAAAAATAACCTTGGATTCTTTATTTTTTTATTTTTTGTGGCTTAATGTTCTGAACATACAGTCCAGCACATCTAACTGAATCTGAATCAACAGACCAGTAAAATAAAGTGTAAAGAGTAGAGTATAAAATGTTACTTCTGGGCCAGAACATTTGGCGTCTTAAAAAACAAGTCAGAAACTTACAAATTTAGCTGTTTGCCCAAAAGCAAACAACCGAATAGGGCCTAAAACCTCTCAAAAATCATTAATTTTTATCCACTCCAAAAGTTCCCAAATATATGTAGGCCACCAAAAATTGAGCACACGAAAAACAGGGTAAAATCCTACAAATACACTCTAAAAAACTAACAAAATACCTTGTTTTTACACACCCCAAAATGGCTTTTTACTTCTGGGCCAGGACATTTGGCGTCTTAAAAATCAAGGTAGAATCTTACAAATTTAACTGTTTTCCCAAAAGTCAACAACTAAAAAAGGCCTAAGATCACTCAAAATGCATTAATTTTTATCCACCCCAAAAGTATCCAAATATGTGTAGACCACCAAAATTTGGGCACATGAAAAAATAGCGTAGAATTCTACAAATTTGTTGTTTTTCTATAAGTAAACATCCGAAAAACATTTAAAAAATCTACAAAATGCCTTGTTTTTAAGCCCCCAAAATGACTTTTTATTTCTGGACCAGGACATTTGGTGTCTTAAAAATCAAGGCAAAATCTTACAAATTTAGCTGTTTGCCCAAAAGCAAACAACCAAATAGGGCCTAAAACCTCTCAATAATCATTAATTTTTATCCACCCCAAAAATTCCCAAATATGTGTAGGCCACCAAAAGTTGGGCACACGAAAAACAGGGTAGAATTCTGCAAATTTACTGTTTTCCCAAAAGTAACCATCCAAAAAAAATCTAAAAAACTTACAAAATGCCTTGATTTTAGACACCCCAAAAATAGCTCTTCATTTCTGGATCACAAAGATGTACAAACTGGGTAAACTACAGTGATGTTGACCTTAAGAATCTCTCTATAGTTGATGTGATCACTGGTTTGAAGAATTTGATTAAGAGCTTGAGGATACATTGGGATAGAAAACCAATGTTTTTGGTAGATGAAGTTGACAAGCCTTGTGTAGCCGCCATGGAGAGTAAGCTTTCTGAAGAACAAGTACGTGCGATAGGAACTACTATCACTAATGTGATATGTTCTATTTTGAAGACAGGAGATGAACAGTTGAAACTTCAAGCTGTTTTGGTCACTGGCATTTGCAAATTTGTAAGTTATGGACTGGCACCTATGGACAACACAACGCCGGTATACTTCTTGAGCGACGAGAGATTTTCTAAATATTACGGGTTGACTGCTCAAGACGTTGAAACTTTAGTGAAGAGACGCTGTGGCTTAGGGGGAGATGCTAAGAAGACCGAGGAAATAATTAGCGACATCAATGCAAAATACAACGGCTATTATCAGCCTTCGTGTTCTGGTGAATACAAGAAAGGTGCCAGATACTGCTTATTCTCCGTCCTTAATTACATAAATGGTAGAGATCTTGAAGATTGGTGTTTTTGGTCGGACGGAGGTTTTTTGACTGGAAAACTTGTCAGTACTCAGGAAATCTGTCGAAATTATGAGTGCTATTCAAAAACTGTTTTATGAAGATTCTGGTACCATTGAAATCGAATATCAACGGGCAGTAGATGTTCAACACATTCTCGGGCTGTATTGTGAGGAAATAGACCCGAACCCAAATGCAGTTTCCAATTTTTTTACAACGAGGTTGTTTGGCACGCAGTCTAGAGAAACCAATAGAAAATGTAGCAAAGAGCGGAAATATATATGTAAGAATCCCAAATCTGGAAATTAAAAGCCTTTACGAAGATATGTTCATGCTTTATTATGAAAATCTTCCAGAAGATATTAAATCAAAATTGACTTCTTGCGGACAGATCTTCAACTCATTACCAACGCTAGACTGTACAAAGTTTCGTAACAAACTAAATAACCTCTGTGAACACTTGAATTGTATTTTTGAATTTCTACAGTGTTTAAACGAAGCTACAATATGCGCCCACATATGTGCAATCTTAACGCTTTATGCTGGATATAAGAAAGGTGCGATGGAATATCCATTAAACTATATTGATAATAATAATAAGAGGCGATCTGTCTACATTGATGGGGGTATCAGGATAAGTTCGCCATTATCTTTGAAGTTAAATACAATTCTGATGCTACCGGTGAACCTGGCAAAATTGGATGTAAGACAAAAAGCTTCCTTGCTGCTGCAGAGGACATAGTTGAACTTTAACCTGGTAAAAAAAAACAGAAGACGGAACAAGCGGTAAAGCTGGCACTGGCAGAGATTTAGAGGTACTGAAGTCTCAAATTGAGAACTACGTTCTTATAGGTCTGGCTGTGGATGGTGATTATACTACTCATATGCTTGTCTTTCAAGATACATCCAAGTGGGAAAATGTAATTCAAGTTAATCCTGAAAAGCATGTTGTAGAACTAATATCAACTCATCTAAAATGATAGAACTGGTTAGAATGGTGTTATGAAATTGAGACTGATTTATTTACTGATAAGAGTTTGCTTTCTCTTCATTTAATAAATTTATTTTCTGAAAAAAGAGCATTTTTTGTCTTTATACCTTTGCTTGTTGCACTGTTATTGATGTAGCAATGCTGATTTGTTGAATATAATTGTGACAATTAACTATCGTATTGAACAAAACTGTTGATTCGCCAAAGGCTCATGAGTTGAAGACGAATTCAGGATTGATGGTCGTGCCGATGATTCTCCTCGATAGACACATACCTATAAACGGTATAAGCTGTCGTGAAAGAGGAGATGCTGTAAGAATAGATCGGATTGTAGTCGGAATGTAAACGGGGAATGTTTTGCACTTATTTTTATTAATTCTATAAATATTCTGAATCCAAGATTTATCATGAAGGCATAGTCGAATATTGGGGTTGTTGCATGTTAATGCACCTTTTAATATCATCAATCTATTACTCATTATAATCATCTGTACTAACCCTAGATATAAGATCATTCACTCATTGGACTCATTACTAATTATCTATAACTGTACTGTTCATTTTCATACTCGTATTTACCAACCCCAAATTCATTAGCAAATATTAGTGTACCATTATCATCTAATCTTTCATCTTTTCTTTGTTACATTTTTGATATATAAGAAACATCACATCGCAAAAATCGGACATAACATAATATAATAATATACCGACTATACTGCTGACTGTACTATTATTCTTCGTTAATATCGACATTAGTATTGTAATTTGAAATTTTCCTACTTGGTGTTGTGCAATCTTGATAATTATTACAATAAATTAAACACCAAAACACCAACTGTGTATTTCTTCCGCTCAGCATACAACAGGGTGTTGAAAACAAATAAAATATTTCCATGCCATGACAACGTTTACGTTCACGTCTTTGTTAAAATTACCAACGCTTGATTAACGTTGTCGTATACGTGTGATATTTTTTGATAATTAAGACACAAACCGAACATGTTTACGATAACATTAAAGTTTTAATAGCGATCTCTAAATGAAAATTCATAATGGAGTGTTGAGATATTTTAGTAGACTTCGAACAATTAGGTGTATTTTTTTATGTGCATATAATAGTTGATTACAGTTGGGGTATGCAAAATTTATTTGGTAATAATTTTTAAGACCTTTGTCATGCGCCAATTGGCTTGATCCAGAAATGAAAAACTATTTTTGGAGTGTCTAAAATCAAGGCATTTTGTAAGTTTTTTAGATCTTTTTCGGATGGTTACTTTTGGGAAAACAGTAAATTTGTAGGATTCTACCCTGTTTTTCGTGTGCCCAACTTTTGGTGGCCTACACATATTTGGGAACTTTTGGGGTGGATAAAAATTAATGATTTTAAGAGGTTTTAGGCCCTATTCGGTTGTTTGCTTTTGGGCAAACAGCTAAATTTGTAAGATTTTGCCTTGATTTTTAAGACGCCAAATGTCCTGGTCCAGAAATAAAAAGTCATTTTGGGGGCTTAAAAACAAGGCATAAATAATTTGAATCTGAAATATAAATTTTCCTAGTTTTAATTCATAAGAATCTACCTACTGGTTATTTTGTTTTTTTTTCTGTCTTATCTCTTTATTCGTTTGATGTATTTTTCCTCCTGTTTGTAAGGTTTGAGTGGAAATGGAAGAGCAGAGAACAGCCAACTTTTCTGTTCATTAGAACTCCGCCTGTTGGCTAGTACAAATAAAGTGTTTTTTTTATTATTTTAACACTTGAACAGGAGTTATTCAATAATTTAATTGAACGAGAAAACATTGTTCCTATTGTCAAATTGAACTGTTAAAGAGAACTTTGAAAGTAAGAAAATGAATGGCAGAAGAAATAGAATGAGATTAAAGAACAAGGAGTAGGTACGAATGCCAGATAACAAATTCTCACAATGTGATTTTGAATAATTTAATTAATAGTACATTAAAAAAGTTTTATAAAATAATTTATAAAAGCAAAATTTAAATTTAAAAAACAAATGTCAATGAAATGTATTTTTATACTGTTTTTTTTGTAAATTGTCCTTTTTGTCAGTTTTGAGTAAAAAATGCTTAATCATTTGCCTCTTATTTTATCCAAATTCTATTACTTAAATTGTTTTACATTACTGGGAGGTATACAAATGACGTCAAACCAAAAATGGATGAAAAGAAGTTGAATCCAAAGAATTTTGTTCACATTTTTATGCTTTTACGTATAAGAATACAAAGACGTGTAACAACGCTCACATTATTTTTAACATATCTAGTTGTTTAAGAATGGAAAAAAAATTTTTAATGATATGGAGTTAAAAGTCATAAGTTTTCTGTGGGATATATTTCCATGATAAACGGTTTAAAAAAAAACTATAATGATTAATGATGTATAACACCAATTTTTTAAATATGTGGATAATAGTAGTAGCCCAGTCAAATTAGACAAATCGTGGAAAAAAATCTTAGAGAGTTGGATTTTTTAAAAGCTTTCTTTACACTTGGGTAGACTTATATCAAAAGTCCCCGAGGGTGGAGGGTAAGCTCGTGGAGGGGGAGGGGGTTATAGCAGTTTTTTTTGTTTTTTTTTGCTTATATCTCAAAAACAGTTACTCCTTTCAATTTTTATCTTCTTACCAAAATTAAAGCTGATAAAATTTCCTACAATTTCCTACAGCTTTAGCCCCCTCCCCCGCCTCGAGTTCGCCCCCCACCTTTAGAAACTTGTGATATATATCTACCCAAGTGTAAAGAAAGCTTTTAAAAAAAATTCCACCTCTCGAGGAATTTTTTGTCTAATTTGACTGAGTTATAGTTAATTATACAAATAAAGAAAAGTTGTTCATTATCCTTGAGTGATGTGTTTCAAAAAGGAATTACGAGCAGATATTGCCAACTTTTATTTACGTGTATAGTACAACGATAGAATAAAAAAGAATGTTTTGACAAGTGTTTGGCATTTTTCAAAGACGAAAAGTCAGATTATTTTTAACAGATTTAAAGCAATTTTAAGCTTTGTTCATAAATAAATGAACCGATTTACACGAAAACGAAAACAAGTTGAATACAACATTTTATTTCTAATTTAAACTTAAGAACTTGTTAATATCGCAGATGTAATTGTGATATACATATTTCATATGGGAATGTGGAAGAACAGCAGTGCTGAATATTTCCTAATGTACAAATTTCTTTTTTTTTATTCTTCTATTTATATTTTTTCAGTATCGTTTTGTTTTTTTCTTGTATTCTACATAATAAACAATATTATTTTTATTGTTAATTCAAAAAACCTAGTAAGTACACAGTAGAAGAATTTTTACGGCGTACCTGAAGATTGTATATTATGTATTATATGTTATATGTTATATGTTTGTAGTTAAACTGTACTATTTAACGTGGTTTACAACTTTTTGTATGTTTTAACCAAATATATTATTATTATTATTACTTTTTAATGAAAAAAAATCCGAATCAAGTACCAGAGGGTTCCTGTTGTTCAAATAAGCTGAAATTTTGCAGACATACGTTAATCTCCGTGACAATACTATTTAGTTAATTACCCCCTATGGGCTAAGGGGGTTAAATCGGGTGTTAAAGTTTTACGTTAGATGAAAAAGGGATTTTCGATTTGTAACATATCTTATCTTATACAAATACGGTATGTTGGATATTATGACGTCACGGTATATGTGTGAAAACAGCAGTGTTCACTATACAGGGTGTTAGGGAATGGCTTAGCATGTGAATTTGTCAAGATCAGACGAGTTAAGAATTATTCAAAATTGAGGCCAACATGTTCATTTGAGTTGGAGATTTGAATCCCGGTTCTGGCAGAAATATTTTTGGTTTTTTTTTGTAAAATTTAATAATAAAGTACAAATTGAAGTAGAAGAATAACGCTCTGGACCAAGAAGGTAATTTACCTCTGCAGTTTTTTCAATAATATTAAAATTTATGCTAATTTTTATAATTCTAGTTCAGCGGTTCTCAAAATTTGGCGCATTAATTTCAGAATGATTTTTTGGGAAAACTATGCATTTTTTATTTACATAAATTTTGCTTAATTAATTTATGTTGCCATTCTCAATCTACCTTTAAATTTTTGCTAGACCATTCCCTAACACGCAGTATATAAATTAAGACCTAATCATTTTCATTACGTTTTGTTACAAAAAGATGTCGCTATTTTTTTTAATTCATTTTTCGTACATGATACACATATCAATAAATTAACGGTGTGACAATATAGTGAAACTACAACAACTCAGAGAAAAAGACGCTCAGAATAAATAAAGAATATAAAAGAAAAAAATTAAGAAATGTTAAAAAATCTTATATTTAAAAGTTGCACCAAAAAATAAAAAATAATGTTTTCCTTTTTGAGGAGAATATTTTTGCTTACAGGTGAGGATTCTTGAATTCTTAAAAGTTTTTTTATTTGGCTTTTTATTATAAATTACTCTAACCAATATAAAAAAAATTTAGTTTTCAATTGCATATATTCTTTCATTTATTGTTTGTCATCTTTTTATTTTTGCATTTACAATCGTATAGTATATTGCATAGTAATTTACAAACTTTTTTTAGATGTGAAGTTCCTAAATGTGATAGAGAAAATTCTCATTTTGACCCTCCGTGGATTCAAAATGCTGTCCCATTTATTGGTGCTATTCCTGCGAAATGTATGAGATACGTAGTTAATATCACAGACGATCTTGCAAACTGTACAGAAGAAAGCGTTTTCATGACAACAAAATTGGAAAAATGCAATAAGTTTGTGTACAAGACAAGGGAAAAAAGCATTTTACATGAGGTAAGTGTTGCAAACGATTTCAAAAATTATTTTTTTAAACATTCATTTATAGTGCCATCACTGTGACATCTTCTAATTAATAACTGAAATTGTTTCAAAATTTCTGTTTTTTGTATGTTGTATAATTTGCGAATCTATAGCACAATTAGTAAAATAAATAGGTTCCTAAAGTTTTTAGCTTTTTAATCTCTTAATAACTTGACGTACTGCTTTTTTATTTAGAATGTAAGTGTTTCAATTTATTATTGTTTCTTTTTTTAGTTCTATGGTATTTTCAGTCACTTATTAGATATTAGTTCTATTAGTTTTTCAAAATTTCAATCTTACTTTTTATAATTATTGTGTTTCAGCTTTTTAGTTTCTCAGCGTTAAAGCTATTTAATCAGAAAACAATCCCCACTTATAAAATAAAGCAAGAACGAAAAAAAACTGTTTGTGTAATAGGTACCATTGACAATAGCTTTTATAACTTTTTTATTATATTTTTCTCTATTTTAAATTTTTTATATTTACCAGAAACATAAAAATGAGTACTACTATCTATATAAAACACTAATTTAAAATGACGTCACTACTCAAATTATTCATGACATTAGAAATGTCATTATGGGGTCAAATGTAGCATAGAAAATCGGTCTGTTGTAGTTTTTTTTGTTTTGAAAAATATGAGTCAAAAAAGATATATTACTTTTGGTTCGGTCTACAGTTCATTTTCTAAGTTAAGATAAATTCTTATACAAAAACGAAGTAATTTTAAAGCAACAAATTTAAACATAATTTAGGTTCAACAATTTATTAAAACTTCTTTATAGCTTTTTTGTGCAACATAAAGTTTTTTACAAAACAAGAGAATTTATTGTATTAAAAATTGTATTTTTATTCCTTCTGCTGTATGAATGGATAAAAAAAAACCTAATTAAAGTTTTAAAATTCGGTCTCTAATTATTTTATTAAAGGTCAGTCAGAGTTTTTTGCGATATCTTCTATTATTAGAAGAACCAAATAGTTGGCTTGCAACACATGCAGAGAAAAATTTTAATATACTTAAGTACTAATTGTTGAACAAGAATACAATACAAGAGGTATTTGATTCAAGTGACGAAATGATTACAATTAATTAGTTTCCTGCAATTTGACCAATTTAGTGTTATGCAAATATTGCCCAAAATCTTTAAAAACATTCTTATTTTTAGTATAACCTTCATTGCGACGAGAACGTATGGAAGCTAGCATTAGTTGGCACCGTTAACAACATGGGCCAATTTCTAAGCATGTTTTTTTCGGGAATCATATCTGATAAGTAAAATAGACGTATCGACGTATTTTAAAGCCTTTAATTTGTTTAAACTTAAGGTTTGGTCGTAAGGTCGTATTTGTATTAGGCCTAATATTCTGTAGCATCTGTGGATTAATTCGTACACAAGCTCCTAGTTATGTTTGGTTTTTAGTATTTGAATTTCTGGATGCTGTTTTCGGTGCAGGCAGTTACGTTTGTGGATTTATCTTAGGTATAATATTTTTCTTACAACATTATTGGTGTTATTAACGTTTTGCAGGTGTTGAATTGGTTGGACCAAAACGAAGAGTCTTAATAAGCACACTACTGAGCTCTTCGTACACTTTAGGAGAAGTTTTCGTAGCTGGTTTGGCCTGGATCTTTCAAGATTGGAGGCATGTTATAAATGGTCATGTAATCAAGCAATTTTAAACATAATCTCCAGGCTCGTTAACTACTTTTTGTACACTCCTCCATTGTTCTTATTTGTGTATTTCTGGATAATTCCAGAATCAATTAGATGGAATTTGAGCAAAGGCAAAACAGACGATGCTAAAAACACATTAAGACAAGTAGCAAGCGTAAACGGCAAAGAACTATCGGAACATTCGTTAGAGAAACTCTTCAAAGTGAGCCAAATCGAGTCCAATGATTCTTTTTTTGATGTGTTCAAGACTCCAATTTTGATTTGTCGGCTTGTTGTTTGCTTCTTTTGTTGGATGACATGTTCCTTTCTTTTCTTTGGCCTGACATTGAATTCAGTGGGCTTGGCGGGAAATAATTACTTGGATTTTATTTTAACTTGTCTGGTAGAAATTCCAGCATATTTTGCTTGCATCTATATTGTGGACAGATTAGGAAGAAGGTGGTCACTAAGTGGCTCGTTCTTCATAACCGGGATTTCCTGTTGTGTTTACACATTTATTCCAGCAGGTAGGTAATTGTTATTTGCAAAGAATCTTCCACTACCTCTTTTAATCTTTCAAATTAAAAACGTCAAATTTTCCTAAACGCTCCCAATCTACATACAGGTGGTCCAGCCCAGCTCTGGTCTTCTAAACCTCAGATAGTATTAAAGTTGGAGTTTTGATATTTTCTAAAGGTTATTTATACTCTAGGACACATTTCAGGGAAATATTCTTGACTGTACAGTGTCCCAAAAAAGTATGATTTCATAATAATGGCATTCTATAATTTTTTTGTGCTCATTCTGATACCTTTTTAGCTTTTACATGCCTTTAGAGACTTCTTCAGATCGGTTCGGGAATTACTGTTAAAAAAAATAAAAACCAAAAAAAATCGGTTTATTTTACACCTTTAGTTTTAAAAATTCCTAAAAAATATTATCAGTACCTTTTTGATGACATTATTGCTAGGTGCATGTTGAACAAGGTCTAACAGACTTATTAATTAAGCTTGATTGATTTAAATTACTACAGGGTGTTTACAATTTATTTCCAAACTTTCGAGCTTTTTATTTTACTAATTTTAAATGGCAACCCCTATTTATTTTTATATCATTTAATGCAAAATTAAATGCAGAATTATAACTTTAACGTAAATCTTAACATGTTCGGAGTTATATGCTAAAAACTCATTCTGTCAGTGTTAGAATTTGCAATAGAGTTGTAATAAGAAAACATGTTTGTTTTTATATTCTGCATCGAACGAAATAAAAATAAGATAAGGTTGTCATTTAAAATAAGAAAAATAAAAAGCTCTAAAATTTAAAAAGTATGGAAATAAATTGTAAACACTCTATAGTAATTCAAATCAATCAAACTTACTTAATAAGTCTCTTATACCTTGTTTATCACTTACGTAGTAATAATATCGTTAAAAATGCACCATTTCTATTTTTTATTAATTACTGAAACTGAAAGTACAAAACCGATTTTTTTTGTTTTTTTAACAGTAATCACTAAACTGATTTGAAAAAAATTTTTAGAGACATGTAAGAAGCTAAAAAGGTATCACAATGAGCACAAAAAATAATAGCATGCCATTCAAAAAAAATTATTATTATGACGTCATACCTTTTTTGAGACACTCTGTTTAATCAAAAATATTTTCCTGAAATGTGTCCTAGAGTATACATAACATCTACAACATATCAAAATTCTAACTTTAATAACAACTGAACTACAGGAGACGGGAGCTGGGCTGGACAACCTTGTATATTTCCAACTGCTCACACTTTAAATGTATTTTTTTTAATTCTGGACGCGCTTTAATTTGCTGCTCCAAATTTATTGAACCCTTATCTAAATTATCTTCTGCTGAATAATCCGATTTTTCGGTTCCTTTATTCATTGAAATTCTGACAATTTGGAGCTGTTTTTTCCTTTTAAATTCATACTTGTTTTGCTAACATCACTGTCCGTAATGATTATTTTTGGTTTTACATAAAAGTTTTGATATGGCTAGTATCACTTTTAGAACGGAATATCCATTTATTATCGCGTATTTTCAAATATTTTCTATAGTAATGTTAAGTAATTTTGTGTAGTTTTAAGTATTATTTCGTATTGTACAGTACAGGAGTTTGCTGTAAATACCTTAAAATTTTTGAACATTATCAAAATCTCAAATGGTATAATTAATTCCTTATTGTTCACACTATTAATTTATTTTTTTACTCGACTAGAAATATTTATTTTTGCCTCAGCCATAAAACTTGGAACACCCTGTATTGCACTCTAGAGTATTGTAATATATTGCTACGGCTAAAAGATGTACAATTATACAAGTATTGTGAGCAGTAGATGACCCCTTGGTCATTTACATAATCAGTTATAAAAGACCGATTTGTTTAAGGAGCATAATGTTTGCCAAAATGACTGAGCGCAACGAATAACAAGTTAAACAGTAATAAGCTCCTTATAACTCATTACATACAAAAGTTTCCCTAAATTCCTGTAATTTTATTAAAAAAGAGTACTCAATAAGTAATGAGTGACAGCAAAATTAGACGTAAAATCTGACGTTTGGTAATGGAATTATTACTTTAACTGATAAATTAACTGCTTCAGGTTTTTCAAATTTAAGTCTTACTCTGTGGTTGTTGGCAAAATTTGGCGCTACGGCAGCTTATACGGTGATATTTGTTGTAACAAGCGAATTATTTCCGACATCGTTACGTCATTCTTTAGTAGGAGCATGTTCTACTTTTGCGACAATTGGTTCAATGGTGGCTCCCCAAACTCCTTTACTGGTATTACAGGGCAGATATTTTAAAAATAAGATGTGAACAATGAAAAATTTTAGGCCAAAATTTGGGATCCATTACCTGCGATATTGTATACTATCATGGCTGTGATAGCGGGGTTTTTAACGCTCCTCTTTCCAGAAACTGTGGATGTGACATTACCAGATACAATTGAAGAAGCTGTACGTATAGGAAAAAGTAAAAGACATATCTGAAGGATCAGTTGTCTTTGAAATGTAGATAGTACTTTAAAATTGTAAATAAAAGAAATATTAAGTAACCATGTTTTATGTTTTGTTAGAGTACTTATTATATCGGGTGACTATTAGTGATTGTGATTTTTGTAGTCAGGTTGGTAACAAATTTGATACAAAACGCTTGGTTCCATACTTTCGCACAACTCTGTATACAGGATGTCCCAGCGAGTTGGTTTAGTCACCTCCAAATGTTAGAAAAGTAAAAACTTTCTCTTTTTAAGCAATAGATACTAATTTCCTGCCTCATTAAAATTATTTTCAAATATACCCCACATTTTTTTGCATTTTTAAATGCAGCTTTTAAAACTAATGATTTTGACTTAAACATTTATAAGAGATAGTTAAGAGCTATCTCCACTAACAATGTGACTGGTCGTAAAATGATGCGACTGATCGCAATAAACTGATCAAGTGAATCAAGAGCGTCTAGCCTAAGGCTCTAGACCCTCTGGGAGCTGGCGCATACGTTTTACGTGTAAACTGTTTTTACTGTTTTTAGCCGCAAATTTAGACTTGAAGAGTTTCTTGACATTTGCAGTGTTTCTTTATAAGTAAATGTAGGTCGAAGATTCATTTTTGATTGAAATAAATGCCTAGATATTTTTTTATTAAATAAAATGTCTGTTAATAAAGTTGATACGAATTTTTGATAACGGTGCATTGTATTGAGAATTTAAAAAAACCATTTTATAGGAAATTTAAAAATACAGACCTGAGATATTTTAGATTTTTGTTAACTGTTCTTAATTGTTAGATATAAAGCAAAAATTAAATTGTAAGTAGGCAACTTTTAATGCATCCTTCTTCGAATGCGTAGCTAGCTGGAAGAAGATTTATGACGGGTTTAGGACGCACCGCTGGAGGTAACCACCATTGGGGTGACCCACAAGATAATAATTTTATTGCATTTGTTCAAGACAGAGAAATGTATCGGCACAAATAGGAATTTTAGCGATTTCTCTAATAGTGGTATAAAATTAAAGCACATGATTTCGGAATTAATTTTTTTAACAAAATAATTAGGTACCTATAGATTTGCATTACGTTTTTTTTGTAGACACTGCTATCAACGTATCTTATGAGATTTTGAAATACGAGTAATCACGCTCGCTATTTTTTTGAATACTTTTAACAATAAAATTATTCCTGTTTTAAAAAAAGTATAAAAAAAGATGATTAAAACTTTGGTTGTACTTAGCTTCGTTCTGCACAGGTTTTGTGATAGAACTACTGAGCTCCCTCACCACGACAAGGTGTCAACCCACTGAGGAATTTTTTTTTACTTTTATTGTTCAAATTAAAAATTATAATTATTATTAAAATGCTTATCATCATATTATGTATTTATGTAAAAATCTCTAAAACTAAACTTGAAATATTATTTACAAATCCTTTTTTATTATGCTGCGTAATGGTAAATTGCGACTATGTCTTGAATCAATTATTTCTGGTAACATGGCATTCATATAAAAATTTTCAAGACAATCTATCATTCTTCCGTTCCAATATTTACTATCGTCTTTCTCAATAATACAATATTTTAAATCTGTAGAGGTGTATACTATAAAATAACAAGTTTGGCGATTAGTAATGTGGAGCTGACCTTGTACTTGATACATGTAATTATCTTTTTCTTTTAAAACTATTTTACTCTCATCTTGAGAATCTATTTCTAAGTATTTAATCAATTTTTGTTCTATGGCAGTTTTAATATTTGTGTTTCTTGCGCTAAGTGGACATTTAATTTCAACAATAGCATTTGAACCCACTAACCCATCTGGTGTTACACCTAAAAAATTTTTTTCTTTATCAACAAAAAAGCCGCATGAATCTACCTTTATTCCTGTGGTCTGTTCAAACTTCTCCTTTGCTTTCTCTTCATTATCAATTCCCCACTGTAGTGGTTCGGGTAATTTTTTAAATTTAGATAATCCCACACGATACAAGATATCTTTTACAGCATTCGCTGTATTGGTCGTACATTTCATATTAATATGCTCATTATTACGTTGACCAATTGTTAACAAAGGAATTTTTAAAATATCGCAAGCAGCCAAATCATTCAAGAACTCATTTTTTATTTTGTCATATGTTTCTGTTGGCATGTCTATTATGTCATTAGTCGCACCATAATCCGAATCTGCACTTTGAATACGAATTTTTCTTTTATTTAATTTTGTAGCTTGAAGTTCTTTGGTTTTTAATAAGCGATTTGAAAATTCTGTGGTGTAAATGCCACTATTCCCTGATATTTTCTCCATAATTTTAAATACAAATTTGTTTTTGTTATTTACATTTACGACTGCCGCAAAGCATCTGCCATGATAAGAACCGCGTTCTGAAAAATTTATTCTTTTACCCCCAACAAGTTTGTTAACTACTGAATTAAATGACTCAACAGAATTATTATCGACATCATACAATAGACTTGAAGATAAATTTGCAACTCGTTTTAATGCCTGCATGAACAACTCAAACAAGTAACTATTTTTAAAGTCAGAATATGCAACTGCATTTGTTATTTGACCAACTGTTTTACAAAAATACGTAGCGCACTTTGAATGATTACCAAAAATATGTGCAGGTCCGGTTAAAATATCATTTTTCAGGTTTTCTGCTTTTTGATCGAAAGTACAGTTTTCGTTTTTTCTGTATTTTATCGCTGAAACAATTGCGGTTCTAAATTTCAAATAATTGTTGCGCAAAAAAGTTTTTATATTTATGTCAGAACGAGGAGTTTTAGCGATTTCTCTAATTTTAGTACAAAAATTTCGTAGTATATGATTTCGGCATTCAATTTTTTTAATAAAATAATTAGGCCCGTATGGTTTTGCATTACGAATTTTTTTGTAGACGCTACTATCACCATCTCCTATGAGGTTTTTAAATCTTACGTTATGCATGTCTACTGATTTTTTAAATCCATCCAAAATAATTGCTGCTTCCATTGAAGTTGAAGTGTTTTTCCAATTTTTAAAACATTTATGAGGGGGCGTCGTTTGGTTTTTTTTCTTATAATACATACATTTTTTACAATTTTTATTTTTAACTCCCACGTATAAAATTTTTTTAGTCCTTGCACCGACACCGAGAGTAAAGAAGTTGTAGAACTATATGTTTTGATTATATATAAGTACCAACCAGCACCCTAAACCCTCCACTAAATACAAGTCTTATGACTCATGAGCTTATGAAAAACTTTCTAAACTTTCTAATAAACATTTTTGTTTACATGTGATTTCAGTTTCAGGTACCCGATCTTTAGCAATGTTTACTTATATTTTAAAGAAATACACAAAATTTATATAATGTAAGAGTAACGCAGCTATATCTTCGCAAGCTAGTTATAGAAAAATTGTATAAATTTAATAAAAAAACGAGAAATAATTCCCAAATTCTAAAATAATACATAATTATAAAAGTATCATTTATTTTACTATGCGTAACGTAAACAAATTATATCCCTAAGACTGGATCTTACAATCTCTCGATACGTTATTTGTGCTATAATTATTACTGGGTATAGTTACAATAAATTTTTACAACAATGTATTTTTCAGAATTTATTACCTGGATAAAATTATCAGACGAAAAAGCGGGTTTAAAGAAGTTTTCATCATTTTAATGAGATATTCCTAGTAACTTTTTTACAGTTAAACTGTTTTCTGAAAGAACAATAATGTTTCACCAATTAATTTTTTTATTTTATATTTTTTCAATGCAAGTGATCCAATTAGAAATGCACATGACAGATAATATAGCGAACAGAATTCGGTTAATTAAAACATAAAACCTAATAAATAAATGGTGTAATGGTGTATTATTTTTTACAAAACTATGCTAGTATTTTATTATTCTTTAGTATCAAATTTTTTTAACAAAATAAAAAACGTATTTTTCGCTGTATGTTGCTTGAATCTCTGAAATAAGAGAAACTATCGTGGGCGATAGTGGAATTCAGTTTGTTTACATTATTTGCATTTTATGAGAAGGGACAAGACACCCCGAGGCGAAGGTCGGATGCCTATCCGATGATTGACAGCTGTCACTGAAAACAGGTCTAAAAAAAGTATGCAACTTGTAGTACACCAATTCTCAACAATCGCTTCGGTACCCTGAAGCCTTAAAAGGCCCGTCCGGAGCAAGCTCGACCTTCAGAATTTTACGATACTGGTTCAACTGTCAAGTTGGAATCGGCAGCAATCTTGAAGGACACCCTATTACGAGTGCATAATTTACAACACCCTAACCGCCGGTACCTCAGCCTCTTCATTCATTCCGAATTTCAGAATGTTACGTAGACGACTGACTTGCCGCATTTTCAACTCTCAAACGTAATTTTTTGTAACCAATGATGTATTAGCAATACTATCTTGTAGTTCTATTATTTATAATCGGTACTCATTGCAATTTTAATTTACTTTAAAACTAAACTAACAACACTCTAAAACTAATTAAAAAAATATAGACAGAAGAAAAATAAAACTCAGAAACTCAAAATGTCATAGAGAAATCTATGGAACAATGTTTCGAAGGCAAATAATTTTCACTCCCTTGTACCTGCATTTATATACCAGTGGCCTGAAAAGGGTTGTTGGGTGTATTTGCGGGACGAGTCGAATTGGTTCCCAAATTCTGTAATCCTCTCTAATTATAGTCGAATTGGTTCCCGGGGATGGTCGAATTGGTTCCCATCGGTCAGGTAGGTCAGGTAAACAGATTAAAGTATTATGATAACAGAAATGGCGTTTGCAAGTGTATGAACAAATTTACAAGTTCCAAAACGTTCAAAAACAAATCGTATTTTAACAATTTAAAGGCTGTGGATAAATATTTCTTCGAGTATTCAAGTACTTCCAAAACGATGGAGAAGGCGCATAGAACTTAATGAGTACTATATCGAAAAATGTTAAAATTATATTTGTAATTTGTCTCTATTTTGATGCTTTAATAGTATTAATAGACATATTAACGAACGCAACGTCATCATGTGAGATGTCTTAATAGTCATTACTTTACGAAACATTTTATGAAATTTACAGGAGAGCATTGGACTTAAAAAATTACATTCTCCTTTTTTTTAAATAACCAGTTAGCCATGAATAAATGAAATTTGTTGTTGGATTTTGTGCCAAGAAAATATTTATTTGAACATTTCTACCAGCTTTAAATCTAAAATAAAACTAAAACATTACCTGCTCATGCAGGAGCCAATTCGACCATCACCCGGGAACCAATTCGACCATCACCTTTTACAGAATTATACTTATAGAGATTATTGGGAATCAATTCGACCACGACCGTATTTGCTTGATCCATGTAACAGATCAAACCAATATTAATTCCTCAAAAATAGGAAGTTTACCAAAATCAGTTCTTTACTGGAAACTGGATAAAATGCTCTAAAAACGTAAAAGTAACAAAATTTCCAATATTTCGCACTCATCATAAAACATGGTAAATTTAACTAAATAGATCAAAGCGACATCATATTTGAAAAAAAATACAAAATACAATTCTCAATATAATTTTCCACGTAATTAGGTCGCGATATCATGGAAGCGATGTACTTTTCTAATTGCGCGACCTAAGTTTTGAACCCGAGGGCTGCCAGTGACTCATATGCGTCCAGGTACACAAATTCGAGACAAATAATCGTTTTTCTCAGAAAAGAGGTGACAAAGACGTGTTTACAGGGAACTGGCTGGACCTGGTTTGTTATTCCGTTCCCCAAATATTTAAATATTTATTTATCACCAGAGTAATTAATGATCGACCAATATTATTTTAAATGAATTCAACACATTTATTTAGCTACCTTGTATTTTTAATGAAATCACAATTCTCATTTATTCAAAAGAATGTTTATTTTAAAATCTCTGAAATCTTCTCTTATAAATCTAGCCATATGTTTGCAGTCCGGGTCTAATTGTTTGCGGTTATTTTTTATGGGAGAGTTGTAAATTATCTCTTGCTCACTCGATTATCGATTGCAAATAAGGCTACCTCTGTGGAGGTGTTATTTACAAACATTTTATTCATCGCACTTGAAATTATCGGATTAAACAACAAGCATAAATTTATTGGCCATTTAAAAAATTCAAAAAAACCTCTTAAAATGCCTTTTCTAGAAATCCTTAACTTTAGTCAAACTTTCTCTACCTTTATTAGAGTTTGTAGGTAACCTATCGCATATCTAAAATGGCCGATAAACCGGAAAAAAAATCTCTTTTACATGATACCTAGTTTATGAAAATATGTTTGATAGTTTTTGAGGTACAGCGGTAGTCATTACATTGGAACTCCCATAAGAGATTTCACTCCGGACCGCAAAATATTGCGCTGCTGAAATTATCTACGGTGAAACACTCCGCTTGCCGGCCGATTTAATAGCCTCCTCGTCACCACAAAATCAACCTCCAGTTGAAATGTTCATCCAAAACCTACAAGATTTCCTGAAAAATGCCAGTCCAACACCAACAACCTGGCGTAGTGCATATCGACCTTGAACGAGTCCAGACTTGAACACTTGCAGTCACATTTTCCTACGTGTAGAAGAAGAAAAAAACACTCGTAGCACTCTATACAGGTCCACACGAAATAATTAGCAGGAGTGACAAAACTTTTACCATCAAGTACAACAACCGAGAAACAACATTTAGTAAGGACCGAGTTAAGCTAGCTTATATGTTCCAAAGGGGTTGATTTCAAGCATAGAATATAGTAGTTATAGAAAATCAAGTAACACGTAATTCACTGGTCGTCAAAATTTCGATAATAGCGCCGTATCTTGGTAGTATGAGGAACTAAAATTGGCGGCAAATTTAAATATTTTATTATTTATACAATTTATTTTTTTTATTTTTTTACAATTTAAACACGCATAACCGATTTTATTGAAAATCGGTTAAATGTGTTTAATTGCAAAATTTTGTTAGTATTATAAATATAAAGAAAAAATAAATACAATGAATAAAAATAATTTATTAATGAATTAACGTTTCACAAATTATGAAAACATCAATTATAAGAAATAAATGTCGTGTTTGGCTTCCACATATTAATTTGGCGACTCACCCTCAAAAACCGGTTATTTAACATTATTTTGAAACTTGGAAAAAAATTAAAGAACTAAATAAGTAAATACGGACTCTAATAAGGTACCATTGGAGTTTTAGACATGTGCCCAATTCAATTTTCACAGAAAAATAGTGCTTTTAATAGTTTGTGCAAACATTTCTTGTATGTTTTCGTGTTGGTTATAGACTCACGTAGATGACTTTACAACAAATTTACTTATATGAACTTATTATGAGTAAGAGGTATTTTTGATTTTAATGTAAGGATTCCTCTTTGGTGGATTCACCAGTCTTGAAACTTAACGGGAAAAAGGAGGGAGTTTAAGATACGTTTTTGTGGCTTTTGTACAAATGGATGAATGAACGCGTGTATTAAATAAAAAACACTATGTGCAAGGCAGAAGTCTTAAACGGTGTCCATCATAGATGTCCACTCAAAAAATGCAATTTGGTTTAAATTCTCGAAGTTATTTTTGGTGCCCAAGTCGATTTGTTTCTGGATAGCTCTCACAAGTAAAGAGATGCACTGTTTCCAGAATCATGTGTTCCAGCCAGCAAGAAGTTGTTTAATAAACGTTGTAGGTAGTCTTTTAAGTGTATAATAGGTCCACACCAGAGCTGGAGATATGTATTACATAGTATTTTTGGTGGCAAAAAAATCCCGACTTACCAAATTTTAGCCTTCGAAAGTTCAAAACTTAAATGTTTTTGAGATTACTTTAGGAGTAGATAACACCAACAAACGAATTCAAATAAGAATAAAAAGAGAAAACCACGAACACAACACGTAGCAGAATAATTCAATTGGAAATTGAAACATTTAAAATTGAAAAAACTTTTTGACACCGTTGAATGTAGTGTGACATTGCGCGCCAAAGGTTGCTTAATATTTTGGATTTTTAGATAAATTCGTGGATTTAATTTGAAATCACACTACCAAAAGATGGCATAAGCAGTTTCTATTAACGACCGTGCCACGTACCCCAAATTTACAGAAATCTGTATAGATAACGCACGTGGCGCCGCATGTTGATAGTATGATTTAATAAACCGTTTCTCCTATGCCGCTTGACTAACCCTGATTTCAAGTTTGGTCGCAAAATTGCGCGGGTCGCAGTTACATAGCAGCATCGAATGGCATTGCTAGATTTACGTCGTTGCTATGTCAATCCCGATTTGCACCGGTTCTAAGTCAACTTGAGATTAGGGCCAAAGAACACCACTAGACGTGCTCCACGAGCACTGCTGCAACCTGCAAATCTGGCTTACTTAATTATTAATGGTCTTTTTCAGTTAAATTATTGCAAATCAAAAACAAATTCTAAGCTTCTACTATTTTTTGGTAATTAATATAATATGTAGTTTCTTCGAATGATCTTATTTTTTAACAGGAGCAGTTGCTCTATTTCTTTATTTTTTCGTTTAGAATTTTTGTTATCATGCTTGAATGTCAAAAATTGCAAAAGTGGCGAAGTTTTGTTCATTTTGATTGATTGTTTTAACTAACCAGAATATTGTAAAAAAAAGAACTTGGAACAACAACAAGATTAGTGAATGTTATTCAAACTTTTTAACAATTTTCAAACGAAAAATCAAGCAAGGAAAATAGGGGCTTGTCAAGTCAGGTTCAGTTAAATTAGGTCAGGTATATAAGCTATGAATGGTGTTGACAATATACTGGGTGGGCAACCTAATCGCGCACCCAAGAAAATCGCGACTTCTAATGAAATAAAAATCCTAAAATTTTACACACCAGCCTGTACATTGATAAGGAACATTCTCGATTTTTATTAAATTTGTTTGTTAATAAATAAAGTCGTAGCAGTTTTGCGAGTTTTTGAGCACTAACTGTTAATTTAACTAAAAAGTTTTTAGACCAAATGAATTCTTACCTGCTAGCCCATCGAACGCAGGTATCAGAATTATGAATTTTTACTTGGTTGGTGAAATAATCGGTCTTTTTTATTTAGACGCAAACCAGATCCGTGATTCATTAGAAGATGGTATAATTTGCTAATAAAGGGATCAGTTACCAGTAGCCGACCTTTTAGAAGTCCCTTATTTACAGTCTTGTAATAAAACTGATGCCTGCATTGAAATATCCCAACGAAATCTTATACAATCTTACTCCAATTACAGTTCACATTGTCACCTAAATTTACGAGACGCCACGAGTAGCAACTCATAAATAAAAATAATTTTTAAAGTTAAAATGTAAAAATGCGTTTAATTCAAAATCTGATTGGTATTTTTCTTTGCTAATTTCGTAAACAATTATCTCAAGTGAATACGCTTGGTTTAGTATCAAATTTAGAATTAGATTTTTTGGTCAAAAATTACTTTTTTTAATTATTATTTTTATCTGCAAGTGAAAAATTACCAAAAAATTTGAAGAGATACGTTTCGAACGTACAGTCAGGCGTGTAAAATGCAATATTTTTTTAATTAATTAGAAATCGCGATTTTCTTAGGTGCGCGATGAGGTTGCCCACCTAGTATTTTTTCATTTGCCGCATAATAAAACATTAAATTCTTACAAAAGTTATATTTTGTGTTAAAATGCAAAAAACATACCCAATCTGTAAAAATCAGTTTACTTACTTACTCACTTTAAAATAAAGAGTAGGTAAGGTAATTGCAAATTCTTGTGCAAAGTTATAAAATTCATTGAATTAAACTAGAGTTTTTGTACATTTATCTGAAATTGGATCACAACAATCAAAAAAGTAACAGTCGCATTCAAAATTCTCAAAATCGTTGTCCTACTGATTGAGAAAAATCGGGCTGCTGAAAATTTCGGAAAATTAGCAAGCGCCATTTCGATAAATTTGAGCAGATTTCTGTTATCCGGAGACGCTTCAAGATGTTTCAATGAAATCGACAGAATTTTTTCAGACTCAGATAAAACCAAATCGCATGAAATAATGGTAATAACAATGCCACCCTAAAATTATTTGAACAAGATAAATCTATTACGTAATAGCAGACAGTTTCAAAAGCTTACGCAAAATATTATTAGGACAAAAATGTCGGCCAGAATCCATTCAATTCTTGATGAGAGAAAAGTATCAGATGGGTAAACGACGATTTGAAGACTCGAATGAATCGTATTGAAAAGAATAAGCCATCCGAATATGTTATTAAAAATACTGACACTTTCTTTCAACAGAATGTAATCATAGGAAACTCTCTTCAAAGTTGTGTCTCTGATATTTGCTTCATTTTCCAAACTTTGTGCCAAAGATCGATACCTCATTTTAAGTATTTGTAAAATAGCGTAGACCAAATAGTTTATAAAAAACTGTACGTAAAGTTTAAAAAAATTAAGGGTAAACCTTTTGACAAAATCCGTCCCAAAAACAACATTTAAATAAACCATCATCGCTAAAAATATTACATTGACGACTATAAAACCAAAATACTTTTTATGGCCTGTTGTGGGATCTTTTCCTGTCAACATTAAATTTTTTACAAGCTTGTACCACTGATTACGTTTGAAGAGCCCACTCAGGACCGCAGTGACTGAAAAGAGGTACAAAGAAACGTCCAAAATAACATAAACCGTTAATTTAATATAAATGTATTGTGAATATTGTGGGAGTTTGTATGCAACTGAAGTAATTGCTGTCACAGTTTGAAAAATTAGCATAAAACATCCCAAAATTTTTTCAAGAATCGTTGGTTTACGCAGTTTAAAATTTTTGGGCGTTATTGCTAAACAATTCCCGATTTTGAATAAAATTCGTAGCAATTTAAACGTCATTGTGATATGAAGTGATGAAGTAACTGTGTTATAGTTAAGTAATTTCGTCCACTTTAAGTATTTTAATGTCAATAAGGAAATTGTTTTGTACATATTACGTAATTTTAGGATTGTGACTTTTACCGCCTAAAATATTTAAATTGAAATAATTTTGTTTATTCAGTTGAAAAAGCGAAATTTAAGTTAATAAGGCCTAACTGCACCGGTGTGGCTTAAAATTTAAGCTTTGCTTAAGCCTGTCAAGCGAAATGGACCGTAAATAAGTGCAACTTAAAATTGTATAAAGATTTGTTTAAACTAATAGTGCTTAACGTCAAAAAAGTACTGTTTGTAAACGAATCGATAAGAAATTGAGCTATACTTGACTTGTATGATGAAAAAAATTGTTCGATTGCTTCAAAAAATATTTTCAGCGGAATAAAATTCATTACATACCTTCAGTATAGTAAACAGACTTGCTGTCGCTTAAAAATTGAGAATACTTTGATAATAATTGTTACAGCAGCTATTCTGTACCACAATATTGCCAAAAATAGAGACGAAGGCGGAAGGAAAATCTGGATTGGATAATGGCATGGGTGATGAAGAAGAGATAAATAGACAGAAAATGGTCAAATTTTAGTCACATAACAATAAAGTTATTGATTTTTGAAATAATAATTATCGCGCTATATTATGTATTTTTTTAATCGTTTTTATTATTTTATTAAATAACATCGTCGAACACAAAAGCAATATTTATCAAATAACTAAAAAAACGTCTATAGCAGCACTGAACTGATTTTTTTTAATTTCAATTTTTTTAACTGAATAATTCCACAGACTTTTTCGTCAATTTGACGAATTTTTCCTCGAATTCTAATTAATTGTTTTTTTAAAGTTATAACTTAAAATACTACTTTAAACTGGTATGAACTTTTAAGCGTCTTCTATATAGCCTGTATCAGAACTCACTCCCCACCGGAAATGTGCGTATAGTTTAGGCAATTCTGAAGCTAAAGTTCCTTTACAAAAAAATTCTAACTCTTTGCGTTTAGAAGATAAGAACGTTTGAAAATACCCAATCACAAAAGGCCTTACTCTGAAGGATTAGGGGAACAAATCACGTTGCTAGGAAAACAAAAATAGGTAGAACGGACAATAAAAGTGGGCACTTGGATTATTTTTTATTCCTTAGTAACGCATCTACTGTATGCAGTACACCTGGGAGAGAGCTTCTGGGATTGGTCATTTTGAGACCTCTCTATCTCGCAAACTAAGAATAAAAAACCTAAATTTTTTTGCATTTTTGTCATCTCTATTGCTGTTACCACTAGCACCTCTCCGGTGGGGAGTGAGTTCTGATACACCCTGTATGTATAACACTTTTTTCCCAAATAATTTTGAATTAGCAGACTGATTCCAATTTGTTAGGTTATTCTCGTTTGTAGAAATTCCAATTTTGAATTTTGAAATTGTTGTGATATTGTTCAAGATAAAAATTCTGGGACAATGCTTTTTCGTCTTCGAAATCAAAAGTTGTTTATTTTTTTATTAAAATTGTGGTAGAATAAGTTTTTTTTGTTATTGAGTTCAATTTTGAAAATAAGTCCATATTCAAGGTGAAGGTTAAGTTACGAAATGATTAGAATCCTGACTTTTTTCAAATTTTTAATGTTTCATTCGACTAGTTTTGCCTGTTACGGCATTATCAAAAATTATGTTTTCCCGATGTCTTGATATTAGACACATAATTCTTAATAATGCTGTCACTGGCGAAATTAGTCGAATGAAACATTGAAAATTTGAAAAAAGTCAGGATTCTAATCATTTCGTAACCTAACCTTCACCTTGAATAAGCTTTTTTCTTTTTGGTCTGAAAGATTATTACGTTTCCATCTTTTGCTGGTACACATGGTACATTACCGTAGCTAAACAGAAAAGCTCTATTTCTGGCTTCAGTCATCACTGCAGCTAAACTTGATTTTAAATAAAATTGACTCAGAGCCGGTTTACAGAAAATTTTAATTGCAATTAAATTTTAATCGCGATTAACTTGACATTTGTCAATGCATTTTAAATGGCAACTTAATTCGAATTAGTTTAATTTCGAATTAAATCTTAATTTCGCTTTCTGTAAACCGATCCTCAGATTTAAAAACTTAAATAAGTACTCACTAATTTCAATTTTGTTGAATTATTTTACTCTTGATAGCAAAACAAAAAGAAAACCCGTAACATTTTCACGTATTTGTAAATTATTGACAACTAATTGACAAACATTTGGCGGATTAAACAGATAAAATGTCACGGTGCAGCTCGACTTTTAAACTGCACTTTTATCCGTAAGCCTAGTTTTGTTAAGCGTTATTCATAAGCCGAACCGGTGCAGTTAAGGCTAAGTAAAATTAACTATAAGTAAATAATGATAATAATTGTAAAAATTGATAGACAAAGGATTTTAGGTGTGTATGCATATGAGCCAATATATAGTATGTCGTTTATAATTAAACAGGGTAATTTTTTAAAAACAAACCATCATGCATATCTAAGAAAATAAACAAAAAATTAGAAAATTCTGAGACAGGTCAATTTTTATTTTCAGGGGGACACCTTTTAGTGTACTTTTGGAAGTTGTAACACCAACCCCCTTACTAATACAAACAACCCTCTTTATGATACCTCAAATGAAAGGTATTTTAAACAGAAATTCAACTGTGTATTTTTTTAATTTCAATAATTTTTTATAAAGTTACATGGTGCTTAATTACTTGATAATCCACTGTTGAAAAATGGTTCTTAACCAAAAAGTCGACCATGGAATTTAAATTCAATGTGCCGCTTCATTCAAATGACTACTGTCATTGAGAAATGTCATTTTTGATTAGTTGTTTTTTCATTTTTATGCTTTTTCGGTTATGTTGTTTAAATTGTAGGATTTGTCTTAATTTGTGTTTTACATTCTTGTGCTGACTTGAGTAGTCTGAGCTTTTGTTTTCCTGTTTGAAGTGTTTTTCCTTTTCTTGACGGATCCATTATTTCTGACAGAATTCACAGTTTTGATTTAGCGCCACATCACGTTTGAAATTTATAGGTAACTTTTACAATAACTTGTTCTGCTATTCTGCTAAATCTTGTTCTGCGAAATGTAAATAAAAATATTCAAAACCTAACAAAATTACACAGCCGAATTCCTGGTCAAAATATCTTTCATTTGAAGTATTGCAAAGGGAGGTCATCCCACTTAAAATTTTGAAAGAGTTGTTTGTATTACAAAAGGGGTTGGTGTTACAACTTTTAAAAGTACACTAAAAGGTGTGCCCTTTTGTGATTTGCGTACCGTAATTTCCAACGGTGTGCTATAAAAATTACACTAAAAACCAGGGTAATTTAGTTGGATAATGTTGACAACCTAGTTTTTTGACAATTATCTGAAAGAACTGTCAGTGTCAATCGGCACCTGTGCTTATTTAATGCATAATTTAATTAAATTAATCAAATACGAACCTTTAGAGGCTGTTGTACGACAAAATGCGTCTTATAAAACTCATATCATACTATATTAGTTTTAGTCACCACAGAACAGTTCATATAAAAAACGTCCTTTCTTTTCTATACATTTCCACCTTGTTCAATTCCATAATCGAAGTCTGTAAGTGTATTGATTACCGTAATACAAAAATCGTAAAATTATGACAACATAGTTGCTACCAGCTGTTACAATCTAATCAAGTTTTGCGATAGTTTTCAAACTGCCAATAGATAATTAACTTACTGTAAAAATTAAGGTAAAATCAATAACGAAACATCCCCCAGCCGTTATTTCCAAGGTCTCATGAAACATTTGTAATGCATAAGCATTAAGCTGAAATTTCGTGAAACTTATTTGTGATAATACGTACATTATTATCTTACCTCTTTTCTTTGCACTTTATTTCTTGTGTTAATTAAAATTTTACAAACAACATTTTTTATTTCATTTGCCTAAAATTTTCTTTTTTTAGTAATATCGAATTATTTTTAGTAACGAATTAACGATACCTGACACATACATCTTTTGCTAACCCAAACCACTACAAGTAATCTAAAAGTCTCGACAGCTAAACCAATTGCTTCATGATTGTGAATTCTACTTGTTCCAACATATAATAAATTTGGATGATTCTTGCAATAAGATTTACAAAATAAAAAGCAACCGAAAGATAAAATAGTTAATATTCATCTGCCTCGAAATATGGCTTAATGCCATATGTAAATGCATGATATTTCTTCTTTTCTGGTGTGAACAGTTGTAGAATACTTTATTAAGTTCTTCAAAATCTTTTGAGATTATGAAAAATTTAACATGTGCCCAAGGTTCTAGTAAATTGGCATTAAAAGCATGGGCAAAATGAACGTTGTTGTCCCACTCATTCGAATATTCTTCGCGTAATACAAAACTTATAATACATCCAATTGTTAAAATATATGTCACAGAAAATTTGCCCCAAAATAAGTGTTCTTTCATCGTAATGAAATTGTTTACGATGTTCAAATCTTAGTTCAGAAACTACATTCGAACCAATGTATAACAAATCTAGAAAAATACTGGCTGATTCTTTTGTGACCTACATTAAAAACTTTTTAACTTTTAATATAGCTAAAATCTAAATCGCGTTCAAATAAATTATTTTCAAAATGGCTGAATTTCCGGAACTACGAGCAATTGGCGCCAACTTTGAAATTTTAAATAGTAACCACCTACTTTTATTACATGTTTGAATGTGTCTCTTGAAACTGAGTAGAATGTCTTTTAGTACTTATCTGCCATACTTTTTGACGTATGCCAATTTTTTTTATACAAATTTTCATTTGCAGGGGTTTATTTAAAATATTACAGTTCGTGAACTATTTACAAAAAGTGAATATTTTTTGCGTTTGATAGCCAAAGGATCAAAGGGTCTTCGCAGGTCTTTAAGATTGTCAACTGTCAAATTGCATGACTACTATGATTTTAAAAAATAATGATTAAAAAATGATAATAAAAGTTTTCCAAATGGAATGACCGTGTTTTTTCAATGGTAATCAAAAGATCAATTTTTATGCAGACTTTTATTAACATCTTCTATATCTATCTCTAGCAGTTGTTGAAATAATCACAAAAAACACAATTTTGGCTCATTATTTTCATTTTTAATCAAGTAATTAAAAAAAAAATACGATAAAATTGTGCTATTAATTAAAAGAAATACCCTATTTGTTCACCAATTTCATTCAAAAAGTTCAAAATTTGATGGCAAACTGAGTGAGTTACTTTACATAATTCACTAATATTGAAGTTTGACAATTGTTGACCATTTTACAAGATCTACTTGATTAACTATGGAAATTACGAAGTAAAATTCGTTTTTGGGATTTTTTTTCTGTAGAACTGTAAGAGATACACGTATAGAACGTATTGATAAAAGTCACCATAAATATCGATATCCTTTCGATTGTCGTTAAGAAAATAAGGTCGCTTTATTTGGAAAAACTGAGTTATAGCAGTTTTTAAAAACCATTTTGTAAAAATCATACTAGCCATGAATTTTGACAGTTGACAATTTAAAAAATTCTAGAAAACTCTTCAAACCTTCGGTTATGGAATGCAAAAAACTATTCACTTATCGCAAAAGGTTCAAGGGCTGTAATATCTTAGATAAACCCTTAAATTTAACAAAAAAATTTACATATGTCAAAAACTATAACAGATAAGTACCAACAACTTGGGTAAATTTTACTCAGCTTGAGAAGGGGATAAAAATGTGTGATTACTATTTAAAACTTTACACTTGACGCCAATTTTTTGAAGTTCCGGAAGCTCAGCCATTTTGAAAATAATTTAGTTGAACTCAGAATAGTCGATTTGGATCGTATACAAAATTTTAAAGCTCTAGCTATACTAAAAGTTTCTAATGTTGGCCCTAAAAGAATCACCCTGTATAGACAATGGCAGTTATTCTGATGACAAATAATCTGTTAGCGAACTTGTTGAAGGTATTATAAATTAAAACAATGGCTAGAATTGTTGTGGGAATTTTTTTTAAAAATACAAATAATTTGGTCTGTGTTCATTTTAAGACGGAAACTATTTTTCTGAGAAATGGGCCATACCCAAATTGATTCGACATAATAATGTGTATAACAATCAACTAATCAACGTTAGTAATATTTGTAAGAGTAATAAACATAATACATAAATAACCAACTCGATCAAACATTTTTTGTAGAATCTTTTAAAAAGATTGTTTGTTGCACAAATAAACGATTGTTATTGAGACTTTTAACTGAAAACCACAAAGTAAAATTTAAAAGTTATTTTCTCTTTATTTTTTATTTTGTTTAACAAGCACAGTTTTTGTCAAAACGAATGAGCGCAAATTGTAAATAAGAGTGAAACAATAAAAAAATTACGTATTATAATAATTATATTTACATTGTTGTTGGTTAACTTATTACCCATTTGTGAATATTTCAAAATTTTTACTCCTGACATTCTGATTCTCTGAATACAAAAATTGTAGTATAATAACTACGTAAGTACCTGCCGCTGATATCATCTGTAATTGAAATCTTAAATAGAAAACTTTGCAAAGCATCAATTCTACCGCAAAAATTAGTCCAATTTCGATAACAAAGAAGCCTGCAGCATTGATTTGTAAGTCTTCATGAAACATTTGCAAGCCGTAGGCATACAACTGAAACGAAAATAATAGTTCAGAAAAGTACAGTCAAGGTACAATTACGTTCTTTCTGTTGCTATTTGTACCATTTTTAGACAAAACTTTACAAACGTGTTTCTTAAACTCATTTGCCTACAAATCCCAAAATGAATACAATCTAAAACCCTTGTGGATTACTTGATTATTACCTGAGTCATACATTGATTTGCTACAATAATAAGTGAAAAGAGCATTATTAAAGCCAGTGAAAATTGAAAAATATCAAAAATATTGACAGCAGTATTTAAAAACACCATGTGATAATAGTTTTGTATAATGTTGATAATCATGTTGGATAAATAGTACCCCATCAAAAAAAGAAACGGAACAGAAAACGTTTTATTAATTTTCCTAGCCAACCAGCACAATTCTTGATGTGTTTTAACGATCTTGTTACATTTGGTGGGGTTTGTAAAGCTTAGATTAAAATCTTGGCTCAAATGTTTAAAATACACTGGTAATATTGAGAAAATCAATAAGAAACGCAACTCTGTTAAATTTTCGATAAAGGATATGTAGACAAAATTAAAAATGACAAGTATTGTGTCCCAAGAAATGTCGCCGTCTGTTTTTGTAAACTTGTAAACTCCAAAAATATCGATACCAAATTTTGTACAAATAATGGTTAACAAAACAAGTTTCAAAATTTTGATTCTGTCATTTTGTTGAAGTCGTTCTTGCACTTGTATCAACTGATTTAAAACAGTTTCCGTAGTCTCTTCATAAATGTGATCGCAGATTATAATAGAGTACAGTACCATCAAGTAGAGATCACGGTAAATGTAATAACCCACATGAAGAATGAAAATTTTTCGGGGGATTGCTTCTGTTAACAATTTTGACACGTAAATATTGAAAATAATTACAATAGTGAACCACAGAATTTTTAACAGTTTTAGGTTTTTACAAATTTGAAATTTCCTTAATTGTGTATCATATTGTAACGAATGAACACCAAAATATTTAGTAAAAACTATTAGGTTTTCTAAGGAGGTCAAAAGTCCGCCTTCCTGCCTGTTCATTTTCACAATAAAACGGACATTAATGTTACGGACAAATTCCCAAGGTAATAGGCGCAATTATTGTAATTTCGAGAAAGCTTTTTTTAAGAACTAAAAGCATTTGCTTTTATGACTATTATAATAACTGTGTTATTATGAGGAGTTTCAAAAGTTTTTACAATATAGGTTTTTGCTAATTAATATCTTTTCGTAATTGCATATTTTACTTACAGTTTTATGCAAAAAGGACAGTTCTCTTTTGAATAAAAAAGCTTTAGTAAAGCTAATAATATGCATCAGAACGTCCACAAAAGAGACCACATGCAAGAATTCATCATTTTTAAATATTTAATTGTTAGATACAGTAACAATACGGAATGAGTCTACTATAAAAGTATCATTCACTGAGTATATCTCGAAAACTAATTGTCACCCCAAATTTAAACGATCTTATTAACCGCCTTGGAGGTAGAACATCAAAAAATCATTTCAAAAATAAATAATATGACTTCAGAAATAGCGAATTTTTATATTGAATTTTCTTAAAATGTACGTTTATTTAAGATAAAGGTTCAGAGTCTAGAAAAACAGAAACGCGATTTCAAGATGGTATGTTTATGCTAAACCCATAACTCAAGAATAATATCGCGATCGATAGAGAATATATGTTCATGTTAAGAACATTTCTTACACTTACACTTGAAATTGAAGTAGGTACTAGGTAGTATTAATTTTACACACTTTTTATCAAAAGCACCAATTTTTACAATAAAGTTACAGAATCCATTCATTTTACACAGTTATTGCCTTTTATTTATTTAGCTACAATCAACAGGCAACAGCAACATTAGAAGTAGTAAGAGTTCCAATAATGATAGTCATTTGAAAATTTTTACATTATCATAATCTCTTAGCTCCTGCTCAATGATAGTCACCATCAACTTCCTTATTTTAAATGGAAAGTTATATTTTTTAATTCATTTTTGGATTACTAGAGTTATTTTAAGGTAGTTTTTATAATATCTTCACCAATCTAAATAGTTACTCATCAGTGGCGTACGATCCTTTAATATCTATGTATACAGTTAAAAAAAACGAGTCAATTTTATTGTTACTGTAACTATTGCAATTGGGCCGTAGGTCTAGGTTAGCCTAGGTGCAGGCAAACAAAATTACAATTCACAAAGGGCAAAAAGGTTTTACGCAGACAACACCCCTAAGGTCAAATTTTTGCAAGGAATAAAGCCAGATCAGTAGCCTCAAGTGCCATATTGCTCAAGATCTAGCAAATTTAAACCGCACTCGTTGACATAATTAGTGACCGCTGTAAAAATTTTATGGTGGCTACACATTTCGTAGATAAACTTATACTATATAGATAGTAGATGTTACAAAAAGTTAAAAGTATTATTCGTGCCAAACTGGTCAAAGTTGTTTGGAAGTGAAAGGAGGGCCTTTTTAGCACTTTCTGTAATTATTTAATATTTTCCTCGGTTTGATGCGTCGTTTAATTACATTTATTTTTTTGTTTTGCAAAGTTTATTCTTTGTTTTTGGATATTAAAGTTTTTGTAATAGTGGTTGCCCGCACCTAGAGATACAATCGTCATAGTAATAATGAATTGACCTGGTTTTTTAACTGTATACATAAGGCTATGTATACCTACTAATAAAAAAACATCTCTGTATACGTATTTGTTTCCCAGAACGATATTACAAAATAAATCCAAACAAGAAAATAAACTAGTTTAATATGAAGCTCAAAAACAGGCGTGAAAACTTAAAATTTTATTACAATCTATGTAAGCAGGGAAATATTCCAAATTCCAAACCAGGCATATTATAAAAAGCCTAGTCACATTGTAAATGTTTAGGCAAATTGAAAATTAATGAATCATTGCGACTGAAAATTTTAGGCGTATTATAAAACGCCTAACAAGTTTTCGTCTTAATGTAAAATGTTTTTAATGTTGTCCACTTAGAAAATGACTGATTACATTCAGTCGTTTTGAGAAATAATGAAAAAAACAATCAAACATTTTATAAATTTACACCTTCTATTGTAGTTAGGTAGTTTAATTAAAAAAAAACAGTAAAATGGCATTCCAAATTTGAAAAAATTAGACGACAAAAATCCTTTCATATCTCAAGAACTGTAAACATTCTGATAATGCAAGTTGGTATTTTCACTTATTTTGAGTTCTACTATCAATGCTATCACCCTCTGAAATATCTATTTGCACAACTATTAATTCACCCTGTAGTATTTTTTTATTTTGATAAATCAATATAAATAATATCTATAAATTTAATGTTCAAAGTGTAAATTTCAATAGTACTGACTTGCGCATTATAAAACGCCTAAATAATTCAGGTTCGTTTCAGTCGTGTTGTAAAATAACCATAGGTATTTTATAACAAGACGAAAACTGATTAGGCGTTTTATAATACACCTAAAATTTTCAGTCGCATTATAAAAAACTGACATTTATTCATTCATTTACAATTTGCCCAGTCGTTTACAATATGGCTAGGCTTTTTATAATTCGCCTAATTTTACTCTTAGCCTACGACATATCAACAACCATAAATTTCCAAACTGTTTAAAAATTTTTCGTGTGCTGCCAATCTATAAAAATAAGGGAGAAATGAATGACCCAAATAATTATAGACCAATTGCGATAATACCCATTTTTACAAAAATTATTAACTTGTTTTCCAATTTTGAACACACATTAAACAGATATAGGCTTTTTCTTTTAATTCTCCAAATGTGATTTCGAAATCTTTAAAACTAAGACAGTTACCGATTTTTCTGACAAAAATTATATTAAAATAACTCAGCTAACCCAAAAACTAACAAAAAAATGGAGTTTATTGGACGATTACAAAACAATCGCCCCAGCAATTAGATATATCCTGCCAACTGATTACAAGCACTTCAAGAAAAATTAAGAAAAATTCTAAAATGTTTTTATGTTTTAAGATATTTTTCTTAGAACTAAATTTTTTTGTTTGCGATGTAGTTTTTATATGACTACTTTGCTTTCATCAAAGAACAATTTTCGGTTTCATGAGCTTGGCGATTTACTAAGCAACTAACTGCTCTGGCAGCTAAGTTTTTTTTTGTAAAAAAAGATCTCCAATTAATGAGTGACTTAGAGAGAAGAAAAACTGGTTCTATGGGGAAACAAATATTTTTCAAAAAAAGAATTATAAAATTTTTTTCGATGAAAGACTATGTTTGGGTTAACTTACGTAATATTCTAATTAGAAAATTGATCTGCCAGTTAGTTGTTTCGCAAATAAAATGATTACAGATTTATCGTGGTGCAAGTTCAACATGATAAATAATTTATTCATAATTGAGATTATAAATAATTTACGAAGAACCAATGCTAAATAATAACAATAAACATGTTTTAATAATTTTTACATTAAATGCATTTGTATATCTGTTCGGTCCACAACATTATTACAACATAATAACTTGATGTCCTTCAGTGTTAATATTCACTTGTATTTATTTCGGACTAAAAGATATCTATCTTCATTTCAAGCACATTCCCCGATCGAAAATGAAGCTGTTTGTAATACTGTTTCTGCAATCGTTTTTTATATACTTAACAATAGGAACACCAGTTACAGGTAATTTTTGTTGTAACATATATTTTTCTTCTCTATATGATAGATTTTGATTTATCTTAGGTGACAGCAGTTGCGATGTCTACGGAACTTTGATCTACGAAGACTTCGGATGCACACCTGAACACGATAATGCATCCAAGTGTCCTTCACGTTTTTCTTGTAAAGGGCTTGAACCATCTAAAGATCAGTGTTATTTTCGTGGTAGAGCTTATCAAAATCGTGAAGAGGTCAACACTAGCTTATTACTTCCTTCATGTGAATCGAGTTGTTTTTGCCAAACCAACGAAAACAGGCATTTTACAAAAGCAATGTTTCCTATTAGTTCTAAAAATTCTTTTATAGAGCTAGATTCACTTGTGCAATTACGGAGTGTGCGGAAGAGCTAGGAAGGCCCTTCAAAAAAGGCTGTTATGGAAAATACACGTTGGATAGTTGCTGTTCAGTGGGCGAAGTTTGTCGTAAGAATATTTTCGCAATTTTTTTTCATCCCGTTACTAAATTTTGAGATGATGTCAGGGTGACCCAGGGGTGCGTAATCGGTCTATAATTTTTTTGCTATTTGAAATATTGCTATGCTATTTTTATTATACGATAGATCGACTTAAAGTTCACAAACTAAAAATATTTTTATTATACACAGGGTGTTGTATATAGGGTGGTAAACCAAAGTTATATTTTTTAAATGAAACACCCTACATATTTTTGCATAATTGGACTCTACGCAAAAAATAACGTAATTTTGTATAAACTTTTATGGGTTTATCTTTTTTCGTCTCGGAATTATTCAAATTTTCGTTATAAAAAAGACCAATTTTTGAAAAATCACTCCGAAAAATGTACAACAACAGAAAAACTCAAAAAGTTGAATAACTCATTTTTTCAAATGAAACACCGTGTATTTCTTTTCATGTATCAATAATAGTTTTGATAAGTATTCTAACAGTATGCGGTTTGCATAGCAAATTTAAAATATTTTAATAAAAACACGTGTAAAGAAATACATGGTGTTGCATTAAAAAAATGAGTTAATTTAACTTTTTGCATTTTGGTACACCTTGCACATTATTTGTAGGTTTAAAGTTATATAAAGTTACATTATTTTTTTGCTTAGAATCCAATTATGCAAAAACATATAGAGTGTTCCATTAAAAAAAACTTTGATTCTCCAGTCTGTATACAACTCCGTGTGAATAACAAAAATATTTTTAGTTTGTGGACTTTCAAGTCGATCTATTGGATAATGAAAACAGCATAGCAATATTTAAAACAGCAATAAAGTTATAGACCAATGGGTCACCCTTTATGTACTCAGTGTAACTAAATTATTTTCAAAATGACTGAACTTCCGGAACGATGCGAAACTGGCGCCGAATTTAAAATTTTAAATAGCAGTAACCACCTATTTTTATTGCATTTTTTTTGAAACTGACTAAAATGTACAGTCGAACAAAATGAAAATGAGGCGACAATAAACCAGCCCCTGTTGAGAAGTAGTTTCAAGATAAATTTCTTATGGAGCAGGTTTACAGAAGCAAAATTAAAATTTAATTCAGACTTTTACTAATAAGAATTATGTTGCCATTTATTTTGTATTCACAAACATTTTGCATTAATAATAAAATTGACAAATAACAAATCATTAATAATTGTTTTAACTCTTAATCAAAATAAATTTAATTAACGTAATTTTTGAACGAAATACGCGTTCCCTATTTTTAACTCGATTTTATGTAAAACTCGTTAACGATCGAAGCTAATTGATTTGTTTACTCTTTTAAAAAAAGTGAGAAAAAATAGGAAAATGTATACATAATACGTTATGTGAAGTCTAAAATTGTTTAACTTCCATAATTTGCTGCGCTGCGCTCACTCGTTTTGGTAATTGCAGGGTGAGTTATTGATATGAGCGTGCTCTATCAATGACTATCTATGAAAAAAAAACGCCAGCACTACCAGAGAAAATATGAAAGAAAGATAAATTAATTTTCACAATAATATCAAATCGTGACGAACGAGTACTTTAAATATTTTGACATTAGTATACAGAATATATTGTTTTTCACAGCACGCTACATTAGTATCCAAGAGATTTTGTGTGCATTTTTCAGAAAAACCTTAACTCCTTAACTATCAACTTTTGGAAAAAAACTTACGAGGTAAAAAAGATGTAAAATAAAACGGCGCTATTTAAAAAAAATCTAATTATGGTCCCTCAAAGTTTACCAAAATAAGTGTGTCAAGGTGATGCTACAGTGCAAATGGATGTTGTTGTCACCAAAAGATACCTCAGACATTTGTTTAACCACGGACAAAGTTCCAACTTGATATCCCAAAAACCAAGGGCACTGCGATTTTTTAATAATGTGCCTGCAGACGCACAAAATTATAGAAAAAATTAAATAACTTCTGAACGGTTAAAGTAAATTGCAAAACTAAACTGATTTACAAAGCCTAAAAAAGTGCAAATTTAAATATGTACAAATATACAGGAAATGCCATTTAAAAAAACTATGTTAAAAGCTGCACTGTAAAAATCAAACACCCTGTATAGGGCAAAATAATTTTAGAACGTGCACTTTGACTTTTGTGCCATTTGATTCATTTCGATATCTTTGACAGTGTAGGTACAATTGAGCACGCCCATATCAATGACTCACCCTGTATAATGCTTGGTAAATAAAATCTGTCTTTTTATGACTGATTACGTAAATAACTTCTTCAGCTCCGTTTGATGATGATGCAAAATGCGTAGTGGACGGTGAAGAATACAAAGAGGGTCAAGAATTTTTTCCTAAAAACACCTGTTTGCAATGTGTGTGTCAAAAAGGCTTCAATGGTAAGTTTGAAGCACCGTTTTGTCGCAGAAGATGGTGTGGTGTACAACTTCGATCTAGTGGAGTCCACAGTCAAAATTCTTGCGCCCCATTCTACAGTCTGGATTCGAATACACAACAGGATCAGGTTTTGTGTTGTCCCAATGGCTGGCTTTGTCGTAAGACGACAGTAAACGTTGCAAGTGTTGTTCTTTTAATTTGTTACTTTTTTCAGCTGATGGTTCCGAAGTTATTACGGGTGAAGAGAAGTCAGGTAAAACGTTATAAATACTATTTTTTCGGTTAAAAAAATTACTGGTTTTAGAACACTCGTGTAAATTTGGAGATAAAATAGTTAAAGTTGGACAATCCTTTGAGAGAAATAATTTCACGGATAGTTATGGAAGACATGCTGAGAAAGTAAAATGCGAATGCGTTATTCCACCTTTAGTAAAGTGCACAGGCGCTTTAGTAACTGATACTACTCGTTAAACTTTTCAGTTCCAGAATTATTTCTAGAAACATGATTAAAAAATAATGGGTTTGTAATTAAAATCGAGATTAAAATAGATATTATGTACTGTGTTTTAAGTGTTTTGTTTTTTTCCTTCCTTCCTTCCTTCCTTATTTTAAGTCTTTTCCACTAATTTTGTGAACCAGTTTCTCTAATATTCTATTTTAATTATTTAACTGTTTTTTGTTTTTGTCTATGAAATACAGCAAGTCACAGCCAGTTGATGAAGTTAGTGATTTAAATTTTCAAATAATGTGTTGGTTAAAAGGGTCGAGGCTGAAAATGAGAAATAATGTTTTGAAATGATTAATAGTATATTATGAATATTATGATACGAGTTTTATAAGAGGCATTTTGTCGCACGCACGAATTTAGGGCACGACGAGCGCAGCGAGGAGTGTCATAATACAGTAAGTGCGACAAAATGCCTTTTATACGAGATATCATGCAGTATTTTTTCTACTTCGCACTTTTTGTACCAAAAAAATTAATTTCGAAATTTAGGGAATTTTGTTGCTGTTGACAACATTTACGCGCAGGCAGTGAAATGAAATTAATAATTTGGACCGTCATTAGTTTATTCGTACAAATGTATTCTGAAAGTGTCCAAGATGTTTTGCAATGTATCCCTTAACAAATACGGGCTTTTGTGGTAAATATGTGGAATTTGAAAATTAGCCTAAGGATAACGAGATCGCAAATTACTTACTTGCACTGGCTTTTAAAGTTATGTTTGTACATTACTTGAAAGGTGTTCGAAAGGGCCACATATCAGGAATAGTACAAAAGCCTCTGAAGGTTCAGATTTGATTAATTTGATTAAATTATGCACTTAAAACAGGTGCCGATTGACACTGACAGTTCTCTCAGATAATTGTCAAAAACTAGGTTGTCAACATTATCCAACTAAATTATCCTAGTTTTTAGTGACATTATTATAGCACTCCGTTGGATATTATGATACGCGAATCGCGTATTGTAATGACCTCAATACAAAATCGAAGTAGAAAAAGATTTTTATTGGAAACGGTTAGTTAGGACAAATAACAAATAAAAAATAACAAATTAAACAAATTCTTCGTGACGTTCCGCCACTTCTAAACAAAATTAAAAAAAATGTGAATTTTATTGAAAATTTTTGTTAATTATTCAATTGGTACAAAATAGACTTTAAATTATTAAGTTAACTATGACTAGTTAATTAGCTAGTTTCTATAACTATCTTTCTATCTCATTTTGTTTAGAATTCCATTTAAAATTAATGAATAAAACTAAAAATTAATTAATTTTTTTTTGATTATTGTTAACAATTTTTAAGAAATATTTACGTCTCTGCATTAAAAACACAGCTACTAATAAATAACACGCAAAAATTAAAATAGTATATTATTATACGAGTTTTATAACACGTTCTATTGTGGCACGAGTGGTTTTGGAGCACGACGAAAGAGTGCTCCAATAGAATGAGTGCCACAATTAAGTCATGTAAAACGAGTGTAATATACTATTTTTTCAACTTAATATTTTGTTGTATGTTTTTGTTTAGTTTAACTTATCAAAATCTGTTCCAACTATTTCCTTTTAATTTTGTTAATTATTCGGGCTTTATCAATAAACGACTTGACGCTATTGACAGATCACACACTAAATTACAGTGATGACATCCAACCCAGCACTGATACAACTCCTAAAAATTTACTAAATGGAGTTGCACAAAAGTTCTCTTTGTGAAACTACTTTCAGTGTCACAATGAACAATTTGTGAAACCAAAGTAGAAAAATGTTATTTTTGAATTTTAAATTAGGTAATTTTTTAAGTGGATTTATTTAAGTATAAAACTCAAAAACGTGTTTACAAGCTTGAAAAGAAGCAGGAATATCCAAAACCTTACAAAATAAAAAACAAACTAATTTTTAGCGAATTTTTTATTAGCTGAGAAAGGTAGGATTGAATTGACTAAAATATGATAAAATTAAAAGCAATTTTGAACAAATTTGATAGATTTTCAGCCAGTTTTAGAGCAATTTTTCGAGAGATAAACAAAGTAGTAGAATAAATTCACAGAAACAATCCTTATAATCACAGTAACGATGGTTTTTAACCAATAATTTGATTTAACCAAAATTGGTAAAACCGAGCCTTTGTGTGTTAAAGACCACTCAAGAAAATAAATCCCAAATCACAATTTTTAGCCTCATTTTGTTGATTTTCTAGACTGAAAAACGTACTAAACACTCGAAAAAAGCAAAAATTATGCAACTTTTGACTTAATTCACTGATTTTTCTATTTTTTAAACTTAAAAGCTCAGCTGGGTTTACAATCTGCTCATGCAAAAGAAGCAAAAATAAGACAATTTTGGATTTAAATTGATGATTTTTCGATCTCTTTCAGCATAATCTCAACAAAGTAAAGTTTTCTAAAACATACTTAAATGGTCGAGAAATGCAGAAATAACATTACCTATTTTTAACCAGAGCTGGTTATTGCATTCTGATTGAAAGTTGGGTAAAATAATATAATTTCACCAACTTTTAGCAAAATTCTTCTAAAATAGGCTTAGTTTTTATTTCAAAAGCGGGTTTAAAAATTCGAAAATTTCACAATTTATATACAATTTTCAGTATTGTTGAAATTTCGGTTTGTTTTACAAAATTTTGAGAGAATATTTCTTTGTTCGTTGTATATCGTATCAAAACATTCGGAAAAAGAAAAAAGAATGGTATTATTCTAAGAAATTCAGTGATTTTTCACTGTATTGCTCCCAAAACAAAGAAATTAAAATAAATCTTCAAACACAAATTCTTGAAAAAAAGATTATTTTCGACTAAGCTTCATAGTTCTTTAACTTAATTTTGAAGAAATTCCGCTCAAAAACGAAACAAATCAAATAAAGTTTTAGATGATCTTGTAAAGTAAAGTTCAAACACTAATTAATCCTGCGAAATAAGCAAAATTAACATTAAACAAGCAATTTCTTCAAAAAAAAAGTCAAAAACAATACCACATTTTCAGCCTATTTTGGTGATTTTATAACTTTTAACGAAATTTTGGGAAACAATTAGGTTTCTGTTTTTGGCTGGAAATGTGCTAAAATAGTGTAAAAACCAGGTGTTAGTGGTAGTACTATAGACTTAGTTTGGTGCATTTTCGGTCTTTTCAAGCGAAATCTCACAAAAAATGTTTGGAATTAATACTTTTGACCAAAATTTGATTTGAAAAAATTTTGTACAATGATCGAGCCAAGTCGAATAAAATATGCAAAATTTAATCAATTTCGAAGTAATTTCGTGAGAATGTAACGGTAACAAAATTTGGTGTTTTGTTTTTGCATAATTTTACTTATTGTGTGGATTTTATAAACCAAGTAGAACAGGCAAGAATAAAATTAACTTCAATCTAATGTAATGAATTAATAATTTGTAAACAATCTATTTAAAATATTTTTATTTGTCATTTGTCCCAAACAACCAGTTCAAGCGGTAAATTTTGTGTAGGTATTATAATTAGTTTTTGAGATATAAAATACAAACATGCTTTTAGAAGACTCAGCTTGTATATATTTTTACCATTATTGTGTCCATTTTTGTATCGATCTCATTTTAATATGTACGTGAAAAGGAAGTTAAAAATATGCTATCAAAAATTCAACATTGAACATTTCTAAGTTTCCACGGAAAATCTTCCTTTAATTATTAATTTCCCTGAACTCACATGTCGAAGCAACACAAACGTGTAATTTTGTCATAATTTTGTAATAATTCTGTACACTTCATCAGTGTATAAAAGAAATTCCCTAAGACAAAACTTCACCATGAGCTGCCATGTCTCGTAACTTACTGTACTATTTGTTACTTTCAAACTTGTATCTTTCAAAATTACAAAACTTAGCCGAAGTAAAATTAATAGCTAATTATGTGAAAAAGCAAGAATATCCCCAACACGTGACCCTATTCACTTGTTGGAATAAACGTAAGTCATTAAAACAAGAAAAAGTAGCAAAATAATTCGTTTTTAGGAACAATATTAACAGTATACAAACAGCTTGCAGAGAAAAAAATTGTTTTAAACGTGCTCACAAATCATTGGAAAATAAATCAAACCAAACTTTCACAACACACATTTCTAGTCGGTGACACATTGTGTCCACAATTTAATTCACTCCTCAGTCACGTAAGTAAATTTTTTTGTTACCAAAATTCACAACAAACTTTAGGCCAAATTATTACAAGCTCCAAATAAATGGCTAGTCTTCGATCAAAATTCTACTGTAAATACAAATGATCTGCTCTTGGACAGCAACTTTGCAGTGGCTTCGCAAATTTCAAACGGTCGGTTTCATCTAAAACTGTGCTACAAACGTGCACCAAATGAAACAATCAAGTTTAACGAAATTGGAGTTTTTTCGAATGGTTTTGAGTATTATAATCACTTTATACCTACTCGAAACCGTTCAGATCTAAGTGGTGTAAACATAACGGTTTCGTATGTGGTCACTAAACCGGATTATCCATTTGATGTTGAAGATTATCGATTTAGACACCTTGAAGCTTTTAGTAAACTTAGTTATGCTATGGTTTATCCCATGCTTGAGATGTTGAATTGTACGAAAAAATTTATACAACGTTCCTCATGGGGTTATAAAGGGGCAAACGAAACGCAGTTTGTTGGAGGAATGTTTGGTGATATTCAAAACGGTACTGCTGAGATTGGAGGTACTGTCTCCTTCTACACAGTTGACCGAATGAGTGTTGTTGACTATCTTTCGGTAACAACACCAAGTGATTTAAAATTTATCCTAAGAGCACCGCCTCTGTCTTACGTAAACAATCTCTTCACTTTGCCTTTCGATACAAAAGTTTGGTACTGCCTGTACTTCATTGTTGGAGTTACAGTTTTAATTTTGTATGTAATTGTTCGCTGTGAAAGTACGTACGAAAACGCCTTAGAAAGACGAAACAACATTGACAACATCAAACCAAAATTCTTCGATGTTGTTATGCTCCAAATTGAAGCCATAACCCAGCAAGGATCAGAAAACGAACCCAAAACAATGTCTGGACGAATTGCCGTTTTTATCGTATTCTTAGTCTTGATGTTCTTGTACACTTCGTATTCAGCAAACATTGTTGTGCTTTTACAATCAACGTCCGCAAACATCAACACATTACAAGACTTGCTCAACTCAAAAATAACTTTAGGGGTTGAAGATGTGGTTTACAGCCACCATTATTTTGAGGTAATCCATGTTTTCAAGATTTTTGACTTCAATTATTAAATTTAGACGCAAACCGAATTTACGAGAAAATCAATTTATGAAAAAAAAGTCGCTCCCAAGAATCAAAAATCGAATTTTATGACGACAGAAATGGGGATTGAAAAGATGAAAGATGAGTTTTTTGCCTTCCATGTTGAAACAACAGCTGGATACAAACAAATTATGGATACGTTTCAAGAACATGAAAAATGTGGTTTGATTGAAATCGATTATTTGAATGTTTTGTATCCAAGTATTACGATAAGGAAAAATTCGCCCTATAAAGAGATTGTCAAAGTTAAGTGAGTAATTTAAGTAATGGTACAGAATGGTAAAAATCGCATTATTTTAGTTTTAGAAAAATCTACGAAAGTGGGATACGTCATCGGCAATTGAACCGAATTTACTATAAGAAACCACACTGTGTGGGCAAAGGAGGTAGTTTTAAAAGCGTCGGAATTGTCGACATTTATTTTTCTGTAGAAATTTTTGCTATTGGATGTTTTATGGCATTATGGTTGTTATTGCTTGAAGTATTATTCAAAAAGAAAATCAAATTTCTAGTGCAGACAACACTTTCAAGAGATAATTTATAACCAACAAACAAGCAAACTAAACTTCAATTTTTTTATTTCCTTGAAGTAGATGCAGGCTGAGTCTGTTATAAGTACCAATTTTTTTAGTTTATCTACTGGGTGTTAGGGAATGGTCTCCCAAGAATTTTAGGGTGCGTTTATGAAGCAAAATGTGTCGAAAACCTTTATACAATTTTTTGATAAAACAAATTAAAAAATATAAACGTGACATTAGTCGCGAAAGTTTGTCAGAAAATAATTATTGTTCGTTTTTTTGTTGCTAACTAGCAAACTCTTCTTAACAAATCGATTACTTGTATTCATTAACTCAACAATCAAATTATACAGAAGCTCTCAAACATTGGGTCCGATTTTAAATTAGTTATTTTTGTGTAAACCATTCATGTAAGGAAAAAATGATATAAAGGTTTTCGCTCCCATTTTGCCTCATAGACTCATCTTGAAATTCTTGGGAGACCATTCCCTAACACCCTGTATAATAATAATAATAAAAGAGAAATGAGCGTTTTTGTGAATTTATTTTCTTTATGCATAGGATTTTTTTCTACACTTTGTTATAATGAATAATTATTTGCATCATCAGTTATGAAAATTCGATTTTGTTTAACAAGCATAATGTTTGCCAAATCAAGTGAGCGCACCGAACAAGTTTTGCAAATTATACGAGTTAAACAATAATAGGCTTTTAATAACATATTACGTACAAAAGTTTGTATTACCACAAATTTTATTAAAAAAAGATTAAGTAGGGTCGATCGTCAGTAGCTACGAAATTTGATATTTAGTAATGAAAAATTAATTGATTAATTGAAAAACGGGTTTTATTATTTCTAATGGCATTCGGAAACTAATTCAAATTAGGTTGATATCTCTTTCTATTCGTACATTTGGCAAAGGTCAAATTAAACTCTAATTTGCGATAATTAGAATTAGAATACAACTAATTATGCACTACAAAATCTGAGATATAACAAACAAACTTTTTTTGGGTTTATTGGTAATAATTTTACATAAAGTAACATTTAGGCCGTGTTTATTTTATAATGTCAATGAAATAATATGTAAAAATAATAAAAAAAAATTATTTCAGTGATTTAATTTCAATTTATTTGAACTTAATGTTCACGTACCTTAAGAATTTGTAAAAAGATTCTGTAAAAAAATCATATGAATAGAGAAAAAAATATTTAATAGCAAACACTCATTTCAGTGTACTTATTAATTTTTGATGTACAATGAAAATAAACTTTATTAATCAGACTCACACAGTATCATAAGTTCTACGAAACCAGTGCAAAAATTATGTTTTCAGCTAAAATAAAGAGCGCGGAATTACTTTAAGGCATTTTCAAATTCATATTCATATTCATATTCATATTCATATTCATATTCATATTCATATTCATATTCATATTCATATTCATATTCATATTCATATTCATATTCATATTCATATTCATATTCATATTCATATTCATATTCATATTCATATTCATATTCATATTCATATTCATATTTTTTATTTACCAATTTTTGAAGAACTTGGATCTGACAAAGCAAATTAAGTTGCGAACAATCTAATTAAATTTTCTTGCAAAATCACCCCTTAACTCAATCACAACCCTCATTTTAGAAAACACGATTTTTTGAAGAATTCCGATCTGACAAAGCAAATTGAGTCATGCCAAAAAATTTCTCATTTTTCGTTGAATAAAACTGCTCAATCAGATTCTCTTGCAAAATCACTCTTTAATACAGCTTTTTTACACTTAGCAAATGTGATCTGTTATACTTGCTTGCAAAGTTAACATAACCACAAATCCACAACCCTTGGTTAAAATTTTATAATATGAGAAAGGATAAATAAAACAAAGTTTAAAAACCCGACACACCAAACCTTTTCAACCACAAAGGGGTCATCCTCAGGTGTGTTGTGGTTGAAATGCGTTGTGTTTCAAATAAAGGTTTGGTGTGTTGGGATTTTAAACTTTGTTTTATTTATTTTCTGTTAGGTTAGTTGTAAATAGACCATTCAACCTTATAACTGTTTATTGACTAACATCCCGGAGCATTGAGGGTGCGTCCAGGCCCCTTCTGCGACATAACCTAACTAACTCACTCTGCCAAAAAACCCCCCTCCAACTCCCGTGTCGCCCACGTGAGAGTTGCCAACCTAACATCCCCCCTTTTAAATACAAAACTAAGCTAAATATGAAACTAACTACCTGAGGTATCAAAATATACATATTTCAATAACAATAATAATCTTGGTATCTTTTGGGTCTTCTGATTGGTCTTTTCTTTGGTTCCTCTGATTCGTCTGGTTGTTCTGGGTCATGTTCGGGTTCATTATTTCTGTCTGGTAAGGGCTGAAGATGTCTTCGATTTCGTCTGACGCAACCGCCGTCAGTCTCGATCAAATATGACCTTGGTTCTTCACATCTGCGTTGTACTTCTCCCTCCTTTTGCATATTTATGATCCATACGCGATCACCTTCTTTTAGATTTTTCTCTTCTTTTGTTACTCGGTGTCGTTTGTCGTAGTTGGACTTCTGTTCTGCTTGATTGTTGATTAACGTTTGTCTGACAGTGTCATGGTCGATAGTTGCAGGTTTTAACCCTGAAGGTAACCTTGGCAGTCTGTCTCGAAGGTTTCTGCCAAAGAGCAGTTGGGCAGGTGACAATCCACATTTAGTAGGTGTATTGCGGTAGGTAAGAAGTGCAAGATATGGATCTTCATTTTTCCTCAATATCGTTTTGAGCAGCTTCACAGCACTTTCGGCTTGTCCATTTGACTGTTGGTAATGGGGACTACTGGTAATTAACTTAAATCCATATTTTCTGCTGAAAGTTCTGTATTCGTGACAATCAAATTGTTTGCCATTGTCGGAGCGGACAACTTCGGGTATACCATGTCTAGCAAACATTTCTTTGAAGGTCTCGATAACAACTTTGGCTTTGGTGGTGCGAAGTTTTCTGATTTCAGGATACTTGGAATAATAGTCCTGTACCACTAAGTAAGTTGACTCATGATATTCTGCGAGGTCGGCACCAATTGTTTGCCACGGTCTAGATGGAACTTCGGATGGTAACATGGGATCTACCGTTGGTCTGCGTAGTTTGATGCAAATTTCACATTTCCCGACGACTTCTTTAAGCTCTCTTGTGATACCTGGCCACCACACAGTAGCTTTGGCCCGGTCCAAACATTTATTAATACCGAAGTGTCCGTCATGGAGCACATAGAGGCACTTCTTCTGAAGAGGACCAGGAATGACGACTCGGTCTTTGTAGCAAACAATGTCATGAGCGATGCTTAAGTCTTGTTGATGAGAGAAGAATTTACTGACTAACGGGTCGCTTTTGTGTTTCTGTGGCCAACCATTTTTGACGTATTCTTTGAGTTTGCTGTACGTTGGGTCCTTGTTTTGGTAAGACTTGATTTCTTCCGTTGAACAAATTTCTGTAACGACCTCACGCATCACGAAATTGATGTAGAGATTTTGAATGTCTTCTAGAAGTGGGTCTTGGTGTCGAATTCTGCCTTGGATTGGTGCTCTGGATAATGCATCGGGAACGAAAAACGTTTTACCTGGAACGTATTCTATAGTATAGTTAAATTTCAATAACCGCATGCGAAATCTTTGTAGCCTGTTGGATAGTTTGTTGAGCTCTTTGGTGGCCAAAATTACTGTTAACGGTTTATGGTCGGTATGAATTTCAAAATGAGCGCCCAGTAAGAAATTTTCGAGTCTTTCACACGCCCATGTAATGGCGAGAGCTTCCTTTTCAATTTGAGCATAGGCTTGCTCGCATGGTTCGAGGGTACGCGAACAAAAATAAGTAGGTTTCCAATTTCCGTCACTTTGTAACTGTTCTAAAACGGCACCTAAACCAAAAGACGATGCGTCTGCCGACACTCGCGATTTTTTGTCCGTGCTAAACTTGGCTAACACGCGCGATGATGCGATTTCACTTTTAAGTTTTTCAAAATCCGCTTGATGTTTATCTGTCCATACAAACTGTTTATCCTTGTGCAGTAGTTCACGTAATGATTGGGTTTTTTTCGAAGTATTAACGATAAATTTTGAGACATAGTTAACCATGCCGAGGAAAGTTCTAACTTCGGTTACCGACGATGGCGCGGGATAATTATTAATGGCTTCAACGCTTTTGGGATCGGCTTGAACACCATTTTCGGATATTAAGTATCCTAAATATAAGGTCTTGTTCGTTTTAAATTCACATTTGGATTTGTTTAAAGTCAAGCCGTGATCCGATAAGAGTGTTAACACTTTGTTCACGTTTGTGTCATGGTCAGCTTCGTTGCGGCCTGTGATGAGGATGTCATCAGCATGAACATGGACGTGTTCCATTTTTAATTTGCCGATTACGCCGCTGATGGTTTTTTGGAAAACTTCTGGTGCTGAGGTGATCCCAAATGGAATGCGTTTGTAGACATACCTGCCAAATGGTGTGAGAAAACAGGTATATTTGCGCGATTGCGGTGAAAGTTTAAGCTGCCAAAAGCCACTGGAAAAGTCTAACTTGGTAAACCACTTCGCGTCTTTCAGTTTCGAAATTGTCTCATCGACCGACGGTAATTGGTACAGTTCGCGATTAACGCACTTGTTTAGCTCGGTGTAGTCTGAACACACGCGAATTTTTCCGTTCTTTTTCGCTGCAATAACCATAGGTGCACACCACTCAGTAGGTTCATTAATGGCTTCTATAACGTCTTCGCGAATCATCTTGTCCAGCTCCTTTTTTACTACATCCATCATGGGGAGTGGAATTCTTCTAGGCGTGTTTAAGGTCCAAGGTTGTGCGTCTGATTTTACTTCAATTGTGTACTCAAAATTCTTAAGAGTTCCCAAGCCTTTGAACACCTCTGGATATTTCACCATCATCTTATGTTGGAATTTTTCATCAGCTTTTCTGCTAGTTACATGTCTAATAACACTGTCACTCGCAACGAGTTCTTTGCCAGTCCATTTGATCATGTCTAGTTTTTGTAAGGCTGGTCTTCCCAGTAAGTTATCTGGTGTATCAACGACGAAACATCTAACATTTTCTATCTTATTTTCCCATTTAAGAGGAACTACTATCTCTCCCTTTATTTCCAATTTTCTCTGGTTTCCTTTTCCGGGTCCCAACAGTGTTGTTTTTGTTCTTTGTAACTTTACTTTCCCCTGAAGTTTATCTTTGAATTCTTTGCTAGATATTATGGTTTCATCGGCTCCGGTATCTATTTTGAATACAATGTTTGTATTAAAAATTTCCGCTACCGCTTCCCAAGGTTTGTCCAACTTTACTCGATTAATATTGATAATCTCCCTACAATCATAGCTCGAATCATAGCTATCATCAGTATCATCTGATATTGAGGTTTCAGATTCCACTGCGTTTACGTTCTTTGTTTTACATCTGGATGCAAAATGGCCTTTAAAGTTACATTTATGGCACGTTTGTCCATTGGCTGGGCATTCCATCCTGTTGTGTGTGTTCGAATTTCCACACCTTATACAACCTTTAAATTTATGTTCACTTTGTTGCTTTCCATCTTTGCTCCTGCGCTGTTTTCCTTCATATTTCACGGATTTATGGTTAAATTTCTTGGCTTTGTCTCTAGCTACTCTGTTTACCGTTTCCTCTCTCACTCTTAGTTCTCTGTTTTCGGTTCTAATCCTCTCCACTTGAGTTATTTTGTCAATTGCTGTTTTAAGTGTCAATTTGTCATTCATTTGTAGATTTTCCGACAATTTTTCATCACGAATTCCAACAACTAATCGATCTCTTATGAGTTCCTCCTCCAAATCTCTGTAATTGCATGTTTTGGCCAAGCTTATGACGTCAGCGATGTACGTTTGGGCGTCCTCACCTTCCCTTTGGTCACGTCTGTTAAACTTAGCTCGTGCGTAGATTGTATTAGGAGTGTCTTTGAACTCGTTATCAAAGAATTCTTTCAGCGCTTTGTAACTAGGAAAATCGGTTTCCTGTTTCTGCTTAGCCTCCATAAACTTTGTAACTTTCGCCCCCATATGCAACAATAAACTATTAATTTGCTCTGCTTGTGTGCTTTTGTCTAGTTTTGTTGCTGTTCTAAAACGTTCATAATGTGTAATCCACACTTGCCAATCTTCTTTTTCGAATGAAAATTTCTCCGGAATCGGAATGGAGTTGCTGAAGACGATGCTACTCGTTGGAGCCTGCTTTGACGGTGTGTCACTCGCCTGAACCCGGGCCTGTGCTTGTGCCATGAGATCCGCATATTTTTGCTCCAACTCGGCCACTTGTGCCTGAAGTGCATCCATCGTGATAGTTGTGGTGGTTTTTACACTCACAATTTGTAACACGAGCGGGATTCGGATTTTAAAACACTGACACCATGTTAGGTTAGTTGTAAATAGACCATTCAACCTTATAACTGTTTATTGACTAACATCCCGGAGCATTGAGGGTGCGTCCAGGCCCCTTCTGCGACATAACCTAACTAACTCACTCTGCCAAAAAACCCCCCTCCAACTCCCGTGTCGCCCACGTGAGAGTTGCCAACCTAACATTTTCCACGCCAAGAAAATCCAACAAGAAGTATGAGAAAGGATGTAGAAATAAAACTGTAAAAACAGATTAGTGTGATTTATTTATATACATTTTACAAACCAATATGATTATTTTGATTGTTGAAATAATGATAAAATTGAAAAGAAACAATACAACATAACAATAAAAATTGATTTTAAAGAAAATTAAAATTAATAATTTAAAATTATTTAAAATTTCTTAATTATTAACCATTGCTTGCTTAAAGAGTAAAAACCAAATCGCTTTAAAGCGCACTCAGTATACACCATACAGCTCAGGTCAGGTCAGGTCAGGTCAAGATGTCTTACTCTGGCGAGAAAAAATGATCTTTTTGTGACAGTCTCGTTGAAATAAGTTGATAAGTTTCATTATCAATCCAATTTTTAATTTTTTCAGTTTGAAAGATAAATTGTTACTAACTAAAAACCATACATTACCTTCTATTGTCATTACAAATAATATTCAATAAAATCACTATTTTACAATAAAAATAAGACACTTTGGAACACGAACATAAAACTGCGTTTTCTGTTGACTCCAAACGTTATTTATTATATTTAACATATTAAGTAGTGCATCGATTTATATTTGTTTTCGTTTTGTTTTCATAAAAGTGATGAGGTAATTTTACAAATAACCTAACATAAATTATTTATTATTAGATACGATAGTTTAAATTCTCTTTTATTTTGTCTCAATTTAGGCAATGAATATTTTTTATGATTTCGGATAAACAATAAATGATTAAATTTATCGCTTGACCCAATTTCATTTTTTTTTCACTAATCTTTTTGTGTAATGGTTATAATTTTGTCAAATCCAATGTAGCCAAAAAATGAGTAGTCGGTCAAAGATGAATATTGTGGTTGCACTATTTCCTCTACTCTTGTTTTTAAGAATGAATGGCCAGTTGCTATTTTGGGTTGACAAAATCAAAACTAAAACCAAGATAAAATACTTGGAAAAATGTAATGTAGTAATTTGCACATATCAGATATTGTTCATGTGCTACGCCGTCAAAGATTTGTTGCAATTTGTTGAAATGGCATCACATGGAACGATAATGGATATGGTCTATGTTGTAGTATTTTACATGACGATAGGATCCATAGTTTTTGTAAACTATTTTGTGGAAACACTTCGTAACGGAAAACTATTGAAATTACTCCAAAATTTTTATACAGTTGATAAATTTTTGCGAAGGAATAATATACACTTGGATTATAAAAAAATACGAAATTACTCGACACTCATAATTGCACTGGAAGCCACTTGTTACATTTATTTTCATTTCTTAACAATACAGAGATTCTGGCTTGTGGGCTTAACAAACATTCAATTAGGTTTCCTGTTTGTGTATTACTACGGAGTACACATGATGCAGGTTTCAATGACTGCAAAAACTTACACTCTTTTCGCAATTATTGATAATATCTATTACCACATAAATAAAAAAATCGAACACTCTGATTTAACCGTTGAATTAATTTCGACTTCAAGAATAATCTATTATAATGTTTACGAACTGGTCTTGGAACTAAATCAAGTGCTTGCAATACAATTGGTGGTGCCGTTTTCAGTTACATTTGTGATGGTCATTTTTCATATTTATTACGAAGCTGTTACTGCTAGCGACATTACGATGCTCATATGGTCAGCTACCATCCTTACAAAAATTATGTTAGTTATTGTGCAAATAGAAAAAACAGTGCTTTCAGTAAGTATTTCTAATTGTTTTCAATAACTGCACTTGATATTTTAGGCAAATCGTGTCAAACAAACTATAGTTAAATCATCAATGACTAAAGACAAATTGGTCAAACGAGAAGTACAAAAAAGCGATTTTACGTAAGATGGAACGACAGCATTTGCCAATATCAAGGCAATTATTTCAACTAATCAAAGTGGCCTAGGGCAAAATTAAATTGGCAGCATTGTATAATGTAAACACAGAAGACGTGTGATGTGTCAATTTACATATCTTCTCTATATTATTCAGTTGTAATTAGATTGGCAACACTGTAGAGAGAGTAAATGTGCAACTTGCCAATTTTTATATCTTATGTATATACTATAAAATAGCCCAATTAAATTGGCATCATTGAATTTTGCAGGTAGACAGTATCTGAGATACGACTTACTAATTTCATTTAATTAAAATTAGCAAAATTAATTTGGCAACACTAACTAATGTACGGCCGGAAAATCTGAAACTTGTCCACTGTTACATTTTTCGTATGTTCTGCAAATGGCCCGCTGTGATATTAAATTTAAATTAGCATATGATGTCTTCGAAATTAAGTTGGCAACACTGAACAATGTATAGACAGAAAATGTAAAACTTGCTCATTTTAATATCTTTTTTATGTCCTGTAAAATAGCTCACTGTTACGTTACATTGGTAACATAAGAGTAAAGTAGTCACAGTGTTCAAAATTTTTTTATTTTTTCCGCAGATTCTATAAAATAGCTCAATTAAATTGGCAACATTAAATAATTTGTTTAAAATTAAGGTAGGAACACTGATTGATGCAGAGACAGAATATTTAAAACGTGTCTTGTGATTTTGAAATTAAGTTGGCAGCATTATATAGTGTAGTGAAAAACAGCTAATACTTGCCAATTTTCATACCTTCTGGGTGTTCTGTCAATTTGGTAACACTGAATAATATAGTGCTAGAACACATTAGTTTGCATATTTTTTGAATATCCTCTAAACGAGTTTTGATTTTGAAATTAAGTTGCCAATGCTGAACAATGAAGAGGCAGAAATCAAGAGACGTACTAATTTTCGTCTCTTCATTCTATTCGGTAAAGTGACTCGCGATGAATTTAAAATTAAAGAAGCAACATTGGATAATACGTACAGTGTTAGGCAAATGTATGGAACCGAACGTTTTGTGCTTAAACTATGTAGGTACCCTATAAGAAACTAAATTAGTACATCATCGGAAAAGTTTATTCTTAAAAAATAATCGCATGTTTAAAGTACTTTGTTTAGGCTTCCATACATTTGCCTAACACTGTATACAGGATATTTAAGGCTTGCAAATATTATATCTTCCTTATATTATACAAAATTGCCCGCCTTGATACTAAAATTAAATTGGCAACGTTGAATAGAGGTTTTCAAATTAAGTTGGCAACACAGAAATTCTAAAACTTGCCAATTTTCATATCCTTTGTAAGATGACTTGTGCATTTGAAATTAAATTGACAATAAAGAGACACAGAAGATCAGTTTTCACATCTTCTGAAGTTTTTGGTTAATTTAGAAATATCTAATAACGTTGAAGCAAAAATATGAAATTTGGCCATTTTCATATTTCCTGCATTTACATAATTCGATGTTGTTAACTTAATTTCAAAATCACAAACCACTTTGATCAGCAATAATATTGTCGAATGTTTCCGTTCCATTTTGAATTAAACTTTACAAACAACCTTGTTTCAGATAAACATGTTCCTTTTGCAGCTTTTACATCAAAAAATCAATATTTCCGGAGCTAAACTTTTTGTTATTAATACGAGGATGATTCCATATGTAGATTTATTCAACATCAATTCCATGACATAACTATACTATCATTTCAGTTTTTTTCGAGAGGAATACAATATTTACTTCTCTTATACCAAGCCCACTTTATTGCCAAAATAAATAATTGATTGCTTATAGCCCTCCATATGGGTCAAAATATTTGGCAGGCCATACAATATCTTCGATCCATTCGCTATATTCTGACACTCTTACATAAACTGCACTTTTAGAAATACCACAAGCTATGCCAAACGACGTAACTCCAACAATTCGAAAATGTGGAGACAATTTATAGATTTTGTACTGAAGTGGACCGCCAGAGTCGCCCTACAATAACAATTATAGTAAAAGAAACTAAAAAAACATGTTATTAGTACCGGACAAGTATCTCTTCCTTCAGGATGTCCGGCACATAATTGAATATCGTTTAGAATTCCATTAGGAAGTCTGGTTTGCTTGACACTGGCATGTGCCGCAGCACAAGTCGTGTGATTGACGTAGTAAATATCAGCTTTGAGTAAATGACTGCTAGGACTTCCAGCGATTTCAGCTTTGCCCCAGCCTGTGACACTCATATCTCGTGGAACTGGTCTTTCAGTGTGAAGACATGCAGGCTGGACATAGTCGCTAAATCGAGCCGAACGATCCAATCTCACTAAAGCAATATCGTGATAGTGACTTGGAGCTTTATATTTTGGATGGAGATGAGTTTGCATTACTCTGAATTCTTGAGGTTGGGCGTCATCCTTGTCCGTTGCTAAATCTAGATCACCGAGGCGCACCCATCTGACCATACCACTAATAAAATAATTGCTTTTTTATTATAATTAATAAAATGTTAGGAGGAAAAAGTTTTTTGCTTAAACTACAGACTGATCCAGAAATACTGAGTCTATTGGCAACACATTTGAAAGTATTTGTGCTCTTAATTTGCAACACTGTAACCGAATTCGATTTCTCTTGACAATTATTTGACGTACAACCCCACAAGAATGTTAAATTGTTGTTAACTGGAAGAGTACTCCATTGGTATCCTAAAAAATTTAAGTCCAGTGTTGCCAACAGACTCAGTATTTCTGGATCAGTCTTTATTAACTAATTGATTAGTGATAAAAGTACAGTCACCTAAACTGAAAATGACACATCCATAAACGAAGGCCTACTGCGCAGCTACGATCCCTTGACCTTGAATAGATCATCAGAAATCGCAACTAGTTTTAAGAGAAGTTTTTTCGTTTATCATCCTATTTTACTATTTCACTTATAAAACGTTTTTATAGTTTAAAGAAAGGTCAAAAAAAAATTGCTATTATGTTTAAAAATTTAATTCAGTAAATTCGATTGAATTTCATATTCTTTTAGCATGTTTCTTGGTTTAGCTAATGTTTGACCCAAATACTCATTTATTTTACAAGGTTTAGTCAAAAAAATTTCCTAACTCAAAAAATAAATCAAAATTCCTGGTATATTCTAATCGCTTGAGTTCATTTTTGCCCGAAATTTCATCAAAAATAAACCATGAAACCCCAAAAATATGTTATTGTTAAAAATGGTCTTACTCTTACCTTTTCAAGTTTCCTAACTAAAAAATCACAAAATTATATCGAAATTGATTTGATTTGGCTTACTGTGTTTGTGCAGCCCATTTTTGAACTAGAAAGTCACTACAAAATTCTTGTTCTTTACAAGTGTTTTAGCACATTTTCCAGACAGAAACTTAACTATTTTGCAAAATATAGTTAAAATTGTTATTTTTGCTTTTTTAGAGAGTATAAGCAAATGTCTGGGGTCAAAAAGCTTTTTCGATTAATTTTGTTAACACTGGCGTTAAAATCAAATTTTTTATCCAAACTGATGTTATTTTAGCATATGTATTTTAGCTTATGTTGTGCGAGTTAATGCTTTTGAACTTTATTTTTGCAAGATTATGACAAATTTAAAGAGTTTTTGGGCCTAGGGTCTTCAAAAATAAGCCAAAAAACCATAAAGTTCGGTCGCCAAATGTATTATTTTTATATATTTTAAAAAAGTAATACATGTAAACGTGTTTGAAATTATATTTTCGGTTTCTTGTGAGAAGCATGCTTTCTCCTTTTCTGAATATTCTAATACGGTTTACAGGAATTATCTCTCAAAAGGTTGTAACAAGCATACTAAAACTTTACATGTTAAACCAAATATTGTGTCAATTCTTCAATTTTTAAATTTTAAAGACAACACGTTTTTTTGCTAAAAACTAATTTTTTTTGTGGAAAAAAAGTATGTGAAAATTAGATTATTTCAACAAGCTTTCATTCATTTGTTGTGTAAGAACTTCTTACAACAACCAATATGTTTGCTCAAAAATAAATAATATCTCTGTCATTTTTCGTCTTTAAGCACGTTTTAGAACTAAACTCTAATTTTTCCTGGAGATTTCGCTAAAAGAAAATGAAAAATCCTCAATTTAAATCCAAAATTATCTTATTTTTGCACGTTTCTTAGCAAGAAACGCAATCATTTCGCAATAAAAACATTTTAGCCTTCATTGAGTCGTGTTAAGGTAAAAGCTATATTTTTCCAAAACTTTACAGAAAATTGTATAAAATATCACCGAATGGGATCAAAATGTTACACACGTATTATATTTTTTAAGTCGAAACTGATTTATTTTTCAAAAAGTGGATAAAACTGAGTGAAAAATTACTAATTTAGTTGAATAAAATATTCTTTTTACTTTTCCGCAAGTTTTGACTCGGTTTACAGCCAATAAAGAAATTATCTCTCATTTTTTTATAAAATACACACCAAAATTTCACCATCAAGTTAAAACAAAATTGTGTGAATTTTTAGCCCAGTCAAATTAGATAAATCGGTGAAAAAAATTCCTAGAAAGTTGGAGTTTTTTTTTAAATATCTCTTTACACTTGGGTAGACATATATCAAAAGTCTTGGAGGTTAGGGTGGGCGAGCTGGAAAAAAAAATTACCTAAAAATGGATGAAAAATCACCGGATTGAAAATCAAAACTTCTTTATTTTGCAAGAACTTGTCAAGACACACATAAAAATGACAAAGTATATTGGAAATTAGTATTAGACTCTCTCGATTTACCTCGTTTTTGAGCGGTTCAATAAATCGAAAAGCCACAACATTTGGTCGAAAATTATGTTATATTTTTGAGTTAAAATTTTAAGTTAGGTTAAATCAAATTAAATAAAAATTTACATAATTATTGCCTTTTTTGTATGATTTAGCACGTTTTTCAACCAAACACGGAAATATTATTCGCAAAATTTTATTCAAACCAAACCAAAGAATCCATAAAATTAGATCAAGAAACGTTGTAATTTTTTTCTTATTTTTGTCTCAAAAGAAATCACTAAAACTGGCTAAAAAATCATAAATCAAAGTTAATATTTATTTTTTTCTCTTTTAGTCAGTTTAACTTATTTTTGAACCTGAAATTTATTTATTTTGGTTGCTTCTGAGCAAAGTTTAATTTCATCAAGAATAAGCTAGAAAACGGTAAAGAGTGATTCCTACTTGTTTGTAGTTTCTTAACAAGTTTTTGATTTTCTTTAGATAAATGTAGCGAGTTGAAAAATTACATCCTTGTTTTTAATACAGAAACGTAATTATTTCGCAAAAATTGTCAAAAATAAGCCAAAAAATCGTGGAAAAATCAAATTAATTTTATATTCTAAGGGCCAGTTTAAAGAAAGTTCCATTAAAATGTAACAATATGTTGTTGAAACTTAACAACGTAAATGAACCAATCAAGTTGGTTCAGTTTGTTCACGTGATCAGTAAATTACGCATTTAATTACGTTTTAAATTAAAGATGCTTCAACAATAATTAATTAAATTTGTAAATTTGTTTTATTTCTGATGTGAAAACATATCGACAAATTCGAAATTTGTTTATTATTTACCCTAACCAACAAAAAACATGCTAGACATTCATGTATGGTTGCGTCATTTTCATTTTGCGTGAGTGTTTTAAGAGACTTACTAGTTTTTAGTTTTGATGCAATGAGCGGCTGTTAAAATGTACTTTTCACTTATTAAGCTGCCTCCACAAAACCACATAATGCTAGATTTTTCGCCATAGCCTAGAGCTGCCTAAAATACGAGTAGCTTCATGTACTTAAATGAATAAATAAAATTCTCATCATTAATACCATATGAGGGAATTCCTTTGATAAGGATTTTTCGCCGCCGGAAATTTCGGGTTTAATGCAAGGTTCTTTAGGTGGGTGAAATGTTTGACAAACTTGAAAATTACAGTTTTATGATTTGAAACAAGAAAGTCAAAAATGACGAGTTACCAATTTCACTCCTCGGTCTAGGACAACACACTAGAGGGTATATTCCAATGAACTCGCCGCAATGTTGTGGACGCTTCCACGGTTTTTGCTTTAGCAAATCTTTAGCGTAATCACAGTTATCAACATTCATACATATTCCAGCTTGGCGAGTCTTTTGGACAAAACACCTTCTGCCTATGAACAATTTTATTTGGAAAAGAAGAAAAATAATTTTGTTAATTACCTTCAATTTCTAAAGCCAATACGTTGGAATTTACAAAAATCATCAGTATAAATAAACTAAACATATTCTTCGTCATCATGCCTTTAACAGTTTTCACAAAATAAGCGATTAATGAACAAATTTACCGCAAAGTGGAACAGGTTTATGCCTCAAAACTGATTGCATTTTAATAATGGAAATATCACTTAAATAATAATTAAAATATTACGCTGATTTTAGTAAAAATTGTAATAATTATACACGCTGTTCCGTCTAATCCCCATATTATTGGAAGTTTTAATAATGATAATTATATAAAAATTGGTATACAGACATAATCCGTTAGATCTTCGATATGTATTCATTAAAATTGTCATTAAAATACGTACCTAGTAACAATGTCAACAAAAACCACTGTTTCTATTTTTTAGTAATTTTTAAAATTAAAGGTGTAAAAATGATTTTTTTGTTTTTTTTACAGTTGTCCCTGAAGTGATTCAAAACAGACATTACTGACATGTATAAAGTTAAAAAAGTTTCAAAATGAGCACAAAAAATAAAAGCATGAAACTAAAAATGTTTTATTATGATGTCATACTTTTTTGGGACACTCTGTATAGTCAAAAATTTTCCTGAAATGTGTCCTAGAGTATAAATAATGTATACAAAAACTCCGTATATACATATTAAAATTTTCTAAGAAAACCTGCAAAGTAAGAAAAATGCTTGTAAAACATTAAACATTGATATCTGCTTCTTTTTTAAACTTAATTATTATGAAGTAGTACAAATAAATGAACTACGAATTTTATTTTTTGCTCTTAAGCAATGCATATAAATTTTGGGAAATTTATGGTTTATCCCGAAAAATTTCTTAATATGGAGTTACAATAGGAAGGAGTTCCGTGTATCCTTGGCTTTCTAGAAGTCCCGATATGACGCCTTTTGATTATTTCGTGTGGAGAGTTCTTAAGGAAAGGTTTTATAGTACACCTATATTGGTGATCGGAAACATTTAGAAAACCGAATTTTTGTAAAGTGTGCGAATATTGCGTCTAGAACACTTGCTAGTGCGAGAGGATCATTCTTAAGAAGAATTGATGCATGATATGGAAACTGGTCATATCTGTGAAGTGTGAATACCTTTTTTTACCTTTATTTACGTTTGACTAAATAAAATTCTAAAACTGGAGTACTGTCAATATGACTGATATAAATTTGTCAAAAATAAAAATACGATCACTATGTTTAATTAATTGAAACCAAATATTTTACTATCCACGTACCTATAAAATGTAAAGTTGGTTGCTTTAAATTTTTTTCAGACTCATTATTACTCGTGGAGGTCGAAGCTCGTGGACCATCCTGTATGAAACAAATATATTATTTAACATTTCAAAGTTGGCACCAATTTCTCATCGTTCCGGAAGTGCAGTCATTTTGAAAATAATTTAGTTGAACTCAGAATAATCTATTTAAATCGTACACAAAATTTTAAAGCTCTGTCTATATAAGAAGTTAAAAAGTTTTTAATGTAGGCCCTAAAAAAATCAGCCTGTATACTTTTAGATTTCTCGAAAAACTGCAACAATAAATGACAATGTGTCACACTTGTGTCAAATAAAAAAGCTGTCATAAAAAATATCGGTCGTTTTGTGACAAGTCCGGTCGGTTCCTCTGCGTCTGCTCGGTACCATTCAATAAGATAAGAAACACAACAAAGTGCGATAAATTTCGCGCAGTCGCGTGCTGTGTGTACTGCGAGAGGCCGACTACAATCAGCTGTGAGCAACTACCGGGGTTCTAAAAATGTTCGCTCTCATTCCCCGGTCCCTTGTGTGAGTAACGACTTTTATTTTACAATTAAATTGATCCGAACCTTGTTTTTGGCTTTACTTCAGTCACCAAATTGCGATTTCATCCCTTATTCCGCCCAATAACCAACTCCATGCACGCGCATCCGTTGGATCGATATAAAACCTTCTCATACTAATGTTTATTTCTCTGGTAATAACCCAAATCTTGCCTATTATCACTGATAGGAAGAAGCGAGGCAAACGCCCTCGATCATACCTCGCTTGTTGTCCTTCATCTGGCATGATGTTGACTTCAAGTCTAAATTTAAATTTCGTATTCGCATTGCACTACAGACGAATGCCTTTAGGGTTGGATTTTTTGGGCAAATTTTCGATTTTTCGGTTCAGTTTGATACACTGGAATGTGTAGTAAAGTAACCTTGGCACTGCAGTTTGTCAAGTTATTGCCGGATTTAGTTACACTTATCATTACCACTATTATATCATCCTGTTTGACGCTTGCTATTGTTGTAATAGTAAACCGTAAGTTGTGAAGTTCTCAAATTTATGTTCTGTTACATTCATACTTTTTTTACAAAACTAGTGTTCCGCTTGAATACGTTGTGAAATGATTTTTGTATGGAATGCCACAATCCAAAAACTTGCCAAGTTAAAATTATAAAATAATTAATTGTGAAAATAACTACACTTTTGCGGTATTACATAATAAGAATTCGTAACAAAACAATAGTGAGTTGGCGTGCAAATTATTTGTAAATTTGTACAGAACGTGTCGCTCATACTTGTTATTTTTTTCAATTGATTTTTATATTGTGTTTTAGCGGTTTTGTCGATAATGTAGCATTATATTTTTCTTATCAAAATAGCTATTTCTACTTATTTTCTATAAGTATGGGATTAAAATAGAAAAAAACAAACTAGTCTGTTAACTACTTTGTCAAAAATATCTACTTTTGACGTAATTTATTATAATTTAGTACAACTACAGACTGATCCAGAAATACTGAGTCTGTTGGAAGCACATTTGAAAGTATTTGTGCTCGTAATTTGCAACATTGCAACCGAATTCGATTTTTCTTGACAATTATTTGACGTACAACCCCACAAGAATGTTAAATTGTTGTTAACTGGAAGCGTACTGTATTGGTATCCTTAAAAATATAAGTCCAGTGTTGCCAACAGACTCAGTATTTCTGGATCAGTCTGTAGTAAAAAATATGAAAGGCAAAGACAATTTTAAATTAGGTAATGTGGCTATCGATAAACAGGCTGATTCTGGTAAGACGACGGACCTTACAAATGTACATAAAATGTAACACAAAATACATTCCATATATGTTACATGTACATGCGTGTGCAAAAACAAAAATAACATTTTGTGTGACTTTTATAGTGTGTTTAAAAATTCTAATTAATTAGGAATAGTTTAATGCAACATTTTTTGCAAAATAAAAATGTCTGGTTATACAGCGTTCTCCAAAACCTAGCGTACCAACTTAGTGGTGTGTGGTAGAAAACTGGTTACACATAAAGCTAAAAATAGTAAAAAAATTCTTTGTTTTAAAGTTATTGATAAATGACCGATTTTAGATAAATGATATGTGGCAACGTTGTCTAACAGTCATAATCGCAATAAAATTTGATCAACAATAAAAATAAATTATTTTTGAAACGGTTTCCTAGGAAATCATTCCCAGTGTTGGTACATCTACACATTGTGATTTTTTGGATGAATTTCATTTTTTTTAATTAAAAAAACTGCTAAAGTCTGATAGAAAATTTAAAAATAATTATTCATCGTTTTGTTAGGGAACGATTACCTAGTGTGAAACATAAAAACATTAAAAAATAATAAAAACTAAAGAAGTTAACACAAAAAGTTTGTAGCTCCAGAATCAGAATTTTTAAAATATGACTAGGAATTTTTTTAAGATCTTATCCGTAATCAGCACTTGCTTCTAAATAACGTACCACTGAGTTGATGCGCCAGGGTTTGAGCACCCTGTCTGTACATAATACCAGGTTAAGTGATTATTTGAATTTATAATTAGAGTAAGCTTTATCAAAAACGCATTATCATAATCAATCAAGCTGAAGAGTATTGCGAACTGTCATATTTAATTAGAATCTATTTTTTTTTCCTCAGTTTGCACTAATTTATCAAACACAAACAAAAAAAACGCCCACTCTAATTTTAAATTCAAGTACCTATTATCTGTTTATTAGCAATGAAACTTAACATAATTTACATATACAGGGTGAGTCTACTAAAGTATATTTTTACTATAAGTATCTTAAAAAACTAATAATCTTATAAGATTCAGCATTTCTTATTAAAAACTTGGTATTTTTCTAGATGTTTGTGAGTTTTTTCAGAATTTTCCTACCCTCCCTTATATTTTTTTATAATTAAAATTTATTAGGTAATTTATGAATTACTTACTGTAAAGTAGCTTCAAAAATTGTTGCGAAGCTTTTTAGATGTTGTTTTGTGAGAGAAATCCGTAAAAAATGTCAAAATGGTTCCAAAAAATAATTATTTAAATAATCTTACTTAGGGTGCTAGCTAACATTTTTATAAGAATTTTTTGCTCGAAAACATCTTTTAAAAACAAAATTACACTACAAATCATAGCCCTTCGTTTAATTAATATTTTTATTTTTATTGAAATTAATATTCAATAAAAAAATAATAAAAAAGGGTAGAACAATTTTGAAAAAACATTAGATATTTAATAGCAAACGTTAAATTCTCTGCATTACAAGTATTTGTATTTGAGATAGTTTTAGTAGACTCAACCCCTATACAGGACAATTTCACAAAATGTATCTTTTGTAATTTTATATTCACACACAAACGTTTTACAGCTGCCAAAATTGGAAGTATTTGTTATAATTTAGCTTTGAGTTCTAAAGTGTTTTTTTTAATATATAGTCTTTTTATCTCTGAAATGAATCATTTTATGAATTTTAACGATAACGATAGTGATTCAGTATTTATTCACTGAATTAGGAAATGTTAAACTTTGTGTGATTGATGATGATTTAGGTAATTAACAAGTTGAAATTCTCAAATGTTAAAACTCAACTAAAGCAGTTTCTTTTTTTGTAAATGTCAATCATTTTTCAAATATTTTATTTTGTTCAATTTTTGAGTAGGTAGGTTTGTGCCATTACTAATTAGTTACTGAGTATAGTATAATATGTATGTGGAAAAATATGATATGTCATTCCAGTCCAGAGTGTCTGACCAAATTTATAATAAAACACCACTTGTAAGAATTTATGATTAATTACATTTTTTGTTTATCTGAAAAGGATTTGAATTAAAATAATACAAAAATTTTCCCAATAACTTATATCTGAAGTAGCATTGTAAAGTCGATTTATCTCATCTACTTACTGCAGTTATATTAAATTCAGAGAACCAAATTAACAATCTGAACTACAGTGTGAGATAAGGATACAAAACGGAAGGTCGAAATTTACATCAGTATCTGCTGACTAATTGAACAACTTATTTTTATTAATAATTTTACATAAAATTACAGTTTCGAATAACATTCTTTAGGAAAAATAAAAGTCACACCGTTTTACAAGTCATCATTAAAATGTGTTTTTTAGCACAATCTAGTACAAATGTTGCGTGTTGTCATTAATTAATTCTGCACACATCTCGTTTTAAATTTAATTGATTCTGGATCGATGAAACTGAACATGTGTTTCTCTAAAATGTCTATTGAATACAATAAGTTAAAATTATACAGGATGTTCCGTTTAAACCCTACATTGTAATTTGTATACAACCATAGTCTTTTAGGTCCTTCACAATGAAAATATTTTCAAAATGGCAGCACTTTCGGTTATACCGGAAGTCGCTATCAACTTTCTTATTTTAAATGGAAAGCTATATTTTTTAAAGCATTTTTAAATTACTAGAGTTATTTTAGAGTTATTATCTAAATTTAGCCATTTCGAAAATCTTTATGGTTTTTAAAAATCTTTTGGATTTGCACCTTCCAGTTCAATAACTCTACCATTTTTTAAAATTTGGAAATAATTTTTAGCTCATTTGAAAGAGAAAGCCTAGACCCTTTGGTGTTTTCAAATTTCTAAAAAAAGAATAACATACCCCAAATGTCAAAAGTTTAGTTTTCAGAACACTCATGACTTAATTTTTTCAAATGAAATGTTGCACATTTTATTTCATTAAATCGTAGAGAAGTTAATCCTGCATCGATCCCTATACTTACGTTAAATAGTTTTCAAGTTACAATAACTTTTTGTTGTAATTGAGAAATTTGTTACCTATAGGCCTTTTCTCATCGGTTGCCATGGAAACGAAGAAAAGATGTGAGAAATTAAAGTTTTTTAAACCAACATTGAGGGCCGGTTTACAGAAAGCGGAATTAAGATTTAATTCAAAATTAAACTAATTTGAATTAAGTTGCCATTTAAAATGCATTGACAAATGTCAAGTTAATCGCGATTAAAATTTAATTGCAATTAAAATGTTTTGTAAACCGGCTCTCAATCTATTTATTTTGTTTTTAGGGGATGGATAACACAATTTTGAACAGAGTTTGTCGTTTGTTTAATCAGAAATGGTTTTATGGCAAACTATGCAAAAATAGCTGTGGTTAGTAAGAAATTTCCTACAATAACCAAAAAAAAAACAATTACTACGTTTTCATGAGGATTCAAATCGATTTAAATATAGATCCAACTCATGAAAACGTCTTGACTTGAACGATTGAGTTCGATCTGAGTCCAAGTTCGATTCATCAAATTTTGGGATCATATCGAGATCGAATCGAACCTTTTCATGAAAACGGAGGATTTGTAAAAAAGCTTGGCTTGTTGGACATTAAACCTTGCGCTATCACTAAATGAACTACTGAATGGGTTAAACTCATTGTAATTTCTTCCAGAAAGTGTTCACAGTTGAATTTAAGTTGTATTTCCAATGACAATTGATAAAGAAAATTGTCAAAATTTCAAATCCAGATTAAAAACTTGCCATGAAAACACGTTTGAAACTGGATACCAAAACAAGTTTTCAAATCAAACTGAAACCTTTATGAAAACGTAATAGTAGTAACAGATCGATGCGGAAAAAAAATTTCCTCCATATAGCAAAATAAAAATTGGGACATCACATTTGAAAAAAATAAGTTGTGGGTATTTATACTAAAGTGGATACCTTTAACTTAACCCTAAAATTTTTGGATTTAATAACTTCATATCCAGTTTTGATCACACTGGAGAACAGATATAGGCTTTTTCTTTTAATTCTCCAAATAAGATTGTAAAATCTCTAGAACTAAGCGAGTTACCGATTTTTTAAGTGACAGCTGCATATCCAAAAATTTTCAAAAAATCATAAATATCTCAAAAACGATTAAACTTAGCTGACAAAAACTCGCTTAAAATAACTCAACTAATCCAAAAACGCAGTGAAAAACACAGCTTTCCATTTAAACTAAGAAAGTTAATAGCGACTACCGATATAACCGGAAGTGCTACCATCTTGAAAATATTTTCATTGAGCAGAACTCAACGGATTATGGCTGAGTACCAACTTTCAGATAAATATCTTTGTTAGATTTTCTAATATATACTTCAAATATGGGGGTGTAGACGGAACAGCCTGTATGTAATTTTAACCACAAATACTTGAAGACCAAGATGTTTATTATCTTTCCTCAATTAAAAAACTTCGCAAATCCGACTCTTTCGATGTTTTGAAAAAGAAGAAATTAAAAGAAACTCTTCGATGTGACTGTTTTTGATTTTTACTATATTTTTTAATGAAATTTCGTATCATGTAATGACCTTGTACCAAGCAGTATTTAAAAAATCACTTAACAGTGTGAAGTTTTCTTGGCTCATCCGGTGTATTAGTAGGTTTATCTAAAAATATGGGTGCACCTTGCTGTGGCCAATGGTTGGCTTTTTGCCACATTTCGACACGTATAGACTAAGGCCAACATTATATCACTATTTCATAAAATTTAGTTAGTGTCCTTTAACAATTAATTAACATAAATTTGTTGTTGACTTCAGTTGATATAATTGTATCGTATTGTTCACTTCTTATCTTTGGGAAAACATGCACTCGTGGAATGTTTTTAATTACATCTAGTTAAATGAAATCACAATGAGCCAGTGATAACAAAAATGAAACATCAGCGGCATGCTCTTATTGCATAAAATAGGACTGAAAGTGTCACTTATCTACATTTAATCTCTTTTAATCTTATTTACTAGTTAAGTATTAGGAAGGTCAACACATTTGTTAATATTATAACACTTCCTCTTGTCAACGAGGAAATGGATAAGTTCCTGTCATGTTATTTCGATATTAAATGTCCCATTTGTCATTTTTAGAACGAACGTGTCATCACGATCGGCGGTTAGTTTATCGGGACAGAAAGCAACCGTTCAAGAAGCAGTCAAATGGCTCATAGATTCGAAAAAAGATTACCACACTGTGTCAGGAGATACAATCACGCCTTCAAAAGTCATGGGTATCGACCATCTTCGTGATCCTCGTCTCAACAAGGTTGGCTTATTTTTAATATACAGGTTGTCCCATTGAGTTGAAAAAGTCCGTTATTGACGTTTTATACAATAGAAAATTAATCTTTTTATTACAAAAGCTGTAGATACTAACCCCCTAACTCACCTAAAATTACTTTCAAGTATACAGGATGTTTTGGAAATTAACTACAATACAAACTTTGTTTTTCTAAATGGAACATCTTAATATTGTAGGTATTGCATTTTTGGATGTAGCACTGATGTTTTTAGGCTAAACAGTTACTGGTCGATTTTGCTTGATTAGGATTTGCAATTAAATACATTTTCGAAAATTGTATTTGAAATACATTTTATTACTTTACCGGAAAAGTATTTCTATTTGTATTTAAATACTTTTATTCTTCGACACTGTCAAAATTTCGGATTTTTCTCCTGTGTAAGACAGTTTTGACAACTGTTTGGCATTTCTCAATAGGAAACGTCAGATTATTTTTAACAGATTTTAAGCAATTTTAAGCCTTGTTGAGTCTAATTCGAAGAATAAAATGTTGTATTCAACTTGTTTTCGTGTAAATCGATTCATTTATTTCACCTCGTGGATGGTAAACCTCTCGTTATCACTCGAGGTTTAAAAAACCACTCGTGAAATAAAACGTCCGATTTACACTCAAACTCGTCGAATAAATAACTATTAAAAATGTATTTTTAACAACACTGTACACTACCTTTTTTGGATACAAGTATTGTTTCATACTGGTTATTACAAAAATAAATACCACTATACGTTGTAATCAATCCTAAAAATTTAAATATTCAATAACCTTTATTGATGCCAAGAAAAAAATTTGCACAAAAACAATGCAAAAGTAAACATCATCGACTTTTTTCTGTGGTCACTCAAATTAACACTAAATTCAAAACTAAAATAAATTTGAAAATAAAACTGAGTTAGTCTGCTAAAAGTTTATGTTTACTGTATATCAAAAACTAATCATCACACAGAAACGAGCATTTTCTGTTAAATACTTAAACTTTTTTTTCTCTATACAGCGTGTCCGTTTTTCGAACTCCACCAAGGGGATCTCAGTTATTATCAGAGATACGAGGTCGGTTAAATTAGGGCAAAGTTGCGCATTTTTATGGTGAACAATTATCTGCAAGAAAAATTGATGTTATTTTTAGTTTTTCAATCGAAAACCATAAGAACTAGACGTTTTTAACTAGGTCATTCTTCAGGTAATTTTTTACATGGAATCTAAATCTGTCGTCATATTTTTCATGGCGTTCTTGATGTCAGATTTACACCATTCAACTTTGTTTTTTCTTATGGAAGCTATTATTTTTTTGTATTTTTCGAAAGTGGTTTTATTCCCGATTACAACGATGTATCACATGATATGATCGTATCTTACATGCTGATCAAAATGAAGAAAAAGCATTTTTGCGAAGAGTGCTTTGGAAAAGGTTTAATTGAATTTGGATCTGGAAGGTTCACATTTTCGCCAAGCTTACTTACTTAAAAACTAAACGACATAATAAGCGCATATTCTGTAATGAAGCCGGTAAAATTTAAATGCTTTTAATCGTTGTTGCAATGGCAATTACCAATAAAATTCCTAGATTTCTGATTTTAACCAGTGTTAAATTTTAACAGCCTGTTAAAAAAGTTACAGAATACGCGCTATGATAAGCTAAAATTTTATTCTTCGCAAAAGAGAACAAGACAATAAAAATTCTGCTCGCAAAATTTAAACATTTTTGATTTTTTTTCCAAAGCACTCTTTGTAAAAACGCTTTTTTCTTAATTTTAATCCGCATATAAGATTCGATCATATCATGTGATACATCACTGTAATCAGGAACAAAAAGAGTTTTCAAAAATACAAATGTCAAATATGGCGTCCATAAGAAAAACTAAAGTTAAGTTGTGTAACGCCATGGAAAAGGCAGATTTAGATTTCTTCTAAAAAGTGTCTGAAAAATATCCAACATAAAAAACGTCTAGTTATAGCTTAAAAAAATAAGAACGTAAAATACAAAATTTTGCTTTTTCTCAATAATTCAAAAACTAAAAATGACGCATCAAATTTTTTTCAGATAATTGTTCAGCATAAAAAAGCGCAACACCCTGTATGCATGTGAATGTTTTCAACAAAACTGTTTTACAGATTCTTACACACAATGAAAACTAATAAATTAATTAATATTAAAGCACTGAAAAAAAGGGAAGAGGGAAGTTCAAAAGTAACCTTAGTTACATTTTATGTTCTATTCCCAGGTTGCAATCAGTTTTAATATAATATTTTAAATAGGATTTGTTTTTAACGACTTTCGTGTTCGTCACCAAAAGACGACAACTTTCAGTTAGTTTTTCGCTTTTACTTTTACTTAATTTTCTGTTGCTTCTTCATTACCTTCAACTTTTAGTTATGTTCAAATCATTATTTTTCTTTCTTAGAAATATCAGCTTTGATTTAATGTTTCTAAGTCTCATATTTAGATGTTTCTTTTCATTTTTCTGTGGAGTGTAGTCTTTCAACTCATAATATGAAACTTTCCTAAACTCTTCAGATCTAGGTATACCTTTATCTTTAGCTGCTCACACTCTGAGATGTTAGATGTTAGAGTTTTTGAAGATATTGGCGCCGCTTCAATTTGACCTTCAAATTTATTGAATCTAAATCATCTTCTCCTGAGTTATCCGACTTTTCAGTTTCTTTTTTCATTGAAATTCGAACGATTTTGAAGTTGTTTTCACTTTTAAATCTATAATGTATTGCCTAAAGAAAGATAAGTATAGTGAGCAGTGGATGACGACTCCTCGATAGATAACTTGAAAATCTTTGAGAAGCAAAAACAGAAAAATATATAACTTTTAAGTCATTAAACTTTTAACAAATTTCTTAATTTTTTTACCTTCGTAATTGCATGCGCTAAACAATTGGTCCAAATTTAAGTTTGCCCTTTAAAGTGATGAAAGTTCTACTTTTCTGGGATTCATAGTTTTGGTACCATTTTTATGTATTTTTTTAGTGCATATTTTCGTCAAAAAAATCAAATTATTTCATAAACTAACTAGAATCGATCATTACAAATTTATATCAAAATCATCAGTATTACAAGTTACGTCCAAAAATGTAATAAAATTTACGATGTTTGTATTGTAGATCATTTCTGAAACACCTGTATAATTGGAAATAATTGTTGGTGATGCAGGGGCCTTGTATCTACGGCTCTTGTAAAAAACATTTATTTTTCAATTATTTAAAGGTCAATAATGTGCTTTTTTTTTATCTCGCTGAGACACCCCCTGTGTAGGAAAAAATTAAATTAAAAATAAATTTTTAGGGTCTGGCTTTCACTTTGGAAGAACGTCAAGCTTTGGGTATCCATGGTCTACAACCTGCCCGATTTAAAACACAAGAAGAACAACTGGAATTATGCCGAATTTCTGTGATGCGTTATCAGGAGAATCTCAACAAATATCTGTATATGACGGAATTGCATGATCGTAATGAGAAATTATTTTTCCGTTTGTTATCCGAAAATATCGAAATGTTGATGCCGATTGTTTACACACCTACAGTTGGTTTAGCCTGTCAGAGGTTTGGATTGATCTATCGGAGACCAAGAGGACTCTTTATCACAATCAATGACAGAGGACATGTCTACGACGTTCTGAAAAACTGGTAAGGGCAATAATATGTTACGGATTTATTTATAAAGAGTGAGAGGCGGGTTATTTTCGGAACGATCGAAGTCCGAACTTGCGACAAAAAATATTACAAAAACAATTTTTTTGTGCTTGGGAGGTTAATTAGTCTCAATACTCTAATATGGAATTATTACTTCACTGTTTGTTCTTTGCAAATTTTGCATTTTAAATAATGCAATACTGTGGAACCATAATTATCTGGTCCCAAAGCCAGTCCGGATAAATGAAATGAATTAAATTTAAATTAAATACTAATGATTATACAATGTGTTTTTAAATGATTCTCACTGGTCGTCTGTCGGCAGAAATGCCGCTTTATAGAATTAATGACAGGTATTTAGACACCGAATATTACCATACTCCATTATTTATTAAATCTCCAATTCTGAAATAAGGTTCCATAATAAAAGTGTTTTCTTACAGAGTGTAACAATTTAGTTGCATTTTAACAAAACTTTTAAAATTAATTAATTGACAATTTGTTATTTATTTTCCACGCCAAGAAAATCCAACAAGAAGTCACAACTGACAGTTTTGACATTTATTGACAGATAATTCAATTGAACAGAGCGGTACAATTTTTTTTGTACTCATAGCGTTTAGTTAGATATTTAATTTAATTTAATTTAATTCAATTTATTATTATTTAATTTAATAGGTTGGTATCGCTATCGTTGAGATGGAAACGGTTATTTTTTTACGATAAATGACAGTTCTTGACACATTTTTTATTGTTACCATCCCATTAGCAAAAAATATTAATTTTTAATTTTAATTTTTTTTTGACAGATTCGTTATAAAAAATGTTATATCTAACTTGTTTCGAAAGCAATTTCTCACATTTGCACTTCATGCAGCAATCGCCGCGCTCGTGCAGCAAACAAAGTGCTCATGTGGAAAGGGAAATTGCACTTTCCAAACTCGTGAGGTAAATAACTATTACATGTAAACCAGTATCAAAGTTAACTAGATGAGAATCATTTAAAAACATATTGTACCTACGTGTATACACTTGGAAATAATGAATTGAAATTGAAATAATGAATATGAATTGACACATTTATAAAAAAAGTTAATTATACTTATTGAACAAATAAGTGAGTTTTTACAATTCATTTCAGATATAAAAATAATTTCAATAAATAACAATTGAATTTGCTAATAAATGAGTAATAACTAACTTCAATACAGAAAAAAGATTTAGGGCCGGTTTATAGAAAGTTCCACCAATCAAAATGCTACAATTTGACACTTTTAAAAGCCACCCTTAAAATATTTTTTTAATAGTGAAAAACGCTTCTCAAAAACAAGAGACGAGTACCTGTGGTACCATTAAAATTAGTTAGTTTTTACTACTGCTGTAAAGTTATTTTTTATTTATTGTTTTTATTTTTATTATTTCAGTTTGGTTACAAATTTTCCCTCACAATGATTTTCGATGAGTTTTAGTTTTTTTAAATTGTTAAAACTATCTTTTTAGTTTTCTTTTGTATCAAGAAATGAGAGAAGCTTTGAAATTTGAAAATTAGAAGTAGGTTTAATATGGCTACAGCTAATACAGGGTGTCTCACATAAGACTTTCGAGACTGATATCTCAGATATTTGTCAACAGATTATTATAAAATTAAAAATACAGGTATTTTAGAAGGCAATGGTTAAAATCCAATTTATGCAACAACTCAAGTCGTAAAAACATAATTTTTACAAGCCTTTTTAAAAGCGTTAAATCATTTAGGATTTATATTAAAAGAATCAACGTCAATAAAAAATGCTGTGTGAAAAAACTCAACCTTGAAAGACGTTTGTTTTGCTAAAAAAAAAGAAAAAATACTGTAAAACATGGATACAGATGCAAAAGCGTAGATCTCTATGAAACAAATGAGCACTACCACTGAATTTTGTTCAATTTTACTCTCACAGACGTAAGTGAAAGGAAATAATACAAGTTATTTAGATACCTAGGTATGAAAATTTCCGATTTTCAATTTTTCCGTAAGTTCACATAATTTCTTGGAGGAGAGGGTTTTGAAATAAATAATGAACTGGCCTCAGAAATTCTTAGAGAAAAATGAATTAGCTTTGATAGATATGGTTTTTGTTACTATATCTAGCTAATTTTTGCAAAACTTTTTCTCAAATTATGAATTTTTAGGCCAGAATCAGACGTCCGAGCAATCGTCGTAACAGACGGTGAACGTATATTGGGTTTGGGCGATTTAGGAGCATGTGGTATGGGTATTCCTGTTGGAAAACTCGCTCTATACACTGCACTTGCCGGCATCAAACCGCATCATTGTCTTCCGATCGTCCTAGATGTCGGAACCAACAACCAAGTATAAAACAGCTTTACTAATCATTTGCAAACACGACCAATAATCACGATGCTATTAATTGTAGACACTGTTGGAAGACCCTCTCTATGTAGGTCTACGCCAGAAAAGACTTTCAGGACCTGAATACGACTCATTTGTTGATGAATTCATGCAAGCTGCAGTCAAGCGTTACGGTCAAAACGTCCTCATCCAATTCGAAGATTTCGGAAATCACAACGCTTTCCGTTATTTGGATAAATACCGAGGTGTCTATTGCACCTTCAATGACGATATTCAGGGTACTGCAGGTGTTGCTGTTTCGGGCCTTTTGGCTTCTGCAAGAGTTACCGGCAAGAAAATATCCGAAAATAAGTTTCTGTTTTTGGGAGCTGGTGAAGCTGCCATTGGTATTGCTGACCTGTGTGTTAAAGCAATGCAAGTCGAAGGATTGTCACTGGAAGAAGCGAGAGGAAAAATCTGGATGATGGATATTGATGGTTTATTGGCTAAAGGACGTCCGGAAGGGAAACTAGACGGACATAAGGCGTACTATGCGAAAGAACATAAACCAGTCAAAGATTTGGCTTCAGTTGTAAATGAAGTTAAACCATCGGTTTTAATTGGTGCGTCTGCTGCAAGTGGCGCTTTTACGCCTGAAATTTTGAAAAGTATGGCGTCGTTTAACGATAGACCGATTATTTTTGCCTTGAGTAATCCTACCGACAGGGCGGAGTGTACAGCAGAACAGGCCTATAATAATACTGATGTAAGTGTTTGCTAGCGGATTATCTACTTATTTTCTTCAATACAATAATGACTTGATTCTGTTGACGAAAACGATTATGTTTTTTTTATTTAATCAATCCTGTCAAAATGGGTTCAATTCCAGATTTAATTATTTATGAAAACGGTTACCTATTGCATGATTGCATTTTTACCAAAATGTAAATTAAAAGTAATTTAAAATTGTTATCTTAATAAGTGTTCGAAACTACTATTTTTTTATGGGAGAATATATGAAATTGAAATAGAAATTTTGACAGTGAAAAATTTTATTATTCTAGAAATTTAATTTTTTTAAGAAAAGAAAAACATTAAACTTTAAGATTATTCAAGTTTTATAACAATTACAATTAAAAGATTAAATTAAATATATATTTAAATACAGGGTAAATCAAAACTCTTGTACAGTCTCTTAGATAGTGATCAAGGACATCAAACTGTGTTAAAAGTTCCTGTATTAGAGCCTTTTTTCACGAGATGTGATGGTAATAGAATGGTGCAGGCACTCTACTCATTTGTTTTAAACTCAAGTTAAATGACATCGACGCGTTCTCTTGTCACTATTTGTCGGATGATAGCGCTATGTTTGCACCTCATGTGTTTTATGGGTTGTATACATTACAAATAACAAATACATTAACAAAATTACAAAAACTTTGTATGAAAAAAGTCGAGCCTGAAACTTATCATCAGCAAATATCTTTTACAGATCCTTACTCCAATGTGTGATCATAATTCAGTAGGTTTCAACTCAGTTACGCGTCTTTTAATACTGCTGCGTTTCTTAGAAGTACAATTTTTGTTAGATTCTAAATTAAATAACATTTCCTATAGCTCTGTTTTGCTACAAGTGTGTAGTAAATTATTTAGCATGTCCAGACCATGTCTGTAACAATAAAAGGCAAAATTATTTCAAAAGGACTAACATATCACATCTTCCGTCATTTCTGATTATCCATGAGAAAATCTGATTAAAGCATTTATGATGATTGACCCTCAAGCGACCCAACCCTCCACAAAGCTTGCAGAACTCACTCCCAAATATCGTTGGTTTTGGGTGTATTTATATAAGCACATGGGTTTGTCTAATATCTCTGTCATACTCTTCTGTGTATCTCAAGCATTTTCTTGTATTTTTTGTTACGTAATACAACATTATTGCTTAAAGAAAACGATTACTTTTTATTTCTTGACGGTTATGATGTTATAACTACTGTCATGAAACTGTTCATAACCCAGCATTTTTAAAGTAAAAATTTTTTATAACAAATTTCAAAGATCAAAAGCTCCATCTAACGGCCAATGTTGAAAAAGAACGCATCCGTGTCATCTCATTCCAGTTGACAATTTTGCCGAAAATCATGAGAGTGAACACACCATTCTTATTACCACCACCCACGAGATATACCTATTTAAAATTAGACTTAGTTTAAGTTTTTACTTGGCAGAACGATAGATCTTACACCATTAAATAGATCACCAATTAATGTTTTATGATGTTCCAAACATTTGATAAACTCGCAAATTGAACAATAAATAAGTTGGAAACAAAAAAAGAACAATTGAAACGGTTGCTAAAGAAAACAAATAAAAAATATATCGAACATTAAAATTCAAGTCGCTTGGAAAAAAATCTGGCTTCATTTTAAGCTTTACTGAACGTCTTTTATCGAACATACGAAAGTTGGTCCAACCCTGTTGTATCACCCTCTAGAAGTGGATAATGATTCGAAATTAAAAAAAAAATAGAAAACAAAAGTTCAGAAGTGACAATAATTTTCAAATAAATAATTGGAATTTTATTCTGAAAGACAACTTAATGGACGATTTCTTCATTGGGCACAAGTAGAAATTCTGACTCTGAAACACGAAATTTTAAATGATTAAATAAATTAAATAAATAACTAATAATTTTTAATTTATTTTTTTTTACAAAGTCAAGGATAAAATCCTATTTTATCTACTGTTTACTTCATGGTAAAATGGAAGTTTACTGTCTAGAAAGAAGTTCACAAACATTGTTGTTTTTCTGTTTTTGACGTTTTTGTTTTCATTTTTAATTTTTTTTAAACTCAGAAATTCAATCGGAATAATAGAAGATGGAATAAAATTTTGTATTGTACACGACCATAAAATTCACTATTATCTTCTCGAGCGTATCAGCTCGAAACCGCTCTCAAAATAAAATGAAATTTTATCCTCTTTTTATTATTACCAGAAAACTGAAGGTGTGTACTATCAAAGACAATAAAAGCATCTAAAAAAATTAAATACAATAAAGCAATGGTGTTATAAGTTTTGCGATGGTGTTAAAAGATTTTTTTTGAAAAATGACCCATAACAAATAATAAGTTTTATGGGTTACTTTAAACTGATTTGTATGCATTTCAAAATGCAAAACATTTTATCAGTTATTATCTAAGTTGTTTGTCCACTTAAGATTTTACTGGCAATGAGTTTACCATATTTTTTTTAAATTTGAATAATTTATTATACTAGTTTTAAGCCAAAATATTCCTTTTGTAGAGAATTCTTTAAAAAAAATTTTTTTTTTGTTAGCTATACTTTAGGTTTATATTGGTTCATTTTGGGAAATAAAGTTCGAATTTGTCAGTTCTTGAGTATTTATTGTTAATAAATAAGAATTATTTATTGTTAATAAGAAACAAATGTTTTGTTGAAGTGGGACAATTGTTACGCGTTTAAACGAAAATTAATATTTTTATCCAGTTAACAAAATATTAGTAGGTATTATCAATGATTATTTTTTCAGTCTGACTTGTTCAAGTTTAAACATAAAAATAAATTGTAATTTTTTTCCAAACTACTTAATTTTTAATATTTTCCTTAGCAACCATATTAATTCAAAAAATTTGATAATTTAGGTCCTTTAGGGTCGGTTTATAGAAGCGTCATTAAGTTAATCTGCAATTAAATACGTGATTAACTGATCACGTGACCAAATTGAGCAAACTTAATTGGTCGACTGGCGTTGTTAACTTTTAACAACGAATTAACAAATTTTTCTATAAACCGGTCCTAAGAGTCGGTTTACAGAAACTGAAATGAAAATGTAAATCAGAATTAAACTAATTCAAATTAAGTTGCCATTTACAATGCATTTGACACATGTCAAGTTAATTGAATAATTGCGAATTAAATTTTAATTACGATTAAAACGTTCTGTACACTGGCCCTTAAACTCTTAAAATTTTATTCAAAATTGATTACAGCTGCTTCGGCTGCCACAATAATGATGCAATAATTAATTTTGCAGCATTTAACGTTTTCGCTAACTAAATTAGAAAAAACATGCTGTGAAGTACAAAAAAATTAACTCAAAAATATAACTTTTGAAGAATTGAAAAAAGGCTCAAACAATTTTTTTTGCATAAGAACTTTAAGTCCGGGACTTTTGATTCATCGTGTTCATCAGAGATGATGAACATTCAAACCAGATTTGAAACTTTTCACATCTATAAGAAAAAAAAATGCTTATTTGTGATTAATAATACAACTATAAAGTTTACATTTATAAAAATTATTTGATATTCTTCAATTTGGTAATAATGAGAAAAAAATGCAACTCTATTTTTTATTGATTACACAGGTCAACAAAGGTTCAGTAACATTAATGAAAATTTGGTCAATAGTAGTTTTTTACTTCCTAAATAATAATATGCATTTTTTTTAACATGAGTATCAGATAAGATGTTTTTGTCAAAATTTTCAAAATCAGAGTGAAAAATAATAAACATGGAAGGTAGTTTAATCAATGTTACCGAAACTTTGTTCAAATTTGATGACCTGTGTTATTATTTTAAATCAAAACGCAGTTTTATCTGATCTTATGTGTTTTTCGAAGTTATTAGTGTTATTACTTATTATAATGTGTACAATTTTTCTAGGGTCGTTGCATCTTCTCAAGCGGTTCTCCGTTCCCTCCTGTCACCTACAAAGGTACCACTTTTTACCCAGGTCAAGGCAACAACGCTTACATTTTCCCTGGAGTTGCTTTGGGTGTTATCTTAGCCAGAATTCACCACATTAAGGAAGAATTGTTCTTATTGGCTGCTCAAGCCGTTGCTGATCATGTGAACGACTCCGATATCCAAAAGGGTAGTTTATATCCACCTCTCAGTTGCATCAGGGAATGTTCTGTCGATATTGCTACGAGAATTTTAGATTACTCCTACCAAGAAGGTAATTTTGAATGTAAAATAATAAAAAAGTCTTATTGTTTTACTCGCTGCATGCGCTCACTCGTTTTGGCAAACATTATGCTTGTTAAACAAAATCTGATTATTTAAAAACTATTTTGTAGGAATTGCAACCGTATATCCGGAACCACAGGACAAAAAAGCATACGTTATGCAACACCTTTATAATTACAATTACGAATCGGCATTGCCTACTACATGGCCATGGCCTAATGCACCCGAAATTAAGACAAGGCCCATCGAACCGACAAAGTTGATGGCTTAAAATTTGAAAAACATGTAATTTAATTGATAGTAAGGCCTCTGTAACTTTCTGATTTGCTTCAGATGGATGGAAATTAAAAGTTACAAAAGGCACTTCAATAGGTAATTCTTTTTCCATCTGTATTTTTTAAATTCGACGTATTTTAACATAATTTATTGTTGAATGTTTACAACCTAAGCTTTATTTAAAAATATACAATGTTGATCATTACTTTGTTTTGCGTGGGCACTAGAAAATAGTGCCATTTTCAGTTAATTTTGTACTTAATTTTATTTAGTATTCATTCGATCACAGCAGCTTTCGATTAATAAGTATTGTTTTTGTGTTTCTTTTTTGTATTTGCTGATCTACGAGCAATATCGTTGTACGTTTTAAACAGTATTTCTTTCTGGTCATTAAAATGTAGAACGTTAGATTAAGACCACCTGTAATAAAAAAACAAAATAAATGTTATTGTACTGTTTAAGTTGTTTCAGTTTTATCCACATTGTTTCTAAATTCTTTCAGGAAATTATGGCTCATATTTAAATCAGTATTAGCATAAGACGAACTGGAAAATTACAGACAGATATTAGTTGTTGAAAATTAAATTTTCATTAAAAAAAGCTTGAAAAGTGTCCCATTGTTTGTAAGATTTGGTGTTTTTGGATAAAAGGGGGCGATTGTTTTTATTTATTTTTTTTTCATAAAATAAGACCTGCATATAAAAATAATACATTAAAGACTGGTTTATAGAAGCGTCATTAATTTAATTCGAAATTAATGTGATTAACTGATCACGTGACCAAATTGAACAAATCTAATTGGTCAATTCGTGTTGTTACTTTTAACAACGAATTAAATTTTAACAAAGCTTTCTACAAACCGGCCCCTCACACGGAAGATTGTAGTGCTGATAAAGCTAAAACGATAAATCGGCGAAACGTTGACAAGCAAGACCAGAAAAGATTATTGATTATTTAAGACAGGGAGTAATTAAAATAAATATTTTTCGCGACATTTCGATTTACATTACATTTTCCTCAGGTTTCATCAGACACAAATTTGTGCCATGTCAATTTCAAGTAAGACGTATAATTATGAAACCTGATGAAGATTTAAAAAATCGAAACGTCGCGAAAAATATAAATTTTAATTACTCCCTGCCCTAAATCATCAATAATCTTTTCTGGTCATAATTTTCAAGAGAAATTGAAAATTTGGTTCCAAATTCGGATTTAGATTTATAGCTGGTATTTCACTCAAAATTTTTGCAATTTGTGGAGAGATTTAAAAAAAAATTAATTAGGAAGATTATTACTGAAGGTAGGTACAGGTTTCTCATAGCTTGAAATTTTTAGATTTTTCAGTTTTTGAGGATTTTTTTTTGTTTTTAGTTTATTAAAAGATTATAGCACTTTTAACACTTTTATAGTTAATACGAGCACATTAAACTATAATAAAAATATAACATTTGTAATTCTGAAAAACTTAAACCTAAAACCGAAAACTGATAAACTTAAACACAATCAAAGTGAAAAACTTGAATAAAATTCAGTTAAACTGAAAAATCCAAAATGCTTACAATTCCAAAAAAACTTAAAAAGTCAAAAACTGAACAATCCTAAAGATAAATAAAAAATCTCTCTGAAGAAACGTCATTGTTAAAAACTAAAAAATTCGTAGGTATCAGAATTCTAACTGAAACTGAATAAGACGTTAAAAGTTTAAAATTTTATAAACTTAAAAAATCAAAAGAAAACTCGAAATATTAAAAAACTAAACTCAAGATGATATTATTACATTTCATATGTTCCAATTTATGACCAAAGTTAGATTTTTGAGTTTTGGTTAGAAATATTGTCCGAGTTTCTAATATTTCGTGTTTATTTTTCAGTGGTTTATTCATCTCAGTATCCTTTTTATTCTACAGAATTTTTAGTCTCAGTTTTTTCTCTCATTTGGTGAATCGCTTTAACAAAAATCACAGTGACATTATTGTACATTCGTCTTTAACAAAACAAAATAAAATAAGTTTCAAATTCAATTCATCTTCATTTCTTAAAGAAAGTGTGGATGTTTAGTTAATTAATGTGGAAAGAAATCCAAAATAGGTATTTAAAATTATGAAAAACTAAAATACACTGGAATCTTAAAAAAATAAAATAGTTAAACACAATTAAATTGAAAAACCGAAGCTTTAAACCTACAAATCTGAAAAAACGCATCCATAAAATTCTAAATTTTGATAAAACTTTTAAATTAAATTTCCATGACTCCAATTTGGTTGGCCCCCTTATTTTAAAAATAATTTCTCTTTATTTTTTTTTCCTGCGTCTACATTATTCAGTGTTGCCAACTTAATTTCATACCGCCAGAAGTGTAACTGAACCCATAATAAGTAAGGCTGGCAACATTAATCAATTTGAGATGTGCAATATGTATTAACAAATTTTTGCGATAAGTTATGTCAACCATTTGAATAAACTTGACCCTTGAAGCAATTTATTTTTTTATGAATTGTAATTCAAAGTACTAAAGCATTTTGAGTTTGGACTGAACCAAAAATTCGTATTTTTGTTATAGGCCTTCATTTTTCATAAAGAATTTTCTACAAAGGTTTACTTTACTTTTTACTTTTATGATGTCATTCATTCATTAATATTTTTGATGGTACGACCTCTTTCTGGTAATAAAAAACAAAAAATAACTAGTTTTGTCTTTTTGTTTTTGCCTTATTTTATTTTTTAAGGGAGGAATATTTTTGTCTCTTTTTTTTAGATAATGAGCTTAAAAATATTTAACATGAAACCCCAAACACAAAAAAAAACAACGCAATCACCCATGACAAAATAAAGCAAGAAATAGTTATTTATTTATTAACGAGCTTGGGTGTACATCGGACGCTTTATTTCACCAGTGTATTATTAAACGAGTGAAAACGAGGTGAAATAAATGAACCGATTTACACGAAAACAAGTTGAATACATTTTATTCTTCAAATTAAATTTATTAATTAATTTTTTTTAAAGTAATCTGACGTTTCTTATCGAAAAATGCCAAAAGTTGTCAAAACTTCCTTATACGGGAAAAAACCGAACATTTTAATGGTGTCGAAGAATGGAAATAAAGAATTTCGTATCATTTTTTAACTTTTTTATTTTAACTTTTTATCTTTTTACAGTATTTTTTTTATCTTTTTGCACTTACCAGAAATTGTAGATAAAAAAAAACAAAAAAGCAGAGAAAAATGTCTGTACGAAGATTTTTTTGAAAAATGACCCATAACAAATATATAAAGTTATATAACTTTTGTGCGATAATTTGGTTAGAAAAATAATTCTTTTGTAAAACATTCTCTTAATCGCGTTTTTTACCAAAATTACTGCATAAACAAAAAAATATTCTCACCTAGTTTTGATGTTCGTTAGTTCGTTAAAAAAACTTTCAAAAGAATAAAACCAATGCTGCTATAAATTAAAACAAAAAAATACTAATTTTTCGAATAATTCAAATCACTAACTGGCAATAAATCGACAATTATTGCTTTGTAATGCTGAGAAGGCCGAACATGAAAAAATAATTCCTCGTTCAATGTGTACCAAGGTAAAATAATCGGCTTAACGATCGGAAAGCCTCAATTAATAAAAACATATCTTTTTATAACCAGAAACAAATAAAATATGGATTCTAAGTGAACAAAAACATCAGTTATACCGAAGCTTGCTGCGCGAACACCAAACCTTTGAGTGAAAACCACAGTTCTTTTATTATTTGGCAATAATTACCTGTTGTTTTCATCACTAATCAGATTTGCTCTGTTAATTGCTTTATTCTTGACTTTATTACTAAAATTATGTGGCGGTCGTGAACGATAGGAGAAATTTGTTACCTGGGTGCTATGCCATTGAAACAAATCTAATCCATTTATTATATTTAGTTTCTATATTTGCGCAACAACTACAAGATGGGAAACGCGGCCTGTATGTCTGTATTGTGTGGAGAAAACGACACAGCCACCAAAAAAAGGTAATTGTACTTTTTACACATAAAACAGCACCGTAATCTACTTATTAAACACAAAAAAGCAATCGATCAGAAGTCTCTCATTGTTTTATGCGTTTAATAATTTATTTAAACTTTTCAGACAATCAATGATGAGTTTGAAAGCTATATGAACAAATATTTTTAGAAAATAAAATTAAACAATTACATACGTATTACCAAAATAAAAAGCCTAAAAATCGTAACACGAGTAAATAGCATGTTCGTACAAGTAATTAAAATATTAATTATAAAAAATCTCTAACGTAATTACACGAAAACACGTGTGTGAGGTATATCTTTGATTAGTATTGATTGATATTATTGATAGTGTTTGCAGACGCGTTGCTAAGAGTGAAAAGTATAAGCTATTTCTATAAAGTGGGTACATTTTTCATGCTACAAATATGTATACATTTTAATACCAAATAATTGTTGATAATGATTAATAATATAGGGTGAGTCTGCTAAATATTTTTAATATATCTCGAAAATTAATAATTGCACAAAAATCAGCGTTTACAATTGAATAATTTAAGTATGTGTTTTTCTAGATTCCTGTAACTTTCTAAAATTCCTCAAAATTAGAATTAATTAATTAATTACTATTAGGTAAGTGGTTGCAAAAATGTTTTTTATTTTTTTCCTGACTTATACGTACAGGGTGACCCAAGGGTGCGTAATCGGTCTATAACTTTTTGTTACTTGAAATATTGTTATGCCGTTTTCATTATCTAATAGATCGACTTAAAGTCCACAAACTATAAATATTTTTATTATATACAGGGTGTTGTATACCGGGTAGTGAACCAAAGTTATTTTTTTAATGGAACACCTATATATTTTTGTATAATTAGATTTAACACAAAAAATAATGTAACTTCATATAAATTATTATCTCTTTTCGTTTTGGAAATATTCATGTTACTAAATAAAAAATTTGACAAAAAATGCAAAGGTTAATTTTTCGTAAAAACACTTTTGAAGTAAAATTTGGTGAAAATTTTACGAAGTTACAAGTCGTAATCGACCTACAAGTCACCACGAATTCTCAAAGAATGCCAAAATAGGGCTAATTTTTTAACTATTTTAACTTCGGGTTGTTAAAAATTGTTCAAATTTGATATACTAAAAGTAGTTTAATTTTGGCCGAATGTTGTATAAATGTATCAAATAACACTTTCCCATCTGCTACTAGTTTTGTCTTTGTTGTTACTATGCGAATGAGTGAAACAAAATACAAACCGTCAAGCGTAGCGGAAAATGGGAGGGTCTACCAGTCGTTCCCAAACTATGGGATGCCATTTTGGTATTTGTTATGTTTATTGTTGTTAAATAAATTAATATGTCTTTTGTTTGTTTGCCTGGTCAACTTTATAAACAAAATGTTTACTATTACCAACAAATATACATGTTAATTATGAATTTCAATTTGAAAGTGATTTTTAAATCCCAAAGACTTTTTAATGTGAACAATTTGTAAACAACATTGTCGTCATCATGGAAAAAAGACGAAATTAAAAGGTGGCTTGAAGAGAAAAAAATAGTGCATCCACAAAATGCTTTTAAACAAGAATTTTTAGCAATTGCAAAGTCTAATAAACAGGATATTAATTACAAAGTAGACAAACTTGTTGAAGAACATGGCCATAAAGTATTAAGATTGCCGCCTTATCAATGTCACTATAATCCGATAGAACATGTTTGGGCGTTAAGTAGCTTTTTACGAGAAACATATCGGGAACGTTGATTCTACCGATGAATCTATTTTACAAACGTGGCAAAAGGCTTTAAATCAAGTTACACCAGAAGTTTGGAGCAACACAGTCAATCATTGCGACAAACTAATAAAGGAAGACATAAATAAACAAATTTGTCTTGACCAGGTGCAAAAAGAAATTATCATTAACGTGAATTCGGATAATGATAGTGATAGTGATAGTGATTTCGCAGAATTTGACGATACAGCTAGTGAAAGTGAGAGTGAAATGTTAATTAAATCGTAAATAGATTTGTAAATATTGTACATTTAATATTTTTATACATTTTTTGTAAATAAAATTTACTCGTTGTCTGCGCTTGTTGCATTATTTGAACATGTTGAGAATCACTGATATATTTTGGGTGGGTGGCGTAGTTGAACTTGCGAAAGTTTCGTGTCTCTTTTAAATGACCTAAGTGCGAGAAAGACAATATACCCCTGGCTCGAGCCGAGGGCGGCCCATCGTTTATCTTACTTGCTCCTAGCTACTTTCTCGAAGAGTAAGAAAGACAACAACATTTTACAACATTCGACCAAAATTAAAAGAATTTTACTATAAATTAATAGATCACTTAGTTAAGTAAGTTTTAAAAAGCTATCCAGAGTTGTTACTAAAAATTGATATTTTGGGACTTTATCACCGAAACAAAAAATAATATAACAATTTTGAGACCACAATCTGGGAAAGGACTTCAAAATAAAACTTTTCCAAATTTCATTTAAATACAATCATTTTTCAACCCGTTATATTTCTTCTTAGCTTTTACAAGTCACATATTTTTTAAATTTGAGTTAAGTATTCCTATCATCAAAATGAATATACCTACATTTTAATACCACATAATTTTTGACAAATGTACAGGGTGAGTCTGCTAAAAGTATATTTTCCTACATTTTGAAAACTAATACTAATCGCACAGGATTCAGCGTTTGGTACTAAATATTAAGAATTTTTCACTATGCCTATGAATTTTTTATGAACTTTTCTAGAATTTCATATAGTATTTAATCAAAATTAATGAATTTATGAATAAGCTGCGAAAAATTGTTATTTCTTCTATCATCTATCAAACGATGCTTTTAAATGTGGTTTGGGATAAAACATAAAACCCGTAAAAAAATCTCGCTAGCCCCAAAAAGTAATTAATTAAGTATTTTTTAATTTAATTGATATTAATTCTTAATTAAATAATTTTTTATAAGGAAGGGTAGAAAAATTCTATATAAAGTATTTATTTAATAGTAAACGCTGAATTCGGTGCAACTATTTATAATATACTGTATTATGCAGGATGTTAGGGAATGGCTTAGCAATATTTCGTATGTGAATTTGTCATAATCAGATGAGCTAAAAACCCTTATATCATTTTTCCAAAAAGTGCATACTTTCTTCAGAAATTTTTATTAACCCACCTGTTGAGAGCCACTGGGTGGCTTATGCTAGTTCATTAGCAGTTCATTTTTTCATTGAACAAAATGGAGATGGTGGCGCATGGGCGTTTAGGAAATTCTTCAAAATTGTGGCTAACATCATGGGCGTCGTTTGGGGGGAGGCAAAAAAGGGCAAGAAAGTTAACACAAAATATTTTCTCAAATAAGTTTTATTTCGTAGCGGCAAACGTTAGTTTAAAGTCAAAATTTTAATTTTGGTGCCTCAAATCATATTTTTTTGACGCTAGCTCTTATAACATCAAACAAATACCTGTTGAAAAAAATCAACAATTAATGTTTAATGATGTACAAAATAATTAAAAAAAATGACAATATATCCGACATTTTTCAATTGCCCTGTATATGAAATGAACTTGTTTAATAATATTATTAATTTTCAAAAACGAGTTTTTACATTTTAATCTTCAAATGTTACGTTTATAGTATTATGTTCTTCAACACTGTTTTTGTGTAAATCGGATCATTTATTTCACCTCGTGGATGATAAACCACTCGTTTTGACTCATGGTCTTATATTCCATTCGTGAAATAAAGCATCCTATTTACACTCAAACGTGTTAAAAATAGTATATTAAAAAACCAAGTTTTATAGGACCAGCCTTAAAGAATGAATTTAGTTTCAAAAACAAGTGGCGTTAGCCACGAGTTTTTTGAAAGAATGAGTGCTTTAATGTCTTATGATTATGAAACGAGTTTTTCATACTACGTTTTGTATAATTTAATTAATTTGTCCTCTTTTTGCCATTTTCAAACAAAAATTGTTACTTTAGCCGATTTAGGGATTTTTGTAACGGTTAGTAATGTCTGAATTTTGAGAATGAAAAATTGATTTTATTTTTTTATTTTATCCAAATTTTGGCTGAAAATTTGTATGGATGATAATGGAGGTAATCTTGCATGAACACCTCCTGAAATTTGTGAAACTAGCAAAAATACAGTCCAGAATTTATTTCTTGCGGACCTAAAAATTTTCGTAAAATGTTCCATTAAATAATGACTATTATGACATCGCACTTGATGACGTTGCGTGCTTTAAGATGCTTTGAAATAACTATTTACTGTTTATTTACTGTTTTGTGTTATTTTACTTTATATAAATTTATATAAAAGTATCATATTACAATGCTTGGTTTATATTAATTCATCGTTTAATTTGTATATAATGTTCATTATAAAAAATATGGTTTTATGTTCCTATTTTTATACACTGTATTCTTGAGTTGTTTTTGTAATAAACCTATTAAAATATGTATCTTGAAACAACAATGAGCTTGCCCCCCATAAAAATTTTGTAACGACGCCCATGGCTAACATATTTATTTGTGTGGGAGGTTCAAATAACAAAACAAATTGAAATGAAAGAATAACGTAGTGGATCAAGAAGTTAATCTCTGCTGTTTTGTTAATAATATTAAAATTTACGCTAATTTTTATAAATCTAGTTCAGCGGTTCTCAAAATTTGGGACTTTAATTTTAGAACGATTTTTTAAAAAAACTGTACATTTTTGATTTACATAAATTTTGCTTAATCGATTTGTCCTGTCCCATTTTCTGTCTACCTTTAATTTTTTCCTAAACCATTCCCTAACATGCTGTATAGTAATGCATATTTTTACAAATGTTACTAAATTATTTATGAAATTAGTCTCATTATTCAATTATCGTGTGGAGTGTTACTCCATGTCATATTCAAATTTCTCACTATGTCGCAGCAATCTTATCTTTAATCGGAAATTAGCACAATTTTTATTCACTTTCATACTATTCGAGTATGAATGACGTCAAATCATAATGGCTGTGAAATTATCTCAATCACCCTGTATTTGACGTACTTTTTTTTGTTTAAATTGGCGGAACCATACTTTAATTTTGTTTATAAATCAGAAGCTACTGACCATTTTATGTAATTTGTCGCAATGTGTTTTAATTTTAAATTACATATTATTGTTTAAATTTTTAGATAACAAAATTTTATGGAAACTTACCAAGACTTATTTAAAAACAATGTTTTCATAATTGTTTAGACGTTGTTTGAAATTAACTATTAATAACTTTTTCGTTACATAAAAACTTTTGATTTTTTAGAAAAGATTATTATTATGCAAAAATTGTTGCAAGTATTATTAGTAATCATTACAAAATCGTCATGTGACATATTTTTCTAAAAAATTTCAATACTATTTTTTAAAAAAATTATACAAAATTGAACAGAAAAGTCCAGTTTTAATATCTACTCAAAAAAAAAATGCTAAAAACTTTAGAATTTGAATTATTTTCAATATAATTTTCAGTACTTTGTTTGTCTTGTGTCTATACCGGGTGCTCAAAAACAAGCGCACCAACTCAATGGTGTGTGATAGAGAAGTGCTAATATGTGAAAGTAAAAATAGTAAACAAATCATTGTATTAAAGTTATTGATAAATAACGAATTTAATATAAATGATATGTGACAACGGTAATACATTTAAAAATAATTATTCACCATTGACTTAAAGAATGATTGTTTAGTGTGAAACATAAAAACATTAAAAAACAATGAAAACTGAAGAAGTTAACAAAATAACTTTGTAGCTCCAGAATTTTTAAAAATATGACTGGAATTTTTTCAAAATTTTTCCCGCAATCTAAACATGCTTCTCAACAACGTACCAATGAGTTTGTGGCCAGTTTTTGAGCAGCCTGTAACCCTAAAACACACAAAAATTTCTTCTTTTATTTTACTTCTTCCATCTTTTAATAATAGCTTTGACAGTGATAACTTAGCATTTCTTGGGTCATTCAAACCTAGATACATTTAAAATCTTCACGTTAATACCGAATGATCACAAAATAATAATCAAAATTTTCCTGAAATGAGGCTGAGTCATGAATCACGCTTTTCAATTAATTTATCCTCAATAAACATCACGTTTCTGTCCATTTAACGGTTAACTAAAGTGTAATGCACTTGCACTTTCTAAAAAAAACGCATAAAAAATAACAATCAATAAATGTAGTAACCTTCCTTCCCGCAAGGACAACATCAAAGTGACCCAAATCTAACCTATCTCAATTTATTATCCTTGGTAACACGTGAGAAAAAATAGTGTGATTTTGACATTCTACATCATGCTATGATGTTTATGTTTTGACTTTTTATTTGTAGAATAATTTGATAAGCTCGTATTATTGGGTGCACAATCACAATCTAAAAGTCGCAAAGTACAAATTGAATATGCTATATATAAGAAGAATCAACAGCCGAAATTTAAAACTACCGAACAGTTCACACTGTTCCAAAGTGAGTGTAGTACGTGCCTATGTGAAAATGCTTGATTATTTCACAAAACTGGTTGGAAACAATTCAGGAGAAAAGTGAGTAAAACTTTGTGTTATATTGGTGAATGGTCAGCTGTAGCACAAAGTACATTTGTTACAACATATTCCGGTTCAAACTTATTACTGCTTCAAACTTCAAATTTCCTAAATAAATGCAAAAATCGCTAAACTAATTACTCTCATCGCTAATTTAAAATTTAGATTTAAAGACGGGTTATAAATTTTTCATTTAATCGCATTCTTTGCGTCAAAATTCTATCAAATCGCCAATAAAGTAAAATTTGCTACAAAAATTTCCATTTTTAATTAATGTAAAAGACATTACTTTCACAAAATACAAATATGTTAATTTTCTTACAAAGTTATGCTCTCAAAAGCTAGTCATTTTCCTAATTTATGAAATAAATCAAATATTTGTAAAATCCTTAAATAGTTGTGTAACTAGTGCAAATGCCTTGACGAGTCAGTAAAAAGATAAAATATTTATTTTTCTCCAACGACCTGCAAATAAATAGTTGGACACTTTGAATAAGTTTTATTTACTAATCAACTGTTCTTCCTTAATCACTTTTTCCTCGCATTTTTCTGAGTATTATGTCAATGTACTTCGTCTTATTTGTTTAATACAGACGTAAAACATTTTCATACAATTGTGTGTAAATAAGTTGATTGATTTTGATTACAAAGATATTCATATCGATCAAAAACAAAATGTGAGCCTAAAAATTTCAATTACTAACTATTTTTTACTGTAATTATAAATTAATTAATTACCACACGTTGAAATCGTGGAATGTCAGTCAATCATCAATTTTTAGAACATTAATTAAAGGGAAATAAATCCCTATCACGCGCACTCCCACAATAATTAAAACCAAACGATAACCCAGAAAGTTTTTGCTTTTCTAATTTTGTCTGCAATGTAAGAATTTTATTGAAAATAATTTTGCCAATGTCACATTTTACGATCTGGCGTTTCAAACAACCTATTTTTGTTTTAATGATACATGGAAGTAAGCAAACAAGAATCTAATTAGCTTTATGAAATATATTGTGTGCAGTACTTTTTATTTTACCCTGTAATAATTATCGTAATCTTAAGTATTCTCCAAACAAAAAGAAAAAAAGAGGCAACACAAAACAGTAAATTGTAAATTTCTATCTTATACAGTGTAATGAGCATATACAAGATGTTCCGTCTAAACTTCACATTAGAAGTATTGGTGGTTCTAATAATGATGGTCATCTGAAAATTTCTATACAACTATAATCTCAATGAAAATATTTTCAAGATGGTGAAACTGCCGGTTATACCGGAAGTCGCTATCAACTTTATTATTTTAAATAGAAAGCTATATTTTTAATGCTTTTTTGGATTACTAGAGTTATTTTAAGGTCGTCATCATAATTATATTTATTTTTATTTATTTTGTTTTCACGGGACGGATAACACAATTTTGAACAGAATTTGTCGTTTGTTTAATCAGAAATGTTTTTATGATAAACTCCGCAAAAATAGCTGTGGCTAGTAGGAAGTTTTTTAGAATGTCAAAAAAAAATAACTTGAAAATTATCACAGATAGGTATAGGGAATGCTAAGACAGATTCAATCTTCTCCATCTAGTAAAATAAAAATTGGGATATCCTATTTAAAAAAATTAAGTTATGAGTACTTGAAGTCCAAACTTAACCTTGAATTTTTTGGGTTTATTAACTTTTTTTCCAATTTTAAACACACTGGAGAACAGATATAGGCTTTCTCTTTTAATTCTCCAAATATACATCTCTAAAACTACAAGAGTTACCGATTTTTTAAGTGACAGGTGCAAATCCAAAAATTTTCTAAAATCTTAAATATCTCGAAGACGGTTAAACTCAGGTATAGGGACAGTTAATAAAAACTGCTTTAAGATAACTCAACTAATTCAAAAACGCAGTGAAAAACATAGCTTTCCATTTAAAATAAGAAAGTTGATAGCGTCTTCCGGTAAACCGGAAGTGCTACCATATTGAAAATATTTTCCTTACGCAGAACTCAACGAATTATGTTCTTTATTAGAACTTTCAGTGCTTCTAATATGGGGTTTAATCGAAACAGCTTGTATTAGCTGTATTAGCTGTCGCATTTTACCAAATTATTTTTTTAAATAAGGTTGATAAAAATGTAAAATACATAGGTATTATTGATTAGATCTCCTACTGAAAGGAGTGCAAAAATAATTTATAACAACTAATTCTGAGATAAAATGCGACGTTGGTGTTTACATAGTTTTGAAACAGTTAATTAATTAATTAATATGAATTAAAGGCACAACTATATCGTATTTTTGTAAAGTTTACACGATTAAAAATGAAAATAATAAGTTAAAATCCGTTTTCGGATTATCATTATTTCAAGCCTGCCTTAAGAGGTAGGTCTAAAAAATGTTGGTAAGGTCTTCATAAAAATCGATGTTCTGTTGACTGCTATTTAAAAAAAACGTGTATTTAAAACAAATCATGCTAGTCTTTTTAACAGTTGACAATTTTGAAAATTGTAGAAAAGTCTTTAAACTTTTGGTTATCAAATGCAAAAAAATATTCGTGTTCAAGAGACGTGATTTTTTGAATTGACCTGCCAATCAAAATTAAAAAAATATTGACAAATGATCACTAATCAAAAATAAAAATAATACTACCTAGTATATTTAAAGATTTTGATTTTTTGATAAATTTTAATTTTTTTAATTCAAAAAACTGTTGTAAACATATAGGGTGCTCGCGAAGTTGAGGCGTTATTTAAAGCCGATACCATGCACTGTTCTTAAGAGTTTTTGCCCAAAACACCTAAAAGTAAAATGTTAATGATAAAAAAAGATACAATAACTTCATTTTTTAGAATCTTTTCAAGTCGACCCTGTTCAAATATGCAAATTGACAAGAAATGGTGTTAATCAAAAATAACTAAAATATGCCAAACTGGGAATAAGTTGGTTTCATTCAAAATTAAACATATTCGAATTAAGTTGCCATTTAAAATGCATTGTCAAATGTCAAGTTAATCGCGATTAAAATTTAATTGCGATTAAAATGTTCTGTAAACCGGCAGTTAGTGTGAAACATAAAAACATAAAAAAATTATAAAAACTGAAGAAATTAACAAAATTTTAAAATATGACTTAGAATTAAAAAAAAAATCCCATAATCTTCACTAATGTACACACATTTCTCAACAACGTACCACTGAGTTGGTGCGCCAGTTTTTGAGATACGTATGCATCAAAATAAATGCATACAGGGTGTTTCACATAATTATATATTCCGATACAAACACGATTAGAAATTTTGAAAAATTGGATAGTCTTCTTAAGTTTGTTCTCTCCTTCAAAATTTCAACGTTTTTAGTTAGTTAATGATTAAAATAGATTAGAATTCAAAAAAATGTTTTTTTTTGTTTATTTTATTAATGATTCTTGGTGAGTGAAATTCATTTAGTAATCAGGTAATAATTAGATTACTAATGTAATTAGTCACATTAGTACCATTTGACTTTCAGATTCTAGGCTAACAATCTTTTTTATAATAAAATATATTTTTTTGAAAAATTCTCGAAAAATATTTTAAATTTGCTATGCAAACCCCATATCATTAGAAAGCTTATGCAAAATGTTATCGATACGTATAAAAAAATTCATGGTGTTCCATTTGAAAAAAAAATTAGTTATTAAACTTTTTGCGTTTTGGCACACGCTATATATCATCTGCGTGCTTTAACTAAAAGTCGACTATTTGCTAAAACTACAAGGTATTCTAAGTTTTTCTGTAACAAATTTATCGGAAAATATTCATAAGCGACTTTGCAGTGATTTTTCAAATGTTGGTCTTTTTTATAACAAAAAGTTGAATAATTTCGAAACGAAAAGAGATAGACCTATAATAGTTTATATAAAGTTTCATTATTTTTTGCGTAGAATCTAATTATGCAAAAATATATAAGGTGTTCTGTTTAAAAAAAAATAACTTTGGTTTACCACTCTGTATACAACACCCTATGTATAATAAAAATATTTTTAGTTTTTATATTTTAAGTCGATCTATCGTATAATAAAAACGACATGGCAATATTTTAAATAGCAAAAAAAATATAGACCAATTACACACCCCTGGGTCACCCTGGGACTTACTAGATTTTATTGTTACGCATTACAGTTTACAAGAGATTGCACATTTTATTATTTTATATCCCATTTCAGTTCATAGCAGAATTTTGCAACGTCGCATTTGCATTTTTGCAGTGAAATGAAGCACGTATTGAGAGTTTCTGATGGGTTTTCTTGGTTCAAAATTTGTCACTGGAATTTAGTTTAATACAGAGAACTCTTAAATGCTACTATGAACTGAAATGGGAAAGTTATACATAAACTGGGTTTGAACGTAAAGAATTTTCCAAAAAAAACTTAAAAACATGAAAGAAACTGATCCATCAAAGTTTGACACAATTGACGTTTGAAGTTCATTCGCCTATAAATGTAACTTTTATGTGGTTTAGACGCACAAAGGGAGCAGTTTTCATAACATATCCAATTGCCACCAAAAGTAAGTCCGATTTTTAAAATCAAAAACGCTGTTTTTTATTTTTTTCTACATCGGACTTTGTTTAAAAAAAATCGAACTTACCTTTACACGACTGAAAATTTCAAGCTGAAAATAGCAGCCAAATCAATTGATTTAAAGATAAACTATAATAATGTTTTAAAATAAATAAAAATCAATAAGTATTAATAACCCAGTCGGCGGGAATTTAATTGTTGTAAGAGAGGATATCAATTATTCTCATTATTTTAAAACATTGACTTGTGCACAGTCACGATCCTCCTCCTTCATTCATCGACGTCGGCGACGACGGCGTCATCAGCTGACCATGACGTCGACGTCGTCTGCGCTTGCGTCCACCTTAATTTTCTCACACAATCATTTCGTATTTTAGCGGACGACTACTGAACACCGGCAATCAGAAAGTAAACGACTCGTCGAACGTGCACACAGTGAAAATGTCGACGTACGAAAGAGATCGACTGGGCCAACGAGGAGCCGGAGACAATGCTGCTACAAGTTCAACGAGTGGTCTCGATCGACTAAAGAATGCCAGCTTAAATAAGGTATGATGTCCTTTTTAACTTGTAATAATCACCGGTTGTAAAATTGGCGACGTCGCGACGTCCACGACGTCTATTGACAAAACATGACCCAGTTGTGTGGTTTTGTGGTGAGAAAATGGGATCGGATGTTAGTTGGTGGGATTTAACGCCTACGCCGAGGAAAATCGCTTTTCCCGAAAATTTGGCCGATATCGATGGACGGGTATTGAATCATTAGTTTTTTCTATTTTTGGTTTTCTTAAATTGATTTTTGAACTTTGGGGAACTTTCCATAGGACATGCACATGCGCCCCTATACTTATTTTTTTGCAATAACCATTTACGACAAATTTATTTATAAAAGAGAACAATAATCGTTGCATAAACCACATATTGTGACTGTAATCTTAATATTTTTTTCATTGAATGAACAAAGGTTGAGGAGGTTTTATTTGATTAACAGTACTGTGCTTATTTTTTAAATTAATTTACATGTTAAAAAATCAAACTTAAATCGCAACAAAAAGTGTAAACCCAAATAGTGAAAAATGATCAAAATAATCTGCAGTAAAATGCAAATTATATCGGTTTTGAAAAAGGGCACGAAGTGAGTAATAAAAATCTTTAACAAAGGACATCCTAATTTGTATTTTACTGCGTATTTTTCTGTTGTAAGAATTATTATCTTAGTCAATTTTATTACCATTTGTTAGTAGAGCATGTATTGGAGGGGAGTATTTTGATCATTTGTTACAGTTCCCATCACACAGTATGATTCTTTTAGAACCTACATTAGAAATTTTTCAATATCTAATGCAACTAGAGTTTGGAAAATTTGTACAATCACGATCAAAAAGAATGACACCCCTACTAACCGGGCTGTATAGTAAAAGTCCGACTAAAAACTTTTAGGTCATAAATTTCAAACTTTCCAGCTACTTTACACAATATCCAGCTAGTTTATACATTAGCCAAACCTAGACATTAAAGGTATCTTATCGAAAAGATTTGTAGATGCGGTTTCAGGGGTGTCATTCTTTTTGATTGTGACTGTACACATCCCAAATCGAAAAGTTCAACTAAATTTGTCGTAACTTTTGACGTTGACATATGCCAATTTTATTTTTAAATTGTCATATACAGGGGCTTAAATGATAAATGATTTTTCTTGCAGTCGCTACTTGGAGGTTTGATGAGTCTTTTAAAATTTTCAAAAATGTTAACTGTCAAATTGCAAAGCTATTAGGATTTTTTTCAAAATAATGATCGGAAAACGGCTATAACAACATCGATATTTATGGTGACTTTTATTAACACGTCCTATCGGTCCTTTACCTGACTCTTTCAGTTTTTTAAATAATCATAAGAAACCGGTTTTACTTAGTAATTTTTATCGATATCAATCAAGTAGGCCTTGCAAAATGGTCAACACTTGTCAAACTTCAACATTTTATTTAGTAGAATAAGCACTAAATCAATAAAATGTAATAATGGTTTATTGTAACTTAGAGAATTATCTAAAGTAACTTAATCAGTCCACCATCGTGTTTTAATTTTAAACTTCTTGAAGATGGTGGATAACTTATTGAACATTTCTTTTAATAAAGAGCACTACTTTATCGTATTTTTAGAAATTGTATTCGATTAAAAATAAAAATAATGAACTAAAATTATGTTTTTGTGGTTATTTCAAAAATTGTGAGATAGATATAAAAAATTTTGATAATAGATTCTATGAAAATCAATATTCTTCTGATTGCCATTAAAAAATCAGGGTCATTCTGTTTGAATTTTTTTATTATAACCATTTTTTGATCATCATTATTTTCAAAAAAAAATCATATTAACCTTGCAATTTGACAGTTGGCAATTCAAAAAATTTTAAGACTCTTCGAACCTTTGGTTATCAAATGCAAAAAAGATTATTCACTTATAATAAAGCGTTCAAGAGATATGATGTTTTGAATGATAAAAAATTGACATAATGCAAAAACTATGACAGATAAGTACTAACAACTAGATTTTTACTCAATTTAAAAAGGTGAGTTCAAAATGCGAATAAAACAAGGTGTCTATTTCTCATAGTTTTGGAACTTCGGCCATTTTGAAAATACTAATTTAGTTAAAATCAGGAATGGTAGATTTGGACTGTGTAAAAAACTTCAAAATTCTAGCTGTACTATTAGAATTCTAATTCTAATGTAGCCCCCCTCCTAAAAACATCAGCTTGTACAAAGTGTATTAAAATGATTTTCATCTAGTTGCCTATGAATTTTTGATGTAGAATCAGAAATGCCGCTTTATGGAAACACTAACAGGCTTTTTAACATTATTTTAACATACCTTGTACATTAGCGTTAACTGCTTTGTTTTGGCATTTGTTTTACTCCCAATTATGACTAACCCTGTATTTCGGTATGCTAAATAATACGTTAACGTGATCTTTTTTACATTAAATTAAATTTAAATTACATTAAATTTTACCTTCAATTAATTTGTGCTTAAGGGCATTATTTAAATAAAACAACTATATTTTTATCGACAAAATGAATGGATCATTCCTACCTACCTTTGGACTAGGTATACTTAAACCTAACAACAGTGGTTACGCAAATTGTTATGACCTTCACCGCCAATTTTGTTATTGTAATGTAGGATTGTTAAGTGCCCTTTGTATACCTACTTTATCTTTATAATTTCAATGAAAGTATAACAGTAGGTATGATACTGATATTAAAATACTTAGAAAATTACCCAAAGATAATAAATGATAATCCCATCTATAACATTCGAGATGACATCGCAAAAGTGTAATAATAAACTCTGCAAACTCACTCTGCATGTTGAGGCAAAAATTCAATTTTAATAAAATAACGGATCGTAAGAATTTCAAATCGTTGCTTACACACCTGAAAATTGCTAATTGTTTCTCAAAGGTAAACACTCGAGATGACAATGCAAAAGTTAAAATAACATTTTTTTCAATGGAAATTGTAGACTAAAAACCTGTCCTAATAGTTTTTAATTGCCAAAATTATGAGAGGAGTGTGGGTGTTAGTCTACATTTCTGACATTCATCGATTTTATCTCTCTGACACAGTTTACGTCATAAAAATCTCCCAAGAGATCACACCACTAAATCGCATTCTTGAACGACACATTTTTCATTATCCACGTTATTCGAATAATGTCAATAGCTTTCGCCTTTCCATTCTTGAAAAGGAATTCAATGTCGCCTGATTTTGTGATGGTCTGATGGTACTTGTTAATATCTATCTTTACAGTAAAGAAAGTATTTTTATCGATTTAATTGATGTTTCGTGAATACTTATCTATAACCTCGTTTCGATTTAATGACATTAAAATTATTGTGTTGAAAATTTTCACTAAAATTATTTAAAAGGTGTGTCATGTTCATCGAATTTTTCCATGTCGTTACTTGAAGGTACAGTACATGGCGATAAAAGTAAATGCAAACAAGAGTGAAAGTTTTATTTAGGAATCAGCGCTAAAAATAAATCAAGAACACACTTTATTATCATTTTTAATGGAAATTTTGATCTACTATTATTATTTCTACCTGTATTTTTACAATTATGTAATGATCCTTTACTATAAGTTTCGCAAACAAATTACACAAACGTGATAATCACGGGTACTTAACTACCAAAATAAATTATCTGATATAACCATGCTAAAACTGATGCGCTGAAAGTAGTTCATTTTTCGTATGTATTTCCATTTATTATTGTTTTCAGTTTAGATAGTCAAAACAAAATTATCAGAATTTTTTTGCATTTTTGAATGTTTACGGTTTTATAATCAAGTAAATGACATTAATAATTGCCAATGTTTTCCTGTTTAATTTTGCTGATTCATACAATTACCTGCTAGAGTACTAATTAATGAAACAGGAGTAACTTAAAAAAGCCAACAGCTTGCTTCCATTATAATGATTAACTTTATGAAAAATATAGAATGACTCCGCGATTCTTCAAATTAACGAAGTGAAAGTTTGGAAAATAATACATAATGCAATTATGTCTTAACTATCGTCAGCCCTTGGCTAAATTCCACATTTCAAATTAGCTAACTGTCTTGTATTTTCTTTTTTTGAATACATCGATCCCTGCGAGTTGGAAAAATTCATTAAATGAAAAATAAATAAATATTTTTTTCCAAAAGCCTTAAATATTAACTAAATTATTTTCAAATATATCGAGTGTTTCATAAATGAGCTACAATACAAACTTTTGGATTTGTGGAAGTAGTAGTAAAGCTACTGCTGATGATTTTTTTAATGTTTAAAGTTAAATATTTTTTGAGTAATCAGAAAAAACACTTAACTGTTAATACTTTTAGGGCCAGTTTACAGAAAGGTTTATTAAAATTTAATTCGTTGTTAAAAGTTAACAACGCGAATGGACCAATCAAACTTGTTCAATTTGATCACGTGATCAGTTAATCACACATTTAATTGCAGATTAACTTAATGACGCTTCTATAACCCGATCCTTAGAGAGACAATTCAAAAGTCTTTTAAATGGTAAAATAAAAAACACGGTGTTTCATTTACAACAATTCTGATTCTGATTCTTTTAGGGCTCACATTAGAATTTTTTTAATTTCTAATATAGCTAGAGATTTAAGATTTTTTATACAATCGACCGTTCTGAGTTCAACTAACTTATTTTCAGAATGGCTGAATTTTTGTAACTACGAGAAATTGGCGCCAACTTGAATTTTTAAATAGTACCCACCTATGTTTATTGCATTTTTGAATTCGCCTCCTAAAACTGAGTAAAATGTACTCTAGTTGTTAGTACTTATCTGCCATAGTTTTTGACGTATGTCAATTTTTTTTTTGTACAAATTTTCATTTGTAGGAGTTCATCTAAAATATTCGTGAACCCTTTACAATAACTGAATAATTCTTTTTGAATTTGACAGCCAAAGGTTCAAAGGGTCTTCTCAAGTCTTTAGAATTATCAATTGTCAAATTGCAAGGTTACTATGATTTTTTGGAAATGATGATAAAAAAGTGATTATAAAACTGTTTTTTCAAATGTAATGACCCTGATATTTCAAGAGCACTCAAAAGAACATCAATTTTTATACAGACTTTTATTAACATCTTCCTTATCTATCTCTTTCAGTTTTTGAAATAATCGCAAAAAACAGAATTTTGGCTCACTATTTTCATTTTTAATCAAGTAAACTTTTGAAAAATACGATAAAATTGTGTTATTAATTAAAAGAAATGTTCCATTTGATTACCATTTTCATTCAAGAAGTTCAAAATTTGATGGCAAACTTCATAATTTACTAAGTTATAATAAACCATGATTAAATATTATTGTTTTGCTGCTTATTCGATAATGAACCAGCTAAAAACTAATAAAATATTTCAGTTTCAGCCTATTTGATTAACTATGAAAATCACGAAGTAAAATCCGTTTTATAAAATTTTTTCGAAAAACTGTAAGAGATAGGTATAGGACGTATTGATAAAAGTCACCATATATTCAATATACAATTCAATATACACCATATATACAATATTCTTTCGATTGCCGTTAAAAAATATGGTCTTTCTATTTGAAAAAACTGAGTTATAGCAGTTTTTTGAAAACCATTTTGAAAAAATCATACTAGCTATGAATTTTGACTATTGACAATTTCGAAAATTCTAGAAAACTCTTCGAAACTTCGGTTATCGAATGCAAAAAAAGTTATTCACTTATTGCAAAGGGTTCATAGCCTGTTATATTTTAAATAAACCCAAATGAAAATTTGTACAAAGAAATTGACATATCAAAAAGTATGACAGATAAGTACCAACAACTTGGGTAAATTTTACTAAGCTTGAGAAGGTAAATTCAAATATGCAATAAAAATGTGTGGTTACTAGTAAAAATTTTAAACTTGGCGCCAATTTTTTATAGTTTCGGAGGCTCAGCCATTTTGAAAATAATTTAGTTGAACTAAAATGGTTGACTTGGATCGTACATAAAATTTTAAAGCTCTAACTATATTAGAAGTTAAAAAAATTCTAATGTAGGCCCTAATAGAATCACCCTGTATACCTCTGGACCAAAGTTTCCGCAAAAAAAAAACACTAGGAAAAATCAACCAATAACAATTTAGCTTAACAACATCAGTGTTTATCATTAAAAAAACATAAGTTTGTATTGTAGCGATTTTCGGAAACACCCTGTATACTTGAAAATAATTTTAGGTGAGTGAGGAGGTTTAGAAAAATGATTTATTTTTTATTAGAAACCAGACAATACAAGTTATTAAAAAAATTGTAATCATTGTCTTAACAGGAAACAAAGCAAGTCCAAAGTCTCGTGATTTGCAATTGGAGGATTCCGATACAAAGTTCACGATTTTTATTGTTTCTGATGTATTGCAGAGTCACTCACTCACTCAAACTGGGAAATGGAATTTTCTGGAACTGCTATTTCTTATCAAATGATGGTTTTGAGTTTAAAACAAATATTGTTGTAGATGATTGAAGCGAAAGGTGTGTGTGCTAAAAATATGTTGCTTCCTAATTGTGCAACACTTCCTCATTGATTGCATCAGAAAACCGCAAACCACTGATTTTTAAATATACCTACATATTTCACTTAGCCATAGGCGATTTCAAAAAACATAATTGTTGCAAAATGATAAAAAATCACGCGACTTTACAAATTGTCTGGATGTAATGCAATGACCGTCCTTGATTGAAAAAGAGGTCAAATTACTTTCTTGTTGACATTTTTATCAAAATTATATAACGAGTATTGTATTTAAGATGCCGATTAATCGCATTTAATACAAATATAGATTGTGTAAGTCAAAACATTTCACAATGTTTGCCGAAATCAGGAAATTGCATTTTTGGCCTCGACAACTGTAATTTAATAAATTAAAAAATAAAAAATTAATAAATAAAATAACAATAGGTATGTATAAAATAAAAAATATAAAAACTTAATTAATCGAAATTTTATTAATTCTGTAGGGTCTTTCTGGATCAACGGTGTGTAATGCTTTAAGCAAAAATTTCTTAGTAAAATTTTTTTACGAACTTTTTACATCAAACATTTAAGCATTTTAGGTGTTCTAAAATGACAAGAAATAATAATTTTTGCAGCGTGTTAATATTAATTAATTTGATTGCGACTTTATGCAAGTAATGAATTAGTAAGAAAATAAAAAACTATGGGTCGGTTTACAGAAAGCGAAATTAAAATTTAATTCCGAATTAAACTAATTCGACATTAAGTTGCCATTTAAAATGCAGTGACAAATATCAAGGTAATCACGAATTAAAATTTGTTTGTAATTAAAACGTTCTGTAAACTTCTTTGTTTTTTCTAACTATCCTAGAAACAAGTAAGGCAGTAGGCAATTAAGGTATACTTAATCCTGCTTTTTCCGTTAATTTACGCTAATTAGCTGCCCGGTGATTTCTAATTTTCCCTAAATTCTTAATCTTGTTGCAAAATTGGTTCAATTTTCTCTTTGTATTTTCAGTTCTTTCATAAAACATTTAATTCTTTACATTCATATTTCCTCCTGAATCTTAAAATTTTAACTCAAATTCTTCTAGAATCTCAACTTTGTTGTCGAGGAAAATTCAACTGTTTCTTACGATCCTCAAGATTCTTCCTCAGAACGGCAAAACATTTCTAAATTTAAAATTTTTAATTCTCTCAAACTCTTTTGTTAAAATTGTTTCCCCACTTACACTCATATCACTGTTACCACTTATAATGCAACAAAAATTAATGAAAACACAAAAACAATTAAAGAATGTTGGCACATTAATTTAACGACAGAGCTTACCAAAAAGTCTTATAAACTAATTAATTAGTCACACAGAAATCAGCGTTTTCTATTAAATATTGTTTTTTAATTTTCCTACATTTCTTGAAATAAACATGACTTACTAAAAAATATATTAATAAAATTTAAAATATTATCCCGTGTAATTAATTAATTATTAATTTTATAATTTCAATAGTGTCTTTCTAAACCAACTGTGATATTTTATGCAAAAAATTCGTAATAAAATTGTTGCTAGCCTAAAAATTTCGATTAACTAAATTTTGATATTTTTTATTATTATTAATAATATATTATATATGCATTATTATTTTTTAATAATAATTAAGGGTTAGTTATATAATCGAATTTAAAGGAGCATTATATGAAATGTTGTTCAGAGTGTAAAATATTTGCCAACAAATCCATAGTAACCAGCACGTTATAAACAACTTTTAATTTAATGCTCCTTTAAATTAGATCATAAAATTGGCCCTCATATTTTATTACAAAAATTAAATCATTTTTTGGACATTTTCTTAAATATTTTCGTTAACATCACTAATACTTCCATGTCAGTTTATTGATTGAACATCCACTAATTTATTAATTACATAAAATCACAATGAAATTTTTTTTCTGCTAGATTCTAATCAACGCCATTTCTTGATGAAAATAGTAAACACATAGATCCGTTAGGTGTTGAAAAATCGAAATCTGAATTAATCGAATAACTGTCTTCAGTAAAGGAGAAATTAAATTTTTACACATCCATGCCTAATAATTTAAATTTAATAAAAAAAAACTTTTTGAGGAGTAGTTTTGTAATTCACAATAATTCTTTTAGTAACTGGTGTCTGTCTTCATAGTAATGAGTAAGAGTAAATTTATAAAAACTTATAAGAGTAAATTTATACTCGAAACGTCGACTTGAAATAAAATTGTTAGTCCCGATTTCTTCAATTCTAACGTAACCTCATTATTCATAATTTACAACGTTCAGTTTTATTAAAACTCTCAGCTTCGCTTCGAGCTTCAATATTAAAGTTTCTCGCTACAAAACTAATGTAAACTTTGTCAACAGGGAATGGCTTTTACTTTGGAGGAACGACAAATTTTGGGCATCCACGGTTTTCTCCCTCCACGAGTAAAAACACAAGAAGAACAAGTAGAACATTGTCGTATGTGTCTGGAGCGTCTTGATAATAGTCTCAACAAATACCTTTACCTAATGAATCTCCTTGTAAGTCGAAACAATCTCCAAATTGAATTTTCTTTATTTTTCGATTTTTAGGATCGCAACGAGAAATTGTTTTATCGTCTCGTTGGAGAAAATGTCCAAGATATAATGCCTCTGATCTACACTCCTACTGTAGGTGAAGCATGCCAAAAATTCGGTTTGGTTTATCGGCGACCTAGAGGCTTGTTCATAACCATTCACGATAAAGGACATGTTTATGATATTTTGAAGAACTGGTAAGTTTAATATTCCCTCTTTTTAGTTTAACTGGCGCAAGAACTGATGAGGAAGACACTAAATGACAAAAGAGTTCGTAGTTTTTTTAAAAGAATAAACATTTTTCAAATTCCGTTTTTTCTAGTTTTCTAGTTTTGTTTAAGATTTTTCTAAATTATTTGTTAGTAGTTTGCTGGTCTAGACTTTTCCCAAAATTCTTACCTCACTCTTTTTTAAAGCCTTTCGTTATTTTGTCTAAACTCTACTAAAAATTATTTTATAAACACATCTATGTATTTTCTCCAAAATCTATTTAGATTCCATTCTTTAAAAATTCTTCTATAGTTCTACAGCCTGTATCAGAACTCACTCCCCACCGGAAATGTGCGTATAGTTTAGGCAATTCTGAAGCTAAAGTTCCTTTACAAAAAAATTCTAACTTTGCGTTTGGGAGATCGTTTAAAAATATCCAATCACAAATGGCCTTGCTCTAGAAGATTAGGGGAACAAAACACGTTGCTAGGAAAACAAAAATAGGTAGAATAAAAGTGGGCATTTAAATTATTTTTCATTCCTTTGTAACGCATCTACTGTATGCAGTACACCTGAGAGAGAGCTTCTGGGATTGGTCATTTTGAGACCTCTGTTTCTCACACACTAAAAATAAAAGACCTACTTTTTTGCATTTTCACCATCTCTATTGCTGTTACCACTAGCACCTTTCCGGTGGGGAGTGAATCTGATACACCCTGTATAGTTTAGTTTAGCATTATTTCTCTACTCTTAATTAGATTTTGCTTAAAATTTTAGTTTTGATTCTTTTCTAAAGCTTTTTTAGATTATTTTGTAAACCCATCTTTAGATTCTCTTATAAATTGTCCAGAGGGTTCTGAATATTATTTTTCAGACTCTACTCAAAATTATTTTATAAATACTAATTTTTCCTAGATCTTCCAAACACTCTTTTAAATTTTACGTCTTTTAAAAATTCTTATAGTTTCTTTATTTCAGATTATATATTCTTTAGCATTGTTCCTGTGCTCTTCTACTTTTCTGAAGATTCTTCTCCGATTCGTTATTTGTAAAGCCGTTTGTAGTTCTAAAATATGGATTCTTCTTTAGATTATTTTATAAATTCATCTTTAGATTTGTTTCCACTCTCTTTTACACTCTCCAAATTCTAATGTAGATTCTATGTTACGTGTTTTTTAACATTTCTCTGTAGTTTTGTTTAGAATTTTTCAAATTATTCTTTAGTATTGTTTCTATATTTTTCTTAAAATTCTTTTCTAAAGCTTTCTGTAAATCTAAAATCTAGACTCTTCTCTAGATTCTTCTAAACTCTCTAAATTCCTTTTTAGATTCCATTCCGCGTTTTACAAAATTCCTGGATAGTTTCGTTTAAAATTTACTATTCTTTAGCAATGTTTCAGTACCTCACTCTTCTCTATATTTTTTTGAAGAATTATCTACTGATTCTTTTCAAAAGCCTTCTGTAGAAGCTATTGATAAAGGGCTTCAGCATTAGATTCCTACTTTATTTTATAAAGGCTGACAGTTTTTAATGTTTGTTTTTTTGGACTTTCATTAAATTATTTTATAAATCAATTTTAGATTTGTAAATCCTTCTCTAGATTTTTCTAAAAATTCATCTGATTCTTTATTAAAGCTTTCTGTAAATCTACTTATAGATTCCATTTTGCGTCTTTAAATAATTCTTCAGTTTCGTTTTGACTATTTTCACATTCTTCTTTAAAGTACTTGTCTCTAAATTTTTCTGACATATTTTTAAAGCTTTCTTTCTGTAGATCTTAAATCTGGACTCTTCTTAAGATTATTTTCTAAATCCATCTGTAGATTCTTCTCTAGATTCTCATTTACAATTATTTTGTCGACTATATTCAAAATTCTTTTATAAACACTTCTATTAAATTCCGCAAATAATCTTTTAAATATCCATTCTGTATTTTAAAAAATTCGTCAATAGTTTAAAATTTTTCATTCTATTATTTATTAACATTGTTTCTGTACCCTTCATTAGACTCTAGTGTGAAGCCGCTTGTATATCTAAAATCTAGTCTCTTTAGATTATTTTATAATCCATCTTTACATCCATTTATTTTTCTGTAGATTCTTCTTTGGATTTACTTTGTAGATTGTTTTATCCAAATTCTGCCACAAAACACCAGGATGGATGATAATGAAGGTAACCTTGCAAGAACGCCTCTTCAAATTTGTGAAATTGGTAAAAATACGGTCGCGAATTTGCTTCCTTGCCGACTTAAAAACGTTCGTAAAATGTTCCGTCAAATAATGATTGTTGACATCTCACTTGATGACGTTGCGTGCTTAAAGATGCCTACTAAAGCATGAAAATAGCGGCAAATTACAAAAAAATATTTTATAACACTACTTCTACATTTTTTCTGCATCCTCAAAATACAAGAGTAAAATTCTGCTCCTATATCTTTAAAATTCTTCTATAGTTTCGTTATTTCAGATTATTCTTTAGCATTGTCCCTGTACTCTTCTATACACTCTTATTGACTTTTGTAAAGTCTTCTGTAGATCTTAAATCTGGACTCTTCTTTCATAAATTCACCTTCAGATTCATTTAAAATTCTTTTCTAGGTATTTCTTTAGAATCATTTTGTGGACTGTTTGCCAAATTATTTTATAAACACTTCTAAAGTCTTCAAATTGATTTTGATCCATTCTGCATATCTTCAAAATTTGCTGAAATTACCTACCTATAGCTTTAAATTTAAAATTGTTTTTATTTATTTTACATGTGCAAATAATGGCCTTAGGTACAATCACGATCAAAAAGAATGACACCCTTAAAACCGCAGCCACAAATCATTTCGATATGATACGATTAATGAGTACGTTTGGCTAGTTTATAAACTAGCTGGATATTGTGTTCACTAGCTGAACAATTTATAAACTAACCTGTTTGTTTTATTTAATTTAAAACTAAGAAGATTTTAGTCACACGTTTAGTCAGCCCGATTGGCTGAAGTGTCATTCTTTTTTATCGTGACTGTACTTTAAAACATTTCATGTGAGAGGAATGGATTATTACTAAGTTTGACTAAATCATGTTATTGATTTGGCTTATTTTTTAACGAATTCGTTTTTATTAAATAAATGCAAGACAACGTAAAATCAGACTTTAATTTCGATATTCTTGCTTCTAATTGGTATAAAAAATGGGTTTTTCTTGAAATTTTGTTCATTTCATACAAAAATTCGGAATGTGTTGTCTTAGCTTCGTTCAATTTAATTCATTTTGAATTGTTCGTTTTGGAACATTTTTTTGATAAGCTTTTATATTTTTTTCTAGGCCCGAATCCGACATCAGGGTAATCGTCGTAACAGACGGCGAACGCATCCTGGGTCTGGGTGACTTGGGTGCCTGTGGTATGGGCATACCCATCGGCAAACTCTCCCTCTACACGGCTTTAGCCGGAATTAAACCGCACCAATGTCTGCCAATAACTCTAGATGTTGGAACAAACACCGAAAAAATGCTCAACGATCCACTTTACATCGGCCTAAAACAAAACCGTGTCAGAGGCCAACAATACGACGATTTCATCGAAGAATTCATGCAATCAGTTGTAAGACGTTGGGGCCAAAACACTCTCATTCAATTTGAAGATTTTGGAAACGCAAATGCGTTCCGTCTTTTAGGCAAATACAGGGATAGTTATTGCACCTTCAATGATGATATTCAAGGCACTGCAAGTGTTGCAGTTGCCGGAATTTTGGCATCACTTCGTGCCACGAAAACTCGATTGTCTGACAATACTTTGGTGTTTCAAGGAGCTGGTGAAGCTTCGCTTGGAATTGCTGCACTTTGTGTGATGGCAATGAAAGCCGAAGGAACACCGGAACATGAAGCACGGAAACGAATCTGGATGGTTGATTCCAAAGGTTTGATTGTTAAAAATCGACCAGACGGGGGAATCACCGAACATAAAGAACCCTTCGCTCAGGATCATGCACCAATTAAAACACTTGCCGAAGTTGTGCAACAAGTCAAACCGACCATTTTGATTGGAGCTGCGGCAGTTGGCGGTGCGTTCACGCCAGAGATTTTGAGAGAGATGGCTAAGAATTGTAAAAAACCCGTGATTTTTGCATTGAGTAATCCGACTTCGAAGGCTGAATGTACGGCTGAACAAGCGTATGAAAATACAGATGGGACTTGTATTTTTGCAAGTGGAAGTCCCTTTGATCCTGTTACTTATAAGGGACGCACTTATTATCCAGGACAAGGGAATAATTCGTATATTTTCCCGGGTGTTGGTTTGGCTGCGATTTGTGTGGGAATGCGTACGATTGGAGAAGATGTATTTTTGATTTCTGCTGAGGTAAGTACTAGTAACTAGTACAAAGAATTATTTGATTTTTTTATTTGAAATTTCAAGCAAAGGCTTTTACAATCATCAAATAAATTTATTCCCGGGATAAATATTATGGAAAAAAATACATAGTGTAACTAGTATTACTACTAAAATACTATTAATACTCTCTTCTGAGTTTTCTAGAGGAAAAATCAAGGAAAGAGCAAAAATTTAGAATAGTTAATTCTGAAAAGGCACTCGCTTAATACAGGGTGATTCTTTGAGGGCCTACATTTATATAGGTATTTAGAGCTTTAAAATTTTGTATACGGTCCAAATCGATCTTCTGAATTCAAGTAAATTATTTTTCAAAATGACTGAGCTTCCGGAACTATAAAAAATTAGCGTCAAGTTTGGAATTTTAAATAGTAAACATATTTGATTTTACCTTCTCAAGTTAAGTAAAATTTACCCAAGTTGTTGGTACTTATCTGTCATAGTTTTTGACATATGTCAATTTTTTTGTTAAAATTTTCATTTGCAAGGGTTTATCTAACATCTCGCAACCCTTGAACTTTTTGTGATAAGTAAATATTGTTTTTTTGTATTCGGTAACCGAAGGTTTGAAGAGTTTTCTAGAATTTTCAAAATAGTCAACTGTCAACATTCATGGCTAGTATGATTTTTTTCAAATGGTTTTAAAAAAACTGCTATAATTCAGTTTTTCTAAATCGAACGACAACGGCAATCAAAAGAATATCGATATTTATGGTGACTTGTTTACAATACGTCCTATAACTATCTCAGTTATTGAAAACAATCATAAAGCACGGATTTTACTTCGTAATTTTCATAGTTAATAATCAAGTAGACCTTGTAAAATGGTCAACAATTGTCAAACTTCAATATTTTATTTAGTTTTTAGCTTTTTTTAAACAAAATGTCAAGATTTAAAAAGGTGTTCAGAGGCTTGCTTATCCCCCCCCCCGTTTTTAACCGACTTTTGTGATTGTTTTTTGACAATGTTTCGCTCCAAAAACTAGTTAAATCTAGTGAAATAAGCTCGATTATTTTTTGTGTGACTACAATTAACACCTTTTTGAGCGTAATTTGGGGAATTTTCAGATTGTTTAAACAAAAAACTAAAACACTCGAAAAAAGACAAAAATAATGACATTTTCGACCCAAATTAGTTATTTTTCGGCAGATTAAGTGGGACGAGTCGAATTGGTTCCCAAATTCTGTAATCCTCTCTAATTATAGTCGAATTGGTTCCCGTCGGTCAGGTAGATCAGATAAACAGATTAAAGTATTATGATAACAGAAATGGCATTTGTAAGTGTATGAACAAATTTACAAGTTCCAAAACGTTCAAAAACAAATCGTATTTTAACGTTTAAAGGCTGTGAATAAATATTTCTTCGAGTATTCAAGTACTTCCACGACGATGGAGAAGGCGCATAGAACTTATGGGTGCTATGTCGAAAAATGTTAAAATTATATTCGTAATTTGTCTCCATTTTGATGCTTTAATAGTATTAATAGACATATTAACGAACGCAACGTCATCATGTGAGATGTCTTAATAGTCATTACTTTACGAAACATTTTACGAAATTTACAGAAGAGCATTGGGCTGAAAAAATTACATTCTCCTTTTTTTAAATAACCAGTTAGCCATAAATTAATGAAATTTGTTGTTGGATTTTGTGCCAAGAAAATAATTATTTGAACATTTCTATCAGCTTTAAATCTAAAATATTAACATATATTTGGCTTAATCCTTTTTACCTACCTGCTCATGCGGGAGCCAATTCGACCATCACCTTTTACAGAATTATACTTATAGAGATTATTGGGAACCAATTCGACCACGACCGATTAAGTAGGTAGCTTTGGCTTATTTTTGACGAAATTTTCCAAATTAATAACGTTGTGGCTAATAAACGTGCCCAGATTTTACAGAATTTTTTTAGAAAAATGTCGCACAGTTCAAGAACATGTTTAACGGTTTGGAAAAGATAACAATTACTCGCGTTTCCACCAAAATTTTGCGATTTTTTATGTTATTTATGACAAAATTTTACTCCAAAATGTTTTTTTTTCTGTAAATCAGAACACGTTTAGCTGTTGCTAATCTGAGCGAAATAGTTTTGTAATAATTAAGCATGCTAAAATAGCTATTTACACTCGAATGCGGTAAGTCACATTTTACAGCGCGACAACTTTGTTTGAGGCACGAGCCTGAAAGGCGAGTGCCTTATTAGTTGAAGCGCTGTAAAATGACTTAACGCATGAGATTTGTATAAAACTTTTTGGCCGACAAGCTTTTAATATTATTCTTTATAAAATATTATGCATAGAATCAATGACATTTGTGGTTCCCAAACGTATGTATAGGTGGCGCTGTTCCGGGGGGATTTATATTTTCACTAATTAAATATACACCATGGTCGATTAAATTAAATAATTATAGGTAACAAGTATTTCGTTATACGAACTTAATTATGGTAAGCACGGTTTGTATCTTAAACATGTCTAATCGTCCAGTGTTTTGTGGTTACTTTACCTAATTGTTTGCTACCAGTTTACAGCATCGTGTTTAAAGGTCAAGTTACCTTTCATGAATGGGCAACTGTCATTCACGTTTTACAGTACTGGAGGCCAAAAAATTAGTTTTGATCTAATTTGGTAATTTTTCGGCTAATTATAGCGTAATTTGTAAAAAAACTCAAACACTGAAAAACGACTAAAAACAGCACCTTTTGCGTTAAACTTTAAAAAAAATTTTATTACTTATTCTTACTTATTTGAAATTTTGCAAACTAATGATTTTTCAGGCTAAAATCATCTACCAAAAATGCACAAAAAATTGAAATTTGTGGCTTTAGTATTTATTAGCAAAATATCGCAAAAAATCTGAGATTTTATTTTAAAAGTGGGCTTAAAAATTGTAAATCTTACTCCATTTTCCATCAACTTTTGTGATTTTTCGGGTTATTTTTGATAAATTGCACTGAAAAACGGGCCAGATTAAGTGACACAGATTCGATTAATTATTGTGAATTTTGAGCGTGTTTTTACAAAATCATTTATCTTTGATTAAAAAACAACTACATCAACATAATAAAAAACTTAATATGATTTGCTTAGTTTTCAACCAATTATTCCAAAGTTTGTCAAAAAAAACTAAAGGTGCTTAAACATTAAACTAAAAAAACTAAACGTTTTGGACCAAAATTTGTGATTATTTTTAACGTCATGTTGCCAAATAATTGTGAATCTATTACAAAAATTTGCTAAAACTCTAAAAATGCAATAATTCAACACGGGTAACGCGTTTATTCTTAGAAGTATTTTAGTAAGATACAGAAAAAATCGAAAATCATTAGAACTCCTTTTTCAAAGTAGAAACCAGGTAGATAGATAATTTTTGTTAAGAGTCGTTTGTTTTTCAGTTTTCGATTACACCTTAGAAAAAATTTTTGTGTGAATAATTGTGAAAACATCGAACACTTTTAGAAACAAAATAAGCAGTGTCCTGGAATTTGAGATATTGTTTATTTTTGTTCTATTTCAAAAACACATTCAGACAATTCTAAATAAACTTTGTAATTTTGTGGCTTCTTTTACAGTCTTTAAACAATTAGATTATATTTTTTATGATAACCATTTATTGCGCTCAATTTATCAGTAAATTAATTAATTGGTGTAATTTTGAGACAGGAATTTTTTTTATTCGCAAGTAAATTTCCGACATTAACTTGGTCGTTACGCATTTTATTGCTAGCTAGAAATAAATGTTACTTTTTGTTTCAGACCCTCGCTAATTTGGTATCAGAGGCTGATTTAGAGAAAGGAAGTCTCTACCCACCTCTGTCTACAATTCAGGAAGTGTCTGTGAAAATTGCAACACGTCTTGGAGAATATGCTTACAAGAAAGGTAAACGAATTCGTTGTAATTCACTTGACTTTAAATAACACTTCCATTTTAAGGTTTTGCAACGGTTTGCCCACAACCTGACGACATGGAAGCTTTCATAAGGGCACAAATGTACAACACAGACTACATCCCTGCAGTCCCTTGCACTTATCCCTTCCCCTAAATGTAATTTATTAGCGAAATTATTTATATGATGCTTAAAACTGTTGCTGGTGGTAGGAAATGAACTGTCGACCAGTTTATTTTGTAAATTTATTTTTAAAATAAATGTAAATTATTTGTTTTTATAATAGTGTTTTCATTCAATAAAAATATCACTCTAAATATGTAATCAGTTTAATCTTCAGGTTCTTCCATAGTAACTACAATTTCTACCAGTGCTAAATACATTATACAAAAAAGGACATAAACAACCTCTATCAAAATCAGTTGAACATTCCCAGACTAGATGCTTAATATGTAGTAACAGCTGAATCATAGTATTTTATCACAAAAAGTATAAAAACGTTTGGCAAAAATTAACAAAACATTTCACCTTGACTAAAGCAAATTCTTCAGTGAATTGGTGTTTTCAATTTTTGCCTTCAGTTCGTGCACCGGAGGACTAAAAGACTAGAAGGCAAAATGAGATTTTTTTAATGTTTCTAAAAACGTGTATTTTATTTGAACATAACTCCAAATTGGTGAACAAAGTGTTTATCCCAAGATAACTTTTAACAGTCATTTCAAAAACAAAATAAAATTTAGCTACTATTTTTGTGCAAGATTCTTTTAAGACGCTATCTGACTAAAATTCCATCATCCACAAAGATTTTCAAAACAAAGGTCTACTACACCTTTTTTCAATCGTATTTCAGATTGGAAATATACAGTGTGACCCAGGGTTGTCTTACTTTTTTTGGTAATTAAAATATTACCATGCTGTTTTATTATCCGATAGATCGACTTAAAATCCACAAACTAAAAATATTTTTATTATGCAATTGGAATCTACGCAAAAAATAATGTAACTTATCTTTTTTTCATTTTAGAATTATTCTTTTAACTTTTCGTTATAAAAAAAACCAATTTTTTAAAAGCACTGCAAAGTCGCCTATGAATAGTTTTCGGCAAATTTGCAAAAAAAAAATCAGAATACCTTGTTTTTGGAAATAGACGACTTTCAGTTAAAGCACTCAGATAAAAAACAGAGTGTGCTAAAACGCAAAAAGTTGAATTACTCATTTATTTCAATTGAAACATCCTGTATTTTTTTCATGTATCGATAGCATTTTTGATAAGCTTTTCATTTCAAAAAAAATGATTTTATTAAGAAAATTTGTTATCCTAGAATCTGATAAGTAAAATGGTAATTTATTTTAGAACATGCTCTAATGTGACTAATTATATTGATATTAATTACATTACTTGATACATAAATGAATTTTGCTCATCAAGAATTAATAATAAAATAAATAAAAAAAAACTTTTTGAACACAAAGAAATATTTCAAATTTGCTATACAAGTTTTTTGTAAATACTTATATTTTCTAATTTATAATAGATATCCTGTAAGGCACTGTGATCAAAGTGATCTTTTAAGAAATGTAAATGAAAGCACTTTATTAAATAGGAGAGTTCTATGTATTATTTTTCTGCAAAAACTTTTATGTGGTGATATTATCAGCTCTGATCTTCTGGATCAAGTGAACATTGTAGTACCTAGAGCTAACAACCGAAATCCTCTTACATTTTATTTTTTCACCCCTAATACCTTTCATCATCTGAATTCTCCACTTTTTAAGTATTTTAAATTATATAATAATATTACAATAGATTTAGATATTTTCTTCAATAATTTCCAAACTAAAACTGTAAAAGTCAAGCTTCTAGAATATTTTTCTTCGTAATTTATGTTTTGTATAATTTAATTGTCTCAATTTTGTTCTTTTTTAATATATTGTTTTGTTACTTGTCCACTTTAGTCTAATAAGTCTGTTGGAAATAAATTATATTATTATTATTGTTAAAACTACAGGTTATTCTGAGTTTTTCTGTTGTAAATTTGTCGGAAAATATTCATAGGCGACTTTGCAGTGATTTTACAAAAATTGGTCTTTTTTATAACGAAAAGTTAAATAATTGCAAAACGTAAAGAAAAGAGATAGACCCATAATTGTTTATATAAAGTTACATTATTTTTTGCGTAGAATCTAATTATGTAAAAATATATACGGTATTCCATTTCACAAAATAGAACTATGGTTCACCACCCTGTATACAACACCCTGTAAATAATAAAAATATTTTTAGTTTGTGTACTTTAAGACGATCTATCGGATAACCCATTACGCACCCCTGGGTCACCCTGTATGTATGATTTTGGAACAAATTTGATTTAAGAGGACACAAATTGTAATTCAAATGTAATTTGCAATATAGAAGTTGTAAGTTGTATTTTAAAAAGCGTAAGTTGTAATTCATATTTCACCGTTTTCAAGTTCTTACATAAAAGAATTAAGACAACATTATTTGTCTCGTGTCCCAAGTCTTTTGGTCCAAGCAAAAATAAATATTTCTGGTTGAGAAAAAAATAATAGCATTAATAATAGAGGATTGAGTACGCTATAATTTGATGCTTTGATATACTGCTCAATTTTTTTGAAAAACTAAAAACCTATGACAGATACAGTCACGTTCATAAAGAATGTTACCCCTATATACCGGTCCAGGTAGCAAGGGGGTGGCATTCTGTATGAACGTGACTATACTTCAATAGGACAAGCAGAAAGGAATTCATTAATTTTTTTTTTTTTTAAGAAGAAATTGCTTGAAGAAATATTTTATGGAATAAAAATAAAAATTCGTGCCACAGAAATTTGGAGCAGAGAATTTGATAATAATTTTTTTTTCTGACATTAGCATATTTGCATTATATTGAAAAAGAAATCGAAATCTCTAAAAACATTTATCTTTTAAATTATTTTTAATTACATTTCATTCCTTCATATTGTTCTTCAAACTTAAATGTACATTTAAAGAAATAGAGTTTTGAGTTGAAGTCGACAATAAATTTAAATGAAGAATTATTGATTCAATTGATTCATATTTTTGATTTTTTCTAAAAACGGTTTTTTGGAATTTGGCATGCAGTCGTTTTATTTAAATAATCATTTAACAGTGTAATATGTAAGGTTGTACAACATTGTTAAAAAGGGCCCCCTTGATATAAAGCACAATTTAGTTTTGCTTTGGTATTACTAGTATTTAAAAGCCAACAGACGAAAAAGATTGTTTATCAACGAGTGAAAAGGTTAAATTCAACAGTAACGAAGTCACGAATGGACTTATTTCACAAAGAAAAAAATTATTGTTAATCTGGTAGTCCTACAAATTCATTTGTAAATTTAATTGAATTAAATAAATTTTAAAACATTGTGGTTAAAGTGCTATTTTATCAACTCAAAATAATTGTTAAATCACTATTTTAAAATGTGCTATAGAAAAAAATACTCTCTACAACTTTGTTTCTTACACATTTTTTTACACAAAATGTATTTTTGAATTGTTCACCTTCTAATATTTTAGTCCTCTTTATTTTGAAATGACTCACTTCCAACCAAATATTGTCTGCTGTGTCTATGACTTAGACAAAACTAATGATTAAATAAAAACTAAATAAACCACTTTAAATAATAATTATTATTATACTGTGAAAAACTGTACAAGGATTCTTAATGGTAATTTGCAATAATTATCAGCACAGCTCCATTAAATTTGCCACTAGACTTTCTATAATGGTGATGAACAGTGATTTTAATTGTCTTGAATTCAGAATAATAATACTCTTGTATAAAAGTGAAATCTACAGTTTTAGGTCATTAAAATATACATAATCTATGTACATGTGTTTAATAATAATAAATATTTTAACAGCAAGATGACTTTGCAGGTTCGGCCTCAATTAAATTAAAATCTAAGCCATTGGGTCTCGCAAACCCTGTTTTAATCCCATCCCAGCCGTCTTCAACTTTATATTCACCTGTTTGTATTCGATTGTAGACCTCTTGTGTGACTGACCTAAAAGTACGGAGAATTATAGATTAGGAAACGAAAAGACATACAAAATCGTACACTAAACATATAGTACGACAGAGTAAAAATGAGGACGCTTCGAACGATGTTATACAAATCGTTATAAATTAATTTAAATTCAACCAAATCACTAATTAAGTACTTGAAACAAAACGCAAAAATGTTGAACTTTCCATTCTTAGATTGAAATTTTCAAGAGAAACATGAGAAAAAAATTATTTAATAATTAAAATTTGCGCTTCGTTAATTTGTCTAATTATTTTATTGTCGATTTAAATATAAACAACAGGTTGAAATCAAAAAACATATTTCCAATTTCGAAATAACCTCATTCTTGAGTTAATATTAACATTTTCTGGTAGAAATTAAGATAGAGTTAAACTAATTTATTTCAAAGTTATATGACTGTAAAATTAAATCACTATCAAAAATAATGGGCCCGAGAGTTTTGGAACAAATTGGTATAACATTTGTTGTAAATTACTATAAAAAAGTTTATGTTATATGTATTTTTTGTAATTACATATCTTTCAATTCGGGGGGTTTAAATTCATAATAATCATAACATAACATAACAATAAAAATGAAAAAAAATTAAACCACTGTTTTCACCATTTTCAGGTGTCCCCCTGAAAATAAAAATTGACCTGTCTCAGAATTTTTTAATTTTTTGTTTATTTTCTGAGATATGTAAAGTGGGGCTTTTTTAAAAATTAATCTGTATAGTAAATATGCAGCCTGTTCCGTCTAAACCCCACATTAGAAGTATTGAAAGTTCTAATAAAGATATAAATTTGAAAATTGGTACATAAATATAATCCGTTGAATTCTGCTTAATAAAAATATTTTCAAAATTTGTACCTGTCACTCAAAAAATCCCGTAACTTTCTTAGTTTTAGAAATTTCGAAATCATCTTTGAAGAGTTAAAAGAGAAAACCTATATCTATTTTACAGTGTGTTCAAAATTGGAAAAGAAGTTAATAAATCCAAAAATTTTAAGGTTAAGTTTGGACAACTTGGAGAATAATTTTTTTCTGCATCGATCTAATATTAGCATTCCTTATCTATAATAATTTTCAAGTTCTTTTTTTTGACATTGTAGAAAATTTCTTACTAACTACAGCTATTTTTGCATAGTTTGCCATAAAAACATTTCTGATTAACCAGACGACAAACTGTGTTCAAAATTGTGTTGTCCGTGCTGTGAAAACAAAATAGTAAATTCATTGAATGTTAATTTAAAAAACTTTAATTTCTTAAATTTTTCCTCTCGTTTCCATGCAACTCATGAGAAAAGGCGTATGGTTAATGAATTTCTTAATTCCAACAAAAAGTTACTGTAACTTGAAAAGTATTAAACATAAGTATAAGGAATGTTAATGCAGATCAATGCAAAATTAAATTCTCCACGATTTAATAAAATAAAAGGTATGACATTTCATTTGAAAAAAAATAAGTTATGGGTGCTTAAAATTCTACAAACTTAACTTTAAAAATTTGGGGTTTGTTATCTTTTTTTGGAAAAAAGACGAAAGAATCTAGGCTTCCACTTTCAAATGAGCTGAAAAATATTTTCAAATTTTTAAAAATTGCAAAGTTATTGATTTTTGAATTGGAAGGTGCAAACCAAAGCAACTTTCAAAAACGCGCGTCTTTTAAAGTGTCCATGGCAACATAAATAACCCAAGAAACGTGAAGATAAAATAATGGCAACTTTTTAAAGATTTTTTTATTATAATGACAATTAATTCCATGACAACAAAACGTGTACTGATCTCACATCACATTATTTCGAATGTTTGATTTCAAAGTGTACCAATAAAAAAATAACGTAAAATATTCGTGGATAATAAATGGTTTTTAAAACACTTGCTCTATTTCGAAATATCGCGCGTATTTTGAAGACCTCAATATCCACTTATACTTATAAAAACCCTGAAAATTTCGTAAACGGCGAAGTAGGTCCTTGCCTAGGGGTGTAGCTTTAAGGAGTGCCAAATTAGCAATAGTTTTGTTTTCCAAATTTTAATAAATTTGTGCAATCTTATAAACAATTATTTTGCAGAAGCGTTTGTTTTGGAAAACTCATTTTGTAAAGTTATATCTTGTTAACGTACGTGACTTTCTTTGTTTAGTTAATCAATTTCAGTTCTGATAATTCTTCAATAAGAGATTAAGGTTGAACTGTAGTCAGAATGTCTGAAGAGGAGCTGTTCAAGCAAGCGCGTGAACGCAAAATTTGATATTAGATTTTTAAGAAAAGTATTAAACAAAATGCTCTCTTTACAATTGTATATTGTTCCTAAATTCAGTCACTACCTCACAGGTCAGTTTGTATTTCATTTTAAGTATTTGTAACCGAGTTTAAACGGGTTAAAAAGTCGATTTAATTTGTTGTTCTATTGTTCTATTAAAAAAAAAGTTCAAATTGCTTGAAAAAAATATGGTTACTTTCTGAGGATCTTAGCAACAATATACATAAATTTGAAAAAAATGTTAGTGTCATTTAAAAACCCTCAATTTTTAGCCATTTTATTTTTTCATTAATAAATGGTACTATGTTTTTTGCTAATTTTTTGTATAGGTCTTTTATGACTTACTTGTAACACTATATTTTTTTCATGCCATTTTCTATAAAAACATTGAGATTATTACGCTGTTTACCCCGTTATAACTTGGTTACAAATTTTGAAATCGAGATAAGAACTAATCTGTGAAGTAATAAGTGAACCTAGGAATCAACCAATTGTAAAAAAACGGTTTTGTGTATTATTTTTCTTAAAAATTGAGTTTCAAATTAGTGCATTCGCACGCCCGCCTGGACGGTGAGCCCAGTAAGTTCAACCTTAAGTAATTTTTGCTGGTTAAGCTACCCGTATACTACAAGGATTAGTTCAATTTGCATTTTATTAGCAAAATGGCTCTCAGTCTTTTAAGTCGCGTCAGTGAGTCTTTAGTGTTTGTGTTAAATTTGAGTTTCCAATGAACTAGAAAAAATTGGCTTAAAAATGTCACGAGACCAAATAAAAAATCGTTAGCGCCGTTTTCCAAAAAAAAAAAAAATCGAAATAGCAGACAATTAGAGCGAGCTAGCAGTGCCAAGTTTTTACAAAATTTTGTTCAAGCCGAGTTTGATGATTACTAGATGAACCCAGTAAAATAATTCATATTAAAAAGACTAGAGAGGTGAGTTTTATTTTTGTTTCTGTACCAGCAACAAGTACATCTTGGGAAAAAAAAAACTTTCGAAATTAAAACTGATGATTAAAAATTAAAATAAGGTCGTCAATGGCACGAGGACGTCGGTCAAGTTTAAGTATTATAAACAAACGTAAAATTAAAATTGTGATGAAAAATAATAAATGAGTTTGCCAGGTGAAAGTAAGAAAGGTTTCTTTAAAAATTTCAATATTTGGATTAAATTTAGCGGATTTCTACATTATTATTGAATTGTTACATATAATCTTATTTTTTCTATTATTTATATCTTTATATTCAGCTATACAAGGTGTCTCAAAATTGACGCCCGTGCTTTTAAGGTTTGCTTCAGAAGACTAAAACAAATCGAAAGTTAAGAGTGGAAAATTGCCCGATTGTCCTTCGTTATCGAGTTATTGATAAGAAACTAAAATTTAAACATAAATTTTTATTAGAACCAAATTTACCAAATTTGTTGTCAAAAAACACGCTACAATGCGGTTTAGAAACTGCCCTAGCCTCTGTAGCGGCATTCCCATCATACACACCACTAACTTATAACCTAACTTTTAACAATCGACAAAATCTCAAATGTAATAATGTAGTAATATCGTATCATTTTAAACATACAAAACCGAAGGAAATTAATAATACTCCTAGACTACTAGACAGAGTGATCCAAAGAATTTTATCATCGCTTACGTCAACTAATGAATCTTCCACAAATAATTGGAAAGACTGCATAAAACTTATTATTTACATTTTTATCAATAACTCGAAAACTAAAGACAATTGGAATTTTTTTACTCTCAACATTCGATTTGTATTACCCTCCTGAGTCAAAGTCCTTACACACGCGCGTCAATTTTGAGACAGCCTGTATGCTCTTAGACTAAATCTCAAATAGGAAATTAAATGTGTACCTATTGTTTAAATAATTTTAAGTATGCCTTTAATAAATAAATTTCAGGTTTTCATAGTCTATAATTTTTGGTTTTTATATCTCTCTAAGAAATGTCTCTCAGAAATTATAATAGTAGCAACCTATTATTAAGAAAAAATGCTTAAGGGCGCCAAACTGAAAATTTGCCTATAGTCAATTAGTACCTAGTTTCGGCACTGAGTGTCACCATCTTAAAAATATTTTCATTGAGCAGAACCAAAGAGATGATGGTTGTATAGAAATTTTCAGATGCCTATCATTGTTTGAACTTTCAATGCTTATAATTTGGGGTTTAAACGGAATAGCCTGTATACAGTTAATTCCTACCTGAAAGCCTCTTCGACGTTCATTCCATTTTTCGCCGACGTTTCGACATTAAAAATCCCATTTTGATCAGCGAAAGCTTTGGCTTCTTCTTTCGAAACTTCCCGTTGTCCTCCATTATTAACCAGATCTAACTTACAACCTACTAGAGCAAAGACAGGCCTATGGGGCTCAATATGTCGTCTAGCTTCCGACATCCACACAGGTATATGTTCAAAACTAGCCCTATTACAAATATCGTACACTAACAAAGCACCAACTGAATTCCTATAGTATGATTTGGTGATTGAGCGAAATCTCTCTTGGCCAGCTGTGTCCCAAAGTTGCAATTTTATCCGAGTTCCGTCTTTAACTTCGATAAGACGTGCGAAAAAGTCCACTCCAACAGTGGGGTCTGACAGCTACATTTAATAATAGGTAACCTTTGATTTAAACACAATTTGAATATTACTGACCTCAGCAAATTTGCCATCAGTGAAGTACTTGAGTAATGAACTCTTCCCCACTGTACTGTCGCCTATTAGAATTAGGCGAAATTGATAATCGAAAATTGGCTCTACCATTTTAAAACATTCCACTCTATTTACTTTTATTTATTGACACTTTTCAACAACATATGACATTGACAGCGACAGCTCGTGTCGATATTGTAGATTACTGCAGTACCATGGAAATTACAGTCGACCAGAAAATTTTTCCAGTTAAATAAAATTTAAAAAACATGAATAAACAGGATAAAGTACTTGAGTGGCACTTGTAGAACATCTCATAATAATTCTAATGTAAGTCGGTTACAAACAAAAAAAAAATAACTGCATTTTATTTCTGACTTTATTTTTTTCAAATTATACAGGCTGTACTTTAACAGGTAACAAAGCTCGACAAATATATCTCATGTGAGTTCATAGTAGAAATTTGCAACAGTGCACTTGAATTTTTTGGAGTGAAATGGAACACAAATTAAAAGTTTCTAGTGGGTTTTCTTAGCTCAAAACGTGTCGCTGGGAGTTATTTTTATACAGACTTATTTTCTTTTACAGTTATTTTCAATTTGTGCTTTAATTTTTCAGTTTGAAAAATTCAAATGTGGTGTTGTAATTCTAATATGAACTGAAATGGGATATAAAACATATTTTCTATATGTAATTGTTTAATAAAAGATTCACAAATTTACTTATAATTTGGAAAAGATAACGTATTAAAACATGTACTCGCCTATGGGTACAGACACGTACAGAAATAAGAGTTCCGAGCTATTTTCATCGTGATAGAAACGCATAATTTAAACAATTTTAAATAACAATGAAAATTATTGCTATAAACCCAAACTAATTATTAAATACTGACCGGCTCGTCTGCACGAAAAAAAGGAGGAAAGCAGTGAAAATAATAATTAAGAATTTTGCAAAATGTTATACAGGCTGATTCTTTTAGGGCCTATACCAGAATGTTTTTAACTTCTAATATACAGGCTGATCCAGAAATACTGAGTCTGTTCGCAACACTGGACTTAAATTTTAAAGGATACCATTGGAGTACTCTTCTACTTAACAACAATTTACTTTCGGTTCACTCTTATAAAAACCATTGTGGTGGAATTGACTAACTTGTTACCATGACAACCCATATAAAAGTTAATGCCAAAAGTATCCAATTTCCACCACACTGGTTTTTATGAAAGTGAACCGAATGTAACAATCTTGTGGGGTTTTACGTCAAATAGTAGTCAAAAAAAATCGAATTCAACTGCAATGTTGCAAATTACAAACAAAAATACAGACTGATCCAGAAATACTGAGTCTGTTGGCAACACATTTAAAAGTATTTGTGCTCGTAATTTACAAGAGTGCAACCGAATTCGATTTTTCTTGACAATTATTTGACATACAACCCCACAAGAATGTTAAATTGTTGTTAACTGGAAGCGTACTCCATTGGTATCTTTAAAAATTTAAGTCCAGTGTTGCCAACAGACTCAGTATTTATTTCTGGATCAGTCTGTACTTTCAAATTTGTTGCCAACAGACTCAGTATTTCTGGATCAGTCTGTAGCTAGAGCATTAAGATTTTGTATACAATCTAAATCGACCATTCTGATTTCAATTAAATTATTTTCAAAATGGCCGAATTTCTAGAAGTACGAAAAATTTGACGGCAACTTTGAATTTTTAAATAGTAACCACCTATTTTTAATTGAATTCGCCTCTTGAAACTGAGTAAAATGTACCCTACCTGTCATAGTTTTTGACGTATGTTAGTTTTTTATACAAATTTTCAGTTGCAGGGGTTCATTTAAAATATTACAGATCGTCTTTTCAAATCTTTAGGATTGTCACCTGTCAAATTGCAAGGCAGTGACGATCAAAAGAACATCAATTTTTATGCATACTTTTATTAACATCTTCTATGTCTGTCTCTTATAGTTTTTGAAATAATTGCAAAAAACTAAATTTTGGCTCATTATTTTCATTTTTAATTAAATAAACTTTTAAAAAATACAATGAAATTGTGCAATTATTAAAAATGTCCTATTTTTACTCAAAAAGTTCAAAATTCGATGGCAGACTGACTGAGTTACTTTACATAATTCACAAAGTTATAATAAACCATAATTTAATAATATTATTGTTTAGCTGCTGATTCGATAATAAACCAGCTGGAAACTAAATATTGAAGTTTGCCAATTGTTGACCATTTTACAAGATCTACTTCATTAATTATTATGAAAACTACAAAATAAAATCCGTTTTTTGTGAAATCCGTTTTTTATGATTTTTTTCAAAAACTGCAAGAGATAGGGTCGTTCCATTAAAAAAAAACGAGTAATAGGTTTTTTGAAAACCATTTACAAAAATAATACTAGCCATGAATTTTGACTATTGACAATTTCGAAAATGTAGAAAACTCTTCAAACCTTCGGTTATCGAATGCAAAAAAAAATTGTTTTTGGTATTCAGTTAGCATCTGTAGCGAATTCTGTGCAGTAGTAGTTGAACTAAATATAGCTGAAACTTTGACATAAAAAATTCTTTATTTCATTTTGGTTTGTAGCATTTTAGACAAGCGTGATTTTAATAGTGCAACTTTATAAGGATTTCTGATTTTGGCAATGTAACGTTTTGTTGTATACTTTTTAATAAATGAACCATTATAGTCAATTTCATTTTTACTTATTCACAATTTTCGTCCCACAAGTTTTTAGAGACACACGGGTTCAGGCCGTTGTTGTTCTATTGTGCGTGCCTTCAGCTTGCAATTTTATAATGTGTCCGGTTTTGTGGAAACACAATTTCAATGCTACCACGCTCCCCGGGACAAACACTCATTAGCAAACTTTTTTTTTTCGTTTTTCAAAATATTTAAATTTTGCTTTATTTTTTAACCCGTTTCCCGCATGGCATTTTTTTCATTTTTGAACAAAACAAAGCTCAGTAAAAAATGAAATGGGGACAAACTCTTTTTGGAGCATTTCTGATTATTTTTTTCAAAATACTTAATTATGCAAATTTTATTTTTAACCCTCTTTCCACGTAACACTTTTGTTAATTTTTGTACAAAACTATATACTCTTCAAAAGGGTACTGTCAAAATATGCAGAGGGTAAACATTTCTAGGCGCATTTTTTATTTGTATTTTTTTTAAATATCATGCAAACTTAATTTTTTTATTAACCCCTGTACCATGTAGTAATTTTGTCAACTTTCGTACAAAACCCTTTGATAGAATTTTTAACGTTAAAAAATGAAGTAGATAAGACAAACTCTTTTTAGAGCAATTCTTTTTTTTTAACCAATATCTCAAAAAAATATTTTTTTGAAAATTCAGTTCTTTTTGTCACTTATCATAAAAACCCATAGTTCCAAAAAATTATCGTTTGCAGCTATGGTGTATTAAATGTCCCTAGTCATTGTTGCAAAGTAAAAAACACCGCAGTGCGGGAAAGTCTGTTTCCCACACGGTGGAGATAACAGGGAAATAGCTATCTAAAAGCTATGAGTAAAAAAAAATTTCCAAAAATATCCACATTTTTAAAGTAGTTGATGATGTACTAATTAGTTTTTCCTTAGGGACATAGTTTAGGCACAAAACGCTTGGTTCCATACTTTCGCCTAACGCTGTATGTCAAAAGTCCCCAAATGTCTTTTTTAATAGTTACAGTTACAAATAAAAATGTTACGTAGAAAGTCTGCGTGACCATATCCCTATTTTCAATCATTTAGGCCTTAAAATCGTCTAAAGACGCTCAAGGAACGAATTTGTTTTATTGTTTTCAAGCATTGGAAAGTTAATTTATAGCTAAACCGATGAAGATAGAAATATGATGTTCAGACTTTTTTATATAACATTTAATTCTCTACAACTTTGTATCATACATTTTTTTTGTATTTTCAACCATATTCGCAGCGTTCGCAAAAGTATAAGATGGAATGCAAATTGATAAATTTAAGCGATAGTTCCTTGCGCACCGTAGGATATTTATGAAAACGCTGAGATGTAAAGATACAAAAAAAGTGTAAGGGACAAACTCGTATAAAATTAAATTTCCTATAAAAAAATCTGCGAGACCATATTTTTATCTTGTGAAGTTCAGGTATAAATTAATTTTCTCGGTAAAGTAAAATGAATCCATCGCTTTAGCGTCTTTGAGGCCTAAACTGTTGACGTTAGGGATATGGTCTCGCGGACTTTCTTAAAAAAAATTTAATCCTCTTCAAATTTCATCCTAACATTTTCCTTGTATCTTTAACCATATTCGCAGCGACTTGAAAAATACGGGACAAAGCGCAAATTTTAAATATTTTTTCCTTAGTTTTTCTCAGTCTGTTAAGAATGCAAATCTCAACATCTTTGCTTTTTTTCCCAAGTAATTAGTGGATTGGTTGGATTTAAATTAATTTAAAACAATTTGGCGCCGAGACGGTCTAACGCTCAAAGCGCCCCCATTTTTACTCTAGTGAACTATTTTCTTGGGTTCAGAAAATCCTGCGATTTTGAAACTCGTTTCATCTCCTAAATTATAGTCCTCCGTAGTTGGAATATTAACAAATAAATAAACAAAATAGATCAACTAAAACTATAAAGGGGTTGAAAAAATGACGTTTACACATTCAGTATAATTAATTTAAATGGTGGTATTCTCTATCTCTGTTACACTCTTACTTTTATAGAATGTTAGCAACAGTGCTCTGTTATGACACCGCCTAACAGAGCTGTCTAATTTGGGATTCTCTACAACTCTCTGTTAAAATAAGAGTAACAGAGTTCCCATTTGTTCGAAAATGTAATTTTAGAGATAATGGAAGTCGATTTTGACGTATGGCTTACTACATGATCTAAATATTGTATGTGAAAATCTCAACAAATTTTCTTAAAATTATCATTTTGATCTTGGTACCGTAAAAAGTTTCACTAGAGTGTTAAAAAAGTGAATACAGAAGGCGAGTGCAGATCAGGGCAAAGAATATCCTTGTTTATTGAAAAAAAAAATCATATTTTTTGTTTTGAGACAATTTCTGTGGGATATCGTGTCGGATTAGGTAATCAAATTGAAATCAAATAATTTTATTCTGTACTGTACAAAACTTATACGCAAAATAAAAGGGAGAAACAGAATTTTCAAGAAACGAAATAACTATTGACAGACAAAAAATGTTATTTTAAATAAATAACACAAATCTATAAATCTATGTTTTATTTTCACGGAATACTGTTTTCAAAATGACGAGTACACAGTGTTAATTTATTTATTTATAAAAATTTTGGTTCCTGACGAATTTTAAGTTATGTTCATTGCCCCTTAGGGTTGCCAATGATTACCTTTGCAACATTATGGGAGGTATGATTAAAAAAAGTAATTGCTTTTACTTCAAGTAAGTACTCTACGTCGTAGTTTTTATTGTGAAGCATTTACTTCACAGTATAATTGAAGTAAGTAGTCAAAGTAAATACTTCAGACTTTGCTTTATGTACTTTGGGTATATAAAGGACAATATTATGGAAACTTACAATTAGCTGTAGTATTTGCTTCATCATGAAGTATTTACTAAAGTTTTTGCGAAGTTGCTCAAGAAGTAACTTTGATTTCGTCAAAAAAATGTTTAAAATAGCTATTTTTTCCAATTATAATATAAATCATAGACAAATACGTAGAATATTATGACTAAAATAAAGCAGAATTCTTCTAACATTAATGCAGAGAACGTTAAATAAATGAGGACCATTATAATCAATAGAAAATCAAATAGGATCAGAAAATGTAATAAAAATAAAAATACAGGTGTCTCAAAATAGGGCATATGCGGAAAAGTTTCTAAATCGCATTGTAGCGTATTTTGTGACAACAAATGTGGTAAATTCGCTTATAATAAAATTTAATGTTTAAATTTTCAATTTTAGTTTCGCATCAATAACTCGATAATGAAGGGCAATCGGTCAATTTTCCACTCTTAACTTTCGATTTGTTTTAGTCTTCTGAAGCAAACCCTAAAAACACGGGCGTGTGTTTGTAAAAAATCTCGTTTATCCTGGGTTTCAAGAAAGTGTTGAAGATTTTTTTCTAAACCAGTGCGTGAATCTGCAAAAAGGATTGCGCATACCCAGAGACCAAGAGCAATAAGGATTACAGATTTATTAAAATTAGTTAAATAAAAGCAAAAAGCTCAAATCAAGATTCATTCACTTTGGTAATTAACACGTTTGAACACTTTTACTGCCTAATTCTGTCTGCCCTGGGGGCTGTTTCTGTCCCTCGTCCTCTAGAATACCGTCCGTCTATCTCTTTGATACTTCATGACCTCCCTGCGGCTTTTTGGTCTAGACACTTCCCACAAACCTAAGTACTATATCACTAGAGCGAACAAATCCTCACAAGGCACCATACACCATTTCTAACACTATTTTCACTTTACGAAAAATAAAAGTCAATCAGTTGACATTAGGAAAGCCGTAGCATTTACTACGCACCAAAGTTTTTACTTTATATAAAAGTTTATACTACAGTAAATACTTCGGAATAAATGCTTCTACTTCAAGTAAAAGCAAATGCTTTTTTTAATCATACCATTCTATGGATAGTTATACCAGTTGATTTTTTTCTAAGATCAATCTTATCCCCTTTCTTCGTTTTCTATTACCTCAAAAACCAAAGGTCGAATTGTTTGCATGATTCTAAGCTTCTAGTGTTATCCACTTATCACATTTTTATGGTGGTATTCTCTAACTATCTCTCATACTCTTACGTATATACAGACTGATCCAGAAATACTGAGTCTGTTGGCAACACTGGACCTAAATTTTTAAGGATACCAATGGAGTACGCTTCCAGTTAACAATTTAACATTCTTGTGGGGTTGCCCGTCAAATAATTGTTAAGAAAAATCGAATTCGGTTGCAATGTTGCAAATGAGGAGCACAAATACTTTCAAATGTGTTGCCAACAGACTCAGTATTTCTGGATCAGTCTGTAGATAGAATGTTAGTATAGTGGCGGTCAGCTCGATTTGCGTGTGCGTCATCAATTTCATTTTTTCATTACCAACACAAAGCTATAAAAAAATATCAAAAACAATGCAAATTTAAACAGCTAAGGGCTATCTAAGGGTGGTATCCTTGAACATTAATTTACATGTGCACTTCGACAACACCGTCAAGTGTCACGAATTTGTCAAACTGACATTGACAGTAAATTATAGACGTCGTCGCATGGTTGTCGAAAGTGTTATCGGTGTTAATCGCAAGTATTTTCTGTTCGTTTATTGTGTTTTGTGATTTGCGTTTCGCTAGGTTTTTGATTCTGCGTTTATTAGTTCTTGTTTTGTGAATCTGTATTTTTTGTAACAACTCATAATTTAAACACTTCGTAACCTCAAAAAGTATTTGATAGTTTGTCACCGCTATGCCCCTGCTATGTAAACTTAGTGACAGAAATGTCAGATGACGCACACGCAAACGGAGCTGAGCGCTACCATAACAGTGCTCTGTTATGATATGACACTACCTAACAGAGATGTCATAGAATCAGAGATGTCTAATTTGCGATTCTCTAACTGTCTCTGTTAAAATAAGGGTAACAGAGTTCCCATTTGTTCGAAAATTTAATTTTAGAAATAATGGAAGTCGATTTTGATGTATGGCTTACTACTTGATTCAAACATTTTATTCGAAAATGTTTATTCGAAAATGACAAGAGTTTTCATAAAATTATCATTTCGAATTTGGTATTGCAAAAAGTTTCCTTAAAATGTTAAAAAAAACGTGAATGCAAAAAACGAGTGAGGATCAAGGCAAAGAATATCCTTGTTTATTGAAAAAAAATCACATTTTTTGTTTTGGGATAATTTCTAAGGGATCTCGTGTCGGATTAGGTAATCAAATTAAAATAGAATAATTTTATTCTATGCTGTACAAAACGCAAAATAAATAAAAGGGAGAAACAGAATTTTGAAGAAACGAAATAACTATTGAAAGACAAAAAATTTAATTTGAAATAAATAACACAAATTAAAAAATCTATGTTTTATTTTCACGGAATAATGTTTCCAAAATAAAGAGTACAGTGTTAAATTTTTTTGTTTTACAAATTTTGGTTCCTGACGAATTTTAAATTGTATTCATTACCACTTAGGATTGCCATAGATTACCTTTGCGACCTTATGGATAATTATATCAGTTGATTTTTTTCTAAGACCAATCATATCCCCTTTCTTCGTTTCCTATACTTTATAATCCAAAGGTCGAATTGTTTGCGTGATTCTAAGCTTCTAGTTTTTTCACTTATCACATTTTTTAATGCAATTTCTTCTTAATTTGGTGAAAATCGTAAAAATTCACGATCTGTCACTGTTAGTTTATGGAGAGATTTTTGCCACTGTTATTTAACAGAGAATGTTACTAACAGAAGGTAACAGAGTTTATGAATACGAATTTCAATAACAGCTGTAATTTTTACAGTAATAGAGCAATAACATAGTAACAGAAGTTAGAGAATAGGACCATTAGTTAAACTTCAATTGTGACGCATGTGGATCCAATATGTTTTGTGCAGTAATTTTCTGGTTGACTGTAATTTCCACCCCTTGTAATGTTCATCTTTTGAGCGCTTGCGCGCACAATTTAAAAAATCAAATATGGGGTTGTTTGGGGTGCCCCGCCCTTTTCCCATCAAAACAAATAACTCCCAATGAATGGATGGCAAAATGGGTGACGTTGTCGGTTTTTGCGACAAAATCGGTAACAATCTATCAGAATTAGGAAAATGGTAACGTCCCAAAATTAATTATTCGACAGGGTTGTACATAGTTTTTCTTGTAGGTGTGTTTGGCAAAATATAATTCTGGGCCAGTTCTTATCACTGCTTCTGTGTGCGATAAACACACTGGCCCACTACATAAATTCAGGGTCTTCCTCTGTGCTACCAACAGGCCAATCTTTCCCTCACTATATGTTTCTGTGCGCAATTTACACCAGTTGGCTTGCGTTTCGTAGAGGAGAGAAAGGTCTCATTTCTATAATCAAGGCTAGAGGTTGGCGGTATCTTTTGCTTTGTTTGATAGATGTGCAAGCAAACACGTTAATGAGTACTGCTCACCAGTTCACTACTCTGACAAGTATACAGGTTGGGGGCTTGCTTTATTTTAGATAAGTTTTGGTTAATTGAGAATCGCTTTCAGCTGCTCGGTTGTGTCGCCATCCCTGTAGCGTTGGCCTTAAGCTGTCTGGTGCTTGGTGTGCGTTACCGCATGGTGCATATTATTGCTGTTTCTGTGTGTCTTATGGGTGTGGGGTGCCTTGTGTGGGCTAACATCGAAGACACTAAGATTGACGGTATTCACACTTTTGCTTCAACTAAACATTTGTTTCGTTGCGTCCACAGCTTCTGTTGCTCAGTTATTAGTAAAGGACCTATTTCGGGAAAATACAGGGTGTCTCAACTAAAATTTGCACCCCCTGAAATCTCCTTTCTCCTCCAAGTTTGAAAAAAAATGCTGAAACAGGTCAATTTTAGCTTAAAGGGGGACCAAATTTTACCTTAGTTTCAAAATTTTTCGGCATCCCTTTGGTGCCCAGGAACACTCCTTCAAACAATTTAAATGGCAAGATAGATAGGTCATGCACACATGTATTTTTTTAATTTTGAACGATTTATTGTCTAGAATCACAAAATTGATTTATGATTATTGATATTCTGAAAATTGTTAATCTTGAACCCTCATGTTCAAATTTTGAACGTTTTTTGCCATGAACGAATTTAGAAATAATATTTGTACTAATGTTGTTACTTTGAAGTAACAAAACCCCTTTAAAAAATGTAAATAGCAAATACTATGTTCTTTTTTCAATTTTAAACGATTTCTTTTAGAGAACATTGTCTAGATTGCCGTGAGAGGAAATAAAAGTGGTTAGGCGAAAAATCTAAGCAAGAGCATTTTAGAGTGACAATTTTGAAAATTTTAATGAGACTTAAAGTTTAAAATTCTCAACAACAAATCGTTCAAAATAAAAAAAGTATATGGTTAAATAAACGCAGCTTCAAAATGCTGTCACTAGACCCTTCTTGCCATTTAAATTATTTAAAGGGCTCAAGAGGGATGCATAAATAACTTTAAAACTAAGATAAAATTTGCCCCCCCTTTAAACTAAACTTGACCTGTTTCAGTATTTTTTCCAAACTTGTACGAGGTTGGAGATTTCAGGGGGTGCAAATTTTAGTTGGGACACCTGTATTTGTGATTTTACAGTGTCCCAAAAAAGTATGACGTTATAATAATTTTTTAACGGCTATTAGGATGTCTTTCTAACTTTTCCAAATGTGTTAGGATTATGGTTAGAGTTGTGATAACAAAAAATGTTCGATTTTAATGCCGCATCGAGTGATATAAAAATAAACTGGCGTTGTTATTTGAAATAAGCAAAATAAATGGCTCTAAACTTTAAAAAGTTTGATAATAAATTGTAAACACCCTGTACTAATTCAGATCAATCAAACTTAATTAATAAGCCTTTTAAACCTTGTTCAAGAGGTACGTACTAACAATGTCATCGAGTAAGCACCGTTTCTATTTTTTATTAATTTTTAAAACTAATAGGGCAAAACCGATTTTTTTAAATTTTTTCTTTTTTTACACAGTAATCTCTGAACCGATGTAAAAGAAAACTCTAGAGACATGTAAAAAGCTAGAAAGGCATCCTAATGAGCACTAAAAAATAATAGCATGCCATAAAAAAATATAATTATGACGTTATACTTTTATTGAAACACTTTGTATAATCAAAAATATTTTCCCGAAATACGTCCTATAAATAAAGTCTACAAAATATCAAAAGTCCAACTTTACTAATAGGTGAGCTTCAGAAGACGAAAGCTAAGTTGGACCACCCGGTATTTGAAAATAATTAAAACTTTTATCCTTTTGCACTGTACTCCATATTTTTCAAAATACAGCATACACAAGTTCCATTTCACATTTTAATTCTGCTGTACTATACTTTTTGGGTACGATTTTGTATCTCGTTTCGTCTCCTAATCTATAGTTGTCTGTAGCCAGGACTAAACTAATTCGGCATTAAAAATAAGTTGCCATTTAGAATAGATTGACAAATAATGTCAAGTTAATTGCGAATTAAAATTTGTTTGCAATTTTAAAAAAACATTAGTATGTATTCAAGTTAAATTAAATGGCTAGCAACCGCTAAAAAAAAACGCAAGTCCTTATGTCCTTTATGCTTTTCGTAATATCAGTTTCCACTATTTAATCCACAAATGGCTAAAAGGGTATTTAGCAATATTGTCGAATATTTAAATTGAGTAGAATTTTCTAATTTATTAATTACTTTGCAAACATTTTATTCAACTTCCACAGACATAATTTTTCACAATCACCCCAGTGCACTTATCCTTGTAAAATTTAAGCAATTGATACCAAAAGGGCAAAAACAAAAGGGAATTTAGGAAAATCATTTAGTTTTAGTTTAAAAAAATATATATTTTGACTTGCCGTCCTCTTTTTCATATCAGTTACTTGTGATTTAAATTGTCTTTAAAATTTTTGAAAATTTTTCGCGAAACAAAAAAAACATTTGTAGTTACAAAATCTGATATTTTTTTAATTACGACCGTTAATATTTTATATAAAATTTACCTATTTTCAGTGCATTTTCTTTAGACATTTTCACATTTGGTAGAGCACTATTTGATAAATAAATAGCCAAATAGGTTTAAAAATATTGTCTAATCTCAAACAGTTAGAAGTTTTTTTTGTGAAAATTCATTATTATTACAAAATTAAAAAAATTTCTACAATTTCTAAAATTATTTCGGTTAGTTAACTAATTCTTCAAATGACACCTCTGTCGGAAAGATTTCTTGTGCTTTACAAAATAAATAATAATAATAGAGAATATCGATATTTATGGTGACTTTTATCAATACGCCCTATACCTGTCTTTTACAGTTTTTGAAAAAAATAACAAAAAAACGATTTTACTTCATGTTAATCATGTTCATAGTTAATCAAGTAAACCTTGCGAAATGGTTAACAATTGTTAAACTTAAATATTTTATTTAGTTTTTAGCTGATTCGTAATAAATAAGCAGCAAAACAATAATATTTAATTATGGTTATGCTAACTGAGTGAATGTAAAGTAACTCTGTCAATTTGCCATCGAACTTCGAACTTCTTGAATGAAAATGGTAGTCAAATGGAACATTTCTTTTAATTAATAGCACAATTTTATCGTATTTTTTCAAAGTTTGCTTGATTAAAAATGAAAATATTGAGTTAAAATTAAGTTTTTTGGGATGCATAAAAATTGATGTTCTTTTGATTGAAAAAACAAGGTCATTCCACTTGAAAAAAACTGTTTTATGATAATTTTTTAATCATTTTAAAAAACTATAGTAGCCTTGCAATTTGACAGGTGACAATCTTGAAGATATTAGAAGATCCTTTGAACGTTTGGCTTTCAAATGCAAAAAAAATTATTCACTTATTTTAAAGGGTTCACGAGCTGTGATATTTTAAATAAACCCCTCCATATGAAAATTTGTATAAAAAAAGTATATCAGAGAAGTACTAACAACTAGGGTACATTTTATTCGGTTTCAAGAGGTGAATTCAAAAATACAATAAAAATAGGTGGTTACAATTTAAAATTTCAGAGTTCCGGCGTAGTTCCGAAAGCTCAGCTACTTTGAAAATAATTTAGTTGAACTCAGAATAGTCGATTTGGATTATATACAAAATTTGAAAGCTCTAGCTATATAAGAAGTTAAAAAGTTTCTAATATAGGCTTTAAAAGAATCAGCCTGTATACTAAATGGATGCAACGAAATAAGCACAAGTTTCCAGTCCATTATTTAAAACTCGATATAGAAAAACGCCCTAAAACTGTGCCTTTTAGGTAAAAATCAGCTAGTGGGAGACATGCTTTGTCTGTGTGGAGCTGTGCTATTCGCAATAGTAACAGTGCTCCAAGAATTGTCTGTGAAAAATACAGATATTGTTGAATATTTGGGTCTGTTGGGATTGTTCGGAAGTATACTTAGTGGCGTTCAAATGTTAGTTGTTCACTAAATAATTACAAATTTAATAAAAATGTTCTAGGGTGATTTTAGAAAAACAAACACTGATAACATCAACATGGAAAAGTTCGAGTGCATTATTGTCTTCGTTCTCCGCATGTCAGTTCATGTTTTGTACTTTTTCATCGGTGTTTTTAATAAATATGGGAACAACAGCCTTACATTTATCCCTACTATCGGGAAATTTTTATACACTAATCGTAGGAATTTTACTTTTCAATTATAAGGTGAGTTTAAATTCTTCCAGTTTTTTGTTAATTTACTATCTTTTTGTAGTTTCATGCCTTATATTTTCTATCGTATACTTTATCTATGACTGGTGTCTACATCTATGCAATTAAGCAAACACCAGTCGCTTCACGAAGTATGTCGTCAAATCACACAACACAACTCAATAATACAAATAATCGGTAAATGATAATTATTATTGATTACTTTATGTTAACATTGTTTATTTTTTTAGATCTGAGTGTCAGTTGAGGGAACACATGATTTCTGACAGTCCAGAACGTACAACTGAAATTCTTTCAGCTTTTGGCACATTAAATAGCAACGATACTTTTCCCCTAAGTCACAGTACAAACACGACTTTTACGTCTTTTTATGGCAGTCACGATGTTCTCAATACCCAAACGACCAGCGCATAAAACACAACTGGCCTTAACTGCACTCCCATGAAATGTGTGGCCATCAACTAGTTTTTTTGTACAATATGTAAGCTAAACTGTAGGATCCGATCCAAAATTAACGAAAAATTTATTAAATATTTTTTAAAATAACAGAAATAACTTGAACTTTTTGTAAGGATTTACTTGATTAAAATGATAGATGAACATCAACTCTTAAGAGATTTGAAAAATTGAAACTGATCGGACCCTAAAATTTAGCCCCATTTTTTTAGCGACACGACATAATCAAGAACAAAAATTTACCTACTGTACTGTATTAAGAGTGTTGTGTATGAAAATCTTTTTGTGTAGCATTTTACGCAACGTTGGAATTAAAATATTTCGAAGTGTTCTCACTACTGGTCGTTATGCGAATTTAAACGACAAACTTTTGTATATTTATATACCCATTTTCAATGTGTATTAGTCGATTGTAACCGGTTGGTGTAGATACAGCGAGACTTTTAATAAAAGTTTTTATTTACTTGTTCATAATTAATATTACTTTTTGTTTCCCTCGCAATTTCGGTTGCATTTAGTTTTATTAAAGCTCGAAGAGAAGCTGTTAAATTATAATGGAAATAACTATTTTAACAATTTATTGTCAAGTGCATTAGTTGAAAGATCATTTTCAGTATTAAAACGTGTTAAAAGGTAGTGTTTCTCTTTTAAGCGGACTCTCCAATAAACGGACGGGAATAATGCAATTCGGATCTTTACAGAAACAAAATCTCTCCTTTAAGCGGACAGCATGCCTTACGCCCGTATGTTATTATTATGACGAACCGACAGATACTAATAACAAGATGTAGCAAACTTTAAAGAAAAATTGTTGTTTTTTTTTTAATAATTGATAAGTATTGTTATTGTAGGAAACGGTATCATGCTACTCTTTCTTTAATAAATTCTTGTTAGTTTGCGTCTAAGTATACTTTATTATTTCTCATGAGAGGACAGCTCCATTAGCCGGACATAGAAGACTACAATGTGAAAAAACAGTATCAACAAGAAATTTTAGAAGGGTCAGTTGGGTGACGATTTTATAAACTTTGTGGAAAGAGTTATTTGAACTTTAAATTAATTTAAATTTTATTTAAAGAGCTACGAAGTTTGCGCAATGATACGAATTGCTCCTTTGAAGAGACTTCGATTTATACCAAAAAATCAAAATTTGAGTGATCATTAGATTTACATAAAATAGAAACGTTCTCCTTTGTCAATGCAAAGCCGTTTAGGATGTTGTCAGTACAAGGACAAGTAATTTTATACAGGCTGTCCCAACGATCCGAAAAAGCTCTGTGACTTGTTTATTATTAACGATATTGACTTTTTTTATATTACAGCGCGTTCTTGCTGCGTGTTTTTAAAATATTGCGGAACATATACAGAGTATTCCAATATTAAAATACACTGAAGTTATGTTTTTTCAAATGAAACACTCTAAATTTTAATGCATTTTTGGACGTCGCTTTTAATATCAACTTGTATCATTTGATTCTCATGAGTTTTTGAAATAATTTGATTGTTTGACATAAACACGTTTTATTTAAATTAAGAAATTTGTTAAAAGTTGAATAACTTGATAATCTTAAATGGAACACCCTAATTCTTGTTCTTGCTTCTCAAAGATTATTGAATTGTCTTGCTAAAAACATAAAGTTTCAAATGCCAAAAGTTAATAACTAAATTATTTTACTTTAAAAGTTAATTTCAGTAACAATGCACACTATTCATGAGCATTGTTTGTTACCATAGTAAACCATATTATAACCATAGCAACTCCACCACAGACCGACCATTTGTTGGAGTTTATACGGAAATTTAAAAATTGGTCATAAACTTTAAAATTTTAGTTATTTCACTGTAGTAAATGACAAATAATAGTCTAAGGGTAAGTTATTATTAGGAGAAAGTTTCACTTTTTAACTACTGAAACAATAATTAAATTTTTTTAAATGTTTAATGTTAAATATCTTTCGAGTAATTAGCAAAAGAGACTTAACTGTTAATATCTTTAGAGAAACAATTTAAAGATCTTTTAGACGCAAAAATAAAAATTTCATTTAAAAGTTTAAAGTAATCCAACTTGCAACAAACCACTTCATTTTTTATTTTCTTAATTGCTTCTTTTAAAGTAGTGAAAGTTCTACTTTTCTGGAATTCTTAGCTTTTATGTAATGATTTTGTTTTTAGTACGTACGGCTTTCGTTCAAAAAGATTAATTTTCTAACATCTAAAGATCAATAATAGACGTTTTCGCATCGCTGGGACACCCCGTATGTAGTTAGGTATAGATGTGTCGTTTAATAAAAGTTTTTATTTACTTGTTCATAATTAATATTACTATGTTCTACCATAAAGCTAACCTTAACCTAGTCACTTCCAGCAGGTGAAGACGCTCTCGATCCTTTCTCACTCCCTGACTGCTTTTCAGGAGATCCAGACCTACTCCGACTCCTACTCTTACTCCGACTTTTGCTCCTACTCTTACTCCGACTCTTGCTCCTACTCTTACTCCGACTCTTGCTCCTACTCTTACTTCTAGAGCCACTTCCTGACCTAGACCTTCTAGACCCACTTTGCGACCTTGACCTAGACCTAGACCTAGACCTTGAAGGCGATCGTGATCGTGACCGTGATCCAGATTTGGATCGACTTCTGGATCTGGACCTAGATCTGGATCCAGACTTCGATCGTGAACGTGAACGTGATTTAGACCTTGACACACTTCTACTTCTTGAACCAGATTTCGATCTTGAACTACTTCGTGATCTTGAACGGGATCCACTTCTTGATCTTGACCCACTCTTCGATCTGGATCGAGATCTAGATCTGGAACGACTTTCCGATCCCGAAGAAATCTTCCTCTTTCGTCCACGACTATCACTTTCATCCCCACTTGCAATCTTCAATTTTCCATCATCACTATCATCTTCACTAGTCGAGATAGTAGCTTTCGAAACAATCCGACTCTTTTGTTTCGCACTGAGTCCTTCATCTTTCTGCTTCCCTTTCGATTCTTTAAACTTCTTTCGACTGCGTTTATTTTTCGGACGATCACTTTCCGAATCTGAATGACCACCTTTTTCTCTTCGTTTGCGTCCACTGCCACCTTTCCTCTTTCGGTCTTTGCTTCGTTGCCTTTTGCGTCCTCTTTCTTTCGGTTCGCCACCTTCTTGATTTTCGCGATCACTTCCCGAATCACTGATGTATTGATCTTTGCGACCTTTGCCTTTTCCTTTCGTTTTCTCGCTTGGAATTTCCATAAACAGGAGAGCGTTTTTAGTCTTCTCTTTGTATTCTTGACGTTTTTGAAGGAGCTGTTCTTTGGTTAAACGCATTTCTTCTTCCACTTTCTTCTGTTCTTCAAGTTGGCGCATCTTAAATGCGGTTCTTTCATCTTCTTGTTTCCTTCTCAATTGACGTTCTTCTTCATCTACTCTTCGTGCTCTGGCAACGTGATATTGCGCTTGAGAAAGTAAATCTTTACATTGGCGTGCTTCCATAGCTGCCAAAGTCACATCATAGCGCATTTTATCACCAAATTCAGCCAAATAAGTAAAATATCTACAAAAAAAAATAAATAACAAGACACACAATTAGTTAAACTCACTTTAGAGATAACCCAAGTTCGTGTACCGCCTGAAGAACGGTCTGTAAAGTCGATTTTTCGTCCTTCAAAATATGTGTTGCTAACCTCTGTAAGACTAAAGCAATATTATACAGTAAAACTGTATCATGTGGAGCAACTCGACGTGCTTTCAGTAACACCATCTTTGCTTCCTTCAACTTGGAAGCTTTATAATACGCTCTAGCCAAATACTGGAGTACTTCAACGTTATTATACTTGAAAAATTTTCTCAAGCAATTTTCGTACTAAAACCAAAACATTAAACATTGCGTTCCGTTTTGTTTAAATAATTACAAATACCATCTGTATGGCGCTGACAAATTGTTTCTGTTCAACATAAACATGTGCAATATTCAACCAAACGTCGCAAAAATCTGCGGTAGCTTCTCTAACTTGTGCGAAAATATCACGTGCTTCATTAACCGCTCCTTTGTGAGCTAAAACGGCTCCGATTCCATTTGCAGCCCAGATGTTTTTCGGGTCAATTTTTAAAACTTGTTTAAACATTGATAATGCTCTTTCTTGATGGCGTTTTTCTCGTTCTTTGTCTTTGGTTGGTTGATGAAGGGTTTGCAACCAAACGTTTCCCAAAGCAATTAAGGAATAAGAGTCTTGCGAAGTTGCCGGATTCTGGAAATAGTAACAATTGAACCATAAATAATTTTCTCAAAAGCACATAAGTACAATGTTTTTGTCTGATCGAATTACAAAACCGCTATCGCCTGCTGTTCTTTGCATTTTTATACAGGGTGTCTCACCTAAGACTCTCGGGCCTGATGTCGCAGATATTTTTTAATGGATTTTTATGAAATTTAAAATGCAGATATTTTAAAAGGCAATGTTTGTCGTACACTGCTGATTGGATTCTCTTCGAATGCTTCAATTACAGCCCTAACAATTTTTTCGTTTCCGGTGACGTGTTTTGTTCTCACTCGATTTATATAGTTCACGTACGCTTTCTGTGTCCCAAAGACAGAATTTCTGCCATTATTGCTCGTTTTTAAAGTAATTTCAACAAATTATTACAATTTTACTTTTCTAACAGCGCGCACACTTTTAACAGTTTTTTCAGTGGTGTACAGCTCGAAAGCACGGTATTGTAGGTTTACGAGCAATAAATAAAATTAAGTAGTACAGTGGAGTCAGGTTAGCTGAAAATTAAAAAAGATTTTTTAGCAATTATTTTTATGAAATAGAAATATAAAAAAATATAAAAAATTATTATTATGAAATAAGACGGCATAAATAAACATCTATTGTAAAAAAATATGAATCCTTTGAAAAACACTAATATGTATACTGTATGAATTTTATAGTTGTGCAAATATTGTAAAGGGTGAAAGTAGAACTCAAAAGAAGTAAAAATAACTCAATTTGCATTATCCGAATATTCATTGTTTTTGAAATATAATATAGAGTGTTTTGGTTGGCAAATAAATTTGGGATACCAACAAAAATTATAAATCAATCTGGTCTCTGAGCTTAGTTGTTCAAAATCCATTACACTGAGTTAAAATTAGCAAAAACACCCACAGAAAAACACGTCCTTCTAGAAAAAATTAGAAAAATGTAAAAATGTTGCACCGATTTTTTTTTGGCAAAGATACAACAGAATTTCATTTGCTCAAATGTTCCCGCCTATTAGTCATGTAAATTCTGAAAAAAAGTACTCAAAAGACGCAAACCTTGTTGATATCGCGTTTTTTGACTAATTCTTAGACGCTTTATAGAAGTGGAGGTTGCACCCTCTTGTATGTAAAAAACTAGTAAAAGTAGTAAAAGTTCGAACAAAGCAAGTTGATTTATTTTGACTTCCTTTAAAAATATTTGCACAACTAGAAAATTCGCACTGTAATTATGTCTAAAAACACACGATTTTATTGGTTAAAATGTTTTAAATTAGTAATTCAATGCTGCTTTGTTATTATCAACCCCAACATATTCGTCAAAATTCGATAAAAAGTTCGTTATAAATGAAATATTGCATCACATTTTAAGTCAAATTTAGTTCTTATAACTGGAAATTCGTTATAAGCGGGTTCGTTATAACCGGACTCCACTGTAATGTGTCGTTCACTAAGCTTGAACAATACTGGAGATGGTCAAAAAACAAACGTTCGAAAAAATTGGAACTTATTTTGAGTATTTAAAAATTTAAAACCCAAAGTAAGAGCTGAGCCGTCAGGCTATTGAGATCTAAAATTTAAATAAAAATTTTGAGTGGTAGACATTAAATTCACTCAAATTTAAGAAAATTGTCAATTCTTGTTACGGATTAAAAAATTCAGTAGTTTTAATAAACAATAATATTCATTTGCAGTCAGATGCTGCTCAACAAAAACCGGTTATACCAGAAATCTGGGTATCAACTTTAATTTTAATAGAAAATTATGTTTCTATTGTGTTTTTGGAGCTATTAAAATGCTATAAAATGGAGAGAAAATCATTTTTGCAAAAAGTGCTTTAGACAAAACGTCAACAATTTTGTTTTTAAACAAACTAGATTTTAGAGGTTTAATTGAATTAGGTTCTGGAAGGTTCACATTTCCTCCAAGCCTACTTATTTAAAAACGATACGGTAAGCTAGAATTTTATACTTCGCAAAACAAAACAAGACAAAGTTATAAAAATTCAGCTCGCATATTTATTAGAACTGTAAAAATTTAGTTTTTTAAACGTTTTTGACGTTTTCTCCAAAGCACTCTTTGCAAAAACGCTTTCTTCTAAATTTTAATTAGTATGTAACATTCAATCATATCATATGATACATCGTTGTAATTAGGAACAAATTTTTTTTTTCAAAAATACGAGTATCAAATATGGCGTCCATAAGAAAAACTAAAGTTGAATGTTGTAACTCTGACATCAAGAACGACTTGGAAAAGATAATGACAGATTTAGATTTGTTGTAAAAAAGTGCCCAAAGAATGTCATACTTAAAAACGTATAGTTCTTTTAATTTTCGCTTAAAAAAATTACAAAATTTAGATTTTTCTCAACAATGTAAAAACTAAAGGTATACGAGCTTTACTCGTTTCAAGATTTTTTCACTTTTAATTTTTACTTGGATTTGCACCTATTCCTTTCAAAATTGATAATCTTAATATTTTTAAATATATCGAAATAGTATGTAGGCAAATGCTAGAAAAAACTTAGAACTTTCCTTCAACTTTAAACGCAATAAAACGCAATTTTTCCAAATACAGAGTGTATAAATACTTGTTGAGTAATATATTTGTCATAGTTTTATTTGAAAATCCAAAATGTTTTCATGGTTTACTATAAAGAAAAAACGAAATGTTATTTTTTTGCAATATTCAAAAACAATGTATTATACAAATAGACATATCAAATCAGAAAAAAATAAGCTTTTCAAAAATTTCATAGGCAACTATGATTTCTATTTAAAAAAATACAATATATTGTTACAGCTAAACGAATGGTTAAAAAAACATCTGATAAAATTATTAATTTCTCTGTAAAAAAATGCATGCATAATATCTTTGTTTCAAATGTGTATCTAAAATGTCAATCTTTGTTAATAAGTCGAAAACAAAAGACGATGCGGTTTTGAATAAAATTATTTTCTTAAAAACGGACCCAAGAATGTGTCATTCGTTTTTCTCTAAACCTCTTAGTTTCGGAGACGAGTATAAATTTTTTTAATTAACGACATACCTTTAAAATCCTTTCATATTTCTTCTGACCAGGTCCCCACTCTGCCTTAGCTAAATGAAGATTACCAAGCAATGACCACGCATCAGGATGTTCTGTATTAAACCTCAAAGCTTCCTTAAACCAATCAGAAGCTTCGTAGATGTGACCTTTATCACGTGCCATACAACCCAGTCTCAAATAACAATCAACATAATTTGGTCGCTCTTTCAATATGTCCTTATACAATTTTTCAGATTTATCAAACAAACACAAGGCTTCGTTCAACCTAGCCAGGTTATAAGTAATCGTCACCGAAATCGAATTATAATACTGTGGATCATGTTCTGCTTCAGTTTTAGCTCGCGTTAGAGCCTCTTCGAGATTTTTCTTCGCTTCTTCTAGATTGTTCAGTCGGTAATGTAGCGCACCTACATTATTCAAGATTTCGGTCGGTATATCAGCTTGCACGTCTTTATTTAAAATTTGAATCGCCGTTCCGTATGCATTGAGTGAGCCTTGAAGATCGGATTGTTCCAAAATTTGGGCCAATTCGATCCATGCTTCAATATCATCGGGAAATTGTTCCGTTACTTTTTTTAGATGATTCTTAGCGATATCGCGCTTTGACTGAGACGATGAGTTTGCATACAGTGAACCCAAAATTTTCATCGTTTCGTAATTGCCGGGTTGGGCTTTTAATACTTTTTCGAAACATTGGGCGGCCTAAATTATTTATAATTAAATAAATATTTTCTGTACTGAACTAAAAGTTACGCACAAAATTTATATTTTTTAAGCCATTTTTCAAAGAAAAAAAAACCAAACAAGTCGATTTTATTTTGGTAAACGCTACATTTTGACACCATAGTGACATTTATGACATTCGTTTTTAAAGTCTTCACGTCATTTTTAAAATAAAATTAAAATAAACAAAATTGTTGTTATTACACAAGAAGAATTTATCTTTTTTTTTCTTTATTTGATGTGGTTGCCAAATTTACTGAAAACGAAGCCGGAACTAATGCAGTGTTTCCTCTATTTCAAGAATTAATTTGACAAACGTCACTTCAAAACATCAAATAAAAATTTTGAAAAATTATTTGAAAATATTGATTTAGTCTCGGATTTAGTGTATATTGTCTGGCTGTAGATAAAACGTTGTATTGCATACGGGTCTTACATGTGTTTTATCCGTTTGATTAAACGCTCAATCTACATTAAATACGCTCATTCTTTTAGAATCTACATTAGAAACTTTTTAACTTCTATACAGCTAGAGCTTTAAAATTGTAGCAACAACAGTATATCCAAAATTTTTGATATCAATCTTTATATTCTTTGTATCTTTAGGACCATTTTTTACAAATAGGTACAGCTAAAGAAAGCTTCAAAATATCAAAAATACAAAAGATAAATAATTTAGTGATGTTAAAAAGATTTGTTAAACAGTTTTTTATGACTTCGACGTTTAATCCAAAAATGTCGTGGGATGACCTATTTTTAAGCTAATTAAAGCAGTTCCTTACATCGTTATAAACACTTTTTTTAATAAGTTAATAAGATCTGTGGGATTAAGTGAAAGAGAATTACACCACTCTGAAACTATTTTTAACTAAAAAGTTAAATTCGAACTGACAATAATTAATCACAAACTAACAAATTTGACGCAAGCATCATATTATTATTTAAATCTTTTTTAATGCATTTAACTGCAGCATTAGAGCAAAAATTGTTTGAGTTGTTTAAATGCGATAAATGACAAATGGACAAACAAAATTTGTTTTCAATCTAAAGATTTTTCGTTTTTATTGCAACCAAATGTACGAAATTTCAAAGCCGTAGCTACACTAGCAGTTAAAAAGTTTCCAACGTAGACACTAAAAGAATCACCCCATATATTTTTTTACAAAATGCACATAAAACACTGAATATGAAACCTAAACACAAAAAAAAATAACAAAAAATAATACCCCAGATAAAATAAAGCAAGAATATAAAGATAAAGCTCATTGTATAAACTTTTCAATAAATTTTTTATATTATCTTGTTTTTTTGATTTCTTTACTTTTCTTTTTATATGATTGAAAAGAATACCGGGTTCGTCAAGTTTTACACTCAGGCACTTTACACCTCTTAGAAGAGAGAAAAAAAATATGAAATAAATATATTCCACTGCACTGATATCCAATCTCGCTAGGAAAAAAATATTTTTTTCAATTGATTCATTTGTCCAATAAAAAAGAAAAAACCATTTGGCCAAAAAATCACATTAGCTGTTTTTTACATCAATGGATCGGAAATACGAAATAAAATTATTCTAAAAAAATTTGACTTGAAAAAAATCGTTGGAATTGGATTAAAAGCCATTTTGATATTATTCATCGGAAATTTCAGTGTATTATGAGGGACAAGATTGAGTAGTAATAAATCTCCGCAACAAAAGGATCCACTACCTACCCCAATAACAATAATGACTGCAGAAATTTTACAACTAGCGGCACGGTCCCATCGGGCGGTTTTAAAGCCAGGACCGGGACAAGCACACTAACGTGTTAAAAATGTTTTTATTAAAAAATTACATCAGATGTTCAAATTGATGACTATTTTGGTCCAAGCACAAACGAATTCTTCGTTTACAATTCGCATGAACCCTTGCCGTAAGATTTAAAGATTAACATTCCATTTACAGTAAACAAATAAAATAAATGGTAATCCGGGCCTGAAAAATTCTTACCAGCTGCCTCAACCTTCAAACCCAACAATGATCGCATACCAATTTTACGACAAATGCAATAAATTTTTGAAAACCACCACCCTGATGGAGACATTTTGTGGAAGTGATTTACAATTTTACCAAAATTCATGGGAAAAAAGCTGCCCCAATATCAAAACAGAAATTAAAGATCAACGACACATTTTCTCAAAAATTTAATTAGGCACTTCAATGCACTACCTCAAAATAGACCAATGGACCAAAGATCGTTGACATTAGACTATAGTTAACTAGCGAAAGTGAAAAAACACACCATACAAGTAATCATTTTAAAAATTGGTCAAATCGTTCTTCTATACAATAAAATCACATACGATTTTTTTTAGAATTTTAGATAAATTACAAAGAGGTGAAAAGTGCCTGAGTGTAAAACTTGACGAACCCGGTATAGTTAAAAACAGCAACCAAATAATCGGTTGTCATTTGAACAAATTAAAAATGAATCAAAAACAATTGACGTTATAAAAGCTATGGTGACTTTACCTTTTGATGATGATTTTACGTATAATTTTGACGTGATGTACTGTCATTTATTCTTATTACACAATTTGTTAACGGTCGTAGTTAACTGATTTCTTTTCTCTTTTTTTAAATAAAATTTCGGGAATAAATTTTCAGTTTACGACGGAATGGAGTGTTATACTAAAAAATGAAAATTTTTATATAGATAGCCAACAATAAAATAGGCGACCCATATTTTTTTATTTTAACCAAAGCTCAACCGTTTTGGAGAAAATTAATTGAAAAGGTGAAAATTCCTGACCTGACGTCAGCAATGTTCCTTTTTGAATCAGCCAGTCACAGAACTAGAGATAGAAAACTTGCCAACAACGGTAGCTTGAAAGACTTACGTCTTTTATTTATTTCTGCCTCTGTTGTTTTACATGCGACTTCAGGTGTGCTGCAGGAGCAGTCATTTTACCAAAACACAAACTCCTGCGAAATATTAGCACACAATACAGTCACAATCGACAACGCATGGTTTTGACATTTGTATTTGACGTTTACCAGCCCAAACGTAGGTCGTAGCGTTAATTGTATGCAGCGAACGACTGACGAATAAAAGTACCATACTACCATACTAAAAAAGTACCGATTTAAAATAACTCAGACCGATATACTAGACATCATTTTGTGTCTACTTTCAGAATCTGCAATTTCCAAAAACTTTTACTTTTGAGTATAACACTCCATTGGATTTTTTTGAAGGCATACGTTAAGAAAAGCCTATTATTGTCGCGCTGCGCTCACTGGTTTTAGCGAACATTATGTTCGTTGAACAAAACCTGTTGTTTCATAATAATTATAATTGATTAAGTAAAAAATAAAATCGACCTGTTCAATAATTTTTTTAACAAAGATATAAATCCCATTTCATTTCATAATAGAATTTTTTGACAGCGCATTTGAATTTTTTGGAGTGAAATAAAGCACAAATTGAGAATTTCTGTATAAGAAAAGAACTCTATGTTAAGCTAAATCCTAGCGACAAATTTTGAGCCAAGAAATCCCACCAAACACTCCAAAAAATGCAAACGCGTTTTTGCAAAATTCTACAATAAACTGAAATAGGATATAATAAATTATCTGCGTTACCTTTGGTTCAGTCTGTATAAAGTAAAAACTTACATTTTCTGCATCGCCTCGGTAAATATACATTTGTCCTAACCCGAAATGTGGTAGGACAAACGCAGTCGGTGCAAATTGCGTCGCCTGATAGTAATATTGGAAAGCTTGGTCATAGTCACCCTGTACATGGAAAGCCCTCGCTAACTGATAACAACTTTCAGCCCTCATTGCTTCATTTTCCGTGTTGTGGAAGGCATGAAGTGCCAAATGTTGGACTTTACTGTAATCCTTTAAAAATACATTTAAAAATCGTAGTAAAAATTATGTTTGAACAATTACTTTTTTGAAGAAGAAATGATTGGCCAAATGATTCAAAACCATCGGATTGGAAGAATCAATGGTGTAAGCTTTGGATAACATCTGAACACCACTGCGAATCGATTCTGGTTGTTGTAAATTTAATTTGAGGATAGCTAAGCCAACCAGAGCTCCTACACATTGTGGATCCAGTTGGAGTGCTCTCTCAAATGCCAATCTGGCTTTTTCTTGGTTATTCAGTTTCATAAAACAGTGACCCATTCCTGTATCAATATTAATTAAAATGAAAAAACTAATTTTTCAAGTCCAGATTTTAGGTTTTTTGGTGTGGCAAAGAAAGTATACACACAATAGCGTGAATTATGTCAACATTTCAACGATGTCCGATGACCTCAAACAAACATGTTCCCGGATGTGTAGTTACTGGTTCCAAAGAAAAAAGATTGTGTTATCAGTTATCACCTAATCTATACTCATGTCGGCAAAATATTTTATCATAACTTACTTTTTTGCCCTATAAAAACTGAATAAAGTCATATTTTAAACGCAAATACATAATTAGAGGAACGCTTTTTTTACTGATAAACGTCCCAATATTATGGTAGAAAATTTATATAAAGTAACCTTATCCAAATGTTGTTAAGTTAAAACTAAAACTTAACTTAAGTAATCAGATTATTTCAAAATCTGTTAACATTATAAAAAAAATTAAAATAAAATAGCTATACAAAAGTTATTTGTACTACAATATACAAAGTTAAATTTATTCTTTACCATACAAAGTTAGCCAAGATATGGAACCAAGCGTTTTGTGCCTAAATTTTTGAAGAATAATCTTTTTCGAAATGCCTTTTAGTTTTCTAGTTTTTTTTAATTAGCTTCACAGGTTCAAGATTTTAAAATAAGTGATTAGTATCCTATTGCTTCCTTCATAAATTTGGACTTACTGATAAATTGAACATTTTCTTCTAAAATAATATAAAACTGTCAAATTTTGCCGAAAATGATTAAAAACGCTAAAATTCTGATCCACAAAACAAATATTTTTTAACATAAATTCATAAAATCGTCACATATGATATATTTTGTGTACTAGCTCTTCTAATTTCGACATAATTTGTAATTGAAACGTGATTATTTTTTGTAAGATGTCGCTTTTTCAGTTTTTTATGCCGATTTTCTCGGGAATTACAGGGTGAGTCTGCTAAAAGTATCTTTCACTATAGTCCGTTTTTTTATAAACAATTGTCAGTGTCAAAATAAGAAAAAAATGGGGTACGTAATGCACTCATAGATCAAATTTCTCAATTTTCCATTTTAAAGCGATACGAACTACTTTAACCAGATGTTGCCACTGACAATTGTTTATAAAAAAACGGATAATATTATATGTCTTAAACTAATAGTTGGACCAAAGTCAGCTACTTACTGACCAAAGTCAGTTACTTAATGTTTATCTCTATGTACCGGGTGCTCAAACAGCGGCGTACCAACTCAATGGTATGTGGTAGCGAAATGCTTACATATGAAGGTAAAAATTGTAAAAAATTTTTTCGTAGTTATTGAAAAATAACGAATTTTAAATAAATCATATATGGCAACGTTAGTAATAACAGTAATAACATTGTGGAATTAGAACGAAACTAGTCGAACAAAATAATTTTGTTTTATTTCCTGTCCCTGTAACTGGATCAATTCCACATCATAAAATTTCCAAGGAAGTAACTTTGTCAAAAAGTTGTCTAATAACAATCGTGATCGCAATAAAATTTGGTCAACAATAAAATTAAATTATTTTGGAAACGGTTTCCTAGGAAATAATAATTCCCAGTGTTGGCATTTTATCTAGAATATGTGATGTTTTGATAAATTTTATTATAAAAAACTGCTAAAGTATGATAGAAAATTTAAAAATAATTATTTATCATTGTTTTAAGGAAAGATTACTTAGTGTGAAACATAAAACCATTAATAAATAATGAAAATTGAAAATGTTAACAAAATAAGTGTGTAGAGCTTATTCCAAGTCTGATGGCAAACTGACATTGTTAAAAGTGACTGAATTTTGGCATTAATCAATGTTTACTATTGAAAAAAAATGCCCATACGCGTCATAATAAAATGTGTTTCAAATCCACTGTTAGTCTTTAAAAAATTATAATAAGATCTGAAGATAATTAATAATAATAGTAATATTTTTGTGTATCTTCGTACTCAAAATTTATTAATGTTAAAATGACAACTAAGAAAAATGCACGCTCATGTATTTCATTATCTTAACCAAGTGGGTGTATTTCAAGAGTTTTTTATGTTATTGTCAGTGCGCTACCAGATATGGAACAACCTCTAGCTCTAGACATTTTAAATATGACTTTTTCCGTAATCTAACCATGCTTCTCAACAATGTACCACTGAGTTAGTGCGCCGATTTTTAAGCACTCTGTATGTACTAATATCAAAAAAGTTCAAAATATGAAAAGAAAAATTAATCCAAATTTTATGTTTTTAGTGTTATTCTAAAACAACGATGGTGTAATGACGTTTTCTAGCAAAAAATTGTGATAACAATTGTTATAGCAATTTTTGCTAGTAAAATTACGTTTATTTAAATTTTTAATTTTTCTTAGTTGAGTATTTTTTAAGACGGGCGACATTTTTTACAGATTTTTATCACAAAATAACATTTAAACAATACTTGTTCTCAGATGACGCAAGAAATAACCATTTTTTACAACTACTTAATACTGGTAATTAATTTATTCATTTTAATTATAATAAATTGTAGAAAAATGCACAGGCATTAGGAAAAACACAAAGTATTTTATAGTAAACGCTAAATTCTGAGTGATTATTAGTTTTTGAAATATTATAGTTAAAATCAAGTTAAAATAAAAAAAGAATGTATAGTATTTATTTACTCTTCGACACTTCGACATTGTCAAAATTTATGGTTTTTCTCTGTAAGAAAATTTTGACAACTGTTTGGCATTTCTCAATACGAAATGTCAGATTATTTTTAACAGATTTTAAGCAATTGTAAGTCTTGTTGAGTCTAATTCGAAGAATAAAATGTTGTATTCAACTCATTTTCGTGTAAATCGGTTGATTTATTTCACCTCGTAGAAGATAAACCACCCGTTTTCACTCGTAAATTAAAGCGTCCGATTTACACTCAAACTCGTTAAATAAATAAATATTAGTTTTACACCAAAAAATCGTAATTCGAAAACTTGCCCCTAGCTCAGAATGGTTTACTACGGTAACACGTGCTAATACTCAGCGCGAATAACATACATACTGCTAAAATTAACATTTAGTTAAACATCGTTTTTATTTAATTTTTTAGACATTTAAAATTTTACGGTCTTAAAAAAATAGGAAGCAAAAAACAAATATATAAGGTGTTCCGTTTATTTTTTTAAGTTATTTAACCATTAATGTGTCGTGATTGTAAACCCCAGCGTGTTAGGAAATGGTTTAGCAAAAATTTAAAGGTAGATAGAAAATGGCAAAACAAATCGATTAATCAAAATAAATCTAAATCAAAAATGCATAGTTTTCCCAAAAAAAAAACGTTCTGAAATTAAAGTCCCAAACTTTGAGAACCGCTGAACCAGATATATAAAACTTAAATAAATTTTGATATTATTGTCAAAACAGCAGAGGTAAATTAACTTCTTGGTCCACTACGTTATTCTTCAATTTCAATTTGTGTTTTGTTATTAAATTTTACAAAAAAAAAACAAACATTTTTTGTCAGGACCAGGATTCAAACCCCCACACAAATAAACATGTTAAAGCCATAATTTTGAAAAATTCTTAAAACGGCCACGCGCCATCACCTCCATTTTGCTTAATGTAAAAATTAACTACTAAACCATACAGTGGTCCTCAATAAGTAGATTAAGAAAAATTTCTGAAAAATGTACGCACTTTTTGAAAAAATAATATAAAGGTTCTTAACTCGTCTTATCATGACAAATTCGCATAGGAAATATTACTAAGCTATTCCCTAACACCCTGTATAGCTGAGGATACATGTTCATGCCAAAACGTTCTGTACATATATTAATGTAAATTCAGTTTTTTTTTTTTAATAAGTACGAATCTGGGTCTTAAGTTTTCTCTTTAGTGGAAATTTTGTTTCTTTTTTAACCTTAGTTTTGTGTATAATACATTTTCAAAATATTAATCAATAAAAGTTTAGGTCTAAATCAACAGTATTAAAAGCTACCTCCAAAAATGCAATAATAGTTATTTATTTAACGAGTTTGGCTGTAAATCGGACGCTTTATTTCATGAGTGGAATATTAAACGCAACAGCGCACTTACATTTTTTGGAGTCAAATAGGTTACAAATTAAATCTGTTTCCTTGTGATTCTATGTTAAAATTTAGTGACAACAGAACTCCCTAATTAAAAGAGAAAATCAACTGCGAAAAGTAACAGTTATTTTTAAAGTTTTGAAACAGATATTAAGATGTTTCATTTAAAAAAATAAGTGTGTATTGTAACTGATTTCTGAAACGTTTTGTAAAATAGAAAAGATACGTTTCTGTACTATTCTGGGTAAAATTCTATTCCACGTTTTTTGACTTAAAATCAGTTCTTTTAAAATTCTTGAAACCCAAAACCTGGACTTTAATAATTGTGCAAGATTTTACCTAGTCGTACTGCAGCAGGACAGTTTGGATTGGTCCTCAAAGCTTTCTTGTAAAAAGCCAAAGCCCCTCGGAAATCCTTTTTATTGTACGCAATGCAAGCTTTCCCCAACAATGACGGTATATTATTAGGTGACTGATTCAAAACGAAATTAAACTGCGCATCCGCTTGTTCCATCTTATCGCCTTCAAGGAGGCAAAAATAGGCCCTTCCCAAAAGATGGTTCTACAATTATTTGTACTCACAAGTGTGAATTAGCTACAATTTGTGACTTACTTGGTCGTACATAATAATTTTATCAGCTGTGGTGTACAGAAGAGTTGCTTTAGTAAACAACTCTCGTTTTTTGTCCTTATTTTTCTCCCTGTTGGCTTCTTGTACATAATATGCGGCAAGCATATCAAGGGCTCGCATTTGATCCTTTTCATAGTCTCGGTAATCGACATTGGCATCAGTTCGTGAAGCTTCAAGTATTTTAATAAAATCTTCAATTTTACCTTGTTTGTAATACTCCAGCTGTTGGAGAAACACAATCATTAATATTAATATTATGCACACAACATTGAAAAACATACCGCAAGATTAACCCATATAAACAACTGGGTATTTTCTTGTCGTAAAATACCCAAAACTTCGTCTCCATCAGGCAACTGATCAGAGTCAAGCTCTATAACCTATAAAAACCAACACTTTATTTTTGGAATAAAATATTGAAAAACGAACCTCATCCGTGTCACGGAGAGGAATTTCGATTGTTGTAGTCATTTTGAAGAGTTTGTTAACACTTCACGTCACATATATTTCATGAAAAGGGCATTTTTCACTAAAAATCGGAAATTGAAAATTGGATGATGCACAAGCCACAAACTGTTAAAATAAACTAACTGGTAGGCAACCAACATTGCACGTAACTGTAGGAGAAAACTGCAAAATTGTAGTTTGTGGCGGTCTCTCGTGGGAGTGTTATAAACAAATAAAATTTAAAATCAATCAATTTCAAAACCCCAGAAAAAGTAGGAATTAAAATAATAGCAAAAGCTTTACTTTTTTTAAACAAATACAAAAATAAATTATTTTATTGCATATTTTTATATAATTTTTTAATAATTTAAAAAATACAAGAAAAACATATTTAAACTAGATATTTATTTACGAGTGAAGTTTATGTTTAACGAGCTGTTTGTTAAGCGAAAGCTTTATTCTGCGAATGTAAAACATTTTCTTTTTCTATAGTAGATGTTAAACTACGGACTGTTTATAAAAGAGAGTAGGATCTCAGGTGGTTTTGGAACTTGAATTTGTACTAATTTTTATTTACCCCGGCAGATCAATTTTTTATATACTAACACAATTCGTTTTTTTTTTGGAAAGAAGCAGTAAACTTTTTTAATACTCATACCTACAACGATCATACATTTATAGACAGATTGTATCTGTTTATCTTTCGAGTAGATAAAATAGCACTTTAACCACATTCTAACTAAAGTTTGCAACAGCTTTTCTCTCTTAAACTTAAAGTTTTCACTGCTATAGAAAAGATAATACTATAATATTTTTTTATACAAGCTAATTAAAAAAACATTTGTAATTTTTATTTTTATTTTTTTATGCAAAAACCAAATGAACTAGTTTAAGTTTCAAGTAATCCTTTAGGCATTTTTTTTTAAACTTAAATCTATCTCATCTTTTCCATAATAATTTTAGTTTTTCTGAGCTGCATATTTGATATTTGAATTTAAAAAATTTTTTTCCTAATTACAACGATAATATGATCGAATCTTACATGTAGATAAGAAAAAAGCGTTTGAAAGTGCTTTGAAAGAAAACACCAAAAATTGTGTATAACAAACTAAATTTTAACAGTTCTTTTAAATATGCGAGCAAAATTTTAATAACTTTGTCTTATTTTGTAAAGAATAAACTTTTAGCTTATCATGTTATTTAGTTTTTAAATAAGTAGACTTTGCCGAACTGTAATAACCTTCCAAACCTCGAAAATTTAGTTTGTTTAAAAACGAAATAATTGGGGTTTTTTTCAAGGCACTCTTCGCAAAAGTGTTTTTTTTCCATTTTGATCAACGTGTAAAATTTGATTATATCATGTGATACACCGTTGTAATAAAAAATAAAAACACTTTTCAAAAATACAAAAAGCCAATATGGCTTTCACAAGAAAAAAAAAGTTAAGTATTGTAACTCTGACATAAAGAACGCCTTGGAAAATACGATGACAAATTTAGCTTCCTTGTAAAAAGATGCCTCAAGAACATCTTAGTTAAAAACATTTAGCTCTTTTGATTTGCGCTTAAAAAATAAAAACAACAATTACGATTAGCTGTTTCAAAATTACAAAAACGCCAACGTCGCTTTTTTCTCAAAATTAGCTGTTATAAATTATTCATGCACTTCAAAAAATAACAGCTAATGTAATTTATACTTTCAATAACTATTTTACAAATTTATCATTATTTTCTTTAAAAAAATTTGTAAAATGCGACGTTGGCGTTTTTATGCGCAGTTTTGAAACAGCTAATACTGTGCGAAAATTGAGAGTTGAGCGGTGTAATGCAGGAAGAAAATGAAAAACTCTCCTTCTGTACCAATTTAGTTTTCAGTTATAAGTTGGTGCAGAAAAAAATAGTTTTTAAATATATTTTTTACTTTAAAACTTAACTTTACAAGATTTCTAAAATGTGGACAGTTATTTTATTTTGTTCATTTTTATTTTATGGAAATTGAATGCGTCATGTGTTCAAATAAAAGATTTAGAAGCCGTATCTAATAGGATTTCGAAATTTAATGTAGCAATTGATTGATAGAGATAAAAAGAGGGTGAGCTGATCCCCGTCGTGTGTCTGTGCGTAGAAAGTACTTGGAAATAAAAAACATAAATCAGAAGATAATTTCACACAACCTTAAATTAAATGTTTCCACAACACGTATTATTATTTTACTAGTCGTCGATTTTTAATTCATATTAACTCAGCATCGGAAACAAAAAATATTTTTTCGAAAATTGTATTAGTGTTAGCATACAATTTGGATGAAAAACCTTATGTACAGACAGATCCAGAAAAAATAAGTCGGTTGGCAATAGATTTGAAAGTAACACTACAAGCAAACTTGATTTTTTCTGACAATTATTTTACGTATGTATTAGCTGTCTCAAAACTATAAAAACGCCAACGTCGCATGTTATCAAATTATTTCTTTAAATAACATTGATAAAATTATAAAATAGTTATGAATGATGAGATTTCTCATTAAAAGTATAAATTACATTAGCTATTATGTTTTTGAAATGCATGAATAATTTATCAGAGCTACTTTTGAGAAAAAATGCGACGTTGACGTTTTTAAAGTTTTGAGACAGCTAATACAACCCCACAATGTTGTTGAATTATTGTTAACTGCTAGTGTACTGTACTGTATCTTTTAAAATTTAAATTTAGACACTGTATTTGTGGATCAGTCTGTACTTGCGAAAACCTCAAATTTAGTGATTTTTCGATGTTTGTGGAATTAAGTAATAATTAAGTAAATAAAGGTAATTAAGTTAATAAAAACGTTTTATTTTAAAACCCTGTAAGAGAAGAAGCTTTCCCAGGTACAGTGAAATTCGATTATAAGGTTATAACGTTTTATAATGGGTATAACGTATGCACGTGAATTTTTGTTGACGTCCTAGAAAACAGAAAACATTTCCGATATTGCAGAAAGATTCAGAGAGATTCGAAGAGTGACACATTACCTCAAATGCTGAAATGTTAAATACAAACAAAAATAAGTAAATAACTAGAATGTTTGTTATTTAATCTACCATGTAATTACGCATCTTTCTTAACAAAATAGATTAATAGTTTATATCCTGATTCAACTCATTTAGCTTAATCCAGTAATTCATTAATGCATAAGAATGACGTAAGTTAGAACGAACGATCGGTTATAAGTGTTATAACTTTTAACGAACAAATTCTGAACTCCGTTGGGTGTTCGTTATAACCAAGTTCTACTGTACTCTTGAGTAGTGATAATTGATAAAAGACATCAAACTGAGTTAAATGTTCCTATGACAAAAATTGTTTGAACATTTTTCACAAGATATACACATAGCTCATCAAAGAAAATATAAATTTTTAGGTCAATTTTTTTCTTAATTCAGTTATGAAGACTATATATCTTTAAACAAATATCTGTTAAAAAAAGTCATGAAATGATGTCCTGTGAACTGTGATATACGTATCTGCTATCTATTGGCTGTTTCAAAATTAAAGAAACAATTGCATCAGCGCACTTAGATTTTTTGGGGTCAAATAGGTCACAAATTAGAACTTTAACTTGGACTCTAGTACCAAGAAAACTCACTAGTTTAAAGAGAGACCCAATTGTTAAAAGTTTTATGGTTCTGAAACAGATGTTATTATAATATGTAAAACATTTAACAAGTTAACAAAAATTTGCCTTCAGTGAAAGTAAAAGACCTACAATTAACATGAGTGTAAAAAATGACGCTAACAAATCAAGTAGAATGAATTAAAAGGTAAAAATACATTTAAATAGAAGATTTTTAGAAACATAATATTAAATGAAAGCTAAAATTATTAAGAAAGCAAAATAATAAGTTAATGAAAACGCGAAAAAAGAAAAAAAATTTTTCAAAAAGTAGAATATGCTATTTAAAGTTTTATATTAAAAGTGGCTAGCAGTTGGAGAATGTAACCTAAAATACAAACTGAGTAAAAAAAAACAATTTAAAACAATTTTAAGAGTATTATTTAATTTTTTATTGTTAACGAAACATTAATAAATTAACTGAGTTCTACTTATTTATTTCCTAAGATAATATTAATAAAAAAAGCGAAGCAAAATTAAAACTTAACAAAAAAATTTTTCTTGGCAATACACTTACTACTTTAAAAAAGTATTGATGAGGACTTATTTGTTACACTACCATCATTCAAAGTCAGTAAAACAATTACTAAAAGCAAAATTTTGTTGCACTGTGTAATATTTTGCAAGGCATTACTTCACATTACATCGCGATTACAGCACAAAATGGAAAACCTTTCGAAAACTACTATACGGGGTGATTCTTTTAGGGCCTACATTAGAAACTTTTAATTTTTAATGTAGATAGAGCTTTAAAATTTTGTATACGATCTAAATCGACCATTCTAAGTTTAACTAAATTATTTTGAAAATGACTAGCTATCGTTACTACAAAAAATTGGCGCCAAGTTTCAAATTTTAAATAGTAACCACACATGTTTATTGCATATTTCAATTCACTTTTTCAAGTTAAGTAAAATTTTCCCAAGTTGTTGGTACTTATCTGTCAAAGTTTTTGACATATGTCAATTTTTTGTTAAAATTTTTATTTGCAATGGTTTACCTAAGATATCACATTACTTAAACCTTTTTCGATAAGTGAATAATTTTTTTGCATTCAATTGAAGAGTTTTCTAGAATTTTCAAAATTGTCAACTGACAAAATTCGTTCAAGGTTGTTAGTATGATTTTTTCGAAATAGTTCTCAAAAAACTACTATAACTCAGTTTTTTCAAATATAACGACTTTATTTTCTTAACGACAATCAAAAGAATGTCAATATTTATGGTGACTTTTATCAACGATAAGTCTTACAGTTTTTGAAAAAAAAAACAAAAAACGGATTTTATTTCGTTATTTTTATAGTTAATCAAGTAGACCTTGTCAAATGACCAAAAATGCTAAAACTTCAATATTTTATTTAGTTTTTAGCTGGTTCATTATTTAATAAGCAATAAAAAAAAATAATATTTAATTATCGAGACTGATCTAGCAATACTAAGTTTGTTGGCAGCAGATTTGAAAGTATTTGTGCTTGTAATTTGCAACATTGCAACCAAATTCCATTTTTCTTAACAATTATTTGACGTACAACCCCACAAGAATGTTAAATTGTTGTTAACTGGAAGCGTACTGCATTGGTATCCTTAAAAATTTATGCCCAGTGTTACCAACAGACTCAGTATTTCTGGATCAGTCTGTAGTTTACTATAACTTAGTGAATTATGTAATGTAGCTCAGTCAGTCTGCCATCGAATTTTGAACTTCTTGAATAAAAATAGTAAACAAATAGAACATTTTTTTGTTACGAGTAATAGCACTATTTTTTCGTATTTTTCAAAAGTTTTTATAATAATCTATTAATCATCATTTTTAAAGTATCATAACAGCCTTGCAATTTGACAGCTGACAATCCAAAAGACCTGAAAAAACTCTTTGAACTTTTGGCTATCAAATGCAAAAAGAATTATTCCCTTATTGCAAATAGTTCAGAAGCTGTAATATTTTAAATAAACCCCTGTAAATAAAAATTTGTATAAAAAAATTGACATACGTCAAAAACTATAACAGATAAGTACTAACAACTAGGAATATTTTACTCAGTTTCAAGAAGCGAATTCAAAAATACAATAAAAATAGGTAGTTACTATTTGGTATTTCAAAGTTGAAAACAATTTCTCGTAGTTCCGAAAATTCAGACATTTTGAAAATAATGAGTTTCCAATTTTTCAAAATGTTATTATTTATTTTCAACATAATAGTACTCAAATCAAGAAATTGAATGCAAAAAAATTAATTCGATAGCTTTAAAAATAACAAAAATATAAGCTTTTTTTGTCTGCCGGTTTGAAAGCGGTCCCGCTTTGAGCCTGATGACGTCACGCGGCATAAACTGTTCACAAGGTAGCGGCGATTTACATACTACTGTTCCTTTCGGCATTGTATTAAGATCTCTGGATAATTTGATTGACTTAAAAGAAATAAACATTCAAAGAAAGTGTTATTTGTGATGATTGAAGTAATTTGCTTAAGTAGATACTGTAATAAATCACTAATAACTAATAATAATCCATTAAATAATTACACAAAAATCAGCGTTTGCGATTTTTTTTGCTTTATTTCTTTTTTGTATGTCTTCGATTTTTTTCAGATTTTATCTACAATTTCTTATAAGTAATAAATATTGATTAATAAGAAATATTTATATTAAGAAAATATTATTTTATTTAAAAAAAATAAAAATATTAACTAATAGAAATTTTTATGATTTCTAGAACAAGCGATGCTTGCAAAATGTTTTGTACAAAAAAATAAACAAAATAAGTGTTCTACAAACGACTTCTTATTAAAGATATCAACTCTTGCATAAACAGAAATACAATTTCATTATTTGTCAATGCTTTTGAAGATACGTTCGATGAATAAGTAGATGTGGTTTATAATTATAAATCTAGAGTTTTCAAAGATATGAAATTACGATTTTCTTGTTTTTTAAAGTTGTAATGTTCACATTTTCTGATATCAAACGGTTTTATAACGTGAGATTTCTAAATTTTATTTATTTTATTTACAGCTAATAGTTCATTAAACATTCATAAAAATCTAGGAGTACAATAGCTAAATGGAAAAAATTGAAGAACAACGAAGTAATTTTAGAAACATGTTAATTTTAACCAGATACAGCTTCTCAAAGAATCAAATTTTCCACATGCGGTCGTGGGCAGCTGAGTTAATTGTGCCGCATGACGTCACACCTAGCGAGACCAGTAAAGCGCGCGATCTGTCAAATTTCGAACTTTAAGGACTCATAACTTTTTAATTTTTGCGAATATAAAAAAACGAAAAGTACCATTAGTTTTACAATTATGAAGACTATTAATGGTATTAATTTAAAAAAAAATGGAAACTTCCTCATTTGACAGTTGATAATTCTAAAGACCTAAAAAGACTCTTTAAACTTTTGGCTGTAATATTTTAAATAAACCCCTGCAGATAAAAATTTGTATAAAAAAATTGACATACGTCAAATCTATGATAGATAAGTATTAAGTATTAATAATCAGTCTGTAGTTTGTTACTATTTAAAATTTCAAAGTTGGCACCAATTTCTCGTAATTTCGGAAATTCAACCATTTTGAAAATAATTTATTTGAACTCAGAATGGTCGATTTGGATTTTAAAGCTCTAGCTATATTATAAGTTAAAAAGTTTCTAATCTAGACCCTAAAAGAATTAGCCTGTATTAAAAATTAGGTTGCTTCATTTTTATGCTCAACTCAACATTTGTTTAAGTTTGTCCGATATCTACTTTTGAATCACCCTGTGAACATTACCACCGGTTACCTGCTGTTTGCTCTAAAAGCGGGAACAAATCCGATAAATCATTTTATAGATAGGTATACGAATTGTATTTTTTCCCTATTATTTACATATTGTGTTAGATGCGTCGGTATATGCGATGAAGCGGGAATAACACAAGAGGGGGAGAACGTCGGCGTCGTTTTAGAGGGTGAGCGTCCCCACTTTCAGCGTCGTCTGTACAGTTCGCGCCGAACACGCGTTCTTTAAACTTCCAATCCACTGTTCTTATCAAGAGGTGTTCAATTATTCGCCACTTTACCGAGACTTTTCTTATAAAACCAAACCATTGTTTTACGGTCAAGTGCAGTGCGCTTTTCGTCAACAACTCTCAGCCAAGTGAAAAGAAATTGCGATATAAATGTGGTGCATTGGAGATAATCGCTTTGGTAAGTTTGGTAATTTAATATTTGTTGGCAAAATGCGGACTATGCGAGGGCAAAGAGTAGTATTTTAACCCTTTATTGCGACAACTCATGACATCAAAGACCGTCTGAAATTATTATTAACAAAGAACGTTTTACACTAAACTGAATACATACGGGTTTGTGTAATTGAAAACGGAATTCCGCGTGTGTGCGCTTTCGTTTTTTGTTCAAACCGGAAAGTGCATAACTAACGAAAAAACAGCAATTGTTCCGATGACAGCTTTTGTTTATGCAACTTCTTAAACTAAGCTTTCAGCGTTGTTTGTTTGTGACAAGATCAAAGGTAATGAGCTTTTTGAATCATTACGCTAAGTACTAAACAAATTAGATTAGTTCCTTAGCTTTTATCGAAGAAAGTTTTGGTTTTTTCGATTGTTGGAAAGACTGAAATTAATTTAGAACATAAATGCAATTGGGCTTTTATTTTGTTGAAAATTTGATTACTTCAGTGATAAAGTTTAGACTGAATGGTTGATGATGTTTATATGTATAGGTGCAATTAGGCTTTAGAATTATATTGAACTAATTAATTTCAAACTTATAACAAAGGATTGCGAAAATGGCATAACACTCATTAAAACTTTAGTCGTATTAAAAGAATCTTCAATAACTATGTGCAATTTTGTACTAATTAATAAAAATCAAAGTAAATATTAATTTAATGGTCTACTGGTTTGGCAAAGTAGAATTACCCATGCAATGAATGGCGACACTTTGCTGTGTGTTATAGTTATTAGGCAGAAATTATTGGTTTCATTAATACAAGTACCTTACACTATTGACACATAGTTTGGTTTACTCACAAAATAGCCATTTAGTAGACAATTAAGTTAGTTCAATAGTTTATATCTTTGCAGCCACTAATAATAAACGGAAATGAATAAAATAATAACAACTTCTACTCGTAATGAAATAACGAAGCTTCTGTTTTAAGTTTAACTTTACATTAAATTTTTTTTCAAGACCACGGGAGTTATTTTTTCAGTCAGTTAACTTGCAAAAACTATTGAATTACGTATTTATTGTAATACAAAACAAATTTGTTAGCACCTATTATTTTAGAATGCTGCTTCGTGCTTTATTATAAAGCTTTTTATTTGATTGGATGCACTTTTCTTATTCATACAGCTTCATTTTAGCAAATAATTAATAGTTATTTATTGTATAAGAGTCTTACAATGTGTTTTAATAATAATAATAATAACAATTAACAAATAAATAACATGACAAGATAATTATTTAACATTTAACCCCACAAGGGGAATAAATTACGTGTAAGACCCATTTTTATTCACAGCCAGACAATAAAAACTAAATCAAAATTTTGGAAAATTTTTATTCAATGTTTTGAAGTGACATTTCTTAAATTACTTTTTATTCGGCCAATCACGAGACAATTTTTCCATAAAACTCGTTATTTTATGGGTTTTATGGATATCATAAGAAGTCTCCTAGTAGTGGTATTATGACCTAATAATCGACTGGCTGTGGATAAAAACAATTTATTCCTCGACACTGTCAAAATTTCCGTTTTTTCTCCTGTGTAAGGAAGTTTTGACGACTGTTTGACATTACTCAATATGAAACGTCAGATTATTTTTCACAGATTTAAAATAATTTTAAGCCTTGTTGAGTCTGAGTCCACGTATAAAAGTTGTATTCAACTCGTTTTCGTGTAAATCGGTTCATTTATTTAACCTCGTGGATGATAAATTGACAATCTTTGATGAATTTTAAATTCTATTAAAAAGAGAACTTAATGTGAAGTTTTTGAATCTTTAATACAGATACGGACTGTTTTTAGAGTGTAGGATCTCAGGTGGTTCTGAAATTTCTGAAAAGTACCAATTTTTATCTACTCAGGCAACCAGTAAAACTAAATTTTTTATACAGGGTGAGTCAATAGTGGATTTTTTCTACAATTTTTTTACTATGCAATCGGTAATACTGATTCCAGGTAGTCGTTACAAAATATCAAAATTAATCCACGATTACATTGTTCTAGGTATTGTCAAGTTTGTCGTGACAGTTTGGCAAAAATTTCATTGTAAACTATTATTATTTAAAAAATAAAAAACCAATGTTAATTGAATTAATGTTTTTAAAAAATACACAAAGTTCCAAGTGGTAAGAGCAATTAGTATTTTTCATTGCATCTTAAGACATGTTAAAAATAACCCACTATTGACTCACCCTGTATACCAACATTGTTTTTTCTTGGAAAAAGCGGCAAACTTTTAATACCTACTACGATTTTACATTCATTTATAGATAGATTGTATAAACTAAAATTCAAAGCATGAAGAGTTGCAAACTAAAATGATACGTAGTTAAATGGGTTTGATGTGGAAAATTCTACATACCATCATGATAAATATCTGAATTATTTTAGTAAAAATTGTAGAAGCTTAAAAATTCTAACAGTGCCAAATTAAATTGCATACTTATTGCCAAAATAATTTCTCTATTAATATAGTGGAACTCGATTATAATGAACCCGGTTTTTAACGTACAAAATTAAAAGTCCCGTTTTAAAAACCTCTCTTTTAACGTCCAATATTTACATTTTAGGAAACAATAAAAATTTCCAATATTGTAGCAACGTTCTGACAAACATATGCACATAGTATGGACATATAGTTCATTTTTTTTAAATAATCAACTGTCAGTGTATCATCCTAAAAGTTTATGTCCAACTACTTTTGAAACTGGCTGTATTCTGTATTTGACATTTTGAACACCAGATTTGACATTTTTGAAAATTGCACGTTAGGTTAATCGTTATTTCGTTAGACTAAAGGTGGTCTAAAATAACTAGATGTTATGTTGTACATACGTGTTTTAAACTGGAGACAACTTGAAAAATTTGAAAATTGAATTTTTCAGGTAAAAAATTACACCAATCTTAATTCAAAAAATTACTATTTATGATAATGCCAACCTGACGGCTCTTAGACAGTTGATTCTAAAAAAAATCGACTATACAACATAATCAGAAATCTCTAAATTTGGCTACGAATTGTAAGAAAACTATTAAACGTAAGTACACCTAAATGTGTCTTTCTTAATAAATCAGATAAATACTTTATTTCGTGTATTCATTTCAAGCTTTAGAATTCATTTAACTTGAAAATTACTTTATAATTTTATAACCGAATTCCACTGTAAATTAATAATTTCAAAATTTGAAAAAAATTACGAATGTTCTCGACGTTCAATGAATCTCTTCATGCTAGGTGTATTATTTTGTAAAATGTAAAAAATGAGTTTCTAACTCGGATTCAAAAAATCAAGTCAAAGTATTTGAAAAGTTTAAATAAATAAAAAAATAATAAACACAACTCTTCAATTATGCATTATAAAACTCATAATACAATAATACAAAGAAACTAATAAGTTTACTAAAAAAATAAAATAAGCCTTTGGTCAGTTTTAAAAAGATACAATCTCTCACTTAATAAGTTTTTGGGCCACACTAATGATGAGTAATGACACCAACGTGCTCTTTTTGGTTTTAACACTAGACTTGGCATCAGAAAGGTTTAATTGTTACAAATTTTTATTAAAATTTACTATTCTAAAATGTTTGGATTTATAGTATAGATCATGATGTGTTTCCAATAGATATTGATGAACTTTTTGGTGTACAATTGTTCAAACGAAAACATTAAATTTACTTTTAGCATTTAGTTTTATGCATCAATTATGCGACAATGTATTTAAGCAATGTATTTTAGTTATTTTACAAGTCTTAAACAATAATACTTTTTTTTCTATTGCTAATATTCTATTAATTAAATAATATTCAGTAGGTAATTTACAAATAATTTCAGAAATTCTATATAATTTTAATATAAACATTTCTTCCACGCAATTTCGAATAAATTCCAAATAACGCATAACTTTCTGCCGAACTAGGTAGCCTAAAGTTATCGCTTGAATGACTTTTTAAAAACGACCTACCGTCTCAATTTGTAATCCAACTAAAAGGTAAATTCGGAATATCTTTTGTATTTACAGGGTTAGTCAATAGTGGGTTATTTCTGAATGTCTATAAATATGCAACCAATAATACTGATTCTAGTTAACCAGATCGGTAATCGTTAAAAAAATTAAATTTAATCCTCAATTACATTGTTCTGGGTCAAGTTTGTCTTCACAGTTTTGTTAATATTTCATTATGAATTATTATTATTATTTAAATGAAAAAAAACCAGTGTTAATTCAATAAATGTTTCTATAAATCAAACAAAGTGTCCAAGTGGTAAGTGCAATGAGTATGACTCACCCTGTATAATCTTTCAAATTTTTGAAAAATAGGTAATGATTTATTTAATTTACTTTTCAAAATTATATTTTAGCGAGTATACGATTATTAGTATTGATCCTATATGTTTCTTGACCTGAGTTTGTGTGGATATTTTTTTCATCCAAGTTTTTAAATTACAGTCTTTTACAGTTACCCGGTTTTTATTCTGTTTAATAAATAATAACTGACAAAGAAAAATTGAAATTGACGTTTCGAATAGTTGCCGTTCTACTGTACGTTTACAAAAATGCAACAGAATAAAATTCATTTCTGTACAAACGTTTTGTCAAGAAAAAATTAAAATAACGTTGCATCATCGTTTCATCAAACAGCAATTTTTTAACAATTCATTTAACATAAACTGCACCATCCATGTGCATTTATTTGTCCGTTTATTCGCTTGATTCCGGTTATTAAACAATACCTACCTCTGATTTTTACACGAAGGACTTTCTGCTATTGAATGTAATATTCAACAAACATTTTTTTTGTAAAGTTGTAATCAACAAACAGACTAATGGTAAAAGCATCCGAGAGTTTTCTGCTTTTTTGCTTTGAGCAGTATTGTGTTCCATTAATTCGGGTCCATTTGTTAAAAATACTAGAGTGAAATTTTCATTTGAAATAATATGCTCGCGGTATTTTATTTCATGTTGCGCTCTAAAATCGGTTAATTGATTTACAGATATTAATGAGTAAAATAATTCAACTATACTGTACAGGGTGTCTCAGCAAGTTGGTAAAGTTTATTACTGTTTTATAATTTTTTACTCTGTTTAACCTAAAATTACTTTCAAGTATCTAGAATGTTTAATAAATTGGCTACAATAGAACACCTTATATTTTTGAACATAGTTTTTAAAACTGACGTTTTAAATTGAATTGAATTGAACTTTTATCATTAGACCATACACAGCCTATGCCCCTTTATCACTTTTAAAAAGAAAGTTCAGCATTAATAATATATTTTGTTAGCTGATTCTAATTAAAAAAAAACAATAAAGAAGTTTCCTTCAAATTTAATAACTTAAAAATTTTAAATCTTCAATTTTTCATTTTTGTATAATATAAATAGTCTTTCTTAAAACAGTCAAATGGCTGATTACTTAAAAGGTATTTTAAAAAAATGCATATTAACTCCAGTTTCAGTAGAAGAAAATGTTTTTAGATTTTTTTTAAGTTATAACGTTTCTTGCTTTTCTAGATTTCTAAGTTTTTGTGTAACAATTTTTTTGAAGTCTGTTTTTGTCAAAAAGACTTAAATATTTTAAAAATTAAACAAAAACAACCAATAACAATGTAGCTTAAAAATAACATTGTCAAAAGCTACGCCCAAAATGCAAAAAAATATTCAAAAAAAAAACATAAGTAAATTTATTATTTACTACTAATTGGAAGTAATAATTTTCGGTGATACAGGTTGTTATTTATTTTTCAATACAGGGCGATTCAAAAGCGCCGGAAAATTTTTTAAATAAACTTTAATATTTTTCTACAGAGTGAGTGTTGTACAAGGTGTGATTTCATCTTATCGCCTATGAATTTCTCCTGTAAAATCATTCCCCATTTATTATTATCAAGTCTCAGCGGCACAAAGTTTTTTACATGTAAACCAATTTCAAAGTTAGCTATATGAAAATTATTTTAACACATTATTTTAAGTACTTCTGTTGGTATTTTTTCCTTAGAAGCAATTATACTTGACTTCATTGACTTGAATAATAAATTGAAATTGCTTTTTCACTTCTTTTAAAAAGGACTCACTATTGAAAACTATAATTAGTATTTTCCATTGCATTTAAAAAAATTAAAAATAAAGAATAAAGAAATAAAGAATAATAAAACATTCACCTTGTAACGGAAAAATGAGCACGATCGCGCTGATTCGTCAAGGCAGCGTGGCCGAGCGGTCTAAGGCGCTGGTTTTAGGCACCAGTCCGAAAGGGCGTGGGTTCGAATCCCACCGCTGTCACATCCCTATTTTATTTCTTTTTTTCCTATCATCCCCCATTAATCAATATTTACAACTATTGGAGAGCATTCAACTTAAACTTATTTGTATAATAAAGTCGATTCAATCGGATATGAAATTAAACGTCAGATCATCAAAGATCTAAATCACATATTTTGTTGGCGTCTCCCATTTTAATGAAATTTATGTGAAGCTGTACAAGGACGGTGTGTCAGCCACGAGGGGTGAATGTCGATGGGGTGAACTCATCCCCTAACCGGCCTACTTTGTCCAGACTTTATTCTTATCAAAGTTATCAACTGGCATAGGATAACGAGCAGAAGAGTATTATCCTGCACACCTACCGGAAATTTATTATTACATGTTGGGCAAATCACATGGAAGAACACCGGTAAAGAATATTGGAAAATAGAGTTTGTTTTTTAAACTCTGACGCTACACAATTTGTTTAGCCTTTAATGGCTGTGTTTAATTACTTTTTATGTTAAACTACAAATGTAAATAAAGTGTTGCTGCTTTTATTTTTATTCAGATTTTTAACGCACCGCTTTTATTCTTTACAGTAATTAATTCACGTGGAAAAATTCGTCCGCATATTAAAATAATTTGTGTAAACTTCCCTTTAAATAATAAACATGCACCTTTATTACGAGATTAATGTTATCATTCTAGATGTAAAAATTTGTGAGATTCAAGGACAGTTTTCCACTATCACATAAATCACGATTAATTTAATTAAATTTAGTTCCTTTGTGTCGTAATGAAGGATGAACCGTTTCGTGCAAGTTATCCTTGTTTCACGTGTTTTATTTGATAGTATCGTACAGGAAAGTTATTGCTTTCCTTGCCGCAAAATGTCATCCTGAATCTTGTATACACGGTTGATCGAACAGTTGAGTGTCTTTTTCAGAATTGAATTTTGCGAAGTCTTAAACTGAATCAACTGAAAGATGGTTTCAGTTTAAAGTTAATTTTCAATAAAAGAGGAACTATTAATGTATGACCTTATTCACCATGAATTCATAAATTTTAAGTTAAAAGTTAAGTTTGAGGTAGAAATAATGTACAGTCACCCAAAATGAAAATGAGGCGTTTATAAACGACCTCAGCCAACCCTGTCATAAATTCATAAAAGACAGTAAACTAGTCAAGAAATTCATTGCAAAGACATTTTTCAAAACTTTTGCTAAAAAAGACAGAAAATGTAGCAAGTTAAAATTAGCACTACTTACATCACTCTTGTTTTTTTTTCAAGTGTTTTAGCATATTATTATCGAGTCAAAAATAACTTTATTATAAGAGCACTAATTCGTAAAATCACCAAAAAGGCCAAAAATTGTAATACTTTTGTCGTTTTTGTCGTTTTAAACATCATTTTTACGGCAAAACAAAACTTTAAATTTATTTTGCCAATACTGACTAAAAAAACTTTTTGAGCTACATTTCTTCAAAAATAATACAAAAAACTGTAAAAATTAGTCGAAAAATATTTTTGTATTTCACTAGCAAGTAGACACGTGTTTGAAGTTGTGTTCTTAGCTTCTTGTAAGAATCAGTAAAATATTACTAAATCTAGTTGTACAAATGTATTTTTTTATACGATTTACAATTAGTAAAGAAACTATTTCTTTAAGTTTTATTAGAAATAAACCGAAATATCACCAAATTAGACCAAAAAATTGTGTGAATTCTGCGTTTTTCGAAAGTTTGAAAAGGTTTTTTTTTATAAGAAAAGGTAAAAGTTGGTGAAAATTTGATTACTTCAGGCAGCTTTTAACCAAAAATTCACAACAACAAATTTTAGACAAAAGTAATGTTATTTGTGCCACTCAATTTCTCTATTTTCTGAGCACGTTTTTCAGCATTAAAAAGTAAACCGAAAAATCAACTAATTAAAAAATGGGTGTTATTTTAGCCTATTCAGTTTTGATGAAGTAAAAATTTCTTTTTGAAAGATTTACATAAAATTGAATGAAAATTCTCCGAATTATATCGAAATTGATATCATCATATTTTTTTAAGTCGATACTATAATTTATTATACAAAAATTTGTGAAAACATCTCTAGAAATCACAAAGTAATAAAAACTAATTAAAAATGATATTAATTTACCTTCGATTTAGCTTGTTTTTGCAAAATATGCCAACATTTGGTCGAAAATATTTTTTTGTTTTCGAGTCAAAAATTTTAAGTTTAGTAGAGATATGTTGCTGAAAAAAATCGAAAAGTCACCAAATTAAGTTGAATGTTATATAATTTTTGCATTTTTAAGTGTTTATCATGTTCTCTAGTGTACTAAACAGAAATATTATTCGCAAAATTTTATTTAAATCAAACCAAAAAAAACAATAAAACTGGGGCAAAATAATTGTATAATTTTTGCTTTTCTTTGATTAGTAAACATACTAATTTTCTTCTTCTCGAAAATTGTTTGGAATTAATATTAGTTTTATCTTTTAAATAAAACTCATTTATTGTGTAAGACCTTTTAATAGCTAGCCTTAAAATCACAAATAATAAACTTATGTTACTTTGTTTATCTACTCGCTTTTGTTTGTTTTTGAGCCAAAGTTTGTCAAATTAAGCTAAAAAATGACAAATTGTGGTCGAAAAGAAGTTACTCTAAGTTTTTTCCCAGCTTTCGAACTCTTTTTGAGATTCTTTTCTAAAAACAATGAGCTGAAAAGTGGCTTAATTGGATCAAAACTAGATGTTTGAGTTTTATTATTATTTTTTAATGTAAAAGCGTAAGTGAGTAATTTCTTCGAAAAAAGTGTAAAAAATAAGGCAAAAATCATTTTATTTGGAAATACTTGTTTTGCAATCCTTGTTTTGCAGTGTTTCTCTGTTATCAACCCTATATTTAATTACATTTGCAAACAAATTAATATAAAATAATTACAAAGTAATGGCAAATTTTTGCGACTAACAATAAGAAAAAATCAGAAATTTGTTTCTCATATTTTTTATTTTTTTTTATTTATGCTAATATGGGAAAAACAAAGAAAAAACGTTACAGGAAACAAAATTTCTTTAAAAAAGATACTACTTGCTTTTTAAAGATTTTCTCACTTTTCCAAACAAAACGTTTTATTGTCACTGAATGTAAAACATCTTGACTATCTTTAGTGCTTAACCTATTAAGAGTTGAGATCTAATCGAATTTTTTTAAGTTTTTTTAAGATAGAGCTTTGTTTCTGCTTTGTTTTCTGCTTCTTCTTTTTATTTGTTTTGTCACCTTTTAAATATAGCTATTTTTTTCGTTTTTCTTAAAAAGCAGACACGTTATTTGAACAATTATTAAATTATTGTTTAAAATGTCAATAAAATTAAATACAAAATAAAATGAAAGACTTCGTATAAAAAATGTATTTTTTTAAATATGAAATAATAGTGCACATAATTTTTTTTGTAAAACTGATGTTTTCCACTATTTTAACAGTGTAATAAATTTATGTGTTTCTTTTATTATAGCAATTTAATTATTTACAGAACCAATTACAGTCACATAGACCTATGTAGTTTACTGTAATCTAAATTCTAAATTACTTACATTAACAAAATGAAATTGAGATTTGTGTACAGGTAGACTGGTGTGGAAGAAGCAAAGTTTTCCAAACTTTCCAAGGATGTTATTTCCTAGTGCTTGTTTACTTTGTTGTTGTTGGTTAAAACTCGGTAGACTATTTATTAAACCTGGAACTACAAAATTTATATAAGTTATTTTTATAAAACAAGGATTATTTACAAGAAAAATGAATTATTATTATTGTCGAAACTAAGTTGTTTTTTATTTTTTGAAATTTCGTTTCTGATTTATTATCGATTAGTGAAATAAAAAGAGGGAGATTGGAACGCACAGCACAGCTTGGAATCATCAGAAAAGTTTGTTGATAATGAGCATTTCATAACTTCCCCCGTCGAAGAATCTTGAGGTGGAAATCACTACATAATAACGCTATTATCTTAATCTTTTTTGCAAATGACACCAAAAGGGTCAAAGGATTTCCGAGTTGAACGCACGAACAAAACACCAGATGTTTGAATCCCACACTCACTTTTATCCTTTTTTATTTTACTTAAAAACCATTCTACGTGAAGGTTCTCATTAAAAACCCAAGTCATCGCTTTTTAAAAATAAAATGTTATTTGGGCTAATTGGAGAAAATAATGACCAATTTATTGTTATATGGTGATTAATTGCTTTTGTAAAGTTTGATGAACCTCTTGTGAAGTTTATCGATTGCATCAGTACGGAGAATATTTTCTAGTACTGTGAAACATGTCTGAAACGTGGAAATGCAATATCGGGAAAACTCTTCCCACTAAGGAAGAAAATGTGAAATTGAAAATACTTGTCGAAAGATGTCGGATAAATTCTATAAAGTAAAATGTGGTATAGACATTTTGAAGTCACATTATAAATCTGTTTTTGTTTTTACTTTTAAGCTCTGTATTTTTTCAATAAATATCATACTAGAAACTGGATTTTGGTAGATTGTAAAAACAGAAATTAGTTATTAGTTTAGGACACATTTTTTAGTAATCCCTACAACAATAAACTCTAAATGCGTTTTGTAAACAAAAACTCTCTTCCAGCTAAATAATGTTCTAAATTTATTGTTGTAAAATCAGTTCGTTTTTCTGTAAGAATTCATCTAATCTTAGAAAATGAACACACTGTATGAGAATACATAGTAATTAAATAAGGCATTTCTGTATTACCAATATTTTTTCATTCAACTAACATTTTTATTTTTAGTAAATTTTTTATATCAAGAATTTTTTTGTAGTGTGTTTTAGATTGTCACTTAACAAATCTTTTACAAAAATTTACACTTTATTCACAAAATCAATAGCTTCAGCAAGTGACAGGCTTATTACTGTTTTTAATTTTGTTGTGCTATTTAAGTAAGTCATTTCTCAAAGTGGTTTGACTAAAACAATGTTGTGCTTTTGCAAAGGTAAAAAAAATAATTATACAGCTACTGTTTCCAGCTAGTGAAAAGAAGAAAAAATTAAAATCCAAAAACTGAAATTATATGTAAACAATTTTAACGCTGAAAACTAAAACATATGGAGTCTGAAAAGACTACAGAACTGGAAAAGAGAAACAATAATAAAGTGAAACACTTAAAACTGAAAAGGTAAAATAAAAAAAAAAACAAAAAAATAGTTAGTTTGTAATTCTGTAGAACTAAGTGATTGAAAAAGTTTGAAATCAAAAAACTATAGAACTACAAAGTAAAACGTTAAACAAATTATAACATACAAGTAATATAATTAATAAGAATTAAATATGAAATATAGGAAATCTAAGAAACTACAATATACTGAGAGACTTAAAAATTGTGTGATTGAAACACTAAGTAAGTATGATATTGAAAGATTGAAAACCTAAGAAAAAAAAATCTCTAAATATACTTAAAATTAAGGAACTTTGGAATAGAAAAATGTAATAAAAAACTTGAAAAGTATTACTATTTCTGAAGGCTAGTGACATTCGTTTACAGATTGTTTTGTATAAATAATTTTAGCCAAATTTGTTTTATTTTAAAACAAAAAGTTTATTAATTTTTGCAGCCACTTGATAATAATTATAATTTGAGGAACTGCAGAAATATTCCAATCAATAGCAAACTATTGAAAACTAATAATCGGCAAAAGTATTAAAAAATGGGAACTATTTTGATGTAAACCTATGTAAAATTATTTGGGGAATCGATTAGCGTCGAGAAAGTCGACTAATTTTTTTTCAATGTTTCTATTGAAAATAGAATTGGCAAAATTATTTGAAAAATCGAAACTATTTTGATGTAAACTTATTTAAAATCATCAGGGAAATTGATTGGACTCGAAAAAATCGCCAAATTCTCAACAATTTTTTTAAGTTATAAATTTTTTGATTTTTTGTTATTTCCAATTGTTTTCAAAACTATAAATTGGAAAAATTATTCAAAAAGGAGTAACTATTTTTAGGTAAACCTTTGTAAAATGATCTGGGGAATCGACTAATGTCGAAAAAATTGTTAAATTTTTAAGAACTTTTAATTTGTGAATTTTATCAATTTTTGCTTTTGTTTCCAATTGTCTTCAAAACTATTAATCGGCAAAAAAAAGTGGAATAATTTTGAAGTAAACTTATGTAAAATGATCTGAGGAATCGATTGATGTCGAAAAAATTGACAAATTTTCAATAGTTTTTAGTTTGTAAATGTTTTTTTTAATTTTTGCTTTTGTTTCCAATTTTCTTAAAAAATATTAATCGGCAAAACTATTTAAAAATGTGAAACTACTTTGATGTAAACCTATGTCAAATAATCTGGGAACTCGATTGGCGTCGAGAAAATTGCAAAATTTCAACAATTTTTTAAATAATTTTTTTTCAAGTTTTATTTTTGTTTGAATTTTATCGAAAACTAATAATCGCCAAAAGTATTTGAAAAATGGTAATTATCTTCATGTAAACCATGTAAAATGATCTGAAAAACTGATAAGCGTCAAGAAAATAGACTAATTAATATTTTTTTTTTCAATTTTTGTCTTTGTTTATAATTTCTTTGAAAACTAAAAATTGGCAAAACTATTTGAAAAATCAAAATTATTTTGATTAAAGTGATCTGGGGAATCGATTGAACTCGAAAAAATCGCCAAATTTTAAATAGTTTTTTAAGTTATAATTTTTTTTCAATTTTTGTTTTTATTTTCAATTTTCTTCAAAACTATAAATTAGAAAACCTATTAAAAAAATCGTAACTATTTTTAAGTAAATCTATGTAAAATGATCTGTAAAATCGATTGGCGTCCAGAAATTCGCCAAAGTTTCAATGGATTTTAAGTTATGATTTTTTTTAAATTTTTGTGTCTGTGTCTTATTTCGTCGAAAACTAATAATAATAATCAGCTTCAATTTAGAAAAAATAAAAACTATGTCAAACATTTTAACAAAATTGACTTATTTCAGGATCAAGAAAAGCTTCTGATATGAAAGGAAATAATAATTTCAAAAACGTATTTCGAAAACTATGAAACAGTAAAGCAACAAGAGCGAAACCAGTCTGTTTCAATTAATTATTATTCAAGCTGGGTGAACAAATTCTGTTCGACAATGATCCACGTAAAAACCAATAATCCAATGTCAAGTGCTATTAGCTGGTAAGCCAACGCAATACACTCTCTCTCAATAATGATAGCCAAAATTCAGTCAGTTTCGTATAAACATGAAGTGAGCTATCGATTGAAGCCAACATCGATTACTTTTGTATTAATAATAAGGGGTGTGTTGACGTTAGGGTGCAACTTGAAAAATAGAACAGTTTTCGTCTCCGATTTAACACATGCCATTTGGCCATTAGTTTTAGTTTCACATTAACAAAGTATGATATTCGCTTTAACTTCTTGTTCTACACTGTGTAATTAATCCGAGTTCAATGCGACATCTTCCCTTTTCCGCTGTAGAAAAGAGCACTTTCTTGTTATTCCATTTTTCTTGAAAGTTTTTCAGCACAATCAATTTGCCAGGTCTCTTTCACTGCAAAGTAATTTCGTTAGCTGTTTTGTTTGTAGACTTGTTTGTCTTTTTTGCTCTTCTTTAATGATGTTTCGTGCTACATAAAATGCAAAATAAAATTAATACAATGCTCATCTGATAGGTAAAAAAGTGAGCTCTTTCAAAACTACATTTCTTGCAATTTGAGAACAGCGTGGCAGTTTTTGTCTAGTCATTAGGAGAGATTGTATTTTTAGGACGTTAGAAACCGTATGGTTGTGCAAAAACTGAAATTTTGTGCTCAAATTCGATAATTTAGGATCATTTTTAATTCCGACTACAGGAAAAATAAAAACATAATTATTATTGCAATAAATTCCATTACAAAAACAAACAACACGAACCGTTTGGTAAAAAAAAATAAAAATTCTTTATTAAAAGGTATAAACAAGTTGAACCTAAATATTGTTCTAAATTTGCTGTTCTTGATTTAATTCGTTTTTCTGTAAGAATTCATGTCAACCTAGAAAATGAACTCACTAAATGGAAATACAGGATTAATATTAAAATCAGGCACCTCTGCAATACTTACAATGGTTTTTAATTCAATTACTTTTTATGTTGTTTTCAATGGATTTTTATTTTCAGAATTTTTTTGTATAGTTTTTCAGTCACTAACAAATTTTTTCACCACTCATTTTGCAAAAATTTATACTTTATTCACGAGTTTAACTGTTTCAACAAGTGACAGGTCTGCTGTTTCTAATTTTGTTATGCTGTTTATTAAAATTTCAGAGTGATAAAGTAAGTCGTTTTTCAAAGTGGTTTGACTAACATAATGCTTTGTATACAAAAAAAAAATTGTATACAAAAAAAGTATAAAAATACAGTGAAGCACCGCAAAACAGAAAAATTTAGAAAATGAATATGAAATATAAGAAATTAAAAAACTAAAAAGCTGAAATACTAAAATTAAACTTAAAAACTAAGTAAAAAAAAATAAGAAGTTTGTTAAAAGTTGAACTTGGAAAAGTTAAATGGATCTCTCAATTTTTTGTTTTTGTTTCTCAAAGATTATTAAATTGTCTGAATATAAACATAATTTATAAATTTCAAATCCCCAAGTTAACTCAAAAGATATATTTTTTTTGACTTGACCTGACCTGACCTGACCTGACCTGACTTAATTTGGTACATTTTTTAGTTTTTATCAAAAAGAAATAGATCCTCAATTTATCCAAGATTTTTAAAAAGTATATCAAAAATAACAATGTTTTCAGCAATTTTAAACACAAATACAGAATGATTTATTTGTTTTTCTTGTTTTCTTATTTTCCTATCTATAATTTTATTAAATAGAATTATATTTTTTATTTTTTTTTAATCATTGGTTATTTTTATTTTTTATTATTTTTCCTTTATTTTCTGGGCCAAAACCTTGATCAGCTTTGCTGCCTTTTGGTCCAATTTATGGTAGGAACAACTTGTAGAAAATTTCAATTTTGTTATTGTGTTTTTTTCTTTTTTTTTCTTGTAGTAACCAATCATTATTAATTAATTAATTAATTAATTATTATTATTATTAGTATTATTTCTATATAACTGGTCTGTTTTACAGCTTCTTTGATATCCAATGACAAACGCTTCAGTCGTCTTGCAATTTTTTGTGCACCAGATAAACAGCAGCCTTTTATATTTTTGTTGACCAAGTATTCATTTCTGGAACAACATTTCTGGACACCAGTTAACCGGTTTTAAGGCCGGAATTTAAAGACGGAATTTCGTGTTAGATGCGAATAAAATGGTCGACTTTGCTTAGTTTTTTCTAAATTTATTACACAAAATCTAATATTCCTAGAAAAGTAGAACTTAAACACAACAAATTAAAATCTAGACTGCCGGTTTGAAAAAATTAATAACTACAATTATAATAAACAAAACAAATAAATTTTTAAAATAAAAATTAACAATTGGCGAAAACTGAAATTCAGACAATTCTACGTAAATATTTTTTTTATTCCAAAACCAAAGCCGATTTTTAAGATACAAAAGTTGTTTAAGATTAAAAAATTATTTAATGCATAGTGTTAGAGTATGCATATTTTTAAAAATTAAAAGTTTAAACATTGAAAAATAACTGTAACGCTAAGAAACTAAAAAGTTAAAAAAAATCGAAAACAAAATGAAAAACTGAAAAAAAACATAGAACCTTCAATAAATTGAAACATTAGACTTTGAATAAAAAACCAATAATAACTAAAAGACTGAACAGCTAAAAATCTTAAATTCAAAAAATTAAAAACGAGTAAGATTAAAATTCTTTAGATAATTGAAAGATGATTTGAAATGCTATTGGAAAATAAAATTAACTAGACGCCCTCTGAGGTGATAACTTTTATACTACGTCAATCAAAAAAAGTAAAGAAATTTTTGTAAGATCATATTTAATTGACATTTAATGAATTGTTAAATAATTTTGCATGTATAGCGTTAATTACTTACAGTGGAGAGAATCACTAATGGACCATAAGCTATGGACTAGGACTATAAGTAATGGATTACAGCTCAAGAAACCAATAAATTAGTGAAATGTGCGAATTTTAGGTTAAAATTTTTCCACTGAAAAAATCATGAAATACTTCGGTAAATCAATAAAACTACAATTAAGATTAACAACTGCTGATACATTTGAGCATAAATTGTTACAAAAGGTAGGCTTTCTAATATCTTTGTAATAATTTTTGTAATAAAAAATAAGGAAATGAAATAATTGTGAAGCCTCAAAATTCGTACAAGTTTCAAAATATCCGAATAAACATTTTCCCGCCATTTATGGTTACTGTTTTCGACTTAGCTCAGTGGCGCCCCCAACGGTAATTTTACTTCCGAATTATAGGGAAAATAGGAAACTAAAATGCTGAAATACTGAAAGCCTGACAAATAGAAAATCTTTAGATATAAAATAAAATAAGTATGAAGCTGAAAAATTTATTGTACTGGTTTTAAACTAAATACTAATAAAAAAATTGAAAACAAAATTGAGGTGACTTTAATGTCCTTGAAAATTATGATTATGATCAGAAAATATTATTGGTTATTTAGGGCAGGAAGTAATGAAATTTGATATTTTGCGACGTTTCGATTTTTATTAAATCTTCATCAGGCTTCACCCAGGTCCAGGTATGTGCCATGTCAACTTCAAGTAAGACGTATAATTATTGAAGCCTGATGATGATTTACTAGAAATCGAAACGTCGCGAAAAATATAAATTTTAATTACTTCTTGCCCTAAATAATCGCTAATCTTTTCTGAATGAAAGAAATATTGTTAAAGACAACTGTAGGCTCTTTAAAACCCTTAAAAATTACGTGTTAGCAAAGTTTCCTACAATCCGGTCTTTAGTCATTAAATGCGAATCGCTGTTGTTTTTTAACGAAATTATCGTCTGATGTTCTTCTGGACTGACACTAATGGTATATGTCAATGCACTAAAGCAATAAGGGGTGTTTTCACTGTTCTTATTGCGCCCTGCGTTAGATGGTAGATTAGTCTTCCTACCATAAACGCTTGACGCTTCCTTCCCAAGAGATAGTCAAGTTGATGACACTTGAGAGACGGTCTGTGATTTTACTGAAATTTGATATACGAACTCATGCTGTGTTGCTGAAATTGAACCATCGCAATTTATAACAAATTTGTCAGTTTAATGAAATAACTATGATTCCGAAATGGACAGAAAATTGCTTTTCTTAAAACAAATTAACAGTAACACTATTTTCCGGTTTAAGGGTGATCGATGCGATGAATCACACAGAAGTGAATTAGTCTGAGAGTTCTATTTGAATTTCTCAAAGTTACTTTTTGTTTCAGTAAAAAACGAATCAAGTCGTTTGCTTGTGGGTAGTTGATGTAACGTAGAATCAATATTTGGGTTTGATATTGGGAGGGAAAAATATTTGCGCTATTTTCGAACGCAATCCATTTAGTTAATTGCCAATGATAACATTGTCTGTCTATCTAAGCAAAAGCCTTTTACTTTAAAATGAAAGATCCTATAAAATTTATTCACAATACACAACTAATATTTACAACTGCGGACGAGTTCATGAATAGAGGCAGGAGTTTAGAAAGCTTTCCTAACACACACTTTTTAAGGGCTTTTTTTAAATCTCGAAATAAATTTATTTTGTTAAAAATGGAAATATTTGACACCTTTTTTATTTTTCCGAAATTCCTAAACTGAATTGTGGTATCCTAAATAAGGGTTAAATATCCTACAGTTATGTTTAAACCTTCCAAATTTAAATAAAAAATGTTTTTCAATTTTTTATTGGTATCTAGTTTAAAATCATTACATTATTAAATTTTTTAATAATTTTTAATAATTAATAATTTTTCTTTTTTTTTTCAATAATTTTCAATTTCATGGTTATTTTGCTTAATATCTAAAGATTTTTTGTTTCTCATACTTACAGTGTTTCAGGTTTTTACTTTCTTAATATCCCCATAGTAGGTACAGTCACGATAAAAAAATGACATCCCTATCAACCGGGCCCGTTAGCAAAAGTCAAAAAAAAATCAGTTAGGTCATAAGTTTCAACAAACCTTTCGGACAAAATGTTCAGCTAGTTTAGACAATATCCAGCTTGTTTATAAACTAGCCAAAAACATACACATTTACCGTATCAATTCGAATAGATTTGTGGCTGCGGTTTTAGGGGTGTCATTCTTTTTGAGCGTGACTGTACAGGCAGTTCTAACGATCCGAAAAAGCTCCATATCTTCTTTATTATTAAAGATATTGAATTTATCTTTTTCTAGATTATAGCTGCGTTTCTGTTGCATGTTTTTGTAATATTTCGGTTTATATACAGAATGTTCCAATATTAAAAAAACACTAAAATTATGTTTTTTTAAATGGAACACGCTAAATTTTATTGCAATTTTGGACGTAGCTTTTAAATCTTATTTTCTTAAACTCAATTTGTATTGTTCGATTTTGCTTAGTTTCTGAAACGATTTGATTTTTTTGACAAAAATATTTTTTATTTAAAAAATTATTGGACAAAAACAGAGGATCGTAGAAAAGTAGGTTTTCCACCACTTTAAAGGGAAAAGTTCAAACTTAAATCGGTTCCAATTAGAAATAACGTAGAAAAATTAAGAAGTTTGTTAAAAGTTGAATAACTTGCAAAAGTTAAGTAGAACTACTATTTCTTGTTCTTGCTTCTCAAAGATTATTAAATTGTCTATAAACATAAAGTTTTAAATGCCTAAAGTTAATAAAGAAAAAGATATTTCACTTTAAAAGTTAATTTTACCAACAATGCACACTATTCATGAGCATTGTTACCATAGTAAACCATACCATAACCATAGCAACTTTACCACAGACCATTGGAGTTTATACAGGAATTAAAAATTCGCCAAAAACATTAAAACTTTAGTTATTTCACTGTAATAAATGACAAATAATAGCCTAAGGGTAACATAAAAGTTATTATTAGCAGAAAATTTCACTTTTCAACTACTGAAACAATAGTTAATATTTTTTTTGTTTAATGTAAAATATCTTGTGAATAATCTGCAAAAGACACTTAACTGTTAATGTATTCAGAGAGACAGTTTAAAGGTCTTTTAGAAGCAATAACAAAAAATTGGGTGTTCCATTTACAATTTTGAAGTTAGCAAACCTCTTCATTTTTTATCTTCTTGAATGCTGTAAACTAATGAAAATAATATATCCTTTAAGTTTGAACGTTTTTTTAAGGTGGTGAAAGTTCCACTTTTCTCATTTATAGTTTTTATGTAATGATTTTTTAAAAAAAGCATGTTTTTGTCAAAAAAATTAAGTTATTTCAAAAACTACGCAAAAAACACCAATACAAGTTTGGGTTAAAATCATCACTATTAAAAGCCACGTCCAATAAAATGCAATAAAATTTAGACTGTTCTATTTGAAAAAACATATATAGCTTTAGTGTTTTTTAGTATTGAAACATCCTGTATATACACCGCAATATTTTGTAAATATTGAGCAAAAACACGGCACAAAGAGAAAGTCAATATCTTTAATAATAAACAAGTTATGAAGCTTTTTAGAACTGTTAGGACACCTTATATCTCTCCAATCAAATAAGAAAATTAATATTAACCTTCGGTATAACGGAAAGTGCCGCCATGTTGAAAATATTTCTGTTGTTAATTGTTAGTAGGATCGTGAAACTCCTATCGACTTTCAATTCGGATTAAGGTGGATCGTAACAAATCTCGCAAAGTGGCAATTTAGTGAGTCCCACTGTTCCTCGTACTTATTATAAATTTACAAGGTTTGGATATTGTACTGCGAACGATATCCGGGGAATAACCGCGCGCATTATTTTACCTAGTTCAAGTGTTTTGCATATGCATTGGAATAAATGGACGTCCACCCGTTTTCGTTCAACCCTTCACGACGCGTTTCCCCGGCAACAAGGGGCTGCGAATCAACTTACAAGATCCGGCTGTAATGGAATAATCAAGGATTATTAAACAGGAGCTTGGGCTAAAGGTGCCATCGTCAAGAAAAAACGATTTGAGGCAGCTGCTGACGCCGCGCCGCATGAGAGGAAATGTCTGATAAAAATTTTTACAGACTGGGCTTTTTACTACTTGAGATGAGGAATTTACATTTTTCGCATGATGGATCTTGACTTTGCTTAATTCTGGATAAGCTTTTTTGAAACATGGATAATGTTCACTTGATCCAGAAGATCAGAGCTGATAATATCACCACATAAAAGTTTTTGCTATTTCTTAAAAAATCACTTTGATCACAGTGCCTTACAGGATATCTGTTATAAATTTTAAAATATAAGTATTTACAAAATTTTCTTAAAATATTTTCCAAAACATTTACATAAAACTGGTGAACGCACACCAAACAACACAACAATATTTAAGCTTAGATCTAACAAGAACATAGAATAGTTTTAATGCAAGATACACTAGCAAATTCTTTTGTACTTCTACATATAAAGCCCAGAGTCTTTAATGCACTACTAGTTAGCTGAATAATATGAGGTGTAAAGGTCAAACCACTATCCATAACCATGCCTAAGTCCGTAATTTTATTGCTCGTTTCAAGTAGGGTACCATTTATATTATAATAAAAGTTAATCAAATTAGATTTTCTAGCAAATCTGTTTTTTTTACATTTTTCTGATGTTCAACTCTAATCGATTATAATGGCACCACAAGTTTAAGACATCAATATTATTTTGTAATTCTAGACAATTTTTATAAGATTTAATAGTGTGTGCAGTTTTTAGATCATCTGCATATATAAATATTTTACAATTCTTTATATCCCTGATAATATCATTATAAAAAATAATAATTGTTGTTGTAGAATTAGTTCGTTTTTTTGTAAGAATACATGTCAACCTAGAAAATGTACTAATTGAATGAAAATACATAATTACTGATATGTTAAGCACCAAAATCAGGCACCCCTGCATTATCAATATTTTTTATTATCAGTAAAATTTTTTGTATAGTTTTGTATAATTTTTCCATAACTTTTGGAATACATTTTACAAAAATTCTAGTGCTTCTAATTTTTTTATGCTATTTACTAAAATTTTGGAGTGAGAAAGTAAGTCATTTCTCAAAGAAGCTTGACTAGAATAATGCTTTGTATTTCCAAAGATTGAGAATCTTCAGAAGAAAAGAAAAGAATCGACCCTATTTTCTTAACGGCTATCGAAAGAACAATAATATTAATGGAAATTTTTATCAACATGTCCTGTACCTATCTCTTACAGTTTTTGGAAAAAATCGCAAAAAACGGATTTAATTTCGTAATTTTTATAATTAATCAAGTAGACCTTGCAAAATGGTTGACAATTGTCAAACTTTTTTACTTTTTTTACTTTACTTTTTAACTGGTTCATAATCGAATAAGCAGCAAAACAATAATATTTAATTATGTTTTATGCTAACTTATTGAATTATGTAAAGTCAGTTACTCACGCAGTTTGTCATCAAATTTTGAACTTTTTGAGTAAAAGTGGGGGACACATCTAACATTTCTTTTAATCAATGGCACAATTTTATCGTATTTTCAAAAGCTGTTATTCAACATGCTTTGTTGTCTGTCTGTCTGTTTTATATTTTTGGAGCCAAATTAGAAAGGGTTCCCGTTGTAACAATGAATTCAAATTTTGCATACTTACTTAATATGTGTGACAATGCAATCCGATGTGGTTAAATACTCCCTAAAGGGTTTAAATGGGGTTTGGAGGTTCTAGGTTATGTTTACAAATGGGTTTTCGATGTGTACATACCGTAACTTATACCAACATTAACGATATCTTGGTCATTGGGAAATATATTAATACTTAATAATTTTCATTACGTTTCGTTACAAACAAATGTCGCAACTTTTTTTAAATTCATTTATCTTGCAGCAGAAACGCAGCTATTATCAAAAAAAAAGTCAGTAGTTCTAATAATAAACAAGTTAGGGAGCTTCTTCGAAACAGCCTTCGGAACAGCCTGTATGAAATAAAGCAAAAAAATTGTAATAATCATGAAAAACAACATAAGAATTACAAAAAATCAAAAAACTTTTGTAATACGAAATAAATTTCTAGTTACTTTCAGTGCTTGATAATTCAAAGTTTTCTTTCTGTTTGAGATCTTTTTTGTTTCAACTTCAGGTATAGACAAAAGATCTGTAAGTAAAGTTAAAATTTTGTTTGGTGTATCATTATTATTATAAATCTCTTCCTCAAAGCTTTTGTTCTGTCTAGAATCACTGATTCACTTGTTGGACAACATTTTTTAGTTTCTAAATGCATTTATCGTTCTTTTTCTTTCCGTACTGAGTAGAAAATATTGAATAATTAATACAATTCTGCTATGAAATCAATGAAACAGTAAGAGAAGTAGATTTTATTTGGTAAATGACCTCTCTCAACTGACTCTAATTAGATTCGCAATGAAAGAATTGTAGATTTAATTTTAACTCACAAATTTGACCGAGTTTTCTATTTCGTTCACGTTTCGAGGTTTCGATTACTCGAACGTTTTTGAGATAAAAGCAGTGTAGCAGATTTCCCAAATCCTCTGTTCCTTAACTTCCCTAATAGTGGGAAAGGAACGCCTTGTATCAATAAAATCAATTCAATTTCTTCCCCATCAGAAGCGCTAATTGAAAAGAGTAATTTAATCTAGACACAAAGACTAAGCTTTGCTAAAGAATTTTAATTAGAAATATACTGTTACGTTAAAACATAATAATCATCAATGGAGACCGAATTTTTAGGAAGTTAAAAACCATATTTGGGTGTTAAAAAAGGTTGTAGAAAAACAGAAATTTAGGATATATTTTATATTAATTCCTATTACAAGAAAAATAAAAACATTTTTTTGCAATAAATTTCATTACAAAAACAAACAACACAAACTACGTTTTGTCACACACTTAGAATTATCTATTACACAAATAAAGAGTCAAGCAGTAAAGCAACAAAAAACTGAAAAATTTAAGAAATGAATATGGAATATGAAAAAATAAGAAACTAAACTAAAAACTGTGATTGATATAATGATTTATATGAAATTTATATAATGATATAAAAATCACAAAACTTTTATAGATTGAAACATTAAGAAACTATGAGATTAAAAGTCTGGAAGACAGAACATATAAAAAAATAAGAAGTTTGTTAAAAGTTGAATAACTTGAAACTTTGTTTTGGATTCTCAAAGATCATTAATTTGTCTAAAAAAACATAACAAATTTCAAATGTCCAAGTTAATAACTAAAAAGATTTTTGACCTAATTTAGTACATTTTTTGAGTGTTGTGAAAGAATATTGCAAAACAATTGAGTTTTTGCTGAAAACTTGCAAAATGTTTGAGCCTAACAATAATTAATTGCGAGAATAAATCCTTATCAAAAACAAATTGATCCACAATTTATCCACGATTTTTTAAACTCAAGTGTAATAGAAAACTTGAAATTTTCTTGATTTGGCCAACATTTATAAAATAATAATTCTTGTTCAGTTTTGAAAGCCATATGATTGGTCTTTTTTATAGTTATATCTCTTCGATATTCAATTCAAACGTTTCAATCGTCTTGCAATTTTTTGTGCACCAGATAAACAAATAGGATCTGTTTTTTTATATTTTTATTGGTCAGTTACTCATTCCCGAGACAAATGAGACACCAGTAAACCTGTTTTAGGGCATGATTTCGTCTTAGAAGCGAATAAAATGGTAAATAAATTCTTCTTAGTTTTTGAAATAACGTGATTTTTTTGACAAAAAACACTTTTTTGAATTCATTATACAAAGACTAAACATCTTAAAGTAGAAAAAGTAAGAAAAGTAGGTTTTTCACAAAACTAATTTATACTTTCAGTTTGGAAAAATGAATAATTACAATTATAATAATTAAAATAAATAAATGTTTAAAATCAAAATTAACAAAAAATTGCTGAACAGTTTTTTAATTTAAAAATTTTACCTATAAGATACAAAAATTGTTTAAAATGAAAAAATTATTTAATATAGAATTAGAGTATGCATATTTTTAAAAATTAATCGTTCAAACACTGATAAAGCAACTAAAACCAAAAAAGAACTAAGGGATTGAAAAACTGAGAACATGGAAAAATATACTAATAAATTGCAACATAAGATTGGATTCTGAATAAAAACCAATACACTAAGAGGCTTAAAAGTAAAAAAACTAAAAACTGGAACACAAAAAAAATAAAAAACAGTAAGACTAAAATTCTGTCGATCGAAGTTACTGAAACGAAAATAATTCACTAACTATAAATTTGCAAAGTAAGAACATTAATAAGTAAGACAGTAAAACCACAAAAAATTGAAAAAATATGAAAACACTAAGGAAAAATTAAGAAACTAAAAACTGAAATACTGGAAGCATGAGAAACAAAAATCTTGAAATGTAAAATAAAATAACCATGAAATTAGAAAATTTGATTAAACCTAAATTTTAAACTAAATACTAATAAAAAAATTGAAAAATATCTTATTTTAATTTAGAAAGGTTAAACACAACTGTAGGATGTTTAAAACTTATTTAGAATGCAACAATTCGCTTTAGGTATGCAGGAAAAATAAAAATGGTGACAAATTTAACAAATTTATTTCAAATTTTAAGAAAACCCAATAAATATTGCGTGTTAGGAAGGTTTCCTAAAATCCGGTCTCTAATCATCAATTATCGCTTGCTATAAAACACTCAAAGTAATTGTGACTAGTCCACTGATAATAAATCGTGAAAACAAGCCATCTGAAAAACGTTTCGAAATAAATTATTGTCGAAATAGGACCCTCGTTATAATTCATTTCATCGCCCCAGAAGATGAACTTTCCGAAGGATAAGAGGAAAAGCAGCAAACTTTGTGCTCGCTTAAGTAATGCGAAGTTGTAAAGATTTGGAGGACTTGTAAATGGTCAATTTGTTCGAGTTATCAAATTAAAACTGGCTCTCTTATCCACTAATTTTACTTTTTAAAGTGATTAAGTGTTTCGCATTATTGCGTATTATTTTTCCACCTGAAATGAAATATTTTCATTGATGAATAATTTTCAGTTTCAGTTTGTATTTCCAGTCATCTGCTATTAAAATTATTATTAAACCCGAAACACTCAACAGATGCAACGTGATGTTATACGACATAAATTTGGAATTGCAACCATTTCGTTTATGTTTCATTTATGGAATTGCATTGTCATCATGTATGCAAATATCGCAAGTTCGAAATTATTGCCGATGTATTCCACTAATTATTGGTTTACATACATATGTATATCTGAAACTAGTCTAACAATTTCGTTGTAATCTGGCCTAATTACGCTTTAAGCACTTATCTTTACATGCTCTCTTTTTATTCAACAAAAAACCGGAAGCTTCATTTTAAGTATTAACAAGTGTTCAATCATTGTTCTGGTCAGATCGCCCATGTGTGACAATTGTCACAAAAAACGTATGTCTCGGTTAACATTACAAAACAAAGACAGATGACAACTGTCACTGTCAGGTTAGGTGCAGACCACATAAGAAAATGCGGCCAAAAATTCACACGTTTAACTCAGATAATGCTTGCAGAGTATATTCTTGAACGTCTACATTCAAATATTATGATTTTCAATGTGATTTTTATCAAAAACTCTTAAATGCAAAAATAAGATAACATTTAGACAGTTGACAGCAAACCATATAAACTTATCACGCAACCTACGTTCATGCCAGAAAAAGAAAACCACAGCAAACCACGACCAGAACAATTATTAAACACTTGTTACAATTCATTAAGAAAAATCTTCAAGGTGATCCACATAGGATGAAAAGCCTTGCAATAGTAAAATGCCACACAAAATAATTGTTAAAAGTTAACAACGCGAATAGACCAATCGCATTTGTTCAATTTGGTCAGGTGATCACTTAATGACGCATTTAATTCCGAATTAAATTAATGACGCTTCTACAGGGTGTCTCAGCTAAGATTTTCAAGCCTGATATCTCAGATATTTGTCAACGAATTTTTATGAAATTTAAAATGCAGATATTTTAGAAGATAAAGGTTGAAATCCAATTAATGCAACAACTCAGGTCTTAAAAACGTAATTTTTACATGCCTTTTTAAAATGTTAAGTCTTTTAAGATTTATGTTAAAAAATTTATTGTCAGTGAAAAATGCTGTCAGAAAAAACTCGTTCGTAAAAGTCGAGAAAAATGAGAAACAAACTGCTAAATGTGGGTACAGATGCAAAAGCGTAGATCTCTATGAGACAAATGAGCACTAGCATTGAATTTTGGTCAATCCTACTCGCAGAAACGTAACTGTCACGCAACTGTCACATTTCACAATTTTCTCTCACCCATACAAAGTTAAAAAACAATATTTTTGACTTACTTTTGGTACTGGATGCTTTAATTTTTTCAAAAAGAACTCAAAGACTAAACAATAACTGAAAAATTCTAGACATTTGAACATTCAAGACTTTGTAAATGTTTTGTACACTGCTGATTTGATTCTCTTCAAAAGCTTGAATTACAGCCCCAACCATTGCTTCGTTTCCAGTGACGTGTTTTGTCCTCACTCGATTTAGTTCAGGTGTCTTCAAATTGTTGACGATTCTTTGAACTTTAAATTTCATAAATAACATTTCACAAAAAGTTCAACGACACTTTTCATAAGCGAATATTGATTCCTTTTTCAACAACACAGAAATTTCAGCCACTGTTGTTGGTTTTTAAAGTAATTTCACCAAATTAAAACAATTTTACTTTTCTGACAGCGCACACATTTTTGACAGTTTTTTTCAGTGGTACACAAAATGCCGCATAGAAATGCTTCATCAATTGTTGACATCAATTGACTGCCCAAATTACTATTAAAATTCGGATTAAGTTTTTAACAAAATTTAATTTTTTTCTTGGATCAGCCGAGCGATTTGGTTAATTTTTTGTGTGGCCATCTATTTTTTGGGGTTTAATGATCCAACGGTAATTTGGCTTAATTTTAAATAAAAGAAATGTGTTTTGCAATTTTATTTTTTAACTTGAGGTCATTTTTTTGTCCCTAATTGAAAGACCACCTCCTAAAATATGTGCATTCAAAATTTTATAACAATCCGTTAACAAATAACTGAGATATTAAGCTTGAAATTCTTAGCTGAGACACCCTGTATAAACCCGTCCTATATCTAATTTATATGAGAAGTAAGAGTTTACTGTGTTTTGCAACTATTTTTTGTAAATTTTGTCATAATGTAGTACTTTTTTGCTTTAATTTTTTAAAGATAATCGCTAGACAATTTGAAATTTTTTGGGTTTCACAAATTCAGAAATAATTAAATGGTTACGTTTAAAACAAAAATGTAAGATAGGTATAATTTTACAGCGAAGCGAAGCTGAAAGTTTTAACAAAACTGGAATATTTACGTTATTAGTTATAATAAGATCAATTTTGTTTAACGAACATAATGTTTGCCAAATGAGTGAGCGCAACAAACAAGTTACGTAACAAAAATAAGTAACAGTACATGATGTACATGTTGTCAATAATAAAATTATACATGATTCCAAGCCGATAAAACCTTCGAAGAAATATTTGTTGATGTTTACGACTCAAAAGATTTATTGCTGCGGGTGCCATTCTTTATGATCGTGACTGTACATATGAGTAAATTTTTGTAGTGTAAAGCCAGACATCATGATAGCAGTATCGTTTAAACTCAAGTTTATGACAGCTTAGATGAAAAATTGTAGCATGAATGAGATAATATAATATTTATCACATCGTTACCATAAGCGTTTGATATGATACGTAAATTATTCGTCACTTTGACGATCATTTGATGTAATAACTGTAAAAGTTTACTGCAGTCAACCTCATCAAACAAGAGAAGATTTCACGTAACTAAACGGATCGATATTATTTATATCATCGAGGAATATATTTCATTCTTAAACTTTTTAATTAAACAAGTTTTCAAGCTTTGATTTGTAACTTTTAATTATGACTATAAAAATGAAAACTTTTATTCTTTGAAACGAACAAACTGTGATTGCTTGTTATCTGTTTTCAAGTTTTGTTCTGAATTCTATTCATTTAAATCAGAATGCGTTTGATAACAATTGATGGGGATAACGAGGCGCATAGCACAAATATTATTCAATTAAATTGCCTCGTATCTTTGAGATAAGAGTTTTCTTGAAAGTAAATAATTAAGGCTTTTAATCAAGTAGCAGTTTGTTTTTGAGCAAGTAATAATGATCACTAATCAGACAAATCTCTAAAAACGTTGGTGATTTGTAGGTTGAGATCCCTTACAAATAAGTAACTTTATCAACATTTAAGTTTTTAGGTGTACGCCTTTGTTCTGTCTGTATTTGGGCTGGTTGTGGCAAAAAGAGACTTAATTAAATCGTGGCCGTATTTTGTTGTATTAGCAAACCCTAACAAAGATCTCCTCACTGGTTCGATATTAATTTCCGCCCACACGACTTGCTTCAACTACAAATTAAATCTGTAAAATCTTATTAATTATTATTGACAAAGTGAAAAGGTGTAATTATCTCACTTCTAGTTTGAAATGTAATACTGTAAAGACATCTTGTTTTTTGGATTTTCATCATTTGCACCAAACAATATAAAACCAAAAAACAATTTCTTCTCTTTATTCATGCAATTTTTTTTATTTTTTAAAATCTGAGAATTAGGAAAAATTTACAGAACATTTTAATCGCAATTAAAATTTTATTCGGGATTAACTTGACTCTTGTCAATGCATTTTAATTGACAACTTAATTCGAATTAGCTTAATCTTCATTTAAATTTTAATTTCGCTTTCTGTAAATGGGCTCTTAGTTATTTAATAAATAATGATTTATGAGAAGATCGATTTTGTTTAACATGGATAATGTTTGTTAATATGAGTGGGCGCAAGTTATACAAATTGTGCGAGTTAAACAAAAAGAGGCTTTTCATAACATTGGAAGCAAATTTTATTGAATCGGTAAAGAAAACGACAAGAATATGTTTAAATTTTTTTGGTTAATATTGTTAGATTTAGCTGACATTTTAACAAAAATTTTTTATTAATTTTTTTATAGAGTTGATTTCTATGTTTAATTATTGGTCTTTTTTTGTTGATTTAGTTCCACATATCGACCAATTTGTTATATAAAAACGTTATTTGAAATGATTTCAAAGAATTGTATATGTTCTGTTGAATACATGCAGAAAGTAAAAATATTTGAAATTTACAATTTGGCAGTTTATTTTGTTCCGTTTAACTTATTTTCCAATATAAATTGAGCCTAATATTTTTTAAAAAGTTTTTTTTTTTATTTAACGGAAGAAGAGTGCTTCAGCTGCGAGGCTATTAGCACCCGGTACAGTAATTTGGAATTCTATATACAAAGTTTCTTAAATAATTCAATGGTTAAATTTTGGATATCAGATTTGTTCTTTTAAGGAAGATTAGTATTTTATCTTCGTTTTTCGGGCTGAGAATATCTTCCATACGGTTGGGAAAATTGGCTTCGTTTCGAATGTCATGGTATTTTGGGCATTCGAGTAGGATGTGCCGAACTGTTAACCTTTCTTCGCAATAGCAGCATGTGGGGGGATCAACTTTCTTCAGGTGATACTCCTGAGTTAGACGCGTATGTCTTAGTCTGAGTCGATTTATGGTGACTTCTTCTCCTCTTTTCAGATTACTTGGAGCCCATTTTTTAATATCAGGATAAGCTTCTCGTAGCTTCGCTGTCGATTGGTTCCAGTGTTGTTGAAACAGGTTTGCATGTTTGGTTCTTATTGTCTGCTGGACGTCCGTGTACACTGGGTAGAGACGCTCAGGTTCTTGATCTTCTGGAACTTGTTTAGCTATTTGATCTGCGTGTTCGTTTTCTTCTATTCCGTAGTGTGCTGGTACCCAGATCAAATGTACTGCCTTTTCTGCAGTTTGTAGTTTTTGAATTTCTTCTTGGATTTTGATCACAATTGGATTTGTAGGGTAAAGTTTCTGGATGTTGAGAATGCTGCTAATGGAGTCTGTGCAAATGGCCAGGCTTTTGTTTGACTCGTGATGTGCTTCGGCGGATTGCAGGGCTCTTAGTATAGCGTAGAGTTCTGCTGTGTTGACGGAACATTCAGGTGACAGTCGGAAGGCTTGTTGGGTGTCATTTGTGACGTAGGCAGCATCGACAGTATCGCTTTTGGAAGCATCAATGTAGAAAATGTAATTGCTAGAAATTGATGTTAAAAGTGCTGCGAGTTTCGTTTTTAATACTGATTTGAGCGGCTTATCTTTTACTAAGTTTAGTAGTTCGGTGTGAACTTATTGTAGGTCCAGGCTGGGGTTTTTGATCTTTGAAACGGATAGGTAATGGGGAGGGAGAGGTTTAGGTTCACCGAAGCTATTTTGATTCTTCTGTAGGCTGGTGGCGTCAATTTGACTTTTCTGCTGAATAGGTCTTCCTTGCGATTCGGAAACATCATGTTGTGTGTTGGGTTTGTTTTGTTTGCCGATATTTTAGCTGCGTAACGTAGTATTAGTTCTGATCTTCGAGCTTCTAGTGATGGAATATCTGAAAGAGCGTAGAGGCTTTCGACTGGAGTGGTGCAGTATACTCCTAAAGCAGTTCTTATAGAGGTATTTTGTATTGGGTTTAGTTTGTTTAGAATATGTGGTTTTGCGGAGGCGTATGCTGTGGCGCCATAGTCTAATTTTGATCTTATGAGTGTTTTATAAAGTCTTAGTAGGATGGTGGTATCTGCTCCCCAGTGCTGGTGTGCTAGCATTTTCAGCAGTCGAATTCTGTTACAACACTCTTTTCTGAGGTATGTGATGTGGTTTTGCCAATTTAGTTTGCAGTCAAATATAATTCCTAAGTATTTGATTTCATCGCAGAAGCTTAGGATTTTATGGTATAGTGTAATTTCTGGTGGTTGTATTTTCTTCCTTTTACTAAAAATCACGCATTTGGTTTTCTCTGGCGAAAAACAGAAACCTGTTGTTCGTGACCATAATTCTAATGAATCTATTGCTCTTTGCATTAAGTTTTTCGACGAAATAATGTCATTTCCTTTGATGAAGAGGGTAAGGTCATCAGCGTACAATGTGGTTTTTATCGCGAGTTACGTCGTTTATTGCAATATTAAATAAAGTGGTGCTCAGAACCGATCCTTGGGGTGTTCCATTTTCTAGGCTTTTTACGGTTGATGTGCATCCATTGGCTGATACTTGAAAACATCTATTACTTAGGAAATTTTTAATAAAGGCCAGCATTTTTCCATTTATTCCCCATCCTAAAAGTGTAGATAATATGCTGTGTTTCCAGGCGGTGTCGAAGGCTTTATTTAAGTCAAAGAAAGTTGCTAATGCGTGCTTTGAGTCAGAGAAGGCTTCGTTTATGTTGCTTTCAAGTGCAAGGATATTGTCAGTTGTAGATCGTAGTTGGCGAAAACCGTTTTGAGCTGGATTTATAATGTTATTGCTTTCCAGATACCAATTTAGTCGTTTGTTTAGAATACTTTCCATTACTTTACATAAGCAACATGTTAATGATATGGGTCTATAAGATGCAGCTTCGTTTTTGGACTTGTTTGGTTTTAGAATTGGTATTATGATTGCTTTACTCCAGATTTCTGGAAAAGCTCCTGACTCAAAGATAGCGTTGAAACAGTTTAACAGTAATTGTTTTAACAGTGGAGGCAATTTTTTCAAAAATATGGGAGGGATGTCATCAGGTTCAGCGGCGCAGTTTTTACTATTATCTATAGCTTCCTCTAATTCTACGTATGTAATTGCTTCACTTAGGGGGTGTTTTGCTTGAAGGTTTATTTCGATGCGTTTTCGAATTCTTCGGCTAATATTTCAACGATGTCATCACTTTTATCGTAAACTGTGCCATTTTTATTTATAAAGGTGATTTGTGAGTTAGTTGGTTTTCCTTTGATTCTTCTAATTTTGGTCCAAATTTCGGGAATCGGGGTGTCTGCTCTTATTGTAGAAACATAGTTTTGCCAACTTTCTTTTTTACTTTTTTTAATAGTGTATTTAGCTTTTGCTTTTAGACGCTTAAATTGAAATAGGTTTTCTTGGGTGTTTTGACGTTTGAATTTGTTGTACGCCTTCTTACTATCTCGAATCGCCTTCTCGCATTCATTATTCCACCAAGGGACAGGGAGATGATTAGCTATTGGTTTTTCCAACTGCTACGTTGGCAGCTTCTATTATTACGTCACTTAGGTGTTGTATCATATGGATTGGGTCATCAGGAGTTTCTTTATTGTTTATTAGATTAGTAAGGATATTTTCGAATAGGATCCAATTGGCTGATGTTGTTTTCCACTTAGGTTTAAAACTTTGAGTTGATAGATGCTGTGTTTTATGGTGTTCAATCACGACTGGAAAATGGTCGCTGTTGTGTTGATATGTTTTGACATTCCAGTTCAAGCTAGGGAGTAAGGATGGATCGCAGAAGGTTAGATCTAGAGTAGAAAACTGACCTGAAAATGCATCAAGTCTTGTCGGCTGCTCAGTGTTTAATAAAAGTACGCCCTTTTCTGTTGGTTGTGTGTGCACCCCATAATTGGCTGTGAGCGTTGAAGTCTCCTAGTATTATTCTAGAAGTTGGGAGTTGTTCTAAAATTTGACTAAATTCATCGAATGACATATCTTTGTTTGGAGGAATGTAGAAGTTACACACTGTTATTGGTTTTGGGAAATAAATTCTCGCTGCAATTACTTCTTGCTCTGTGTTTGGTAACGGTATTTCTTCGGATTTAAATTTTTCGTCAATATATATTGCAACCCCTCCAGAAGCGATGTTTTGATTTTTCCTGTTTTTAAAATACTTTTTATAATGTTTCAAGTTGTGAGCGTTATTTTCTTTGAAATGTGTTTCTTGTAGGCACAAAATTATCGGATTTGTTTCTGATATTAAGATTTCTAAGTTTGGTAGGTGAGAGTAATATCCGTTAATGTTCCATTGCAGGAGAAATGTGAATTTTACTACTAAGTGCTTAGTAGTCATGATTTTCCTCTTGAAGTTGTGACAATACTTTATTCTTAATTTTTGTGAATTTTATCTTCATTCTGCGATCTTCAAGTGAGTTGTATAAAGTAGTTATCATGTTTATGAAGTTGTCAGTGTCGTCTGTGTACTCTTTTGTTAGAGAAAGTAAATCAAATGTATGTTTTGTGTTAGTGATGAAATCACAAAGCTGTTCGAAATCAAGGGGGTATGGACTGTTTGGACTTTCTAACGTACTTTTAATTGGTTGCAACAATTCTTCTATGCCATTGATACTTAGATTGTCTAGTGACTCTTGCGATAAATGAATTATTTTTGCCTTCTTCCTCAGATTTGTTGAAGGTGGTCTGGGTTTGTTAAAGATATCTTGTTTGTTTTCAGTTTTGTTTGTTTGGAATTTCTCGGGTGTTGTTGGTTTTTCTTCACTTGTGGTGCTTGCTGAACGTTTTTGGCTTATTGGTTTATTTTTGTTTTTATGGGGTTTTGTTGGAGTTTCATGTTGCGGTTCCAAGTCAGCATTTTTTGGTTCTTCTTCATCTTCATTGTCATCATCTGTTGATTCGTTATTTGGAACGGGTGCAGGTTGAGAATTGTCAGTAGTATTTGTTGGACACCTGTTAGTAGAATGACCTTGTTGTTTACAGATGAAGCAGGTAATCTCCTCAAAACTTAGGAAGAGTCTAAAGGTTGTGTCTTCAAAATTAATTACAATTGACTGAGGTAATTCAAAATTGTCTTCAGGGGGAGTGACAAAAACTTGTCTTCGGAAACTTTCAACGTGACTGTACGCGTCGTCAAGTATTCCTGCTCGTAATGTTGTAACAGAAGAAACAGCTCTAAGTCCTATTTTGGCGATTTCATTTTCTATTATGGAATGAGGGATAGAAGTGCATACGTTTCCTATTACTAATCGCTGTGCAGGTGTGATTAATTTGCGAATTTTAAACTCCTTATCTTCAATTCTCATCGTTTTTTGTCGTTTATCAGCTGATTGACTAGTTCCGTTGATGTGAGATAGATACATATTCGGTTGTTGGAGATTTTTGACGCGGATTTTATGAATTTTGGACCAATTATCGTGCCAATAGCGACTACGTAATCAGTTAATTTGAAATCATCTAGTGTATCAATGACGATTGCATGGCTTCTGGGTAAAAATTGGTTTTGGGTTTGTTTTGAGATGCTTGCGTAAGTTTGTTTTGTCATGTTGGAGTTTGTGGATTGTTGTTGATTGATTAATTGTGGAGTATCATTGGGTGGATTTTGCATTGTTTAGTTTGACTTGTACCTGGTACTACGTCGGAACGTAGATTCCAGGTACATCGAGGTTAATTGTAAAAGACAATTGATTTTTGTGATAGAGAAAGGCAAAATAATGGGAAGGGTGTAGTTAAGATAAAGGTGAGAGTATAAGAATCACAGCTTACTAGTTGTAGGATGTCACCAGGGAACAATGCTCGCACTCTTTAAAAAGTTTATTTTTTATAAAAACAGTAGTTTATTATACAAGTAAAGAAAAGTTGTTCATTATCTGTGAGTTATGTGTTTTGAGACTTGTTACAGGAATAACTATTATGTAACCAGAAAATTGCATTTGGAACAACGAAATAGTATATTAAAGGATAAGTAGATATTGAGTTGTTCAAAACACGCGCGATAAAACGTCTAGTTCTTTTGGTTTTCGCTCAAAAAAATGAAAGCGAAAGTTACAATTTTTATTTTTTCTCAATATTTGAAAAACTAAGAATTGTTCAGATTAAAAATGTACAACTTCGCCCTAATTTAACCGATCTCATATCTCTTGGAATAACTGAGATCCCAATGGTGGAACTCGACAAACGGACACTCTGTACATACTTTGAGTTTTGTTTTGTTTTTAAGTTTTAAGTATCGTTTGTTTAAAAATAATGTAGCAGTTATTTACGTAACAACTAATCAGTTATGAAAAGTTTTATTTTGTTTAACGAGCATTATGTTTGCCAAAACGAGTGAGCGCTGCGAATCTAATATCTATTTCAAAACTATAAAAACAGCTGTCACTTTTCGCGATTGCTTTTCTCTAATAAGATGTCATCAGAGTTCAATTTAACTTAGAATACTTGACTCCAAAAAATATAAATGAGATATTGACATTTTTTTCTATAGTGTGAAACAACCAATAATTTTAATGGTGCATCTAAAAATATACAGACTGAAACCAAAAGTAATGCACAAAATTTATATCTTTGTTCTGACTCATTTTTTAAACAAATCTTTGAACAGGTCGCTTTTATTTTTTTAAATGCTACATTTTAACACTATAATGGCATTTCTGGAGTAATCACGACGTTTTTTATTTTTTTAATGACAAATGGCATTTTTAATTATTACATATTAATATTACATATTTTTATCTTTCTAGTAGATTTAAATATATTTAAAAAAATAAGCAAAAATTATTTAAAAAAAAATGAAACTGGAAATTATAAAAGTTATTGAATGTGTTACACAGAGTTTTATCTTCTCGTTTATGCTTAATTTTATATAAAAAGTAAATGTTTTTTGTTATTTTTTTTGAGTTTAGGTGTCATATTAAGTGTTTTCATGCTAATTACACAAAAAAATAAACATTTGCCACTTTTCGTACTTATAAAATACAATGTCTTAAAAAATGGTTGTTCATCAAGTCACCTTTGAAATTTGAACGTAATGAGCCGTTTAATTTAAATTGAAAATGCCGTCAAAGTGACAGATCCGTCAAAACAATGCATAAAAAGGCTTCGAATCCTAAAACTAAAGAATACACAACAAAAATATAAATGAAGACAAACTCTACACTACCAAAAAGTGAGCATAAAGCTAATTCAAATATTTGTCAGAGAAATTACAATAATCATTTGGCTGAAGCGACACATTCAATTTGAATACCATAGTCTACTTCATAAACAACCATTTTTGAACACATTGTATATGAAGAACAAAAAGATAAAGCCCTTTATGTTTAATTGTTAATATTTTTTTATTTTGTTAATTATATTTTTTCAATTCGATAAAATGCGACGTTGCCGTTTTTAAGATTTTGAAACAGCTAATAAATAACATTTCCTTGACATAAACATATGGACTGCTTCATACCTTTTGACATGAAAATGGCAGAAACGTCGAAAATTTCGTGACCGCCACTGTATACAGCGTGCTCAAAAACTGGCGCACCAACTCAATGGTGTGTGGTAGAAAACTGGTTACATATAAAGGAAAAAATAGTAAAAAAATTCTTTGTATTAAAGTTATTGATAAATAACGGATTTTAGATAAATGATATGTGCCAACGTTGTCTAACAGTCATGATCGCAATAGACTTTGAGCAACAATAAAAATAAATTATTTTTTAAACAGTTTCCTAGGAAATAATTACCGGTGTTGGCACATTTGCACATTGTGATTTTTTGGATGAATTTTAATTTTTTTAAATTAAAAAAACTGCTAAAATCTGATAGTAGGTTTAAAAATAATTATTCATCGTTTTGTTACGGAACGATTACCTGGTATGAAACATAATAACATAAAAAAAATAATGAAAACTAAAGAAGTTAATACAATAAGTTTGTAGCTCCAGATTTTTTAAAATATGACATTAGGAATTTTTTCAACATTTTTCCCGTAATCTGCACTTGCTTCTCAATAACGTACCACTGAGTTGGTGCGCCAGTTTTTGAGCACTCTGTATACAATCTAAAACCGTGAATAAAAATGTTGGTTGTCATTAAAAAAATTAAGAATCAAGTCACATTACAAAAACGAATAACATAAATGTAAAATATCAGTGTGTTGTCAAAAGGTTGTATTTAAAAAAATAAAATCGACATGTACAAAGATTTTTTTGAAAAATGACTAATAACAAATATATAATGTTGTGCGTTACTTTTAGTTAGGTAATAATATGGCAAAAATGCAGTTTACTTAATTTCGATTAAATGCTTTGCATTGGAGCTTCGAGGTGTTCATTTGATACGATACATTATACGTTCTAGCTAAGTAACTAGATAAAAACTAATTCCATTAAGTGGATTATGCCTAATTAAATGAAATTTAACTTGATCTGATGGGAGTATATTAAGCTTGTCACACATGTGGCTTCTCCTAAATTTATACGTTCTACCTGCCATTTTCTAAAACCCCCTTTGTTTTGCTTAACGATTATTAAAAAGCATTTGCATAAATAGTGCATTACACACTAGACAGCTCTCTCGGGCTTAAAAGCCCATCAGAAATCTCCCGAACAAATTTATGGAAAGGTGAGGGTAAAAGTCTGTGAGCGTTGCTAATTTATTAATGCACGATATGCACATCAACTTCAGAGAGAGAGAGTTTATCTAGTGGAACGACAAGTTTAGTTTTCGGTCACATAATGAGCGAGCTTAGTGTGCATCAACTTTCGACAGGAGGGTCCATCGGACCGCTCTATATATCCTGGCAATAATTAATAATGAGGGTGTTATTGAGGGTTTAGTGCTCGGGGAGTCTGTGTAACGTCTGAAGCCGCTGCAACCGCTAACCTGCGTGTCGAGAACCTACCTCATGGCATGGTGTTCCATTTTCGTCTACTCCTAGTGGATTTATTACGACACGTCGTAAATTATGGTCATATTAATAATTCGCCATGTGAATATTGGCGGGATGATGTATTGGAACGAAGGTCTTGGAAGTTTGCTGCAAGTGGAGTTTGGAGAGTTGGGATTGCAGAATGGTTGTTGATGATTGTATGATCTATCTTTACAGATAAAACAATATGTTTAATTAGTGATATTTTACTATATGCTTTAATAAATAACAAGACATCAAGCCAAATGCAAACATGAGTGTTCAAAAATTTCAAAAAACTTTCTGAAGGTGTGTGTAAGTTTTAATCTATCACTGAAAATAATTTGAGATCAGGTTAGTTATTTAATAAATAGAGACGAGCAAACAGTCAAAGGTTAAAGCACAAAGGAAACACAAAAGTACAAAAACTGAAGAAACAAGAAAAATAAGAAGAAAGTCAAAAACAAAGGAACAAAATTAAGGTTAATTAATTACAAAACCACGAACAAAGTCAAGAAACATGAATAAAAAATTAAAAACTGAAAACAATACCAGAAACGCTAGACAAGACGAAAAAAGAAGAAAAAATTAAATAAAATTTAATTTGCTATAGGCAAAGCAGAAATCGGAAAAAATGAGCTCTATTTCAACAAAGTAGTTGATTCAGATTTATTTTAAGAATTTTGGAACCTAACAAAAATATAAAAAAACTCTGGTTGATCTTGAAAAACGTGTCAGACTAGAGTACTAAACAAATAAATAAGGAGAACTGAAAGGAAAAGCAAACGCGAGAGACACTACAATAATAGAACTAAATAAGTCATAAAATGAAAAATTTTAAAAAGCAAGATAGAAATCGAGAAACTAACTGTAAAATCTCTTCTTTCTTCAGTATATAATTCGGTGTCTGATTTAGAAAGCGTTCAACGCCTTGTTGTAGATCTTTTTCCATCGCTCTAGCTTTGGTTCATTTAAATTTCAAACTCGGTAGTCCATGTACACGCATTTATTTGTTATGATTCCCAGTTCATTTTTTTACAGCCAAGCAAAAATATTTTAAGAAAATAAAAAAAATGAAGCCATTGTCGATTTAGTATTTTTTGCAGACCAACATCTTAATACTGTTTTTTTCAAATATCAGAAATATTCTTACAGATGATTCGATCAAAAGTATTTGAGGGCGTAATGGCATAATAAATAGGTTTATACAGTGTGGACTTTTTAGCTGGAATAAAGTTCATAACTTGAACATGAGCAATTTTTGTAAAAATATCAGAAATAGGTCACTTTTTGTTTTTTCTTGCCCATCATTTGGTGGATATAGTTTTTGTTTATCTGCTGTCAAAACTGAACAGCCAACTCTAACTATTTTTTTTCAAATGTAACGGTATGTCGTGTGACACCTCATATGAAAGAGCTGACAACAGATAAACAAAAACCATATGCACCATATAGTAGGCAACGAAAAATAAAAATTGACTATATCGGGAATTTTCACCAAAATCGCTTTAATCAAAGTTATGAATTTTATTCCAGTTAAAAATTCCATGCTGTATAAACGTGTATTATAGAAGAAAAGAATCAATATTATACAAGTGGAAAATAAAATATTTTAAAAGAACAAAAAAATTATGAAAGCCCTAAGAAGTGATTTTTGGTTTACTATTAATATTTCACTAAACTTGTTTTGCTGCAACAATAAGAAAAATTTAACAGATTATTCGCCAATAAATCTTTCGTCTAAAAACAAACATTCTGAAATTCATATTTTAAGAAAACCAAAAAAAGTATTAAAACCCTAAGAAGTTATTGTCAGTTTAGTGTTTTTTTGCAACTGAAGGTTATTTGGAGAAAATCAAAAACTCAGTACAGTCGTAAGAAGTGATAGCCAATTTATATTTTTTTATAGTCAAATGTCTTTCTTGCTAATGTTTTTTCCACAACTAACAACAAGTCAATGCTAAGATATTAAAAAAAAAAAACAAATACAAGAAAATCTTAAGAAGCAATTGTCAGTCTAGTATTTTTCGTTGACCAATGTTTAAAATAACTGTTTTCTGTAAAATAAAAAATATTTTTGCAGATGATTCGCTTAAGGACTGCCCATTAGACATTAACAAAATATTTCTCAAAAAACATAAAAAAATTAAAGCCCTAAGCAGTGCTTGCAAGTTCAAGAGTGTTTTTACAGTCGAAGGTTCTTTGGATAAACTTTGTTATCTGAATTTGGAAAAATTAAGCGGACTTTTTTATTAATGCCAAAGTAACTTGAGAAAACCAAAAACACAGTGTACTTCCAAAACTTATTATTATTGTTTATATTATTAGATTTTATTATTACTATTTATTTCTTTTACAGTCGAAGGATTTTCTTATTCCAATTCTTCTTTTTTGCAAAAATTAGAAAAATAATACGGATAATTCACCTAACAACCAGTCATTGCCAAAATATTTTAAAAACAAAAAACAAAAAAAACACTAAAATTTTATGAAGCAATTGTCATTTTTGGAGAGCTACGCCATTTTAAAGAAAATCAGAAATATTTTTACAGATGATACAAATATTTTAACCAAAGAATGCCTCAAAACTCAAGAACTGATTTTCTATTTACATCTTTTTTGCAATCAATGGTTTTTTAAGTTAGCTGTGTTATCAGTAAAAATTAGAAAAATTGTGCAAATGTTTCGCGAAAAATAATTTTGCCAAGAATGCTAAAATAACTTGATAAAACCAAAAAAATCAGCACTCAAGTGACTGTCTATTCACTATTTTTTTACAGTCAAAAACCCATTAAATAAATCTTGTTCCCAGCAAAAATCACGAAAATATTACAGATGAAAACAAGCCGGTGCCAAAATATATTGAGAAAATTAAAATTAAAAATAGAATAAGAAATCAATTATTTCAACAATATTAAGGCACTAAGAAGGTATTGTTGGATTATTTTTTTTATAGGCAAAGACCGTTTTGATCATTTTCGTAAAAACTCAAGAAAAATTGCAAATGATTTACTTAAAAATCAGTCAATGACAAAATATTTTGAGGAAAGCAAAAATTTAATTTAGGTACGTGATGACTTTTCCACTATATCTTAAAAAGTATTAGTCGCATCGAATTCATTGTTTGCTACTAAATACTTAAACAAATCAATATTTTTCTATCTATACTTCTATTAAAACTAATTAATTAAAAATATTATCAAAAATTAAAAAAAAATCAATTATGAATTAATTGAATCTTTATGATTTCCAGTATTTTCTTAAATGATGTTTAGAATAAAATGTTTAAAATTACTAGCACCAAGATTACGTTTATTTCAGTTTTTAATTGTTATGTTAATTGATTATAATTTTTTGGGACCAGCAAGATTTTTTTATGGAGATTTATCATAAAACAACATTTAGTTAAGCATCGCTTGTATTCAGATGCTGGAAAAAATAACTATTAATTAATTAACAAATTGAAAAAAATTACAGGCACAGAAAAAATACAAAGTACCTAGCAGCAAATGCTGATGTTTGCAGTTTAGCACATTTATGGTAATATACTTGAAAATATGAACTCACCCTGTACTTACTCAAGGACCGCCAGTTGGTTAGGAGATTTAACATATTTCTGAAATAACAAAATGACCAAATTGTTAACTTGCCTAAACCTATTCAACTCCCAAAAGAAATTTTGTATTTATTCAGATTCAGAGTGATTCCAAATCAGCGAGGCTCCAATTAAAATCTGTAAATATTAAGAATTCAATAAAACATAATTTTCGTTCGTCAATCCTGCAGTAATTAAATAAAACTGAAACTCAGCTCGTCTTTTTAGTACACGTATCCTAGTATTCTAAATTTGAATAACCTCAAATTATCGACAGAAATAAAGTGAGTTGTGAACTCGACGAAAGGCGGAAGGAAATGGTTAACCATCCGCCTATGCAAATTGCAGTCCGCTCTTCAACCGACCCGATTCACTAGCAATGTGTGCTAAGTGTTAATTAATTAAATCACTTTCATCTGCTGACAGCGTAATTTTCAATGAACGAATTTTACACTAGTCTGAAACTCTAGATAAAGTACGTGATATGCTTAGGTACCCAATTATTTTACTTAATTTAAGAGCAACTTCTTGTCGTTACGGTCTACCACACGAAATTTCGGGTTGCAGTTGAGAGAGGTTGTTTAATTAAAGTTTTTGTTTCCGAAATTAAATTATATACGAATTAGACCCTTCCTGTTGAAACGAAACAATTAAACATGTATCTAGAGCGTTGATTGTTTATGACTACTGCAAAACACCAAATTATCCAAAGTCACGTCAATTATGTGACACATTGGGGTGAAAGACAGCTGTTTATTCACACCAAGTACCCGAAATCATTATATAGGGTGTTTTGTCTAAACCCCACATGAGAAGTATTGGAAGTTCTAACAATGATAATCATCTGAAAATATGTCTACAACCATAATCTCTTAGCAGTAGCTAATTAAAATATTTTTATGATGGTCACATTTCCGCTTATACTAGAAGTCGCTATCAACTTCCTTATTTTAAATAGAAAGCTATTTTTAAAAATTTGGAATTATTTTTAGGTCATTTGAAAGAGAAAGTCTATAGATCTTCCCCTTGGTACTTTCAAAATTTTCAAATTTCTAAAAAAGGATAACAAATTTTAAAAGTTAAGTTTGTTGAACTTAGCACCCATAACTCATAAAATTAAATATTAAATTAAACTGTGCAAATATAGCTGTGGTTAGTAAGAAATTTTCTACAATGTCAAAAAAAATAACATAACTTGAAAATTATCACAGATATGTATAGGGAAAGCTAATATACATCGATGCAGAAAAAAAGTCTCTTCTATCTAGTAAAATAAAAATTGGGACATTTTATTTGAAAAAACTAAGTTATGGGTACTTGAAGTTGTTCAAACTTAACCTTAAAATTTTTAGGTTTATTAACCTCTTTTCCAGTTTTGAACACTGAAGAACAGATAAAGGCTTTCTCTTTCAATTCTTCAAATTTGATTTCGAAATTTCTAAAATTAACTGATTTTTTAAGTGAGGTGCAAATCTGACAATTTTGTCGAAATCTTAAATATCTCGAAAATAGTTAAACTTAGGTATAGGGAAAGCTGATAAAAACTCCCTTAAAATAACTCAACTAATCCAAAAATGCAGTGAAAAACAAAGCTTTCCGTTGAAAAAAAAAATGTTGTTAGCGACTTCCGGTGCAACCATCTTGAAAATATTTTTATTGAGCAGAACTCAACAGATTATGATTTAGAACCAACTTTCAAATAAATATCTTTATTAGAACTTTCAATACTGACACCCTGTATTTTTTCACAAATATTCATTACTAGAAACCGGATCTTTAAGAAGTTAAAAACCTTATTTAGTTGTCACAAGTGGATGTACAAAAAACTAAAAAAACTAAAAACAAAAAACTAAGAAATTATTAATTAAGTGTTGAACCTGAATATTGTTCTAAATTTTCTGTTGTAAAATTTGTTTGTTTTTCCCTAACAATTCATCTCAACCTAGAAAATAAACTCACTAAATAGAAATAACTACATATTAGTACAAAAGTCTGGCACCTCCGCATTCTTAATATTTTTGCATTCATTTAACATTTTCAGTAGATTTTTATTTTAAGAATTTTTTGTATACTTTGTCATTAACTAATTATTCCACAACTCCTGGAGAACATTTTACAAAAATTTACACATTGTTGATGAATAACAGATCTACCGTTTTTAATTTTGTTAATTTCAGAGTGATAAAGGAAGTCATTTTTCAAAGTGGTTTGAGTAAAATAATGTTTTGCATTTGCAAGGGCTTGGAAATCTTTCAGAAGAAGAGAGACAATAATAAATTGAAACATGACATTCTATATAAAAAAACAACATACTAAGAGACTGACATGCTAAAAAAATTAAAAAACTGTACACAATTTTTTTTTAAAACAGTAAGATTAAAATTCTGTAGATTTAAGTGACTGAAACGATAAATTAAAATTGTAGAACTGCCAAATAAGAATATTAAAAACTAAAAAACTAAAATTATAAGACAGTAAAACAATAAAAAACTAAAAAAATTAAGAAATGAATATGAAGCATACGAAACTAAAATACCAAAAAGCTAAAATAATGAGAATAAACTTAAAAACTGTGTGACTGAAACACTAAAAAAATATGACACTGAAAGAGAGGAAGCCTGAGAACATAAAAATGATAAGCTTGTTAAAAGTTGAATAACTTGAACAAGTTCAATAAAACACCCAATTTTTTGTTTTTGATTCTTAAAAATCATTAAGTTGTCTAAATACAAACAAAACGTTTACAAAATAATCAAACAACAATGTTTTGTTCAGTTTTGAACGTTTTGTGATTGGCCAGTTTTACAATTGGGAGTGTAATACCCCTCCGAAATCCAATGACAAACGCTTCAATCGTCTTGCAATTTTTTGTGCACCAGACTAACAAGTAAGAGGTGATTTTTATAATTTTATTGGTCAATTATTCATTCCTAAGACAAATAAGACATCAGTGAACCGGTTTTAAGGCCGATTTTCCTCATAGAACGGCACTTCACCTTAGATGCAAATAAAATGGCCGGTTCTGCTTAATTTTTGAAATAACTTGATTTTTTTGACGAAAACATTTATTTTAATTTATTACAAAAAAACTAAAAATTCTAGAAAAGTGAAACTTTCACACAGCTACCAAAATTAATCTAAAATTCTTTTAGAAATTAAGAAACTAAAAAGCTGAAATACTGAAAAGATAAGAAACACAAAACCTTTCCATGTACACAAAATAAAAGCATGTGTTTTAAAGACCAGTTATTTACAAGTATTTTACGTAATTTTTTTTCATTGATACACTTTGAAATCGTAAATACTGATATTAATTAATATTACAAAAATTGGAAATAATGTAATGTGAGATCACTCAGTATACCTTTCGTTCTCATGGAATTGATAGTCATTATAATAAAAAATCATTAAAAAATGTCATTTATAATTTACGTTTCGTGGGTTATTGTTGTTGCCATGAGCATTTAAAAAAACGCGCGTTTTTGAAAGTTGGATTTATACACGCTGCAGCGTTTTTAAAATAAGCAAAATAGATTACCAACAAAAAAAATTATGTAATTATTTTAAACTAGATACTAACAAAAAAAAATTAAAAAATATCATATTTTCAATTAGAAAGGTTAAACACATGTGTAGGATGTTTAAAACTCATTTAGGATACAACAATTCAATTTAAGAATTTAGGTATCAACTTTGAGTTTAAAAAAGGCTTTAAAAATTGCGCGTTAGGAAAATTTCCTAAAATCTTGTCTCTATTTATTACAAAACAAAAAACAAATTAGTCAGAATAATGCTAATAAAACTAGAGTTTACAACAGCAATAAATAATTTTCAAAGTGGCTCATATTTCCTTTGCATCCGTAAGAAAGACATTCACTTGACATTCCCCCGAAATGAGTTTCTCCTAGGCACGTTTTTCGAGACTAATATGTTTAATGATGTCACTCTTAAGCTCCTTGTAACAATATTTTTAATAAGATGGATTTTTCTCTTACATTTGTCAGCTTTCAAGAAGACTTATTTAAAATACCGTTTTATTACATTTTTTTTTTGCAAAGCGTGAAAAGAGGAAGATACCGCTAGCAGGCAAGCTTTTATTAAAAGTAAATAATTATGTTAAAAAAAACTGCAAAGGTTGGATTTTAATTAAAAGCATCGTAAAGTTGGAAGGTTAAAATTTTTGGTTTAGTTGAGTTTAACCACATATTATGTATTTTTAGAAAAGTTTTATTACCCACAATATACATGATAATTACCTTTGCGTGATGCATTTTTATAACACGAAGTATATTCGTACTTGCCCTTCATCATGAACTTGCTCTAGCTTTATCAATACACTTGCAAAATGAAATTTCAGAAATTAAACCAAATTTAGTTATTTGATAGAATGCTAATCCTCATTTATTGTTGATATCATCGGAAATGTAGCAGGAAGAATCTAAAATGTTAAGGAAAAGTTCCATCCGTGTTTTTATATTCTATTAATGATGTTATTAAATACACAAACTTATTCAACATTTTACTGACATTGATAAAAGTGATGACCCTCCTCCAAATAGAACTTCAGCAAGAATTCTTATTACTTTTTCATGTGTTGGTTAAATTTTTCGTTTATTATCGATTTATCACTATGAAGTCTTTATTAAGAGAATTGATGCAAGAGTATAAGAGAGATTTATGTCCACTAAAAACCTGCGAAAACTTTACGACGCCAACAGAGATTGATCTGATACAAATATTAAATTAACAGTGAAGATTTTGCTAAAATTTGGCGTTTCTATGGAAGTTTTTGCATTGACATGGATTTTTTCAAATTGATCATAGGCTAACACATTTAATAGTATTTTGTGCGTTAGGTAATGTTCAGCAAAGTAAACTCTTTACCAGATAATACAGAAAATCAAAGAACTTTCTAAGAAAAACTAAGAATTTTTTTATGTTTCTCGTGAAAATTTTAGTGGTCAGATTTTCTCAGCCTATTAAGAATAGAAACCTTATTATTTCTGTATTTTTTTTTCAAGTAATTAGTAAATAAGTCGAATTTAAACATTTTTAAGGGTCGTTGTTAAAAGTTAACAACGTGAATGAACTATTTAAATTGTTTCAATTTGGTCACTTGACCAATTAATTACGCATTTGAATTAATGACACTTCTATAAACCGATCATTAATATATCTTTTAAATAATTTTTTTTATCGAAATACATTTTTTAGCTAAGTCTATGTAAAATGCTCTGAGAAATCGAACGGTTCCAGAAATTTTGATTTTTTTAAATTTCTTAATTATGCCTAAATTAAAAATAAAACTACAATCATTATAGTAGTTACTATAATTTTTCCCCGTTTTATTAAAACAATTCCAAAAAAGGAGATGTATTTGTCAGTCATACATTTTTTTGTAAAAATCTAGTACCTAAAATAAGTTAACATGTAATTAAACATTAAGAAAAAACCTACAATTTTTTTTACAATTACTTTTTCCCGTTTTGTTTAGGAAATTCTAAAAAGGGAGATAATGAGATTTAAAGTAACCAGTGATAATTTTTTTTAATTAAAAAAATGTAGTACCACGCCCCAGCGTGTGGGAAACGGACTTTCCAGCACTGCGGTGTTTTTTACTTTGCCACAATGGATAGGGACATTTATTAGGTTGGTATTGCTACAGTTGAGATGGAAACGATTATCTTTTTTACGATGACAGTTCATGTCACTTCTTTGTTTTTTTGATCTGCTACCAACCCATTAGCAAAAAAAACTAAATTATAAAAAATATTAATTTTTCGTTTTTTAAGAAAAAATATTGTACCTATCTGGTTTGTAAAGCAATTTTTCACATTCGCACTTCATGCAGCACTCGCTGCGCTCGTGTAGCAAACAAAGTGCTCATGTGGGAAATTGCACTTTCCAAACTCGTTAGGTAAATAACTATTGAGAAACAATGACCTGCCATTTTGTGGAAGTCACAAAAGATTCAACATATACAAAACGCTAGATTTTAACACAAGTGTAAAAAAATACAGAAAAGGAAGAAAAAAACAAATAATTTATTGAAATGATTATGCAAAGAGCTTTATTTTTTTCGTTCTGGCTTTATTTTATAAACTGTGATTTTATTTTTGATTATTTTGTTTTGTTTAAAAGTCATTACAAGATAAAATATTTACCGTTTTTGTGCCAACAGACTAAATATAGTAAATTTGCGTAAAATTGATTTTATAATAATAATGCTAATAATAATATAATTTATTTCTAACAGATTAGTCTCTAGTAGAAAATATAATAAATCGACAAGTAGTCCTTACAATTTACCGTTTTTGTGCCAACAGACTAAATATAGTAAATTTGCGTAAAATTGTTTTTATAATAATAATGCTAATAATAATATAATTTATTTCTAACAGATTAGTCTCTAGTAGAAAATATAATAAATCGACGAGTTGTCCTTACAATATAAAAACAATACAATGAAATAAATTAAAAAAGAAAAGAAAGAACTTCAATACTTCAATTATATAATTTAAAACAATTAAAAAGTGGAGAATTGTGGTGATGTAATAAAGTATTAAGAGTGGATATTTTTATGTTTATACGTCTTTTGGAATCTAATTAATTTCTTTTAAATAGGGCTATTTTTTTAATTTGTTTCACCATTTGTCGTTAAATGTATTTAACCTTAAATACTCGTTGAGTTTCGGAATCAAAAACGTCATGTTATGATAAAGTATTTTTCCGGAAAATTATTAATACTTGTTTGTTTTTGACAGAAATAAATAAAGTTTTTCCATTTTACTTCCTTTTTTTATTCACCTTTATCGCACACACTTTTCCGAGTTTCGAAAGGTTCGTTCCCATGAGCTTTTTTATTGATTTGCTATAAACGCACAGACCAATTTTTTATTGAGTTTGGAAGTCATCGCTTATGCTTCAAGAAACTATAAGTATTTTAAAGTTGAGGGAAAAACACATGCCAGAATAATAAGGCGTCAAATGTATTTTTATCTGGTATAATAAATCAGACACATTATACGAAAACATTTGTGAGCGAAATTACGATAAAGGTCGTTAGAATTAATAATTAGTGAAGAGGGGTATTTTCGAACAATGGCTGTTGGGAGGGTGGGTCAATACCACGTCCATGACGTGACTTTAGCGTGACCTGAGCTTATACACTCCCCTTCTCAGGAGGGAAATAGCGCACGCCACCCTTATGTTGTTATCATTATTGTGATGTCTAGACCGCTTGTATTTTGTGTTCGGCAATCGGTGAAATGCAATTCATTTTTCGGCACAAATTTTAAAAATGCACAGTAAATACATACAGGACTTTATTTTCAAACTAAACTGTCTAAATAACTTTTAAAAATTAAAAATTACTTATTTTAAATATACAATATTTTATTTTGGTTTATCAAAAATAATAAAATAATAAAATAATAAACGTGCGGTAACTACATACAATCTAATTCTTTCAGGGCCTACATTAGAAACATTTTATCTTCTAATACAGCTAGAGCTATTTGGTGATATTTTTATTTTATTTGTTTTTTTTATTTTATCGGTGAAAAAATTTAACAAAGATTTTTCATTGTATCTATAAGAGAAAACGTTGTATTATACACGTAAAGAAAAGCTGGTATAACATGCTCGTGAAACACATCACTCACAGATAATGAATAACTTTTCTTTACTTGTATAATAAACTACTATTGTTCTTCGAATTAGACTCAACAAAGCCTAAGATTGCTTTAACTCTATTAAAATAGCCTGACTTATTTTCTTAAACTTTCTTACACAGGGAAAAAATCGTAAATTTTGACAGTGTAGAAGAATAAAATGGCTGAATTTTTGAAGCTACAAGCAATTGGCGCCAAATTTGAAATTTTAAATAATAACCACAAAATTTTATTCCATTTTTGAATTCGCCTCTCGAAACTGAGTAAAATGTACCCTAGTTGTTAGCACATATCTGTCACAGTATTTTAATATATGTTATTTTTTTTATTTTTACAGCTCGTGAACTTTTTACAATTTTTATTTGCATTTGGTAGCCAATGGTTTAAAGGGTCTTCTCAAGTTTTTATGATTGTAATTGCAAGGCTATTATGATTTTTTGAAAATGCTTATTAAAAATGATTATAAATCAGTTTTTTCAAATGGAATAACCCTATTTTTTCAATGGCAATCGAAAAAACATCAATTTTTATGCAGACTCCTATTAACATTTTCTATATGTATGTCCTACAGTTTTTGAAATAATCGCAAAGTATTTCGGCTCATTATTTTCATTTTTAATCAAGTAAACTTTTAAAAAAATACCATAAAATTTAACTATTAATTAAAAGAAATATCTTATTTGTTCACAATTTTTATTCAAGAAGTTCAAAATTCGATAGCAGACTGATTGAGTTACTTTACATAATTCACTAAGTTATAATAAACTATATAATTAAATATTATTGTTTTATTGCTTATTCGATAATAAACCAGCTAAAAACTAAATAAAATATTGAAGTTTGACAATTGTTGACAAGGTCTACTTGATTAACTATGAAAAGTATGAACTAAAATCCATTTTTTGTGTTTTTTTTCAAAAACTGTAATAGATAGGTATATGTAAACAAGTCACCTTAAATATCGATATTCTTTCGATTGCCGTTAAGACAATAGGGTTGTTATTTAAAAAACTGAATTTCAGCAGTTTTTTGAAAACCATTTTGAAAAAATCATACTAGCCATGAATTCTGACAGTTTAACAATTCTAGAAGGCTCTTCAAACCTTTGATTATGGAATGCAAAAAAGATTATTCACTTATCGCAAAGGGTTCAAGGGCTGTGATAAAACCTTGCAAATAAAAATTTTAACAAAAAGTTGACTTTTATCAAAAACTATGACAGATAAGTACCAACAACTTAAATAAATTTTACTCAGGTTGCGAAATTGATTTCAAATATGCAACAAAAATGTGTGGCTACAATTCTTTTAATGTTTCTACTTTACGGTTTACATAATTTGATTCTCACTGCTTTTTTGTTTTTTTTTGTATTTTGTGTTTCAGTTGTAAACATTAGTTGTATTGTTATTTTTTAACTTGGCACTTATTTTTTACTTTGAAATCTCAGTAAGTAGTATCACAAATTCAGGTGATTTACTGAAGCTACTAAACGTATTTTGTTTTGTTTCTTTTTGTAACAGAATTTATTGCATAAAAATTATGGTTGTATTTTTCCTGCTGCAGAAAATAAAAAAATTACTCTAAATTACCAGATATTAGTTTTCATTTAATTTTTTTACTGTGCAAAAATTAATTAAATACTGATTATTTATTAATTTTGTATTTTATACTAATCAAAATCAAATTACTGGTCGCTTTATTCCAACTCTTAATTTTTGCGACAGATTTCAATCTTTTACACAAATTCCTTTAGAATTCGAAAGCAAAAGTTCCGGGCTTTGGATTATTACGGATGCAAATTAATAATATCTGAAGCTGACAGTCGCTATTAGGATTAAACGAATAAAGAGCCTGACAAATTTTCCGGAAAATTAGACCCTGTTTCCAGATTGACTAATCCTTCTTAATATTTTTAATTTCACTTAAGTATACAGGCACAAGACGTGATGAAAAATAGAGTGAAAGAGTTTTTTAAATTCAAACAAGGAGTTTTAAATGTTTTTCCTCTCAGCTTAGATTATTCATTAATTTTTACATTTCCTACTTTTGAAAGAGCAATGCTAGATGACTATGTAATTTCCTCAGAACGAAGAGAAGCCAGTATTGATAAATTGGCTTATAAATAGAGATCGTATTTTTAGGAAATTATAAACCTTATTTAGGTGCCAAAAAAGTTTGTAGAAAAACATAAATTAGGTATAATTTTATTAATTTTTCTACAGGAATATTAAAAACATAATTCTTATTGTTTGCATTGTTATTACAAAAACAAACGAATAAACAACACGAACTACGATTTATCAAAAACTGAAAATAAGTCATTTTTCAAAGTGGCTTGAGCAAAATAATGTTTTGCAATTGCAAGAGCTTATATGAATCTTCAGAGGAAAAGAAACACTAAAAAATTGAGACATGACATTATAAATAAAAAAACAATACAATAAGAGATTGAAAAGCTAAGAAAAATAAAAACTGGTATAAAAAAATTAAAAATCAGTAAGATTTAAATTTCGTAGATCAAAGTGACCGAAAGAGTGATAAATTAAAAATTACAGAACTGCAAGGTAAGAACATTTAGAAACTGTAAAATTGAAATTATATGATAGTAAAACAACCTAAAACTGAGAAATTTACGAAATGAATTTAGAACATTGGAAATTAAGAAACTAAAAAGCTGAAATATTGAGATTAGACTTGAAAATTGTGTGATTGAAGCATTAATAAACTATGAGATTGAAAAACTAAAAGCCTGAGAACAAAAAATAAGAAATTTGTTAAAAGTCAAATAACTTGAAAAAGTTAAATGGAACACCCAGTTTTTTGTTGTTGCTTCTCAAAGATCAATAAATTGTCTAGATATGCACTTAACTCATAAATTTTAAATGCCCAAGCTAATAACTACAAAGATCTTCGACCTAATTTGGTATATTTTTGAGTTTTGTGAGGAAATCTTGCGAAATAATTAAGTTTTTGATAACAAACTTGCGCAATGTTTGAATTAGATTAGTTAGAATACGAACTAGCAAAACACAAGGTTTATCAAAAATAAATCGGTAAAGTGTAATAGAAATCTTGAAATTTTCTTAGAAAACAGCGAAATTTTAGATGGTTTGTCCAACATTTACAAAATACTTGATAAATCAACAATTTTTTGTTCAGTTTTGAAGGTCTTATGATTGGTTTGTTTTACAGTTGGGAGTGCAATATCACTCCGATAACCAGTGGCAAACGCTTCAATCGTCTTGAAATTTTTGTGCACCAAAAAAAAATTATATTTTTATTGGTCATTTACTCATTCCTGGGACAAATGAGACACCAGCGAACCGGTTTTAAGGCCGGTCTTTCTCACAGAACGTGATTTCGTTTTAGATACGGGTAATATAGTCGATTCTGCTTAGGTTTTGAAATAATTTGATTTTCTTTTTTTTTACTAGACAGAGTGTTCGCGAAGTTAAGGCGTTCTTTTTAACACGAGATACTATGCATTATTCTTAATAGTTTTAGCCTAAGTCATCATAAACATAAAATGTTTTTAGTAACGGAGATTATTTTAAGTTTTTTTAAAATTTTGAGTGCGGTGCTGTCTAACTGCCGTTTTGAAATGAGCGCTTCAAAAAAATCTACCTCATTATTGTGGATACCAGATTTTCGAAAGTGTTTTTTCTTATTTTTTCATACTTTAAGTACACTTTGAATGCCGCAGCTGCATTCTGATAGCACTGCCCACACAATTTCATAAAATTTGTAAGATTGTTATTATTGTAATAGTGAGCCTTTCCGATAAATTAGATGACATTTGTAACAGTTTTTGTTCATTATGTCAATGGTTCTTTGATTTTTTGATCTGGACAGGGTCGGCTTCCAAAATTTCAAAAAAAGAAGTTATTGTATCTTTGTTATCATCAACATTTTACTAAGGTGTTTTAGGCTAAAACTCTTAAGAACAATGCATGCTAGACGTTATAAAATGAACACCTTAACTTCGCGAACAGCCTGTATTACACAAAACTAAAAATCTTAAAAAAGTAGGACTTTCACACAACTAATTAAAATCTATACTGTCGGTTTGGAAAAATTTTGAAAAAATAAAATATTTGACATCCTTACGTAAATAATTTTTTTATTCCAAAATCAAGGCTGATACAAGATTTGTTTATAATTAAAAAATATGTTAATATAGAATTGAAGTATGAATATTTTCAAATACTGATAAAGACACTTTAACGCTGAGAAACTAAAAACACGAAAATTAAAAAATATTTTGAGAACTAAGACACTGAAAAACTAAGATTAACAGATCTATGGTAGCGCTCAGCTCCATTTGCGTGTGCGTCATCTGACATTTCTGTCACTACGTTTACATAGTAGGCTCATAGTGGTGACAAACTATCAAATATTTTTTGAGGGTACGAAGTGTTTAAATTATGAGTTGTTACAAAAAATACAGATTCACAAAACAAGAACTAATAAACGCAGAATCAAAAACCTAACGAAACGCAAATCATAAAACGCAATAAACGAACGGAAAATACTTGCGATTAACACCGATAACACTTTCGACAACCATGTGACGACGTCTATAATTTACTGTCAATGTCAGTTTGACAAATTCCTGACACTTGACGGTGTTGTCGAAGTGCACATGTAAATTAATGTTCAAGGATACCACCCTTAGATACCCCTTAGTTGTTTAAATTTGCATTGTTTTTGATGTTTTTTTTATAGCTTTGTGTTGGTAATGAAAAAATGAAATTGATGACGCACACGCAAATCGAGCTGACCGCCACTATAAGTGATTCAAAGAGTGATAGCTAAAAATCTATAAAACTGCAAAGTAGGGACATTAATAAGATAAAATTACTTTAGGAATTTAGGAAAAATTAAAAAAGTGTCAACATTCTTTTGTAAATTTTCATAATATTCTTTCTTTTGCACATTTAGAAAAAGTTTCAACAAATGTTTCACCAACCAATATATATACTCGGCTTTTTGATAAAATTAATCATTTTTTGCTTTGAGCTAAACTACGTTGCCAGATAGTTCAACTTGATAATATATTGTCATACTCTGGAAGAGTTACATCAGGGGTACCTCAAGACTCTGTCTTAGGGCCCTTATTGTACTTTTTATACACTTTCGACATAGTAAATTCTAATCAAAATCCATCCATTCCTGCATTTCAAAGTTATTCGTATAGATACAATTTGCACTTAAACGTTGAAAAGTGCTCTCTTATAGTTTTTAAAAATCAAATAATGTTAAAATTTTTATTACTTCAATAATTATTTTTTTGTTGTTTTGTTTTCATTTTGTATCTTTATTTGTATTATTATTTTTTACATTCTTTCAAAAGTTTTTAGGTTACATATATTTTTTCATTTAGTATTATTTAAAAATAATATTATTTTTTAGTAATAATAATATATTATAGGTTTTTCTTTTCGCTTTTATTTCTAGTTTTGGTTTTTTGGTTTATTTTGAAAGATTTATGTTTTTGTTTTGTTTCATGAGAGGTTAAGTAGAGTAGTGTTAGCTAGACTTCGCCTCCCCACATTCTTTTCTTGACTAAAGGCTTTTTATTATTATTACTATAAATACTTCCAAATACAAAACAAACTTATTTTGAGGTTTAAAAAAGCCCTTAAAAACTGCGTGTTAGAAAAGTTTTCCAAAATCCGGTCTCTACTTATAAAATTGATTTTCTGTACAATGTTATTGTATTGAGGTTCAACTCTTTGAACTCACTCAAATTGAGGAAGCTTTTATCAGTCTACAGCTTTTTTTTATATTTATTGGACAAATGTGTGTTTTTTATACACATCGCTAGTGCACAGGCACCAAAAATGAAAATGACGCATCTATAAATAAATTGATGGTATTTAAATCAATTAAATTCATGTTTATGCCAGTTGTCTTAACTAAACATTTCTAATAATTTTGTGTGACTATTCCTAAGCTGCTCGAACCGCAAAGCGCTTTCATCTCACTTCGAAAGCGTAAATCTCTCCCCGAACGAGATCAGTCTTAATTAGCAATAAAACTGTTTGTCTAGAAGTAAGCGTGAATTCGCTTCCGTTCCATTGTAATGTATGGTATTGTGTGTTTATCACACAAATGCCGAGATCTGATGTGTAGGCTATGGCCATAACGTTCCAGCATTAATCTTTATTTCGTCTGGGGTTACGTGTTGTTTAGCCAAACAATAGCATCCAGCTTTCATCGAGGATATAACAGTTTTGTAATAACGTGCCCTCGCCTAACGACTAGAAAATACACATATTTTTTTTTTATTCAACGATCTGTTTAACTGTTTACAACTTTATTTGTTTCGTTTTTTCGAAGACACAAGTGTTGCTTTAGTGCGTTCGTAAGAAAAAGAAGGTTGGTGAAAAAAGTGTAGTACGTAGTTATAAAAAGTTTCTTTGATTAAGCATTGTAGCAGTGTATTGTTTTTATTTAGATTATTCAGCAGAAAGTTCGCAAATTGCTACAGAAGCAAATTATATCAAAGTGTTCTTGAAAGCGTAAAACTATGTATATTTTTCGACAAGCACTTTTCCACCTCAAAAAATATACAAAAAAATTATAACTAAACAACTTTGCCGTAATTGAGAAAATAACAATAATAACATTATCACTCCGGAACTATTAAACCTAACCCTTCTAACCTCATTATGTTTATTATCTATGAAATTTTGTCTAAATTATTTACATTTTTCAAAAAAGACTATGGTCGTTAGAGTAATAGTTTTCTAGAAAATTGCTCACATGTGCAAAGATAGATAAAAAGTGCAAACAAAATATTACAAAAAAATTACTGAGGATTTTGCAATTTTATTAACGTCAATTGGTTTCCCGGATCATTTTACATCTTTCTATTCAAATAGTTTGTTGTGAAAAAAACAATAATAAAATTGAAAAATTTTTGGGCGTTGAGAAAAAACTCAACACTAAAGAACTTTTAGACCTAACCTCATTAAGTTTATTAGCTTTGGAAAGCTCTTTTAATTATATATCTTTTTCAAAAAGTCATGAAACTAATAGTTTTCAAAAAAGATGCCAATATATGTAAAAATAAATAAAAAATACACAAAAAATCACAGCAAAAAAACTGTTCAAAATTTTGCAATTTGCTTAATATCAATCGATTCCCTGGATCATTTTACATAAGTTTCTTTTAAATTAGATTTTTGGTTTGAATAGTTTTGTAATAACAGGAAAAATAACAATAATAAAATTTAAAATATTTCCAGAAATTGGGAAAACATTCATGACTTTGAAACTTTTAGACTTAACCCTATTAAGTTAAATATCTTTGAAGAGTATTTTTAGTTATCTTCTTCAAAAAGGACTAATAAACAGTTTTTGAGAAAATTGCTAATATATGCAAAAATAAAAAAGTATACAAAAATTCGTAGCGAAAAAACTGTTGGCTTAATGCCAATCGATTTCCTGGATCATATTACATAGGTTTCTAATACAATGGATCTGTTTCTTTGAATAGTTTTACCGTACTTAAGAAAATGACATATAATATAAAAAATGTTTTTTTTAGAAAAAAGCTTTTATTTAAAAGATGCATTAAAAAGTAAAAAATATTTTTTTTATCAAAGGAGAATATTTTTGCTAACAAATTAGGATTTTAAAATTTATTAAAGCTTTGGGAACAGTGCTCAATTTAAGAAAGTAATTCTTTAACGTCGTATTATTATGACTTATGACCATGATCGTTCTCAACTTTTATAAATTTTAAAATTATAATTTGTAAGCAAAAATATTCTTCTCTGATAAAAAAACATTATTTTTTACTTTTTAGTGCATCTTTTAAATAAATGCTTTTTTCTAAAAAAAATATTTTTTTTATTTATTGCTTTTTAGTCTTTGCTTATTTATTTTGCTGATTTATGCAAACTTGTTTAGTGGTGAGTGATAGAAAACAGTAGAAAAACTATTGATTTTCCAGATCATTTTACACAGGTTTTCAGTAAAATAATATGACAATAATAACATTTAAAAATTTTTAGGTGTTTGGAAAAAAATATCATTTCGGATTCCAAAACTAGTAGACTGACCTCTTTATGTTTATTATCTTTGGAAATCTTATCATATTATCTATCTTATGCAAAAAGACTGTTGTCGTAAGACTAATAGTTTTACAAGAAGAATGTTCACATATTTAAAGTTTGATAAAAAATACAAAAAAAAATGTAACATAAAACTATTGAGCATTTTGCAATTTTATTGACGCTAATTAGTTTCCCAGATCATTCTGCATCGTTTGCTATTGAAATAGCAATTTAAAAAAAAAAAAACAAAATAAATTTGAAAATTTCTGACTGTTGAGAAAACATTAATTTGAAACTACTAGACTATTAAATTTATTATTTTTAGAGGGCTTTTTTAGTTATCTATCTTTTTCAAAGGAAATTGCTGTTGTGAGACAAATAGTTTTTGAAAAATTGTTGCTGATACAACATAAACAAATACAAAAAAATTCTAAAATCCTGTTGGGAATTTTTCAACTTGCTCAACGCCAGTCGATTTCCCGGATCAGTTTACATGAGTTTATTAAATAGCTCTATTTTTTTAATAGTTATTAATAACAATAATGAAATTATTCTGGGTATTTTTTCTTATAAATAATTTACTTTTTTTGCATCAGTTATTGCTGTTGTTTCATATTTAAACGGCAATAGTACAAAAATCAAAAACTCATCTCAATTAAGTTTGTTCGTTTTTTTAAATTAAAAATAATTTCATTTAAGTAGCAAATGCGAAATTTTTGTCAAAATATGGTCATTTCTGAATAATTTTACTAATTTTAAAACAAGAATACGTTTATTTGAATTTTCAATTTTTTGCTTACCTTAGGTAATTAATTATTTTTTAGGGCTAACGGCATTTTTTTGAACAATTTAAGATGGTGTTATCACTAAGATTTTTAATTTTCTCTTTATAAAGATCACAAATATAAAGTAAAACACTAATTATTAATTTATATTTGTATTTAATAATATTGTTTATGTTCAATTCAATTTATTTATAGTTTTAATAATGAAACATCAATCAAAAAAATGTAATAATAGATAATGACTAACAATGTATGTACAACAAAAATTAAATAACGATGAGTGAAATTGTTAGAAGCACATAGGAAGCAATTTCCGTTTTTAATGGAATTCTTCACTAAATAGTTGCAGTAGCTACCAGTGTAATTTATGCGGTCTTGATAGAAATTAAACAAGCTTTGAAATAAAAGCTTCATTCACAATACCTAAATCGGGACATTTATATTCCAGGAAAATTAGTTTCAAACTTTGTTAATTTAAAACAGTATCTGTTATCTTCAATTGATTTTCAATTAAAAAAGTAGACATCCCAGAAACCAACATTTGAAAATAGAATTGTCATAAAAAACAACAAAATTTACCCCAATATCGATAAACTTCCTAAACGAGCATCATTGCGTTTTCCCTCTTTGTGTTGATTCAAACAATTAAAATTAACGAAATATCAGATAATGGCTTCATATAAACAAGAGAAGTTATTTCAGTACAATCATGGTGACACCTATTCAGCCTCAAGGGGCTTAAAATTTCCTTTAGGTAGTTAAACTGTTGCGTTCATCATCCGAACTTGACGCTCAAGTTTATTAAAATGTCTTTGAGGTACAATTATTTTATCTATTAGAAAGTAATGCGGTTTTGTTTCCAAGTTTTCTCATCAACACCACTGCCCTGGAAAATTTTATTCAAATTATCCTTTGCTGAAACTTTCCCTACATTTATTTAATCAGTCGAAAAGTCAAAACTATGCATCCTCATTAATTTTTTTTTAAATCAATCATTATCGCATTTTTAACTTGACCAATTTTGTAATCACAATTTGATTGTAATTATAATTATGATAATTTTAACTGATGGCACTTTGTTTGTAAAAATTTATTATGTTAAACACTTAAGAAATTTTACTGGTATTAATAATATTATCAAGTTCGAGGGCTGTCGTTATGCAACTCGCATACGCTCGACGCCCAAGAACGTTTTCGCATATTCAATTTTTTTTGTTGGAACGTTTTAATGTAAAACACGTTCCTATGGGAAGCGTGTTTTAAATAGTGAAAATACGTTGCTATTGGAAACGTGTTTTAAAATAGTGTTTTTAATTTAAGATTCAGTTATTAAAATGAAGGTTTAAAATATTATTAACAAAAAATCAATAAATGGCAACGAAAACACATTTATCAATTAAGTTATTTTTAATTTTATCTTATTTTACTCGCAGTGTTATACTAAAAATTAGTATGCAATCATGTTTAATTATTTTTATGATTTCGTTAATGTCTATTACTTTAATCATTAGTAAACTTTAAAAAACATACAAATTTTTATCACATTATGTGAATTAATGTAAATGTTTGATTGTTCTAATACAGGTAAGTCTCTGAAAAATATCTATTATAATCGCTTAAAATTCGTCGTTTACTATTTTGTTGACGCCAGTCGATTTTTCAGATCACTTTACATAGTTTCACAATAAAATAGTTTCGCTTTTTCAAGTAGTTTTGCCGACTATTAATTTTCGAAAAAACTGGAAAGACAAAAACTGAAAAAAATCAACTTATAAACTGGTAAAAATTTGAAAATTTTCTCGACGTCAGACGCTTCCCAATATCATTTTACATAGGTTTGCATTAATATAATTCCACTTTTTCGAATAGTTTTGCTGATTAATAGTTTCGAAAAAAAAAATGGAAACAAGAGCAAGATAGAAAAAAAATTATAACCGATATTATAACTTTAAAACTGTTAAAAATTTTGCGATTTCCTTGATGCAGATCGATTTTCCAGATGATTTTACATAGATCTACATTAAAATAGTTCTACATATTCGAATAGTTTTGTCGATATTAGTTTTCGAGGAAATTGGAAACAAAGAGAAAATTGAAAAAAAAAATCATAACACTAATACTTAAAAATTTGGCAATTTTTTTAACGCCAATTGATGTTCCAAATCATTTCACATAAGTTTACATCGAAATATTTACGCATTTTTAGCGAGTTTTTCCGGTAAATAATTTTCGATAAAATTGAAACAATCATAACTTAAAAATTAGGAAGAATTTTGAGATTTTCTCTAGAGATTCTCTAGATCATTTCACATAGGTTTGTATCCATATAGTGACACTTTCTTGACTAGTTTTGCCGATTAATAGTTTTTACGAAAATTGGAAATGACCAAAAATGAAAAAAAAATCATAATTTAAAAACTAATAATAATTTGGAGATTTTATTAACGCCAATCGATTTTTCAGATCATTTTACATAGTTTTGCAACACGATAGTTACACTTTTTGAACTAGTTTTGCCGATTAATAGTTTGGAAGGAAATTGGAGAAAAAAATCATAATTTAAAAATTGTTAAAAAACTTGCGATTTTCTTGACGCTGGTCGTTTCTCTAGATCAGTTTGCTTAAATTAATTTTACTTTTTTAAATAGTTTTGCCGATTATTAGTTTTTGAGAAAATTGGAAATGAAGCCAAATTTAAAGTTTAAAGCTACTGACGATTTAGCGATTTTCTTGACGCCCATCGATTCCTCAGATCATTTCACATGGATTTGCACTAAAATAATTTTACTTTTTTAAATAGTTTTTCGGATTAATAGTTTTGAAAAAAATTTAAAACAAGAGCAAAAAAGAGCAAAAATTAAAAACAAATTGTAACTTAAGAATTGTAAAAAATTTAGCGATTTCCTCAACGCAAATCGATTCTCCAGATTATTTTACATCGGTTTGCAGTAAAATAATTCAATTTTTTTGAATAGTTTTTTCGATTAATAATTTTCAAGAAAATTGGAAACAACAGTAAAAGTAAAAAGAAAAATCATAACTTAAAAATTACTAAAAATTTTCCTCAAGGCAAATCGATTCCCCAGATCATTTTAGGTTTTAAGTTTACATCAAAATAGTTCTACATTCTACAAAGGAATAATTAACTTTAAGACTGTAGACAATTTGACGATTTTCTCAACGCCAATCCATTTTTCAAGTCGTTTTGCATAGGTTTATTTCAAAATAGTTTTGGTTTTTTAAATAATTTTTTAATTAATTGTTTTAGATAAAATTGCAAACAAAAGCAAAAATTGAAAAAATTATAACTTAAAAATTATTAAGAATTTTAATATTTTTTGACGCAACTAGATTTCCCACATTATTTTACATAAGTTTGTACCGAAATAGTTCCACCTTTTCTAATAGTTTTGCCAATTAGTAGTTTTGAAGCAAATTGGAAATAAAGGCAGAAATGGAAGAAACTTATAACACAAAAACTGTTAAAAGATTTGCGATTATCTCGACGTTAGTCGATTCCCCAGACCATTTTACATAGGTTTACATTAAAATAGTTTTACTTTTTGAAATGATTTTGAAGATTACTAGTTTTCAAGAAAATTGGAAATAAAGACAAATTAAAAAAATTGTAACTTAAAAACTGCAAAAAATTTGTCGATTTTTTCGACGCCATTCGATTTTCCAGATCATTTTTTCAAATAGTTTTGCCGGTAATCAGTTGTCAAAAAAAATGGAAACAAAGACAAAACTAAAAAAATATTATATCTCAAAAATTGTTGACAATATGGCGATTTTTTCAACGCCAATTAATTTTCAAGATTATTTCACATAGGTTCACATTAAAAGAGTTCTATTTTTCGATAGTTTTGCCGATTATTAGTCTTAGAGAAAATTAGAGACAAGCAAAAATTGACAAAAAATCATAACTTGAAAAGTGTAAAAAATTCGGTGCAAATTGATTACCCAGATAATTTTACATGTTTACTCAAATAGTTTTGCCCATTACTAGTTTTGGAGAAAATTAGAAATAAAGTCAAAATCGAAAAAAGGAATCTTAAAAACCGTTGAAAGTGTGGCTATTTTCTCAACGCCAATCGATTGTTCCACTTATTCGAATAGTTTTGCCGATTATTACTTTTCGAGAAAATTGGAAATAAAGCCAAATAAAAAAAAATTATAATTTAAAAACGGTAAAAAATTTGGCGATTTTTTCAATGTCAATCGATTATTTACATGGATTTACATCAGAGTAGTTTCACTTTTCCAAATAGTTTATCAGTTAATATCAATTTTAAATAAATTATAGACAAAAGCAGACATTGAAAAAAAATCATAACTTAAAAACTATTAATAAGAATTTGGCGATTTTTTTGACGACAATCGATTCCTCAGATCATTTCACATGGGTTTGCACTAAAATAATTCCACTTTTTTAAATAGTTTTGCCGATTAAATTGTTTCAATGCTAGATAATATTAAATTAGGTTTCCATCAAGGAATTCAGCAGTATTGCATAAAACAATAGAATACGCGTATATTTTGAATGCAAATAGGAATATTACGAAGACAAACGTTCCAACTTAAAGGAGCAACGAAATTTTCATGCAAATACGAAATTAGTGTGCTAAGCAAAATTAACGATTAACGACCTGTCTGCTTTAACTTAATTACCAAAAACCTCTCGAACAAACACAATAAATACATAAAAACGTCCAAACGAAATCAAACGAATGATTAAAATTCAGGCCATCACGCGTCCTTCAATTAATTTCGGCTGGACACCTTAATAGACGCTATTACATGCTGTGTTTTAATTATTTTGGCAAGCCAAGTGATGAAATCGTTAATATTTTCATAACCCATCAATATATAAAAGCAGTGGCCAGTGTTTGAACTGCATTCAAAGTTAAGTACAATGAAGTTCATCATCATTGCATTCGCTTGCATTGTTGCAGTTTCTGCAGTTAAACCCAGGTTTAACTCAAGATTTCAGAGACAGCAAGTGCCGCATACTGTTTATGGACCGCCTCCTCAAGAATACGGACCTCCACCTCAAGAATATGGGCCTCCGCCTCAAGAAACTACAACTGTTCAACAAGAAGGAACAACTACCGAAATTCCAACAACTACAGAAGCTCAGTCTGAACTCGTAAATGGGACACAAAGTGGTCGACTGACGAAAGGGTCAGAAAGAGGAGTTTATTACATTTATCATCCAACGGGTCAACTGCAGAAGGTTGTTTACTCGACTAAAAAGGATGCAAGAACAAAGGCTTATACGGCTCAGGTGAAGTACGAAGATGTGGAGCCTATAACAGCGCCTATTTATACATACGATCCGAAAACTTTGATCTTGAGCAGGTTGCAGCCTTAAACTTGTTATTACAGATTTTTTGTACATATGTACTTGATATTATGTGAAATAAAGTCGATTCAGTAAACAACTAAATCGTTTTTTTATATTAGGTGTAAGAGTCCGGTTTGTAATTTATAATAACTTGTGATTTTCAGCTTATAACAGCATGATTCTATTCATCTTACAAGAATGAAATTTGTTGAATTTAATGCTTTAGTCATAAACTATTTAATAATTAATTTTTTAGAGTTGCGCAGTTGCTGAAATTTATCTGCAAGACTCGTACCATTCATTACAATAATACTTTTTGTGAACTTTGATTTGATAACTCCTAATACTTAAAAAAACTTAATACAGAATCATTTACAAATATACAAGGCAACTTAAGTTTAAAATAAAGATATTTTTCTTTCTAAATTAGTTTTTTTCTATAATCATCCATCTTTTCTCTTTTAATCATTTGTCATTGTTTGAACTTCCGATAAGCTAATTGAACGTTCACAGAGTTCACAGCGTTCACAGAATTTTCAAATTTTTTTATTTCTGACATTTTGGACTTCTTTAAGCATTTTGAATAATATCTTGCTGGTTTGGTATTTTATGTACTGTTGTTACATACAGTGAAGATTAAATTTTGCTGAACATTAGCAATGCCACAAAATGTACAGTCACGATAAAAAAATTGACACCTTTACCAACTGGACCGGATAGCAAAAGTTCGACTAAAATTTTTTAGGTCATAACTTTCATCAAACAGGTTAGTTTAAAACCTATCCAGTTAATGTACACAATAGCCAGCAGCCGAACGTACGTTTTAACCATATCATTTTAGGGGTATCATTCTTTTTGATCGTGACTGTTGAAAATCTTGAAAAAATTTGCAAAGATTGTTACTATCCTGAAAAGTTTTTACTCTCTGTTTTATTGTCTACCTTGAACCTCTTTGATTTTAAAATTAGTTTTGTTTTTCTTGTTTTTTTAGTGCAGTTGTTTATATTTTTTGGACAATTGAGTTGACCACGTATTAAAATTTAAATTATATCTAAAATGATTAAATTAAACGAAAAGACTTGTGCATATAATGTTAAGATTCCGAAATAATAGTAGGTACTCCTGATTTGATATTTTTTCTTAACTAAATCTAAATTGTTCATTTTTTTATATCGTTCCACAAACGTAGCAAATCATTGCTAAATTTGTTTGAAGAAGAGCATATTTTTCTATAAATATTCGTAAATTAGCAACACGGTTATGTAGGTTGCAGTACATATAGGCCCTTTTAATTATCTCATTAGTTTTGTGAAAAAATAAAAATTGTGTTGCCTTCAAAACTGAGTAGATGATAGTTGCAAATATTTCCAAACAACTTTTGAATCCTCGGGATCATAAAATTTGAATATATTCCTAGTTAACAAAAGTAATAACAACAGCAAATTTTTGCTTGTAAATGTTTTAATCTAATGGTGCTCAGAATCATATAGCCTATAGGAGGTACCATATATCATCATATTCAAATTTAGTTCACTGTGTAAAAAATGACTTCCTCTCAAAAGTTTCTTTACAAAATGTGTTAAGACTTTTGTAGATTTTATAATAATAAGCTTAATACTTCAGCTATTGCTTTTTTGCACGCTTTCCTCATGTTTATTCATTTTTGTAGTAAACTTTAGCACTCTTGGCAAAGATTTTTTCTTAGGTTCTGTTCCGAACATTTATTGAATTGCTTTAGTTCTAAAGTTTTGAGAAGAATTATGGCGCTTATAAAAATTAGATTTATGTCGACAGAAAAAAGAATAATCTCATTTTTTCCTCCAACGTATTAAATTAAAACAGGAAACGAAAAATTCAAAACGTCTTCCAGGAAAGTTGTATGATTATTTATTTTTTTTAAGCTTCCTATTCAAGATTCAATTGTTTGTATAACAATCTTTAACATATTTATAACATACAGAGTTAGGCAAAAGAGCATGGAACCAAGCGTTTTGTGCCAAAACCATGTACCTCACTAAAAAAATATTTCCAGCCAATAATTGAGTGAAAAACAAGTTACTAACACTCCGCAATTCAAGTATTACCAGACCAAGTTTTAGTCTTTCCTTTAAAACGTTTTATTTTTCATTTTGATGAATTACAATGTTTAGAATTAAGCCCCTGTTAATAAATCAACTAGGAATATTTGCACTTATCTAAGGATAATTGTTAAAATTCTTTAAAATCTTCGTCCTGTAAATGTCTTCAAATGACCAAAAAATAAATTCACTATCAACAATAAATAAGTAGTAGAACACAAACTAAAAACTATTATTAACACTTTACAAACGTCATTAAACGAAATTAATCCCAAATTTTAATGTTTCTAGGTTATTTAAAAAGTTCTTTAAAAATGTAATCACTGATCAGTGATCACTTTCAAAAAATATTTTTCTCAATTTCCTCTTAGGCTTCCAGTTATTAAAAAAATATACGTTCCATACTTTTGTCTATCTCTGTATCCTTACAGGCACAATTAAAAAGAATAACACCTTTAAGTCCGACAAAAATTTTTTAGATCATAAATTTTAACAGACACCAAACTGTTTAGTTAGTTTATAAAATAGCCAAACGTACTACACATTAACCATATCACATCGTGGCTGTGGTTTTAGGGGTGTCATTCTTCTTGAACGTGACTGTACGTAACACAAGCATGTGGAATGTATAAGCTTCAGAAGATGAAGTGGAGGGCGGTAATTTTCTAAGGGAGAGAAGCTTTCTTTTTGTGCTATACACAAAATTTTTTCGATGGCTTCAACAGAAAATACTATATCAACTAATATTCCATAAAAGTCCGTTATTGAGCCTCGAAAAAAAATTTTTTTTTGACAGACTGGTGAAAAAAAAAGTTAAGATAAACTAATATAACATAATGTCAGTTATGTGATTTAGTGAAAGAAAATAAAGATGGTAATAAAAATTCATTGATCAAAAAAACTTCGTTCCAATTTTTTCAATGATTTTAATTTAGGTTCCAAGTATCATCTAAATGATTAAAGAATTTTTAACTAAAGCATATCCATGTGTTTATTTTTAAAATAACAAGGTCTCAGGTGTTCGCAATCTGTTTCTGTATTCAAAAAACATGTGATATCTACAGACTTTAGACAACTTTAGACATTTTTCGTAATTATGATTTTAGATTTTACATCTTGTTGGACCAATAAATTCCACTGTAAGTACTTATAATGATATTTCAAAACCAACAGACTAAAATCTAAGTAAATAATATTTCACACAATTTAACAGAAATGTTTGAGAAAAAAATTAATTTAGAAGTGTTGTAAATGTTGTAGATAAAAAAAACTTAAATCTAGATTTTGTCAGGATTACGTTCTGTTAACTTTACTGCGGTGAATTTCTTTTAAAGTTTTTTTTACTTATTACAAAAGAAACACAAATTTATTTTTGTTTCACAGTTGTATTATTGCTCAAAAAGACGATGAAAGCGTTTATACTTATCTAAACCTATTCATGGCATTTGTTCGGTGATTGACATTTACATAATACGAGTACAATTTTTTTTTTATTTTTAAATAAATAAATAGCAATAAATTAATATGACACTGAAACAATATTTCTAAACTTGTAATTGCTTCAGAACAAAAGTCTTGGGATCGTAGGTATAGATGGGCTCTCGAATCGGGTCAACATTTTCATACTTAAGCTGAGCACTATAAACCATATTCCCAGCATCATCCTTCGTCATATAAATAACTCTTTGTAACAACCCATTCGGATGATAGATGTAATAAATCCCTTGTTGAGTAACCGCCGAACTGTCCTCGGTCAATTTTTCATTCCCTTTTACTGGTGCCTTTGAATTATTGAGTTGTTCTTGGACATTCTCCGTGGTGGTGGGCACTTCTATCGTAGTAGTCTCTTGAGGCTCTTCGGTTGTTGCTCCTGGCGGTCCATACTCTTTCGCTGGAGTGCTGTAAGTTTGCGGTGGAGGACCATATTCTTGTCTGGGCAATTGCTGACGAAGTGGTAGAGATAAGGGAGGTCCTGAAGGTCTCCAACCTGTGGGTTGATAAGGGCCGTCTTGTTCTTGATAATGGGGGTTGTAAATGCGAAAATCAGCAAAGGCTGTGTTTAGCACAAGAGCAATAACGAGGAGGAACTGCATGTTGAAACTGTTGGATTGTACATTGTCCAAGTTGGTATTTATAGGTGGTTATGTGTATTGATTATTCATAATTTGCAAGTTTCGGATGACATTGGCCTGATATAGAATATCTTGGCAATGCTTCAATATATAAGAATGAGATGTCACGTAAAGGATGAGGTGGGTTCATGAATTACAAATGATTCGCTCGTAATACATTACATTGAAATGCAGAATAATCAATATTGATCAGTGAAAATTAGGTTATAGTTATTATTCCTGCAACTGGCTTCGAAAAGATTGATTTCATTTATTTAATCAGCTAGTTATAAATCAATTATTTCTTTACATTTAATTTAACTCGAATGTATTTTAGTTTTGTTACTGGTTAAATATCTATTAACTCTGTTAAAGGTATTAAATAACGATTTGAATTATGAAATCAAAATTAGCTATGACAATTATTATACAGGGTGGAACGGAAAGGAACCAGAGATTCTTCGAGTCAAAATAAAACGATTTAACCCAACTTACTTCTATACCAAGTTGCACCATTTAAAAGTTATAGGGCGCCAAATTTTAAAAATTAATTTTGTTTTTTATTGTAACTTCTAAATGAAATAATCGATTTTAGTGAAATTTGGTTCAAGCAATCTGTCATCAAAACCACATATAAAGATCTTTTATTTCTGAACACTTTTTGTATCTTATGAAATTTTTGTATCGACTTTGGTTTTGGAATAAAAAAATAATTTAGGTAAAAGTGTCAACATATCGGACGTTAAAAATGCATTTAATTATTAATTTAATTACTACTTTGCTTATTATAATTGTAAATGATGATTTTTCCATAACGACAGTGTGTTGGGTAGAAATCGAACGATTTTTAGAAATTTACAATTTTGTGAAAATATGTCTTTTCTGGTTTAAATTAATAACTAATTATATTATTGTTATCTAGCAAACACGTACATAAAGGAACTAAAGCCAAAATTAAAACAATTAATTTAAAACCCAATAATAATAAATGGGTCTAAGGTCTAAAATTTTGACACATTGACTTAAATTATTTTTTTACTCCAAAACCGAGGCTAATACACAAATTGTTCAAAAAGAACGGGTCTTTTAAACAAAAAAAAATTACACTACTCAGCTAACGTATAACAAAAATATGTTTTAAAACGTGTTAAATTGTTGATTGGTGAGTACTTCACAAAAAAGAAAAAACAAAAGCAACAGTATGAAAACATTTGGTTTTGATGGTAAATTATTTTACCAAATTTCATTGAAATCGATTATTCCATTAAAAAGTTATTAAAGAAAATCGATAATAATTTTTAAACCGTGCAACTTGGCATAGAGCTAACTTGGGCTAAATGGATCTATTTTGAGAAGAGGAATTTCTAGTTTTCTGTTTTCACCATCTTTTTGTTACTCTCTGTTTTTTTTAAGTTGAAAGTATTTTCCATGTTCGAGAGTACACAAGCAACTTTTTAACAACCTTTAAAAGTGATTTATGTACACTTTATTTCAAAACAAATATATAATACTTATTAATTAATTAATTAATTAAGGGTCGGTTTACAAAATGTTTTAATCGTAATAAAATTTTAATTCGTGATTAACTACAAGTTTGTCGAGGTAAAATAAATGGCAATATAATTCGAATTGGTATAATTTTAAATTAAATCTTAATTACTTTTTCTGTAAACCAATTCTAAGAATATTAGTAAATATCAATAAATTTCAAAATTTACTTCGAGTGTTATTCTTAAAGAACTTTGTTTTCGGACAAACCATTCTTTATAAAAATTGTCTGCCAAAAACTACGTTTAATATTTAAATTTTTAATTTTTATTTAATTAAGTTAGCGTCGCATTTTTACGTATTTTATCACAAAACAACATTCAAGCATCCCTTACAAATAACACTTTTTGGCATCTACTTGATAGTAATTAAATAATTGTTTGTAGAAACATTCTGAAAAAATTCCCTAACATAGAGAAAAACACAAAGTATTTAAATAGCAAACGCTAAATTCTGTACAACTTTTAGTTTTTTTAGATATGTGTAGTATAAATATACCTTTAGTAAACTATTAGCTGTTTCAAAACTATAATAACGCCAACGTCACATTTTTTCTCAAAATTAGCTGTTATAATCACTTTAAAAACGTAACAGCTAATGTAATTTATACTTTTAATCAAAAATTAAATCATTAATAATAATTTTACTTTTGTATCAATTTTATTTAAAAAAATAATTCCGTAAAATGCAACGTTGGCGTATTTATAGTTTTGAAACAGCTAATAACTCTCCGTAATGATATAAATTGCTCTTTAGTCAGGTCCAACACTTGTATTAATTAATTTGTGGCAGTAAAATAGTTACAATATAATTAGTTACAACAAGAAAAAAAATAAAAAAACACGATAACAAAATTATAATTTTATAGAAGTGGTTCCTACCACAAATTGGACCAAAAGAAAGCAAAACTGATCAAGATTTTGGCCCAGACCATAAATGACAAATAATAAAAAATAAAAATAAACAATGTGATTAAAGAAAAACAAAAAAATATAATAAAACAAAATTCTAATTCTATTTAATAAAATTATAATTAAAGAGTGACAGAACAAACAAAGTAAAACTTACGTCTCAAACATATAGTCATAAACTTAGCGTCTTTAAGTTTATACGAGATGGGTAGATTCATCGACATTGTCAAAAGTTTTTCTCCTCTGTAATACAGTATTTACAACTGTTTGGCATTTCTCAATACAAAACGGCAGATTATTTTTTACAGATTTAATGCAGTTTTAAGCTTTGTTGAGTCTAATTTGAAGAATATAATGTTGTATTCAACTCGGTTTCGTGCTTTATTTATTTCACCGCGTGGATGATAAACCACTCGATTTTACTCGTGAAATAAAATGTTCGATTTACACTCAAACTCGTTAAATAAATAACCAGTATTTAAATTTAAACCAATAAACTTCAGTTACAGTTATTGGTTTATGAACCGAATTGGGATTGTAAATGTTGTAATATCTCTTTCTTAAAACTATGTTAGAGAAAAACTTTATTTAAATAAACAATAAAAATTTGAAAGAAAATTTTAGGGTCGCGAAAGTGCCACCATATTGAAAATATTTTCATTGATCAGTATGCATATTTTTAGATGACTGTTTCTTGACAGACAGTTTTGGGTTACTTTATGGGTTACAATATGGATTAAGTTTTTTGTTAAGCTATAGAGGATTTAACTTTTTTACAAGGAATGCACACTTGCAACTCTTGCAAGTTTAAGTTAATTAACACAAAAGTATAACATTGTGAGTGTCATATCTGAAAGTTTATACAAAACAATTGTAATTGTTTCAGTTACATTTTTTTAAACCGTCACTTTTTCAGGTAGGTAATACCATGATTTTTTAACCACGGATTATGCTCGATTTATTTCTTTCTTTCGCTTTGTCGGAATCCTGATTTCCTTTGGGAGACCTCAGCCAGTAGATACCCAGGTGCATCATTGAAATGTCTGACTACAGGGTAATTTGTTATTTATTTATGTTCCCCATGTAAAAAAACACAAAACCTTTCCAATCAATATTTTTTATACACAGTTCCATACGGTTCAAAAGAAATAAAAATTTTCAAGCTAAGACTTTCAACTTTGGCAAACTGTTCTTAACGCAAGAAAGATTTAGTAGCTTAATTATTTGCTTGAATACTTGTTCGAAATTCTGAATATTAAACTGTATAATAATGCTTCCGGCTTATTTAATTCAGAATCACGAAAACCTACATAAAATTTGTTTCTCCTTAGTATTAATCAGGAAAAGAGAAAATAGCCGTCCTCCGATTTTTTAATATACTATTTAAAAGTAAAGGCCTTCTGATGCTCTGGTATAAAAATGTTTGATTTCATTTAAACCCTACAATTTAACATTTCTTCATAATTTTACTGTATCTCAAAATCAGAATTAAATAATTCTTTTCTGTAAGCAAGAAAATTTTTTTAGGTTTTTTCTTCAGTTTTTTATAACAGAAATTAATTAATAGTTGCTGGCAAAAAAACTTGAAAATTATGTAAAAAAGACTAAAACGAAAACGCAAAAATTATATTATTTTTGATCTAGTTTTGTCTTTTCTCGCAAAATTTCACAAAAACTGCATCGATACTTAAAATACTCGGAATATTTTTCTTTTAGTGCTTATTAGGCTTAGTTTAAAAGTATTTCACGTAAAACGTTTGGCTAAAGCTCAAAAAATGGAAACATTTCACTTTTTTATTCCAATTTGGTGATTATTTAATTTATTAATTATTATTACTCAGAAATGCAAACAATGCATCAAAAATTTGTTTGATTTACTTTTAATGAATCGTGTGAAATAATGTAAACTTATAAATGTGAAAAAAAATACAAAAAAGGTACAAATAATGAATCCTGAATCGCTAAGAAAAAACATGATTTTATTTTTTAGTTAAATTAGTCATTGTTTGGCCAGTTTATTCAATGATTTTTTGTTATACTTTTGACAAAATATAATTTATATTGTTTTTGTTAAAATTTAAAACTTAACTGGGGATTTATCGAAAGATTTTTGGTACGGTTTTTCAAAATAATTGAAAAGCGTTCGAAAAATACAAAAATTGTGAAATGTTCCAGCAAAATTTAGCGAAAAATATGCAAACTAATCGCACATTTTAATTTGTTAAGAGTAACGGCAAAAACTTGTTAAAACTACCGAAAAACCAAATATAATTTTTTTGTCGACTTCATTTATTAAATTTTCGTTTCAGTTTAATGAAATCTCAAGAAAACTCTACTTTAAAAATGTGTTTTAACGCCCTAAAAAGGACAAAATAATATTATTTTTTCATGTTTTTTGGCAAATCTTCGGCTAAATTTTATGAGCTGATCATTTTGATGTAAAAAAACTTTCTAGATTCTCGACTATAATTATTACAATTAGTGATGTTTTGTCTTCACTTATAGAGTTTTTGGCCCAGTATAACGAAATTGTGCAAAAAACTCAATTTTTAACTCAAAAGGCAAAAACAACACTATTTACGATACAACTTAATGATTCTTCGATTATGGTTTAACAGAATCTTGTGAAAAAACTAAGTTTGATGTAATAAAAAATAACACTCATTTTGACCAAATTGGATAAGTTTTCGCCTTATTTTTGACAAAATATAATTTTGTTTTTGTTATTTTTCGGTATATTTTTGGTAAGGTTATTCAAAATAACTAAAACATGTCTGTAAAAAAAACAAAAATTGTGGAATGTTCCAAAAAAAAAAATTACTGAAAAATCTGAAGATTAATTGTAAATTTTAACTTGTCAACAGTAAAGGCAGTTTAAGTCTAAAAATTTACTAAAATTACCGAAAAACCAAATGTACCTAGTGTTTCAGGAAAACTCTATCTAAAAAATGTGTTTACGCCCTAAAAAGGAGAAAATGACATTTAGACTAAGTTTTATGTTTTTCGGCTTTCCGTCGACTGAATTTTGTGTACTGATTATTTTGATGTAAAAAACTTTAAATTCTCGACCACAATTAGTGATTTTTTGTCTTCACTTATAAAGTTTTAATGAAATCTCGCAAAAAAACTCAATTTCTAACTCAAAGGCAAAAACAACACAATTTTCGATCCAACTTAATGATTTTTTGCTTAATTTTTAACATAACCTTGTAAAAAAACTATGTTTTATTTAATTAAAACAACACTATTTTTGACCAAATTTGAGAATTTGTCGCCTTACTTTTGAAAAGATATAATTTCGTTTTTGCTATTTAAGACTAAGGTTGAGATTTTTCGGTATATTTTTGGTAAGGTTTTTCAACCAGGCAGTTTTAACCTAAAGACTTACTAAAACTACTGAAAAACCAAATGTATTTTTTTGTAGACTTTACTTATTGAATTTTCGACCCATTTTAACAGGATCTCAAAAAAACACTACTTGAAAAATATGCGTTAATGTCCGAAAAAAGAAAAAGTAACATTAATTTTGACTAAGTTTCATGTTTTTCGGCTTATTTATCGTCGACAGAGTTTTGTAAAGTGATGCTTTTGTTAAAAGAAATCTTTAAATTCTCAACCACAATTAGTAATGTTTAAAACCGTTTCAGTAAAATGTAAGAAAATATTTATTAGTACTTCTGATCAATACGAACTAAACCAAAAGTAACGCACAAAAACAAAAAAAATCATTTGGTTTTGAATTGTGGCGTCATTACTTAATTTTTTACAACCGACATTTCTGTTCGCTGTTTTAGATAATACACAAAAAAAATAAAATTAAAAATTTAAAAAGATAACTTAATAAAATAAAAAAATATGGAAAATTTAATATAATGTTTTTATATTTTTGACTTATTTTTATGCAGAACTTTTTTTAAGTGTTTCATTAAATCCAAAAAATATAAAAACAAGTACCATTTCTGAAATTAGGCAAGAACGAAAGAATGAAATTTTTTATGTAAAATTCTCAGTAAATTTTAATAAATAATAATTTTATTACTTTTTTTATATTTATTTATTTTTATTTATTTTTGGTTCAGTTTGTATAAACATTATCATTAAATTCTAATTCGCTATTAAATTGTGCTTTCGCTAAATGGCAATTTAATTCAAAATTGTTTAGTTAATAATTAATTACTTATTAGTAAAATAAAAATTCTAGTAAAATTAAGTTATGGGTATTTGAATTTGTCCAAACTTTACCTTAAAATTTTTGGGTTTATTATTTTTTTTCTAATTTTAAACAAACCGAAGAATATATAGATATAGGCTTATGATTAAAAGGGTTACCGATTTTTTAAGTGACAAGTGCAAATCCAGAAATTTTTAAAAAATCTTAAATATCTCAAAAACGGTTAAACTTAAGTATAGAGAAAAACTTCTTTAAAATCGCTAAGTTAATCAAAACGCGCTGTGAAAAATATAAAATAATAATAATAATAATAATAATAATAATAATAATAATAATAATAATAATAATAATAATAATAATAATAATAATAATAATAATAATAATAATAATAAAAATAATAATAATAATAATAATAATAATAATAATAATAAGACTTCTAATTTTTATTTATTTTTAAATAAATTTTTTAATTCTAATTCACTATTAAATTGTGCGTTCTTTAATTAGCAATTTAATCCAAAATAGTTTAGTAAGTAATAATTAATTCGTAGTGCCCATTTAAACTGAGTTCTATTTAAAATGTTAGTACAATTAATTTCCTAACAATTGTAAAGTTACGTTAAAAATGTCAGTTTGAAATTTAACGAAATTATAAAAAAATCCTGCTAGACGGTAATCTAGCGAAGCTTGCATACAAATGACTGAATTAAAAATTATTATTCCAGCAGTGCGTATTCGATTCTTGTCTCACGCGTGTTACACCTTTTTTGTACATACAATCTACAAAGCCAAACAATGCAATCAGCGGGTCAATGTCGTAATATTTTCCTCGCTCTCAAATTTATTTATAATTATAATCAATGTTAAAGCCTTTAATTTAGTATATAAACCTGAAAAATGGTTTCGATTGCATCAGTCCAACATGAAATTCGTTATTATTTGTGCAGTGATTGCAGGGGTGGCTGCTAGGCCACAACAACCGATTTATAGCTCACGTTACGCCACTGTGTACTACCAAGGGAGCGTTTCAGATAAACAAGTCCCACAATATGAAGAGTCAACTGAAACTTTTCAAACCACCACACAAATTAAAGATCGACAAAATGATGCGGTTAAAGATAAATTGTCTGAAGCTGTTGAGGTGGAGGGCTTGAAAGAGGAAGCGGTTTATTATATTTATCATCCCGGAGGTCCTCTTCAAAGGGTTGTTTATTTGGCGAGGGACGATCCACAAAACATGGCATACACTGCACAGTTTAAGTATGAAAATGTCGAGCCTATCAAGGAACCAATTTATACCTACGATCCTCAAACATTTGTCTTGCAACAGTTGCAACGTTAATTGTATAACATTGTTTATTTTCAATAAAATTACCTGTTAAAATAAATCGCAAAGTTACTTAAACGTGATTATAAAGTTTAAAAGACGTTGTACAATGCTTGGAATAATGTGATACAAGATTTTCAGAGATCGATTCCCTCGTTTCTTCGTTGAGAACACCCACTTCGAACCTTTTCAACAGTTATTTTTATCTTCTATTGTTATCTTGAAGTTTCGACACGGCTTCTACATAAATCTTCTTATCTGGTTTTAAGAAAATTTGGCATTACGTTTCTAACAATAATATTCTTTTCTACATACCTACTAAGTTAATCGTCGTTTAAGCAATACTTATACTTAATGTCGTTAAATTACACTAGTTTACAACGGTTTTTACCAATAGATGAAACCTTTATGTATCGGTACTCTGAGTCTGATACTGAAGTCAAAGCACTTTCTTCATAAGACTTTAAATCTTGAAATAACACCTAAATTTTGTCGTTTACGAAATATTTAGGGTTTTTGATAACAATGATAACAAACACCAATTTTTTTAAGTTAAGTTTGTAGAATTTTAAATATTCATAACTAATTTTTTTCAAATAATATGCCACAAGTTTCATTAAATTAAATTAAATTTAGAAAAAAAATTAATTTAATTTAAAAATTCAATTTAATTTAAAAATTAAAAAAATTAAATAGAGAAATTAATTCTACATCCATCTGTCTTAATATTCCCTATACTTATGTTCAATAGTTTTCAAGTTACAATAACTTTTTGTTGGGATTGAGAAATTTATTAGTCATAGGTCATACGTTACCATGGAAACGACAAAAAAATATGAGAAATTAGAGTTTTTCAAACCAACATTTAATGAATTTATTTTGTTTTTACGGGACGAACAATACAATTTGGAGGTTTGTTTAATCAGTAATGTTTTTCTGGTAAACTATGCAAAAAAGCTGTGGTTAGTAAAAATTTTTCTACAATGTCAAAAAAAACAACATAACTTGAAAATTAACAGATAGGTACAGGGAATGCTAATACAGATTGATGCAGAAAAAAGTTTCTACTATCTAGTAAAATAAAAATTGGGACATCCCATTAAAAAAAATTAAGATATGGGAACTTGAAGTTGTTCCTAAAAGTTAACTCTAAAATTTTTGGTTTTATTAACTTCTTTTCCAGTTCTGAACACATTGGAGAACAGATATAGATTTTCTCTTTTAATTCTCCAAATACGATTTCGAAATCTCTAAAACTAAGAGTGTTACCCATTTTTTAAGTGACAGGTGCACATTTAACAATTCTTTAAAAATCCTAAATATTTCGAAAACGGTTAACCAAAACTCCTTAAAAATAAGTAAGCTAATCAAAAAACGCGGTGAAAAACATTAATAACAATAATAATAATAATTCTAATCTATTTATCTGAATCACTAACTAGCTAAACACGTAATTTTTCGAGGTGAACAAACTAAAGAAGACTAACCAATTTTTTAAAATTTTTTAATCGAGTTCGTATTGGAATATGTATATGGCATTTTACAGGCGCAGGCATCGTAAAATTATGTGAAACACCCTGTATATCTGTCAGTGCAGGTGATTTATTTTTGAATTTATGTATTTCTACAACCGTGTACAATATAAATAAACATGAAAGAGGCAGTGCTAGGTACAGCTTGAAAATTAAGTTTTTCATTTAATATAAAAAAGTCGATAGCGACTTCACGTATAACCGGAAGTACCGCCATGTTAAAAATATTTTTGTTGAGCAGAACTTAACGAATTATGGCTGAGTACCAATTTTCAGAGGAATGTCTAAATTATGTACATACAAGGTGCTGCATTTGGATGTCCGAATAGGATATCTTCGAAACTAAGAGTATTAGCAAAAAACAAGTGGCACACTCTTAGGCCCGTTTTTTGAGAAAATTATTTTAACCAAAACTGCATCTTGCTATCGTCTTTTGTTTTTTTTACCTTTCGTTTAACTGTAATAACATAAAGTTTTAATTTTGAAAATAGGAATCATAGACGGTTGTGACATTTTAGAAAAGCTTATTTTTTCTGATTTGATATGTCTATTTGTGTAATACAATATTTTTAAATATTAAAAAAACAACATTATGCTTTTTCTTTATAGTGGGCCATGAGAAACTGGATTTTTATTTAAAACTATAAAAAATATATTTCTCAACAAATATTTATAACTTAATAATTTTTTAAACACTAATTAATTTAAACACAGCATAATAAATCATTATTAGATCAAATTTTTGCGATTAATAAAAATTATTTGTTTTTAGATTTAAAATGGCAAGCTTACATTATCATTCCATTTTCTTATTAAACATGCAATGTCGGAAAAAGAATTTTCTTATTAATTGTATCATTGCCTGTCAATAAACTTTTATTTTACAAAAAAATGTCAATCCAAACACCAAAATCAAATTCCATCTGCGGTAAAAAAATACACAACATTATCAACGTCACCTCCACTGCGCTTTACTAAATCATAAAAAAGTGTCATCAAATGGTAGTGACACATGGTTTTCAATTTTCTGCACATTTTTTATGTAATTAAAATCTGCTACGATTGTGTATTTGAAAATATATAATTTCCTATTTTTTACTTTAATATTCGTTTCCAAAATTTCTAGAATATTCACACCTTTTATGTGAAATAATTTTTTCATGGCCAACTACTTTCAAATGTTTTAAATATATTTTTTATAGATATATAAAAATATCAAACCGTATTTATATAGTTTTCAGTTCTGACAAAAAAAAGCTTTTCGTAAATGTCATAGCCAACTATGATTCCTATTTAAAAAATACAACTTTATGTTATTACAGCTAAACGAATGATTAAAAAAACCACTGGTAACATTATTAAACTCTGTAAAAAAGTGCCTGCACATTTTCTTTGTTTCAGATGTGTATCTTTTATAATAAGGAAGATATGAATTTTTTAAAATTTTGTTAAAATTTTAACTTTTGTTTATAAGTCGAAAACAAAAGACGATAGTGGAATGCAGTTTTGACCAAAATTATTTTTTCAAAAAACGGACCCAAAAATGTGTCACTCGTTTTTCTCTAGACCTCTTAGTTTCGGAGATCTCCTATTAGGACATCCAAAATGCAGCACCCTTTACATTAGCGAGCAAAAATTTCAGGCACTTTTGTCATTTCCTTGTCAAAAAGGATAGGGAAATTACACATGTTTATGTCAGCGAGATATCAAAAGTGCCCAAAATTTTTTGCTCGCCACTGTAAAATGCCTTGAGAAATCTGGTGGTTCCAGAAATTTTGTTTTTTTTTTCTAATTTCCCAATCAAACCAAAATTAAGAAAAAAACTTACAAACAATTATTTACTTTACAATAATTTTTCCTCCGTTTTATTAAAAAAAAGGGGAGATTTAGAGTAACTAATTGTGATAATTAAAATAAAATGTCAACTTTTGATTATAAGTCAAAACCAAAAGATGATAGCGGAATGTGGTTTTGACCAAAATTATTTTCGGACTTTACCTCTCAGTTTCGGAGCGTCCCTATTCGGACATCCAAAATGTAGCACCCTGTACATGAAAATTCTCATTTTTAGCTTCGCCATAATTTTCGGACCAAAACAAAAACAATTACGTTGGACTTTTATCTTGGTTCAATTAAATGCCGCATCCCTAATTTATCAACAACTCCGAGAGCTCGTCGATAATTCAATCAGTTTACTGCAATTAAAACGAGATGGGCAACAAATCTACGAGCGGAGTAAAATTCTTGCTTGTGCCGCATTTGTAAGGGGGCGAAACAAGTGTAGCATAATCGGAAATGCAAGAGAGGGCGAAAATTATTACGAAGGCAAGGAAGGGACGATTACAGGTGACAAAAACGGAAGAAAGAACGAAATTCCATTTCACGAATATGAGATTATTTTTGAGGAAATGGAGTGCGAAATTGATTTAGTAACATACCGATGAGCCCAATTTTGATTTATTACCAAAGTCCTTTAAAATGTTCAATTCTCGCAAAGTCTGAAAAAGTGGAGAAAATAAAATAATGCATATCTTTAAAACCGCGCGAAAAATCGATAATGCAACTCGGATACAAACCTGCTGTGTTATGCTCTTACAATATTTTCAGATTAGATTTCAGATTGTACGTGAATAAAATGTGCAATATGGGAAGAATTTATAATTTTTATGCTCGACAGGTCACGAACATGTTTCACTTTGGGGATAATTGCAAAAGCAGAAAAGCTGAGATAAAGTACAGAGCAGGGAGTTGCTCTATTATACCTATGTCTATTGTTCTAAACCGCTATTAATATTAAACAAACATATCAATTGTGATCCTCTAACAAAACAATTTAATTTATTCATCAAGCTTAAAAAGCAAGCACTGAAACGATGCAATTTGTTACACTCACCAGGGGGCTATTTAATATTAATATTTGCGCAGTTACTCCAAATAAGTCATAAAAAGCTGATACATTTATAACGTACAGACATATTTTATTGACACAAAGCCTCATTTCAATTTTTATTAAATGTTTTTCGCTAAAAATAAATTCAAATTGCCGGTGTGTGGTGTACAAGATATCGATCAAAATTATTTATTACACAAATACTTTTTTGTACAAACATTTTTAAGTTAACAAAAAATATTATTATTATTATTATTATTATTATTATTATTATTAGCAAAATTACACTTACAGTTTTTATCTCTGAATTTAGAATATTATGCGTTGTTATTAGATTTTCAGATCGAATTCTTTCAGTTTTGAATTTAGTTTTGTTTTTTTTTATTTGAGTTTATTTGTACTTATTTCAATTAATTGTAGTTTTTGTACTTTCGCACTTTTTAAAAAATGACATCAAAGTTATACTGAGTCGTTCTAACCAGAATCTAACAATTTGTTCTGTTTTGTTGAAGACTAAATGTTACTAAACGCGTGTTTTTGTGAAATAATTCACTGAAATGCGAATTGATTTATAAAATTAAATGAGAGAAAACAAAAATATAATAGTACGATACATAAACCACTAAAAAATAATGTTATTATTCACTTTAAAATCACTATACAAGGTGAGTCTACTAAAAGTATAATTTTACTGATTTTTTCAGTAGAAAACTTTTAACCTACAATTCATACACTTCACTAATTTATTGGTTTCTTGAGCCCAACATGTATTCGCTGTGATCTATTACTTATAGTATTTAATTACACAACTGTTTGATAACACTTTGCAATCAAAATTTAAATCTTTTTTACTTTTTATCTACTTTCAAATTACAACAATAAACACTTTATACCACGAAAAACCGCAGAACCAAAGTCAAAGCTAGTATTTACCACCACATACTTTTAAAGTGATTTTTTCTAATTTAAGTAATTAACACTATACACACAAAATTTTTAAACAATTCATTAAATGTCAATTAAAAATGGAAAAGGAAATGGAATTTTTTTTTACTGTTTTCAAAATTAAGGGTAACTCAGGGTTTTGTAATCGATCTATGACTTTTTTCTTTCATGAAATTTTACCATGCCGTATTTATTATGCGATAAATCGACTTAAAGTTTACAAACTGAAAATATTTGTATTATACACAGGGTGTTGTATACAGGGTGGTGAACCAAAGTTATATTTTTTTAAAAACATAATATATATTTTTGCATAATTAGATTCTTCGCAAAAATATAATGTGACTTTATATAAACTATTATGTGTCTATCTTTTTTTGTTTCAAAATTATTCAACTTTTTGTTATAAAAAAAATAACATTAAAAAAATCACTGCAAAGTTGCTTATAGATATTTATATAATATATAAATATTTACATAATTTATATAATAGTTGATAAAAAGTTACACAATTTTTTTATGTAAAATCTAACTATGAAAAAATATATAGGGTGTTCCACTTAATAACAATAAAACTTCGGGTAGTACACAACACTTTTTGTATAATAAAAATATTTTCAGTTTGTGGACTTTAAGTCCATCTATCGGATAATAAATACGGCATGGTAAAATTTCTTGTAACAAAAAAGTTATAGACTGATTACATACTCTTGGGGCACCCTGTAGTTCAAAAGTCTCACCAGATGACTTTTATTTCTGAATAGTTTTGTTTCCAAATTAAATATTAAATACTTAACCATGTGATCTAAATAAATTTTTTTTTTCATATTTTTTACTCTTTTTTTCTAAAACAACCAACTTTGCACGTTTTCAAATGACACAAGAAACAACATTTTTTTTTTGCATCAACATGAATTAATTATTTTTAGTTATAAGAAATTGTAAGAAAATTCTATAAATTGTATACACACAGAAAAAAACAAAACATTTAACAACAAACGTTGAAATCTATAGAATTTTTAATTTTTGATATACAGGCTGACTCAGGGGTGTGTAATGGGTCTATAACTTTTTTGCTATTTAAAATATTGCCATGCCGTTTTTATTATACGATTGATCGACCTAAAGTACCTAAACTAAAAATATTTTTATTATACACAGACACAGGGTGTTGTATACAGGATGCTTAATCAAAGTTATATTGTTTTAAATTGAACATCCTATATAGTTTTGCATAATTATATTTTACATAAAAAAAGTGTAACTTTGTATGAATTAATATATCATCTCTTTTCGTTTCGGAATTATTCAACTTTTCGTTATAAAGAAGACCAATTTTTAAAAAATCACTACAAAGTCGCTGATGATTATTTTCCAGAAAATTTGCAACAGAAAAACTCAGAATACTTTGCAGTTTTAGCTAAATAGTCGACTTTAACTTAAAAAATGCAGATAATGTACAGGGTATATAGCACAGGATATGCCAAAACGAAAAAATTTAAATAACTCATTTTTTTCAAATGGAACACCATGTATTTTTTATGTAGTGTTTTGCATAAGCTTTATAATGGTATAGAGTTTGCATAGCATATTTAAAACATCTTTCGAGGTCTTCCAAAAAAAATTATTACAAAAAAATTTGTTATCTTAGACTCTGATAAGTCAAATGGTAATTTATTTTTTGACATGTACTAATGTGATTAATTACATTAGTAATTTAGTTAATACTTGATACATAAATGAATTTTTTTTATCAAGAATTAATAATAAAATGAATAAAAAAAGAGAAAAAACTTTTGAACATTTTAAGAAATATTTCAAATTTGCTATAGAAACCGCATATCTTTAGAGAGCTTATGAAAAATGCTACCAATACATGAAAAAAGTACATGGTGTTTTATTTGAAAAAAAGTTATTGAACTTTTTTGACACACCCTGTAGATTACCTGCGTGTTTTAAGTAAAATTCGACTATTGCTAGAACTACAAGAACTACAGAATACTTTTGAGTTTTTCTGTTGCAGATTTATCTGGAAATATTTATAGGCAACTTTGCAGTGATTTTTCAACAATTAGACTTTTTTATTACGAAAAGTAGAATAATTCTGAAACGAAAAGAGATAGACCCATAATAGTTTATATAAAGTTACATTGTTTTTTATGCACAGAATCTAATTATGGAAAAATATAAAGTGTGTTCTATTTAAAAAAATGTAACTTTGGTTCACTACCCTGTATACAGCATCCTGTGTAGAATAATAATTTTTAGGTTGTGGACTTTAAGTTGTTTTAAGTAACAAGCAGTTATAAACCGATTACGCACCCCTGGGTTACCCTGTATACTAAAATATACTTTTAGTAGACCCAGCCTGTACACCAGAATCTCTAGTAACAATTCTAGCTAAAACCAAAAATCTAATTTTGACCATCAATCAGCAAATACATCCTATATAACAATTTTCTAAGACGATTTGGTTGTTAGCTTTTAACCAAATTTTTCCAAAATAAAGAAATAATAATAATCGATGATAACTAGTTAAATAAAAATGTTTGTTTTTGTCTGTTTCAGCCGATGAAGCACTAAAAATTACATTCAAACTCAGGCACTGAAACACCATGTATTGGCAAATATTTTAATGTAATCAACCACTGTGTTGAATGAGCGATTAAGATCACTTCACTAAATGCATCACAGTTTAATTAGCATCAAATGCAAGAGCAGGTAAAGGTGTTCTAATCAATTCCATTCATCGATCGATCCGAATACCAGTTCAGCTCAAATTTCAATAATCTTGAAATTAATTTCAAACTTTCCCAGATGACGAGAATTCATCATACGAAGTTTTTAATTTTGAAAGTTTTCCATTCATGCTTTCACTAACGACTTCTGTTAATTCATTCTTGTTTAAACTTAACTTTATAGAATATGCGTTTAAAAAACCATTTCCTTTTAGTATAATCCTCTCTTACATAACAATTTCAATAGAGTAATGCTCAGTATAGCGTCGAATTTTAATGAGGATAAAACTGTAAGTAATTAGAAGAGGACTAAGTGAAACGTGGGCTTTTTAACACCCATCTGTGCAAATTATGCCATTTTGAAAGCACGTGCTAAAGCTCCTATTCTCAGCTACTTAACTAATTTGTTTACAAGCTAAGAACACTTTGCGATGGAAATTTTCAATGAATCAGAGCTTCGCTTGCAATAAATCAAACGATGTTAAGCTTCTTCTCAGCATTTGAATCACTTTTCGATTAAGCTCAAGTCTAAACGAGTGACATAATTTAATTGCTGGCAGCTTAATTCACGTAATGGTTTCTTGACAAGGGTAGTATAGGTAGTCCTGCTTGCAAATGCACTGCTGCATTTACCGTCATTCAGGAGAGTGCCGACCCACAAGGGAATTTCCTGCAAGCAAGTATTCCTCCAAGCATATAACTCCACGTAACAAAGAACTCGAGTGGATTGCGCTATTCATGTCCTATCTCTTGTAAATATTTTAAGGACGGGGTAAAAGACGCAGCCTCTTTTCCTGGCACCTACAGTTTGATTTCTTTTGATGTGATGATTTACGACATATTATCTCTTTATCATACTACATCTTATCAGAGATAAGTTATTTATACGTGGTCAGTCTAATAAAAGTATACAGGGCTGTTCCGTCTAAATACCACATTAGTAGTATTCTAATAACGATAGTTATCTAAAAATTTTTATACAACCATAATCTCTTAGGTCTTGCGCAATGAAAATATTTTCAAGATGGCGACACTTTCGGTTATACCGGAAGTTGCTATCAACTAACGTATTTTGAATGGAAAGCTATATTTTTAATGCGTTTTTGGATTATTAGAGTTATTTTAATGTCGTTTTTGTAAGCTTTTTATGTACCTAAATTTAGCCGTTTAGGAAATATTTAGGGTTTTAATTTTTTTTAGGATTTGCTCCTTCCAGTTTAAAAATTAATTACTTTGCCATTTTTAAAAATTTGAAATTTTGTTTAGCTCATTTGAAAAAAAAAGGCTACATCTTTCTTGTGGTGTTTTTAAATTTCTAAAAAAGAATAACAAACTCCAATTTTTTAAAGTTACGTTTGCAGTCATTTTTTTCAAAGAAATGCCACACGGTTTATTTTATTAAATCGTAGAGAATTTAATACTTCATTGATTTGTATTAGCATTCCCTGTATTTATGTTTAATAGTTTTCAAGTTACATTAACTTTTTGTTGGGATTAAAAAATTCATTAGCCATAGGCCTTTTCTTATAGGATGCCATAGAAACGAATGGAAACGAAAGAAAAAATGTGAGAAATTAAAGTTTTTTAAATCAAAATTCAATGAATTTATTTTGTTTTCAGAGGACGAATAACATAATTTTGAACAAAATTTGTCGTTTGTTTAATCAGAAATGTTTCTATGGCAAACTATGCAAAAATAGCTGTGGATATAAAAAGTTTTATGCAATGTTAAGAAAACAAATATAATTTGAAAATTATCACAGGTAGGTATAGGAAATGCTAACGCACATCGAAGCAGAGAAAAATTTTTTTTCATCTACTAGAATAAAAATTGGGACATCCCATTTGAAAAAAATAAGTTATAGGTACTTGTCCAAACATAACCATTAATTTTTTAGGTTTATTAACTTTTTTTCAATTTTGAACACACTGAAAGCTTTTTCTTTTGATTGTCCAAATATGATTTTAAAATCTCTAAAACTAAGAGAGTTACTGATTTTTTAAGAGACAGGTGCAAATCCAAAAATTTTCAAAAAATCTTAAATATCTCGAAAACGGTTAAACTGAGGTATAGGAAAAGCTGATAAGAACTGCCTTAAAATAACTCAACTTATCTAAAAACGCAGTGAAAAACATGGAATTCGAGTTCAAATAAGAAAGATGATAACGACTTCCGATATAACCGGAAGTGCTGCCATTTTGAAAATGTTTTCGTTGAGCAGAACTCAACCAATTATGGCTGAGTACCAACTTTCAAATAGACGGAATTTATAAAAAATTTAAATCTTAATGAAATAATTCAGTAAAGTTTAAATTTTTTTTTCATTTTTTTTTTTCAATAAACTCCAACGTCTAAAAAAATGTAGCTTAAAATGAATACATTTAAATAAACGGAGATTAACTAAATTACAACTAAATATTTTAGTCAATTTTGAAAACCGGAAATGATAGAAAAATCAGTTTCTACTATAAAAAATGAGTCAATAATTAAAGACCTGAAAGAAAAAAATATAATTTTATGATTTTTAGGTGTTTTGACAAGTTTTGTAAAATAAATCAATTTCTATCGAAAGAAGGTATTTCGATCTAATTCGGTGATTTTGCGTTCAATTTTAGGTAAAGTTTTCGAAAAAAACCTTAGTTTTTACATTAGCAAGAGTCAAAGAAGGTTTAAATCACACCCATTTTAGCATAAGTTAGTGATTTTTCGGACTGTTCTCAACAAAATTTTAGTAAACATTTTTGGGCTTAAAAAATTGACTCCAAAAAAGGTAAGAAAATCAGATCATGTTGGATAAATTGATGATTTTTTTCGTTTTCTTCTAGCAAACTCAGAAAAAAACAATTTTAGTTCAAAAACTTGTGTAAATGCTCAACAAATGCTGAAATAACATTACTTTAGACTCAATTTTATTAAGACGGATTTTTGAACTCTTGCGTTTGGGAGATAAGAGCATTTGAAAATAGCCAATCACAAAGGGCCTTGCTCTGGAGGACTTGGGGAACAAAACACGTTGCTAGGAAAACAAAAAATAGGTAGAACGAACAATAAAAGTGGGCACTTGAATTATTTTTCATTCCTTAGTAACGCATTTTTTGCATACACAACACCTAGGAGAGAGATTCTGGGATTGGTCAGTTTGAGACCTCGGTAATCTCGCGGACGAAGAATTAAAAACAACTTTGTTGGATTTTTGCTATTTCTGTTGCTGTTACCACTAGCATATTTCCGGTAGTGAGTCAGTTCTGATACAGCCTGTATTTATAAAACAATTTAAGTTTGCAAATGGCTGTATTTAAAAATTGGTGGATGCGCCGGGTTAGTGTCTTGAAAACTGATGTGCAAGTAGATGATACCAGATGGCTCTGTAAATAAGATATCACTATTACATACTTTTCTTTTATTTAATATTAATTATTTTAATCATTAATAGTTTTAAGTGACTGCACAAGAAAAATAAATTTCTTATTCGATTCTAAAACTAATGATGTTTAAATCTTGCTTGAGCATTAAAATTAAATGGATCCATCGTTTAATTTTTTTCAATTTTTTGTGGAATTATTAACCCCCAAAGTTGCTCCAAAAATACAAATTATAATTTTTTTCTCTAATAATACTTATCCAATTTTTATAAAATTTTGTATAGAGACGTTATTTTAAACACTCATTTAACAGTAAAAATTGTAAGCTTTTAGGACATTGTTGAATAAGGCTACCAGAGCCCTCTTGACATAAATTGTTACATAACTTTGTAGTTCAAATTTATTTAGCTTTGGTGCTACTAGAATTTTCAAGGCTATTCTATTTAGAAACTTTTTTGTCTTTTGTAATTTTTTTGTAAAATGTACCATTTTCGAGTAGAATAATAAAATGTGAAAAGATGCAGTTAATGTCAGCAGAGTCAAAGTGTTTTTAAATACAGCGGCTTTGTCAAATCTCGTTTCACACTTTTTGCATTATGGTTGCTTACTCTACAAGCCAGGAACTTGAAAACAAAATTTGACAATAAAATTTTCACTTTTGACAGGTTTGAATCAAAGCCGTATACCAAATTTTATAAAAATTGGATAAGTATTATTAGAAATGGAAATTATAATGTGTATGTTTGGAGCAATTTTGAGGGTTAATATTTTCACAAAAAATTTTTTTGGAAAAAATACAGGTTCATATAATTTCAATGCTTAATCCATGGTTAAAATATATGTACTACCTTGCGGGATACCCTGTATAGTCACCAAAAAAAAAAATAAATAAATAAAAATAAAATTAGATACGACGATAATTTTGAAGCTAGCACAATTTTTTTTATAAATTGTTTAGAAAAGACATCGGGTGGAATAATAAAAGGTTTCTTAATGCGAAATAAAATGGCAATAATTACGGAATGTTCCATATTTGTCAATAAAAAAACATTATTTCAAATTAGCAAGTGGCTAGGCAATAAAAAAATATTTTTTTTGAATTTTAAATTTTTTTAAATGAAATAAATTTGATTACGTTTAGAAGGTAACTAACGTGGTGTATTTCTGTAGTTTTCTTAGATACAAGCCAAAATACTTATTACCTTTATTATTTAATACTGCATTTTATTTATAAATATCTTAGATTTTTTAACTATTGTAGTTTAAAGAAGAATATTTTTTTTAATTTAGCAGTTGTTAAATTTTCACCTAAAGGTGTTTTTGTTTCTCAGGCTTCTCTTCAATAGACTTTAAATCTTGATAAAAACTTTTATCAGTTCATCACTTAAACTTCTCAGGTTTTGTTTGGATAATTTAGACACAAACAGAAAAAATTTACCTGATAATATTTTAAAGCAAACTAAATATGTATCAAGTAGTTAGTCACATCAATAATGAATGCCAAAGAAATCACAAAAAATATTGATTAAAAATTTTTGAAAAATTAAAAATGACACCGATTATTTCTCTTTTTTGTACTGGTTAGTGACAGTTTCTCTTATTGTAACCGGCCGTAGTCGGGTAACATATTTTTATCCCAAAAACTTCGGTATACCTTTTCTCATAAGACTTTAAATCTTGATGAAAACGTTATCATTTTGATTGCTTAAGTTTCCTAAGTTTTAGTAGAATAATTTTACCACAAAAAAGTTGTTTTATTTTATTTTAAAGCAAATAAAATATTTAACAATAAGTTTATCACAGAAACAATTAAACTTTTATTGAATATATAAAAAAAACTAGACGGGATAAACAAATATGACATATATTTTACTTAACAGTAAGCATAAAACAAAATCAATATAAATTATCTTTTGGTAAAAGAATTTTTTTTAATTTGTGTTTAATTTGTGACCTGACCTGACCTGACCTAATCTGACCACATGGCTTTGCATTTATTATCTGATTTGGGGATAAAACGGACATTGGCGTATTTTTTGCATTATTGATATAGACATAAAAAAATAATAGCAAACCTTGAATTCGGTGCGACTATTAGTTTTTAAGATAAAATGAAGAATACTTTTGGCACATTCACTCAGTATACATTTCGGTCGAATCTAAAACGACTTTCGTGCGTTGCTGCCAACAATTCAATAAAATAAGTGACCGGAACACACTAAATCCCAGAGAATAGCACATGAATCAAGAAACGTGTTAGTCTATTGTAATCTAACGGTTAGTTTAGTTCCACTTGTCCAAATTTACTTTAGAAACTAACCAATTACAACAGTGGTCGAAATACCAGAGATCCGTCACATCAAACCGAATAAGTTTGCTTCAGTTTAGACAAATTTCACAAACTCGCCTGAATTGCTAAGTTTGTTCTGTGTTTCAAGTATTTTGTACGTATTGTTAGTTTAAACTAAGATTTAATATAGATAGCCAATTTGAAATACCACACTCTTAAATTAATTAAATTTGAATTGATTCCATTTTGATTAAAAATATTTTCTGACAAAAATTGACTAATTTTCAGATTTAATTCATAAACTATTTTTGTTACTTTTCTGTTTCCTAATTCAAAATTTCAAGTTAAAAATATTGTGTTACCAAATGAATAGAAAATAAAAAATAAAAAAGTGGAAGTTGTAAAATGTAATACTACGTTATAATTTGTATGAATTAAATCGTAACATTTTCTGGAACAAACTGTTTTGCTCTACGACTTTTAGTTTTCCAGTTATTTTTTTTTAAGTTTTGATTTTGTTCCCATGTCTTTTAAAAACTGTAAATCGCAGAACAATGATATTTAAAAAAATGCATTAAATACAGAGCCCACCAACGGTTATAAACATAATAAGGTTACGTTTAATGGTTTCCGCGTTATTGCCCGATGAATATTAAAATTATTTGAAAAAGTTGAACCCTATATAAAATAATCTGGGGAATCGACTGACATCGAAAAAATCGTCAAATTCTCAATACTTTTTGCGTTAGATTTTTTTTCAACTTGTGCTATGTATACGATTTAAAATAAATTTGATAGGTTTAAATCAATTGGTTTTGTATTTATTGCACGATGAATGTCAAAAACGTTGAAATATTTACACACCTACTTTTCAAACGTCCATCATGTAGAATATTCTGAAAAATGCTTTTATTTGCACTTTTCTCAAAAACTATTGTTCGAACTGATCGGAAGACAATGTGAGAAAAATAGATTATCAAAAGGGCTTTTTAATGAAAACAAAATTACTTAGTAGAGTTACAGTTGACAATGCAAGAATAATCACTCGATAATCTTTTCAGGTACCGGAAATCGACCAAAAATTTAAAATTAAACATCTCAAAATCGAATAAGTTGACTTTTTTTGCACTTATTAGGGCTGTAACTGTTCTAACGACATATAAAATATTTTTTTAAATTTTTTGAAGGTAAGTGCAATCTCAGAAACAGAAATTTTAATATTCTGACTGCGTAAATGAGTTATTTTAGTTTCTTTTAAGCTTTTTTACTTCTTAATAAATCTACATCCAGGGTGATTCTTTTAGGGCCTACATTATAAACTTTTTAACTTCTAATATAACTAGAGCTTTACAATTTTGTATACGATTCAAATCGACTATTTTCAACTAAATTATTTTCAAAATGGTTAAGCTTCCGGAGCTACAAAAAATTGACGCTAATTTTAAAATTTTAAATAGTTACTAGAAATTTGCTCATATTGTTGGTATTTATCGGTCATAGTTTTTGACGTATGTCAATTTTTTGTTAAAACTTTCATTTGTGAGGGTTTATCTAGGATATCACAGTGAATATTTTTTTTTGCATTTAATAACTGAAGACTTGAAGAGTCTTTTTAAATTTTCAAAATTATCAACTGTCAAAAAACGGCTATAATTAAGTTTTTTCAAATAAAATTTTACTTTTACTTTGTAATTTTCATAAGTAATTAAGTAGACCTTGCAAAATGGTCAACAAATGTCAAACTTCATTAATATTTTATTTAGTTTTTAGTTAGTTTATTATTGAATAAACAGCAAAACAATAATATTTAATTACGTTTTATTATAACTTAGTGAATTATGTAAAGTAACTTAGTCAAGTTTAGCGTTGACTTTTCAAGTTATTGGATAAAAATGTTGAACAAATTGAACATTTTTTTTAATTAATTGCACAATGTTATTGTATTCTTCAAAAGTGAAATTGACTAAAAATAAAAATAATGTACTAAAATATAGTTTTTTCCGATTATGTCAAAAACTGTAAGAGATAGATATAGAAGATGTTAATAATAATCTGTATAAAAATTAATGTTCTTTTAATTTCAATTAAAAAAATAAGGTCAACCCATTTGAAAAAACTGTTTTACAATCATTTTTAATCATCATTTTTAAAAAATCAGAGTAGGCTTGCAATTTGTCAGTTGACAATCTTCAAGAGCTGAGAAAATTTTTCTTTCCTTTGGCTACCAAATCCTAAAAGGATTATTTAAAGCCTACAAGTAAAAATTTGTATAAACAAATTAACATACGTCAAAAACTTTGACAGATAAGTACTAACAACTAAGGTACATGTTACTCAGTTAAAGATCAAATAGAAAAAACTGTAAATTAGTTATTACGGAATTTGTTAAATCTAACCTGAATAGGTATACCTAACAATATCTTGGTGTTGAAATTTTTTCTCGATTTTGTTTAAAAATTGGTGGATGCGCCGGGTAGTTACTTCACATTAAAAATTAATGCAGTGTAATGTATAAAGTTCGGTGCGTATAAAGTCTTTAAATCAACTCTTGCTGTGGAATTTAGATTGACAGATTTTTATTGTCTTTGACAGATTATCGTTTTATTCTGTTGAAGTATTTTTGTGTGTAGTAATTGTAAGAAATAATCATACCTCCAAAATTTCACAGCAAGAGTTGATCTAAATACTTTTTGAAAGCACTTTATAAAAAATGAAATATTTATTGCGGTCAAAGAAAACTGCTTAATTCAGTTTAATTAAGTTTTGTAATGTTTCTGTAAACTTGTGCGCAAAATTTTCATTGAAACACAGGCAGCTAACTGTTAAATCTACCAATTTTTAAACATGCGTTGGACAAAGGCTGTGTTTTAGACAAAAATTTTTAAGTGATTGACGTAACTTTTTGAAAATGCTCATTTTGTAGCACTGTCTAGTTAATATATATATTGTAGCGAAATTCGAAAAACTTTGCAGAAACAGTAATAACTTTCAAGTAATACCTACATGAGCTTGAACAATTATTGCCTAAAGCATTTATCACTCGGTGTCTAAACTTTTCCTAATAAACTATTCCTTGGCACAACTTTCTCAGAATATTACGTCTGGTACCACAACACCTGTATAATCTTTGTCTTAAGTGAATAAACTTTGTTAAAGTAAGTAGGCTTTAACCACAATTTTGTTCAGTTGACTTTAAATTATGTTACAACGTTCGAATGTAAACAACCCTTTTCCAGCAAACAAGGCAACACACTCGATATAACGAATCATTAAGTTAAAAGCCTTTTCTCTTTTTCCAATGCTCTCATCTAAATAAAGCAGCCGCATGTACGTGTATATATTACACAAATGAAGTTTCGTCAGGATTTTGCGCTCGATATCTGAAGAGGTCACGGTTTGAGGTCTCATTATTTCTTGAAAATAATTGAAGGTTTGTTTAACGAGAGAAATGTTTCCATACCGCTCAGAATAACATACGTAACATAACATTACTATTGCTTTTACCAAAAATTCACAAAATGTAATTTATTGATTGAAAGCTTTATAACAATGTTAATAAAAGTGTGTTATTCATGGATTATACGTCAAAAAACAGAAACAATAATTAAAGAAACATAATGTTGGGTCGGAGTTTTATGCCACAGTCATTATTACTGAAATAAATTTAAACGAGACAAATAGTTTGATATACAAATATGTTTTAATATCATAATAATCTACTAAAAGATAAATAGTTTACCAATAATTTATTATTTTTAGACATGTTGTATACATTAATTATATTTATCATATTTAGTTATAAATTTACAAAGTTAATAATTTTGATGTATTGCGCTATTTTATTTTTATGTTCGAATAGACTAAAATTTGATTTTATTTTAAAAACAAAATACAATTATACAATACAATTAGAGTTCTAGAGTTTATGAGAAAACAAGATTTTAATTTTCTCTAGAGTTATTCGTTAAATAATATAAAAAATGTGCAATTTTTTTTAAAATTATTAGAAAAAAAACCGCTGAATATTGTCTGACTTGTAGATTTGAGATATGGTAAAAAATCAGTATTTTTAAACACTTTGTATTTTTTTATATTTTTTGTTTATCGATTTTGCACTCGTATTTTTGTCGATTTTTAAGCTTAGAAATAGGAAGTAATTTGGTACTCTATTAAAGTTACATTATTATTGGAGACTGGATTTTTGTGAGGATAAAAACTTTATTTTGGTGTAAAGAAAGATACTTTTTTCTGTAAAAATTCATATCGACCTAAAAATTTAGCTCAATTTATAGAAATACTCGTACATAGTTAATACGAGACCTGTCAATTGCTTTAGCAAGTGACTGGTCTACAGTTTCTAACTTGTTATGCCATTTACTAAAATTTCAAAGTGAGAAAGTAAATCATTTTTCAAAGTGGCTTGAATAAAATAACGCTTTTGCAAAAGCTTGTGAATCTTCAGAATTAAGGTTGAACTATACTCAGAACGTCCGAAGAGGAGCTATCAAGCAAGCGTGTGAACGCAAAATTTCAAATTTAATTTTTAAGAAAAGTAATAAACAAAATGCTTTATTTACAATTGTATGTTGTTTCTAGATTCAGTCACTACCTCACAGGTCAGTTTGTATCTCATTTTAAGTATTTGTAACCGAATTTAAACGGGTTAAAATGTCGATTTAAATTGTTGTTCTATTAAAAAACTGTAAGTTCAAATTGCTTGAAAAAAATATGGTGATTTTCTTAGGACCTTAGCAACAATATACATAAACTTGAAAAAAAATTGTAAGTGTCATTTAAAAACTAAGAAACTAAAAAGCTGGAATACTAAAAAACTTAAAAACTGGGTGACATGGCTGTGTGATTGAAACACGAAAAAACTATGAGATTGAAAAACCAACATATTAAAAAAAAACATACTAAATTAAAAAAAATGTTTTTTTAAACTATGTATAAAAAAATTGAAATAATATCCCATCGTTTTAGGAGGTTTAAAACCTATTTAAGATACACGACGTTAATTTAGGATTGTAGATAAAATAAAAATGATGTCAAATATTTACATTTTTTACAAAAGTAATGATTTGTTTTGAGTTTTAAAAAAACCCTTAATCATTAATAGAAAAGTAATAATCCAAACGCATCTCATACCTTTGGCTTTCTGTAATCACCAGTTTTCTGGGTTTTTGTCTGTCAAATTTTTATCCATCTTTTCCTAAAATTTGACACTCTAGGCAAAGGTTCAATTAACTAAATTTTATAAAAAAAACAATCAATAACCACAAATCAAGTAAATTCAATTTTTTGAAATTTTTTGGATTTACTAATACTCTTTTAAACATAATGTGTCACAAACAAAGAAAAATTGTAAAATATTATATCAAATTATTATTGTGTTTTATAAAACTGAAAACTATATATTTCAAAGCCTGCTAAATGGATTAATTCAAACCAGTTTATTTTGTAGAAGTGCTTTACTGAAAAATATAAACCGAGTTTATAACTTTATTTACATTTAAAAATAACTAAACAAATATTGTATTAGACTTAACTTGTTTTAAAACAAAAGTTTCCTGCTTCCATTTATCAAACTCTTAAAAAGAAAGGAAATTGAACGTCTCATTAAATGGAATACTACTTAAACATAACTTTCATCTAGTCTACCTTGGTGTCTCTCTTGACTGTTCGCTCACCTACAAGTTTCACCTTGAAAAATTAAGACAAAAACTGAAAACAAGAAACAACATTTTATTAAAGTTGGCCGGTTCGACTTGGGGTGCTAATGCTAAAACTCTTCGTGTTACGGCTCTTGCATTAGTATTTTCAACGGCTGAATACTGTAGTGCTGTTTGGATGAACAGTTCACATACAAGCAAAATTGACGCACAATTAAACACTGCTATGCGAGTCATAACTGGCACTTTGAAATCAACCCCCACCGAATGGCTTCCAATATTGTCTAACATTGCTCCACCTGCACTCAGAAGAAAACTTGCAGTCAAGAAACTGTGGAACAAATATAGAAGACATCCCCAAGAGTATCCAATATGGTCTGACCTGATTGTCCCCGAAAATCGATTAAAATCTAGAAAACCTTTTTGGATGGAAACGTTTAACATCGAAAACTTTTTCATCATTAATGAGTGACGCAATATATGGTCTAATATCCAACTATTCATTAAAGATTTAATAGAAGATTCATCAAAAAGGGTACCTGGAATGGATCAACCACGGTGGGTCTGGGTGAAACTAAACAGACTAAGAACTGGCCATGCCAGATGTAAGTCAATGTTGTTTAAATGGAAGGCTACAGAAAATCCGTATTGCCAATGTGGCCAAGTGGGAGAAACAATTCAACATCTTGTTGAAGAATGCCAAATTACAAGTTTTCAAGGAGGCTTCAATGAAATCCATCAACTGTCGCCACAAGCTAAAACTTGGTTATCTACTACAAAAGTTTTGTGATTTCTTCTATATACAATGTACTATTGTCTTTTTTTTCAGTCATACGAATAGTCAAGTCATACGAACTTGAGTGTTCAAAAAACAAGATTATATATATATATATATATATATATATATATATATATATATATATATATATATATAATCTTGTTTTTTGAACACTCAAGTTTTTTTACAATTCAACAATTTTTAATTAATATAAAAAACACTCGTTTTCGTTGACTTTTTCGATTTTTAAATTCAAGTTACTTTAAAATTTTAAATCGGCATTTTTGGTGAAGAATTAACAATAATTTATCTTTTCTAAGCGTTTATTTTGTAAAAACTTAGTAATTGCGAAGTTTTTTTCCCATGTTTTTATTAAAATAAGACAAAAAAATTAACAAATTTGGCCGAAAATAACCAAAAATTTACATTTTCTAGGTATTTATTCAAGAAAACTTAATTATTACGCAAAAATTCTTAATAAGTAAGTAGAATTGTGTCAAAAATACCATTATTTTTGCAAGTTCTGGGGATTTAACACCTTTTTAGACTAATAATTGAGTTTTTCTTTCTGTTTGTATTAAACTTGTTCAAAAATATCACCAAATGTGATAGAAAATGACCAAAAATTTTCTTTTCTAAACGTTTATTTAGCAAAAACCCAATTATTGTACAAGATTTTAAAAAAAGTATTTTAATAAATTACAGAATTATATCAAAAATTACATTATTTTTGCAAGTTCAGAGGATTTAAACATCAAAACTCAAGTTCTTCTCCTTGTTTTTATTAAACTCAAACACAAAAATCACCTTTGGTCGAAAATGTCTAAAAATTTTCTTTTTCTAAGCGTTTTTTTTCAGTAAAAACTATATTTTTGCATAAAGTAAGTCAATAAATTACAGAATTATGTTAAAATTACATTATTGTTATTATTATTTAAACATGTTTTTATCTTAAAATTAATTTTTTTCCGTGCTTTTATTATCATCAAATTTGGTCCAAAATAACCAAAAATTTACTTTTTCTAAATACTTATTCAGCAGAAACTTAATTACTTATACATTGTTACATTGATATACAGGTTGTTGAAAAATAAAAAATTAATAACATTTTTTTTTGGATAAAGCTAGAGACTTTTTTCGTTTTGCAAAAGATTCCTCAACAAATTTGGATACTAACAAATAGACACAAGTTTTAATTTTAACAAAAAATTTTTTTTTGTGTAGTGAATTTTTTTTCTTAAAAGTTTGACATATACATAATCGAAATGAACTGATCATTTTAATATTATTAACACCCAGTAAGTTATTGCAAACTTGACCAAAATGAAGTTTTTCAAAAATTTCCACAAAAACATATTTTTTACTTCCTACAGTAGAAGAATGTATTCTGTAAATTAGTTTCACAAACGTTACTTACAACGCCTGTAAGACACACGAACATTGCTGAAATTTAACACTTTAATTGTGTTGTTCCACTTAATATCTCCGGCTTTTGTAAAAAAAAATATTAATTTTTGAATGTTATATTTAAAGGTCAATAATGAATTTTACTACTCGCTGGGACACTCTGTATAAGATAAAAAAAAGAACTAAGTTGTTGTAGTCGTAAAATTTTGCAGTCTTTCCTCGCGCCAAGAAAACGTTTGATGAGTGTTTTAATTAAACAATAAAAGTACGGGAATAATTCAAGTCGGAAAAAATATCATCCGACGCGAGAGAGTCTGTACGTGAGAGAAGTTTTACGATAGACGGCATGGAAACACGATCTAGACTCAAGGTAAAAGATAGAGTATAAAGGTGAGGGTGCAAGATGAAGCCATAAAACCTGCAATTTGCCGGCCGCGTAATAGAGATTGGGGTGTCGGCAGAGAAGGGAGCCAATGGGGGTGTGTTTAAATGACCGTCGTCTTGTCTAGCCGAGATCAATATTTACGATTTTCGATGTCAAATTCATTAGAACAAAGAAAACGCAGCTCGATATTAACTAAGCAGACAACAAACGAAATTTACTGCAACAGGTTCTTTTTATGGCTCTGTCAGCAGGCATTTTATTCACTCACAATAGTTGTGTTTTTCGCTTCAGATGGCCGCACAGTGTAGGAAAATGAACATTTTTCGGACACTAATTTAACTTTGAAATTATTAAAAATAATATATTGTTTCTACAGCAGGCTCATTTTTTCACAAATATTGTCTGTACAGTGAAGTATTGTTGTATAGTGCCTAAAAAGCAGTGAACATTGTCCTAAAGGTTTAGATGTTAAATAATTTATACTGATTACAAGAAAAAACATTTTACAAAAACAATGCAGAAGTAAATATCAATCGACTTTATTTTTTCTGTGATCAATCAAATTGACACTAAATTCAAAACATAACAAAAATTAATTTGAAACTACAACTTTTCATTTTTTTATTTCTTTATACAACGTTCTCATTTCAAAATTATCCAGTCTTGATAACTTTTGAAATTGAGAAAATACAGCGTGAGTTTGCTAAACATTTATATTTAATTTATTTATTAAACTAATCATTATACAGAAACGAGTGTTTGCTATTAAATACATTATTTTTTCTCTATAGTTTTGAATTTTTTCAAAATTAGTGAAAAAAAGTTTTTTTCATATTTCTATTACGTAAAAAATACTGAAGCTAGCATAAAAATTCTAGTTTGCAATTAAGTTAACCTTTCACAAGTAAATCAATTTAATTCATATTAGCTTAGTTATTAATCAATTATTTCTTAGTGTTCATTTAAATTCAGTTGCCATTGCAAAACTCAAATGAATCGCGAATAAGTAAAATTTGAATACAAATAAATGTGCGCTACACAATTTTTGTATTTTTTTAGGACTAGGAATAGTTTTTTCAATGTAATTTTTGCAATAAATAATATTCATAATATTTAAATAAAAAATGTATTACTAATTATAACTTATAACAGATTTAGAGCCGGTTGGCAGAACGTTTTAATCGCAAATAAAATTTAGTTTATTTATTTAATTAATTCGAATTAGTTTAATCTTGAATTAAATTTTTATTTTACTTTTTATTAACCGACACATAAGGCTTAGTTTACAGAAATTAAATTAAAATTTAATTCACAATTAAACTAATTTGAATTAACTTGTCATCTACTTTGCATTGTGAAATGTCAAGTTAATCATGAGTTAAAATTTAATTGCGACTAGAACTTTTTGTAAACTGATCGTTATGCATATTTCATTGAACATTTCACGAAATGCATTTAAATTGTGATTCTTCATAAAGATGATGAATTGCCGTGTAAACGGCAACTTAATTTTTAATTAAATTTTTAATTTAATATTAAATTCGCCTTTTGTAAACTGACCTTTAATATTAATTAATGAATTTTAATTATAAGTAATTTTAGACAAATTCTGAAACAATTTCACATACACAAAATATTCACAAAATATAAATTAGTTTAATAACCCATGCTAACTACTGTATGATTATTAGTGTTTAGATACAGTAATAACATACATTTATCAGACACACCCTGTATATTTTTTAAACAAAAAATAGTGTATCAAGATTTAATATGAATTTAAAAAAGCACCCTCTATTTTTTGAAATAGGTTGACTTCTCACTGCTTTCGTGTTATCAAAAAACGAAAAACTTGCAGTTAATGTTTCGCTTTCAATTTTGCTTCATTTTATGTTGTTTCATCATTATCTTCAACCTTTATTTATCTTTATATTATTTTTCTTTCTTAGAAATTTTAGCTTAAATAACATATTAAATTAACCTTCTTGTGAGGTGTAACCTTTCAAATTTAAAACGTGAAATTTTTTTAAACGGTTCAGTCTACTACCTCTATCTTTAACTGCTTACACTCTGGGATTTTAGTTGTATTTTTTGAAGATTTCAATTTGCCGCTCTAATTTTGAAGCTGTTTTCACCTTTTAAATTTATGTTTGTTTTGCTAACATAATTTTTGGCTTTACCTAAAAGTTTTGATATGGTTAGTATCATTTTTAGAGAGCAGTATTTACTCGTGTCAAGTATTTTCTAGAAATATAAGTAATGTCGTGTATTTTTAAGTATTGGATTCTATTGTAGTGTATTGTAGTAATTAGGTAATAATGATATTAAATGAAAAAGTATTTCTGATTACAAATTATAATCTAATTAAAATCTCAATAAAAATTAAATGACATTTAAGTGCATTTTTTAAGATAATATTAAGACGGTTCATTTTAAATAAAAAATAAAATGTTTTAACAAAAAAAATTGAATAGCATTTATGCGAAAACACAAGCTTAAAATTCGCGGGTGTTAAAGTTGCATAACGACAGCCCTCGAACTTTAAGCTTGTGTTTTCATACTAGTATTATTAATAACAATAATAATTTTTAGTAAAAGTATTAAACATTACACGTTTTCACCAAAAAAACTAGTACATTCCAGTTTTTAAAAAGGAAAATGTAAGTGCCAATAATAAAAAAAAATAATAAAAAAGAATATTTTGCCCAAAATATACTATGACATAGCTAGAACATTTACAAAAATTTAAAAGCATTAGCTTATACTACATTTAAAGCCTGTTAATTATTTTTTAGAATTTTTTAAATGATCCCATATATCAAAATTTTAGCACCTGTCGTTTTTAAAATTTACCTTGTTAGTACTTGTAGTCCGTAGACATTAGCTTAGCATTTGAAATTTCGTAATTTATTTATTACATTGTAGATAAAACATTGCAAAATTTCTAATGGTGTAAAACTACCAATTTTTCTAAGAATCTTCACATAAAAAACGTATGAAAATAATGTTTAGTTTAACATCCTCAGTTCATTAAAGTCGTCTGCAATAATTTAATTCACATACAGTTTTTAGTATTTAATAATTCATAAATTAAGGTTCTTTAAGTTTTGTAATAAATTTAATTACTTGTCTTTAAAATATAGTATAAGACTCTTTATTCACTAATAAGAATTTTATCCACCAATTAATCGATTTACCAAATTTTATTTTTATTTTTTCACGGTATGAGTCGTCATATTAAAGTGTGCGCTTTGTTTTCATGCTCAGTTGGTCAAGAGATAGTATTATTATTTATGATACCATTTAACTTGTTTTCTGTTTCAGATCTGGAGGCCGTACGTCCGGAATTAATCGCAAAGTTATGGCAAGAGGAAGTTGTTGATGAATTCGTAGTGGATGAGTGCACGTGCCAAAAAACTGTTCAAAATGTTGAATGAGTTAGAAGACGGATATGAAGAAAATTGCACTTTGTCGTGCTTTGATGAATTTTCCGTTGTTCCTGTTGGTTTTTTGTCTAGCAAAGGACGGAGATGCAGGTAAAATATTTTATAAAATTTGATCGTTTATATTTTCAGCAACAATTCTGTCACTTTATTTTTTATTAAAGAATTTTGTAATAATTATATTATTGGTCCGATTTTTTCCCCTTTATTCTGAAGACTGAGATAATAATACAAAAATTATTTAAACACGGTATATCACACAGTTTTGCAATCTTAAAAACATTTTCATTGACTATGACTTCCCAGAAAATTTTGTTAAAAACTTATTTTTTCTCAGTAATCTGACAAAATTAAAAAAATAACTTTAGTTTCAATTAATGAAGAATTCTGTTTATAATTTAACTGTACGATTTTTCTTAAAAAAAGTCAAACAAAAATACATTCTTTGAAGCATATTTCTATTAATTATACGAGCAATTCTAACCCGGCGCCTCCACCATTTTTAGATACAGACTGCCAAAGATCCGAAAAAGCTCCATTACTTGTTTATTATTAGAGATTGACTCTTTTTTAATTATAGCTGCGTTTTTGCTGCATGTTTCCAAAATATTGCGGTATATGTACAGAGGGTGTTCCAATATTAAAAAAATACAAAAGTTATTTTTTTAATGGATCACCCTAAATTTTATTGCATTTTTTAAAGTAGCTTTTAATTACTGATAGTTTATTTTAACTTGTATTGGTCAATTTTTACAAAAACACGTTTTATTTAAGAGTTTTTTCTTATTTCTTCTTATTTAAGAAGTTTTTGCTTTTCAAAAATGATCTAAAAGCATCATAATTTCAGCAACAAAAAAAACCTTTTTCATGAGTATTATTATTACCATAGTACACGATACCATAACTATAGCAACTCCACCACAGACCATTTGTTGGAGTTTATACGAAAATTTAAAAATTTGCCATAAATTAAAGTTTTAGTTATTTTACTGTAATAAATAGCAAATAATGGCCTAAGGGTAACATTAAAGTTATTATTAGCAGAAAATTTCACGGTTGGACTACTGAATCAACAGTCAATATTTTTTTTTTGTTTAATGTTAAATATATTTTGAATAATCAGCAAAAGACACTTAACTGTTTTTAGAGTAATAATGTAAAGATCGTTTAGATGCAAAAAGAAAAAATTGGGTGTTTCATTTAAAATTTTGAAGTTATTCAACTTGAACAAATCTCTTTATTTTTTATCTTTTTGTTTGCAGTAAGCTAATCAAAATAATACAACCTTGAAGGTGGATCTTTTTTTAAAAATGGTGAAAGTTTTACTTTTCTGAGATACTTAGTTTTTATGTAAGCATTTTTGAAAAAAAGGGGTATGTTAATCAGAAAAATTAAGTTATTTTAAAAACAAAGCAAAATCGACTAATAACAATTTTGCTTAAAACATTTGTGTTAAAAGTTACATTGAAAAATGCAAAAAAATATAAGTCGCCTTTAATAAAAAAAATATAATTGTGTGTTGTAACTAATTTTCGAAACGCCCCTTGAAAATAATTTTAAGTTAGTCAGAGAGCTGGTATGGACGACTATCGTCAAAAAAAGGTTATTTGAGGATTAATAATATACTTTTTCACATTGCTGAGACACCCTGTATGTGTAAAAGCTATAATAAAATAATAACATGAATGCTAAATTTAGTACAAAATGACTAAAACAAATACAAAAATAATAAATATAGTTGTGACGTTGCAATAAGCACAGTAAAACGTTTTTCAAATTTTTTTTGCCGCATTTTTATAAAGAATTATAAATAAACAGAGATTTAAACCAAAGCAATATTATATTTTACCAATAATAAATAAAAGTAGCTTTGAACCTGTAAGAAGTAAAATATAAAAATGCACTTTTAATATTCAACATAAAATTTAAAGAACATATAATTACGCCAAGATTACTGACGTCTATTACAACGCTGTATAAATTTATGTGAAACAAGTCTATAAATTTAACGGACTGGCTTATAACAGTTTCACTGCAGCAACATAGAAGGTTAAAATTAGACCTAAGTATAAATTATTATCAATGCAACGTAAATATGGTATAATTTGTTTTATCACAGTGTAAATATATTCTTAGGATACTTGTTTTCCGCAACGTAACGGTTTTGTTAATTTTGAGAATAGATTGGAGTACAAAATGCATTTTGTAGATAACATGGCAATAACTGTCTAAGCTTGGCTGACACAGCACCACAATTTATGACAGTACTAACTAGAGTGTTAAAATATATTTTCCTAATAAAATTCCACCAGCATGAAAATTTATGATTACTTTTAAGTGCCATCGTCTATTATTTCTCCTTTCAACAATGCAATGACTAATTTCTTTCTCTAAAATAAAATGCTTACAATTACCATGTCCCGAAACTCATTACGCAGTCATTATTCAAACTTAATTTGCGTCCATTCGTCCTCATCACTTTTCCAGTACAGTAATGTTTGGATAAATCCGTACGCTCTAATTATGTAAAATAGTATCTATAATTCGAACTACCACGTATTTATTTTAACTATTAAATATTTTGTAGAAATAGACTGGAACAGTAATTATTTGCAATAATTTTTTAATTCTGTATTTGATAATTGGTTATGTAAGGTATTAAAAAATAAACCAAACTCTGAGGAATAACACACTTTAAAGGCAATTACTTATGAACAAAAATGAAGTTAAAATTTGTTATTTTTAATAAAAAAAAAATGTTATCTAATTTCAGTGTTTTTTTCCACAATTTTAGCGAATTTAAGAATATTTAAAGAACCTTTAGACCCATTTGAGGTTATTCGAAAACATGGCGAAATCTAATATCATGTAGTAGGAGAAAAATATTTATTTTTAGAATATGTCAACTTTGTTTTTAAAATGTTAAGCAATTAAAAAAAAAATCAGAATATAGTTTAAAAAAAGAAAAAATATTTTGGAATTTAGAAGAAGTGATTATAAAATAATTTTAAATATTATATCAAAAATACGTGTGTTAATTTTACCACGTAATAAAAACTTATCAAATAAAACAACTTCTCTATATACCGTTTTGCAAAATTTTTATTCATTATTTTCGCTGTCCTTTCTTTTGTGCAAACACGAGCCGGTCAGTGTTTAATAATTAATTTGTTTAAATTACATATAGAAAACATGCTTTATTTTTTAAACTCTGTTACCCGTAAAAATTATGACACGTATTTCTGATACATTCTATTTATTTAGACGTAAAGTAGAATCTAAAGAACATGTAAAAAGTAGAATCTGAAAAAATTTAATTTTTTGCAATCTCTCTTAAAGTAACCAAAATTTTCGCAAAATAATAATCCACAACGAACGAAACGAAAATGAGTAAATTGAACGAAACTAAAACAGCGCATTCCGAATTTAATTGAGAAAACTTTGTGGGAATTCAACCAAACAAAAAAAACTAAAGTTTCTATTCTCTTCCATAAAGATAGCAAATTGAAGCAAAAAAGTTTAATTTTACAAATTCTACAGTTTTGCATTTATTTTAATAAAATCCAAAACAATAAAGAATAAACCAAACTGAAAGAAAATAATACATTTCACCGGAAATGTTTTGAAATAAAGCACTTATTCACACAAGCAAAATGAATAAAAACAAAATCAAAGTTGCTATTTCAAATAAAATGTTGTTTTCTGTTACATTTTTTTAGTACCATTGGTAAATTTTTCGCAATTTTGGCTTATCCTAAAAATACTTGTAGAACATTTAGACCTATTTGAACTTATTCAAATTCTAATATAATAAAAAAATATATTGCTCAAAATATTTGCAGTTACAAGTAATTATAAATTATAAGGATATACACAGGGGTGCGTAATATATAACTTTTGTGTTACTTGAAATATTGCCATGCTGTTTTCATTATCTGATAGATCGACTTAACGTTCACACAACTTTTGGTTATAAAAGAAAACTATTTCTGAAAATTTCTGCAAAGGCATCCATGATTATTTTCCGGCAACTTGGAGTACCTTGTAGTTTTAGCAGCAATCAACTTTACTTGAAACACGCAAGTAATGTACAGGTGTGTCAAAACGCAAAAAGTTGAATAACTAGTTTTTTTCAAATGAGACACCATATATTAACGAATTAACGACATGCAGTTTGTATAGCAAATTAAAAGTATTTCTTAGTTTTATTTTTTTCTTTTTTTATTTATTTTATTAACAATTCTTTATGTATAAAATTCATTTTGTTTCATGTAATAAATAAATTACTAATATAATTAGTCACATTAGTACATATCAAAAAGTAAATAACCATTTGACTTGTCAGATTCTATGTGATAACAAATTTTCTTGTAATAACATATTTTTTTTGAAAAATTTCGAAAAATATTTTAAATGTTTTACGCAAACCATTAGAAAATTTATGCAAAACGCTATCAATACGAGTAAAAAAATTAATGGTGTTTCATTTGAATAAAAAAGTTATCTAACTTTTGTATTTTGGCACACCCTGTACATTATCTGCGCGTTTCAAGTAAAAGTCGACTATTTGCTAAAACTGCAAGGTATTTTGAATTATTCTCTGGCGGAAATTATTCATTAGCGACATTGTAGTGATTTTTCAAAAATTGTTTTTTCATTTCGAAAAGTTGAATAATTCCAAAACGAAAAGAGATTAGAATTATGCATAAGTATATAGGCTTTTCTAATAAAAATATAACTTTCGTTCACCACTCTGCATACAACACTCTGTGTGTAATAAATATATTTTTAGTTTGTAATCTTTAAGTCGATCTATTGTATAATGAAACGACATGGCCATATTTAAAATAGCAAAAAAGTTATAGACCGAATTCACACCTCTGGGTCAGCCTGTATCTAGTGTGTAACAAAATTCATTCGAATTAGTTAAATTTGTTTTTAGAATGTTACGTTTTGTCCAAAAACAATGCTAGAGAAGAATCTGGAAAAAGTTTAAACAGAACTGTAATTGAGGTATTTGTGATTTTTTAAACATATCTACAAAATAATTCAAAAAAAAATTAGGCAATCATTTATAAATAAATCTAACAATAGATAAATAATTTAAATGTTTAGATTTTAGATTTAAAGAAACGGCTTTAGAAAAGAATCTAGAGAAACAATCTAAAAAAATAATAATCTAAAAAAAATTTAAACAAAACTGAATGAAATTTAAAAGAGAATTTGGTGAATTTAGAAGCAGTGTTTATGGAATCATTTTGTATACAGTGTACGAAATAATTCTAATGAAGAATGCAGAATTCAGATCTACAAACGGCTTTAGAAAAGAATTGGAAGAATTTTAAGAAATATTTAAAGAAGAGCACAGAAACAATGCTAAAAGTTAATTTGAAAATTGTAAACAAAACTATAGAAAGAATTCATTTATTATGAATTCTATAATCCGGACGGGGTCCGCAAACTTTCTGTTCGGATTATCTAAACATTACTACCGGGTGCTCAAACACTGGCGCACCAACTCAGTGGTACGTTGTTGGGAAGCATATGTAGATCACGGGAAAAGTCTTGAAAAAAATCCTAAAGTCATATTTTAAAACATCTGGAGCTACAAAATTATTTTGTTAACTTCTTCAGTTTTCATTATTTTTTAATGTTGTTATGTTTTGCACTAAGTAATCGTTCCCTAACAAAACGATGAATAATTGTTTTTAAATTTCCTATCAAACTTTAGCAGTTTTTTGAATTTAAAAAAAACAAAATTTATCAAAAAAATCAGTTTGTAGATGTGCCAACATCTGGGAATTATTTCCTAGGAAACCTTTGCAAAAATAATTTATTTTTATTGTTGATCAAATTCAATTGTGATCTTGACTGTTAGACAACGTTGCCACATATTATTTATTTAAAATTCGTTATTTATTAATAATCTTAATACAAAGAATTTTTTTACTATTTTTAGCTTTATATGTAAGCAATTCTTTTCCACACTCTATTGAGTTGGTGTGCCAGTTTTTGAGCACCCGGTATAAAGGAAAAAATAGTAAAAAAATTCTTTGTATTTAAGTTATTGATAAATAACGAATTTTAAATAAATGATATGTGGCAATGTTGCCTAACAGTCGTGATCGCAATAGAAATTGATCAACCATAAAAATAAATTATTTTTGAAACAGTTTCCCCATGTTGGCACATTTACACAATGCAATTTTTTTGATGAATTTTAATTTTTTTAAATTCAAAAATCTGCTAAAGTTTGACAAAAAATTTATAAATAATTATTCATCGTTAAGTTAGAGATCGATTACTTAGTGTGAAACATGAAAAGACTAAAAAAATTATGAAAACTGAATTAGTTAAAAAACTAAATTTATAGCTCAAGATTTTTTTAAATATGACTTTAAGACTTTTTTTAAGATTTTTTCCCGTAATCTGCACTTGTTTCTCTACAACGTACCACTGAGTTGGTGCGCCAGTTTTTGAGCACCCTGTATAATGTAACTATTTGTTGCAACCGAGCAAGCTCAATAATCTTTTATTTATTTATACTGGCTTTTTTATTTATGACTCACATTTGAAAACTGAATAATTATTTATACAGATAACACAGTTCAACTGATTTTTTTCTGACCACTGACTGTGGAAGATTGAATCACAAATTTATTGTTTCGCTGCTTTAAGTTTGTGTAAAATACCAAAATGGTTTTGTCAAGTTTTTAGATTTTTTTCAAAAATGTATCTAAAGTCGTATTTGATTTTTATTTTTAGAAACCTTATTTCTTGTTTGTGATTGAAAAACAGCACGTCGCATTTTTCCAACTGTCCGTTCCAAACAACTTTACAAAAAACACAACTAATAAATAAAATTAAAGCCTGTGAGTGTCAGTTAAATTTGCTGGTTGTGAAAGCTCAAGCTGATTATTAACCACATCAGTAATTTCGAGAGTATAATGTTTAGCTTGTTGAAGCTGATATCAAGCCCTATACTTGTCTCATATGTTTGCGTTGTTTAGTAGAGGCCGTTAATTGGATTGAATCTGCCTCATAAACTGCACTTAACCGTTTCACCAGCTTGACTAATCTCCCTTTATAAGATGAAACAGAATTAGTAAATCAACAGTAAACGCCCAAACTATTTATCCTGAGGTGCACCTGTACACCGCCATTAACCCAATCCTCACTGAATTAACCTGACGAAATGCTGTTATTTGCATTAAACCGACCTTTGTTCAATTAGCACCAGCAAATTATAGATGTTAGCAAGTCAGCAAACAAGAATATTATTGCAACCCTTATTCACTGGGGTGCAATTGGCACTTCATACATCCCTTGAGTCAAGGGGACAACATTTTCTTTTCCTTTTTATCGTAGGCTTTTGTTTTAACCTGATACAATGCCACCGAGACATTGAAGACTCATTCAGAACAACAAAAGATAACACAATCAGAGTGTAACGAAAGCTTTTTCTAAAGTGTTTTTGTTTAAGGGTCAAACCACACTGTTTTCAGTCTAATCGATATCGACACACCCCCGCAAAAATCTGAAAAAACAATAATTGCCGACTCAAATCAAACGATTGATTGATGAAACGGGTCAAGCATTTGAAAGAGAAATTATTATTTTCAATGATTAATTCTTCTGTTACGGACAAATTTTAATTTTAAGTAACAAAATTTTATATTTTTTTGTTGGTAACATTTTAAGCCTTTTTTTTCTTATCTGAATCCTGGATTATAAACACTATTTTAAAACACGTTTCCATAGCAACGTGCGTTCACTATTTTAAAAGACACTTCCCATAGCAACGTGTTTTAAATTAATGTCTTCACTATTTTAAAACACGCTTCCTATAGCAACATGTTTTACATTAAAATGCTCCAACAAAAAATTTTGAATAACACTTATGCGAAAATGCTTTAAGTTCTCGGGTGTCTAGGTGTGCAACTCGCATACGTTCGTTGCATAAGAACAGCCCTCAAACTTTAAACTTGTGTTTTCGGGTATTATCAATAACTATTAAATTCTATAATTATTTCAAACTGGCAAAAGAATGAGAAAATATTGTCTCTAGTTATATTTTACTGTTTTTGACAGTAAAATGAACAATATAGTAGTTATTTACATAACCAGTTATAAAACGACCAATTTTGTTTAACGAGCATAATGTGTGCCAAAACGAGTGAGCGCAGCAAATTAAGCGAGTTTAAGAATAAATGGCTTTTGATAACGTATTATGTACAAAATTTTTCTTAATTCCGTTGTTCCAAGTATTGGATTTTTAACGAATTTTGAAACCTATTACCTCTCTTTTTATTGATTTAATCAGATAATGTGAAATTTGTTTTTTAATAAAATTTTCAAAAATAACGTTTTTTTTTAAACTGCATTGAACTGTATACTATTTTGTTTTACGAGTATACAGGCTGGTCAAGTTCAGTTCCTACCTTCTCAATCTCAGTTATTATTAAAGTTGTAGTTTTGATATTTTGTAGGTATTATTTGTACTCTTGGACACGTTTCACAAAAATATTTTTGATCATGGAGTGTCCCCAAAAAAAGTATGGTATCAATATTATATGGCATGCTATTAATTTTTTGAATTCATTGGGATGACTTTTCAGCCTTTCACATGTCTCTATTTTTTTTCAAACGGTTTAGGGATTACTGCTAAAAACTTAAAAAAAATTGAAACAGTGCTTTTTTGATGACATTATTACTACAAACGTCTTGAACACTATCTAATAGACTTACTAATTAAGTTTGATGCGTGGTTTGATGTGAATTACTACAAGTGTTTACGATTAACTTAAAAATTTTTTAAATTTCAGTGTTTTTTATTTTACTTACTTCAAATGCCAACCCTTGTTTATTTTTATATTATTTAATGCGGAATTAAAAATGCAACATTTTTTTATCGCAACTCTTCATTTACAAAAAATACTCAGTTTTTAATTGTTTTTAATTGAATTACTACCTGATCAAATTATCAGAGTTTTATTTTAACTCGTTCTAAACAGAGTGACTCAAAAGTGTCAGATAATCTCCCGGGTGATCATCATAAAAGGTATCAAACTGAATTAAAAGTTCTTGTGTCAAAAATTTTCGTCATTTATTATGATAAGAAATAATAAATAGCTTTACAAAATAAAATTTTCAAATTTTTTGCACTTTGGATAATACTTTTTTGACTTTAGTTACCGGAAACTATTGCTCTTGCAACGCTAAATAAATATCTGTTGAAAAGAATTAACAATTAATATCTTATGATAAACAAAAAAATTAAAGAATTTGAATTAAAGTTCAAACAATCTTTATCATCGTGTACAATACAACTTTTCTTTTTATTGCAAAATTTTAAGTTTAAGCGAAAATACAGACTGATCCAGAAATACTGAGTCTGTTGGCGACACTGGATTTTAATTTTAAAGGATACCAATGGAATACGCTTCTAGTTAACAAAAATTCAACAATCTTGTGGGGCTGTACGTCAAATAATTGTCAAGAAAAATAGAATTCGGTTGCAGTGTTGCAAATTACAAACAAAAATACTTTCAAATCTGTTACCAACAGACTCAATATTTTTGGATCAGTCCGTAGTTATTGTTAAGATTCAAATTAATGTGATGGAATTTGTAAATTTAATTAAATAAAATCAATTTTAAAACATTTTGTTTAACTTTGCGGTTAAAATGCTATTTTATCTACTAAAGATGTGATAAAAAAAGACCATCTATTACAGAAAAAAAAATTATTATTAAGAATCGGTTTATGAAAGCGTTATTAATATAATCGGCACTTAAATGCGTGATCAAATCACAATACTAAACTAAACCAATTTACCTTGTTAACATTTAACAACGTGTTAAAATTTAATTGAACTTAAAAAATTGTTCTTGCTTCTTGCCACTTATATTTCTTAAACTAATTTAGATGTAACTCTCTTATATATTGTTAAATGAAAAATAATGTGTTTATATTTTGATGGATTTTTAGTATTTCATTATTTTGGTGATAATATTGTAGTGCCACCTTAAAATGATTTTCTTTTGTTTGTAGCAACGTAAAGAATTTTTCCAAATTAAATTAAAATAACATTTGTACTGCACTGATTCATTTAGTTTTGTGTTTTTTTATTTTATAATTAATTTTTGAACAATAACGTTGTGTTGGCGTGAGCTAATCTATTATGTAAACACTCACAGAGAAAGAATTGCAACATTTCGCCGCTTCTTTGTTGCGATATTTTCGCGACCTCAGTCTAATTTCATGCCAGCAAACGAAAACGGATTAGGTCGAGTAGATCCACGTCTGTTTCGGAGTCGAAATTTCCATTTATTTGTCATCCGATGCGAGAACGCGGACTACAAACTGCAGTAAACACACCATTTGGTTAGCTAAAGTGCTCCAAGCTATTGTATCATTATTTGTGGTGTACATATTCCCTTCCAGATAGCGTCGACGAAGGTTCGATGAAATACGTTCAATCCCAATGATATATAGAATGAGCTAAGGGTGTGTAATCGGTCTATAACTTTTTTGCTATTTGAAATATTGATATGCTGTTTTTATTATCCGATAAATCAACTTAATATCCACAAACTAAAAAGATTTTTATTATGGATAGGGTGTTGTATACAGGATGGTGAACCAAAGTTATATTGTTTTAAATGAAACACCTTATATATTTTTGCAAAACTGAAATCTACGCAAAAAAATGTAACTTTGGATAAAATATTATGGGTCTATTTTTTTCGTTTTAGAATTATTTAATTTTTCGTTATGAAAAAGACTAGAGATGGTACGAAAATACTGGAACTGTTATTTTGGAACAGGTATGCGGTGACTGTTCCACGGAACTGTTCCGTCATTCCGTAAGTAACAGTTACTGCGATACTTGGAACGACGCCTGTTCTATGCTTACACCCGTTGTCAACTTTCGCACTGGAACGAGTACTGGTCTCGTCATATCTCGATCCTTCAACTAATATCTGTTCCTAGCCTGTTCCTGAAATTGTTTCTGTTATTCTGTTACTCACTTACGGCGATCTCTGCCAATATCGGCATCGGACATTGGTCTTGGTCTCGGTACTCTCGCTCGATGACGCATACTTACATGCTTCATTATTTAGTATCGAATTACACCGTTTATATTTTGCTAATGTGACGTCTTATTTTTATCGTAAATTATCTTCAACGAAATTAAACACAACAGAAATGAATAAAAAACATAATCACGTATAATATAATTTTGTAATAATAAAAAATAATGATTAATTAGGTACAGGTACATACGTAAATGCGTAAAATATTCTAAATTTTATTTCGCTAATTTTGTTTATTTCTTTATTTGGTCTTAGATACGTAAATTTGCAATATAAAGCGAAATTTAAATTTACGTCAGAATTAAACTAATTTTAAATTAAGTTGCCAATGGTTGTCATTTATCTTGCATTGACAATAGACAATAAACGTCAAGTTAATCGCGAACTAAAATTTCCTTTTTTTAATCTGTGGTATACATACACCTGTAAATTAACTAATAATATAAACAGATAAAAATATAATTCTCCGGGCAATTCTCCTTAAACGAAAAATAAAAACTGTCATCTCTCAAACTTTTCAAACCCTTTTATTTTTGTGTAATATGTAAAGAAGAAAAGAAGTACTCCCTTGATATAAATCAATTGTAATTCACTTATTTCATTTGTATTTTTATGAGGAACAACATCCGACTTCGAGTCTTGTGATGCCTGTAAGAGTGTAGTTCCTCCGTACGGCACGACACCAAGCCAGACGGAGCAATATTGTTATCGGTATCGGTAAAAGTTTCATTTTACTTTCAACGTGACTTGCTTTGGAACCACTTGGAACAGGAACAGGTATTTGGAACAGATATCATTCGATAACAGGAACAGTTCGGAACTCTTCCGCAGAAACGTTGTTCCATACCATCTCTAAAAAAGACCAACTTTTTAAAAATCACTGCAAAGTCACCTATAAATATTTTCCGGAAAATTTGTAACAGAAAAATTCAAAATACCTTGTAGTTTTAGCAACTAGATGAATTTTAGTGTAGTTAAAGCACCCAGATAATATACAGAGTGTGCCAAAACTTAAAAATTTCAATAACTCATTTTTTTCAAATGAAACACCTGTATTTTTTTCATGTAAAAATAGTATTCTTAATAAGCTTTCTAACGATATGGGGTTTGTATAGCAAATCTAAGATATCTCATAAGTCAAATGGTAATTTATTTTTTGCTATGTACTAATGTGACTAATTACATTAGTGATCTAATTATTACTTAATACATAAATGAATTTAGCTCATGAAGAATTAATAATAAAATAAATAAGAAAAGAATACATTTTTTTTAATATGCATGGTGTTCTATTTGAAAAAATGAGTTATTCAATTTTTGCGTTTTGGCACACCCTGTGCATTATCTGCATGTTTCAAGTAAAAGTCGACTAGTGATAAAACTACAGGGTATTCTGAGTTTTTCTGTTGCAAATTTTTTGTAAAATATTTATAGACCACTTAGCAGTGATATTTCGAAAATCGTTTTTTTTATAACGAATAATTCTGAAACAAAAAGAGATTGACCCATAATAGTTTATATAAACTTACATTATTTTTTTGCGTAGAATCTAATTATGCAAAAATATATAGAGTGAGCTATTTTAAAAAATGTAACTTTGATTTACCACCCTGTATACAACACTTTTTGTACAATAAAAATATGTTTAGTTTGTGGACTTTAGTCGATCTATCGGATAACAGAAACGGCATAGCAATATTTCAAATAATAAAAACAATATACAGGCTGTTTCTAAATTGACGCCCGTGCTTTTAAGGTTTGCTTCAGAAGACTAAAACAAATCAAAAGTTAAGAGTGGAAAATTGTCCGATTGTCCTTCATTATCGAGTTATTGATAAGAAACTAAAATTTAAAATTTAAACATTAAATTTTATTACAAGCGAATTTAACAAATTTGTTGTCTCAAAATACGTTACAATGCGATTTAGAAACTTTTCCGCATATGCCTATCCTCTGCAGCGGCATTGCCATCATAAACTCCTCTAACTTATAACCGAGCTTTTAACAATCGACAAAATCTCGAATGTAATAATGTAGTAATATCGTATCATTTTAAACATACAAAACCGAAGGAACTTAATAATACTCCTCACTAGACAGAATGATCTAAAGAATTTTAACATCGCTAACAACAACTAATGTTCCACAAATAATTGGAAAGACAGCATGAAGCTTATTAGTTTTATCAATAACTCGAAAGCTAAAGACAATTGGAAATTTTTTTACTCTTAACTTTCGATTTGTATGAACCTTCTGAGTCAAATTCCTAATGCACGGGCGTCAATTTTGAGACATGCTGTAGACTGATTACGCACCCCTGGGTCAGCCTGTAGAGGGTGCTCCGTCTAAACCCCACATTAAAAGTACTGGTAGTTCTAATAATGACAGTCATCTGAAAATTTTTATGCAACCATAATCTCTTAGGTCCTGCGAAAAGAAATATTTTCAAGATGACGGCACTTACGGTTATACCGAGAGTCGCTATCAACTTCCGTATTTTAAATATAAAGCTTTGTCGTAGGCTAATTGTAAAATTAGGCGTATTATAAAAAGCCTAGTCATATTATAAACGACTGAGAAAATTGTAAATGAATGATTGGATGTCGGTTTTTTTACAATGCGACTGAAAATTTTAGGCGTATTATAATGAGCAAGTCAGTACTAACGAAATTTATGCTTTGAACATTAAATTTATATTATAAATTATCGTTTAAAATTGTTGAAAGACACAGAAAGCAACTCCTTCATTAATAAAGGGTTATATAAACAAGAACTACAAAAATTTTCCGGTGATAACTGATAGGTACAGAAAAAAAATTAACTTAAAATCAAAATACGACAGGGTGAATTGACAGTTGTTGAAAATAGGTATTTCAGAGGGTGTTAGCCTGATAGCAGTGATAGTAGAACTCAAAATGAGTGAAAATAATAACTTGCCTTATAAAACGTTTACAGTTCTTGGGATATAACAGGATTTTTGTTCACAAATAAATTTAAACTTGATGTGCAATTTTACTGTTTTTTTTATTAAACTATCTAGCTACAATAGAAGGTAGAATTTTATAAAATGTTTGATGGTTTTTTTCATTCTTTTACAAAACGACTGAACCTAATCAGTCACTTTTGAAGTGGGCAACATTAAAAACCATTTTTCATTAAGACGAAAACTTGTTAACTTGTCAGGCATTTATTCATTCATTTTCAATTTTCCCAGGCGTTTACAATATGACTGAGTTTCTTATAATACGCCTGATTTTACTATTAGCCTACGACAGCTATATTTTTCATGCGTTTTTGGATTACTAGAGTTACTTTAATGTAGTTTTCATAAGCTCTACCTATAACTTAATTCAGCCGTTTACAAAATTATTGGAGTTTTTACATTTTTTTGAATTTGCACCGTCCAGTTCAAAAATCGATAAATCTGTTATTTTTAGAAAAATTGGAAATATTTTTAGCCTGTTTGAAAGAGGAAGCCTAGACCTTTTCTCTAATGTTTTCAAATTTTTAAAAAAAATTATAACAAACTCCAAATGTTCTAAATTAAGTTTTCAGAATTTTAAGCATCTATTAACTGTTTCAAAAATATAAAAATGCCAACGCCGTATTTTCTTTCAAAATGAGTTGTTATAAATTATTTATGCACTTCAAATAATTGATAGCTAATGTAATTTTCAATGAGAGATCTAATTATTAATAATTATTTTACATTTTTATCAACCTTATTTAAAAAAATTATTCGGTACAATGCGGGCGTTGGCGTTTTTATAGTTTTGAAACAGCTAATATAATTCATTTTTTCAAATAAAATGTTACAGGATTTATTTCATTAAATCGTAAAGAATTTAATTCTTTATCAATCTGTTTAGGATTCTTTATACGTATGTTTATTGGTTTTCAAGTTAAAAGCCATAGACCTTTTCTCATAAATTGCCATGGAAACGAGATAAAAAATGTGAGAAATTAAAGTTTTTTAAACCAACATTTAATGAATTTATTTTGTTTTCACAGAAAGGATAATTTTAAGCAGAGTTTTTTGTTTGTTTAATCAGATTTTTTATATGGCAAACTAAGCAAAAATAGCTGTGTTAATAAGAAATTTCCTACAATAACAAAAAACAGTATAACTTGAAAATGATCACAGATAGGTATAGGTAATACTAATACAGATCGATGCAGAAAAAATGCATCTCCCACCTAGTTAAATAAAAATTAAGATATTCCATTGGAAAAAAATTGTTTATGGGTACTTAAAGTTATCCAAACGTAACCTTAAAATTTTTCGGTTTATTAACTTCTTGTCCATTTTTGAACACACTGGAGGACAGATATAGACCTTCTCTTTTAATTCTCTAGATATGATTTTAGGATTTCTAAAACTAAACGAATTACCGATTTTTTACGTGACAGCTGCAAATCCAAAAAATGTAAAAAAATCTTAAATATCTCAAATACGGTTAAACTTAGGTTTACGGAAAGTTGATAAAAACTTCCTTAAAATAAATCAACTAATTCAAAAATTTAGTGAAAAAGATAGCTTTTCCGGTATAACCGAAAGTACCGCCATCTTGAAAATATTTTCATTGAGTAGAACTCAACGGATGACGGCTGAATATCGACTTCTAAATAAATATCTTTATTCTATTATGGTGTTTAGACGGAACAGGGTGTATCTCCGAGTAGGAAAAGACTAAACCCTCATTTTTGCACAACTTCATGTGTGAGTTATCTCTTCAGCCATCTTCTGATGGTGTTATAAGCGCATTGTTTGGACTCATTGTTGTCAATCTATTGTGTCGCAAGCTTGTCTTTCGATTTATTTTTCAGCCTCTGCGCTACATTTATTACGTTGTTTTGTACTTGGCCATGTGAGATATTTACGTGCAGATTTTTTCAGCTTTGCCATATTTCAGATTTGATTAATGATGAGCTTCAAAATAAATATTTTTATGTGTGGTGGGTGAAAAATGATGGCAGCTTTATGCAGTCTGGCAAATTACATACGTACTATCAAAAATGGATGTGTTAAGATGAAATTGCGAGGATATTATTGAGGAAATGCAGCGGTTTGGAGAAACGTTTCATATTGACCCTGTCAGCGTGTGATGAAGGTGTATCCTGTAGATAATTTGTAACATCACCATGAATTACATAGTGTTATCACAATTTAGATGATCATAAATAAAAAATACGCTTATCAAGTTAATGAAGTAGATTTATCAGCAACGATCATGTTCCATAAATTTAACTAAATACGATGCAGAGGGGAACTTTGTTAAAAGTACAAGTATTTACCCAACTCTGTTAATTAAATGAGCACTCAGGTGAGTAATCTTAATTAATTACATTATTTCGGCTTTTAAAAATGTGCTAACAAGTGAATGAACAAGAACAATAATTTATTAAGCGGTCGCAATGTTTCCAAATTTTACCAATTTTTTCGATTACATGTTACCATTATTATATAGCTTGTTTCGTCTAAACTACGGATATTTAAAACTAAGGATATGACACGATGTACAAATAAAACGTTTCCGTTCTCGATAGTTCTGTTAATGTCGCCAGAGGCGCAGTTGCTCTATTATCGTCTAAGTTTTCAGAGAAATAAATTTATAAAAATAGTTCTAATTAAATAACGGTTAGCACAAGGCGAATAAAAAAATACAGGCAAATTGTGCATCATATTCTCAATAACAGGTGATAAAAATAGTACAAAAATTATATCTTAAACTACATTTAAAGTAATTTCTAAAAAAAGTTCTACCAATTTGCACTCTGCCCCAAATTTTTCAAAACACTGCGAATACAGTTACAGATACAAGAAAAATGTCAGGAAGTAAGTTGTAGAGAATTAAATTTTCTTTAAAAAAGTCCTCGAGACCATATCTCCATTTAGGCCCCAAAGTCATTGAAAGACGTTCAAGTGATAGATTTCCTTCATTTTGCCGGTGGTCAAATATTGGAAAATGAATTTATACCTAAACCGTTAAAGATAGACATATCGAGTCGGAGAATTTTTTGTAAAAAATTTAATTCTCTACAATCTCGTTTCTTTCACTTTTTTGTATCTTCAACCGTATTCGCTGCGTTTGCAAAAATATCAGTCGAAACACAAATTGATAATTTTAAACGATAATTTTTTGCGCACTATCGCCTATTTATTAAAACGCTGCGAATACGGCTGAAGATATTAAAAAGCGTATGGAATGAGGTCGTAGAGAATTAAATTGCTGACTTTTTTAAAGGAAATTTAATTCTCTACAACTTTCATTTGAACATTCTTCTTGTATCTTTAACCGTACTCGCAGCGTTTTGAAAAATACGAGAAAAATCGCTAATTTTAAATTTTAAATATTTATTTTTTCATGTTTCATAAAACTTTTAGTCGTCAGCTTTTCTCGGTTTGTTGAGAATGTAAAGCTCAACATTTCTGTATTTTTTTCCACGTCAGTAGTGAATTGGTTGAATTTAAATTAATTGAAAACGATTTGTCACCGAGAAATTATAACGTTCGAAGCGCCCTTATTTTACTCTGCCGTACTATTTATTTATTTTTTTTTTTGGTACAGAATATCGTGTGATTGTGTGTCTCGTTTCGTCTCCTAGTTATAGTCCTTCGTAATCTAAATTTAGCCGTTTTCGAAATATTCAGAATTTTTTGAAAATTTTTGATTTGCACCTTTGACTCGGTAATTTTGCCGTTTTTAGAGTTTTACAAATCGTATTGTGACAATTAAAAAAAGCTTAGTATATCTTTGCCTCAGTGTCTTCAAAATTGGAGAAAATGTTTACAAATTCCAATATCTTAACGTTATTTTTGGACAACTTCAAAAAGCTAGGAGTCAATTTTTTCAAACAGAATGCTCCAATTTTTATTTCACTAAATGGAAAAAAATAATTTTGTAACGATCTGTATTAGTATTCTTTATATTTGTCTGTGTAATTTTCAAGTTATGTTGGTTTTCTTTGACATTGCCGAAAATTCCTTACTAAGTAGTCAAAGATATTTTTGCACAGTTTGACAAAAAAACATTTCTCATTGATAACCATATGTTCTGTTATAAATGTTGCTTTCCTTTCCGTTAAAACTAAATAAATTCATTTGATTTAGATTTGATAAAGTCATATGAGTTCAAGAGACTTTATTTATCCCTATTCAATAACTATTAACCATTGATTTAACCTATCTATCACTGATGATCTATCACTGTCCAATGTTGTTCAATGAAAATGCTTTCAACATGTCGGCACTTCCGGTTATACCGGAAGTCGTTATCAACTTTCTTATTTTAAATGGAAAGCTATGTTTATCATTTTGGATTAGTTGAGTTATTTTAAAGGAGTTTTTATCAGCTTTCCCTATACCTAAGTTTAATCGTTTTCGAAAGATTTAAGATTAAAAAAAATGAATTTGAACCTGTCACTTAAAAAATCGGTAACTTTATTAGTTTTAGAGATTTCGAAATCATCTTGAGTGTGTTCAAAATTGGAAAAGAAATTAATAAACCCAAAAACTTAAGGTTAAGTTTGGACACTCTCAAGTAATGACTTGGTTTTTTCAAATGGCATGTTTCAATTTTTATTTTATTAGATGGAAGAGAATTTTTTTCTGCATCGATCTGTATTATCATTCCCTGTACCTATACCCTATCTGTGATAATTTTCAAGTTATGTTAGTTTTTTTGATACTGTAGAAATATTCTTACCAACCACAGGTATTTTTGCATAATTTGCCATAAAACTATTTCTCATTAAACAAACGACAAACTCTGTTCAAAATTGTATTGTCCTTCCTTTGAAAACAAAATAAATTTATTGATTGTTGATTTAAAAAACTTTAATTTCTCACATTCTTTATTCTTTCTCTCGTTACCATGGTAGCCTACGAGAATAGACCTATGGCTTATAAATTTCTCAATTTCAACAAAAAGTTATTGTAACATGAACACTAATAAACATACCTATAGGGAAACCTAAACAATAATGCATTAATGCAGAATTAAATTCTTTACGATTTAATGAAAGAAAACTAGTGGCACTTCATTTGAAAAAATTAAGTTATAAGTGCTTAAATTTTTGAAAACTTAACTTTAAACATTAGGGGTTTATTACTCCTTTTTAGAAATTTAAAAACACCAAAGGAAAAATCTAGTCTTTCTCTTTCAAACGAGTTTTTTTAACTGGAAAGCGCAGATCTAAAAAAATCTAAAAACCCTAAATATTTCGTAAACGGCTGAATTTAGGTATAGGAAAAGCTTATGAAAACTACTTTAAAATAACTCTACTAATTCGAAAACGCATTAAAAAATATATTTTTTTCATTTAAAATAAAGAAATTGACAGCGACTTCCGTGTAACCGGAAGTGTCACCTTCTTAAAAATATTTTCATTCAGTAGGTCCTAAGAAATTATAGTTGAACAAAAATTTTCAGATGACTATTATTAGAACTACCAACACATCTAATGTGGCGTTTAGACGGACCTTTTACAGTGTATCATTAATTTAAAAATAATTAAAAAAAAATAACACAAGTGCTCAACATTCCAAAAAAAAGCTTTCTTGATCTTAAAAATATGCTAACGATCCCAATCATCAGTGAATGAAAATGCAATGTTTACTGTAACAAGAAATAAATTGGGATGTTTTAAGAAAATTTATTAATAATGTTGGGATATTGCATAAAATATTTGTCAATATACGATTGGCATGTTATCTAGACTGCATCACACAGTTATTTGCATTCCAAGTACCTGATGGTAAGTGACTTTTTATTAAGGATGAGAATTTGTAAAATGCAGCCAAGCTTGAACTTGGCACAGAACATATCTAAGCTTTACGTTTTCTTACAAATAAATCATACGTGATTTTGTGACGATTTATAATAAGAGTAGTATACTCTATCGGTATGATATTTTCCAACAACAACGTTTCAAAACTGGTTTCAGTTTTCATGTGACAGCAGGGTGATAATGTTTGCCATGAATTGCAACAATTTTTCATAACATTTTGAGCTTTAAAGTCTTAATGGTAAAACCAAAACATACTTTCTCTTATAGGAAATAATAGGTAGTTGCTTAGTAGCACAACTTACATATAAATTTACTCAAGCTCGTAAGTAGTACGCTGTCAAGAATTAAAATTAATTTTAATTTCTGTGTTTTATGTAAAAATAATGTTTACGTAAAGTACTGTCTACAAAAGTTAGAAATGTTTATTATAATTTTGTTAAAAAAGTTTGTTTTAAAATCGTCTTTACATACATAAATAGTTGAATTTGCAATAACAGATAATACTCTATTTGTAATTATTTGTTACTAGTATTATTATTGCAATAATTTATAAATACAGCAATGTTTTTTTACATCATTTTTTAAATTATTGTAATTTAAACATTTGTTTTTTGCAGATAGTAATATTATAAAAATACCTACAACATAACCACAACAAAAACATGTTCAATAAACTCGACATATTCATAACCGCACTTTCTTACTTTCCCACTTTCAACGCTTGTAGGGAAGAGAACATTATTACTTTTGTGTTCCGTAATAAAATTGAATTTTTATTATATTATAAGCAGTAAAGACAAGGTAAGATATAAAAGGCTACAAATCTTATGTGAAAAACAAAACTAAAACTTAATTTCTAAAAAAAAAAAATGTGAAAAAATGGTGGAGGCGCCAGGTAAAAGTTTAGGGGGCGAATACTAAAAATAAAAAAAAATAAATAAAATTTTATAAATTTTATAAAACATATTCTCTTGCTTTGTTTTTAATTTATTAGCTCAATTGTCAGATAAATTCCGGGTGAGTTATTCGTGGTATAATTTTTATTCAGGGTGTTTCGTCTAAACCCAACATTAGAAGTATTGAAAGTTCTAATAGATATTTATCTGAAAGTTGATACTCAGTCATAATCCGGCAAGTTCTGCTCAATGAAAATATTTTAAGATGGCAGCACTTCCGGTTATACCGGATATTAATTTTCTTATTTTAAATGGAAAGCTAAATTTTTCGCTGCGTTTTTGGATTAGTTGAATTATTTTTAGGAAGTTTATCTTAGATTTCTCTATACCTAAGTTTAACCGTTTTTAAGATATTTAGTATTTTTTTTGCATTTGCACTTGTTAATTAAAAAATCGGTAAATCTCGTACTTTTAGAGTCTTCAAAATCATATTTGGAAAATTAAAAAAGAAGGTTTATATCTGTTTTTCAGTATATTCAAACTGAAAATAAAGTTATAAACCTAAAAGTTTTAAGGTTAAGTTTGGAAAATTTGAAGTACTCGTAACTTAATTTTTTCAAATGGAATGTCCCAATTTTTATTTTACTAGGTGGAAGACAATTTTATTCTGCATCGATCTGTATTAATATTCCCTATACCTACCTGTCATAGTTTTCAAGTATTTTTTTTCGTCATTATAGGAAATTTCTTATTAATCACAGCCATGTTTGCATAGTTTGCCATGAAAACAATTCTGATTAAACAAACGACCAATTCTGTTCAAAATTGTGTTATCTATCCCCTAAGAACAAAATAAATTTATTGAATGTTGGTTTAAAAAACTATAATTTCGCATATTCTTTATTTCGGTTCTATGGCAAATAAAGTTTTCAATTCTATCAAAAATTTATTGAAAATTGAAAACTATGAAACATAATTATAAGGAATACAGATCGATGCAGTACTAAATTCTCTACCATTTAGTGAAATAACAATTTTGGCATTTTATTAAAAAAAATGAGTTGTAGGTGCTTAAATTTATACAAACTTAACTATAAAAGTTTAGAGTTTGTTGTTTTCTTTTACAAATTTGAAAACATAAAAGGAAAGATCTAGGCTTCTTCATTCAAATGAGCTGAAAAATATTTCCGAAGTCTTAAAAATGGCACAGTTTTCGATTTTTGAACTGAAACGTGCAAATTCAAAAAAAATTAAAATCCAAAAATATTTCGTGTACGGCTAAATTTAAGTATAGGAAAAGCTTATAAAAACTATCTTAAAATAATTCTAGTAATGCAAAAACGCATTAAAAATATAGCTTTTTATTTAAAATAAGGAAGTTGATAGCGAATTCCGGTATAACCGAAAGTGCTGCCATCTTAAAAATATTTTCATTAAACAAAACCTAAAAGATTATGGTTGTGCACAAATTTTCAGATGACTATTATTATTAGAACTCCCAAAACTTCTAATGTGGGGTTTAGACTGAGCACCCTGTAGATACAATTATTACAACAATGTATTTTTACAAACTTAATCTCCATGATGAAGTTATCCGAGGATTGTAAATGCAGCCCTAAAAATAAGATACACACAAAATAGCCCACAAAATATTAAAAAAACTCAATAAACCCGCTAAAATCCATGAGTGGTCTTAAGTAACACACGGTATCAAATTAATATCTGTTTTTATTTCGTACGTAAAATCTCGGGTTTAAAAAGTCGTCAAGTTCTTATTGATCATATTTTAAAGTTTGCGAAATCGTAAATTATGGTTATCTTGTTCTCAACACCACTTTAAATTCAATTTAGTTTCACACCGCCAAGAAGTAAAATACTAGTAGTCAGACTCAAGAGCATGTAGCGTACGAATTGCTGCTGTAAAATGTATGGATAGCTATTGGCACGCTGGTCCATTGGCCACGTCGCACTTATACGATGATATCGTCGTCCACCACTCTCACTTTTCCGAATCATTACTTGCTTTACTCCCTGTCTTATGATTCCTTTTCTTCAATGGCGACGCTGAAACTACCACACAAAAAAACTTCAATGCTTATTTATACTCACAGAATTTGTAAGTTTTGTCGTCAAAACTATTTGACTTTGTAACGTTTATCTGAAAATAATTTTTAATAAAGCTTGCTCGTAGGGTTAGAAGTTTGTTAGGCAAGACTGAAGCTCTTATTATTAGACTCAACAATGCTGTGCTTGATTATATACGATTCTGTCCTATTTATTTTTACTAAAAACTCCGCGTTGTATGTCCTTGCATAGCCATCAGCAAAATTGTTTTTTTTTTGTTAAACTCTAACGGCTGTTTTGATGTTTTGTGTTATCTGAAAACAAGAGTTCCCATTCTTTTAGATAACGAGCAGAAAATCGTAAAAAAATTTGTTTGTTATTCGGAGAAATATTGTATAAGATACAAACCCTTAGTCTTACCTATACTTATTTTCAAATGTACAGGATGTTTTAGGAATGAATTACAACAAAAAAATATTTTTTTTTAATGAAACACTCTAAATTTTTTAGAGTGACACTTTATATGTAGATATTAATAATAAGCGTGTAAAAATACAAGATTAAAGTTCAAGGGCAGTCTTTATACAACGAGCGTATGCGAATGGCATACCTAAACAGTCAAGAACTTTAAGAGTTTTCGCATGTGTTATTAAATTTTTTTGTTGAAACATTTTAATTTAAAACACAATACGTTGCTATCGGAAACGTGTTTTAAAATAATGTTTATAATCTAGGATTCAAAAATGAAAAAGAAGCGTTAAAATGGTACCAACAAAAAAGTATTTTACATGCAAAAATATTAATTAACTTATTTTTTTTAATTATTCTACTTACTCTTTCTTTCCTAAAGTTAAAGGTTAAAGTTTTTTTTGGAATTTTTAGTTTTAATGTAATAATGCTAATAACTGAACAAAATCGGCTTGCAAAAATTTGAAGACATCAGCGTTTTTATTATTTTTGACGAATCATCTGCTCAATTTTTCTGACTTCTACAGAACATAAATCAGCTTATGTAAAGGATCTTTGATTGCCAAAAATAGCCTATCACAAATCAGTTCTTAAGGCTTTGTTAATTTTTTTGATTTGCTCCTCATTTTTTTCAGAATATTTTGGTTTAGTATTGGAGGCTTTGTTCTTATTTACACGAATTATTTTTTGACGAATTATTGGTAAAACGTGTTTTTTTTTAGAAAATAAAGCTTACACAAATGCTTTTTGTCTGTACCCGTAAAAATTCTGAACTCTTAATTATTTCTTAGGGCTTTAATAAAATTTTTAGTTTTTTTTAAATATTTAGTGTTGACCAATTCTTAAACGAATTATCTGTAAAAAAAGTTTTTTAAAAAGATCCTGGTCTGCAAAAAATACTTAACCGACAATAGCTTGTGTCTTATGCTTTTTATTTAGTTTTCTAAAAACATTTTTGGACTGGCAGTTAAAAAATAGTAAAACGACAATCATAAAAAAAATAGAAAAATAAGCGTTCTGCAAGTGTTTTAGGCTAATAAGATACAAATTTATATAGAAAAATCTACAACCAGGAGTTAAAGGTTTCTTAGTGATGAATTAAAAAAAGAAATGATTTTCTTTTTGCTGTTATATTTCATTTTTTTCCAATTTTGTTTCTTAAAATTTTTCATTCTATAAGTCGTTTAGTTTTCCTAGTCTTTTAATCTTACACAATTGCTCTCCTTGTCAGTTCTCCCTATTTTATTGATCTATTTGTTTTTCAAAATACGTTTTCTAGACCAGTTAAAGGTTTCTTAAATATTTTTATAGTAGGTTACATATTTCTTAAAATAAATTTAGAAGGACTTAGCGTAAAACTTAATGCTTTTTAATTTTCCGATTTCTGCTTTGCTTATAGCAAAATATAATTTTATTTTATTTTCCTTCTCTTTTCTTCTTGTCAAGCGTTTTTGTAATTTATCTTTAGAGTTTTTTGTTTTTTTATTCATGTTTCTTGACTATGTTTATTGTTTTGTAATTATTAATTAACCTTTCATTGTCTTTCGTTTTATTTTATTTTTTGTTTATTTATTTTTTGGTGTCTGCTTCTTACTGTTTGTTGTTCTTTTTCATTTAATTAGCTTTTGATTTTTAATGAATGGCACTCAATTTTGTGCACAATTGTTTCAGGTGCAAAAATAAAAAATGGGTTGCTCCATTTATTCGACTGGCAACAAACTTTTTAATTTTTTTATTACAGTTATGTTAAGTATCCTGTTAATTTGAACTTTCTTCTTTAAATTGGTTGAAGTCATACTTTTCTAGGATTCTAAGTTTTTATGTAATGTTTTTGTCAAAAAATCAAATTATTTCAAAAACTAAGCAAAATTAACCTGTAACAATTTTTTAGTTTTCTCATTATATTAATTAATAATAGTAATAATAATACCAATAATAATAATAATAATTTATTTATTTTGGTGTTGATCAGTTCTTAAGTGAATCATCTGTAAAAACATTTTTTTAAAAGACTTTGGTCTGCAAAAAATATTATCGCTTCTTTGTGCCTTTGTGTATTTTTTTATTTTGCTAAAAACATTTTAGATTAGCTTTGGAAAAATAATGAACTGACAATAAAAAAAAAATTAAAACAAGCGTTCTGCAAGTGTTTGGTCTAATAAATTAAAAATTTAGATAGAAAAATCTACAATCAAGAGTTAAAGGATTTTTTTTTATCTTTCTTCTTAAACTTTTTCATTGTATGAGTCGTTTATTAGCTGATTCAAAACTATAAAAACGCCAACGTCGCATTTTCTCTCGAAATTAGCCGTTATAAATTATTCACGCACTTCAAGGAAAAACATCAGTATTTAAAGTTACATTCAAAGATGCGAAAAATATAAGGTGTTTCATTTTAAAAACATAAGTTTGTATTATGTTTAATTTACAAAACATCTTGTATAGGTACTTATAATTATAGATGAGTCTGAGGTTTAGAATCAATGACTTTTGTTAAAAATTCAATGCTTTCCACACTTTAATTTAAATAAATATTAAGAAAAATGTTATGCTCCTCAGTCTACATCATTACTTTGTTAAAATGTTCTTAAGGTTATGTTTTTTTATGTGAGTATTTTTTGTGAGATTTTAAGTTTTGTTGCTAAATTATTTACTAAAACGATTGGTTTATGACTGAAAAAATTTTAGTAAAAGCAATTGAGCGGATCAAGTGCTATAAAATGGCACAAAAGACGTTTCCAGTTGAAAAACCCACACCTCGAATTAAAGCAAGCATCAATACTGCTCTCCATTCAATGGTGCATAGAATTCTGGATAGAAGCCAAACAGAATGGGTCAATCCTTTAAATGGATTTACACTTGAGGGTGGCTTTTCTTATATAAATTGTATAGAAATGTAACAAAAACCGACTAATAACAGTTGACGGAAGCACTCACATGCAATGTGGACGGAATATCTCGATTACAGTGCTTTCACCAGAAGATTTATAGCTTTTTGTTAATCTAGACCTCTATAAACATATGATAATGTAACACAGCCTCGAATAATATCGATAAATCTGGGCAAAACCGTTGGATTTGTAAGATTAGATGGGTTCAAATCTTTTTTTTAACACTTTTGACGTTCCATTATTCAGCTCATCCTCTTGTAGAATCCGACTCATTTATACTCTTCGACAATTTAAGGAGGAAGCCGACAAAAAAAGGTTCTTTGTTTAATTTCAATTTAGTGGAAGTGTTGATTCATTCTAAATTCCTTTTATGTAGTTTTCAGTGATTACTTTTTCCCCCATCAGGGATAAAAATATGCAAGCACGCAGGTAAATATATTAAAGTAAACATCATTTTGTTCGCTCGTGTTACGTCACATGTTTCGTAAATAAATTTATTTGAAGAGCTTTAATTACGTTTAGTAAAGTCATTTTGGTGATCCATTAGATTAATTACCTAGTCTACAAAGCTTCTTGTATCACAAATTTAATTACAATACGACCAATGAGAACGCGTTTAATTGTTTTAATCGAATGTATTGTTTGTACATGTATTAAAATAAGCGTTCTTTTCTTCGGGAAATATGTATTTGTCTGCGTAACAAAAAAAAATATTTTTCTAATGGTGGTGTTTATTTTATGAGCCGAAAGTGATATTCTTTCTGCACTTCAGATATTGGGTGTCTTACCAAGTTGTTAATAGTTTATTATGTATCAAGCTTTAGTTACGAGTTTTATTATGAAAATAAATGACTCAGAAATTTATCAAACGAGTTGCGTAGTAAAATTTTTCTACGACTGAAACAATTTAAAAATTATTTTATGCCATTGAAAAATCAAGAACTAATCTTAGTCCGTGACTAAAACGCACAAAATCAAAGATCTTTTATTAGCCTCATAAAAACATGTACATTTTAAAGTAAGAAGTAAAAAAAATCGATTACTGAAACAATAGTTGGATTTTAAAAATTTTTTAGTTAAATATCTTTTGTGAAATCAGCAAAAGACACAACAGTTTTTTTAAACATTTTAAATGCCCTTTATATGAAAAAATAAAAATTTGTTTCATTTAAGAATGTCAAATTATTCAACCTTTAACTGAAATTGTTGAAGTTTGAAAGCTCATTGATAAATGTTAAGTTCTTTATTTAGACTGACTCAATTTAGTTTTTTTATTATTCGTGATTTTGTTATCATAAATTTTTAGAAAAAGCGTGTTCTTGTCAAAAATTAAAAAAATCAACTAACAAAAGTTTAGCTTAAAATCGTCAGTGTTAAAAATTATCTCTAACAACGCAAAAAATATAAGGTGCTTCATTTAAAAATTATTTTTTATTTTATTGTAATTTATTTCTAAAGCACCGTGTATACTTAAAAACAGGGTGCTCAAAAACTGGCGCACCAACTCAATGGTACGGTGTTAAGAAGCACGTGTAGATTACGGGAAAAATCTTTAAAAAATTCATATTTAAAAAAATCTGGGGTTACAAATTTATTTTCTTAACTTCTTCAGTTTTTATTATTCTCTTTATTGTTTTTATGTTTCACAATACATAATCATTCCCTTACAAAATGATGAATAATCATTTTAAAATTTGCTATACAGGATGATCGCGAAGTTGAGGTGTTTCTTTTAACATGTCACCTTGTGCATTATTCTAAGGAGTTTTAGCTTCAAACGTCTTGGTAAAATGTTTTTATTAACGGAGACAATTTTTCTTGTTTTCTAAAATTTGGAGTCTAGCCCTGACTATGATTAGCGTTTCAAGATAATTTACTTTATTACTGTGGATACCAGATTTTCAACAATTATTCTCTTTTTTTATTATTTTTTAATTCTCTGCGGAATTTTTAATGTCTAGTATTTCTGTTGTTGATTATATCATAAATATTCTGGTTACCAACTTATTTCCTGGTTTGGCATATTTCAGTTATTTTTGATTAACACCAATGACTTTTTCAGTTCTTGTCAATTCGTAGATTTGAAGAAAGTCGGCTTAAAAAATTTCTGAAAAATGGAGTTATTGTATCATTGTTATGATTAACATTTTACTGAGGTGTTTTGGGCAAAAACTCTTAAGAACAGTGCACGGTATCAGCTGTTAAAAGAACGCCTCAATTTCGCGAGCACCCTATAACTTTATAACAGTTTTTGAATTTAAAAAATTAAAAGTTATCAAAGAATCAAAATTTCTAAAAAATACTATGTAGTATTATTTTTATTGTTGTTTAGTGATCACGATTGTTAAACAAAGTTGCCATATACAGGGTGTATTAGAAACACTTTTCTATTTGTAATTTTTCAAATTAAAATATTCTAAAAGATAACATACTGAAACGTGTACCCGCTTATGAGTACAAAAATAAAAGATCCGAACTGTTTTCGTTGTGATAGATACGGACAATTTAAACAATTTAAAACAACAATGAAAATTGTTGCAATGATTACAAAATAATTGATAAACATATTTTTGTGTTTCACACTAAGTAATCGTTCCCTAACCAAATGGTTAATAATTATTTTTAAATTTTCTGTCAGACTTTAGCAGCTTTTTGAATTTAAAAAAATTAAAATTCATCAAAAAAATCACGGTTTGTTGATGTGCCAACACTGGGAATTTTTTTCTAGGAAACCGTTTAAAAATAATTTATTTTTTTTGTTGATCAAATTCTCTTGCGTTTATGAATGTTACACAACGTTGCCACATATTATTTATTTAAAATTCTTTATTTATTAATAACTTTAATACGTATAAACATATTTTTTTACTAGAATTAATGCGCCGGTTCTTGAGCACCCGGTATAATTCTAGACGATACAAGGGGTTAATATTTATTAATAAATATTTTTACATTTAATGGTCAGGTCAGGTCACAATAAAATTTAATTTAATGAGACCTCACTTTACTTGACTATTAATTAATGGACTTCAATCTATTTTAACAAAATTTTTGATACTTATTCTTGAGAAAATTTTGTAACATAGTTGATTATCTGATTGAATTGCATTATCGCCCCCTAAACGTAAAACATAAAACATATTTCAACCCATTTCGATAATTTTTCGGTCTATTTTTTTGTAAAATAATTTCAGTTTTGTACTTTTTTCATCTTTTGTGTTTAATCACCAGAAAAAGTCAAAATTGACACAATTTTCGATCCCCCTCTGAAATTTTTTGGGTAAGTTTTGACGAAATTTTGTTCTTTATAATTGCATTTTTCAATGAAAATCGTGATAAAATAACTTAAACGTGCTAATACTTAAGAGTCTTGCTGTTTGATGAAGTTCTAAAGCACATTTAGGATTTTTTTTAACTGCCTCCATTTATAATTTTGGTGCAGCAATTTTTTAGAAAGAATGTGCTAATGAAATCCAATCAATTAAAGTTTATCTAAAAATCATTAGTATTAAAAACTACATCCAGAAATGCATAGAATTTAGGATGTACTAATTAAAAGAAATTATTAGTTTTTGATATTTTTTGAGGAGCATTAGCGATCCTAATTCCACCATTTTTCAATTTATTGTTTTTTGAACTTTGGATGAAGAATATTCAAACAAAACGCCAAAAAAATGTAATTTTTGCTTCAGTTTTGAGATTTTTTAAACTTTCGCAAAAACAATCCTTCGGCATCTGAAAAAACTAAAAACTTCGACATTTCGATTCAATTCCGAAATAATATTTTAAATAATTTTGGACAAAATGTTACTAAATATGTTTTTGAATGAAAAACGTGCTAATGTAACGCAAAATTGCTAAATTGCAAAAATTGCTTTATTTTTAAATAATTTAAAAACCTTCAGTTACTCTTTTCTGAAACTCTACTAAAGTTCAACTGCGCTTTCAAATAAATATGAGTTAATGCTAAAATATCCGAAAATCCAAAATAGTCGATCCAGTTTGGTAATTTTTGAAAAATTTTAAAAATATTTACGTTTATGAAAAACGAAGTAAAATGTTTAAGATAACAAAACACTTTTTAAAATTCGATAAGAAATTCCAAGTTTTCGACACTTTTCATATCATGTCTTCAGAATGCTTTCTCAGTAATAAATTGTCTGTGTAGTAGCTGTTTCAAAACTATAGAAACGCGAACGTCGCATTTTCTTTCAAAATTGGCTGTTATGAATTGTTCATGCACCTTAAAAAATAATAGTTTAAAAAAATAATATTCTAATTCTATTCCTATTCCTATTCCTATTCCTATCCCTATTCCTATTCCTATTCCTATTCTAATAAAAGAAAATAATTAAATTTTTAAACTTATTGGTTTGCAACTTTTCGATCTAAACCGACGATTTTTTAAGCAATTTTGACGCAAAGTAAAAAAATAGCTCCTGTACGGTTATTTCCACAATTTTGTAAAGCAAAGGTATAGCTGAAAAATTGAGATAGTTTTAAATTTTACAAAAATATAAAATGTATTTGTTGCCTATTTATATCTGAATTGAAAGCAAATGAGAGAAAAACTTTCAATTTTATTTCTTCATCAATCAAATTCGCTTTTGGGATCATGTCAAAAACACCGTTCTAGACTTGACCCATGTCTGAATTGCAAATTCGGTTTGTTCAAAGACCCTGCAATGTTGTTTACTACTTGAAAACTAGGTCGTTAGGACACGACAACTACTACGAGTTCACATTGGTGCTTGAAAATTGTTCTTGGTATATTTTTTTTTGCTGTCTAGGTGGAAAACTCGCTGGAGTTAATTTGATTTAAATGTGCGGAAACTTGGGTATTTATACTCAAAGCTATAATTTATTAAGTTTAGACGTAAAAAAGCGTTTAATGCTCGTAAATTCGCTGTCCGTGATATACGAGTATGAATAGTTTAGCGAGAGACCGTTGCTTGTGGCGGGTGAAATTGAGCGCGTAATCTTGCTCAGAAATGAGATTTTCGCTGATGTTTTTCAACAAGATTTTTCTTATGACTTTTTATAGACTCCTACAGGACATAATTTTTATACCGGATAATGTACTTAACCATAAATGTAAGAAAGCTACTCACTTTTACCTGAATGTGTGGTAAAGTCTGAATCCCTTTTAAGTAGTGCATCTTGAAGTCATAGCACGCTACTTACAAGAATTGTTTTTTGTGCTCCCATTACAAAGCGCTATAAATTTCATTCATGAATTATCTTGTTTTAGAAAAAGTTACAAGTAGGTAAAAGTTGTAAATGAAAAAATTAAAAAAAAAATGCGGTACTAAACGAAAAACTGTCTCAGCCGACATGAAAAACAATATATTAAATAAACTTTTTTTATTTTATTTTTGTTTTTTTATTTTCAAGCAAGTCAATTAATGTTTGAAATAATAATCTACGTTCTTCGTGAAAAACAGACTAAAAAATTCATAAATTTTTAATCAAATTTTAATAGAATGACAAAATTTTGTAAAAAACAAACTGAAGTATTATCACGTTAGAACGAAAATTGTGTGATTTCTGCATTTTACAAATTTTGAAACACGTTTTTTAGATAGAAATTAAATTTTTGTTAAATTTCGCTAAAAGTAGGTAAGTAGCTTTCAACTTGAGATTTATTTATTATTGTACAAGAATTATTTATAACAATAAATTTTAATCAAAAGTAATGTTATAAGTTTATGTGTTTTTCTTGATCATTTAGACATTTTTCACAGCTAATATCTCAGTTTTTTGCCCAAGATTTTGTTTAAAAAAAATTGTATCAAAAATTATCTTATTTTTGTTAAAAACGCACCCAAAATTCACCTACTTAACGATAGTAAGTTTGGTGTTGTTTTAGTTTTTTAAAGGCTTGCTGAGGGAAAACCTAAGTTTAAAAAATACCTAATACTGCGAATTTCATCAAAAATTATGTTATCTAATCGAATTTTGGTCAAGACTGCTTTATTATAAGAAGTAGCTTAAATACACCCAAAAATTATAAAATAAAAGAAAATTTATTGATGTTTCGTTTTTCAATTTAGCTAAAAATTTCGTCAAAAGAAATCGGAAAACTGCTACATTTGGTCAAAAATCATTTTCTGTGCTAAAATTTTAAGTTTACATATGTCTCTAAAAAGAACCGAAAAATCACCAAATTAAGCCTGAAATTACTTTGCTTTTTTTTGAGAATTTTTCAGCCAAAAACGAAAATATTTGCAAACTGTATTCTAACTAAACCGAAAAATCAACAAAATTTGGTCAAAATAAAATGTAATTTTTGATTTTGTTTGACTGGTTAGCACACTGAATTTCTCTCAAAAAATTTCGCTAAAAGAGACTAAAAAATCACCACAGTTAAACGAAACTTATGTTAGTTTAATCTTATTTTAGTTAATTTAGTTCGTTTTTGAACCTGAAACTTTTTTTATTTTGCACTTTTTTTGTATCCTATCTGGTTTATTTTTGAGCGAAATTTTGTTACGTATAAGTTGAAAAGAATCAAAATTTACGGTCCAATATCTAATCCTAAGAATTCGTTCATATCACAGTATGTGACTTCCTGTTTAATACGTTTCAGGGTAAAAATTATTTTGTTAGTTTTATCCTGGTTTAAGTGTAGCTTATTCGAAACCAACCAACTTTGGATTTTCTCATACTGCACTGACAGTGTAAACAGGTGTCAGACAGACCTATATTAGTGTCATCTGCAAAAAGTATTAAATTAACCTCAGGTTTAAATTTTGAGAGATCATTAGTATACAAAACAGAAGTAAAAGTGACCCTAAAATGGAGCCTTGCGGGACACCATGTTCTACTCTAACTTCACCAGAAGTTCACCATTAATGCTAACCTTTTGAAACCGATTACTTGCCTTTATCACTCGATTTCCTATATTTTTGATCACAATTTCTTTAAGAACAAGCTAAAAAAAAACAAAATTTGGTCATTTTAAGTTTCATTTTTATTTTGGGTAACTGTACAACTATAATCACGACAATAACATTTGATGTAAAACTATCAAAAAGTACGTTAGACAACATATGCAGCAAATTGCTCATTTCCCGTCACTTGCAGCGTATGAGCAAATTGAAATCGACAAGTGCTTTGCAACTTTATCAAATCTCATTGTGCTTTCGTTGCAGGAGGAAGCATCCCAGGAATAGAATTATCGATGCCGCCTTCCCACATCGCCTTGAGCGGCGACCTCCACATCCAAATTACTTCATCGTCTTTTCCACCACTAATGCTGCAATTATCTCGACTCGAAGGCAACATCGCCCAGCCCCTAACCACTTTTCCCGTTCTACCCGAAGCGCGCGCTCTTTCCCTCAATACGACAATTGTGAAAATACCTTGCGGATACTTTTCCAAAGGCGGCCAGTATTACATACTTATTAAGAAGCAACCAATTGGTGGCAGCAATTCAACTCTTGTTGGAGACGACGATTCGGTTATCACACGAAGTTTGGACGTACGGTGGCCAATGCCTCAACTATCGGTGACACCGGAACATATACAAACTTATCCGGAGACTCCGGTGATGGCGATTCTCGAGTTTCCGGAAGTGGTGTGTCCTCCGGTGACGGACAGTCCGATTAGTGCGATACCGGAGTTTTGGTTAGAGTTACATTATTGCGGCCATTCGTTGCTTACCTGTGATAATGACGATAACAGACAGAATAATTCAAATGTTCAGGTGAGTGTGTGTAGAGAACGCTTGTCATCTTAATTGGAATGTTGTGTATAGGTATTGGATCAAGTGCGGGGATTTGGAGGAAGGCGGGTGTTTACACTTAGGTGTGAACTCTTTGGTTTAGCTGGATTTTATGCACTTTTTCTACGACCGACTGCTACTACACAATTACTGCCTCATACTGCTGCCTACGTCAAGGTAATTAGTTTACGTTTTGAAATTAATTATATTTTATGACAGCGCCCTTCATTAAGGGTATTTTACATTATGTGAAGGGTTCTCTCTTATTGGTTTTACTATTATGTTACTTGCAAACAAATAATTAACATCTCGATGGTCCGGTTTTCTATTTTATATATTTTGTTATCCCACTGCAAAATTTAGACATATTTTTGATACATTCTTTCAAAACTTTTAAAACTTTCTAGAGTCCATAAAAGTACAAGAAAATGTCAATTAATTTGATTTTCAAATTTTTAATATTTCTAGACTTTAGTCGATTTTTGGTACTCGGATTGTTCTGCTCTATTCTACAGCCTGTTCCGTCCAAGTATAAAAGTATAAAAGTATTAAAATATCTAACAAGATTTTCATTTGAAAGTTGGTACTTAACCATAATCCTTTAAGTTTTGCTCAATAATCATATTTTCAAAATGGCGGCACTTCCGGTTATATCGGAACTCGTTATCAACTTTCTTTTATTATAAATGGAAAGCTATGTTTTTTACTACATTTTTGAATTAGTTGAGTAATTTTAAGGTTGTTTTTATCAGCTTTCTCTATACCTAAGTTTACCCGTTTTCGAAATATTTGAAATTTGTAAAAACATTTTGGATTTGCACCTGTCACTTAAAAAATCGGTAACTATCATAGTTTTAAAGATTTCGAAATCATATTTGGAGAATTAAAAGAGAAAGCCCATATCTGTTCTCCAGTGTGTTCAAAATTGGGAAAGAAATTGATAAACCCAAAAATTTTAAGGTTAAGTTTGAACAACTTCAAGTACCCATAACTTAATTTTTTCATGTGAGAAGTCCCAATTTTTATTTTACTAGATGTAGGAGATGTTTTTTTGTATCGGTCTGTATTAGCATTCCCTACACATAACTCTGACAATTTCCAAGTTATATTGTTTTTTCTGACATTGTAGAAAATTTCTTACTAACCACAGCTATTTTTGTATAGTTTGCCATAAAAACATTTCTCATTAAACAAATGACAAGATCTGTTCAAAACACAATAAATTCATTAAATGTTGCTGAAAAAACTTCCCACATTTATTTCTCTTGTTTCCATGGCAACTTATGAGATAAGGGCTATGGCTGATGAATTTCTCAAACATTTGGGGTTTGTTATTCGTTTTTAGAAATTAGAAAACACCAGAGGAAAAATCTAAGTTTTCTTTTTTAAATGAGCTAAAAAATATTTCCAAATTTTAAAAAATGGCAGTTTGATTTTTGAACTAAAAGGTCCAAATCCAAAAAACAAACCTAAATATTTCGTGAACTACCTTCAAATAACTCTAGTAATCCAAAAACGCATTAAAAATATAGATTTCCGTTTAAAATAAGATAGTTGATAGCAACTTTCAGTATAACCAGAAGTGTCACCATCTGAAAAATATTTTTTATGAGAAGTGACAGTTCATGTCAATTTTTTTATTGTTTGACCTGCTACCAACCCATTAGCAAAAAAAACTAAATTATTAAAAATAATAATTTTTAAGATTTTTTGAGAGATTCGTTACAAAAAATATTGTACCTAACTCGTTTGTAAAGTAATTTCCCACATTCGCTTTTCATACGGTACTCGCTGTGCTCGTGCAGCAAACAAAGTGTTCATGTGGGATATTTCACTTTCCAATCTAGTTAGGTAAATAACTATTAATGAGCAGGAGCTAAACTTCACTTATAAAGTGAAGTTTAGACGGAATAGCATGTATTCTATTCTTAAAAAGTTCTTTTTATTTAGACTATTGTTATAGGACTAATAATCATAGATAAAATTGCTAATATAAGTAAAAATAGTAATAAAAATAAGAAAACAATTAAATATTTTGCAAATCGCTTAACACTAGTAGATTTCGCAGATCATTTTGCATACTAGGCTCTTATTAAAATACATAGTTCAGTTTTTAAGAATAGTTTTGCCATAAATAAAAAAATTAATTAAATTAAAAAGTTCTTGGTGTTCGGAGCGCTAATCGTGCTATAAATTCGGAACTATAAGATCTAATTCTCTTAAGTTTATTACTTTTGTAAAGCTGTTTTAATTGTCTATCTTTTTCAGAAAAGACTGATGTCGTGAAACTAATTGTTTTTAAAAATTCATAACTAAAACACTTTCTGGAATTTTGCAATTTCATTAACGGAATTTGTTTCCCCAGGTCATTTTATATGCGTTTTTATTAATGCAATTCAATTTTTTTTAAGTTGTGTCGTAATTAAAAAATAACAATTGAAAAATTTTCGGCTGTCTCAAAGAAAATTCATAACTCGAAAACTAAAAGCCGTAGAATAAAACGGTATGGCCTAGTAAATTCTACGATTTAATAATAATAATAATAATGTTTATTAATGTTTAAAGACTACACTGGTCATAACACAAGTCAATAAGAGGGCTTACCAAGAACATAAATGACATAAAATACAATCATCATACATAATATATATATATACAAAGTTAATACATAACATCACATTTAAAATCATTAAAATACTCATCATATGAGTAAAAAGTTTTTTTACAGAGGTATCTTTTTATAACCTTTTTAAATTTATTTGTCTTTAGCTTAGCAATATCATCAGGCAACGCATTAAAAAATTTTATTCCTAGGTTTCCGGTGCCGTTTTCGGAGCTTTTTAAGCGAATACTGTGTAGGCAAATTTTATCTCTGTGACGTGTACTATATTCGTGAATGTTACTATGTGATTTAAAATTCTCTATGCTAAATTTTATATAATTTAAACACTGATAAATATACATACAAGGAACAATAAGTATATTAAAATTCCTGAAAACATATTTGCAGTCTTCTCTATATTTTAGACCTCCTACTATACGGATAGCTCGACGTTGTAATCTGAAAATTGTAGAAATGGAAGCAGAATGACCCCATACTAATAGTCCATAACTGATGTGACACTGGCATAATGAATAAAATGCAGTTTTTAGAGTTTCAGGAGGAACTTGATCTATTAAATTGCGAAGTGCAAAAATACCACTACAAAGTAATTTTGCAACCTTTTCTGAATGTGTATTAAACCTCAGTGAGGAGTCAAGAAAGATTCCTAAAAATTTTGTAGAACCTTCCACAAAATCTATTTTTTTTTTATTGAAAAAACCAATGTATTTGTTTTATTTTTGTTTAATGTTAATTTATTGGATTCGAACCAAGACAAAGCCTTTGACTGTGCATCATCTACGATTTTTAACGCTGTAGACAAATTTTCGTTTTTTTCCATTATAGTTGTATCATCTGCAAAATGTATACTTTTATTTTCCATATATGAAGAAAAATCATTTATATAAATAATAAAAAGAAGTGGCCCAAGTACAGAGCCTTGGGGCACTCCTAATTCAACACGATTTTTGCCTGAGTCAATTCCTTTGTGTCTTACAAGCTGTGATCTGTTGCTTAAAAATGATGCTATCATTTTACAACTACTAGGTAGCAAGTTATAAAAATATAATTTTCGTAATAAAATGTGGTGATGAACGCAGTCAAAAGCCTTGGAGAGGTCAAGAAAAGTTCCTATACCATAGCTTCCTTCTTCCAAACAATCTGTCATATATTTTACAAATTTGGTAACTGCACTAATTGTATTTCGGCCCTGTCTAAATCCAAATTGACTGTCTGTGAATAGATTATTGACTTCAAAATGATGAACTAATTGCAAGTATAAGACTTTTTCAAGTACTTTGAAAAAAATTGGAAGTAAAGATATTGGTCTATAGTTATTAACAACGTTAACGTCCCCTTGTTTCAAGAGTGGTATTACCACAGCTATTTTCAGACAGTCTGGAAAAATAGAAGTAGTAATACAAAAATTAATTAAACGAGTTAAAGGAGACACTATAAGATCTTTAATATACTTAATAATACGAGTGTTTAAGTTATATATATATATCCATAGAGTTACTAGATTTCATGTTATTTATAATATCGCGAACTGTAGCGCAGGAAACCTCAGAGAATGCAAAATTTACTCTAGAATCTAAATCTGAACAATGAAACATCATTATATTTATGGGATCTATTGCTTTATCTGATAGTTAATTTACGTGTTACGCTAGTTTATTTACATTAAAATTTTTAAACTTTTAGCCTATACTTTTTGATAATTACATTCTTTCAAAAAAAGTAAAAAATTGTTTTTGTAATTGAATTGGCTAAGTTTTATGCACTTTTACTTCTAGAGCCTTTAAGAGTAGAAAACAATCAATGATTCAATTTTATATTTTTGTGATTTTTCGATTTTTGTTGAAGTTTTGATCGATTTTAGGTAACCGATCGGGTAATAAGACTAATACGATCGGAACTATTAGACTTAACCCGTTAAGTTTATTATCTTTCGAAAACACTTTTAATTATCTATTTTTTTTTTAAGACTATTGTCGTGAGACTAATGGTTTTTGTGAAAATAGCTCATATACACAAAAATAGATAAAAAAATTACAAAAAAAATATAATTTTTTAATTAAAAAACCACTAAAAATTTTGCAACTTGCTTAACGCCAGTAGATTCCCCGAATTATTTTACACACTAGGCTTTTATTAAAATATATCGTTTAATGTTTCCGAATCGATTTGCCGTAGGTAAGTGACAAAATATCATTAATAAAAATAAAAAAAATTCGGGTGTTTGGAGCGTTTGTCTATCTTTTTCAGAAAAAAACTGATGTCGTGAAACTAACAAATTTTGAAAAAAAAATGCTCATATAAGCAAAAATAAGTAAAAAATTCAAATAAAAATTCATAACTAAAAAAACTGTTAGAGATTTTGTAATTTGGTTGAAACCAATCGATTTCCTTAAGTATTTTACTTAGATTTTTATCGAAACAGTTCCATTTTTTACATAGTTGTACCGTAATTAAGAAAATAATAATAATTATTTAATTTAAATAATAATAATAATTGTTATGCTTCGTCTTACTTATTACACTAGTTTTTTACAACATCAAAAGTTTTGTAATTATTTAAATTGTAGTGGTCATTTAACTTATCTTTTAGTCGATTCTAGTAAATTTCACTTTTATTAAAGTCCTCAATTTTGTTTCGGGCTTCAGTATTAAAACTTTACGTTGTAAAATTATATCTAAATAGATATTATTTATAACTAAAAATATAGATGATTCGAAAAAGGTAAATTTTAATTTTGTTATTGTATTTTTTTATTTTTTTTTTCTTGCTTACTATTTTACTATATATTTAACGCCCAATTCACCGTATGTTTAGTGTGTAGTGTATATTTAAACCAGAACATTTATATTAAATATGAAATGACACTTGACCCCTAAGTTCCGAATTACCTTCACAACTTGAATACAACCAGAATTAGGAGGGCTCAAGTTTTCGCATTGAATCTCCTTACAGTAGTCCAATTAGAGCAAAGTTAAACTACTAACACGTAGGTATAACTTTTGACAAAATGAATCTTTATGGTCGGAAGTGATCCATCACTAATAACCTCGACATTTCGCACGAAAGCAAGCAACATAAAGCGATCTGTTTTTGTATAAATTAAATGCTACACAACCCTTTTTTCTCTCTTTTTCTTCAAATAATAAAATTAAAGAAAACAGGCTTTGCTTAAATGTTTTTTGTAAGTAAATTGAATTTGCTTCCACCCTAAATTGACAATATTTAATTATCGAAGTGGTTATAATGAATGTCGTTAATGAAAATCTGATAGTAAATTCAATTTACATTGTTTTGTGCTTGGTTTTGTCTAAACTCCGAGCAGGAACTAATCGTTTAACATTATAGAGTTTTAGGAGATGATTTACTCCGCTGGCTCGTATTGTAACTAGTGTATAGAAGCTACTAAAAATTGAATAAGAAAAACTTTTTAAGAATATTATACTTGGATGAAAAACAACCACACGAATATTGAAATTTCATTGTGTCTTGGACTTGGAGCGTGTTTTTGATACACTGCCAAAAAGCCAAGCCAAGTTTTTAAGATTTAAAAAGTTTTAAGTTTTTTTAATTCTATGCAGTTTGTAACAATACAAAATATTTATTTCGAATTACTGGAACGCAAGTAGTATTTTTTTATTATATACTAAGGTATCATCTGCATTTTGAGATTATTTATTTCCAAAGCGATAATTTTTACTGGAAAATATAAAACCGGTAAAATAAAACACATGATAGTATTATTTTTCATGTTTTTGTACAAAACTAAATGTTTAAAAACCTTTTATGACAACAAAGAGCAAATTTATTGGAAATTAAACATCAAAATAACCCTTTAACAAATAGAATGCATTTAAAGTTAAACTTTAGATTTTACGCAAAAAAAAGTTACATAAGTTTTTCTTAATAATCGGTCATGGTTGTAAGAAAACATCAAATATCTAAAAAAGTGAAAAAAAAATTTGTAGTTTGTACTGTAGCCTGCTAAATCTTATTTTAGTGCTGTCTACAATAAATATACACATAAATATACAAAAAATAAATTAAAATACCTTTACTCATTAAAACTAAGTTTCTTCGTCTGTCTATTTTTAAGACGTTTTGTAAACCAATAAACGAAGAGCTTCATTTCTATAGTTTTGTTTTTCCCCAGTTCTTTTTTCTAGTTCTTTTTTTCTCTAGCTCTGTTCTTCTTTAGCTCTGCTCTTCTCTATCTCATCTCTTATGTGGCTTTTTTCGTTACTTTGTTTTCTTTGTTCACTCTGTTGTCAAGTTTTTTTTTTCTCTAGCTTTTCCATTTTCTTCTTCCATTTTCTCTTCTCATTTTCACTCCGACTTTTCTGTTTTTTAACTCTTATATTTTCTTTATTTCTCTACTTCTCGAGCTCTCCTCTTCTTTTTTCTAACTTTTATTTTTCTAAGCTTCTCTCCTTTTTACTTTATCTCTTTATTTGTGCGTCTAGGTTGGAAAATTTATGTTTTTTTAAACTGGTTCTTTTGCAAAATTTTCTTTTGACTTTAAATCGAAAGTTAGATTTTTTGTTAGAGATTGCCTTTATTATGGAAAAGATGTTTCTATAAAAAATTTAAATTTAAAATTGATCAAATCTTGTGTTTACATCGTCGTATCTTCCTTCTAGATTAAGTTTAAACTTTTTTTTACAAAATATTACTCAATGAATATGGATTTTCCCCGTTAATAGCAAACTCTCGTTTCTGAATAACATTAGTTTTTGAGATAGCTATAGAAAACTAAACTTTTAGTATTTACTCATTTTCAAAAGTTGTTGAAATTAGCCATATCTGAAATAAGAACAATGCTGGTATAAAAAAATGAAAAAGGAGTTAATGTTTCAAATTTATTTTTCCTTTGGTATGAATATAATAACAATGTTATTGGCCATAGAAATAAATAAAATCGACTGATGTATACTATACAATGTACAAGGTGCTGCATTTTGGATGTCCGAATAGTAAATGTCCGAAACCAAAAGATTTAGAGAAAAACAAGTGACACATTCTTGGATCCGTTTTTTGAGAAAAGAATTTTGGTCGAAACCGCATCTCACTATCGTCTTTTGTTTTCGACTTGTAAACAAATGTTGACATTTCAGCGAAATCTTAAAAAATTTATATCTTTCTTATTATGAAAGATACACGTTTGACACAAAGACATTATGCAGGCACTTTTTTACAGAAACTTTAATAATGTCATCAGCGGTTTTTTTAAATCATTCGTTTAGCTGTAATAACATAAAGTTGTAATTTTTTAAATAGGAATCATAGTTGGCTATGTCATTTTTAAAAATCGTATTTTTTTCTGAACTAAAAACAATATAAATAGAGTTTGATATTTTTATATACTTTTGATAAAAAATATATTTAAAATGTTTGAAAGTACTTGGCCATGGAAAAATTATTTCACATAAAAGGTGTGAATAATCTAGAAATTTTGTGAACGGTTATGTTCATTATACCAACACGTGAACTTATAAAAATAAGCTATGTTTAAGTTTTTTCAATTAAACAAATATACAATTGTCGCAGATTTTAATTACATAAAAAATGTGCAGAAAACTGAAAACACTTTTTTTATGATATAGTGAAGTAGTGCAATGGAGGTGACGTTGATAATGTTATGTATTTTTTTACCGCAGATGGGATTTGGTTTTGGTGTTTGGATTGACATTTTTTTGTAAAATAAAATTTTATTGACAGGCAATCATACAATTAATAAGATTTATCTTTCTTCGACGTTTCATGTTTAATTAGAATGTCAATGTAAGCTTGCCATTTTAAATCTAAAAAAAAATGATTTTTATTAATCGCAAAAATTTGGTCTAATAATGATTTATTATGCTGATTTTGAATAAATTAGTGTTTAAAAAATCATTAAAGTATAAATACTTGTTGGGTAATGTATTTTTCATAGAAAATACATATTTCATAGAAAATTCAAAATTTTTTCATGGCCTACTATAAATGTTATGTTTTTTATTAAATATTTAAAAATCTTATATTACACAAATAGACATATCAAATCAAAAAAAATATAAGCTCTTCAAGAATATTACAGCCGCCTATGATTCTTATTAAAAAAAAATAATTTTAATGTTGTTACAGCTTAATAAATGGTTAAAAAATCGATGATCGATGTTGTCTTTGTTTAAAATGTGTACCTTTTATAATAAGAAAGATATAAATTTTTTAAAATTTTGCTAAAATGTTAACTTTTGTTTATAAGTCGAAAACATTTTTTATCTTCTCGAAAAACGCACCTGAGAATATATCACTTGTTTTTCTCTAAACCCCTTAATTTTGAAGATTCCCTATCGCACCTCCAAAATCAGCATCATGTACAGTATGTTATTTTAATTTTTTGCGGTAAGCAAAATAAAACAATGTTGTGGCAATACGTGTCCAAAAAATAGGTGGCAAAAATATTCTTCTAGTAGACTCACCCTGTATGTACTTTATAATTGAAAAGTATTGTTTGCTGATCATCGCTGGTCAACAAATAAAATTATTTACACATTGATTGATTAAAAAAATGTTGTTCCAGGCCGATTGGAGCGAGCAGTTCGTGTTTAATGTCCATGCCCGAAGCATTCTGCCTTGTGACGGCCACAGCGGCATCAAAGTCCTGTTCCAATACCCGTCGTGTATTCTGGCATCAGGGGACCGAGTCCGAGTTTTCGCTCGGTTGCGAGCCAATGTTGCATCACTGGCACCCCCAACATCCCTCGAATATGTGGCAGAAAAGCGAGTTATCAGAGGACAGCACAGTTTGCACTTTGATTGTGATTTATTCACCGAACGCTATGTCGAATATTGCTTCGTGTATGTGAGCCAAGCAATCAACGAAGCTGTCGCTGACGTGAGGATGGATTGCGTGCCCACCCTTCCTGTCACAGGTACGTGGAGGCGATGCCATGTTGAAAGGAACCCCTTCAATAAATCTGTAACCGACTGAAAGCGGTAAAATATTTACAGGAGCACTTTGGCAAGGTCGCGCCAAACGCTCCATTTTGCATGTTTAAAAAAATCGAACGCTTTGTGAAGATTATTGCCGTTTAAATTTATTCACGACCTACTGCAGTTACAAATTTAAAGACGGGTGTGTTACGTGTCGTATGAACACGATGAGCGAAGCGAAGAGTGCTCAAAAAAATAGTGCAACACTGGATGTGTAATTGTATATGTTGCAGCCACTTGATGAAGTCGGCCATGTCATGAAATATCTTTCATGTTTCTCTTAACTTTATTATTTGTACATATTTTAAAAGCGTATTTATACGAGGTGAGTCTAAATTCCATCATAATCTGTGTACTGGAGTATCTTCAATATGTGTATAAACCAAAACTGTAGTTCAAAATTGCAAACACGTAAAGTAAAATTTTCCTTAATTAGAAATAGAAATAGAAATAGTTTAATTGGTATCTAAAAACAGTGTGTCATAATACAAGTCAATGAAATAAGAAAACGTACAAACTAAATAAAAAACTTACAAGTCAATATAATTACAGCGAAAATATTCATCAAAGTTATAGACACAATTCACAATTAAAAAATCTTTTAGCTTTCTTTTAAAAACATATAAAGATAAGTTACAAAAACTAGTTGGCAACATATTATAAAATTTAGTGCAATAATATCTTGGTCCAGTTTGGTTCCGTTTTAGGCTATTGAATTTTGGAATGAGCTTGTCACCAATACGAGTATTATAAGCATGGTCTTCAGAATGGTATCGAAAAGTTTGGGTATTTTGTTTCACATAAAGCAGACAGTGGTATATATATAATGATGGTAAAGTCAAAATTTTTTGAGTTCGAAAAGTAGATCTACAGTCTGCTCGATATTCTAAACCACTTATAATTCGAATTATTCGTCTCTGTAATGAGAACAATTGATGCCGACAAGAAGAATGGCCCCAAATTAGAATACTATATGAAAGAACTGACTGAACAAGGGCAAAGTATGCAACTTTAACAGTTGATAGAGATATATTGTTCACTAACTGTCTAAATAAAAATGCTAATTTGCTTAGTTTCGTTGCAAGGGTGTTACCTTGATGGTCCCATAGTAAGTTGTCATCTATAGTGATACCTAAAATATTAGTAGACCTTTTGAAACTTTCCTCAATGTTACTGCAGTTTTTTAATGTAAACAACATATCAACTGTTTTTGTTGTATTCAAGCCCAGTTGAGTCGAAGAAAACCATTTGCTGGCCAACAATTTCGCTTGATCACTGTTTGCTGTAGCTATGTCCAAGGTCTCACCACTGTTGAGTAGTGACGTATCATCCGCAAATAATGTCACCTTGGTGTTCTTTAAACAATATGGAAAGTCATGAACGTATATTAAGAAAATTAAAGGATCCAAGACAGATCCTTGAGGGACACCACACTCAACAGGAAGACTCTCAGACATAGTATTTTTAAAGATAATAATTTGCAACTATTTGGAAGAATATTATAATAGAACATCTTGCGAACTAATATGGTACGAGAAACACAATCAAATGCCTTACTTAAATCAAGGAATGTGGCTTTTGCAAACTTTGCATTTTCATAACAATCATGAATCTCGTTCGTAAAGTCCGTAATGGCATCAACTGTGCTTCTTTGTATTCTGAAACCAAACTGATGTGGACACAACAAATTGTTATCTTCAAAGTGCCGTGTCACTTGCTGGACTAAGACTTTTTCTAGTATTTTTGAAAATATTGGTGTTAACGAAATGGGTCGAAAATTGTTAATAACATTTTTGTCAGATTATTTTTTATGAACAGGTGTTATTAAAGATTTTTTAAGACATTTAGGAAAAGTAGATGTTCTTATACAGTAATTAATTAATTTAGTAAGAAGAGACAAAATAACGTCTTTCACTAATTCCATCCCTAACGCGACGCTTGTGAAGGTTCTGATAAATCAAAACATGAATGGCCGCAAAAACACTTTAAAAAGAGAGGTACTACTGTCTTTTTTGAATGGAATAACGCAAAAACGCTTTAAATGAATGAAAACGAGTGAAACGCCAAGTTACGCAAAAACTCCAAATAAACAATATTCTTTGCACTTACATTTACAAAAATTGTTCACACAGTCCGCCTTGATTTCTAATAAGCGACTTGGTGCAAGGTTGAAACCCTTGCTCTGAAAAATCTGAAGCTGCCGAGTTAACTGCCGGGTACTTGTTGACGGAATTTTTCCACAGCCTCAAGAAGACGACGTTCGAGACCCTTATTCACATTTCACGCTTATTCCGCACAAAACAAACCGAAACAAAACAGGTCGCGCCGGATATTTTTCGCGGAATAATGTGTGAATCCTTAAAATACCACCATCTGCAATGAGAAAGTTTCCATTTTTTTGAAATCAATCCCATTAATAGTTTTCATAATTGTAAAACTAATGGTACTTTTAATGTTTTTTATATTCGCAAAAATAAAAAAGTTATGAGACCTCAAAGTTCGAAATTTGACAGATTGCGCGCTTTACTGGTCTCGCTAGGTGTGACGTCACACGACACAGTTGACTCAGCTGCCCACTGCCGGGTGTGGAAAATTCTATTCTTTAAGGGGCTATATCTGGTTAAAATTATCATGTTTCCAAAATTACTTCGCTGTTCCTCAATTTTTTCCATTTAGCTGTTGCACTCCTATATCTTTTATGAATGGTTAATCAACTATTAGCCCTAAATAAAATAAATAAAATTTAGAAATCTCACGTTATAAAACCGTTTCATATCAAAAAATTAGAACATTACAACTCTAAAAAACAAGAAAATCGTAATTTCATATCTTTGAAAACTCTAGGTTTATAACTATAAACCACATCTACTTATTCATCGAACGTATCTTCAAAAGCACTGACAAATAAAGAAATTGTATTTCTGGTTATGCAAGAGTTGATATCTTTAATAAAAAGTCGTTTGTAGATCACTTATTTTTTTTAATTTTTTTACAAACCATTTTACAAGCATCGCTTGTTCTAGAAATCATAAAAATTTCCATTAGTTAATGTTTTTAATTTTTTTAAATAAAATAATATTTTATTAATATAAATATTTATCATTAATTAATGTTTATTATTTATAAGAACATGTAGAAAAAATCTGAAAAAATTCGAAGACATACAGAAAGAAATAAAGCACAACAAAATCGCAAACGCTGATTTTTGTGTGATTATTAAAATGGATTATTATTAGTTATTAGTGATTTATTAAAGTATCTACTTAAACAAATTACTTCAATCATCACAAATAACACTTTTTTTCAATATTTGTTTCTTTTAAGTCAATAAAATTATCCAGAGATCTCAATACAATGCCGAAAGGAACAGTATTGTGTAAATCGCCGCAACCTTGTGAACAGTTTATGTCGCGTGACGTCATCAGGCTCAAAGCGGGACCGCTGTCAAACCGGCAGACAAAAAAAACTTATATTTTTGTTATTTTTAAAGCTATCGAATTATTTTTTTTTGCATTCACTTTTTTGTTTTGAGTACTATTATGTTGAAAATAAATAGTAACATTTTGAAAAATTGGAAACTCCCTCATTCCGTAACACTGGACCATATCGGTCATTTCAGGATTTGTGTGATTTTTCATGATCATGAGCCGCTGACTCACAAATCAAAGCCGAACTAACAAGAAAATAATAATACAATGTATTATTGTCCTTTTGTCATACGAATGTATATATATATATATATATATATATATATATATATATACTTTTACATTCTTTTAAATGTAGTTACCAGTTGCGTACTCATCTTTTGTGCTTAAACTTTACACAACATTTTTGCCCTCATGTGGTTGTATCCCCCAAAATAGTATTTACGTGATGTTGCGAAATAGCCTGAAGACTCTTCAGTTTACAGAGTATGAAGGAATTTAGACTCAGCCCGTTTATTTGAAAAAAAAATCTTTTCACTGGCGTCTTCAAATTTTATACAGTAATGACCACAGAATTTTGGACGCCTATGACAATTCTTTGACATACACGTATGGAATACTCGATACATTTTGGCAACGAAATCACAAAAGTGTCCAAAATGCCATATTTGCCACTGTAACTATAGGTACAAGTAAAGAAAAGTTAGCATTTTCTGCTCGTGATTCCTTTTCAAAACTCGTGCTCCACACTCGTTTCAGAAATACAAATGGTTGTTCATCAAGTTGACTATGGAATTCAAATTCCGTGTGCCGCTTTGTCCAAATGACTATTAATTGTACTTTCTCTGAAAAATCTTTGAACTAGCTTTCTACTCACTTTTTTAATTTTTCGGCTAAGTTGTTTCAAGTATAGGGTTTGTCTCGATTTGTGTTTTATATTTCCGTGATTTTTGATGTTTTGTGTTTTTTCGTTTTTGGATTCGCAGCATTTTTGCATTACTTTGATGGATCTGTCATTTTGACGGCATTCACAGTTTAAATGAAGCGGCATATTACGTTCAAATTTCATAGGTGACTTGCTGAACAGCCATTTTTGAACACATTGTACCATAGCTTTGTTCGCGGACGATTTTTAGAGCTAATCCTGAACTAGTCCAGGATTTATTTAAAGCGCATATGCGGTTCAGAATCAGTTACGGATTTTCGAACCTACACCGCGAACGATAGTTTATCGTTATTAAGTGCACAGTAAATGTTTAAAAACTAATAAGCCATCCGAACTTCTCCCCAAGTTAGAAATGAATTATCCAAAAAATCTTGATACGAAAAGTTGTAAATTGTAGAAAACAAACCATTTTCAAATTTACAAACGTTATTTTATAAGATGGTAGGATGGATCCAGTTACAGGGACAAGAAATAAAACAAAATTGCTTTGGTCGACTAGTTTCGTTCTAATTCCAACATCATCAGGACTTAAAACAGTATTAATTACATAATTTAAAAAGTTTAAAAATTGAAATAGTGGTGGCAAGGCAAGACAATCTTTAAACTTTTTATATTATATTATTAATACATTCTTTAAGTCCTGATAATGTTGGAATTAGAACGAAACTAATCAACGAAAACAATTTTGGTTTATTTCTTATTCCTCTAACTGAATCCATCTCACCATCATAAATTTCCCAGGAAATAACTTCATGGAAAAAAAAATTTTATAAATTCGAAAGTATTAAATGAATCTCGGTAAGACAGAACAGTAACAGAGTCAGAACCGCTTTCGTCAACTGCGCAAGTCTAGAACTAAAAATAGAATTATTATTGAAGGTTTTTTTTCATTCTATTGAGATTTGTGCGCCAAATCAACCCTTATAAAACTTGATTTTTAATATACAGACTGATCCAGAAATACCGAGTCTGTTGCTAACATTAGTTTTATATTTTTAAGAATACCAATAGAGTACGCTTCCAGTTAACAACAATTTAACATTTTTGTGAGGTTGTACGTCAAATAATTTTCAAGAAAAATCGAATTCGCTTGCAATGTTGCAAATTACGAGCGCAAATACTTTTAAATGTGTTGCCAACAGACTCAGTATTTCTGGACCAGTCTGTACTATTAATGGTTCTGAAGCTGTACATTTTTTTTGAAACTTTGCACGATGTTATTTTCACACATAAATTGACATAAGTCAAAAACTATGACAGATAAGTCTTAAAAACTGGATACGTTATACCGATAATTTAGTCACAATTAAAATAAAGTAACAAAAATTTAGGGTTTTCGTTTAAAAAAAAAACGAACTAAATTAGGTATTTTATTCTGAAACACTCTGTGTACCGATTAAAATATTTTTAGAATGTGGCTTATTGTAACACTTATCGTTTAAAAAAATACAAATTGACAGCTTGCATAGAAAAAAAAGGAGCATGCACACCCCCTGGCTCACCCTGTATACACTTCAGACGTGAGGTTTAGACTATGGATATTTAATAGTTAGGATATGAAACGATGTACAAATAAAATGTTCCTGTCCTCGATAATGCCGTTAAAGTCGCCAGAGAGCGCAGTTGTTCCATTACCGTCTAACTTTTCACAGCATAATCAAGTTAAAAAAGGTTGTACGGTGCGTTCAAAAAGTCTTTAAATCAAGTCTTGCTGTGGAATTTAGATTGACATAATTTTATTGTCTTTGACAGATTATCGTTTTATTCTGTTGAAGTATCAAACGAGCTACTTGCGATTTTCTCCAATGCCAGTATTTTCGTGTGTAGTAATTGTAAGAAATAAACATACGTTCAAAATTTCACAGCAAGAGTTGATCTAATGACTCTTTGAACGCACTGTATTTGTATGATTATCACAGAACAAACAAATAATAATGTTGATAGAGCGTTAAATTCTCAAGAGTAAGACATATACACAATGCAAAAAAATCCCGCAAACTATCTATAATTAAAAACAATCAATTTTTACAATTTTCAATATGCCTTATATGTTTCAAATCGCTGCGAAACTGGTACAGATGCAAAAAAATAAGAAGAAAATTGTATTGAATTAAATTTCCCATAAAAATACCCATTACCATATTTCTATCTTCTATACTTTAAGTATAAATTAACTTTTCGTTTCTTGACCACCGGTAAAATGAAACAAATCCGTCGTGATGCTTAATCCATTGAAGATAGAGATATGGTTAAGCGGAATTTTAAAAAAACTTACTTTCTTAATTTTTTTGTATCTTTAATCGCTTTCGCAGCATCTTGAAAAATATTGGACGAAGGGCAAATTTTAAATTTTAAATAAACTGAAAGGTACAGGGGAAAAACGACCCCAGTTCATCTCAGTTAAAATCACAAACAATCAAATTCAAAGTTTACTAAGGTAGAACCATAACTTTTTTCTTCAGTAGAGTTGATCTTATAACAAACACGTTTTGCTCTGTTTTAAAGTAGTATTTGCTACTTTTCACTTCAATCATCTTATAGTTTTCTCAAAAAGTACAATATTGCAACTCCACATTATTTTTTTAAACAAGTGGGCTGAGCCTAAGTTTTTTCCTGTACCCTTCATTTTTTCTCATTTCTCTTATGAAAATTTTAGTCGTCACTTTTTTTCAGTCTGTTAAAAGTGCAAAGCTCAACATTTTTGCAATTTTTTCCAAGTTACAAGTTTTACAAATAAATTATATGATTGAAATTATTTCCCAAAGAATGGTCATCTTGCAAAAGCATTAAAATAATTGATATCTCTCATAACAGCATCATATTTTAACACTTGTTTTGAAATACACATAGCCATTATCAATAATAATTAATGAAATGAATAAATTATTATTCAACAACTTTTCCACGCCTTTGTTTCCTGAATTGATTAATGGTAACTTCGCATAATAAGTCTGACAGCACACCGATACTGGATATAATCTGCATTTTTTTTTCATTAAATAAACAAAAATTTACCAAATATCGAACTTTTGGACAGTTTAGACGTACTTTGTCTAAATCACAAAATGTACGAAATTTTACACAAGTTTCAAACAGTTGTTCACAGTAAGTTTTATCTATCACTATTAGTGTTAGAGTGAGAATATCAGATGAAGCATTAAAAGTTTTCAAACGAGAAACCTTTTGACCCAACTTTTTTATTTTATTGAGTGAAGCTGTCTGTAGCATGCAACGTCGTTTAACTTTGTCCACTTTTCGAAATGATCAAGCTTAAATAGGTCGAATTTTTGACACAGGAAGAGTCAAAAGACAGTGAAAAAAATTTTTAATTTAGAGCCGATGAAATATTAATAGAAAGTTTTGTATTTTGTATTTTGTAATCAAAGAACAATATTCTGTTTTGTCAATAAAATATATAAATCATATTTCGACCCTCGTTATAAATGCATATACATATCAACATATCTATTATGTGTAATAATTAATGAAAAGTATAAATTATTTATTATTCAACTACTTTTCCACGCGTCAATTCCAGAATTGATTAATAGCAAACAATTGGAAAAATAATTCACAGTTTGCCAAATAAAACATTGTTTCAACATTTGATTTTTACTTTTTAGCTAAAATATATGAAACAAGTTCCATTAATTTTTTAGAGAAAATGAATCGAAATACTTTAACGCAATATCAAAATGTTGTCTAAAATTCTTGCAAAAGCGAGGAATAAAGAGAAGTAAAACCGTTGGAATGCTTTGAGTTGGAGTCAAAGTCTAACCAAAGGGTTGTTATGCATAACTTTGTTCAGTTTTTCTCTTCCAATCGTGAGCAGTGCTTTCCTTCCGTTTAACTTTGTTATTCAATCCATTACGCACCTTAATTCAGTTTTAAATCGTTGCGGAAGATGTGTGTTGTTAGTGCGAAATTTGCATTCTCAAGAGAGGCATTTTATCGTTCACTTCACGCAGAAAACAATTCCGCAATTACATTGCTCCGTTATTTACTCAAATAACCCGAATAAATACGAATATTTTACGACTTCATCTCTATTCACGGCTTCGGTGGGATTAGCATTACGAGATTTTGTGGAATCCGCTTAAGAGCATTCTCGACGAGTCTTTATTTTTTCTTTTAGTTTGCACGTGGAACGCCATTCCACAAAACAATATCGCCAAGAATATTTCCTTATATGAGAATGAACGCCTGCATTTTATAGATAAGAACTTGCAACTGCGAATTCCTTCATCTTTTGCTGAAAACGCGATAGCACAAACCATTACCTTTGTTCCTGAAAATACTCACGACTTTTGTACAAAACTTGAATCTGCACTCATTAAAGTGGTCTGCAGTCCAACATTTTGTCAAGTATTACATACAACTTGAAGGAAACGTTTCACATTAAAGGAGATCGGATTTTAGGATACTTTCCTAACACGCAACTTTCAAAAGATAAATTAATTTTGTAAAAAATAAAAATATTTGACACTCATTTTCCCAAATGGGTAAATTAAATTAACAATTATATCCTAACTGAATTTTAAACATTTTGCAGTTGTGTTTGAAAACAAAAAATCTAAAACAACATAATGAAATACTAGTTACAAGATCTGATAAAGGTAACAGAACTGTACTAGTTAATAAAGATATATACCATAAAAAGTTGAGTGACCTGGTTAATGATAATAAAGTTTACAAACGTATTAATAAAGATCCAACATCGAAATTCCAAAATAAGAGTATTGGATTTAAAAAACAAACGTTTCAATTAAATATAATTTCTGATATAGAGCAAAAATCACATAGTAAATACAATTAAATATCATCTAAAATATGGACTAGTTAAAACTCATAAGAAAGAATTACCTTTACGACCAGTATCTTGTATGGTCTCCCACTTACAATCTTGCAAAATGCATTTCTTCAATTTGGACTAATTTAGTTCCCATGTTTAACTTTAACATCAAAAATTCTTTTCATTTAGTCGATTTAATTAAAATCTAAACTTTACCAGAAATCTTTAAAGTAATAGGTATCACTTGTTTAGTTTCATTATTTACGAATGTAACGCGAGATTTTGTTTTGTCTTTAATTGATAAATAGTGGGATGACATTTCGAAGTACACTTCTATTAATAAGGAGTTTTTTATAGGGATGGTGGAGTTTTTGTTTGATTCTAGTTATTTTCAATTTAATAATCAGTTTTATTTGCAAACTTTTGATACTGCCAATATTGTTATGCATAACCTGTTATTGCCTACTTTAGATTTTCAGGTCCCGTTTCTTTTTAATTCTGTTGATGTCATTATTACAGCTATAGTGGTAAACAAAGACTCACATATTTTAAATATATTTAATAACTATTCACCTTCTTTAAAATTTATAATAAAAATGAGACTAATAATTCTATTCGTTTTTTAAGTTGTGCTTCTTACTAGCAATTCAGACAATACAATCATTGGTATAAAAAACCGATTATTAAGACAAAAAATTGGTGTACTAGAATCTTTGAAACACAAAGTTATAATATGCTGTGCCATCCATGTACTGTTAAAAAAAAATTTGATAATATTAGAAACATTGGGAAATTAAACAACTATCCGTTAGGTTTATAGTTAACAGAATTTTAAATGAACCCGATTAACGTATTAACAAAATTAACAGAACAACAGTTATACCAAATAATCCTGATTTCCAATTTCTTCGTTTGATTAACATACCTCAATGAAAGAATAAATTAACTAAAATTTTAAAAACTCTTAAATGTCAATTCGCCTTCTAGGATAATAAAACCACTTAAAAAAATATTTGCAAAATTAAACGATAATACTTCAATTGTGGATAAATCTCACGTAGTTTATAAGATTAAGGACCGGTTTATAGAAGCGTCATTAATTTAATTCGTAATTAAATGCATGACTAACTGATCACGTGACCAAATTGAACAAATGTGATTGGTCCATTTGCGTTGTTAACTTTTAACAACGAACTTTTTATAAACCGGCCCTAAATGTAAAGATTGTCAGCAATGTTATATTGGTCAAACAAAACAAAAATTGAAAAATTGTATTAATAATCATATAAATGGTTAGAAACTTGTTAACTTCTTAGTCTCTGATTTTGAAAAAACGGCTCTACCTCAGCATACGTTTAATAATAGACATAACTTTGATTTTGAACATGTTACTATTTTATATATAGAAAAAGATTAGTCTAAGAGGTTGGTTTCTAAGATGTTCATTAATAAAGTTAAAAATTCAGTAAATTTCAGAACAGACACACAAAACTTAAGCAGTATTTATAAATTTTTACTGTTTAAACGTAATAAAATTTTAGAAATATAGGTTTTTTGTTCTTTGTGTACTGACTAAATTTAAATTTAGATTATATGCTAATTTTGTATTTTGCGCCTGGTTTAATAAAATGTTTTGTAAAAATAGTGGCATCGAATTCCCCTTCAGCTCATTCTTTGTTTGAACTTCTTTGTTGTTGTGTGTCCATGCAGCATTCTTGTTCACATTTTATTATGTCATCTGTAATACTTTATTGTATTTAATGTGACTTATAAAATTGTTTGGTGTGTTTTATATTTTTTCAAATGTCGATGTATTATATTAACTTGTTCTTCAGCCTGATGATGTCTTATGTAATAAGACGAAACGTTGCATAACTCTCTTTTCATTTCATTTATGGTCCTTCCCCACTATAACTCTTTAAATTTCAATTTTTGGAGGACGTTAAACTTGTGAGACTAAAGATTTTTTGTTTCTCAGACTTACAGTAATTCAGCTTTTTAGTTTCTTAATTTTCCCATTGTACTTTATGTTATTTTTGTGGTTTTACTATCTGATTTTATTAATGTTCTTACTTTGCAGTTGTATAATTTTTTAATTATTGTTCTTTTAGTCACTTAAAACTGCAGAATTTTAATGTTACTGTTTTTTAGTTTTTTGTGTTCTAGTTTTTGAATTTTTTTATTATTTTTTTAGGTTTTCAGTCTCTTGATGTAGGTATTGTTTTTTTATTCAGAATGTCGTGTTTTAATTTATTAGTGTTTTTCTGTTCTAGTTCTATAGTTTTTTCAGTTTTTCAGTAGAAGTGATAAAAATTGCAGTTTTCGCCAATTGTTAATTTTGATTAAAAAAAAATATTTATTGTAATTATTATAATAATAATGTAACTATTAATTTTTCCAAACCGACATTGTGTTAAGTGATAGTTCTACTTTTTTTTAGTTTTTATAAGTATATAAGTATAAGTATATAAGTATAAAAAAAGTTTTTTCATCACAAAAAATCAAATTATTTTAAAAACTAAGCAGGATAGACAATTTTGTGCGCAGATTAAACGAAATTCCGTTTTGTAAGAAAAACCAGCCCTAAAACCGGTTCACTGGTGTCCCATATGTACCAGAAATGAGTAATTAATCAATAAAAATATAAAAATCATTTCTTATTTGTTTATCTGGTGCACAAAAATTGCAAGACGATTGAAGTGTTTGTCATTAGATAAAACAGACCAGTCAAAAGGCGTACAAAAATGAAAAAAACTGTTGATTAAGTATTTTGTTAATGTCTGTCATACTAATTTTGCTGTTTTCTAAGAAAATTTTGAATTTTCTATTACACTTGGATTCAAAAATCGTGGAAAAATTGTGAATCAATTACTTTTTGATAAAGATTGATTCTCGCAATTAGTTCATGTTTAAACATATGGCAATATTTTTTGTAAAAACTCAATTTTTTCGCAAGATTCTTTCACAAAACTCAAAAATGTCCCAAATTAGGTAAAAACTCTTTATATCTTTTAAATTATTAAGTTGGGCATTTGAAATTAATGAGTTATGTTCTTATTTAGACAATTTAATGAACTCTGGGAAGGAAAAACAAAAAATTTGCTATTTCATTTAACTTCAGCTTTAATCACACCGTTTTTAAGTTTATTCTCAGTAATTCAATTTTTTAGTTTTCTAATTTCAAATATTTAATATATTCATTTCCTAATTTTTTTAGTTTTTTTTTGTCTTATCGTTTCAGTTTTCCAATTTCTTATTATTGTTACTTTCCAGTTGTATGGTTTTTCAGTTTATCACTTTTTTAGTTATATAAATCTACAAAATTTTAAACTTACTGTTTTTTTGTTATTATTTACATTATTATTTTTTGTAAGTTAGTTTTTAACATTCCAGCCTCTTAGGGTATTGGTTTTTTATTCAGAATGTTATGATTCAATTTATTAGTTTTTCTCTTCTTCTGAAGATTTACAAGCCTTTGCAAATGTACTCCAGGCGTTTTCGAAAAATAGTTAGTAACAAACTAAACAAAAAATTCTGAAAATAAATCCACCAAAAAAGTTAATGGAATAAAAAAAAATTAATAATGCAGAGCTACCTAATTTTAGAACTACAATGTATTTTTAATTAGTGAAGTTATTTTCTAGGTTGAAATGAATTCTTACGAAAAAAGGAACTGATTTTACATCACTCATTTTACGAAAGGTTCAACAGTTAATTAAATTCTTTATAACTTTTTTTGTGTAATAGATAATTTTAAGTTTTTAATAAAACGTAGTCCGTGTTGCTTGTTTGTTTTTATGATGGAATTTATTACAACAAAAATTATGTTTTTATTTTTTTGTAGTAGAAATTAATAAAAAATGTATCTTAAAATACTAGATTTTAATCGCTAAATTCTGTTTTTGTACAACTGTTTTTTGCCACCTAAAAATTTGGTCTTTAATCATAAAAAATTGTCTCGAGGAGTAAACCGTCCGATTTATGCTCAAACTCGTCAAGTAAATAATTATTATTGAAAGAATTTAAACGAGTTTCTTATTGTGCCGGACAAAGCGGAGCCGCAAAATCCTTAATTATAAACTACACGAGACACACTCTGTATTTGCATCGTTAAAAAGGGGAGAGTTAAGCTTGCGTTGATTAGTTTATGTAAGTTTTCTTCAGAAGGGTGCATAATAGGGGAGCTACATGCTTTTCATTTTTACATGAAAGAGTGAAAATACTGCACATCTCACGTATTATGTGTTTTTCAGAGAATGAAAGTGGTGGTTGGGGTCCTTGGAGCCCTTGGACGCCTTGTTCAAGCACATGCATTGGGGGTACAAGAAGTCGTTATCGTTTTTGTGACTCCCCACCTCCTCGTTACGGCGCCAAGTTTTGCGAGGTAAGACGCAAATTGCAAACTAATTAATGCCATTATTTCATTCGGAAATGTTGAGTTTGGGTTTGCGGTTTGAGGGAAATAAAAAGTATTTGTTTTACGTACAGTCAACCAAAATTAAAATGACACGCCCTGTTCAAAGGCATCAAAAATAATTAACTAATTTTATGAGAAGTTTGACATTTTGTTTATCATCATTTGAAATGGTTGAGGAGTTGAGGTCAGACATGTAAATTGGTTGTTTTGTTTGCAAATTTAATTTACTAAATTAGATTAAATAAGTTAATGTTATTTATTTCCATTTTTATAAGATTTGCTCAAAAGGCTTCCACAAACCGGAAAAATTAGTCTTATTCGTTGTATTTTAATCGCTTTACATCATTTTCGTGTGAAATTGCTTTACAAATAACCCAAAAAACATAAAATTTTGATATTGCTAAAAATGGTATTATCTCTAATTTTTTATATCTCTTGGCTGAAAAATCATGAAATTCTAGCTCGTTTTTTGTACAAGAAATTTGTTGTACAAATTGTGTTCAAACGTGTTGTTAAATTCAGTTAAATTTAGAAACACACCAACCTAAGTCTACTACTACATAATTCAATCAACATATTTTCCAGCCAGAAATTTGGTTATTTCGCACAATTATGTTAAAAGTAAGCCAAAAAAACACAAATTAACTGGAAACGGTATTTGCCTTTTCTGAGAACTTGATCACATTTTTGTTGTCAAGTCAGGTCAGGTCAGGTCAGGTTAAAACAAAACTTTTTCGATTAGTTTTGCTAGCCTTGGCTCAAAAATTTTATATTTTACGTGATTTAGTGCGAGTGAAATTTATTTTGCAAAATAATTTTGTGATTTGTTTCACTAGATTTAGTTAGATTTTGTCAGAAATGTCTTCAAAAATAAGCTCAGTTAAGTTATTTTTATATTTTTTAAGCTAGTGTTTCTTGTGAAAAAAAAAGTGGAAAATTATTAAATGTAGTCGTAGGTCGTATTAAATGTAGCTTAAAATACTTTTTTCATTTTCCGAATGGTTTGATACGCTTTATAGGTAGTGCAAGACTTATTATTTTAAAAAACAAACTAAAATTTTACAAAGTTAATACTGTGAATTCTTTATTTTTCGAACTTTTATTAAAACTTTGTTAAAAGTAGGTAAAAGTTAAATTATTTGAAACAGCTTGGAACCAGATAATCACTTAAGGTACAAGAGTTTTTTACGACTTTTAATTATGATCAAAAGTAATGTTATTTCTGATTTTCTTGAACGCTTTTGTTTAAGATTTTGCTACAAGAAACCGAAAAATCTCGAATTTAAATTCAAAATAATAAAATTTTTGCCTTTTTAGAACGTTTGTGTTAACGAAACGCGCAATTATTTTGGAAATTGTCTTTAAAATAGACTGAAAAGTCACTTAATTGTGCTAAAATGGTTGTTATTAAAAATTGCATTAAAAACAATTTAACCGAAATTAATATTACCCTCGATATTTCCTTATATTTTTTAGATCAAGACTAATTTTTTGCAACAACTTGACAAAACACACCAAAAAATTACAAAATAAAAGAAAATTGACGTTAGTTTCTTTTGATTTGGCTTGGTTTTGAACGAAATTTAGTCAAAATAAGCCGAAAACCACAACATTTGTTAAAAAATAATGTTCTTTGTTTTTGAATTAACATTTTATGTTTAAAGATGTTGCAAAATGCAAAAACTAACCGATAAAACATCAAATTTGGTCAACAATTAGATACAGAATTTTTAATTTTTTAATTTTTGTTCAAATTAAAAGTTCGTTATAATAAGGTCAAAATTAGTTGATTCCACCAGATTTTAACCAAAAATTTATTTGTTGTAACAACTTTAACTTTTGTTTCAACATTTAAATATTTTTTAGCGATAAAGTCTAAATTAATTTGCCATGATTTTGCTAGAAGGTACAAAATATTAACAATTTAAATAAAAAATTGTCTTAATTTTGCCTTTTTTGAGTAGTTTTTTAGCCTAAAACACAATTATTTCGAAGAATTTCGATAAAACAGACCGAAAACTTTTTTCGAAAACTTTATTTGGATGTAGGTATATATTGGTGAGAAATTGAAAATTTCATTTTCTCTTGATTTAGATGATTTAGTGAAAATGTATCTTTAAAATTCCTCGAAAAACTTCACATTCGGTCGAAAATCATGAAAAACCACAATGGAAATCGGTGTAGAAAATTGAGCAAATCAGAGAGTATTTTAAAGAAATCAAGGGAAATCTACGGAAATCTTATTTGTCTTATGATATATGAAGGAAAAAGCGGAATAGGCGGAGAATGTTTTACAACATTAAGCCAAATAGAAGAATCAACAAAATTAGACAGAAATATAAAATTTTTATTTTTTTCTCGAGTGGCTATCGTGAAAAATTTCGCTAAAATTAATCTAATTTTGCCTTTTTGAGCACGTTTTGAGCACGGAATGAAAAGATCAAAATTGATGTTATCCCAGTATTTTTTTAGATTAGGTTTGATTTATTTTTCAAAAACTTGTCAAAAACACATTCACTAAATAACTGGAATTTGTCGCTACAAGCGACAATTGTGTAAAAAAAAGCCATAAAAAAACCAACATTTGTCAAAATTTTATGTTTTCCAACTAACCAAATTGGATCGAAAATTACATAATTTTTGCATTTTTATTTTTATTACAAAGAAATCGAAGAATCAACAAAATTAGACCAAAATATAACTGTAATTTTTGATTTTTTCAAATGGTTAACACACTAGATTTCTCTCTCAAAAAATTTTGTTAAAATTAGTCTAAATCAACAGATTCCATCCAAATTAATCAGAATTTTATCTGATTATATTTAACCTAAACCTCAACCCGGAACAAAAAGTATCTTGTGTAAACTTACAATCACAAAATCACTAAAATAAAGTTAATTTGTTGTTAAATACAAATACAATGGTCGAATAATCAGTGTTTTTCTTAAGCTTTTGAAGTTATTTTTGAGTTTTTTTTTATTTAAAATAAGTAAAGACTCAAAGTACATTTTTCATCCAAAAATGCAAATAGTTCGCGAAATTTCGTTAAAAAGTTAAAAACAAACTGAAAAATTACTTAATTACACTAGAATGGATATTATTTCAGCTTTTTCAAGTCTTATTTATGTAATAATCACGTTTTTTTCGAAATATTTATCAAAAATTAGTTGAAAAAACACCGAAATTTTTGTTATCTTATTTTTCTTTAATGTAGACTGATTTATTTTTCAAAAACTTGTCAGAAAACACATTTATAAAAATAACTAAAAATTGTTGATAATTCTTCTTCATTTAACTTATTTTTAAGCGACATTTCGTCGTAAATCGAAAAACTATAACTTTTGGTCGAAAAAAACAACACAATTAGGTCGTAACAATAATTTTTGCTTTTTTGAGAGGTTTACATTAAGCATTTTCTCTCCAAAAAAAATCCAAAAATTCGCTAAAAAAATCACCATAATTAGTCAAAATTAATATTAATTTCATATTATTTTAGTTTAGTATATTTTTGATTTTAAAACTTATTAGTTTTGTAAGATTTTATCAAAATACAAAAATTATTAGAAAACTGATGTTACTTTGTTTATTTCACTTGATTTCGTTTAATTCTGAGCAAAAGTTCGTCAAGAATAAGCTGAAAAATGACAAAATTTGGTCGAAAATGAAGTTATTACTACTTTCGTCAAGCTTTGAAAAACGTTTTTGACCTTCTAACCTAAATAAACTGAGCTGAAAAATCATCTAATTGAGTCAAAACCCAGTTTATTTCAAGTTTTGTGTGTTATTATCACATTTATTTTAATGCAGAAATTCAGTTATTTAGCAGAAGTTGTCAAAAATTAAAAAATTGCCAAGAAATTCAATTTTATTCTTTAATTACCGAAATGGTTGTCCAAACATATTGTTATAAAAATCTGTGTTTTGTCAAACGATTAATTAATTAAATTTGCAAACACAGAAATCTTGAAATGTTGCTATTAAGTATTCATTTTCATTTTTGGCGATTGTACTTGCACGCTAACAGACACATTTCCTAAGAAACTGTTAATCAATAATGAGTTACCATAACTACCTAACAAAACGTAAATTTGAAATGCAACGACGTTCAGTGACATTCAGTTAGTGTTCTTATCAGCAGTTAGTTGTGCTACATCAACTACAATATGGCGAAAGGTAAAAAGAAAGGCAAGAAGAAGAAGAAAGCGCCTAAAATCGACCCAAACGCCTTAACCGAAGTCGATAAAACATTCTATGAGTTAACAATAACCGATTTAAACCGAAAATTGGCCCGCTTACGCAGTTTAACCACTGAACTCGAGGAGAAAAACGAACAATTACAAACCGATTTGTCCAAACTCGATGAAGATCGCAACGACATTATCATCTATCTTAAGCGGATGCTTCAAGAACGTTCTGATGAAATAGCCGAACTTCAGGAACGTTTGCGTGCTTTGGAGGAAACACGTCAAGATGAAACGGAACAATATGAAGCGAAAATTACCGATTTGGAAAACGAATACAAGCAAATGCACGAACAGTTAACCAGCGAGATTAAATTACTTGAAGGTAAATTAAATTCGTTGGAAGAATTTCGCATTCAAAGGGATGAGTTGATGAAAAAATTCGAAGACCAGGAAATCGCAATGGAAGAGCAGGAGAAACGGCACAAGAACGAATTGTATGACATTGAACGAAAATTTATTATTGGGAAAGATAAACTGAAGAAAGATATGGAAGCAAGGTTACTCCAACTATCGTCCGAATTTCAGGAAGCAACTGAACTACGAATTGCTGCCACCACTCACAGAGTGATTCGAGAAAACATTGCAATTAATAACGAACTAGATGCAATGTTGATCACTCACCAAAAACTACACTCCGATAATGCGAAAATGAAAGACAGGGATCGAACTTTGCGCCAAGAAACTGAACTTCATGAAGCTGAAAAGAAGAAAGCTTTAAATAAGGTCAGGGTTCAGTTGAAACTAATTGATCGATTAACCACTGAACACGAAGATATGAAACAAAAATTAACCAAATATGAAACAACAGAACAAGAGATGCATCAAACTTCTGAAGAACTCCAGAAAACGAAACAGGACGTCCTTTGCCTAAACCACAAAATTAAACTCTTGGAACAAAACATTCACGCATTGAAATGTCGAGAAAGCTCGCTCAAGACGGAGTTAAGTAACCTTGATTTTGATAACGATCGTCTGACAACAGTTCTTGCCCAAGCTGTTTTATCAATTAAGGAAGTTTTGGAATTACAGTCACGAATGTCAGATGAAGCACTGAAAGCATCAAAACGTGAAAATCTCCTAACCCAACTTTTCGTTTTATTAAGTGAAGCTGAGACGAAGAAAGGTCGTAAAGCTTCTTTGGACACTATTGGTTCCTTGTCTGCAACTTACGAAAGAGGTGATCTTGGTTTTGTTCCGAAACCATTGACACGTCGTTCAACTTTGTCAACACTTCGAGATATTCAAGCTCAGACAGGTCCAAGCTTTGATGAATTTTTGGCAATTGGTAAAGAAGAGGATCTTGAGCAACAAGAAACTTCTTTGGTTAGTTCTGAAGAAGAGTCCAAAGGTAGTGAAGGAACTTTGGTGGAGGAGGAAAGTGATGTGTTCTTTGACGAGGAGGAAGAAGCTGCAGACGAGTCCATGTTGGAATATGACGACGTTGAATTACTTGATGAAGAAGATGAGGAAATTAAAGCAGCTCGTGAAGTAGCTGCAACGAAATCCGCCAATGAGTTAATAGTCGAAAGGGCACTAAGTAGTGCAGCTATTGCGAAAAAATTGTCGGGAATTGGTAGTAAAGAAAAATCAAGAAGCCGAATTTCTTTCAAAGCAAGTAAAGAGAAAGGGGTTGGACAAAGTAGTAAAGAAGAAGTGGCGGAAAAGAAAAGTCAAGAAAAAGAATTGGGTAAAGCAAGTCGTGAGGGTATGTCCACTGATAAATTAAAAAGGGTGTCTATTGGAGAGACTACTGAAATGGTTATTCCTGGAGAAACAGCAGCGCCTTTGCCGAAAAATGGTGACAAATCTGCTGAGACAAGTACTTCTGAACCATCTACATAAATATGTTTTGATTTTTTTTAATAAAGACTGCTTTACCATAACGACTTTTATTCATCATCCACATTGCGTTATGTAGAGTTTATTTATTTGGGATTTGCCTAACTTGAATTATTAAATTATATGAAAGTATTTATAGAATTACTGTTTAGACTCGAATATTCTTAAACAAGCTTGATAAAAATTGCTATAACACTTTACGTTTAAATAAGAATCGACTTTAGAAAAATAAAAAAGTAAAAAATAGCTATTAGACGGATACATTTATTTATTGCTCAAAACCAAAATAGAAAAAACAAAAATTAAATTCATAAATATTCTCTACGTCTAATCAGCATCTTTTCAAAACTATTTTCTTAGATTTTTTTTGTTATTTTTTATATTATTTTTTAGCGTTATTTCTGTACTTATTCTTTTTTTATAAAGTTTTCTTCAGATGCACTTTTTTACAATTATTTTATTTTATATTTTTTTATAAACACTGCAACTTATATCTTCTCAAAGTTGTCTTTTAGATTCTTTTTGTCTTTTCAAAATTTTTCGATACTTTTGTTTTTAATTTCTCTAGTTTTTTCTTTAGCATTGATTCTGTACCTATTTTTTCTAAATATTTTTTAAGATTCCGTTTTTAGATTTTTGTTTAAATTCTTCTCCAGATGCTTTTTTATCTTTACAATCATTTTCTAAAATTTACTAGTTTTTTTTAATAAACATTTCCCATACACTTTGTTTTGTGAAACGTTTTAATAAAGTAATCAATGAATAAAACTACGAAATCAGTCGATAACACAAGAAGGAAATTTGTTATTTTGGTCCTCAAACCCATTCAAGTAACACTAAGGACGAAATTACATTAATTAACAAATTTCTACAAATTATCCAAGTTCTTTTTAGATTCCACTTTTTTATAATTTTGTGATAGTTTTTACCTAATTATTTACCTATTTCTGTACACTACTAGATTTTTCTTAAAATTTTGCTGTAATTGTTTTTGAAAGCCGTTTCTAGATTTACAGTTTGGGTTGTGTTTTAGATTATTTTATAAACCGATTTTTAGATCCTTTAATCAATTCTTCGTTAGATTATTATTTTATAAAACCATACTTTGTTTATTTTTAAAATTCTTCTCTAGATCGTACAGTAGACTATGCTCAAAATTCTAAATTCTCCAAAGTCTGTTTCAAATATTCTGACGCTTTTTAAAACTCTGCTATAATTTTGTTTATAACTTTTCTAGATTATACTTTAGTATTGTTTGTACACTATTCTTTATAGAGGTTTTTAAAGATATGCTGTTTTTATTATTTTTCAAAGCCGTTTTCAGACCTAAAAATTAAATTCCTGCTTTTTCCATATTTTTCTATTTTTTTTTCAATTTACTATTCAGTTCTGTTTTCAAAACTATCATAATCATAATTGCATTTAGAATTTGTTTATATTCTCCAAATTCTTTTCTAGATTCTACTCTGCAGCTAATAGTTTCTATTAGAATTTTTCAAAATTATTCTTTAGGATTGTTTTTGTACTCTTATACAATGCACACTTACGGCCAATTTTCATGTTGTCCAAGTAGTACCACTTCCATGTTTATTTATATTGTACACAGTTGTAGAAATACATAAACTCAAAAATTAAATTCCCTTTACAGTCAGATATACTACATGATTATAATACTAGAACAGCCAATCTAATTAAACTTTTGTATTGTCGCTTGGAAACTAGTAAAAAAAATATACTTGATCTAAAAATTTAAAATAAACTTCCCAATAGCGAAAAAAAATTAACTGCTATTTAAGTCGATTATTTAATACGCCTTTGGGGATTTTTATCTTATACTGATAATTTTATCTTATGTTTTAGGTTTCTTATGTATTTAAATGTAAATTAATGTTTTTAGTCTTTTTCTTTCTTTTTTATTATATCGAGCTACACAGTATTTTTATATTTTATACTTAAATAGTACTTAAGTAACCACAAGACGAAACCAAAATAGAAAAATACTTTTTTGGTATTTGATTGTATTTCATTTCTTTGATGGGTAGTAGTAGTATAGTAGTATACACATTTTAAAATGCTATTGTAATATAGATTATACTTTTATACAAGGTAATTCAACGAGTTAAACCAACTTTCGAATGGTGATAAAATTTAGCAAAGCATAAAAGTGGCATTCAGAATTTTTTCCAAACAATTTAATATTTAATTTTTAATAATTATTTGGGTTAATTTATCCCTCGCCTAATCACAATTAGTGGGTAAAAAAAAATAAAAAAGTAAGTCTACCCTTTGCCCTGACCATATCGTGCGACGCAAGTTAAGTTTAATTTACGCTTAGACACACATTTTCATTTTATAACGTGATTTTTTTCTTGATGTGCATGTTATGTAAGTCCTGGCTTAGCTAATTAAATTACTCACTAAAAGCTCGTCCTCGTAATAATTTATTCATATTTATAGGGACAGGCCGTGGAGACTGAAAAATGTGGAAAGAGCATGGGTAACAACTGGGAATGTTTTTATGGAAATGTAATATCAGCCAGCGATATTGTCGCTGAAATGCCAGAGATTCAAGCTGAAGTGGGTCCGTATTGTCGATGTGGATGTGTAGTCCACCTAGGACGGGCCAAACCTAAGCGTTTGTTGGCGACTTCATCACAAAGTTGTCCCGGGAGGACGTTCTGGTTAATTCAGGTACTTATAGTTATCATCGTCAAGGAAAAAATTGTATTTTATCTACTGTTTATTTCATGGTAAAATGAAATTTTAACGTCTAGAGTAATCAAGGCTACAATCATTATTATTTTTCTGTTTTTGACGTTTTTTTCATTGTTAAATTAAAATTTTGTAAAATTGTTTGGGTTTTAAAGATAAAATTTAATTTCATCGAATTAATAATTGAATTATATTGTCTTAAGGCGCTTATTGCAAAAACTTAAAATAAAAAGCAGTAAATAAAGTAAAGTGTACTCTGAAAATGTTCAAAACCTTATAATGATTACAAGAAAAAAATCTACACATAAGCAATGCATAAGTAAACATCAATCGACTTTTTTTTCTGTGTGTAATAAGATTGATATTAAATTCAAAACATTTAATAAATTTGAAACTAAAACTTTTAATTTTTTATGAAGTGCTCTCATTTCAAGAGTGTCTAGTTTCAATATTCAACTACTAATTACACGGAAACGTGCGTTTGCTATTTACTTTTTTTTACCTCTACACATCTGAATTTTTTCAAAATTTTGTATAATTTTTTTTATAAATAAATAATTTTTTTATAAATAAATAATTTTTTTATAAATTTTCTTCTACACAATCATAACTAAATAATTAATTAGTTTCACTAAAAAAATATATTCTTTAATATGTGCTTCACACTTAATTGTAAGAAAAATTAGCTAGAGCAAAGTCAGTAAAATGCATAATTACTTTAATCAGTCACAGAGTCCACTTTTTGGAACGGATGACTACAGGGTAATTCTCTTAAGGCCTACATTAGAAACTTTTTAACTTCTAATATAGCTAGAGTTTTAAAATTTTAACATATTTTTATTGCATATTTGAATTCAACTTCTCAAGCTGAGTAAAATTTACCCAAGTTATTGGTACTTGTCTGTTATAGTTTTTGACTTAATGTCAATTTTTTGTTAAAATTCTCATTTGCAAAGGTTGCAAATGAAACCTTTGATTCTTTTGTGATAAGTGATTATTTTTTTTACATTCGGTAACCGAAGATTCATTCAAAATTGTCAACTGTCAAAATTCGTAGGTAGTATGTAAAATGATCAAAAAACTGCTATATCTCAGTTTTTTCGAATAGAACGACCCTATTTTCTTAACGGCAATTGAAATATCAGCAATATTAATGGTGACTTTCATCAATACGTTCTATTCCTATTTCTTACAGATTTTGAAAAAAAAACAACAAAAAACGGATTTTACTTCGTAATTTTCATAGGTTATCAAGTAGACCTTGTAAAATGGTCAACTATTATAAAACTTTAATATCTTATTTGGTTTTAAGATGGTTTATTTTCGAATAAGCACAAAAACAATAATATTTAATTATAGTTTATTACAACTTAGTGAATTATGTAAAGAAACTCCATCAGTCGGCCATCGAATTTTGAACTTTTTAAATGAAAATGGTGAACAAATCGAAAATTCTTTTTAATTCATAGCACAATGTTATCGCATTTTTTTAAAGTTTACTTGATTCAAAATGAAAATAATGGACCAATATTCTGTTTTTTGGGATTATTTCAAATACTATATGAGACAAATATAGGAGTTGTCTGCATAAAACTTGATGTACTTTTGATTGCCATTGAAAAAACAGAGTAATTTTATTTTAAAAAACTATTTTATAATTATTTTTTTATCATAATTTGCAGAAAATTATAGCAGCCTTGCAATTTGACAGTTAACAATCCTAAAAAACTTGAGAATATCTTTTGAATCTTTGGCGATCAGATGCAAAAAGAATTATTTACTTATTGTAAAGGGTTTACGAGCCGTAACATTTTTTGTATTCAAATTTGTATAAAAATATTACATACGTAAAAAACTATGACAGATAACTACTAACAAGTAGGGTACATTTTACTCAACGCGATAAAAATAAAAATAAGTAGTTACAATTTAAAGTTTCAAAGTTGGCTCCAATTTCTCGTAGTTTTGGAAATTCAGCGATTTTGAAAATAATTTAGTTGAATGATTTGGATTGTATACAAAATCTTAACGGTCTAGCTATATCAGAAGTTAAATATTTTCTAATGTAGGCCCTAAAAGAATTAGCCTATACCGGGCGCTCAAAAACCGACGCACCAACTCAATGGAGTGTGGTAAAGAATTGCTTATATATAATGGTAGAAATATTAAAAAAATTCTTTGCATCAGAGTTATTGATAAATAATGAATTTTAAATAAATGATATGTGGCAACGTTGCCTAACAGTCGTGATCGCAATAGAATTTGATCAACAATAAAAATAAATTATTTTTGAAACGGTTTCCTAGGAAATAATTCCCAGCGTTGGCACATCTACAAACTGTGATTTTTTTGATGAATCTTATTTTTTTTTAATTAAAAAAACTGCTAAAGTCTGAGAGTAAATTTAAAAATAATTATTCATCGTTTTGATCAGGAACGATTAAAATAATGAAAACTGAAGAAGTTAACAAAATAAGTTTGTAGCTCTAGATTTTTTAAAATATGACTTTCGGAATTTTTTCAAGATTTTTCCCGTGATCTACACATGCTTCTCAACAACGTACCACTGAGTTGGTGTGCCAGTTTTTGAGCAGCCTGTATTTTATAGGTACTAATCAGTTGACTCAAAAGATCCACACCTTCCAAGTTGTGATTGTACAATTTTATAATTTCTGCTCTATCTATTTCTATACAGGCTGTTCAGTCTGAACCCCACATTAGAAATGTCGAAAATTTTGATAACGATATTTATCTGAAATTGGCGCACGAAAATATTTTTAACGTGGCGGCACTTCTGGTCCAGCGATACCAACCTAATAAATGTCCCTAGCCATTGTTGCAAAGTAAAAAACACCGTATTGTGGAATAGCTACCCAAAAGCTATGAGTACAAAAAAATTATTTCAAGATGGTGACACTGCTGGATATACCGAAAGTCGCTATCAACTTTTTTATTTTAAATGGAAAGATATTTCTTACTGTGTTTCTAGATTTTTCGATTTACTTCAAGGGGATTTTAATTAGCTTTCCCTATACCTAAATTTAGCCGTTTTGAAAATGTTCAAGATTTTTTGAATTTTTTTGGATTTGCATCTTTCACTTAAAAAATCGGTAATTCTGCCATTTTTAGAATTTTAGAAATCATATTTGGACAATAAAAAAAGCCTGTATTTTTCCTTCAGTGTGTTCAAAATTAAAGAAAAAGTTTATAAACTTCAAAATTTTAACGTTATTTTTGCACAACTTCTACAAGCTATAAATCATTTTTTTACAATTTCTCACCATTTTGATGTTTTAGTAGGTTAATGCACTCAACGTCATCAAATGCCATGTCATAATAGTCATTATTTGAAGGATAATATTTTACGAAAATTCTTAGGTTGTGACAAATTCTGGACCGTATTTTTGCTAATTTTACAAATTTCAGGGGGTGTTCATTCAAGATTACCTTAATTATCATCCCTACTCTTGTTTTTTAACAAAATTTGAATAAAACAAAAATTTTAAATCAATTTTTTACTTTCAAGATTAGAACATTACAAACCGTCACAAAAATCAAAAAGAGGACAAATTAAAAAAATTGTATAAAAAACTCGTTGCATAAAATTTTAAAGCACTCATCCTTTTCAAAAAACTGTTGCTAACGCCATTCATTTTTGAAACTGCATTCGTGCTTTAAGACTGGTTTTTTGAAACTTGTTTATTGATATACTATTTTCAAATGGAATGCCCCAATTTTTATTTCATTTAAAAAATTTTTATTTCAAAAAAATTGTACGATCTGTATTTCCAGAAATTTCTTACCAGCTATAGATATTTTCGCACAGTTTGACAAAGAAATATTTCTCATTGAATAAGTTTATTTAAAATTTTGGTGTTTTTTTTGGTTAAAACAAAATAATTACATTGAATTTAGCTTAAAAAAACTTCGATTTCTTATATTTTACTAATGACTTTTCCCATTACCAACGAAACTTCGTATACCGTGAAAACTATTAAACGAAAGTAGAGGAAATGTTAATACAGGTCGATGCAGAATTAAATTCTCTACCATTTAGTCAAATAAAAATTGCTTAAAGCTCTGCAAATTTAATCCTAAAAACTTTTTTTAGAAATTTCAAAACACCAAAGAAAAAATTTAAGCCAAAAAGGATTTAAATTTTTTGTTGAAGCGGCAGAGTAATCGATTTTTGAAGTCAAAGATGCAAATCCAAAAATTTTTAGAATTCTTTAAATATTTCGAAAATGACTAAATTTAGGCATAGGAAATGCTGTTAAAAACTCTCTTAAAATAATCCGAGTAATCCAAAAATGCACTAAAAAATGCTGTCTATTTAAAATATAAAGTTGATATTGAATTTCGGTATCACGGAAATATCGCCACATTAAATATAATTTTATTGATCAGGACCTAATGGATTATGATTGTATACTAACTAATTTTGAGATGACTATTATTATTAGAACTCCCAATATTTCTAATGTGGCTGAGGCTGAGAGGCTGTTTTATCCCACCTTTTTTATCTTCTCTTCTCTTCTATTTCCCAACAAAATTTGAAGCTATTTGACTGAATTATTATCAAACTACTTTACGACGACGATGTGATCTTCACTTTACTACTTTATGTGTATACCCTCTAGCTTTCTTCTTTTTTATATCCTGGTCATTTTTCTTTAAGGTCCCGGAATAACAAATATGAAAAAACTAATTACCATAAAAAGTTAATGGCCTTTTTTTACTAATCGTTCTACCACCAAATGCAGTACAACTCTATCCAAATGTGCTTACATTTTTATTTTTAAGTTTTGTAGATTATTCTTGTGGTACGCTACAAAATCGTAAGCTTGTCCACTTTGGCCACGTAAAACATAAATTTTAATACCCCAGGGGATATGGTTGCTTTTTATGTATTTATTTCACAGAAAGTGTACCAGTAAAAGGCACTATCTGTCATCCGATTGACAGGTTTTTACAACTTCTAATTAAAGACATCTTTGTCTTCTTGCGCCCATAATAGGTTTAATCTTATAAAATTTATCATTACAACCGAAACTATATTCCAAGAATATTTTCCCAGTATATTCGAGGTTACTTGTTCAGACATCTTATCACCTTGTGATTTTATTTTTTTTTCAAACTACCTAAAAAGGCTCTGGAAAACGTTAGATTCCACAACGACAATGACCTTAAAAATTTTGCGCATATCTAGCTTACGCACTCGGACAAAAGACTTTCGTAAAAAAGGTATTATGAAATTACCAAAGAGATGGCGTTTGTGGAATTAGGTAGAGGAAGAATTCTTAGAAAAGTTGTTTAAAACATTTTGTTAACATTTTCAAATCAAATTAAAATTTTCAAAATTCTAAAATTTTCTATCAGTGAAATTTATAAACTAATTCCGGTTTATTTTTGAACTCCCCTCGTATTAAATGTTTCTTTTGACCTTCTTTTGTAGTGTAATCTTTCATATTTAAAATGGTAAATTTTCAAAAGCTTTAGGTCTAAACCACCATCATCAACTGCTCACATTATCTTAAATTTATTTTAGATGGATTTTTTGTAAATGTTGGCAACACTTCAATTTGCTGCTCAAAATTTATGGAACCTTTATCTAATAAATCATTTTCTGTTGATTTTTGGTTTTATTTTTCATTAAAATTCTGATCATTTTGAAGCTGTTTTCACTTTTCAAATTCATGCTTGTTTTGCTAACATCAATTTTTGCTTTGTTTAAAACTTCTGATATGGTTGGTATCATTTTTAGAGCTAAGCAGAATATCCATTTATTTTCGCGTATTGTCAAATATTTTTTAGTAATGTTAAGTTCTGTCTCGTATTTTTAAGTATTGTAGAGTACTGTATTGTACAGGGTGAATCAATATTGAGTTATTTCTGAATTTCTATAATTATGCAACTTATAATACCGATCCCAGCTGACTAGATCGGTAATCGTTAAAAAAATAAATTTAATTTACGATTACATTGTTCTAGGTAGTAGCAATGTTATTTTGACAGTTTTGCTAAAATTTTATTATGGATTATTATTATTATTTAAAAGATAAAAAACCACAGTTGATTCAATTAATATTTTTTAAAATCAAACGCAGATCCAAGTGGTAAGTGCAATTAGTATTTTTGGTTGCATCTTAGTACATGTCAGAAGTAACCCACTATTGACTCACCCTGTATGTAGAGTATTGTAATGTATTGCTTAAAGAAATGTACAAGTATAAGCATTGTAAGCAGTGGATGCCCCCTGACAAAATTTCATTTTACCATGAACTAAACAGTAGATAAAACATCATTTTATCCTTTACTATGGAATAAAACAAATTAAATTTCGTGGCACAATGTCGCGCAATTAAAGAAATGTGTGTAAAAGCCCTGCATTTGTGAAACCGTCGGCGTAGCGTACATCTAGTGAATAATTAAATATCGTGTCGCAATGCTCTTGCAGGCAGATGAAGAGTTCATAATCCAGTTCAAAGTAGAGCAATTCCATTTACCGTGCGGCACTCAATGGCTGAAAGTGAGAGATGGCAGTTCCCTATCAGCGAATTTACTCGCTGATTTATCCGGAGCTCCCGACACCACGCCATCCGTCGTCAATTCGACAGGACCGAATTTATTGCTCGAGTTTTTCTCTGAAGAAATCGCTATTGGGGGACAAATTTGTGGAGGAGGGTTCTTAGCACACGCCAGCCAAATAAGTACGTCTCATACTTCTTTACTCCAAAATTTATTATGTTTTTACGATGGAAAATACTATATCCATCTATTTTAACATAAGCATAAATAAATTAGCATGTTTAACTTTTAATTTTTACCGTTTTGCTTTTGTCTAGAAGTCTAGATCAATAAGTGTAATTTTGCGGAAACAACAGCAATTTTTTCAGTGGATTTAACGGCAAGTATTCGTTGAACGATTTCAATGCACCACAAAAACATTATCGACAATGTCAAACGATTCAGTTAATCTGAATTGTTTGATTTTAAAATATTATAAAAAATATTTTATAAAGACTCGTAAGTTTTCAGGGCAATGAATTTAAAAAATGGTGATATTTGTATATCGGTTAACACATAGCAAATGAAAAAAACAGGCGGATATAGCATTAAATCTATAATAATAAAATTGCTTGTCCTGACTGACTGATCTATCAACGCACAGCCTAAACGGCTAAGTATAGAAACCTGAAATTTTCACAATAGGTAGTTTTTATAATGTAGGCATGTACTAAAAAAAGGATTTTAAAAAAATCATCCCCTAAGGGGGTTAAATAAAGTGTTAAAATTTGAATAAAAATCCGTCATTTTTAAAGTTATATTCTTGAAAATTAGTATTTGGGCTTTCAGTTAAAAAAGAACAAAGACGTGTTTCAAAATTTTTGAAAAATCAACCCCTAAGAGGGTTAAATGGCGAAATAAAATTTATATAAAAATTCGTAACTTTTGAATTTACATTAATGAAAGTTGGTATTTGGCCTTTCAGTGAAAAGTAAAGAAACACTGTTTTAGTTGGAAATACTAACCCCAAGGAGGTTCAGCAGGGGATGGAATTTGTATAAAAATCCGTAATTTTTAATTTGTATTCATGCAATTGGTACTTGAGTTTTTGATTAAAGATGAAAAACTTATGTTTAACAATATTTGGAATTTCTACCCCTAAGGGGGTGAAAATTGGTATTGGGCAGTCGGTAAAAAATAAAGAAACAAGTGTTTTATGATTTTTTAGATATGCCACCCTCAAAAGGGTTAAATATCAAAATTCGTCATTTTTAACTGACATCTTTAAAAATTGATATTTGGGCATTTGGGGAAAAATAAAGAAACAAGTATTTTATTATTTTTAGAAATTCCACCCCCAAAGAGGGTTTAACATAACGATCGTGATTTTTGAAGCTATATTCATTGATCGTTCGATTAAAAATGAAAATAGACGTGTTTTTGGATTCTGGAAGTTTCACCCCCAAGAGGGTTGAATATAAAAAAATATTTCTGAAATTATAACCAAAAAAATTGGTATTCGAGCGTTCGTCTAAAAATAAAAAAAGCGTGTTTGAAAATTCCACTCCAAGGGGAAATTCCACTCCAAGGGGGTTAAACAAAAAAAATTCTTCATTGTTGATGTACTTATAACATATTGTGTATTGTTGAAGTTATACATATCAATTAATAACTTAGACACTCGGTTAAAAAAGAGAACGTATATTTCACTATTTTTAGAAATCTCACCTCCAATTAAACGCCAAAGTCCTTTATTTTTGAAGTTATATCCAAGAGAATTGGCATTACGGTTAAAAAGAAAGCAAATATGTTTCAAGATTTTTGAAAATTACATCTACAAGACGGTTAAACAGGAAATGAGTTTGTTAGCAATTATGAAAAAAAGCTGAATTTACTCGGGTTCGCATTGTGTCACGGTTTTAAAGTTCTCAATATAATTTTGTGTTTGTACATAAGTGAGAGAGAACTGAAGAACTCGCTACAATACCAAGTTTTGCATTGTTTTTCTGTGCTTCAAAATAGTTGTGGACATGCGTGCGATGCCGTGGGCAACTACTAATTCTCAATATAGTAAGTCATTAAAATGGAGCAAAAATTTTATCATTAACTATACGGGGTGTAAATGAAATAAGTACCTTAATTTTAACTGGTAATAGAACTAGTCAACAACTTTTCCTAATAACTTTTTTTAAAACGATTTAGTTTTTGAGTTAATAGTTATTTGCCTAACGTGATTAGAAAGTGCAATTTTCTACATGACCACTGTGTTTGCTGCTCGAGCGCTGCAACATATTTTTTTTTCATAAATTTTGCCGTTTACGAAATATTTAGGGTTTTCAATATTTTTTTGGATTTGCACCTTTCAGCTCAAAAATTGATAACTTTGCCATTTTTAAAAAATTTACAATATTGTTCAGCTCATTTGAAAGAGGAAGCCTAGTTTTTTCCTTTGGTGCTTTCAAATTTCTAAAAACAGATAGCAAGCCCCAAATTTTTAACCTATAAAGCTTTTTTTTTAATGAAATTCCGCAAGTTTTATTTCATTAATTGTTATTGAGTTTAATTCTGCATCGATCTGTATTTAACATTCCCTACACTTATGTTTAACGTATTCAAGTTACAATAACTTTTTGTTGGGATTGAATTCATTAGCTATCTTAGACGTTGCCGTCGAAACGATAAAAAAATATAAGAAAGTAAAGTTTTTTAAACGAATTTATACGGAACGCATAACACAAATTTACTCAGAATTTATCGTTTGTTTAATCAGAAATGTTTCTTTGAAAAACTATGCAAAAATAGCTGTGGTTAATAAGGAATTTCCTATATAATGTCAAAAAACCAACATAACTTGTAAATTATCACAGATATGTATAGAGAATGCTAAACAGATAAATGCCGATAACACTCCTCCTCCATCTAGAAAAATAAAAATTGGAACATTCCATTTGAAAAAATTAAGTTTATGGGTACTTGAAGTAATCCAAATTAAACATTAAATTTTTTGGATTCAATAACTTTTTTACAATCTTGTATATACTAAAGAACAGACAAGTTCTTTCTCTTTTAATTCTCCAATTACAGTTTTCAAATCTTTAAAACTAAGAGAGTTACCGATTTTTTAAGTCACAGGCGCAAACTAAAAATTTTCAAATAATCTCAAATATCTCAAAAACGTATATAGGTATAGAGAAAGCTTATAAAAACTTTCTTAAAATAACTTAACCAATCCACGTAGCTTTCCATCTAAGGTAAGAAGTGCCGGCATGTTAAAAATATTTTTATTGTGCAGAACTTAACGGATTATGGCTAACTACCTATCAACATTCAGATAAACAGCTTTCAATACTTCTAATGTGGGGTTTAGACGAAACAGCCGATACGCAACTTTCTTCCTAACACTTTTCTTGTATTTCTAACCTTATTTGCAAGATTTTGAAAAATAAAGGACAAAATGAAAATTCGTAAAAGTTTGAATTTTTTTAAACATAATGTATGATAAAATAATTGCATTATTTTTGTCTTACTATTGAAAATTTAATGCTACATCTACCTGTATTTTTTGTTTGTTTGTGATGTGTTAATCATTATATAAATACAACCATTTTTTCAAGTTCATTGCTCTGAAAACTTAGAGAGTAATGGAACAACTGCGCTCTCTAGCGACATTAACGGAACACCATCCCGGACAAAAAAGTTGTTACACTTAAAAAAAATCAGTATAATTTGGAGGCGATTTTGTTGTAAGTTAGTTGCAACAAATAACTCAAGGTGTTTTTAGTTACAAAATATTAATGCTATTTTTTTCATTTGAAAACATATTTATTTTGTGATAAATTTATATCAAAGTTTATACATCAGAACATAAGTTTTGCTTTGAGGGCTCGGTTAATTAGGAAGCAAACAAGTTCCTAGACCTACGAAATGAGTGGAGTGGGAAGAAGTCCAAATAAAGTGCTGTTTTATAAAATTTTGCTTATATTTCGTAAATTAAGTAACTTGGCACAAAATTCTGGCTAACAGCATTTTCTGTAAAACTGACTTTGTTTTTTTTCTATTAGCTGTTTCAAAACTATTAAAACGCCAAGATTGATCAAAATGTAAAATGTTATTATTATGTACTGGATGTTCCGTCTAAACCCATTATATTTCATAAATTGAGTGACAAATTGTGGCTGACAACGTTTGTAAGACTGCATTTGTTTTTTTATTTTTCATAGACTTCTATAAGCTATTTCAAAACTAGAAATGCCAATTAAAATCGCATTTTAATGAATTATTTTTTTAAATAAGAGACTTCTTATTGAAAGTATAAATTATATTAGCTATTAATTTTTTGAAGTGCATGTTCAATTTATAACAACTAACTTTTGGAGAAAATACGACGTTGGCGTTTTTTTAGTTTTGAAACAACAAAATCTGTTCGCTGACAATAATCACTATCATTGTAGAAGATATTTAAAAATCTTTTTTTTTGCTTTTTTTTACTAAAATCAGCTTGTGTCATTTGTTTATTTGCCAACAGATTCTTTTGTTTTATTTTTTATTTTATTTACTTAATGAAAATTTCAAAAACCCAAAATGCCCTAAATTGACTTTTGTTGCAAATACAGGGTGCTCAAAAACTGGCGCACCAACTCAGTGGTACGTTATTGAGAAGCAAGTGCAGATTACGGGAAAAATGTCGAAAAGATTCTTAAAGTCATATTTTAAAAAATCTGGAGCTACAAACTTATTATGTTAACTTCTTTAGTTTTCATAATTTGTTTTCTATCATTGTTTTTTCTATCAAACTCTAGCATTGAATTAAAAGAAAATTAAAATTTATCCAAAAAATCACAATGTGTAGATATGCCAACAATAGGAATTATTTCCCAGGAAACCGTTTCAAAAATAATTTATTTTTATTGTTTCATACAAATACAACTTTCATACAAAGGATTTTTTTTTACTACATATTTTTACTTTTATATATAACCAGTTCTCTAGCACACACCATTGAGTTGGTGCGCCAGTTTTTGAGCACTCTGTATAGTATACTCTCGATTATACGGAACACAATTTTATTATTTTATCCAAAGCCTTTGATTATTATTAACTTGCATTTTTTCTAAATTTAAGTGATTCTCTTTTAAAAATTAATCTTAAGACATAATTTTCTGGATATCTGATCATTGGAATAAAATTAAAGAGTCAACTACAAAAAAAAATTACAGAAATCAGTGATTTATGTGATCTGAATAGGGGATCCCCGTTTTTTGAGAAAATAATTCTTGTCAAAACCGCATCTCGCTATCGTCTTTTGTTTTCGACTCAAACAAAAGTTGACATTTTAGCGAAATCTTAAAAAATTCATATCTTCCTTATTATACAAGATACACATTTGAAGCAAAAACTTTATACGGGCACTTTTTTACAGAGAATTGAATAGTGCTATCAGCGATTTTTTTTAACTATTCGTTTAGCTGGAATAGCATAAATTTTTGTTTTTTTAAATGGGAATCATAGGCGGCTGTGATATTTTTGAAAAGCTTATTTTTTCTGATTTGACATGTTTATTTGTGTAATACATTATTTTTAAATATTTAAGAAAGAACAAAACATTTCGCATTTTCTTTATAGTAGGCCATAAAAAATTTTTGGATTTTTTATTAAAACTATGAAAATTGTATTACCCAACGAGTATTTATAATTTAATGATTTTTTTAAACTCTAATTAATTCAAAAACAGCATAAGAAATTATTATTATTAGATCAAATTTTTGCATATAATAAAAATTATTTGTTTTTATATTTAAAATGGCAAGCTTACATTGTCATTCTATTTTCTAATTTTAAACATGAAATGTCGGAAGAAGAAAAATATTATTAATTATATGATTGCGTCTCAATAAAATTTTATTTTACAAAAAAAATGTCAATCCATATACCAAATTAAATTCCATCTGCGGTAAAAAAATACACAACATTATCAACGTCACCTCCATTGCACTTCACTAAATCATAAAAAAGTGTCATCAAATGGTAGTGACACATCGTTTGCAATTTTCTGACAATTTTTTATGTAATTAAAATCTGCGACGTTCGTATATTTGTTCAATTGAAAATAACTTTAACATAGCTTATTTTTATAATTTAACATTTTTTATTTTAATAACCGTTCACAAAATTTCTGGACACCTTTTATGTGAAATAATTTGTCCATGGCCAACTACTTTCAAATATTTCAAATATATTTTTTATCAAAAATATTAAAATATCAAACTATAGTATTTATATTGTTTTCAGTTCAGAAAAAAATAAGCTTTTAGAAAATGTCATAGCTAACTATGATTCTCATTTAAAAAAATACAACTTTATGTTATTACAGCTAAACAAATGATTAAAAAAAAAACGTTGACAACATTATTAAATTCTCTGTAAAAAAGTGCCTGTATAAAGTCTTTGTTTCAAACACGTACTATTTCTAATAAGGAAGAAATGATTTTTTTTAAATTTCACTAAAATGTAAACTTTTCATTATAAATCGAAGACAAAAGACGATAGCGGGATGAGGTTTTGACCAAAATTATTTTCTCAAAAAACGGACTCGAGAATGTGTCACTTGTTTTTCTCTAAACTTCTTAGTTTCGGAGGAACTAAATTTTATGAAATGGAACAAAATTAGGAAGTCGGTCTTTTAGAAAATTTTGTCATTAATTTTGTACCAAGTTACTTTTTGTTATATTCATAATAGCAAAAATATTAAGAAAAACTGAACCTTCTTTGTATTAACTGCATCAATTAAAGTCATGAACTAAAAAATTCTGGACTAAATATTCAATTTTTTTTCTTATAAAGACTTTGCTAACTTGAGTGAAATCGCAAAACCGAGTCTCATGTTCAATAAAAATTCCCGAATTTGTATAAAAAAACTAAAATTCTTACCTGATTTGCTCGTTTGAATTTATTGAGTTTCCCATTGTTTACATGTAAATTTAACAAGTTGGCATTTCAGATACGAGAAAATCAAACGTGACAGGCGTTCCAATTGCTCAAAGCGTTGGAGTGGTCCCAGCCGTGATGTTGAAAATGACAGCTGTTCACATCGCTGCAATTTTTTTCCTTAGCGGTTTGCTGATCGCAACGGCTTTGTTGGGGGCGCAATATTTATTTCGCTACAGGAAATACCATATCGCTCAGGCCGAAGATCAGGATTCACTCGCTGATCCCACAGGTATTGTGTCTGTACGAGGGCTGTTCTCAAACTGTTGAGTTACGATTTTTTCACAAATATTTTTGTTTTTACATTTTGTGAAGTTATCGCAAATAAAACGAACAAAGTTATCTCTTTTCATTGTCAAGTTACTCTGGTGGAAACAAGTTACTCTGGTGGATTTTAGGATTCTTACTTAACCCTATTCCTTCAAAAGAAAAGAAAGTTACTTTTTTAAGAGTTTTCAGTTTCAAATAATTAGATTACGTAAGCATGCAAAATTTCAATTCATTCGGATAACAGAAAATATAAAACAACAGACAGACACCAATGCAAGTAAGCTTTTAAAAATAGTGTAAAACTACTTGTTGACACTGTTGATCTGTATTCTCTCATCGTATTTCTTAAATAATTTTTTACACATTTTAACAAAGGAATCTCAGCTAATGCACAGGTGCCTATGTCTATGCCAAGACGTAGGTAACGTTGAAAACTTTACAATATTACTATTTGGAAGGTAAAACAAAGTCGATTAATTTTTCACATTTAGATATAGCTACAGGGTATTTTATGTTTTATTATGTAAAAAAATATTATAATTTAGCGATAAGTGCGCTTTCATTCAATGCTATATAATGCAAATATTTTAAATTAACACAGACACTGTGTAGAAGAGAAATAATTGTTTTCTATTTTAATTACTTATACATCATAAAATTTTACAGTCAACCGATCTGAAATTGTACTCTCTATAAAACGAACCCTGAATAAATCATCATTGCAGCGTATTCTTGAAAATTCCTTACGAACATTCTCGATTATATTTGGCGAGTTTTATAATCACACAGTTTTATTATAACTTAACGAACGAACGATTGTTAGTAAACTTTAACAAAAAATGTAACAGTTATATTGTATTTACTCTTTAATTAAAATTAATTAGTTAATTAAAAAAATAATTGAAATTAAGTCTTTGCAGTAATTATTACTTTTTGTTATGTCATTCTAAAACAAGCGATGCTTTAATGTCAATCTAAAGTAGAAATTAATGAATATTTTATCAAAAATCAATATTTTTATTCCGTTCAAATTATTGCCAGAATTTGGTGGACAGTATATCCTCCGTCGAGTAACTGAAAATACAAAAACAAAACAAAAATACACCACATATTAAATATTATTGTATTTGATTACAACAAAAATTAATGAATTAGTAATTGTTAAGAAACTTTTATTTTTTCATTTTTGGCGTCGTTTGAGAAAAGGCGATGCCTAAATGTTGTTTTGTGCAGAAAATCCAAAAAAGAATCACTAATCATTAAAAATTATTAAACAAAAAATTAAAATTGAAATAAACATAATTTTGGTGCCTGTAACGATTTTTTTAAGAATTATTTACTGAAAACATGTCATTTAAGCATCGTTGTTTTAGAATAACACTAGAAATCGTTAAATTTCGACCAAATAATATTTTTAGTTGCTCACCGCCGGTATATTAAGACAAAACAATATTGCACAAGGTGTTTTAAAATGTTTCTCGTCTAGTTAACTGTAAAAAAATTTGCCAATCTGCTCAAATGAATTCGTTGCCAACAAATGTCAAAATTGTTTACGAAATTCAAAAATTGTCAATTAATTACATTTGAAACATTCGTTAAAAAACAACTAAAATGTTACGCTCTTTAAGAAGACATTTTTATTATCGAAGCTCATTTCTTATTTGGAAAATGGCAATATGTGATTTTTGAATGCCTGTCAGTAGTTTTATAAAGCGGTATTTCTGATTTTACATGAAAAATTCACAGGCAACAAGACGAAAATCATTTTAACACACCTTGTATTACGCTTTTTACATTTTTTACAGTTTACTATTGACTATTGCAATAAAAATTAACAAACACATTAAAATAAATACCAGCAAATATAGAAACATCATCTTTCACATCTTTCAGTCTCAGTTGATCCAGGCTTATTTTGTCCTCTTTTTCTTTTTTTTACCCTGCACTTGACTATGGGAGATCCCGCCGGCAAATATTGTCAAACTAAAATGAATATTCGCGTTTCGTTGAAAACTAATGAAAATTTTTCTAGTTTCTTGGTCGCATTCTATTCGTATCCTCACAGTGCATCTTTTCTCTACACGTTTTTTAAAATAGCATAAATATTGCTTTAAAATTTTATCAAAAAAATATTTTTAAAATGGTTGGGCTCCCGGAACTACAAACAATTGGCGCCAAGTGTGAAATTTTGAATAGTTACCACACATTTTTATTGCATAATTCAATTTAACTTTTCAAGGTAAATAAAATTTACTCAAGTTGTTACTTATCTGTCATAGTTGCTGACATAAGTAATTTTTTTTGTTAAAATTTTCATTTGCAAGTAATAAGATATCACAGCCTTTGAACTTTTTGCGATAAATAAATAATTTTGTTTGCACTTGATAACCGAAATGGTTTTCAATAAACTGCTATAACTCAGTTTTTTAAAATGGAACGACCCTATTTTCTTAACGGCAATCGAAACAATATCAAAATCTATGGTGAGTTTTAGCAATACGTCCTATACCTATACCATTTTTTAATTATCATTTTCAAAAAATCATAGTAGCCTTGCAATTTGACAGTTGAAAATCCTAAAGACTTGAGAAGACCCCTTAAACCTTTGACTATCAAATGCAAAATGAATTTTTCATCCATTTTTAAGGGTTCACGAAGTATATTATTTTAAATGAACTCTTGCAAATGAAAATTTGTATAGAAAAATTAACATAAAAAGGGGCGTTCAGACAATCATAAAACTACTTCATTCAAGCTTATTTACAGTCAAAAACAAAACAAAAACTCTCAAATATAACACATTTTAATAAGAAACCTAAATAAATTAATGGATAACTAATCAAATAAACCAAATAAACTTGTGTATTGAAAATATGAACGGACAAAAAAGGGCCGGTAAAACCTACCTTACAAGTTATTTTAGACAAATAATTAGTTATTGTTGGTCCGGAATTGGCAGAAACCTTTGCGATAAGTAAGTAGAGAAGATTTTTCGGCGTGTTTTATGATGTTTTGTGAGCCGCAGATTGATTTAAACTCTCTCGTCATAATTTTAAAAATAATCTTTGTCAGTAGTTGCTGAGTGTCTTGGCGGGCCCCCATGCCAATTCGATGGGGTTACACAAACAGCAATAGGGGGCTAGTTCGTTGTAGCTTGCTTAATTCTTTTAAATTCGTTAATTTTGACAATGCCAATGACAAACTTCAAATTTTCATGACAGTAGTAAAAGCATTGCCATCTGTCAAATTTAGTAACAAAACTTGGGCCGAATATTACAATAAAATCTCCAATATCCCAATATTACAAAAGTGATCCGACTTTATGTTAAAAACTTTGACAAATAAGTACCAACAATTAGAGTACATTTTAGTCAGTTTTAAGAGGCATATTCAAAAATAAATAGGTGCAATAAAAGTAGGTGGTTACGTTTTAAAATTGCAAGGTTAGTTTTTTTACAATTGAATGTTGTTCCTAGGTAAACTGATTACCTCACAGACCAGTTGTTATCTCGATTTAAATATTTGTAACCAGGTTATAAAGGGGTAAAAAGCATAAAAATCTTACATATACAAAACCAATAAAAAAGTATCAAAACACATAATGCCAATTTTTAATAAAAAAATAAAATGACTAAAAATTGAAATTTTTTTTCATTTTGTTTTTAAATGACTAACAATTTTTTCCAAAGTATTCTGTTTTTATTGTTACAAATTTAAACAGGTGATAGAACATTCAATTTTAAGACAAAAATTTTGTATAAACATGTATCGAAAAATACTTCGCAAGGGAGCTACACCCCCTGAAAGGGGTGCTTTTTTTAGTGAGTTTGTCTCACAATTTCATAAAGTGTTTTAGATAAAATTACAAAATTTAGTACAGTCAATAATCTTTATACGCCTAATCGAACTCGAAAATCAAATTAATCAGAGGCGTCCTAAACTGGAGGGGTGTAGGGTAAAAACTACTAATAAATCATCATTGTAGCGTATTCTTGAAAATTCCTTACGAACATTCTCGATTATATTTGGCGAGTTTTATAATCACACAGTTTTATTATAACTTAACGAACGAACGTTTGTTAGTAAACTTTAACAAAAAATGTAACAGTTATATTGTATTTACTCTTTAATTAAAATTAATAAGTTAATTAAAAAAATAATTGAAATTAAGTCTTTGCAAAAATTATTACTTTTTGTTATGTCATCCTAAAACAAGCGATGCTTTAATGTCAATCTAAAGTAGAAATTAATGAATATTTTATCAAAAATCAATATCTTTATTCCGTTCAAATTATTGCCAGAATTTGGTGGACAGTATATCCTCCGTCGATTAACTGAAAATACAAAAACAAAACAAAAATACACCACATATTAAATATTATTGTATTTGATTACAACAAAAATTAATGAATTAGTAATTGTTAAGAAACTTTTATTTTTTAATTTTTGGCGTCGTTTGAGAAAAGGCGATGCCTAAATGTTGTTTTGTGCAGAAAATCCAAAAAAGAATCACTAATCATCAAAAGTGTTTTAGATAAAATTACAAAATTTAGTACAGTTAATAATCTTTATACGCCTAATCGAACTCGAAAATCAAATTAATCAGGGGCGTCCTAAACTGGAGGGGTGTAGGGTAAAAACTACTCAACTATTTTGGCTTTAGTTTTTTGACACTTTCAGCGACATGATCATAAATTCCATGTTTTTTTACACAAAAATAGTTTCTTGTGTTGTTTCGATACAACTCATTGTTTTTGAGTAAAATTTATTTAAATCTTGTCTAACAGATCATAAACAGCATGAAAATCAGGGTTGAACATAAACTTTCGCGGTCAGAATTTGCCCTGAAGATGCCCCTTACAATAACTGGCAAAACGTCGACTTTTTCTTAAAAATTGATGCGGTCTAACCCAAAAAGACCCAGATTTCAATTTGGTTCTGGTCATCCTTCCTGATTTTCATGCTGTTTATGGTGTGTAACATGAATTTTAAATCGATTTTACTCAAAAACGGTGAGTTGTATCGAAGAAACACAAAAGAATTATTTGTGTAAAAAACTATGGAATTTACTATTTTATTGCCAAAGATGACAAAAAACTAAAGCCAAAATTGTTATAGTGGCGGTCAGCTCGGTTTGCGTGTGCGTCATCAATTTCATTTTTTCATTACCAACACAAAGCTGTAAAAAAATTATCAAAAACAATGCAAATTTAAACAACTAAGGGGTATCTAAGGGTGGTATCCTTGAACATTAATTTACATATGCACTTCGACAACACCATCAAGTGTCACGAATTTGTCAAACTGACATTGACAGTAAATTATAGACGTCATCGCATGGTTGTCGAAAGTGTTATCGGTGTTAATCGCAAGTATTTTCTGTTCGTTTATTGTGTTTTGTGATTTGCGTTTCGTTAGGTTTTTGATTCTGCGTTTATTAGTTCTTGTTTTGTGAATCTGTATTATTTGTAACAACTCATAATTTAAACACTTCGTAACCTCAAAAAATATTTGATAGTTTGTCACCGCTATGCCCCTGCTATGTAAACGTAGTGACAGAAATGTCAGATGACGCACACGCAAACGGAGCTGAGCGCTACCATAGGTTATTTTTTACTCAACTTCCCTTCAGTTTGGGACGCGCCTGATTAAACATTTCTACATTTAATCCTCGAATTTGATTAGACGTATAAAGATTGCTAAATGTACTAAATTTTGTAATTTTATCTGTAAAGGTTTCTTAAGTATTGAGAAACTCACAAAAAAATCGCTCTTTTCAGGAGGTTTAGCTCCTTTATGAAGTATTTTTTATACATGTTTATAAGAAACTTTTGTCTTAAAATTGAATGTTCTATCACCTGTTTAAATATGTAACAATAAAACCGGAACACCCCGTATATTGTTGCTAAGGTCCTTAAAAAGTTACCATATTTTTTTCATGCAACTTGAACTTACAATTTTTTAAAAGGACAGTAAATTAAATCGACTTTTTAACTCGTTTAAATTTGGTTACAAATATGTACTTAAATAGAAAAACAAACTGACGTGTGAGGTAATGACTGAATGACTGAAACAACATACAGTTATAAAAAAAGCATTTTGTTTATTACTTTCCTTAAAAATCTAATTTTAAATTTCGCGTTCACACGCTTGCTTGATAGCTCATCTTCGGACGTTCTGAGTATAGTTCAACCTTAATAATAATAATAATAATAATAATAATAATAATCTTTATTGTCCAACGAGGTTATCAGTTACAGGACAAAAATAAATATTGTTACAAAAAATAAGAAATTATAGATGCAGGTATTCTTACACTAAAAATAACGAAAATTAATATAAATTTAAAATGTAATAATACAAATAATAGACTTAATCTAATTTAATCCCATTTATGATTGGCCAGACTGCATATTATGAAGAGTGGTGAACGACGCAAAATGTTAGTTCTAGGTGTTGGGAGCCGGAACATAATTTCATATCTTGAACATATGCGTGGGACATTGAACGGAATCTGAGCCAATAAGTTAGAGCAGTCGATCCTATTGCTGAGTAATTTATCTAAAAAATTGAGACAAATGTGCTCTCTTCTAATGTTAAGTGCAACTATGTTATGTCTTGCAAGCAGCTCGTCTTGGCTGGTGCCCACTTCTGGATAAGTTCCATCCAGTTTAAACGACAAAAATTTCAAAAATCTGCGGTGGATTGAGTCTAGGAGCATAGAGTGAGAGATATAAATTGGAAACCATATTAGACATGCGTATTCAATTTTACTTAAGACAAAAGCATAATAGAGATTTTTTAACAGTGCAACATCAGAAAAATATTTACCCATACGCATAACAAAACCTAACGACTTGAAGGCGGAATTACGAACATTTCCGACATGGATAATGAATGTCATAGCTGAGTCAAAAGTTATACCGAGATCTTTAATGGCATCCTTTTTTTCAAGGGCAAAATTGTTAATAGAATATGAAGATGGAAAAGGAGAACGACATCGAGAGAAAGAAACTGTGCAACTTTTACTAATATTTAAATGTAATTTATATTTGTTACACCAGTCTGCAATTTTACTTAAGTTCAGTTGTAACAAGTCAGCATCATTTTGATTTGTGATAGAATGAAATATTTTTAAATCATCCGCATACGCAAGAACAGGACAGGATAAAGACAGTAACAAATCATTAATAAACAGAATAAATAAAAGTGGCCCCAAATTTGATCCTTGAGGGACTCCAGATTTCACACAGTAATTGAAAGAAGAAAAACCATTAAAGGAAACATAGGAAACTCTATTTGATAGGTATGATTGAAGGAGGAGAAGGGAAGAAGAAGAAAAGCCGAAGAAAGTTAACTTATGAAGCAGGATATCATGACTAACTGAATCAAAGGCTTTAGTAAAATCGGTGTATATCACATCTACCTGACGACCAGAATCCAAGTTGGTTGCAATGTACTGTGTAATAAGCGCGAGATTCGTAACCGTTGAGCGCCCCTTAATGAAGCCATGTTGATCCGGAGAGATGAAATTTTTTACGCTATAATAGATATCCTGATACAAACACTGCTCAAAGACTTTAGCAAAATTAGAAAGTATAGAAATCTGTCGATAGTTACAAATAATAGCATTGTCCCCTTTTTTGAAAACTGGACATACCCTAGCTCGCTTCCATAATTCGGGAAAAGTAGATGTATTAATTGCAAGATTGAATATCCTTGTTAACGGCTGAGCGAAAACATCGCTACAATCACGAACAATAAAAGAAGGAATCAGGTCATCACCGGCAGTAAATTTGTTTGAAAGCTTTTTCATAATAGAAACAGTTTGATCCAAAGATATTGAAGAAAACTGGAAATTTAAACCCCAGTTACATGTTTCAGGAAAGAGTAAATTTTCCTCCATATTTATGAGTGCAGCCGAAGAAAAAAAATGAGCAAAGCCATTAACAATACTTTGAGGATCAGCAAAGTCAGAAGATTTATCTTCAGTAAAAATTCTTCCTGGTATACGAGAACAACCTCTCTTTTGATTTAAAAATTTCCAGATGTCGGAAGAATTGGAATTTATATTTGTTTCCATATGGCTGACATAAGATTGATAAGCAATCGAGATTTGTTTCTTAGTTAGACTACGTAATCGTTTAAATTCGTTATAATAAAACATAATATTTCTATTACTTTGTAGCCATTTTTTCCTAAAGTACCTTTTGGTCTTAAGATTGTATTTAATTTCAGGAGTAAACCATATCGGATAACTAGACTTTTGTCTACGTTTTTTCGGAACATACAAATCAAATAGTTGATAGATAACCGAGTAAAATGACTCAATAGCTTCATTGACATTGGAAAAGTCATTTAGAAAAGACCAGTTGATATCACAAAATGCATTATATAATAAAGGAAAATTAGCTTTGTGAAAGTTATAGACTAAGCTATTGTTACAAGGAAAAGAAGGATAATTTAGGTTTTTTGTTACTTGTAGAGAGATAGATATTGAAGGATGATGGAAGTCTTCGAACACTAATGGAAAGTCACACTTAGTGACGTTTAGGTTCATCTCACTGGAAGAAAATACAAGATCCAAAAGATTGTTGTTAGGGTTCATTACTGAGTTATGCTGAATAGCGTCAAGGACATTTATGAAGTTGTGAAAAACCTGCGATTTTCGTGATTCGTTTGTTTTCCCGAAATCAGGTAGGTTAAAGTCACCAAACAAAATAAACTGACGGCCCAAAATAAGTTGTTCTAATCCAGCGGTAAATAGATCAAGCTCATTTGCCGTGACATTTGGTGGTATATAGATAACTCCTAGAGTCACACTTTGCATATTTATAAGACATTTACACAAGACAATATCAATTAAAGGCACAACGGCAGAAAGTTCAGAAGTATTAATTCGGGAGAAAGTAATATTATTTTTGATAGCGAGTAGAACACCACCTCCCTTCGACAGTTTAACCAGAGAAAACTTACGATCACAACGAATCACATTATATTGATCGGGTAGTAATTCAGAATCAAAGACAGAATCACTTAGCCAGGTTTCCGTGACGCAAATAATATCATAATGTAAATCCAAACAATTAGAAAAAAAATGACCTTAAGACCTTTAGGCTTTAAATAACTTGCAAATGGAAAGAAATATCTTTTTTTATTTTTTAGTGACAACCACGCAAAATGTGTGGCTAATTTGCGACAAAAAATATCTGTAAAAAAATTATGGCTTTTAGAAAGAGAACAGCTCTAATAAATTGTCGTCCAATAAATCGCATAAATTTGCAGCATCTTGTGCGAGCATCTCGCTGCGAACACGAGCCTCTTCCAGTGCCACACTCCTATCGGAAGTAATTTCATTAACGAGATTGAGACCGCACACAAGAAATAAACACAGCCGTTTGAGGGAGTCAATGGATTGTGAACAGGAAGAAGAAGTGACACTAGCGTAAGTCCAAGTTTAAAATTCCTTCCGCTCGAGTGCAGTTTCAGACGATCAATGTCGAGAGACTCACATTTCTATTATTTCAATTGCTAGAGTTTTGGAAGTTCGTCTTTAATAAGATCTAACACGTTAACCACGTAATTGCAGTAAAGAAGAATCGTTGAGTATGAGCAGTACAACGACTCTTACACAACAAGAAACTTTAACAACGACATTACCACAAACTGCAAACGAAATGGAGGAAGTAGCGTGTAGTTTGCCGGGTTCGCCGCAAAGTTACGACCAGAAAACGCTGAAGCGGTCGTCCACTCTGAGCAGCGAAAAGGACAAATTAAGCGAAAAAGACGATTTAAAAAGTACAACATCGTCTAAAATCTCTAGAAGACTAAGTAACGTCAGTACTGCCTCTATGACGCATGTGAGAACATCGTCTGAAATTGGTTCTAAAAGTGATCCGGTGAAGTATCCAAATTACACATTCGAAGCACCACTGCACTTACCAGATAAAACCTCATCTCCTTTTTTCTGTGGTTAAATTTTCTTCCATTTTCAATATGTGGCATTACTTTTTTATTAAACGAACGTTTAGGTATTTTTAAAATTTTTTGCAAACAAAAATGATCAAAGAAACTTAAGTAATATTGTACTATACAGGGTGAGTCATTGATATGGACAAACTCGATTACACCAATGATATCGGAATGAGTCAAAGAACACTTCACATGGGAGGCCAAAGTATAGATTCTAAAATTATTTTGGCCATTACAGGGTGTTTCATTTTTACAGTGCAGCCTATAACATAGTTTTTTTAAATGGCACTTTCTGTATATTCATGCATATTTAATCTGGCATTGTTATAGGCTTCACAAATCCATTTAGTTTTTGCAATTTGTTTTAACCGTTTAGAAGTTATTAATTTGTTTCTTCCATTTAGTGCGTCTGCAGGCACATGACTAAAAATCGCAGTGCGCTTGGATTTCAGGATATGACCTTGAAGCTTTGCCAGAGTGTGTAAACAACTCTCTGAAGTATCCTTTTCCACCATTACTTATCGGGAAATTTCCATTATATAAACTGAAACTACAAAAAACTTTTTAAAAATTATTAAGCAAAACAATTACAATTTGAAGAAGTCAATAAATACCTTCGGCAATAACAAAAAATCTGATCAACTGGTCAAAAAATGCAACAATCTAATCAAAATTTTCCCAAACCGACATTGTAGAATTTAATTATTTGTGTGAAAGTTTAATTTTTCTAAGATGTTTATTTAATTTTTATATAATAAATTTTTTTAAAAAAAGTGTCCTCGTCAAAAAAATTAAATTATTTTAAAAAGTAAGCAGAATCGACTATTTTATTGGCATCTAAGGCGAAACCCAGTTCTGTGAGAAAAACCGGCTCTAAAACCGCTTTACTGGTGTCTCATTTGTCCCAGGTATTGGAACTGACCAATAAAAATATAAAAATCAACTCCTACCTGTTTACCTAGTGCACAAAAAATTGCAAGACGATTGAAACGTTTGTAATTGCATATCGAAAAGATATAACTAAAACAGACCAATCACATGGCCTTCAAAACTGAACAAAAAATTGTTTGTTTTATTATTTTGTAAATTTTAGCCAAACCATCTGGAATTTCGGTGTTTTCTATTCTATGACACTTTTGTTCAAAAATCGTGGATAAATTGTGGATTGATTTGTTTTTGATAGAGATTGGTTTTCGCAATTATTTCGTGTTTAAACTCAAACATGTCGCAATTTCTTCAGCAAAAATTTTTTCTCACAATTTCCTTTATATCGTATTAGTGTTTAACTTGGTTATTTGGAATTTATGAGTTATGTTTTTATTTAGACAATTTAATGATCTTTGAGATGCAAAAACAAAACATTGGGTATTTTATTTAATTTTTTCAAGTTATTTTCATATTTCATATTCACTTTTTAAATTTTTCTGTTCTTCCTTGTTTCACTGTCTTATAATTTTAATCTTCTAATTTCTTAATGTTCTTACTTGGCTGCCAATTTTTAAATTAATAAAAAAATTTTTTTATTTATTTAAACAAACTTTTGACATAAAAACTTTTCCCTTTTTTCGAGATATTTTGCCGCTTCAAAAATTTAGCCCATATGTACGTGTAAATACGGCACTGAGATTAAGTATTAAATATAAATTGATCTGTATTTTTTATATCATTTAAGAGATAAGTTTGTAAGGCTACAAAACTTTATTATGAAAAGAGACTATAAAGGCTTTCTTGACATAAACTGTTTTATAGCTTTGTGGCACCAATTACTTTAGCTTTGATATTTCTATAAAATGAATGGTTTTTTGCATACTTCAACTGCATTTACACGAGAAAATTGCACTTGATATATAAATTATAATTTTATCTACATAGCTGTCTCAAAATTATAAAAAAGCCAACATTGCATTTTACCGAATTATTTTTTTAAGTAAGTTTGATAAAATTGTTAAATAGCTATTAATTTTTTAAGGTGCATGAATATTTTATAACAATTAATTTTGAGGGAAAATACGATGTTGGAATTTTTATAGTTTCGAAACAGCTAATACTGTGTATACTCTGTACTATGTAAAAATGGTGGCGGCGCCGGGCCAAACAATTACGACTTTAATGTATAGTCAATCAAAATAAAATTGACGCGTCCGTAAACAAACGTCGACCTTGCAAACCTTATCTTTTTACCGCAGTTGAAGTTGTTAACTAGTTTTGAGGCAAGTTTAACATTTTTTTTATTTATGATTTCTTGAGATGATTGAAATCTGTTTGTTGGAAATGGTTAGTTAGGACAAGTGACAATTAAAACAATTTTTATCTTTGTTGCAACGTTTTGACACTTTGACAAAAAATCAAACATAATAGTTTGTTAGCAAAAACTTTAATTCAATAAATTAGGTTGAAGTTAACGTTATTTTATGTGCCAATTTGAAAATTAGATGACAAAATTGGGTTTCTTCAACTAGATTTTAACTATAGGTTAGCTTTTTGCACAAGAATTTTTTACAGTAAATTTTAGTTGAAAGTCTTTCTGCCTCTCTTGACCATCTAAGCTCGCTTTATACCTAAACTCCGTCGAAATTTTATTAAAAGCGACCGAAAAATCACCAATCAAATTTAACATTAGCCTATTTTTGCTTGTTTTAAGCACGTGTTTTAGCAGTAAACGGAATTTCGCAAAATTAAAAAAAAGTACCAAAAGTTACCCTAAAATAGTGTACTCTAAAATAAGTGTTGTTTTTAGACTTCTCCGAGTTTTGTTGAGGTTATTAAATTGAATGAAAAACATCAAATTAGATTAAAAATAAGACTGATTTATTTTCCAAAAACTTGTCAAGACACACCAAAAAATTACAATATATAAATGGAATTATATGTTAGTTTCTCTCTATTTACTAGTAGTTCGTTTATAAGCAAAATTTCGTCAAAACAACATTTGGTCGAAAATTATGTTCTATTTCTGTGTTACAGTTTTAAACAAACCAAAATTTTTCCAGATAATGTCCAAAAACTACATAATTTTTGTCTTTTTCTTAAATGTTTAACATATTTAGTAGCAACATACGTTGCGTATGTCGAGTTTTCAACTTATTTCAATCCATTTAGTTTGTTTTTGAACCTAAAACTTTTCTTTTCAGCGTCTGAACACGTTTTTGAGTTTCTTATTTAAATAAGTCTAGCTGAAAAATTACCTATTTGGTTTAAAACTCAAAAAACTTATTTCTCAGTGTAATTTCAAAAATGCATAATTGTAGTTATTTTTCTGAAATTGTCAAAATTAAGCTAAAGAATCCTATAACGTAACGTAGTAACGTAACTAATTTGCAATTTTGTTCATTAATTCGAAATGGTAGATATTTGTTATTTTTAATCGAGAATTAAAGCTTTGCATCGGCCACTTAATGAATTAAATTTTCCAATAAATTGACGAATTTAGTTTTTTGACCTTATTTTAAAGTGTGGAAACATCGCGACGAATCAATTGTCCAAACACCAACCAACAAAAATCTTTAGATTTATTATGATTTATGACAGAGGGCAGTTTAGGTCAATAATAGATCGGAACTGGTTAGGCATTAATTTATGGATGCGTCATTTTCATTTTGGGTAACTATTTAAAAAAGTTACCATTCACTTAATGTTTAAGTATAACTTGGACTTAATCAAGTTCATAATAATTTTATTACAAACATAATTTGAATATATACAAAAGTTTCTTACAAACTAAAACAGTGAACTTAAAACAAGTGTCAAAACATAAAGTATTCCATTTAAAAATTAAAATCCCTATTGTTATTGAATAGTTCTGGTCGAGTGACCCAGTAAAGACATTTCGCTGACATTTACTGCGACGTCGTAGAAATGCCTGTAAGGGTTACTCAACCGTTGCGACAACTTTTACGGAAAATTCTCGATTTAATTTAGAATTTTCTACAAAATTCAGTTTAACTCCATGGTTAAACACTTAATTATTACAAGAATCATAGAAAATATGTCGGCTGGGTATACAGGGTAAATTTAATAGTTTTGTATATTATTTTAAAAGATGACAGCAGAATCCGAGTGTAACCTCCACTTTAACTTTATCTTTAAGAACTAACCTCAAGGGGCTTATTTTTTTACAATCTTTGTTAAAGTTCACTTTAAGGCTGTTGCATAAATTAAAATTTAATCGCCGAATAAAACCATCTACAATTCAGGAACTATAAACACTTCTGTTGAGCACTAGTATCACCCCACAAAATGTATTTCAAAAAATGGAACTATCTTATGTTAGTGTATGTAAAATATCTATGTAAAATTTCAAGTTGATTTTTTTTTTCAATTTTTGCGTTTCTTTACAATTTTCGTCAAAACTATTTGAAAAAGTGAAACTATTTGATGTAATTCTTTGGAAAATAATCTGGGAAATTGATTAACATCAATAAAATTGCCAAATTTTCAGGAATTTGTAATTTTTTATCAATTTTTGATTTTGTCTCCAGTTTTCTCGAAAATTAACAATAAACGGAAGTATTTTGAGACAAACTTATCAAATTCACCCTGTATTCTCATAAATTATTAATACATCACATAACAAAAAATATTTATGTCACTACTTTAGTATGAGAAACTTCGCTTTGATATGCTTTTCGTTTTTTTTTAAGTGTTTTTGACATGAATATTTTTTTGACACCTATCTATTTAAATCTATCAGTTGTTTCAAAACTTTAAAAAAGCCAACGTCGCATTTTCTTTCAAAATTAGTTATAAATTATTCATGCATTTCAGAAAAATAATAGCTAATGTAATTTATACTTCCAATGAGAGATCTAATCATTAATAACTATTTTAAAATCTCATCAGACTTATTGAAAAAAATAATTCGGGTAAAATGCGACGTTGACGTTTTTATAGTTTTGAAACAGCTAATAGAATACCTGTAAATATTATATTCCACACAAGAACATTGTCCAAAAATGTGAGCAAAATTTTAAACTGTTTAGAAATACAGGGTTATTCATATTTGTGCGACAAAAAATGAACCTCAAAAAGGACCTATAAAATGATGCTAATTGAGATTATAAGTCGTGTCCTATCGAAACTGATAAGAATTTTACAGCCCTGGGAAGTAGAGGTATGGAAAGACGTTTTTGCACCATAACTTTGGAATCATTTGACCAAATATTACAAAACTTGGTAGACTTACTAAAGAGAACATGCCTTTTAATCTGGTAATTATGAAAACCGGATATATCCACTCGGTTTCCGGTTGCAGCATTTCAGGGTCACATTTTTTGTGTTTTTCTAATTTTTGCCCTCTTAACACTACTTTTTTATTGCCTAAATCGATAGAGTAATCAATTGCGAATAGAAAAGGTATAACCTTTTACACCGCTAAAATGCACCATTTAATAGTTATTTTAATTTAAACAGAGGCATGCACTTGACCAAAATTAAAAAAGTATAAATTTTGAGCAGACGATATCCGTAGCAACGAAAGTGCATCTGCACTCAAAGCGCTGTCAAGTACTGTCACACACTTGTCAACTTTAACTTTGGACAATTTGGGGCTCTAAATTGAAAATATTTAATAAAAGGGTTTAGTTCAGTCTCTTAATCTAACCTACAAAAAATTTAAACTATTCTGGTAGCATTTTTGATTGATTAATTCATCGAAAATTCACAAAAAAGTCATTAGTCGTTACCTGATTATTTGTTCTATTCGGTACGTTTATTACACCAAATTCCGAATAAAGACATTAAAACTCTTGAAAGCGTACCCCTACTAAGTGTACCCTGTATTCAATAGCTATTTATTTTTAGCTTTTAATGTAAACTAATATCCACTTTATTATTGACTTCAAAATATTGATTTGTGCCGCCTTTACAACATTTTACATTAACAACTTATAATTACATAAAACTACATCGTTGGAAACTTTCTCCACAGATTAACGTGCATGCACACAGTAATTAAACCAAAATTCTGTACATTATTACAACTGACATTTCCTTCACCAGAGCACTTCAAGAACGCACTTTTCCTTGATGTTTAACCTATAAACAGTAGTAGTAGCATATTCTAATAAAATTTGTTTTTGCAGGGCTTTTATTCGCCCGCATCCAGTTTAGCCAGCACTGCAACAATAAAAAGCACCAATGCAAAAGAAACTAAAGAAAAACGAAACCGAGAAAAACTTCTCGCAGGACCTGCAGCCGGTTCAGACTTTTCAATTGGAGGACCTGAAAATGATTTGGAAATGGACTATTATGACTACAATGTGGTAAATGCTGGAGCTGCTCCTGGTTCTTATCTAGGAATGGATCCAGCTTTTCTTGTATGGATTCCCCCTTTAGATGAAGACGGAGAAATTCTTCCATCAGATGAAGAACTCAAACCACGTGTTTACATAGATCCAGGAAGCAATAAAGAATCACCAGAGGAAGAAATGTTGTTACCTAAAAGTGAAAAAAGGATTGAAATCACGCCTAAAGATTCACCCATTTTGAAGAAAAGTAAAAAAGTGCATGCACTGATTGAAGAAGAGGTTAAGGAACGAGAACCATTACTTAATAAAACTGTGGTAACGATACAGTTACACGAGTTACCAAAAAATAAGAGAAGTAGTTCAACTAGTAAACTACTTGATGAAATGGAGAAGGAAACTAAAGTTGAAAAGTCGCCATGTCTTGACAAAGACATTTTGGAAGAAATCAAATATGCTGATGAAGATGATGACGAAAAGGAACCGACTGAAAGCCAGTGCAATATTGAATTATCATATCACGATTCAAATATTTTATCTTCCAGTTAAGACTGAATCCGTGTTAAGATGAGAAGTTAAAATATTGTTTATAAAGTGTTTTAAATATCGCATTTGATCAAAAGCTATCTCAGGATTGCCGAAGGATGAGACTGAATGTTGAGTTAGAACAACGTTGTGAATACGTTACCTATCACTAGTCCTAATCTAGTCATACTATTTGTGAATATTTCGTAGGCTTTTAGATTGTTGTTTTGTACAGAGGGGTGTAATCAAACTTTCATCAGCGCGTTATTGATTTATGTGTGGGACCAGATGGCGAATTTTTAATTCTTAATTATTAATGATGTTGCGTAGTCGGAAGAGTTAAAAATTCACCATCATATGTTTGCAAATTTATATGGTGAAACAGTATCCCTCCGTTTAGGAAAATTGTAGTTGCTTGCTTTTGTGATTTTTTCGTTTTTAGGTAATTTGTTTTTGTATATAGTTACTTTTGTTATAAAATGTTAAAACGCTAAATTTGTATAATACAAACATTTGGTATATATGTACTTATGGCAAAATAAATTTACGTATTTATATTACTTCATTCATATTTTTAACATACCTATACATCACGTAGTTGCAGCTTTCTAATGAGATTTTTATGTTTTTAAGAAAGTCCCTAAATAAGTCCCACCCTAACAGAATTATTTTTTAATAAGTTTGATAAAAATGTAAAATGGTTATTAATTATCTATTTTTGAAGCTATAAATTTAATTACATCAGCTGCTAATTTTTTAAAGTGCATGAATAATTTATAACAACTGATTTTGAGTTAAACATCGTGTTTTTAAATGATTCTCATCTAACTGTCTGAGTATTTCTCATGTAAAATTAGAAAATGCCGCTTCATATAAGTAGTGATAGGCATTTAGACATCGAATATCACCATTCTCTATTTCGGATATAAGCTTAAATAAAAAGTATTTTTGGCACGGTGTAACAATTTAGTTGCGTTTTAACGAAATTAAAAAAAATTAGTTCAATTTCTCAACTAACAGATTTGACATTTATTGACATAGGCTTCAACTGAGTAGAGCGGCACAATTTTTTTTACATGTAAACCAATTTCAAAGTTAACTAGATGAGAATTATTTTTAAACATATTGTAGTTTTGAAACAGCTACTAAGTTAATCGAAAAGCTATCACATATTAAATTCTGAGATCTTATAAATACATAACTACTTTCATTGATTGTTGAAAAAAAATTATACTGACAACAAATAAGAGTAATTAGTAATAATTAAATAACCACTGATAATTTTTTTATAAAATAAAAGTAAATTGATCAAAGAATAAGATTAAAACAGACATAAAGTTATCCCTTGATTTTAAAAATTCTAACAAATGTTTGTTAAAATATACTTAATGAGTCTATTAAAAGTTTATTTTTATCGTATTCCAAAAATAATGGACACACAGATTTTAGCGTATCTTATTAAATAATGCAAAAAAATAAAAAAATAAACGTTTGGTTAAACTTGTGAAACCAATAAGTATTAGTAAAGACTATTTATATTAAAAGAAATGTATCAATGTAAATTCTTTTGTCTAACAGGAGAATGATTACACAAATGTATTTAAATAACACACTGTACGAGTAAGGGTGGATTTTACAATCGTTAGATAAACTCCGGATAAATTATTCCTAGTATAATTAACTACGGTTACAATTGTTACAACAATATATTTTTTAAAATTTATCCCCATTATAAAGTTATCCGACGATTGTAAGATCTATTCTAAATTATATTTTTTCTGTACCTACATAATTTTTTACAATAAATATTACCCCCATTTAATTAATTTGAAATTAATACGCTATTCTAAAACTGTTATTAGTTTTGCTATTCTAAAACTAACGATACCTACTTTGTTTTTTTTGTTTAGTACAAAAAATACGTTAAAAAGACCGTTAATCTCATAAAATAATTAGGCACGTAATTAAATATTAGTAATTAAGATTTTAAATACTTAATTTTTGAGGAAAGCAAAATATTTTGCTCAAAACATCATATACATTTTTTTGTTTTTGTTAGAAGATACTAAACGTAAATATTTTAACATTTTTAATTTTGCTAAACTATTTTTTCACTTAAAATTGTAGAAAAAAGTCGTTAGACAAAACAATGGTGTTTCTTATGTAATTCTAAAACAGACGATCCTCAATTGTTGTTTTATCTGAAAAGTACATGTAAAATTCGTGCCAAAAATTAATTAATTCATGTAAACGTAATTTTAGTGCAAGCGAAAATATTTTTATATATTTTTTAAATGTTAAATTAGTAAATATTTTAACAGTTTTAATTGCATTGATATTAATAATTTTTGTAGGAAATTATAGAAATCAATGAAAATTATGGGAACAATTCACACGCATAGATTAAAAAATTCATAACTTAAAAACTATCGAGAATTTGGCAGTTTTCTCGACACCAATCGATTCTTTAGGTCATTTTATATACAGAGTGGTCCAGCCCAGCTCGCGTTTTCTGTAGCCCCATTATTACTAAAGTTGGACTTTTGATGTTTTGTAGACGTTATTTATACTCTAGGATGCATTTCAGAAAACTATTTTTGTTTATACATAGTGTTCCAAAAAAGTGTGACGTCATAATCATATTTTTTTAATGGCAAGCTATTATTTTTTTGTGTTCATTAGGATGCCCTTCTAGTTTCTTACATGTACCTTTAAAGTCTTTTTCAAATTGGTTTAGGGATGACTGTTAAAAAAAATTAAAACCAAAAAAATCGGTTTTACACCTGTAGTTTTACAAATTAATAAAAAATAGAAACAGTGCATTTTTGGTGACATTATTACTAGGTAAGTGTTGATCAAGGTCTAGCAGACTTATTAATTAAGTTTGATTGATCTGAGTTACTACAGGATGTTTACAATTTATTTCTAAACTTTTTAAAATTCAGAGCCTTTTATTTTGCTTATTTCAAATGGCAACCCCTCTTTATTTTCATATCATTCAAGGCAGAATTAAAAAACGAATTTTTTATTATGACAACCCTATTGCAAATCCTAATACTTTCGAAGTTATTTACCAAAAACAATTAGTAGTTTGTCAAAGTCATTTTCATTCATCCATTTTTATTTATTAAAATTTTTACTTTAATAAAACGAGTTCTTGATAAACAAATCTTAATGTTACAACTGGATTTTAATACAAACAAATGTTTGTTCTTTAATTCCGCATAAAATGATATAAAAATGAACAAAGGTTGAAATCATTTTGGTCTTTTATTCATAAAATTTGTCACTAAAATAGTTGAAAAAAATTTTGGCATACAATTCCGAAGGTATTAGGATATGTAATAGGGTTGTCATAACCAAAAATGTTCGTTTTTTTATTCTGCTTCGAATGTTGTAAAAATAAAGAGGGGTTGCCGTTTGAAATAAACAAAATAAAAGACTCTAGATTTTAAAAAGTTTGGAAATAAATTGTAAACACCCTGTGGTAACTCAAATCAATCAAACTTAATTAATAAGTCTGCTAGACCTTGGTTAACACTTACCTACCAATAATGTTACCAAAAATGCACTGTTTCTATTTTTTATTAATTTCTAAAACTACAGGTGAAAAATAAATTTTTGTTGGTTCAGTAATCCCTGAACCACTTTAAAAAGAACTTTATGGACATGTAAGAAACTAAAAGAGCATCCTAATGGACACAAAAAAATATTAGCCTTGCCATTAAAATTTTTTATCATTATAACGTTACACTTTTTTTAGAATACTCTGTAAGTTTCTGTCAAAATAGTTCCACCCTTTTAAGTAGTTTCGCCGTAATCGACGCTTGAAAAGTGAGTGTAAAATTGAGACATGTTTTTGTTATTTTTGTAGGAAACTGTCTCATAGAACAAAAATAAAAAAGCATCAAAATGCGCTTAAAAGTATACATTTTTCCCTGAAAACCCGAAGTCACATTTTCATTTTTCTCACAATTTCTGTCACAATTTTGGTCGATTTTCAGTACCTGGAACATTCATCGGGTAATAGCTTCAAAATTATTCGACGTAACTCTATTAGGTTTATTATCTTTAAAAAGTGCAGCACTTTTCATACTCTATTTTTGTCAAAAAGATCATTGTTCTACGATTAATGGTTTTCATGAAAATTCTAAACAAAAGCAAAAATTGAAAAAAACTTGTAACTTAAAACACTGTCAAAAATGTGGCATTTTTCTCAACGCCAATCGATTTCCCAGATCATTTTACGTAAGTTTGCGTTAAAATACTTTCACTTTTTTGAATAGTTTTGCGTAGTCGACATTTTAAAAGTGAATTCTGTCGAGCTATTAGACGTAACTCCATTAAGTTTACTGTTGTTGGAAAGCTCTAATAGTCTATTTTTCTCAATGATTGTCATTGTTCTCCGAAAAGTGTAGACTGCCTGGTACTATTCGTATTGATTATTTTTAAATGCGCCATCTCACGTTCGTTCCGTAAAGGACACGTATGTTCGAAAAAGGGGATGAACTCCAGTGTGCTTCAATTGTTAGAGAGGGCACCCTAGTTTAGTTTAATACAGGTTTTCTACACTTAACAAAGTAGATTCTTATATTTAATTCTACATAATCATAATAGGTGTAGACACTTTGTGCATTCACTAAGAAATATTGAACTAAAATATAAATTATTCCAACAATAAAACCCCATGAAAAAATAATTTCGTTTAATAACTATTTTATAACTTTTAATTAAGGAAATTATTGTTATTAAATGTTTTATTTATGAAATTTTCGATGGTTAGTTGTATCTAGTTTACTTATTTACAATTCGATAAAACAACTGAATAAATTTAGTCAATATTTCTTAGTCAAATGCTAAAATTGATATTTGCTGTACTTAAATATCATTAAACTTATAGTAAACTATCGTATCAATAATTGTTGGTAATAGATATCTTCGACTTACAGAGTGAATATTTTTTGTTTTGTTTTAACTATTTTGTCGTCAAAAAATAATCATTGGTAAAAAATAATGTGATTTTATTTTTGAGTTATGCAAATTTTTGCTTTTAAGTGGCAACCTAATATGAACATCTTTTTCGTCAAGAATTAGTCTAATTTTGATAACTATCATAATCTTTAAAAAATTCTCGAAAAATTATTTTTGTTAAAAAGTATGTGGATCTGTTTGTTGCGAATTATTTAGGTCATCACAATATTGTAGTAGACCCGCAGGCAAATACAGGAGATAATCCGTCCACAACTACAAAATTCGGAACATTTTTTATTAGAGAAAACAAAAACAAAAAGCTTGAGCGCAATCAATCAAACCGAATTAATTCCCAGGTTCAAAGTAAATTAAATTTTTGTTTCATAAAATGTAAATCTGTGCTATACTTTCATAAAGAAAAAACGTAATATTTATTCTAGTACATTTACTCTCCTTTTATCTCTTGTTTTTTATTTATAGTTGAAGTTTAATCCTGATCTTACTCAATGTTGCGGATAGACGCTGTGGCAAATGGGCCGCAGATTCATGTTTACAGAGATGGCAGATGTTGTGGAAAATATCTTGAAAATATAAGTTTACGCTTCACTGTTTTCTTATACGAGTTTTGTTCTTCTTTTTAAGAGTTTGCTCAATTAAGGTGGAAATGAAAATTTGAAATTATTGATTGTGATAAAATAGAGTCCGAACATTTGGGAGGTTTAAAACTTTATTTTGGTGTAAAACAAAAATTTAGTACTATAAGCTGGCGACTGAGGATACATTATTATTTATTCCTAAAGCAGGAGAGGTAAAAACATAAAGTTTATTGCAATAAATTCCATTACGCAAACATAAAACAAAATACTTTTGGCAAAAACTTTTAAAATTCTCTATTGCATAAAAAGAAGTTAATTAATTGTTGAACCTAAATATTGATCTAAATTTGCTGCTGTAAAATTAATTAATTTTTTTATAAGAATTAATTTCAACCGAGAAAAGGTTAGTGAATCTTCGGAATTAAAAAACAGTGCATTAACTAAAAAAGTAAAAAAATTCGTAATTTTAACGTTGAGAACTTAAAAAGCTGAAAAAAAACCAAAAATAGTGAGTTTGAAATGTTAAATAACTAAGTAACAAACACTGAAAAACTGGAAAAGAGTACACTAATGAATTGAAATACTTAAGAAATTGAAAATTTAAAAAACTAAGAAACTGAAAAAGTAAAATACCTACAAAAAAACTGAAAAACAGTGAGTTTGAAATTCTGTAGAACTGTAGAAGTGACTGAAAGAGTGAGAAATTAAAAACTATAGAACTACAAAGTAAAAACATCAAGAAATTGGATAACTGAAATTATAAGATAATAAAAACACAATAAACTGAAAAATGTATAAAACGAATATGAATTATGGAGAAGCTAAAAAATTAAAAACCTGAACTATTTAGTAATTTAAAAACTGCGTAATTGAAAGACAAGAAACGTGAGGAACAAAAATCTGTAAATGTAAAATAAAATAACTATAAAACTGAAAAATCTCATTTAATGTTCCTAAACTAGATACTACTAAAAAGAATTGAAAAAAAATTTCCTATATTCAATAAGGAAGGTTAAATACAACTATAAGATGTTTCAAACACATTTTGAATACATATCAGTTTAAGAATTTATGAAAAATAAAACAGTCTAATATTAACATCTTTAACAAGACTGATTTATTACTACTTCAATTAGGATTAGGATTAGAATCCGATCTCTAATCGTCATCTAGTAGTAAGCTTTTCTTTGTGTAGCAATTTTTACTGCATCTTGCTTCATTTCCTTCAAACAATAAAGAGTTGATAATCTGGATGAACTGGGAAAATAATATACACATAAGTACATCCTGTACTTTTACAATGTTACACACGTCATCATTTTTAAGCCATCTTAAATAGAAAAGGAATTGGGAAGTTTTTGCTTATTTGGAAATAAAAAAGTTGACAAAAATTGAAATTACAGGTTGATTAAAAAAATTAAATCGATAATAATAAATTGCCGGACGTTTGAAATTTTGAACAGTTGACTTAAATAATTTTTTTAACTCCAAAACTAAGCCTAATGTAAAAATATTATATGTTACAAAAATCGTTAAAAAATGCATATTTTTTAAACAAATACTCGGATAACGTATAATAAAAATATGTCTTAACATTTGTTAAATTGTTGATTGGTAAACTTCACAAACAAGAAAAAACAAAAGCAACTGTATCGAAAAATTACATTAAAGAGTTATTAAAGAAAATCGAAAATAATTTTTGAACTTTGGCGCTCTCTAACTTTTAAACTGTGCAACTTGAAATAGAGGTAAGTTATGCTAATTCGATCAACTTTGATCTGGAAAATCTTTGCTTCTTTGTTGTTCCTACATTTTTTAATAATAATAATAATAATTTATTTCTATCAATTTATACAGATGTAGTAACAAAATTGATGCGAAAAACGTCAGTATTATACACAGAAATAACAATATCATAAAAATAATTTTAAGGCATAAGTCAAAAAACCTGTCTATTATAGAATTCATTTAAAGTATATGGTTCGAGATCCAAAATGTAGTCAAATCTATTCTTTTTAAATAAATTTAAATTACAAGGTGTGCGTAGATGCACACGTAAACTATTGTATAGTTTTATTCGTGAGTTTGTGTCTTGGATACTCTAAGTCTACTTTGCGAGTGTTGTACTTATGGTCGTTAGTGACATTAAATAGTAGATTCTGTTTAAAGAAAAATAAAAGTAATCTAAAAGTTATTCCTTTTAAAGATGTTCCTACAATTTTCATTATATTTTAAGTTAAACATAGTTCTCATGACTTGTTTTTGAGCAACAAATACTTTTGATATCTTTTCACTTTGCCCCCAAAATATTATACCGTAGCTTAGTAATGATTGAAAATTTGCGAAGTATATTATTCTTAGTTGTTCAATGTTAATGTATTTTTTTAAAACACGTATTGTAAAATGTACTGAGTTTAATTTTTTTAATAAATTATCTATATGATTAATCCAGCTTAACTTATGGTCAATGCATATTCCCAGAAAATTAGTTTTCTCTATTAATTCAATTTCTTTACATGATATTACAATTTTATTCGGTTTTTCTGTATTCTTGTGATTACTTATTGCAAAATGAATGCCTTAGGTTTTTTCAAAATTTAACACTAATTTATTTTCTTTAGTCCAGTTTATTACCTTATTCATATCTTTGCTTCTTTCATTGTATCTGTCATATTTTCACTCCAAATTAATATGTTTGTGTCATCAGTTAACTGCACTATTGTTGTCTGAGGCTGTTAAAATGTTTAATAGGTCGTTTATATAAATTACGAAAAATAAAGGCCCTAGTATACTACCTTGAGGTACACCTTGTTTAATTAGAAGTTTATTTGATGTATATACAGTACTGTTTTTTGTAATTGTGACCTGCTGATACCTAGTATTAAAATAAGATGTGATCAACTTTAACATAATTCCTCTTATGCCGTATTTTAGGATGTTATGATCTAGGCAATCGAAGGCTTTGGAGAAATCTAAGAAAATTCCAAGAACCACCTTTTTTTCTTCTAATTTATCTAACAGAGCATTAGTAAAGCTAAATATAGCTGAGTCAACAGATTTTTCTGTAATGTACCCGTTTTCGGGTGCATTTTCGTTACACCCTGTATATTTCCAGTTTCTGGGGTGTACCAGCGATTTTAAAAGTCCATTATTGACTTTTAAATATTAGAAAATTAATATTTTTTTACAAAAGCCGTCGATGCTAGTCTCCTGCATTAACTAATATGATTTTTAAGTATACGGAGTGTTCCCAAATTGTGTACAATGCAAACGTGCGTTGTTTTAAAAAGAACATTATATTTTTTTAATTTTTGGATAAAGCATTTAACATTGATGTATTTAAACTGAATTGTTATTGGTCGATTTTGCTTAATTTTTGAAACGATTTAATTTTTTTGACAAAAACACGTTTTTAAAAAAATGCATTACAAAAAAACTAGAAATTTAGCAAAGGATATAACTTTGTTAGTTTCGTACAGTCAGAAAAATAAAAAAATAAAGGGGTTTGTTGCTAGTTAAATAACTTAAAAATTTTAAATTAATAGTAGATTGTGTAACAAGTAAAAAAAAATCATAATTTTCTAGTGAGTGAAAACTCACTTCACTTCACGAAAATGATGATTTTAAAAATAAAAATTGTCTTGTTCTTATTAGCAAAGTTATCCGTGTGAAGCATTTATTTCCTAAGTGATAAAACATCGCAACCATTAAGTAAACAAATAATTTTCGAAAAAGCTTTCATGTAAAATATATCAAAACAAAAATAATGAAGAAATTTTGCAATTGGTAGCAGAAGCGGAGTCAGGTTTACTACCTACAAAGTCTAAGGCAAAATACAAAAAAATTACCAACAGTTTGTAAATGGAGAAATGGAAAGAATGTGGAAGGAGTAAAAAAAGTGCTGCTAACTAGAAAAGTCCCACTTTTCTTAATTATTTTGGGTTAAACAATGTTATGACTATTTTTTACTGTTGCATCTAAAAAAACTTTTAAATTGCTTCTCTAAAAACATTTGATTACTCGAAAAATCTTTAAATTAAACAATAAAAAAATTATTAATTATATTGTTTCCGTAGTTGAAACGTTAGTACGAAATTGTACGAAAGCGCTGAAAGGTCACACACAAAAAATTTTTTAGACTAAATTGCCAGTTAGTAAGTCGGAATTGCGAGATACTAAGTCGGAATTGCGAGATAGTAAGTCGGAATTGCCAGTTAGTAAGTCGGAATTGCCAGATACTAAGTCGGAATTGCGAGATACTAAGTCGGAATTGCCAGTTAGTAAGTCGGAATTGCCAGATACTAAGTCGGAATTGTGAGATACTAAGTCGGAATTGCCAGTTAGTAAGTCAGAATTGCCAGATACTAAGTCGGAATTGCGAGATACTAAGTCTGAATTGCCAGTTAGTAAGTCAGAATTGCCAGATACTAAGTCGGAATTGCGAGATACTAAGTCGGAATTGCCAGTTAGTAAGTCAGAATTGGCAGATACTAAGTCGGAATTGCGAGATACTAAGTCGGAATTGCCAGTTAGTAAGTCAGAATTGCCAGATACTAAGTCGGAATGGCCAGTTAGTAAGTCAGAATTGCCAGATACTAAGTCGGAATTGCGAGATACTAAGTCGGAATTGCCAGTTAGTAAGTCAGAATTGCCAGATACTAAGTCGGAATTGCCAGTTAGTAAGTCAGAATTGCCAGATACTAAGTCGGAATGGCCAGTTAGTAAGTCAGAATTGCCAGATACTAAGTCGGAATTGCGAGATACTAAGTCGGAATTGCCAGTTAGTAAGTCAGAATTGCCAGATACTAAGTCGGAATTGCCAGTTAGTAAGTCAGAATTGCCAGATACTAAGTCGGAATTGCGAGATACTAAGTCGGAATGAATATGAATCGTATTGTGCAAATATTGCAATAGGGAACCCTTACGAGGAGCGATTAACAAATGAACGTGTCATAGATGAAAACGAATGTTACAACGTCGAAGAATTTCTGGTTTTGCCAACTCCAAGTGAGAATACTGCATCAGATTTTTTGTTGGCACTAGAGCTTCAGCAGGTCGAAGATGCCAACAACTCAATTCTTCCTATTGAAAAGAACAGTGTCTTAGATGGAAGTATCGCTAAATTAACTTTGCATCGTGGCCATATCTTTGAGGAGTTAATTGATATTTATACATCATTAGACATCAGTACTCAAATTGACATACAAATTGTGTTGCCGAATGGCAACGAAGAAGCGGCTGTAGATTTTGGTGGAGTATTTAGGGACGCATTGAGTGAGTTTTGGACCACAATGTACGAAAAATGTACACAAGGTACAACAGTGCGTATTCCTGTTTTGAGACATGACTTCGGAGATAAAAAATGGACAGCTATTGCAAAAATATTTTTGAAAGGTTGGTTAACCGAAAAGTATTTTCCGATCAAACTTTCCACTGTATTTATCGAAAATTCACTATTTAAAAAGACCATAACTCCTATCGAAGACGAATTTATGAAATATGTCAGTGAGGAAGAAAAAGAAGTTTTTACTGAAGCACTGCATAATTTTGGTACAGTGGATTTTGAACAACTTTTAGATCTTTTAGATCAATACGGAAGCAGATGGAAACCATCAGAAGAAAATTTTTCTCAACTCTTAAAGGAAATTGCCCACAAGGAGCTTGTACAGAAACCTACTTTTGTTGTAAATTGTTTTCATTCCGTTATTAGCAATAAAATAACCCAAGAACAACTTGCTGAGATCTATAATAAGTCAAAACCCACTTCGAAAAACATTCTACCTATTTTGAAATTTGAGGATGTGACTTCCATCGAAAAAGAGAAGGTGAAAAGGCTATTTGAAAAAGTATATTTAAGATTCAGACGAAAACTACCGAACGTCTTTTCTACGTTTTTGTACCGGTGCGGATATGATTGTGGGTCATGAAATCAAGGTTACCTTTTCTAATGTATCAGGATTAAAGAGACTGCCAGTTGGACATACATGTTCTTATACATTAGAACTACCCTTCGACTATCAAGACTACACAGAATTTAGATCCGAATTTAATTCCGTGTTAAGTTCAAATATTTGGATAATGGGCTTGATCTAATTAAGTACCACCTGTTAAGGATATGTTCCTAAAATTAATGTTACGTTTTTATATTTCCAGAATTGAACTTTTGTTAAGTTGTATATTAACCTTTATTTTCTATTAAACTTTATTTATTTTTTGTAGTATAATTTTTTTGTTTACATTTAACAGATAAAAATTAATCACTTGCGTCGTGTTTACTTTAACATAGTTTATTAATAATTTACATTATAATAAGTTTAATATTTGAGTTCGGAGATATACGTACAGATTAACTGCATTGTATGGATCAGAAGGTTTTTCTAAGTGCCCTTCTTCTATTAGTACATTACACAGTTCAAAAATATCTTTATCACAAGGCATTCCTTTGTCCAAAAATGTACACTCATTTTTCACAACTTCTATTTCATCATCTGGCACTTGTAATAGGTAATCAGAAGATTCATACAGTTCTGGCATATTATACATCACAAAGGGTCTACCTGTTGGATTTATACTGTTCCTAGAACTTGTGATTGAATGTGAGTTTCATTCTAAGCATATTTCGTCCAGTTCATCCTGCAATGTTTAAAAATATTGAATTTACATTTTACACATTTACAAAAGTCTTCATACATCAATGTCATGATGATGACATAAATGTGTAAAATGGCTGTATAAAAATAACCTCAATTTTGATTTGATGTATGAAGACTTTTGTCCGCCAATTAATAATGTTCTGTGTTATGCTATATTCAGTAAAATAAAAACCACAGTTATAATTGTGGATTAACTTTCTCGGCATTTGAATGGACATTTGATTTGATAGATGTTAAGTAAAAAATAGATATCAACTTGAATCTACTACTGTCAGACGTCATCATAGAGCGACGTCATAGGATCTTTAATTACTGATGAATAATCCTGTATAACACTTATAAAAACCAAGGATTTGTGATGAAACTAATATGTAACTATTAGCTGTTTCAAAACTATAAAAACCCCAACGTCGCATTATACTGAATTATTTTTTTAAATATGGTTGATAAAAATGTAAAATAGGTATAAATAATTAGATCTCTCATTGAAACTATTGATTACATTAGCTATTAATTTTTTGAAGTGCATAAATAATTTATAACAACCAATTTTGAGAGAAAATGCCACGTTGACATTTACATAATTTTGAAACAGCTAATATTACTGTACTAATTAATTTGCAAATTAGAAATTTTACTTAATCGAATTATATCCATGAAACAAAACTGAATTAGAGACTTGTCAAGAAATGTTCCTGCAAAATATCTGTCTTTCATTAGTTTACTAAATAAATTCATCCAAAATTGAGCATTATGTCTGCGTAGGATAGACCACCAACATTCAATTTTTTGATTTGCTGTACTAGCTCCATATATGAAAGCTGGTGGAGCATTTTCATCATCTTTAAGACGCTTAAAGAAAAGTTGAATTTGTTCTAGATAATAATTTTCTGTACCCATATCAGTACGAACAGTACGTGGGCATCCTCCACAACGATACACTGTTTTTAAAAAGTAGCCAGCAATAACTCGAGGATCATTGCTTGTACTTCCAGCCTCAAGCCACATTATGGATCTAGAAAATCCATCTATGCAACCATTTATTGCAATACCATATGGTTTAAGCTTATCATAGGAATCTACATGCCAAAGAAAATTGGGTCCTTTATTGAAATATTGTCTTCGCCGTAACCTTTTTCTTCTTCTATACTCAACTCCAACAGGATCAATTATCTGAAGTATGAAGCGTACTGTTTCTTGACGTACTATAAAACCTTATTGAAGGCATCTCAAGTGCATCCATCTATATCCATGCAATTGTCCAGATTTTTGAATTTCTTCTTGTAAGAATACCAGAACATTTTGCAGACGTGAATACCTTTTTCTTCGAAATTGTTGTAGTCTTCTCAAAGCTCTTTTTAAAGTGCTTTCACTTATAAACACTCCGTGTCGAAGAACCAGGAAAGATAAGACTTCAGCATGCCGTAAACCCAAACGAAAATAAAATTTAAGTAAAGAATCAACTTCCATACTCTAAAGCTATGGAAACTAGGTAACAACTTGCACTTTCTACAAGTTAAACAACTTAGTATGTTTAATCGCACTGTAAACCATCCCACAACGAAATTGTAAATGGACTGTTATCTATTCTTATTATTGATTGATAATTACTATCTCTACATTGCCACCTACTAACTGGCAATTCCGACTTAGTATCTGGCAATTCCGACTTACTAACTGGCAATTCCGACTTAGTATCTCCCAATTCCGACTTACTAACTGGCAATTTAGTCTAAAAAATTTTTTGTGTGTGACCCTTCAGCGCTTTCGTAAAATTGTTAGTAGTAACTCTAATTTACCTTTAATCTATTATTCGTTATGAACTACAATGAAATAACCAAAATTTTATTCATTATGGCAAATTTTATAAATATGATATACTATGGTAAAAACAATGCTGCTGAATAATGTACACTGTTGTCACAATTAATATTTGAAGTCAAATATCTTTTTAGTTATTTACTGCATTTGAAACTTTATGTTTTTAAGACACAATTTATTAATCTTTCAAAAGCAAAAACAAAAAAAAGGTGTTTCATTTAACGTCTTCAACTTATTTAACTTTTAATAAACTACTTATTTTTTAGGTTTTTAATTACAATGGCCCGAATTCTTATCTCATTATTAAGGATGTGATTAGCTAAATACGCTATTAAACTAAACATAAAACGATATAGATTTATGTAAATCTAATGCTGTAGAAAGAGATGCAAACGTTGCCATGGAAGTTAGAGACGTTATTAAATTTAATAATGGGATAAGAATTCGGGCCAATGTGTTAAAAATTGGTATAGATTTAAGTTTGAATTTTCCCCTTTAAATTAGTAAAAGTCCTACCAAAAATGCTGTTCCATTAAGAAAAACACAAATTTGATTCTATTCTGTTCTATTTCTGAAACACTGTATATACAGCGTGCTCAAAAACTGACGCAATGGCGTGTGGTAGAGAACTGGTTACATATAAAGGTAAAAATAGTAAAAAAATTCTTTGTATTAAAGTTATTGATAAATAACGGATTTTAGATAAATGATATGTGGCAACGATGTCTAACAGTCATGATCGCAATAGAATTTGATCAACAATAAAAATAAATTATTTTTGAAACGGTTTCCTAGAAAATAATTCCCAGTGTTGGCACATCTACACATTGTGATTTTTTTGATGAATTTTAATTTTTTAAATTAAAGAAACTGCTAAAGTCTGATAGAAAAGTTAAAAATAATTATTCATCGTTTTGTTAGGGAACGATTACCTTGTGTGAAGCATAAAAACATTAAAAAATAATGAAAACTAAAAAAGTTAACACAATAAGTTTGTAGCTTCAGATTTTTTAAAATATGACTAGGAATTTTTTCAACATTTTTCCCGTAATCTGCACTTGCTTCCCAATAACGTACCACTGAGTTGGTGCGCCAGTTTTTGAGCACCCTGTATTTGGATATAATTTTAGATAATGTAGAGGGCTTTTGTAAAAAAGTATTAATTTTTCGAGGATTTAAAGATTGATAATAGACTATTTTAGCTCGCTGTGTGATGTTCTGTATAGCGTGTAAATAAAAGTTTGGATTTATTGATTGTGCTAAAACATTGTCTCAGTATAAAAACCCTATGAAATTGTGAAACCCGTCGTCCAAAGCAATAAATCATCGTGCGATAAAATTACACGTGTTGGATTAGAAGCCGACCAGCAGCAAGCAGATCCATGTTGTGGCGATTTATTATACCTACCTTCCTTCAACTATAATTTGCTTTTTGTGGAAACTAAATAGAGGCATTCGAATGGTTGTAGTACGAGTCGATGGTCAGGGAATCATAATGCAACAATAACAAAAACGCTCGTCGATGATCTTTCACAAATCCAATATACTAATAAAAGGGCATCGCGCGCGTTTACATTGTGAACGAGACCTCCACCTGGCATCCCATCCATTCGTACGTGAAATTACCAGAAAATTACGGAAAAAATCCGACGAATTTCTGGGGTGAATTTGAAAAAACGGCAATAAAACATGTTGGACGAGAGACAGCCCACCAAGGGTGCTTGCTTATTGTTTGCGCTTACATTCTACAATCCTACTACAAATTGCAACGTTCTGAAGCTAATTGTGGGTTCCGATAAGGACGTGTAACTAATACGCAACGCTCCTTGACTTTGGCAGGCGATTCACGTAAGGTGTGTGTGTGGAACAAAGGATTCAGATGGTTCGTTAGCACCGACAACCCCGACATTTACCACCGAATAACTTTACTGAAGAGTATTGGCCAGCAAATACAACGCGCTCTTCTAATAAAGATTACTGAATTACTCCTTCACTTTTGATTTAATTTACTCAAGGGTTTAATCTAGTCTAAACAAATATTTTTGCTTCGGTTATAAATAGTATACCGGGTGTATAAAAAATATGTGTAGTAATTGAGCTCAACAAATAAAACGTTTTGCAATTATCAATAAATGTTTGGCAAATTTGCTTAAAATTTGGAAGAGATAACATATTGAAAATTTTTTATTGTGATGGAAATGGACATTAAAAAAAAACAATTTAAAACAACAATAAAAATTTTAGCTATGAACATCAATAGTGGGTTATTTCTGACATGTTCTAAGATGCAACCAAACATACTAATTGCACTTGCCATTTGGAGACTGTTTAATTTTTAAAAACAATAATTGGATCAACTTTGGTTTTTTATCTTTTAAATAATAATGGTTCATAATGAAATTTTAGCAAAACTGTTAAAACAAAATACTTAGAAGAATGTAATTGTAGAATAATTTTGAAATGATTTAATGATTATCGTTCTCGTCAGCTGGAAGCAGTATTATTGGTTGCATATTAACAAAAATTTAAAAATAACTCACTATTGACTCACCCTGTACAAACTAATTATTAAACAATGACCGCACGCTTGTACAAAAGACAGGAGGAAAAAAGTGAAAATAATAAATAAATAATAAATATAGCTATTATTCCAGAAAATGCAGTTTGCAACACGAGCGATCAAAGTGAACGAGTGCTGTAACCATCTAAGAGAATAACAGCCATTATAGCAAGTTGTATACTATATTTTATCTACGACTAGAATGTAAAAAAAACACAATTTTGTTATAATTTTATTTTTCATTAACACACTGGACGTCATTGAAGGTACAACCAACAAATAACCGATAATAAGCAAATAATACATTTTGAGAATGTTCTTGTCTGTGGAGGATTTTTCAAAAGTATCTAGACGTGTAAAGAAAAATTCACTTTCCATCATTAAATCGCACAAAAAAAAGATACACATTTAATTTTTCACAACGGTTTATTTGAATTGTTAACAAGTTGTCATAGTTTCAAATATTGCTTTCTGATTACTTTATTGAAAGGAATATTTGCTCATTATTCCCTTCAGGATAAAGAACATTATTATAAGTAGTCAAAAAGTACAAATATAAATGAGCAAATTATTATTACTGGGTGATAATATAATTGGATAAAAAAGGGGCACTGTATAAAATTATTATAAATGAGCTTGTTATAATTTTGTGATAAGTCTTCTATAAAAAAGACTTTTTTTGTTAGTAACATTTTAAGCCTTCTCTTTAATATCTAAATCCTTGATTATAAACACTATTTTTAAACCCGTTTCTCATAGCAATGTGTTTTCACTCTTTTAAAACACGCTTCCCACAGCAATTTGTTTAAATTAAAATCTCGCATCCGCTCGTCGCATAACGACAGCCTAGACCTTTAATAAGCTTGTGTTTTCGCACTCGTAGTATTGATAACTATATCGCCGGCCTCATCAAAAAATATCACTTTCCACTCCCTAACCATCCCATAAAATTATTTTCTATTTTAATCATTTTCTATCTTTTTAAAGATACAACGTTCTGTCATGGAAAAGTTAGAAGATAAAAAACGATATTTTCTAATGAAGCTGTCTACAAAATTATACAGGGTTATTCATAAATATGCAGACAACGATTTTTTAGACACCATGAGCGCAAACCTATTTTTTAAATATTATTTTTATAACTAAAAATACTATATAAAAAAAATCAAAAACGTGAAATGTACTACACAATTAAAGGTCTCTATTTTTTCTCTGAATGAACACGTCAATTATTATTATGGATATTATAAAGGGCTATCAAATGGGCATGCGCGGACATCCGTATATTTTGGTCGCCCGTTACGAGCGAGTGTGCATTACTTTTCAGCCGACCCTCGTATTATTCTATAAATATTGGTGTGTAAAATACTCATTTTTAAAAAAGTAATACTCAATTTATTATACAGGGTGATTCTTTTATAATATACAGCGTGCTCAAAAACTGGCGCACCAACTCAATGGTGTGTGGTAGAGAACTGGTTACATATAAAAGTAAAAACAGTAAAAAAATTCTTTGTATTAAAGTTATTGATAAATAACGGGTTTTAGATAAATGATATGTGGCAACGTTGTCTAACAGTCATGATCGCAATAGAATTTGAGCAAGAATAAAAATAAATGATTTTGGAAACGGTTTCCTAGGAAATAATTGCCAGTGTTGGCACATCTACACATTGTGATTTTTTAATAAATTTTAATTTTTTTAAATTAAAAAAACTGCTAAAATCTGATAGTAAATTAAAAAATAATTATTCATCGTTTTGTTACGGAACGATTACCTGGTATGAAACATAAAAACATAAAAAAATAATGAAAACTAAAGAAGTTAACACAATAAGTTTGTAGCTCCAGATTTTTTAAAATATGACTTTAGGAATTTTTTCAACATTTTTCCCGTAATCTGTACTTGCTTCTCAATAACGTACCACTCAGTTGGTGCGCCAGTTTTTGAGCACCTGTATAATATAATACAATAATATAATATAGTTTATTCATAATAATAAGAATGCAAAGTATTTTGCATAGGTCAAGAGAAGTGTACGTACATCATAGGTACATTAAAAACTTTTTAACTTCTAATATAGCTAGAGGTTAAAAATTTTGTATACTATTTAAATTGATCATTTTAAATTCAACTAAATTATTTTCAAAATGTCTGAGTTTTTGGAACTACAAAAAATTGGCGCCAAGTTTGAAATTTTAAATAGTAACCACACATTTTTATTGCATATTTAAATTCACCTTTTTAAGCTGAGTAAAATTTATTTAAGTTGTAGGTATTTATCTGTCATCGTTTTTGACATATGTAAATTTTTTTGTTAAACTTTTATTTGCAAAAGTTTATCTAAGATATCACAGCCCTTGAATTCTTTGCGATAAGTGAATAGTTTTTTTTTTGCATTCGGTAACCGAAGAGTTTTATAAAATTTTCGAAATTGTCAATTGTCAAAATTCATAGTTAGTATGATTTTTTCAAAATTGTTTTCAAAAACTGCTATTTCTCAGTTTTTCTAAATGAAACGACACTATTTTCTTAACGACTATCAAAAGAATATCGATATTTATGGTGACGGGGTCATTCCATTTCAAAAAATTATTTTATAATTATTTTTTAATCATTATTTTCAAAAAGTCATAGTAGCCTTGCAATTTGACAATTGATAATGCTAAAAACTTATAAAGACTCTTTGAATTTTTGGCTACCAAATACAAAAAAGTATTTACTGGCAATGAAAACTATGACAGATAAGTACTAACAACTAGGGTACAATTTACTCAATTTTAAGAAGCTTATTCAAAAATACAATAAAAATAAGTGGTTACAATTTGAAATTTCCAAGTTGGCGCCAATTTTTCATAGTTCCGGAAATTCATCCATTCTAAAAATAATTTAGTTAAACTTAGACTGGTCGATTTAGATTTTATACAAAATATTAGAAGTTAAAAAATTTCTACAGCAGACCATAAAAAAATCAGCCAGTATTTGTTTTTTTTTAAGAGCGGTTGTTTCTTTCAAAATAAATCACCAGATATTACAAAGGTCTAATGAAAAATCTCTAAACCTGGTAACATTGGTGTGGGGTGCGTTATACCTCCATCCATTCGAAAGGCCAAAGCTCTTCAGAAAATGAATTAGAAATGCTTAGGTATAGAGCAATTATGCGCGTGACGAGGACGTACACCAACCATGAAATAATGACGAAGTAGTGTGCTTACAATGTAAGGGTAGATACTCAAGTCCTAAACCTGTGTTAGTATTTTCAGTTTGTTCACACCTAACCGCCGTAGAGTGTCTTAGGATTACGTCCTTACCGCTCCATTAAACCAACATTTATAAATTATTTTATCACACAATGTATGGCATTAATTAGGGCAAGGTTAAACTTGTTTTTCACCGCTTGAAATTATATGTGTTTGTTAATAATATGCCCGAATTAAGCAAATATTGTTCCTCCACCCTCACCAAGTAATTAATTATTATTATTTGTACGCTTGATTTTTTCCACAAATCCCTTTTATCCCATTCAAGTGGTTGAACTTTGCGTTTATTTGTTCATTGGTAATGTCATTTCCATAACAATAGGAAGAGCTAACAGTTCTGAGTGTCATCTGCCACCCTTCTTGTATCCATCCACACACACAGAGACGAAATATTGCAATTCATTTAATATATCAAATTGATTTGCTGAATCGTCGTTTCCACCAAACAGGGTGTTTTCAACATTTTTGTGGTTACTCATTCATGAGGGTTAATGTATCGTTTAATTTAATGGAATGAATAAAATCAATGAAATTATGTACAATGCTTTCAATATTACGGTTTTTTGTAGTTAAGTGTACAAGAACTGTAATTTCTGAGTTGTTTGTGTTCAATAAGTTATACAAATTATTGGCTGTGGCTGTTTTTTTTAACTATGTTTTTAAAACTCGGATTTTCCTTTTGTTTTTATTGTTATTAAACATTGTTACGAAGTATTCATTAAATCTTGCATTTTTATAAAGAATAGTTAATTAAGTTGAAAATTAATTTTGGGTTGAAGTTTTATAGCCGAAAGAAATTAGAAAATTAATTCTCTCATGAAAGCGAACATTTTCATAAGGTATTATCTTCTTCTTGGTGTTTACTTGTTGGATCATAAGTTAAAATCACAAGCCAGACAGAACAAAATTTATCATCATTATGAGTACAGTTTTAAAGTATATAAAAGTTGAACAAACTTATTAGAATCTATGAATTAGACTAGAATATTAATAAACAAAAGTAGGCTTCGAGCTACGCTAAAATTATGTATTTTAATCATTTCAATAAAAGTTTAATGTATTTTTTAACATGTTTTCCTAAACAAGTTATTAATTAAACACTGTTATGCTTAACCAGTAACCAGAATCATTCCATAAATATTTGAATAATTTTTTCCAAGTCTTTTTCAAGAATCAATTGGTTTGCAGACTTAAACAGTTGCTTGTAGAAATAGCTATTTGTGCAAAAATTTTAAAAAAGTTATTTTTTTTGTAAACGTAACATTCACACGATTTTGTGTAATTCGTTAAATTAATCCTACTCATTTGAATGGGAAAAGTATACAGTTTTTATTATTTTGTTTGTAAAATGCGATAAGAAATGTTTATACTTATTTTATAATTACTTGAGTATGAAAAAGTGCAACTTTTTCTAAAATTGCACTTTTCCACACTCAAAAAAATATAAAAATATAATATAAAATATAAAATAATATAAAATATAAAATATAAAATATAAAATATAAAATATAAAATATAAAATATAAAATATAAAATATAAAATATAAAATATAAAATATAAAATATAAAATATAAAATATAAAATATAAAATATAAAATATAAAATATAAAATATAAAATATAAAATATAAAATATAAAATATAAAATATAAAATATAAAATATAAAATATAAAATATAAAATATAAAATATAAAATATAAAATATAAAATATAAAATATAAAATATAAAATATAAAATATAAAATATAAAATATAAAATATAAAATATAAAATATAAAATATAAAATATAAAATATAAAATATAAAATATAAAATATAAAATATAAAATATAAAATATAAAATATAAAATATAAAATATAAAATATAAAATATAAAATATAAAATATAAAATATAAAATATAAAATATAAAATATAAAATATAAAATATAAAATATAAAATATAAAATATAAAATATAAAATATAAAATATAAAATATAAAATATAAAATATAAAATATAAAATATAAAATATAAAATATAAAATATAAAATATAAAATATAAAATATAAAATATAAAATATAAAATATAAAATATAAAATATAAAATATAAAATATAAAATATAAAATATAAAATATAAAATATAAAATATATTTAGTGTATGCTTAAGAATATATAAACTCTATCGTTTCAGATGTTTCTCAAATTTTTATTTCCTTTTGTTCTCAGGATACAAGGCTAACTTGATTTTTTATGACAAAAAATTTAATTCAATATTTTTAAAAAAAGCATTTTTTCTAAATGTAATAATACGCTAAAGTAAATTTTTTTTAACTACAAAAAAATTAACAAATTAAACTAAATAACAGTTTGTTCTTCATCTGTTTATCACTTTTCAGCACATTTTCAAATAGTAACTTAATTATTTCAAAAAATTGGGTCAAAAATGAGCCTAAAAATGCCACACTGTGGAAAATGGTGTAACTTTTCAACAAATGAAGCACTTTTTTAAGGTAAGTTAAGTTTTTTCACCTGATAGCTTTATACTGTTTAGATCCGGTTTATAGAAAGCTTTGTTAAAATTTAATTCGTTGTTAAAAGTTAACAATACGAATGAACCAATCAAATTGGTTCAATTTGGTCATGTGATCAGATAATTATGCATTTAATTGCAGATTAACTTAATGACGCTTCTATAAACCGACCCTAAAAGCCGGTTTACAGAACATTTTAATTGCAATTAAATTTTAATCGCGATTAATTTGACATTTGTCAATGCATTTTAAATGGCAGCTTAAGTCGAATTAGTTTAATTTTGAATTAAATTTTTATTTCGCTTTCTGTAAAACGACCCTAAGTGGATTTACAAACAAAAACTTGATTATTTCAAAAATTCTGGTAAAATTTTACGGAGAACTTAATTTTTTCGTAAAAACCTGTTAAAACTTGACAGAAAAACAAATTAATTAGATAGACAATTACATATTTACTAACCTAACCTGACCTCACCTGACCTGATTTCCTAATATTGTTTAACGCATTAGTGAATTTTTAACCAAAAACTTAATTTTTTTATTAATTCTGGCTAAATTTAACTTAAAACATAGTTTTTTCGTAAAAACTCAGTAAAACTTGACAAAAAAAAATAACTAAACTACATATTTTTCAAATTTAAACCTGACCTGACCTGACCTGACTTGACCTAAAATTGGATTTTTGACCAAATACGTAATTGTTTAAAAATTCTGACAAATTTCAACTACGTAAAACAATTGTTTATTGTTTTTCCCGCGCTGTTAAAAGCAAATAAGAAACTCAGTTACGTATTATTTAGAAAAAACTTGAATTAAACGTAATTATTTTAAATAATTGTGTCAAAAAAATAGAAAAAATGTGGAATTGCATCGAAGATAGTGTTATGATCTTATGATACACTTTTTTAAAGGTTAAAGTGTTTGTTGAACTAAAATTTGATTCTACACAGAACGAAAAATCACTAAAACTAAAATAAAGAAAATAATATCTTCTTTATTGTATTAACATATTATACAGGGTGCTCAAAAACTGGCGCACCAACTCAGTGGTACGTTATTGAAAAGCAAGTGCAGATTACGGGAAAAATGTTGAAAAAATTTCTAAAGTCATATTTTAAAAAATCTGGAGCCACAAACTTATTGTGCTAACTTCTTTAGTTTTTATTATTTTTTTATATTTTTATGTTTCATACCAGGTAATCGTTCCGTAACAAAACGATGAATAATTATTTTTAAATTTTAAATTTATTAGGTTTTTGCAGTTTTTTTAATTTAAAAAAATTAAAATTTATCCAAAATATCACAATGTGTAAATGTGCCAACACTGGGAATTATTTCCTAGGAATCTGTTTCAAAAATAATTTATTTTTATTGTTGCTCAATGTGGCGGGTTTTTGAGTTTTTCAGTTTGTATTTATTTTTCCATTTTGAATTTCAAAAAGGCCCGAGCAGTTTTCCCACTACAGAGCGAATAAATTTATTTGAACGTAGGATTTCCGGCTATGTTGCGGAAACAATTATGTTCAGGAATGGGAATGCAGTCAATTGAAGACATTGTTAATTTTTAAATAAAAGAGTATAATGTATAAAAGAAAATATCTGAGGTTAAACAATAATTACAGCTTTAAATGATTAGAAAACCTTATAAGATACAGGTAAAGAAATCCGAACAAAAGTCATTGTGGTGATTCTGCATGGATTAACATTTGTTACAAAGTTAGGAAAATTATTTAACAAATAAAATGAAACAATTAATTAGAGTTTTTCTGGAGGAGAGTGGTATCAGTAGTGTCACAATTTTCGGTAATCTCTTGAGAGAATAGTCAAAGGTTAAAAATAGGTTAAAAAGAGCAAAACCATAATTTCAATTAATTTTGAAGGCGGCTTGAAATCACGTAATTTAGATAAGATGTTCGAAAAGCGTGTCAATCTTTACACGGTATATTTCCTTACAAAATTTGAGTTCATCCCGGTCATTTGTCTAATAAATCTTAAGGTTATTAGTTGGTGATTGATTTTCTTTCATAATTGTACGTTAATAACCGAAATAATAGGTGATTAATCATTTTGTTGAAACGATCGGATTTAAGAAAAATAACACTTACAGCTCATTTTCCAAGAGGAACTGGTAGTACCAATTGCACAAGTCTCAACACTCAGAAGTAAAACTTCACAAATCGTCACTTATAGTGATTTTATTCACTTGAAATTAGCGACTATGCATTCAGAAGTAATACGTCTGAATTATTCGCCACTTGTTTTGTCGGTCAGCTTTTATATCCAAATTTTGACCAGCTTTTGTTATCAATTTACTAATTTATGACTCTGTTTTCCGGATCTAACAAAATTCCATGAACTAGTCCTAACCTATTGCGATATTTTGGTGAAATTATCCACGATGACGAGCGACTATCTTTGTTTTATGTAATAATTTTGGAAATTTTCTTAATGTGTTTAAATTTTTATCAGTAATTTATAGTTTTGTTTTTTTTTTCTGGCAATTGCTCCCTTTTTAATCTAATTGACGCAAATACGGAACAATTGCGACATTTGAGTATTGCCTAATTTTGAAATAAACAAGGGCCTTTTGGCCCGTCACATCAAATTCTATTGCGATCATGACTGTTAGACAACGTTGCCACATATCATTTATCTAAAATCCGTTATTTATCAATAACTTTAATACAAATAATTTTTTTACTATTTTTACCTTTATATGTAACCAGTTCTCTACCACACACCATTGAGTTGGTGCGCTAGTTTTTGAGCACGCTGTGTTCAATCAACTTTTTTAAAAAATTACGTTAAAATTAAACTAAAAATTCAATTCTTTTGCGTAATTTCGCTAAAAAAACAAATTAAGTAATAAATTTTAGATAACTTTGTTATGATTTCACACTGTTATGTTTGACACATAATTTTGTTAAAAACGTTTGTCAAAAAAAAAAGGCAAAAAACGCCTATTTGTTTTGTTTTGCCTTTTTTAAGTTTAAAACACATTTTAGAATAAAATTTTTAAACTAAAAAATCTAGCTTGCCATAATCGAATTTCAGATGTGGACCATAGCGTGATTAATCATTTCATTAATTGAAAAATGCTTCTTGAGTAAAAAATTTGCGTTTTCTTATACAAGGTGAGTCTACTAAAAGTATTTTTTACTATAGTACTTCATGATTAGGTTTGCTATTAATCCGGTTTACAGAAAGCAAAATAAAAATTTAATTCAAAATTAAACTAATTCCAAATAAATTGATATTTACGATATTTTGCATTGACAAATGCATTAGCAAAGTAAAATTTAAAATAAATTGCGATTAAAATGTTTTGTAAACCAGCCTTAAATATTTTATGAAATATTTTATTCATGCACGTGAGTTTTTTTAAGGATTTTTTTTATTTTACATCATTAATCAATATTAAGTCTTTGCAAAAAATATTGTTTCTTATATAATAATAATAATAATAATAATAATAATAATAATAATAATAATAATATTTATTTTCAACAGGTGAAACACCCAATTACAGAAAATAAACTTAAACTTAATAATCGTGCTGCATGCAAAAACTAATAATTTAAATAAACTAAAACAAACTAATAATAATACTATAATAATAAATTAAGAAACAAGAACTAAAATTAAATTTTACCTAGCCACTAAAGTAACTAATTATATGATTTTTAATGTAATTAAATGAATGAAAATGAATATCACAACTACTGCTAATTTTGTTAAAACTACTACACATTACATATAAAGGTGACTTTAATAGAACATTCGTATTACAACTGCAACTGTAAAAAGTCATCGGATGCCGAGAGTTAATTCTAGGAACCAGAAAAATTATCTTATTAACAAGAGCAATACAGTCAATCTTGTTATTTAGTAATTTATGTAAAAATGCAATACTTGAGATAATTCTCCTAACTTCTAGAGAATTGATATTAAATGTCCTTAAAAGCACTAGTTGGTCACATCCCCTATCGGGGTAATTTTTAAAAGAAATATACCATAGCAGTTTCAAAAATTTTCTTTGGACTGATTCAATACTATTTATGTATGTGGCATATATAGGTGACCAAATAATTGCACAATATTCTAACTTGGAGCGCACAAGGGCAAAAAATAAGACTTTAAAGGCTCTTAAATTAGTAAACTCTCTACAGTTGCGATAAATAAATCCTAAAGTTTTATACGCGCTATTAACAATATTTGTAATATGATTCACAAATAAAAGTTTGTTATCAAAGGTAACTCCTAGATCTTTAAATGTGTCTGTTCTTTGTAAAATGTGACCACTAACCTTATAACTATACATGATCGGAATTTTCCTATTTGTGTAAGACATAATAAAGCATTTAGATATATTTAGGTTTAGCCTATTAGCTTCGCACCACTGGAGGAGATTGTTGATGTTATTCTGCAAGACTTGACTTATATCAACAGTTTATGTTTTGATTTTAATGATAATGCGAGGAGATTCCGTTTTTGTTGTTATTTTGTTTTCAATAGCTTAATATTTTAGGTGTATCCAATTTTTAGACGAGTTCTAATCCCCCTAGTTGTATGAAAGGAAATTAAAAGCCTCGTGTTTGCCTAAATAGATTCGTCACGAATAAAAGCTCGTCTGTCCTCTTCCTAATAAATTAAGTTTTATTGACAAAACATTCTATTCCCAATTAGAAAGTTTTAACAGTATTTTGAATTATCGCATCCGGTGGCTGTTGGTGATTTCACGGCCACGTGACCTGCGGAATTGGAATTGCGTTTCGATCAGGGACTGACTTTTCGGATGTTATTCGGTCAAAGCAGGAAGTAAACGGCACGTGCTTCAAGCCTTCCGAATGTTGAGAACAATTACGTCAGTATTAGCTTCACACCCCTGCTGCAGAAGCCGGCCGTGGCCGTGACTTGTGAGATTCGTCGGTTGGTTATTTATCATTTCACAATCAATGGAATTGCTCGTAGTGTGTCTGGTGCATGTTGAAAGGGCCACTGTGTGAAACATACGGTGTGAATTGGCAATTTGTGTAATTAAATGAATTGAATGTACGAATTATTGTGGTCGTGTTTGTACCAAACGGTTAATTGGTACTTTGCTTAATGACTTGCTTTGATTAGATTGCGGGTTACTTAATAGCTGAAATACTCTTTATGTTGTAACCCCATAGCTAAATCACATATTCATAAAACACCAAAAGAATAAAAATACCCTCCAATAACCTAATAAACATTTATTCTTTCAAACAACAATTGATAATGTAGATGAACTGGAAAAATGCTATAAATACATCCTGTGATTTTGACAATATTAAGCGTGTAGGTTGCGTATGTTGTCATATTTTTTTATCTACAGAGTGACATTATGCGACTTAAAGTCCACAAACTAAAAATACTGTCATTATTATTATTTTTTTACCGGGTGGTGAACCAGTTATATTTTTTTAAATAGAACAGCTTGTATATTTGTGCATAATTAGATTTTTCGCAAAACAGTATTGTAACTTTATATATCGGATGATTCAAAAATATGTGGCATAATTTTAACCACGAATACCCCTCTAAAAATGAAAATAGATAGGATAGTATTTACTGACCCACCTCAAAAAATTGAAAAATTACAATTTTTCAGAAATTGGTTTGGAAAAATGGTGTTTTGAAAATATTTTTGTTACCGTTCATGCGATTATTATGAAATTTTGCATGCCAAGAGACACAAAGACGCTCTTTGGTATGGTGTAAATGGAAATCTTGTAAAAGCTATACATTTTCGGTGACAAGGGGGCCCTTCTAGTTTTTAGGTGATAACTCAATTTTTCGGCCTATAAACACGTATTTTTGATACCAAAAATCAAAAGCTCAATTATTTTTTAATAAAAAAGGAACTCTTGCTTCATATCGCCAAAATGTACCGTTTTCGAGTTATTTGGGATTAAACTAAACTCTACACCGCAGTGCAGAATAAAAAAGTATAAATTTTGAGCATACCATTACCTTGGAAACTGTCGACTAAGAATGACACAGCTGTCATTGCTGTCACATTTGATGTCAATTTCATTTAATCTAAAGTAAAATTTGATTATTTCTTGATGATAATAGTTAAAGACACGATTATGTGTTGGAAGAAATATTGCATGAGCTAGCGGTAGCCGTCCCGGCATCACAACTTGATCTGATGCCACACCACCAGAAAACGATTTTCCCTCCAAATCGCTGTTTTTATCGATATTTCAATACTTGCATTATAAAACTATCTATAAACCAAATGAAGGATTAAAACGATCAGAGACCAAGAACATAACCTCAACTGTAACAAATCACAAAATAAAATCTTATCAACCATTTATAGTACCATTATTGCAATTTTTCTTTAATAGGAAGTTAATTTAATCCACAGGTTGTTGAAACCTGCAAAGAATAACGCACGGTTTAACATTTATTTACATTTTTAAAAATTACAAGAACTTCAACAACAATAAGCATGAAAGCAACAAATGCCGCTAGCGCGCTAGCTGGCGCCTGTGCTATTTTTCGTAAGCGCGAAAAAAAATCATAAAGTCATAACGATTAAAAAATTCTTTTAGTATTTGGAAATGATGCCCTGATCACCCCATACTGGTTAAGTCAAGAAAAAAAAATCCAGATTATTATTGTTGTTTAATAAAAAAACATTGACTTCATCATTCATATTTTCTTTGATATTCGCGCTTATGAAAAATAGCACTGGCGCCAATTAGCACGCTGGCGGCATTTGTTGCTTTTGTGCTCATTGTTGTCGAAGCTCTTGTAATTTTCAAAAATGTAAATAAACATTAAGCCGTGCGTTATTCTTTTGTGGATCAAATTAACTTCATATTAAAGAAAAATTGCAACAATGGCATTACAAATAGTTGATAAGATTTTATTTTGTGATTTGTTACAGTTGAGGTTGTGTTCTTGGTCTCTAATCGTTTTAATTCTTCATTTGGATTATAGTTTTATAATGCAAGTAGTGAAGTATTGATAAAACCAGCAATTTGGAGGGAAAATCGTTTTACAGTGTGAACACCTTGTGGTGTAGTCTCAGATCAAGTTGTGATGCCGGGATGGCTATCACTAGCTCATGCATTATTTCTTCCAACACATAATCGTGTCTTTAATTATTATCATCAAGAAATAATCAAAATTTACTTTGGATTCATAGAATATAGTAGTTATAGAAAATCAAGTAACACGTAATTCACTGGTCGTCAAAATTTCGATAATAGCGCCATATCTTGGTAGTATGAGGAACTAAAATTGGCGGCAAATTTAAATATTTTATTATTTATACAATTAATTTAATATTATAATTTTTTTACATTTTAAACACACATAGCCGATTTTATTGAAAATCGGTTAAATGTGTTTAATTGCAAAATTTTGTTAGTATTATAAATATAAAGAAAAAATAAATACAATGAATGAAAATAATTTATTAATGAATTAATTTCACAAATTATGAAAACATCAATTATAAGGAACAAATGTCGTGTTTGGCTTCCACATATTAATTTGGCGACTTCCTCACCCTCAAAAAACGGTTATTTAACATTATTTTGTAACTTGGAAAAAAATTAAAGAACTAAATAAGTAAATACGGACTCTAATAAGGTACTATTGGAGTTTTAGACATGTGCCCAATTCAATTTTCACAGAAAAGTAGTGTTTTTAATAGTTTGTGCAAACATTTCTTGTATGTTTTCGTGTTGGTAGTAGACTCACGTAGATGACTTTACAATAAATTTACTTATATGAACTTATTATGAGTAAGAGGTTTTTCTGATTTTAATGTAAGGACTCCACTTTGGTGGATTCAGCAGTTCTAACTTTCCTTGAAACTTAACGGAAAAAAGGAGGGAGTTAATATACGTTTTTGTGGCTTTTGTACAAATGAATGAATAAACGCGTGTATTAAATAAAAGACATTATGTGCAAGGTAGAAGTCTTAAACGGTGTCCATCATAGATGTCCACTCAAAAAATGATATTTTGGTTTAAATTCTCGAAGTTATTTTTGGTGCCCAAGTCGATTTGTTTCTGGATAGCTCTCACAAGTAAAGAGTTGCACTGTTTCCAGAATCATGTGTTCCAGCCAGCCAGAAGTTGTTTAATAAACGTTGTAGGTTGCCTTTTAAGTGTCTAATAGGTCCACACCAGAGCTGGAGATATGTTTTACATAGTATTTTTGGTGGCAAAAAAATCCCGACTTACCAAATTTTAGCCTTCAAAAGTTCAAAACTTAAATGTTTTTGAGATTACTTTAGGAGTAGATAACACCAACAAACGAATCCAAATAAGAATAAAAAAGAAAACCACGAACACAACACCTAGCAGAATAATTCAAATTGGAAATTAAAACATTTAAAATTGAAAAAACTTTTTGACACCGTTGAATGTGGTGTGACATTGCGCGCCAAAGGTTGCTTAATATTTTGGATTTTTGGATAAATTCGTGGATTTAATTTGAAATCACACTACCAAAAGATGGCATGAGTAGTTTCTGTTAACGACCGTGCCACGTACACCAAATTTACAGAAATCTGCATGGATAACGCACGTGGCGCCGCATGTTGATAGTATGATTTAATAAACCGTTTCTCCTATGCCGCTTGACTAACCCTGCTTTGGATTAAATGAAATTGACAGCAATGACAGCTGTGTCATTCGTAGTGAACTGTTTCCAAGGTAATGGTACGCTCAAAATTTATACTTTTCTATTCTGCAGTGCAGTGTAGAGTTTAGTTTAATCCCAAATAACTAGAGAACGGTACAGTTTGACGACATGAAGCAAGAGTACCTTTTTTATTAAAAAATAATTGGGCTTTTGATTTTTGGTATCAAAAATAAGTGTTTATAGGCCGAAAAATTGAGTTATCACCTAAAAACTAGAAGGGCCCCCTTGTCACCGAAAATGTATAGCTTTTACAAGATTTCCATTTACACCATACCAAAGAGCGTCTTTGTGTCTCTTGGCATGCAAAATTTCATAATAATCGCATGAACGGTAACAAAAATATTTTCAAAAAACCATTTTTCCAAACCAATTTCTGAAAAATTGTAATTTTTCAATTTTTTGAGGTGGGTCAGTAAATACTATCCTATCTATTTTCATTTTTAGAGGGGTATTCGTGGTTAAAATTATGCCACATATTTTTGAATCATCCGATATATAAAGTTACAATACTGTTTTGCGAAAAATCTAATTATGCACAAATATACAAGCTGTTCTATTTAAAAAAATATAACTGGTTCACCACCCGGTAAAAAAATAATAATAATGACAGTATTTTTAGTTTGTGGACTTTAAGTCGCATAATGTCACTCTGTAGATAAAAAAATATGACAACATACGCAACCTACACGCTTAATATTGTCAAAATCACAGGATGTATTTATAGCATTTTTCCAGTTCATCTACATTATCAATTGTTGTTTGAAAGAATAAATGTTTATTAGGTTATTGGAGGGTATTTTTATTCTTTTGGTGTTTTATGAATATGTGATTTAGCTATGGGGTTACAACATAAAGAGTATTTCAGCTATTAAGTAACCCGCAATCTAATCAAAGCAAGTCATTAAGCAAAGTACCAATTAACCGTTTGGTACAAACACGACCACAATAATTCGATTATACAATAAGCGATGTCGCAGTGATTTTTTTAAATATATATATATATATATATATATATATATATATATATATTTACTTTGTCATTTTAGCAAATAGTGGACTTTTAGTTAAAACACGCAGATAATATACAGGGTGTGCCAAAACGCAAAAAGTTGAATAATAAATTTTTTTTAATTGGAACACCATGAATTTTTTTATGTATTGATAGAATTTTTATAAGCTTTTTAATTATTTGGGGTTTGCATAGCAAATTTAAAATGTTTTTTGAGATTTTTCAAAAAAAAAATATTACAAGAAAATTTGTTAGTCTAGAATCTGCTAGTCAAATGATAATTAAGTTTTTGGTATGTACTAATGTGACTAATTACATAAATAATCTAATTATTAATTGATACATAAATGAGTTTTACTCATCAAGAACTGTATTAATAAAATTAATAAAAAATGATGTTTTATTTTTTTGAACACTAAAAAATATTCTACATTTGCTATACAAACCATATATCTTTAAAAAGCTTACGAAAAATGCTGTCGGGACGTATAAAGAAAACATGGTGTTTCATTTAAAAAAAAAATTGTAGTGCTATTTGGCACAACCTGTACATTATTTCCGTACTTCAAGTAAAAGTCAACTACTTACTAAAACTACAAGGTATGCTGAATTTTCCTGTTGCAAATTTGCCGAAAAATATTTATAGGCGACTTCGCAGTGATTTTTAAAAAATTGGTCTTTTTTATAATAAAAAGTTGAATAATTCCGAAACGAAAAGAAATAGAATCATAATAGATTATATAAAGTTAGATTATTTTTTTACGTAAAATATAATTTTGCAAAAATATATACCTTGTCTACAACACCCTGTGTATAATAAAAATCATTTTAGTTTGTGGACTTTAAGTCGCTTTACTAGGTAATAAAAACGGCATGGCAATATTTCAAATAGTTAAAAAAATATAGACCGATTACGCATCCCTGGGTCACCCTGTATGTTAAATAGAAAAGTATAGTTATTTTGAGTTCCTTATTTGGAAAGAAAAAATAGTCAAAAATTTAAATTACAGTGTGATTCAGCCTAACTGTATTTTTGTTTTATATGATTCTCCCAGTAAAGTTTAGAAACTTACTTTTTTTTCAAACATTAGGTATTTCTGTGTAAAAATCATTACGAATCTGTATAGCGGGTGTTTCAGTGTGGTATTTACACCATTAAAACTTTTTTATTTTTGTAAAAATGTAATAAACATTTTTTTAAATTCAGCTTTGTGATGACATTTGTCAAAACGGTGAAAGTCAACTCTTTGTTTTAAATCGTACCCTGTATCATTTTTTTGCACCTTTTGATAACTAATGTACTTCTAATTTTAACATGTGTCCAAGTATGACTAAATTATAGCAAATAATTAGAATAGTATATTAAAAAACAAATCTCATAAGACCAGTCATAAAGCACGAATTCAATTTCAAAAACGAGTAGCGTTAATGAAAATAATAAATAAGAATTTTGCAAAAGAAAAGTTGTTGTACTTGATGACTTTTATTACGTGGTAAACTTAACACACGTATTTCTTATACACCCGGTATATAGTTCAGCATACTTTTTTTTAATACAAAAGTTACAAATCTGAAACACTCTGTATTTAGTTTGTGATGAATAAAAGCGCTTCAAAACAATGAGAAACTCATGTTTTTAAATCAAATAGTTCGTGATCTTGTGTTTTCTATCCACTACAGCTTTAATTTCAAATTCAAATTATTGGACGTTGTGATTTTTAATTAAAAAATGCCATAGCAACAGGAGCTGTCAATTAATCTGTTCAGAAAAATAAATTTTATTTTTTTTGCTGGTAAACAAAATATTGTTGAAATCATTTAAATATAAAAATGGAAAAAATCCAAATTGTGGCAAGAATATTTTAGAACGAATTTATTCAAATTTTTAAGTTAAGAAGCCTCCAAAATGCTTTTAGGGTGTATTGAACCCTAGATAGAATCTTCATTATTTTAATTTTTTTACATATCTACAGGTTGAGTCAATAGTGGGTTACGTTCGGTATGTCCTAAGATGCAACTAAAAATACTAATTGCATATACCACTTAGATACTTGGTTTGACTTTTAAAAACACTGGTTTTTTATCTTTTAAATAATAATAATTCATAATAAAATTTTGGCAAAACTGTCAAGACAAACTTGGCACTACCCAGAACCCAGAAATGTAATCTTGTATTAAATATAATTCTTTAAAAGATTGCCGATCTGGTCAGCTGAAATCGATATTATTGGTTGCATATTTATTGAAAGTCAGAAATAACCCACTATTGACTCACCCTTTTTTTTGGATTTATTGACATATTAATTAAATAAACTTCCGGAAACATTTATGAACGACGCGACGACGAAATTGCATTAAAATCAGCATTATGTTTTATACTGTTTTGTTAGAAGCAAACGTACAATATGTTGTTATTGTTTTAAAATGATTTCCTGAAATGCCGATGGATTAATAAAATTAAAATGTGAAAAAAATATTGAAACTAAAAAACTATTCACATTAATATTACGAAATACTAAAACCAGAAATAGATTTTGAATAAACTCAAAAATCCTATAAATTCAAACGATATGTTAACAAATTTGTAAAAAGCGTACACACAGTTTAAAATCTCAAAATATCAGAAACCTGCATTTGGCTAATGAAAGAACTTTTACTTTAACACTGAACCACAAATTGTAAATTTTAAAAAATTGGCTAGGTTTAACTTAATTTCTTGAGATTACTAAATTAAATTTGGGTTTTAGGTTTTTGACTATATTGTTAATAATTAAAGGATTTAAAAGTAATGATATCATTGATATCTCCTCGTCGATTCTCTATAGAATAGGTGAGTCTGCTAAAAGCACATATTTACTGCAACTGAAAAGTGATACAAGGTGTGTTTAAATGATTTTCATCTATAATTAATTTTGAGCTTAGTTTACATATAAAAAAATTCGCAGTCAATAATATCCAAACTGTCAGTTGTGAGATTCACAATTTGTTAATTACATTTAAAAATTTCGTTAAAAAGTAACTAAAATATTACACTGACCAAGAAAAAAGTTATTATTATCCAAGCTTATTGTCAAATTGAAGAGTTGATAAATGTCGAATGGCAGTATTTTTTCTACAAAACGGCATTTCAGAATTTACATGAAAAACTTACAAACGACTATATGAAAATCATTTTAACACACCTTGTATAATCATTGACCTTACCGGACCTGAGAGAATTCACCGTTTTCTATTAAGTATCGTATTGTTTTTTCTTTTAAAATATTTGTACTCTCGTTTTTTAATGGCTCAAAAATAATAAAATTTGGATTAATTTTTATTTTAATACTTATAACTAATTAAAACCTTGCCTAAAAATTGAAATGAAGAAATGCTAATAAATTCACATACATAGATGAATAATATCGGGTGCTCAATAACTCAAAAAAACTCAAAAAACTCAATGAAGTGTGGTAGAGAATTGCTTACACATAAAGGTAGAAATAGTAAAAAAAATTTTGTATTAAAGTTATTGATAAATAACGAATTCTAAATAAATGATATGTGGCAACGTTGACTAACAGTCTGATAGCAGTAGAATTTAATCAACAATAAAAAAAATATTTTTGAAACGGTTTCCTAGGAAATAGTTTCCAGTGTTGGCACATCTACACATTGTGATTTTTGGATGAAATTTAATTTTTTCAAATAAAAAAACTGCTTAAGTTTCATAGTAAATTTAAAAATAATTCTTCATCTATTTGTTAGGGAAGTTAGCAAAATAAGTTTGTAGTTCCAGATTTTTTAAAATACAACTTTAGGAATTTTTTCAATATTTTTTCCGCGATCTACACATGCTTCTCAACAACGTACCACTGAGTTGGTGCGTCAGTTTTTGAGCAGCTTGTAAAAAAATACAGTATTTGTTGAGATATAACAAAATAGCCATTTGTGCAACGAGAACGAAAAAGTGAATTTATTCTATTTTAGATATAGACGAAGCCGATATAAAAAACACGTCATTAATGAGAAAAATCAGTTTAAGTGTGCAATTTTCTACAACTAAACTTCAATTAGAAAAGTTACTCTTTTCTAAAACCATTTTTAAATTTGTTTTTTTTTGACTTTATACTTTTTAAGTTTAGTTTACATTTTCAGTTTAATCTTTAATTTATTTAATTTTTATGGTTAAGTACGAGTGAAGTTGAGTTTTCTGTTTGTAATTTGTTTCTGGTAGAAATATTTGAATATTTTTTGTTCACATATTTCAAAACTCATATACATTTTAAATAAAAAAAATCTGAATTTTTGAAATATTTTGCGATTAGTAGTTATTTTTCAACTTTGTTTGCACCGATTTGCAGTCTGACACTACAAAATTTGTACTAATGACAACAAAGAAACAAGAATCTAGTTGGCTTTATAAAATGTATTGTGTGTAGCATTTTTACCTGGTCAGAGAGGGCGTCTTAATTGAATAACCCTGAGAAAAATAATGGGCTTGTCTGCCGCTACAAGAATTGTCAATACATTTTGTTAAATATAATTGAAGCTGATATACGTTTTAAAACACTCTCATTTAATTGCTCTTGCAACTTTGTTGCAAAAATTATAGAACGATATGTTTTCTGTTCCTCCCTTGAAATTCAGAACTACTAGCAGTACCAAATTTGTACCACTTTTGTGTTCTTATTGCCTCTAAATGTTTCAGGACGAAATTGTGTTGACTTTCAATTTTTAAGTCTAAAATTCATGCCGTATTGTCTTATAAAAAGAGGCGCATTGTGGTATTGTGTATTCACATATTTTTTCCGCCTTTAATTCTCATTGATCCAACGATTAAAACGCAACGATATCATAAGGCTGTGGTTGGCATTGTGCCTCTAAGACCCTTCTTCATATTTATTCATAAAGATCTATCAAGCACAATAGCAACACAATTAAATATGAGCTGATTTGGCCGGTAACATTTCAAATGTTATTATAACGGACGTGTTTAGAAATAATTGCCAATGTGTCTCTTTTACTAAAGGGATCAACCCCTTTGAGAAGAACCCTATTGGCCAAATCATAACAAAGCCTTTTAATCATAACTTATGGGAGGAGCTTATCTGACGAGGATAAGCATCTAGAAGGGGCGACCATATGATGTTAACAAGATATCAACACACATGACTCCTGTAGGGCGATTTTCTAAATCCTCAAATAAATATTCATCTGTTGAAAGAACACACTTTTATATTTTTTTAATATTTGGTGTGAAGGATTTCATTTAACAAAACGCATTTAAAAAATAATAAACTCTTTGTTTTGCGCATTTATCTAAATTCAGGTTAAAACCACCCTTACTTACCCTTTGTATACATTTCAGAGCCGTCTGCTTCACTAATAATCTAATGTTGAGTGTAATGGGATACGGCCGTATGAAAGTACTAACAAAAATGGAAAAAGGTACACAATAGCTAAACAATATGCTCCTATAATCCGATAGAAATGGGGTAATATGTGTAGAAAATTGCTTTTAAACTGAATATATTAAGGGACATATTGTTCGAAAATCCAGGATTATAGGAAATGTGTGGATGTCAAAGCCTTTTTAGGTCTTAGTTTAGATGTGTCACGTGAATGCTGTCAAATTTGATTAAGATTAACGTCAAATGAGAGGATGAAGGAAGATGGAATATTACGTCCTGTTAGCAGGCAAATGTTAAAGAATACAAACATTATATGCATACAAAATATGAGCTTGTTGATGATCAAAAATAACTAAATTTTAAGGGTTACAACCTAATAATCAACATAATATACAGTATAACAAATGGATTATAACGTAATATTACATTAGTGTTTACTAATTTCTAAAGCATTAAGAATAAATTGTATAAAATATAATTATAAAACGTATTTTTTCGTGTAGGTGTAATTTTATACAGAATAATTTTTTAAGACCATAATTTCCGTTAATCAATAAATACCAGGTGGCTTGTTTAAAAAAATCACTGTACATAATAATAACACTAGTTTACAACGTCTTTTTACCAATAGATGAAACCAATGTGTATTTCTATTAAAAATAAGTCTAATACTGAAGTTGAAAAAAAATCGGACGTCAAATTTTTTAAATACTTATTATAAAGTAATCATAAAGTATTTGTCTATTTTTACAACATCAAAAATGTTACAGACTGTTTCTTCTATTGTCAGTCAGAGTCAGTTTATCTTAATGAAGAACAATAGTAAACAAATAACATATTTTTATACCAAACACCTTAATAACTCTCTTCATGATTTCTTGAGATTATAAAGAAACTAGAAATTCAGAAAACTATTTTGCCAAATATCTTGCCCAAAAACATTAAATCGCTAGACAAATATCTTTCAAAAATATGGTAAAAACTTATTAATGGCCAATGCTTTCTTTAGATTTGAAGAATATTTCAATTATTTTAGAAATGATTATTAACATTGTATTTATTTTATTATTGACGAAAGTAAATTTTCTTTGTAAAATTTGTAAACAATAAACTATTTACTTACTTACTGACTTAAGGCTTTAATTTTTTTGTTAGGATAATTTAAACACAAATATAGAAAAAGTTGTTTGGGCTTAATTTACATTCACGTGATGATATTTTAAAGCAAATAAAATATTCAACAATTAACTTATCACAAAAAACAACAAAGGCCAAACAAATTTTTAAAACTTTTAGTGAACATATACAAGGTGGTTCTTTTAGGGCCTACATTAGAAATTTTTTAACTTCTGATATAGCTAGAGCTCTAAAAAGCTTTGTATACAATCTAAATTGACCATTTTGAGTTCAACTAAATTATTTTCCAAGTAGCTGAGCTTTTGAGACTACAAAAAATTGGCGCCAAGTTTAAAATTTTAAGTAGTAACTACACATTTTTATTGCATATTTGAATTCACTTTCTCAAGCTGAGTAAAATTTATCGAAGTTGTTGGTACTTATCTGTCATAGTTTTTGACATACATATGTTAATTTTTTTTCTTAAAATCTATTTTTGCGAGAGTTAAAGATCTAAGATCAGGGCCTTTGAACCTTTTGGTATAAATGAATACTTTCTTTTGCATTCGATAACCGAAGGTTTGAAAAGTTTTTCAGAAGTTTCGAAATGGTCAACTGTCAAAATTCATGGCTAGTATGATTTTTTCTAAAAAGTGCTGTTACTTTTATTTCTATTTTTTCAAATAGAACGACTATATTTTCTTAACGGCAATCGAAAAAATATTGATATTTATGGTGGCTTCTATTAATAGATCTTATACCTATCTCTTACGGTTTTTGAAAAAAAAAATACAAAAAACGGATTTTACTTCGTAATTTACAAAGTTAAACAAGTAGACCTTGTAAAATGGTCAACAATTGTCAAACTTCAATATTTTATTTAGTGTTTAGCGGGTTTATTATCAAATAAGCAATAAAACAGTAATATTTAAATATAATTTATTATGACTTAGTGAATTATATAGAATAACTCAGTCAGCCTGTCATCAAATTTTGAATTTTTTGAATAAAAATGGTGAACAAATAAGACATTTTTTTAATTAATAACACGATTTTATCATATTTTAAAAAAATTTACTTAATTAAATATAAAAATAATGAGCCTAAATTCTGTTTTTTGTGATTATTTTAAATACGGTAAGAGATAGATATAGAAGATGTTAAGAAAAGTCTCCATAAAAATTGATGTTCTTTTGATTGTCATTGAAAAAACTGTTGTCAATCATTTTTTAATCATCATTTTCAGAAAATCATGGTAGCCTTGCAGTTTAACAGTTAACAATCTTAAAAACTCGTTAAAAGCCTTTATACATTTCGTTATCAAATGCAAAAAGTATTATTCACTTATTGCAAAAAGTTCACGAACTGTAGTATTTTAAACGAATGAACTCCTGCATATATAATATATAATATTATATAATATAATATTATATAATATATAATATAACTTGACGCCAATTTTTTGTAGTTTCTAAAGCTCAGCTATTTTGAAAATAATTTAGTTAAACTCAAAATAGTCAAATTAGATTATATACAAAATCTTAGCGCTCTAGCTATATTAGAAGTTAAAAATTAAAAATGACGGCTCTAAAAGAATCAGCCTGTATATTGAAAAACTAGACTTGATAAAAAAACTGAAAACAAAATGCGACGAAATCAGTATAAATTATCCTTTGGTAAAAAAAGATTTGTAAACTAGTGTAATACTTAATTAGAATACGTGTATAATTTTTTTGCTTCAATACTACTTTAAACTGTTGTAAGTAAAAACTTACTCAACTGTTATGAACAAGCATATTGTTCAAAAGTCAAGAAAATTTTCTTGGTAGATTAATCAGGAAAATGTGTCTTTTAAAGTGTAAATTGCTCTCTCGGTTTCCTCATCTATGACAATTATAAATTCGATACATCAATAATTTGTTCAGGCACGTATTTTTTAATTTATTAAAATGTTTAATTAATTAACGTGATATCTTACATAGACAGGCATACAAAAAAAATCTATTTGAATAATAAATTATAATCAAATATTGACAAAATACAAAACAGATTGTAAGTATAAAAATGAATCTATTTAATTTAAGGTGAAACTTTGTAAATTAAAAAGCATGATATACTGCGCTAGTATTTTTTCGCAACCAGAAATTTGTGGCTTTCATATATTGTAGTAATTTGTAATGGATTATTTTCGTCAAAGTTCCCACAGCCTGAAAGTTCTAAACACCTGTGCACAAAAGTTAGCATTATGCAAAGAAGTTCATTCATAATAGGTAGCAAACACTAAAATGTGACCAACCGTGTCGGTGTAAGTCACAAAAGCGACATTTAAAATGTATTAGTGGATATATTGTCGGCTTTGCCGCTTTTATGTGGAGGTGTTGTGTATTGTACAGGTACTACGCGCATAGCTTTCATTCATAAAAGACTCTTTCAGGGACAAATTCTAAATCTTGTGAATGAAAGTCAAGTGCTCGGTCTAAGGGACATTAGTGACCTTCTTTACTCTCCATTGTGCAGTTCTTACCGATAAATAATAGACACATCTTTTACTAAACTTTGGTATTTGAAATATCTACAAATTTTATTTTTATTATAACGTTAAAAATCAAAGAAAAAACTAATGGCAGAAGTTGTCATTAATCAACGCCTTGATCACCGAAATTATTTTCAAACTATTAAAACCTGAACTATTATCTCTAATTATAAAAATCTGTTGAACTTAAGAGCAATCTTTTTAATATGTGTCTTAATTTTAACATGTAATAGAGATCAACAAATAAAACATATTTTCTATTTATAATTTTTCAATAAAAAATTCGCAAATTTACTTAAAATTGGAAAAAAGATAACATACTGAAACGTGTACCCGTATGTGGGTACAAAAATAAGAGAACCGAACTATTGTCGTTGTGATAGAAACGGTTAAAATAATTTAAAACAATAATGAAAATTGTTGCTATGAATACAAACTAATTATTAAACACTGAGCGGCTGGTTTGCACAAGAGAAAGGAGGAAAACAGTGAAAATTATAAATAAATAATAAATTTTAAAGAAAAATGTTTTTTTTTCTAAGAAATTTTTGATAAATATGGTTGTTCGAAATATTTAGTATCATGCTATTATGTGTATATGTGTATAAATTTTTATTTCTTTTATGAGGACACCTCCATTTACCGGACTAAAAGCATTTCATCGTCGGTGTCCGCTTATAGGAGATTTCACTGTATATAACATTACTCATATTTCAGAGAAGTATTTAACAAATTTTCTCTTAGACTTAAATTGAAGTTTCTAATAATTTTATTTTTTTAAACTACTTGTTTCTAACAAATATTTAAATTTTATGTACTACTAGCCACATCATTAAAAAATATAGACAATATTTTTTAGTCTTCATTGAATGTGAAGAGATAATGATAATGAAGAATAATATTAGCCCGCTCCCTTGACAAATAGAGTAATTTTTTAAAAATTTAACAAGAAACAAAAACATTAAGCATTAATAATAATAATAATCAAAATTTAAATATCTTTGGTAGCTTTTTTTTTAATGCTCATCTTATAATATTTAAAATTTAATTTTTAACTAAAAATATAAATATAACACAACTTGGAATCCTATTATCACTTCACACGGTGAGTCTACTGAAATATACAATGTGCTTTTAAATGATTCTCATCTAGACGTGAATTTCTTATGTAAAATCAGAAATGCCGCTCTATACAATTAATGACATCGAATATTACCATTCTCTATTTATTAAGTCTCTAATTCGAAAATAGCTTCGACAATAAAAGTGTTTTCTTTCACAGTGTAACAATTTTGTTGCATTTTAACAAAATTTTTAAAATTAATTAATTGACCATTTGTTAATTTCACAACTGACAGTTTTGACATTTATTGGCAGAGAATTCAACTAAGCAGAGCGCCACAATTTTTTTACATGTAAATCAATTTCATAGTTAACTGGATGAGAATTATTAAAAAACATATTGTATTATTACCACTTATTGAAAACTAAAAAAAAGCATTTACTACTAAATATTTTGTATTTTTCTCCATGCTTCGGCATTTTTTCAGAATTTTTCTAAAAAAATTGTTATTTTTTTGTGTCATCTAAGAACAAGCACAGCTTAATGTTGTTTTGTGATAAAAATGCATAAAAAAATTTCGCTAGCTTAAAAAATATTATGTTGTAAAATTATAGTAAACTAAGCAAAAGCAAAAAAACACACCAAACAAGTAACCATCTTACAGATTGGTCAAAATATTTTTCTATGAATTAAAATCACCTACGATTTTTTTACAATTGTAGGTAAATTACAAAGAGGTATAAAGTGTCTGAATGCAAAACTTACAGAGAATCACTCTGTGTAAGTAAAAATAAAAATTTCAAATATACGTAATTTTTGTGCTGGCAAAAATTTTTAGAAAATTTTTTGACCGAAAACATCTTTTAAGGTTAACATTAAAAATCATAAAAAATCTCATATTTTTCATTTTATTGACATTCATATTTTTAATTAATTAATTTTAAATAATTATAAGGGAAGGAAGAAAATTCTGGAAAAATTCACATACATAGGGAAAAACAGTAGGTACTTTATAGCAAATGCATTGTTCTTTTAAGTTTTAGCTTAAAACAAATGTTAATGATAACGTAAATACAATAACTTTTTTTTAAATTTTGAAAGCCGACCCTTTTCAGATCAAAAAATCAAAGGATTATTGGCGTAATCAGCAAAAACTGTTACAATTGTCATCTAATTGGTCGGAGAGGCTCATTATTACAATGATAACAACCTTACAGATTTAATGCAATTGTATGGGTAATGCTATGAAAATGCAGCTGTGGCATTCAAATAGTACTTAGAGTATGAAAAAATAATTATAAATGACACTGTATTGAAAATCTGGTATTTACAACAATAAGGTAGGTTATTTTGAAGCACTCATTTCAATACTGCAGTTAGACAGGATCGGACTCAAAATTGTAGAAAAACTAAAACTTTTTTTGGTTATTAAAAACATTTTATTAGGCTAAGAGTCGGTTTATAGAATTGTCATTAAGTTAATCTGCAATTAAAAGCGTGATTAACTGATCAGGTGACCAAATTGAACAAATTATTGTTATTGTTAACTTTTAACAACGAATTAAATTTTAACAAAGCTTTCTATAAACCCGCTGTAAAACTCTTATAGTATCTCGTGTTGAAAGGAACGCCTCAACTTCGCAAACACTCTGTATAGTAAAAATATACTGTTAGTTGATTCAAATCTAATCAAATCAATTTATTATTATCAGCCAAAAATTCTATAAGTTTTGTGATTTAGAAAAGTTACAGACAAACTGAGAACAGTGATACAATATTCAATGTTAGGTGTAGGACACTCAGGATAAAACAGAACATTTTTTTAATTGTTATTACTTATAATTATTGTGGTTAATTTTTTACACGCTGAACGGAATAGTGTTAATGGATTAATTTTAGAAAATTTATAATGTCAGTATTCAAATCGATCTAAATTAAATAGGTAACTGTTACGAAGATATAGTTCTTGGAAAAAAAATTGTCATTTTTGTGTATAATAATTATTTACATTTTTTATGTTTTTCTTAATGTTCTTATGTTAATTTCTCTCTTTTATTATTTCACTATTTTTCTATTTTATCAATACAGTTTAATGTACCTACTTATAAATTTTTATATACTATTTTGAATATTATAGTTTCATTCTAAAGAAAATAATTTTTATTGAAACATCATTAAACTTAAAATATTTTGAGCTTCATTTATTTATAAAACGAAATCCAAGAAAGAAATCACAAATTTTTATTTTGCCACTTACCTGGAGATGTGAGAGAATCCTGATTGTGCTTTTTGTAAACTCACTCCATTAGGTACTTTTCGGCAATAAATGATACACATATTTATTAAAAAATAATTTATTAATAAACTTTGGCATTCAATAAAATCTACACATTATATTTACATTATAAGGTAAAAAATTCTAGAAAAATATTTGTAAAAATTCACCAAAAAATCTAATGACAATGGTCGTCATCAATATTGGTCACATCAATATCTTCATCACAGGAACTGTTTTCAAACTTGGGTCTTTTCGCCGAGCTGCACGTCCTCAAACAACAGCATTTGTTGCCATTGCTTGCCTTCCCTGCAGCTGCCGGTAGATCCTCCTTCTTGTACTTAACTCTTCTATTTTGGAACCAAATTTTAACTTGTTTTTCACTTAACCGCAAACATGTGGCAATTTCGATTCGCCTCAAACGCGACAAATACATATTTGATGCAAACTCTCGCTCGAGTTCCAACAGTTGTGTGCTGGTGAACGCCGTTCTAATCCTCTTACTGGAAGCGTCCTTGCTGGGAGTGAGCCGTTCCTCTGGAGGCGGACTCGGCGTTGGAGGTGTTGTTGGTGAAACACTCACTTTTTCCGCGAGGATTGGAGACGAGCGCTTTGGCGAGGGAATTTCACGTTTCGGTGGTAAAGCAACTGGTCGTATTGGAGCTTTGTGGTGGGTGAAGAGTTGGTTGTTCTGTGCCAGACTTAAGGAGAACAGGTAACTGTTGATGTAGTTTTGTGGATAAGGCAGCATTGGTCTTGTGTCACTTAAACTCGGAGGCAAATATCTTGCGTTCATGTCTTTGGGGGTGTTGCTGATGAGGGAATCGACGAGGAATGATCGTGACATGTTCATGATGCACTCACTGGGTGTTAGAACCCTACTGGGTTGAAAATTGGCGAGTTTTTCGATTTTATATGCCCCCTCTATTATTACACAGCGAATTTGCCCTGGCGGGTTGTTGATCTATTGTTAAGGGCTCCGCCTTGGACGGCCCAACTCTGCCCCTAATGTATGACGGTGAGCTAAGGGTAAACAAATTACATACCGGCTAATCCCAAGCAAGGCAAATATTGGTGTTTCGGCAAACAGACGGGGATGAATTACATCTTGCACAAATTAACAAGTTGAGAAAAAGTGACCAAAACTGAACGTTATTTTACGTAAAATATGTCACAGTATTTTGTAAATTTAATTTCACGGGTATTACAGGATGAGTCAGCTTAAAAGCTTGTAAGTAAACCCATATGAAGCAAGAGACAAATTATAAAGCAGGTGAATGTGGCTTTTGAAATTTTTTCCAACGTGAATACATGAATACGTGATAAAAGATTCTTATCAATTATGTATAAACAACAAATATCTTTAGAAACCTAACTTTAATATTACATGTGCGGTTCGCGAGTGTTGAATGGATTAGAATCTCGTTTACGAACATATAAAATACATTAATAAAAAATGCAAAGTATATTATACATACTTTAAAGTTTAATAGGAGTAGTAAAATTTTTAATAGTAGTAATTTTTTAGTAATGTGTTCCGACACTGAAAGCATGAATTGAAGTACAACACAGACATATTGTTTGCTTATGATTCATTTAACACTAAAAACGCAATTACGATGACATTTTCTACGTAAATTTAAAACAGTATTACTAATTATTAAACAGTTACGTTAAATAGAATTCACATTTTTAGTAACAATTACTCAGATTTTTTCTCTGATTTGTAATAATAATGTAAAAGAAAGCAACAATGGAGTTTGTTTAAGATTATAAAATTTTTAAAAATATTTCTTTATTCTTTAACACCGTCAAGATTTACGGTTTTTCTCCTGTGTAAGAAAATTTTGACAACTGTTTAGCATTTCTCGATAGCAATTTTAAACCTTGTTGAATTTTATTCGAAGAATAAAATGTTGTATTGATCTCGTTTTCGTGTAAATCGGTTTATTTATTTAACCTCGTTATCACTCGACGTTTAAAAATCCACTCGGCAAATAAAGCAAATAAAAATAAATAACTATTTTTTAAAAAAAGGCTGTTACAAACAGACAACTATAAAATACAAGATGTGAATTTTACCATATAATAAAAAAGTACAACAACTTTTCTAATAACATTTTGAAAAATTCTCATTTATTTTGTTTATTATTTTTCTCCTTCATTTTGTGCAAAACGAGTTGCATTCAAATTGTTAAAATTGTCCGTTTCTATCACAACGAAAATAGTTTGGCTCTTTTATTTTTGTACAATGCTATTTTAAATTATTTTCATTTAATCGTCTGTGAATTTCGCATGTAAAACCAGAAAATGCCGCTTTATAAAATTAATAACAGGCATTTGGACACCGAATATTATCATTCTCCAATTATTAAGTCTCGAATTTGGAAATAAACTTCGATAATAAAAGTGTTTTCATGCACAGTGTAACAATTTAGTTGTATTTTAACGAAATAAAAAAAAATTAATTGAACTTCACAACTGACAGATTTGATTCGATTGATTCAATTTTTTTACACGTAAACTACTGTCAAAGTGAATTAAATAAAAATTATTTAAAAACACATTATTCATACTTATAAGCGGGTACACGTGTCAATATGTTATATTCTCTACATTTAAAATTTGAAAAACATTTATTACAAATAGAAAAAATGTTTCATTTATTAAGCTTTGTTGTCTGTTTTCTCTGAAAATAGCAATAAAAGTTAGAAATAACTTTTTCTCTAATAAGCTTACAGTATACAAACATAATAGTGGATGGTGTAGTTAATAGTAAATTATGTGGCGAAACTGAAACACATATAAAACAAACATTTTTTTTTTATTAATACAGGATGATTCAAAAGTGTTGGACCAACTTTCGAATGGTGATAAATATAAAATGATAAATGTTAAATAACTTAACTTGAAACTCAATTTTCTTATGGTTGTAGCTTTCAAAGTTTACTCTAGTCTGTCTATACAGGGTCTTCCGTTTTTATTGTTACAAATTTAAACAGGCGACAGAACATTCTATTTTAAGACAAAAGTTTCTTATAAACATGTATTAAAAAACGCTTTGTAAGGGAAGTACATTCCCTGAAAGGGGTGCTTCTTTTAGTGAGTTTTTTTTCAATATTTCAGAAACCATTACAGATAAAATTGCAAAATTTGGTACAGTTAGTAATCTTTATACGCCTAATCGAATTTGAGGATTAAATTAGGAAGTTTTAATGAAGAACGTCCCAAACTGGAGGAGAGTAGAGTAAAAAATACTCTAACAATTTTGGCTTTAGTTTTTTGACACAACAGTGAGTTGTATCGCAACAACACAAGAGATAATTTTTGTGTAAAAAAACATGGAATTTATGACTTTGCCGCTGGAAATGTCAAAAAACTACAGCCAAAATAGTTTAGATAGTTTTTACCCCACACGCCCTCACTCCAGTTTGGAACGCCCCTGATTAAAAATTTTTACAATTGATCCTCAAGTTCGATTAAACGTATAAAAATTACTAACTGTACCAAATTTTGTAATTGTATCTGTATCTGAAATATTGAGAAAAACTCACTAAAAAAAGCACCCCTTTCAGGGGGTGTAGCTCCCTTACAAAGTATTTTTCGATAAACATTTATAAAAAACTTTTGTCTTAAAATTGAATGTTCTATCACCTGTTTAAATTTGTAACAATAAAAACAGAACACCTGTATTTTGTTGATGAGTGAAAGTACACAAACTAGATTTTACAAAATGAAAGAAATAAAGATTATTTCCAAAGTTATGTTCGTGTATTTTATAGTCATTAATAATACGAGAGCGAAAACACAAGCTTAAAGTTCGAGGTCTGTCGTTATGGAACTCTAAGCGTTTTCGAAATTTTTTTGTTGGATATTGGAACATTTAATTTGAAAACACGTTATTATCGGAAATGTTTTAAAAAATGTTTGTAATCTAGAATTCAGATATAAAAAAGAAGGTTTAAAATGTTATCAACAAAAAAGAATAATTACAATTCTGCGTCCATTTTTGATATATTCTATTTAGTAATTAAAATATGATAATCTGTTAATACATCAGACGATTTCTTTTGTAATAAGATTAATCAATTATCAAACACTTTATTAATGAATTGATGGATTTTTACTGCCATGGAAGTTTTTCTGTAAAAATTTCCAATTTTACATGTTTTTCATAAAAATAACAAAGTCAATAACAAACGGTAGTGTGCTTTAAAAAATAAGCTGCAATAACAATTTATAAAAAAAATTTAAACAAAATTACAAAAATTACAAGAATTGAGACAAAGTAGAATTTTTTTAAACTAAAACACAGATAAAAACACATAATACGTATTTTACGTTAGCAAAAACATACTAAAGCACGCAACTTCATCAAGTGTGATGTCATAATAGTCGTTATTTGAAGGAACATTTTACCAAAATTTTTAGGTTGGCAGGAAACAAATTCGCGGCCGTATGTTTGCCAATTTCAAAAATTTCAAGCGGCGTTCTTGCAAGATTATTTTTATTATCATCCATTTTCGTATTTTTTTGACAGAATTTGGGTAAAACAACGATGGGATAAAACAAGCATTTTTAATCAATTTTTCACTTTCAAAATTGAGACATTACCTACTAATCGTCACAAAATTTTCTAAATCGATTACAATAACAATTTTTGTTTAAAAAATTACATAAAATAGTATAAAAACTCGTTTCATAAGACCTTGTTTCCTATAGCAACTTATTTTCACAATTTTAAAACATGCTTCCCATAGCAATGTGTTTCATATTAAAATGTCCCAACAAAAAAAATTTTAACAACACACATATGAAAATGCTTTAAGTTCTCGGGTGTCTAGGTATGCAACTCGCACACGCTGTTTTGTACATAGTTTTTGGATAAAATAAAAGGTGTTATAAGACTTGTAACGGTATCAAGTTCTAATATTACTTCAGAACTTTAAGGAACTCGGGACTATTGCTCTTCTTTCTTCAAACATTCCCTTGTAATATAAAAACCCTAACAACGTCACTTATTACTATTATTATTATTATTAAATGAAAGCCAGTAGAAGAGATTAATTGACTTATCAAGTTATAAATCACAAGTGTTCAATAATTGATCTGGTCATATCGCCTATGTGTGGCAATTGTCACAAAAAATGTATCTCTCGGTTAACATTACAAAACAATGACAGATGACAGCTGTCAGTGCTGTCAGTGTCAGACCAAAAATACAGCCAAAAATTCACACGTTCAAATAAGCTTGCAGAGTAAATTCTTAAACGTCTGCATACAATTATCATGATTTGCAATGTGATTTTTATCAAAAACTCTTAAATGCAAAAATAAGACAACATTTAAACAGTTGACAGCAAACCATATGAACTTATCATGTAACCTGCGTTCATGCTAGAAAGAGAAAACTACAGCAAACCACGACCAGAACAATTATTGAACACTTGTTACTATAACTAAATAAGTAAATAAGTATAACCCTCCTAATGGTTTTTAAATCAGTTATAATAAAATTATGCTTTGTTTTTGCCGTATAACACGATAATTTGGACAAATGTTTAAAAATATTTAAATCTATAATTATAATATAATCTTTATAATACGTTAAGTTCAGAAGAAAAGGTAGTTGTAAATAACAAAATCATGGATTTATTATTACCTGTTAAATAAAAAGCCTGCTTTACTGCAAGCCAAAGATTTAACTTGGGTCACTGGTAATTTGGGGGAATTCTAAATCTTCTTGATTTATATCTCGTGTCATGAACGTCGATTGTTGTTCTTGCGACCCACCTTTAAATTCAGCAATCAGGTGAACACTCCCATTTCAAGTGATCAGTAGTGGGTGGCTAGGCCATAATTCTTGATAATACCTATCACCGAAAGACTTTAAAAACTTCCCTCATTACATAAACGTCGAGACTACTCTTAAACTTTTAATTCAGCTTAAAAGTTTTAACATGATAAAACTACATTCTCTTTTTTATTAAAATTTTAGCACAGCACTGCAATGATCGCATTCCAAATAAGTTGAAGCGGTCCTTCAGCTTGTCTCAAACCAGCGGCGATATTTGTCACAAAAGCTCTCCACAATTATTTCGAGTGTTGTGTCCCGTTTTCTTGTGATTTTTCCCTTTGATGTTTGCCGCTCTAGTTCGATTATTATCATCGTTAATGATGGAGGTATTTAATGGAAACTTTCGTGACGCGCTTGATCCATTATTTGGTTGTGGTGTCGTTACAATATATTGTACAACTTCAACACATAGACAGTTGGCAAGTTTGTAAAGTACTTGTGACAGGGATGAAATCGTGGTAAAATATGAGGACAGAGCCGCCGGTTAGAGAAGCGCCCCATTCAATTATCCACGGGACACCATTCGAACCACCATTGTTACACTCTTAACAATGAACAGTTTACAACCACTACGACTATAATTCTCAAGTGGTTACTGCCACCGTTTTTGAAGAGTATATAAACTGATCTAAAACATTTAGAGATATTATTGAATTCTAAAATAAGTTTGCAGAGGCTATAAAAAAATAAGTAACATTTGCGTTTTTCTATAAAGCTTTTCCTATCGTTTTAGAGTTATACAGGGTGTCCGTTTTTCGAGCTGTACCCTGGGGATCTCAGTTATTATAAAATCTGAACTATCTGAACTATCTGAACTTGAAAAAAAATTTAATGTGTCATTTTTAGTTTTTGAATTATTGAGAAAAAACCGAAAATTTGTAAATTTGTAATTTTCGTTTTTATTTTTTCAAGCGAAAATCAAAAGAACTAGATGTTTTTAACTTTTGTACTTCAGGCACTTTTTTATAAGGAATCTAAATCTGTCATAGTATTTTTCAAGGCGTACTTGATGTCATAGTTACAACACTCAACTTTGGTTTCTTTTATGACTGCCGTATTTGCTTCACGTATTTTTGAAGTATTTTTATTTCTGATTACAACGATGTATTACATAATATGATTAAATTTTACGTACTGATTAAGATGGTGAAAAAAGCATTTTTGCGAAGAGTGCTTTGGAAAAAACGTTAACAATTTTGTTCTTAAACAAACTTTGGATCTAGAAAGTCCATTTTTCCGCCAAGCTTACTAATTTAAAAACTAAACGACATGATAAGCTAGATAAGTTTATTGTTCTTAAAACAAAACAAGACAAAGTTATAAAAAAATTCTGCTTACGTACTTAATAGAACTGACTTAAAATTTAGTTTGTTAAACAAAATTTTTAGCGTTCTTTCCAATGCGCTCTTCGCAAAAATGTTTTTTTCTCCATTTTAATCAGCATGTAAGATTCAATCGTATCATGTGATACATCGATCTAATCAGATATAAAAACACCTTTCACAAATACAAGTATCAAATAAGGCGTCCATAAGAAAAACCAAAGTTGAGTGTTGTAACTCGGACATCAAGAATACCTTGGATAATTTAGATTTCTTGTAAAAAAGTATCTGAAGAACGTTTTAGTTAAGAAAGTCAAGTTCTTTTGGCTTTCGGTTAAAAAATAAAGACCAAAATTGACAATTTTTTTTATTTTTCTAATAAATTCTTAAACTAAAAGTGATACATCAAATTTTCTTTCAGATAATTGTTCAGCTTAAAAATGCGCAACTTTGGCCTAATTCAACCAACCTCGTATTTATTATAACAACTGAGATCTCCATAGTGAGCTCGAGAAACGGACACTCTGTAGATACTGCTTTTACATCTTCCAGTAATAGTATACTACATAGCGAGTGTAGAAAGTGAGTGATATCGTACAAGTGTTCATTAGTTGGTTAATAAACTAGATAAAACATTCAATGTTTCAGCTAGTTTATAAATCTGACCACTGACTCAATCCAATAATCAAAATTAAAAAAATTTCATAACTCCACTTTATTTGATAAATTAACCAGTGAGTTGGTTAGTTTGTAAACTAGCTAAAGAATTGGATATTTTGTGTTACGTGAAGTTTGGTTTTCATATTAGTAAAATTGCGTTGGCTAGTTTACAAACTATTCAACTATTTTGTCCAAAAAGTAAATTACCTAAGATTCTTTGTTAGTTTGTAAAGTAGCTGCTTGAAAACGCATTTTCTAGTAAATTAGCCGATGGTTTCGCTTGTTTATAAACCAGCCAAATTTACAAATTAACCGTAAATACATACACATTCCCTCTTACTTATTCGTAGCAGTATTAGTAAATAAAGATTTTTTTCTTTAAATTTTTTAAAATATTTTTAATTAATCGGTGAACCAAGAACCAAGAAGGAGATCAAGTTCCTCTACTCTTCCATGTCAGTGAAACTGAAATTATTTATAATAACAATCAACATCCCATAGTTATAACTAATTACTCCATAACTATTAAAACACAGGTACGGCTTAAACACTCAAGTACAGTCACGATCCCAAAGAATAACACTTTTAAGACCGCAGCCACAAATGTGGACGTTTGGCTACTTTATAAACAGGCTGTATAAACTAGCTAGACAGTTTGTAAACTATCTTGTTTGGAGAAATTTATGACCTAAAAGATTTTAGTCGGACTTTTGCTATCCGGCCCGTTTAAGGGTGTCATTTTTTTATCGTGACTGTACTAACAACAGTGACAATTTTACCAAAATGTTATGTGTTAGTAAATTCGTTAAAAATGACCATGGATTTTTTATTTAATTTTTTAGGGGTTTCCTGATGTTTCCTGTAACGGACCAGAGAGTCCGTATATTTTGTATACACGCTGTATAAATGCAAGGCTATTGTTTTAGTGGAAATAGATGGTTTCGTGTTTGGGAAGAAAATACAAACGCCAACACATTATGTGTATTGATTACAGTTTCCAGTTTTAATTGCAAATCCATACAGAAGGTTGTTCAAGTCGACACGCAATAATTATTGTTTTAAATTACTTTTGCAATAATTGTTGTTAGAAATGCAACTATTGATTGTGTTTATAATTATTAATAATAAGTATCGTTTTTGTATTAAACTGAAAAGAAAATACAACCAAATTCAGTTACAGTGATAATCGGAGAACGGATTTTTGGAAAGTTAAAAACTTTGTTTAGTCGTAAAAGGTTGTAAAAGCAGATTTTAAGTATTAAAATCTGATAATTTAATTAATTATTTATTTAATTATAAATTCTTACACAAAGAAAAAAATATAATTTTTATTGCAATAAATTCCATCACAAAAACAAAACAAAACTACAAAGATTTAATCGTTAAATTTTAAGTTTGTTCTCATCTTCTTCGTTCTCCTCTCTTTCTCTTCTCGTTTCTCCTCGAAGTAAAATCTAAATTAAGGCCGAGAATAGAAGAAGGCCTTTTTCTTAGGTGCTCACAAATAAAAATAAAAAATAAAAATAAAAGTGTTTAGTGAGATTTTGATCAATAAAACACTAAGTGAGATCCTTGGAGAGGTTCAAACATTTGCTTTTTTACAATAAACTCAGGAGAGACATGGCTTACAGAAATGGAAGAGATGTTAGACACATGGACTAAAATAAACTTCAAGAAAAGGAAACAAGCCCCACTAGAAAACGAGGTCTAGGTTGGCCAAGAATCATTAGAACACAAGAAAGAGGAAATAATAATAAACCTTTATTTTCGGTACATTTACATAATCACAACGAGATTTAACAATTTAGTTTATGTTTTACAGAACGTTTAAATAAAAATCAGGGCAATTTGTTAAAAAACCTATACTACAGTAAAACCTCTCAACAACGAACACCGATGGGGAATCTTAAATTGCCTGTCGTTAAGAGGTGTCCACTAATGAGAGGTGGAAATTTTAATATAGGTTTTGTCCGTTTTGAAGAGGTGTCCGTTATTCGGAGGTGTCCATTAAGGCACACTGTATTGCAATAATAATTACATGAATGACGAACATTATTAAAGGGAGAACGCAAGAAAAAATTTGGTGTAGAACTATCAATTAAAAGAAAAAGATTTTACGTACAAAATAACAAGGAACACACACTAATGGTCGAAATTAAGATTTAATTTAAAATTAAACTAATGCGAATTAAGTTGCCATTTAATATGCATTAACAAATGCCAAGTTAATCGTGATTAAAATTTAATTGCAATTAAAATGTTCTGTAAACCGACTCTAAAAGGGCACCAGGAGTATTAATGAAACTATTGAAAACATTAACAGTAACAACAAATTGAAAAGTAAATTTTAATTTCCAATTTGCCAAACTCAAATAGCTTAAACTGCGAGCGTAATAATTTGTTTATAACTGTAGACAGAAGTTTCCATTTTATAAAGTTAAAAAATTTATGCTGCACGGGCTATTCCAAGTTTCATGGCCGGGGCAAAAATAAATGTTTCTAGTCGAGTAAATAATAAATTAATAGACGGTAGTGAATTATTTACGCTACCATTTGGTACTTTAATATTGTTCAAAATATTTAAGGTATTGCTGTGAAAAATCAGTTTTGTAGATTTTTTTTTTAAATTATTTGAATATTTTCTATATGGTTAAATTTCTATAATTTTTAGAGCCGTGATTGCTAAAATAGTATTATGCGCAAGTTAAATGTCATATTTTTTTTTAATTAAAAAAAAACATTCGCCTTTTTGCTGTCATAGAATATGACAAAAACAAAAATAAATGTTTTTTTGTATTTCTTATGTTGTTTATGTTGATTGCTTATTGTCATTACATCACGTTATATGAACATGAACATAACCAAACTTTTGATCTGCGCTTGAATCGAGGATACGCGTTATTTTGTTGTCAGGTTAGTGAACGAATCAAAAAGCTAGTAGGCGGTTCTCGGCCTGTGAGGTAATGATGACCTAAAATTAATTTTTTAGACATTCTTACAAATTTTTTGGCCTATAGCTCGTAGAAATTATGTTCTTTTTCTCTAAAGTTTCATTAGGTATAAAAATAACAAAATATAACAAAATTAACAAAATATACGATTTGCAGGACGAGCTCATTAATAATTATCAACATGATTTTTAATTGTTTTTTCTTATTGTGGTTTATTTTACTTTGTATTTTAAATTTTTTATACACTTACTTCAAAGTAAAAAATTGTAGGTTCTGTAATAAGTTTTTTTGTACAACAAAAGTATATATTTTGAGTTATTTTAAATTTATCCTGTATATACATAACCAGAATAGTTGTGTTGTAATTTCTTTGTCGCTTTGTAATTACTCTCGTGTTTCTTCTTTTTTTAATGCTTCTTGCTTCTTAGGGCTGTAACTGGTTTGATTTTTTAGGAATTCTTACATACACTAAAACTCATTTTAATTCTATTCTAAAAAAATATATTCAGGATGGCTCAGGGGTAGGAACAGGAGTTGCCATTTGAAATAAGCAAAATAAAAAGTTCCCCTCATCTGTAGCTTAGTTATTAGTTAAGACGGACTTTTGATATTTTGTAGACGTTATTTATATTTTTGATTATACAGAGTGTCCCAAAAAAAGCATGACGCCAACATAATATTTTTTTCAATGGCATGCTATTTTTTTGCGCTCATTATGATACCTTTTTACTTTTTAGCTTCTTACATGTTTTTAAATTTGTTTTCAAATAGGTTCAGGCATTACTTAAAAAAAAACAAAATAAAAAAAATCGGTTTTAAACCTTCAATTGAACTTTACAATTTACTTTCAAACTTTTCTAACTTTAGCGTCTTTTATTTGCTTTTTTAAATTGCAACCTTTGTTCATTATTATACCATTCAATGCAAATTTATAAGAGGTATATTTTTTCTTCTCACAACTCTAATGTAAATCCTAACACACTTCGAGTTAGGTATTTGATAAAAACTTGTTTTGTTACGTATTTTACGGACAAATTTAATGAATACATATCGAAGATAGTTTCAGTCCCGCTTCTTTTTATGTCAATCGATGCAGAATTGAAAATCCAAAATTTTTTTGTTATCAGAGCCTTCTCACAAATCCTATTACATTCAGAGTTATTTGCTAAAAACTCATTCTGTCAATGACAATTAACTTTAAAATGATTCAAAATCGAACATGGTTAAGGTTTTTTGTAAATAATTTCGAATGTGTTAGGATGTGCAATAGAGTTGTAATAACAAAAAATGTTGCTTTTTTATTTCTGCATCGAATGGTATAAAAACGATCAACAGTTGATTTTTGAAATAATTGGATTACCTGTATATTGAGTCGTCAAATTTAGTTTACCACTTCAATAAATTTTTTGGTTTTCTCAAAGTTTTTTGCAATTCTCAATTTTTCAAAAGAATCATCTGCCAAATTTTCCTGGTCTTTATTTTCCTATTTTCGCCAAAAAATAAACTGACATTGATTCGTTGTTACACGATCCGTAAAACTTTTTTGACCTTCTCAGAACACTCATGATTCCTTCTTATTATTAGGCTTTAATATTTGATAATTTTTTATAATTTTTTTCTCTAAATATTATACGAGAACTTAATTGTATCTCTATTACAATTTTTAAGAAGGAATGAAAAATGAACCAGAAGAGTCCTCATATAAATAACGTTTAAGTTAGAAATTAGATATTATCCTTGTTGAATGTAGAAATTAGTTTCACACTTCCTCTTCCCAAACAACCTAAAACAAATAGTGTCACCTGACCTAATAAAGTGGAGTTGGGTCGGACACCTAGAACGTGAGGCCTCGGTTCGATTTACTCCCGAGCGAAATTTACGTGTGAACTTTTGGAGCTTTATCGAAAAAATATACCTAAAAAAGACAATGTGCTTGAAAGGTTCGCTCGCCATCGTTTCACATAATAGAAAACATATTTTCTAACATGCGGTTCGAAGCCTCGTCAAAAGCGCGTCAAACGCCACAACCGATAAATAGGAATGAATCCCAGTTGAGACAACCACTTCACCCAACAATTGCACTGAGGGGATGGATCTTTTGTCGCGAGCTAAAGTGTAACAGGAATTGATTTTCATACCGGAGGTACACTTATGCCGAGTTCTTATTCAATTGGCGGCAAGTGAGTGCTAGGGAAGATGCAGACTATTATTGTAACAGAAGCGAAAACGAGAAATTGTTTTAACCCTGGCTTTACATAGTTACAATAAACTAATAATCTATTTCCAATTTTTCACTGACGTTTCGTTTAAACGAATTTAATGGAATTTGCATAGTTTATTAACGGAGGAATTTATAAAACAAAAAGCACTGATGATAATTTCAGCCATTCACCACGTTGTCGAAAACACTAATACGATATTTTTTAGAAAAATTCAGATTTAGATTTATTTGTTTACGCATTAAAAATAATAATTAGTTCAAATTTTAGTTAAAAACCTTCAAGTTTTAGACCAACTCAGTGGTCGTTATTGAGAAGTAAGTGCAGATTACGGAAAAAATGTTGAAAAAATTCCTGACGTCATATTTTAAAAAATCTGGAGCTACAAACTTATTGTGTTAACTTCTTTAGTTTTCATTATTTTTTTATGTTTTCAAGTTTCATACCAGGTAATCGTTCCGTAACAAAACGATGAATAATTTTTTTTTTACTATCAGATTTTAACAGATTTTTTAATTTAAAAAAATTAAAATTCATCCAAAAACTCACAATGTGTAGATGTGCCAACACTGGGAATTATTTCCTAGGAAACCGTTTCAAAAATAATTTATTTTTATTGTTGATCAAATTCTGACTGTTGGACAACGTTGCCACATATCATTTATATAAAATTCGTTATTTATCAACAACTTTAATACAAAGAATTTTTTTACTATTTTTACCTTTATATGTAACCAGTTTTCTACCACACACCATTGAGTTGGTGCGCCAGTTTTTGAGCACTCTGTATAATATATAATATATAATATATAATATATAATATATAATATATAATATATAATATATAATATATAATATATAATATATAATATATAATATATAATATATAATATATAATATACAGCGTAATTGTTAAATACTGAGAAACTTCTACCCATGGAAGTATCAACTGAGTACATGCTGGGAAAAATAGTAAACAAATTCTTAGAATCACCGTTTTCGAAATAAAAATATTTAAATTTATGTTGGAGATAAAGCGTATGCCACTGATATGCTCGTAAGTAGTATTAGCACAATTAGTAGAAAGCATGTTATTCATTTGATAACAATGTAGTCGAACAATGTAACAATGATCACTGTGTATTATCGAAATTCATGATGAAAACGAGCACATTTTGTTCTAATACAACTAATTTAAACTCATGAGCGCCGTAAGTGGCACGAATTAAAGGAATTTTAACCCCTAGAAAATAAAAGCGTAATTGTGTGCAGATCGTCTCTTCTTATCCTTGGAAAGCTATAATAAAATTCTGTATAATACTTATATAATTGTTTAGTCACATTCAACAGATTTTTTGGTATTTTCTGAAGAAATTTCGTTGAACCCGCTTCCTCTGACTCCTTTGTAACAATATTTTTGACCAAATTCAGCAATTTTTAGATTTACAGTAAATCTCCAATAAGCGGACACCGATGGTGACACATTTTTTGTCCGGTTAATAGAGGTATCTTTTTAAGAAAAATAATAGACGCAAACTAATTGAATTTTTTAAAGAGTTAGTAGCATGATACTATTTGATTATTTAACAATGCTTAACTATTACTTAAACAATTTTTTTTCAAAATTTGCTACATTTTGTTCACCAATATCCAAAAATTTACAATATTTTTTGTTTATTGGATTTTTGTATTTCGACTTCTTTGTAAATTTATAAAAAAAATTCTTTTACCTGAGGATTTTTTTAGTTTTATTTACCGCATTAAAAATGAAATGATGTACTTATTAAAATAAATTTCTGCCGGTTTGTCATAATAATAGCAAACGCGCATGGTATACTGTCCACTTAAAGGAGAGATTTTAATTTCAAGCATCTGAATAGCATTGTTCGCGTCCGTTTATTGGAGAGTCCGCTAAAAAGAAAAACTATACTATTTAAAATACATTAGTTCAAAGCAAGGCTACCAAAAATGTCCGTTTATGAGAAGGATCTGCTTATAGGAAGTGTCCGTCAAGAGAGATTTCATAGTATTTTTTATTGAAATTCCACAAAATAAGTGCGTTTTTGGATAAAAAATTCAATTCAATTTTTGATGTATACCTAGTTTTTGATTGTTTGTTTAGTTCTGATTGAACTTTTATAAAAACTGGGTTTTTAGCTAAAAACGTAATCAAGTGTTTAAGAAAGAAAAAAGTAACATTATTATAGACTCATCTTGGTATTTTTTTGGATAATTTTGCATAAAATTTTATTTAGTATCCGATATGAGTTTTTAGATTACAAAATTAAAAAATATAACGCAAAGTTGCAAAAACTAAGTTTTATCAAAATTATGAGCTTAAAAGCTCGAAATATCCGAATTTTAAATTTTTTTGGTTAATTTTTGACGAAAACACTTCTCTTCGAAAGTGTTTTAAAATACCTGAAATAAAAATCAACATTCCTACACCAAAATTGATTTTTCAATATAATTTTTGTGCTTCTACAGTTATTTTTTTTATTCTAAGAAACAGTTGAATCTAAAAGAGCACTTTTGACTTTTCGGCTGATTGTAGACAAAATCCTTCTAATTAAACAACGTACTGAAACCTTAAAAAATCTGGCTTAAAGGTTCAAAAATAATAAAATTGCACAGTTTTCGACACAATACGAGGTATTTTTGATTAAATTTAGCAAAGTAATTACGTTTACGATTTCTGGCTCAACAACGTGACAAAACGCTTGAAATAAAAAAAATATCGAATAATTTAATGCCAAAAAATGTTTTGTGATTAAGATCTTAAAAAGTCAGAATTTAAATATTATCTTTTTCTACCCAATTCGCTGAATAATTTTTTCCAAAAAATTGCGTTTCTGGTTAAACCACTTTGCTATAACAGTCAAAACAAAAATGAAATTTTTGACATGGTCTAGTATCTAGTAAATTTTCTCTCTACTTTAAAAAAATCTTTATTAAGCACCAAAAAAGACAAATATAACACCATTTTCTGGTAAGTTTTTAAATAATTTTTGACAAGATTATGCTGAACAATTGGGTTTTTGGATAAAAAATTGACTAATATTACCCCAAAATGCTAAAATCATATCGTTTTCTATCTAAAATTTATTGAATTTTTAGTTCAGTTTAGCACAATTTTTCAAAAATTACGTTTCTTATCGGAATAATGTGCTCATAAGTTCAAAAAAAAAGAAAGACAAATACCTAATGCACTACATTATCGATCAGTTTAGTGCTTTTTCATATGATTTTTGGAAAATTTTACAAAATAGTTATATGTTTGAAAAACACTTAGGCTTGTTTTAGAAAAAAAAAAAAAAATTCAAAATTTAATAAAAATATTGATATTTTTGACTTAGCAGTTTAAAAGCTTTTTGTTTCAATTAAACAAGTCTTAAGAAAGCAAATAAAACACCAGTTTCGCCAGAATTCAGTGATTTTTTGATTTTGATTTTAATAAATTTGGCGAAATAATTGCATTTCTGATTTCTAACATTAATATTTCCCCAAAAAATTGACTTTTGTGTCCAATTCTCAAAAAAAAAACACAATTTTTGAACAATTTCATTAGTTTTTTGGAAAATTTTTGCTTATTGATTATTGCGTTTTTGGATGAAAATAGATCTAATAATACCCAAAAATGCTAAAATCATATCGTTTTCTGTCCAGTCTACTTCACACAATTTTACAAAAATTGCGTTTTTTAACAAATTTTCAAAAAATGCAAAATGATATTTTTAAAGTAATTTTGAAATGTTTTGAAATCAGTATTATTGTTAGGGAAATTTTACTAAACAACTGCCTCACTGATCGAAAATGAGCAAAAATCTATGAAAAGACAAATAGTTGCGTTTTTGGAAAATAGAGTAAAACACACATTTCGATTTATGTTCTCAGAATTGCAAAAGAGGAAAAAATTTCAAATTTTTGAGTTTGCAGTTTAAGAGTAGCTTGTCTTTTTATTTTAACAAGATCTTGCTTAGAATCCAAAAAAGAAAAAATATAACACCACTCCCAACACAATTCGGCGAGTTTTCGGCGTATTTTTAATTAAATTTGGCGAAATAATTGCAATTCTAATTTCTAATAAATATAATAACACAATTTTTGACCCAATTCTGATTTTTGGATAATTTTTGAAAAAAATTGAAAAATAGTTGCGTTTCTATAAAATAACTACAAACCATTTTGACTTTTCAGCTTATTCTGAACAAAATTCTTCAAAATGGTTGCGTTTTTTGTTAAACAACATGTAAAGAAAAATTGTATTTAAAGCTTTACCCTTCCACAAATTTATTTGTAACTATTACCTTTCTGTTTTTTTTTCTGTTTTAAAAGAGAGTTTATGTGGCTTTACATAAAGTATCACTCCTAATAAGAATAAGTAACAATGTAATCTAAAATATGTAATAAATTTATATATAATATATAGTATATAATATATAATATATAATATATAATATATAATATATAATATATAATATATAATATATAATATATAATATATAATATATAATATATATTATATAATACATAATATGTAATAAATTAATAATACCAATAATCATTAGGTCGATGTTCAGTTACTTGCTCGTACGTGTAGACACGTCTATGAGAAACACAGGAGCAATATGGAAAATTTGTGTGTCACTTTTAAATCACCCTGTAGAACACTCTTCTTGATCCTGGTAAGCACCCACTTTATAAATTACCACAAAAAGTATCGATTCAGAATCGCGTGCCACATATTGCCCTAGTTAAAGCGTTTTATGATCAGATAATCGTGATTTAAAAGCGCGAATCTGAAAGTGTGTTAATAATCGTCAGCGTTATAAAATAAAATATTCTCGTTCTCATATTACGATGTAATCCAATATCTGCACAACGGAAGAATCTTAATAACAACCGGAAATAAATTTTAAACCGTCATATCCGTAACTATAAACCTGAATAGAACGAACATGACTTGCAAGTGCATTTAACTTATGTGAATCCAAATGCCTAGAGATGTATCAGATAAACCTCTCTAACGAAACTGTCATTGGTCTGAGTGCATTCGAGAGTCGTTCTTTTGTATCTTCCAGTTTTGCATTTTTTGCTGGCACTCAATCGCATTAATAGCTTTCCTTGCAAATTTAACTGGTGAACCAGAAAGAGTATCGGCAGGTGTAGGCTAAGCTAAACCAAGTCATTTAATTTGAAATTCATTCTTGCATTAGCAACGAATTTGTTTGTATGCTCGTGTCTTCACCTGCGAGGAGACACACCTATTACCACTTTAATCAAACGTTAAAGTAATCCTGTGACTTGAAATATAGTTATTCCCTTAAAGCTTGAGACAAATGAAAGAAATAAAAAGAATCCGTACGTGCAAGGATTGTTTTGTTTGATTTTTATTCCTTTCACGAATTACAGCCTGAAAGATTGAAAGCTCCGTTGTCTCAAGAGTTGAAGTTTCAGACTGAGAAATGCTAATTCCTACAAAATATAACAATGACTTATAAAATTAAAAAATAAAATCTCAAGTTTGTACCCTAAATTTGGTTTCAATTTTCAACGTTGAAATTTAGAGCTTTAAAAATGGATTGAATTAAAAAGGGAATTATAGCTTCAAAAATGAGAAAATTTGAAGTAACTCATGTTTTTTAATCCCAAATTTAATCATCAGAAATAATTGAAAATGTTGACATTAAAAGTCAAAAAATGGCTTTTTCTTTCATCTACAATAAAATTCTAAACTTTAACTTTGTATATTTTGTTTGTAATGTTGAAATTCTGAAGTAAAAAACATCTTTTAGTGTAAAAGTCAAAATGTTTCGAAAACGAAATTTTATAGTCTAAAAAAAAGGAAAAATTTAAACATTTTCTTAAACAATTCCGTATTAATAATTATTTGAAAAAATAAAAACTTAGCTTTGAAATCAAAAATAACAAATTTGGTTTTTAACAAACACAAAATTTCTGAATTTGTAAAGTAAATCATTTTTAATGTTGAACGTTAAAATTCTCATTGTTTAACAAGTTTGAATTATGTAATTCTTAATTTTAATGTTGACTTCTGTATTTAAAGTTTTTACTGTGAAAATCAAAAATAGAATATATGTCCTTATACAAATAGCTATTTGGAACCCAAATTTCTAGACTTGTCCTTCAATCGGCATAAAAATTTGAGTTTGTAAACTAAGAGTTTTGTCAACTGGAAATACAACGTATAAGAGATCACTTATTAAACAATTTTTACTGTAAAAATAAAAAAAAATAAGTTCCCAAATTGATTGTACAAAAAATAAATAACAAAAATAGTTTTAAACAAAAAGCTTAGAAGACTGAATTCCACTTTTAAAAATTAAAAGTTTGATTTTTTTTTTGAGTAATTATAAAAAAGGTACACATTTAAACTTTTTTAAATTCTGAATTCATAAAATAATAAAAATAAAAATTTTGAGTTTACTAACATTAGATTTTTGACTTGTAAATTTGGTTTTCAAATAGCATCTTGAAGTTAAAAATGGTATGTTTTGCTACAAAAGTTGTGAAAAAACTTTAAAATTACAGTTTCAAAAGTTGAAACTTTGTTCCAAAGTTAAATAATGTAAAACTTTAATTGTTTTTTTAAAACTTTGTATTAATTAATCGGAAAATACAAAAATTAAGTCAAAAATACCAAAGTTGTGTTTCAGTCGCCATAAAATTTTAAATTGGTAAACTAAATTTAATTTGCATTTTTTTTTCTTTCAATTTTTACTGTAAAAGTCAGAAATATTTAAAACCAATATTTTAGTTTTGAATCCGGGCGTTGTAAAAAATAACATTTGTTTTTCAACAATTTTTTTAAAATTTTTTTACTAAATTTTGTTTTGTTTTTTTAATAAATGTTTTAAATTGAAATTTAAAGCTTTACAAATTGAAGCTTTGACGTTAAAAATAACAAAATTCTTTGATTTAAAGCTAAAATAAATTCAAAATTATGTTTCAATTATAAAAGAAAAATGCTTCAAAAAGTCGATTACAATTTTCAGTGTAGAGTTTGGAATTCAAAAAATGTGGAAATTTATAAATTTTTTTAATCCAAAATTTCTGAAATTCCAAATTAACTTTTTGACGTCAAAAAAGCAATTCTTAAAGAACAAGTTTCTAGCAATTTATACTCAAAGGCTAAGTACTTTTTTTCTAAAAGTAGTAGAAAAATTAAAAAAAAATCTAGTTTAAAACCTTTAATTAATTTAAAAAATAAATCAAGATAGATTAAATAGAAAAAAATTGAATTTTGCCTTTTAACCGTCATAAAATTTTGTTAACCAAAGTTATTGGTGTACGCATTCTTTAATTGTTGAACGTTTTACAACTATTGATTAAAAAACTATAATACGGTTTTAAAAATTCGATTTCTGTTGTTTCAAAATCGTAATACCAATTTATAAAATTTTTAGTTTTAAAATAAAATTTTTAATTTGTAAACTTGTTTTTCTAAAATTTAGAGTTGTACAAGTTGGCATTTTGACTTTAAAAAAGACAATTCTTAAATAACAAGTTTCTAGCAATTCATACTCAAAGGCTAAATACTTTTTTCAAAATGTAGTAGAAAAATTTCAAAAAATTACAGTTTACAAATAGAAAATTTAATAATTCTGAAATTAAAGAAAGTAAATCTTTAATTAATTAAAAAAAACAAAGTATATTTAATGAAAAACATTTGAACTTTGCCTTGTAACCGTCATAAAATTTTGAATTTGTACGCAGTGGTGTAGGCATTTTTTAATTGTTGAACGTTTTACAACTATTGATTAAAAAACTAAATTCCGATTTTAAAAATGCGATTTCGATTGTTTCAAAACCTTGATTTGAATTTAAAAATGTCCGGCTGTAAACACATATCAATCCGCGCATGAAAATTTAAAACATTTTGTTTAATAACAAATTCTGAAAATAATCTTTGTTGATAGTTATTTATCAAGTACTTAAACACCTTAATCCATATCCTGTCCAATCATTTAACATCATATAATACTCGAATTGATTCACAAAATATGAAATATTTTGTATTTAAAGTTAAAAGTTAAAATTCAGAAAGTTTGACAAAGCGAATTTATCATTTATCATTAACAATTGCCATTGTTAATGTGTTGAGATAGAAAAATTGGGAATTTAAACATTTTTTTAAACTTGAATTAATTAGTTGGAAAAATAAAAATGTTTAGTTTTAAATCCAAAAATAACAAATTTGTTTTTCAATAAACATAAAAATTTTGAATTTGTACAGAAGATACAATTTATTTCATTTTTTTGATGTTAATCACTAAGACATTATAATAATGACAATTTAAACTCAAAAAACTATGAATTCTAAAAAAAAACAATTTTTAGTGTCAAAGTTAAAATGTTTCAATTTTTTAGAGAAGTTAAAAAAGATGTCAATTTACACCATAAGTTTTTATATTTCAATAGTTGAAAAAAGTAAACATTTTAAGTTTTTAAACAAAAGATAAAAAGTTTGCTTTTCAACATACATATTTTTACAGTAAACTTTATTTCACTTTTTTGGACGATGAAATTTAGTGTTTAACAAGCTATACAAAATTACAGAACTAACCTCTGTATTTTAAATTTCTACTGAGAAAGTCAATGTTCGGTCTACTTTTGTAATACTGGCTGTAAATCGTTTAAAAAAAGATAGAAAAAAACAGTAGTATGATTTATTTAAGTTCCCTTCTGTTTTAATATTTTTATTATACACAGGGTGTTGTATACAGGCTGGTAAACCAAAGTTATATTTTTTAAATAAAACACCATTTTTACATAATTAGATTTTACATAAAAATAATGTAACTTTGTATAAATTTTTATAGGTCTATCTCTTCTCCTTTCTAAATTATTCAACTTTTTGTTATAAAATAGACCAATTTCTTAAAGATCACTACGCAGATAGTATGTGTGCCAAAATGCAAAAAGTTGAGTAACTAATTTTTTGCGTTTTAGCACACCCTGTACATTACCCGCGCGTGTTTCAAGTAAAAGTCGACTATTAATAAAACTACAGGGTATTCTATGTTTTTCTGTTGCAAATTTATTGGAAAATATTCGTAGGTGACACTGCAGTGATTTTTCAAAAATTGGTCTTTTTTAATAATAAAAAGTTGAATAATTCCGAAACTAAAAGAGATTGATCTATAATAGTTTATATAAAGTTACATTATTTTTTTTTGCGTAGAATCTAATTATGCAAAAATATATAGTGTGTTTCATTTAAAAAAATATAACTTTGGTTTACTACACAACACCCTGTGTATAATAAAAGTATTTTTGGTTTGTGTGTACTTTTAAGTCGATCTATCGGATAATGAAAACGGCGTGGCAATATTTCAAGTAACAAAAAAGTTATTATTGATCGATTACGCACCCTTGGGTAACCTGTATTAATAACAGTGAATATGGTTAAAATTCTGACTTAATTTTTATGTTTAACTGAACGTAATTTATCATTTCTGAAAATTAAATTTTTAGCTTCGTGACATAAAACACCACTTTTACTCCTAATAACATAATTTACTATTATTTATTAGATTGTTGCTCAAATTGAATCAATCGTCAGTGTAGACACGTTTATCTATAAGAAACAAACAAATTTTTTGTCGTAAAAAGTTCCATTGAATAAACGAAACAGTTTATAATCCAATTGTCTCCAACTTTTGGCACACGCTATATTTTATTATTCAGTGGTTAAATACACTCATGGCGATTATGATAATACGAGATTATTGTTTAAACACACGCTATTTAAGAATAAGCATTGTGACACGCCACACGTTATTCTCATATGAAATGAATTTATTTTATTAATTTTCTTTTCCAATCTTTGATATCAAGAATTGATTCGCTCCAACAGCAAAACCATTTATAAAACTCTGCCGGGTCTCGCCTTGGAATTGAATATCAATCAAAAAATGCGCCGGTGAATGACATTCTACTTTTTAATATCGACTGCTGAAAGCTCAAAAGCCGCTTTTACTTCATCACACAAAAATACATTTATATTAATTGAGCCGAAAGTCTGTAATCGAATCTCCTATAATCATGACTCTTTATCAAGATAATTACAACAAAGGTTAAATATTGACATAGAACCAACGTACCCTAAGTAACTCGATACTTTTGGCTCCCATTTACAACTGTCGCAAGTCCCAACACCCTTCCGAAAGCTTTCATCGGCCGATTATCGTTATTATATTACTGTCTCCGTGTCAAAGCTCGTGAACTTTTTACTTTTAAACGATTTATTTATTATGTTTCGTGAATAGCGGTGTGATAACAATCGAGACGCGTGTGCTGCGAAATGTCAAAGGGGGTGTTAAACGATTTTCGTGTGCAATTAAGGAGCTTCACAGCAACTGACCCGAATTGGACTCATATAAGGTGGTTAATGAAAGTTCGCAAGAGCATGTTTTCAGATGTCGTAAACATGGAGAATTGTCGTTTCGTTTTTATTGCTTTCAAACAACTCGAGAACCCGTTTATAGACTTGAAAGTCGCTTTTTCGAACTTTTGGTTGTTGTTATGTACATAATGTTTATCGATTGGACGGAATAAGGGTTAAGGTGTTTATGTACTCGATCAATAACCATCACCATTTCAGGGTTCTCAATTTAAAAAAAAAAATGTTTTAACCTTTAATAATATTTAGCTTTGAAATTAGAATTCCGTTTTTCAAATAATGAAAACTACATATTTATATTTGAAATTTGATTTCTCTTAATCAAGCAAACTACAGTAAAATCTCTCAACAACAGACCTCGATGGGGAATCTTTAATTGTCCGTTGTGAAGAGGTGTCCGTTATTCGGAGGTTTCATTGTATAAAATTTTGTTTTCAAAGCTTTTTGACTTTCATAGTAAAAAAAAACTATTTTTAAAATTCAAGTTAAAATATTAAAAAAATTTACCAAATTTTACAAATTAAAAATTTTGTAACGACTAAAAGACAACTTTTACATTCTTTATTTAAAAAAAAATGTTTTTTTCCGCATAATCTGTCTAGAATTAATCTTTTTTAACGGAACCAAAATATCGAATTTGAATCTAAAATTTTGTTTTTGAAATTCGTTTTTAATAACTTTTAAATTTCCATTTGTACGAAGTTAGAACCTAAAAATCACAAAATAATGAAAAGTGTTATTTATTTTTTCTCAATTTTTCTTAGTTATTTTCTCAGCGAAATTTCGTCAAAATAAAGCAAAAGTCACATCTTGTCGAAAAAATCAAGTACTGGTGAGTAAAAATTTTAAGTTTAAAAATGTCTCCAAAATAAACTGAAAAATCACTTTTTGCTTTTTATTGGGTGTTCAGCAGTTTTTTTTAAATATTCACAAAGTTTAGGTTAAAGGGGAACATGTTTTAGTGTGTTTCTAAGCTGCAAAATGTACTTTTCAAGTGTTTAACTCACTAATTTTTCTCTCTCGAAAAATGTTGCTAAACTAAAAATGTAATTACCAAATTTGATCGAAATTGTAAATAATTTTCTCTTATCTCAATTAATTTATGTCGTGTTTGCAGTTGAAGTTTGAAGTTTACAAGATCTTCTGAAAACACCTCAGTATTACAAAATTACAAAAAATTACTCAAAATGTTACGTTGTCTATTTCACTTAATTTCATTTGTTTTTGAACAAAATTTTGTGAAGAATAAGCTGAAAATGACAACCTGGTAGAAAAAAGAGTTTATTTCTACTTTTTCAAGCTTATAAACACGTTTTTGAGTTTCTAACAATCTATGAAATTTTTGCGTTATATCAGAACGTTTTTAATCTTAACTAAACGTTTCTTTAAATGTAAATATTTCGCAAAATTTAACAAAAATAAGCCAAAAAACCGTCAAAATTTTCATTCCTAAAGCTAGAAAATTCAGTTTTTAGAACTTTTTAACTTTGACAGTTCAAAATCTATTTTTAAATTTAGAAAACACTAAACTTTAAAACCGAACATTAATCAATTTCAGAAAAAAAATCGAAAATTTTATCTTGGTTAACACTTCAAATTTTATTTTTCTTTGCATTTTATGAATTCGGAAGTAAGAAATACTGTAAAATTTCTACCTCTTTTAAATTCCAAACTGAAAATTCCAATTTTGGAAACTGAAATTTAGTTTTTGAACTGGAAAATTTTATTTTTGTATATTTTTCGAATAATACACACTAATTTTTCTCTATCGAAAAGTTTTGCGAAAACTGATTAAAAATATTATCAAATGTAATCGAAATTATAAATAATTTTCTTTTATTCCATTTAATTTATGTCGTGTTTGAACTTGAGACTTATTTATTTTACAAGATCTTGTGAAAACACACCTCAATATCACAAAATAAAAAATATAAAACCAATCTTACGTTGCCTATTTTACTTGATTTTGTTTGTTTTTGAACAAACTTGTGCAAAAATAACGTGAAAAATAGAACAATTTGGTAAAGAAAAAAAGTTTATTTCTACTTTTTTTAAGCTTATAAACACGTTTTTTAGTTTCTAACAATTTTGTAAATTTTTGCGTTCCCTCGTAACGTTTTTAATGTAAATGTTTCACAAAATTTAACAAAAATAGGCCCAAAAATCGTCGAAATTTCCAATCCTAAAACTATAAAATTCTGATTTCAATACTTTTTGCTTTGACAGTGTCTATTTTTTAATTTAGCAAAGCTCTAAAGTTTAAGATCTAGCATTATCTTCAATAGCAGAAAAACACATCGAAAATTTTATGTTGGTTAAAACTTAAAATTTTATTTTTTCTATTTAATGAATTTCGAATTAAGAAATAATGTTAAATTTCCACCTTCCAAACTAAAAATTCCGATTTCAAATACTGAAATTTAGTTTTTTAAGTTTTTTTGGCTTATAAAAATCAAAATTTTATTTTATAAAGCTTTAAATTTTATCTTAAAACATTAAAAAGAGCAAAATTTACGACAAAAATTGAAAAATTGTATGTTTGATAAAAAGCAAATTTGTTATTTTTTAATTTAACCCAATTTTTTTTTATTTTTGCAACCGATATGTTTCGGGATTAAAAAAAGTAATACAAATTTATGCTCTTCAACGCGAGGTTTCAAAATTAAAATTTTTTTTGCCTTATACGGTAAAAATTGTTTCGTAGTTAATTGTTTTTATCATTATTAAAAACTTGCTTTATTAAACGTCACATCTTCAATTGGCCGAAGTTAGAAATCGTCAAAATAAACCTAAAAATCACAAAATAAATGAAAATAATACTTACTTTTTCTCAATTTAGCTCGTTTTTCAGCGAAATTACGTTAAAATAAACCGAAATTCAACAATATTTTGTTGAAAATTATGTACTGTTGACTTAATATTACAGGTTTAAAGATGTCGCTAAAACGAATCAAAAAATCATTTTTTGCCTTTTTTGACGTTTAACACGTTTTTCAGCCAAAACTAAAATTTTCGCAAAGTTGCATTCAAATCCAACTAAAAAATTTACAAAACTACAAAAAATGAAATTGTAATTTTTACTTTCTCTAAGTGGTTAACACACAAAAAATTCACTAAAACTGAATAAAAAATCACCAAACTGATCAAACTGATCAGAATTGATATTGAGTTTTACTTTTTTACTTACTTCGTGTTTAAAACTGAAACAATTTGTTTTTGTAAGATCTTGTAAACACAAGCCTCAAAATTACAAAAGTAAAACAAAACTGATATTAGTTATTTGCCTCTTTCACTCGCTTTCGTTTGTTTTTGAGCAAACTTTTATCAAAAACAAACTAAAAAATGACCAAATTCGGTCGAAAAGTCAGTTATGCCTAAAGTATTTTCTTCAAGCTTTTAAAGATCTTTTTAGTTCAAAGACTTATTGAGATAAAACACTTATGTTTTTTCGATAAATGTATCTAAAATTGAATAAAAAATCAGCAAATTAACAAATTTATTCTATCTGATCTTTTTTCGGTTAGGACTAGAAAACTCGTCAAATCACATCAAAAGATCACAAATTAAACGGAAATTTTGTCAAAAATCAATGTTATAATGTGTGTTTTATCACATTAAAAATAAGCTAAATAAGCTAAAAATAAGCTAAAAAATTGTCGAAAATTTTATTTATCCTGGACGCGTCATTTTCATTTTGGGTGACTATACATGGAGATTAATTAGTGATTTTTTTCAACAAGTATCTGTTTAATGTTGTAAGAACTCTCGTTTCTATTAACTAAATCCGAAAAACATGATCTAGAGTTCCTGGAATTTTTTTTGTCATAGGAACTTGAACCACCCTATATATTCGCATTATGAATTTTATAATTGAGCCGATTAAATGGTTTGGCAGCCTTCCCTCCAGCCTATTGTGCTTTGGTGGTCATGGCACAAATTGTCAATCAAGTTCTGTTGAAAGAAAAATTCTCACTTGCTCCAAAATGTCGTTTAAGTACCTGTCAGTCATCGATTATCACCCTGTGGAGTGTCGCATAGACGAACAAAAGCCGTTACAAGGGTCTTCGGGTTTACGACATTCATTATATCGTTTAGTTTTCAATTGGGAAGTTATTCATTCATGTAATCATTTGTTTGATGACCCAAATTGGATATAATCTATTATAATTCATCAAGCAGTGTCAACAATCCTTTGTGTTTCAAGCAGGTATAATGTACTCATTCAAAATCTTAAAGCCATCGAAAGTATGAATATTGTACGAAGGAACCGTTGACAATCTAATTTTCAATGCCTAGCTATTATAGTTGGAATTAATAATTTACTTTTAGGTTGGTGCTAGAGGTTGATTTCTCAATGGATAAATCCTGTTTACTTCCTTGCCAAAGCATAAGAAAACGTCTTGGATGTTTTCTTAATTTATTCAAATTAAGTTAAGCAAATTTCGTTTACTCTCGCTTTGGATGTAATAATTTTGCTTTTGATTTGTTTTGTGGAATAACTTAAAACCGGAAAAATATCAACCTTCGAACCTCAGAAGCGAGCGAGGTTTTGTGTCGACAGTTTCGACAAGAACCCCATAATTGCATTAGCATTTCACTGTGACCTCAACTCTTCGGTCTCATCTAATATTCATTAGATTACGAAGGTCCTTATGTTAAGCGCATCCTTTACGAGACCTGGAAAAATGAATACTAAATTAAGAAGAAATTTTTACCACGAAATGTGGCATTTTAATCAAGTTTAAATCCAACTTTATAACGTTTTTAGTGATATAAATCCACTTTGCAGCTTTTACACATCTTGTGCCATTTAGTTATTTTTTACTTTTACTAAATTTTCTTTAAATGGAATCATAATTTTTTTAAGCATCTGAAACGAGTTTTTACATTTTTTGGAAATTCTTAACTATCATAAAGTTAATAATAGCTCTAAGAGCATTATTGTATACCTTATAAATTTATAATTAAAAAAGTAATTAAAGATGCCAATAAAATTTTTTTTTTCAAGTATTTCTTTAAGTAAATTCTATCAACATACAAAATTTCATATCAATTATCTCACATGAAAGATATTTTTTTTAGATTTTTTTATAAAGTTTTATGCTTTACTAAATATGTAATATTGTAAACCAAAATCTCACTCCTAAAATCTGGTTATTTTCTTTCCTCACTTTTACCATGCGATTTTCTAAAATTTTAATCTAGTTATCTATGACAGTTACGTCAAACTCAATGTCCATTACGGAAATAAGAATCCAACATATTTTGTTTTTCGATAAACATTTTGAACATATTGACAAATAAAGCTATGCTGAAGTTATTTACGCAATTCGTTCCACTGCTGGCGAAACTGTCATGAATAACTAGATCAAACTTTTAAAAAATTTCATAGTACTATTTTTTTACTATTTCATGGTTTATTTTTAGAAATAAGTAATTATAATATTGCCAACCCGTTTTAAACCACCTTTTGGAAGAAAATATTTTGATATTATTTATTAATAATGTGACAAAAAGACATTACTTGGCATGTTATAGACCTAAAATAAAAAAAATATTGATTCAATTATGCAAAATCAAACATTTTCTGACACCGCATTTAATTTTTAACTCAAAATTAATTTTGATTTTTTTAAGATAAAGGATACATAAATTACATACATCAATTGCATCAGCATGCAAACTTTTTTTCCAAAATATCCCACATTATGGAAGATATACTTTTTTCAAAAGTAGCTGTTTGGTAACGAATTTCTCACAAAAATTTAAATACTCAACTTGAAAACAATAAAACACAGGTATAGCATGAAATGTTAATAAACATCGTTTCAGAATTATGTTTTTCTCTTTCATCTAGTTTGTCATCTAGAAGTTTGTCAAAATTGGAGATTAGTTACTATTTTTCATTTTCTCAAAAAAATCAAAAATTTCAATTTCTTAAGCGGAAGATGCAAATAAAAAAAACTTTTTTGGAAAGTTAATGAAAACTCTCTTTGTATTTAGAATAACCAAAGAAATCGAAAAACAATAAGAAATAAGAGATTGCTTTCTACTTTCTAGTTTAAATTTTTTTCTAATTTAAAAAAATTGAAGCTTTTTTATGTATTGACTTCCTCTCATTGAATAGGAAAATCGATTCTGTTGACCTTTCTTTTAATACTTCGCTCGACTAGAAGCAATTAAAAGCATAAATCCTTAAATTATGTAAAATTTTGTAAAATTTTAAATTGCTGAAAACTAAATCGGAAATTTTGTGTTGGATTTTTAAAGTTTTATTTATTCTATTTTGTAATTTCGAAATCTAAAAATTAACCTTTTTTTGAATTTTAAGATAAAAATTACTGAAATTGAAATTGTAATTTAGTTTTTGAAAATTTTTTGGCTTTTATTTTTTTGAATGCAAAATTTAGTTTTGAAATTGAGTTATGGTTTGAAACGTCAAACGTTCAATTTGTAATGTTCTGAATTTATACTTAAAACATTGAAAAAAACAAAATTTACAATCAAAATTGATTTTACGTTACTTAAAAAGCAAAAAAAACTGATATTTTTTATCATCATTTCAGCATTACTTATAGAACTTTTCCAGCAATAATTTTCGTTAAAACCATTTTTAATTACGCATTAATTATGCCATTCTAGGAAAAATGCAACCACAACTTGACACCAAAATTTCAAAATGATTTTAGGAATGTTAAGTTTCTTTATAAATACACAATTCGGTTCCTATTTAATGTAATGCGACAAAAGAGTCTTTGAGAGAGGATAATCATTTAAATTAAAGTAATTTATTCTTCGACACTGTCAAAATTTCGGATTTTTCTCCTGTGTAAGACAGTTTTGTCAACTGTTTGGCATTTCTCAATACGAGACGTCAGATTATTTTTAACAGATTTTAAGCAATTTTAAGCCTTGTTAAGTTTAATTCGAAGAATAAAATGTTGTATTCAACTTGTTTTCGTGTAAATCGGTTCATTTATTTCACCTCGTGGATGGTAAAAAAACCACTCGTGAAATAAAACGTCCGCTTTACAATCAAACTCGTCGAATAAATAACTATTATTGGATTGTAACATGAGCGATAACATAAAATACTGACGTACTACAACAATATTTTTGGTTTCTGTTCGTTTAGAAAATAAAAATCAGTAAGTAAACTTATTAGTAATATTACTTTTTTATCATTATAACTTTAGCTGTCCCGTCCGTTATCGCAAACATAAAACGATGTTTTTTTCTTACGTTGTTAAACTGTCTAATTTTAATATTATTAAAGTCTTTAATAATTATAACCTGTCTGAATAATTTTTTTAGAGATATTTTCACACAAAAAATTTTTTGCCCCATCCGTCATTTGTAAATAAAAAGTAAATTGATCCGAAATTGTTGGAATTAATGCCTTTTAAATTAACAGAATTTAATAACGATTGTTTAACGATAAAAATGTAAGGTCTTTTTTGTGTCCCGTCCGTCATCAAAATTTGTATTCCTTTTTTTTTGCTTGTATTTGAAATTTTAAAAATGTGGCTCTAATTGTAGTTTGCAAACAATTTGACTGGTACTAAGTTTCTATAGAAAAATTACTTCTACTGATACTTTTCGTAAAAACTGAAAATAAAACAACTTTCCTCAAATGCACAATACTGTGATGAACAAATTTTATTATATCATCTAAATACAGACTTACTGCGATTTTTTTTTTTATTTTTTGCAAACTTAATTGCAGTCAGTAGGATTTAATTTAAAATTTAAAAAAGTGTCCCGTCCGTCATCAAAATTTGTATTTCTTTTTTTTTGCTCGTATTTCAAATTTTAATAATGTGGCTCTAATTACAGGTTGCAAACTCTGTGACTTGTACTAAGTTTCTATAAAAAATCAGTGATGTTGTTTGTAAAAACTGAAAATAAAATCATTTTCGTAAAATGCACAATACAGTAATGAGTTAATTTTATATCTTTTAAATTCAGTTTTACTGTGAGTTGTATATTGTATATTTTATATTTTTTTTCAAACTTAATTGGTGCAGTCAGTAGGATTCAATTTAAACTTAAAAAAACACGAAAGCTTCTGTATTTACATATATGTCAATAATAGAAAATGCTATTGTGTTGACCTTTCCTTTAATACTTCGCTCGACTGGAAGCAATTAAAAGTTTACAATTTTTGCAATGTGGGTATTTTTATTCAAAGTACAAGTTTCCGGTTTTGATGGTAATTCAAATATGCTATTTTCGTGTGGCTTGATTACTCACGTTTCTTGTTTTGATAGCAGCGTATTATTTCTTTAAAACCGACATAAACTTTATACTATTTGCATTAAATTCAGACATGCGACTAAAGCTATTTGCGTTCGAAATAATTGACAATAAAATATATTTTTAGAACGTAGAAGCTAATTTCTTCTATTTAGTCAAACGCTACACAAATTTAAATTGAATTCTGGCAGGGTCATCGAAATCTAATTAAGCTGAAGTGAACCGAAATTGAATTAGTTAATTTTAATGGGAGAAAAGATCTTAATTCTGTTACCTGTAACATTTAGAGGTCAATCATTGCGCCTTTCTTGAAAATTCTTAAACGTTTTAATGGCTTTTAATTAAGTCGAAATCTGTCCGATCATCTTAATTGAATTGAGGATGAGTGTCAAGTATGTTCGCGTCGCGTCGGTCGACAAGGCTCTATTATAAATTTGCATATAAGGTGAAGTTGTCGGAAGTGGCGATGATTAAAACTGATTTTGCAGCTAGATAAAATTGAAACCACAATGCAATACCGACAAAAGTTGCGAGCTTCATATGCCAGAAATTTTAATCTCTTGAGGTGGATCGTTATCCGAAGTTGCATACTCTGCACTTATTCTAGAGTCAGTGGTTTTTAAAACATCAGTTCATCATAATTCAAATTATTTGTCAGATTTTTTTTATACATGCAAGAAAAGAAGAAATTGTTGTCATTATTAAATAGAGAATTAGAAGAACAATTATAAATATTAAACAACCAAAATATAATATAATTTGAATATTAAACAATTATAAAAATATACATATTATTGTTTATATATTTATAAATAATATAAATATTAAATAATCAATTATCGAAAAAAATAATTGTAAATTGAAGAGAAGTACAAAGCGATCAAAAAATCTTTCTATCAAGTAGGCATATTAGTTGAGAACGTGTGTCCGGTGTCGTGTATTAGTTCAGCCAGCTGTCAAAATTTAAACTGAAATTACCTCAAACGTAAACTGTTAGATGCCGTGAATTCGTGACACCTAAACGCTACACGATCCGTAAATGGTGTCTATGGGGCAATACTGGATTCTAACAATAAATTAATTTGCTTAATTGTTTTGACATTTTTTCTTTAACATTAGGCATGAGTTCTGCCGATATACGTCTTCTCATTTCTATACTTACCTGATAGAAGGACTTTCGATCGCTTTGTATTTATGTTTTGAGTTTGAAATGAAAAAATTATTGAAATATTTGAAAATATTAGATTCAGAAAAGGCATAGCAGATATTTACCTGTATTCCAAGAGAGATAATGAAAATTGGATTGATTTATGTCAATCATGCTTTAATACTAAGTAAGGTACTGGATGCTGTCATGTACAAAGGTACTGCCATCATATGATTTTAACAATGACAACGGTTTTTTGATCTTGAAAAAATGCCAAAAGAGTGACAAGATTTGAGAGACTGAAAGATTTTGTGTCAACGTCACAATTTATTGACACAAAAGTTAACCTAAATTATCTATTTTTGACAATATAGTCGATTTGACAAGAAAAATTTTCAAGGTCAAAAAGCCGCTGTCGTTGTCAAAATCATATGATGCAGTACCTTTGTCCATGACAGCATCCAGTACCTTAATACTATTAGCTGTTTTAAATCTTTAAAAACGTCTACGACGCATTTTACCAAATTATTTTTTAATAAGATTGATAAAAATGTAAAATAGTTATCTCATTGAAACTGTAAATTGCATTAGCTATTATTTTCTTAAAGTACATGAACAATTTATAACAGCTAATTTTGAGAGAAAATGCGACGTTGGCATAGTATTGAAACAGCTAATAAGTATTTATGAAAGCGCATGAAAAAAATTAAAAAAGAATTGGATATAAAATCTTTGAGTAAATGTTTTACATTTATCAAGAAAGATACATTGACGAGATTTTAAAGGAATTTAAGATAGGAGATGTAAAACTTTTGAAAGAACTACAAATTAATAAAAAACTCGAAATTATTAACAAATAATAAAGAACTCAAAAGAGCAACTGGGTGTTTATTAGGTCAGTACCAGATGTTGAGTAAAAATAAAATTGGACTAAAGTAAGAAGAATTCTCCGTTTTTATAGTTTACCAAGTCAAGAAAACTCACATTTGGAGAAAAAAATTGTAAAGACATTAGCTGGTTATGCTGATGCTGATTGGAGTAAAACAAAACAAAAAGTTGTTACTTTGTCTTCAAAGGAAGTAGTTAAGAGAGCTAGTGAAGAATTTTAGCAAAAACCCTTGATTTGGTAAAATACTCAAAGCTGCTTAAATTTATTGTAAATTTCAAAATTTAGTAACAGAAACATTGTTGGTAACTACTTCATTTTTTTAATAATTAATACTTTTACCTCGTATTTTGTACAAATTCTTATCAGGTTATGGTAAAGTGGTAACATACGAAAAAAAGTAATAAAAAGTGACTGGAAAAAATAGAATAAAAAAAACTATGAAATATGGAAGGAACTCCTGCAAGTAAAAGAACAATTATGGGATGGGGTGTCTGAGAAAGTACCAGAAAACTCAGATCCATATGTTTATTATTGGTAAAGAATCAAATATCTCATGTAAAAAAGCTACCAGAGAAAAAAACATGAGAGACTTTAAAAAATTACTTTGAAATGTAACTTCTGACATGATGGTTATGAAGATGAATCAGAAGCTCAAAAATTAAAGAATTATTTTTTATCATAATTTTGGTAGATATCTTAAAGTTGTAGAAGATAATTTGATGAAATTAGCAGGAAAGTAAAAATTAAAAATAAATAATAAATAAACAGAAATATTTCCTCCACAAAAAAAGTCAAATAAGAGAATTTGAAGAAATTGAGAAAAATGTAGAACAACAAAATTAAGGAACAAATAAAATTCTAGAAAACATTCAACTAATATATCAAAAATAAAAGAATCTCTCAATGGGAAAATAAAGTACGCATGTTCACTAGCCCGGTACTTACAAAGTTTAAAAAAATGTGCAAGAATTAACGGAACTTCCATACAATACAATACAATACAAACGCAGAATACAAAACGATGCAATCTTTAGTAAGATTTCTTGCACAAAGATATATGTTAAAGATTATGATCAAGTATTTGCAGGGAGCAGAGGAAAAAAAATGGACGTTAGACATTATGACATAAAGGCTGCATTTTTAAAAGGGGAATTAGAAGCAGAAACCTACATAAAACAACCAGAACGTTTCATTTATAAAGAGAATAAAAATTTGTTGAACAAAAGCGAGCCTCAGCAAAAACTTACAATCAAATTAGTAATGAACTATTTGAAAAATTGGATTCAGAAGGAGACCCTTTTTGTGCTCCAAAAAAAGAAAATAAAAATTGGATTTCTGTCTTGATTTATGACTGGAAAAAACTCATAAAACCATTGAGCAAAATAAGGATGTACTAAGTGAAATTACAAATAACAGGAGATGAAGCAAACACATTATTTAAAAAAATGAAGTAACTATCAACAATAAAATAATGTGTTTTAATGACACTAATACTCTTTCTTAGTATTTTTTACATCTTCATAACTAAGCTAAAATCTCTGTAATTATAGTGAAATGTATTTCCATTCATTGTGTCCTGTGTAAAAATGGGACGAGTCGAATTGGTTCCCAAATTTTGTAATCCTCTCTAATTATAGTCGAATTGGTTCCCGGGGATGGTCGAATTGGTTCCCGTCGGTCAGGTAGGTCAGATAATCAGATTAAAGTATTATGATAACAGAAATGGCGTTTGTAAGTGTATGAACTTTACAAGTTCCAAAACGTTCAAAAACAAATCGTATTTTAACAATTTAAAGGGTGTGGGTAAATATTTTTTTTCGAGTATTCAAGTACTTCCAAAACGATGGAGAAGGCGCATAGAACTTAATGGGTACTATGTCGAAAAATGTTAAAACTATATTTGTAATTTGTCTCCATTTTGATGCTTTAATAGTAGTAATAGACATATTAACGAACGCAACGTCATCATGTGAGATGTCTTGATAGTCATTACTTGACGAAACATTTTACGAAATTTACAGGAGAGCATTGGGCTTAAAAAATTACATTCTCCTTTTTTTTAAATAACCAGTTAGCCATGAATAAATGAAATTTGTTGTTGGATTTTGTGCCAAGAAAAGAATTATTTGAACATTTCTACCAGCTTTAAATCTAAAATATTAACATATATTTGGCTTAATCCTTTTTACCTACCTGCTCATGCGGGAGCCAATTCGACCATCACCCGGGAACCAATTCGACCATCACCTTTAATAGAATTAGACTTATAGAGATTATTGGGAACCAATTCGACCACGACCGTAAAAATTATGTGTTTTATTGCACCAATTAATTTATTATCTCTACATTTAAAACAGTACTGTGATTGATTGACAGACAACGCACAGCTTCAACTACTGAATTTAGAAACATGAAATTTGGAAAATACGTTCTTTAGCTAAGAAAGGATTTTTCGAAAATCCCTTTCGAAAAGAATATAATGGGGTGTTAAAATTTGAATAAAAATCTGTCATTTAAAAAGAAATATTAAAGTTATATATATTTATGAAAATTGGTATTTAGGCATGGTATTTAAATAATGAAGAAACAAGTGTTCCAGGATTTTCAAAAAGTTAATCCCTAAAGAGGTTAAATGGGGTGTTAAAGTTTATTTAAAAATCCGTAATTTTAAAAATTACATTTATGCAAATTGGTACTTGGGATTTTGTTTAATTAAAATGAAAAACGCATGTTTTAAGTCTTGGCTGTTCCACCCCTTAAATATAAACTTTCTTCATTTTTGAACTTATATTCATGAGAATTTTTATTTGGGCTATAGACTAAAAATACAAAACGCGTGTTTTGTAATTTTTTACAATTCCGCCCCCAAAGGGTTAACTATACAAATCCGGCATTTTTTAACTTATATCCATGAGAATAAATTAATATTTCGGCTTTCGGTAAAAAATGAAGAAACATGTGTTTTGTCAGTTTTAAAAATTCCGTCCCCTAGGAGGATTAAGTTTTCAAAACCTTTATTTTTGAAGTTATATTCATGAAAACTGGCATTTGGGCTTTTAGTTAAAAATGAAGAAAAATTAGTTTTCAGGATTTTTGGTTAAATAAAGTGTCAAAATTTTTATGAAAATCTATTGGTTGTAAAGATATTGTCCATGAAAAAATTGTTATTTGAATATTAGGACTTTCAATTCAAAAAAAAAACACGTGTTTTAGGATCCTTGGAAATTCTATCCCCAAAAGTGTTAAAAAAACATTTTTATAGTTATAACACTTAAAATACAATGGGGCTAAGTAAGGATAAAAGTGTGTATGAAAATTTCTAAATTTTTAAGTTATACAGAGTGTTTGCCAAGTTGAGACATTACTTTTAACATGTGATGTTATGCATTGTTTTTAAAACTTTTAATCTTAAACACCTTAATAAAATGTTGATGATAAAGAGGATACTACAATAACAACATAAATATAACTATATAAATATAATATAAATATAACAGAATAAAAATCTGATGTCCTTAGCGCCCATCTTATAGGGGCAGATAAACAGAAGTAGACTGCAGATTCCATAATTGTTTGATAAATTATGTTATTTCAACACTTACAAAATATTTAATTTTTGTTAATAAGCATTTCTGAATTTTGCAGAAATGTGCTTTTCTGAGAAAAAGTGGATTATTTATTTACATTTAAAAAAAGGTTTCGCATTAGTTTAAGTTAATAAAATCATAAAAGTCATAGATAAAGAGCATAAATATATCATCTCCAATTAAAATCAAAGTTTGTGCACTGCTAACAAAAATTACTCTGTAAATGCCGTTGGTAAATTCTATTAGGTACAAGTGACAATTCCATCCAAGTAACGCTAAAAGCTTAAAAATATGATCAAAATTGTAGCAAAAATGATTTGTAAAAACGAAAAATCATTGTATGATAATTTTAACTACTCTCTTTATTCAAAAATATTTAGATGTATTTGAACTCTGTAATTCTAATGCGCTGTGTCGCTTTGCCCAAATGACTTTGTTGTTTGGTGTACCTGTAGTTTAAAAAAAATTAAGACAACTTTATTTATTTATACAGGGTGCTCAAAAACTGGCGCACCAACTCAGTGGTATGTTATTGAGAAGCAAGTGCAGATTACGGGAAAAATGTTGAAAAAGTTCCTAAAGACATATTTTAAAAAATCTGAAGCTACAAACTTATTGTGTTAACTTTTTAGTTTTCATTATTTTTTAATATTTTGATGCCTCACACTAGGTATTCGTTCCCTAACAAAACGATGAATAAATATTTTTAAATTTTCTATCAGACTTTAGCAGTTTCTTTAATTTAAAAAATTAAAATTTATCTAAAAAATCACAATGTGTAGATGTAACAACATTGGGAATTATTTCCTAGGAAACCGTTTCAAAAATAATTTATTTTTATTGTTGATCAAATTCTATAGCGATCATGACTGTTAGACAACGTTGCCACATATCATTTATCTAAAATCCGTTATTTGTCAATAACATTAATACAAAGAATTTTTTTACTATTTTTACCTTTATATGTAACCAGTTCTCTACCACACACCATTGAGTTGGTGCGTCAGTTTTTAAGCACGCTGTATAAAAAAGAGTAAAAAGGTTCATTCAGAAACTACAATAAGCTTTAGAACAAGGAATTCTATCATCAGCTAGATGGAAAAAAAATTAAAATCAGTATGAATTAAACTTTTTGCGGAGGAAGTCGCGGGAACTGCTAGTTATACAGGGTGTCTCAGCAAAGATTTTCGAGCTTAATATCTCAGTTATTTGTCAACGGATTGTTATGAAATTTAGAATGCACATATTTTAGAAGGTGTTCTTTCAAATAGGGGCAAAAAAGTGACCTCAAGTTAAAAATGGAATTATAAAACACATTTCTTTTATTTAAAATTAAGCCAAATTACCGTTGGATCATTAAACCCTGAAAAATAAACGGACACACAAAAAATTAACCAAATCACTCGGCCGATCCAAAAAAAAAATAAATTTTGATAGTAATTTGGGCAGTAATCTTTTGAAACAATTGATGAAGCATTTCTATGCGGCATTTTGTGTACCACTGAAAAAAACTGTCAAAAGTGTGTGCGCTGTCAGAAAAGTAAAATTGTTTTAATTTGGTGAAATTACTTTAAAAACCAACAACAGTGGCTGAAATTTCTGTGTTGTTGATAAAGGAATCAGTTTTCGCCCATGGAAAGTGTCGTTGGACTTATTGTGAAATGTTTTTTATGAAATTTAAAGTTCAAAGAATCGTCAATAATTTGAAGAATCAGCAGTGTACGAAACACTTTCAAAGTTCTGAATGTTCAAGTGTCTAGAATTTTTCCAGTTATTGTTCAGTTTTTTAGTCCTTTTTGAAAGAATTAAAGCATCCAGTACCAAAAGTAAGTCAAAAATATTGTTTTTTAACTTTGTATGAGTGAGAGATAATTGTGAAATGTCCCTTGCGTGACAGTTACGTTTCTGCGAGTAGGATTGACCAAAATTCAATGGTAGTGCTCATTTGTCTCATAGAGATCTACGCTTTTGCATCATTTAACAGTTTGTTTTCCATTTTTTCGCGAAACAGACGTCTTTCACGATCAAGTTTTTTCTGACAGCATTTTTCACTGAGGATAAAGTTTTTAATATAAGTCTTTAAAAGCTTAACATTTTAAAAAGGCATGTAAAAATTACGTTTTTAAGACTTGAGTTTCTGCATTAATTGGATTCTAATCCGTTTAAAATCCGTTGACAAATATCTGAGATATCAGGCTCGAAAGTCTTAGTTGAGACACCCTGTATATACAAAGCGATCAAAAAGTCCTTTTATCAAGTAAGCTTAGAAATTAAAGGACGTATGTCTGCGGAACTCAAGCCAAATGTCAAAGGAACAATGTCAAAAAAATTAAGTAAATTAAATTATTGTTGGAATCCAGTTTTGTTCCATAGACACCATTTACGGGTCGTGTAGCTTTCAGGTGTTATTATGTCACAAATTCATGGCATCTAACAGTTTACGTTTGAGATAATTTCAGTTTAAATTTTGACAGCAGAATGAACTAATACACAAGACTGGACACATTCTCAAGTGATACACCTACTTGATAAAAGGACTTTCTGATCGCTTTGTAAGTTTACAACATGATCCGAATTTGCATTCTGCACTTATTGCAGAGTCAGCGATTTTTAAAGCATCGCTTCATCATAATCCATTGCATCGCCTTTCACGACCAAAGTGATTTGTCATGGTTTATCAACGTCACCGTTCCACACATGCCGCATAATAACAGTTTCATTAATACGAACGAAATCGCTCGGATAGATCCCGAAATGTGCAAATGCTCCTAACACGTGAACTGAACCAATGAGGCTTGAAATTGTCAGGAATGCGTCTATTTAAAATTCTCAAAAAAACCGACCCAAATTATCCAAAATTGCGTATTTGTTGTGCTTTTTCGCCTGCGTTCGGAGCGACTCAAGAGCATCAATGAAGTGCAGCAACACAAAGAATCATTTACTCAAGTGGAAAAATGCAACAAAAGATTCAAGGAGAAAAGTTTTTCTATTGTAGTGAAGTAGCTGCTACACCTTGCCGACGTAGAGATGGGAGCAATAATTAAATATTAAAGAAAATGACACGAAAGCGAAAAACGAAATAAATGTCTTCACCCGAAGCGTCAATCTAAACTTGGACGTTTGGCCTGGAGATATAATCCCAATAAAACAAAGAATTTTTCCATTTTTTTTCCTCAACTCGTTTGGATTTTGTTGGAGCGCGTCCATCTCTACCAGTATCAAAATAAACTGACAACTGGTGATAAATTGCAGTTTATTTATGAGGAATATTTGAGAATGGGCTCACTACTCCGCCCAATGGTCCTCACGTGCACCTTTTTACAGAGGAAATTTTCCGCTACATCGCCTCCGGGACTCATAACCCAATAATAAAGCTCCAGATTTCCAACACTATCTATCGCCTATTATTAAAAATATTATTAAAATATGCATGTAAATATACACCAAAAACATGTTACTACATTTTTTATATGCATACATGATGTTATAAAATAACAAAATGGAAAGTCTTTCTTATATCATATACAGAGTGTTCCGTCTATACTCCGCATTAGAAGTATTGAAGGATTTAATTAAGATATTCATTTGAAAGTTGGTGCTCAGCCACCATCCGTTAAGTTTTGCTCACTGAAAATATTTTAAACAGGGCGGCACTTTCGGTTATACCGCAAGTCGCTATCAACTTTCTTATCTTAAATGAAAAGCTATGTTTTTTACTGTTTTTGGATTAAATGAGTTATTTTTCCCTATATGTAAGTATAACTGTGCTTGAAATATTTAGGATTTTTTTAAAATTTTTGTATTTGCACCTGTCACTTAAAAAATCTTAGTTTTAAAGATTTTGAAATCATATTTGGAAAATTAAAATTTTATGGTTAAGTATGGATAACTTCAAGTACCCATAACCTTATTTTTCCAAATGCGAGGTCATATTTATTGTTTTACTGGATGGAGGAGGAACACTCTCTGTATAATTTTTTATTAGAAAAAAACATTAAAATAATAAGCCAAAATTCCAATATGTTACTTACCACAAACCAAGTATATATTTTTTCTTGCTGTTGCAAACTTTTTTTTTAACATACTATAGGTACATGGTGTTCCAGCGATGTGAAAAAATTTGCCATTAAATGTTAGAAAATTAATCTTTTTTTACGAAAGCCGTACATAATAACCCCTTGATTGCTTAGAAGTAGCTTTTAACACTGAAGTTTCTAAGCCAAATTGTTATTAGTCGATTTTGCTTTGTTTTTAAAATCACTTGTTTTTTTAACAAAAACACGCTTTTAAAAAAAACATTACATAGAGACTAAAAATCTCAAAAAAGTAGAACTTTCACCACTTTAAAGAAAAAAACTTTAGACTTCAAGAATGTATAATTATTATTAGCTTACTGCGATCAAAAAAATAAAAAATGAGGTTTTTTGCAAGTTGAACAACTTAATAATTATACAGGGTCTATCAGAAATACGTGTGTTAAATTTAACACGTAATAAAACTCATCAAATACAACAACTTTTCTATACAACATTTTCCAAAATTCTTCTTTATAATTGTTACTGTTTTCTTCCTTTCTTTTGTGCAAACGAGCCGGTTAGTGTTTAATAATTGTGTTCATAGCAATAATTGTCATTGTTGTTTTAAATTGTTTAAATTGTCCCTTACCATCACAACGAAAATAATTCGCCTTTCTTATTTTTGTACCCATAGGCGGGTACACGTTTCAGTAGATTATCTTTTTCCAAATTTTAAGTAAATTTGCGAATTTTTTATTGAAAAATTACAGATACAAAAGATGTTTTTTTTGTTGAGCTCTGTTACCTGTTAAAATTGAGACACATATTTCTGATACACCCTGTATATAAATATAGGTTGGTGCAGTTTAGCATCCGTCTCCTTTAGCTCAGTTATTAGTAAAGTTAGACTTTTGATATTTTGTAGACGTTATTTGTACTCTAGAACGTATTTCAGAAAAATATTTTTTATTATACAGAGTGTCCTAAGAAAGTATGACATCATAATAATATTTTTTAACGGCATGCTATTATTTTTTAGTGCTCATTAGAATGTCTCTTTAGCTTCTTACATGTACCTAAAGTTTTTTTAAAATTGATTCAGGGATTACTATTAAAATAATAAAAACCAAAAAACCTTTACTTTTAAAAATTTATAAAAAGTAGACACGGTGTTTTTCTGATGACATTATTACTACTTACGTCTTGAACAAGATGTAACAGACTTATCAATAAAGTATGATTGATTACTACAGAGTGTTTACATTTTTTTTAGGTTTGGGGCCTTTTATTTTGCTTATTTCAATTGGCAACCCCTGTTTATTTTTATATCATTTGATGGTAAATTAGAAAATGTACGTAAATCTTAACAAATTCCGAGTTATTTGATAAAAACTTAATTCGTCAACTATTTTAATGACAAATTTAATGAATACATATCGGATATGGTTTCAATTCTGCTCTTTTTTATGTCAATCGATGCAGAATTAAAAAATTAAAAAAATTCTTATTACGACTTTATTGCAAACCTTAACACATTCGGAGTTATTTGCTAAAAACTCATTCTGTCAATAAAAAATGTCTTTAATAATTAAAAGTGGAACATGATTAAAGACTTTGGCAAATAATTCCGAATGTGTTAGGATTCACGTTAGGGTCGTTAAAAATAACGTTTCTTTTTTAATTTTGCGTCGAATGATATAAAAATAAACAGAGGTTGCCATTTGAAAGATGCAAAATAAAATGCTCTAAAGGTATCAAACAATTTTTTTGTTCTTATTTTTAACAGTAATCCTTGAGCTGATTAGAAAAAACTCTAGAAACATGTAAGAAGTTAAAAAGTATTCTAATGTCATACTTTTTTTTGGAACACGCTGTATAATCAAAAATATTTTCCTGAAATACGTCCTAGTATATAAATAATTGAAACAAAATTTAAAAACCCGACTGAGCTACACAAAACGGGAGCTGAGCTGGACCATCCCGTAGAACATCGACTTTTTTATTTTTGTATCTAAAAATTCTTTAAATTGTTTCTCTAAAAATATTAACAGTTAAGTGTCTTTTTCTGATTACTGAAAAGATATTTAACACTAAAAATTTTAACTATTGTTTCAATAGTCAAAAAGTAAAATTTTCTGCAAATAATAACTTTAATGTTACTTTTAGGCTATTATTTGCCATTTGTTACAGTAAAATAACCAAAATTTTTATTAATTAATTTTATAATTTTAATTTTTAAAATCCTCTTTTAACTAATATAGTCTTTGATGGAGTTGCTAAGATTATGATATGTTGAAATTAACTTTTAAAGTGAAATATCTATTTAGTTATTAACATTAGACATTTGAAACTTTAAGGTCGAGTTTACAGAAAGCTTCATCAAAATTTGATTCGTTGTTAAAAGTTAACAACGCGAATAAACTATTCAAATTGGTTCAATTTCGTCACGTAATCCGTTAATCACACATTTACTTGCGAATTAAATTAATGATGCTTCTATAAACCGGTCCTAAGTTTTTAGATAAAAAATTTATTTATAATTATATTAGTAATCTTTGAGAAGCAAGAACAAAATATAAGGTGTTCCATTTTGGTTTTTTAAATTATTCAACTTTTAACAAACTTCTTAATTTTCCTATAATTCTAATTGTAATACCCAAAACAGTTATGTCCAAAAATATAATAAAATTAAGATGTTCCATTTGAAAAAATATCACTTTAGTGTTTTTTTAATATTGGAACACTCTGTATATAAACCTCGATATTTTAGAAACATGATCAGAAACGCAGCTATAAACTAAAAAAAGAGGAAAAGTCAGTATCTTTAATAATAAGCAAGTAATGGAGCTTTTTCAGATCGTTGAGAGAGCCAGTATTTCTGTTACATTAGTTTTTATTTATTAGTTATTAACATTATAACTGTATATTGCAGCATATTTTTCTAAATTTTCTAGAAAAAAACTTTGTTGGCTTTGGTTAAAATTAGTTTGTAGACTAAAAAGACCTCATTAAAGCAAATTGAAATTTATTTACAAAATGGTATTTAATATTTTTGCCGCTGAAACTGGTTAATTTGTGTTAGAGATGCAAATTGTATGTACCTAACGAAGTAATTGTACATTTTCAAAATGTAGAAAAAAGAAAATGCAAGAAAATATTTTTTTTCTGCAAACTGCACAAAAAATATGGTTGTCGAAAATTTTTGAAAGACTATCAAAGAATTTGCTTTTACATTCTAAAGCTAAATGTACTCTTAATTTCAACGTTAATATTAATTCCTAAAATCTGTTTAATTATAGGTAATTCATAATCACAAACCAAATCCAGAAAACCCCACAGCTTATCGCTTAGCAGAAAGTACGGGTTCATTTCTACCTGCTTTCACAAAAATAAAGCACAAATTGAGAGTTTCTGTAAAAGTTTCTGTTTTAAGCTAAATCTCAGTGTCACGTTTTGAGCTTAGAAAACACACCAGAAACTCTTAATTTGTGTTCCATTTCACTCCGAAAAATTAAAATGCGCTGTTGCAAACTTCTACAATGAAATGGGATATGTGCACTTTATACGCATTTTGCATATTATTTTCCGAGCTCAACTTATTATTCAATTTTTTATCGCTTGAGCTTGGCACAAACCCAAAGCGTTGAAACAGTTTTATACAATAAGTTATTGTATGAACTTTGCCAATGCAATTAAGAGCGGCCTTTCGTGTTTGACATTCTCATCTATGATTTACGTCGCGCTTGAAAACAATTACAGAGTAATTGTGAAAGAGGACTTTTTAACACGCTATTCTTTAACGTGACACTGCCAATTATTTATGAAGACGCGATTCGACACAGGATGCATGATTTGCATAGCCGTATGCTAATATAATCGCTGGGTAAACGGAATAGGAATTGTTGAATAGAGCTTTGTGGAAGCTCACCTGAACTTTGTAATTAATCGCTGGCTTGCTTATTTTTAACTAGAGATTATCAACGCAGCATTCCTGTCTCATTAGGTGAGTTCAAAGCCTCTATTAATGAAGTTTTGTATAATTATAGTTAGGTAATTAACAGGAGGCCACGTTATAATTGGACGCAACAAAAATTAATAAGCTTGATTTAACTGAAATGAAGTAAATTAGGTCACATAGAGTATAGACGCTCTTCTGGTTTTTGGATCAAAGTGATGAAACTTATTCTGTTGTAACTTTTTATAAACCTTAGCATACCACTTGTTACGAAATCAACTAAACATCTGAAAACGCTTCTTTTGTTTCGAAACAAACGCTCTGTATTTTTTGGGGTAAATTAAATATTTCATTTGTAACACCAACTGCAAACAATGGAAAAAAGGAAAAAGGCAACAAAAGTGATCTGAAAGTATTTTTAGGTTATTCATTATTTAATTTTTTTTAAACCAAAAAATTGTTTCTTTTATTAGTTTTTTTACATTATTTTAACATATAAGAATAAATGATCATTTTACAGAATTTTGAGCTTATAGAGGCTATGACAAAAAATTGTTTTAAGTTTTTTAATTTTTTAGTTAAGTTTTTGGTGCCTCAGATAATATTTTTTTAAATTTAGTTAGTGGAAACGACAGCTCTGGAAACATTAAAGAAATTAACGAATTAAAAAATTTGCAGATTTGACAGTAAATTAAATTCGACATCATAAAAAAATAATATACTGTATTAAAAATTACAACGTAAGGTGCTAAGGTGCTTGAAAAAAACTGGCTTTATTTTTGTGCTTAGCTGAATGTCTCTTATCGCAATTCGAGAGATTGTCTTTTGAATCACTCTGTATATCAATACTTTAAGTCTTAAGCGTTTAAGAGAAAAAAGTCATTTTTAATCTGTTGATCCATGTTAGAATTTAAATTTAATTAAATGAAATAAATTTAAAACACTAATTCGCAATTTAACTGGCCCTTATAGTTCAAGTGCTATTTTATGAACTCGAAAGAGGTGATAAAGAAGTTAATGCAGTAAGTTAATAAAAATAATACATCGCTGAAGTTCTTCTTTAAAGTGGTGAAAGTTTTACTTTTTGGGGTCCTTAGTTTTTATGTAATGTTTTTTGTAAAAAGCTTGTTTTTGTCAAAAAAAATCTAGTAATTTTAAAAACAAAGCAATCACAATTTAGCTTAATTTAGATTAAACATCAGTGTTAAAAGCTACATTCATAAATGCAAAACAGTATAAATTGTTCCATTTCAAAAATCATAAGTTTGTGTTGTAGCTAATTTTAGAAACTACTTGAAAATAATTTTAAGCAAGTCAGGGGGTAGTATGTATGTAGTAAATGATTATTTTTTTTTACATTTAAAGGTCAGTAACACTGTGTAACAAAAAGTGAAAATTTTTGTGTTTATTTAAAAATGTTGATGTTTATGAAAAGTATAGACCTTTCTACTGTTGGTTTACAATAAAAAAATTGATACGTGGAAAAAATACATGGTGTTCCATTTGAAAAAAATTAGTTATTCAACTTATTGCGTTTTGGCACACCCTGTACATTATCGGCATGTTTCAAGTCACAGTCGACTATTGCTAAAACTACAAAATATTCTGAGTTTTTTTGTTGTAAATTTTTCGGAAAATATTCATAGGTGAATTCGCAGTGATCTTTCAAAAATTGTTTTTTTTATAACGAAAAGTTGAATAATTCCGAAACGAAAAAAGATAGATCCATAATAGTTTATATAAAGTTACATTATTTTTTGTGCTGAATCCAATTTTGCAAAAATATATAGGGTGTTTGACAAAAATGTAACTTTGGTTCACCACCCTGTGAACAACACCCTGTGTACAATAAAAATATTTTTAGTTTGTAGACTTTAAGTCGATCTATTGGATAATGAAAACAGCCTCGCAATATTTGAAATAGTAAAAAAGCTATAAACCGATTACGCACTCTTGGGTCACCCTGTATGTCTGTACTTTGTACAGATACAATCAAACATTTTTTTCTTGTCCAATAAATTCTGTATTATTCTCTGCATTAGTTCTTCCAATGTATTTTGTGAATTGTTTTTTACCTCATCCAAATCTTGTACCCTATTACTGTTACTTGTAGCTCTTGGAATTCCTCTGATGTTGCTTGTGTTCCTGTTTTCTTTAATTTCTTTTTTTTTGAAATATTTTTTAGATATTTTTGTAAAGTGAAGTTTGAAAATTTTTGGGCAACATTTTCATTCAACACATTTGTAACTTCATTCTTTTGACATTGAATTAGGTTTTTTTTTGAATACAATTTTCCTTGGCAAAAATTTATTTTTACAATACAATAATTACCTAGCATTTTTTTTGTACTATGAGTCGAAGTGCAAGTTTTATATTTTCAACAATTTGTTCCTCTTGTTAGTCATCAAAATTCTAGTCGACAGTTTTTCTCATTCTGTTAAGCTTAACCATTTTGGCATTATTTTTCAAGTATTTGGGGAATTTGTTGAATTTAATTTATACTAAAACGTCTGGACGCCGTATAACGCTCGAAACGCCCTCATTTTGGGTAAAAAAATTTATTTTGGGTACAGAAAATCGTGCGGTTCGTCTCCTAATCTATCGTTCTCCGTAGAATTTTTTTTTTAATTCGAGACGTATTAATCAATTTCGTTTAATTTAATTTAATCGAGATGCTTACACGCTGTAATGCAGATACATTAAACTGGATAAGTGCTTAGTGCAAAACTTGTTTGTAAATTACCATATCATGCTGTTCATAGAGAGATTATTATAGGCCAAGCTTTGCAACTTTGGCAATCTAACCAACATTAGAGTTGTGTTATTATGCGGCATTTCAGGATAAATATGCGATACTACTTTTATTCCATTATCCTAATACCTGCAATGTGGAAGGTTTACCTTTCTAATTTTTCATTACCTACTCTGTGCGTTCCAAAGAGAAACCCTCAAAAGTAATCGTTAAAAAGTAGGTCAACGTTACTAACTGGTGCTAAATTTTTGTTACAGTTTTTTTACTTTAATCTGATTTGATATAAAGGGAGGCAATTGAATGTAATGTATTCATTTTTGGACCATTAATGATTTCGTCAGCCCCTGGAAGCCTCTCTAGTTCTCCAGCTGTGTTCAGTATGCGCATCTCATTACCAACCCCAAACAACAGATTTTTTATCGCTTAACGCGACATAAAAAATCGACTTAATTTATTGCGCCACTTTAGCACCTTTTCATCAATTAAACGAATCGTACATCACGAGGACGTGCCGCAAAAATGCTGAATTAAATTAGGTTCTACTTTGTTTAATCATCAGACCATTTCAGGAGGATATAATTCATGTTTTTCAAGTTGCGAGTTTTAAAAAACGTTTCAGGCATTCCGACGCTTTCTGCAGACCGAAATAATTTATCTCATGATAGTGCCACGCTTTAAATTAAAACAGTGAGTAACAAAAGTTAACGCGTTTTTTATTGACTAGCTAAATTAACTTGATATTATTTTAAAGTATGAAGTAAAAATGTGGGCGATGATTTCCATTAAAAAACAATACAACAAAAGTCTAGCATTACTAGTTACAGATGTAAGATAAAGAAAAATCATTACCCCAATTTTTATAATAGAATATTGTGACTTATAATTTATTAAAAAATGAAATTCGTGTCTATTGAATTCAAACCAATGAAAGAGATTTCAATCTAGAAATTGTCAATACAGTGATGCGTCGTGCATATTCATTTGTATTAAAACAGACAAATACTGCAAAATTCAGAATTTACGAAAAATCATTATTTCATATATTTTGTATGTGTACAGAGTGTTTCACATAATTTTACAAGACCTGTGCCTGTAAACTGCGCCCAATAATACATATTTCGATAAAAAAATTGTACAATCTTCCCTCGTTTGTATACCCCTAAAAAAAGTTTTTACTACGTATCTCGTAAAAGGTCGAGGCTAACTGAATTGTTTACTTTATTTTAATAAAATTTCGGAAATATATTTTCAATTTACGATTGAATTAGGCAAAATTAGTTATGTAATACTGTTTGTTGCGCTCACTCGTTTTGGCAAATTTTATGCTCGTTAAACACAATAAGTCTTTTCATAACTGAATACGTAAACTATTTTCGAAAAAGCAAAAAGTAATTTACAAAATAATGCCAAACAACAAAACATCAAAAGAGGGTATACAGACTTGTACAGAATATCTCGATGAGAATTTATATTGATAATAAAATTCTAAGCTAGAATCTAAATTTATACAGCCTGTTCCATCTAAACCCCACAATAGAAGCTCTAATAAAGATATTTATTTGTAAGTTAGTACTCAGCTATATTTTGTTGAGTTCTGGACAATGAAAATATTTTCAAGATGGCGGCACTTCCGGTTATACCGGAAGTTGCTACAATTTTCTTATTTTAAATGGAAAGCTATGTTTTTTACTGAGTTTTTAGTTTAGTTAAGTTATTTTAAGACCGTTTTTGTTAATTTTCCTTATACCTTATACCTTTAACCGTTTTCGAGATATTTAAGAATTTTTTAATTTTTTGGATTTGCACCTGTCACGTAAAAAATCGGTCACTCTCTTAGTTTTAGAAATTTTAAAACCATATTTGGAGAATTAAAAGAGAGAGATTATATATCTGATCTCGAGTGTGTTAAAAAAGAAGTTATTAAACCCAAAAATATTAAGGTTAAGTTTGAACAACTTCAAATACCCATAACTAATTTTTTTCAAAATGTATGTTCCAATTTTTTATTTACTAGATGTAAGAGAATTTTTTTCTGCATCGTTCTGTGTTAGCATTCCCTATACCTATTTGTGATAATTTTCAAGTTATGTTGTTTTTTTGACAATGTAGAAAATTTCTTACTAACCAGAGCTACTTAATAATACTTATATATTTATATACAGACTGATCCAGAAATACTGAGTCTGTTGGCAACACATTTGAAAGTATTTGTGCTCGTAATTTGCAACACTGTAACCGAATTCGATTTCTCTTGACAATTATTTGACTTACAACCCCACAAGAATGTTAAATTGTTGTTAACTGGAAGAGTACTCTATTGGTATCCTTAAAAATTTAAGTCCAGTGTTGCCAACAGACTCAGTATTTCTGGATCAGTCTGTAATTTCCGTATTTAAAGTAAATTTGCAAATTGTTTATTGAAAAATTACAAATAGAGATGATGTCTTATTTGTTGAGTTCTGTTACCTGTTAAAACTAAGACACGTATATGCTTTTAACATGAGTTTTATCAGTTGATTTTTTATATATTCAGTAATATTTTTAATTTTTTTAATCGGTTTATTTGAATGAAATAACAAACCTAGTTTTAGCACCAGGTCTGAAAAATAAAATTAATAAAGACGGATTTCACAATCGTCTTTATCTTGGGGATAAATGTTCAAAAATACGTTGTTGTAACAATTGTAACCATAGTAATTATACTCGAAATTACTTATCCGGAGTTTATCTGACGATTGTAAAATCCACCCCAAACCTCAAAATGTTCTTTCTAATGTCACCAAAACATGCACTAAATTTTTAGATGTTGTTTTTTTCAAATTTTAAATAAATTTGCAAATTTCTTATTGAAAAATTACAAATAGAAAAGATGTTTTATTTGTTGAGCTCTGTTACTTGCTAAAATAAAGACATGTAATTCTGATACACCCTGTATACGCGTGGTTATATTGTGGTTAAATAACTGACTTTATATCTTCCTTATATTCCGGTTATGTTACGTGATCTAACCTTCCTTATATTGCGCTTATATAACATTTTTTTGTATAACCTTTGTCAAAAATTCATTTAAAAAACTCATAGTAGACTTGAATACCAATTAAAACCATATAACCATATAATTACAATTAAAACCATCATACCATACCTTTGCTGTGTACGCTAGACATAACGATGGTTAGATAACTGATATATACGCTAAACGTAACCATGATTAGGTAAACGTTATATAATCTAGGTCTAACATAACTAGTGATTAGATTTGTGTGTTGCGGTTGTATAACGTTATATAGCTGAAAGATAACTCAGTTAAATTATGCTACTAGGGATGGTTATGCAGTAGGGAATCAACTAAGATGAATATGATTCTGAGTAAATATAACAATATTAATTTTACTTTAAATTAATAACTTATTATAGCCTATTATATTATAATATAATAATATATAATATATGATATAATATAATAATAATGAGCCGATTCTGTTTATTATTTATGTGAATGACATGTTCTATAATATGGGCCTTTCGACTTTATTGATATATGCTGATGATGCCTCCATTACTAATATTAGCACAAATATAAAAAAAATTAAAAGATTTAACGAAAGTTTCATTGAATAAAGCTGAAGATTGGTATAATTGCAACAGTTTAAAGATAAATCGAGATGAAACTCAACAACTAATAATATCTAAAAAAATTAAAAACGAAAAGACCAATAGTATAAAGCTCCTAGGAATTCACATAGATAATAGACTCAACTGGTCTCACCACGTAGATGCCCTTACCTCTAAGCTTGCCACTTATGTGTTTTTATTTAATAAATTTAAAAATCAGTATACATCAACATACTGTTAATAGCATACCATACCCTAGTCCAGTCTTAAATAGCATACGGAGTAACTTTGTTGGAAAACTGTAGACATTCCATAAAAATTTTTATAATGCAGAAAAAAATTATGCGCATCATTGCTGGCTGTCCTTACAATGCTCACTGTCGACCAGTATCAAGATGTACCAAGTTCTGCCTCTTCCATGTTTATTTATATTGTACACAGTTTGGAAATACATAAACTCAGAAATAAATTTCCTTTACAGTCGGATACACATGATTATAATACTAGATCAGCCAGTCTAATAAAACTTCCGTATTGTCGTTTGGAAACTAGTAAAAAAATACACTTGACGTGAAAATTTATAATAAACTTCCCAACAGCATAAAAAATTTTACCGCAATGAAATTTAAGTATATTATTAAAAAATGTCTGTTACACTTTTGTTTTTATTCATTAGAAGAATATATAAATACGCCTTTAGAAAATTTTTTCTTACACTGATATTTCCTATCCTGTGTTATGTATTTAAAAGTAAATTATTGTTTTATACTCTTTCTTTCCTTTTTCTAACGAGCTACACAGTATGTTTATATTAACATACTTCTGGCTACGGGCCTGATTATATATAAGAAAAAAACTGCATTTTTTTGCATTTTATTTACTAATGGTGTATCAAGATAACAACAGAAAAATGAACAAAACATTTTCAATACATATAAAAAAAACACTTGGTTCCTTGGATCCAATTTGTTGTTCCTCACCTAAGTTTTCTGGGGACATTTGAAAAAATACTGATTTGAGATGGCCCCGTGTGAGAAAATCTAAATTCATCAAATCTTTCATCAGATTCATCAACTATCCTGCACCTACTTGCTTATTATTTTGCACTGATACAATTTTTTAAATTATTTATTTTTAAATTATCACGTATTAAATAACAATAGTTTTAACACATTCAGCGATGTTTTTGAAATGCATTTACTTTCTTTATTTTCAACTGTTGAATGAGTACTACCTATTGATAAAATCAACCTAAAACATAATAAGCAAAAAAAAATGTTTGATTGACTGCTTTATAACTTTTTTAGGGTTTTTATTTTTTCGAACTAAGGATGTCCTAGAACTCCCACCCTAAAAGGAAAACATAGAAATTCTCACAAAGAAACAAATAAATAATCCCAATAAAAAAATTTTTGATATCGTCTTAAGAAAACTTGGTTACAACACAGCCGGAAGCTGCACATAAATCATTATGTAGGACGATTTAGTCATATTGTGTTTCCGAGGCGATCAAATTGAAACGAACTTTCCGCCGCCCTTTGGGCTAGATGACGTTCCATCCTGCATAAACTATCCGTTAATGAGTTTGACAACTTGAAAGTTTAGCAACACTTGCGATTGCGTGTTATGTCATACCATTGCAATGTAGTGTGCTCGACTTCACATTTCACCCGTAATTAACGAATTATTGGTTTGCATCAAAGTAATTTCCGCATTATGACGTGCTCTGTAAGTAAACGGTCTGCGGCTTAGGCCCCCTGTTTGCCGTCAATATTTCACGGCCGATCTGCAACACAATGAGAAGAGCAAGGGCGAAACGGGCGCTCCGCAAACGTCATAAATATATCGGCCCAGGGGCAAATATGAGTTACATTGTTAACATATACGGAATCTCGTTTTATGTGTTTGCTTAAAGTCTTAGCTAGTTTTTTGTAATTGCTTTGGAAATAAATTTATATGGTGCTGTATTTGTTCCTGTTTAATTTTAAGACCCTTTGAGTTTGTGTGCTGGAAAAGAGGGATTTTTTTCTTCGTAATATGAGAAATGGAGGAATATAAGTAGGTCGTTTGACGGCATGCCACGTTTAGTGTGAAGGATTCAAAGGTATGTAAGTGATCCGCCATTGAACACGGGCTTGGAGTAAATCTCGAAAAAGGACGAATTTATCGTCTTTTACAACAGTAAGGGAGGTAATCGTACCGTAACTCATGACGCTCAATACCATTTATCTACCATCGCACGAACAACGTAAATTACGAAAACGCTGATTTATACACATATTACAAAAAAGACCAAAGACAATACAAAAAGGACGTCACCTAAATTTACAGGAACTACCATAATAAAGTATCGGGTAATTAAAGAAACAAACGAATTCTGTTTAATAATTATTCGGAAATTAAATTACCGTTGGGGGCGCCACTGAGCTAGGTCGAAAACAGTAACCATAAATGGCGGGAAAATGTTTATTCGGATATTTTGAGCGTTGTACGAATTTTGGGGCTTCACAATTATTACATTGCCTATGCGGAATGATTATTGCATCTTTGATGCAAGAAACTTATGTTGACAAATGAGAGATGACGAGGAAAACACGAATAACGAATGACTGTTTGGTTCACTTTCTTTATTGGAAAATTATTACAAAGACATTGAAAAGCCTACCTTTTGGCATAATTTACGTTTAAATGTATCAGCAGTTGTTAATCTTTATTGTAGTTTTGTAGATTTACCGCAGCATTTCATGATTTTTTCAGGGGAAAATTCTAACCTAAAATTTACACACTTCACTAATTTATTGGTTTCTTGAGCCAAACTTTGTGTTCGCTGTGATCCATTACTTATAATCTTTAATTAGACAACTGTTTGATAACACTTTGTAATCAAAATTTAAATATTTTTCACTTTTTATCCACTTTTACGTACTTTTAAAGTAATTTTTTCTATTGTAAGTAATTAACACTATACACGCAAAATTGTTGAACAATTCATTAAATGTCAGTTAAATGTGGAATTACGAAAATTTCTTTACTGTTTTCGACATAGTTCAAAAGTCATCACCAGAGGGCGTCTAGTTAATTTTATTTCCGAATAACACACTTTCCTAATTTGGTGTTACGGATCGTATCAAATCAGGCTTTCAAGAAGCTGGTAATTTTTAATAATAAATTTTTAAAATGTCATTTAAAAAAGTATTAAGTTTTAGCGTTCTTACACCTCTTGTAATAGATGTTACATTATTATGTAACCCATACAAACACCAATGTGTTAAAGTCATTTGATATACAGGGTGAAATAATTGTTGTTTATTTTCTAAAATGTCTTAGATGCAACCAAAAATATTAATTACACTTATCACTTGCTACTTAATGCTCTTAGGTAAGTTTTAAATAATTGCTTTTGTTATTATGTACAGATCACTTTAATGATTTTTCAAATTTTACAAAATTCAATATTTTGTTAGTGTATTTACGCCAACTTAATCTATTTGAACCGTATTTTAAATTAAAATCGATTCAGTTGATAGGAATAAAAAAGGTGAGATCTACTAGAAAACTATTTAAAAACGTTTTTTTTGTTATAAGTCTGAAATATGTGACATGTCCTGTTAAGCATGTATTTTTCTTTGACTTTGACTTAGATTTTTTTACTGAAAATAGTATTTGTTTAGTGTAAACAAGAAGAATCTTATCACAATATGTAACACACAGATGAAAGACAATACAATAGGAAATAATTAAAAGCAATGATAGCAGATTTTTGTTTGTTCACTCTTTAATGGAAACTATGAAAAGAAAAACACTAGGATGAAAAATGCTATTAATATGTAACCAGTTAAATTTTTTAGATGGTTTTTTTAGTGTTTTAGAACGAATCATAACAGTGGTTTTAAATTATTATTACAATCATTAAATTTACAGTTATAGGTTAAATTAAAAAAACTTTACGTGATACATAATTTTCGTTATTATATTTCTTATAATTACGCATAATAATAGTGGGTACAATTTTGTTTGCAGACTAGTGTAATTAATTGAATCAAAGTGGATTTTAATCTTTTAAGTAATAAAAATTAAAAAAAAGGTATTTTTAAAATAAAGCTTTTATTTGAAAGATGTACTAAAAAATGAAAAAATATGTTTTTCTATCAGAGAAGAATAATTTTGCTTACATATTAAGATTTTAAAATTTTATTAGAAACAGTGCTCAGTGTAAGAAAATAATTCAGTAATGCCGTATTGTTATGACTTATGACCGTTCCCAAAGCTTTTATAAATTTTAAACTCCTAATTTGTAAGCAAAAATATTTCCCTCTAAAAGAAAAAACCCTTTTTTTTAATGCATTAAAAAGATTTGTTCTAAAAAACATAATTTTTTTATTTATTGCTTTTTAGTCTTTACTTATTATAAACGTCTTTTACTCTGAAATTTAGTTTTGCCGTATTATTGTAACACCATTATTGTGCTGATTTGTGCAAACTTGTTTAGTAGTATGTGATAGAAAACAACTATATATATATATATATTCGTATGACAGAAAAAAGGACAATAGTACATTGTATATAGAAGAAATCACAAAACTTTTATAGTAGATAACCAAGTTTTAGCTTGTGGCGACAGTTGATGAAATTCATTGAAGCCTCCTTGAAAACTCTATCGTCCAAGACAAATGAATTTTAAAAAAATAGCGACATTTATTTGTAACGAAATGTAATGAAAATGCTTAGGTATTAATAAATTTCCCAATGACCAACAGACAGACAGACAACAAAACAAGTTAAATAAAAACTTTTAATAATACTACCTACGTACCTAATGGAATTTTAGCAAAATTGTCAAGACATAGTGGACAAATCTCGAAACAAAGCTTTTGTAGATTAATTTTCCAACAATTTCAGATTTGGACACTTGAAATTAGTGTTACCGATTGCACCAGAAAAAGTCAGAAATTAATACACCCTTCACCCTGTATAAAATTGCTTTTAGTTACTTTTATTTTTTACGAAACATTTTTGTGCTAACCAAAAGAAATGTTCTGGTTAACTACAAGATTTTCTAAATTTAACCACAAATTACATTTTAAATAGTAAATTTTTAGGTCACACATTGTCTTGTACTAAAAACGTCAAAATTAAAATCAACCAATTTAATAAGCGTAACCTCAAAATATTGCACAATAAAAATATATCTATCTGAAGATGGCTGCTTCCGAAACGTAATGCAAGTGAAATATAGCATGTTTTTCATTTCTTATTCACATTTCTTTAATATCTCTATAAAATCATTATACTTCCACAGAACATTGGATGATACGAAGAGAAAGAAATAATGTTTTTTTTTGTATAAAATCTAGTCTCTATAGTTTTGAGCTAAACTTTTACTAGTAAAATTTGTTTAGTTTTTTAAATAATTTTCCAGTTTTTACCGAACCACACAGTTTATAAAAATATTTATGACACCAACCAAGAATAATAATGTTTTTTTTTGTATAAAATCCAGTCTCTATATTTTTGAGCTAAACTTTTACTAGTAAAATTTGTTTAGTTTTTTAAATAATTATCCAGTTTTTACCGAACCACACTGTTTATAAAAATATTTATGACACCAACCAAGAATAATGAAAAAATAGTCAACTTGAAAGTAAGTAAACTACAATGCTTTGAAAAGTTAAAAGAACGCAAACCTTGAACGCAAAAGTTGAGTAACATATAATTTTCAAATAGAACAACCAATTTTGAACCAATTCAAAATCCTGTTTAACCCCATGGGTTAAACATTTTTAAACAATTTTAGTACACTACATTATTAATAAAAATATAATACCTTCGACAAAATAGAACAAAACAGAACTGTCAAATAAAAACAGTCAGAATCAAGAATATTATAAGATACATCCTTAAAAAATAAAAAAGCATAGTGTCTCTTTAAAAAAACATTTATTATTCTATTTTATTCTATTCTATTTTTTATTAGTCTATTTTATTCTATTCTTTTTATTATTCAAGTTTATTCTATGGGTAAATTCAGGACTTTTTGCGTAGTGCTCGCTATTTTAAACATTTGTTTAGACCTTAATACGTTTACACACGTATGACTGAATTTTTAGTCATCATAGCATAAATAACAAAAGGAAAAAACTCAATCCCACACGCAAACCAGAGCGATTTTACTCAATTCTGGCACACCCTAAAAAATATTTTTTTGTTCTTTTAATATTAAAAAACTCTTAGTTTATTATTTTATTAAAAATTTAATGCTTGCGATCTTACCTTATTTCATAAGGCTGTCCAACAATCCGAAAAGCTTCAAAACTTTATTATTAGAGATATTAACATTTTTTTTAGATTATAGCTGCGTTTCTGCTGCATATTTATAAAATATTGCGTTTATATAGCGTGATTCTTAAATAGACCGACAAACTTCTAGCCATGGTGGTATCAAATGAGTACATGCTGGAAAAATAGTATAAAAATTTTTAGAACCACCATTTTCGGAATAAAAGTATTTTGTTAGTCCATTTAAGAATCACCCTGTATACATGGTATTCTTATTTTAAAAAAACACTAAACTATGTTTTTTTAAATGGAACACCCTAAATTTTATAGCATTTTTGGTCGTAGCTTTTAATACTAATAATTTTAATCAAAGCTAGTAATGGTCGATTTTGTCTAGTTTTTTTAATAAATGTTTTTTTGACGAAAAAACGTTTATCTAAAAATGTCTATCTAAAAACATAAAGTTTTAAATGGTTAAAGTTCATAATTAAAAATATATTTTACTTTAAAAGGTAATTTCAACCACAATGCGTGAGCGTTGTGTTATCAAGTTATCACAGTAAACCATACCATAACCATAGCAACTCCACAACTGACGGTTTGTTGGAGTTATTTATTTGCAATAAATATTAAAATTTTATTTATTTCACCGTAACAAATGACAAATAATGACTTTAAAATATCATTGTTAAAAGTTACATGCAGAAATGCAGGAAAAGATAAGTTATGTATTCCATTAAAGAAACAAAACATAAGTTTGTGTTGTAGCTAATTTTAGAAACAGCCTGTATACTCAAAAATAATTTTAGATGAATAATTTAAAATAATTTAAAGCAATTTGTTGCCGAGACTCGAAAGCTCAAATTTTGATTTTTAATATTAGGTATTTTATTTGAATCCATGAAATAAGCTCAAACAGAAAATGCGCACAAGAAAAAAGCCCACAGAAAATAGCCCACAAGATAAATGCTCACATAGAAAAAAGCTCACTCCGAAAAATACTCGCATGAAAAAATACCCACATCGAAATAAGCCCACATAGAAATAAACGCACTGAGAAAAAACTTTTCTTGGAAACAACCCCACATAGAAAAAAGCCCACACAGAATAAAGCCCACAAAGACAAAAGCCCATCTAGAAAAAAATCCACAATAAAAAGATGCCACCCAGAAAAAAACTCACCTGAATAAAGTCCACAAGAAAAAATTTCACGGAAAAAATAACTCACTGAAAGGAAAACATTCTCTATAATAGTGGTTAGGTTTATAAATTTATAATTTTTTGAATAACAATAAAAATATTTTAATATTTTCGTATCAGTTTTTGCTACAATCCTATTCAAGAGAAAAATAAATTAAGATATTCAAAAACGTTACTGTGAAATTTTTTTTAAGAAAAGAAAACTCACTTTTATTTGTTTCATTTTTTTTGTTTTACTTACAAATTTAAAATTTTGGAAAATTGATTACAGCTTTTTGACGTATAGGTTAAACCAGACTGGGCGATCACTCCTCATTTGTCATTCCTTTTGCAATAATCTGTTGAATTGTAATGCTCCCAAATTATAAATATCCACTAATTATACCGTGTTAGGGAATAATTTAGCAAAACTTTGAAGTTGCATAGGAAATAGGAAAACGAATTGTAAAGTAACATTTTTGTATTAGCTGTTTCAAAACTATAAAAACGCCAACGTTGCATCTTCTCTCAAAATTAGCTGTTATAAATTATTCATGCACTAAAAAAATAATAGCTAATGTAGTTTATACTTTTAATGAGAGATCTAGTCATTAATAACTATTTTATAATTTCATCAATCTTATTTCAAAAAATAATTGGGTAAAATGCGATGTTGGGGTTTTTATAGTTTTGAAACAGCTAGTACATCGAAAATGTAAAGTGTTCCCAAAAAAATAGTTTTGGTCCTAAACTTTAAGAACCGCTGTACTGGAATAATAAAAATTAGCTTATTTCGTTAAAAAAATATAGGCATTAAAAATTTGAGATAGGGGTACCTCGAGAGCGTTAAATGATAAAACGTTTACAACTTCATCACTCCACAAATTTTACAGTCGACTCATTTGAAACGTTTTTGTTTTATTTTAAAGTATCTAAGTTTTCGAGACAATTGCTGCGATATTCGAATTGCTGTATCCGGCTGTAGCAAACACAAATACTGTTATAGCAATGATCATTTTAACAAAATTTAGATCATTATTGATTCAATCTCTATACGAAAGCGGAAACAAACTATTGAATCTTCTTTACGATTCTGCAGGTCTTAAAATGTTGAAAAGGTAATCACCGCAAACTGTATTATTAAAAGTGCACAACGTAACGTTTAGGGTAAAAGTAAGATTTTCTTTTTTTTGTTACCCAATGCTCAATATTTATAGTGTATTTTTTGAGTAATTCCTAAACAATAAAAGCATCGGTACCTACGCTTTTACAACTCCCCGTACTAGTGCCTATCGTGAATTTGAATAAATGTTATAAAATGATTTTTTTAATGAGTTATGAAAGCAGAATAGGACAAAAAAGCAGTTTATTAATGAATAGGAACTAGTGGGGAAACGTAAAAGTTTATTCTTTCTCTGTGGGTTTTTTAATATGTGGTTATTTTATGTGTGAGTTTTTTCTATGTGAGTTTTTATCTGTGTGGGTTTTTTTGGTGTGGGTTTCTTTTCATGTGGGCTTTTTTCTTTGTGAGCAATTTTCTGAGTGAGCTTTTTTCCTATGTGCATTTTTCTAGTCTCCATTTTATTTTATTTATTGATCAAACTCTAAAAAACCAAAGTGGTGCCATCTCTGCCATAGAGCTAAACCACACATTGAACACAAACTTTGAGATTAATTGAGTAAAGTTAATTGGAGGCAATCAAAGTTAGGTTGAAATGTAATTACAAAATCTGTATATTATTGTTTATTATAATTCATCTAACAATAGCACATAATAATTGCATGGTCGACTTGTTTTCCACAAAGGCAGCGCCAATGAGATTGCCAACAGGATAACAGGACAATATTCATTAAACATCGGAAATGCGTTGCGAATTGTTGAAGGGCTGCCTCACGTTTGTAAATAGGAGATAAAGCACCCTCTAAACATATTAAAACAGGTCGGGGGACAATATTTTTAAGATTAAAATTCCGAACACGTTAGTTATGCAAGTTGTCGCATGTAGCGTATAGAATTGTCGCTAAAAGGGGGTGAATTTTATATTAAACTGCGCCCTCCTAACCTGTTTCACGGCAATCGTAACGAAATAGGCCATCGCACAGTTTTTAATTCAAAAATCGGAACACATCTGTTTGCAAGTTCACGCCTTCAACTCGTAAAGAAAGCATTTGCTGGTTGTTATCGATTTCAAGGGGCACATGTTAAAATTTAATCCGTTTTTCCCACTTTGGACTGTGATAAAAATGACTTGCTATTTGCATAACGGATAAGGGTTGAGAATGACGAGCATTTTTTCCTTCTTCACACTGTAAAAACTTGTTGATGATTAATTGATGAAAGAAATTTGCATGATTTATTGATTCAAGTTTGATTGGGAATTTTACCAAGTGCAAAAAAATCGGTTCTAGGAGAACTTATTCGAGATCGAACAAACATCATAATTCGATTATTAAACTGTTCCACATGGGTTGGTACCATTTTCAATTCGGCAGTCTCGAGAGGGTTTCACTTTAAACACAATTATAAAATCACAATGCATTGTTAGATTGAATGAAGCCTTCAAATGCAGCTACCGTTCATTGTGTTGGACAAAACTGTATAATAAAGAGAGAGTCAGTGGGTAGTTTTTATTTTTACGGTGTGTGTGTTATTGTAATCGATATTGCTTCGAACGGGTGGCATTAATTGTTCTCAAGTTCATCTTAACATTTGACAAAAACAATGCAGAAGTTTTTTGACTTTTCTATTTTCTACCATTAAATAAAACCCAATTAATTTTTATTTAATTATTTGTTTTGATAGAAAATTGTTTTGGTAGAAAAATATCATATTTTACCAGCATTAAGAGTGTTATACAAGGTGTCTCACCTAAGACTTTCGAGCCTGATATCTCAGATATTTGTCAACAGATTTGTATGAAATTTAAAATGCAGATATTTTAGAAGATAAAGATTAAAATCTAAATAATGCAACAACTCAAGTCGTAAAAACGTAATTTTTATTGCCTTTTTAAAATGTTAAACCATTTAATACTTATATTAAAAAATTCATCGTCAATAAAAAATGTTGTAGAAAATAACTCAACCATGAAAGACGTTTGTTTTGCATAAGAAAAGAAAAAAAACTGTTAAATGGGGATACAGATGCAAAAGTGTAGATCTCTTTGAATCAAATTTTTAGAGGTGCACAAAATGCTGCTTCATCAATTGTTTAAGTAAGTGACTGCTCAAATACTTACAAAATTTGGATCAAGTTTTTAACAACAAAATCAAATTTTTTTCTTGGATCAGCCGAGCGATTTGGTTAATTTTTTGTGTGGCTATCTATTTTTCGAGGTTTAATGATCTAATAGTAATTTGTCTTAATTTTAAATAAAACAAACCTATTTTAAAATTAAATTTTTTAACTTGAGGTAATATTTTTTTGCTCCTGATTGAAAGACCACCTCCTAAAATATGTGTGTTTTAAATTTCATAATAATCCGTTGACAAATAACTGAGTTATTAAGCTCGGAAGTCTTAGGTGAGACACGTATAATGTTATACACTCGTCTTTGACTGGTGTTTAACCTTATTCCTCATGAGTTTATGTTAAAACAACTGTATACTTTAAAGTCATTCCGAGGTAAAAAGGAGATCTGTATTGCAATTGACAAAATTATAGAGCCAAAATTATACAGAGAAAACATTGTTAAAAGTGACAGAGGTGACGATAGAAATAGCACGACATACAGGGTAATTTTTAAAAAACGACAGGCTCTATATAATTTATATTTATGGTCCGATTAGGAAAATTATAAAAAGGGAATGAATAAATACCAGAGGATAAAGAGATTGTTTAAGTGAGCTCAGATAAACAATATTCCCTATAATTAATATTAAATACTTAAGACTATTAAATTAATAAAATAAAAAATATAACAATATTATTGATTTATCAAAGTTTTGTGTTTTTAGTGTTTCAAGTTTCAATCATGTTTTCATGTAAAAATTTTTTTATAAAATTTTTGCTAGCACCAAAACCATCGAATTTTTAAATTTTTACGTAATTAAGTATTTTTCATATTGGCGACATTTTTGTACGGATTTTTTCATATAAAGCAAGACTTGAGCATTTCTTGTTCTTAGATGACACAAAAAATAACAATTTTTTGTAGCTACTTGGTAGAAATTAATTATTTCAATAAATTTCAATAAGGATTGTAAAAAAAATTGAAAAAAATTACAGGCATGTAGAAAAATATAAAATAATTATTTTTAATTTTGGAAGATAGTAAAACATTTAAAAAAAAAGTTAGAGGTGGCTGTGCATTTGTGACAACAGATAAAGAAAAACCAAATGCACCAAATAGTAGGCAAGGAAAAATAAAAATTGACCTGTTTCAAAAAATTTTACGAAAATGGGCTAAATCAAAGTTATGAATTTTATTCCAGTTAAGAATTCCACGCTGTATGTAAGCAATTCTCTACCACACACCACTAAGTTGGGTGGTTTTGAGCACCCGGTATCTACAAAGGAATATTTATTCCTATTTATATTTAAAAAAGATTTACCACCAAAGTCGATACACTTTCAATTTTTTGCACAAATTTTGAAAACATTTTTTTTTTAGTTTTTTTGAGGTACGTTATGTAACATATTTTGGTTTTTTAGTTTTCAAAAACTTATACAATAACTGTCTTCTGCTTTCTGTTTATCAAAACAAAAAAAAAATAGCCTCAAACGGCCATAAAATCTACATTTTTATGACTAAATGCTACATGTAGAAGTTATACATTTTCTCTAGGGTCTACAGGGTTAGTGTTAAAAGTAATGCTCGCTATATCTCTAAAATTAATAATTACACTGCATACTACGTTTGCTATTAAGGACTTGTTTTTGTTTTTTTCTTTTTTTGTAAATTTTTCACCCTTCCTTATGACGTAATTAAAACTAATTGATTAAAGCCCGGTTTACAGAAAACAAAATTAAGATTTAATTCAGAATTAAACTAATATGAATTAAGTTGCTATTCAAAATGCATTGACAAATGTCAGGTTAATCTCGAATTAAAATTTGATTAAAATTCTAAGAATATTAATATTAATTAGATTAAAAAAATATTTTTTCATTTTCTAATACAACAATATTTAAATAATATTTCAAGAAATAAATTCTTATTAAAATTTTGCTAAAACCAAAGTAATGTATATGCGTTTATGTGAATTTTTACTTTACTTAATTAATTTTTAGAGCTAGCAACACTTTTTTTATAACTTTTTTTTATAAGCATACAACATTTAAGCATCACTTGTTTTCACATATCACACGAAATAACAATTTTCTTTATTAATTAATTTTAATTTTTATAAGGTATTACAGAAAAATGTTGAAACAATTTACAGGCATAGAGAACTATACAAATTATTTAATGGCAAACGTTGCAATTTGTACGTTTAATAGTTTTTTAGATATAGTAAAAATATAGTTTTAGTAGACTCACCCTGTACTGTAAAAATTTAATTTTTGTTCACACCAAAAATTTCGATATTTGGTTAATTTGTAAGTATAAAGCGATCAGAATGTCCTGCTATCAAGTAAGCGTATCACTTGAGAACGTGTGTCCGGTGTCGTGTATTAGCTCAGCCTGCTGTCAAAATTTAAATTGAAATGCCGTGAATCCGTGGCACAAATAAGATCTGAACTCTACACGACCCGTAAATGGTGTCTAAGGGTCAAAACTAGATTCCAACAATAATTTAATTTCCTTAATTTTTCCTTTTTTCCTTTCACATTAGGCTTGAGTTCCGTAGACATACGTTCTTTAATTTCTAAGCTTACTTGATAGAAAGACTTTTTGATAGCTTTGTATTAAATTTAAGACAAAAAATGACTTAAAACATAATAAAGAATTTTATCTTTTCTGATGGGTTTTTAGTATCAACTTAATTTCTTACACTAAAATACTAGAAATAGTTTAGTCTTTAGCGCATCTAATTTTTTGTTTCATATGAGCATACTTAAGAGTATCTATAATTACATTTTAATTGACAAGGAGTTTATATGCAAAAAAATTACCACAATGCCCGCTATAATCTCCAAAAGTTTATTAACACTTTTTTTAAACACCCTGTTTGTTATTTGAATTCAAAGAAATACTTGACTTAGTTCAACTGAATTATTTTCTCGCTTCGCCACATAAAGTATCACTAATTCAAACAAGTTTTCAATAATTGTTCTGGTCGTGGTTTGCTGTGGTTTTCTTTTTCTAGCATGAACGTAGGTTGCGTGATTAGTTCATATGGTTTCCTGTCAACTGTTTAAACGTTGTCTTATTTTTGCACTTAGGAGTTTTTGATAAAAATCACATTGAAAATCATGATAATTGTATGCAGACGTTCAAGAATTTACTCTGCAAGCTCAATTGAACGTGTAAATTTTTGGCCTGACACTGACAGCACTGACAGCTGTCATCTGTCATTGTTTTGTAATGTTAACCGAGACATACGTTTTTTAGGACAATTGCAACACATAGGCGATCTGACTAGAACAATTATTGAACACTTGTTATAAACTACTGTTATTATTAGCTGTCAGATACTTGTTTAAATTGTCCAGCTTTTACAAATAAGAAAATGTAAGGCTGAATTAATTTTTTTAAATGTACGATTGATTGAAAATGAGGTAATGAGTGTAATATTTGAATTTAGTAAACACGTGCGTAAAACAATTATTTGTTTTTAAACAAACAATATTTCGCCGATTTGCTTAACAAGCGCATTACCTCCCCTGAGAGATAATTTATGTAATTAATGATGCAATATAGTGGTGTAATATTGGCAATATTGGGGTAGATTAATCAATTAAAAGAGGGTGGCGGCAATAAAAGGGAAGCATATGTAAAGGCCGGAGGGTTTGTGACCGACCTAGGGAAAAATTAGCATTGTGCTGCTGATTTCGTCTCCTCGTCAATTATAAAACATAAAAAATCGAAATTCATCATCAATATTCATTACATCAGAGACGTTAACTTCAAATGCAAAGATTTTTTGCGCTAATTGGCAATAGTGCGATAAGCTAGAATTAGCATTGTAACGTTTCTGGAACATGGCTTATCTCTTGTTCACGCCCTTAATCGGTGGCCTTGTGATCATCGAATTAAAAATAATTAAGGGCTCTCTCAAGTAGGAGTGTTGTTCGGATTTGCGAGTGATTGCCTCGCCGTCAAACGTAATATAGAATCAGGTTGACTGAAATGACCCAGCTTCAATTACTTCGAGTTATCTCAATCCTTTGCTACCGTGCCGCTTGAATATTTGCCTTGATGGTTATCTCTATGCCGTTTGATTCGATTCGGAATATATACAGGAACGCATTCAGAACTCAGTATTGATTCAAGTTAGTTGATGCAGAAATTCGCTTTTGCTTGCCCTTTACACCAAATCAATCGGATGCATTCAAACATCTTCTTTTGTTGGCGGGAAAATACGTTAATTTCGTGGAGGAATATTTAAGCGCGAGCGCTACATGATAACAATACGTGACACATTTTATAACGATATGTCCTATAAAAATAAGAGCAAGTTGAAGAATTACGTCTCCGTTTGACGATGCGCGAGAGATTGATGAGATGAGCTTTATAGCACGAGTTTTGTATTCTTTCTCCTTTAGAAATTAATTTCAAAATGTTCGCTTCTCTTATTATTTGCAACTAGTGGAACGACAAAAACAATAATTGGTTCCCAACTTTAATTTTTTTTCATCATAATCAACATTTATCATTTTTTATTCTCCGCTAAAACTACAGAGTATTCAGAAATGTTTGTTCATCAAGTCAATTATAATACCCACCATTTAAAAATCATCCTTATTTTCTCTAATCCTTTCTAATTTTGACGTGATTAACACTTATTGCGTAACTCAAACCTAATTAATTTGTTTGTCCTTTTTTTTTAAATAAAATTTTTAGATTAAATTTTAAATTCGCAACGAAATTAGGAAAAATTTTGTATGTAACTCGTTAGCGCAATATTGTTATAACTCGCGAAACTAACTCGTTTCGGCTAAGATTATACTCGATAAACAAAATCGGTCTCTTTGTTTGTGTAAATAACTATTATACAGGCTGGTCTAGTTCACGTCTTCTGTAGCTCAATTATTATTTAAATTGGAGATTTGATATTTTGTACGACTCATTTTAGAAACTTTTTTTTATTATACAGAGTCTCCTAAAAAAATTATGACATCATAATGATATTTTTTCTAGTAACAAGCTATAATTTTTTGTGCTCATTAAGACATCTTCTGAGCTTCTTACCTATCCCTAAAGTTTTTTAAGCGGTTCGAGAATTACCGTAAAAAAATAAGAAAAAATGCATTGATTTTATTTTTCACTAATTTTGAAAATTAAGAGCCGGTTTACAGAACATTTGTCAATGTCAATGCATTTTAAATGACAACTTAATTCGAATTAGTTTAATTTGGAATTAAATCTTAATTTCGCTTTCTGTAAACCGGCTCTAAGGGTCGGTTTACAGAAAGCGAAATTAAGATTTAATTTGAAATTAAACTAATTCGAATTCAGTTGCCATTTAATATGAATTGACAAATGTCAAGATAATCGCGATTAAAATTTAATTGCAATTAAAATGTTCTGTAAACCGGCTCTAAAGGTATAAAACTGATTTTTTTAACAGTGATCATTAAAATGTTTAATTAGGTTTTTTATTTTTTTATTAACTTTTTTGAGTTTTCTTTTTTTTTTTCTTTCTATTCTATTTTATTTTCTTTTTTACTTAATTTTTATTCTTTCTATGTATTTCACAATTATTCATTTTAATTATTTTTAGCTCCTTTTAACTTCAGGTTATTTTATTCTACTTCTTTATATTTCATATTTATTCTATATTTTCGTTAACTTTGCTTTAATTTTCCTTTTTCAATTAAACATAGTAAAATAAATCAATGATTTCGAGTTTGTATTTTATTCTAGTTTAAAAGAAATCAAAAGATATAATTTTAACAAATCAATATTAATAGTTTGAGAAAATTTTATATAAAAAAAGGTTGCCTTAAAAATGCATTATTTTTTATGAATTTAGAAAAATTTTGAGTTTTGCATTTGACTGAAAATTTCACAAAATTCGGAATGTTTTGCAAAAACAAAATAGAAAATGACTTTTTTTATATCGAAAATGTATTATTTTTCCCAAATGTAAGTGAATTTTGGTAAATTCTAGAAAAAATGTGTCAAGCAAACATAGAAAATTTCAATTAAATAAGTAAACATTAAATGTTCGTGGTAAACTTTGTATAAAATTCCTTATCTTTATGGATGTCAGAGTATATTTTGCCAAAGTAAGACAGAGCATCTTATAATTTGTTTGAAAATGGGGTTATTATTTCGGTTTAAATCGTTTAAGTCGTTAGTCATAGAAAATCATAGAGTATTAAATTTCTCCTAATTTAGAAAAAAACTTAACAATTATTTTTATGACACATGATTAAAACTTAAGGATTGTATGGAAAACGTATTATTTTCTCAAAATCAAGATAATGAGGCAATCAAACAAAAAATTTCAAAATTAAATATGAAAGGCATTAATTTGGCCTGTATTGATAAATTTATATTATTTTTTATAAGAACTTATTAAATTTAAAAATTGTTGACCAAAACAATTTATTTGTAAAAATGTAATAAAAGTTCTCACTGATAAAATACTTACCAAGTTTGGGCAAAAATGTAGTATTTTGACTTATATCAAAACAATAAACTCTTATTTTTCTATGCAGCAAATAAATTAAATCATAAAGAATACAATGTATTTTTCAATGACAGTCATCTAGTCGTCTGTGAATTTCCTATGTAAAATCAGAAATGCCGCTTTACAGAATTAATGACAGGCATTTAGATAGCGAATATTACCATTCTCCATTTATTAAGCTTTCTTGCACAGTTGCATTTAGTTGCATTTTAACAAAATTTTAAAAATTAATTAATTGTCAATTTGTGAATTTCACAACTGACAGTTTTGACATTTATTGACAGAGCATTCAATTGAGCAGAGCGGCACAAATTTTTTTACATGTAAACCAATGTCAAAGTTAACTATATGAGAATCACTTAAAAACACCTTGTATAAATTACATTTCAACAAGATAGACAATAAAAACGAATTTTACCAAAATCCAATCTCACCTATTTATTATAGGCGTATTAGCTGTTTCAAAACTAACGTCGCATTTTAGCAAATTATTTTTTTAAATAAGATTGATAAAATTGTAAAATAGTTATTAATGCTTAGATGTCTCATTAAAAGAAGAAACTACATTAGCTATTATTTTTTTGAAGTGCATGAATAATTTATGACAGCTAATTTTGAGAGAAAATGTGACGTTGACATTTTCATAGTTTTGAATCAGCTAATAATTTGTTTTAACTTTTTACATTTTTTTCGGTAGGTATTTCATAATATTCAAGAGTTTACTTAATTACTTAATTAGTTTTCAAGGGAGAGATTAAGAAAATCGTTTTTGTCTGGAGCTTAATATATTTTGATTTAATGTATACAATTAATTCCAACTTGAAATTATTTTTTCAAATCAAGTCAAAAATTGCAAATTGCGAGATACATTATTCAGGCAATTTCAGCGAGTTAGCTTATCGTTATTTAAAACAAGCCAAGAAAGAGAAAAAACTAAACACTAAAGAACTAAAAAAATATTTTTTATTTGCTTAATTTTTGAACCAGAAAGTAGCATTCTTTAGAAATTTTTTATGAAAAAAAAACAAAAAATCGTCATATGATTTTTTAACTTAATGTATTTTAACCAATTTCAAGCAATATTAAAGGTGTAATATTAATTGATATTTTTATTATCTCTTATTTTTGGAAATGAGAAAGTGACCCTCATGAGTTATTTAACGAAAATTACCTTTTTCCTACTCTTCTCTTACGCATGACATGTTTTATAACAATTTAAATTTTAGAAAATGTGAACCAAACTCGTAAACAAATTAAATCTAGTTAATTCTTTGTGCTCCACGCAAAATTATTTAGTATGAGTATTTGAACAGAACTTTAATTAAAAATGTTACGAAATTTGTTTTCTGTTTAAAATAAAATACATTTTCCGACATGAAAGAGCTCGTAACCTGTCTGCTGAACCGATTAAACGCAATTAAAATTTCGTCACATCTATTTAACGCAATAACTAAATCTCAGAGTCTGGAATTGAATTAATATCGCCGGTCTTGAAATTTTTCGTTTCATCTTCCTTCTGCGGAATACAATTTTATTCAAATCTAATTTGACTTTGTTTGAAAATCCGTAAACGTTTACATAACGCCAACGACCAATTTAAATTTGGAATTGCTGAATTTTTCACTCAATATATTTGTGTATTCTGACCACTTATTCTGGAGAATTTCTCCGAATAATTCCTTTCGAATTACCATAAATTTGTTGCCGTCTCTGCTTTAATAAATAAAGAGGGTGCTTTTCGAGCTGAACTGAAAAATCTTTGCCCCATTCGTTTCACTGTTATTAATTGTACGTAATCTGCTGTTGATAGTTTAGCTCTCTCTGGCCATTTAGGGAGTCGACGGGACGTTGCACTTGAACGTGTGGGAAACATCAAACATACGCAGCAGGAGCAGGAGTGGAGCATATGTCTGGCACGCGACCTTTAACAAGGGCTGCGGGGGTTATTGTCGGACGCAGGGCCGCAGAGAGCATCCTTAACGCGTGTCCAGATACTCCTCTAATTGGGGAAATATTGGATTCCAACCAACATCTCATTTACAACGCGCAGGATGATTCAATTAGCTGCAGAAAAAAGGAACGGGATCGAATGAAAAAAGTTGGACAGATTCAATGCTACATCCAAATTTGTATAGGAATAGGATTAGGAAAAAGATAGAATATACAGAGTGGTTCAGCCCAGATCTCGTCTTTTGTAGCTTAGTTATTAGTATAGTTGGACTTTTAATATCTTGTAGACGTTATTTATACTCTATAACTAATTTAGGAAAATACTGTTGATTATACAGAATGTCCCAAAAAAAGTTTGACGTAATAGTTTTTTGAGCTCATTAGGATGTCTTTCTAGGTTCTTACATATGTTTCAAATCGGGTTAGGAACCATTGTTAAAAAATGTTTCACTTTAAAAATCAATGAAAAATAGAAACAGTGTTTTTTGATGACATTATTAGTACGTGCGTCTTGAACAAGATCTAACAGACTTACTAATTACGTTTAATTGATCTGAATTTCTACAGGTTGTTTAAAATTTATTTCTAAACTTGTTGATTAATAATAATAATAATAATAATAATAATAATAATAATAATAATAATAATAATAATAATAATAACAATAATAATAATAATAATAATAATAATAATAATAATAATAATAATAATAATAATAATAATAATAATAATAATAATAATAATAATAATAATAATAATAATAATAATAATAATAATAATAATAATAATAATAATAATAATACTCGTAATAATAATAATAAGTTTATTTGTGTTAGAAGCTCAAAAGCTTTACACACGTCAATATAATATTATTCGGAAATAAAATTTACTAGACGCCCTCTGGTGATGACTTTTGAACTATGTCGAAAACAGTAAGGAAATTTTCGTAATTCCACATTTAACTGACATTTAATGAATTGTTCAACAATTTTGCGTGTATAGTGTTAATTGCTTACATTAGAGAGAATCACTTTAAAAGTATGTGGTGGTAAATACTAGCTTTGACTTTGGTTCTGCGATTTTTCGTGGTATAAAATGTTTATTGTTGGAATTTGAAAGTGGATTAAAAGTGAAAAAGATTTGAATTTTCATTACAAAGTGTTATCAAACAGTTGTCTAATTAAAGACTATAAGTAATGGATCACAGCGAACATAAAGTTGGGCTCAAGAAACCAATAAATTAGTGAAGTTTGTGAATTTTAGGTTAGAATTTTTCCACTGATAAGATTATGAAATACTTCGATAAATCAACAAAACTACAATTAAGATTAACAACTGCTAATACACTTAAACGTAAATTATGCCAAAAGGTAAGCTTTTCAATGTCTTTGTAATAATTTTTCAATAAAGATAGTGAACCAAACAGTCATTCGTTATTCGTGTTTTTCTCGTCATCTCTAATTTGTCAACATTCGTTTCTTCCACCAAAGATACAATAGTTATTCTGCATAGGCAATGTAATAATTGTGAAGCCTCAAAATTCGTTCAACGCTCAAAATATCTGAATAAACATTTTCCCGCCATTTATGGTTACTGTTTTCGACATAGCTCAGTGGCACCCCCAACGGTAACTTTACTTCCGAATAATAGAAATAGAAATAGTTTTATTGGTATCTAAAAACAGTGTGTCATAATACAAGTCACACTTACAAGTCACTAAAATTACAGCGAAAATATTCATCAAAATCATAGACACAATTAAACACAAAGATTAAACAATCTTTTAGCTTTCTTTTAAAAACATACAGGGTGACCCAGGGGTGCGTAATCGATTTTTTATTATTTAAAATATTGCGATTCTGTTTCTATTATCTTATAGATCGACTTAAAGTTCATAAACTAAAAATATTTTCATTGTACACAGGGTGTTGTATACAGGGTGGTGAACCAAAGTTATATTTTTTTAAATGGAACAGCCTATATATTTTTGCATGATGAGATTCTACGCGAAAAAATAATGTAACTTCATATAAACTATTATGAGTCTATCTCTTTTCATTTCGGAATTATTCAACTTTTCGTTATAGAAAAGACCAATTTTTGAAAAATCGCTGCAAAGTCGCCTATAAATATTTTTCGACAAATTTACAACAGAAAAATTCAGAATACCTTGTAGTTTTAGGAAATAGTCAACTTTTACTTGTAACACGGAAATAATGTACAGGGTGTGCTAAAACGCAAAAAGTGGAATAACTTATTTTTTTAAATGCAACACCATGTGTTTCTTTACACGTATCGACAGCATTTTTCATAAGCTTTCTATTGATATTTCTTAAAGTTTTCAAAAAAATAGAAAATTTATTTTTTATTTATTTTATTAATAATTCTTGATGAGTGAAATTCATTTATGAAATAGGTAATAATTAGATTACTTGTGTAATTAGTCACATTAGTACATGTCAAAAAATTAATTACTATTTGACTATCAGATTCTAGGTTAACAAATTGTCTTGTATTAAAATATATTTTTTTGAAAAATCTCGAAAAACATTTTAAATTTGCTATGCAAGCCCTATACTGTTAGAAAGCTTATCAAAAATGATATCGACACATTTAATAAAATACAGGGTGTATCATTTGAAAAAAATGAGTTATTCAACTTTTTGTGTTTTGATACACCCCGTATATTATCTGCGTGCTTTAACTAAGTTGTCGATTTACTAAAACTACAAGGTATTCTGAATTTTTCTGTTGCAAATTTATCGCAAAATATTCATAAGCGACTTTGCAGTGATTTTTCAAAAATTGTCTTTTTTATAACGAAAAGTTGAATAATTCTAAAACGAAAATAATGATAATGATAATGATAATGTTTTATTGATGTTATAAATACAAAGTATCTTACATACGTCACCAAGAAAAGAAAAGAAAACAAGAAAGTACACTTTAACCGTTTACAAAAGCAGATAATAATAATTATATAAGAAAACTTAGTTAAGATGACATTTTACAAAAATAATTACTGAATTCATCAACAGAGTAAAATGCCTCTTGTAGCAGGAAAGATTTAACACAGTTTTTAAAAGCCTTGAACTCGAGGTTTTTATAGGTGTCAGGTAACATGTTAAATAATTTAATACAGTAATAACTTGTGCTGTTTCTAGTACGTGATAATCGCAGAAAATTTGGTCTGAGTAAATGCCGGAATCTGGTGGAGTATGTATGATCAAACGAATCATATTTGTTTAAGTTTTGATGAGTATATAGAAGACATTGCAAAATATAAGTGCAGGGAACCGTTAAAATTTTGAAGTTTCTGAAATATTGACGACAGTCACTCTGATAGTGACAGCCAGCAATAATTCTGATACATTTTCTTTGTATTTTGAATAATTTAGCTGTATGTGGCGAATGACCCCAAGCAAGGATGGCATATGAAAGAACACTGTGAAATATGGCATGATAAACTGATAATAAAGTTTTAGTCGATAAGGTAGATACAGTCCGGGACATTTCTATTTGGACATAAAAAATTTGAATTTTCTGACATTTATACGTGTATTCAGCGTCTATGTGAACAAAAAATGTTCTCTCTCTCATTCATTCTATGGTCCTTGCGCTTTAATAACAGGGACATTTTTTAAATTGGTAGCATTAGAAAATGACAGTAAACAGCTGACTGATGTAAACAATAACACAATAACAAAGGAAATGTTATAATTTTAATCTATATAACCAGTGGCTGCTTTAAAAGTGTGTACTAACGGGATAATAACATATTTACGCAAATATTTTTGAAGGTAGAAACATTACTTGTCATATAACAACTACTTAGATTATATGATGAGACGGGAATGGCACAACACAGAATTGCAGTCAGTGATTGTGCTGAAGAAAGCTGCTGTGACGTACTGACAGAACTGACTATCGCTGGTTGTACGATTTGTGCAATTTGTGATATATTTTGTGTGAAAAACTGAAAAACAAAGTGCATAACTGCATAACCTCACTTATCGCAGTTTTGCACATTTTGATGATGGGAATTGCGGTTCAAGTAATTATGAGTTATAGATGGAGCCCACTGTTTACTTCAAAGTAAGTTCACGACATTTACAGATACGTTCTTTATGTTTTTGTCTTTTCTGGTGTAGAGGGTTAGCTGAAGCCTTTTGGGTCCACTTTTTTCGTTGTTATTTCCTGGTAGCCACTCTTGTTTCAACCAGAATGGCTGTAAAGTTAAAAATAATCCCATAAAATTGTTAATATAACTCCTTTGCACTGGCATGGGGTATTTGAAAACTTACGTTTAACAAATACGTCACAAAGTCTCAGCCATCGTCGAAAAACATATTAAGGACTTTATAACAAGAAGCGCTTTCTGATTTTTCTGTGGACGTGTGGAAGAATAGTGTGAAATATTGAGAAAAAACAAGTTTTACTCTTGTTTACATTTTTGTACGTCTCTATCTGAGAGTAGTCGTCTTGTATAAAAAATATAGCCTACTAATAAAGGAAATTAAAGTGTTTTTATTTCTGGGTTGCCCCCAATTCCACTTTGCCCTTGCCTGATAATCAAGACACTGATAATGAAATTGGTGTAAGTGCATCGAATACAAACGTGTTGAATAGATGAATAAAAGAGAGACAACTGCTTTTTTCAAAAAGGCCATTTCAAATTTATTCAAAAAGCACACCCCCATTGAAAAGGGTCCATTCACGATGAAGTTTGGCTTCCTGCATGACATAGGTCTCGGACACCAATCTCACTGTAAATGGTCTAAATTGGTCTTGCATCTCTAAGACATGGACTCACTGAGAGCGACTTCTGCAGTAGGCTTGAGACCTGCCTGCCTGTCTCGCAACAATCTCTGCATTATGATTCCAAATCCTTCTATAAAACGCTGTCAATTACAAGTCATGATATGAGGCATGAGGCCGTCTCACTGTATGTCTTGTGGTGTACATTGAAACTGTTCCTTAAAGAACCCATTCACAATGAGATCTGCTTCGCTACATGCGGCGCGACAGGGCTCAAAGACTAATCCCAAAAGACACAAAAAACTGACACAGTTTATCATTTTAAACCATTGACAGCGTTTTCGAATGTTGGCGCAAAGACTTGTCGCGAGGCAGGTTTCAGCCTTCCGCCAACGTCAGTCTCAGTGAAACCCTCTCAAAGTGATCTCAGCGAAAACCATTCACAATGAGATTGGTCTATGAGGCCTATGTCGTGCCGCATGCAGCGAGATATGTCTCATTGTTAATGAAAATAGGGCCTTTTTTGTTGTTTAAAATCGTTTTTTAAAACTTTTGTGGCAAATTTTACTGATGTGACAGAGAGGGGGCATGCAATTGGAACATGACGATGACTACCCTAAAAGGCACTTCGAGGCTTTTATGGCCTTTTTAATGCAAATTTCAACTTTAAACCTGACAGTAATACCAAGATCAAACATAACCTCAACAGTAATCCAGCAACGGTACTTCAAAGCATTTGAAAGTTTCTCCATTTGTTTTTAAGTGTTCTAGTTGGTACATTTTGCTGTACTTTACTACAATAAAGAAATATTTAAATTTTTATTATTGTTTACATTTGTCATCTGTCAAACACATCAAACAACCAAGTTCCCTAAATTTGAGCTCTTATCTAGTTTTTGTGCTCTATATAGGCTCGCGTCAAGGTATGCGCTGTGACGTATCTCATATACAAATGTCCCGGACTATTCGCGATTCAAATGACGCTTTCCCGCCAAGTAATGGACGCCTAATGCGGATAGTAATATAACCTCACTTTTTTTGTTTACGTTGCATTTCGAAGCACCGGCTTGATTTCATCGTTTTTTGTTTGGAAGTGTAGTATAACTTGTGTAGTGGTTTGGTGGAGTCTTATCTGTGGTGGAGTGTTGTTAAAATGATGGAAAACGACTTACGATTAAGTGTATCAGAAGTTTGCAATTATTTGCAATCCACACCAGCTTCTCGCAATTTTGTTGAAGGGGAAGCAGTTTTGAACGCTGGACATATTATTTTATGTGGGAAAACAGATGCCGAAGGTAATAAAAATAATTAGAAACGGTAATGTTAGTGGTTTTACATGCTTTTTAGATGATTGGATAAACATTTTTGCATTAAGTTTACAAACTTCTGCGTTGAAGAACAATCCTCATGAAATTAAGGGACAAATTGAAATGTTGCCCAATAATATTTGCAAAATTAAGCAAATGACCTGCACATGTAAAGCAGGTTTAGGAGGACAGTGCAAACATATATCGGCCGTTCTTCTTCATTGCACCAGGTTGAACCGTTTCTTTTTTATTTATGGCATTTTATCAAGCCCGTCAATTTTCAATGATATAAACAATTGTGTTATTTTTAGGGTTTTGGTTTTGCTGTGTGTTGTTTTGTTTCAGGATATCATTCACCAAGTTAGAAAAAGTTTGTAGTTCAAGTTCTTTAGTGAACATAACTTGTACAGATGTTTTAATTGGACCAGTGAGGGAATGTTGCCAAAATATTTATGACTCGCTACATAATTTTGACTACAAAACACTTTGTCACCAAACCTTTTTATCTAAAGAATTGTGGTTCAAAGAAAGACAGTTCAGAATCACCGGTTCAAGGTGTTATGGGATCTACACCTATAACAAGACTGACTGGGAAAATAAGAGCATAAAATATTTTTGGCCCAAAAAATTTTCCAATGAAGCTACACGACATGGCATCGAGTGTGAGGTCTTGGCCCGTCAGATCTACGAAAAAGTTGAAAAGGTGACCGTAATTCAATGTGGACTAATAGTTCCGCCTCAAAGCCCTTTTTTGGCGTACTCTCCTGATGGAGTAGTGATGAAAAATATGAAACCATGGAAACTTTTAGAAATAAAGTGCCCTGTTGCAGGTGAAAATATTCTTGTTCTTGCTTTTTATCGAATTTTAATCTCAAACAATATAATTTTAGGGAAAGAGTCTAGTACGGAAGATCTAGTAAAAACCTGTGCCTATTTGGAAAGAAGAAATGATGAAATAACTCTTAAGAGACGGCATTCATATTACGGTCAAGTCCAGTTAGGAATGGCAATTTTGAATGTAACAGAATGCGATTTCATTGTATTTTCTAAGAAAGAAAACCATTATATTAATATTTCAGTTCCTTTTGATTCAGAATTTGTAAAGATTATGTTAAGAACTTTAAAGTGTAAGTATTTTAATAATATGATCCATTACATTTGTTGCAGTAATAAATAATAAGCCAGAATTGTTTGTTTTCTTTATTTAAAAATAATTACATAAATTTGTCTTCAGCCAAAATAGGCGCTGACAAGTTAACCAAACCACAAATGGTTACAATAATTGAATCAATATAAGGAAGCATGTGGCTGTGAATTTGATTATTTAATATAGCAAATAGTTTTATTCTTTGATTAACCCGTTCAACATGTACTCTAGCGCAAGCAATTCTCCTTGTTAAATTCGCTTCTGGTTGATTAAATTGAGATTTCTTTCTTAAAAAGGGTGGTCGAAAAACTTGAATAAAATTTGTTTTTGCGATATCGTCTATAAGAAACCCTTTATCTACCATTATTGCATCTTCGGCAGGGGTTAACAATTTAATTAATTCACTCTGTTCAAAAATTGTCTTATCAGATGCTCTTCCCCCATATGCTTTACTTACAAAAGTGATTAGGCCCCCAGGACTTACTCCAGTCATAAATTTTATAGTCTGCTTAGATTTGTAATGTGAGTAAGTTTTTATCCGACAACATAAACATTTTCTAATATTAACTCCTACCTCAGTACAGTCTACAACAACACGAACATTTTCAAAACCTTTAAAACATTTAGGCATATTTTTTTGAATTTCTTCTTTTGGTGGAAACACAATTACAGAACTCATAACCGCACACAACTCGGAGATAGTTTCTTTAAATGTAGTTTTACAGTTTGATGGAGAAGTACGAAAAAATATGGCTAACATAGCAAATGCCATATTACACTTTAACTTCATCAAAGTCAAAATCACTCTTTCTCTACCGCTAAATCTGCCGAGTCTCTTTTTTTTGTGGGTTTTATCCACACACTCTACAATGGAATCCAATAATCTTGAGCTGTTAACTCCCGTTAAAGTATTAACTTTACTATCGGTATCAATTAAATTAATGAATGGTTCAGAGAAAGTTAGCAAATCAACCTGCACACCCACATCTTTTGTAGATTTTTGAACCATTTTAGGAGTGACATTTTCTGCAACTTCAGCATCTTGAACTCCGGTAATTAAGTTCTCACCCAAAATGTTTTCACTAATTTGACACAATTCTTCATTTGAATCTTCTAACAACCGAGTCGAAAAATTTTGTCTTGGTTTTCTTGTTGCAACTTGCTGTTCATGGCTTCCACTTGGCAAATGTAGAGATGGAATGGCGGTGTTTTTTAAAACTGTGCGTTTCCTTTTTACATCTAGGGTACATAAATATTTTTGTTGATAAATTCTACCAAACGTTAAAATGAAAGTCTTACACACCACAGGGAAGTGGAGGAAAAAAATCGGTTTCTTTAAAGTGCAAAGAGCATACTTTCATGTATTGTGAAATTTTTTTATTCGACCTTACACATTTTTCCCAAGCTTTTCGTCTGTCAACAAACTCTACAGTACCATATTTGTTTGTAACTGCTACTTTCCTTTCGTTAGGCTTCGGGAAACTGTGGAAACTTAAGTCTATTTCACGTCCTGCTCTCGAAAAACAATTAAAAACACAACAGTTTCTGTTATTGGACTTTAAAGGTGGCATTTTGAAGCTAATTTTTGAAATAGACAAAAAATAATAGCAATTAAAGCAACTTTGTCTTCTTAATTACAAGGCACACCGTATAAACACAGTTGTAGCTGTTGTCAGCTATCCGCATTAGACTAGTTTCAGAAACGGCCGCTAGAGGCGCTCTTCAGTTATCTGGATTCGCGAATACCAACTGCCTAAACAAGAACAATTTTTTAGAAAGTTTAGTAACTAAGTAGTCGCAATGAGTTTCCCAAGTCAATCCACAATCCAGAAAAACACCTAACAGCTTAATATAAGAAGGGGTAATAAATGATTTGTTTAAGGAAAAAATAATTTCTTGAGTTTTGGCACAATTAACGGTAAGTTTGTTACCAATAAACCAGTCTTTAATTTTGGTTTCAACACAAGTTTTTATGTGATCCAGAGCCTCTTTTAAATCAAAAGCGCCATAGATAGTGGTGTCGTCAGCAAACAGTAAGAAATTAGTATCTTTAATAGAAAGTGGCAGGTCATTTATAAAGATGAGAAATAGAGTCGGTCCTAGGACCGATCCTTGCGGTACACCAAATTTAATTTCCATTTTATTGGAATTAATATTGTGAGCAGAAACGAACTGACATCTATTTATTAAGTATGAATTCATCAAACTAATACTTCTGACACAGAATCCATATGATTTTAATTTTTGTAACAATATACCATGCTCAACACAATCAAATGCTTTTATTAAGTCCAAACAGCAAACATAGGTATTTTCCTTATTTTCAAAACTAGACAAAATTTTTTCACTAAGGTAGTTAATAGCTAGGGATGTTGAGTGATTGCATCTAAAACCAAATTGGAACTGCGAGTAGAGACTATTATTCTCAAAATACGAGTTGATTTGCTTTTTTAAAATAAACTCAAAAACCTTTGCTAAGATAGGCACTAGAGAAATAGGTCTATAATTACTGATGTCATTCGGATCTCCTTTCTTAAAAACCGGTACAACTTTGGAAGTTTTTAGAACTGCTGGAAATATACTTTCTCTAATACACTCTCTATTAATGATTTTAGTCAAAGGAATAACTATAAGATTTACTAACGATTTTAGAATTTTTGAACTAATATTGTAGGCATCACAACTATTAGATTTCTTCAAATGATTAATGGCATCCCTAACTTCATTATAAGTAACTTCATGGAAAGAAAATCGAGAGTCAGTTACAAACGATGTTAAAATATTTGATGTTTTGGGTAACGCGTTAATTGTATTGGCAGCAATGTTAGTGAAATAGTTATTGATAGTGTCAGGCGACAGATTCGTAGGCAATTTAACAGAATTTTTTCTCTTTGTGTTGACAATATCCCACAATGCTTTTTGTTTGTTAGGGACGTTGTTGATCATGTTATCATGAAATTTAACTATAGCTTTTGCAATTTCACTGCGATAGAATTTTCTGAAATCAGTGTAAACCTCTTTATCAATAATCTGTATGTTTTGAAGTTGAAAAAGCAGAGTTTGCATGTTACGTAAAGATCGCAAATTGTCATTAAACCAATTTTTTGATGCTCGAGTGGATAAAATTTTTTCAGGAAAACAAATAGATACATAATGTACTAGAATACTGTTAAATTGAGTAAATAAGTCTTCAACATCATTGTTAGTATTGTTGATAAAATCCCAGTTGATATTTTCAATAAAGTTATATAGGTGGAATAATCCTAAAGCAGTTATAGGTCTATATTTGGTATTAGAACTTTCATTTGCCACTAGAGACGAAGTAGGAACAAAGACACTCATACATACACCACAATGATCAGATAATCCTGGATCATGAGTTGTTACTTGATAATCATTGATTTGAAAGTTAGTGAAAATGTTATCTAGGCAGGAATTTCCTCGAGTTGGAGTAAAAACAGTTGAGTATAAACCATATGAAAGAAAAGTATTAACCAAAGCAACAGCAAGCTTATCCGAAGTGCCAAATTTCACATTGAAATCGCCTGTTACAATAATTTTATTATTGGTTTTGGTTAAAGACGAAAGCATTAAATTTAATTTTTTCAGAAAAACATCAAAATTCCCCGAAGGTGAACGATACAATGTAACTACATTTAAGTTGTCATTTAATAAACATCCAGAAACTTCAAAATCAAACTCAATACTATCAAAACTCAAAGATTTGCAATGAGTCATGGAATTATGAACAAAAATACTTACTCCACCATGATAGCGCAGAGTTCTGCAAAAGCTAGAAACTGTACAATAATTTCCTAATTTAAGAACCTCGATTTCATTAGCCGTCATCCAATGCTCATTGATACATAGTACTTCAAAAGGGCCATCGGACAGCAAAAAGGCTTCTAGATCTAAAATTTTGTTTTTTAAGCTTTGAATATTAAGGTGATATAAATTTAACACAGTTACGCCACTACACTCTGGTTTGGTGGATTGTTGTTTTGGGGGCGCCTGAAGAAAAAACGATTTATAGTAACTCCACAGGGCCAGATGGAAGAATTCATGACTTGCTCAAGTTCTCCTAGTGGCACAGATAGCTTGAATGACGAGTATAGGGTTGGATTTTTCGATTGTAGTCTTTCGCAGTTTGCTTTGGACACATGGGGCTTGATATAGTCCAGGATATTCTCGACCTTGGTGTCCGGATCTAATCTAGACAAGTGAAGATGAGCTGATTTAGGAACGCTTTTTAAAACAGTACTGGCTGATGAGCCAATCATTGGTTTTTTTCTAGAAGCTCCCGAGATCGGTTTAGTTGCTTGTAAGCTCTGTGGGGCCACTTTGGTAGACGCGGATGCCTTCTTTTTTTTGTTTTGGACCAGAATGAAGCCGTCCTCTTTATCACTCTGCGGCGTTTTTGTGTTGGTATCAGCGGTAGAGACTCCGGAAGTTGAAGGAATTGTTACTTGTAATGTGGGAGGAAATGTTCTGTCCCTATTTTTTGTCAGGTTTTTGGAATTTGGCAAACCCTTATCCATCATCGTCGCAGGACGTTGCAAGTTGAAAGGTACTGCATTCACTTTTTCGCGAACTTCTCTTCCATTATCGCGATCGTTTTTAAGTTGGCCTTCGATTACCTCTCTGAGCGCTGCATTGACTTTAAGAAGGTGGATTTTTTCATCTAATTCCTTGATGATTACATCTTTGTGATCGATAATTGTCTTGAGGTACTTGATTTCGTTCCTGAGGGAGCTAAACGTATCTTCACTTTGAGCAAGAGATTCGCAATCACTAATTTCGCCGGTATCACTCACAGCACAACAGTTAACTTCGTTATCGTTTATAAACTTGGCTTTTTTTATAAGCTTAGCACAACTTGTATGATAATTGGCTCCACATGTAATACATTTGGGGCCACTGTTAGTTTGCTTTTTACATTTCTTGCAGAGAGCCTGCCCGGATGCGTCTGCACCGTCAGACATCGCGCTCGCGGAAAATAGATAGACACATAATAGTTTATATAAAGTTTCATTATTTTTTTGAGTAAAATCTAATTATGCAAAAATATATGAAGTGTTCCATTTAAAAAAAATATAACTTTGGTTCACCATCCTGTATACAACACACTATGCATAATAAGAATATTTTTAGTTTGTGGACTTTAAGTCGGTCTATCGGATAATAAACACAGAATGGTAATATTTCAAATAGCAAAAAATTTATAGACCGATTACACACCGCTGGGTCACTCTGTATAAAAATAAATTACAAAAACTAGTTGGCAACATATTATAAAATTTAGTGCAATAATATCTTCGTCCAATTTGGTTCCGTTTTAGGCTATTGAATTTTGGAATGAGCTTGTCACCAATACGAGTATTATAAGCATGGTCTTTAGAATGGTATCGAAAAGTTTGGGTATTTTGTTTCACATAAAGCAGACAGTGGTATATATATAATAATGGTAAAGTCAAAATTTTTTGATATCGAAAAGTAGATCTACAGTCTGCTCGATATTCTAAACCACTTATAATTCGAATTATTCGTCTCTGTAATGAGAACAATCGATGCCGACAAGAACAATGGCCCCAAATTAGAATACTATATGAAAGAACTGACTGAACAAGGGCAAAGTATGTAACTCTACAGTTGATAGAGATATATTGTTCACTAACTGTCTAAATAAAAATGTTAATTTGCTTAGTTTCGTTGCAAGCGTGTTACCTTGATGGTCCCATAGTAAGTTGTCATCTATAGTGATACCTAAAATATTAGTAGACCTTTTGAAACTTTCCTCAATGTTACTGCAGTTTTTTAATGTAAACAACATATCAACTGTTTTTGTTGTATTCAAGCCCAGTTGATTCAAAGAAAACCATTTGCTGGCCAACAATTTCGCTTGATCAGTATTTGCTGTAGCTGTATTTGCTGTAGCTGTGTCCAAGGTCTCACCACTGTTGAGTAGTGACGTATCATCCGCAAATAATGTCACTTTGGTGTTCTTTAAACAATATGGAAAGTCATTAACGTATATTAAGAAAAGTAAAGGACCCAAGACAGATCCTTGAGGGACACCACACTCAACAGGAAGACTCTCAAACACAGTATTTTTAAAGTTGACACTTTGTTGTCGATCACTTAAATATAATAATTTGCAACTATTTGGAAGAATATTATAGTAGAACATCTTGCGAACTAATATGGTATGAGAAACACAATCAAATGCCTTACTTAAATCAAGGGATGTGGCTTTTCCAAACTTTGCATTTTCAAAACAATCATGAATCTCGTTCGTAAAGTCCGTAATGGCATCAACTGTGCTTCTTTGTATTCTGAAACGAAACTGATGTGGACACAACAAATTGTTATCTTCAAAGTGCCGTGTCAATTGCTGGACTAAGACTTTTTCTAGTATTTGTGAAAATATGGGTGTTAACGAAATGGGTCGAAAATTGTTAATATCATTTTTGTCAGATTTTTTATGAACAGGAGTTATTAAAGATTTTTTAAGACATTTAGGAAAAGTAGATATTCTTATACAGTAATTAATTAATTTAGTAAGAGGAGACAAAATAACGTCCTTTATTATAGAAAAATACAGATACATTAAATATATAATTTGCATAATAGAATTAAACATGTACAAAAAATAAAATGTATGATGCTATAGAAACTCCTTTGCAGTAACATATTTTTTATTTTACCTTTGAACACTCCATTTGGCAGTTCCGTAACCTCTGTGGGTAATTTATTATAAAAGGTGGTAAACAAATAATATATGGAAAACCTGCTAATTGTGAACCCAGTAAAGGCGACTTTTAATTTACCTGTATTATTACGGGTGTTATAATCATATGTCTTAGAATTAAAAGTATAATTTAATAAATTGTTTTTTGTATATACGAGTAATTGATATATATAATATGACGGCACCGTCAGTATTTGGTTTTTAATGAACATCGTCTCTATAATTAAGACCTGTCATTATTCTCACTCTTTCAAAAGCTTCGTCCATTCTAGTGTTTAAAACTTCGATTTCTTTAAATTTATTTTATACTGTGACATCATCTGCAAACATTACACATGTGGCATCTTTTATATACGTAGGCATATCATTGATATCAATTAGGAATAGAAGGGGTCCCAAAACTGATCCTTGTGGAACCCCAATAGAGACGGGTAAAGATAAAGAATATTTATTATTGTAGTGTGCGTATTGATTCCTATTGTACAGATATTTTTTTAATAAATTTAAACTGAGATCACGAATTCCAAAAGTATAAAGTGTATTTATAGGACTATGATCAACATAATCAAACGCTTTAGACAAATCACAGAATGTACATCCTACAAATTTTCCTTGTTCAAAACCATTAACTATATTTAAGATTTATTTATTTATTGCATCTCCCGTGTTGCTGCCTTTTATAAAACCGAATTGTGATGAAAATAGCAGATCTAATGGGTAATGACACAAAATAATGTATTAAGCTTTTATGCAGCAATTTCTCAAAGATATTGCTTAAAATTTGTAATGGAAATTGGACGGTAACAAGCTAAAGTATCCTTACGAGCACAAAAAATAATAGTTTGCAATTAAAAAATAGTAGTTTATTATACAAGTAAAAAAAAGTTGTTCAAGATCCGTGGATTTCTGAAACGAGTGCAGTGCACGAGTTTCAGAAAGGAATCACGAGCAGATAATGCCAACTTTTCATTACGTGTATAACATAACGTTTTCTCTTATAGGTACACCGAGAAATTTTTGTTAAATTTATCACCGATAAAATAAAGAAACACCTATAGAATAAAGAATTCACCAAATTGAATAAAAAATCACCAAATAATTATTTTATTCTATCGAATTTTTGTTGGATGGCTTTAATTGAAAAAATTTATATAACTAGGTGTATTACTCACCCCAAATCAGGGTACAAAATGTAAATTAAATATCTCAATTTTCTCTCTTAAAGCGATATGAACTACTTTTATACTGGATTTTGACACCGACAATTGTTTATAAAACAAACAGAGCATAACTAAATGAAATAGTGTACCATAGTAACCACTTGTAGAATATAGGTGTAATACCTCTACTCGTGTCTATGAGATAAGTAACAACATTACTAATACCTATAAGAGAAATATTATTATGGCATAATAAATTTTGGGACACTCTGTATAACCAAAACTGTCGACACGTACAATGTGAATTTTAATGTGTTTGTAATTTTATGTCCTGAAGAAGCCGACAATAAAACCAGCCAAACGTCGACGTAATAAGACTTTTAATTGTAAACCTGTCCAAACTGTCCCGACAAATAATTTATATAATAACCAAAATACTTTCCTAAAATATAAATAACGTCTACAACATATTAAAAGTCCAAGTTAGAGAGCAGTCACAGAGAGACGGTTTTTACTATTGTATAGTGGCGGTCAGCTCGATTTGCGTGTGCGTCATCAATTTCATTTTTTCATTACCAACACAAAGCTATAAAAAATTATCAAAAATAATGCAAATTTAAACAGCTAAGGGCTATCTAAGGGTGGTATCCTTGAACATTAATTTACATGTGCACTTCGACAACACCGTCAAGTGTCACGAATTTGTCAAACTGTCATTGACAGTAAATTATAGACGTCGTCGCATGGTTGTCGAAAGTGTTATCGGTGTTAATCGCAAGTATTTTCTGTTCGTTTATTGTGTTTTGTGATTTGCGTTTCGTTAGGTTTTTGATTCTGCGTTTATTAGTTCTTGTTTTGTGAATCTGTATTTTTTGAAACAACTCATAATTTAAACACTTCGTAACCTCAAAAAATATTTGATAGTTTGTCACCGCTATGAGCCTGCTATGTAAACGTAGGACAGAAATGTCAGATGACGCACACGCAAATGGAGCTGAGCGCTACCATAACAATCATTTTCAGTACTATCATTGTAGACAAAGTTGTTGTTTAAGACGCCAATTCCTTTAAATCTGTTAAAAAAAATCTAAGATTTCGTATTGAGAAATGCCAAACAGTTGTCAAAACTTCCTTACAAAGGAAAAAAACCGCAAATTTTGACTGTCGAAGAAGAAAAAGATTTCCAAATAGGTTGCTGTTAAAAAAATAAAAACCAGAAAAAAATAGGTTTTACAAACAGTGCTTAATTTATTATTATATATATTGAGTAGAGTTTGTATATTTCCTAACACTTTTATGCCTTCGTGTTTCTCGCTCGTTTTCTTATATAATTTTGTTCCAAGTTGCTTTGGATTTATTGACTGAGGTATTAATTCTTTTTATACTAATATTTTTTCCTGACATTTTCTATTTTTTTATATTGAGGTTTGTATAATAATTAATTATTTTACTATTTCATCTAGACAATCAAGCTGTTCTTTCAAGTAATTTACTTAATTCAGGTGTGTAAATATATGTAGATTCCACTATTGCAATTTTCTTTATAGGATGGCATGTAAAAAACAGTGAATAATATAAATGAATATTCCAACATTTATCCATAATTGATTCTTACCCGTAATCTTAAAAATGTATATTCAGCTGCATTTATTAAGTATAAATTACTATAAGTTAACTTTCTAATATTTGACCACCGGCAAAAGAAGCAAATCCGTCGCTTGAGCGTTGAAGATAAGAATATGGTTCCCACTTTTTTGTAGAAAATTTAATTCTCTCAAACTTTCTTCCTAATATTTTTCTTGTGTCTGTAACTGTAACTGTATTGGTAGGGTTTTAAAAAATATGGAGCAAAGTGCAAGTGCAAAGTTGAAAAATGTTTTTAAATATAATTTTTGATATTTTTTACATTGCTTATGTCTTACTATTGAGAATATCTGCCTGTATTTTTTTGTTTGCCTTGTGCTAATTAGTATTAGCACAACCATTTTTTTTCAAATTTATTGTTCAGAAAACTTTAACGCTAATGGAAAAACTGCCAGGAACGTTTTATTTATACGTCATTTTGTATCGTAACCTTTAGATATCCGTACATAAAACCAACAACTAAAAGAGTCTAGGTATCTGCATTAAAAAAAAAACGACAAACTATGAAACTTTTAATTTCCGAAACATCAGATAAAGTCAAGGTTATCAAATTAACATCTCAATTATTACTTACGTTTTATAACTTCCTCAACGATTAGTCGTCGTGAAATAAAAATATAGGAAAAATGTTTCAGGATGACTTTTTGTGTCGATTTTTTATGAGAAAAAACCTGATGAAGACCCAAATCATTTTTAATTATTAAGACCGAAACAAAATTAGAACGTCCATCGCTGTGACAGTAAATAGGGTGAGTAGCACCCCTAAAAAGATGGTTACCAACAAAATTCAGAATTCTGAAATAATCCAACTGAACATTTACATTTACTCCAAACAGGCTGAAGCTATTTTTGTCTTGTATTCCGTCGTTTTGGAGCGTGTTGATTCGACAAATATGGTAATGATGACAACACATAACACAACACACCAATCGAACGGAATGGCAGGTCGTCTTCATGAATAATATCACGAGGGTTTGGATAACGTTAACAACATTGTTAAAAATGTGTTGTTGGCTTCTTATTGATGATATTTTCCTTCACATTAAATTAAAGTAAAGTATGTTTATAATGGAGATGAGGGTCTTGTCCAATATGTACATCCGCGCTTTGGTGGTTTTTGGGGTAAATGGATGTACATACACAGTGCAACAATGTCGAGGCAATTCAAACAAACTAGTTGTAACCACTATAAAAGGCGAACACTCCATTAAATGTTCGAAAACGGTACATACAAGATAATAAAGCAATCCTTTGAAGAGACAAGCAAATAAACGTGTGTGCAGTGTCTCCCACAACATCCAACAATATAAAGAAAGGCCAGCAGTAACCAGTTAGATAACCGATCAGGCGGCTTTTTAAAGACCGAACGAATGCAGTTTAGCAAGGCAATAATAGTTGGCAAACATCAAACTTGATAGAGAATGACGTTGATGGGGGGATTCATCCCTCTTTCTTTTCTCTTCTCTTCTGCGATCTGGGGCTTCGCAAACACTAACAAATAAATTTCAACATCAGATAATTAGCTATGAGAGGGTGAATAGTTGAACCGTATTACGCGGATTAACGTTCGGAAAAACAAGGACGAATTTGCTTGTTTACGCCGTAAATCATCGTTGTTCATTATCGATTTGTACGTTCGTTGGGCTGCCATATAATCATACGATTTACATATACAAAGGATAATTGATACTGATTTACGTTCAAAATTGATCCTGCGTCTGCTCATTATCTGATTACTATTACAAAATGTCGAGATCTAAACATAAACAAAATGAAATGTTTCTTTATTGAATTATTATTTGTATGATAGTGGGATAGATAGTAATTAATCGGTTTAATATTAATCCTATTTATTATTACACATTTCAGTGTGAAACGAAATGGGCTGAAATTGTCAACGAATTTGTAGAAAATAAAATTATCTTCAAAACAGGGTTTAAAAAATGCAGTAAATATAACATTTCAGTTACGTATATCACAAAATCAATAGTTCGGACATTTTTGCGTCAACAAATATCAAATTCATTGGAAATTGGATATTACAACAAAATAAAATGCAGTTTGAAGATAAAATTTCGATACAAATGGAGCAATAAATTACATGAGCTTTTATAATGAATCAATTGTTAAACTTTCAATAAACATAAAGTTTATTAATTTGTATAATTTGTTTATTTTGATTAAGGATCGTTATAGGGTAGTGATTTGAACAATATCAATTTCAATTTTAAATTCATACACATTTAATTACACCTGGAGCCAATTTAATTTTGAGGAGCAAAAGTAAACAGGGTCGCTAAAAAGTATGGACACAGTTAAATATTATAAAAACTATTCATCAAAACTTATTGAAATTTGGTCTATGTTTAAGAGTATATAAATTGTAACGTTTCAGATGTTTATTAAATTTCTATATCCATTTGTCCCTTCGGATACAAGGCTAACTTGATTTTTTTAAATAGCAACAAGGGTCAAATTTAATATATTTGAGAACAGCATTTTTTTTTAGTTCTATGGTATAACACATGCATACTTTAATTTAATCGAAACTTAAAAAGAAATCGAAAATTTTGAAAAATGTAAAATTTTATTATCCTTAGAAATGTTGTCTTTATCTATCGTTAGCTTATTAACCAAAAAATAAGTAAAAGTTAATAACATTTTTAACTGAAAAAACACGTTTTAAGTAAGAAATTTTAAATATACTTATATTGACTTGATTTTTATGCTACAAACGATGTTTAAACTGATTTCCACTAACTTCTTGGCTTTCTGTCTTCATGATAAACCAACATGAGAATTTTTTTCGCTCAGTTTTACTTAAATATACTATTATTAAATTAATTATTGCACCCAAGTTTACTTTTTGACTAAAATACAAGTGACGGATATCGCCAATAACAGTATTTTCAAAGCCAACTTAGTTTTACTATTCCAGAAAAATTTTGAATTTTTATTTTTTTACATTTTAATGAAAGTACAAGTGGGTATCATGTTACATCACTGAATTTAGAAAAAAATCCTCTTTTAAAAACGATTAAATTTGACCTTTCGTGCCATTTGAAAAAAGTCAAGTTAGCCGTGTATTTTCAAAATAAATGACGATAAAAATTTGAAAAAGCTCTCAGATGATAGAATTTAAACATTTTTAACTGTTCCCCAAATTTCAAGATTTTCTGTTAAATTGTTCTGAAAATATTTAATTATATCCATACTTTTTAGCGACTTTGTATGTATATTAATTATCACGGTTCAAAAAATATAATATACTATAATATAAAAAATACAGTAAAACATTCCTTCATGGACACTTCTAAATAACGGACATTTTTATAAGAACGTAATAAAACCTATAACAAAATTTACACCTCCTATTAATAGACACCTCTACACATCGGTGTCCGTTGTTGAGAGGTTTTACTGTACAATGCTTCCTACATAAACTCGGCAGTAATATTTTCATTCTTATAAAACTGAAGACAATACAAGTACATATTTTTTTGAGCAGGTCTGTGCATTCAGATATGCTATTTAATTTACAAATATACATAATTGCAACATTAACATTTGTGTTTTTTTATAGTAATGCGCAATGTTCATTACTTATTTCAAGTTTATGCGTAAATAAAAGAAATCTTGTATAATGGAAAAGCTTTTGTGGGAGTTTGTTGCCATGAAAAGAATAGACCAAACGAATGATTCTTTATAAAAGCAGCTTTGAGGACCCTACCTGTCATTAAAGGAGTAAAAGATAAAATCATTAGTATCAAAGGTGAATCTAAAAAAACATTTCATCATTTGTGTGACCTTATGTCTTCATAGTTTGTTACGTTTGTTTAGTCAAATAACAAATAAAAAAATAAAATAAATAAAATAAATAAAAAATAAATAAAGGTTTGGTGTGTCGGGATTTTTAAACTTTGTTATATTTATTTTCCACACCAAGGAAATCCAACAAGAAGTAGTCAAATAACAACAAAAATAATAATCCAAGGAATCCAGGATCAAGAATTGTACCTAATGTTTGAACATTTCATTGATTTTCATTTTTTTTAATTTTTTCATTTCTAGGATTTCATTGTCATAAAATAAGTAAAATTGTATTTATATTTTCAAATTTTTTGTTAAATTTTTTATTTTTTGTTTTACACTACTTTTACCAAAAAAGAGACCAAATAATTACCAAAGTGTCTGTTACAAGCCTATAAGCACTCACGTTGATCAGTTAAAAATGCAGTTATGTGAAAGAATTTCGTAAAAAATAAATCAATAAGCCTCCAGTTGGATCAAAAATAGTGTAGCATGTTGCAGGTCAGGTCATGTAAAATCAGTAATAACTTTGAACTTTAAACTTGCCTTTGTACAAATGCCTACTGTAATATTATTCTCTGCATCTTTCTAACAAAATGTTTCGAAAACGTTTAGAGTTTTTTTTTGAAGATTTGTCTTGTTTTGAGTTTTATACTTTTGTGATTTCTGTTGTGTTTTGGATTTGTAGTGTTTGGATGTTTTTGACGGATCTGTTATCACATTCGCAAACTGAACTGAGATTGACATTAATTGAAATTTTGACGTGATGAAGATACCTATCTGAAACTAAGGTCTCGTTTTGTTTTGTTTTGTTTTTTTTTTTTGATAAAATACGAATGATATTGCTTTGCTGACTTCATTTTTATATTATAAAATAATGGTATAAATAATAACTAAAACGTTGAAGATACAAATATAGAGTCGCAAACTTTTGTAGAAAAATTAATTCTCTACAACTTTGTTTCTTATACTTTTTTGTATCTTCAAGTATCTTTGCTGTGTTTGCAAAAATATCAGGTAGAACGCAAATTCTATACGATATATTTTTGCGCACCGTCGTATATTCATCAAAGCGTTGCGAATACGGTTGGAAATACAAGAAAAACAGAATTTCTATGGATTCCAATAATAGGACAAAAAGTAGTACTCATAGAATTCAACAAAAAAAACTAAATAAAACAAACAAGTGATTAAATATTAACTATGAAGAGAAAATATACATATATGACATATAAGAAAAGTTATTAAACATGTATTAGCTGTTTCAAAACCATAAAAACGCCAACGTCGTATTTTCTCTCAAAATTAGCTGTTTATGCACTTCAAAAAAATAATTGCTTATGTAATTTATAGTTTCAATGAGAGATCTAATAATTAATAACTGTTTAACAATTTTATCAATCGTGCTTAAAAAAATAACTCAGTAAAGTGCGACGTTGGCGTTTTTATAGTTTTGAAACAGCTAACAGTATAGGGTGTCTCAGCTAAGACTTTCGAGCCTGATATCTCAGATATTTGTCAATGCATTTTTATGAAATTTAAAATGCAGTTATTTTAGAAGATACAGATTAAAATCCAATTAATGCAACAGCTCAAGTCTTAAAAACGTAATTTTTACATGCCTTTTTAAAATGTTAAGCCTTTTAAGTCTTATATTAAAAAATTTATCGGCAGTGAAAAATGCTATCAGAAAAAACTCGTTCGTGGAAGACGTCTGTTTCGCGAGAAAAATGAGAAACAAACTGTTAAACGTGGGTACAGACGCAAAAGCGTAGATCTCTATGAGACAAATGAGCACTACCATTGAATTTTGGTCAATCCTACCCGCAGAAATGTAACTGTCACGCTAGAGATATTTCACAATTATCTCTCACCCATACAAAGTTAAAAAACAATATTTTTGACTTAGTTTTGATACTGGATGCTTTAATTCTTTTAAAAAGGACTAAAAGACTGAACAACAACTGAAAAGTTCTTGAACATTCAGGACTTTGGAAATGTTTCATACACTGCTGATTGGATTCTCTTCAAAAGCTTGAATTACAGCCCCAACTATTTCTTCGTTTGCAATGACGTGTTTTGTCCTCACTTGATTTAGTTCAGGTGCGCTTTCTGTGTCTTCAAGATATTGACGATTCTTTGAACTTTCAATTTCATAAATAACATTTTACAAAAAGTCCAACGACACTTTCCATAGGCGAATAATGATTCCTTTTTCAACAACACAAAAATTTCAGCCACTGTTAGTTTTTAAAATAATTTTGCCAAATTTAAACAATTTTACTTTTCTCCAGCGCGCACAGTTTTGACAGTTTTTTTCAGTGGTACACAAAATGCCGCATGGAAATGCTTCATCAATTGTTTCAAAAGGTGACTGCCCAAATTACTATCAAAATTTGAATTAAGTTTTTAACAACAAAATTTAACTTTTTTCTTGGATCAGCCGAGCAATTTGGTTAATTTTTTGTGTGGCCATTTATTTTTCGGGGTTTAATGATCCAACGGTAACTTGACTTAATTTTAAATAAAAGAAATGTGTTTTAAAATTTCATTTTTTAACTTGAGGTTATTTTTTGCCCCTAATTGAAAGACCACCTCCTAAAATTTGTGCATTCTAAATTTCCTAACAATCCGTTGACAAATAACTGAGATATTAATCTCGAAAGTCTTAGCTGAGACAACTCGTATATTAAAGATAAGTTTCACCAACATTGGTTAAATTTAACGAACAGTTAAAAACAATTGTTACTAAGGTTATAACAATGGTTTCAGTGGAGACCGCGTAGATACTAACATTATGGCAAAAGAAGTGGATACTGCACTTATATCTTTTGTAAAAGAAAGCCCGAAAAAGCTCCGAAATAGCTCCGAATCAAATGAAATACCCAGATCAACAAACTATCGTATCTGAACGCTCCCAACTGATTGATCTATTCTATAGTCGTATTAAGTAACTGTTTCTTAATTAGAATATCCAACAACCTTGCATTTTGGCATGTTAAGTGTAAGTTTATTTAACCAGCTCCGGTAGATCATTAACAAACAGTAGGAAAAGTAGTATTCCCAAGTTAATTAACTAGTACAATTTCTCTTTACAATAATTTTCATCAGTTTTAGGTTTTAGAAATTGTTAAAACTAAATTTTTTATTTTTTTTTTGTCAAAAAATTATTACCAGAGACAATGTTATTTTTTAAACGACTAAAACGGATAATCAAAAGTGCAAAATCTGATTTTTCAAGGAGAATTCAAATAATTACCTAAGTTATGAATTTACTTAAAAAAACTATTTGCACCATTCTATTCAAAAATCGATAACTTTATAACTTTTAATTATTCTGAAATCTTATTTAGGCATTTGATAGGAAAAACATTCTTTATGTTTTTTAAAATAAAAAAAACGATGTAAATAAACCCAAATTTTTAAAGTTCTTCTTGAAAGACTCAACCTTAGCAAATAAAATACCTCAATTTTTATTTCATTATACTTATAATTCCCTTAGAATTCCCAAGTTAGACTAGAAATGGTGTTTTTTGTCTTCTTTTAATAATTTTAGCGCGTTTTTAGACTAACAACTACGTTTTCTTCGCAAAAAATTTGAAAAAAAAAAAGCTTAAAATCAATAAAATTGGAAAAATGTATCCTGGCATATTTATTAATCAGAAACGCAATTATTATTTCACAGGTCTGAAAGCTGACAAATAATCAAATTAGACAAAAATGTTTTTCACTTTGGTTTTGTTGTTGATTTAAGCAAGCTTTTGAGGTAAGTAAAAACTCAGTTTTTCCGAAGAATTTTATAGAAATTGGTTTAAAAATAACCAAGTTAGATCGAAAATGGTGTTTTACTTTTTTTTAGATCTTGCACATTTTACAGCCAAAATAGCTATTTATGTAATAAGTACATAATGCAGGTCTTTATTGGACGAGCCCTAAGTTTATGGACGAGCGAGCTTGCGAGCGAGTCTCATAAATAGGACAAGTCCAAAAAGCCTAATTATGTACGAATTGCATACAAAGCTTTATGTTCGACTGCCGAAATTGGTTTATTAATGAATTTAATAAACTTCAATAAATTAATAAATTTTAATGAAACGCACCAAGTGTGCTTTTTCGGTTGTTTGGTTACGGAATTGTTTATTATTTTTGTGATGTGAAAATTGTGTTTGAAAGCAAAATGCAAACGTGCAGTTCAAATAAAGAAGAAACTTGCAGCGAAATATCAAATATAACCATTGGCCTGCAATAGCATCTCTTCGGAAAATCACGAAAAATTTACAAGTTTGCGTGGAACCGAGAGTGAAGCAAAAAACAACGAAGTTGTAGGAATGAATATTTGTGGCAACAATAATAGTGTTATAAATGTAAATCATTATTACAACAAGCAATAGTATGTTTATATGGTTACAATGTTACAAAGTTGATATGTATGTATTATTATAACTTCAAATAAATTTTGACATTTCTGAAAATAAAGCTACTTTATTTTACTAGTACCATAAAGAAGTACTTTATGGCCGCATAATTATATTATAAACATTACTTTATAACTCAGTCGTACATAAACTCTATTTATTCAAGTCTTTGGCATATTTTTGAGCCTAATTTACTTTTTTTTGCAAAATCTTTATCAATCAGGCTGAAAAATTAAAACTAGTTAGATGATAAAAAATATAATTCGCTTAAATTCTAGTCCTTTAATTTATAAGAAAAAACTATAAAAATGTTCCACATTATAAATTTATAAATCAAATCTGATAAATATTTGGTGCGAAAATTTGACAATTAAGTAAATATTTCAGCTGAAAGTTGGCGATTTTTATTTTTTGAACTCACAACATTGCAATAAGAAAGATATAAATTTTTCTTGCCTTGTGCGTTACTCTTCAATTATTTATTTTTCGTAGGTAAATAGCATTTTAAAATTTAAGTAGGAAATTGTAAAAATAACTTAAATTAAAAAAAAACAATTTTTACGTCGGTTTCCACCAATTTCATAGAGTCAAAACTACAAAATCAAGTTTTTAAAAAAAATCCACATTCATTTTTAGACCTACTTTGATAAATACTTTTTTTAAACTTTTATTTAACTTGCTTTGTAGCCTGTCTGTCTGTTTAATATTTTCCAAGCCAAATTTGGAGGTAGATCCTGTTGTCAGGATGATTTGATATTTTGAATACTTACGTAGGGAGTTAATAACTTCTTAAAGATGTTATAAATTTTAACATCCTTGTCAGTAAGCCAAAATATACTTTTTTAATATACTTCAGAAGTTATAGAATAGTTATTTATATTTAACGAGTTTGGTAAAATAAATGAACCGTTTTACACGAAAACGAGTTGAATACAACATATTATTCTTCGAATTACAATAAGGCTTAAAATTGCTTTAAATTTGTTAAAAATTACCTGACATTGAGAAAGGCCAAAGAGTTGTTAGAACTGTCTTACACAAGAGAAAAACCGAAAATTTTGACAGTGTCGAAGAATAAAATATTTTTTATACAAACATTTTTTTCGAAAGTTTGTTCGATACTTTTGACTCAACCTCTATAGGTATGAAAAAATCAGTAATGATATTTGATCTAAAAGTTATAAGGTAATAATAATAACAATAATAATAATTATTATTATTAGTACAGAAAAGCCTTCTTTATACTTAATGTGTTTTATGTCAAATCAAGACACTAGATCAACATGATGACGTTATTAATGTTTAAAATTTATAGAATAAATTATGTTCTAAAAAAATAAAGCACACAATTTTTCAAATATTATATGGTGCTCATTTCAATTACATTTATCTTGCGTCAGTTTTCGTCTGACTCTAGGGTTTGCTTGATCTTTGAAATAAATTACCTCTTTTCTCTCTGGAGTGGAGCTATGTCTGTCAGAATGTAGGATTCAGATTTTAAATTAGGCATTACCTCTATCTTCTTTCTATTTATTTCGCTCCACTTAAATAAATTCCTTCCCTCTCGGCAATTTAAGGAGAACAACTTTATTGTCTCGTATCATCCAAGGATCACTTTCGTTTAAAATCTCGATAATTTTCTGATTGTTTGCATATCTCACGCCTTGTACTACATAAAACTTCCATTGCTTGGGGCGGGCGTCCGTATGCGAAAGCTGAATAGCTTGTTTGGACGTTTGTTTTGTGGTGAAGCAGAGCCTAATCCACCTAATCCCATCTGTAGTACAATAGTGGACCAAAAATCCGGCACTGATTCTGTATTCGGGTTTTATCCTCGAAACATTCTGCATCGATTTTACCCGGACCTTTATCTAGAGGTATCAAATATTGGATATATGAAAGTCTTTGCTTTACGGAAAAGCTTTCACGAGATTGTCTTGTAATAAAAGAGTCGCGGAAAGCACTTTTGCAAAATCATTATTAGAAAGAACTATTACGGTACAAAGAAATCACACAAAGAAAATTTACGAAACTGTAAGATTAAGATACAACTGATCTAAACACTTTATTTTCGTTCTGACTCATACAGGAGATAAATGTTGGTTCTTGCATTAAGGCGTTGATCTAATTTATTAAGAGAAAAACCAGTTAAATTACATTTTCCAATAGTGGAATTATCTGAAGCGGCACAGGGTTGCTTGCTACTATCAAATTCTATCCCAATCCACTCTGAAAAATATTAAGGCTTTGGAACCGGAAGGTTGGTTTCCTTCTTAAGATAAAGCCAGTCATTTTAAGAACGAGTGGATTTTCAAGATAAAAATATTTAGCCTGGTTTACTTTTGTAGAGATCTCATCATGATATTGATTTCACAACGCAAATCTAGCTAAATTACCGAAAAACACTCATTTTCTAAAACGTGTTAAAATGTTGAGAAAAACTTATTTAGCTGATAACTGCGGAAAATAACATCCACTTCAAAAGAAAAAAAGATACTGCAATACGTTTTAGTACATAATAGATACAGGGTGAGTCAATAGTGGATTATTTTTTACATGTCTTAAGATGCAACCAAAAATACTAATTGCACATCCCACTTAGATTGTTTTTTTTACCTTTTAAATAGTAATAGTCTATTATAAAATTTTAGTAAAATGTCTAGACAGACTTGACAATACTCAGAACAATGTAATGGTAGAATAATTTTAATTTTTTTAAGGATTACCGATCTGGTCAGCCTATAATCAGTATTATTGGTTGCATATTTATAGAATTTCAGAAATAACCCACTATTGACTAACAGAACTTAACAAATAAAACATATTTTCTGTTTGTAATTTTTCAATAAAAAATTCGCAAATTTACTTAAAACTTGACAAAAGATAACATCCTGAAACGTGTACCCGCCTATGGGTTCAAAAATAAAAAAGTCGAACTATTTTCTTGCGATAGAAACGGACAATTTAAACAATTTAAAACAACAATGAGAATTGTTGCTATGAATACAAACTAAATACTAACACTGACCGACTTGTTTGCACAAAAAAAAGGAGGAAAACAGTGAAAATTATAAATAAGAATTTTGCAAAATGTTATATAGAAAAGTTGTTTTATTTGATGAGTTTTATAACGTAGTAAAATTAATACACGTATTTCTGATACACTCTCTATTATAGTAGCGACATGATTGAGTTGGTAAAGTGGAAAAAATTAAGTAAAAGGATTCAGGTTTAAAGATTTATTGTAGATTGTTTTTTTCAAAACTTGTTATAAAATAATTAATGAAGTTATAACATGAGATCGAAAATGTACTCAATTAGAGCAAGCCTTGGAAGTGAAGTGTAACTTTAGCCACATCTTATGCTGTGTAAAATCAACATAAGTCTTAAATGTACAGTCGTTAATAATCGTCTAAAATGTGGATCAAGTTCCATAAACACAGAGTACTCTACTTCAGAAAAATTTCAGTCTCATGTTACGTATTTATGGAAATAAAATCGAACTCACGCATCGAACAGAAGATTAAAAAAAGATAAAATGTATGAATGTTTCATTAAATATTTTGTTTGTAGAATGTTGAAGTGCAGCCAACGATTCACTCTTCACCATATGTATAATACAAAAGATCTAAGAATTCTCGTAAGGCAATGGTATGATTATTTCAAAACTGAACATAGGATTAATAGTGTTATGTGTGTTATGTAATGTTCAGTAAAATAAAATCCTCAGTGTATAACAGTTTTGTAATTTTTCGTCCTTATTAATTTAAATTTCAGAAAAAAAATATGTTTGCTCCAAAAACGTGCTAGAAGCTTCAAAAGGTAAATATTAATACTAATATGAAACACCTACTTTGGGATTATTTAGCCACTTGTAACATCTTCGGGAAGACAAAGTTTTGCAAAATAAACACTAAATTAAACTATTCTCTTTTTTATAATAAATTAAAATCATATAATTCATATAATTTATTAGAAACTATAGAATTGAACTTTATAAACTGACAGATTAGTTTGTTTCGACAAATTCTTGCACAGAAGACATTTTTAGCCTAAAATTATGGTTAAATTTTCAAAAAGATTTTTTTGGTATAAATTATTATATCAGTAACAAAGAAAAATTGTGCTGAGAAATAGTACTCGATTTTTAAAAGTTAATTTACTAACATTTATAATTAAATTACTGTTACTGTTACTACAGTCAGAATTACAGTTATAGAAGTTATTATTTCTAAGACATCCCCAAATGGTCAAATTTTTACATTTTTTTACGCTTTTTGTTTTGTTATTAATTTATCTAAAACAATTGTTGGATGTGTTTTGTAAGTAAGTCCGAGATTTCAACACAATTGGTTTTAACTGACCTCTCTTTAAAAAAAATGGCCTGATAATCACATGTTATAACTATTTGTTATTGATAACATCAAACAAAAGAATTAAAAATTATAAACTATTATTTAAATGTTTTAATGTTTTAATAAATATTAGAGACTTCAATAGAAAATGTGTGCAGTATTGCCAGTTCAAAAAATAAATGTTACCAAAAAATGACCGCATTTGATTTAGTTGTTTCGAATAGTGTAGAAAGTTTTTTTTAATAAAGAATTGGAATTTAATTGTTCGCTAAAAATATAACATAATATTTACTTTAACAGTACCTACAGTAATTTTGCAGCTCTGATTAGTGCAATAATGTGAAAAACAAAGAAAGAAAAAAGTAATAACATTATTTTTGACCAAGTTGGTAATTTTTCAACCACCTTTTATCAAATGTTCAGAAAATAAACGAAGTTTTTATGTCTAAAGTTTGTTTAAATTACTAAGAAAAAAATTTTTGCTTATTAATTTAAAAATTGTCAACCAAGTAAAAACATTAAGAAATTAGGAAATTAATATTGTAAGACAGTAAAACAACAAAGAACTGAAAAATTTAGGAAGTGAATATGAGATATGAGAAACTAAAGAATTAAAAAGCTGAAATACTGACAACAAATTTAAAAGCTGTGTGATTGAAAGACTAAGAAACTATGAGATTGAAAAACTGAAGCCAGAAAACATATAAAATATGAAGTTTTTTAAAAATTGAATAACTTGAAAAAGATAAATAGAACACCCAATGTTTTGTTTTGTCTTCTCAAACATCAATAAATTGTCTAAATAAAAAATAACTCTAATTTCAAATGACCAAGTTCAAAACTTATGAGATATAAAGATTTGTTAACTAATTTGGTACATTTTTGAGTTTTGTGAGAGAAAATTTTTGCTGAAGAAATTGCGAAATCTTTGTCAAAAACAAATCGGTCCACAATTTTTGAACCCAAGTGTCATAAAAATATCATTTTTTTAGAAAACATTTACAAAATAATGAAACAACATTTTTTGGATCATTGTCGAACGTTTAATGATTGGTCTGTTTTACATTTATATGTCTTCGATAGCCAATGAAAATCTTGCAATTTTTTGTGCACCAGATAAACAAGTAAGAGTTGATTTTTATCTTTTTATTGGTCAATTACTCATTCCCGGTGTAAATGAGACACCAGTGAACCGGTGTTAAGGCCGGTCTTTCTCACAGATCGGGGTTTTGCCTTAAATGCCAATAAAATGGTCGATTCTACTTACTTTTAAAAAAAATATGATCTTTTTTTGACGAAAACACATTTTTTTCATTTATTACACAAAACTAAACATCCTAGAGAAGTAGGTCTTTCACACAACTAATTAAAGTCTACTCTGTCGGTTTAAAAAAATTAATAATTACATTATATTAATTAAAATAAGTACATTCTTAAAATCAAAATTGACATTAAATTAGTAAACATTGCAATTTGGACACTTTTACGTAAATTACTTTTTTATTCCGAAATTAAGGATGATACAAAAATTTTATTAGATACAAAAATTGTTTGAAATTGAAAAATATATAACGGAAATTATAATTAAAAAATAATTAGAAGTAGAGTATACAGCCTGCATCAGAACTCACTCCCCACCGGAAAGGTGCGTATAGTTTGGACAATTCTGAAAATTTCTGAAAATTCTGTAAAGTTCCTTTACAAAAAAATTCCAACTCTTTGCGTTTGGGAGATAAGAACGTTTGAAAATAACCAATCACAAAAGGCCTTGCTCTGAAGGATTAGGGGAACAAAACACGGTGCTAGGAAAACAAAAAATAGGTAGAACGGACAATAAAAGTGAGCACTTGTATTATTTTTCATTCCTTAGTAACGCATCTACTGTATGCACTACACCTAGGAGAAAGCTTCTGGGTTGGTTACTTTGAGACCACTGTATCTCGCAAACGAAGAATAAAAAACCAACTTTGTTGCATTTTTGCCATTTTTATTCCTGTTACCACTAGCACCTTTCCGGTGGGGAGTGAGTTCTGATACACCCTGTATATAATTTCAAAACATAAAAATTCAAACAGTGACAAAGGAACATTAAAGCTGGGAAACTAGAAACTTAAAAAACTAAAAAATATACTGAGGCTGAAATTATGAAGAAGTAAGTGACTGAAAGAGTGATAATTAAAAAACACTGAAAAGTAAGAACAATAATAAGGTAAGACAGCAAAAACAGGAAAAACTAAAAAATTGAAGAATTGAATAAAGTAAAATACTATGGGGAAATTAAGAAACTAAAAAGCTGAAATACTAAATGCCTGAGAAACAAAAAATCTTTAGATGTAAAATAACACAATTAAAAAATTAAAAATTTTTATATAATGATTTTAAACTAAATACTAACAAAAAATAAAAAAATCTCATATTAAATTAGGAAGGTTAAACATCACAACTATAAAATGTTTAAAACTCATTTAAACAATTATATTCATTATACAATTAAATTTAGAAATTTTAGAAAAATAAAAAGTGTGTCAAATATTTTAATTTTTAACAAAACAAATTTATTTTGAAAATTCCTTAAAAATTGCGTGTTAGGGAAGTTTGCTAAAATCCGGCCTCTATTAATTAAGTTTGATTAAATTACTACTACAGTGTTCACAAGTTGCTTCCAAAGTTTTTAAACTTTATAACTTTTTATTTTGCTTACTTTAAATAAGAACTCCTGTATTGCTCAACTTTATTACAAATCCTAAGACATTCAGAGATATTTGCTAAAAACTCGTGCTGCCAACTATTTTAATGCCAAATTTGATTATATAAAAGTCAAAAATAGCTCCAACCCTGTTGATGTTTATATCATTCGATGTGAAATTAAAAAACAAAATATTCTTAGTTTTATTAAGTTTATCCTATAATTTTGATTTTAGTTACCTATTTACTAACATTTTACCATAAATTTATGACATTAGCCAGCACTTGTAGAACATTTTTAATAAATGAATTCATAATTCATTTTGAAAATTTTACTTTGTACATTTAAGAACCATTTATAAACATATTTGCTTTTAAAAAGTAAGTGTAAGTGTAGTGCCAGCATTGGTAAATGTGCTCTTTTCACACAATAAACCGTCCGGAACCCCACATCAAATAATGTGTGAAATAAGTCGGATCTAAGCGGGTCCTCAAGTTTGCCTGAAAAGGAAATCTTCCCACCGTGAAAATGGCTCAACACAAACCTGTGAGTTTTTAGCGCGCTCAAGTCCCCTATAAGTGAATTAGCTATGGTGCCGTTTTTCTTGCTGGGGGCTTGCAAACTTCTATAAACGTTCGTTACTCGATCAGCGATCGAAATTCTCTTTTTGCTGATGTGGTTGGTATGCCGAAAGCGACAATTTTCTTCACTAAACTCTCGGGAGTTTCAATCGGAACTGAACTTATTTCGCTCGCAGTGACGTCAACATTTCAAACAAAGACGTGTTCCAGATCAAAACTTTATTTTAATATAATTTTAGCGCAGATGGTGTCGCCTGGAATGCGAGTGTCATATTTTAGAGAGTTTTTAATAATTTTAGGTGTTTCGCTAAGTTTATGCCACACTTCCTGTTCCGAAGGTCTTACGGAAATTTAAATATCGCAGCTGATTTAACATATTTTAAGAAAATTATGTTTAAGCGAAAGTCTTGTGATTATTTATGAGGAATTCATAAATTTATATGGATTCTTTTAATTACGTAGATTTTCAGAACGAGGGTTTCGTATTTCGCAAAATAAGAAAATGTAAAAGTAAAATTTCTTGGAAAAATTTCTAAATTGCACATATCATATTACAATTTTATTGTCGCTACAGTTTTTGTCATTTTTCTAACATAATTTTCATACCGTTAGTAAGATGTTTAACTCATTATGTAAATGAAGTCTGATGTCTTGTATTTCACAAAACCTACAAGTAAAGTATAAATATTAATTTACTAGTAAAGTTTAATAAAATATGCAGAAAGCATCGTAACGAGTTTGTGAAAGTCTATTATAAATTTTTGAATAATAAAAAATAATAAAAATAGTGGGTGTTGCATGTAACTCAAAGATGAGTTACATTTAATTTAATGTCTACTGTTAATACAAAGTTATTCACGTAAGACTTCGCGCCCGGTCAGATAAAAATGCAACACAAAATACATATCTTAAGTTATTTCGTAACATCACTTTGTCGTAGAGTAAGGAATTTTGCTTGATATAATCAAAGATTGTAAGTGTTTTATTAAATGTATCAAACGTATTTAGTACCGTCAATTGTAATTCACAAAAAAAACAAATTATTACAGATTAATCAATTTTATTTGAGAAAGTAACAAGTGTATTTTAAAAACTATGATTTATTTGTAAATCAGAAATCATAATTTGTAATTGTAAACAAAAAGCTTCTGCAATACATATAATAGTTCCTGAAATAAGTTTCTGAATTACAATTGAAACAGGTGTAGATATCACAAATGAGAACAGAATACTCATTTGGATTTGTGATTTGATTTTGATTAAATTTATGATAGATTGAACCAACAGATTGAACAGATTGAACCAAAAGCAACGCACAAAATTCATATCTTAGTTATTAGTCATTTTTCAAAAAAAATCCTAGAGTAGGTAGATTTTTTTTAATGCTCACTACATATTGACGCCACAGTGACGTCGTTAATTTTTGAGTTATGACGTCGTTTTATTTTTTTTTAAATGTCAACCCACATTTTTGATTACACATCGTAGTCTTTCTGCTAAGCATAGAACATTCCAAAGAATTAAAAAAGAAATTAAAAAAAGATGAAAATAAAATAAAATAATTAAAAAAGAAACTTTCATACAAAGGGCCTTATCTTTTTATTCTTGCTTTATTTTATAAAAAGTTATTGCTTTTTTGTTTATTTTGTTTTGATTTTAGGTTTTATATTAATAATAATAATATTTATTTAAAAAATAAATAAAAAATTTAAAAAATAAAGCAAGAAAAAAGATACGGCCCTTTGTATAAAAGATTCTTTTTTAATTAATTTATTTTATTTTCTTCATTTTTTATTTCTGGTTTTATATTAAGTGTTTTTATGTTAATTATTAAAAAAAAAGCATAAAAAATTGCCTTTTTTAAATAAGGCAAGAACAAAAACATAAAACTTTTTGGGTTTAATTGTCAATATTTTTTTTATTTTATTAAATTTTATTTCTTATTTTAAATTTGATTTTTAATTTTGTTTCTTATTATCACAAAGATAAAGAAGTGTAGTAGTTTAAGCAGTAAACGAATGTCGGTTAATAAAAAAATTAACAAAGGTAAATAAATGTACGTACCTTTAGAATAAATATTAGTAAATGATTTCGTGGAAATGTTTGATTTTTGTAGTATTTTATGTGATTAGCCACATAAAGTAGGCAAAAGTTGCTATTTATGTGCTGAATTCAATAAAGTGATACTTTTACCTTGTCAATAGAGACACAAAGTTTCACTTATGTGACGTTTCAAAAAGCTTTATATATATATATATATATATATATATATATATATATATATATATATATATATAAATAATATATAATGCTAATGTTTGAAAAGCAAACTTATGTTCATCGACTTTTGCTTGTTTTAGAAGTATCATATTTTTCTATTTCACCACTTCTACAATATTAAAAATAGTATATTAAAATTAATACCTTTTAAAAAATTACAAGGATACAACGTGCTCAAAAACTGGCGCACCAACTCAATGGTGTGTGGTAGAGAAGTGGTTACATATAATGGTAAAAATAGTAAAAAATTCTTTGTATGGTAGCGCTCAGCTCCGTTTGCGTGTGCGTCATCTGACATTTCTGTCACTACGTTTACATAGCAGGGGCATAGCGGTGACAATCTATCAAATATTTTTTGAGGTTACGAAGTGTTTAAATTATGAGTTGTTAGAAAAAATACAGATTCACAAAACAAGAACTAATAAACGCAGAATCAAAAACCTAACGAAACGCAAATCACAAAGCACAATAAACGAACAGAAAATACTTGCGATTAACACCGATAACACTTTCGACAACCATGCGATGACGTCTATAATTTACTGTCAATGTCAGTTTGACAAATTCGTGACACTTGATGGTGTTGTCGAAGAGCATATGTAAATTAATGTTCAAGGATACCACCCTTAGATACCCCTTAGTTGTTTAAATTTGCATTGTTTTTGATAATTTTTTTACAGCTTTGTGTTGGTAATGAAAAAATGAAATTGATGACGCACACGCAAACCGAGCTGACCGCCACTATATTAAAGTTATTGATAAATAACTAATTTTCGGTAAATGATATGTGGCAACGTTGTCTAACAGTCATGATCGCAATAGAATTTGAGCAACAATAAAAATAAATTATTTTTGAAACGGTTTCCTAGAAAATGATTCCCAGTGTTGGCACATCTACACATTGTGATTTTTTGGATGAATTTTAATTTTTGTAAACTAAAAAAACTGCTAAAATCTGATAGTAAATTTTAAAATAATTATTCATCGTTATGTTACGGAACGATTACCTGATATGAAACATAAGACTATAAAAAAATAATAAAAACTAAAGAAGTTAACACAAAAAGTTTGTAGCTACAGATTTTTTAAAATATAATTCAAGAATTTTTTCATCATTTTTCCCGTAATCTGCACTTGCTCCTCAATAACGTACCACTGAGTTGGTGCGCCAGTTTTTGAGCACCCTGTATGAAGCATTTTGTTTAGATATACTTTTAAAGAATTTGGTTTCAAATTCGGAAATAAAATTAACTAGACGCCCTCTGGTGATGACTTTTGAACTATGTCGAAAACAGTAAAGAAATTTTCGTAATGCCACATTTAACTGACATTTAATGAATTGTTCAACAATTTTGCGTGTATAGTGTTAATTATTTACAATAGAAAGAATTACTTTAAAAGTACGTGGTGGTAAATACTAGCATTGACTTTGGTTCTGTAGTTTTTCGTGGTATAAAGTGTTTATTGTTGGAACTTGAAAGTGGATAAAAAGTGAAAAATATTTAAATTTTGATTACAAAGTGTTATCAAACAGTTGTCTAATTAAAGAATATAAGTAATGGATCACAGCGAACACAAAATTTGGCTCAAGAAACCAATAAATTAGTGAAGTGTTATGAATTTTAGGTTAGAATTTTCCACTGAAAAATTCATGAAATGCTGCGGTAAATCTACAAAACTACAAGAATGATTAACAACTGCTGATACATTTAAACGGAAATTATGCCAAAAGGTAGGCTTTTCAATGTCTTTGTAATAATTTTCCAATAAATAAAGTGAACCAAACAGTCATTCGTTATTCGTGTTTTCCTCGTCATCTCTCATTTGTCAACATAAGTTTCTTGCATCAAAGATGCAATAATCATTCCGCATAGGCAATGTAATAATTGTGAAGCCCCAAAATTCGTACAACGCTCAAAATATCCGAATAAACATTTTCCCGCCATTTATGGTTACTGTTTTCGACCTAGCTCAGTGACGCCCCCAACGGTAATTTTACTTCCGAATTGTACTAACAATTTCCGGCTTTATACATGTTTCAAGAAAACAAAAAAACTCAAAAGCACTTGAAATTGTTAAATGTGTAGGAAATTGTACAGTTTGTTACAATTTAAGAAAAACTAAATAAATAAATATTTTTTTGCAATTATTATTTGTATCAATTAACATGTTGCAGGATAAAACTGACATTAAAGACATTAAAATTTCTGTCAGAAACGTCAAAATTTTTCGGCAAACTTCATTGAACAAACTCTACGACTACATTAAACAAACTACTGTTTTCTACTTTGGTTTCACAAATTGTTCATTGGGAAACTGAAGGTAGTTTCACAAAGAGAATTTTTGTGCAATACCTTTTAGTGAATTTTTAGGAGTTGTATTGGCAGTGCTGGGCTGGGTGTCTTCCTCCTCAGACATCAGTCATGACTGTAATTTAGTGTGTGACCAAAGTAGAAAAAATTTTATATTACATTCGTTTTTAGAGACTTAATTGTGGCACTCATTCTATTGGAGCACAACGAAGGAGTGCCACAATAGAACGTCTTATAAAACTCGTATAATAATATACTATTATTTATATGTCGCATTTGAGTTCACTCTCAAATTGTGCTCAATTTTTCACTCCGAAAAATTCAAATGCGTTGTTACAATTCTACTATGAACTGAAATGGGATATAACATATAACTCAGAGAATAAAAGTATAACAAAGAAAAAAAAACGAAAAAAAGATACCAAACGGATTTTGCTCTCTTAACAAACCTGATTTTACTCCGTATTTAATGTGCCTTGGAGATTGAACATTTTGTTATAATTTATAATTTACAAGTTTACACAGCTTCAAGAATAAATAAGTAATATATATCTGAAGTAATATTTTAAGAGAACTAACTGCGACTTTCTACAAAAAAAATAGACTGAAAATTAAAGTATTATTAAATTCTGCTTTAAAAACAGAAGCGCCATCTATCTTACTTTTCTTAAAAAATAGACAATGTACAGGTATACCTACGTCTTTTAAGTACATTCACAACATTATTCTTTCACTTTATGGTGTTTTCCTTTCAGAGTGTTCCACTTTTTAACCCTTACGCATAATTTATACGTTTTCCTAATTTTTGTTTGTGTATATTAATTTACAAGTATTTTAGAACAAAAATTTTCTTGATTATTTAAACGAAAATTACATTGCTGCGACAAAAATCATTTTTAGTTTTTACTTTAAAAAGCACAAAATGTATTTTACGTTATTTATGCATATATTATTGTCAAAACTTTATGATCTAATAAAATGAAACAATAAAATTAATTTTGATTAAACACTGTGAATAGATGAGAGTATAAACGAATTTAATTTTGACTCAATAATAAACACGTGAGTGCTGTACAAGTTTGTTAACATAGGACGAACTTTGGCTGATTAAGTACGTGTCGAGCTGCGATTATGTTTCCTTTTAGCGGATTGAACTAATAGCTTGGTAAAGTTTTCCATCAGAAAACTTCTAGATAATCCCACTTGACCACTCAATATTTCAAAGTTAACTTTTCGAAATAATGTTGTATGCTTTAAACATGTAAGCACGCAGTCCAATTTTCATGTTAGATTTTTTAATATTTAATAAAACACATTTTTTACGTTTTACGTACCTTTATGAAAAGTTTTGCACTTTTGATAAAAAATCAGAACAGAACGTGTTATGTTTTGCAGAGTGTATTTTGTGTTGCATTCTTACCTGGTCAGGCGCGGACTCTTATGTGAATAATCCTGTACAGGGTGCTGCATTTTGGATGTTCGAATAGGGGATCTCCGAAACTAAGAGTTTTAGGAAAAAACCAGTGACACATTCTCGGGTTCGTTTTTTGAGAAAATAATTTTGGTCAAAACCGCATCTCGCTATCGTCTTTTGTTTTCGACTTATAAACAAAAGTTGACATTTTAGCAAAATCTTCGAAAATTCATATCTTCCTTATTATAGAAAATATACATTTGAAACATGGATATTATAAAGGCACTTTTTTACTGAGAATTTAGTAATGTTATCAGTGATTTTTTTAACCGTTCGTTTAAGTATAATAACATAAAGTTATATTTTTTTAAATAGGAATCATAGTTGGCTGTGACATTTTCGAAAAGCTTATTTTTTTCTGAACTGAAAACAGAATAAATATAGTTTGATATTTTTATATATTTTCGTTAAAAAATATATTGAAAATATTTTAAAGTGTTGGCAATGGAAAAATTATTTCACATAAAAGGTAAGAATAATCTAGAAATTTTGTGAACGGTTATTAAAGTAAAAAATGTGAGATAATCAAAATAAGCTGTTACATTTATTTTCAATTAAACAAATATACGATTTTAACTAAATAAAAAATATGCAAAAAATTGAGACCGTTTTATGATTTAGTAAAGCGCAGTGGAGGTGACGTTAATAATGTTAAGTATTTTTTTACCGCAGATGAGATTTGATTTTGATGTTTAAATTGATATTTTTTTGTATTTTACAAGCAATCATGCAATTAATAATTTTTTTTTCCAAGATTTCATGTTTAATTAGAAAATAGAATGACAATGTAAACTTGTCATTTAAAATCTAAAAACAAATAATTTATATTAATCGCAAAAATTTGATCTATTTATTATTTAATATGCTGTTTTTGAATTAATTAGTGTTTAAGAAATCATTAAATTTTAAATACTTGTTGAGTAATTCATTTTTCATAGTTTGAATTAAAAATCCAAAATTTTTTCATGGCCTACTATAAAAAAAGCAAAATGTTTTGTTTTTTTCATAACCTAAAAATAATGCATTACACAAATAAGCATATGAAATCAGAAAAAAATAAACTTTTCGAAAATGTCATAGCCAACTATGATTCCTATTTAAAAAAAATACAACTTTATGTTATTACAGCTAAACGAATGATTAGAAAAAATCGCTGATAACATTACTCAATTCTCCGTAAAAAAATACCTGACAATGTCATTGTTTCAAATGTACATCTTTTATAATAAGAAAGATATAATTTTTTTAAGATATCGCTAAAATGTCAATTGTTGTTTGTGAAAACAAAAGACGATAGCGGGATGCGGTTTTGACCAAAATTATTTTCTCAAAAAACGTACCTGAGAATGTGCCACTCGTTTTTTTCTAAACCTCTTAACTTTTGGAGATTCCCTATTCGGAAAATGCAGCACCCTGTACACAACATAGCAATGAATAATTGACAGTATTTGATGTTTGGCTTTACAATTAAATTATTATTATTTAAACATTACGCAGACAATTATTGACTATCAACACTACAACTACAACTAACAGTAATTTAATTACAGTTAAAGTAGAAAGTGTTCAATAAAAAAAGATTAGGTTCTGTTGTGCCGACTTAATTCAATAATTAGAAACACACTCGTTTTTAATCAAAACTTGAAGGCAAATGCAAATTGGACACATGATACACTTTACCCTTGCGAGAACTTTGTTTTTGTTAAGAAAGGTGTGCTTGAAATTTGTTGGAGTTGTTATTAACTTCTTCCAATTAAAAGTCTTGTTTTTTTTTAGAACTGTATAAAACTTTTTCGTAATGAACGCAAAAATCACACACACACACACAGGAAAATTCACCTACCATACTTCTTTTTATGACTTCATAGAGGAGGGTATAAAAGGCGTGCTTTTCTCGTTGCATCGTCAGCATAGTTATTCAAACTTCACATCTAACGAGCAATGTTCACTGAGTGGAGCGAAAACGTTTTGGAGTAATTGGGTCAATAGGAATGAAGAATAGACTAGAGCGATATATTTTTATTTTAATAAATAAAACATACAAACGAAATGTTTTCATCGCATCAAATCAATGATGTGTTATGTAGCAATTATCACAGCTCCAACAGATATACGTATAATAAACATTAACGTTACAGAACAGTTTTGATTGTTAATTGTGACAGTCATTATAAAATATATTCTGTTATATTATATGTCAATCTATCCAACATGCTACAAACTATACATTTCTTAAACGCAGCATATAAATTTCCTACACTATACATACATTATACATACATTAACTCGCATTATATAAGAATACCCCGCAATAATAATTCACATAGCTTTGTATTAGATTAGTACAAAGTCACTAAATTACAGATTAATCGTTATTTTAAGCCATTTCTTTTTATATATTGGTCCCTCGAATGACCACAACTGTTGCCACTGCCAACCCTTAAAAATTTATTTAAAACAACTCCAACGGCTTAAGAAAACAATGTGTGATTAATCTGGAATAACTGACGTTTTAACTTGTCTAATACAATAATAGTTGCGACTTTTTTCGATGTGTTTATACATACATGTAGCTACGTTATGTCATCATATGTTTAATATATCTTTTTACACTAAGTGACATAAAAATAGCATACAAGGTGTCCCACAAGTGGAAAAGTCCATTATTGACAGTTGGAATTTTTTTCTACAAAAGCCGTAGATACTAACCTCCTGACTCACCTAAAATTATTTTCAAATATACATGGTATTTGCGAAATAAACTACAATACACAATTATCTTTTTTCACATTTTTAGATGTAGCTTTTAACATTAATAATTTTGACGAACACTCTTTTTTGAAAATTGTTTATATGAAACTAAGAATTCTAGACAAGTAGAACTTGCGCCACTTTAAAGAAAAAAATTGAAGCTTTAAGGATATAATTTCTCTTAACTTACGGCGATCAAGAAGATAAAAAATGAAGAAGTTTATTGCCAGTTGAATCCTCAGGAATTTAGATCTCAGAACTATCAGCTGTCCTGTCTAAAATTATTGAAAATGTACCAACAAATGTGGTTTTAGTTCTGAAACTATTAATCTCGTAAAAAGTTATCTTTCAAATAGACTACAAAGAGTAAAATTAACGGTTACAGTTTCAAATTTTGTCAACTAAGGAAGTGCCTCAAGGGTCTATATTAGGACCTTTCTTATTTTCAATAAATATCCATTTTTACAATATTTTAAAATATGGTTGTATACTCCTTTAGGTGATGAATGATGACAGTCAAGTATACTTCAGTTTTCCAACAACAAAAATCAGTAAAGCTTTGAGGAAAATCAATAAGGATACAAAAGCAATTTAAAAAATAACACAATCATAGTTTTTTTTTAAATTCTAATAGGTCCGCTGTCCTCCTTTTTGTCCTAATAATAATTGTACCAGTAGTAGACGAGCACAAAAGCCCAGAGTGTGGTACTTGAAAATTCTTTTCGATTAAAACTCACATTACAAAAAGAATGAAAAGATAATTCGCCTTCACTAAAATTTTTTATCATATAAAACGTATTTTACAGTAAAACAGAAAATTCTTTTATGTGAAGGAAAACCCTTGTATTATCTGACTTAAATTATTCTTCACAAATAACAAGTGTTCAATAATTGTTCTGGTCGTGGTTTGCTGTGGTTTTCTCTTTCTAGCATGAACGTAGGTTGCATGATAAGTTCATATGGTTTGCTGCCAACTGTTTAAATGTTCTCTTATTTTTGCATTTAGGAGTTTTTGATAAAAATCGGATTGCAAATCATGATAATTGTATGCAGACGTTCAAGAATTTACTCTTCAAGTTCAGATGAAGGTGTGAATTTTTGGTCTGACACTGACACCACTGACAGCTGTCATCTGTCATTGTTTTGTAATGTTAACCAAGACATACGTTTTTTGTGACAATTGCCACACATAGGCGATCTGACCAGAACAATTGTTATGAACACTTGTGATTTGCAACATACAAGTTAAATTTAAAACACAACAATTTCAAAATTACTGGGAAAGGACCATAAATGAAACCAAAAAAAACACTTAATAAATTATTTGTAAAATTAAAAGATAATATTTCAATTGTGGAATGATTTCACGTTGTTTTTAAGATTAATTGTAAACATTGTCAGCACTGTTAGATTAGTCAAACGATACAAAAATTAAAAAACAAATGATGGTAAACCTGTTAACTTAGCTAATTTTGGAAAAAAAGGCTCTATCGCAGCATACGTTTAAATAATAGACATAAAAAGTTTAGTCTAATAGGTTGGTTTCTGAAATGTTGTTTATTAATACAGTTAAAAATTTAGTAAATTTCAGAATAGACACAAAATTTAAGCTATATTCATAAATTTCATAAATTTTTTACTGTTTAAACATAATAAAATTTTAGGATTTTATAACATATCATACCGTGATCCATATTGTCGATTTTAAGTCTTTGTTTTTTATGTATTGACTAAATTTGAATTTTTATTATATTATTTAATTTTGTATTTCGTGTCAGTTTTTATAAAATTTTTTTTGGAAAGATAGTGGCACTGACTTCCCCTTCAGCTCATTCTTTGTTTGAACTTCATCGTTGCTGCGTGTCGATGCCACATTTTTATTTACATTTTAATTATGTCATCTGTAAAACATTATTGTATTTAATGTTACTTATAAGATTGATTGGTAAGATTTATATTTTTGAAATTATCGATGTTTATAATAACCTGTTTTTCAACCTGATGATATCTTATGCCATAAAACGAAACGTTGCATAACTCTCTTTTGGTTTCATTTATGGTCCTTTCCCAGTAATTTTCCACTCTTATAAATTTCAATTTTTGGAGGACGTTAAACTTGTGAGATTAGATAAAATGTAAATTTTATAAACAAACAACTAAATTATTTATAAAAAAAATCAAATTTAATATAAATGTGAGACGTAGAGACAAAATATTATGTTAAGCATGTTAAACATACTAACTTACTAACAGTTTTTCTGGTGACACACTTTTCTTATTCAAACTGACATCTTGGAAAACGTAAAGAATGTTTTATGCAAGTTTTTATTTTTTAAATTATTATATTTTTTATTTTGCAATAATCTTCCTTACATCAAATAAATAAATATTATTATTATAACTATTATCATTGAATATATCCACCAGATAGGTTAGTTCTTTATGGGAAATTCTTCACTTATGAGTATGACTTAGAAAAGATGTACCATGTTTGAATTCATAATTAGAGTAGGCGGTTTTTTGTCTTTATGATTTGTAAACTATTACAAATTGAAGAATAAAATATATTCCAATTGAATATTATCATTCAAAACATTATTATTTATCCCCTCAACTTGATTAATTATCACAAATGAACTTTTCATCCAAATTAAAAAACCGATAAAGCCTACTCTAATTATAAATTCAAATGATCACCCTATTGCAAAGTGCAAAATATTTTACAAACTGTACGAAAAATAACGCACAAACTTCATATCTTCTTGTTAGTCATTTTTCAAAAAAAAATCCTCGAGATCTATATTTTACATCATAGTGACATTTATGATGTCATTCGTTTTTTAGTTGTGACGTCACTCTGATTTTTTCTAAATGACAACCAACATTTTACACATCTTGATCTACCTGGTAATAAAAAAAAATATTTAATAGGATAAAAAAAATTATAGTTAAACATATTGGGCAATATGTTTTTGTTCATGACTTATTTTATAAGATTATAAGCGGCAATTGTTTTCTATATTTTTTTTTGTAAAATTACCATGAAAACTTAAACTTACATATAAATGCAAAAAAAACACAAAAAAGTATTCATCCCTGTAACACAAAATCCAAATAACATAATGTTTTTATTTATTTTTTTGAATCTTGCTTGTTGTTCTTAACAAAAAGGTAAAAATGTGTTCTCAAAAATTAATACAAAATGACATTTGTCGTTAAGCAAAAATAAAAATGATCTCATTATTAAAAACATGACGTCAGAAATGTTATTATGGTGTCAAAATTTTTTTCAAAAATGACTCAAACCAGCAATTTTTTTATTTGTTTCTGGAAACATTTTTTCTATTTTATTTTCTTTTTCTTTACTTTACTGATGGTGGAGTTATTATTGTTGTGAAATTAACATTTAAAGTCAAATATCTTTTTAGTTATTAACTTTAGACATTTAAAACTTTATATTTTTAGACAGACATTTTAATAATTTTTAAGAAAGAAAAACAACAAAATGAGGATTAACTTGTTTAAGTTATCCAACTTAATTTTTTATGTTTCTAATTGCAATGTGCTAAACAATTGAACTTTCCCCTTTAAAGTAGTGAAATTACCACGAAAGTACTAAACAGAATCACCCTATTCAAGTTTAGATCAAGATCATTTGTATTAAAAGCTACAAACAAAAATGCAAAATTTCGGCTGTTCCATTTGAAAACATTGTAGCTGTATATTTGAAAATACTTTTCGGAAATGCTGCTACGGTTTTATGGTTTAAATTAAGTTTAAATGTCAATAATAGGTTTTTTCAAATCATTGCGACACCCTGTATGTCTATACAGATTGTTTATTATATGACCCTATGTACAAAGCAGAACAGATCGTTTACAACTAGTGTTGATAAAGGAAAACACAATTTCCTTGTGTTCTTGTTTTTTTTTTGGAAAATCCCACTGTTAGTTGTAAAAGAATCTGTCTTTGATATTTCTAGTTTAATATCTCGTTATTTTAAAGCCTGGACCGCGATTCCGTCGTCTACAACGACGGCTTATTTATAAAATACAAACTGAAATCTTGCACAGCATACACATCCATTTAATAATTAATTATACAAATAGCGCTTAAGCCTAAAATGTTACAAAAAGCATGAAAATGGATCTACGGTTTTTAAGTTCTTGGTGTTCCCAACCCAACCCTGTTGATTATGCAGTTGTAAATAGAATCCACATAATAAGAAAACTTGTTCAAAGGCCTCTTCCTTGTCCATTTATTAAAAAATCTCATATCAAAATACGTCCAGAAATGCTCCAGGCGTACGATAGCAAAAGTTAAGAGAAAGCCTTCATATACAAGGTAATGAACATGTGAGGAATGTTTGTAATTGTTCCCGGAAATAAGCTGTCATTGGACCGTAAATGTTGACATAGCATAACATTAACCCGTTTCGCGAACCCTTGTATTAAAGCAAATTGGACTTTTATGGAGAAAAATCCTTTCAAGCAAGCCATGAGTGTCTAGTTCAAACACTCGTGCAATTAATAAGTAAGCAAAAATTGCAAAAAAAGAGTTTATTTTTTCAATGGTTGAGGAAACTTTATCGCAGAAAACATTTGTAACTCATGTCTAAACTCACATAGCAGGAGTGTCTGAGGAAACAATCCCAACGTTTCACTTATCTAACTGTACAAAGTTTTAACTTGTTGGTAGTTTAATGTTTATTTAATAAAGCTGCACAGTTTAAGATACTTCTCTTCGCTTCTCGCTGCAAATTTAAATTTACAGAACATAATCAACATAAGACTGTTTCAAATAATTTCAAGTAATTAATGAAATTATTTAAATGACCTAAAACTTGTACAACTAAACTTTAATCACTTGATATTTGAGGCAGCGGTTAGCATAACGGCAACATGCAACTTACAGTTAAATATTAACCAAGTAGTCCATGTTTGATTCTCAGGTATTATAATGTTATTAAAATTAAATTTCCCACTTATAAACAACTATCTACAAATAGTTATTAGCTGTTTCAAAACTATAAAAACGCCAACGTCGCATTTTCACGCACTTCAAAAAAATAATAGCCAATATAATTTATACATTCAATAAGAAGAGATCTAATCATTAGTAACTAAGATCTATAGTCTTGAAACAGGTAATATATGTATACTGGGTGTTCCGTCTAAACCCCACATTAGAAGTAATGGCAATTCTAGTAATGAAAGTCATCTGAAAATTTGTGTACAATCATAATCTCTTAGGTTCTGCTAAATGAAAATATTTTCAACATGGCGACACTTCCGTTACACCGGAAGTCGCTATCAAATTCCTTATTTTAAATTATTTTCAGATAGATTTCATAAGCTATACCAAAACTTAGCCGTCTACGAAATGTTTAGGGTTTTTAATTTTTTTTTTTTGAACTGCACCTTCCAGTTCAAAAATGGATAAAATATTTTTCAGGTCATTTTAAGAAAAAGCCTAGATCTTTCCCATGGTGCTTTCAAGTTTCTTAGACCATTTTTTTGGGGATGTAGTAAAAAACAATTGTTTGAGCTTTTTAAGGTTAGATTGAATCTTTTTTTTAAACTTAGTTAGCGAAAACGCAGATCTGGCAACAATGAAAAAAATCACCAATAAAATTACAACTAATTAGGTAGTTAACAAGTAAAGAAAAAAGTTAATAAAACGTCTATAATCTATGATTAGATTACCATTCGAGTGTTGGTTGGATCGATATTTTTAAATCACCTTGTATAAAATGGAATCTTTTAGAAAGTTGCTAAAGTTGATTAAATATTTTGTTGCCAACTGTGTATTGGATTGTTTCAATAATTAGTAGTCCTTATTAACTTGTCTGTTAAAAATAGTAACAGAAAAATTGAAGTATTTTAATCCTTATTTTGATGTCACAGCTATGATTTTCTTTATGACGTTTGATAATATTCACTTAATTCTATAAAGACCCACAAATGTGAGGTAAGATGTTTCCATAAATCTTCTGTAACTCCGCGGTGACAAATTGTTCCTTTCACGTTATTAATGACTAATAATAATCACTCATAGATTGTTCAGAGTGTAATATTAATAGACCGAAATTTTTGAGAGGAAAAACAACAAGAAACTGCTAAAAATAATCGCACTATAAACTTATTTAATTATGATTCTCCAAATTATTTAAATAGCAATTAAATGGCAACTTATTTTGACGTACTCGTATATAAATCAATTAGGACCCCAGAATTAGTTGTAACAGATTTATTTATAAAAAACGTTTGAAGTTTTCGCGTTATAAACCAAATCAAAATCATAGATTTTGGACTATTTCATAACATCTAAATAAAGTGTTTTTTGCAAGGATGAGAATAAAATATGGACTACCTATGTAAAGTTTAGCTTCTCAAAACATATACAGAGTATCCCAGAGAGTTGTGATGAAGTCTGTTACTGACTTATAAATGTTAAGATCTTGAAAAATTTGCACTTGAAAATCATAGATAACAATCTACTGCTTCTAAAATTATTTAATACTCATAGGTCAATGAAAAACCTTATGTTATGAGTACTGAAGTCAAGTAAAAAAGTTTTTTAGTAAACGATATACCACACTTATTAAATTACTATTAAAAATGCTTCCAAAAACAAGATAGGGGGAACTAAATATTAAAAGGACAAAAGAAATATAAAATAAACTCCGTTTTCTGCAGCCAAAAATTTAGGGTTTTGATTGATTATCTCAGCTCAAAAATTGTTTTAAGGTCGGTTTCATTAACGTTGGTTGAATTAACAGTTAAAAACAATCGTTACTATGATTATAACAATCGTTTCTGTAAATTTATTCTACTAATAAATATAATTGAGATTGATGAAAATCACCCTTGAAGTAATTTAACTTTTACCTAAAAAAATCTTTTAAACTAAAAACTTTTATCTTAAAAAAGGTAGAAAATACTTATTAAGTAATGTAAAATTGACAACTAAAATTAATACAGGATTATACATACAAAACTCCGAACCGACCAAATAAAAAATACAACATACAGACAGATTATAAAGCTAACTGAATTCCTGGTAAAGTCATAACTCATAATTAATTTAATTAATTTTAATTTAATTTAATTTTGAATCTGGACTTATGCATTGTAAAGTTGCATTTTATTGTTGCAACGTTTTGCTTGTACACCATTAAATTTTATTGAGATTTTCCCAAACCACGAGGCAAGCTTTATTGTGATTTATTGCAGACAGGCTGTAGTCTTTCAGACGATTCGATCGTATCGTAAATTTCTTCAGGTTATCCTTGACAAAACATCTTATTGCGGGGATTGACAAACTGATAAACAGCGTTAAGTGCTGTAAAACTTTATGGTGCTCAAACAAAACGTTGCTACAATACTTGAACAAACTCGAAGTCTTATGTGAATAACCCTGTATAATACAAATTTAAAACAAAACAAAATGCTGCGAATACGGTTAGTGACATAAGAAAAATTTTGAAGATTAAAATTTCTACGAAAATTTTGCGAAACCATATTTCTGTCAACCAAAACCACCACAGCCGTACAAGTGACGGATTCATTTCATACTCGTATTTACCGATCAAACATTTAAATGTAAACGGTTGAAGGTATAGAGATATGTTTTTTTTTTGAAAAGAAGACTCTCTATAAGTTTATTTTTTGTAGAAGTTAATGCTTTGACCATAAATGAGAGTAAAAATAATTTTTAAAAACAAATGCCAAAAATTTTAGTTATTTATTATTATTTTAATGTGAGTATAATCTGTAGCCCTTTTGCTCTAGGTGTGTTCCATCTATTTTTTCAGGTCCAATTTTTAACGCATGGGTTTAGAAGAAATCCAAAAATTTTTGTTTAATGCATTTAGAGCACATTTTTTAAAAATGTTTTAAATAGTGGCTTGATGTAGTCCCATATCCACGCCAACAGAGTCGTCTTTAAAATATTTCCACTGTTGTTACATTTTCTGCTCTTAAATTAATTTCCTAATAACTCGTTAATCATTCTCATCTATTCAACGTTCTCTGCATTACGTTTTAGTGTGTTCATAAACTGTCAGATGGTGCGGAATTTATTTTTCTGTTATCTTTTTATCTATTCACTTTTTTCGGAAACGAAATTTTTTGATCATAGAATCGTAATTAAATTTACGCCAATGTAATCTTTTTTATTTTATGACGTATTTTAAAAAAAAATATAAATTTTTAAAATAAGAAATATTAAAAAAAAATTGTCGTCACGTTATTTGGACAGAGAAGCATTTGTCTTTTATATTTTACGTCTTGGGAAAAACGGTCTACCTGATATTAACAAACATGAACAAAAAGTTTTTAGTAGCTACATTAAATTTTGTAGCTATTAAATAAAAATTTATCAACAATATCTAGAAGTTATTTGGTAAAGGATTTGTTTTGTCTGTCTTTCATAAATTTAGATGCTACGCAAAATTTTTAGAACTATGTATTTTTTTCTGTATCTGTATGCACTCAAACTTCTTCTAGTAATTATTATCAATGAATAAAAAATATTAAACTTCATTATCAAAAATCTTCATAACAAATTTATGTTTTACCAAAAATAATCAAATTAAATTTTAACCAACAGTTTTCCAAAGTAAAAAGTAGATTTTGACGTATTCTAAATTTTTGATCATTTACCCATTTTTTCCATTTTTGAGCAATAAAAAAGAAACACAAAAACTACTAACAAAAGTAACAAATAAACATTACTTCAAAAAGAAAAAAACAATAATAATGCTTGAGGCATTACTAAATTGAGTTCAAAGAATTAGAACGATAATCCTTACATGAATACCAATAAATATTTCTTTCAAAATTAAAAAAAATAAAAAATAAAAAAATAGTTATTTTTTTTTAAAGTGTTACTTTGGCGCATTTGCTGTTTAAAACTGTTTAAAAAACCCAGTTTCATTTTTCGATTTAAAGTTAAATTACAAATATCGCTAAAAATAGAAAAATTATTTTCATTATACATGTCTTTGTCGTACACATGGTTTAAGTCTGTCGTCCCCTTAAGCCTTAAAGCTAGAAGAATTTTGCTTAATTTTAATTGTTATTATTATTATTATTATATTGTTATTATAGAAAGAAATTACAAAATCAATGTGTAAACAGTATTAACTAACCTATGTAATAACAAAATAACACTCAAAATATGCAAAAAAAACAATGTTAAATTATATTTAAATAACTAAATATTCAAATTTAATTAAAGTTAATCTTGTTTTTCTTTAGATATTTCGCGTACTTACTTTGTTATAGGTATTAGGTTAGTAAATACTGTTTATACATATGGATTTTGTAACTTAAATATAAAGTTTTATCTGTATAAGCACTATAAACGCTTAAAAAAAGTAAATTGTTGGACATTTTCCATCAAAGTTGATGATTTTCGTCCTGGGTTAATAAAAACGGGGAAAAACGTAATTTGTGGTCTAGAAACGAGTTTTAATTCTTAGAACTTGCAAAAATAATGTCATTTTTGACATAATTATGTAATTTATTGGTTTACTTTTAAGAAATTTTGCACAATAATTGAGTTTTTGCAAAATGAACGCTTAGAAAAGAAAATTTTTTAAGTATATTTAATCAAATTTGGTATTTTTATTCGTTCTTGTTTAATGAAATCAAGAAAAAAACTTAACTTTTGGTCTAAAAACGTGTTTAAATCCTCAAAATTTACAAAAAGTATGTATTTTTAACATAATTCTGTGATTTATTAGCTAACATTTTATTTTAAAAAAATGCGCAATAATTGAGTTTTTGCTGAATAAACGCTTAGAAAAGGTAATTTTTTGAACATTTTCCGCCAAAGTTGATGATGTTTTCGTTTTAGTTTAATAAAAACAGGAAAAAAACGTAAATTATGGTCTAAAAACATGTTTTAATCTCCATAACTTGCAAAAATAATATCATTTTTCATAATTTATTGGCTTACTGTTAGGAAATTTTGCGCAATAACAGAGTTTTTGCGAAATAAATGCATAAAAAAAATAATTTTTAGTAGGTATTTTTTTTCGATCTAGTTTAAAGAAAACAAGAAAAAACTTGACTTTTAGTCCAAAAACGTGTTTAAACCCTCAGAAGTTGCAAACATAATGTCATTTTTAACATAACTCTGTGATTTATTGGCTTACTTTTTATTTAGAAAAATTTTGCGGAGTAATTGAGTTTCTGCTGAATAAACGCTTAGAAAAAGTAAATTTATGCTCATTTCTGGACAAATTTGCTGATTCTTTCGTTCTAGTTTAATAAAAAAAAAAATTTGATTCTTGTTCTAAAAACAAAAATTAGTGTATCTGAATTTTTCGAATTTTTTATTAATACTAGGTGGGCAACTTTATCGCGAACCTAAGAAAATCGCGATTTTTAATTAAATAAAAAATATTGTATCTTACACGCCTAACTTAACGTTCGAAAGGTATCTCCCCTAATTTTTTGGTAATTTTTCGTTTGCAGAAAAATCAAAAAAAAGTAATTTTCGACCAAAAAGTCAAATTCAAAATTTGATACTAAACCACGCGTATTCACTTCAGATAATTGTTTACGAAATTAGCGAAGAAAAATACCAACTAGATTTTGAATTAAACGCACTTTTACATTTTAACTTTAAAAATTATTTTTATTTATGAGTTGCTACTTGTGGCGTCGTAAATTTAGGTGACAATGTGAACTGTAATTGAGGTAAGATTGTAAAAGATTTCGTTGGGATATTTCAATGCAGGCATCAGTTTTATTGCAAGACTGTAAATAAGAGGCTTCAAAAAGGTCAGCTACTGGTAACTGATCCCTTTGTTGGCAAATTATACCATCTTCTAATGAATCACGCGTCTGGTTTGCGTCTAAATAAAAAAGATCGATATTTCACCAATCAAGTAAAAATTTATTCTGAAACCAGCGTTCGATGGGCTAGCAAGTCATTTGGTCTAAAAACTTTGTAGTCAAATTAACAGTTAGTGCCCAAAAACTCACAAAACTACTACGACTTTATTTAATAATAAAAAAATTTAATAAAAATCGAGAATGTTCCTTATCAATGTACAGGCTGGTGTGTAAAATTTTAGGATTTTTATTTCATTAAAAGTCGCGATTTTCTTGGCTGCGCGTAAGGTTGCACACCCAGTATTTTAACATTTAGAAATCAGTAGTAGACACTAGCATTTCACTGGGACCGTCTGTACTTTTTATCATAAGATTTACAAGCGGTTATAAAGTATTAATAAAAATATATCAATGTTAATAGAGAGTATTACCTACAATGTTACGCTAATTGACATTATCACTAAATATCTACAATCTTTTCGAGTAATCTAGTCGTTGAAGCATTTTCTAGATCCATTACGAGTTAAGTTATTCAAGAAGAGATCGTAATTGTTAGAATGGAAGCGATAAAACTCAAACCTTGAGCAAGTCAGTGGTAAGTCCTGGGCATGTCCCACAGTTCGAAGTAATCAGGCGGATTGTGCTATTTGTACCTTGCCGGTCCAAGCCAAGGGCACCCAAACATTTGACATCCAGCCAACACCAACATTAACACCACCACACACCCCATCACCGAATACACCACACAGAGATGAACCAACGCAAACACGTACAAAGTGCGATGGCACCAATGGTTCGGCTCGAATAATGTGGGAGCATAGTCCGGCCATTTGATCCTCAAGACCCAGTAGTTGCCAAAACTGAACCAGATGATCAGGAATCCGGTGAGGGCGATCGAAGCGACTCTCGAGCCGATGGAAGCGGCGTTAGCTGTGCTGGAAGCGTCCATCCGACGGGTGTGCAGCTGGTTGTAGAGGGTGAGCCCCATTTTCACGCAGCCCACACTGCCCCCAACCACCATGTAGATGGGAATGTAGGGCTCTCTGGGGCAGTCTTTCAGGAATTGAATACCTGCGAAGCGACGCTTGTTAATGGCTTGGCGTGCATTTTTATTGCAGACGAGACGAGACGTGCCATGGATGCAACTACAGAAGCGTGACAAGCAACGGGGAAATTCATTTAGAAAGCAAGCACTCCGTTTTAATAAAATTCCATCGATTTATTTATTGCATCTACTCTGGTTTTTCGTCGTCATTGAATTTTACTAAATTTTCATTAAAAGGTTTTTCAATAAGTTTAGGAATTTTTATATCACTTTTACGAAATCAGTGTCTTTTATTAAACAATCTGCGCTAAAATAAGCAATAAACATTCATTGGAATTACATTTATTTATGGAAATAAAACAAATATCAAGATACCAATACACAGCGCGAAACTGAGGAATAATTCAATATTTTCAACTTCATAAACTTGGCACAAGTTATTTATATAAAAAATAAATTTATTTCTATATCTTGTATTGTATTATCCAAAGTGATTGTCATTTAGGTATGTAACTCCTATAAAAGGTTACACATGCTGATTCTTTTAGGGCCTACATTAGAAACATTTTAACTTCTAATATAGCTAGAGCTTTAAGATTTTATATTTAATCCAAATCGAGCATTCCGAGTTCAACTAAATTATTTTCAAAATGGATGATTTTCCTGAACTACTAGATCAAGAAATTAGCGCCAATTTTGAAATTTTAAATAGTAACCACCTATTTTTATTGCATTTTTGAATTCACTTCTTAAAAGTGAGTAAAATGCACCCAATTGTTGTCATAGTTTTTGACGTATGACAATCAAAAGTACATCAATTTTTATTTTAACATCTTCTATATCTATCTCTTACAGTTTTTTAAATAATCGCAAAAAACAGAACTTTAGCTCATTATTTTCATTTTTAATCAAGTAAACTTTCGTAAAATAAATTAAAATTGTGCCATTAACTAAAAAAATGTCATATTTGTTTACCGTTTTTATTCAACAAGTTCAAAATTAGATGACAGACTGACTGAGTTACTTTACATAATTTACTAAGTTATAATAAACCATAATTAAATATTATTATTGCTTATTCGATTATGAGCCAGCTAAAAACTAAATAAAATATTAAAGTTTAACAATTGTTGACCATTTTACAAGGTCTACTTTGGAAATTACAAAGTTTTTTGTAATTTCTTTCAAAAACTGTAAGAGAAAGTTATGAGACTTATTTAAAAAAGTCGATATTCTTTCGATTGCCGTTAAGAGTTGTAGCAGTTTTTTGATAACCATTTTGAAAAAATCATATTAGCTATGAATTTTGACAGTCGACAATTTTGAAAAATCTGGAAGACTCTTCAAACCTTCGGTTATCGAATGCAAAAAAAATGTTCACTTATCGCAAAAAGTTCAAGGGTAGTGATATATTAGATAAACCCTTGCAAAAAAATTTAACAAAAAAATTGATATACAGGGTGACCAAAAACTGGTGCACCAACTCAGTGGTACATTGTTGAGAAGCATGTGAAGATCACCATAAAACTCTTGAAAAAATTCCTAAAGTTATATTTTAAAAAATATAGAACTACAAACTTATTTTGTTAACTTCTTTAGTTTTCATTATTTTTTAATGTTTTTATGTTTCGCACTAAGTAATTGGCGCCATTTGAATTATTTTTTATTCCTTAGTAACGCATCTACTGTATGCAGTACACCTGGGAGAGAGCTTCTGGGATTGGTCATTTTGAGACCTCTCTATCTCGCAAACTAAGAATAAAAGACCCACATTTTTTTGCATTTTTGCCATCTCTGTTACCACTAGCACCTCTCCAGTGGGGAGTGAGTTCTAATACACCCTGTATTAGAAGTTAAAAAGTTTCTAATGTAGGCCCTAAAAAATCACTCTGTATGCATCCACAGCTGTTTATTTTCAACTACATTATGTGTGATTTCTTTTATTATTAAAAAATAATACAACAGATATATTCTTTGATCGCCTTATTTTGTCAATATAATGATACTTTAGTTTGGAGTAGTGCTGTCCAACTTTTCCTTTTTACTTTTACAAACCTTTTGAGAAATGAAATGAGTTGACAATAAGAAAACTTTGAAAAGTAGCTTTAAAAAAAATTGGTAAAACTTTGCAAAACTGTACTTTTATACACAATATTTGTTTTCTATTTAAAACACCAATGGGGTGCAAATGACAAACCTGTTACCATGACACTTCATAAAATTTAATACCAAGAGCCTGCTATTTGCATCAGAATGAACACTAAAAGACTGCACGGCTAACACATTTTCTTTCAACATCTTATCATTTTAGCCTGATATAAAATAATATACAGGTGTTTTAAAAAACGAACAAAAGTGTTTGAGACAATTTTTGGAATATTTGTATTAGAAGATACAAAATCAAAATACGTCGTACCCTAATTTATGATAATATTTTATTACTTTTTCAAATTTAACAACGGAACAAATACATTGTTTATGTTCTGAACGTCAGAATTTATATTTAGCTATAGGTTTAAATAATTTTGGTTGTTTTCGAAATTGTAAAAACTAATTGTAATTTGTAATTATTGGCAATTGTGCGATGAAAAAGTTAAAATTGGTTTTAATTTATATTTAATTTCTAATTTTGTTACAAAAAAGTTAATGGGCAATTAATAAACTTAACTATTAAATTATATTAAATTATATTTTTTTAATTTCAGCTTATTTCAATAAAATCTCTTGAAATAAGTTTCTCAGTGAAAAAAAAAACAGTTGACTGGGATAAAGTAACCCACAACTGTTCCGTCTATACCCCACATTAGAAGTATTGAAGGTTCTAATAAAGATATTTATTTGAAACTTAGTAATCGGCCATAATCCGTTCAGTTCTGCTCAATGAAAGTATTTTCAAGATGGCGACACTTCCAGTTACACCGGAAGTCGCTATTAACTTTCTTATCTTAAATGGAAAGCTATGTTTTTCACTGTATTTTTAGATTAGCTGAGTTATTTTGAGAAAGTTTTTATCAGCTATCCCTATACCTAAGTTTAACCGTTTTCGAGATATTTAAGATTTTTTGACAATTTTTGGTTTTGCACCTGCCACTTAAAAAATCGGTACTCTCTTAGATTTAGAGATTTCGAAATCAAATTGGGAGAATTAAAAGAGAAAGCCCATATCTGTTCCCCAGTGTGTTAAAATTGGAAAAGAAGTTAATAAACCCAAAAATTTTAAGTTTGGACAACTTCAAATACCCATAACTTAATTTTTTCAAATGTTATGTCCCAATTTGTATTTTACTAGATGGAGGAGAATTTTTTTTCTGCATTGATCTGAATTAGTATTCCCCTATACTACTTATCTGTGATAATTTTCAAGTTATGTTGGTTTTTTTGACATCGTAGAAAATTTCTTATTAACCACAGCTACGATTATTTTTGCATAATTTGACATAAAAATATTTCTGATTAAAAAAACGACAAATTCTATTCAAAATTGTGTTGTCCGTCCTGTGAAAACAAAATAAATCCATTGAATATTGCTTTAAAAAACTTTAATTTCTCACATTTTTTCTCTCATTTCCTTGGCTTCTACAATTGAATGAAATAAAACTTGTGGCATTTTATTTGAAAAAATTAGTTATGGGTGCTTAAAGTTCTGCAAACTTAACTTTAAATATTTTAGGTTTGTTATTCTTTTTTAGACATTTGAAGAACATCAAAGAAAAGATCTAGGTTTCTTCTTTCAATTAAGCTAAAGAATATTTTTAAATTTTTAAACATTTCAGTTATCGATTTTTGAACTGGAAGGTGTAAATTAAAAAAAAAACTATAAAAACTACCTCTAAATAACTCTAGTAATCCAAAAACGCATTAAAAACTATACTGAGCTATGTCGCCATCCATCTTGAAAATATTTTCATTGAACAGAACCTAAGAGATTATGGTTGTAATCAAATTTTTAGATGACTATCATTATTGGAACTACCAATACTTTTAATGTGGGTTTTAGACGCAACACTCTGTATGTATTTGTTAAATGACACTTGTTACGACGAGACACATTATCTAATAAAAAAGTACCAAAACTACAATTTATAGCCAAAATTCATACTACTCGTAGAAAAAAATTAAGATACGATATTGAAATTTTAGTAAATTAACTCTTTCATATTGGCTAATAATAAGACGACGACACTTGAATCAACATTATTAATTCCTACTGAAATAAACTAAGAATAAGTGACAGCATAACTAGTATACGTATCATGCCTTACTTTATGTAAATGATCTTGTTCTAGGATATTCCATATTGAAATCAAAACAGCTATCAGTTAGCAGAAAGTTTAAATTAGCCAAGTGAAGTGGTTGTTAATTCCTGTTATCTCACGAGCAATAAATCTTGAGATAGTGTTTTTACTCACACCTCTCGAAACGTTCTGTTGAATTCTATTGAAAGAAACAGCTATCAAAAATATATTTTCCGGTCCTAATACCCAAGAACCAGAGTAAAACTTTGAAACTGTTTAAAAATTGTGTCCTAAAAATTTATTTTTCATTTACTGGTTAAAGTTTTTATCAGGTTTTAAAAAATAGAGTTATGGAACAATTATTAATAAATTGAAAGATGAAACAATTTGTTGCCAACCTTGTTTGTGAATTAATCCAATTTATGTGTAAGTAAATACAAGAAAGTTTATGCAATTACTTAAAGTGGAATTTTACTGCGAATGTAAAGAAGTATATCTTATTAGCAAATTGCTTCATATATCACCATCACATTTCGAATATCGTACTGTTTTAAGATTTTCAAGACACCACAAATGACTTTGAAATTAACCTAAAGGAAAAGCTATTTCCTTTGCCTGTCTGTCAAGAGCAAAACAAACAAATAAATTTAAACTAAAAACCAAAAAGAAAAACCTTCTAACGTATGTATTATTTATGACGTTTAACCTCCGACTCTTTGAGCTATGCTCGAGGGCTTACGATGACCCTCCTCACATTATCCTGGGACTTGGATCTCTCCAAACAATTTAGAAGTTGTTAAGAATACGAAAAGCAACGTTGTTGGTGCGCTGTGAGTGACCTTTTGCGATATAAAACAATAAACGTTAGGTGCCTGGAATTTTTAAATCGCGTTCTTAATGGTCATGTCTTTAATCCGGGAAAGATGTGGGGCTTGCATGCTGCACGCAGTTTGGCATGCAAGCTACTCACCCATGATAAGCATTAGTAGAGGTAGAGTGGATAAGCACACCAGAACGATCGTAACAACCACTGAAAAAAAAAGGGAGAATTACAAGGTTTCGTTTCATTAACTCGGATGCGTGTCTGAGCTTGGTTTCAAGAAAGTGGCGAATGGAGCACAGAGTGTATTGATTAAAACTTGCTACCAATTATATTTTTGTGTTTAATAAAATAATTTCCAATCTAAATATTAATGAAGGCTGGCATACGACTAGTGCTTTTCTTGACAATGAATTAGTCAAGATGATTACATAAGGGTAAAACTAACTTGAGCCAATGCTATTACTGGAGGTAATAGCCTTTAAATTAATAATCAGTCGGCATCGAGTTTTTGAGAGCAAAAGTAGCTAACGGCAAACACTTGTGTAATTAATTCAACCATTAACTCAATTAGTTTTATCTTCAAATGCAGCCATTTCTGATAATTTACCCATTTGATCAAATATGAGAAACTCACATTAATTAAAGCAAAGTTGGATTATTAGAAGTGACATGTAATTTGAGATTGTGCAAGTACTCCTAGCCGAGGAAAAAGTCACTCTTGAAAATGTGTAACTATAAGGTGTTTGTAGGTATTTATGTATTTATTTTTTATATTTTTATAGATTTTCTTAAATTTGATTATTATTAATACCGAGTGCTCAAAAACCGGCGCATCAACTCAATGCTGTGTGGTAGAGAATTGATTACATATAAAGGTAGAAATAGTAAAAGAAATTTTTGTATTAAATATATTGATAAATAACGAATTTTAAATAAATAATATGTGGCAACGCTGTCTAACAGTCGTGATCTCAATAGAATTTGATCAACAATAAAAATAAATTATTTTTGAAATGGTTTCCTAGGAAATAATTCCCAGCGTTGCCACATCTGCAAATTCTGATTTTTTGATAAATTTAATTTTTTTAATATTCAGAAAATTGGTAAAGTCTGCTAGTAAATTTAAACATAATTATTTATGGTTTTGTTAGGAAACGATTCCTTGGTGTGATACATAAAAACATTAAAAAATAATGAAAAGCGAAGAAGTTAACGACATAAGTTTGTAGCTGCGGTTTTTTGTAAAATACGACTTTAAGAATTTTTTCAAGATTTTTCCCGTAATCTATACATGCTTCCCATCACCGTACCACTGAGGTGGTGCGCCAGTTTTTAAGCCCCCTGTATATTATTATTGAGTTATTTGCCAAATAATTTTTGTCCTTGTATTTACTCTTGGGTAAACAAACTAACTTTTAACAGGCTGTCCCAACGATGTGAAAAAGTCTATTATTGATCTTTAAATGTTAGAAAATCAATCTTTTTTTTACGAAGGCCGTACATATTAACCCCCTGACTCACATAAAATTATTTTCAAGCATATAGGATGTTTTTAAAATTAGCTACAACACAAACTTACGTTTTTTTTAAATGAGACAACCTATATTCTTTTGCATTTTTGGATGTAGCTTTTTACATAGATGTTAAAATGTTATTGATCGATTTTGCTTTGTTTTTGAAATAACTTGATTTGTTTTTGACAAAAACAACCTTTTTAAAAATCTATGTATATAAAATTGCTTGTCCTGACTGACTGACCTGACCTGACCTATCAAGGCACAGCCTAAACGGCTAAGTATAGAAACCTGAAATTTTCACAATAGGTATTATAATGTAGGCATGTACTAAAAAAGGATTTTTAGAAAATCACCCCCTAACGGGGTTAAATGGGGTGTTAAAATTTGAATAAAAATCTCTTATTTTTAAAGTAACATTCTTGAAAATTAGTATTTGGGCTTTCGGTTAAAAAAGAAGAACGACGTGTTTCAGGATAAAGAGGTTAAATGGAGTGTTAAAATTTAAATAAGAATCCGTCATTTTTAAAGTTATATTTTTGAAAATCAATATTTAGGCTTTCGGTTAAAAAAAACGTGTTTTTTTTTGGAAAATTACGTCCTAAGAGGGTTAAGTGGCGTAATAAAATTTGTAGAAAAACCCGTAACTTTTGAATTTACATTAATTAAAGTTGGTATTTGGGCTTTCAGTAAAAAGTAAAGAAACCCTGTTTTCATTGGGTATACGAACCCCAAGGGGGTTGAACAGGGGTTGGAATTTGTATAAAAATCCGTAATTTTTAATTTGTATCCATGCAATTGGTACTTGAGCGTTCGGTTAAAGATGAAAAACTTGTGTTTAAGAACATTTGGAATTTTTACCCTTAAGGGAGTTAAATATAACAATACGTCATTTTTGAACTTTATGAAAATTGGTGTTTGGTAAAAAATAAAAAAACACGTGTTTCATGATTTTTTCAAATTCCACCCCCAAAAGAGTAAAATATCAAGATCCGTAATTTTTAACTGATATCTACAAAAATTGGTATTTGCACATTCGGTGAAAAATAAAGAAACAGTATTTTATTATTTTTAGAGATGTCATCCCCAAAGAAGATTTAACATAAAAAATCGTTTTTATTTTGAAGCTATGTTCATAAAAAATGGTATTTGATCTTTCGATTAAAAATAAAAAAAGACGTGTTTCTGGAATTTGGTTTCACCCCCAAGAAGGTTGAATATAAAAATCTGTCATTTTTGAAGTTTTAGCCAAGAAAATTGGTATTTAAGCGCTCGTCTAAAAATAAAAACGCGTGATTCAGGTTTGTTAAAAATTTCACTCCAAGGCGGTTAAACAAAAAAAATCCATCATTGTTAAAGTTATACATATAAAAAAAATTATTGTTGAAGTTACACGTATCAATTAATATCTTAGACAGTCGGTTAAAAAGGAAGAGACGTATATTTCAGCATTTTAGAAACTCCACCCCCAATGGAGTTAAACGCAAAAGTCCAAGTTATATCCAAGAAAATTGGCATATGGACTAATGGTTAAAAAGAAAGGAAATGAGCTTCAAAAGTTTTGAAAATTACATCCACAAGAAGGTTAAACAGAGAATGAGTTTGTTTGAATTATGAAAAAAAGCAAAATTAACTCGAGTTCGCATTGGGTGACGATTTGAAAATTTACAATAAAATGATGTGTTTATACTTTTTATTAAAAATTATTATACTAAGTTATGCATTGTTTTTTGCGTGCGAAGCCGTGGGCAACTGCTTCTCACTACATAAAAACTAAGAATCTCAAAAAAGTTGAACTTTCATCACTTTAAAGAAGAAAGTTCAAACTTCAAATATGTATTATTTTTATTAGCTTACTGTTATCAAGAAGATTAAAATTTTTAAATGGAACATCCAATTTTTTATTTTTGCATCTAAAAGACCTTCAAATTTTCTCTCTAAAAACATTAAAAGCATTTAAGGAATGTTTACAAAAACGTCTTTTTCATGATGAAGGCAACTTCAAATCGAGAAACTAAATTCGGATTTAAATTCAGCAGAAAATTTTGCATAAGAGAAGTTATGTAGACTCCAAACTTCAGAAGCTAGTAGCTCGCTTACGGTTAGTCCTACGAGAAAACAACAGTTTTGTAGGAAATTTTTTTAGCCTTAGTTTTGGTGAGATGATAAAAATTCACAGGAGTGATCGTTCCCGAGATATAAGCGTAAAAACAAGAAATGTCAACCCCCTCCCCCTCCTCGAGCTCGCCACCCAACCTCGGGGATTTTGATATACAGCGTGGAATTTTTAACTGGAATAAAATTCATAACTTTGATTAAGACGATTTTGGTGAAAATTCCCGAAACAGGTCAATTTTTATCTTTCCTTGCCTACTATTAGGTGCATAGGGTTTTTGTTTATCTGTTGTCATAAATGCACAGCCACCTCTAACTTTTTTTTTAATGTAATGGCATGTCAAATGACACCTCGTGTAAAAGCCCTTTTTGCAAGCATTACAACGCACTATTTTTTTTATGAATGTTTTCAGAGCCTACGTAATAAAAAAATAAAACCAAATTATTTAAGTTAAACATTATTTAATGCAACAATTGTTCAAAGTGGGCACTGTCCCTCTCCTGGGAAATAATATAACTATAGTAGCATAAATTTCTAACATTTTGCAACATTTCTGGTGTGGTTTGCCTAATTTCAACCTATAAAGCCCTCCATTTCTTGAATTTTTACACAAATTGCCTATATCCAAGTTATGAATTTTATTCCAGTTAAAAATTCCACACTGTATGTCTACTCAAGTGTAAAAGACGCGTTCTAAAAAAATCCCATTCTCTAGGAATTTTTATCTTATTTGACTGGGCTATAGGCATTATTTGTTATTAATTACAGAGATATAACTAAAATTTTAATTAATCGCGAATTATTAAATTCCCGTATAAACTCCAACAACTGGTCTGTGGTAGAGTCGCTATGGTTATGATATCATTCACTATGGTAACAACAATGCTCATAAAAAGGGTGCATTGTTGCTGAAATTAACATTTAAAGTAAAATATCTTTTTAGTTATTAACTTTAAACATTTTAAACTTGATATTTTTAGAAAGACAACATAACAATATTTGAGCAAGAACAAAAAATAAGGTGTTCCATCAAGTTATTCAACTTTTAATACGCTAATACGCTAAACAATTGGAATAGATTTAAGCTTGAACCTTTTTGGTGTCCCACTTGTAATAAATTTTCAAATAAAATGTGGTTATGCCAAAAAATCAAATTACTTCAAAAATTAAGCAGAATCAACCAATACAAATCGAGATTAAAAACATCAGTATTAAAGGCTACGTCCAAAAATGTAATAAAATAAAGGGTGTTGTATTTGAAAAAACATAACTTTAGTGTTTTTTTTATATTGGAACACCTTGTATATATACCACAATAATCTAAAAAAGGAAAAGTCAGTATCTTTAATAATAAACAAGTTATGGAGCTTTTTCAGATCGTCGAATATAAATAGTATTTGATTCAGCCAAATAGATCATCCAGAAGAACATAACATGCAAATATATTCACAGAATAATGTACTCATACAGAGCAATGATTTTGGGATCAATATTTATTATTACAAAAGTGTAGTTTTTTATTGCAATTTGTTACAAATTATTTTAAATTGTTTTAAGTATCTGCCTTGGTTATGTAAACTTACAAATTGTTACCAATAAGAAAAAATGTGTGCATCTAAGTTTGGAATGTTTTTTTTGTATAATGTTCTTATATTTCATTTTAGGTGGAACTAGCTGATATCAAATCGACAAAATTTCTACTCAATAACTTTTTTAGAGAGCTGTTAATATTTAACACACGTTAAAATCCCAAATCTGGAATTTTTATTGGTTATGGCTATAGCAATAACATTTAACAACCCCATTTATTTTAACAGTTTATTACAGAATAATCGATTTTATTTTTATAAATTAAAATTATTATTTTTTGGATGGCGCCGATATTTTTAATTGTTTTTTTGTAATTTGCCGCCATTTTGATACTTTAATAGGCATCTTAAAGCACGCAACGTCATCAAGTGCGATGTCATAGTTTTTCAGGTTGGCTAGAAGCAAATTCGTGACCGTATTTTTGCTAATTTCACAAATTTCAGGAGGTGTTCATGCAAGATTACCTCCATTATCATCCATACTCTGGTTTTTTGACAAAATTTGGATAAAACAAAAATTTTAAAGCCCGATTTCTGATACGATTAAACTTCAGTTAAATTTCGTCTCTCAGTTAGTTGCTAAGGTAGTGCGTACTAATTGACGTTGACGTTTTAACTACTACTAATTGACGTTGTTATGTTTTAACTGAGATTTAAATTTATTTATCTTTCCATTAAATATGTTTCCACTTTCCACATACTGAGCGTTTTATTTTATTTATTTTTGTTTAAAAACGGCATAAAGGGGTCAAAATACAAAAAAATAGTACAAAAAACTCGTTTTATAAGTCCTTGAAGCACAAATTCAATTTCAAAAACGAGTGGCGTTAACCATGAGTTTTTTGAAAAAATGAGTAGTCTTATGAGACTATTTTTTTAAATACAGGGCGCTCAAAAACTGGCGCACCAACTCAGTGGTACGTTGTTGAGAAGCAATGTAGATTACGGAAAAAATCTTGAAAAAATTTCTAAAGAAATATTTAGCAAAATGTGGAGCTACAAACTTATTTTGTTAACTCCTTCAGTTTTCAGTATTTTCTATTGTTTTTGTGTTTCACACTAAATAATTGTTTCCTAACAAAACGATGAATAATTATTTTTAAATTTACTAACCAACTTTCCTAGCAGTTTTTTGAATTTAGAAAAATTAAAATTTATCAAAAAAATCACAATTAGTAGATTTGCCAACATTGGAAATTATTTCCTAGGAAACCGTTTCAAGATTAATTTATTTTTATTGTTGATCAAATTCTACAACGATCACGACTATTATACAATGTTGCCACATATCATTTATTTAAAATTCATTATTTATCAATAACTTTTATAAAATTATTTTTTTTACTATATTTCCTTTACATGTAAGCAATTCTCTACTACACTATTGTTAACATTGTAAATGTCTATTGTTAAAAAAATTACGTCATTATTGAAAAACAAATAACGACATAAATTTTGAGGTAATGTCAAAATGTTGTATTTAAAAAAATGAATCGTCCTGTTTAAAATAAAATAGAAATTTTATCAAGTCCATTAAAAATTTGATTATTTTTGCGGAATAATTATTTACCTCGAAATTCCTTTTAGGTTTCAAGGCAAAATTGGATTTTTTTAGTTGGCACCTTAGTACCGACAGTTTGATTTTTTGGTTAAAAGATTATGTTGTAAAAATAATTTCTAATTCAATATCAAATTATACTTGGCTAATACTGTTTATGAATCAGTTTTTTTAAGTAAATTATGGAAGTCAATTTTTCCGAGAAAAAATCCAAACTATAATCGAAAAAATCAAAACTTTTAAAATTTTTGGTTTTTGTTTCGATTTTTAGGTACCTACTGTTTTAATTTTTTCAAAATATGGATTTATGTATTGCCGTAAAAAAATGTTTCATTTTCACTTATTTGGCATTTTACTTATTAATTATTATTATTGATCATAACGATTTTTCTTTAATTGCAATTGCCATTCATCCATTCCATGATTATTGATTACGGACAGAACATTTCTTTCAAGTTTTATTTTCAAAATGATTTAAAATAATAGTAGCTAAAGTGATGACGTTAATTTAAACATCTACCAAGCACCAATAACATAAGTAAAAAAATAAAAATATGTTAGAGGTGCAAGATCTACTACTTAAAAATAACAGAAAGATTGTGACTGAATAATTGTTCATGAAAACAGTAACACAAGCTACTCCACATTAGAAGTATTGAAGGTTCTAATAAAGATATTCATTTAAAAGTTAGTACTCAGCCATAACTCGTTAAGTTCTGTTCAATAAAAATATTTTTAACCGGTTAACCAAAAGTCGCTATCAACTTTCACCCGTCACTTAAAAAATCTGTAACTTTCTTAGTTTTAAAAATTTCGAAATCATATTTATAGAAATAAAAAAGAAAGTCTATATCTGTTTTGTAGTGTGTTCAAAATTAGAAAAGAATTAATAAACCCAAAAATTTTAAGGTTAAGTTTAGACAACTTTAAGTACTCATAACTTAATTTTTTTAAACAGGATGTCCCAATTTTTATTTTATTAGATGGAGGAGATTTTTTTTCTGCATCGATCTGTATTCGTATTCTCTATACCTATCTGTGATAATTTTCAAGTTATGTTGTTTTTTTGTCATTGTAGGAAATTTCTTACTAACCACAGCTATTTTTACATACTTTGTCATACAAATATTTCTGATTAAACTTAAACGATAAACCCTGTTCAAAATAACAAAATAAATTCATTGAATGATGGTTTGAAAAACTTTAATTTCTCACATTTTTTTTCTCATTTCGTTGGCAACCTTTGATGAATACCTCAATCCCAACAAAAAGTTATTGTAACTTGAAAACTATTAAACATAAGTATAGGAAATGTTAATGCAGATCGATGCAGAATTAAATTCTCTACGTTTTATTGAAATAAAACGTGTGACATTTCATTTGAATGGAGTTATGGGTTATGCTTAAAGTTCTGCAAAATTAACTTTGAAAATTTAGAATTTGTTATTCTTTTTAAGAAATTTGAAAACACCACAGGAAAGGTCTAGTCTTCCTTTTTTAATTAAGCTGAAAAAAAAATCAAATTGTTAAAAATGGCAGAGGTATCGACTTTTGAACTGAAAAGTGTAAATTCAAAAAAAAATGTAAAAAATATTTTGGAAACGAATAATTTAGGTATAAGAAAGGCTTATGAAAACTACCTTAAAATAACTCTGGTTTTTCAAAAACGCATTAAAAAATAAAGCTTTCTTTAAAATAAGAAAGTTGATAGCGACTTCTGGTAAAACCGAAAGTGTCGCCATGTTGAAAAATATCTACATTGAGCAGAACCTAAGAGATTATGGTTGTAGAGAAATTTTCAGATGACTGTCATTACTAGAACTCACAATAATTTTAATGTGGGGTGCTATAGACGTAACGTCCAGTATTCTGCGTTTTCTGTTCAATTAATTATACGTTTAAAACAAACGCTAGCAAGTATGATTATAAATAACGTTGAAGTTCGACGAAATTTAAACGTTAAAAACAGATAAAAAAAGGTGATTTGTAAATTTCCTAACATAAACGTTATAAGAAAATGTAATCATACAACCAAATAACACCGCTGTAAATTTCAACGCAGGTGTAACGCTTTATGAACCGTTGTAACATTAGAAAAACTTTAGATCCACCTCTGTGTGCTTACTGGGTACTAATTAGTAATATTTATATTTGTACACATAATATAGTGACCTTTCCTCGATCTAAGGACTAAATCTATAATAAGTGGATAAAGGAAATTACTGAAATGAAATTTACTTTCAATCAAAAGTCTGTATTGACGGAATAATTTACCACAGTGTCTCAAGCTGGCACACAGCCAACCAAAAGGGAAGGAAATACCCTTAGTTTCCGGGAGCAATTTATATCAATTTCTAATTTGAAAGCAGAGCTGTCACAGATGTCAACACTAAAAGAAAAGAAGTAAAAGAATCCAAACTATTCTTTCATAAAATCCAACTTTGCGACTAAAATATTTCTTTGCCACCACATATTATATAAAACGCTTGGACATACCTGTTTTATTGACGATGCTCAATGCTTTGCAGACAAAATCGCATGTTCCAGACGCTTCTAAATTGGCGTCTTTCAATTGATAGGCCACCGATCCATAAGTAGTGAGTGAGATACCGAGCCCCAGTCCCTGTTCGCCGCCCCCGTATTTCTGGTCGGAGGAGCAAAGGCGGCGCTGCTCGTCCCCGGACACCTGCGGCAGGCCCACCTGTCAGTGAGGGGTTAGACACAGTCATCCGCCGCCTCCACTTCACCTAATAACACTAGAAGCCAAAGCAGAAGCAGCCAAGCTTTCAGATAGAGAAGAGATAGTTGTTGAGACAGAGATTAGTTGTTACTAAGGGGAGATAATCTTTACAAGTGATTTCGGTTACGTTACCAGACCAACTTTTCGCACGAAAAAAATTAAAGTTTTAGTTTTGAATTAATTACTATTACCTAGAGAGATATTCCAGATACAATGTCCCGATCAATATTAATGTCATTAACGCAAAAATTTCTGGATATTTAAAAAATTCAAAAATTTGTCTATAGTTTTGAAATACAAAGTACATCAAAATTTAAAAGTGGTGAAAAACGTGTCATTTTTGTTTTATTTTGTCGCAAGATGTACAGTGTGTTAGGGAATGGTTTAGCAAAAATTTAAAGGTGGTTAGAGAATGGCAAAACAAATCGATTAACTAAAAAATCGTTTTGAAATTAAAGTCCCACATTTTGAGAACCGCTGAACTAGAGTTATAAAAATTAGCGTAAATTTTAATGTTATTGACAAAACAGCAGATGTAAATTAACTTCTTGGTTCACTACGTTATTCTTCTATTTCAATCATTGTTTTGTTATTAAATTTTAGAAAAAAAATTTTTTTGTCAGGACCGAAATTCGGACCACCCACACAAATGAACATGTTGCGCACTATTTTTAAAATCAGAACGCTCCATTTTATATCTCTATTTCATTTAGTGAAAAAATTAACGACTAATAAACTACCACACAGTCACACAGTGGCTCTCAACAGGTGGGTTAATAAAAATTTCTGAAGAAAGTACGCACTTTTTGGAAAAATGATATAAGGGTTTTTAACTCGTATAATCATGAAAAATTCACATACGAAATATTGCTAACCCATTCCCTAACTAACACTGTATTTTGTAAGTGCTACAGGTGCACCAAGTTTTATGCACATCACAAAATAAAAAGAAACTTCTTTCTAATTTAAATAAAAATTCTCAAAAATCGTAGTTATTTTTTGTATCGAATAAATATCGAATAAATAAAATAAATAGTAAATAACTTTAAAACTGGCAGCTATCAATAATTATATTAACAGGGATGAAAATAACACGGTATGAAATATGGCAACATTCTTTAAATCTTTCATTGAAAACTCTATTGTCAGGTGAATTTTTCGGCTTTCTTAATAAATTTTAATGATTAAATTTGACTTCAGTGACTTATAAATGATAAAGTCAATGTAAATTTGAACATCTACTAGTATCAATTATTTTCAGTTTCAGTGGAAGAGTAAGGAAGTTAGGTTTCTATAACCCAACTTGCTTTATACAAATGTTTATGGCTTCTGATAAATAGAGAGTTTTGTTTACCGAAGACATTTGGCAAGAGACTTAACTTCACATACTTCAAAATTTTTGTCTCATTCAGATATTCTTTTCCTGTATTAGCAGTTTTATTAACTTTCTCCCTTTATTCCTTTTTTTAACAACATTGATCAAAATGAAACACTTTCTTTCATTTTCTTTGTGGTGTTTGGATATATAAAAACAACAATTTTTTTGAAAGAGCTACACCATTACAAAATTAAAAAAAAATTGAGAATGTAGATGAAGAATTTGCGAGTATAAAACAGTTATTTAGTACAGTCTACAAAACATTCTTAAGAAAAATCTAGAAAAAAAAATTATAAAAGAATCTAAGAATAGATTTATAAAGCAATCCAAATTTCAGATTTAAAAAACAACTTTAAAACCACAGAAAAATCTTAAGAAAAATCTAGAGTGAGGTACGTGCAGAAACAATTCTACAGAATAATCCGGAATAATTTAATAAAACTTAAAAAAACTGTGTTTTTTTAAAGATACCCAATAAAGTCAAAAAGAGTATTTGGAGACTAGAAGAAATTTTGAAAAAGTTTTTATAAAATTTTGAATAGAGTCTAAAAAATAATAAGAAAAAAGTAAAAGACTGAGAAGGATTTGTAAAAGAATCTCTAAAGATAATGTTGCCTTCCTCCATAAAATTATTGTTTTTAGAGTAGTATTATAGTTATTAATAATACGAGTGCGAAAACACAAGTGTTATCCAATTTTTTTTTTGTTGGAATATTTTAATTTAGTTAAAACACGTTGCTATGGGAAGCGTGTTTTAAAATAATGACAACACGTTGCTATGGGAAACGTGTTTCAAAATAGTGTGTAGATAGTGTCAGATATTCAAAATAGTGTCAGATATCAAAAAAAAGGCTTAAAATGTCACCAATAAAAAATATTTTTTGAATAAATATTTTGGGGTGAAACAATCAAGTCGTGAACACACACGTGTTGTACAAAATCGGACGAAAAGTTTCGGTATTTTGCGACTCAAAGAACCAAACGGACACTTTCGCCTACGAGGCAAACAGCAATAGGTAAGGCACCCATTTCCGAGTTTTTTCTTTTCGAATTTTTGCTAACACCCCAAAACAGATGGCTTTTTATATTCACAAAATCTATAGAAGAATTAACAGAAAAATTTTTAAGGAAAATCTGAAGTAGAGTACAAAAATAATGCTAAAAAAATCTGGAACAACTCCAAACGAAACGGTAGAAAATAAAAAAAAACAATAGAATCAAAAGAGAATTTTTGAAATAAACAAAAATAAAAAAGAAGTGTCTGTAAGACCTTTTAATAGAATTTAGAAAATAATTACAAAAAGACACTGGAATGTATTTTGAATTTTGAAAAGACCTAGAATGTAATCTAAAAGGAAATTTGAAAAATGTGGAAAAAGTCTTAAGAAAAAATTTTGAATACGAAACAATAATATCTATAAATTATAACGAATTTTTTAAGATACATTTATAATGTAATGTAAAGAAGAATCCAAATTTCAGATCAAGAAAAAGATTTAGAAAATTATCAAAGAAAAATCTTAAGAAAAATCTAAAGAAGAGTGCAATGCGAGAGAATAATCTAGACAAATTCTAAACAAAACTATAGAATTTTTTAAAAAACACAAAGAGTGAAAATGTAGAAAAAATAAAGAAGCGTTTATAAATAAAATGATTTTAAAGAAGCATTTGAAGAAAACTTTATTAAAATTTAAGAAAAGGATTTAAAAACAATCAAAAGAAAATTTGAAATTTTAGATCTAGAAACGGTTTTACAAAAGTATTAGACAAGTATCTTAAAAAATCTACAATAAAGTACAAATACTGGACTAAATAATAATCTGGAATAATTCCGCACGAGACTGGAAAAGAGTTTTGAAAAGTCGCAGAACCGAATTATTTTCGATGTTTTTTCTAATTAGTGTTTAGTATACAAAAATAACGACATATCGTTCTTCGATATCATTATCAAAATGTTTGAAGATATCGTTATATCGATATACCGAATACCGATAAATATCGATAGTTATCAATATTTATTAATATTCTGAAAAATTCAGATAAAAGCGTTTTAGCACAAGTTATTTTGTAATTTCTATGATAACAATTATTATTAACTTGTCCTCATTTTAAGGGTTGCCAACCCAAAAAATTGATTGTGACATCATAATTCATAAACAAATGACGTCACCAACAAAAATTTTATGTCTAAAGACGGCGATTTAAAATAAAAAATCGACACATTCGAGCATTTTTTGCAAAACAACAAACATTAGGTACATAACTATAGGTTCAAAACTTTATGATCTGTCCGTATAATGCAGACAATTAAGTAACAAGTATTTTTGCATTTCAACTTTTTAAAATTTAACAGTAACATTTATTAGGTACTATCATTAATCGATAAATATTAATACATCAATATAATACATCGATCTGTTATTAGTTCTATAATATTTTGATATCCATATCGATATTTTGATAAATATCGATGTTTATCGATAATTGTAATGTATCGATTGTCGATATTTACATCTTTACATCTCCCACTTCCTGTTTAAAGATGTCTCCACTGTAAATTAAAAATCTAGGTTAGTTTTTTTCGTTATCCCGTTACCAAACGTCATATTTTACAATTAATTTAGACGTAATATGCTGTCACTACTCTGTCATTACGTAACTAGTAATGTAATTAAAGTCATTACGTAACACGTTAACGGTCAAACAGGAATAAATTTTCATTCCACGACGGAATTAGAAAAAATTTTGTACGTAATACGCCTTATGAAAAGCCCATTATTGTTTAACTCACATAATTTGCTGCGCCAGCGCTCACTCGTTTTGGCAAATATTAAGCTCGTTAAACAAAATCGGTCTTCTCATAACTGATTACTTAGGAACTAATCGTATCTTGATAAAAAAAAATAAAGGTCATCATTTTAGCATATTTTAGTAGAACTTGGATTTGTATAGGTACTTTTATCGAAAAATATTGAAAACGTAAAAAGCAAGATTGAATATAAAATCAGTTTTAACCTCCTTTCTACGTCTCAAATGTAGTATTTGATAAGAATATATTCGTGCGAAACTTCAACAAAGTCAGTTATCGGCTTTCCAAGTTAAAAATTTGTTTCAACTGAAATCACTTGTACACATAGAATATTTGAGTGAAGTCAGTGTTGGTAACGTGTTCGTTCGCGAATCGAATTTTCATTTCATACAAAATTTAGCGCCAAAAATAAACCCTTATGTCATCCTTGTGCGTATTTTTAAATATTTCCACCCACGGTTACTCGTCCTGAATAATTTATAGCTTCACACTCGGTAGCTCCTGTCGATAAATGGATTTTTTATACAGGCTACGTTCCACCGAGTTAAATTAAAAACTGCATTTTCGTTACGAAAAATATTAAATTAATCTTTGACTAGAAGCAAAGGGTCTTCCACTATAGTACAAGTAGTGTTGCCATATTGCTTACCGCAAAAAGTCAAAATAAAAAGCAAAAATATATTCTAAAGTTTAAGTGTTGAATAACTTAGTAACTACTGACTACCACAAAGGAATTTGTGCAATGTGGTTTTAAATGATTTTCATTTTCACCTAGTTAACTTTGAAATTGGTTCACATGTAAAAAAATGTGCCGCTCTATTCAATTGAATTCTTTGTTAATTAGTGTCAAAACAGTCATTTGTAAAATTCACAAATTCTCAATTAATTAATTTTAAAAATTTCGTTAAAATGCAACTAAATGCAACTGTGCAAGAAAACACTTTAATTTTCAAAGCATATTTCCGAATTAGGGAATGTTAATATTCGGTGTATAAATGCCTGTCATTAGTTCTACAAAGCGGCATTTCTGATTTTACATGGGAAATTCACAGACGACTAGATGAAAATCATTTAAAAACACATTGTACTAAAACAATGCAAAGGTAAACATCAGTTAACTTAATTTTTTCTGTGGTGAAAAACAAAAAACAAAAATAAATTTTAAACTAAAATTTTTCACTTTTTACTTTTTATACAGTGTTCTCATTTCAAAATTGGCCAATCTCAATAACTTTTGAAATTGAGTAAATACAGCATGCATCGGCTAAAAGTTTATTTTTACCGTATCTGAAAAACTAATCGCACAGAAACGAGCGTTTGCAATTAAATATTTTATGTTTATCTCTATGCATGTGATTCTGCAAATGCAACGATCAAAGTACCACTCTGATCCATCTCTCATTTTTTTTACAACATTGATCAAAATAAAGCATTCTTTTTTCGTTTCTTTGTGTTTTCTGTATTCATAAAAACTAAAAACTTAAAAAACCCTATTTTCTTGAAAGAATGATATCATTACAAAATTTAAAAAAAAACTTGAAGAATGTAGAGAAAGTGTTTATAAAATATTTATTTAGAAAAGAAGCTAGAAAAGAGTAGAGCAACAATGCTAAAGAATAATCTGAAAATAATCTTAACAAAACTATAAAAGAATCTTGACTAAAGTTTGTATACGTATCTCGTTATTATTGCAAAGAAGCAAGTGGTGAATTTTTAAACGACCAGGTGTCAGATCTACAAGCGACTTGAAACTGGCATTAGAGAAAAATTTTAAGAAAAATCTAGAGAAGAATTTAGGAACAATTCCAAAAAAGATAAAAACATCTCATTCTAAACAAAACAATTTTTTAAGAGACATAGTATGATTTAAAAGAGGACTAAGTGGTTGTAGAAAAAAAATATAGAAAAAACACTTGTGTAAGAATCTAAATATGGATGTTTATAATCAAAGAAAGAGTACCGATTTCAAATATATTAAAAAATAAGAAAAAATAAAAATAAAAATCTGGAGTAGAGTATAAAAAAATCAGGTTTCAGAAACGGCTTTAGGGATCTACAGGCATCAAACAACAAACTTAAAAAATTTAGAGAAGGGTACAACACTTATTCTAAAAAATGATCTAAAAAATTCTGATCAGAATTTTTTTCTCAAAAGACGCATACTATCTAAGAATTTGTGAAAAAATGTAAAATTGGATTTTCATAATCAAAAAAAAGTGCTGATTTCATATCTATTAAAGAATTAGAAAAAAAAATAAAATTCGGGGTAGGGTACAAAAATAATGTTAAAAATTATTCTGGAACAATAAATCTAAACGAAATTAAAAAAGAATTTTAGAAAGACTTAATGGAATCTCAAAAAAAATAAAATGTAGAAAAAAATCTAGAAAAAAAATTATAAATGTATCTATAAAATAATCTAAAGAAGAATCCAGATTTTAGATTTAGAAGAGGCTTTAGAAAATTATAGAAAAGAATATATCTTAGAAACAATGTCAAGCAATAATCTGAAAAAACAAATGTATCAGTAAATTAAAAAAACACAGAGCAGAAACGTAATGTGAATTTGAGAATACAGAAACAATAAAAAAGTGTTCGTAAAAGAATTTTAAGTAGAATCTACAAAATAATTTTAAAGAAGCATTTGTAAATAAAGACAAGAATTTCATTAAATCATTAATCATTAAAAATTGTACTATATTCTAAACACACAATTTCAAGAAAATTTAATTAGTTACTTATGAAAACAAGTTCATTTCACTTTAAGTGTCAAAAAAATATCGCAGCTTATCACTCAGTTAAGATTTGATTAAAAAATGGGTAGTTAACCAAGAAAAATTAGACATAATAGTAATCTACGTGTTTTTAATAAAATATAAGTTATTAATTTTAGTTGCAATACAAAACTGTAAAATAATTTTAAAGAAACTCTAACATACATAGAGAAAAACATATAGTACTTTAGTAACAATACTGATTATTGTATATGATTAGTTTTTAAGATACCTTGAATATTTTCAAACAAAAATAGGTCTATTAGGATCGCATGATTAAGTTCAAAAGCACTGTTAGTTATACGTATTTTAGGTTCAATTTCCCAATTGCAAGCCACTTTTAATTAAAAATTTTAAATAGCACCCTCTATTTTTAATCATTATTGCTTCTCAGTGGTTTCGTGTACGTTATCAAAAGACGAAAAGCTTTTATTTAATGTTGCGCTTACACTTTCACTTTCTGTTGTCTCTTTATTGTCTTCAACTTTTACTTATCATTATTTTTCTTTCTTAGAAATTTCATCTTTGATTTCATATTTCTAAAAATCTTATATTTAATGTTTTATTTGACCTTCCTGTAGAGTGTAATCTTTTAAATTCAAAATGTGAAAATTTTCTAAATACTCCAAATCAATTTTTTTATATTTTTTTAAAATGTTGGCAACGCTTCAATAATCAGCTCCAAATTTCTTAGACCTTTAATCTAAATCTGCTGAATAATCCAATTTTCGGTTTGTTTTTTATTAAATTTAATTTGCGATTAAAACGTTGTCTTTGTTTGTGTTACTATTAAATTACCTGAAAATTCTACACAACATTTAATTACATTCAAATTTTAATTTCTGATTACTTTAACGTTTTCAGTAAATCGACCGTCTTAATGGGAAACAAATAATTACGTTTAGTCGGAAATCTTAAAAAACTAATTATTATTATTGCATTAGAAAAGTAAAACTTTATTTTACTTAAAAAGCCAACTCCTCATATAATTTACGTAATATAGTTTTGATCATTTTGAGTAAATTAATTACATTAAGAACAGTTTTATAGAAGCGCCATTAATTTAATTCACAATTAAATGCGTGATTAACTAATCACATGATCAAACTGAGCAAATGTGATTGGTCAATTCGTGTTGTTAACTTTTAACAACGAATTAAATTTTAACAACGGTTTCTATAAACCGACTTTTATTCTTCAACACTGTCAAAATTTAAAAAATGTAAAAAAGTTTTGACAACTGTTTGGCACTTCTCAAGAATAAAATGTTGTATTCAAATCGTTTTCATGTAAATCGGTTCATTTATTTCACCTCGTAGATGATAAACCACTCGTGAAATAAAACGTCGATTTACACTCAAACTCGGTAAATAAATAACTATTATTAATCCACACAATTAAAATATCGATGTTACAAGAGTAAAAACACGAAACTATGCTTCCGAATAGATGAAACCTCGGAAGAAATGTTTTAAATAAATGTATTGCTGCGATTTGAGTTCAGTCGGCCGAGTTTATAGGGGTGACATTCTTTATGATCGTGACTGTACAAGTATTTTAAGCAGTGGATGACCCCTCGGATTAGAAACAAACATAAACATTTCTACAATATCACTCAGAAGACGATAAATAGAAAAAAGCATTCAAGCTCGCAAAATGCTTCAAGTTTTTATACCTGGCTAACAGAGCTGCTGGCACGTCTGGATCCACTCTCCGAGAATCCAGAATTCCCGCTGTAAGCCGCATTGACTGCGCCTCTTGAGGAAGATCTATAAGGAGATGTGCTACGACCTCCGCTCCTTGATCCTGCAAATAAAATCGAACCGATAGCAGCTTTAATTATGTGGGGATTGGAACGTCTCGAGTGCCGATTTGCATTATTGTTGCCTTATAACATCCAAGCAAATTATTTCTCAAACGATACTCAAGGTACTTGGAGAAATTACACGTTCCAGTCTCTAATCATCTTAAACTCTTAATTACAAAGAAACGTTTTTAATTCCTCGATTCTCGTTTAGGAAATCTTTCAAGCGTAGCTTTTTAATTTGAATTACTCAGTTTACTGATTTAATAGTGCAAGCAAAAATACAACGATAACGACAGCAAATTGCTAGAACGAACGTTTAAGGATGCAAATTAATTAAACAACCAAAGTTTAGGATAAAGTTTTAAGTTCCAGGCCAAGTTTCTACCTTTATGTGTGTGTCTAATAGACTTGGTATTTTATTTTGACTGTAAGATTTTGGGGAAAATGATTCAAAAGGGGTCGATTTTTCTGTTTTAAATTATTTTATTGGCACATAATATTCCAGAAAATTCAAATTAAAAATTGGTAGATAAAAATAATTTTTTTCGTAAAAATTTATCTCCACCTAGAAAATAAACCCACTATATGAAAATACCTAGCACTAAAATCAGGCACCCCAGTTTTACCATTATTTTTTTATTCAACATTTAACATACTTATTTTCAGTAGATTTTTATATAAAAAATTTTTGTGTACAGTTTTTGTCTTAATTTGTCACTAACTAACTTTTCCACAACTTCTTCATAAAAGTTTACACTTTATACACGAGCTCAAATGCTTCAACAAGTGACAGACCTATTACTTCAAATTTACTAAGACTTCAAAGTTAGAAAGTAAGTCATTTTTCAAAATAGCTTGACTAAAATAATGCTGTGCTCTTGCAGGGGCTCGTGAATCAGCAGAATTAAATAAAATACAGTTCATTCTCAAATAATAACTAAATATATATACAACTAGTATTCCCAACTGAGAAGGAGAAAAATAATTAATTCAAATTAAATAAGTAACTTTAACGCCAATAAAATAAAAAGCTGAAACACAAAAAACTAAAACTTAGTAAAATTGAAATTTTAAAGTGGCTGAAAAACCGATAAAGCGGAAAAACAATAAAACTGGTAAAAAACTAAACATTCTAAATAAAAAATCAAGAGAGTTAAAAGCTAAAAAAATTATAAATCAAAAAGTTAAAACACAAAAAACTAAAAAAACAGTGCGATTGAAAATTTGTGAAACTAAGTGACTAAAAAAGTGAGACATCAAAAAACTATGGATTTGTAAGAATTTAAAAAATTAAAAAACTGAAATCATAAGATAATGAAACTACAAAAAACAGAAAAATTTGGGAAACGAATATGAAATATTGGTAAACTATGAAACTAATTGAGAAATTGTGAAACCTAAAAAATGTGTGAGGGCAACACTTAGAAATTAAAGTACTGAAAAACAAAAAATTGTCGAAAATTAAAATTTCAACTTTGTGTCTTACGCTTTCTAATCATGATTTTTTTAACAAAAAACTCGGCGCATCCACCAATGCATAATAGAAACTAAGCTTTTAAATACTTTCGCGACTAAGTTATAGTTATGATACGCAAAATGACTAAGCCAGCTTTTAGTTTTTGCTAGGGTTGCAAAAGTGGTGGTATGATACGTAAAGGTAGAATTCAATGGAATAAACAGTTTTGCTCTACGGCTTTTTATTTTTGAGTAATAATTTTTTTAACAAATAACTGGGCGCATCCACTATTTTTCAACTTAAACCAAGCTTTTAAGTAAGTTTTCGAGTAAGCTAGTGTTGTAAAAATATTGAAATAAGCCGCAGAATTTACTGTAATAAACCGTTTTGCTTAACAACTTTTAGTTTTTGAGTTATGAATTGTTTAAATAAATAAATCGGCGCATCCACCATTTTTAAAAGTGAATTCAGCTTTTTTTTGATATAATGTATTTTTTATGTCTTTATCCTTATTTTCTGCGTTCTCAAAAATAAAACGCGGGACGAAAAATTGATAACTAATTGCATACATTTTTTTAACTACATGACTAGATGTACTCATCCTCTTTAAATAAACATTGGAAACTTTTTCCTCAAGTACTCTACGTATTTGTAGCCTTTATTGTAATTATTGAAATGGCCATATTTCTCCCACTAATAATAATAAAAAATACACTTACAATTCTATTTTTTATTAAATCAAAAATTTTGATTCTGTCTTTAATATTTTAGATTTTTTTGTGTTGTTTCATTATAATTAATAAAAAACACTTTTACCAGAAAAAGATTTATTTTAAGCAAAAGATAAAATCAGCCGATTTGAGAATATAATAATGTGGCTTCTATCAAAGCAGATAATCATAAACGTTTGTTCTAAAATCGTATTTTTCGTTTTACACAACCTGCTTGCTATTAACAAATATGTATTTCAACTAAATTTCGGCTTTTTTCGATCAATCTGTTTTTTTATTGTATTAATGCAATCAGTTGCAAAGTTGTTTTAGTTTTTAATAAAAATTCACTTTCAAAAAAATCACTTCTACTTTCACAAATACTTAATTTGTTATTTATAAAAAAAGTAAAATTGCTCAGATTCAGTTAAATTTATTACAAAATCGCTGATTTATTAAATGAAAACTTGTCATTTGTCAATGCAAAAAAATATTAAACTTTGGATTGAATGTATATTTTTCGTCTCATTTCGTTTCACAAAACTTATTAAAGAAATTGATTTTACTTAGAGAAAAATACTTCGAAACGAGTTATTTCGTTCAGCTCTGTCTCCAAACTTGATTTATTTTTAAATGACTTTGATATTTAATTTTTTTAACTTCCTAACGCAACAGATTAATCTAATCTTTTCTGTTTATTTTTCAGCATCATTCTTTAGTTTCAATTTGACTTTTTTTATTCTGTTGACTTAGTTCCAGATATTAACAGATCTTTATTTAAATAAAAATTTTATTAAAAAAAATATATTTAATTTAATTTTTTTGTAACACTACTGCATTTTTTTAAAAGTACAAATTAATTATAAATAGCAAATTCAAGTTAAAAAAAACATCTAATTACTGTTTAAGTTAAACTATGATCAAGAATTTGACAAGAACCAATTAACAAATTAATGTCTTTAAATGCAGTGCTCCTTCTAGCTCTAATTATTCCTTTTGTTATAACTATATGTACTTAAAAAAGCTAAATTTAATTCGCCAATATAAAGCATCTAATAATACGTTGAATATTTTGTTAAAAATAAAGATTTCTGTTATCAAAGATTAGTTAAGTCTCAAGATTGTTAACCCAAACTTTATAAATTTCTACAACAAAGTGAAATTAATATATCTGCGTAAATGCTAATTTAATCAAAGTTAATTATTTAAGTACCTACAAAACAATTTTGAAATAATCCTAATCTATAGTCCTCCGTAGTGCAATCATATTTATAGACTTAACTGCATTTTGAATTTCTGCCAGAAGCATTTGTCTTGCTTTGATAGAAAATCGATATTTTCCTCATAAAACCACATTTTTCATTTGGTTAAATTTTACAAGTTTCCTGCTCTTTATTTCCCCTCAGAAAATTTACGAGCGTGAGAGACAGAAAAGTGTGTTACCACGTCACCTAAATAAGTGTCTACCATCTTTAAGTTCACCATTTTCATAATCTATACTTTTATCAATTTTGTTCATTCCCTAAGGAGCCATAAATTTTATACGTTGGAGAGAAACAGTGTATCTTTAGTGATATTATTCCGGAAAAATCCTCAAGGACCAAGATTTTCGTTTTTACGAGACCTTAACCATATCGTTCCTGTTTTATGTCAAAATTACAAGAAGCTGTTATTTATGGCTTTGGTTGCGATTTGCGATCTCGTGACATGATATTTTGTAGCTCAGAGCACGATGACTATCGAACGCTTTTGTGTCATCAAATAAAAATATAATAAGGAGCGATGAAATTTCTAATTTAATGGAATACGACTTTTTGTATCGTGCTACTAAGTGCTCGTAAAACGTTCCATCTAAATGGTGTCTATATGCAGTTACACATTCATCAAATTCTGCTTTTTACTGTTATTATTGCGGCATGAATTTTTATAACGTCCATTAATAAGTTTAATGTTATTTAGCTAGAAGTGTTTATTTCAAATATCTGGGAATGTAGGCCGTGCAAAAACAAAATAAACAAAAAATTGCCTTTACTTAAAAAATAAATACGTAAAATCAAGCTGCACTGTTCACTTTTCAAATTATGCAAAATGAAAATTTTCACTGTTTTACGAATATAATTACCTATCCAGAAAGAAGTTATGACAAAGATTGCTAAAGATACTCCTGTAAGCTCATAAATTTATAAGTAATTTATTTATTGCTAATTTCGTTCGTTTTTTTTTTCTTCATTTTTTAATTAGAGCCAAAATTTTTATTTTTATTTTAGACGAAATGGCAAAATTAGTTTTGTTGTTCTGAAGTTTGATTCCGAGAACAAAGTAAGCCTCATATTTACAATTTTGCACGTTTTTTCTTCATTTCTTAATTAAAGACAAAACTTTTATTTTAGATATTTAGACAAATTTGCAAAGTTAGTTTTGTTGTTGTAGTGAAGAATAAGGCCAAATCAGCTTTAATAAGTTTAATGAAGAGGACGTAATTTTCCTCTTGTCCCCATTACGGTTTCAAAAAAAACTAAAAACTTTAGAATTTAAAAAAGTGTAATCGTGAATGAAAAATAATCGCTTTAAAAGAATCCTCTCATCAAAAATCTGACAAAACATTTCTCACACATCTACAAAATCCAAATCGGTTCCGTTCTAGATTTAGTCTTAAACAAAATGTGTTGAATCACAATGCTGTTATTATGTTTTATCAAACTTTTGAATACTGTAAGTATTTTAGGAAGTTTTAGTATTTGTAATTAAAATTGCATCATACAGAATGACCCAGAGGTGCGTAATCGGTCTATAACTTTTTTGTTACTTGAAATATTACTATGCCGTTGTCATTATCCGATAGATCGACTTAAAGTGCACAAACTAAAAATATTTTTATTATATACAGGGTGTTGTATATATGGTGAACCAAAGTTATATTTTTTTAAATTGAACACCCTATATATTTTTACATAATTAAATTCCACTCAAAAAATAATGTCACTTTGTATGAATTATTATAGGTCTATCTCTTTTCGTTTCGGAATTATTCAACTTTTCGTTATAAAGAGATCCAATATTTGAAAAATCACTCCGGAGCCGCTTTTAAATATTTTCAAAAAAATTTGCAACAGAAAAACGAAGAATACCCTGTAGTTTTGGCAGATAGTCGACTTTTAGTTAAAACAGGCAGATAATATACAGGGTGCGCCAAAACGCAAAAAGTAGAATAACTCATTTTTTTTAATGGAACACTATGATTTTTTCATAAATCGATAGCATTTTTGATAAGCTTTCTAATGATATGGGGTTTGCATAGCAAATTTAAAATATTTTTCGAGATGTTTCAAGAAAATATATTTTATTACAAGAAAATCTGTTAGCCTATAGAGTCTGACAGTCAAATGGTAATTAATTTTTTATATGTACTAATGTGACTAATGAAATGACGTTAGTAATCTAATTATTACCTGATACATAAATACATTTCTCTTATCAAAAATAAATTATTCATAATAGTTATTAGAGTGTAAATCGGACACTATATTTCACGAATGGATTTTTAAACGTCGAGTGAAAACGAGAGGTTTATTATCCACAAAGTAAAACAAACAAACCGAGTTACACGAAAACGAGTTGAATACAGCATTAGATGTATTAGACTCAACAAGGCTTAAAACTGCTTTAAATTTGTTAAAAATAATCTGACGTTTTGTATCAAGAAATGCCAAACAGTTGACAAATTTTCTTTACGCAAGAGAAAAACCGTCAATTTTGACATTGCCGAAGAATAAAATAAATAAAAAATGTTTTTTTAACACTTTAAGAGATAATGTAAATTTGCTATACAAACCGCATATCATTGAAAACCTTATAAAAAATGCTATCGATATGTGTGAAGAAATACATAATGTTCCATTTAAAAAAAATGAGTTTTTCAACTTTTTGCGTTTTGACATAATTTCCCTATTTCAAGTAAAAGTCAAATATTTCCTAAAAATCCAGGCTATTCTAAATGTTTCTGTTGCAAGTTTGGCGGAAAATAATCATAGACGACTTCGCAGTAATTTTTCAAAAATTGGTCTTTTTTATCCCGAAAAGTTGAATAATTCTAAAATGAAAAAAGGTAAACTCATGACAGTTTATATAAAGTTACATTACTTTTTTGCGTAAAATCTAATTATGCAAAAATATATAGGGTGTTCTGGCAAGTTATATCGGGACCAACCTGTATATTTTAAGTCTATTCTGTATAATTAATAATTAATAATTATATGGTCAGATTAAACATTAAAACAGAACAAAGTTTTGTTATTATTTGTGTAAATTTTGTATTCTTTTCTAAATTTAAACTTAAACACATAATTAAGCGGAGCATATTTAGAATACTGCAGGTAATTTCCGATATATCCATGAATGCAAACTTGCAAACGTCTTCTGTGTTTTTTTCCTATAACTTATAACCATAATGTTACATGTTATTGTAGGCTATTTTGTTAAAAAAAATAGTTTAGAAATACATAAAGTGAGATTACCTCCAACTACCTGAATAAAAATTGTAAACCTGTAGATTCATAAGTTTATAAAAAAATGTAAGCAATTATTAAAAAAATATTAAAAAAAATTGTTAAGTCTCTTAGACTAAAAAGGTATCATAGTGACTACAAAAAAATAATAGCATGCCATACAAAAAATTGATAATTATGACGTCATACTTTTTTGAGACACTCTGTATAATCAAAAATATTTTTCTAAAATGTGTCGTAGGCTATAAACAACATCTATAAAATATCAAAACTCCAACTTTAATAATAACTGAGCTACAGAAGACGGGAGCTAGAGTGGACCACCCTGTATATTAAATAAAGAGCACTCCGCATGATATTGATAACTTCAACTTTAGCCTTATTACGTTTGATATGAAATGTTCCAAACCCGAATTAAATTCTTAGTTTTATAAAATGTCAGTGAGCTGGCGCGTCATTAGTTATTGTTTCGCTTTCGGCTTTTTGCAACCCTTTACGCCGTTTAATGAATCTCTCTGTTTGTGACAACTCACCGGAAGGATTGTCTGCACTCGAGCGTCGTTCATTAGCAGGCGGCTCCTGGAAAGTCAACGTCAGACTTCCTCTGGGACTTCGACCACAATCCTCCGCATTCAGCGTACTTCTGGCGATGCTTCCTCTCGGACTCCTGTTCTCACCACCACTTTCAGGCCCAATACTCCCTCGAGGGCTTCGATCGCATGGATATTCCCCAGCTATGCTTCCACGCGGACTCGTCCTAACGCAGAGACTTTCAGGAGCTATACTTCCTCTAGGACTTCGACTGCTATCTGGAACTGCAAGTTGAGTTTTTATTGATATGGGTGTTGTGTATTTGAGAACGTATTAACTCTTGAAAATCATTTATTATCTATTTTGGGTACAATTTTTATTTTCTAACTTGTAACTATGTAATTAATATGCTATATAACGAGTGTAGAAAGTGAATGATATCGTGCGAATCTTGACGCACGAGGCGCCAGCCGAGTGGGTAAAGCTCACAAGCAAAAGATAAATACATTCCATCGAGATTTTTTCCTCCAAGAAAACTATTTTTCTATGACTCCAATGACCCAAAAACACTTTTTTATCAAACTGTTTATTTTTAAATGTACGACCTTGTAAGTTCAGCTACATTAGAAATCGGTTATAAAGACAATGAAGGGACCGCAAACTTAGAACACCATATCCGATAGTTGATAAAAGCAATACAGGGTGATTCTTCTAGAATAACTACATTTTGTTTACAATCCAAATCAACCATTCTGAATTCAAATAAATTATTTTCAAAGTGGCTGAACTTCTAGAAATAAAAACAATTTAAAATTTTCAAAATTGTCAACTGTCAAAATTCATGGCTAATAAGATTTTTTCAAAATGGTTTTCAAAAACTGCTCAGTTTTTTCAAATGAAACGACCTGACTTTCTTAACGGCAATCGAAAGAACATCGATTTTTATGGTAACTTTTGTCAATACGTCCTATAGTTATCTCTTACAGTTTTTGAAAAAAATCACAAAAAACAGATTTTACTACGTACTTTTCATTGGTAATCAAGTAAACCTTGCAAAATGGTCAAAACTGTCAAACTTCAGTATGTTATTTAACTTTTAGCTGGTTCATTATCAAATAAGCAGCAAAACAATATTTACATAATTATGGTTTATTATAAGTTATAACTTAGTGAATTATGTAAAGTAACTTAGTCAGTCTGCCATCGAATTTTGAACTTTTTGAATGAAAATGGTGGACAATTTTCTTTAATTAATTTCTTGTAATTAATAGCACAATTTTATAATATTTTTCGAAAGTTTACTTGATTAAAAATAAAAATAGTAAAAATTTTGATTTTTGTTATTATTTGAAAAACTGTAAGAGATAGTATAAAAAATGTTAATAAACGTGAATGTTAATAAAAATTGATGATCTTTTGATTGCTAGTAAAAAAACAAAGAAATTCCATTTGAAAAAAAACTGTTTTTTAATCATCATTTAAAAAAATCATAGTAGCCTTGACAGCTGACATTCCTGAAGATTTGAGAAAAACCTTCAAACCGCAATCAAATCAAAAAAAAATCACTTATTGTAAAGGATTTACGAGCTGTAATATTTTAAATAAACAACTGCGAATAAAAATTTGTATAAAAAATTGACACACGTCAAAAACTATGACAGATAAGTCTAATAACTAAAATACATCTTAAAGCTCTAGCTATATCAGAAGTTAAAAAGATTCTAATATAGGTCCTAAAAAAATTAGCCTATATAACATACATACCAAGTGGGTCGAAAGTATGGAAACAAAAGATTTGTCCCTAAATTTTTTACAAAAAAAATTTTTGAAATACCTTCTAGTTGTCAAGTTATGCAAAAAAATATTTTCAAATGGTGTTCTATTACGGCGATTTTTTTGACCAAATCACAATGATACGTATGACCTGATAAATATTATTGCTAAGAGTGTATGACTATTGGTCGTTATAACCAATGAATTTCGTAAAAGTTGGCTGCTTTAAGCGATGTTGTTATAGACGGTATGTATAGTCAATTTTTTTATAATCAACTGTCTAAGAGCCGTCAAGTTGGCATTATCATAAATAGTAATTTTTTTGAAATAAGGTTGGTATAATTTTTTTATCTGGCAAATTCAATTTCCAAATTTTTCAAGTTGTGTCCAATTTAAAACACGTACAACAACACATTTAGTAATTTTAGACCATCTTTACATTAGCGAACTAACGATTAATAATAACGTCCAATTTTCAAAAATGCAAATACAGAATACAGCCGGCTTCAAAAGTGATTGGACATGAACTTTTAGGGTAATATAGTCTGGTCTTTATCACACTGACAGTTGATTATATAAAAAAATAAACTAAATGGCCCGAATTCTTATCCCATTATTAAATTTAATAACGTCTCTAACTTCCATGGCAACGTTTGCATCTCTCTCTACAGCATTAGATTTACATAAATCTATAGTGGCGGTCAGCTCGATTTGCGTGTGCGTCATCAATTTCATTTTTTCATTACCAACACAAAGCTATAAAAAATTATCAAAAACAATGCAAATTTAAACAACTGAGGGCTATCTAAGGGTGGTATCCTTGAACATTAATTTACATGTGCACTTCGACAACACCGTCAAGTGTCACGAATTGTCAACTGACATTGACAGTAAATTATAGACGTCGTCGCATGGTTGTCGAAAGTGTTATCGGTGTTAATCGCAAGTATTTTCCGTTCGTTTATTGTGTTTTGTGATTTGCATTTCGTTAGGTTTTTGATTCTGCGTTTATTAGTTCTTGTTTTGTGAATCTGTATTTTTTGTAACAACTCATAATTTAAACACTTCGTAACCTCAAAAAATATTTGATAGTTTGTCACCGCTATGCCCCTGCTATGTAAACGTAGTGACAGAAATGTCAGATGACGCACACGCAAATGGAGCTGACCGCTACCATATATCGTTTTATGTTTAGTTTAATAGCGTATTTAGCTAATCACATCCTTAATGATGAGATAAGAATTCGGGCCAATGTATGTCTATACTATAACACCTAGTATGTCAAGTATGTCTATACTAGGTCTTTATTATGGAAATTCGGTCGGTACTACGGATATCTAAAGGTTAAGATATTAAAAAATGACATACAAATAAAACGTTTCCGAACTAGATAGTTCCGTTAATGTCGCTAGAGTGTGCAGTTGTTTCATTACCATCCAAGTTTTGCCCAAAATGAATTTGAAAAAATGGTTGTATTTGTATAACGCTTAACACTTAACAAACAAAAAAATACAGAGAGATAGAGCATTAAATTCGCAATAGTAAGATAAACATAATGCAAAAATGTTAAACTTTTATTGGCTGATTTTGCTTAGATTCTGAAATATTTTTTTTTAGCAAAAACAAGCTCCTGTTAAAAATGTGTAACTCAGAAACTAAGACTCCTAGAAAAGTTGAACTTTCACCACTTTAAATAGGAGAGTTCAACCTTAAATCCTCTATAATTTGATTTGCGCAATGCAATGAGAAACGTAAATAATTTAAAAAGTTTGTTAAAAGTGGAATAACTTGAAAAATTTAAATGGAACGACCTATTTTAGATTTTTGCTTATTAAAGATTATTAAATTGTCTATCTACAAACATGAAGTTTCAAATGCCTAAAGTTAATAATTAAAAAGATATTTAAATTTAAAATTAAATTTTAGCAACAATGCAAATTATTCATGAGCATTGTCGTTACCACAGTAACCCATACCATAACCATAGCAACTCCATTTTGAATCATTTGACGTAGATTTAAAAGTTCGTCCTAAATAATACAATTTTAACTATTTCACTGTAAAAAGTGCCGAATAATAATCTAAGGGTAACATTAAAGTTATTATTAGCTAAAAATTTCACTTTTCGACTACTGAAACAATATTTAATAATTTTTAATGATTAATTTTTAATGTTTAAAGTTAAATATTTTTTTATTTTTTATTTAACTGTTATTGTTTTTAGATAGACAACTTGAAGGTCTTTTAGATGCAAAAATAAAAACAAGAATGTTATTTTAAAATTTTTAAGGTATTTAACTTTAAAAAAACCTCTTTTTTTTAATTTCTTAATCGAAGTGAGCTAAGAAAAAATACATTCTTAAAGTTTAACTTTTTTTTAAGTTTTAATTTTTCTAGAGATCTTAGTTTTTAAGTAATAATTTTTTAAAATGAGCGTTTTTTCGTAAAAAAAATTAAGTCTTCAAAAACCATTCAAAATCGACCGATAAAAGTTGAAGTCAAAATCATTAGTTTTAAAAGCTACATCAAAAAATGCAAAAAATATAAGGTGTTCCTTTTAAAAATATATAAGTTTATATTATTGCTTATTTTTGAAACAACCTGTATATTTGAAAAATTTTAGGTCAGACAAAAAATTAGTATCTACAGCTTAGGAAAATAAAATTATTACTTTTCCAATATTTAGAAATTAATATAGACTTTACCTACTCGCAAGGACACCCTGTATAAGGTGGAACAGCAACTTGATAATTCTAAGCGATAATTCTTTGCGCCCCATCACATATTCATCAAAACGCTGAGAATACGGTTGACGATACAAAAAAGTGTAAGAAACAAAGTTATAGAGAATTCAATTTACTATAAAAAAAGTTTGGGTCACCATATTTATATCTTCTACATTTTAGGTATAAATTAACATTACATGACCATCGATAAAATGAAACGAATCCATTGCTTTAGCGTCTTTGAACGCCTTTAGCGCCTAAACCATTGACGACAAAGATAATATATAGTCTTGCGGACTTTTTTAAAGGATGTTCAATTCCCTACAAATTTCTTCCTAACATTTTTCTTTAGCCGTATTCCCAGCGTCCTGAAAACTACTGGACAAAGCAGAAATTTCAATTAATTTTTTTCTCATGTTTCTTATGACAATTTAGTCGGCAGTTTTTCTATTAAAAATGCAAGGCTCAACATTAGTGCATTTTTTTCAAGTAATTAGTGAATTGGTTGGATTTAAATTAATTTAAAACGATTTAGCGCCGAGAAGGTAAAATGCTCGAAGCGTCCTTATTTTTATTCTGCTGTACTATTCTTTTAGGTTCAGAAATTTCTGAGATTTTATGTCTCCTAAGTAAAGTTATAGTCATTTATTAGTCGCATTAAGCGATGTCGTTATACCCCGTTTTCACTGTATGTACAAATATATAAGGGGTGCTATTAAAAAAAAACAACTTTAAAGGCTGCACTAAAAATATGGAACAAACTGTATGGGGAAAAATAATTTTATAAACTCCACTTTGAGCTCCCGTTTACAATTCCCAATAACAGTGACTCACCCTGTATACTATGACGTGGACTTCTGCTCCCCGTCTCTTCATCTTTGTGCCATGTTGTGGACTCGGACGGTGTGAGACTAGCTCTTGGGGTTCTGCTTGAATCAGGAATAAGACTATTTCTGGGACTTCGGTTAAAATCCGGTGCTAAATTTGCCCTCGAACCATAGGTATTACTATCAGGTACTAAACTGTGTCGAGGACTACGATTCGAATCCGGGACTAGACTATTTCGGCCACTTTTACTAACTTCCGGAACGAGACTATTTCGCGGACTTCGATTAAAACTATCCGGCACTAAACTATTTCGAGGACTTAACGCAGAATCGGGCACTAAACTGTTTCGAGGACTTCGCGAGTAAGTGTCATTTGGCACTAGACTATGTCTTGGACTTCTCAAGCCTGCAGTGTCCGGAACTAGACTATTTCTTGGACTTAGGACTTCCGGGGCGAGACTGTGTCGAGGGCTTCGAAGACTTTCCGAATCTAGGGAAATGTCTGGAATGATGCTGTGTCGTGGACTGCGGTTTATTTCAGGTGCGAGGGTGTTTCTGGAGGCTCGCTCACTGTCCACTGGTGAAACTGCAATGCTTGCTCGACGACCGGGGCTTGTTCCAGCCGAGCGAGAAGGACGGGTTTGAGGAGATGAGGCTGCACTTCGTGATGCTCGTCTGCGACGAGACGAGGTGCTTCGGTGGAGCATTTCTGGAAACAAGTTTCACGTTTGTAATCATAATTATTAATAAACAAATTGCTAATGTTGATTTCTTTTACTAGTCATTTACCAAATATTGATAATAGAATTATCCAGGGTGTCTCAGCTAAGACCTTCGAGGCTGATATCTCAGATATTTGTCAACGGATTTTTATGAAATTAATTTAAAATGCAGATATTTTAGAAGATAAAGATTAAAATCCATTTAATGCAACAACTCAAGTTTTAAAAACGTAATTTTTACATGCCTTTTCAAAATGTTATGCCTTTTAAAACTTATATTAAAAAAATTATCGTCAGTGAAAAATGCTGTCACAAAAAATTCCTTCGTGGAAGACGTCTGTTTCGCGAGAAAAATGAGAAACAAAATGTTAAACGTGGATATATAGAGCGTTCAAATAAAAACCTTGGCTCAGGAGACTGTGGAATCTTCTTTTGTTTTTTAATTTTCCAGTGTAGAATTTTGACAGTCATTACGAAATGTCAATATTGTCAAACGAAAATCTTCTTTGATTTCACTCAAAAACCTGCTGAAAGTTAAATCCAACACTACAGCAGAAATGCGCGCAGTAACCCAAGGCAGCCATAATTTCAAAAAGTAGAAAAAAATATTTAAAAAATTTTGGTGATTTCATTTTGCTGCCACTTTTAGACCCTCGATGCAAATACACGGGCGTACTTGGATAAATGAGTGGGTTTGTGACTAGAATTTTTAATCGAAACAGTTGGTGTAAATTTTATTTAGGCTATCAAGTAAACCTGGCTAGAATGAGTCAAAGGACAAACTAAGAACATGTTTGTTGTAGGGAAAAAGCATGTATTAACAGAATACTCTCAAATTCCGTCAACCTTTTTCTTCCGTTGGGGCAGTACGATTCCAACATAAACATTTTATGTTGTTATGAAAAAAACATGATTAACACTCGAACAACGAACTAAAGCATAATAAAATGCAAAATTCACACAGTGCAGTCAAACCACAAAAAATTGTGCACTCACACACAATTATGGAGTTCTGAAAACGTTGAACAGAGAGAAAAATACGATGAAATAAGACTAAATACAAAGCAAAACAAGTAACGAATAAAATAAGATTACAAGGGTGGAAAAATACCTAACCTCAAAACTTTTTGACATTCCATAAATGACTGCCGGCAACTATTTCCGGATCCGATTACACTGTTCCCAAGTTCAAATTTAAAGCACAGTCAACTGAGCCAAGGTTTTTAAATGAACGCATGATAGATGCAAAAGCGTAGATCTCGATGAGACAAATGAACACTACCATTGAATTTTGGTCAACCCTACTCGCACTGTCACGCTAGAGACATTTCACAATTATCTCTCACCCATACAAAGTTAAAAAACAATATTTTTGACTTACTTTTGGTACTGGATGCTTTAATTCTTTTAAAGAAGACTAAAAGACTGAACAACTGAAAAATTCTCGTCAATTGAACATTCAGGACTTTGGAAATGTTTTTACATACACTGCTGATTGGATTCTCTTCAAAAGCTTGAATTACAGCCCTAACTATTGCTTGGTTTCCAGTGACGTGTTTTGTCCTCACTCGATTTAGTTCAGGTACGCTTCCTGTGTTTTCTTATATAGAAAAGTTGTTCTATTTGATGAGCATTATTACGTGTTAAAATTAACACATGTATTTCTAATACACCGTATGTAATAATAATACATAATAACATTAATAATAATTATTGTTATTAATATTAAAAAAAACTCAGTAAATTCCCTAGTAGCACACTTTTATAACCGAGATAAAACCTTCCAATTTAACCGCCAATTCCCAAATATGACGCTTTTATAAGCTAACTGTTAGTTAACCACTTTATCTAACCGTTGTCTACACGCGGTTATGTTGCGGTTATATAACTCCTCTTATATCTCGGTTATATTGCGGATATGTATCTTTATCTAACCTTTATCTACGCGTGGTTATATTTCGGTTATATAATTTCCTTTACATTTTGCTTATATTTCGGTTATGCTTAGTGATCTAACCATTCTATTGCCCTTATATAACTTTTGCCTAAAGTTTACTTAAAAAAACTCGTAGTAAATTTTAATACAAATTAAATTTTTAAATATTTAGAATAAATAAATTGGTGCTTCTATGCAGCCTCTTTGGAGTGCACAACATCACTAGTGCACAATATATAATGTTCAGTGTTTTGTTGATTCCTTGTTGAAAAATTTCAAAAGAATATTTAAGAATGACTTCTGCAAGAAAATATTCGATAACCAGAACTAACATAGAACTACTTATGTTAAGACCGAAGATGTTGTAGGAGTAATAGGAAAGGAGAAATGCCATCTTACAGCAAAACTTCTTATGTAGTCAGTGTTATCTTTTTCCTCCAATGAACAAGAGTTTGTCAAACTGTTAACAAATTACAGTTATCAGGAACTAAAGTATTACTATTTTCAAAAACATATTGTTCACTGTTCATTGTTTTCTCATTGAAGGATTAAAGGGTCAGTAAGTTGAAAGTGAGAAAATATTCATTCTTAGAATAATTTTCATTGGTTTTGACAAATTCATTTTTTTGTGGTCAAAACTAAAATACATTTAGGAAAGCTTTTTCAGCTTTCAATTAAGTATAAATTCAAATTGTACTCTACTTACATGATAAACAATAAATATAGATGACGATTCACGTGGTTGCAACACGTAGAAGTAAAAAAAAAGCAAAAATCAGTGTTGAATGCATTTTACGACCAACAAACTAGATAATTTTCAACCATATAACCAAAAATTTCTTAGATCACTTATTTTGTTTTGTAATTATTATTATAAAATGCCGGCAAATATTAAATATAACTGCAACATAACCATGCTTAGATCACCGATATATAAACTGAATCTAGCATACGCTATATTGCATTACATACATAGCAGTTATATAACCGTCACATAACCTTTGCTGTATACGCTAGACATAACCATGGTTAGAACACTAATATGTAACCTAAATCTAGCTTGGGCCATATTACTTTAGAAACATAACGGTTATCTAATCGTAATATAATCATGGTTATAGACGCTAAACATACTCATGGTTAGATAACCGTTATATAAGCTGAGTCTAACATAATCAATGGTTAGATTGCTGTATTGCGGTTATAAAACGTTATATAACCGAAAGATAATTCAGTAAAACTGTGCTACTAGGGTTGTTCTTTTTAAGAATGTTATTTAACTCCGTAGTATTGGTACAGGATTTGAGGGTCACTAGAATAATTTCTCTGTAAAAACTAAATTTAATTGTTGCAACAAATAAGAACATTGTAATCACGATAGCGAAAAACATCACTTTATAGTTTTGACATTGTCATCATTTCATTTGGCTTTACTTTAGATTTGATCAAAATTTAAATCCGCTGGTTCTCTGTTTGATCACTCAACCTAAATCGTTTCGAGCAAATTTGGTTTGTGTTTTGTATGGAGGATTTTCATCAAATTTACGTCCCTGGACTACAATTATTGAAGTAATGAATTGGTTGTCATGATTAGGATTTACGGCCAAGCACATGGTAATAGCAATTGTTGAAACAGCATTTCACAAACAAATAATGTAAATTGAGTGATTTTCTGTTATAATTAATTTTTATTTTATATAGAATTTTGAAGTTCTTCTGTCACTCACATCATTCTCTTTAAGTCTCAATCCCAAGACCGTAAACACCCTGTATTATTATTATTACTATTACTATTCAGGTAACTCTACACATAGTAAAAAAAACCGTGTGTAGGGACTATGTCAGCTCGATTTGCGTGTGCGTCATCAATTTCATTTTTTCATTACCAACACAAAACTATAAAAAAATATCAAAACATTGCAAATTTAAACAACTAAGGGTGGTATTCTTGAACATTAATTTACATGTGCACTTCTACAACACCATCAAGTGTCACGAATTTCTCAACCTGACATTGACAATAAATTATAGTCGTTGTCGCATGGTTGTCGAAAGTGTTATCGGTGTTATTCTGAAGTATTTGTGTTTATTGTGTTTTACGATTTGCGTTTCGCAAATTAGATTTTTGATTCTGCGTTTATTAGTTTTGTGAATTGTATTTTTTGTAATTAATTAATTATTTGTGACCAATATTCAAAAATTTCTTACGATTAAACAAGCATTAATATAATAATGTGTTGATATTAAAAACTAAAGTAATGAGGATCAGCTCTTTTATTCTATTCAAATCTCATTACAGGTGCAAAAAATATTGCACTGGTAGATACTTTCCATTATTCTGACACCAAGCCAAACGCTTTATAAATGAAATAAAAATGGAAATTACATAACCTTACATATTGTATGTATACCACAGATACAATGTAGGTACGGAATCCTGGTGCGTATAAAGAGTCAATAAAGCCTAATTTTGTTAATAAGCATTCACACAAGAGTGATCTTCTAGTTTCTAGATAGTCAATATTACAAGTTTAATGTTCATACTTTTGCTTCTGGTAGTGGAATGTGGACCTACATATTCAGTTTCAGCTTTTAGATCTTTTACTTCTCACCTACAGAAATGCATAAACATGATTACAGATTCCAACTATTAACAAGACTTACATCTTTGTTTAGGGTAATTCACACATTACTTTAGTTTCATTACGAAACTTCTTGTCCATACTCATTATGTTTATAATTAATTGTACTTAACTTAAATAAGACACTTCCGTGTAGCCTACTTTACTCCCACTTTAGATACTGTTTTTTACAGAATTCATCTTCAAAGGGCACCAAAAATTGTGAGTTTAACTTTGGAATGGTACAACTGTTGAAAAACTTGTTAATTTGATATTGGCGTAATAAACAAGACAGACATCTAGGAAACAATTTCCAATACATTGCACAGAATTTTAATTGTATTTAAAGAAAACGACACCTTCACCACCAACGAACAACCCAAAATTTAAACACTTCATAGCCTTAAAAAATATTTGATAATTTATCACCGCTACGATCCTGCAATGTAAACGTAGTGACAGAAATGTCAGATGATGCACACGCAAATGGAGCTGACCGCTACTACACATAGATTAAAATGACAATCGAACGAGCACTTAAAAGCTACAAATTTTGGAAAAATTCTTGAAAATTATAGATTGTATGTTCCAGTTGTAACTTTTTTACTTTTTTCATAAAAACATAAACATTTGCCGAACATCTGTTTTTCTCTGAGAACTTATTAAAAAATTTGCAACAATTATATTTTATACTTTTCTGAAATAATACAGTTTTATGTTTATTTGGAATCAAATGTTCTTTACATCTTGTGTTATAGGCGTAGTTATCACTAGAATCCTTAAATGTGACTATATTTTTGAGTGTTTTAAATGCCTCTCTACAGGAATCTGTCTTTTTTAATTAAACAATAATTTGGACAGCCCTCTTTTGTGATCGAAATACTTTTTTTCTGAATTCAATGATGTAACATAATAACCGTTACTTATATTAGAAAATAAAAAAATTAAAATTCAAAAATTTTCTGGAATAATAAAACTAAGTGAGCCTTGAAAATACTGTTATTAGCGATATCTGTCACTGGTATATTAGCCAAAAATTAAACTTGGCTGCAATAATTAGTTTAATAATAGTACATTTAAGTAAAACTGAGCGAAAAATATTTCCATGTTGACGTATCATGGGGACAGAAAGCCAAAAAGTTGGTGGAAATCATTTTAAACATCTTTTGTAGCATAAAAATCAAGTATTTTGTGTTCCAATTTTTTAAAATTAAATGTGTTCTTTTTCAGTTAAAAGTGTTATTTTAACAATTATTTTTAACTTTTACTTATTTTTGGTCAACGTTTAAACAGCAAAAAGCTAACGATAGATAAAGACAACATTTCTAAGGCCAACAAAATATTACATTTTTCAAAACTTTCAATTTTTTTTAAGTTTCGGTTAAATTAGGGTATGCATGTGTTATACCATAGAACTCAGAAAAAAATGCTCTTCTCAAAAATATTAAATTTGACCCTTGTTGCTATTTAAAAAAAAAAACAAGTTAGCCTTGTAATTGTATCCGAAAAACAAATGGAGATATAAATGTAATAAACATCTGAAACGACAGAATTTATATACTCTTAAGCATGCACCAAATTTCAATAAGTTTTGATGAATAGTTTTTATAATATTTAACTATATCCATACTTTTTAGCGACCCTGTATATTGTGTTAACATGCGGTGTCCAACATAAAGTCGCGACTATATAGCTCTAACATGGTCACTACGTTTACACATAGAAGAATCGTGGAATCATCCAAAACCAGATCATTATTTACATTTTTTGACAGAGAGCTAAATATTATACAGTTTGATTTTTGATAGTTAATAACTAATTTATTACCCTCAACCCAGACATCTATTTTATGATATAAAGAGCTGTAATCGCCTCTTGCATACTCTTGCTAGTGATCAGAAAATTTGAATCGTCAGCATACGATACTATAGTACAACGAGGATTACTATACTATATACACTATATACTATATATCGAGCGTTCAAATAAAAACCTTGGCTCAGGAGACTGTGGAATCTTCTTTTGTTTTTTAATTTTCCAGTGTAGAATTTTGACAGTCATTACGAAATGTCAATATTGTCAAACGAAAATCTTCTTTGATTTCACTCAAAAACCTGCTGAAAGTTAAATCAAACACCACAGCAGAAATGCGCGTAGTGACTCAAGGAAGCCATAATTTCAAAAAGTAGAAAAAAAAATTTAAAAAATTTTGGTGATTTCATTTTGCTGCCACTTTTAGACCTTCGATGCAAAAACACACGGGCGTACTTGGATAAATGAGTGGTTTTGTGAAAAGTACGATGAAATAAGACTAAATGCAAAGCAAAACAAGTAACGAGTAAAACAAGATTACAAGGGTGGAAAAATACCTAACCTCAAAACTTTTTGACATTCCATAAATAACTGCCGGAAACTATTTCCGGATCCGATTACACTGTTCCCAAGTTCAAATTTAAAGCACAGTCAACTGAGCCAAGGTTTTTAAATGAACGCATGATACTATATATACTAAATACTATATTTAAAAATGTCGTTTATAAAAACCAAGAATAATGTAGGTCCCAGTATCGACCCTTGTAGAACGCGTAATTTAATCTTTTTTTAGATGCTAAAGACACCCGTTGTTCCCTATTCTCCCAAAAACTTTGGAACCAATTAAGGGCAACTCCATATTTCTACATTTTGAACGATAAGATGTCGTGATTCTCACAGTCAAATAATATTGCAAAATCACTGAATAAACCAATTACTGTTTCCTTTCTGTCCATGGTTGAAACAGTAGTTGTTAAAAATTGAAAAAGGGCCGCATCTATACTTTTACTTTTTATGACAGTGTGATATTAAATTATTAGATAATACAAAAGATATTAATTGTTTATTTACAACTATTTTTATTGTTTTATAAATACTGGAACACAAATTTTTAGCTCTATTATTGGATATATCAGTTTTCGGAACTTTTTTATGCAAAGGAATAACATTTACTGATGAAAAGATAAATTTATTATATGAGTTACAGAGTAAATATTGCTAAAGTTTTTAGTAAGATTAGTTGACATAATTGTCATAAAAAATCGCACCATTTCTTTGATTTCACGTTTTCAACACTGCACCATTAACTTAACCTTGAGAACTACATAATAGACTATGAAAACTCTGTAGAAAGATCGCACTCGCACCACATGAAAACGCAAAAAATATCTATCTATTTAAATTACCAACATCAAGAAGAAGTTGTTATTTAAAAAATTCTTGTGATGTCAATGTGAAAAAACAGAAATTTGTTGTGGAAACTTGACAAATTAATAGAACAGATCTACCTAATTGAAATGATTAGGCGTTTGCTATTTCTAATTTTTTTTTGTCCATTTTGGAGGTTAACTCAGAATAGTACATATACAGAATGTCCGATTTTCAAGCTCCACCATGGGGATCTCACTTATTATACAAAATACGACGTCAGTTAAAATAGGACAAAATTACACATTTTTATGTTGAACAATTATCTGAAAGAAAATTTGATGAGTCATTTTTTCAGTTTTAGTTTTTAAATTATTGAAAAAAAATGAAAATTTGTAACTTTATTTTTTATTTTTTCAAGCAAAAACCAAAAAAACTAGACGTTTCTAACTAGAACGTTCTTTAACTGTGTATCATCTGCAAAGGCATGGATATTTACATAATTTACGGTTTCTAATACCTCTGCACTGTAAATTAAAAACAGAAACGGTCTGAAAATTGAGCCTTGTGGAATACCGCATGTAATATTACCTGCTCTTGATTGTGAAAGGCTTATAGTAACAATTTGTTTTCTATTTGTCAGATATGAATGAAAAAAATTCGTTGAAGTTTCGTCGAAAAAATAATTTGTATTTTATGGAAGCTTTGTGTCTAAATCATCTGAATATTTTTTTACTAAATCGTATATTTGCTGTATAATTTTCAAAAAATCTCTATTAGAGAAAGTCCAACAGTTTTTCTTTTTTTTCTTTGAAGTTGCTGTTTGTTAATAATAATGGTTTATCAACAACAAACAGAAGCCCAATTTTAGTTATAAATTAAATAACAGTAGAAGTACTAGTTGTTTCAAAACTATACAAAACGCCAACGTCGCATTTTATTTTCGAATTATTTTTTTAAATAAGATTGATAAAAAATAGTTGTAAAATAGTTATAGACCTGTCATTGAAAGTATAAATTACATTAACTAATATTTTTTTAAAGAGCATGAATAATTTATAACAGCTAGTTTTGAGAGAAAATGCGACGTTGGCGTTTATTAATTTTGAAACAGCTAATAGATTATTATTAATCAACGAGTGTGATTCAAAAAAACGACTTTTTCTTAATTTTTATTAATAAAATTAATAATTTTAGTAATCCCTATTTTGCTGTCCGACAATTCCATGTTTGAAAAAATCCACTTAAAGATTGGAACAATTTTCTACATTTTTCATATCATATCAAAATTATCGATACAAAGAAACCCCAGCGAAATTAGCGTGAAAAAAATTCTAAGACAACACCTTTAAAATAAATAATTCAGAGTTAACCCTTTGCAATAAGCAATTAAAAATCTATAAAACGGCATATAGGTTTGAAACAAACTTATTTTTTTATCAAAAGTCGAAAGAAAACAACCTAAAACGCTGTTAATTTTCTTTCTAAATTTTTGAATTCTCGAAATCGTAAAAATTTTCCGGTCCTGATTAAAATAGCGATTGTGTTTTTGTAAAAAAAATTGTAGGCAGTTTATAGGCATTCATAATCTTCCATTTTCGATTCGAAACTATTTGCACATGAAGAGTCTTCTTCGAAAACATTATCGCTGCAATTTTGTTTAGATAAAATAGTGTAAATCGGACGCTTTATTGCCGAGTGTATTTTTAAACGACGAGTGATAACGAGAGGTTTATCATCCAAGAGGTGAAAGAAATGAACCGATTTACACAAAAACGAGGCGAATACAACGTTTTATTTTTCGAATTTGACTCAACAAGGCTTGAAATTGCTTTATATTTGTTAAAAATAATCTGACCAAACAGATGTCAAAACTTTCTTGTACAGAAAAAAAACGTAAATTTTAATTTTTGAAGAATAAAATACTGAAATTAAAAATAATACAAAAAAATTATAAAATGGCGTATATAGTCTAACATAAAACATAAATATGTTTGGACTGTACTGTTTGAACTTTAATTTAGGCATTTGAGGTCAAAATCAGAAAGGTATTACCAGAAAGAAACCGTAATCCCTATTTTCTACCCACGATCACTGTGATTAGCAAAAAATTATCACTGATACAAAACAAGCAATTTATTAAATGTATTTGATTAATTAATTGTCGTAACCTGTACTCTTTGAAAAATAAATTACAGCTGTGAGAGTGGGTGTCTTTCAAGTCTGGAAGCTAATATCTTGTGCTTCTTGCGAGAATCGAGTCCTAATTATCGAAGTTTCCAAGTGCTGATTTTCTTGTTAATATGGTGGACTTAGTTGGCTTTTTCTAAAGCAACCCAATTACGCAGACATCAAGCGAATCGATTTATTACTTTTCAGTGATAGACTGAAGCGTTTAATGAACAACGACTAGTTGGAAATTTCTAATTTCAAAGTTATGTAATTTAGTTCATTCATTTTCATTTTTCATCATTGTAAATCAATGCTCAAGACTGTATTTAAAATTTGTAGGTTCACTATCTAATACAAAAATTACAGTGTATTTTAATCCTATAAAGCTTAAACAGGTTTAAACATCTTTGATTTATCAATTGCACTTTTCTCAGTTTTTTTGTTATTTGTTTTCTGTCTAACTGCGCCGATTTAATAAGACCTGTAACATACCGAAAACATGGAGTTTTCATTATTAATGTTTGCCTTCGTTTGTAAATAACAGCAATCTGTCGAAAGAACATAAGAGAAAGAAATTTCTATTCCGTGTTTTTTTCTCTCCCTACACCCCATCTTCGATCAAAAAGCGTCAAATTCATTTCACTTTTCCACCGCAACGTATTTTTCTTGACGCCTGGCCTTTGAAGTGCAAACGTTACTTTGAAATGATTCTTTTTTAATGCGAAAGGCTAAGATACATCGATATAAAAACTCAAATACAGTTGATGGTGAGACTGAAAACAAAATTTTCTCATATAAAATCTTCACATGGACTTATTGCATGTATACAGTCACACAAAATGAATATGACCTGCCCTTGACAATAAACAGCCGCTGTAATAATTTTTCAGAAATCGTTTATTTCGTTTATCAACTGTTGAAATTTTTAGGGAAGGAAGGTAAATAAATAAATGAAACATTCTAGGTTTTAAATGATTGTGCAAAGTATTGAAAATGAACAATAAAAATTTAAAAATAAACATATGAAAGTGGCCGTGATCATCTTTATTCGTTGACTGTTGAAATGATTAGGTAAATATTTTTAACTGGAAATGTCGCAAAGTTTCGATTCTTTGAAAGAAAATAAAAAAAATAAATGTGTTAGTTTGTTTATAAATTTAATTATTATTCGGTTGATTCAAGTTTTAATGTGAGATAAAAATTTGCCTAAGACAAATGTCGCAAATCACACATTGTCAGTTGTTTAGAAGACCGTTTAGAATTGATAAACAATAACGAAGATTAATTTAATTTTTCGATAGTTTCTTGGATTTCTTTTATATTACCTACTGTATTGAAAACGTGCTAGTAAACCACTAAAATTGAAAATCATATTTTGAGTTTCCAATAAGGTAATATTTTAGCTTGTTATATTTAAGTAAGGAACTCAAAAACATGTTTAAAAGCTTTAAAAATGTAGAAAAGTCCTTTTTTTACCAAATTTTGTCATTTTCAGCTTATTTAGTGACGAAATTTCAATCAAAAACAAACGAAATCAAGTGAAACAGGTGAAGTAACACTAGTTCGTTTTTTTCTAATTTTGAGTCTCAGGTTTAAACATGAACTAAAACAAGTAAAATTCATATACATTTCGATCAAACTTAGTAATATTTCAGCTAGGTTTAGCAAGATTATTTGAAAAAAAAAAACAATTTGTTAACCACATAAAAAACAAAAATCACATTCTATTTTGGCTTCATTTTGTTGACATTTCACAATTTTGATTCGAGCTGAAAAAATGCGCTCAATACTAAATTTTTTTGTTTTCTTTTTGTTTTAATGACATTTCTAAACATAAATATTAAATTAACTCGAAAACAAAACATAGACTTCATACATTGTTCGTTTTTTTTTTTGGCTAATTTAGGCTAAATATCGTTCCAAATTTTTCTGATTTTTAGGTGCATTTTGACAAATTCTTGCAAAATAAATTGGTCTTATCTTAAGAAGATAAAATAATATCAATTTTTTGTATCATTTTTTGAAAAAAACGTAGTTTTTACTTTAAGAATACTCTAAAATGGCTATTAGTAACACCCATTTTAGTATAATTGGGTAATTTTTCATTTAATTTCTAACGAAATGTTTGCAAAAATTCGTTCCTGGCTGAAAAACATGCACAAGGAAGGCTCTTTATTGTAAACGCTGGTTAGAATATAGATTGTTTTCCAACTACTTTTTTCTAAAAAAAAAAATAGTTTTCAAATTAAAAATGCGTTTAGAAATGAAATTCACACAATTTTCGGTCTAACAAAATGTGTTTTCTACAAACTTTTTAGAGAACATTTCTGGCTTTTAACCCTGTCAAAATATTTGGAAGAAAATGTTTTATTCAACTAACTTAGTAATTTTTCATTTTGATTAAAAAACAAAAATTGCATGATTTTTTAAATAATTTTTCGACTTATTTTTAAAGAACTCTCGCACAAAAACAAACAATCTAGTGAAAAAATTAAAATTACATTATCTTCATTCCAATCTTTACGATTTTAAAGTGGACTTTAACAAGATTTTAGAAAATAAATACATAAGTCCCAAGTTCAAAAACAAAATGAAATTTTTCTAAAGATAAACTTAGTATGTAAACTCAAAAAAATAATAATTAGATGTAATTTCGATATTAATTTGTTGATTCCTCGGTTAATTTGTTTGAATAAAATATTTCGAATTCTTATATTAGTTTCCGATTAAATTACCAAGATTATATAAGTTTTGTTTTAATTTAGCAATAATTTTTCAGTTTAGTTTAGCGACATATGTAAACTCAAAATATTAAGTTGAAACAGAACATGATTTTCGACTAACTGTTTTGCATTTTCGTTTTACTTTGACAAAACTGACATCATTTTCTATTTAGATTTTTTTATTTTTAAGTTCGTTTTAACAAATTCTTGCAAAATAAATCAGTCTTAATTCAAAACATATAAGATAACATCAATTTTAATATAATTTCGTTTTTTTGCATTCAATTTTAGATACATTTTTTGAAAAATGGATTTTGTTTCTGAAACATATTTATGTATTCAAAAAAGTAGAAACAACTTTGACCCAACTGTATTATTGTAAAAAGTTCACGTAACATAAATTTATTAAACTTTGGTAGAAATACAAAATATAGTTTATTTTTTACCAGCTTAAATCAAAATTAGGAAAAAATTAGTTTGAAAAATCGAAAAACACAAAACTGTCACAATTTAGGAGAAACTTTGTAAAGACTGTAAACCGTATCAAAACGTTCGTAAAAAAGTTTTATTCAACTAAATTGAGTGATTTTACACTGTTTCTCACAAAAAAAACTGAGAATTTAATTTTAAACATGTTACTTTCTTGAAAAATATGAAATAAAAGATATTTCGAGCAAACTTTATTATAGCTTTTCGGCTTATTTTTGAAAAAACTTTGTACAAAATCGAGCTAAATCAAATAAAACCCAAGCGCACTAAATTTTGTGATTTTCCAGCCACTGTTAGCGAAATTAATCAAAAATGTTTAAAATTAACCTTAAAAATATACTTACACTCCTCAAAAAGATAAAAATATCTCCATTTTACACTTAGTTTGTTTTTTTTAATTTATTTTCAACAAATTTTTTCGAAATATTTAGGTTTTTGGCTGAAAAATGTGCAAAAATTACTCAAAAAAATAAATAAAATAAATAAAAATCATGTTGTGGTAAGTTTTACTGTGCGATGTTGTCTCTAGCAAAATCTCAAAAAAAAAAATGAGATCTAAAATTTTTTGTACAACAAATTTCTTATTCAAAAATAAGCTGAATTGAAAACAAAATAAGGTAAATTAAATCACTTTCGATCTAATTTTATGATCTTACAACTCTGATGCTTGAAAAAGCAAGGGTAACACCATTTTTGATAATAACATAATTTTGTATTTTATTGGATTATTTTTGATAAATTTAGCACAAAAAGAAGTAACGTGAATAAAATACCAATCTCGACTTTAACCAAATTTTTTAAATTAAATGATAATCTGAGAACTAACGAGTAACATTGACTTTAGTCTAATTTACTGAAACCGACAAACAATTATTTTAAAAAGCTTTTATTTAACTTGCTTTGTTGTCTGTCTGTCTGTTTTATATTTTTGGAGCCAAATTTGAAAGGGTTCCCGTTGTAACAATGAATTGAAATTTTGCATACTTACTTAATGAGCGTGACAATGCAATCCTATGTAGTTAAATACCCTTTAAAAGGGTTAAATGGGGTTTTAAAGTTTTAGGTTATGTTTACAATGTGTTGGTCATTGGGAAATATATATCTGATCACTTTCATTACGTTTCGTTACAAACAAATGTCGCAATTTTTTTTAATTCATTTAGCTTGGACGATAGTGTATAGACACAGAACAGACTTTAGGATGTGCTTTCAATGCTAACAGCTGTTTTCTATCACATACTACTAAACAAAATAATGGTGCAACAATAATACGGCGAAACTAAATCTCAAGAAAAAAGACGTTTAGAATAAGTAAAGACTAAAAAACAATAAATAACAATATAAAATAAAAAGTTTTTTAGAAAAAAGTTTTTATATAAAAAATGCACTAAACAAAAAAAAATAATGTTTCTCTTATAGGTATTAATAATGTTGTTGCTTATTCCATAGATAAGTTATTCTACAAGTGGTTACTATAGAACATTATTTCATTTAGTTATGGTCTGTTTTTTTATAAACAATTGTTGGTGTCAAAATCGGGTATGGAAGTAGTTCATTTGGCCTCAAAAAAGGAAAATTGAGAAATTAAATGTACATTACGTACCCGGATTTGTGGTGAGCAATACACCTAGTTATATTAATTTCTTCAATTAAAGTCATACAACAAAAATTCCGTAGAATAAAGTAACCATTTGGTGATTTTTTTATTCTATCGGTGAAAAAATTTAGCGATAAGAGAAAACGTTGTATTATACACGTAATGAAAAGATGGCATTATCTGCTTGTGATTCCGTTCCCATCACTCACAGATAATAAACAACTTTTCTTTTTTTGTACAATAAACTATTATTTTCTATCAGAGGAGAATATTTGTGCTTACAAATTAGAATTTTTAAATTTATAAAAGCTTTAGAAACGGTTATAAGTGATAACATAACAATACGGAAGTAATTACAGAATTACTTTCTTAAAGTGAGCACTGTTCCTAAAGCTTTTATAAATTTTAAAATCCAAACTAGAAAAACATTTTTTTTTAGTTTTTAGTGCATTTTTTAAATAAAAGCTTTTTTCTAAAAAACATTGTTTTTTATTTTTTTTATTTAACGTTCTCTCAAAGAGTCGAAATGTTATTGCGTCTTTGAAAATATTATTTTATTTGTCATTTATCTTAACCAGCAATTTTCCAACAAAAAAACTACAAAATAATCGATTCATAAATCAAATTTTATTACGTTAAAAGAAACTCAAAGTTAATCTTATTCAGACAACACTGTCACAGTAAGTTATTAGCCATCACATTTGTATATTAAAACTCGTGTGGTTTATTGTTCAAGACTAGATTTGTTTCATCTCAAATCCATCAACTTCCAAAGTAGAAAAAGAGTCATTTAACTCTTGTGCCGTTATTAAATTCCGATACTTCCAACAAGTTGAACTCTTAAAGAAAGCGTCACCAAAACTTTTAGAATTATCTTTTTTATTTATAAGGGAGTAGTTCAAACATTTATTATGTCATAATACTATTTTATCGTTATATTTATTCACTTAGCGGAAGGTAGTCGTTATTCAAGGGATAACAAGGAAATAATGGCATGGCATACAAATCGAGACATTCTGCAGTGAGTGACAATCGCGTCTGGTTTTGAAGTTGTGCGAAAGGCGAGCTTAATACGACCCAATTTTCCGCGACGTGATCGAGCTTTCCTAAGGTAAAAAGCGTAGTCTATCACCCAAAAATAAATTACCAGCTCACTTCAGACGAATGGAACGCAACCATAAATCGCATACACCAATTATAAATGCATGCTACGTTCGCTAGCTCCAAATTGAAGCTTGTAATGATAAATAATCTATTAAGCTCACGTGAAATAACTAAGTTAGAAAGCTGGGGATGTACACACATACTAGATGACACGTTTCAGGATTTATGTGGCTAATAGCGATCCAGTTACTAATCAAAGGGAATTGTTTTACAGTTTTCGGTCAAACATTAGTTACGATTCAAAACCCAACTAGTTCTCGATCTGTAGGTTTAGGCAATTCATTAATAATTCAGGACGGGCCTTTCGAAACACTGAGTTGTTTTAAAGAGCGCTTGTGGAGATTTACATCGTAATATTCACGGTTTCAACAAGAAACCAAATTTTTTCAAACACTCATCTGTTTGATTTTTATTTGTAATGGGACATGTCATGTTAAACGTGATTATTGTTGATAATGCAAAATGAATGATCCGGCTCGAAAGACCAATTATTTGGACATTTCAGTACAGGAAACTGGCTCACGATTATTTTAATAATATAAATAAAGCTTTTTAAAAATTTAAAGTTTTTATCTTAAAAACAGAAATTTATGAAAGTAAATCCATTTTGGTTAAAATTTCTACAAAAAATACTAAACAGAGACATACACACTACCACCACCGTTTCAACATTATATCGTCATTATCACTGACATTTAATGTTAATACAGTATGGATACAGTTAAATATTATAAAAACTATTTACCAAAACTTATTGAAATTTGGTTTATGCTTAAGAGTATATAAATTCTGTCGTTTCAGATGATTATTAAATTTCTATCTCCATTTATTCTTCGGATACAAGGCTAACTTGATTTTTTTTAAATAGCAACAAAGATCAAATTTAATATTTTTGAGAAGAGCATTTTTTACTGAGTTCTATGGTATAACATATATATATACTGTGATGATCGCGGTATTTAAAATTTTATTTTATTAACCAGCGCAAAATATTCGGAGTCAGTTTAAACGTTTAGTTCTTTGACAATATTAATTCAACTTCAATTCAAAAGTTGCAACAAATTTTAATTTAACTTATTTATTCCTTTGTTAGCATTAAAATGTTTAGAAAATTATCGTTCCCACGAAACTTTCCAAGAACTGTTAAAAACGTTATAAATCGCCAAATTGGGTGGTCGAAAGGCCATGTGTTTTAACAAGTGGATATGCAAAGATATGGGGGTTGGCGACGGCCTGGCTCTGCACCACAGTCGCCCAGCTAATCCAATGATTTTCTCACAAAAGCATAATTAATTTACTTTCGTTTAAAATAGCCAAAATTTATTGATAAACCTAAAATTAAATCCAAAATTTTGTTTAGAAATTAACTAGTCACGTTTCAAAAAGAAAGGAATTTATGAGCCAATTTAAGGCACGTTGATGATCAGTAAACAACTCGAGAAAGAATCAAAATTTCATCTTATTCAAAAATTCCCGTAACGTTTCGTACCAAAAAGTTGAGTCTTTATGCAGTGTACTCCAGTCATCAAATAAAATTGAATAATTTATTTTATTCGGCGTAATTGTTAACAAATTGTTGCAAAACTTCAAGAACGAATTGGTCGATTGAAATTCATGTCTGTTAACTAGATTAGTATAGCCAAAACGACGTTGGTCAAGTGCCGCTTGAATAGGGGGTGTTGACAAATTCGTTACAGAACAGAGCTTTTTAAAAGAATATCAAATTACAAGCACACATGTGCATTCCTTATAAGAAATTACAGCGAAATTAACGTTTTCTTTGTTAAATCAACATCAGATCACGAAACCAGTAGTTTAGAAAAACACGCGAAATTTTTCTGAACATTTTGATGTAAAATTTAACCCTAATATTTAAGGCGCAGCCGTCGAAATTCGGATGTATAAATCATTCTATTTAATTAAATTATTGTAAGCAAAAAAATTGCATGACACGATTGCTGCCCGTTACTAACATAATCCTAAGAGGAAAGTAGACAGGAAAATCCCTAAGGAAATTGGAGAAAAACGCGGAAATGTTAAAATAGTACCGGTGTAGTACTGGGGGCGACATCTAACAAGGGGTAGTACGACCAAAATTACAGTTTCCTCACGGGGTTCTTCCTTATATTTTCTGTGTTATTTAAACAAACAAAATTTGTTGTTACACAAAATTCATTTCATTGTGTTCCCAAAAACAACTTCAGACCTGACAACAACCAATTTTGGAGTTTAATTTCTCTTTCAGGATATTTGGGGAAATTCCATAGCGTTCTTGTATTGTATTCAGTTCAGATCGACGATTACCAAATTTAATGTTTAATTATAATGAAATTGTTAATCGGAAAACACCCCAGCTGTTAATTAATAATAATATTTAGAAAGTTAAACAAGGTTTGATCAAATGCCAAGACATCATAAGAGTCAAATTTGCAAAATTTCGCATATGTGGAAACTACTTAACAAGGGTAGTGGGGTAAGCGAGTTAGTGTAGCTTACGCAAGATGAGCCCTTGACTTTAGGAGGGATTCGATTTTTGACGGTCTTTCGAGGTAGTCGATTGTCGTGTTGCCCTTTTAAATTTTTATAAATTTAAAAAACATCTTCGTTTACCTTTTAGTGCGTCTAAATTGTACTAAGTGCATTTAAGCGTAATTTTAAATTAAATTAATTTAAATTCTTGAATTAAGTGATAGCGTTAGTGATTAGTGAGTAAGTTAAAAACGAGACAAGTTTAGTGTTCGTTCGATTAGGTAGTGCTGCGAACTACAACACCTGGGAAGCAGCTAACCCCCTGCGTTAGGAGGATTAAAATTTCTAGGTAGGCCCTCAAAAGGATTAATTAATTTTTTATTCATTTAATATTATAATATTAAATCATTTAAGTCATTTCGAAATAGTGATCATTATCATTCATTTCATAAATTCTCTCGTAACCACCAAGTTATTAAGCATCGGAAATGCCGAAAAGACCAGTAATTATTTAAATTCTTGTGCTTCGTCTTACGTCAGCTATATAAATTTTAAATAAATCATTTTCAACTTAAAATAACTCGCAACAAACAATTTCATATTTTTCAATTCAACCATCCCACCTTTAAATTACAATATTAAAAGTTCTTTATATTCTTTGCTTCTAACTTCTAAATCTGTTACGACAAATTTGAGTGAAACGGCATCAAACAAATATTCAACTACAACAAAAGTCTAAATCCAAAACCCACGGTGCTATTCAAACTGTTGTACACAGATAATTTAAGGTTGCATACACCAAAATATTACGAAATAGAAGGATTTGTTGCTAGTTAAGGATAGGTTTAGAGTAGAACGATTTCTCTTCCGCAACGCGTTAGGCGATAAAGCAAAAGAGTGTTTCTCTTTTGCGTCCAGATCAGAAATTACAGGCTCGTGAGTTGGCCATCTTCATGGGAAGAGTCGTAGTCCCCGGGGACGCTCTTCCCCAACTTTAACAAGGTCTAAGACGCGGTGGCAGGTCGTAGTTTCCGCCCGTTGTACTTAGAATGGACGTTGTAATTCCCGTCCCAACGGCAAGTACTTCCACGTACTTGCAGGCTACTACGGACGATCGAGCAGACATAATCATCCGTGATTATCTGTAATAAACTGATATCGCGACATGGCAAAGTTCTGCACAAGTCTTTGTCAAAGCTCGTGGACGGAAAACTTTAGAGAGAAATTACTTCTACATTTATTCAGATTGATTTGTAAAAGCTTGTATGTCCGGGTTTTATTCGTAATTCATTCTAGGTGTTGATCACCTGACTTTTACCGGAGACGGAATTTCGGCACTAGGGCGCAAAATTCAATGCGATGCACGTATCAAAGATTCCGCGAGCATGTTATAATCCGCCTTTGGTACAAGTAATTTAGAAACGCGTTGTCAATTGCCTGGATCCTATGAGTTCGAGCAATATCATCTGAAACGTAGGTTAATTTATTTGGACATTATCGAATTAAATTAATTCATGTTAAATATTAACGTCATATCATATCAATAAAACTTTTTCGTATCACTCAGCAACTTCGAAACTATTTACTTGGAATTTCAAACGAATTGTGGTTACGACTCTGAGATATGTTTTGACGACATTACTATACAAAAACAAATAACAATTGGCCAAATTTGATCAAACTTTCATAACCATTGATTATTGTAATCCATCCAACGGAATATTCATTATTCTTGTAATAAATAACTTTGGAGGAAACTTGTGGTTTAAATTTCTTCTCCCATGCGTTTTGACACTACTTTGAATCCGGACTTGCGTTACGGATAAATCCGGAACCCTTTCTGATAAGAATTAAGATCAAATTACGATATCATTATAAGAGTGACTTCGTACATCAAAACAACACAACGTAGGTAAGTGAAATGATCATGTAGCGTATCAATTAACTAGACGAGCCAAACCATTTCGAAAAAAGAAAACAAAAGTAAAATTCAAGATTAATTAAATAAATCAATTAAAATAAGTTGTAAATCATTTAAACATCGATCAACCATCATCAATCACGGTCTCACTACATTTTTATTGGTGCAGTGACCAGGATTCAAAGTCATAAAGTGTCATTTCCGAGGGGAAAATTGCCGTAAATAAGATACTGCTGTGTTATTAAAATTTCTAGGACTCCAATTTATTTGATCGTTCGATACCCGAGATTGAAGGTTGTCGACATGGAAAACAACAGGAACACCGGAAACGCCGGAGCCCCACCGCAAGAAATGCCGACGTGGTTCGTTCGTTGGTTAAACTCCCAACAACCAAGGAATGTGCCAAACTTCGCGGCGCCATCGACGTCGACAGCGGTTCAAAGACCGCAAGCCATCCTTCAGGTACGTCCAAGTACCAGCGCCGCCGCTGATGTCGATGGTTGGCAAGTCACTCCACTACCTAGCGACGGGACGACTTCGCCAGAACCCGACCCGGAAATTCCGGTAGCTCCGGAACCAGCCCCTCTTGCGAGCCCTCTTGTGCAAGAGCCGGGAAGTTCGACCACATCAGCGACTTCGGGAGCAGTGATGGCCTCACCACCTATGCCAATCACAACAGACAATGTGGCCGCAATTTCCGGAGTACTCCGGAGCTTGCTGGATCGCCCACTTCCAGCTCCTGAACGACCATCTTTCGAAGGCCTGAAAAGGCAAAATCCGGTGAAATTCTTACGAGCCATTGAAGAATATGGACGTTTTTTCGGGCTCGACTCGCAGCGTCTTTTGGGAGTCGCCATGGATTGCTTGAAAGGCAATGCCAAACATTGGACGGGAATATTCCAGAAGAAGTGGCGTGGTTACGAGGACTTTCGACGGGACTTTCTCCGGACCTACTGGTCGGCCAAGCGTCAACGGGACATCAGATTTCAAATCGCTACAGGCCGCTATGACGAAACCAGGGGCACGATGCTGTCGCATTTTGCTTATTACGTCGACATGGCGAACATGTTAACAACACCTTTATCGGAGGAAGTGTTGCTGGATGAATTACTGCGTCACTTCCCCGAAAGAATACAGTCGTTGTGGGTATTAGAGAAAATCTGTACCACCACGGATGCCGCCGAATTCCTGGCAGCTCAAGAAATTCCGGGACAAAATCCGGGAGAGAAAACCAACATCGCTCCCAGGGAACGACCCCGCGCAACAGACCACCAGCGGCGTAACGAGCCAAAGCGCCCGCGGCCAAACATTGACCGCCACGAAGTAACTCGTCCTGCGGCTCCTGCAAATCGTGGAAATGGTTTCCCAAAACGCTCAAGTGACGAACAACAATGGCGCAACAACCAACCCAGCACCAGCAACAACCGTTGGCACAATAACAACGGAAACAACAGCAACAATCACTGGCGCAAAAACAACCCCAACGACAACCGCAACAACACAAGTTCGAGAGCGCAGGGTGAAACATCACGAAACTCCAAGAATTCGGGAAACGGGGGCGGAGTACAGGACGGGGCCTAAAGTACTCCGGCCAGCAGCACGGCCCACAAAGCGACAGCAGGAACCAACAATTGAGGACGGGAGAGAAACGTAAACGTTCAACTTCGTCACAGTCAACAGAAGGGGAAAACGATGCTCGACCGCGAGCATCCCAGGTTAAGTTAAATGTTTTTTCTATAATTAAATCCGCTGCCGCAGGTAACAACAACATACAAAGGGTCGTGCCGGAGATTAAGATCCAAATCTCTCAACAACAATCAGTCACCGCACTTTTGGACACCGGAAGTGAAGTCAGCTGTATTTCCGAAGAAGTTTGGTCCAAGTTGATCGAGACCGGAAACAAACCGCCCACATTACCGGTTACCTCAATCCATCTTCGTGGAGCCATCGGCCAGCGAAGTTGCCAGGTTGTTATTCAGTGTTACCTGGAAATCAAAATCGACGAACATCTCTACCCCGTCGTGGCGCTTGTCGTTAAAAATTTAATCAAGCCAACCATTTTGGGAGCAGACTGGCTAAATGAACAACGCGCGGTCATCGATTTCGATAACAACGAAATCCTTTTGAGAAACGGGGAGAAGCACCACAGTTTTCCGTTTAGAAAAACCACGGAGATACCACCGGAACCGGAGGATTATGTGGAAGATCTTGTTGGTCACATCGAAGTCAATCATTCGGCGCCGATCACGACTTGTAACAAAAAGCAACACTTAGAGTCACCCAGTGCCCTACAAGCCAAGGTGGACCCATTAAAAATTCCTGAGGCCGAGAAACGGAAATTAATACACCTGCTGCAAGAGTACAGATGTATCTTTAGTTTGCGTCCAGGGCTAACACACAAATACACTCACGAAATAAAACTACACGACAAGACTCCCTTCTTGAAACGACCGTACCCAGTACCTTTTGCTCTACGTCCTGCCGTCGACGCCACAATTCAGGAAATGTTAGACTTGGGGGTGATAAAACGTGAGGCGTCACCTTACGCAAGTCCCATGACGGTAGTGAAAAAGAAAGATGGAACGGTGAGAATTTGCCTCGACGCCCGAATGATCAATTCCAAAATGATCGCCGATTGTGAGTCACCACCCGCTGCTGACGAATTATTACGTCGATTTCACGAAATTCGCTACATGTCCACCATTGATTTGAGATCGTCGTACTGGCAAATCCCACTTTCGCCAGAAAGCAGACAGTACACCGCCTTTCTGTACAACGGTCGCAGTTACACATACCAAGTCCTACCTTTCGGGTTAAAAACTGCTGTGGGTTCATTCAGTCGTGCAATGGACGTAGTGTTAGGAACAGAAGTTCGCGAATTCGTCGTGAATTATATCGACGATTTGTTAGTGGCTTCCGAAACGCTAAACGAACATTTGGAACATCTCCGACAAGTTTTCGAAAAATTGAAGCAAGCTAGAATGACGATAAATCTCGAAAAATCCAATTTCATACAAAAGGAAGTGAAATTTCTGGGGCACATTCTCACAATCAACGGTATCAAAGCCGACCCGGAAAAAATCAGCGCCATCCGAAATTTTCCGGTTCCCCAGAAAACTAAACACGTTCGAGCCTTCCTGGGACTTTGTAATTTTTATCGAAAATTTTGTGCTCGATACAGTGCAGGCACACAAGACTTAAACAAACTACTTCGAAAGGGTGAAAAATGGAGATGGGGACGAAATGAACAAGAAGCTTTCGATCGTGTGAAAGATCTGTTCCTCGAAGCTGTGTTGTTACGTTACCCCGACCTGAATAAAATATTCTACGTCCAAACTGACAGTTCTGGTTACGGATTGGGGGCGGAATTGTATCAAATTCAGGAAGACGGTTCGCGAGGTGTGATCGCTTTTGCAAGTCGCTCTTTGAAAGGACCCGAACTCAACTACACGACTACAGAAAAGGAATTACTCGGCGTCATTTTTGCCTTACACAAATTTCGAATCTACATCCAAGTCACAAAAATCATCATCCGAACCGACCACCAAGCTTTGAAATTTCTGAGCCGTTGTCGTTTGCTCAGTGAACGCCTAACTCGATGGACTTTGATACTAGGACAGTACGACTACGAAATCGAGTTGGTAAAAGGAAAGGATAATGTAGTTGCCGACATCCTGTCACGATACCCGTCCGACGGTGAAGCCAGTTATGAATATCCACGTGAACAACCAATAGTTGCAATGTTTGAAGTCAACAACACACCTGAAATTCTCCAACTGATGTCCGATCTCAAACAACACCAATCAGATGATCCTGTTTTGAGTCAAATAATTGCCAACAAACAATCCGGTGCAGCTGCTCCAGATGCGAGAACTCAACGGGTTTGGTCCCAATATAATTTCACAAATAATGTGTTAGTTCACAGATCTCAAAATTCAAACGACGTTTGCCTGGCCATACCTGAGAGTTTGGTAATTAAGCTCGTGGATTACCATCACCAACTCCTGGGCCATTTCGGGGCAACCAAAGTGTACAATTCCATGAAGCGCGAGTACTACTGGCCGAACATGTATCGTACAATTAAGAAACGTCTACGAAGTTGTGACCTTTGTCAGAAGACAAAAAGTTCCAACCGTCCACATCAGGGTCCATTAACGCCAATCCTTTACGACCACATTGGAGACCTAGTTTGCGTCGATTTCTATGGGCCTTTACCAACAGGTCGATTGGGGGCGTCCTATGTATTTGTGGTCATTGACGTCTTCAGCAAGTTTCTCAAACTTTACCCACTGAGAAAAGCCACCGCCAAAATCGCTGCCAAACGTCTCATAGAGGATTTCTCTGGGTACATCAAACCCAAATGTGTGTTAAGCGACCACGGGACACAATTTATTTCGAACACTTGGCAGAATAGTTTGAGAGCTGCCGACATTCAACCAACGCTCTCGTCGATTCGTCACCCAGAATCGAACCCTAGCGAGCGCGTAATGCGGGAGCTGGGGAGAATTTTCCGAGCGTATTGTAGAGAAAACCACACCAGTTGGGTCAACCATTTGAGCAACATCGAAGATTGTTTGAACTACGTGCCACACATCAGTACCGGATTTTCTCCATATGAAATCCTGTACGGCAGAACACCACCAAACCCACTAGATGCAGTCACATCGGGTTTACTGCCTGTACGTCCGCCACTCACGAGAGAAGAAATTCATGAAAAGGCTCGCGAATACTTGAGACATCACGCGAACTTACGGCAGAAAAACCAAAAGGGTGAAGTTACCGTACTGGAAATTGAAGATTGGGTCCTACTGAAGAACAAAGTGACTTCCGATACCAGAACCCACCAATTCGCCAAGTTCATGCCTTTGTACAGTGGTCCGTACAAAATAATCGCCAAGCCTCATCCAAACACATACCAAATCGCCGACCCAGTGACGAACGAAATTAAAGGTGTATACAACATGACAAATTTGAAATTCTACCACCGACGAGACGACTAAAATAAAACCGCAAGAAGTTCATGAGGGCCAATCTCGAGGCGTATCTACCAATTCGAGCGTTTCTGACATTATGGGCGCATCCACCATCTGGTGATTCCACCATTCCGACCACCAACCAGAGGACAGCAAACCTACACGCGGTGTCTTACGCTGCATCTACGAAGCAACGCAAGACAGGGGGCGAATGTGATGATCGCGGTATTTAAAATTTTATTTTATTAACCAGCGCAAAATATTCGGAGTCAGTTTAAACGTTTAGTTCTTTGACAATATTAATTCAACTTCAATTCAAAAGTTGCAACAAATTTTAATTTAACTTATTTATTCCTTTGTTAGCATTAAAATGTTTAGAAAATTATCGTTCCCACGAAACTTTCCAAGAACTGTTAAAAACGTTATAAATCGCCAAATTGGGTGGTCGAAAGGCCATGTGTTTTAACAAGTGGATATGCAAAGATATGGGGGTTGGCGACGGCCTGGCTCTGCACCACAGTCGCCCAGCTAATCCAATGATTTTCTCACAAAAGCATAATTAATTTACTTTCGTTTAAAATAGCCAAAATTTATTGATAAACCTAAAATTAAATCCAAAATTTTGTTTAGAAATTAACTAGTCACGTTTCAAAAAGAAAGGAATTTATGAGCCAATTTAAGGCACGTTGATGATCAGTAAACAACTCGAGAAAGAATCAAAATTTCATCTTATTCAAAAATTCCCGTAACGTTTCGTACCAAAAAGTTGAGTCTTTATGCAGTGTACTCCAGTCATCAAATAAAATTGAATAATTTATTTTATTCGGCGTAATTGTTAACAAATTGTTGCAAAACTTCAAGAACGAATTGGTCGATTGAAATTCATGTCTGTTAACTAGATTAGTATAGCCAAAACGACGTTGGTCAAGTGCCGCTTGAATAGGGGGTGTTGACAAATTCGTTACAGAACAGAGCTTTTTAAAAGAATATCAAATTACAAGCACACATGTGCATTCCTTATAAGAAATTACAGCGAAATTAACGTTTTCTTTGTTAAATCAACATCAGATCACGAAACCAGTAGTTTAGAAAAACACGCGAAATTTTTCTGAACATTTTGATGTAAAATTTAACCCTAATATTTAAGGCGCAGCCGTCGAAATTCGGATGTATAAATCATTCTATTTAATTAAATTATTGTAAGCAAAAAAATTGCATGACACGATTGCTGCCCGTTACTAACATAATCCTAAGAGGAAAGTAGACAGGAAAATCCCTAAGGAAATTGGAGAAAAACGCGGAAATGTTAAAATAGTACCGGTGTAGTACTGGGGGCGACATCTAACAAGGGGTAGTACGACCAAAATTACAGTTTCCTCACGGGGTTCTTCCTTATATTTTCTGTGTTATTTAAACAAACAAAATTTGTTGTTACACAAAATTCATTTCATTGTGTTCCCAAAAACAACTTCAGACCTGACAACAACCAATTTTGGAGTTTAATTTCTCTTTCAGGATATTTGGGGAAATTCCATAGCGTTCTTGTATTGTATTCAGTTCAGATCGACGATTACCAAATTTAATGTTTAATTATAATGAAATTGTTAATCGGAAAACACCCCAGCTGTTAATTAATAATAATATTTAGAAAGTTAAACAAGGTTTGATCAAATGCCAAGACATCATAAGAGTCAAATTTGCAAAATTTCGCATATGTGGAAACTACTTAACAAGGGTAGTGGGGTAAGCGAGTTAGTGTAGCTTACGCAAGATGAGCCCTTGACTTTAGGAGGGATTCGATTTTTGACGGTCTTTCGAGGTAGTCGATTGTCGTGTTGCCCTTTTAAATTTTTATAAATTTAAAAAACATCTTCGTTTACCTTTTAGTGCGTCTAAATTGTACTAAGTGCATTTAAGCGTAATTTTAAATTAAATTAATTTAAATTCTTGAATTAAGTGATAGCGTTAGTGATTAGTGAGTAAGTTAAAAACGAGACAAGTTTAGTGTTCGTTCGATTAGGTAGTGCTGCGAACTACAACACCTGGGAAGCAGCTAACCCCCTGCGTTAGGAGGATTAAAATTTCTAGGTAGGCCCTCAAAAGGATTAATTAATTTTTTATTCATTTAATATTATAATATTAAATCATTTAAGTCATTTCGAAATAGTGATCATTATCATTCATTTCATAAATTCTCTCGTAACCACCAAGTTATTAAGCATCGGAAATGCCGAAAAGACCAGTAATTATTTAAATTCTTGTGCTTCGTCTTACGTCAGCTATATAAATTTTAAATAAATCATTTTCAACTTAAAATAACTCGCAACAAACAATTTCATATTTTTCAATTCAACCATCCCACCTTTAAATTACAATATTAAAAGTTCTTTATATTCTTTGCTTCTAACTTCTAAATCTGTTACGACAAATTTGAGTGAAACGGCATCAAACAAATATTCAACTACAACAAAAGTCTAAATCCAAAACCCACGGTGCTATTCAAACTGTTGTACACAGATAATTTAAGGTTGCATACACCAAAATATTACGAAATAGAAGGATTTGTTGCTAGTTAAGGATAGGTTTAGAGTAGAACGATTTCTCTTCCGCAACGCGTTAGGCGATAAAGCAAAAGAGTGTTTCTCTTTTGCGTCCAGATCAGAAATTACAGGCTCGTGAGTTGGCCATCTTCATGGGAAGAGTCGTAGTCCCCGGGGACGCTCTTCCCCAACTTTAACAAGGTCTAAGACGCGGTGGCAGGTCGTAGTTTCCGCCCGTTGTACTTAGAATGGACGTTGTAATTCCCGTCCCAACGGCAAGTACTTCCACGTACTTGCAGGCTACTACGGACGATCGAGCAGACATAATCATCCGTGATTATCTGTAATAAACTGATATCGCGACATGGCAAAGTTCTGCACAAGTCTTTGTCAAAGCTCGTGGACGGAAAACTTTAGAGAGAAATTACTTCTACATTTATTCAGATTGATTTGTAAAAGCTTGTATGTCCGGGTTTTATTCGTAATTCATTCTAGGTGTTGATCACCTGACTTTTACCGGAGACGGAATTTCGGCACTAGGGCGCAAAATTCAATGCGATGCACGTATCAAAGATTCCGCGAGCATGTTATAATCCGCCTTTGGTACAAGTAATTTAGAAACGCGTTGTCAATTGCCTGGATCCTATGAGTTCGAGCAATATCATCTGAAACGTAGGTTAATTTATTTGGACATTATCGAATTAAATTAATTCATGTTAAATATTAACGTCATATCATATCAATAAAACTTTTTCGTATCACTCAGCAACTTCGAAACTATTTACTTGGAATTTCAAACGAATTGTGGTTACGACTCTGAGATATGTTTTGACGACATTACTATACAAAAACAAATAACAATTGGCCAAATTTGATCAAACTTTCATAACCATTGATTATTGTAATCCATCCAACGGAATATTCATTATTCTTGTAATAAATAACTTTGGAGGAAACTTGTGGTTTAAATTTCTTCTCCCATGCGTTTTGACACTACTTTGAATCCGGACTTGCGTTACGGATAAATCCGGAACCCTTTCTGATAAGAATTAAGATCAAATTACGATATCATTATAAGAGTGACTTCGTACATCAAAACAACACAACGTAGGTAAGTGAAATGATCATGTAGCGTATCAATTAACTAGACGAGCCAAACCATTTCGAAAAAAGAAAACAAAAGTAAAATTCAAGATTAATTAAATAAATCAATTAAAATAAGTTGTAAATCATTTAAACATCGATCAACCATCATCAATCACGGTCTCACTACAATACCTTAATTTAATCGAAACTTAAAAAAAAATCGAAAATTTTAAAAATGTAAAATTTTGTTACCCTTGGAAATGTTGTCTTTATTTATAGTTAGCTCCATGCTGTTTAAACATTAACCAGAAAATAAGTAAAAGTTAAAAACAATTGTTAAAATAACACTTTTAACTAAAAAAGTACACGTTATAATTGAGAAATTTTAAACACGGAATACTTGATTTTTATGCTACAAAAGATGTCTGCCTGATAAACCAACATGAAAATTTTTTTCGCTCAGTTTTACTTAAATGTACTATTATTAAACAAATTATTGCACCCAAGTTTAATTTTTGGTTAATATACGAGTGACAGATATCGCTTCAAAGCTAACTTTAATTTTACTATTCCAGAAAATTTTTGAATTTTTATTTTTTTACCTTTTAATAAAAGTAAAAGTGGGTATTAGGTTACATCAATAAATTAAAAAAAAATGCTCTTTTAAAAGTCAGTAAATTTGACCCTTCGCGCCATTTAAAAAAATCAAGTTAGACTTGTATTTTCGAAATAAAATGACAATAAAAATTTAAAAAAGCTCTCAGATGATGGAAGTTAAACACTTTCAACTGTTTCCCAAATCTCAAGGTTTTTTGTGAAACCGTTCTGAAAATATTTAACTGTATCCAGACTTTTTAGCGACCCTGTATTTAATTTTGTTTCCTTTTCCTGTAATTGGGCAAGTGCGTGTTGGAAAATATTTGGCTATATATTTATTTATTTATCATCAATATATTTTCGTAAAAATTAATCGTTCTTTGCCAGAAATTTTTAACAAATCTTAAATTTTTCGAAAAATGTTTTAATCTTCAGTTCAGTGAATGTACAATGTGTTTTTTAATGATTCTCATCTAGTTAACTTTGAAACTGATTTACAGGTACAAAAATTTGTGCCGCTCTACTCAATTGAATTTTCTGTCAATAAATAGCAAGTTTGCCAGTTGCGAAATTCTATTATTTCCTTTAAAAAAAAATTTTTAATACAACTAAATTGTCAAAATGTGCAAGAAAACACTTTTATTATCGAAACTTATTTTTGAATTCGAATCATAATAAATAGAAAACCGTAATATTTGATGTCTAAATGCCTATCATTACTTCTATGAAGCGGCATTTTCAGATTTACATGAGAAATTCACAGACGACTAGATGAGAATCATTTAAAAACACACTGTATATAAGGTCTGAAAAGTAAAGTAATTCTTATTAAAACAAGACTTGCTGTTGATCGTGGTGAACTACAGTAAAACTTCTATAATCCGAGCTGAAAATGTTTATTCGGATTACTGGATTAACTTTCATTGTAATCAAATTGAAGAACATCTATTAAAATAAATATAGTGAAACTGGTAAAAGTATATTTTAAATGTACTTATTTCTGATTATACATAGAAGAAAATTCACGGTCAAAAACCAAACAACTTTACGAAGTAAAATTAAATTAATAATAATTTGGATTAAATATGATAGTTTTAGCAAAAATTTTTATAAGAGTAAAAAAAACTGTGTTTGAGTTAACCTCAAGATCGCTGGTTCAGATCCGGCTCGAAGAACCATATGTTTGAGTACACACTGAACCACAAATTGTTACTTAAACAATGATAACCAATCAAATTTTTAGTTTGGTTTAAATACAATATTGCAAAATATTTCGGTTTTGGGTGAAAAACGGGTTAAATAACACTCAAAAAGGCAAAAGTTATGTAATTATTAAGTTAATTTGGTTATTTTTTGGCTTACTTTAGCTACGTTTCAACACTGCTAGACTTAAAATTTTAGCCCAAAAAATTTTCGTCCAAAATGCTGTTTTTCGGTTTGTTTAAGCTAACATCAATTTTCCATATATTTTTTTAGATGTGTTATGACAAGTTATTACTAAATAAATTTGTCTTAAACTAAAAAAAGTACGATAACAGTAATTTCGATCTAATTCAATAATTTTTCGACCATTTTGAGGTAAATTTTACAAATAAAAACAATTAGTTTTTAAGATGACACCCATCTTAGTAACTTTGCGGTCTGTTTTCGCGAAATAATAGCATTTCTGTCTAAAAAACGTGTTAAAAAATGCAAAAATAAGATTATTTTGATTGTAAAATTGGTGATTTTTTAACCTCTACAACAAAATCTTGGGAACAAGTTAAGAGTTTAACTATAAAACGTGCTCAAATGCACAAGAAAGGCAGAAATACCATTACTTTTAAAAATTCTTGATATCTCTGTTTGAAAGCTGATTGAAAATTTTCATTAATTTTAATAACATAAAAAAAACTTTATTTCAAAATCGCAAAATTCACTCAATTTTTTATATAACTTGGTTAAATTGCAGTTTGTTTTTTTTTTAATCTTAATTATTATCTAATTATTAAATGTTGTAATTTTTCTCTTTATATTTTACAAGAAACTAAAAATATAGTACTTCAAACACCTGTTTACTTGCTTAAAAATTATAAAAATAACTCACTATTCGACTAAACTTTATAGAGTTTTTGATTATTTTTTTCTAATTCTTTCAAAACGAGAGAACTTGGATTATTTGATTGATTTAAACTAAATAAAACTAAATAGCGTAAACTTGTTAAATTAACATCAATTTAGATCAAATTTCGTAAATTTAATCAAAAAAGTTAAGACTCCAAAAATGTGCTTAAATTCTTGAAAACGACAACCATAACAATGTCGACTTATTTTGGTAATTTTATATCTTACTCTTAATGAAATTTGCGAACTAACCAAGTTTCTGACTAAAAAATAAGTAACAGTCGAAAAAAAACAACAACAATTAGGTAGTGCTAGTGCAACAATTAGGTAGATACTTTTACAAAATTTGTTTAAAATATTTTTTCTTGTGTAAAAACATTCAAAGCAAGCAAAAGAAGCTAAAGTAGATTAGCTTTAATCTTAATCTAAATTGATGAGTTTTCGGCTAGAAAGGTAAAGCTAACACCATTTCTAACCAGACCACCATTTGTGTTTTTGGTTTATTTTTTGATTAAATTTCGCACAAAAATAGAATAAATCAAATAAAACACCACCAGTTTTAACTAATTGCAGTGGTTTTTAGACGTTTATCGACCAAATTTTACAAATAAATTAAACTGAATGCAACAAGCTAAAATACTTCATATAAATACTTCACATCAAGCTCAATATAATTTAGACAAATAAATTTGCAAACTAACACACAAATTTACTTTTGTAAACTTTTTACAAGATATCGAAACGTTGCGACCATCTGAAAAAATTGTTTTATTTGTCAATTGTTTTAGCTCACCATTTCTAATAAAAAACCTTCAATAATTTTAAATAACGTCTTTTTCATTTTGGGAGATTGTACAGTATGTGGTGTACATTTTTAGAAGAGGATTTGTACAAATAACATTTTAGTTTGTCATCCCGTATTTTAAATCTCTAATCTAAACTTAAATTTTGACTAAAATATTAAATGTAAACATCAACAAAAAGCTTGCTGAAAATCCGGACGAAACATGTTAAACGGGCTCGCGATAGCTCACTACAACAAAAACATGAAAATTTCGCTGTGACACCATGATAAATTGATAAATATCAAGCATTTTTTTTTGATTTTGTGTATAGATAGCCACAAGTTGTCACAACTTTCGTACATATTTTTTCCCATTAATTTGGCGAAAAAAACATAATCCTCAAAATGTGTATAACAATTCAATAGTTATTTATGTAATCTACGGATGTCTAAAGGCTAGGAGATGGAACGACGTACAAATAAAACGTTCCCATTTTCGATAGTTTCGTTAATGTCGCCAGAGAGCGCTATTGTTCCATTACCATCCAAGTTTTCAAAGCAATGAATTTGAAAAAATGGTTATAATTATATAACCGTTAAGGCAAAGCAAATAGAAAATACAGACAGATAAAGCATTAAATCCTCAGTAGTAAGACATATAATGCAAAAAATTTGTCGTAAACTATGTTTAATTTCTTTTTTAACTTTTATTAATTTGCACACTGCACCATATTTTTCAAAACTCTACGAATAGGATTACAGGTGTAAGAAAATTGTTAGGAAAAAAGTTGTAGACGATTAAACTTTCTACATAAAAGTCCGCGAGACTATATGTCTATCGTCTACGATTTAAAGACGTTAAAGGATGCGGAAGTGATGAATTCGTTTCATTTTACTGGTGGTCAAATTACAGAAAGTTAACTGATATCTAAATTATAGAAGATAGAAATATGGTGTCCCAGACTTTTTCGTAGAAACTTTAATTCTTTACAACTTTGTTCCTTGTACTTCTTTTGTAACTTCAACCGCATTCGCAGCGTTTGCAAAAATATAAGATCATTAGGTGCAAAATTATATTTTTAGGGTTTCGATGAAATTTTAACAATTTTTTTTCATTCATGACTGACAAGTAGAAAACAAATTGTTACTATAGGCACCTCACAATTCAAAGCAGGTAATATTACAACCGGTGTTCCACAAGGCTCAATTTTGGGACTGCTTCTATTTTTTGTTTATAGTACAGAGATACTAGAATCCGTAAATTATGTAAATATCCATGCCTTTGCAGATAATACAAAGTTATTTTATCATTTTGATCCCACGTATGTTGCACGAGCTTCTAGTTTTATTAATAAAGATTTAAGTGAAATGTTTTTATTTTCTAAAACGTTGGCTTGAATTTAAAAGTAAGCAAATGTTCGTAAATTTGTATTTGTATTTATAATATTTATAATAATAAATATTTATAATATTTTAAACTTTAAACTAAGAAATAACTTTTAAAGCTTAACCTTAACTAAGGTCTTATTATTTATTATTCATGTTTAGATCATCGATCCAAATATCAACTTCAAAAAATACAAAATTTGTGTGCTCGTTTTATTTATAAATAAAGGAAATTTGATCATGTATTGCAAAAATTTAAAAGAACTTGGTTGGCTACCGGTAGACCAAATATATAATTATTTTTTGTCAATGTTTATCTATAAAATGTTTGTTACTGCTTCACCACCCTAACTCCGTCAATTATTTTATTCAAGAAAAAGTTGCCAACAAGTTGCTGTGCGTAATATTGCTCATCTCTCATCACCAAAGTTTAAAACAGCAATATTTGATAGATCACTCTCTTACAATACAATAAAATTATACAATTTCTGTCATTTGTTTAAAAACAAAAAACTCTCGATAGACAATTTTTGCAATATATTTTTCTAATCTTTATTTTTTCTCCGGAATTCCTTTTGATTTTTGTTATTTTCTTCTTGTTTTATTTTCTGTTATTTTCCTTGAGATTTTTTTAGTTTTAATACAGTCGATTTTTGTAAATTTCATTTCTTGTATTTATTTATTTCTTTATTTTTCTGTTTACTTAGTTTTTAGTTGTTAAGGGAGTTAAATTTGAAGAGCAACTGCTAGACTTCGCCTCCAGAGAAAGTTTCCATTTTTTTTTAAACTAATACCATTAATAACCTTCATCATTGTAAAACTAATGGTACCTTTCATTTTTTTATATTCACAAAAATTAAAAAGTTATGAGACCTCAAAGTTTGAAATTTGACAGGTCGCGCGCTTTACTGGTCTCGCTAGATGTGACGTCACGCGGCACAACAGACTCAGCTGCCCACTGCCGCATGTGGAAAATTCTATTCTTTGAGGGGCTGTATCTGGTTAAAATTATCATGTTTCCAAAATTACTTCGCTGTTTCTCAATTTTTTCCATTTAGCTATTGCACTCCTATATCTTTTATAAATGTTTAATGAACTAAAATAAAATAAATAAAATTTAGAAATCTCACGTTATAAAACCGATTCATATCAAAACATGAGAACATTACAACTTTAAAAAACAAGAAAATCGTAATTTCATATCCTTGAAAACTCTAGATTTATAATTATAAACCACATCTACTTATTCATTGAACGTATCTTCAAAAGCATTGAAAAATAAAGAAACTGTATTTCTGTTTATGCAAGAGTCGATATCGTTAGTAAGAAGTCGTTTGTAGAACACTTATTTTTTTACATAGGTACTTTTTGTACAAAACATTTTGCAAGCATCGCTTGTTCTAGAAATCATAAAAATTTCCATTCGTTAATATTTTTAATTTTTCAAATAAAATAATATTTTATCAATATAAATATTTCTCATTAGTTAATATTCATTATTTATAAGAAATTGTAGAAAAAATCTGAAAAAATTCGAAGGCATACAGAAAGAAATAAAGCCAAAAAAAATCGCAAACGCTAATTTTTGTGTGATTATTAAAGTAGATTATTATTAGTTATTAGTGATTTATTACAGTATCTACTTTAAACAAATTACTTCAATCATCACAAATAACACTTTCTTTCAATATTTATTTCTTTTAAGTCAAAAAAATTATCCAGAGATCTCAATATAATGCCGAAAGAAACAGTAGTGTGTAAATCGCCGCTACCTTGTGAACAGTTTATGCCGCGTGACGTCATCAGGCTCAAAGTAGGACCGCTGTCAAACCGACAGACAAAAAAGCTTATATTTTTGTTATTTTTTGTATCGAATTAATTTTTTTTGCATTCAATTTCTTGATTTAAGTACTATTATGTCGAAAATAAACAATAACATTAAAAAAATGGAAACTTCCTATTATTATTATTATTATAATAAAAAAGTCCAAGACATCATGTTTCTATCTTCTACACTTTAGGTATGAATTTCCGTTACTTTACCACTAGTATAAACGAATCCGTCACTTCAAAGGCCTAAATTGTTGACGAGATATGGTAGAGATATGGTCTCACGGACTTTTTTAAAGAAAATTTAATTTTCTACAAATTTCTTTCAAACATTTACAAGTGCAAAGCTCAACATTTCTGCATTTTTTCCAAATAATTTGGCCGGATTTAAATTAATTTAAAACGATTTGGCGCAGAGGCGAAATAACGCTCGAAGCGCCCTCTATATTTCTTGACTGCGTTTTTGTATCTCGTTTCGCCTCCTATGTTATAGTCCTCCGTAACGTAATCACTAATTAGTTATGAAAAGATTGATTTTGTTTAACGAGTATAATATTGTTTGCCAAAACGAGTGAGCGCAGCGACAATGATCTATAATTGTTTTTAAGTGAACAGATCAATTAACCGCGACCTATAAATTGGGTAATAGGACTAAGAAAAATTTAAAATCTTAAAAAATTACACGAGTTAGATGCAACAACGTGAGTGTTGATTGATTGTTCAAAAAGAAACCGAATCTAAAACATCAAAAAATATAATGATAAGTGAACACAATTTCTTTCAGATGCTTTAATTCAAACTTTAAAGTAAAGATTGTTTTATATCCTCCCTGCGACTGAAGAAAATAGTTTTAGTTAAAGAAGGAACATGAACTAACTCCTCTCATTAATTCGAAGATGCTCGCGCTGTCATTACATGCTCGCTTGACCTCAATGCTATCGTAGAAATTGCTTTGAGAAAAATAAAAGGAAACGTTTTATTCCCAGTAGTCGACATCGAAACCTTCCAGTCGAAGTGTACACTCAACAGCGTTTGTCTAAAGTAGGCAGACTTCTTTGATACTACTCTACGTAAAAACGATGGTCGAACATGAACAATTCTCCTCGTGATGTAGCCGTAAGGGATTTGTCAAAGCTAAAAGGGTAAAGCAAATTTTGCAGTTTGTTTAGGATTCAGCTAAAAAGCAGATCTCGCTTGTCCGATTCTATTACTATTCCAAAAGAGCTGTGTTTTTTGCGAAAGATTATACGACATTGCACCAGGTGTGCCAGAAACGCATTACTTCTTTCCTCTATTACCACCGTTCTCTGTAATTAGTTACCGTGGTTTGGATTTGCTTTCTGATTTCGAACTCTGCAAAGATTGCCGTGCTTTAACACGCAACTTCTCCTGATTTATGGCAAACTCTGCACTTTAATTAAATGTCTGCTAAGGTCAACTAAATTGGAATACACTTATTGGATTTTCTGACGCAAACGGACGTCGGACCGAATAAATCCACATTATTACCGACACCAGACATTAAACAACAAACGGCTGCATTATTATTCTGTATAGGAAAACTGCAACTCTGAGACGGGCGTTTACGACATGAAATTTATTAAAAACGATTCGGTTTAAAGCACGAACGAGCAGTAGCGAGTGAGTGCCTTTAATAATTAAATTATTAATCGAATTAATAATAACTTTAAATTTAAGTTTGACAGCTGACATTGAAAGTTACTGTAAATTATATACAAAAATATTTGCTGCAAATGTGGTAATAAAAATGATAAATTGTAACTTGTAAGACGTTATTGGTATTTTTGAGTTATTTAGAAAGGGTCGCCAGGAGCCATGCTAATTTTACCTCAACTGATCGTTTTAGGTACAATTTATGTTGACTTGTTAGGAGTTTTTTAAGTGCCCGGTGTTGGGTATTAGTTCAGCCTACTATCAAAATTTAAACTGGAATTACTTCAAACGTAAACTGTTAGTAGATGCCGTAAATTCGTGACACAAATAACACCCAAATGCTTCACAACTCGTAAATGGTAAATGGTGTTTGTTGGATTCCAACAATAATTTAATGCGCTTAATTTTTTTCATTTTTTCTTTGACATTTGGCTTGAGTTCCGCAGACATACGTCCTTTAATTTCTAAGGTTACTTGATACAAGGACTTTTTGATTGCTTTGACATTAACAAACGGTCGACACAAAAGATATTTCCAACTTTCAAATTTTTCGTTTAAAATAATATTATAATATATTTATAATAAGCTTTTGGTTCCTTATAACAACAGTAAATATCGTACTTATTCTCAGAAATTAATTCACTGTACAGTCACTCACACTAAAAATGACACACCCATAAACAAAGCAGATCCCGTCATAAATTATTACTATTATTAGTGATTATAAACTGGTTGTGAGAGTTGTACAATGTTTTATTTATAGTTCTTTAAACTGATTGGGGATTTTTATGAAAATGGTTGGTTAGAACAAATCACAAATAAAGCAATTTTCGCGTTTGTCGCGAGGTTTCAAACCTATGAGAGAACTTCAAAAATATAAATTTGTTAGTTCGTTTGCATTATTTACTATAAGTTAATTTAAAGTTGATGTTATATGTTATTAGCATAACCTACTCGGTTCAATTAATGTTTGACTTAGATACTTTTTATTAAATTTTGTCAAAAAAATCAAAAATAAACAAAAATCCGTCAAAATTACGGTGATTTTTTAATAAAATAAGTTCATGTTTGTTCGAAATTGCATTCAAAATCACCAAAAAAATACAAAATTTTGTTTTTGTTAAGAATATTGGTCTTACCTTTATCTTTTCAAGTCTCATCCTAACTGGAATAGCACAATATATTAGATAGAAATTGATTTAAGTTAGCTTATTTTGCTTGATTATTCTTAGTCTAGAACAAAAATTCATTATGCAAAAATTGTTCACAACAAATTTTGGTAAAAAACTATGGTTAAATTAAACCTTTTGTGAGAATTATTTTCGCTAGAAAATGAGTCGAAAAGCGCCAATGTAACTGTAGATGATACTTCAAATTTTTGGAGTGTTTTTGCATATTTTGCAACCATAAATCTAATTTACTTTCGAAACTTTTGTTAAAAGTACACAAAAAATCACCAAAATAACCTTAAAATGATATTATTTTTGTCTTTTTCAAAAGTTTAAGCAACTTCTTTGAAATCAAAACAATACTTTTCTTATCAATTGCACTAACTCTGGCTGAAAAATCACACAATTTGATTTAAATTGATGGTTTTATTTTTCTTGATTTAATGCGTTAACTTAAAATCATGTTGAACCTTTATTTCAGATATCTCACACAATTAAAATTGTTCTTGTACGAAATTTCTTCAGAAATAAACCAAAAAATGATAAAATGTGTGTAAACACGTGACTAAAGTTATATTCCTGGCATCTCGTGAGAAACAAAATGTAAAATCACCTTTTTCCAAATTCTACCAGTCTACCAGTTTTATGTAAATGTGTTGGAAAATATTTTAAAAAAATTTTCTAAATATTTATATTTTAAAATTTATAATAAATATACTGTCAGGCATAAGGTAATTGAAAGCACGCTATTAAGGAGGAAAAATGTTCTTTGTGTTTTTTTTTTTCAAAAACTTTTATGTGTTGAGATTATCAGTTCTAAACTTCTGAATCAAGTGAACACCTAGAGCAAACAACCGAAAATCTCTTACATTTTATTTTTCCACCCCTAATACCTTTCATCATCTAAATTCTCCACTTTTTAAATGTTGTAAATTATATAATAGTATTACAATAGATCTAGATCTTTTCTTCAATAATTTCAAAACTAAAACTGTAAAGGTGAAACTTCTAGAATATTTTTCTTCGTAATTTATGTTTTGTATAATTTAAATGCTTCAATTTTGTTTATTTTTTGGTATATTGTATTATTACTTATCCACTATAGACTAATAAGTCTGTTATTGGAAATAAATATTATTACTTATATCATTATTAAAAAAATGTTAAAAAAACAAAATTTTACCACGATAATCAAAAAAGTGTGAAATCTGCGTTTTTACAATTTCTCTGAGTCAAAACAAATTTCTTGTCGAAAAATTTAGATAGAAACTAATCTATAGTTTCATCAGGTTTAAGAAAAAGTTTACTTATTGTATAACGCTTGCCACAACAATAAAATAAAAATAAGAGCTAAAATCTTAGTCTTTCCCAAAATTTCGTTATAACAAGCCAAAAAATCACAAAGTTTTGCCTTTCTTGATCACATCTTTCAGCCAGAAACGCATTTGTTTGCAAAATTTTGTTAGAAACAAATTGAAAAGTTACCCAGTTACTAAATCTAGAGTTCTTTTAACTTTTTTAGAATCTTGTTAAAAGAGAAAACCTCGGTGTTTTTTTTGTAAGTTAATAAGTGTTTTTCTTAAGTTTACCCAAAATTATTTTAAGCGGTTGAGACCGATTTATTTTGCAAAAACTTGTCAAGCACACCTAAAAATCACGAAATAACTAAAAATTTATGTTTAGCCAAAATGTTTAGCCAAAAAATCATGTTCAGTTTTTAAAATGGTAAATAGTTTATGTTTAGAGATGTGAATAAAACGACGAAAATTAAGTCAAACACTCTATAATTTTTATCTTTCTTAAATTTTAGCACGTTTTTCGACCAGAAACGAAAATATTCATACAATATTAATTCATCCAAATTGAAGAGTTGACAAAATTATGATTTGCTTTTTTTTCGTGTTTGCACACTAAGTTTTTTCTCGAAAAATTTCGTTGAAACTGAATTTCAATTTGTTTTTGAACATAAAACTCAATTATTTTTAAGATCTTGTTAAAATACGACCCAAAATCACAAAAATAGACTAAAACTAATGTTATTTTGCCTATTTTAGCCGATTTGTTTTGTTTTTGAACAAAATTCATTTAAAAACTTATCTTATCCCGAGTCTTATCCTTTTTAGGTTGAGAAACTTGTTTTTACAAGAACTTATCAGAATACACTAAAAATAACAACATAGATGAAAATTGATATTAGTTTCTCTCGATTTTGCTTGGTATTGAACAAAATTTCGTCAAAATAAGACGAAAAGGCACAACATTTGGTCAAAAATAATGTTTTGCATTTGAGTATATATTTCAAGTTTAGAAATGTTATCTGCTAAAACAAGGCAGATAATTACATCATTTTTGCTTTTTTGAGTGTTTAGCACGTTTTTTAACCAAAAACCGAAAATATTTGTACAAAGTTATAATTTTTGCTTTTGCCACATTTACAAACTTAGTTTTTCTGTGATAGAATTTTCCTAAAACTGGCTAAAAAATTTAAAAATGTAAACGAAATTGATATTAATAATTTAGATATTTAGTTCGTATTTACACCTGTAACTTGATTTATTTTGTAAGATGTTGTTAAATCACAAAAATAATTACTCTATTGGCTGTTTCAGTCAATTTTGTTTTTGTGTAAATAAAATTTGGTCTAAGAAAGAGTTATTTCTACTTTTTTCAAAATTTTCAGCACGTTTTTGGGTTTTTTATCTTAATAAGCCGAGCTGGAAAATCACCTAATTAGGTCAAACAAAAAACATCATTACACATTTTTAAGCAAATACGTGATTTATTGTTTTGCAAAAATTCCCAAGAATAAACCCAAAAAATCGTAGCAGAATATAATTAATCTTCAATTTTGTTCATTTTTTCAGAATAATTAAAGGCTAAGAAAAAAAATATAAATCCGTGTTTCGCTGTATTTTTTCCCGTTAATTTTGCATCAACCAATTATTTAATTTTTATTTTTAAATTTTTGACCTTCTCTCAATGTTTCTAAACGTGGCTACAAATTTGATTTTTTTATAACTTATTATAACCATTTCCAACAAAAAACTCTCAATTATTCTAAAGTACATTTTAATTTTCCAAGTTTTGCCAACTAGTACTTACAATAAAAATGGTGGATGCGCCGGGATACTTATTTTTTTTAATTTAATTTTACAGTTTAGTATGGTGTTTTACTATCAAAATACATGATATACAAGCTTAAATATTAAAAATATGCCACATCCATCTGAGACATTTCAACATTTGAAAAAAATCTTAAATTATCCATTAAAGAAAGCACTTAGCCCAGTCGGTTTCCTCTTCACGTTCGATACACTCAATTTAACTTACTTAGCTCCATATTGTTTGAATTTCAACCATTAACTTCCATCGTCGAGATTTTCTCCCTAGCGTTTATATAACGAAATTAACCATGAAATTGGCATATTTATTTTCCGTGGAATATTGCAACACAAGACACTTTCAACAGTCTCAAATATTAATATTTTTAATTTCCTTCTTCCCACCACACAAATTACAATGTCTTGGTGTGCTGGAAGCTTCCTGCAACAAATTAGCTCAGTGTAACCTGGCTTGACTTCAAATCTGGCTTTAGTGGATTAAATTTTAAACGTGAAACTCATATACGTCTTTTTTGAATGAACATATCTGGAGTTTATTGCGCGCTTAATGTTTTGTGTCTCGTTGCTCTTTCAGTGGTACGAACAAGAAGTGAATACTTAATAACACAGTCTCCATAATAACTTGCGTTTAGGACACTTGTTAATAATGGAAGTTTTTATTATACTGGTTAGCGATCTCTAAGACTTTTAATTGTTCGAGCATGTTGGAGTTATTAAAACTTTGATAATACGGACTTTACGTGATCTGATTTAAGTTATTATTTAAGTAATTTGAGCTTGTTTAAAAGTTTCAAAACTTCAAGATATCTATACTTAATTATTTCTTGTTATCTTGGAGAATTTCTACTATAATTTGACAGCTTTTCGCAACATCCTTTCAAAATTGGCATACCTGAATTGCTCTAATTAAAATCAACTTCTCAACTCGTAAACTTTGCGAATTTGGTCCTTTAAAGGGGTCATTACGGAGAAAGGTAAATAGATGAATTCATTTTCATAATTAAGTTAAGACACATGCTAAACTTTTAAGTGCTTTCTAATGAATTAGTTGAAATTTTTACACACATTTTTACAATTCTGTTGAAACAAATTTTGCGTTTTTGGTTTGTTCATGTAAAAGACACTACTTTATACATCTTACCACAGGAAAGTAAATTATTACAAGTTATAGTGCAATTCCAGTCTAATAAAGCAAAATAAATCTACCATGGCAGTAACAAATGACGCAATGTGGTACTGTCTCTGTGAGCACAAATGCATGTTTGTGTAAGTATTTAATTAATAAAACTGATTTACCAGCTCTCCAGTCTTGTTAAAAGCATCGGATTGAACAGCAAATAACAACTTTGTGCATTTAAACAAACGGATTGACATCAGGCTGAAAATACGATTAATACGAAACTAAACAGTACTTTAAAATTTTTCTATTTCACTCGATGTAAAAATGATCTACTGAGTTTGTTAAAACTAAAATTTACTAATCTCAAAAATCATCAAATCAAATTCAGTAAAACTAACATGATTATGCAAGATCTCATTAACAAAATAGTTTGGCGTGGTTTTTTTAAAACAATTTTAAAACTTTGTTTAAAAAATGATTATGTGTAAAAAACACAAAAATTTTTATTAGAAATAAATTCTAAAAATTTTATTTTTTTGTTTCCCTTTACATAATTCAAGTTTTGATTAATTAATTGCATCTTAAAATAAAAATTAAACTGCTCTAAGAAAGTTATTAGGATTAGTAGTATTTTATTATACAGGATGAGTCTTAACTTATACGCATTAACTTCGGAAATAAAAGTCTGCAATGTAATATCGAATGGTGAAAAAAGTTCTAATAAAAGTTTTTTAGTTTCCAAGATATTGCGTAGTTTAATAAACTTTCAAAATTGATTGGCATTATTTTGACTAGCTCTGTATACTGATACACATGTACTTCCCTAATTTCCCTAACATTCTTCAGTGGCAATAATTCCTTATAATTAAAATTAATTAATAATTAATCAATATTATGTACTTTAATAAAAGTCTTATTCCTTGTGTCATCAGAAAACGCAAGTAATACTTGTTTTCTGATAAAACTCCGTAAGCAAATGTCCCCAGCCCCAAAAAATTACTAAATGAAAATAAAAATTCAAACAAACGTAATTTTGATAGCAATCTTTTTAAGAATTAGTTGATCAAAAATTTTACTTAATAAACACGGTGGCTTTAATATAACACTAGAAATCATAAAATTGTGAATAATTAGAAAATATTTTCACATTTTTAATTTTTTTGGTATTAATATGTACATACATATTTTTAATTAATTAAATTTAATAATAAATAGTTATATATTCTGAAAAACCTCACATATATAGTACATGCCATAAACATTGCAACACCAAAACAAAATTTAAATTTTTTGACAAAACCTAGCAGAAACGGTCGACTATAACCGAGTAATAAACGATTAAAATTTGAACGATTTTAATAAAATGATAAGAGAGTTTTTAACATTCAAGTTCTTTTACCAGCAAGTGTTATTCTTCCAATTTTTTGCTTTTCTGACTATCTTTTCATGTGTTTTTTTTTAATTCGTTTAGGTTTAAATGTTCTAAAAGCGCAATTAGACCTGGAGACGACAAAACCAAAATTACTAACAATTTAAGGAGTTTTGAAAGAGATTTTTGGACTACAAATAGGGGTTTTTCAATTAGAGAAATTGCTAGTCTTTTGGATAGAAATCGAAATACTATTAAAGTCGGATCACTTTTGTAATATTGGGATATTAGAGATTTTTATTCTGTTATATTCGGACCAAGTTTTGTTACTAAATTTGACAGTTGGCAATGCTCTTACTACTGTCATGAAAATTTGAAGTTTGTTTTTGGCATTGTTAAAATTAACGAATTTAAAAGATGAAGCAAATACTACAGATAATGGAGTGTTATACTAAAAAATGAAAATTTTTATATGGATAGCCAACAACAAAATAGGCGACCCATATTTTTTTATTTTAACCAAAGCTCTACCGTTTTTGAGAAAAATAATTGAAAATGTGAAAATTTCTGGCCTGACGTCAGCAATGTTCCTTTTTGAATCAGCCAGTCACAGAACTTGAGATAGAAAATTTGCCAACAAAGATAGTTTGAAAAACGTACGTTTATTCTTAATTTCTGTCTCTGTTGTTTTACATGCGACTTCAGATGTGCTGCAGGAGCAGTCATTTTACCAAAACACAAACTCCTGCAAAATATTAGCACACAACACAGTCACAATCGACAACGCACGGTTTTGACATTTGTATTTGACGTTTACCAGCCCAAACGTAGGTCGTAGCGTTAATTGTATGCAGAGAAAGACTGACGAATCGTTAGTCGAGACATTGCTTACGTCACAGCGCAAATTTTCTATTATTACTAAAAAAGTACCGATTTAAAAAAACTCAGACCGATATTACTAGACATCATTTTGTGTCTACTTTCAGAATCTGCAATTTCCAAAAACTTTTACTTTTGAGTATAACACTCCATTAAGCGAGCAGCAACGAACTAGCCCCCTATTGCTGTTTGTGTAACCTCATCGAATGTGCATGGGGGCCCGCCAAGACACTCAGCAACCATTGACAAAGGTTCTTTTCAATATTATGATGAGAGAGTTTAAATCAATCAGCGCCTCACAAAACAACATAAAACACGCCGAAAAGTATTCTCTACTTACTTCTCGCAAAGGTTTCTGCCAATTCCGGGCTAACAATAACTAATTATTAGTCTAAAATAACTTCTAAGGTAGGTTTACCGGTCTCCTTTTCTGTGCGTTCATATTTTCAGTACACAAGTTTATTTGATTTATTTGATTAGTTGTCTATTAATTTATTTAGGTTTGTTATTAAAATGCGTTATATTTGATAGTTTTGGTAACGTTTTGACTGTAAATAAGCTTAAGTGAAGCAGTTTTGTAATTGTCAGAATGTCCCTTTTTAGCGGCTGAAAGTGCAAATAATGTACTCAGATATGGGTAAAATGACTAAGTAATGTGACTTACATGCAGAAAACTTAACTGACTTAACGTATTTTGCAGGATTTCTACTTAGAGAATTGAATAATTTGACACTGACATATAATGTAACCTATTTTTGAAAGCTTAAATTCGCGATAAATGACGCAACTTACAATGCCAACATTTTCAAGTTGATGCGATTTTGTTTAATATTACAAAAGTGATCGGAGTTTAAGCGATGTTATCAATCATGGACTTGAGAAGGTCTAGGACAGCGCGGGAAAGCATACCTATTGGTTTGGGAGGAATGGGCAAAAACACATATCTAAACCTGATCCATCAAATCTTTATTTCGAAACACAACGCGTTTTGACCATAATGCGGTCAATGTATACAGTGTATAGTCTCACCTGAGGATGACCACTCTGTGGTTGAAACACGTTGTCTGTCCAAATAAAAGTTTTGGTGTGTCAGGTTTAAGCTGTGTTTTTGCTCATTCCTCCCATACCTAGGAAATCTAACAAAAAACAGTCTAAATGGTCATAAGTGAAGTACGGTGACCTTTGAGCTCGACCATTGGTCAGAAATTTTTCTTGTGCTTGAATTATTGCCATAATCCGAAAATGACCAGTTTGGACTCTATTTGTTTTTTTTATGTCTGCTTCCTTTTCTGCTTTGTTTTTAACCTTCTCTAATCAATGACTGATAACATCGCATAATGGTTTTTGGTACTACGATTAAAACAAATAACAATTTCTCTAAGCGAAAAAACACCTATTCGTAGCCCAAAAATTGTGCTTCTTTAAAATTTGTTTAATTGTTATTAATTTATTTTTTGTCGAACTCTGAGCATATTTTTGTTTATATAAACTTAACACTAAAAGAATAAAAAAAATTGCCAGGAACGCAAAAAATTGGAAGGACAACACTTGTGGTAAAAGAGTTTAATTATTTAATACCTGCTAATAGTCTAACATTTGTGCCAAGTTTCATCAAAAGATTCCTTTTCCTTCTTGGTGTTGCAATTTTTATGACAATGAGTATATATAGAAAAACATTGAGGGTCACTATAATTTAAACTTGATCAAAAAATCACAGTGTTGATATTATTTAAAAATGTAAAAGTTTAATGGTGCCTTTAGAACGTAATATCTCGGTAAATAAAAAAATCGTGCTTGAATTTTGTTCACCATTATATTAGTTATTAATGGGTAACTGCTATCATTCTCTAAGTTTATCATTTTCAAAGTATACCAGATATATTTATTATTTTCACTATTTTCCTCTTTTCTTTTGTGCAAACGAGCCGGTCACTGTTTAGTAATTAGTTTGTATTGATAGCAACAATTTTCATTGTTGTTTTATATTTTTTAAATTATCCGTTTCTGTCACAACGAAAATACTTGGGCTCTTTTATTTTTGTACCCATATGCGGGTACATGTTTCAGTATGTTATGTTTTCCAAATTCTAAGTAAATTTGCGAAACTTTCATTGAAAAATTACAAATATAACAGATGTTTTGTTTGCTGAGCACTGTTACCTGTTGAAATTAAGACACGTATTTCTGATACAACCTGTATGTTAGGACTCACTTTACTCTATCACATCTGCACTTTACGTTTATTATTTCCAAAGTGATATAATATTTCAAAACTGGAGAAATAAGCCCAAGTCAATTCCATAACATTTTATTGCCAGAAAATTTAAGTGGAACAATGATTAAAAATGGAACATATTTCGAACCTATTCAATCTTCAGTCTACTAAAATAACACAAGCCCTATAACAAAAATGGCACAAAAAAAAGAAACTTACCTGTTTTTTAAACATTAAAATTAAGTTATAAAAACAAATTCATACAAGATGTAAAAGTGTAACATACGTAATAAAGCCACAAGAGTATGACGTTAACTTAAATTAAATGGATATTACAGTAACAATTGATAAAAGAGGATACCTAAGGAAATAGATGCAGGCTTTTTGTTGTTTTATTAAGCTGAAAATGAACAAACTGGTTTAAAACATGTTCTATTTTTTTAGCTTTAACTTTCTGACAATAAACTCTTATACTATTGACTTAAGCTTTTTTTTCTCTAAATCTACATTTTAGATTATTGTTGTTTGTAAGTGCAAAATTTAGTACTAAAAGATACAAAATCTATACATCTCTAAAGAGTTAAATTAAAATTTGTTCATTTGTTCATTTGTTCATATATTTATATATTTCTACCTCCATTTGTTCTGGAAATACAAGGCTAACTTCTTTTTTTTAATGGGAAGAAAGGTGAAATTTAATGTTTCTAAAAAAAGCATTTTTTCAGAGTTTTGTTATGTATAGTGGCGGTCAGCTCGGTTTGCGTGTGCGTCATCAATTTCATTTTTTCATTACCAACACAAAGCTGTAAAAAAATTATCAAAAACAATGCAAATTTAAACAACTAAGGGGTATCTAAGGGTGGTATCCTTGAACATTAATTTACATATGCACTTCGACAACACCATCAAGTGTCACGAATTTGTCAAACTGACATTGACAGTAAATTATAGACGTCATCGCATGGTTGTCGAAAGTGTTATCGGTGTTAATCGCAAGTATTTTCTGTTCGTTTATTGCGTTTTATGATTTGCGTTTCGTTAGGTTTTTGATTCTGCGTTTATTAGTTCTTGTTTTGTGAATCTGTATTTTTTGTAACAACTCATAATTTAAACACTTCGTAACCTCAAAAAATATTTGATAGTTTGTCACCGCTATGCCCCTGCTATGTAAACGTAGTGACAGAAATGTCAGATGACGCACACGCAAACGGAGCTGAGCGCTACCATAACACAAACATACCTAATTTTAAAAAAAACAAGCTACCAAAATTTTGTTTGCTTTGAAGCTTTATCTCTTTTGACCAAAAATAAGTCAAAAGTAATAATAGTTATTAAAATAAAACTTTTAACTAAAAAAGAACACATTTTAATAAAAGAACTACTTAGCTGTATTCACACTTATTAGCAACCCTGAATTATTAATACAAAAAAGAAAAACACAAAAAAAGGAAAGTATGTAAATCAACAACATCTTATAATACTTGCTCAAAATTACAAAAAAAATCTGAAATTCGATTTAAACTGTGCTTTCAACTCATTATAAACAAAAATTGCATTATAAGTAAACGAACGGTGAAATACACATGAGTGAAGTTGTGGAAATATAGTAAATTAGAAAACTAAAAATTTAAGTTGTAGATATTAAATCTACATGGATGATATTAGGGTTTTAGTATTTTGTGAACAAAAAATCAACTTTGAATTATTTATATGAAACGTGAGAATATTTTCTCAGATTAAAAACGATACTACAACAGTTATTTTAAATTTTTTTGAAGAAAGCTTTTCGAGACAGCTATCGCTAAACTTAAAACTATACTATTTTATACATTCGAACAGGAATAACTGACATAAAAAATGATTCCCAAAATATAAAACCGATCATATTTGCAACACATACTCGTATACGGATTAAAGTGCAATGTAACACTGTTACATTAATTTTTACTGAACTGAGATTTCTTTACAATTATTGGAAAAAAATATTTAGTTGTGGCGAATACTAATGTCATTACCAATATTTACAATTTAAAAAAAATTAATAAAAATTATTTAGTTAAATAACTGCGTAACATAAAGAAACCCATCTGTATTATAAATGCATTTCTTGAAACCCTATAAAGATATATTTCAAAATTACAAAAAAAAACAATATCTTGTTTTCATTATAAGTAGCAAATAAAATTTTTCATCAAATACGAGGTACAAATGAATATAAATCGCAGAATTTTCCAATGCATTTATCCACTTGTTCGAAAACCACGAAGAACGATGTAACTTAATTATTCTCTTGATGGGGGACTGTTTATTACAACGATCAAAGCAATTTCATTCCCACTGACAACGATGTTTATCAACGTTGAATTTATCACAAATTTTTGACAGCACTGTATAAATCGAAACTGGTATTTTAATCTATTTTATAAACGACATCATTATTTTTACCGCTTTTGTATTAAAAGGAGTAGTTAATCTCTTTCAAATAAAACCACCGATATGATTTTATTAAGACATAAAAAGTGGGTATATAAAATTATAATATTCATAAAATGATACGATTTAATGCGCTGGATTCTTTATTGTTATTTTTACGGATATCTAAAGGCTAGGAGATGAAACGACGTACAAATAAAACGTTTCGTCCTCGATAGTTCCGTTAAAGTCGCTAGAGAACGCAGTTGATCCATTACCGTCTAAGTTTTCGGGAATAAATAAAAAAAATTGTTGTATTAGTAAAACGGTTAGCACAAGAGAAACAAAAAACAATATAATAAACGTAAATTAAAAAAACTGCTAAAATCTGATAGTAAATTTAAAAATAAGTATTCATCGTTTTGTTACGGAACGATTACCTGGTATGAAACATAAAAACATAAAAAAATAATAAAAACTAAAGAAGTTAACACAATAAGTTTGTAGCTCCAGATTTTTTAAAATATGACTTTAGGAATTTTTTCAACATTTTTCCCGTAATCTGTACTTGCTTCTCAATAACGTACCATTGAGTTGGTGCGCCAGTTTTTGAGCACCCTGTATAATCCGGTTTTTCAGCTTAATAAACGAAATAACATTGTTTCAGACTTTATATTGAATTACTAAAATACCAAGTAACTTACTTTAAAATAATTTCCGAAAATTCAAAATTAGAATAAAGAATGAAGTATTCAAGATATACTCTGCAATTTAAAAAAACATTTTAAAACATGTGTAAAAAATTGGTGGTAAATGCAGTTCCATTTTTGTTACTGAAATTCTAAAACAATTACTCGTTTCAGATCATTTTTGTCTCTTCGATTGATTCGGCAAATAAGCCGTTAGAAAAGCCTACACTATGACAATGTGTTCAAAATCATCTGGTACAAACTACGCCCATTTCATTTAGAAACGCAGTTTTGTTTTAGTTGCTAAATTCTTAAACAATTGCTCGTTTTTTCTTTTTGTATTAATTTGGAAAGTAAACCGCTAGGAAACTAAATCTTGATTTGTTAAAATCTATGTGATTCCAAGACTATTTCGTTTTGATTTTGGTCTACAAATCGATTTAAAAGTAGGTGGTACTCAACATTCTGACATTATAAAGTATTTAGATGCAATTAATTGTGAATTGTGAATGAATCCAAGATCCCACAGAAATTATCTCAAAACAGAAAATGTTATTTTTTTTTCAATAAACAAGGATATTTTTTGCCTTGATCTGCACTCGCCTTCTGCATTCACTTTTTTTAACACCCTAGTGGAACTTTTTGCAATACCAAGATCAAAATGATAAATTTAAGAAAATTTCTTGAGATTTTCAAATACAATATTTAAATCAAGTAAGCCATACGTCAAAATCGACTTCCATTATCTCTAAAATTACATTTACATTTTCGAACAAATAAGAACTCTGTTACCCTTATTTTAACAGAGACAGTTAGAGAATCGCAAATTAGACGGCTCTGTTAGGCGGTGTCATAACAGAGCACTGTTGCTAACATTCTATAAACGGAACAGTATTCGGAAGTAAAGTTACCGTTGGGGGCGCCACTAAACTAGGTCGAAAACAGTAACCATAAATGGCGGGAAAATGTTTATTTGGATATTTTGAGCGTTGTACAAATTTTGGGGCTTCACAATTATTGTAACGCCTATGCGGAATGACTATTGCATCTTTGGTGCAAGAAACGAATGTTGACAAATTAGAGATGATGAGGAAAACACGAATAACGATGACTTTTTGGTTCAATTTCTTTATTGGAAAATTATTACAAAGACATTGAAAAGCCTACCTTTTGGCATAATTTACGTTTAAGTGTATTAGCAGTTGTGAATCTTAATTGTAGTTTTGTTGATTTATCGAAGTATTTCATGATTTTATCAGTGGAAAAATTCTAACCTAAAATTCACAAACTTCACTAATTTGTTGGTTTCTTGAGCCCAACTTTGTGTTCGTTGTGATCCATTACTTATAGCCTTTAATTAGACAACTGTTTGATAACACTTTGTAATGAAAATTTAAATCTTTTTCACTTTTTATCCACTTTCAAATTCCAGCAATAAACACTTTATACCACAAAAACCGCAGAACTAAAGTCAAAGCTAGTATTTACCACCACGTACTTTTAAAGTGATTCTCTCCAATGTAAGCAATTAACACTATACACGCAAAATTGTTCAACAATTTATTAAATGTCAATTAAATGTGGAATTACGAAAATTTCGTTACTGTTTTCGACATAGTTCAAAAGTCATCACCAGAGGGCGTCTTGTTAATTGTATTTCCGAATAACAAAGATAGATAGAAAACACCACCATTAGTTTAAAAAAAAATTCAATAAAAAATATACAACCCACAAAACACAAAAGCATTTTTTTTCGCAAACAAAATTTAGCAAAGGTTCAAACCCAAATAAATAGATTCCATTGGAGCGCCAACACATAGCTCCCCCAAACGGTCATTTTTTGACAGTGGACAGACTTTATATTACTGTCAATCAACGCAGACGACGTTTAGAACTACCAATACTTCTAAGGTGGGGTTTAGACAGAACACCCTATATGACGCTCCAAGCGCACTAATTTTTACTCGTCTGCACTATTTTTTTGGGTCAGAAAATCCTGCGATTTTGTATTTCGTTTCGTTTCCAAAGTTATAGTTCTCTGTAGATATTTCGCATTATGATAAATGAACTGATCTTGTTCGTTGTATTGACCCTGAAATAGTGTGCCAATAATTTCCTAAACTAAGATGTCAAAGCCTCTGTCACACCTTGTTATCGTATTATAATGGTATCTGACTAAATTGGAACACATACTAATTTACGGTGTTAACGTTAAGTCAATATTCGCTACACAATTTGCACAACAGCAATTTCTGACACAAACGTATCTCACCATCAGCTTTAATAAGTCGATTTGTTTGGAAATACCACTTGTTCCATTCCCTTGAGCCAAATATTTAAACCACTAGCGATTTTTTTTAATAAAAAAGTATACAAATATTGAGAGAATGGAGCTTTTTGATCAGTTTTACATTTGCTAAAGGTTAAGCCACTTTAAGCGACTAACTTCTTATCAGTACGCCAACATTGCTGTCGTCTTGTCGTCATTTGTTGCCATTAAGATGGTAATGCTCTGACGCATTTAAGATCTCTTTTTTGCTTTAATTCCGATAAAATCTCTCCCAAAACATCAAAACTTTTAAAGTAATTAGATTTGTTTGCTTTAATCGAGTTGTTTGTTAAAAAAATAAACACACAACGTAATCGGTTAATTAAAAATCTGCAAACATAGGAATCGACGTTTGTGCGAGTGGAAACCATTTGATATAAAGTTAATTTAATTAAATCGTATAAAGTTTTTTTAAAGTGATCGCTCATCCTGACGTGTTTGTTATTCGATTTAATTTGCTAAGGTACACATCGCTGGATTTTAAGTTTACACTGAGTGCATTTTTATTCAAATTCATGTAACAATAGTGAATGCAGCATCTCCTGCTTTTGCAATTTTACCATTTTTAACAAGCAAAATAATTGTTTACCTACTGTACACAAAAAGCCGCGTTGTTACGTGGGTGTTTACTGACAGTAAACGTAAAATCACTCTCGAATAACACTTTAAACAAAATTCATCTTTATTCAGCAATTAGGTGTTGAAAAAAAATATATTTTACTGAATATATTTTCATGTTTTACGTTTGTGAAAACTTCTTGTTAAAGCTCGCAATTAATGTCGATACAATAATAAAAGTATTAAAGTTTGAAGTTTTTAACAAAGTTACAAAGTCGTAACAATAGAGTTAAGTAATAAACTGAAACACATTCTGTAGCTAAGACTTTTAGAGACTGAAACACCGAGAAACTAAGTGACTAAAAAACTAAAAAATACAAGGAATTCAAGGTAAGTCTGCTAAATGTATATTTTTACTGTATTTCAAAAACTACAATTTTGTGTAATTTGCCGCTATTTTGATGCTTTAATATGTCATTATTTCATAATAGTCATTATTTGACGGAACTTTTTACGAAAATTTTTAGGTTGGCAAGAAGCACATTCGGAACCGTATTTTTGCGAATTTCACAAATTTCAGAAAGTGTTCATGCAAGATAAAGTAGGCAAATTACTAAAATATAAAAAGTATAAACGAACTAGTTTCATAAAACCTTGAAGCACCCAATCTTTAAAAAAATTCGTGGCAGACGTCACTCGCATTTTTTAAACAGAATTCGTGCTTGGAGACTGGTCTTATAAAACTTGTTTTTCAATATAGTAAAAACCAATTCCCATAAATAATTAATTAAATGTAAATTAAAAGGTGAAATATACGTAATGTTAGAGATATCCACAATTTCTGCTCAAAAAATCATTTTAAAAGACGACAAAAATCATAAAATTTTCATTAATATATGTTACATTATTAATAATAAGAATTAATTTTAATAATAATAACAATAATCATAATAATAATAATAATAATAATAATAATAATAATAATAATAATAATAGTAATAATAATAATATATAATAATATAATATAATAAAATATAAAACAACACAGTATTAAATAACTAGGAACACAAAAAGTAATGTCTGTCTCAAAATAAGCATTATTATATTATATTTTGTCAAATTTATTTAATATGTACAAAAAATTGAAGAAACGACGTGAAAAAAGTAAAGTTTGTATCAAATAGCAAATGCGGATTTCTGTGTGATTTATTATTTTTCAGTTTCAGCAAAAAATACTTTTAACCGACCCACCCTGAATAGAATTAAGAGATTTAAAAAATCTGAAAAATTAGTACTTATTCCAGAGAAATGAAAAAAACTTGGAATATATTAAAGAATTGTGTGGCCGAAGTTGTGAAACACAGGGAAACTAATGTACTGAAAAAGTCAAAGATTAAGAAAAACAAAAAAACTAAAAAGCAGAAACAGTTAGAGACTAAAAATATGGAAAAACGAAAAACTGAAACATTAAAAAACTAAGAAAACAAATGTCTGAGAAATGAAGGAACTAATAGAAAGACTATAGAACTGAAAGTAGGTGTATTAGTTAGGTATATTGAAAAACTCAATCATATTCTAAAGGGCTACAAAGCAGATGAACTTAAAAATTCAGAAACTGAAAATTCAAGAAAAAAACTGACAAACTAAGTAACTGAAACACTTGAAACTGCCGAAAATTTGCGAAAATGAAACACTGAAAAACTCAAAAAATGAAAACTGACAAACCAAATAACTGAAACACTGATAAATTAATTCTAAAACACTAAAAACTTAATAAAATGGAAACATTGTAGTTTGAAATACTAAAAGCTAAGAAATGAAAAGCTGCCACTAAGAAATTAAAGACAAGACTGAAAAAATTGAACACTGAGAACTTAAAAGAATAAAAAACCAAAAGACTGAAATAGTGAAAAACTGTAAAACTAAAAGATTGTAATTTAATACGCTACAACACTTATTACACGGAGAAACTAAAAAGCTAAGAAAATGATAAATTAAAATATTGAAAAACCATGAGTGTAAAAGTATGAAAAGCTAATTTATTGTAGTAAGTACTAATGAAAAGCTGAAACACTGGAATACTATAAATTTAAAAAATTAAAACACTGAGACACAAAGACATTGACACTGAAAAACTGCAAGACTTAAACATTGAGAGCTAAGAAAATTAAAGACAAAAAACAGTCAATAAAAAAATATATAGAAAAATTAATAAATTGCAACACTGACATTCTAAAACCTTGAACACCTGAGATACTTAGTACGTGCGATACTGAAATACTGAGAAACTAAGTATATGATACAAGGAGTAACTTATTAGGAACTAAAAGACTGAAAGCCTGAGAAACTAAAAACCTGTAGAACTAACTAAAATGTGAAAAAATTTATAAACCAAAAAACTGATGTTCTAAATAGTTAAGATACTATAAGAAACTGATAATCTAAAAAACTAACAATTTAAATAACTACGCCACTAGACACTGAAACATACAAAGTTGAAAAATGGAATAATTTAGAAACTGAAAACCAGCAACACTAAAATACTATTAAATTGAAAAGTTGAAAAATTGTTAAGATATAATAATTAGAGATTTTAGAGATTGAGAAACTGAAAAATGAGACACCAAAATACGAAAATGCTATAGAACATTGCAACATTGACATTCTAACTAGCTAATTCGAATTAAGTTGCCATTTAAAATGCATTGACAAACGTCAAGTTAATCGCGATTAAAATTTAATTGCAATTAAAATTTTCTGTAAACCGGCTCTCAGAATCTAAGATACTGAAATACTAAAAAATAAAAAAATTAAGTCTATAAAATTCAGACGTTAGAAATCTAATAAGCTAAAATAGTAAAAAGTACAAATAATCAAAAAGTAGCTTAAACACTGAATTAAGTCACTTAAGCACTGAATAAAGTTACAACAATAAAAAACTAAAATACCCAGTAAGTGTGATACCGAAATACAGAGAAACTAAGAGTATTATTATTTAAATAATAATAATCCATAATAAAATTTTATCAAAACTGTCAAGACAATCTTGACACTACCCAGAACAACGTAATTGAAGATTATATATAATTTTTTACCGATTACCGATCTGGTCAGCTAGAATCAGTATTATTGCATATTTATAGAATTTCAAAAATAACCCACCCTGTATCTGGTATTCCGTTAACTGCTTAAAAGCAAACATTGCCAAAAAATCGTCTCAAAAAGTATGTAAAGTTTATTTTACTTCAACTTCCCAAATAAAATTTCAAACTTAGTTTTCTCGTTAAAGCTTTGCATCCACTTGTAGTACTGTCAGCGTAAAAATCGATACATTAATAAAAGTATTAAAGTTTGAAATTTTTAACGAAGTGCTTATAAAATGGTAAACATTAGAGTTATAAGTTATAATGATGTTTGCTTTTAATTTAGAAAACTCAATAGCCACATAATATGTGAAAGGTAAAATCAAACTCAATCTGTAAGACAGTCACGTAATGTTGTAGCTCCAAAACTCGATTACTCACAATTACACACGTTGCGAGTAGATGCTTGCGACTGATTTTCTTCAGCTGAATTGAAATTTATTACCTTTTGCAATTATTTGTACGTTCGACGAGTGAATTTTAAGTGGCTGGAACGAGAAAAATCTATTTGGACTCGGTAGTTAAAGGTAACGAAATTTCTGCGTTATTTTTTCAAACTACTCTTCACAATAATTTTTGCGTAATGTCTCAAAGATAATAAAAGAGCAATTTCGCAGCAGATAATCCTATTTCAAATAACAGGACATAACTGCAGTCTGGGGCTTTACAGATACGTTAAACTTTAACAAGCTGTAGTACCGGGAAAAACATTAATCTCTTGAAAGTTTGCTGAGCTTTCGGAAAGCGTCGATAAAATCAATACACCCGAAACCTAACATTCTTATCAATAAAAAGTTGGAAATATCAGAATTGAAAAAAGTATTTTTGTGTTTCGCATACGCACTGAGATTTGCAGTGAAATATATTTCAACTTTAAAAACTTCCAACGTACAATAGCACCAACTTCCCTAAGGTGTAGTTTGACATATATGTGAATTTATCAACGATATAAGAAAACGGAGAATCACGTCCGCTACAAATTTATCGTACATACTTCCACAAGAATGATTTAACACTTAAAAGTGTTGCGAACAATAAACGACAGAAATTCAAGCATCTACACAAAAGTTATTGACCTACCGTCTAAGAATCTCGCAGAATTTTCTTACACAGCCATGCTCATACGAAATTCTGAAACAACACAAGAAAGTTTAGGATGCAAATATAAAGCTAGAAAATCAAGCTAGTTTGCAACAAATTCTAAGATAAATAATACCGTCTTGAGTATCTTTTTGCCAAAAATAACTCGCTAATCTTAATTCTATTGACTTTCCGAGGCACATCTCGATTTACATCATTTCATTTTGAGGCTCGACAAGATTAGCAAGGAGAACTGCGTAACCTGGAAACCTCAAGTACTAATCTTAATGTTTTTCCATCGCACTGATTTGCTTTCTGCTTTGCCAAATCCTGTCATCTAAACCTACAGAGTGTTTCACAACATATCAAAGGAATTGTGAGAACAAACATAATTACAAAATTAAAACACTCAGGTGAATACTTTCAAAGTGTTCCAGTTTTTCAGTATGTTAGTTTCATAATTTTTCACTATTTCAACTTTTTAATGTCTCCATTTAATTCTCAGCTTACATTTTTGGATAGTTTTTAGTTTACCGGTCTTTAAACCACTTGTTTTTCTGTCTTTCACTTTTTCATTAGTTTCTCAGTTTTTTAGTGTCTCCTATTAGTGTCTTAGCTTATTGGTTAAACATTCGGTTTTAAAGTGTTCTAGTATTTCAGCTTTTTTGTTGTTTCTCTGTTTTACAATTTTTACGCCTTTCATTGTCTTTTCTACTAAAAATGTTATTATTTCAGTTTATTAATTTTTTATTTCAGTTTCGTATTTTTTAATGTCTTAGTCTTTCAGTGACTTTGTATTCTAAGCTTTTGTTTATTATTTTATTGGTGTTTCAGTCTCTCAGTTTTTAAATTTCTTAGCCTTACAACGGTTTAGGTGAGTAAGTGCATTGTGTAATTTCTGTTGCAGCTTTTTTATATCTTAATATTTAAAATGTCGATATTTCAACTTATTATTTTGTTTTCATTTTTCTGTTCGATCGTTTTTTTGTCTCTTAGTCTTTTAGTCACTTAGTTTTTTCGTTTTTGATCACGTTTTTCGCCGACTCTTATTCTCTTATTCATTTGTTAGTGTTTCTCAATCTCGTAATTTTTTCAGTGTCTCATTTCGTGTTCATTTTTTTCAATCTCCAAAATAAATTAACATATTAATTTATCAAATATTAAATTTTACAGTTTACTAGAAATTACTCAGTTGCTCAGTTTTCTAGTTGTTCAATGTCTCAGTTTCTCAGTATTTAAACTTTTTTATTCCAAGTTTTTCAGCTTTGCAATGTTTTAAAATTAATTTGGATGTCAGTGTTTTCATTTATTAGTTTACATTTTTCAGCTGAACAGCATTTAGTATCTCAGTCGTTTAATCACTTTGTTTCTCAATCTTTCTGTCTTTTGCTGTTTTCTTAGTTTTTTGGTTTCAATGTCTTTGTTACTCTGAATGTCAGTTATTCACTGTGCTTTTTTTAGTTTCTCACTCTTTCAATAACTTTGTATCTTCGGCTCTTATTTTTTTATTGTAATAGTGTTTCAGTCTTAGCTTTTCAATTTTTAGCTTTTTAGCATTTCAGTTTCTAGCACTTTCCTAGATTTCTCAGATACTTTTTATTGTTATTGCGGATTAAATGTCAATATTTCAACTTACTAATTGTTCGACATTTAAATTAGACGAGTTTTTAAGTTTCTCAATATTACACTTCCCCAGTTTTTTATTCTGTCAATTTCTCAGTGTTTCAATTCCAAATTTTCTTAGCTTTTCAGTCTCTAAGTCTCATACAGAGTGACCCAGGAGTGCGTAATCGGCCTATAACTTTTTTATTATTTGAAATATTGCCAAGTCGTTTCTACTATCCGATAAACTGACTTAAAGTCCACAAACTAAAAATCTAAAAATATTTTTTTTGTATGCAGGGTGGTGAACTAAAGTTACATTTTCTTAAATAAAACACCTTATATATTTTTGCATGATTGTATTCTACGCAAATAAAACATAATGTAACTTTACATGAACTATTATAGGTCTATCTCTTTTCGTTTCGGAATTTCAACTTTTTTCAACGTTTCGTTATAAAAAAGACCAATTTTTGAAAAATCACTGCGAAGTCGCCTATGAATATTTTCAGAAAAATTTGCATAGAAAAACTCAGAATACCCCAAAGTGTTAGCAATAGTCAACTTTCACTCGAAACATGCAGATAATGTAGAGGGTGTGCCAAAACGCAAAAAGTTTTTCAAATGGAACACCATGTATTTCTTTAAACGTATCGATAGTATTTTTTATAAGGTTTCTAATGATACACAGTTTGTATAGCAAATTTAAAATATTTCTTCTTAAAAAAAATTTTTTATTTATTTTATTATTAATTCTTAATGAGGAAATTTATTTATGTATCAAGTAATATTTAGATTACTAATATAATTAGTCACATTAGTACATATCAAAAAAATAAATTACGATTTGACTTATCAAATTCTAGGATAACAAATTTTCTTTTAATAAAATCATTTTTTTGAAAAATGTCGAAAAATATTTTAAATTTGCTATGCAAACTCCATACCGTTAGAAAGCTTATCAGTGCTATCGATACATGAAAAAAATACAGGATGTTCCATTTGAACAAAATGAGTTAACTAACTTTTTGTGTTTTGACACTATGTATATTATCTGCGTGCTTTAACAAAAAGTCGTCTATTAACAAAGTATTTTGAATTTTTTTGTTAAAAAATATTCATAGGCAACTGTGATTTTTCAAAAATTAGTCTTTTTTTAACAAAAAGTTGAGTAATTCCAAAACGAAAAAGATAGACCCATAATAGTTTATACAGAGTGTAAGGAATTGGCTTAGCAATATTGCGTATGTAAATTTGTCATGATCAGACGAGTTAAAAACTCTTATATCATCTTTTCAAAAAGTGCGTACTTTCTTTAGAAATTGTTATCAATCCACCTGTTGAGAGCCACTGTCTGGCTTATGGTAGTTTATTGGCAGTTTTTTTTTTCAATAAACAAAATAAAGATGGTGGCGCAAAAGCATTATCAGAATTTTTTAAAATTGTGGCTAACATGTTCATTTGTGTGAGAGGTTTGAATCCCGGTTCTAGCAAAAAACAAATTGTGTTTTTTTTTTCTTAAAATTTAATAACAAAACACAAATTGAAATATAAAAATAATGTAGTGAACCAAGAAGTTAATTGCCTCTGCTGTTTTGTTAATAATATTAAAATTTACGTTAATTTTTATAATTCTAGTTCAGCGGTTCTCAAAATTTGGGACTTAAAGTTTAGAACTATTTTTTGGAAAATTACGTATTTTGCCTAATCGATTTGTATTGGCCCTTATCCATCTACCTTTAAATTTTTGCTAAATCATTCCCTAGCATGCTGTATAAAGTTACATTATTTTTTGTGTGGAATCCAATTATGCAAAAATATATAAGGTGTTCAATTTAAAAAATACACCTTTGGTTCACTACCCTGTATACAACACCCTGAATATAATAAAAATATTTTTGGTTTGTGGATTTGAAGTATATCTATCGGATAATAAAACCAACATAGCAATATTTCAATTATCAAAAAAGTTATAGGCCAAAAACACCCCTGAATCACGTTGTACGTCTCAAATAATTAAATTTTAAAATTTGTCGTTTTATCGTTTATGCCATCCATCTTTCCATCTTTTAGTTTCTTAGTGTTTAAGTTTTTCAATCTAATAATTTCCTAGCAGTATTTCAGTTTGTCATTGTTTTATTTTTTTTAGTCTCCAAAGTGCTATAACTTTAAGGGCTGGTTTATAGAAAGCTTTGTTAAAATTTAATTAGTTGTTAAAAGTTAACAACGCGAATAGACCAATCACATTTGTTCAATTTCGTCACGTGATCAGTTAATCACGCATTTAATTGCAAATTAAATTAATGACGCTTCTATAAACCGGTCCTAAGTCCGGTTTATAGAAAGCTTCATCAAATTTTAATTCGTTGTTAAAAGTTAACAACGCGAATAGACCAATCAAATTGGCTCAATTTCGTCACGTGATCCGTTAGTCACGCATTTAATTGCGAATTAAATTAATGACGCATCTATAAACCGGTCCTTAATATTCTAATATTCGTCCTTAACATTCGGTTTATAGAAGCGCCATTAATTTAATTTAACCGGCCCTAAGAGCCGGTTTAAAAAAAGCGAATTAAAATTTAATTCAGAATCAAATTAATTCAAATTAAGTTGCCATTTAAAATGCATTGACAAGTGTCAAGTTAATTTCGAATTAAAATTTAATTGCAATTAAAACGTTCTGTAAAGCGGCTATTAAGACCGGTTTATAGAAGCGTTAAGCGTTAAGAAGTTAATCTGCAGTTAAATGTGTGATTAACCAAATTGAAGCAATATGACCTTTTAACAACGAATTAATTTTAACGGTGCTTTCTATAAACTGGCCCTTAAACTTTAAAAAGTATATTCAGGAATTTAGGAAAAATAAAACTGTGTCAACTATTCACATTTTTAAAAAATCACATTTATTTCGAGTTTCATATAACAAGTCTTGATAAAAATTGCGGTCTCTATTGATAACGTAGTCTTGTAAGGCGATATAAATTGCACGTGCTTTGGCCATTTCATGGAAATAGAGTTCTGATGTATTGCAATTTTCGAAGAAACCTCAAGGGACAAGTTGATAATCACGTCGTTTTTTACTGCAACTTATCATATAGGTGACAGGAACTGACGCTTTGTTTGACCCAAACTTTCTGAATATAGAGGGATCAAACAAATTACATCAAAGGCGAAAAAATATTTCAGCATCGTTGTGAAACCCCATAAAAAATTTAAATATAAATAGGAAATGATCACAATTTTGGTTCAACCCCGAATAGCACATATCATCGACCAATAATAGTATGATGTCTTTTGAAGGTAAGATAAAGTCATTTAGCATGAGGTGAAGCAGCAAATGTAATAAAGCACAGCCGCCACGCATCGCAGAGCCTCGAGCTTGTTATACGTGAGAGTTGTGTTGTTTTTCAGACGCGTTCTAATCTGTTTAGAGACACAGCTGCCACCAAAATGAGATATTCCGCTAGGGCAAATACTCACGGGATTCGAATTAATTTCATTTGATTATGAACAAACTTTGTTTAAGTTTAAATAGCGGCTAATCATTTTTACTGCTTTTTCGCAACAATAATTCAAATGTCGTATTGTTATGAACGGGTTAACAATCATATTTTTTTTTCTCAACGCGCTCAAGATTTTAGCAAAAATACACACCGGGTGCTCAAAAACCGGTGCATCAATTCAATGGTGTGTGGTAGAGAATTGCTTACATATAAAAGTAAAAATAGTAAACAAATTCTTTGTATTAAAGTTATTGATAAATAATGTATTTTAGATAAATGATATGTGGCAACGTTGTCTAACAGTCATGATCGCAATAGAATTTGAGCAACAAAAAAAATATTTTTGAACGGTTTCTTAGGAAATAATTCCTAGTGTTGGCACATCTACAAACTGTGATTTTTTTTGTAAATTTTAATTTTTTTAAATTAAAAAAACTGCTGAAGTCTGATAGGAAATTTAAAAATAATTATTCATCGTTGTGTTCGAAAACTATTACTTAGTGTGAAACATAAAAACATTAAAAAATAATGAATACTGAAGAAGTTAACAAAATAAGTTTGTAGCTCCAGATTTTTTTTCAAGATTTTTTCTGTGATCTACACATCCTTCTCAACAACGTACCACTAAGTTAGTGCGCCAGTTTTTAAGCACCCTGTATTTATAGTTTGTATTTAAAGCTCTAGTATCAGTTGATTATTTAAGCAAAAATAACAACAAAACATTGTTGTTGAAGTTTCATACGTATTTTATTATGACTTATCTAACGAATTCCAAGTAATTATGTAATTTTTAATAAAAACATCAAGTCTAAATAGCTAAGACTCAAAACTAAAACACTGAGTAACTTAAAGATTGAACGATTGAGAATACTCTCATTTTTTTTACTCTCATTTTTTTTTACTCTACCTTGCGCTAGAGAACTATTGAACTGAAAAGTAAGTAAATTAAAACATCGAAATATTGACATTTTAAAAAGCTAAATAGCTAAGTTGAAATACTAAAAACCATAATTCTGAAAAGTTCTAAACTTAAAAACTTAAGACGCCTCTTAGTCACTGAGAAAACTAAAAAACTATAGAACTAAAAAGTGAAAAAAGTAAAACATAGTTTCCTCATCAATCATCTGAGTAATAAAAAATTGGAAAACTGAAAAACTGGAACATTAAGAGCGTAAAAGATAGAACGGCTGAGAGACTGAAAAAATGCAACTATAAAAAAATATGATTATTATTGTTATTGTTATTATTTTTATCCTGCATTTGTAATTGGAATAATCTACGTCATAATTATTTCAATGCAGTAATAACTTTTTATTAATAATATTTATTATTGTTAAGAGACAATGGTATTTACCCAAGTAATAATAAGAAAAGTAAATTAAACAGCAATTTAGAAATAATGTATTCGTATGAAAAAACATCAAATAATTTGACACAAGTTAAAAGAAAAACAAAACATTTGTTAACATATTTCTGGAAAAAATATAAGGTTATATAATAAAAGTTATAAAAAGTTTTTTTGACTTAAAAATTTAGTCTTTCTTTAAATAATTTGCAATGTAAAGTATTGAAATTTTAAATAATAATAATTTACATTATCTCACGAGCGATTTAAAACTAATAAGGTAAAACCGAATAAGCTGACAATAATTATCTATTATTTTATTAGAGACTGAAAAAGTTTAGGAAAACAAAAAACCGAAACACTAAAAAATTTTAGATAAAGCTAAAGGTGAAAACAAAGAAACTTAGAAACAGAAAAGTTGTATGTAATACTGAGAAAACTAAGAAAAAAATAAAAGACTAAAAAATAAGCTATAAGAAACTAAGAAACTATAGAACTGAAAACAATAAAAATTAATAAATTGAAATACTGTCATTTTAAATACAACTTAGTTGTATACAACTATACCATGCGATTTTCAAAAATTTTGATCTAGTTATCCATGACAGTTGCATTAACCCAATGTCCATTACGGACTTAAAATTTCAACATAATTTTTTTATGTTCTTAGGTGAACATTTTGGGCATATTGACACTATTGACAGATAAATCGATGCTGAAGTTATTTACGCAATTCCTTTCACTGCTGGCTAAACTGTCATGGATAACTAGAAAGATCATTTAGAAAATGATAAACTAAAATAATGGGAAACCGATAGGAAATAAAAATATGAGTAACTATGGAATTGAAGGACAAGAACTAACATAGGTATAGTAAAATGGAAAAATTTTATTATTTAAAAATCGGACATTCTAAGTAGTTAAGTCACTGAAGGTTTAAAAAACTTAAAAAATGGGAAAACTTAGGAGCTGAGAAACTGAAATATTAAAATATTACAAACTTGAAATATTAAAAAATTTATAAGTTATGAAGAGAAATTTAGGAATTGAAACGCTGAAATGCTAAGAAAAAAAAAATTAAGAAAGTAAAGCATTAAGAAATTTGAAAAATGCAGAACTGCAAAGTGGAGAAACAGAAACAACAACAAAAATTGAGAAACAGACATTGAAAATTCTGTGTAACTAAGACACTAAAAAACTTAGCGACATAATTCAGATAATTGTGTGAAAAAAAGAAGTAATTTGACTCGTCAAAAAAAAACAACGTATGTAAATATATTTGTTAAGAACATAACCTAATTTGCTCAAAGTAAAAATTATAAGCTACAAAGATATTCAAAAAAACTAAGAACTAAGCTGACTGAAATTGAAAAACTAAAAATTTGAGAAATGAGATAGCTATAAAACTCATTATATTTGATACACTAATAGACTAATATTAAGTTAAAGCATATCTAATGGTTCAGATTTGCGTTTAAAATTATGTTACTTTCATGTTACGATTACGTCTTTGCTTACCATTTGCGGAATGATTTTCTTATTTCTATCTGAGCTACTAACTGCCTTTTGCAGATATTTTAACAAAAATGTTTTAACTGCAAATATTTTGCACAAATCAATTCAAAAGTCGGCAAATTAGGTCAAAAGAAACCATTTTCTTCCACTTTTTTCTATTTGGTACCAAATTTTCCAAGCGATTACGTCGAATTCTAAATTCGTAACTGTTTTATTTCCAGAAATAATAATAATAAATATAATAATAAAATAATAATAATAATAAAAAATAGCCAAACAATCGTCAAATTTGCACGTTTTTATTCATTTTTACGCTAAAACAACTAAATTAGTTCACCATTGCATTATTTTTGAAATTTTTCAAACTTTCTATAAGTGCATTTTTTAGTCAAAAACTCACTCACTTTGCGAGGTTGAAAATGAAAAAAATAACAAATTGTGTCAAAAAAAAGTTTCTTTTCTTTTCAAAGTGTTTCAGTAATTTTTCAAAGAGAAACACAAAAGTTTAAAAAATCATGTTCAACATCAGTTCAACATTCAGTAAATTTAGTGGGCTTCATGTATCAGCTAGACCTTTTCTTCCGCTAAATTTTGTGAAAAGAAAAACGTACAAAAACCCCGAACTCAAAGTAAACAATGTTTTATTGACTAAAACTTGCAAATTCAATTTCGGTATTTGGTGGCCAATGTACAATACAATACAAATTTTAATTTGACTGGAAACTGTAGAATTTAATCCAAAGGGCATACATAATGCCAACAATTCTCCTTATAACCGTTTGACTTATCAAACTTTCAAGATATAAAGTTTCGACTTATAGAGTTTAATAATAATAATACTAAAAGCCTTTACTAAAAACAATCTGAGGAGGCGAAGTCAGTACCTAATGCTAGACAAAACACAAATTTTCAAATATAAACCAAACACAACCAAAACTAAAAGCAAATATGAAGAAAAAAAATACACAATATAGTATCTATGAATATAAAAAAATATACAAAATTTTTGAGTAATACTAAAAGAAAAAGTAAATATGTGTCCTGAATACTAATAAAAAAATGTAAAAGATAAAAATAATAGAAAATGAAAAACCAAAACAACAAAAGAATAATTACTGGGGTAATAAAAATTTTAACTTTATTTGTTTTTCGATATTATTATATTATTTCAAGTTTCCACTTTTTTACTGTTTTAAACTTGGGTAGTGACTAATGAGTAATGAACTAATAACTAATGAGAGATCAGCAAAAGAATATTTATTATTTTTTTTTTAATCTTGAAAGAATTATTACATCAGGAGTTCCTGATGAATCCACTCTTGGTCCTCCTTTTTTTTCTTTATATACTTTATATATTTTTTAGAAACGAGGACAAGCTCATGCTTATTCTCACGAGTTTAACTTTTATTTGCATTTCTACTAACAACAACTTCCTGAGAAATGTTTAGAATAATTTCCAAATTGTCTGTACAAATAAACTTACAACTTAATTATGATAAATGTACCTATAGATAAAGTATATGCTTTGCTAGCAACGAGATGAGGTAATTAAAAACCAATTAAATATCGTTATTTATTAATAATATAAAAATTCATGTGTTCCCTTCAATTAAGGGAATAAAAAATTTTAAGATAATAGAATAATAAAAAAATTTAAGATATTCTTCAAAACGAATATCTTTTTGATCGTTTTGCAATAAAATTAGTTCCTGCTACAGGAATGAGTAATAAAAAATGTATCATAAACCAGTTTTTCTTAAAACTTTTGTTAACAGAGAAATTTCATACTTGCAAAAGGATATTTTCCAACACTTTCAAAAGACTGTATAACCAATTAACCAATTAACGACCCGTAACTAAAAGTGACATTTTATTCAGAGTAATTTATATATTTTTTTAAACGTGAACATTTTATGGACTAAATTTCAAATTTTAGAGACGATTTTTATAACAGTGTAAAGTACCTATTAGCTGTTTTAAAACTACAAAAACGCCAACGTCGCTTTTTATTCAATATTTTTTTTAAATAAGATTGATAAAATTGTAAAATAGTTATTAATGATTAGATCTCTTATTGAAACTATAAATTACATTAGCTATTAATTTTTTGAATTGCATTAGTAATTTATAACAACTACTATAAATGTTAGAGAAAATGCGGCGTTGCCGTTTTTATAGTTTCAAAACAGCTAATACTGCTTATAGACAAACGGTTATATAACGGTTATGTAACCATGGTTATGTTTAGCGTCTATAACCATGATTATATTACGATTAGGTAACCGTTATGTTTCTAAAGCAATATGTCCCAAGCTAGATTTAGGTTATATATCAGTGTTCTAACCATGGTTATGTCTAGCATATTAATCAAAGGTTGTGTGACGGTTATATAACTGCTATGTATGTAATGCAATAACGCGTATGCTAGATTCAGTTTATACATCGGTGATCTAAGCAAGGTTATGTTATAGTTATATATAATATTCGCCGGCATTTTATAATGATAATTACAAAACAAAATAAGTGATCTAAGAAATTTCTGGTTATATGGTTGAAAATGATCTAGTTTGTTGGTCGTATTATGCATTCAACAGTGATTTTTGCTCTTTCATTACTTCTACGTGTTGCAAACACGTGAGTCATCATCTATATTTATTGTTTATCATGTAAGTAGAGTAAAATTTGAATTTATACTTAACTGAAAGCTGATAAAGCTTGCCTAAATGTATTTAAGTTTTGACCACAAAAAAATGAATTTGTCAAAACCAAAACAAATTATTCTAAGAATGAATGTTTTCTCACTCTCCACCTGCCGACCCTTTAAGCTGTTAATGTTAAGCTGGGTTCGGAGAATTTGTCCAAAGCTGGGAAAACAATGAAGAAAACAGTGAACAATACGTTTTTTAAAATAGTAATACTTTAGTTCCTGATAACTTTAATTTGTTAACAGTTTGCCGTAAGATGGCATTTCATCTTTCCTCTTACTCCCACAGCATCTTCGGTCTTAACATAAGTAGTTCTATGTGAGTTCTGGTCATCGAACATTTTCTTGTAGAAGTCATTCCTAAAAATTCTTTTGGAATTTTTGAACAAGGAATCAACAAAACACTGAACAATATTTATTGTGCACTAGTGATGTCATGCACCCCAAAGAGGCTGGATAAAAAACACCAATTTATTAATCCTAGATATTTAAAATTTTAATTTGTATTAAAATCTGCTATGAGTTTTTTTAAATAAAATTTAGGCAAAAGTTATATAAGGGCAATATAATGGTTAGATCACTAAGCATAACCGAAATATAAGCGAGATGTAAACGAAATTATATAGATAAAGGTTAGATAAAGACACATATCCACAATATAACCGAGATTTAAGAGAAGTTATATAACCGCAACATAACCTCGCGTGGATAACGGTTAGATAAAGTGGTTGACTAACAGTTAGCTTATAAAAGCGTCACATTTGGGAATTGGCGGTTATATTGGAAGGTTACATAAGTTTGCTACCATATGCTACCATGCTCAGCTCCATTTGCGTGTGCGTCATCTGACATTTCTATCACTACGTTTACATAGCTGGGTCATAGCGGGGACAAACTATCAAATATTTTTTGAGGTAATGAAGTGTTTAAATTATAAGTTGTTACAAAAAATACAGATTCACAAAACAAGAACTAATAAACGCAGAATCAAAAACCTAACGAAACGCAAATCACAAAACACAATAAACGAACAGAAAATACTTGCGATTAACACCGATAATACTTTCGACAACCATGCGACGACGACTATAATTTACTGTCAATGTCAGGTTGACAAATTCGTGACACTTGACGGTGTTATCGAAGTGCACATGTAAATTAATGTTCAAAGATACCACCCTTAGATACCCCTTAGTTGTTTAAATTTGCATTCTTTTTGATAATTTTTTTACAGCTTTGTGTTGGTAATGAAAAAATGAAATTGACGACGCACACGCAAATCGAGCAGACTGCCACTACACTAGGGATTGTTTAACATCAAAATGTTTTAAGAACATCCTTAAAATAAAAAATCATGGATATCAGAACAACATTTCGACTTGATTGGCTGGTTGGAACTTAAAATCCAACTTGTGCATTTTTTGTGTAAAACCAATTAAATTAAAGCGCCGATTTAATGACGTGAAAGCTTACGACTTAATTAGTACATCTATAAATGTAAGTGAGGTCTAAACGGCTAATTTAATTAAGGCAAAGGCCTATGTAATCACAGGTATTTATTTGCTAATTGAAGCTCGGTTCTGGCTCTATCTCGATGAAATCTAGATTACTGCGAACTGCTATAGGTGTACAAGACTTTTCGTTCGGAATTATTCAAGGTAATCGCAGATAATGCCTTTGAGACCTTAATTGATTTCCTCGGAGGAAAAAATTCATAAATCAGCTCGAAGCGAGATTCACATAATTAAAATTAAACCGGAATTTATAGAGCTCCATATTTTATACGTTTCGTAACGGCGCTCAATCAATAAACGGAATGTTTTAAGTTGTTTCTTTTCCGACGCAATAACGCACGGTCTGGTGGATTGACCAAATTGGTTCAAACTCGCATGTATAAGTTTTATATTGACGGGCTGGTAATCGATAGGACAGGTGATGAGCACCTGCTGCTACTGCCTCGAATATTTTGCTGGAAATAGACGCGTCCACTCTTCGACCTACTTTATACAACTGCTTCTCTTATCTGCACCCTTCACTGCTTTATCGGAGAGGTTTATGTCGGCCTTAAATTAAACTGACGCTTTAATCGAGTTTAAGCCGCCTGTAATAAGGTTGTATAGTTAGGTGCGTGCGTTCAAGCACTCAAGAAAGGTAAGTGATGCTCCGCCGTTCAGTCAGATTTCTAAAACGAACATTTTTTTTAACTTTTAGTTTTCTCCTACAACTAGAGAAAAGTGGGCAACCGACGTTTTGGAGCACTCTTAGCAAAATGTAATACAAAGTTTAACGTCCACAAGTGTGAAAATGTTTCCTTCTGCGGAAAGTTGTTAAAAGCTGGCTTATTTTCTTTTAGGAGAAAAAGGACCTCTGAAAGTTTTTAAAGTACATTTACGAGTTCTACTTTTGTGTTGGACTGAATTGATTTCTTTCGTTCACTTCTAATTGATCTTTTGTAATCTATTAACACTTTACATTACGAGACTTTTTATAGTTTATGAATTTTATGCTAAACGAAACTATAATCTTCAGTAAAAACGCAAATGACATTGAATTAGGGTTTATAATATTATATAGGGTGATTAGAAAATCCCAAGACAAGTCAATTTGTGTTTTCACAGGGACATCTTTTAGTTTTAGTGTACTTTTTTAATACAAACAACCACTGTAAAATTTTAATAGACATGGCCCTTTTCATGATTCCTCAAATAAAAAGTATTTTGACAAAAAAATAGCTTAAAAACTATTGAGAATTTGGCGATTTTCTCGAAGCCAATCGATTCCCCATATTATTTTACATAGGTTAACATTAAATTAGTTTTACCCTTCTAAATAGTTTTGCTGAATATTAGTTTTTGAGAAAATTAGAAGCAAAGACAAAAATTGAAAAAAAAATAACTTAATTATTCAATTTTGACAAGTTTCTCGACGCCAATCGATTTCCCAGATCATTTTACATACGTTTACATCGAAATAGTTCCACTTTTTCAGATAATTTTTAACCAACGATTAGTTTTTGCAAAATTTGAAAACAAACACAAAAATTGACAAAAAATCATAACTTAAAAACTGTAGACAATTTGGCAATTTTCTCAACGCCAATCGAATCCCCAGATCAATATACATAAATTTTAATCAAAATAGTTCCGTTTTTTCAAATAGTTTTGCCGATTTTTGTTTTTTTTAGAAAATTGGATACAAACACACAATTTGAAAAAAAAATCATAACTTCAAAACTGTTAACAATTTGACAATGTTTTCATTTCATTTTACATATTTTTACATCAAAATAGTTCCATTTTTTCAAATAGTTTTGTTGATTAATAGTTTTGAAGAAAATTGGAAACAAAACCAAAAATTGAAAAAAAAAATTAAAAGATAAAAATTGTCGAGACTTTTGCGATTTTCTCAAAACCTATGGATTTACCAGATCATTTTACACAGGTTTGCAACAAAATAGTTCTATTTTTTCAAATATTTTATCCGGTTACTAGTTTTTAAAAAAATTGAAAATAAAGTCATAATCTGAAAATTGTTAAAAATTTATAAATTTTCTCGACTCTAATCGATTCCAAGATCATATTACAGAGGTTTACATTAAAATAGTTTCGCTTTTTTAAAAGTTTTGCTGAATAATAGTTTCTTAGACAATTGAATACAAAGACAAAATTTGATAAAAAAATCATAACTTATTAAAATTATTAAAAAATTGACAACTTTCTTAACGCCAATCGATTCCATAGATCATTTTACATACGTTTACACTAAAATAGTTACACTTTTTCATAGAGTGTGCCAATTAATAGTTTTCGAGAAAATTGAAAACAAAGATAACAAAACATCTATTGTAAATTTGGTCATTTTAGATAGGTTTACAACAAAATACTTCCACTTTTTCGAATTGATTTGCTGAAAAATCGTTTTCTAGAAAATTGAATACCAAGACAAAATTTGTAAAAAAATTCAAAATTGTTAAAAATTAGACGATGTTCTCGATGCCAATCGAATCTCCTATTTTTAACGATTTATCCAAAAATAGCAGTGACATCAGGGGATTACCATTGTTTGCATTGTAGGATTTCCGAAAGTGACACATGCGCAGAGAGGATCTTGACATCATAATCCCAAAATAGCATTTACATCAGGGGATTCCCACAACTTAAGGTGGGGTTTTCAAAAAATTGGCTGAAGGATGAAGTGAATTAGAGTCGGCACAGTTTAACTACTACTAGGAAACTTAAAAACCATATCTGATAAGATAAGATCTCTAGTTACCAATAACTGTGTTAAAATATTATGTTTTGTAATTTGCCGCCATTTCAATGCTTTAATAGCCATCTTAAAGTACGCAACGTCATCAAGTGCGATGTCATAATAAAACATTTTATGTCAATTTTTAGGTTAGCAAGAAACAAACTCGGGACAGTATTTCTGCTAATTTCATAAATTTTAGAGGGCGTTCATGCAAAATTACGTCCATTATCATCCATACAAAATTTGGATAAAACAAAAATTTTAATTCAATTCTTTACTTTCAAAATTGCCAAAGTTGACATTACCAACCGTCACAAAAATCCATAAATCGACTACAATAACAATTTTTGTTTAAAACCGGCAGAAAGGGGGTAAATTACAAAAAATAATACAGAAAACATGTTTCATAAGACCCTAAAGCACTCATTCTTTCAACGCCATTCGTTTTTGAAACTGAATTCGTGCTTTAATACTGTTCTTATGAGGCTTATAACACTACTGTATTCTTAATAAATTTATGAATTAAAATAAAATACGAACTGTTTGTGGAATTTTAATTGTAGAACCACCTCAAATGTAAGGATAATGACGTGAAATCAATGTTGAATAAGCTGAAAGGAAATATCGAATGTCGTTTGGAACTTAACGCCGTCTTGTTTGAAATTAAAGTTTAGCACAACAAACTCCAAGAAAATTGTAACATTAAGCCTTTGTTTTCTTAGCAAATTTTCCAGAAGTCTTTTAAGTCCCTCCCTGTCTGGTTATTATTTTGTTCGAATAAGACGGGAAAATGTTCTTGACAAAAATGGAGACATTATTCAGTGTAATCTTTTGTATCTAAGCTTTGCCAAGGTACTAAAACATTTTTGAGTGGGCGTTTGAAGTAATAATTTGCTTATAAAAATATACGGATTGTTTTCATTTAATTCAAGCTGTTCATTTCTTGCGTGACCCGACTTTTCCAAACTTAGACTTAAGCAAACCTAAATTGATCGATCGATAACAGGAATTGGGTTAAAAAACACAAGCTGTTCAAATTGTAAAAAATATTTCCCGAAATGCATAAATCGCGGAGATATTGATGTTGAGGTTACACTCACAAAGTTTATATCAAAGTTTAAGCGAATCAACATTTTACTCCAACTCTAGTGCACTAACGAATCTTTCCTAGAAAGTTTCGGTGGTTTGCTGTGCTTGACACAAGATTAAGAGCACTGATTTTCTCATTCCTACACTACTTAATATATGGAATGTGGTCACGTGTTGAGAGAGAATTGTTTATGCTCGTTGTACAAGAATCCCATCGTAAACGATAAAATGCTATTTTACCCGCTGTTTACTTCATGGTAAAATAAAATTTTATCGTCTAGAGGAATATGCTTCACAACCATTGTTGTTTTTTGTTTTTGACGTTTATAATTGTAAACAAAATAACTCGATAATTCAACCGAAATAATGAAGTATGCAGTAAATTTTTGCATACAAGACAATAAAATTCACCATTGTATCTCAAACTCTTGAATATAGAATAAAATTCCTTTTACAATGAAATTAATAACATGAAAAACGGATTTTCAAAAATTCTAAATAAAAAGATTTCAGTTATTTTCAGCTTTTTTCCAAGATTCCAAGTATAGTTTTTTTCTCCCAATTAAACATTGAATAAGACATTTGTTTTTAAATTCTTTAGTTTTTATTTTTTTCGCCTCTTAAGTTTTATGTTTTGTTGTTTACCTTTAGTCTATGAGTTTTTTAATTTCTGGTTTTTAGTCAGTGGTTTCATCTATTATTTTTTCTACTTTAATTTAATTGTTTTTTCGTTTTAGTTGTTAGTTTTTTAGTCCTGTATTCTTTTGGTTTCTCAGAGTTTTAATTTCGTATTTTCTTTAGTCACAATGTTTTAGTTTCTCATTTTTTTAATCACTTAACTTACGAGCTTTTCGACGTTTCAATTTTATATTTTTTTGAAGTCTCCGTCTTTCAGTCCTACAGTCTTCTCAATGTTCCAATTTTTCTGACTTTTAGTTTCTCAGTTACTCAGAATTATCTTACCGTATTTAAAGTATGGATTAGACACATATGTGCTCAGTCGGAACAGTCTTATTCTCCAAGTCAAAAAAATACCTCAATATAATTTAGTTGCTGATAAACAAATATACTTGGACAAATTTTTCAAAAGTCTTGAAATGTTGACTTGCTACAATAAGATTGTAAGTTTTTTATGCCAATTAAACACTGAATATTTTTTTTTTATTTTTTATTACCATAACTTTTCAGTTTTTCAGTTTACCTTTAATATCCTAGTTATTTTAATCTGTCAGTTTCTTATTTTTTCAGTGTCTTAGCTTTTATAAATAACAGTGCTTCAATTCATTCATTTTACCATTTTTTAGTTCGGAAGTTATTATCTTTCTGTCTTTCATTTCTTAGTCTCATAGTGTTTCAGTGTACTTTAGTTTATCATCAGTTGTTGCTTTTAGCACGTCTGTGTTTTTTTCTCTCTGTTTTTCGCCTCTGTTTGTTTTCTTAGTTTTTTTGTTTTTTTCCTCTAGTGTTGAATTTTTAAAGCATGTAAAATGATCTGGAGAATCGATTGGCATCGAGAACAACGTCTAATTTTTAACAGTTTTGCAGTTATGATTTTTTTTCAAATTTTGTCTTTGTTTCCGATTTTCTAAAAAACCAAAAGTCGGCAAAATTATTTAAAAAAGCGGAACTATTTTGAAGTAAATTTATGTATAATGGTCTTGGTATTTGACTGGCGTCGAAAAAACCGCCAAATTAACAACAGTTTCTAAGTAATAATTTTTTTTCAAATTTTGTCTTGGTATTCAATTTTCTAGAAAACTATTTTTCAGCACATCAACTCAAAAAAGTGGAAGTATTTTGTTGTAAACCTATCTAAAATGATCAGGGAACTCGACTGGCTTCGAGATGTCAAGATCTTCTCTGCGCATGTGTCATTTTAGGAAATCCCACAAAGCAAACAATGGTAACCCCCTGATATCACTGCTATTTTTGGATCATGATGTCATAGCTATTTCTAATGATTTATCCAAAAATAGCAATGACATCAAGAGATTCTCATAATTTGAGCTTTAGAGGGGTTCCTTAACATTATGCTCCAGAAATAGCGACAACATCAAAGGGTTTCCAAAATATATGCTGGAAAAAAAATGGCGCATGCGCAGATAAGATGAATTGGAATCGGCACACCTTAACTACCCCTAGTTTCTCCATATTTCATATCCATTTCCAAATTTTCCAAAGTTTTTTGTAGTTTCAAATTTTATAATTTTACTTTTGTGTACTGGTTTTTTATTCAGAACGTAAATGTTTCAATTTATTTGTATCAGTTCTAGCGTTTTTTCAATTTCTCAGATTTTAGTCACTTATTAGTTCTTCAAAATTTAAATCTCATTTTTTTAGTGTCTTTTATTTGTGTTTTCGCATTTTAGCTTCTCAGCGTTAAAGTTACTTATTTAAAATATCAATTTTTAAATTTTTAATTTCTACTTTAGTTAGAACCATAGTTTTTTTCTATCTGAAATTCAGAAGCTACTGTAAACGCACACTATTAGTTTACTCAAGCGACTTTGAAAAATAATTTTAAAGTTCTAGTAAATAACAATTTTAGATACAGTAAGCCTGTCACTTGTTAAAGTCGTAAAGTATGTCTAAATTGTACTAAATAGTACTTCAGAATTTGTGGAAAAATTATTTAGTAATCTAATGTACTGAAGAACTAATCTAATGTACTGAAAATAAAAATGTTAATTGCATAAAAAAATATTGGTTATGTATTTTCATACAGTGAGTTCTTGTTTTAGGTTTAGATAAATTCTTACGGTAAAACCAACTAATTTTATAGCAGCAAATTTAATTTCATTTATAAATTAATATCTTTACATTGTGCAATAAATAAATTTTAATATATTTCGGTTTGTTTGTTTTTGTAAACTCAACTGTTCCATTCTAACGGACAGGACACTTTGCACAAATTTTTAGATTTTATTTTCAGGTTTTAGGAACAGTATCAGTAGAAGTAATTTTTTTCTTTATAGGAACTTAGTACCAGTCAAATTGTTTGCAACCTATAATTGAAGCCACATTTTTAAGATTTGAAATAGGATTAGAAAAATGATACAAACTGATGACGGACGGGACAGAAAAAAAACCTCATATTTTATCGTTACAATTCTGTTAATTTAAAAGACACTAATTCCAACAACTATTTTTAAAATAAAAGGTGGGTCCTGTTGAAACTTTTGAAACCACAAAACTGAAGAATAAGGTAATGTGCTACGACTTCTGATTAATTTACTTTTTGTTTACACATGACGGACAAAAAAAATCTTGTGTGTAAAAATGGTTCTCAAAAATTTATTCAGACAGGTTTTAATTATTAAAAACTTTAACAATATTAAAATTAGACAGTGAAAATTAAAAATTCTTGGTTTTGTTTAACAACGTAAGAAATAAGATCATTCTATGTTTGCGATAATGAAGGTGGGGTTATAAATATAAGTAAGTAATATACTAATCAATTTATTTACTGATTTTCACTTTCTAAGCTACCAGAAACTAGAAAAATATTTTTCAAAAATCATTCAACAGTTGTATTACCACAGTATTTTATGTTATTGCTAAAAAGGCTTAGAACGTAAATTTTAGAATTAAATAAATTACTTTCATTTAAGTAATTATCCTCTCGCAAAATACATTAAATACAAACCGAATTGTGTATTTTGAAAGAGTCTTAACCTAACTAAAATTATTTTGAAATTTTGAGGTCAGGTTGCATTTTTCCTAGAATGGCAGAATTATGTTTTAATTTTTCCTGCTATTAAAATTATAAAAAATAAAAAAAACATGATTTTACGTCAATACCTTTACATTTGAGGTGGCCTACAATTAAAATTCCTCAAACATTTTGTAATATGTCTTATTTCATAAATTTATTAAAAATACAAAATAATATTTTAATACAGTTATTGGTAACTAGTGATATTTATTTGTCAAATATGGATGTGAAAACAACGAAAATTTTGGACAACATCTACAGCAGAAAAAATATAAAATTGTGAGACTGACTTTTACTCTCCTAAGTAACATAGAACCAAGAAAATTTGGTCAAAAGTAGCAATAATAATCAATGATGTCGAATTCCACATTAATTCAAACCAAGCTTTGAATAATCATATGAAAGTGCAAAATGTTCTATTATTGGCATTTATCAAATAATTTAATGTTCTGCTATGCACGTCATATGACACAACATCGGTTCCAACCACTTTTCTGTGTCAATAATATGCGTTCGTTTGATGCATGTGTTCGAAATTGGAATTCGATTAACCACCACCTCGGGCCGTTCGTTCACCCCCCAACTATACGTGTCATTCCAGTCTGTCAGACGCTCAATTCCAACGCTTTGACCGCATCCTCGCTTTACACAGGCTTAAGTAGTCCAAGTAAAAGCTTTAACAAGCGAGCGATTGCACCAACCAATACTGATGAGGGCTTAATAATCATTGCGTAAATGAATTAATTAAAGGTGGGCTCTCCTGTAATCTATTCGATAGATTGTCATTTTAGCCAGACATGCAGCCACAATGCAACTAAAATCAGTGACCACGTTCTATTTGTATTTTTTTGTGAATTTGTTTTGAAATTTGCAACCGAATTTTAGGAAACTTCCACAACCCACAATTTTTAAAAGGTATTTTTTTTAATTCAAAAATTCATTTTAAGGGACGGGACACTTTGCATACATTTTTAAATTTTATTTTCAGTTTTTACGAACAATATCACTAGAAGCGAATTTTTCTTTATAGGAACTTAGTACCAGTCAAGTTGTTTGTAATCTACAATTAGAACTACATTTTTAAAATTTGAAACATGAGCGGGAAAAAGAAATACAAATTGATGACGGACGGGACACGACAAAAATCGTTGAACTATCGATATATTGTGTTAATTTAAAAAGTACTCATTTCAACAACTATTTTTAAAGTAAAAGCTGGAACCTGTTAAAACTTTTGAAACCATATAAGCGAAGAATAAGGCAATGTGGGGCGACTTCTGATTAATTCTTTTCGTTTACACATGACGGACAGGACAAAAAAATCTTGTGTGTGAAAATAACTCTAAAAATATATTGAGACAGATTTTGTTTATTAAAGACTTTAATAATACGAAAATTAGACAGTGGAAATTCTAAATTCTTGGTTTTGTTTAACAACGTAAGAAATAAGAGCAATATTTTATGTTTTCGATAACGGACGGGGCATCAAAAGTATTTATAAAGATAAAAAGTAATATTAATATTAAAGTATTAATATTTAAGTATTAAAGTATTAATATTAATCAATTTGCTTAAAGATTTTCTAAACTACCAGAAAGTACAAAAATACTCTTCAAAAAATATTCAGCAGTTGTAGTATGTCAGTATTTTGTGTTGTTGCCTAAAAAGCATAAAATGCAAATTTTAAAATTCAGTAAGTTCTCAGTGATTTCTTTTTCCTAGAAACTCTTTTGTCACAAAATACATTAAATACAAATCGAATCGTGTATTTTGAAAGAAACGTAACATTACTAAAATAATTTTGAAATTTCGGAGTCAGCTCAGGTCAAATGAATTTGAATTCTACGTTTAGTTATTTTGATTAGGAATTACCTACATTTTTGACAAAGTTTTTGAAAACTTAAAATTGATTAAATTTTTCATTTACATCGTCATTTTTCCTTCTGGATAAAGTTAGAAACTCGTTCAATAAATGTAGTTTTTACCGTAGATACACAGGCTTTAGTTTTAAGAAAAGGAAACAGAAAATTGAGTAACACTTATTTGAATTATTTTAAGATAAAAACAATTCTCGAATGTCGAAAATTTCACTACAAAAATATAAAACTTTACATGAAAACTGCAATTTTCTCAGTTTTCTTTTGTCAAAACTAAAACTTGTTCCATTCGTGAGAATCCACATTCATTGCGAAATCTTTTGTAAAAAGAATAAAGTTTCTAGATTTATCCACCAGAGGGATATGACGATGTAAACGCAAATTTTGACCAATTATAAGCTTTTCGAAAATTTCCACAATAACATCTTTTTCATAATAAACGCAAAAAAATGTTTTTGTTGCTCACACTTCCAGTGACTCAATCTCATTATTTCTTAGTCTTTTAATCCCAATTTTAAGTTTCCTATTTCTCCATACTTGGCAGTTCTATAGTTTGTTAATTTAATTTTTCCTTTCAGTCACTGAGTTCAATAGAATTACAATCTCACCCATTTTACTTAAAATTACTTATTTTATATTATTATTTATATATTTTTTTATTTCTGCTTCAGTTAGAACCAAAGGTGTTTATTAAATTATTTTTTAAAGTTACACAGTCTTTTATTTCTGAATTTCAGAAGCAACTGTAAAAACACACTATTAATTTACTCAAGCCACTTTAAAAAATGATTTTAAAGTTCTATTAATTAACATATGAATTTTAGAAACAGTAATCCTGTCACTTGTTGAAGTCGTAAAGTAAGTCTAAAATGTAGTAAATAGTACTTCAGAAATTATGGAAAAATTATTTAGTGACAAACTAAGACAAAATGTACAAGAAAATTCTGGATATAAAATCTACTGAAAATAAAAATGATAATTGCATGAAAAATATTGGTATATTTTCATACAGTGAGTTGTTTTTTTAAGTTTAGATAAATTTTTACAGTAAAACAAATTAATTTTACAGCAGCAAATTAAAAACAACATTTAATTAACTTCTTTACAGTATTTTGTGCAATAAAGAATTTTAAGTTTTTTTTTTTTAATATATTTCGGCTTGTTTGTTTTGAAATAGAATTATTGCAATAAAAGTTATGCTTTAATTTCTTCTGCAATAAAAGTTATTAAAAAATGTATTTTATCTCCTAATTTTTGTTTTTAGAACCTTTTTTTAACACTAAAATAAACATTTTAATCTCCCAAAAGCCCGATCATTATTTATAATAAATTAAATAAATGCCAAAAATCAACCCATATTTGAATGATGTGAAAATAATTTGACAATACCTGTTACTATGTAGTTGTTCCTCGGTTTATTTTGCTTTTTTCCACGATTAATTGCAACTGTTTAGGAGCAACTTGTAATCTCATAAACTTTTATGATTTTAAATGAAACATTTAAGCATTTACGGAGTTTACACCGTGTTCCAGATACAATCCCAGGATAATTGTTTAAATGCTTCAACAGAAACAACAAAATTTTACGACCGAACAAATTAAATGCATTTTACCATATTTTTATACAGTTTATACAGGGTGAGTCAATAGTGGGTTATTTCTGACATGTCCTCACACGCAACCAAAAATATTAAATGCACTTACCACTTGAATACTTTGTTTAATTCTCAAAAACATTAACTGAATCAAGATTACTTTTTATCTTTTAAATAATAAAGTCAATAATGAAATTTAGCGAAACTGTCAAGACAAACTTGAACAATTTAATCCTAGATTTCATTTTGAAATTTTTTAACGATTACCGATCTGGTCATCAGTATAATTGGTTGCATATTAAAAAAATCAGAAATAACCCACTATTGACTCATCCTGTACATAGTTAAGTTTATCTGTTTTATTGCAGGTGCACTTTTCGACGTGAAGTATGTACTTAAATTGGGGTGCAACAATGTTAGTGATGAAATTCTGTTCGCATTGAAAACAGGGTTATAAACTTTATACTCATACCTACTGGAAATTTTATTATCGCAATTTTGATCTTTATGAAATGTAACGTTAATCTCCTGTTTAATCCAACATACGGTAACTTTGTAGCTCTTTTTTGTAATAAATCGTACGATTTATCCCAGATATTATAAAACAAATATTATAACACAAATTTGAGTGCGAAGACGGTTTTGAAAAATTACGACCAAACTTAATAAAATTAATGTTTCGACAAGAAAATAAAATTATTTTTTCTAAAGCAAATGATAAATTATTTCATTATCAACCCTTTCAAGTTGATAAAGTAGCATTTTAACCACAAGCATAGTAGCATATTAGCTGTTTCAAAACTATAAAAATGCCAACGTCGCATTTTCTCTCAAAATTAGCTGCTATAAATTATTCATGCAATTCAAAAGAATGTAATTTATACTTTTAATGAGAGATCTAATCATTAATAACAATTTTACAATTTTATCAATCTTATTTAAAAAAATAATTCGGCTAAATGCGACGTTGGCGTTTACATAGTTCTGAAACAGCTAATAGTCATCTTAAAACACTCAACGTCATCAAGTGCGATGTCATAATAGTCATTACTTGACGAAACATTTTACGAAAGTTTTTAGATTGGCAAGAAGCAAATTCGGGCAAATTACTAATGTCACAAATTTTAGGGGTTCCGTGCAAGACTACCTTCACTGTCATCCAGAGATTTGGTTTTTAACAAAACTTTGATAAAGCAGAAATTTTAAATTTTTTACTTTCAAAATGGAGATGTTACCAACTGTCACAAAAAACTCTAAATCGACTAAAATAACAATTTTAGTTTAAAAACTGCACAAAGGGAGCAAATTACAAAAAATAGTATAAAAAGGCCCTTTCATAAGAGTTTAAAGCACTCGTAGCTAACACCGCACTCGTTTTTGAAACAGAATTCGTGCTTTAAGAGTGGTCTTATGAAAGTTGTTTTTTAATATACTATTATATAATAAAATAAAAAAATCCAACATATTAAGAAAAAATTTAACAATAACTTATAAAAAATGTTATATTATACAAGACGTTAAAAATTGTTTATATACTGGTATCTTCGTCTCTCTCAAACACCTTATTTAGGTGTCAAAAAAGCTTGTTCAAGAATAAAAACTAAAAAACCAAAAAAATAAATTATGCAAATAAGTTACTTTATTCCAATTCCAGTATTTTAAACTTAATATTAAACAGACAAACAAGTAGGTTGTAATTTTTTAATTTTTTTGGTGAATTACACATTCCTGGAAAAAATGAGACACCAGTGTACCGGTTTTAAGGCCGGTCTTTCCCGGCCTTGTGTTTTCCCACAGAATGGGATTTTGCCATAGATGCAAATTATATGGTTGATTCTACTTAGTTTTTTAAATTATTTGATTTGACAAAAACACACTTTTTTACAATGCATTATACAAAAAATAAAAATCTTAGAAAAGCAGGGCTTTCACACTGCTATAAAATCTATACTGTTGGTCTGGAAAAATTAATAATTACAACTATTATAATAATTAAATAATAATCAAATAATAATCAAAATTCAGACCGATACAAAAATTTACAAAAACAAAAAGTTACAAAAAATACTTGAAAAAGAAAATAATTTAATATAGAATTAGAGTATGCATATTTGGAAAATTAAAAGTTCAAACTCTCACAAAAAACCATTAACGCTGGAATACTACAAACTTAAAAAACTAAAAATTATCGAAACTGAAATTCTAAAAAACTAAGCGACTGAAAAACTGAGAAACTGAAAAAACTGTAGAACTCGAAAAAAGTAACATTAATAAATTAAAACATTAGATTCTGAATAAAAAACGAATGTATTTAGTGACTGAAAAGCTAAAAAATCTAAAAAATTGAATAAAAGAACTAAAAAACAGAAGGATTAAGATTTTGTTCATCTAAATGACTGAAGGAGTAATAATTAAAAAACGATGAAACTGCAGAGTAACAACATTAATAAGATAAAATAGTAAAACCACAAAAAAGTGAAAAATTAAGGTAATAATGAGTAATATCAAAAATACTATGAGAAAATTAAGAAACTGCAAAGCTGAAATAGTAAAACTCTGAGAAACAAAAAATCTTTAGTTTGGCTATAAATTAACTTTCTATTTCCAGACCATCGGTCAAATGAAACAAATCCGACGCTTGAGCGTCTTTGAACGACTTTGGTACCAACATGGTTAAAAATAAGAATATAGTTTTGCAGTCTTTTCTTGTATGAAAATTTAATTCTCCACAACTTTTGCCTAAGATTTTTCTTGTATCAGTAACCGTATTTGTAGGGTTTTAAAAAATATGGGACAGAGTGCAAATTGGAAAACGTTAAAGTCAGTTCAGAATAAAATGTTTGCATTATTTTTATCTATTAGTATTGAGAATTTAACGACCTATCTGTCTGTTTTTTTTGTATGCCTTGAGCTAACCGTTATAATATACAACTTTTTTTATAAACTACCTCAGGTGGTAATCGAACAACAGCGCTCTCTGACCACATTAAAGAAACTATCAAAAACGGGAACGTTGTATTTGTACGTCGTTTCGTATCCTAACCTTTAGACCTCCGTACTACAGGGTGTTTCACACAACTTTACGAGTCCTGCGGCCAATGTACGCACCCAAATATACACAAGTCTCAAAATTAATTACTTAATTTTTGGAAACCCATGACAATAGTTGTCAAACTAACCGCACTTACTTTTTTTTAGAAGCGTATTTTATCACTAGGAGAATTTCCTAACTTAATTCTCTAACAAACTAAAGACGTTTTAAAGATGTAAACAAACTAAAGAAAACTATTTAATTTTTTAAAATTTGTAGTCAAGACATAATTGGAATATGTAACACACTGTATGTACGGCCGGGTGATTTGAAAATGTCATGCCAATAAACCCCAGCACTTGGGATCGGTACGTACTCCAACCGCAACCATCGGCGGCAGTAAACTATATTTAGTCGTAAACTTGAGGACACGAAATAATTTTAGTTTTCAACTTGAATACAATTGCTTAAAATGAGATTTCATTTGATGTTTTTAGTAAATTTCAAAGTCCTTATGTTGACGAAATTCGTAATCAATACAACTAATAATAAAGCTGATTCCAATTACAATTGTCATTTAATTCGTATTGAGAATAAAATTAATCAAAAATAGAAATTTTATTATTTGTTGATTCCAATAGTTGACTCGAATACTTAATACCTTAAAAGATCTGATGTTTCTAGTAAATTTAACCGTCGAAACCTTTGGCCGATGAAACCAATTTCAATAAAGATGTTGTTTAATTCACGTTGCTAAATAAATTTGTTCTCCCTATAATATTCAGCGAAAACTAATTGCATCCCTTTTTGTAATAAACACGATTACCAAAGTGACAAACTGTAAATAAATTTCTGATAAAAATTTGCAAATAAAAAAACAGTTTGGTTTTTAACTGGAGCCATCTTTTCTTTTAATATATTCTATTTCTTGTTAAATAAATAGTAATAATCATTGAACAAGTATCAAAATAGGTAGAATTCTTAAAACGCATAATTTACAAATAGGTCTTTAGAGGCAATCAATTTTTTTTTAATTCATTAATTTTTTTTTATATCGAAATCAATTTTATTTCACATTGAGAATTAAACGACACCTTCATTAGAATCGGAAAGAGAAATAAAATTATTAGATTAACGGGATTATTAACATAGTGATTTTTAAAATTACTAAGAAAATTGTAGTTTATGGCCACAGATGTTTGCGGTCAGAGTACCTACCGATCCCAAACCGGGGTTTATTGACATGACATTTTCAAATCACCCTACTGTACCTACCTATTTAAAGATTATAAAGTAAACAACACAAGTAGGCATAAGTGACAAACATGTGCAAATAATAATCTGCAGGGATTAAAAGAGGAGTGGCATATTTGTTTGTCGTTATGTTGTGGAACAATGTTTGGACACCCGCAAACATCGACAGAACAAACATTTGAATAATTGTTCAGTTAAGCGTAATTAGACCATATGAGGGAATAAAGCAACAAACACAACACCACCTACGAGATTATCAATATTTAGAAAGCGAACACTTCCCACATAACATTTAGAAAATATTCTCAACAAAACCAAGAAAAATTATTATTTCCTGCGTTCTCAAATGTTAGATCAATGCATTAAAACGTTTTATACAGCGACATCGGACGGACAAAATCAAATGGAGAATAAATACACTTCAACAAAAAGCTAGAGAGAGAGCACTCATTGGAGTGATTGAAATAATGGTGGATGCGCCGGGTCTAATTATTTGCTATCAGAGCTGTTCCAATTTGATTAAAGTAATGGTTGAAATGATTATGTTTTTGCTCCAACGTGAAATAAAAAAAAGATTAAAATTTAATCAATTTTTTGTTTCTCTCTAAATCCGCATTAAATGAAGCTGGCTATCGCTTATAATTAATTAAAATTTTTCCCTAAACTACTTGAACATTTTCTCTCGGATTATTAGTCAACGAAAATGCATTCGCAAAAGTAACACGTAAGTAGGCATCAGATCAAATATTGTTAAGAGACTTTTGGTTTATTGATGGATAAAAATCATACAAAAAATCTTAAAATAACACATCTGTGTAACAGTTACAATTTTTGCGAATAAAATACTTAAAAAAATCAGTGCTTTTTGTGGTCAGCTAAACCGGGAATAATTCCGTCCATCTGATTCTCGAGGCGGTTTAAAAAACTTTTTTGCTTTGTTCATAACTTTTTGTGAATAAATTTCAGTGGCATAACTGAAATGTGAGTCCTTTTATTTTTGCAAACGCTATCATCGTTTGACCAATTGTTGTTTTTCTTTAATATTGTAGTGTAGTTTCAAAAAGCTCATCCCACAGGTTTCGTAAATTATGGACAGCTGGGCTTTGCAATTTTTTAACATATATACAGGGTTATGCACACAATATGTCGAACCTTACAATAGTAATAAATTGCATTTTCCAAGCAAGGTGAGTCTACTGAAAGTATTTTTTGTGTTGTCAGATTTGCGACTGACATTTAACGTTGATATCTTGAGTAAGCCAAAAAACCTATCCATTTTTTGAAATTCAAACAATGACAGTTTGACATTTGTTATATTTGGCCATAAAGTAAATACTAACATAATTTTGAGGTTGGCTTAATATTTACTATAATTGATAATAATTAAAAAAAGATATCTATAACAGCACAAAAAATATTATATATTACTTTTATGAAAATGCAATGTATTACTCACTCACATACTGCTGCTCCTACTCGTAATAATGCAATATAATGTTTTCAACACTTGTAACAGATGTAACTTTTAAAAACTAATAAATACGTCTAACAGCGCATAGAAATCACCATTTTTTTTTCTAAGTAGGTACCTACCTTATGTATATTTTACCTACTTTTTGGTAACTTCACAAAAAAAATATTAAATAATAATGTGCCTTCAAGAAAATGATGTTTAGAAAAAAAATTCTTAACAAAAATTTGCTTACCACAAAAATTTTTTTTTTTTGATTTTACATTTTTATGGTGATATTTTTTTATGATTTTTTGCGCAAAACAACATTTAATTATCGCATGTTTGAGAACCTTATAACAAATTATTTGCAGCGACTTAACGTTAATTAATGAATTTTAATGTTACGAAAATGTAGATAACTTGAAATTGATAATGAAAAAAACCGCATGCAAATTTAAAATTTACTAAAAATATTGTTTTTATCTTTAACATAATCTTTAGTGACTTTTTTTATATTGACAAAGGTAAGTTGAATTTGTTTAAAATTTTGTTTAAAATGCATTTTGTATCGCACTTTACTTTTGTTATGCTCAACATTTTAAGTGAATTACCCTGTATTATTTTATACTTTGCAAAATTACTCCAAACAAAATAAAATACAGATGAACCAAAAATAATGCCAAAAATTTATATATACAGGGTGCTCAAAAACTAGCGCACCAACTCAGTGGTACGTTGTTGAGAAGTATGTGTAGATTACGAGAAAAATCTTGAAAAAATTCCTAAAGTCGTAATTTAAAAAATCAGTAGCTATAAACTTATTTTGTTAACTTCTTCAGTTTTTATTATTCTTTAATGTTTTTATGTTTCACACCAAGTAATCGTTCCCTAACAAAACGATGAATAATTACTTTTAAATTTACTATCAAACTTTCACAGTTTTTTTAAATTAAAAAACAAATTCATCAAAAAAATCACAAATTGTAGATGTGCCAACACTGGGCATCAAACTTTCACAGTTTTTTTAAATTAAAAAAAAAATTCATCAAAAAAATCACAAATTGTAGATGTGCCAACACTGGGCATTATTTCCTAGGAAACCATTTCAAAAATAATTTATTTTTATTGTTGATCAAATTCTATTGAGATCACGACTGTTAGACAACGTTGCCACAATTCATTTATTAAAAATTCGTTATTTACCTTATTACCTTTATATGTAAGCAATTCTCTACCACACACCATTGAGTTGGTGCGCCGGTTTTTGAGCACCCGGTATAATGTTATTAGTCATTTAAAAAAAAACTTGAACAGGTCGACTTATTAAATGCTTTCAGATATTAAATGCGTTTTGAGATCATAGTGACATTTATGATGGCAAACGTTTTTGAATTGTGATGTCATTCTAAGTTTTTTTTAATGGAATCCGACATTTTTGTTTATACAGTGTGTTCAGCAAAAAAAGTAGCAAGACAAATCAATTAAACAAAATTTATGTAAATTAAAAATGCATAGTTTTCCCAAAAAATCGTTTTGAAATTAAAGTCCCAAATTTTGAGAACCGCTGAACTAGAATTATAAAATTTGTGTAAATTTTAATATTATTGACAAAACAGCAGAAGTAAATTAACTTGTTGGTTCATTACGTTATAGTTATATTTCCATTTGTGTTTTGTTATTAAATTTTACGAAAAAAAAACCAAATTTTTTGTCAAGACCGGGATTCGAACCTTCCACATGTTAGCTGATGTTAGCCACGATTTTGAAAAATTTTCAAAACGCCCCTGCACCACCATCTTTATTGTGTTTAATGAAAAAATTAACTGCTAGTTATCTACCATAAGCCACACAGTGGCTCTCAACAGGTGGGTTAATAAAAATTTCTTAAGAAAGTACGCACTTTTTGGAAAAATGACATAAAGGTTTTTAACCCGTCTGATCGTGACAAATTCACATACGAAATATTGCTAAGCCATTTACTAACACCCTTAACTTGAACACAAAAAAAATAACCAAAAATAACCACCCCTTATAAAATAAGCTAAGAACAAATTGATAAAGCTTTTTGTGTAATACTCACAATCACATTTATATTTTTTTCTTTTCTTTTCTTTTTGAATTTATTTTTATAGTTACCAGAAAGAGAAAGTGTGAACTATCTAAAACACCAATTAAAATGTCAATTGACGTTTCAAAAAATTAAAAATAACGTCATTACTTAAAAACAAGTGACGTCAGAAATGTCATTATGTTGTCAAAATGTAGCAAATAAAAAAATTATAACCAACTTGTTCAAAGATTTTTCTTAATAACTTTTAAACAAAAATATGAATTTTGTGCTGAACTGAACATATAGTTCAGTTTGTATACAGCGTGTTCGGTATTTGGACTGCCATCACTTAAGGAGTGGTAAAGGTAACCACCAGGATTCAAAAGATAGTGTTAAATTTTTCCCATATTTCTTCTTGTTCGAAGAATAGTCTTTCAAATTTTCCCAATCAGACAATCTGTTCGAAAATGTTAGAACAGCATTTCTAAGATGAGTCGGTTTGAGAATACACAGCAAGATGGTCACCTGTCTGAGCAATTGAGCATTTCCTATACGAATTTAAGTAGGTAATACTTAAAATTTATCTAACAATAAATTCCTATTGACATGAAAATTATTGTATAATTCAGAAATAAAATTAACTAGACGCCCTCTGGTGATGACTTTTGAACTATGTCGAAAACAGTAAAGAAATTTTCGTAATTCCACATTTAACTGATATTTAATGAATTGTTTAACAATTTTGCGTGTATAGTGTTAATTACTTACAATAGAAAGAATCACTTTAAAAGTACGTGGTGGTAAAAACTAGCGTTGACTTTGGTTCTGTAGTTTTTCGTGGAATAAAGTGTTTATTGTTGGAACTTGAAAGTGGATAAAAAGTGAAAAATATTTAAATTTTGGTTACAAAGTGTTATCAAACAGTTGTCTAATTAAAGATTATAAGTAATGGATCACAGCGAACACAAAGTTTGGCTCAAGAAACCAATAAATTAGTGAAGTGTGAATTTTAGGTTAGAATTTTCCACTGAAAAAATCATGAAATGCTGCGGTAAATCTACAAAACTACAATAAAGATTAACAACTGCTGATACATTAAAACGTAAATTATGCCAAAAGGTAGGTTTTTCAATGTCTTTGTAATAATTTTCCAATAAAGAAAGTGAACCAAACAGTCATTCGTTATTCGTGTTTTCCTCGTCAACTCTCATTTGTCAACATAAGTTTCTTGCATCAAAGATGCAATAATCATTCCGCATAGGCAATGTAATAATTCTGAAGCCCTAAAATTCGTACAACGCTCAAAATATCCGAATAAACATTTTCCCGCCATTTATGGTTACTGTTTTTGACCTAGCTCAGTGGCGCCCCCAACGGTAATTTTACTTCCGAATTGTACTTCACTAAATATTAATTGAAAATTGTTGCCAGATGTGCCAGTTTTTCTTTTTTTGCAAATAGACTACTTGATACATGAAAAAGAGTGATAATAAATCGTGTTCCCTCATTGGCCATTTTAGGTTTTTCTAGTTCTTCACAGCATGATAAAAAAAAATGCAAATTCAGAATAATACTTTTCTGACTCCTGTGAGTTCGCAGTAAAGCGATGCAGTCCATTTACCGAACATGCTGTATTTAATACGATTTAATTATATTTTCGGATAAAAAATTTTACCTTGATATTTTTTATATTTTTTATAGTCTTTGATTACTATTTAATAAAGTTGAATGATGTGTGTAAATACCTTGATGTGTGTATATAAATACAATTAAATTACTATTTTATTGATCTATTTATTTCTTTTATGAAACCACGTTTCGCTTTAAGTATACGTCGAAATCAAAACAAATTATTTCTAATTAATGCAAATCCTGTCTTGCTCGCCTTTTGTGAGATTTGGTTCTGTAATGTTCTACACCTAAAACGAAAAGCGACAAGGTATTGAATAAAAGCCAGCTATAATAATTTTTTACTTCAGCTTATAATATTATTTGTTGTCAAGTCTTACTTATAACATTGTTTCACAGATTCATAAACTGTTATTTTCAGGACAAAATTATATCTTACTCATAAATCTGTGTATCAAAATCTATTTTAAACCCACATACTTTTGCTCGAATCCACATTTCCCTAGGGTGATATGCAGAAATAAACTTTCACATCGGAAATTTGCTACTTGGAATAAAGTTTATGAAACCCAATCTAGATATTCATGACTATTTCTTGCCATTTTGGACATTAATATACTCCTACAAATTACATATCGATCAGAAGTTGCTTAAAGCAATCTTCCAATTATTTCCGAGCTACCCAACTATTTCAAATGCAAGATCCAATTACTTAATATCTTGATTTTTTTTATTTAAAACAATTAATACTTGAAAAAAATTTCGAGAATTTTCGTTTATTTTTTTCTTAACCTAGAAGACAATCAAAAGGATTATGTAGTATGTACATTGCACATAACATGTATATTGCACGTATTAATACCTTAAGACACCAAAATGTATATTTGTTTTACAGCTGAGTCATTAAACTTACTCTAGTTGCCTAGTAAATAGAGACTGGATTTTAGATTTAGATATTCTGAGAATAAACTTAAAAATTGTGTTACTGTGACACTAAGGCCCGGCTGCTCAGTTCGAGCTTAAGCTTTTGCTTACGTAAACTAGGTTTAAATTTAAACCGAGTTTAAACCCTTGTTGTGTTGCTCAGTGGAAAGTTAAGCTAAGCCGGCTGAACTTGTCACTTATAAGGTTGGTAGTACTGTTCGCTTGCGCACTTCAGGTATGAGGTTGCTTGTCGAGATTTTGTTTTGACAGTTCTGATTTTCAAAAGTTGGGTTAAGATGGAATAATGTCATCATTTATGAATATTTTGGTACATTGTAGGAATAATATCGTTATAATAAGATTTTTAAGGTTAAAAATATACCTCAATATAGTTATTAATTACTAAAATGACTTTTCCTTATTTCTTGGAACTTTTATAAAATTATGGTTACTTCTGAAAAAGTGCAATTTATCGTTTTCTGGCTTTTCTTTCAAAACACAGCAATAAATTGATTTGCACAGTTTATTTGTTGCTTTTGTGCATTTGAAGACTTAGGCGTCCTCACTTTTAAAGTATAACAATTTTATATAAATAATTTAACTGTTAAAAAATTTGTGCTGTAATTAAAATCACGTAATATTTACGTAGTTTCGGTTCACGTTCATAAAAACCATTGTGGTGGAATTGACTAACCTGTTACCATGACAACTCATATAAAAGTTAATGCCAAGAGTACCCAATTTCCACCACAATAGTTTTTATGAAAGTGAACCAAATGTAGTATCTAACATCATTCTTCCAATGACTTGAATTTTGCTGCAGCAATTAAAAAAATAACGTTTAATATACTGAAATAAGAATAAGTAAATTATTATCATTATACCTTTTTTTAGTTTTTTTTTAATATAATAACTTACATGCTGTTGCGATGACTCTCCACTCATTACTGTTTTAGCTCAAGTTTATTTGGTTATCACAAGTTTAACTCAAACTGAACTAAAATTTTCTTATTAAAAAGCTGTTTCCGTGCATCATCAGCAAATTCACTATTGAATTCGGTAATTTATTAGTTCTTTATCACTAACTGTTATTAAAAAAGAAATGTTTTCCACATTTCTAAAAGTAAGTAGTTTATGGGCTAGATGGCCCTTCAACAGTCTGTTTTTTTCTAACCTTGTTGGTCTGCATATTTTATGATTTTTCTTAATTGTCGCATATTTATCGTAATGTAGCAGGTGTCTGCTGTTGCATTAAATCCTGGTGCAGTTTGGGCCCATATTTAATTTTTTTCATCGAACGTAATCAAGTATTTTTTTACAATCCAGTCTTAGTTTATAATTTTGAACAATATTAACCAATTTTTTTTCTTTGCGCCTAAAATTGCTACTTCGGTGTTTTTTATTCATCTGTTAACTATTTCAATGAAATTATAAAGTTATAATAATAGCGTTAATATTAAAATGTTTAGCGATAAGCCAATGCTTAAGTGGCTAACATCGACTGCTCAGTTAAACCAATTCTAAACGTTGGCTTAGCCGATATTTTGTAACCGAGCAACACTCGGTGCCAGCTAAACTCATTTTAAAGTTAGACTCGGTTTAAGCTCGAACTGAGCAACCGGGCCTAAGAAAACATGGAAATAAAAGACTGGTAGCTTGAGAATATAAAAAATAAAAAGTTTGTTAAAAGTTGAATAATTTGAAAAAGTTAAATAGAACACTTTTTGGTTTCTGCTTCTCAAATATCACTAAATTGTCTAAATAAAAATAATTTATAAATTTCAAATGCCTAAGTTAATAACTTAAAAGATATAAAGGTTTTTTATCAAATTTGGCACATTATTCAGATTTGTGAGAGTATTTTGCGAAACAATTGAGATTTTTCTGAAATACTTGCGAAACGTTTGAGTTTTAACACGGACTAATTATGAGAATCAATTATTGATTTACAATTTATTCTCTATTTTTAAACCCAAGGGTAAAAGAAAATTTGAACTTTTGTAGAATACAACGAAATTCCAGATGGCTTGGCTTGAAAGTGCAAGATCCCTCCGATATCCCATGACAAACGCTTCAATTGTCTTGCAATTTTCTGTGTACGAGATAAACAAGTATAATGTAATTTTAATATTTTTATTGATCAGTTACTCATTTCTAAAGCAAATGAAATACCAGTGAACCGGTTTTAGGACCGGTCTTTTTCACAGAACGGGATTTTGCCTTAGATGCAAACAAAATGGTCGTTTCTATTTAGTTATTAAAATAATTTCATATTTTGAGAAAATCACACTTTTATTGTATTTATTATAGAAAAACAAAAAATCTTAGAAAAGTAAGACTTTTATACAAATCAAAAATAACAATAATTGTTGAACACTGCAATCTTGACACTTCTACGTAAATTATTTTTTCGTATACTTTATAGAAATTGATAACATTGTTTAACCCAAAACAATTAAGAAAAGTGGGACTTTTCTTGTTAGTAACACTTTGTTATGATATTTTATCACTATGGAAACAAATACTTGATGCGGATAAGTTTACTAATAGGAACAATTTAATTTTTATTTAATATTTTTAAAATCGTAATTTTTATGACGTGAAGTACACAAAAAAAGTGCGTGTTCAACGCGTTATAAAAGTGAGTTTTCTAGCTCGTGTAAACTAGATTCACTCGCTACGCTCATGAATAAATCTGTTTTCACTCACTAGAAAACCATCACTTCTCTTTACTTGTTAAACAATTTACTATTTTTATTCCACAATCAAGACTGATACAAAATTTAAGATAAAAAAAATTGTCAAAAATAATTTAAGATAGAATTAGAGTATACATATTTTCAAAAATTAAAAGTTCAGACATTGATAAAGGACCTTTAATATTAAATATTGAGAAAGAAATTCCGAAGAACCAAGCGACTGTGAAACTGAAAAAACTCTAGAACTGGAAAAAACTGTAATAAATTGAAGCATTAGATTCTAAATAAAAAAATGAAAAGCCAAAAAACATAAAAACTTGAAAACAAAAAACCAAAAAAAACAGTAAGATTAAAATTCTGCCAATCTAAGTGACTGAAAGAGTAAGGATTAAAAAACTATAAACCTGCAAGTAACAACATTAATAAGATAAGATAGAAAACCACAAAAAACTAAAAAATTGAGGAACTAAATAATATGAAATACCGTAAGAAAATTGAAATACTAAAAAGCTGAAATACTGAAAGCTTGGGGAACAAAAAATCTTTAAATGTAGAAGAAAATAATTATGAAATTAATAATTTTGATGTAATAGTTTTAAACTAAGTACTAGTAAAAAATAATCCTATTATAAATTTGTTAAACACAACTGTAGCATGTTTGAAGCTCATTTAGAACAAAAAATTCAATTCATTTTATTTTAGGAATTTAGAAAAAATTATAAGGGTGCCAAATATTTCCATTTTTTACAAAACAAATTTATTTCGAGTTTTAAAATAGTCTTTGAAAACTGCCTGCTAAGTAAGTTCCCTAAAATCACCTCTCTACTAAAAAATATATTTTTGTTAATAGTAAAAAAAATCGAAAATGTGTGAGTTATCAAATTAGTCCCGTCAGCTTTCAAAGATCATTTCTCTGGCAAAAACAAGCCTCACTGGAGGATTTCTATCACGAGGCGCTTAGCAAGCGACAGCTAATTTAAAGCGAATGATAAATTCTAGTTCCACAATCGTCCCTGTTCGCATGAATTTACCACCACAAAAGAATTTATCTTAACTCAATAACAATAGTAGAAATTCACAATTCGACTTGTTTTTGAAACTTGTGCCATCCTTTCGACTTAATTTCCTATCATGTCTACTGGGGTTGACCGAATCATTTGCATAAAGTGTTACATTACAACCCAATTTAAAATTTAGTGACTGTTGACATTTCGTATCTACCTGAAAATATCGACTAGACATTCACTTGCAAAAGTTATAACCACGCAATGCGATTAAATTCGTAATAAAGGACGCATTAACATGACATCCACACCGAAAACTATAAATGCTCCCACATAGTTGCTGGGTTATTGATGGCATTTGGCTCATGAGGGCTATTATTGTGACGGCGAATTCACTATTTAATTCAAATTACTCCCGCTTTAAATTTATGCAAGAACTCAACTTTTTTACATTCGTTTCACACTAAATAACATTCAGCTTAAAATCACAACCAACGAATGTTTCATCGACTTTTGTATAATTTTGTTATCTAAAAAATTCGGAAACTCGAATAATTCGCAATAGCTTGCCAAAGACCGAGAACCATTGCCAATATCAAATATGACGTTTTTGAATAATTGATTAATCAAACTCCGAACAAAATTTTCTCAATAAAGGAGGTAAAATTCGTGACAGTAATTAATTATTGATTTAACTCATAGTGAGGGCTTCTCGAGAGGTGACTGCCCCACGGGATTAACCCTCAATATTGGGTCAGTATATTGTTAGCCTCTCCTGAGAATAAATGTATTGTGAGCATTATTAACAATTGGACCTTTAAAAAACTTGCTTATAAACATTCTCAGTTTGATTCTAATTACTACTTATTTACTGAATAAGTCGCAAAAAACACTTGATGTGAAAATATGTACGAAAATGCCTACATACAGTCCGGGACATTTCTATTTGGACATAAAAAATTTGAATTTTCTGACATTTATACGTGTATTCAGCGTCTATGTGAACAAAAAATTGTTCTCTCTCTCATTCTGTGGTCCTTGAGCTTTAATAACAGGGACATTTTTTAAATTGGTAGCATTAGAAAATGACAGTAAACAGCTGACTGATGTAAACAATAACACAATAACAAAGGAAATGTTATAATTTTAATCTATATAACCAGTGGTTGCTTTAAAAGTGTGTACTAACGGGATAATAACATATTTACGCAAGTATTTTTGAAGGTAGAAACATTACTTGTCATATAACAACTACTCAGATTATATGATGAGACGGGAATGGCACAAAACAGAATTGCAGTCAATGATTGTGCTGGAGAAAGCTGCTGTGACGTACTGACAGTACTGACTATCGCTGGTTATACGACTTGTGCAATTTGTGATATATTTTGTGTGAAAAACTGGAAAACAAAGTGCATAACTGCATAACCTCACTTATCGGAGTTTTGCACATTTTGATGATGGGAATTGCGGTTCAAGTAATTATGAGTTATAGATGGAGCCCACTGTTTACTTCAAAGTAAGTTCACGAGTTTTACAGATACTTTCTTTATGTTTTTGTCTTTTCTGGTGTAGAGGGTTAACTTTTCTATTTTCATATAAAATTCAAACTAAACGAAATCGAAAAGCTTAATTTTGTCATGTTTTTTATTAATTATTAAAAAATTTATTTAAAAAATCACAGATAGTGTTTATAATTTGCAGCTGAAACCTTTTGGGTCCACTTTTTTCGTTGTTATTTCCTGGCAGCCACTCTTGTTTTAAGCAGAATGGGTGTAAAGTTAAAAATAATCCCGTAAAATTGTTAATATAACTCCTTTGCACTGGCATGGCATGTATTTGAAAACTTACGTTTAACAAATACGTCACAAAGTCTCAGCCATCGTCGAAAAATATAATAAGGGCTTTATAACAAGAAGCGCTTTCTGATTTTACTGTGGACGTGTGGAAGAATAGTGTGAAATATTGCGAAAAACCAACTTTTACTCTTGTGTACATTTTTGTACGTCTCTATCTGAGAGTAGTCGTCTTGTATAAAAAATATAGCCTACTAATAAAGGAAATTAAAGTGTTTTTATTTCTGGGTTGCCCTCAATTCCACTTTGCCCTTGTCTGATAATCAAGACACTGATAATGAAATTGGTGTAAGTGCATCGAATACAAATGTGTTGAATAGATGAATAAAAGAGAGACAACTGCTTTTTTCAAAAAGGCCATTTCAAATTTATTCAAAAAGCACAGCCCCATTGAAAAGGGTCCATTCACGATGAAGTTTGGCTTCCTGCATGACATAGGTCTCGGGCACCAATCTCACTGTAAATGGTCTAAATTGGTCTTGCATCTCTAAGACATGGACTCACTGAGAGCGACTTCTGCAGTAGGCTTGAGACCTGCCTGCCTGTCTCGCAACAATCTCTGCATTATGATTCCAAATCATTTTATAAAATGCTGTCAATTACAAGCCATGATATGAGGCATGAGGCCGTCTCAGTGTATGTCTTGTGGTGTACATTGAAACTGTTTCTTAAAGAACCCATTCACAATGAGATCTGCTTCGGTACATGCGGCGCGACAGGACTCAAAGACTAATCCTAAAAGACACAAAAAAACTGACACAGTTTATCATTTTCAGCCATTGACAGCGTTTTCGAATGTTGGTGCAAAGACTTGTCGCGAGGCAGGTTTCAGCCTTCCGCCAACGTCAGTCTCAGTGAAGCCCTCTCAAAGTGATCTCAGCGAAAACCATTCACAATGAGATTGATCTATGAGGCCTATGTCGTGCCGCATGCAGCGAGATATGTCTCATTGTTAATGAAAATAGGGCCGTTGTTGTTTAAAGTCGTTTTTTAAAACTTTTGTGGCAAATTTTACTGATGTGGCAGAGAGGGGGCATGCAATTGGAACAGGACGATGACTACCCTAAAAGGCACTTCGAGGCTTTTATGGCCTTTTTAATGCAAATTTCAACTTTAAACCTGACAGTCATACCAAGGTCAAACATAACCTCAACAGTAATCCAGCAACGGTACTTCAAAGCATTTGAAAGTTTCTCCATTTGTTTTTAAGTGTTCTAGTTGGTACGTTTTGCTGTGCTTTACTGCAATAAAGAAATATTTAAATTTTTATTATTGTTTACATTTGTCACCTGTCAAACACATCAAACAACCAAGTTCCCTAAATTTGAGCTCTTATCTAGTTTTTGTGCTCTATATAGTCTCGCGTCAACGTATGCGCTATGACGTATCTCATATACAAATGTCCCGGACTATATATTGATCTTTTTAAAAGCTATTAATTATTTAACTTGCTTTGTTGTTTGCTGTTTCGTATTGTCTTTGTCAGTTTTGAGAATGGCCTGTTCGAATGAGCTGAAATTTTGCATACATACGCAATTTCCATGACAATGCAATGGGATCTTAAGTTTTAGGTTAGGTTAAAATATTTGATTGAGAATGAGTTTTTTAGTCCTTATTGAAAGAATTAAAGCATCCAGTACCAAAAAATATGTGAAAAATATTGTTTTTTATTTTTGTATGAGTGAGAAATAATTGTGAAATGTCCCTTGCGTGACAGTTACAGTTTCTGCGAGTAGGATTGACCAAAATTTAATGGTAATGCTCATTTGTCTCATAGAGATCTACGCTTTTGCATCTGTACCCACGTTTAACAGTTTGTTTTTCATTTTTCTCCTGAAACAGATATTTTCCACGAACGAGATTTTTCTGAAAGCATTTTTCACTGACGATAATTATTTTAATATAAGTCTTAAAAGACTTAATATTTTAAAAAGGCATGTAAAAATTACGTTTTTAGGACTTGAGTTGTTCAATTAATTGGATTTTAATCTTTATCTTCTAAAATATCTGCATTTTCAATTTCATAAAAATCCGTTGACCATTATCTGCGACATCAGGCTCGAAAGTCTTAGCTGAGACACCCTGTATATTGATGCAGAATTAAATTCTCTACTATTTAGTGAAATAAAACTTGGCATTTCATTAAAGAAATGAGTTATGGCTGCTTAAATTTCTACAAACTTAACTTTAGAAGTTTTGGAGTTTGTTAAATGTTTTTAGAAATTTAAAAGCACCAAAGAAAATACCTAGGCTTCCACTATCAAATCAGCTAAAAAATATTTACAATTTTAAAAAAATGGCAGAGTTATCGATTTTTGAACTGGTAGATGCAATTTAAAAAAATTAGAACCCGAAATATTTTGTAAATGTCTAAATTTAGGTATAGAAAAAACTTCCGGTATAACCAAAAGTGTCACCATCTTGAAAATATTTTCACTAAGCAGGACCTAAAAGATTATGGTTGTGTACAAATATTTAGATGACTATTATTACTAGAACTACCAATATTTCTAATGTGGAGTTTAGACGGAACAGTCTGTACATGTCTTCATTTCGTACGTCATGTTTTACGAGTTCACAACTTGTATTTTTGTAGAAAATTTTGAAAAATAGTATATTATTATACGCGTTTTATAAACGTCCTATGTGGCACAAATGGTTTTGGAGCACGACGAAGGAGTTCTCAAATAGAATGTGTGCCACAATTAAGTCTTATAAAACGAGTGTAATATACCATTTTTTCTACTTTCTATTTTTATTTGTTTTTGTTTAGTTTGACATATCAAAATCAGTTCAAACTATTTCCTCTTAATTTTGTTAATTATTCAGGCTTTATCAATAAACGACTTGATGTTGTTGACAGATCACACAGTACATTACAGTGATAACTGATCACACCTAGCCCAGCACTGCCAATACAATTCCTAAAAATTTACTGAAAATAGTTGCACAAAAGTTCTCTTTGTGAAACTATTTTCAGTTTCACAATGAACAATTTATGAAACCGAAGTAGAAAAAATATTTTAAAACACATTTCTACTTGAAGAAGACTAACCAAATTACTTGTAATAAACACTATGAAAGTTATTTAAGGGGCATTCAACGTTTTGCACAGCTTATCCAATTTTACAATTACTTTAAAACCTGTAGATATTAGATTTACTTTTTCACGTTTTCAGACTAAACCCACTGATTAATTGAGTGTTTTAATTTTTTTTATTTAATTGCAACTAAAAAATCTGCAAAACAAATTGAGACACTAGTGACTTTAAAATCACGAAAAATATAAGAAACTTTTAAAACCAAAAACTTGGACAAAGCAAAAAATATCAAGAATAAGGATTTCATTTTGAGTTCTGTATTTTCAGGATTTTTGAGGATTTTGATTTTTTAGGTTTATTCTGTTTCAAACTTCGATAAAGTTTCACTAAGGAATTTTATGATTTTAACAACTACGGTTTTTCACATTTTGCTTTTTTTTTAATTAATATTTTCAGGTTTAGTTTGTCATATTTTTAAATTTTTCTGAAATTTTTAATTTGAATCCATCAGTTTTTCAATTTGATTTTGTACTTATTCTAGATAGATAATTTCAGTTTAATTGTCAATTAATTCTCGATTTTTACAAAAGTAAAATTTTGTTCAAAATCTGAATTTGCAAACCAAATTTTCAAGTACCTACAATCTAGAAAAATAATTAGAAAAGTAGAAAAATAGATAACAATTTACCTGGTTATTTTTAAGATTCAGAATAATATTCGGGTTTTAGATTTTTTAATAGGAATATTGCTCTATTCATTTTTCTAATTAGCTTTGCAGACGTTATTTATTTCTTTTGGATGTAAGTTTCTTTCTCTTAAGAAACCAAAAAAAAACAAGTTTTATTGAACTACGGAAAACACTTACTACAAAAATGGAAACCATTTCTTCACTTTCTAATTTTAGTTATTTTGCCTTAAAGTTGGAATGATACACATCATTTAAATCGCCTCGCGGTCCATTTTTAAGATCAAATGGTTTACATGTGATGTACTCTTCTAAACTTGGCAAGATTTTGAACTTCAAACATATTTACTATTATTAATTGCCATTGCCTTTTTTATACTTGGGTCTTATGTTTGTAGTTTGTAATTTGACTTTGATCTGCTTACTTTACTGTTTTTATTTGCATACGTCACCAACGTTATAACTTTTAGGACTGAGTAACATAGATAGTAGTTGCATGTTGTATTTTTTAACCACAGAGTAAATAATCTACTGTGCCTAAGCATTTTTACTTTTAGCAATTTACCAACTGATAGTAATGTAAATAATTAGCAATTGTTTAGAAGTATAATAAAGGAAGAATATTAAGAATATGTAATGAATCACAGTCAGTATCTATTTTTAAGACCTGAAAGTTTTGAAGATCGATGTTTTTTTGTAAAATACCAAAATGGGAAGACCGTCACAATGATGTTCTGGTTATGCAAGTTTTCTGGAATGTATATAAAAGTAAATTATTTGTCTCACCACTTTCAGCAAGGTTCAGCTTCGCTACATAATCCAGGTACTATGCATTAACTCACATACTTTTAAACTCGGATACATTTCAATTTTATAGAAAATTAGCTCATAACTATTATTCTATTTTACATCTAAAGATTTTTTGTTTCTTAGGCTTACAGTATTTCAGCTTTGTACTTTCTTAATTTCCCCGTAGTATATCATATTATTCATCATTTCCTCAATTTTTCAGTTTTTGTGGTTTTACTATGCTATCTTATTATTTGTTCTTACTTGCAGTTTCATCGTTTTTTAATTACCACTCCTTCAGTCACTTAGATCAACAGAATCATAATGTTACTGTTTTATAGTTTTTTGTATTTAAGTTTTAATTCTTCAGAATTTCAGTCTCAATATTTTTTAGTTTTTTATCGTTTTAGTTTCTCAGCGTTAAGGTTCAGTGTTTGAACCTTTAAGTTTTGAAAATATGCTTACTTTAATATCATATTAAATTATTATTTTTTAAGTTAAAACAATTTTTGTATTTTATAAAATTTTTGCATCAGTCTTAATTTTGGAGTAAAAAAATAATTTACGTAAAAGTGTCAAAATGGCAGTGTGCCCAATTTAATTTTAAAAATTTATTTATTTTAATTATTATAATAGTTGTAATTATTAGTTTTTCTATACCGACAGTGTAGATTTTAAATAGCTGTGTGAAAGCCCTGCTTTTCGAAGATTCTGGGTTTTTGTATAATAAATTTTAAAAAAGTGTGTTTTCACCAAAAAAATCAAATAATTTCAAAAACTAAGTAGAATCAACCATATAATTCGCATCCATGGCAAAAATTCAGTTCTGTGGGAAAGACCGGCCCTAAAACCGTTACACTGGTGTCTCATTTGTCCCAAGAATGTACACAAAAAATTGCAAGAGGATCATTGGTGGAATATTGCACTGCCAACTGTAAAACAGACCAATCGTAATACGTTCAAAACTGAACAAAAATTGTTCTTTGATTATTTTGTAAATGTTGCCCAAACCATCTGGAAATTCGCTGTTTTCTAAGAAAATTTCAAGTTTTCGTAATAGGGTCCGAAATCATGGATAAACTGTGGATTTATTTGTTTTTGGTAAAGATTAATTCTCGCAAATAGTTTGTGTTCAAATTTAAAAATTTCGCAAGTTTTTCAGCAAAAACTCAATTATTTCGCAAGTACATAGCCCTAACACCTTCAAATATAAGAACAAAATGTTTCAATATATGAGCTTTTCACTGTAACGTTTTAATTTAATTTATGAAGGAAAATAACCCTGTAATAAATATAAACCCTCTTTAGTTTATTTAAGATGGACTCAAAGTTGATTTATGTACTTTCTTCCAAATTACAATACAAGTGTTTTTTAATGCTTTATTTGTTCGTTCAATTTCCAAAAACTGTTTAGAGAATTGTTTTTTTTTTTTAATAATGTACACAAAATTGTTAATTAATAATAAATAATTAATAATTGCAAATTTTGTTTGAAATTTACATGCAACTGGAGTTAATCATTTATTATCATTAAAAAATATCTCATTTGCTACTGTCAAATTATGCCATGCCATCTCCTCCAGCAGATTGTTGTCGAAAAAAATGCGTAAAGTAATTTTTTTTCTACTTTGGTTTCACAAATTGTTCATTGTGAAACTGAAAGTAGTTTCTCAAAGAGAACTTTTGTACAACTCCTTTTAGTAAATTTTTGGGAATGCGCAGTGCTGGGTTGGGTGTCATCATTCTTAAATCTAATTTAGTGTGGGATCTGGCAACAGCATCAAGCCTGGATAATTAATAAAATTAAGAGAAAATAATTTAAATAGATTTTGATAAGTTAAACTAAACAAAAACAAACAACAAAAACAGAAAGTGAAAAAAATGGCTTAATTGTGTCACTCCTGCGTCGTGCTCCAAAACCATTCGTACCACAATAGAGCGTCTTATAAAACTCGTAAAATAATATACTATTTTTATTAATTTTTCAGTGTCTTGGTTGGTTTTGGATTTAAAAATGTCACAGTAGTGACATTTTAGTTTTAGCATTAATGTTCACTTAGTGTAGTTGTAGTTTTGCGCCTATTTTTTTTACATTTTTTTCTAATTTTTTTGGATACCGGTGAGCACAATGTGGCCTTCTGTAACCCATCCGGAAAAATCCATCGGAGATTACACAATTTCTAAACAACAAGTGCAACCCGAAAAGTTAACTGTTACAGACTGTTTAAAATTGAATAAATTTCTATTTGTTTTTAGATATTGGCCCCTTCTCATAGGTCCTGACATAACACTTCGTCGTTTTCGCAGCAAATTGTTACAACGTGAACAACAATTGGAAAACAAGAGACAAAAATACCTAGAATATAGGGTCGAATTAGATGCAAAATGGGCCGAAATAGAAGCCGAAGGAAAAATGTTGCGATCGAATTTTAACGCCTTTAATAACTTCCTTATAATCAATGCTGAAAAGAGAAAACGAACCATTGAAACTATTGCCGATCTTAAACAAAATATAGTGAAAAGAGAGAACGACATTGAAGAACTACATTCGAAAATCGAGTTTATGAAAGCTTCAAAAGTGGAATTGGAACGTGAAATTTCCTCACATTTAATTTTCGAAGTAATTTTTGTAAAGCAATTTTGGTTAAACTTTGACCAATATTTTTTTTAGAAATACTTGAATAGTTTCTTGGATATTTGTCACCAAAAAGACGGTCTCAGGAGTCCACACAACATCCTCGAACGTTATGAGTATTTCACAGAAATTAACAAACATCTAGCTGAGAGACAACAAGAACTCTTCATTAAATTACAAACTTCCAAACTTGAACTTGTACGAAAATATTTTGGTTTTGAATTTCCTTAAGTTGACAAAATTGTAGAGTCGCTTTCGCGAAGTGAACGAAACTATTTTGCTTGGTCTTCACACCCAAGCAGCAGGTCTTCAAGGGCGTTTTGAAGAAGCAGTAAGAAAGTCGCGACAACTTGAAACTTTAATTGCAACAATCAAACAACGAGCCCGTGATATTTACAAGGATATGTCTTTTACCAAAAAAGCCGTCTGGAATTTGTATTTGTTGATGTGCAAGAAGAAGGGACTTCCTATCAGACTTCGCAAATACGAGGTGGAACAACAATTGATTTTTATCAGTAAAACGCTGAAACAATTCGAGAAGCTTATTGAATGGTACAAGATGCAACAAAAAATGTCGGTCAGGCTGCGAAATATCAAACGGTTAACCAAAAAATAGTAATAAATCAACAGTGCACAAAATTAATGATTCTCTTTATTTATACTACTATTACTACCTGCTTCACCTCTTAAATATGAAAACATATTTTAGGTGATATAATTATGACCATACTTTTGAAAATAAAGTCCCACTTACGATTTTACTCAAATTACATATTAGTAAACTAATACGTATTATAAAGTCTACTCAGAAAATCATAGATGCTATTTAAAGCAATGTAACAGACACCATTATTTCTTCTGGAGCTTTAAATGAACATTTTTCCAATCACGTAATTATATACAGGCTGAATGAATAATAAACTTTCAACTTTTTGCGTTTTGGCACACCCTGTACATTATCTGTGCGGTCTAACAAAAAGTCGACTATTTGCTAAAACTACAAGATATTCTAAGCTTTTCTGTCGAAAATTTGTCGGAAAATACTCATTGGCGGCTTCACAGCGATTTTTTAAATGTGGGTTGTTTTTAGCACAAAAAGTTGAATAATTCCGAAACAAAAAAAGATAGGCCTGTAATAGTTTATACAAAGTACCATTATTTTTTACATAGAATCTAATTATGCAAAAATATATAGGTGTTCCATTAAAAAAACATAACTTTGGTTGATCACCCTGTATAACAACATCCTGTGTAAAATATAAATATTTTTAGTTTATGGACTTTAAGTTGATCTATCGGATAATAAAAACGACATCGCAATATTTTCAATAGCAAAAAAGTTATAGATCGATTACGCACCCCTGGGTCAGCCTGTATAGTACTGTGATGATCGCGGTATTTAAAATTTTTTTTTATTAACCAGCGCAAAATATTCGGAGTCAGTTTAAACGTTTAGTTCTTTGACAATATTAATTCAACTTCAATTCAAAAGTTGCAACAAATTTTAATTTAACTTATTTATTCCTTTGTTAGCATTAAAATGTTTAGAAAATTATCGTTCCCACGAAACTTTCCAAGAACTGTTAAAAACGTTATAAATCGCCAAATTGGGTGGTCGAAAGGCCATGTGTTTTAACAAGTGGATATGCAAAGATATGGGGGTTGGCGACGGCCTGGCTCTGCACCACAGTCGCCCAGCTAATCCAATGATTTTCTCACAAAAGCATAATTAATTTACTTTCGTTTAAAATAGCCAAAATTTATTGATAAACCTAAAATTAAATCCAAAATTTTGTTTAGAAATTAACTAGTCACGTTTCAAAAAGAAAGGAATTTATGAGCCAATTTAAGGCACGTTGATGATCAGTAAACAACTCGAGAAAGAATCAAAATTTCATCTTATTCAAAAATTCCCGTAACGTTTCGTACCAAAAAGTTGAGTCTTTATGCAGTGTACTCCAGTCATCAAATAAAATTGAATAATTTATTTTATTCGGCGTAATTGTTAACAAATTGTTGCAAAACTTCAAGAACGAATTGGTCGATTGAAATTCATGTCTGTTAACTAGATTAGTATAGCCAAAACGACGTTGGGCAAGTGCCGCTTGAATAGGGGGTGTTGACAAATTCGTTACAGAACAGAGCTTTTTAAAAGAATATCAAATTACAAGCACACATGTGCATTCCTTATAAGAAATTGCAGCGAAATTAACGTTTTCTTTGTTAAATCAACATCAGATCACGAAACCAGTAGTTTAGAAAAACACGCGAAATTTTTCTGAACATTTTGATGTAAAATTTAACCCTAATATTTAAGGCGCAGCCGTCGAAATTCGGATGTATAAATCATTCTATTTAATTAAATTATTGTAAGCAAAAAAATTGCATGACACGATTGCTGCCCGTTACTAACATAATCCTAAGAGGAAAGTAGACAGGAAAATCCCTAAGGAAATTGGAGAAAAACGCGGAAATGTTAAAATAGTACCGGTGTAGTACTGGGGGCGACATCTAACAAGGGGTAGTACGACCAAAATTACAGTTTCCTCACGGGGTTCTTCCTTATATTTTCTGTGTTATTTAAACAAACAAAATTTGTTGTTACACAAAATTCATTTCATTGTGTTCCCAAAAACAACTTCAGACCTGACAACAACCAATTTTGGAGTTTAATTTCTCTTTCAGGATATTTGGGGAAATTCCATAGCGTTCTTGTATTGTATTCAGTTCAGATCGACGATTACCAAATTTAATGTTTAATTATAATGAAATTGTTAATCGGAAAACACCCCAGCTGTTAATTAATAATAATATTTAGAAAGTTAAACAAGGTTTGATCAAATGCCAAGACATCATAAGAGTCAAATTTGCAAAATTTCGCATATGTGGAAACTACTTAACAAGGGTAGTGGGGTAAGCGAGTTAGTGTAGCTTACGCAAGATGAGCCCTTGACTTTAGGAGGGATTCGATTTTTGACGGTCTTTCGAGGTAGTCGATTGTCGTGTTGCCCTTTTAAATTTTTATAAATTTAAAAAACATCTTCGTTTACCTTTTAGTGCGTCTAAATTGTACTAAGTGCATTTAAGCGTAATTTTAAATTAAATTAATTTAAATTCTTGAATTAAGTGATAGCGTTAGTGATTAGTGAGTAAGTTAAAAACGAGACAAGTTTAGTGTTCGTTCGATTAGGTAGTGCTGCGAACTACAACACCTGGGAAGCAGCTAACCCCCTGCGTTAGGAGGATTAAAATTTCTAGGTAGGCCCTCAAAAGGATTAATTAATTTTTTATTCATTTAATATTATAATATTAAATCATTTAAGTCATTTCGAAATAGTGATCATTATCATTCATTTCATAAATTCTCTCGTAACCACCAAGTTATTAAGCATCGGAAATGCCGAAAAGACCAGTAATTATTTAAATTCTTGTGCTTCGTCTTACGTCAGCTATATAAATTTTAAATAAATCATTTTCAACTTAAAATAACTCGCAACAAACAATTTCATATTTTTCAATTCAACCATCCCACCTTTAAATTACAATATTAAAAGTTCTTTATATTCTTTGCTTCTAACTTCTAAATCTGTTACGACAAATTTGAGTGAAACGGCATCAAACAAATATTCAACTACAACAAAAGTCTAAATCCAAAACCCACGGTGCTATTCAAACTGTTGTACACAGATAATTTAAGGTTGCATACACCAAAATATTACGAAATAGAAGGATTTGTTGCTAGTTAAGGATAGGTTTAGAGTAGAACGATTTCTCTTCCGCAACGCGTTAGGCGATAAAGCAAAAGAGTGTTTCTCTTTTGCGTCCAGATCAGAAATTACAGGCTCGTGAGTTGGCCATCTTCATGGGAAGAGTCGTAGTCCCCGGGGACGCTCTTCCCCAACTTTAACAAGGTCTAAGACGCGGTGGCAGGTCGTAGTTTCCGCCCGTTGTACTTAGAATGGACGTTGTAATTCCCGTCCCAACGGCAAGTACTTCCACGTACTTGCAGGCTACTACGGACGATCGAGCAGACATAATCATCCGTGATTATCTGTAATAAACTGATATCGCGACATGGCAAAGTTCTGCACAAGTCTTTGTCAAAGCTCGTGGACGGAAAACTTTAGAGAGAAATTACTTCTACATTTATTCAGATTGATTTGTAAAAGCTTGTATGTCCGGGTTTTATTCGTAATTCATTCTAGGTGTTGATCACCTGACTTTTACCGGAGACGGAATTTCGGCACTAGGGCGCAAAATTCAATGCGATGCACGTATCAAAGATTCCGCGAGCATGTTATAATCCGCCTTTGGTACAAGTAATTTAGAAACGCGTTGTCAATTGCCTGGATCCTATGAGTTCGAGCAATATCATCTGAAACGTAGGTTAATTTATTTGGACATTATCGAATTAAATTAATTCATGTTAAATATTAACGTCATATCATATCAATAAAACTTTTTCGTATCACTCAGCAACTTCGAAACTATTTACTTGGAATTTCAAACGAATTGTGGTTACGACTCTGAGATATGTTTTGACGACATTACTATACAAAAACAAATAACAATTGGCCAAATTTGATCAAACTTTCATAACCATTGATTATTGTAATCCATCCAACGGAATATTCATTATTCTTGTAATAAATAACTTTGGAGGAAACTTGTGGTTTAAATTTCTTCTCCCATGCGTTTTGACACTACTTTGAATCCGGACTTGCGTTACGGATAAATCCGGAACCCTTTCTGATAAGAATTAAGATCAAATTACGATATCATTATAAGAGTGACTTCGTACATCAAAACAACACAACGTAGGTAAGTGAAATGATCATGTAGCGTATCAATTAACTAGACGAGCCAAACCATTTCAAAAAAAGAAAACAAAAGTAAAATTCAAGATTAATTAAATAAATCAATTAAAATAAGTTGTAAATCATTTAAACATCGATCAACCATCATCAATCACAGTCTCACTACATAGTGTAGCTTACGCAAGATGAGCCCTTGACTTTAGGAGGGATTCGATTTTTGACGGTCTTTCGAGGTAGTCGATTGTCGTGTTGCCCTTTTAAATTTTTATAAATTTAAAAAACATCTTCGTTTACCTTTTAGTGCGTCTAAATTGTACTAAGTGCATTTAAGCGTAATTTTAAATTAAATTAATTTAAATTCTTGAATTAAGTGATAGCGTTAGTGATTAGTGAGTAAGTTAAAAACGAGACAAGTTTAGTGTTCGTTCGATTAGGTAGTGCTGCGAACTACAACACCTGGGAAGCAGCTAACCCCCTGCGTTAGGAGGATTAAAATTTCTAGGTAGGCCCTCAAAAGGATTAATTAATTTTTTATTCATTTAATATTATAATATTAAATCATTTAAGTCATTTCGAAATAGTGATCATTATCATTCATTTCATAAATTCTCTCGTAACCACCAAGTTATTAAGCATCGGAAATGCCGAAAAGACCAGTAATTATTTAAATTCTTGTGCTTCGTCTTACGTCAGCTATATAAATTTTAAATAAATCATTTTCAACTTAAAATAACTCGCAACAAACAATTTCATATTTTTCAATTCAACCATCCCACCTTTAAATTACAATATTAAAAGTTCTTTATATTCTTTGCTTCTAACTTCTAAATCTGTTACGACAAATTTGAGTGAAACGGCATCAAACAAATATTCAACTACAACAAAAGTCTAAATCCAAAACCCACGGTGCTATTCAAACTGTTGTACACAGATAATTTAAGGTTGCATACACCAAAATATTACGAAATAGAAGGATTTGTTGCTAGTTAAGGATAGGTTTAGAGTAGAACGATTTCTCTTCCGCAACGCGTTAGGCGATAAAGCAAAAGAGTGTTTCTCTTTTGCGTCCAGATCAGAAATTACAGGCTCGTGAGTTGGCCATCTTCATGGGAAGAGTCGTAGTCCCCGGGGACGCTCTTCCCCAACTTTAACAAGGTCTAAGACGCGGTGGCAGGTCGTAGTTTCCGCCCGTTGTACTTAGAATGGACGTTGTAATTCCCGTCCCAACGGCAAGTACTTCCACGTACTTGCAGGCTACTACGGACGATCGAGCAGACATAATCATCCGTGATTATCTGTAATAAACTGATATCGCGACATGGCAAAGTTCTGCACAAGTCTTTGTCAAAGCTCGTGGACGGAAAACTTTAGAGAGAAATTACTTCTACATTTATTCAGATTGATTTGTAAAAGCTTGTATGTCCGGGTTTTATTCGTAATTCATTCTAGGTGTTGATCACCTGACTTTTACCGGAGACGGAATTTCGGCACTAGGGCGCAAAATTCAATGCGATGCACGTATCAAAGATTCCGCGAGCATGTTATAATCCGCCTTTGGTACAAGTAATTTAGAAACGCGTTGTCAATTGCCTGGATCCTATGAGTTCGAGCAATATCATCTGAAACGTAGGTTAATTTATTTGGACATTATCGAATTAAATTAATTCATGTTAAATATTAACGTCATATCATATCAATAAAACTTTTTCGTATCACTCAGCAACTTCGAAACTATTTACTTGGAATTTCAAACGAATTGTGGTTACGACTCTGAGATATGTTTTGACGACATTACTATACAAAAACAAATAACAATTGGCCAAATTTGATCAAACTTTCATAACCATTGATTATTGTAATCCATCCAACGGAATATTCATTATTCTTGTAATAAATAACTTTGGAGGAAACTTGTGGTTTAAATTTCTTCTCCCATGCGTTTTGACACTACTTTGAATCCGGACTTGCGTTACGGATAAATCCGGAACCCTTTCTGATAAGAATTAAGATCAAATTACGATATCATTATAAGAGTGACTTCGTACATCAAAACAACACAACGTAGGTAAGTGAAATGATCATGTAGCGTATCAATTAACTAGACGAGCCAAACCATTTCAAAAAAAGAAAACAAAAGTAAAATTCAAGATTAATTAAATAAATCAATTAAAATAAGTTGTAAATCATTTAAACATCGATCAACCATCATCAATCACAGTCTCACTACATATATATTTTTATTGGTGCCGTGACCAGGATTCAAAGTCATAAAGTGTCATTTCCGAGGGGAAAATTGCCGTAAATAAGATACTGCTGTGTTATTAAAATTTCTAGGACTCCAATTTATTTGATCGTTCGATACCCGAGATTGAAGGTTGTCGACATGGAAAACAACAGGAACACCGGAAACGCCGGAGCCCCACCGCAAGAAATGCCGACGTGGTTCGTTCGTTGGTTAAACTCCCAACAACCAAGGAATGTGCCAAACTTCGCGGCGCCATCGACGTCGACAGCGGTTCAAAGACCGCAAGCCATCCTTCAGGTACGTCCAAGTACCAGCGCCGCCGCTGATGTCGATGGTTGGCAAGTCACTCCACTACCTAGCGACGGGACGACTTCGCCAGAACCCGACCCGGAAATTCCGGTAGCTCCGGAACCAGCCCCTCTTGCGAGCCCTCTTGTGCAAGAGCCGGGAAGTTCGACCACATCAGCGACTTCGGGAGCAGTGATGGCCTCACCACCTATGCCAATCACAACAGACAATGTGGCCGCAATTTCCGGAGTACTCCGGAGCTTGCTGGATCGCCCACTTCCAGCTCCTGAACGACCATCTTTCGAAGGCCTGAAAAGGCAAAATCCGGTGAAATTCTTACGAGCCATTGAAGAATATGGACGTTTTTTCGGGCTCGACTCGCAGCGTCTTTTGGGAGTCGCCATGGATTGCTTGAAAGGCAATGCCAAACATTGGACGGGAATATTCCAGAAGAAGTGGCGTGGTTACGAGGACTTTCGACGGGACTTTCTCCGGACCTACTGGTCGGCCAAGCGTCAACGGGACATCAGATTTCAAATCGCTACAGGCCGCTATGACGAAACCAGGGGCACGATGCTGTCGCATTTTGCTTATTACGTCGACATGGCGAACATGTTAACAACACCTTTATCGGAGGAAGTGTTGCTGGATGAATTACTGCGTCACTTCCCCGAAAGAATACAGTCGTGGTGGGTATTAGAGAAAATCTGTACCACCACGGATGCCGCCGAATTCCTGGCAGCTCAAGAAATTCCGGGACAAAATCCGGGAGAGAAAACCAACATCGCTCCCAGGGAACGACCCCGCGCAACAGACCACCAGCGGCGTAACGAGCCAAAGCGCCCGCGGCCAAACATTGACCACCACGAAGTAACTCGTCCTGCGGCTCCTGCAAATCGTGGAAATGGTTTCCCAAAACGCTCAAGTGACGAACAACAATGGCGCAACAACCAACCCAGCACCAGCAACAACCGTTGGCACAATAACAACGGAAACAACAGCAACAATCACTGGCGCAAAAACAACCCCAACGACAACCGCAACAACACAAGTTCGAGAGCGCAGGGTGAAACATCACGAAACTCCAAGAATTCGGGAAACGGGGGCGGAGTACAGGACGGGGCCTAAAGTACTCCGGCCAGCAGCACGGCCCACAAAGCGACAGCAGGAACCAACAATTGAGGACGGGAGAGAAACGTAAACGTTCAACTTCGTCACAGTCAACAGAAGGGGAAAACGATGCTCGACCGCGAGCATCCCAGGTTAAGTTAAATGTTTTTTCTATAATTAAATCCGCTGCCGCAGGTAACAACAACATACAAAGGGTCGTGCCGGAGATTAAGATCCAAATCTCTCAACAACAATCAGTCACCGCGCTTTTGGACACCGGAAGTGAAGTCAGCTGTATTTCCGAAGAAGTTTGGTCCAAGTTGATCGAGACCGGAAACAAACCGCCCACATTACCGGTTACCTCAATCCATCTTCGTGGAGCCATCGGCCAGCGAAGTTGCCAGGTTGTTATTCAGTGTTACCTGGAAATCAAAATCGACGAACATCTCTACCCCGTCGTGGCGCTTGTCGTTAAAAATTTAATCAAGCCAACCATTTTGGGAGCAGACTGGCTAAATGAACAACGCGCGGTCATCGATTTCGATAACAACGAAATCCTTTTGAGAAACGGGGAGAAGCACCACAGTTTTCCGTTTAGAAAAACCACGGAGATACCACCGGAACCGGAGGATTATGTGGAAGATCTTGTTGGTCACATCGAAGTCAATCATTCGGCGCCGATCACGACTTGTAACAAAAAGCAACACTTAGAGTCACCCAGTGCCCTACAAGCCAAGGTGGACCCATTAAAAATTCCTGAGGCCGAGAAACGGAAATTAATACACCTGCTGCAAGAGTACAGATGTATCTTTAGTTCGCGTCCAGGGCTAACACACAAATACACTCACGAAATAAAACTACACGACAAGACTCCCTTCTTGAAACGACCGTACCCAGTACCTTTTGCTCTACGTCCTGCCGTCGACGCCACAATTCAGGAAATGTTAGACTTGGGGGTAATAAAACGTGAGGCGTCACCTTACGCAAGTCCCATGACGGTAGTGAAAAAGAAAGATGGAACGGTGAGAATTTGCCTCGACGCCCGAATGATCAATTCCAAAATGATCGCCGATTGTGAGTCACCACCCGCTGCTGACGAATTATTACGTCGATTTCACGGAATTCGCTACATGTCCACCATTGATTTGAGATCGTCGTACTGGCAAATCCCACTTTCGCCAGAAAGCAGACAGTACACCGCCTTTCTGTACAACGGTCGCAGTTACACATACCAAGTCCTACCTTTCGGGTTAAAAACTGCTGTGGGTTCATTCAGTCGTGCAATGGACGTAGTGTTAGGAACAGAAGTTCGCGAATTCGTCGTGAATTATATCGACGATTTGTTAGTGGCTTCCGAAACGCTAAACGAACATTTAGAACATCTCCGACAAGTTTTCGAAAAATTGAAGCAAGCTAGAATGACGATAAATCTCGAAAAATCCAATTTCATACAAAAGGAAGTGAAATTTCTGGGGCACATTCTCACAATCAACGGTATCAAAGCCGACCCGGAAAAAATCAGCGCCATCCGAAATTTTCCGGTTCCCCAGAAAACTAAACACGTTCGAGCCTTCCTGGGACTTTGTAATTTTTATCGAAAATTTTGTGCTCGATACAGTGCAGCCACACAAGACTTAAACAAACTACTTCGAAAGGGTGAAAAATGGAGATGGGGACGAAATGAACAAGAAGCTTTCGATCGTGTGAAAGATCTGTTCCTCGAAGCTGTGTTGTTACGTTACCCCGACCTGAATAAAATATTCTACGTCCAAACTGACAGTTCTGGTTACGGATTGGGGGCGGAATTGTATCAAATTCAGGAAGACGGTTCGCGAGGTGTGATCGCTTTTGCAAGTCGCTCTTTGAAAGGACCCGAACTCAACTACACGACTACAGAAAAGGAATTACTCGGCGTCATTTTTGCCTTACACAAATTTCGAATCTACATCCAAGTCACAAAAATCATCATCCGAACCGACCACCAAGCTTTGAAATTTCTGAGCCGTTGTCGTTTGCTCAGTGAACGCCTAACTCGATGGACTTTGATACTAGGACAGTACGACTACGAAATCGAGTTGGTAAAAGGAAAGGATAATGTAATTGCCGACATCCTGTCACGATACCCGTCCGACGGTGAAGCCAGTTATGAATATCCACGTGAACAACCAATAGTTGCAATGTTTGAAGTCAACAACACACCTGAAATTCTCCAACTGATGTCCGATCTCAAACAACACCAATCAGATGATCCTGTTTTGAGTCAAATAATTGCCAACAAACAATCCGGTGCAGCTGCTCCAGATGCGAGAACTCAACGGGTTTGGTCCCAATATAATTTCACAAATAATGTGTTAGTTCACAGATCTCAAAATTCAAACGACGTTTGCCTGGCCATACCTGAGAGTTTGGTAATTAAGCTCGTGGATTACCATCACCAACTCCTGGGCCATTTCGGGGCAACCAAAGTGTACAATTCCATGAAGCGCGAGTACTACTGGCCGAACATGTATCGTACAATTAAGAAACGTCTACGAAGTTGTGACCTTTGTCAGAAGACAAAAAGTTCCAACCGTCCACATCAGGGTCCATTAACGCCAATCCTTTACGACCACATTGGAGACCTAGTTTGCGCCGATTTCTATGGGCCTTTACCAACAGGACGATTGGGGGCGTCCTATGTATTTGTGGTCATTGACGTCTTCAGCAAGTTTCTCAAACTTTACCCACTGAGAAAAGCCACCGCCAAAATCGCTGCCAAACGTCTCATAGAGGATTTCTCTGGGTACATCAAACCCAAATGTGTGTTAAGCGACCACGGGACACAATTTATTTCGAACACTTGGCAGAATAGTTTGAGAGCTGCCGACATTCAACCAACGCTCTCGTCGATTCGTCACCCAGAATCGAACCCTAGCGAGCGCGTAATGCGGGAGCTGGGGAGAATTTTCCGAGCGTATTGTAAAGAAAACCACACCAGTTGGGTCAACCATTTGAGCAACATCGAAGATTGTTTGAACTACGTGCCACACATCAGTACCGGATTTTCTCCATATGAAATCCTGTACGGCAGAACACCACCAAACCCACTAGATGCAGTCACATCGGGTTTACTGCCTGTACGTCCGCCACTCACGAGAGAAGAAATTCATGAAAAGGCTCGCGAATACTTGAGACATCATGCGAACTTACGGCAGAAAAACCAAAAGGGTGAAGTTACCGTACTGGAAATTGAAGATTGGGTCCTACTGAAGAACAAAGTGACTTCCGATACCAGAACCCACCAATTCGCCAAGTTCATGCCTTTGTACAGTGGTCCGTACAAAATAATCGCCAAGCCTCATCCAAACACATACCAAATCGCCGACCCAGTGACGAACGAAATTAAAGGTGTATACAACATGACAAATTTGAAATTCTACCACCGACGAGACGACTAAAATAAAACCGCAAGAAGTTCATGAGGGCCAATCTCGAGGCGTATCTACCAATTCGAGCGTTTCTGACATTATGGGCGCATCCACCATCTGGTGATTCCACCATTCCGACCACCAACCAGAGGACAGCAAACCTACACGCGGTGTCTTACGCTGCATCTACGAAGCAACGCAAGACAGGGGGCGAATGTGATGATCGCGGTATTTAAAATTTTTTTTTATTAACCAGCGCAAAATATTCGGAGTCAGTTTAAACGTTTAGTTCTTTGACAATATTAATTCAACTTCAATTCAAAAGTTGCAACAAATTTTAATTTAACTTATTTATTCCTTTGTTAGCATTAAAATGTTTAGAAAATTATCGTTCCCACGAAACTTTCCAAGAACTGTTAAAAACGTTATAAATCGCCAAATTGGGTGGTCGAAAGGCCATGTGTTTTAACAAGTGGATATGCAAAGATATGGGGGTTGGCGACGGCCTGGCTCTGCACCACAGTCGCCCAGCTAATCCAATGATTTTCTCACAAAAGCATAATTAATTTACTTTCGTTTAAAATAGCCAAAATTTATTGATAAACCTAAAATTAAATCCAAAATTTTGTTTAGAAATTAACTAGTCACGTTTCAAAAAGAAAGGAATTTATGAGCCAATTTAAGGCACGTTGATGATCAGTAAACAACTCGAGAAAGAATCAAAATTTCATCTTATTCAAAAATTCCCGTAACGTTTCGTACCAAAAAGTTGAGTCTTTATGCAGTGTACTCCAGTCATCAAATAAAATTGAATAATTTATTTTATTCGGCGTAATTGTTAACAAATTGTTGCAAAACTTCAAGAACGAATTGGTCGATTGAAATTCATGTCTGTTAACTAGATTAGTATAGCCAAAACGACGTTGGGCAAGTGCCGCTTGAATAGGGGGTGTTGACAAATTCGTTACAGAACAGAGCTTTTTAAAAGAATATCAAATTACAAGCACACATGTGCATTCCTTATAAGAAATTGCAGCGAAATTAACGTTTTCTTTGTTAAATCAACATCAGATCACGAAACCAGTAGTTTAGAAAAACACGCGAAATTTTTCTGAACATTTTGATGTAAAATTTAACCCTAATATTTAAGGCGCAGCCGTCGAAATTCGGATGTATAAATCATTCTATTTAATTAAATTATTGTAAGCAAAAAAATTGCATGACACGATTGCTGCCCGTTACTAACATAATCCTAAGAGGAAAGTAGACAGGAAAATCCCTAAGGAAATTGGAGAAAAACGCGGAAATGTTAAAATAGTACCGGTGTAGTACTGGGGGCGACATCTAACAAGGGGTAGTACGACCAAAATTACAGTTTCCTCACGGGGTTCTTCCTTATATTTTCTGTGTTATTTAAACAAACAAAATTTGTTGTTACACAAAATTCATTTCATTGTGTTCCCAAAAACAACTTCAGACCTGACAACAACCAATTTTGGAGTTTAATTTCTCTTTCAGGATATTTGGGGAAATTCCATAGCGTTCTTGTATTGTATTCAGTTCAGATCGACGATTACCAAATTTAATGTTTAATTATAATGAAATTGTTAATCGGAAAACACCCCAGCTGTTAATTAATAATAATATTTAGAAAGTTAAACAAGGTTTGATCAAATGCCAAGACATCATAAGAGTCAAATTTGCAAAATTTCGCATATGTGGAAACTACTTAACAAGGGTAGTGGGGTAAGCGAGTTAGTGTAGCTTACGCAAGATGAGCCCTTGACTTTAGGAGGGATTCGATTTTTGACGGTCTTTCGAGGTAGTCGATTGTCGTGTTGCCCTTTTAAATTTTTATAAATTTAAAAAACATCTTCGTTTACCTTTTAGTGCGTCTAAATTGTACTAAGTGCATTTAAGCGTAATTTTAAATTAAATTAATTTAAATTCTTGAATTAAGTGATAGCGTTAGTGATTAGTGAGTAAGTTAAAAACGAGACAAGTTTAGTGTTCGTTCGATTAGGTAGTGCTGCGAACTACAACACCTGGGAAGCAGCTAACCCCCTGCGTTAGGAGGATTAAAATTTCTAGGTAGGCCCTCAAAAGGATTAATTAATTTTTTATTCATTTAATATTATAATATTAAATCATTTAAGTCATTTCGAAATAGTGATCATTATCATTCATTTCATAAATTCTCTCGTAACCACCAAGTTATTAAGCATCGGAAATGCCGAAAAGACCAGTAATTATTTAAATTCTTGTGCTTCGTCTTACGTCAGCTATATAAATTTTAAATAAATCATTTTCAACTTAAAATAACTCGCAACAAACAATTTCATATTTTTCAATTCAACCATCCCACCTTTAAATTACAATATTAAAAGTTCTTTATATTCTTTGCTTCTAACTTCTAAATCTGTTACGACAAATTTGAGTGAAACGGCATCAAACAAATATTCAACTACAACAAAAGTCTAAATCCAAAACCCACGGTGCTATTCAAACTGTTGTACACAGATAATTTAAGGTTGCATACACCAAAATATTACGAAATAGAAGGATTTGTTGCTAGTTAAGGATAGGTTTAGAGTAGAACGATTTCTCTTCCGCAACGCGTTAGGCGATAAAGCAAAAGAGTGTTTCTCTTTTGCGTCCAGATCAGAAATTACAGGCTCGTGAGTTGGCCATCTTCATGGGAAGAGTCGTAGTCCCCGGGGACGCTCTTCCCCAACTTTAACAAGGTCTAAGACGCGGTGGCAGGTCGTAGTTTCCGCCCGTTGTACTTAGAATGGACGTTGTAATTCCCGTCCCAACGGCAAGTACTTCCACGTACTTGCAGGCTACTACGGACGATCGAGCAGACATAATCATCCGTGATTATCTGTAATAAACTGATATCGCGACATGGCAAAGTTCTGCACAAGTCTTTGTCAAAGCTCGTGGACGGAAAACTTTAGAGAGAAATTACTTCTACATTTATTCAGATTGATTTGTAAAAGCTTGTATGTCCGGGTTTTATTCGTAATTCATTCTAGGTGTTGATCACCTGACTTTTACCGGAGACGGAATTTCGGCACTAGGGCGCAAAATTCAATGCGATGCACGTATCAAAGATTCCGCGAGCATGTTATAATCCGCCTTTGGTACAAGTAATTTAGAAACGCGTTGTCAATTGCCTGGATCCTATGAGTTCGAGCAATATCATCTGAAACGTAGGTTAATTTATTTGGACATTATCGAATTAAATTAATTCATGTTAAATATTAACGTCATATCATATCAATAAAACTTTTTCGTATCACTCAGCAACTTCGAAACTATTTACTTGGAATTTCAAACGAATTGTGGTTACGACTCTGAGATATGTTTTGACGACATTACTATACAAAAACAAATAACAATTGGCCAAATTTGATCAAACTTTCATAACCATTGATTATTGTAATCCATCCAACGGAATATTCATTATTCTTGTAATAAATAACTTTGGAGGAAACTTGTGGTTTAAATTTCTTCTCCCATGCGTTTTGACACTACTTTGAATCCGGACTTGCGTTACGGATAAATCCGGAACCCTTTCTGATAAGAATTAAGATCAAATTACGATATCATTATAAGAGTGACTTCGTACATCAAAACAACACAACGTAGGTAAGTGAAATGATCATGTAGCGTATCAATTAACTAGACGAGCCAAACCATTTCAAAAAAAGAAAACAAAAGTAAAATTCAAGATTAATTAAATAAATCAATTAAAATAAGTTGTAAATCATTTAAACATCGATCAACCATCATCAATCACAGTCTCACTACAGTACTTTAAAAATTAAAAACACTTTAACAATGTGTTACCCATATAGATTACAATTGTTATTTACGTGATCAGTTATAAAAAGACAATTTTGTTTAACGAGCATAATGTTTGCCAAACCGAGTGAGCGCAACCAAATTTAACATATGGTAACGGTATTAGGAATAATATTTTTTATACTATGAAATGTTTTACATTAAAGACAAAGATTAAAGACCTGTACAATATTTAGTTACAACATTACCGTCTAGGTTTTCAAAGCAATAAATTTATAGAAATAGTTGTAATTAAATAACGGTTAGCACAAGACACATAGAAAAATACAGGCCGATAGAGCATCAAAAATAGTGCGAAAATTATATCTTAAACTATATTTAAAACAAAATTAAAGTTTTACCAATTTGCACTCTGCCCCATATTTTTCAAAACGCGAATACAGTTACAGATACAAGAAAAATGTTCGGAGGAAAGTTGTAGAGAATTAAATTTCCTTTAAAAAAGTCTGCGAAACCATATCCTTATCTTCAACTATTTAGGCCCCAAAGTCATTAAAAAACACTCAAACGACGGTTTTCCTTCATTTTGCCGGTGGTCAAATATTGGAAAGTTAATTTATACCTAAACCGTTAAAGAAAGACATATCGTGTCGCGGATTTTTTTGTAAAAAATTTAATTCTCTACAACCTTGTTTCTTTCACCTTTTTGTATCTTAAACCGTATTCGCTGCGTTTGCAAAAATATAAGGTGAAACACAAATTCATAATTCTAAGCGATAATTTTTTGTGCGCCTATTTATTAAAATGCAGCAAATACGGTTGAAGATACAAAAAGGTGTAAGGAACAACGTTGTATAAAATTAAATTTGCTACAAAAAAGTCTGCGCCACCATATTTCTATCTTCAACGGTTTGGGTATTAATTCACTTTCCCATACCTGACCGTCGGTCAGAAAATGAAGGAAATCCGTTGCTTCAGGATCTTTGAACGTCTTCAAAGCGTAAAACTTTAAAAATAAGGATATGGTCTAGCCAACTTTTTTAAAGGAAATTTAATTCTCTGCAAATTTCTTTTCAACATTTTTCTTGTATCTTTAACCGTATTCGCAGCGTTTTGAAAAATACGGGAAAAAGTAAAAATTTCAAATTTTAAATAATTTTTTTCTCATGTTTCTCATGAAAATTTTAGTCCTCAGTTTTTCTCAGTCTGTTAAGAATGCAAAGCTTAACATTTTTGCATTTTTCTTCCAAGTAATTAGTGAACTGCTTGAATTTCAGTTAATTGAAAACGATTTGTCACCGAGACATAATAACGCTCTCATTTTATTCTGCCGTACTATTTTTTTGGATTCAGAAAATCCTGCAATTTTGTATCTCGTTTTGTCTCCTAAGCTGTAGCCTTTCGTAGTGTTATTGTACCTACCCAAAAGAGTTGATCTGCATAAGAAAATATTTATCCCGGCGCATGGACCATTTTTATTGAGACTCCCAATTTGGCGAAAATGTATGTAAAGAATTTCCAAATTTGTCGAACGATTTCGATACGTTGAAAAGAAACTGTTAGTTTGCTTTTTAATTTATAATTAATTAATTAATTTTAATTAAAATTTCTCACCTCCTGTTAGTAGACATCTGTTCACAACACACAATTAAAGATTTTCCATCGGCGTCCGTTGTTTAGTGATTTTATTATATTTGATTATTGAGTGCTTAAGTGAAATTTTGTCAAAATGAAAAAGTTATTAAACTAAGTCATAAATTAAATTCTCGAGAAATTTCGTTTAAAATAAGCCGAAATTTTGTTATTTAGTTAATTTTCTGAAACATCAGCAAAAACTCATTTGTTTTAAAACTTAACAAGATATAAAAATATTTAAAACATGGTACAATTTTTGTATTTTTGAGTTAATCATTGAGTTAATTGTCCATAAGTCAGATAGAAAATGATATGACTTCATCATTTTTACGTTATGATAAATAGCATTTCTGAATACAAAAATGCAATTATTTTGTAAAATTTGTCAAAAGTTACTCAAAAAAACACCGCACTAGATCAAAAGGAATGTTAGTTATCACTGATATTATGTCCGTTTAAAAACGTAATTATTTTGTAAAATTTCGATTAAATTAAACCGAAAGATTTGGAGGACAACCGTTAAAAAAATGCGGAAAAGTCAAGAGTAACATTTAGTTTTGCCTTTTCAAGATGTTTTTTACGTTGTTTTGGAGAAAAAAAATCTTTCAAATATCACCGAATTAAAAAAATTCGCATAAAGCTGAAAATTGGTACAGGTCTTTGGGACACTATTACAAGTAAAATATTAAAAGTCCCAATGAATCTCATGTGTGCAAAAAAATATTCAAGGTTAAAAGTCAAATGTATCAGTTTTTGCAAATTTTCTCGTAAACGGTAAATGTTATCCTTAATATCTTTAAAATAGGTCAGACAAAAGGTGTTAACCATGCAATTGTTAACAAAAAATATTCTTATACTTTTTTCTCTATGACTCACTCTTACTGAGATATCACTGTTTGAAGCATCTAAAATAATACGCTACGGTTTGCGTGTGGCTTGCTATTTTAAATAATTTTTGCAAAGCTTTGGTAGATTTAAAGTAGTATTTCGGAATATTATCTTCTTATCACTATTAGCTGTTTCAAAACCATAAAACCGTCAACGTCGCATTTTCTCTTAAAATTAGCTGTTACAAATTATTCCTGCACTTCAAAAAAATAATAGCTAATGCTATTTAATACTTTCAAAGAGAGATCATTAATAACCATACTACAATTTTATCAATCTTATTTAATAAAATAATTCGGTAAAATGCAACGTTGGCGTTTTTATAGTTTTGAATCAGCTAATAGAGCGTAATACCATGCGATCAATTGAATTAACAGTTAAAGTAGGCGGTTTTGTGTTTTTGTGATTGGAAAACTAGTATTAAATAGAATAGGCCTCCTTTAACTTCGCGATATCTCAGTGATAGTGCCTCGTAGAAAAAAAAGTACAAAAACATTTTTTGTAGACAATTGCATGATCTACAACTTTTGTTTGACCTATTATAATAATAACATTTACTGTTTATTTTATGACAAAAATTGCAAAAACCGATATTTTGACCTTTAACCTTGAATATATTTTTTGCACACATGGGAAATTTTGATTGGAACTTTTGATATTTTAACAATAATTGTTCTGGTCGTGGTTTGCTGTGGTTTTCTCTTTCTAGCATGAACGTAGGTTGCGTGATAAGTTCATATGGTTTGCTGTCAACTGTTTAAATGTTGTCTTATTTTTGCATTTAAAAGTTTTTGATAAAAATCACATTGAAAATCATGATAATAGTATGCAGACGTTTAAGAAATTACTCTGCAAGCTCAGTTAAACGTGTGAATTTTTGGCCTGACAGCACTGACAGCTGTCATCTGTCATTGTTTTGTAATGTTAACCGAGACATACGTTTTTTGTGACAATTGACATACATAGGCGATCTGACCAGAACAATTATTGAACACTTGTTATTCGTAATAGTGGACTAAAGATCTGTACCAATTTTCAGCTCTATGTAAACTTACCACTAATTTTAGTAAAAAAAATAAACGTAAAAAAATAAATGAAGCAAAAGAAGGCAATTTTTGTGCTTATTAAGATGAAACAGTTATCAAAAAATCATTGATTTAGGTCCAAATTACGAGTAATATTTATTCAGTTTTCGCGAAAATTTTAAAAATCTCGAAAAAACTCCAACAAAACTAATATTATTTTGAAAAATATTTTGTCCAATTTTTTGGAAATTGTGCCCAATTTATATAAAAATAAAACAAAATTCCCTTAACAGGAATGTGTTAATTGTAAACATTTATCACTTAGACAATTGTTTATTTTACAGAATTTCCTCAAAAAGTACGAAAAATGTCCATGAAATGTATTAAAAATAGTGTAACTTTAATCTTCTTCTAGCACTAGCACATTGATTTCAAATAAAAATTTGATTTCTTCTTCCCATCTTTTTACCTTAAAATTAAAAATCCAACAATAAAATGATAGATCCTTACTTACCAAGCAAACTATTCAAAGCCCATTTACAGTTTCGGTCGACACAAAATAAATTCTAATATGAAATTAAAATTTACCGTATAACAATCTAATACGAAAAGCAAACCTTTTGTTTAGAATATCATTTGAAATTAATAAACAAAATTAAAGATAAATTCAACTTTTCGACGATTTTTTGCTTAAAAACACAATAATTGAAAAATACTATTCTTGAATTTGACCTAATTTGATAATCTTATAGTTCTTAAAACTCAAAAACAGGTTTTAAAACTTGAAAACATTAGAAATAATTTCTTTATATTCAAAATTTTGTTACAGGCTAAGTAGCATCAGTTTCATTTTACGAGAATTTTTGTGACATTGAGGCGTGTTTTAACAAGTTGTTACAAAATAAATAATTTCTATGTTCAAAAAAAAAAAACTAAATCAACGAAAATAAAACAAAATAAAAATAAGTTTCGAACAAATTAAGTAATTTTTTTGCATTACACTAAACCCTTAAAAATGCAGTAATTACTGTCTATTTTGACCTAATTTTGTTGGCAGAGTTAATAAAAAAATAGTTTAACATCTACCATACAAAAAAATACATTGGCTAAACCTTGATTCCCATTTTCAATATTTCTTGGCAGTTATAGTTCACTCTATATTTTCTACCGCAACTCCCCACTCGTGCACTCTAGATCTCTGCACATTGTGAACCTACGTCATGAGTTATTCATAGTTATTTTGAAAATAATTTGAAATCAAAACCTGTAAACTTTTTTAAAAAACAATTTAAATTATTTTAGTAACTTTTCTTTTGTTATTTTTTTCTACTTCTCTCTAACACTATTACATATTCTTCATTTTTATCGAAATCAAGACAACCTATGTCATTCGTAATGTTAATGTGCTCAAATTATAATTTGTTACACAAACATGTTGTTATATTCTACAGCGTGCTCAAAAACTGGCGCACCAACTCAATGGTGTGTGGTAGAGAACTGGTTACATGTAAAGGTAAAAATAGTAAAAAAATTCTTTGTATTAAAGTTATTAATAAATAACTAATTTTAGGTAAATGATATGTAGCAACGTTGTCTAACAGTCATGATCGCAATAAAATTTGAGCAACAATAAAAATAAATCATTTTTGAAACGGTTTCCTAGGAAATAATTCCCAATGTTGGCACATCCACACATGGTGATTTTTTGGATAAATTTTAATTTTTTTAAATTAAAAAAACTGCTAAAATCTGATAGTAAATTTAAAAATAATTATTCATCATTTTGTTACGGAACGATTACCTGGGATGAAACATAAAAACACAAAAAAAATAATGAAAACTAAAGAAGTTAACAAAATAAGTTTATAGCTCCAAATTTTTTAAAATATGATTTTAGGAATTTTTCAAAGATTTGTCCCGTGATCTACACGTGCTTCTCAACAACGTACCACTGAGTTTGTGCGCCAGTTTTTGAGCACGCTGTATATTAAACTGCACTCTCAAAGATATCAAAATAAATTAAATGGCACTGCAAAGGGGAAGTCAAAGTGTACGTCTTATAATTATTTTGCCCTATACAAGGTGTTTCATTTTTACACTGCAGCCTTTAACATATTTTTTTTAAACAACACTTCCTGTATATTTATACATATTTAAATTTGCACTTTTTTAGGTTTTATAAATTAATTTAATATTTTAATAAGTACTTTTATTAATAAAATTAAGTTCATAATATGTAATAAGTGACCTACTTTGTAAACCTTTAGATTCATTATATGCATTGTAATCCTGTAATTGGAATTACTGTAATTCTGTGGGATCAATAAACCTATTATTATTATTATTATTATTGTTATTATTTTAAATATTATTTCAAAAATGTATTATTTTCTATTTATCATTTTTGGGTTTCTATTTTGTAGTTTATGTTTTGTTTTATTTTGTTTTTAAGAAAATTTAAGTAGAGCAGCATTTTAACTCTACCCGTAATTGATTTTAGAGTTGTGCCATTTGAAAAATATCAAAATATTAATCTTTAATAAGTTTTCTACTTATATTCTTTGAAATAAGTTCTTGTCTATTCCTCAACATTAAATTTTTCTTCCAAACGCTACGATTCCTAAAAAAATATTGTTACTGTTCGGTATTTGTTTTAAATTCTCGTTGTGCTTTTCTGTCTTCTTTTTCTCTGTGAAAATCAAACGTAAAATTGTTGATGTTTTGCTTTGTTTCAACAATGTTTTAAACAAACTGGAAAACAAATTTAAGTGATCGAATCAGGTAATCATTTCCTTAATTTTTTTATTCGTTTACATGAATCAGCATTTTTATTTTGTCATTTCACTTCTTACATGTTTTGTGTTTGTTAACGAACGATTGTTAAAGTCATAGTGACGATTGTTGGTGAAACTGACTCTCAATATGTTCTTGTTAAAAGCAACCTAGAATTAAAAAAAACTTTCTACTTTAGACCTCAAATTCTATGACGGAAATACAGTAAATTCTGCAAAACAAGATAAAACAAAGCAAACTAACCAGTTAATTCTTTGTTTGTGATGGAAAATTGAGTTCTGTGAAAAACAAAGATTTAATTCCTGTTATATTGCATTCGGTCACATCCTCCAAACCACACTGGTCTCTGATAGCTTGTTCCGTATTCTCATTAAAAAACAGAGAAGACAAAAAAATATCGATTTAGTTTTTTTCCTGTTTATTACAACAAACTTGTCAATATCGGAAGCTATTTATTTTAAGAACGTCATGCAAGAAATTCAATTCTCTCGCCTTGTTGTAAATCTCTTAGACGAAACAATTTTGTTGCCAAATTAGTGCCAATACTGAATGAAAGTAATTAAGTGAGTCGATAGTTTACAGCAGCAATTTATTTCGAAAGAGACAGAATTATATAAAATCAATTCCTACAAGCGAACTAACTAATGGTGTGCAATCAAATATCTAAAACATTTCAATTCAATTATTATTACTGTTCTTGAATTTCAGAGTAAATAACTAGATTCACTCTAATGAAAGCAAGTAATAAAAGAAAAAATACACCTACCTCTAATTAAATCTAATGAACGTTAGACGCAATAAATAACTTTAATGGATGCCACAAGTCCGTGAAGGGAAATAAATGACATGGAGCTATCCTGAAATCTGAAAGCTTGAATTCAATCAATAACAAAATATTGTATTTTACGGATCTGAATTAATCTCGTATTCTGCCTTATCATTAAAACATAATTTCGATCACGGTTATTATTAGATTATTTTGGAACATCGACATTTCTAATTAATCACAACCAAGTTGCATAATTAATTATTCTAACTGATCAAATTGCAAAGATTTAACAGGATTTAAATACGGACGTGGGTTGAACTAATTTATTCAAATACAACCGATTTCAAAAAAGGGAAATATTGCTTTTATGCTAACTTGCGTATTCCAAAGTCGGTTTCGAAATCACCGGATAATTTTCCGTGAGAAAAATTTACATCTGACTTTGATTATCCACATTGTCAAATAAAATTATAATGTTGATAAGTGTTTGATTAGTCCTAAATTTTGAGCAGTTCCTCAAACCTTGACTGAGGTATTATAAACAACCGCCTGTAGGCAAAAATTTAAAACAGATTCAGAATCCTTGAATAATTTCACATAATAAAACTGGAGTAACAATTGGCTGAACTATGTCACTTTAATAATAGTTATTTATTTTCTGACACAGTCAAAAATTCCGTTTTTTTTCCTGTGTAAGGCAGTTTTAATAACAGTTTGTCATTTCTCAATACGAAACGGCAATTTTTATTAACAAATTTTACGCTTTTTTATACAAAAAAAAACCGACAATTTCGACAATTAAACATATTCATTTTCTACTACCAACTAATTTCAATGTTAATATGACCTGACCTAACCTAACCGATATCTCCAAAATTGTTAGCAGTAAATGAAAAGTTAAAACAGTTTCCGAATCCTCAGACAATTTTGCATAAGAAAAACTTAAATTTAAGTTATTAGGTTTATATGTTCCAAAGATATTTAGATTTTGACAAACTAAAGTAGTTCCACTAAATTTGACTAATATATATCTTAAGAACTACCGCTCTTAGGCAAAAATTGAAAACAGTTTCAAAATAGTTGAACAATTTTGCATAAGAAAAGCTAGAGTAGCACTTGGCTGAATTATCTAACTTTAATAATAAGTAATTAAAACTATTCTTTTCTTACTCTCAACTAATGTCAATTCTGACCTGACCTGACCTGACCTGACCATTATCTCCAAAATTGTTAGATATAGATAAAAAGTTAAGACAGTTTCGAAATAATCAGTCAATTTTGCAAAATAAATACTGACATTTATTAGTTGATTTAATTCTTCACTTCGCCAACAAGAAGTATTTGGATTTTAAAAAACTAAACTTTAATCAGTTCCTCAAACTTTGACTAATATCTTAAAAATAGGCAAAAATTTAAAACATTCCTTCAATAATTTTGCATAAAAAATAATGTAACTATTGGCTGAATTTCTTACTGCCAGCTGATTTCAACACTGAGAAACCACACTTTGACCGATATCTTCAAAACTATCAGCTGTTGATAAAAAATAAAAACAGTTTTGCAATCCTAAGACAATTTTGCATAAGAAAAACTAAAAATTCAAATATAAAAATAAAAGTATTCTCTTCTTACACCAATATTGTAGAATTGGAAACAAATTGACCTGACCTGACCGATATCTAAAACACTGTTATTGGTAATTAAAAAATAAAAAAAGATCCGCATAATTTTCCTGAATTAAAGACTTTATTTTGTCGAACAAGTTCCAAAAATTGATTTATTAATGATTACAATCTAAATTATGTTAATCAATTTCTTACTTTTGGATAAAACAGATTTTTGCTTTTATTGTCAAGACAAAAATTGACTTGAATAAAAATAAATAATAAAATCTCCTTAATTTGTTAAAATAAAAACTGTGTTTAATTTTAATTTACAACGCTCTTAGAACAACCATTTTTGCCATAATTAGTAAAAAATGAAATAATTCATTTAAAGCTCCATGTTTTTGAATCAATACTAATTAGAAATACAATTAAATAATGTTATTTGATCGACTTGGAAATTAATAAACAGCTCCGACTTTGCAATACTTCAAACAAGCATCATTAAATTACCACAATGTTTTGCAAATGTGGTATATTATCCCCGGCAATGATTATAGGTAACAGGAGATCAAAACGTTTAATTATGAAACCCAATCTAACAACTTCACTCCAAAGGTCAACACCATTTAAGATCAAAGGATCTACAGCTTTCATAAAGTATATTTTTTCCAAGAAATAGCATTAGTAACCGAAACTGAGTTTCATTTTTGTGCAAAGACGAAAAACGTTGTCCGCTGCAATAGTAGTTAATAAGTTAAGAGAGGTTCTGCCTCAATTATATGGAATAATTTGGACCGAGAGCAGATGGAAAATTCAATTTTGGTCTGTGAAAGGATTTTCTGCAATAAAAAGGCGCACATGTTGGCATTTATCCACGCGAATTTTCCTAGTTACTGTAATTTTCTCTTCGTTGAGGTAATGACGTCCTCGCCCTTTGTTTGCAAGTCACATGTTCAGAATCTTAAACATGTTACATACAGCTGTCGATATTTCTCCAAGTTCAAATATCATTCTTGTTATCGTGCTGATGACAAGCAACGAACTGATTAAACTTCGCTTGACGACTAATCGAAGAATTATTTGCACCATATAGATCGTACGACGGATTTAATGAACATTACTTCAGCCATCAGCGGCATGTAATCACTTGTAAGCCGGATAACACTTTAAGTAACGTGATTTAGGTGAAGTCGATTTTAATCCTATATCACTAGAAAATTATTTCATGCGGCCGCACAAAAACTCTAATAAATTGAACATCTAAAAACTTGGAAAATGAAAAACAAAAAAATAAAAAATAATAGTTTTGAAATTATTATAACTGAAAGAGAAATTTAGAAACTAAAAAATTTTGAACACAATAATATGAAACAAACAAAATTCTATATGTAAAATTAAACCATTAAATTGAAAAATCTGATGTATTTTTTAACTAAATACTAATAAAGAAATTCAAAAAATATTCCATGTTACATTAAGAAGACTAAACACAACTTTAGTATTAATAATATGTGAAAGTACAAATGGATATTGAGTTCTTAAAACACGCGCAATTTTTCGAGCACGACGGCGGAGTGTTCGAAGTAGAGTAAGTGTTTACTTATGAATACTTTACGTTGTTTTTTTTATTGGTACACTTTAAAATCATAAATACTGATATTAATATTACAAAAAATTACTGGATAATGTAATGCCAAAACATCGCAACTAACTCGTCTTTCGGAGGAGACGTTAAGCCGTCGGTCCCGGTCACTACTAGTGGTCGTTAGGTCAGGTCAGATGCGACCTGTAGATGGGTTACTCATGTTGCCATGGTCACTTTAAAAAAACACGCGCATTTTTGGTATCAAATATGTTTGTGCAAACAATCAAAAATTTGTTACTTCAGAACTGCAAACTTTAAATTTGAGAGTTTTAGACGTCTTTTTGACAAAATTTATCAAAATAGATGAGTTTTTAGCGAAAAAATGAATAACAATTTACTTAATTTTGAACAAAATGTTGAATTTTTTTGTGTTTCAGGCTGAAAAAGTGTTGTAAGGCTTTGAGAAAGAAAGAAATTTGTGTTTTTTTTTGTCTTTTCGATTTCAAATTTTGCAAAAGGAGTCAATTTCTAACTGAAAAATGTGCTGAAACCTTCAAAGAGTTCAAGTTCAAAAATAATGGAATCGTGAGTTTTTGTGCAAAAATGCTTGAAAGTCGACACAAATTTAATTAAAAAAATTTTACAATTTGTGACCAAAAAATACAGGATGTATCTGAAATACATGTGTTAATTTTACCACGTAATAAAACTCACTTTTCTATATAATATTTTGCAAAATTTTTATTCATTATTTTCGCTGTTGTCCTTCATTTTTTTGTGCAAACGAGCCGGTCAGTGTTTAATAAATAATTTGTTTTCATAGCAACAAGTTTCGTTGTTGCTTTAAATTGTGCAAATTATCCGTTTCAATCACAACGAAAACAGTTCGGCTCTTTAATTTTTGTACCTTTGGGCGGATACACTTTTCATACGTTATCTTTTCTAAATTATAAGTACAATTACAAAACTTTTATAAAAAAATTACATATAGAAAAAGTGTTTAACTTGTTGCGTTCTGTTAGCTGATAAAATTAACACACGTATTTCTGATACACCCTGTACAAAAAAATTTGTGCTTTTTAGCTTTGTGATAGAGTTTGGCAAAAATTTCAATTTTCGCAGTCAAAAATGTGCAGAAAGTTATAAAAATAGTAGAAACAGTATCATTTTGAAATTGAGGTTTTTTTATTCCGAATTTCTCAAATTATCATATTTTCTAATTGAAAGATCAACCTGTAACGCTTCTGTCTATCTTAATTTGGTGTTTTTTGATAAAAGTTAGTCGAAAACTTAGAGTAGGTACCAAATTGAAAAAAAGTGAAATAAAAAATTTTTTCCTATCTAATGTGTCGAATTTTAACGGATTTGTGCAAAATATTTGCCTTTTAGGCAAATTAAAAAAATATATAGTTTAAAATGTTGATTTAATTAAAAAAAAGTTGTCCAAATATCTCCAAATGTAGGTTTGTTATTATCCAATTTTTGCCTTTTTACAACATTTTACAAATTCCTCAAAAAGAAGTAGTAAATAAAAAAAAAATGTAGCTTCAGGACTCAAAGTCTACACCAACCTTAAGGTTTTTGGACGTTTTTTGACAAAATGTAGAGAAATAAATAAGTTTCTAGTTCAAAAATAAACAACGATTCATTAAATTTTTACCGAAATTTTGCAAAACATTTGTGTTTAAGGCCACAGAAGCGCCGAAACGGTTTGGAAATAACAAAAATTGTCTTTTTCGCCCAATTTAGTATTTTTAGATTTGAAATTTTGCAAAAAATACAGCGTGATTCCTAAATAAACCGACAAACTTCTACCCATCGTAGTAACAAATGGGAAAAATTGTAAAAAAATTCTTATAATCACCAAATTTCTCAAAATATCGTATTTTCTAATTGAAAAATCAACTTGTAACGCTTTTGTCTACCTTAATTTGGTGTTTTTTGCTAAGAATTTGTTGAAAACTTAGAGTACCAAATTGTAAAAAGTAAAAAAAAATGTTTTCGATCTAATGTACTGAACTTTAATGGATCTGTGCAAAATATTAGCCTTTGAAGCGAATTAAAGGAAATATTGATTTTTCGCACAATTTCGTATTTTTTCATATAAAATTTAGCGACATTAGGTGAGTTTCTAACCGAAAATGTAATGAAAGTTAAAAAATGGACAATGGTAAACTTAATATAGTAATTTTTGTGCAAAAATATTTGAAAAACGGTGTTTTGACATTACTTTTGACAAAAAATAACCAGACTTGAAGATTTATTATAAAACTCGGCAAAAATTTCAAGTTTTTGAGTCAAAAATGTACTAAAAATTGTAGACCAATGTCATTTAAAGTTAAGGTTTTTAAACTAACACACTTGTAAAATTCCAGAACATTGTCTTATTTACCTTAGTTTGATTAATTTTCATAAAATTTGATGAAAAATTAGAAGAACGTGTTAAAACGCTTGAAAAATAATAGTTTCTTGCATAGGTGTTAATAATGATGTTGCTTATTCCATAGATACAAGTAAAGGTAGTACACCTTTATTCTACAAGTGGTTACTGTGATACATTATTTGATTTAGTTATTTTTTATATTACTCGATAGAATAAAGTGGCCATTTGGTGATTTTTTATTGTATTTGGAGTTTTTTTCTTCCATTGGTGATTTTTTTTATTCTATCCCTGAAAAAATTTAACAAAATTTTCTCAATGTACCTATAGGGTTATCAATAGTGGTTTATTTCTGAATTTTTGTTGATATGCCACCAGTAATACTGATAATCACTAAAAAATTTCAAAATCAAACCACGATTACATTGTTCTGGGTATTGTCAAGTTTTACTAAAATTTCATTCTGGATTATCATTATTTAAAAGATAAAAACCCATGTAGATTCAATTAATGTTTTTAAAAATTCTCCAAGTCTCCAAATGGTAAGTGCAATTAGTATTTTTGGTTGCATTTTAGGATACGTTACAAATAACCCACTATTGACTCACCCTGTATAAGAGAAAACGTTGTACAATGTGTTTTCTAATGATTCTCATCTAGTTAACTTTGAAATGAGTTTACATGTAAAAAAATTTATGCCGCTCTGCTCAATTGAATTCTATGTCAATAAATGTCTAAACGGTTAGTTGTGATATTTACAATTAACTAATTTTAAAAATAGTTACACTGTGCAAGAACTTTTATTGTAAAAGCTTATTTCGAATTGGAGAATGGTAAATTCGATGTCTAAATGCCTGTCATTAATTCTATAACGGAGCATTTCTGATTTTACATGCAAAATTCACAGACGACTAGATGAGAATCATTTAAAAACACGTTATATACACGTGAAGAAAAGTTGGCATTAGTTGCTAGTGATTCCTTTCTGAAACTCATGCTCCGCACTCGTTTCAAAAACACATCACTCACAGCCAATGAACATGGTTAACAAAACAGATTTACTTCAAGTTTCAAGAAAAATTGCTGATAAAATTAAAGGACTAGGTAAGTGTTTAACACATGAAATAAATGTGCGCAATTCCCTCAAACTGCTTTAACGAACAAACACAAAAATTAAATTAATAACTACATGTCTCATTGCTATCAAACTTTAATGAAAATCCTGACAAAACACTAGCAAATATCGCAGCCAGTGCACTAATGAGCAATTACGATTATTCCGTGTGGCCTTTTCACACACATAAATTCCATACCCAAGCAATATTTTTAATGAAAATTTTGACGCTAAGCAAAGTTCACTTATTTTAGTCCGTCGGGTTTTAATTTAAAAATATTTACGTTAGCGACACGCTTTAATGGTTTTCTCATAAAATTAAGGGTGGTGTATACAGGCTCTGATACCACTTTATCTTCATTTATGCGCAGTCTTCATTTCCAAAAAACATTTTGCCTCGATGAGAGGTTTGATAAATAATTAAGCTGGACGTTTATCTCTAACATAAATCATAATACCACCAAATGCAATTAGTTTATAACAAATCCATTACACGAGAGTGTGTGTTTATTTATTTTTGCATGTTAATTGAGCAATCTTCCGAGACTATACCTATTCATTATTTGATTAATAATTGTTTAGCATCGTAAACTATGGTTTTAATAATTTAACAAAGCTACATAATGTAGAATTTCAGATAGGCTTTTGATCCCAATTTATGACTTGCCTAATTAGAGTTTACGTCTTGTACAGGTGTTAAGTTTATTCTGCTTTTTAGAAACATACTCGTATCGACTGATACAAAATCTAACTTAGTTAATTAAATAGTTCATGTAATCTTAGATGAAAAGTAATTAAATACTCAAATGTTTGTGTAAATAATTTAGAAAAATATTCGGAAAAAAATGATACAGTAAGGATTATCATCAAGCGTCAAGTTGTAAATATTTTTAACTCATTTTCAGACAAAAGCTCTTCTGTTACATGGAATTAAAACAAAATATGCTAGAAAATATGTAAGAATATCCACTACTTTTAAACTAAAGAAAATTGATTGAATTTACAAAGTACATAAATAAACATAGATTTCTAGTATCTTTGTAAAATTTTTGTGAAATGTTTAAAAAAGACAGAAATTTGTTAATATCTAGTATTGCTATTCTCTTAAAAATAAGCTTTCTTATTTCAATACAAATCAGTTCTTTCTCGAATTAAAATGTCAAGTCATTTGGCTCCAAATATTTTTTACTTAAAGAAGAAAGTTTCGGTTTCGTTTACGTTTTAGGTTATGTTGCGCACTTACGTTTAGGTCCTTTTTTAAATATTTTACACAAATCAGTCGGCTAATTAGGTCAAACAAATACTATTTTCGTCAATTTTTTTCAGTTAATTTTTCACCAAATTTGATCAAAATCACCTTTTTATAGTACAGAAGACCATGTTTGACTTATCGTACTTACCTAACACAATAATTAATTTCAAAATCATTTCAAGTTAAAAATTAAAAAGTTATAGAGTATTAAAAACGATTTACAATTATCACCTACATCTTTCAAGTCAAGTTCAAGTGTACTGTAAAAGGTAGAAGATTGAGGTACAATTACTGTGGCTCCTGGCGACCAGTTCTGAAATATCATTTTCAGAAAACAACATTAGCATTTAAAAAATGCATAAATTATCTAATTTACAGTAACTAAATTTTAACGACTTTGTGGTCAACGGAAAAATGTCAACTCCTTTTTTAATAACCTCAACAATTGTTAAATAATTAAAATTTGTGCTTTAAACAGTAGTGATTTATTAATCGCTTTCATTTTCAAATTATGTCATTTACTTTAATAATTAAGCAATTTGTGTTTAGAAAACATGTTATATTTCCAAAACTGGTGGTTTTGATACGGAAGTGACATTAAATGGAAACGAAAACATAAGAAAAAGCACATTATTCCTTCATGAATGCTAGTAGGACCACATATACTTATATAAATTCAAAATTCGCGCCAAACGGGAATGTCCGCGCAGATCCCATTTCACACAGTTTTGCTTCTTTCCGTACATTACTCTATAATATTGTATATTTTATAATAAAATAAGATTATTTGAATAAAAACAGCCTACTTAAAATGTTGCTTATAGACGTTGATTACTGACTTTATATTTTCTATAATTTTACGTTATATTCTTGCGTTACAAAATCGTTCTAGTAATTACTTAAAAAAACCGTTAATATTTTACGTTACAAATGACGTTATTTCCATGGACATTTTTGCATTGATTCAATGATAAAATTATTTTTTTTGCAACCTAATTAACGTTTCTTTCTTTACGTTATTCTTACGTTAATGTGTTGCCGCCAAGACAGTATAATATTGAAAGTGTCCACATTTTTATTCTGCCGTATTATTTTCTTGGATTTCGAAAATTCAGCGATTTTGTATCTCGTTTCGTTTTTTACCTATAGTTGCATGTTCGTTAAAAAACGAAGAACAAAAAAGTGACACCGAATCCGAATTCGTTTTATAACGAATGCGTTATTAAATATTAATAACTGTTTCAAAACTATAAACATCGCATTTTCTCTCAAAATTATCTGTTATAAATTACTCATGCACTTCAAAAAAAATTGCTAATGTAATTTATACTTTCAACGAGAGATTTAATCATTAATAACTATTTTAAAATCTCATCAATCTTATTTAAAAAAAAAATATTTGGTAAAATGCGACGTAAGCGTTTTTATAGTTTTGAAACAGCTAATAGCGTTATAAAACTGTATGGCGAGATTTAGGTTACATTCGATTGTCAGTATACTCTATAAGACTAAAGTTTTTGGTCATTTTTACATCAGAATACTAATTAATTTTTTATTGAAATGGTGAGCACTGCTACTTTTTAGGAAGCAAGTCATTGAACAAAAAAACGTTGCATTTCTTTTTCAACCTTAAATAGATACAGTTTAAAATGGTTTACTTTTTTTAAGTTAAAGATTAATTCTAACAAATGAAAACTATAAAACAAGTTTTAATTAATTCTAGTATTAAAGTTGAAATCTTTAAAGAGCAGAACATTAGAAAAGTAACAATGAACTACTTAAATGTACAGGCTGCTGCATTTTGGATGTCCGAAACTAAGAGGCTTGGAGAAAAACGAGTAACACATTCTCGGGTCCATTTTTTGAGAAAATAATTTTGGTTAAAACCGCATTCCGCTATCGTCTTTTGTTTTCACAAACAAAAGTTGATATTTTAGCAAAATTTTAAAATATTCATATCCTTCTTGTTATAAAAAAACACATTTAAAACAAAGACATTACGCAGGCACTTTTTATAGAGAATTTAATTATGTTATCAGCGACTGTTTTTAACACTTTGTTTAGCTGTAATAACATATACTTTTTTTAATAGGCGGCTGTGATATTTTTGAAAAGTTTTTTTTTATTTGTTTTGTATATTTGTGTAATACATTATTTTCAAATATTTAGGAAAAAACGTAACATTTCGCTTTTTTATAGTAGGCCATAAAAACATTTTGACATTTTGGATTTTTAATTAAAACTATGAAAAATACACTGCTCAACAATTGAAGTGGATATTGAGAGAAATTCTAAATTTTGGTAATTCATTGTATATTAAATAACAAAAAACAATAACAAAAAATAAATTTATACTCGTTCACACTCAAAATTAAAAACTGAAGAAAATTGTCCGTAAAAAACCAGCACTAGAAGTAAAACACAAAATCGAATAAAACGTAACGAAACTTAAAAGTTCTTAAATTTAAATTTTACATCATCCCTACAAAAACCTTGTACCGTGCAGAACCTCTCCTGGCTGTTAGCAGGGCTCTTACTCAATTGGAGAGATTCATTATCAAATTGTTCATAAAATCTTGAGGTATCAACTCCCAAATTCCTTGCAATGCATTAGCCAGCTCTTGTAAAGTGTCACGAGACTGCTGGAGCTGGTTTAAATGCCTAGACATTTCGGCCCAAACATGTTCGATGCAGTTCATGTCAGGCGAACAGGGTGGCCACTCCATTCGTGTAATGCCATGGTGTCCTATGCGCTCATTCACAAATCTGGCGCGACGAGGGCGGGCATTATCGTCAATAAATACGAATCGTTTGCCTATTGCACCAAAAAATGACACAATTATCGGCTCTATCACTCTGTCTCGATAGCGGACAGCAGTCATTGTTTTATTATTTAAGACCACTAGGTCTGTGCGGCCATTAAAACATATGCCTCCCCATACGCACACTGATCCGCCACCAAAAAGAGTGGTTGGATTTTCATTATACCGTTGTTCTCTTAGCCAAAATGCTAAAAAGTGTGGAAGGAAAGAGGACAACGGTACAATGCAAATGTGATGGCTTCAACCACACTTTTTGGTGGCGGATCAGTGTGCGTGTGGGGAGGCATATGTTTTAATGGCCGCACAGACCTATTGGTCTTGATTAATGAAGCAATGACTGCTGACCGTTCTCGAGATAGAGTAATAGAGCCGATAATTGTACAATTTTTTGGTGCAATAGGCGAAAGATTCGTGTTTATTGATGATAATGCCCGCCCTCATCGCGCCAGAATTTTGAATAAGCGCATAGAACATCATGGCATTACACGAATGGAGTGGCCACCCTGTTCGCCTGACATGAACTGCATTGAACATGTTTGGGCCGAAATGTCTAGGTGTTTAAACCAGCTCCAGCAGCCTCTTGAAACGTTACAAGAACTGGCTAATGGATTGTAAGAAATTTGGGGTCGATACCTTAAGATTTTATTAATAATTTAATAATGAGTCTCTTCAATCGAGTAAGAGCCCTGCTAAGAGCCAGGGGAGGACCTACACGGTACTAGGTTTTTGTAGGGACGGTGTAAAATTTGACTTTGAGAACTTTAAAGTTTCGTTAGGTTTTATTCATTTTTTGTTTTACTTCTATTTCTGGTTTTTCACGGACAATTTTTTTCAGTTTTTAATTTTGAGTGTGAACGAGTATAAATTTATTTATTGTGACTGTTTTTTGTTATTTAATATACAATGAATTACCAAAATTTAGAATTTCTCTCAATATCCACTTCAATTGTTGAGCAGTGTATATTACCCAACAAGTATTTATGACTTAATGATTTTTTAAACACTAGTGAATTCAGAAACAATATAATAAATGTAAATGAAACTCGGAATTCACCCAAAAACTAATTTATTAGCAAATTAGATTCAACAACGACATTGACACTGCCACAGTGTCCTTCCAACTAACTAGGCGTTGCCCGTACGCGCCTCACGCGTCATCATTTCCCGCCAATTTCACCAGCAGCGCCCCCTTCACTTAACAGTCGGCCACGCTTCCGTGTTCCACGTCCTCGGGGAACCACCGGTGTTTCTAAAACAAGTAATTAACCAATACCACGTATCCGAGCCGTAGTATACATCTACAGCCCGAGTCCCACTTAAGAACTATTTATAAACAACCTGAAAATAATCATAACCGTGTTTCTCACGTTGAGAATGAACCTGAAAATAATCATAATCGTGTTTCTCACGTTGAGAATGAATCTGAAAATAATCATAATCGTGTTTCTCACGTTGAGAATGAATCTGAAAATAATTATCATCGCTTTTCTCACGTTGAGAATTAATTAAGGACAACAACAATAAGAACACCAACACCAACAATAAGAACACCAACACCAACAAGATCATTAACCTCAACAATAAGTAGAAGAACAAGAACGAGAACAACAACAACAATAACAAATCATTAACTCATGAGTTTCAACGTAAAGCGCTTAAAAACAACATTTGGGCCCAAAATCGTGAGTTCACGTTGAACTTCATTCAGCTTCACAGCGAACTCAGTCATTCGTCACTGACATCGCCTATTGTTTCGTCTCCACTCGTCGTGGCGACAACGTAATGTCTCAATTTGTCCACTGAATGGACACCCTCATATCGTTTTTGGGAACGCGTCGCCCCCGGCATGTCCGTCACGACGTACCTATCGTAGTCGAGCACTTTCTGAATTCGGTACGGTCCCGAATATTTAGGTAACAGCTTCCGACTTTTGCCCTCGTTTGAAGCTCGCGTGGTGCGTACCAACACGAGATCACCTGCATTAAATCTCTTTGGGGCACAGCGTCGCTTGTCATAACGCTCTTTTTGCTTCTGCTGTTCCTTTTCGACACGCTGAGCAACGTCTGCTCGTGTCCGTGGCAAATCACCATCATGAACACCCTCTGTCACCACGTTGGTGAGGATTGAGTCATTAGCATGTCGAGGTGTATACCCCAACAACAATTCGTATGGACTTTTGCCCGTAGTCGAATTCGGCGTAGAATTAATACCCCAACTAATTCTACTCACAAAGTCATCCCATTTCTCTTCTTCTCTCGAGCTAGCAGCAAGCTGTGATAAAATCGTACGATTCAATCGCTCCACCTGGCCGTTAGCCCGTGGTGTAGCAGTCGCGGTTAGTACTAATTTAACGTTTAAATCGGTACAATGTGTCTTAAACTTTTTGCTAGAAAAACAAGCCCCACGATCGGCTATTATACGTTTAGGTACACCAAACATTCCTGTAAGAGAAGCTAAAAATGATAAAACAGGGCCCACCTTAGTATTAGGCACGGCCCTGAGAAAGACAAATTTAGTAAATGCATCGATAATAGCTAAAAGATAAGAATTATGTGATTTGCTCTTTACAAATGGTCCCAAATGATCCATGTGCAATGTGTCCAATGGTTGCGAATTCTTAGGTATGGGATTCAAAAATCCTGGCTGCTTTCCTCCGGCTTCCTTATTGTAGAGACACTCCAAGCAGCGCTTTTGGTACGACCCATTTTAATCCTGACTCAGTCTGTTTGAATACTCGACCATCTTTTAGTTTATACTCTTTGTGAATGGCACGCTCTTCAGCGTTAGTCGGTGATTTTTCCAATATTTCCTTCAACAATGCGCATCTCGCATCCTTCATTTGAACAGCTAAAATCCAATCATCATCGTTAACATTAATATGCAAAACTTCCACTGAAGGCTCCGAAGGATCTAATACCGGATTTCTACTCAAAGCGTCAACGTGACTCATTTTACTGCCAGGTCTGTATTCTACAGTAAAGTCGAACTCAGAAGTCAACAACCACCATCTCCCAATTCGTGGAATCAAATCTCTCTTGGTAAGGGTTGTTCGTAAAGCATTACAGTCACCGCTAGCGTTTCTAGCTCGTACGAGTGGTACCTTTGTTCCTCTTTGGTCGTCTGTCGGCTGAAAAACATAACTGGACGCAAAGATCCATCACCTTGTCGTTGCAACAGAATGCCACCAATTCCAACTTTAGAAGCGTCAGTGTGTAACTCCGTTTCAGCTTCCGCGTCGTAAATTGCAAGAACTGGTCTGCTCGTCAAGATGTCTTTTAAAGTCTGAAAAGCCCGTTCTTGTACTTCTTCCAAAACAAATGCACTGCCATTCTTTAGGAGACTTGTCAAACTGTTTGCTATTGTTGCGTAATCTTTCACGTACTTTCGAAAGTACCCACACAAACCTAAGAATTGCCTAAGTTTGTGTACGTCTGTTGGTTTGGGAAAAGCTGTCACCGCTTTGATTTTTGTCTCGCCTGGCTTAATGCCTTCCGCACTGATCTCATGCCCTAAATACTCTATTTGACTTCCAAAGAAGCAATATTTACTCAGCTTTAGAGTCAATCCGAACTGTCGAAGCAATTGAAACACCGTTTGTAAATTGTTAAGACCTGTTTCAAAGTCTTTGGAAGGTATCAGAAGATCATCTATGTAACAAAAAGCGGTCTGAAACCGTAATGGACCCAACACCTTATTCATAGCTCGCTGAAACACGGCCGGAGCGTTGGCTAGACCAAAAGGCATGCGGACAAACTCGTAATGCCCATCAGGCGTAACAAATGCTGTCTTTGGAATCGATTCGGTGGCCATTGGGATCTGATAGTACCCACTCGCGAGATCTAGTGTGGTGAAAAACTTTGCACCGTTTAGTTTATCCAAATGTTCGTCTACTCGTGGTAACGGAAAGCGATCTTTGATTGTTTTCGAATTTAATTGCCGATAGTCAACACACATACGGTATTGCCCATCTTTCTTCCGCACCAACAGTATGGGACTCGAATATGGCGAGTCTGATTCTCGTATGACTCCGCTACCTAACAAGTCATTTACTATATCTCGAACAATTCTTCTTTCGTGATGCGATAACCGATAAGGACGATAAATTACAGGTTTATCATCAGTCAAAGTTAGCTTCATTTCTGCCGCAGTTGTGGCACCTATTTCCACTACATTTCGTGCAAAACAATCTCGAAATTCGTTAACGAGTTGTAACAATTGCTCGAACTGAGCCGGGTCTAGATTCTTATTGACTTGTGTAAGAAGTTCCCACCGTTGAAAACTCTTTACCTCAATCTTCCCCATAGAAAAGACACTCACCGTCGTAGCTGTCCTTTCCTGCTCGCAAGGCTCAGCTCTCGCAACGATTTGCGCCTTTCGATAGACCAGATCTTGGTGCGATAGATTGCGAACGGTCACTAGGCCTCCATCACATGTGACACACCGATGAACAACGTGTTCGAACCCTGGTCTCGGACGTTGACACCCTTCAACGTAATAAGCTCCTTTCCACCCATCGTCTTTTGCCTTGATTCGTATGCAACCAATGGATTGAGGAGGGATCACTGTTTCCTCTTCCGCCCAAAGTGCAACTTTTCGTGTCGGAAGTTGGCCTAGAAATGCTTGGATCGATTCGTTGTTTCCGTCAACTACTCTCACAGCTTCCTCATTTGCTATAATCGTATTAGCACCCGCATTCAGGAAGGTCTGTCCCACTATGACAGGCACACGTTGTGCACTGTCTTCGACGATCAAAGCTTTTACGTTTGCCTTGACAAGATCCACTTCTAGCTCTACTTCGACTTCCCCATGCACTTTGGTGATTCCCTGGCCATAACCACGAATCAAATGTAAACTTGGCTGCCACATCAGTCCCAATTCTCTAGCAACACTTTGCTTGACAAGGACCGGTTCAGCTCCTGAGTCAATGTAAGCTCGCGTCGGCTTGCCATTGACCTTAATGTCTATGTAATAATTCTTATTATTACTTGCGTCAGCTACACTTGTCGTTAGTGCCTGCTTAGACATGTTTTCTTTTACTACGTTACCACGTCGGCACTCAGCATCCACATGTCCAATGCGACCACATTTCTTGCACTCAATTCTTGGTTTCGGGCACTTTGTCGCAACATGTCCTCGATTACGACAATTGTAACACCGAACTGACGAATACAGTTTTTGTGCTTCGACTCGACTTGGAAGGAACCTCCTCCTTTCCCGAGGCGCCTGCTTTGCGAGCGTATCCCGCTTGTCACCTTCGGATCTCAGAGTCGACAAATACTCAGCGTACAAGCTTTCGGGTGTAACGTAACGCCCTGCTCTAGCCCCATTTCTGAGAGTCACGTCAGTGATTCCATCAATAAGACAGGAGACTGCATTTGTTCCTGTTATGTCACAAGCCTGCAACAGATTTAATTTCCCAAAATAATATTGTGCCCAGGTTTCACCATCTTCCTTCACCCTATTCACTAGCTTACGAAGTGTGGAAGCATAATCGTGGTGATCGGGGAAGGTGGCTTGTAACAAACGTTTCCATTCATCCCAACTCCGGTCGTATGCTGAGGGATCGAGATTGTCGTACCACTCCTTGGCCAACCCCTTGAGTCGACTTATCTATCATGCCGTAAATCGTTGTACGTTCGTCCCAACCGTTCACGAGAGCCAACTGGTCAATTTTATGCAACCACTTAGTGGTACTAAAATTGGGGTTTCCTGGAGCGAATTCAGGAATCAGGTCACTTTTAATGCCAACTTGTCCTGATGTGTGCTCAAAATTGCGGTTTAGCAAACGTCGATTCAAGTTTTCCACAAGTTGCTCAAGTCTCGCGATTCTAGCGGACTCGGCCGAAACTGGGGGTGAATTTACTGTAGTGGAGACCCCAGGCGCGGACCTTTTCGGCCGTGGCTCATCGTCACTTGAGTCCGAGTCGTCCGAGTCCACATTTCCTCGGTACCTGTGACGCCCCATTGCGAAAATCTCACCAGAAAACTTTTCGCGCCTTTTGAGCCACACCCAAATGAAAATTGACAGCGTGTGGTTGCGTAACTCCTAGAACTCGTCAGAAATCAGAAAAACCAGATAAATTCGGCTAGCACCCGATTGATTTGTTCGATTTCAAGTCGTAAAACACAATTTTGTTACGAATGAAACGGTACAGATTCCCAAAACTTCAATTTTTGGCCCTTGCCTTGGCGACCCACAAATTCCTCACAAAATCACCACAATTCACCACTCTCTATCGGAAACGATTATTTGAGCAATATCCTACCGCTGCTCTGTAAATGAAACTCGGAATTCACCCAAAAACTAATTTATTAGCAAATTAGATTCAACAACGACATTGACACTGCCACAGTGTCCTTCCAACTAACTAGGCGTTGCCCGTACGCGCCTCACGCGTCATCATTTCCCGCCAATTTCACCAGCAGCGCCCCCTTCACTTAACATAAATTATTATTATTCTTCGACACTGTCAAAATTTACGGTTTTTCTCCTGTGTAAGGAAGTTTTGACAACTGTTTGGCATTTCTCAGTACGAAACGTCAAATTATTTTTAATAAATTTAAAGCAATTTTAAGCCTTACTGAGTCTATTTCGAAGAATAAAATGTTGTATTCAACTCATTTTTGTGTAAATCGGTTCATTTATTTCGCCTCGTGGATGATAAACCACTCGTTTTCACTCGTGGTTTAAAAATCCACTCGTGAAATAAAGCGTCCGATTTACACTCAAACTCATTAAATAAATAACTATTAAATCAAATTCTTGCGACTAATAAAAATTACTTGTTTTTAGATTCAAAATGGCCAGCTTACATTGTCATTCTATTTTCTAATTAAAAATGAAATGTCGGAAAAAGGAAAATTTTATTGATTGTATGATTGCCTTTCAATAAAATTTTATTTTCCAAAAAAATGTAAATCCAAACAACAAAATAAAATCCCATCTGTGGAAAGAAAATACACGACATTATCAACGTCACCTCCATTGCACTTCACTGAATCAAAAAAAGTGTCATCAAATAGTAGTGACACATGGTTTTCAATTTTCTGCACATTTTTTATGTAATTAAAATCTGGGATGATCGTATTATTTGTTCAATTCAAAAAAAAATTAACATACCTTATTTTGATTATATCACATTTTTTACTTTAATAACCATTCACAAAATTTCTATATTATTCTTATCTATTATGTGAAATAATTTTTCCATGGCCAACTACTTTCAAATACTTTAAATATATTTTTACGATATATTCACAAATATCAAACTGTATTCATATTGTTTTTAGTTCAGAAAAAAATAAGCTTTTTAAAAATGTCATAGCGCACTATGATTTTTATTTAAAAAAATTCGACTTTACATTACAAACGCTGACAACATTATTAAATTCTCTGTAAAAAAAGTAAAAATTAATTTTTTAAGATTTCGCTTATCAACTTTTGCTTAAAGTTGAAAAGTTAAAAAAAAACGGACCCGAGAATGTGTCACTCGTTTTTCTCCAAACTTCTTAGTTTCGGAGATTCCCTATTCGGACAACCAAAATGAAACACCCTGTACAGTCACTTAATGTAAATATGTATAATTTTTTTTTATTCTACTTCTCAAAGCGATTAAAAAGTCTTTCTATCAAGTAAGCTTAGAAATTAAAGGACGTTTGTCTGCGGAACTCAAACCAAATATCAAAAGAAAAATGTCAAAAAAAGCAAATTAAATTATTGTTGGAATCCAGTTTTGCGCCATATACCGGGTGCTCAAAAATCGGAGCACCAACTCAATGGAGTGTGGTAGAGAATTGCTTACACGTGAAGGTGAAAATAGTAAAAAAATTCTTTGTATTGAAGTTACTGATAAATAACGAATTTTAGATAAATGATATGTGGCAACGTTGCCTAACAGTCGTGATCGCAATAGAATTTGATCAAAAATAAAAATAATAATTTTTGAAACGGTTTCCTAGGAAATAGTTCCCAGTGTTGGCACATCTACAAACTGTGATTTTTGTGATGAATTAAATTTTTTTTAATAAAAAAAAACTGCTAAGATCTGATAGTAAATTTAGAAATAATTATTCATTGTTTTGTTAGGGAACGATTACTTAGTGCGAAACATAAAAACATTAAAAAACAATAAAAATTGAGGAAGTTAACAAAATAAGTTTGTAGTTCCAGATTTTTTAAAATACAACATTAGGAATTTTTTCGAGATTTTTCCCGTGATCTACACATGCTTCTCAACAAAACTAGTCTGAATTTTCGATAAAATAAAAATAACATTAACCTGTTATAGCACAAGAATTAGAAAATCCAAAGAGAAATCAAACCTCTCATCTTCAGCGAGATTCTTTCTTCTTCCCTCAGCTTTGTTCAAATTCTGTGTAACTCCTTCATCCCTCATTTTGTGATTAGTTAAACTCCCTCACTTTGTATCATCCTATATTTAAAAAAAAACGAACAAATTTTTTCACCGCAATTTTCTAAATTGAGACAATTTGGTTAACATTAAACAGACATAAATTGCTATAATAATATAAAACTTGAAATTGCTACTGTGCATCGATTTATACACCTGGCATCTGGTTCGCCTGTCATCCCGAAAATAAAATTCATGATTTAGGAGCAGTTCGTATGCAATTTTCATATAGCAATATCTCGCAAACACAGTACACGCCATAATACATAGACACCTTAAATTTCGCGTAGCCCAAAATCTGAATAATTTAAAAGTGAAAAAGCGTTGCTTCGTTTTAAGAAATTGAAATATGTACGAATTGCGTATACTTTGGTAAATTTCTCTTTTTATTATTCCTTCGAGTGTAAAGTAATACATCTGCGCGACGTTGCTTATTTATATCCTTGAAAAAGGTGAAAATTTTATATTTTTATCACCAACGAACGAACCCATTTAGTTAGGTATACGTAGATCAGGTAAATATCAAGCTTCAATTTTGATCATTTAAGAATCTAAGAGATATTGACAGGTCATGCCTGCTATTTTCGATTATTTTGAATGGAAGGAAATAATTTATGAGATTGTGTTTTCCTTAATTTATTTGCTTTAAGCATCGATTTTCACCTATTGGATAATTGTTATGCGCGTTGATGTCCGGTTGTACCTATAATCCCTCAAAATATCCGCCGGTCATGTAATAAACTTATCGATATTCGATAAGAATTAACATTGACGAATTGTGGAAACAACATCGAAACTCACCGTTTGTCTGTATAATGAGAATTTTGGTGATAGATGTAGATGGGAAACAAGGTTATTTAGCAAAACATGCATAAAACGACGCACGTTTTAATACGTATTTGTTTGTTCACAAGCGAGAAGCATTATTACAAGCCCGATGTGTTGCCGGAGGACGTTGGGTCTGTACTGAGCGTCAAAACCGTCACCTGGTCGACGTCGTCGCGACGCCCTCAAAGAGAATCGCGCACTCCTAGAGGATAGACAGACAGACAACTGAATACCTTACGGTGACAAGTTCCAAGAAGATTTTTTTTATTTTGATTTACATTAAAGCGCGACACAAAATCACAGTTTTTCAACAGTTTGTTAACAAAAAAATTATAAAACCACAGTTATACCTTCTTAGTAAAACAGTTGCTAAAACGTAAAAACGTTTTCAGATCTGCCAACGAGTTCTAGGTATTTACAAAAGTGCATTTCTTTAGTTTTTACCTAAATCATAAACCATTCAAAGCTTTTGAGGTGAGGAGTTTTCCATTATCTCTTCTTTGTATGTACAAGTATTGCAACATTTGTATGTACAGGTATTGCATTTTGCCCGGTTGCACAAAAGTCAAATTAATCGCCCATCATATGATGGTCCGTCAAAAATTGATGGCTTGTTAATTTTGATTGCGTTGCACAAAACAATTTGCACATGTTTTAATCATCCATTAGCAAAAAACCAACTTGGCAACAAGGCCTTACGCCTTGAATTTGTCATTTGATATACATTTGACAGCCTGATTTTTTTATTAATATTGTGTTTTCTCGGATTTCGGGTTTTACTCAGTGCTTTATTTGACGATTTAACTTGTGTTCTTTCGTCTTCAAAAAGTTCTGTTTGGTGTAGACAATCTATGATGCCAAAAATGATGTTTGTGGCCTTGTGTTGATTTGTTAATTCTAGTGATATGAGTTTATGGAAAATTTCTAGACCTAAAGGGTGCAAGAAGCGAAATTGGCATTGTGAAATTTTGACGTGTTCGCGAACTCTCCACTTTTCTTTTTTCGGGGGTTTTTGCCTTGCCACTAAGTGCCAACGGGGTACCAAGGCGAAACAAAAGAATAGCCTTAAGGGTAGATGAACTTATGGGCGTAAAGGAATCTACACGTGTTTATTACCACAATCAATAAACCTTCATTTGAACATTGGAGTTTTATTTCAACTAAAACTAATAGTTTTTGCATTTCTTTTTTTGTTAAGTTATTCGAACTGTTGGACAATGCTGTTTAAAAGTGAATCATGCGCAATGGCACATTGGGAAGCAATAAAGTGGATAATATGTTATTGGTTAAAAAATGAGTTATTCCTCGAATTGTTTCAATGAACAAACGATACAAATTCATGTGTGAGCGAGTTGTGTTGTGACTTTCTGTGATAACCCTACAAATGTTCTACAAAAGACAAAAAACCAAAAACGCAAAAAAATTTAAAATTTTGTTTGTGCACTGAGAGATTTGATTAGTTGCGTTTTGGGCAATTTTTACTCTGGTTTTTATTTAAACTAAAGCGCTTTTTACACTCATAGTTAACCAACATCTCAAACAGATCCCCATGATGTCTGATCTTCAGACACTTCAGTCATTTGTACATAACCATTCTCATCCAATAAAATAAATTTTCCTCTTTAATTCTTGTTATTGTCTCACCCCTTAGGTAATGGTTCAGTTTAGTTAATGAAATTTTATCAAAAACACCTTAAATTCTCAAACAACAAGTGTTAAAGACGGTTAATCAGAGATTAATCGCTCGTGGTTCGGCCATCAAATTGATGATTCGGTAATCACTGATTAACTATGACATTTGCGTTGATTTGTTTGTTTGTGCAACGAAAAACAGAGTTAATCAACGATTAATTGACAATTATGGTTAACGTTCATCAAATTTTTGATGAGAGATTAATCAACCGTCAAAGGTGTTTTGCGTTGCACAAAATTTTTGATGGACGATTAACGCTTTGTTAATAATTATCTGTTGTGCAACCGGGCATAAAACTATACAAGATAGTCCAGCTCAGCTCTAGTCTTCTGTAGCTCAGTTATAAGTAAAGTTGGACTTTTGATACTTTATAATACAGTGTTGTTAAGTATTTAAATACATGTATTTAAAAATGTATTTAAAATACATGGTCTGTATTTAAATACGTAAGTAAATACATTTATTTTTTTTGTAATTCAAATGTAATTTAATTACAATTGTCCCCGAAATTTTAAATATTTGTAATTAAATTTAAATACTTTTATAGGTTACGGAGAATTTGCAGTGCGGTACAGAGTGAGTACCACTTATCCTAAGCCGAGACAGGTATATAGACAGATGATCCGAATTGTCGGGACCGAGGACTTTCCCTGCATTATCTAAAGATCTATTTCTGAGAAAAAATATTTGTAATACAAACTATGAAAAACAAATTTCAGTTCGTCTTAAACTCTCGAATTGTGATCACAAGCGAATTATGGAAAGTGTTTAACTACCCGCCATTTTAACAAACGATATTTTCGAAGTTATATCCTCTTCAGAAAATAAAATTGCAGCAAAATGTTTATTATGTGTTGGTGCTAATAAAACTTATAGTGGATCACCTAGAGTACAAATAACATTTATAAATTATAAATGTTATTTGACCTCTAGGACGTATTTGAGAAAAATATTTTTTTGATTATACAGAGTGTCCCAAAAAATTGTGATGTCATAACTCATAATAATAATTTTTTATTATTTTTTGAGCTCTTTAGTGCGGGCCCCTGTTGTACGGTTGTTCATGTTGTGAGATTCACAAAAGCGGCTTTCCCGCAAGGCGGCATTTTTAAACCGTTTTGTAACAAATATATTAATAATATATTAAACTGCACTGTCAAAGATATCGAAATAAATTAAATGGCACTGCAAAGGGAAAGTCAAAGTGTACGTCTTAAAATTATTTTGCCCTATACAGGGTGTTTTATTTTTACAGTGCAGCCTTTAACATAGTTTTTTTAAACTGCACTCCCTGTATATTTGTACATATTTGAATTCGCACTTTTTTAGGCTTTATAAATCAATTTTGTTTTTGCAATTTGCTTCAACCATTCAGAAGTTATTTACTTTTTTCCACAATTTTTTGCGTCTGCAGGCACATGATTAAAAAATCGCAGTGCCCTTGGTTTTTGGGATATCAAGTTGGAACTTTGTCTATAGGTAAACAAATGTCTGCAGTATCTTTTGGTGACAACACCATACATTTGCATTGTAGCATCACCTTGCTGTAACACATTTATTTTGGTAAATTTTGAAGGACCATAACTTGATTTTTTTAAATACCACCTTCGTTTTTTATCAGTAATTATTATTCAGCGTCTTATTTTACATTTGTAACTCTTTAGTTTTTTTTCCAAAAGTTGATAGTTAAGAAGATAATAATAATAATTTCGGTTTTTCTGAAAAATGCACACATGTCATGAAAAACATATACTAATGTCAAAATGGCATTTATAGTACGATTTTATTGTGAAAATGAATTTTTCGCGTAAAATGCATACCTAGAAATCTTATCTAGACATAAATTTTAATAAAATTTTGACAAGAAATTATTAAATAAAAATGACAAATTTACAATGGAGAAATAAGGAAATAAAAAACCGAGGTATAACAAAAATAAACAAAGTTTAAAAAACCCGACACACCAAATCTTTATTTAAAAACACTACGCGTTTCAACCACAAAGTGGTCATCCTCAGGTGAGAATATAAGTAATAATATCAGTTTATATTCTCACCTGAGGATGACCACTTTGTGGTTGAAACGCGTAGTGTTTTTAAATAAAGGTTTGGCGTGTCGGGTTTTTTAAACTTTGTTTATTTTAGTTTCCACGCCAACGAAATCCAACGAGAAGTCGAGGTATAACAAATCAACAGCGATAACATCTTACTTGTAGTTACAAAACTGTTTAAAATTACGGCTTTCTTAAAATGATTTCTTACCAAAATTAAAGTTTATATCTCGATGAGATGTGTATGCAATTTACATAAAAAATTCATTTTCACGCCAAAATCAAAACGCCAGTCTGATGTTATGTCACAATGTATTATTGTTTTACATGGCACATTACGTTGGTATTCAAGGGATTTTATGAGCATTTTTCAGAAAAACCGAGTTATCTCCGAAACTATCAACTTTTGGAAAAAAATTAAGAAGTGAAAAAGATGTAAAATGAGATGCTGAATAATACTCAGTAATAAAATACTGAGGGTGCTATTTGAAAAAATCAAATAATGGTCATTTAAAGTTTTAATACTCCTGTTGCTGTTTTTAAGCTATGTTTTAGTTAATTTAGTACTGGGTTGGCATAGACTGGTACTGTGTAAAATTCTAACCATTGACCTGCCCAGTAATAAATTTCTGCAACAAGCCCGTTCTAGATAAAGGAAGTTTTTTATGTTTTCCAAAAGACGTACCTTTGTGTTTGTTATTTAGTTAAAAAAAAATTAGTAAACCCTACAGATATTATCTCAGTCTACAACCACAATATCAACCACAATATCAACCACAATTTAACGAATGAGAGATGATGGTCTGGGATGTTCCTCATTTTATAATGTAAATAAAAATAAATACGCGTACCAATGGTGTTGCCATCAGTTACCCAAGTGTCAGAGTTTTCACGTCGCATCTACAGCCTCTGATCTGACCTAACGACTAGCAGTAGTGACCGAGACCGACGAGTTAAGTCACTAATCAGTGTCTGAAAAGCACATAGAAGAATCTCCAAATTTCAGACACGGAGGTGTAACATCTGTATATTTTAATTCTACAAAACGATCAATGTCTCTATGTGTAACTAATAATAGTATAATGTTTTCCGCTGGAACGTATTTTTTTCAAATACTATTATTGTAAAAATTTGGAAAGGTCTTTCTTTGCAACGGTGTAAGTTTTTAAAACAAATTTTGTCCGGAAAGTCGCGCACCGCCGTGACACTACATCATCGGACGATGCTCTAGACAACAAGACAAATGTTGCAAAAAAATTAAGTCTTTTATTACTGAAGATATGTTGAAGGAAAAATTAAAAATTCTTAGCCAAAAATGAAGGTGTTTTCACAACTACTTCATATCCAAATTCATTTGTGGTGTAAATGATATTGCATTAAAGGTCTTTACAACATAAAAACTCTAGAAACCAAATTCTGTTAAAAATGTTAACAAAATTTTTGAGTCAACAATGATGCTAAATCTGGCAACACTTGGCACAAACCATTGTTGTTCAGATGACACCATGGTTACCGTGATTGCTTATGATGTCATTCTATGGATGTCATTAAAAAATTTTTTTCGTCTGTCAACGGTAGTTTTTCAGTTTCAAAAAGTGTCAGTGAAGGATTTAAACGTTTTCCTACAATGAATATTGTTACTTGTGTTTACTGTTTGGTGAATACGCTGGAAATGCAAGTGAAGCCGCTCGTCAATATTCCGTACGAAGGCATCCAGACGAAAACTCTTTCCATAGACTGGACTAAAGAATGCGATCGTTTGGATTTTATACCAAGAAAACTTGGTCGACCCAAAGGTATGAAAACCGTTGCTGAAGAAGAAGCAATTTTAGAAGAACTCGTGAGGAGTTGGTGAACCGAATTTATGCCGCTAGTGCTACGATCACTCCAGAAACATTACAAACGGTGCAAGCCAAACCTTTGAGCATTAGTTATAATTTTTTAGTGCATTATTTGTTCGTTTTTTAAGTTGTTTAAAATATTATTACAATAAATAAAGCTGTTCTCCGCTCCGTTGCATTCAATAAAATAAATAAAAATTACGATAGTGGACGAACTAATCTGACTAGCAATTGCGTAACCATGGCTTTAACACTAGAAATTAAATGTGTTCAACACCTTATAATGGTTTCCAAGACTTTCATTATAATTTTTAATTTTAGTTTTTACGTGATCTTTGAGCAACGTTGCCTTTTTTCAAAAATTGTTTAGGCTCTTATGTAAAAACAGAGTATGTGACTTTTTTTTAAATTATTTTGATACTCTGGGGACTGGGGACCAATTACTCCCTTTCAAGGAGGTATGCGACTTTCCGGACACCTGTATGTAGTCGTAGGTAATAAATATATTTTTCCACTTGGCCTTCTCAAAGTTGTATTTAAACGTTGTGAGATTTTTAACGAAGAAAATAAATTTAAATATTGAATGCCCGACGTGTTAAATGAAAAAAGGGAAGAAAAAATAATAAAAAAAATGGCGTCGAAATGTTTGTTGCCTAAAGTGTAAAGACCTGAATGGTTTCACAACTTACTAAATTTGAGTTTTTTTTATTTTGTGATTGGGATATTAAAAAGCTTACATATTTTTATAATAAAATTTATTATTCAATGCAAAATGATAATATGGATGGCGCCATCTAGGGCAGGATCGCACGTCGCGCGCGGCGCTGTTTCGGTCGATAATTCAGTTTGTATTTTTACTTGTCTGTTGCGTAGATAGTTGACACAACTGACGGCTGTGTCAACACATCAAATTGTTTTTAATAGGTAAGTCAATGTCTTGATATTTATTAAATGTTATAAGTAAAATATATTTTGTCCGCTTTTTATTCATTTTCAACGGTTATGTCGAAAATTAAAGTAAATGAAATAACTGAACAGCCACGTGGTACATTGTTATCATTTTCCAGGGTCGTAAAAAGCAGCTACAAACTTATGTAGTTAACTTCTTCAGTTTTCATTATTTTTTAATGTTTTTATGTTTCACACCAAGTAATCGTTTCCTAACAAAACCATGAATAATTGTTTTTAAATTTCCCATCAAACTTTAGCAGTTTTTTTAATTTAAAAAAATTAAAATTCATCAAAAAAATTACATTTTGTAGATGTGCCAACACTGGGAATTATTTCCTAGCAAACCATTTCAAAAATAATTTATTTTTATTGTTGATCAAATTGAGATCACGACTGTTAGACAGCGTTGGCACATATCATTTATTTAAAATTCGTTATTTTTCAATAATTCTAATACAAAGAATTTTTTTACTATTTCTACCTTTATATGTAAGCAATTTTCTACCACACTCCATTGAGTTGGTGCGCCGATTTTTGAGCACCCGGTATCGTCATTAAACTGAAATGTTTTTAGGTTCTTTTTATTTTCTTTCTCTTTATGTAGCTGCATTCAGGTGCTTTTGATATATTTTCCACATATGTCACATTTGATTTTCCTAACTCTCTTTTTCCTTGGTTCAGCAAATAAATCATCAACAAATGAAAATATTTCTGAATTCGCTTCGCTCATGAGGAGGCATAATTGATTTTTTTATGTAATTGCTCTTCAGCTTTTATTAAGTCTGCTTTATTATATTTTCTAATATATGCATATTTTTTAATACTAATCGTTCAAAGTCATTATTTGGTTTGCTTCTCATATCGTTCAACTTTTTTTGAAACATTTGCTACGCTTCTTGGTCATCGTTATGTAAGCGATTCATTTAATTTATTACATTTTATTTTTACAAAAAATTATCCATAAACAGTGTGTGCTAAAACACATTGTCCCTGTTTAGGTAAAACTATGATAAGCCTCAGGATTCAAACATTTGATATGTATATGGAGGTGATAAATTTAATGATATTAAATACTATGTATATTTAATTAATTGTCGAACAAAAAATACTTGCAATAAAAGCGATCTAGTGCAATATGCAAGGCAAGAAGAGACTTACGTATTATAAAAAGTCTGTATAAAATGAATGAAAATCTAGATATCAACATAGGTTCAAAAAAAAAAAAGAAATTATTTTAGAACTTAATAATAATAATATAGAGAAAGCTATTAGAAGAAATAATCATATGATGAGTACAAAAAAAGTATGGAAAAAACAGTAATATTTATAAATGAATCACGATTATGTCCTTTAATTTTATCATATAAGGAAGAAGCAGCAAAAAAATTACATCAGAGGTATTTCCCAGAATAAAAAACCATTGACAAATATAAAAGAATTGAATTGGAGCACTTGAGAAACGATAATTTGAAACTGAGAGATTTAGTATAAATGGAATCGGTATATAAAGCATCGTACATGTAATTACTTTGAAGTAGCTATAACCCATGAAGACAAATATCGTTACCTAATAATAAAAAATAAATTAAATGACTGACGCTCTTCTATTATACTAAGATGTGAAGGCGTTGTTCGTTTGTTGATGTAGACGCTTAAGAAAGATAAAAAACGAAATATGAATACATTCCCTACCCAATAGGCTGGGTTATTTTGCCCGAAAAGACCCATGAATGCCCGAAATTACATTTTAAAAATAAAATCTTAATGGGTGCACGCATTAATTTTTGACAGTTCTCTGACTTGATGACATTTCGAAAACAAGAAAAACCATCTAAATCCGATAAAAACCCTTCGCAACACAAAGTCGTACCTTTTGGAAATGTTTTTTTTTTGTAGAAAAAGAAAGAAATATTCATCACAAATAACTTGTTCGGCTCATAAGTGGACTACGTCCACAAATTTTATGGGATTTATTGAAGGATAAAAAACGCAGATTTTTAGAGTTTTTGAAAGATAACAAATTTACATATGAAGAAATAGATTATAAACATGGAAAAGGAAATTTATATGAATACAGTATACAAAATGATTAAAAACTTTAAAGAATTAATAATGATGTTGAATAACAGTAAGGCAAAAAAGTTGGAAAATATTATTTTAAATTGGAAGAGTTGGTAGATAAATAGGAAAATTACGTAAACAAATATAATTTTTAAAGCAATATAAAATTATATCCTAATACATTAAACCTGTTTGATTTTATAAATAAAAATAACTACTATAAAATTAATTTGAGTAGATCTGGTTTGGAGATCTATGGTTTCCGTTATTTAAAAGAAAAATATAATAATAACAAACGGTCATTTACGCGATATTAAGACAAATTTAAAGGAAATTTTAGAAAACTACAAAATAGAATACCAGATACTAAATTATAATAAGATTAAAAATGATAATAAAAGATATAAATGTTTCGCCAAATAATTTAAATAAAACAATATGGATTTTATTGAGTGTTCGTAATTTTAAATGTAATAATGATATTAAATACAGCTCAAGAAATTAGTGAATACTATATTACTTTGGAAGAAATATTTTATTCATATTTGGAATACACTAAAGACTTATTTGAATATAGAAAAATCACTGGATAAAGATAATCAGACAAAGCAAATTGAAACGATAATCTGAAATTAAGAGAGATAGTCAAAAATATTATCAAGTTAACCAAAAACTAAGCTGAGAATGTTTTGTATGGCTGTGATAATTACATATACCTACCTACCCAGTGTCATTTCTATCCAAACATTCCCTAGTGTAAATTTTTGAAAATTCTTGGATGTAAGTTGCTGTAGGTACGTTCTTTTTGGGAAAAGTCGAATAATAAACTATTTTATAAACTGTCTATGTCCTTTTTTTCGATAAATGCGATTATTCACTTATTTTCAAGTATAAAAAAATAGCTGCAGCCAAGTCTTGCCTAATTTGGACAACTTTTCTGGATTATGAAACTATCAAACTAATCAAAAAAGAAATAACTTGATTACAGTACGAGTCAGCTTTAAGTAGATATTTCCTCTGAGATATTAAAAAACCTTTACATAAACATAAATTCTGAAAATTGCCTAACTAGTACCTTATTTTAGGTTAAGTTCAACACATGTTAAAACTTGACAGTAATAGTATAAATATATAGTTCATTTTTTTGTATAATCAACTGTCAGTGTCAAAATCCTGATAAAGACCAGACTATATCACCTCAAAAGTTCATGTCCAACCACTTTTGAAACTGGGTGCATTCTATATTTCGCATTTTGAACACCAGATTTGACATTTTTGAAAATTGAACGTTAGTGTTAATGGTAAATTCGTTAGTCTAAAGGTGGTCTAAAATAACTAAATGTGTTATTATATGTGTGTTAAATTGGAAACAACTTGAAAAATTTGGAAATTGAATTTGCCAGGTAAAAAATTACACCAACCTTAATTCAAAAAATTACTATTTATGATAATGCCAACCTGACGACTCTTTGACAGTTCATTATAAAAAAAACGACTATAATCATGTTTTGGGCGTGAAAGCAACGTTTTTCTTTTACGACCCTGGAAAATGATAACAATGTACCACGTGGTTGTTCAGTTAGTTCATTTACTTTAATTTTCGACACAACCGTTGAAAATGAATAAAAAGCGGACAAATTATATTTTACTTGTAACATTTAATAAATATCAAGACACTGACTTACCTATTAAAAACAATTTGATGTGTTGACACAGCAGTCAGTTGTGTCAACTATCTACGCAACAAACAAGTAAAAATCCAAACTGAATTATCGACCGAAACAGCGCTGCGCGCGACGTGCGATTCTGCCCTAGGTGGCGCCATCCATATTATCGTTTTGCATTGAATAGTAAATTTTATTATAAAAATATGTAAGCTTTTTAATATCACAAAATTAAAAAAAACTCAAATTTAGTAAGTTGTGAAACCATTCAGGTCTTTACACCTTAGGCAACAAACATTTCGACGCCATTTTTTTTATAATTTTTTTTCTCTTTTTTCATTTAACACGTCGGGCATTCAATATTTAAATTATTTTCTTCGTTAAAAATCTCACAACATTTAAATACAACTTTGAGAAGGCCAAGTAGAAAAATATATTTATTACCTACGACTACATACAGGTGTCCGGAAAGTCGCATACCTCCTTGAAAGGGAGTAATTGGTCCCCAGTCCCCAGAGTATCAAAATAATTTAAAAAAAAATCATATACTCTGTTTTTACATACGAGCCTAAACAATTTTTGAAAAAGGCAACGTTGCTCAAAGATCACGTAAAAACTAAAATTAAAAATTATAATGAAAGTCTTGGAAACCATTATAAGGTGTTGAACACATTTAATTTCTAGTGTTAAAGCCATGGTTACGCAATTGTTAGTCAGATTAGTTCGTCCACTATCGTAATTTTTATTTATTTTATTGAATGCAACGTAGCGGAGAACAGCTTTATTTATTGTAATAATATTTTAAACAACTTAAAAAACGATCAAACAATGCACTAAAAAATTATAACAAATGCTCAAAGGTTTGGCTTGCACCGTTTGTAATGTTTCTGGAGTGATCGTTGCACTAGCGGCATGAATTCGTTTCACCAACTCCTCATGAGTTCTTCTAAAATTGCTTCTTTCTCAGCAACGGTTTTTATACCTTTGGGTCGACCAAGTTTTCTTGGTATAAAATCCAAACGACTAGTTGATCGCATTCTTTAGTCCAGTCTATGGAAAGAGTTTTCGTCTGGATGTCTTCGTACGGAATATTGACGAGCGGCTTCACTTGCATTTCCAGCGTGTTCACCAAACAGTAAACACAAGTAACAATATTCATTGTAGGAAAACATTTAAATCCTTCACTGACACTTTTTGAAACTGAAAAACTACCGTTGACAGACGAAAAAAAATTTAATGACATTATAAGCAATCACCGTAACCATGGTGTCATCTGAACACAATGGTTTGTGCCAAGACCTTTAATGCAATATCATTTATACCACAAATGAATTTGGATCTAAAGTAGTTGTGCAAACACCTTCATTTTTGGCTAAGAATTTTTAATTTTTCCTTCAACATATCTTCAGTAATAAAAGACTTAATTTTTTGTAACATTTTTCTTGTTGTCTAGAGCATCGTCCGATGCGCGGTGCGCGACTTTCCGGACAAAATTTGTTTTAAAATCTTACACCGTTGCAAAGAAAGACCTTTCCAAATTTTTACAATAATAGTATTTGAAAAAAATACGTTCCAGCGGAAAACATTATACTATTATTAGTTACACATAGAGACATTGATCGTTTTGTAGAATTAAAATATACAGATTTTACACCTGCCTGCCTGAAATTTGGAGATTCTTCTATGTGCTTTTCAGACACTGATTAGAGCCTTAACTCGTCGGTCCCGGTCACAACTACTGGTCGTTAGGTCAGGTCAGAGGCTGTAGATGCGACGTGAAAACTCTGATACTTGGGTAACTGATGACAACACCATTGGTACGCGTATTTATTTTTATTTACATTATAAAATTAGGAACATCGCAGACTATCATCTCTCATTCGTTAAATTGTGGTTGATATTGTGGTTGTAGACTGAAGTAATATGTGTAGGGTTTACTAAATAGCAAACACAAAGGTACGTCTTTTGGAAAACATAAAAAAGCATCCTTTATCTAAAACGGGCTTGTTGCAAAAATCTATTACTGGGCAGGTCAATGGTTACAATTTTACACAGTACCCACTCTATGCCAACCCAGTACTAAATTAACTAAAACTTAGCTTAAAAACAGCAACAGGAGTACTATTTCTTGTGAATTTGAATTCCTTAATAAGCTGCCCTAGGAAGTACTACAATTACATTGGTCTGCAGTACTACCCTATGCCAACTCAATGGTGAATTCCAAAAAGCCTTTTCAATAAATACGCTACTTTCAAGGAACGTTGAACGAAGTGGTGTTGAACGAAAAACCAAGCCAATGACGCTTCATTTGTTAAATTATAAAATGAAAAATATCACAGACTTCGTGTTCCGTTCGAAAGTTACTGCTTGCTGTTGATTGAGGATTGAAGAAACGGCTGTAGAGTCTACCTTGCCCAGTGATAATTAAATAAATATCAACTTAAGCAGAGGTGGACCTGGCAGACATTTCAAAAAAATTGCGATAAGTTCCAAGTGTTGGTTTTACATCAATCCCAGCTTTTGAACACTTGCTTAAAATTTCACTCGTTTATAAAAAAGATATCAACTTTTGTTGGATTCCTTTGGCATGGGAATGATTATCAAAAACAAATTTTAAAAATCCGACACGCCAAACGTTCATTTACAACGCGTTTTAACCACAAAGTGAAGTCCGTCAAGTGAGAATATAGACTAAACTAATTCTTACAATGTCATGCCTTATACAGCGTTGGGCAAAAGTATGAAACCAAGCGTTTTGTGCCTAAACTCTGTGTCTTACGAAAAAATCAGTTAGTCCATCAAGTAATTTAAAAATGTATTCATTTTTCAAGACTAAAATTTTTCGAAATTCTTTTTAGTTTTCGAGTTATTAATTTTTTAATGACTCCCACCACGGCGTTTCTTTTTGGTAAAAGACCATGCTCCAGAAATTACTTCTAAAGTTGGTGCCTAAATGTACTTTCTTAAGATCCCTTTTAAATTTTAACAGATTATTGTTTAAAGAATTACGCTTCGATGGTGCAAAAATGAAATAGATTTCGGAGATATTGAATTTTGAAAATTGAATTTCTGACTCTCTTTTACATTACGGCAAAAAGAAAATCGATTTTTTTACGTTCTTTAGTAAGTATAACTAGCAAACACTTCTTAAGATTTTCGTAAAAAACGAAATCAACTTCCAATAAGTATTTTAAGAGAAAAAAAACAGCGCATCTATAAAACCGATAGTTAGAAGGTAAACATATTAAAAGTCGCTGTTCCTACTTCACTCAAATAATTAGGTACTACAATAGTGTAATTTTCTGTTTCCTTTAATTGTCAAACAATTTGAAATTAAGCATACAGTAACCATGCTATGTCCAGAAAGTAGCAAAGAAACAGGTAATGCTAACTAAAATTCGAAAACATTAAGTGGAGATTGAAGAAACTACTGCAGGGCCTACTTTGCCCAGTGATAATTAAATAAATATCAACCAAAGCAGGGATAGACCGAGCAGAAATTACGAAAAAATTGCGGTAAAATGTAAATCTTTGCTTTATATTAATCACAGCTTTTGAACATTTCTGTAAAATTTGGCTCGTTGTTAAAAGCATAGAATCAGACAACCAATAAATACCAAAACAAAGCGATTTGTCTAGATTGTCTAGAATATTATTTTTACATTGTTTTCACTTGTTAGAAGATTCGTAGTATTTTAATCTTCTATGATCATCACATAGCACAGAAACGACCAATGATAACTAAATAACATAATGAGAAATCTTACCTAAACTTGTCTAAAAACGATACCTACGCTTTGTCGGACAATGGGGGTTCCCAATGATTTTTTTATTATATTTTTTATAATTAAAATTAATGCGATTCTATCAGAATTGTAAAATTTTAACGGTCAAAACGTTTTTTTAAATGCTCTAAAAAATTGTAAGTTCAACTTGAGTTTGCGCGGTACAAAGGCGTTGCCAAATCTCTCAATTGAATTATTGTGTAAAGGCTTGAAGAATTAAAGAAAATGAAGTAAAATAGCTTTACATATATGCTTTTATATTTTATACCTAATGCTATGCACTGAAAGTATTGTAATGTATTCTTAACTTCTTGGGCAAATATTCGTTCATAACATGCTGAGATTTGACAACGTGGCATGTTACTTTAATTTTAATGGTTAGTCCCTTTCAGTGCCGAAACAGCCAAGTTTAAAACGGCTAGGTCGAAGAGTTGTTTTTCATAATTTTTTGTAGTTACTATTGATAACTTTGATACTATTGATAGGTACCTTGAATATCTATTAACAAATATTTATTTTACCATTTATTGGAAACCCCTATTGTAGTTTATTACTGGGCCTGCATGGGTCATACTATGGATTAAAATCTTGATAATTTTCTCTGAATTCTTCTGATTTTTTCAAAACTTTCCTTAATTTTTTAAATTTTGCTTTGTAGACCGATTTCCATGCGTTAATCTCTCGAATTTAATCTAAAAATTAGGTAACCTAGCTGACTGTAAAATCGGAAAGGCTCTACTATAAGATTTAAATTTAAAATATTTGCCATAGACTATGCTATAATTATCATATTCTATACAGGACCACTCTATATCAACTCAACAGTAAATTCGAAAAAGTCTGCTTTAGATGATTTGCTGCAGAAGATTTTAAAATAGCAAAGCATTAACATTGTTACGTAAATAAATACCAGTCGTACCTTGACTGAACTTAAGTTTGATTATTCAGTATTTAGTTGTATTGACTTTGATTGAAAGAAAAGCACCCAAATCGTTGCCTTTTTTCCTAGGAAAGTTTGATCAAAGTGGTGTCGAGCAATCGAGCGAAAGACCAAGTTTGAGACTCTTCATTTGTTAAATTATAACATGAAAAATATCGCAGACTATTATCTCTCATCCGATAGTTTTGTTTGATATTATTTGGAGATTTAAGAAACCACTCCAGGGTCTACCTTGCCCAATGATAGATAAATAAATATCAACAAAAGCAAAAGGTGGACCTGGCAGAAATTTCGAAAAAAAGTGTACCTCGAGGCATAACATTTCATTCTGAAAGAAACTATTGTAGAAAAATAAGCTTGAAAAACTGCAGGATGCTCAAAAACTGGCGCACCAACTCAATGTATGTTATTGAGAAGCAAGTGCAGATTACGGAAAAAATGTTGAAAAAATTCCAAAAGTCATATTTTAAAAAATCTGGAGCTACAAACTTATTGTGTTAACTTCTTTAGTTTTCATTATTTTTTTATGTTTCATACTAGGTAATCATTCCGTAACAAAACGATGAATAATTATTTTCAAATTTACTATCAGATTTTAGCAGTTTTTTTAATTAAAAAAAATTAAAATTCATCCAAAAATCACAATGTGTAGATGTGCCAACACTGGGAATTATTTCCTAGGAAACCGTTTCCAAAATCATTTATTTTTATTGTTGCTCAAATTCTATTGCGATCATGACTGTTGGACAACGTTGCCACATATCATTTATCTAAAATACGTTATTTATCAATAACTTTAATACAAAGAATGTTTTTACTATTTTTACCTTTATATGTAACCAGTTCTCTACTATACACCATTGAGTCGGTGCCCCGACTATATAAGATAAGAGTAAATTATACAATACTTTGTAAATACTGGAATACCTACGCATCCAATTTTTTATTCGTTCCAGTTATGTGACTCGAAATAAAGCGAGCATCGATCGGTATATGATCACAAAAAAGCATAGAAACGACCAATGCTAACTATACATCGAAAACATTTTGTAAAAATGTTCGTTCTTCTCTTGAGAAAGCAAGAAAATTCTCCACTAACTTAAAAATCGCTTGCTGGTGAATTGAAATCTTTCACTGGGCCGGCATGGGTCGAACTATGGAGAAGAATTTTACATAGTACTACTCTATGCCAACTCAGAACTAAATGTACTCACAAAATTAAAATTACAAATAAAAATTTTTATCTCTTAAATTAAAATTCGTTATTAAGCTGGCGTAGGAAGTATTATGATTATCATGGTCCATAGTATCACTTCGTGCCAACAGTGAATTCCTGAATTGTCGATAAATGGTCAAGGAACATTGGTCAAATATAATGAAAAACTTTCGCTTACCTGAAACACACTTTGTGGGTGCATTTTAATTTATTACTGGGCCGGAATGGGTCGTACTATGGATTAAAATTTTACATGGTACCACTCCACGCCAACCAAGCACTAAATTTAATAAAATTTAACATAAAATTAACATTGTAGGCTGTAAGATGAATAAAGAATTACTATTTTTTTGGTACACGCTCTGGTTACTTTGGGAACTACTTTGACTGTGCAACACAGTTTTAGCGGACTCTTCTTATTAGGAAGATCCGCTAAATCCCTATTTTGCGGACTTGTTATATAAATACTTGTTTTCTGTTAGTCTTATCGCGTTTTACTGCTTTGCAGTTTAAAGAATTACTATTTTTATCGTTAATCGTGAACTTTAATTTACTAATAAGTTGCCATAGAAAGTACTATAATTACTATAATCCATATAGTACCACCCATGCCAAGTTACCAGTGAACTTGAGAAAGTTTACTTTCGATAATAAAAATGAATACAATTTCTCGAAATTTTATTCAAAATCTGGTAGTATTAACTTTGATTGAAAGAAAAGCACCTGAATCGTTGCCTTTATGTTAAGAATGCAACGACAAATGCGCTTTATTTTCAAGGAAAGTTGATCGAAGATGCGTCGAAAACCAAACCCATGAAATTTGTTTTATTATAAAATGAAAGAATCACAGACTATTTATCATCATTCATCAGTGATATTTTATGATTGATATTAAATGGAGATTGGAGCAACCACTGCAGGATCATCTTTGTCTAGTAATAAATTGATTATTATTAAGCTAACATCAAACAAAGCAAGAATACATCGGGTTCAGAAATTTCGAAAAAATACTTTGAAATGATTATTCAAAATTTGGTAGTACTGAAATTAATTAGAAAACCAGTACGAGTTTTAAGAAGACTTTCTAAGACAGTCTGTGACCCTTCATTTGGTGAATTATATAATGAAGAATATCATAGACCTCGACAATTTTCGGAAGATGTGGACTGGAGAAACGACTGCAAGATCCACTTTGCCCAGTGATAATTAAATAAATATCAGTCTAAACAAAGATAGACCGGGCAGAAATTTCGAAAACATTGTGATGGAATGCAAGTGAAGATGACATTTTTTCACCATTTCTATAAAATTTTACATAAATCCACAGATTCAAAGCATCCATCGAAAGTACTAACACTTATACAAATCTTTATACAAGAATACCAAATACTAACCATACCAGAACCATAAACGTTCGATATATATATCGAAATATCTATATATTTTATATGACGGCACAAATGTATACGTTTTTATGGAAACATAAAATATCTTCGCTTATTTCACTTGCTGGTGAATTGTAATTTATTACTGAGCCGGCATGGGTCGTACTATGGGTTAAAATGTTACATGGTACCACCTTTTGCCAACCCAGCACTAAATTTATGCAAATTTCACTTAAAAATATACATTGTTTGCTGTAAAATAATTTATCTTAAATGTGAATTCAATAAGCTGCCATAGGAAGTACTATAACATAATTACCATAATCCAGATGCTGAACACCTACAACATTTTGTTCGATTATGAGCAAGAAATCAAACAAAGTTAACTTATTTTATTTTCACGGAAACAACTCCAAAATAAATCAGTTTGTGTAAATGTCGACCATACTGCCACTAAAGGTACTACTCATTTTGAAGTGAGCTTCTACATTAATTAGATTCAATAGTAATTTGGAACAAGAACACCCATTCAACTTTTATTCGTCTCAGTCGTTATTGAATCCGAAATGAAGTGAGCACTGGCTGTACTATGACCATAAAATAGCATAGAAACAGCCAATGCTAACTAAGTATCGAAAACATTTTGTAGTAATGCACAAAAGTTCGTTTTTTGAAAAAGCAATGAAAATTCTTCCCATACCTTAAAAATTCTTGTTGGTGAAATGATTATTATTGGACAGGGGTGTCTGGTATTATGAAGCAAAATACCCTATTAGATGATTCAAAAGTATAAGAACGCGCATTTTACCAAATTATTTTTTAAATAAAATTCATAAAATCGTAAAATAACTACTAATGATTAGATCTCATTGAAAGTAATAAATTAAACTTGCTATTATTTTTTTTGAAGTGCTTGAATACTTTATAACAGCTAATTTTAAGAAAAAATGCAACGTTGGCGTTTATATGGCTTTGAAACAGCTAATTGCAATAAATTTACCTACTCATTAAGTAAATTGAGTGCCACCCACTGTCAAAAGTGAATTCGAATTGAACAACATCTTTAATCTAAAAAATTCTGACATTAACTGAAGATTGAAGAAACTACTGCAAGGTCTACTTTGCCCAGTGATAATTAAATAAATATCAACCAAAGCAAGGATAGACCAAGCAGAAAATTCGAAAAATCGAATCGTACAACTTATTTCACCAATAAATACCAAAAAGGCAATTGCTTTCTCATAGTATCAGCACTAAATTTAACCAAAGAGTAATGCACACCCCAAATTGTTTACACCAGATTTCCTCAAGATAGACATAGAAATGTGTGGAGCTGAAATTTCGTTTACAACGACAAATGTGCTTTATTTTTAAGGTAAGTTGATCAAAGTGGTGTCGAACAATCGAGCGAAAAATCAAGTCTGTGACTCCTCATTTGTTAAATTCTAAAATGAAGATTATCGCAAACTCTCATCTCTCATCCGATAGTTTTGTTTGATATTAACTGGAGATTTAAGAAACCACTCCAGGGTCTACCTTGCCCAGTGATAGTTAAATAATTATCAACGAAAGCAAAAGGTGGACCTGGCAGAAATTTCGAAAAAAAGTGTACCTCGAGGCATGACATTACATTCTAAAAGAAACTATTGTGGAAAAATAAGCATGAAAAACTACAGGATGCTCAAAAACTGGCGCACCAACTCAGTGGGACCTTATTGAGAAGCAAGTGTACATTACGGGAAAAATGTTGAAAAAATTCCAAAAGTCATATTTTAAAAAATCTGGAGCTACCAACTTATTGTGCTAACTTCTTTAGTTTTCATTATTTTTTTATGTTTTATACCAGGTAATCATTCCGTAACAAAACGATAATTAATGACTTTTAAATTTACTATCAGATTTTAGCAGTTTTTTTAATTTAAAAAAATTAAAATTCATCCAAAAATCACAATGTGTAGATGTGCCAACACTGGGAATTATTTCCTAAGAAACCGTTTCAAAAATAATTTATTTTTATTGTTGCTCAAATTCTATTGCTATCATGACTGTTGGACAACGTTGCCACATATCATTTATCTAAAATACGTTATTTATCAATAACTTTAATACAAAGAATGTTTTTACTATTTTTACCTTTATATGTAACCAGTTCTCTACCATACACCATTGAGTCGGTGCCCCAATTTTTGAGCACGCTGTATAAGACACTAGTAAATTATACAATACTTTGTAAATACTAGAATACCTACATATCCAGTTTTTTATTCGTTCCAGTTGTGATTCGAAATAAAGCGAGCATCGATCGGTATATGATCATAAAAAAGCATAGAGACGACCAATGCTAACTATACATCGAAAACATTTTGTAAAAATGTTCTTCTCTTGAGAAAGCAAAAAAATTCTCCGCTGACTTAAAAATGACTTGTTAGTGAATTGAAATCTTTCACTGGGCCAGCATGGGTCGTACAATGGAGAAGAATTTTACATAGTACTACTCTATGCCAACTCAGAACTAAATGTACTCACAAAATTAAAAATAAAAATTTTCATCTTTTAAATTAGAATTCGTTATTAAGCTGGCGTAGGAAGTATTATGATTATCATGGTCCATAGTATCACTCCGTGCCAATAGTGAATTCCTGAATTGTCGATAAATGCTCAAGGAACATTAGTCAAATATAATGAAAAACTCTCGCTTACCTGAAACACACTTTGTGGGTGCATTTTAATTTATTACTGGGCCGGAATGGGTCGTACTATGGATTAAAATTTTACATGGTACCACTCTACGCCAACCAAGCACTAAATTTAATAAAATTTAACATAAAATTAACATTGTAGGCTGTAAGATGAATAAAGAATTACTATTTTTTTGGTACACGCTCTGGTTACTTTGGGAACTACTTTGACTCTGCAACATAGTTTTAGCGGACTCTTCTTATTAGGAAGATCCGCTAAATCTCTATTTTGCGGACTTGTTATATAAATACTTATTTTCTGTTAGTCTTATCGCGTTTTACTGCTTTGCAGTTTAAAGAATTACTATTTTTATCGTTCATCGTGAACTTTAATTTACTAATAAGTTGCCATAGAAAGTACTATAATTACTATGATCCATATAGTACCACCCATGCCAAGTTACCAGTTTACTTTCGATAATAAAAATGAATACAATTTCTCGAAATTTTATTCAAAATCTGGTAGTATTAACTTTGATTGAAAGAAAAGCACCTGAATCGTTGCCTTTATGTTAAGGATGCAACGACAAATGCGCTTTATTTTCAAGGAAAGTTGATCGAAGATGCGTCGAAAACCAAACCCATGAAATTTGTTTTATTATAAAATGAAAGAATCACAGATTATCTATCATCATTCATCAGTGATATTTTATGATTGATATTAAATGAAGATTGAAGCAACCACTGCAGGATCATCTTTGTCTAGTAATAAATTGCTTATTATTAAGCTAACATCAAACAAAGCAAGAATACATCGGGTTCAGAAATTTCGAAAAAATACTTTGAAATGATTATTCAAAATTTGGTAGTACTGAAATTAATTCGAAAACCAGTACGACTTTTAAGAAGACTTTCTAAGACAGTCTGTGACCCTTTATTTGGTGAATTATATAATGAAGAATATCATAGACCTCGACAATTTTCGGAAGATGTGGACTGGAGAAACGACTGCAAGATCCACTTTGCCCAGTGATAATTAAATAAATATCAGTCTAAACAAAGATAGACCGGGCAGAAATTTCGAAAACATTGTGATGGAATGCAAGTGAAGATGACATTTTTTCACCATTTCTATAAAATTTTACATAAATCCACAGATTCAAAGCATCCATCGAAAGTACTAACACTTATACAAATCTTTATACATGAATACCAAATACTAACCATACCAGGACCATAAATATCGATATATTTTATATGACGGCACAAATGTATACGTTTTTATGGAAACATAAAATATCTTCGCTCATTTCACTTGCTGGCGAATTGTAATTTATTACTGAGTCGGCATGGATCGTACTATGGGTTAAAATGTTACATGGTACCACCTTATGCCAACCCAGCATTAAATTTATTCAAATTTAACGTAAAAGTAAACATTGTTTGCTGTAAAATAATTTATCTTAAATTTGAATTCATTAATAAGCTGCCATAGGTAGTACTATAACATAATTAGCATAATCTAGATGCCGAACACCTACACCATTTTGCTCGATTATGAGCAAGAAATCAAACAAAGTTAACTTATTTCATTTCCACAGAAACAACTCCAAAATAAATCAGTTTGTGTAAATTTCGATCATACTGCCACTAAAGGTACTACTCATTTTGAAGTGAGCTTATTTAGATTGAAAAGTAATTTGGAACAAGAACACCCATTCAACTTTTATTCGTCTTAGTCGTTATTGAATCCGAAATGAAGTGAGCACTGGCTGTACTATGACCATAAATTAGCATAGAAACAGCCAATGCTAACTAAGTATCGAAAACATTTTGTAGTAATGTACAAAAGTTCGTCTTTTTTTGTAAAAGCAATGAAAATTCTTCACATACCGTAAAAATTCTTGGTGGTGAAATAATTATTATTGGACAGGAGTGTCTGGTATTATGAAGCAAAATACCCTATTAGATGATTTAAAAGTATAAGAACGCGCATTTTACCAAATTATTTTTTAAATAAAATTCATAAAATCGTAAAATAACTACTAATGATTAGATCTCATTGAAAGTAATAAATTAGATTAGCTATTATTTTTTTCAAGTGCTTGAATACTTTATAACAGCTAATTTTAAGAAAAAATGCAACGTTGGCGTTTATTTAGTTTTGAAACAGCTAATTGCAATAAATTTACCTACTCATTAAGTAGGTTGAGTGCTACCCACTGTCAAAAGTGAATTCGAATTAGGCTAACTTGATCAACATCTTTAATCCAAAAATTTCTGACATTAACTGGAAATTGAAGAAACTACTGCAAGGTCTACTTTCCCCAGTGATAATTAAATAAATATCAACCGAAGCAAGGATAGACCGAGCAGAAAATTGGAAAAATCGGATCATACAACTTATTTCACCAATAAATACCAAAAAAGGCGATTTGTCTCGATTATTTAGAATATTATTTTTACATTGTTTACACTTATTACAAGATTTTGAGTTTTTTAATCTTCTATGATTATCAAATAAAATATACAAAAAATTATTATCAAAATAAAATATCAAATATACAAAAATGAACAATGATAACTAAATAACATAATCGAAAATCTTACCTAAACTATCTAAATATCTAAAAACAAAACACTTTGTCGGAGAATTGCATTTTATTACTGGTTTCTCATAGTACCAGCACTAAATTTAACCAAAGAGGAAAGCACTTCCCAAATTATTTACACCAGATTTCCTCAAGATAGACATAGAAATGTCTGAAACTGGAATTTTGTTTACAACGACAAATGTGCTTTATTTTTAAGGAAAGTTGATCAAAATGGTGTCGAGCAATCGAGCGAAAGATCAAGTCTGTGACTCCTCATTTGTTAAATTCTAAAATGAAGATTATCACAAACTCTCATCTCTCATTCGATAATTTTGGTTAATATTAATAGTAGATTCAAGAATCAACTGCAAGGTCTATCTTTCCCAGAGATAGTAATATCAGTTTTGATATAAACTATATATACTGTGATATAGAAACAATCAATGCTCACTAAATTTCAAAACATTTTGTAAAAAAGCATAAATATTTGTTTCGTTTAGAAAGCATAAAAACTCTTCGCTTACTCCACTTGCTGGAATTGTAATTTATTACTGAGTCGGCATGGTACCACTTATGCTAACCCAGCAATAAATTCACTAAAATTTATTGCTTAAAAGAAATACCAATGGATATAAAATCAGTTATACCTTTTCAATTATCATGATTTTAAAGGGTGTCTAAGTTCAAATAAATGTAGCTTCATTTTATGGATATCCAATCAGGTATAATGAATTTAAATCATACATATGTTGACATAATCTAAACATTCTTTTCTGTAATAAATTCCAAAATAAAGCAACTAATGTAGATTTTGATCATGCTGCTTCTATTATTCGGTTCTGACAACTAACATTCAAGTTACTCTGGAAAACTTAGTAAATACAAAAATCTTTAGGTTCATTCTCCACAGTTGTATCAGAATTCGAAATTTTGCGAACACTGACCACGCTGTGACTACGAAACAACACAGAACAGTCAATGCCAACTAAATATTGAAATCAATTTTTACACAAGACACAAATGTGCATGAAAATTCTTGCTTAAAAAAGGCTACTGGTGAAGTGAAATTTACAATAATAATTTGTGAATTCGACTAGTCTTGAATCGTTTCGATAAGTATGCAATGACAAGAAAAAGTTAGTTGAAGTGGTATCGAAGATGGCTGGGAATTTTTACCGATACATCGATAACTATATCCTGTATATAGTTCCGTTAATTGTGACAAAATTAACGTCAAAAGTTTTCTATAAACATGCATCGAAAAAGACTTGGTAAGGGAACTACACTCTCTAAAAACATCTCTGTTTTGGTGGGTTTTTCTCAATATTTCTGAGACCATTACAGATGAACTTACAAAATTTGGTACAGTTATCTATCTTGACAAGCCTAATCGAATTCTAGAGGAAGGGTAAGGTTAAAACTGTTCTAACAATTTTGGCTTTAGTTTTTTGACACTTTTAGCAAAAAAAACTTAAATTCAAATTATTACTTACCGGTACCGCTCCCGTGATTGATGATCGAAGAACTTCGCACTGTTGCACTTGTTGGCTTCAGGAATCACGGACACACAATGGCCCTCAGGCCAAAATTGCCTGCTTATATTGGCTTACCCCCCAGGGATAATGGGGAGTGGGGTGGGGGTGAAAGTTCCTTTCTGCCTTGCAACAACAATTTTACAAAAAGTTTTGTAATGTTTTACTATTTTTGTAGAAAATAAGTTAGAAAAGGATAAAAGTTTAGAAATTATCTCAAAAAATACGTAAAAATGTTTTTTGTTTCTTTCAATAATTTATAAAATTATGCGACAAAAGTGTTTAAAATAAAGAAAAATATGTTTACTACTCTCTAAATTCCAAATTCGTTGCATTTGAAACGTCAACTTTACTGTTTTAATAGTATCCTTTACAATTTTCCTAAAATTTAGTATGTAATTTTACAAAAGAATTATTTAGGTTATTGTGGTAATTTTGTAGAAAATAAGTTTACAAAATATATGGTTATTTAGTTTTTTATTAATGATAATTTGTAGTTAGTAGCTAACAACTCCTAATAAAATTAATATCAGTAGGTATTTCTAGTAACATGTTACTGGAATTTGTTTTATCAACTCTACTTAACCACTTAACTCTGCTTTTGGATTACTCGAGTTTTCATCAGCTCTTCCAACACACAAATTTAGATTTTTTTAAATATAGTTTTTTTTAATTTTGGATTTGCATTTTTTGCTTAAAAAATCGGTAACTCTACTATTTTTCTAAATTTAAAAATCGTATTTAGAAGATCAAAAAATTAAATTTATATTACATCTTTTCTTTAGTGTCTTCTAAAATGGGAAAAATATTTTCATACTTCAAGTGCCCATAACTCAATATTGTAAATGGAATGTCTTAATTAATTATATTTCACTAAATGAAAAAAAATGTTTTGCATCGACCTGTATTTTAAAATTCCCTATACCCAAGTGTGATCATTTTCAAGTTGTTTAGGTTTTTTGATATTACGTAAGATTCCTTAATAGTTTTTTTATAATAAGCTACTTTAAAGAAAAATTTTTCATTGAATAATGGACAAGTAATGATCAAAATTTTACAATCAGTTTTGTTAAACTAGATAAATTCATTGAATTTAAAACAATTTTTTTATATTTTTCATTCGTTTTAATGGCAACCTATTAAAAAAATGTAGAGTTAATGTTAATGCTGATTCAAGCAGAATTAAATTCTGTATCATTTGGTGAAATGAAAATTAAATTTTATTTGAAAAAACTGAGTTATAGACCTTTGAAATTTTACAAATTTGTTTTTTTTTAATTTTTTAACGTTAGATAAACTTGGAAATACTAAAAAAAGCTTTAGATTTTTTCTTTCAACTGTCCAAAAAACGATTTTAAAATTTAAAAAAATACTTAAAATAGCTTGTTATTCTTACTTGTTTTTATTTTTGTCTCTTTAATTATTTAGACATCTTATTTCATCTTGTATAAAAAATAAAACAGAAATGACAATCTATCACACTCAAATGACATGCTATACTTCATTATCCATCGCATATTTGATACATTTTTATAAGCAAAATAAACAAGAAAATGGATAAAGCGTCGAAAATTTTATCTCGAGGTCCTCAAACTCCCCGAAGTAAAACCACAAACCCAACTTTCCCTTAATCCCAAATTGTTAAGCGGATTAGACCTAAGTGAAATTTTTCAGTCACCTGGGCGTTAACTTCTTCTCAGTATTTATATAATTTCTAAGAACAGACATTGGGAGCATTTTACGAAATAATTTTAAACAATTAGTTAGAGTCTTGAAAGTGCTTTTTTTGATACTATATTATTGTTAGGTAGGTCTTGAATAAGGTTTAACAGACTTACTACAGGATGTTTACAGTTTACTTTTAAGCTCCTGTTTATTTTTATATCATTAAAAAACGAACATTTTTTTATTACAACCCTAACGTAAATTTGAACAAATTCCGAGTTATTTGTTAAAAACTCGTTTTGTTACCTATTTAATTTTTTTAGTAATATATAAGAAGCTATAAGCACTTATGAGTAGAAAAAATAAAAGCATGCTATTAAAAAACGTACCGATTATCATGACACACGCTTTTTGGGCCGTCTATATAATTAAAAATATTTTCCTGAAATACTTTCAAATTCCCATTGTGTGCATAACTTTGAATACGTATTGGTCACCCTAATTGCAGAATGTTGGAGAACGAATTATTGTTTTGTTAAATAAGTTATTTTTTGAAACGCTTAAATAGTTTTCTGGAAAACTAAATCCTTGTGCAGTGCTTTTAATGTTAAAATTTTTGTTGTAATTTTAACATTACCTTGTTCCTCTTAGTGATTGTTTCAGGTTGATTCCCATGTTTGGTTATAAGCTCGATAATAAAATTCCATAACATCAAAATATAACTAAAATCAGAAAAACATTGTTAGGCGCTCTCATACAAATACTTTCTAGTTTATTAGAAAACATGTTTTTCCAAGTGGTAACAAACTACCTGCATTTAATTTAAAATTTGCAAATTAATCATAAGCTATTAGTATACCTACCTGTTTACTCTCTTAATCCTATAACGTTAAGCTGGGTGCTGATTAGTATGGTAATGAAATTTTAGAAGCCATTATAGTAATGTCAAAAAAAATTAAAAGCGATTAGATGCTATGATAGAGATGATACAAATTAAACCCAACTCTGCAAATATGTCTCCATTAAACATTCGTTTTTAAGATGAAGAAAAATGCTAGTATTGGACATAGATTTAATGAAAAACCTTTACAAAACGCAAACCAAACTTGTTCAAAACGATTTCGGTAGAAGTGATCACTGATCAGACAGAAGACTTTCGAATTTAAATTTTGATCAAAGCTAGTGACGTTTTTCACTGTCATGGTTACGATATTCTTATTTGTTTCAACAATTAAATTTAATTTTAACAATGAAATTATTCCAGTAACTTTTAAACCCTGTACCAGTACTTCGGAGATAAATAACATTTTCATGAGTTTTTTTTGCAGTTAACCTTTTTATACACTCTTTCAATACCAGGTAAAGTATCGAATATAAGACCGTAAACACCCTGTGTAGTTAAAGTTTTAAATAATTAAAACCTGTCTAAATACAATTTTTACAGCTTCTTTTACTAACAAGATTTTTTTGTCTCGTCCGTCATGTGTAAACAAAAAGTAACTTAATGAAAAGCCTTATTTTTCGGTTTTGTGGTTTCAAAAGTTTCAACAGGTTCCATCCACCTATTACTTAAAAAATAGTTTTTGGAATTACTGCCTCTTGAATTAACAGAATATTTTAAAGGTTATTTAAGCATAAAAATGTGAGGTGTTTTTTCTGTCCCGTCCGTCTTCAATTTGTATTTCTTTTACTTGTTCATATTTTAAATTTTAAAAATGTGGCTCTAATTGTAAGTTGCAAACAGTTTGATAGGTAATAAATTCATATAAAGAAAAATTCAGTTCTACTGATATTGTTCGTAAAAACTGAAAATAAAATCTAAACATGTGCAAAGTGTCCTTTGCGTTAAAACGAATTGGCTGTATGATAGAAATCAAGAAATTATAAAGATATTTGATCACAAGCAAAGTTATCGCAAGGTGCTATGCTGACACATGGCCAGCTTTACTTGGACAACAGAATTTCACTTTCCATCACAGGCAGCTTCGATTCCTTTACATTGTTTTAATTAAATTGTAAAGCAGAATCAAAACAAATCACTTGTGAATCTTTAGTTCACAGAAAATCACTTAGACCAATTGTTACTAATTTTATGACATTAGGAATTATTTTGTAAAGGTAGGTATTCTGTGAAAAGCTGTTGTTAATGTGGGTTATTAGAAATTTCAGAAATACCGAGAAAAATGCTGTGAAAAGATTACCCAGGTAGTTGTGAAAAATTTCACTTTTAGGTCAAATCCACTTAATTACGGATTAAGGGAAGGTTTGGTTTATGGTTTCACTTGAGGGACATGGGATTAAAATTCTGACATTACAATTTATTCCTTATTTATTTGGTTTACGGGAATATACAGGGTGCTCAAAAACTGGCGCACCAACTCAGTGGTACGTTATTGAGAAGCAAGTGCAGATTACGGGAAAAGTGTTGAAAAAATTCCTAAAGTCATATTTTAAAAAATCTGGAGCTACAAACTTATTGTGTTAACTTCTTTAGTTTTCATTATTTTTTTATGTTTTTATGTTTCATACCAGGTAATCGTTCCGTAACAAAACGATGAATAAAATTATTTTTAAATTTACTATCAGACTTTAGCAGTTTTTTTAATTTAAGAAAATTAAAATTTATCAAAAAAATCACAGTTTGTAGATGTGCCAACACTGGGAATAATTTCCTAGGAAACCGTTTCAAAAATAATTTATTTTTATTGTTACTCAAATTCTATTGCGATCATGACTGTTAGACAACGTTGCCACATATCATTTATCTAAAATCCGTTAGTTATCAATAACTTTAATACAAAGAATTTTTTTACTATTTTTACCTTTATATGTAACCAGTTCTCTACCACACACCATTGAGTTGGTGCGCCATTTTTTGAGCACGCTGTATAAAATACAGAGTCATTTTTAGAAAACGGAGGTGCTCTTAAATTTATATTTATGGTTAGATTTCAAAAATTAAAACAAATAATAAGTAAATGGCTTTGAGTGTAGTATAAGCTAATGCTTTGCAGTGTTGTTAGCCACAATACGAACAGAAAGGCAGGTCATCCAAAATTACATTAATGACCAAAAATTAAAGAAAAATTCCAAAGTTGAGTCTGACGTAGAGTAAAATCATAACAAACGAAGTTATGACGTAACAGGCAAAATATTGGGACCAGATTCTGCCATCCGAGACCTTCAACTGTTACTCTGTGACCTTCAATAATTAATAGGTCATACAAAAAATACAATTCACATTAAGGATAGATTTTTTAAAAACGTCAATAATTTAATCCCCGATTAAATTTCATTAATTTAATGAGATTAAAATAATTAATGGGATTAATTACTTACAGGAAGTAATACGCATTAATTAAATGCGTGATTAACTGATCACGTGAACAATTGGACCAATATGATTGGTTTATAAGCGTTATTAACTTTTAACAACGTATTAAAAGTTAATGGAACATTCTATTAATCAGTCTTGAGTTTTTAAATACTTTTAAATTTGCAATTCAATACATTTTGAAAAATTGTATTTGAAATACATTTAGTTACTTTTCCGGAAAAGTATTTGTATTTGTATTTAAATAAATTTAAAGTTTGAATGTATTATTTTTTTATAACTTTAGCAACATTTAGGAACATATCAGAAACAGTTTAAAGAATAGACAAACACGAAGTTTTGGTCTTTTATCAATTCAAAAAATATGTCGTCTACCCTTCCAGAATGTGAATCATTGTATATTATTGAGGAAATTGAAGCATACTGGCTTTTGTGATCAACTGCTAATGTTAATGCAGTCAATGATTGTCGGTAGGGAACAATTTGTTGAGTATGGAAGTTTCAAATCGGAGTTATTTTGTGCTCTAAAAGTGGAGTTGCGCAAGGTTCTAATCTAGGTCCGCTTTTATTTATTATTTTTTATAATGACGTTATCAGGGATATGAAGGATTGTAAAATATTTATATATGCAGATGATCTAAAAATTGCACACACTATTAAATTTTATGAAAATTGTCTAGAATTACAAAATAATATTGATATCTTAAACTCGTGGTGCCATTATAATCGATTAGAGTTGAACATTAGAAAAATGTAAAAAGATCACATTTGCTAGAAAATCTAATTTGATTAACCTTTACGATAATATGTACCGTACTTGAAACGTGCAATAAAATTACAGACTTAGGCATAGTTATGGATAGTGGTTTGCACTTTACACCTTATATTATTCAGCTAACTAGTAGTGCATTAAAGACTCTGGGCTTTATATGTAGAAATACAAAAGAATTTACTAGTGTATCTTGCATTACAACTTTATTTTATGCTCTTGTTAGGTCTCAGCTTGAATATGGTTGTGTTGTTTGGTGTCCGTTGTACCAGTTTTATGTAAATGTTTTGCAAAATATTTTAAGAAAATTTTGTAAATACATACGTATAATTTAAAATTTATAACAGATATCCTGTAAGGCACTGTGATCAAAGTGATCTTTTAAGAAATGGCAAAAACTTTTATGTGGTGATATTATCAGCTCTGATCTTCTGGATCAAGTGAACATTGTAGTACCTAGAGCTAACAACCGAAATCCTCTTACATTTAATTTTTCCATCTCTAATACCTTTCATCATCTGAATTCTCCACTTTCTAAATGTTTTAAATTATACAGCGTGCTCAAAAACTGGCGCACCAACTCAATGGTGTGTGGTAGAGAAGTGGTTACATATAAAGGTAAAAATAGTAAAAAAATTCTTTGTATTAAATTTATTGATAAATAACGGATTTTAGATAAATGATATGTGGCAACGTTGTCTAACAGTCATGATCGCAATAGAATTTGAACAACAATAAAAATAAATTATTTTTGAAACGGTTTCCTAGGAAATAATTCCCAGTGTTGGCACATCTACATATTGTGATTTTTTTGATGAATTTTAATTTTTTTAAATTAAAAAAACTGCTAAAGCCTGATAGAAAATTTAAAAATAATTATTCGTCGTTTTGTTACGGAACGATTATCTGGTATGAAACATAAAAACATAAAAAAATATTGAAAACTAAAGAAGTTAACACAATAAGTTTGTAGCTCCAGATTTTTTAAAATATGACTTTAGGAATTTTTTCAACATTTTTCCCATAATCTGCACTTGCTTCTCAATAACGTACCACTGAGTTGGTGCGCCAGTTTTTGAGCACCCTGTATAATAATATTACAATAGATTTAGATATTTTCTTCAATAATTTCCAAACTAAAACTGTAGAGATCAAGCTTCTAGAATATTTTTCTTCGTAATTTATAATGTTTTGTATAATTGAATTGTCTCAATTTTGTTCTTTTTTGGTATATTGTATTGTTACTTGTCCACTGTAGACTAATAAGCCTGTTGGAAATTATTATTATTATTATTATTATTAAAAAAAATAATAATAATAATAATAATTCCTATAAAAATTACAATTTTTGATAAATATTAATTTTTGTCTTTAAAAACAATTTTTTTGCAAACATTTTTTGCGTTTTATTTCTACTCTTATCGTACTTCAGAAAACACTAAAATATTTTTTTGTTTCTAAATCATTTAAGAAAATCACCCGTGTTGCGATAATTTTTGTGCGCAGTGTATTATATTTCCCAACTTGTAAGCAACATAATTCTGTTATTTTTTGACAAATTTTTGGTTAAGTTTGGCAAAATAATTACGTATTTGATTTCCGACAAACAGCACATGCAGTAACGCTTGAAAATAAAAAACAATATAATTTTTATCTAATTTAGTTCAAACTAAATTTCTTCAAAAAAGATAATTTGAAATATTTCAATCTTGGACACGATTCGACGATTTTTTAAGCAATTCTAACGCAAACTTTAGTAAAACAGCACTAGTTCAGTTAATTAGTACTTTAATTTAATAAAAGAATGCTAGCTTATAAAATTTTTGAAATATTTTGATTTTTGGTCCATTTGGTCAAGTCAGTCATGTGTTGAATTTGAGTGACATTAGTTTTTCAATAATTTTGTTGTAAATTTTTTTGTCAAAATGTTTCAACTAGTTGTATTTATCACAGTGTGTTTAATTGTGGTGCATGGAGCAACAGAATTTGACCCCAAAAAAACAGACTATTGCAAAATTACTTGTGGAAAGAACGTGCATCCAAGTTGCAATTGTACTCGATCAGGAAACCGCCAAGAATTCAATCTTAAACAAAGCAATGAATTTCGCAAATTAATCTTGGAACTTCACAACGAAGCAAGAGATAAAATTGCTTCCGGAAATGAAACTAGATACGACTTGACTTCGGCTTCCAACATGATGGCAGTGAGTTACAGTTTAGAACTGGAATACTTTGCTAGATGTTTTATGAGAAACAAATTTGTGGGTGAACGCGATAAAGAAAATTGTGTAGTAATGTCAAATGGGCGAAAGGTGGGGCAAAATCTGTATGGTACTGTTGGAAATCAATCTAATGTGTCTTGGGTGGAAGAAGCGTTTGAAGAGTGGTAAGTTTTTAAGAATACAGTTTGGAGATGTAAGTACTACCTCTATGTTTTTCTATAGGATGGATGAAATGCAGAACATACAAATGGACACCATTAATAATTTCACTATGCCGGTAGAAGGACAAGCTAATTTTGATCAATTTACACAACTAATGTGGTCCACTGTTAATGAAGTAGGCTGTGCACGAATCTACACAGCTGATACTAAAAAAAATAAATATGTAGAACCTTACGAGTCAGCTATTCTCTGTAACTATGGAATAACAATCTTGAAAGATCAAAACTTGGCACCGAATACACTAGGCCAACCAGTTTATAAAAGAGGAAAACCTTGTTCAGAATGTCCAGAGAACTTGAAATGTAACAAAAGGTACCACGCTTTGTGTGGTGAAATTGCTCCTGTTCCAACAAGTGCACCGTATGCACTTGATTCTTCAAAAGCTATGACAAGCAAGAAATTTAAAAGTTTAACTCTTTTGGTTGTGACTATCTTCGTATCGTTTTTATTGTAGATATATGTATTAGTAGAAGTTACTCTAAATTATTAATCACGATTGACTTTCGCGATTGCACTTTACTATTATTACAGGTATCTGTAAAAATTACTGTTCCCCAAATTAATAAACACGAAATTGTATTTATTTTGTATCTTTTAAGTTCCCTTCTGTGCCCTATTCTCTAACCGAAATTGAATTTAAAGGTCCATTTTCGTGATAATTACTTTAAAGTCCCTTTAGTTTCAATTCAATTTTAACAATTTATCACGTCATGCAAATAATAATTCGAACTTGAAATGAATAATCTACGGATATCTAAATTACTGACGAACAAATAGAACGTTCCCGTCTTCGATAGTTCCGTTAATGTCGTCAGAAAATGCATTTGTTTCATTACCACCTCACTTTTCAGAGCAATGAAAAAAATTGTTATACTAGTGGGGCAACCTTATCGCGCACCTAAGAAAAATGTGACTTCTAATTAAATAAAAGTGAGTGTACGTTTGAAAGGTATCTCCCCTAATTTTTTGGTAATTTTTCACTTGCAGATAAAAAAAGTAATTTTTGACCAAAAAATCAAATTCTAAATTTTATATCAAATCACGCGTATTCACTTCAGATAATTGTTTACGAAATTAGCGAAGAAAAATACCAATCAGATTTTGAATTAAACGCACTTTTACATTTTAACTTTAAAAATTATTTTTATTTATTAGTTGCTACTTGTGGCGTCGTAAATTTAGGTGACAATGTGAACTGTAATTGGGGTAAGATTGTAAAAGATTTCGTTTGGATATTTCAATGCAGGCATCAGTTTTATTGCAAGACCCTTTGGTGGCAAATTATACCACCTTCTAATAAATCACGCGTCTGGTTTGCGTCTAATGAAATAAAACCGATTATTTCACCAATCAAGAAAAAATTTATAATTCTGAAACCAGCGTTCTATGGGCTAGCAGGTAAGGATTCATTTGGTCTAAAATCTTTGTAGTTAAACAGTTAGTGCCCAAAAACTCATAAAACTGCTACGACTTTATACAGGGTGCTCAAAAACTAGGGCACCAACGTTATATTTAAAAATTTTAAAAACTCTGGAGCTACAAACTTATTGTGTTAACTTCTTTAGTTTTCATTATTTTTTTATGTTTTTATGTTTACCACTAAGTAATCGTTCCGTAACAAAACGATGAATCATTATTTTTAAATTTACTATCAGATTTTGGCAGTTTTTTTAATTTAAAAAAATTTAAAAAATCGAGAATGGTCCTTAGCAATGCCCCACCCAGTATTTGTACAGCGTGTCTGCCCCATTATTTTTCTAAAAGCTGCAAATACGGTTACAGATGCAAAAAAAAATTTTTTTTTACATCTTTCTTACGAAAATTTTAGTCGTCGGTTTTTCTTCTGTTGAGAGTGTAAAACTCAACATTTTTGCATTTCTTTTTAAGTAATTCGTGAATTGGTTAGATTTAAACTAATTTAATACGATTTAGCACCCGATATAGCGTTAGAAGTGCCATCATTTTCCCTCTACCCTATTATTTTTTTGGGTTGAGAAAACCCTGCTATTTTATTATCTCGTTTCGTCACCTAAGTGATATTCCTCCTTCGAATAATTAAAAGCGTAATAAATCAGCAAATTTTTCAAAAGAAGAAAACAGATAGACAAAACTATATAAAATAACTGCTTCTAATAAAGTTTCCCGGTCCAATAAATTTCTAAAACTGATTGTCTTAGTAACATACTAAACAGTTTCAGAAAAAAGAATGGTTGAATCGTTAAATGTGTTAAACTAATTTAACACCAAAAATCACAATCGTTAGAACAAATTAGAACAGATTTAAATTGTAACTATTTTATGTATGAGACTCTCGTAACTAACTACACAGACGCACAAAGGTTTTTACATCGGCTACTAAAATTACACGAACATAACTTCAACAAAATGGACAAATTTTCTTGTTTTCCAAAAAATATTCAGAATTCATATAACTATTTTCCAGTAGGTATTTTAGAAAATTTTGTAAATATCATTTCTAATATACATTGAGTTGAAACGATGTTGATTTTTTTTCAAATGACTTAATTATAGCCACAATTCTTTTACATTGAAAACGCCATAAGATGAATACGTTTAACCTAGCCTTAACCGCAATTTTTCAAAAATTTCTCAAAACGCCAATGCGCCACCATCTCTATTTTGATTAATGGAAAAAATAACTGCTTATAAATTTTCATAAGCCAAACAGTGGTTCTCAACAGGTGGGTTAATAAAAAATTCTGAAAAAAGTTAACACTTTTTGGAAAAATGATAAAGGTTTTTAACTTGTCTGACCATGACAAATTCACATACAAAATATTGCTAAACCATTCCCTAACACAATTAAACTTAAAACTAAAGAAGAAACAAAAGAGTGAATATAGGAAATAAAAACGTAGCATGTGGTGATGAACACCATAATTATCCAATTTTTTAAGTAAATTTGCAAAACTTTTATTGAAAAATTACAAATAGAAAAATAGTTTTATTTGTTGAGCTTTGTTACATATTACAAGTAACTCACGTATTCCTGATACACCCGGTATTTTATCTACAATTTATCAGAACACACATTGTTTTTAACTTGTTTATAATGTCGTTAGCTTGTGTTTTTAGAAGTTAATTATTTAACGATAAGTTAGAGTCTTTATCATAATTTATAATTCATTTTATAGTTTTTCTGTTACATTAGTTTAAAAAGTTCCAGATCACTCTGAAATGACGACTCCGAACTATGTACATATAATACAGGGTAATAAATTAAAAATGATACATCAAATTTTCTTTCAGGTAATTGTTTAGCATAAAAATGTGCAACTTTAATCTAATTTAACCAACCTCGTATCTCTTATAATAACTGAAATCGCCATAATGGAGTTTGAAAAACGAGCAGCGTGTATACAAGCTGTCTCAGCTAAGACTTCAGGTTTAATATCTCAATTATTTGTCAACCGATTGTTATGAAATTTAAAATGCACATATTTTAGGAGGTGGTCATTCAATTAGGGAACTCAAGTTGAAAAATTAAATTTTGAAATACATTTCTTTTATTTAAAATTAAGCCAAATTACCGTTGGATCATTAAACCCCGAAAAATAAATGGCCACACAAAAAATTAACCTAATCTTAAACTCAATCCAAATTTTGATGGTAATTTGGACAGTCACCTTTTGAAACAATTGATGAAGCATTTGTATGCGGCATTTTGTGTACAACTGAAAAAAAAACTGTAAAAAGTGTGTGCGCTGTCAAAAATGTAAAATTGTTTTAATTTGGTAAATTACTTTCAAAACTAACAACAGCTGCTGAAATTTCTGTGTTGTTAAAAAAAGAATATGAAATTTAAAGGTCAAAGAATCGTCAACAATTTGAAGACACAGGAAGCGTACCTGAAATAAATCGAACTAAATTTGAAGACAAAACACGTCACTGGAAACGAAGCAATTGTTGCGGCTGTAATTCAAGCTTTTGAAGAGAATCCAATCAGCAGTGTATGAAACATTTCCAAAGTCCTGAATGTTCAAATGTCTAGAATTTTTCAGTTGTTGTTCAGTCTTTTAGTCTTTTTTGAAAGAATTAAAGCATCCAGTACCAAAAGCAAGTCAAAAATATTGTTTTTTTAACATTGTGTGGGTGAGAGATAATTGTGAAATGTCCCTTGCGTGACAGTTACTTTTCTGCGAGTAGGGTTGACCAAAATTCAATGATAGTGCTCATTTGCCTCATAGAGGTCTACGCTTTTGCATCTGTACCCACGTTTAACAGTTTGTTTCTCATCTTTCCCGCGAAACAGACGTCTTCCACGAACGAGTTTTTTCTAACAGCATTTTTCACTAACGATCAATTTTTTTATATACGTCTTAAAAGGCTTAACATTTTAAAAAAGCATGTAAAAATTACGTTTTTAAGACTTGAGTTGTTGCATTATTTGGATTTTAGTCTTTACCTTCTAAAATATCTGCATTTTAAATTTCATAAAAATTCATTGTAAAATTTCTGAGATATCAGGCTCGAAAGTCTTAGCTGAGACACCCTGTATACACCGTTCACGATTGGTTCAAATTCGGACTATCTATGAAAATCTGACATTTTATTTGGCAGTACTGTGAGTTGTCATAAGAAATTTTTTTTGGGTTATAATTGATGACAACCAAGGACTGTTGTCAATTTCCTACGCTTTTTAAATAAATCTTAAATCTATATTTTCCTGACTAACCTATCAACGCACAGCCTAGACGGCTCAGGATAGAAACCTGAAATTTTCACAGTAGATAGAGTGTTAAAGTTTGAATAAAAATCCGTCATTTTTTAAGTTATATCTTTGAAAATTAGTATTTGGGCTTTGGGTTAAAAATAAAGAAAGACGTGTTTTAGGATTTTTGGAAAATCAACCCCTAAAGAGGTTAAATGGGGAGTTGAATTTAGAATTAGAGTTTAGAGAATCCGTCATTTTAAACGTCCATTGAACTTATGTCCTTGAAAATTAGTATTTGGGCTATTTGTTAAAAATAAAAAAAACGTGTTTCAGGATTTTCGAAAAATCAACCCTTAAGAAGGTTAAATAACGTATTAAAAATTGTATAAAAATTCGTAACATTTGAATTTACATTAATTAAAGTCGGTATTTGGGTTTTCAGTGAAAAGTGAAAAAACACGTGTTTTAGTTGAAAATACCGACCCCAAGAGGGTTGAGCAGGGGTTGGAATTTGTATAAAAATCCGTAAATTTTACTTTGTATCCATGCAGTTAATATTTGAGTTTCCAGTTAAAGATGAAAAACGTTGTTTAAGAACATTTGGAATTTCCACCCCTAAGGAAGTTAAATGTAAAAATCCGTCATTTTTGAACTTCTATTTATAAAAATTGGTATTTGGACAATCAGTGAAAAATAAAAAACCACAAGTTTTATGATTTTTAGAAATCCCACCCCCAAAGGGTTCAATATCAAAATCCGTCATTTTTTTACCTGATATCTATGAAAATTAGTATTTGGGCTTTCGGTTAATAATGAAGGAAGACATGTTTTAAAATTTTCGACAAATTAACCCTTAAAGAGGGTAAACGAAGTGTTAAAATTTGAATAAAAATCCGTCAGTTTTAAAGTTATATCAAAGTTTTATATTTCAAAATTATTATTTGGGCTTTTATTTAAAAATGAAGAAACACATGTTTTTGGATTTTGCAGAAATCAACCCCGAAGGGTTTTAAAAAGAGTAATAAGATTTGGATAAAATTCTGTAACTTTTAAATTTACATTCACAAAAATTGGTATTTTCCCCTAAAAGTTTGCTTTGCAATGACTTAATAAAGCACAAGGACAGTCAATAAAAATAGCCGGAGTAGACCTTAGGGAGGATTGTTTTTCTCATGGACAGTTTTTATGTAGACTGTTCAAGAGTGAGTACCGCAAACAGTCTGGTGATTATAGCACACGAGGGCCGTACCACAAATGTGGTATATAAAGAGGTTCTTAATTATAATAGGTTAACCTTAACCTTTAATTGAAATAATAATAATAAATAATAAAAATAATTGAAATAATTACCTAAGAATTTATATCACTGGTGTTAGGTTTTCATACTAAAAATACATATTTAGAAAATAGGTAGTAAATTCTACTGCTTGAAAAGCGATCTTTTAAACGATAGGTCATTTCACATACAAAAAAGTTAGAAATGGCTGTGCATTTCAGAAAGCAGATGAACAAAACCCATACGCGCCAAACAGTAGATTTTTACAAAAAACGCCAATATCCAAGTTATCAATTTTATTCCAGTTAAAGCTTCCACACTTGCTGTATGCACCAAAAAAGAAGCAATAAAATATAGTTCATACGAATAATAAAATTATGTGTTCCTATTATTTCTTACAAGGTTTGTCTTATTAGCTTTTCGAAATAGTTGTGGACACGCGTGCGAAGCCGCGGGCAACTGCTAGTAATTGAATATGTTTTTATTGTTATTCTACTCATTATCGTTAGTTAAAAAAGTCCGGTCTGTCTTTCTTGTATTCATCAAAGCATCTTTTGATATACGCTTTCTTATCAACAGAAATTACTTTCGGTATTTTAAATTAATAAGCAGTAAAATTGACAACACAGCGAATTTTTGACACGAGAACGTCATAAAGACAGCACCTGACAAGACCTGAGGCCAACCTAACAAAAATATATCTACACCTGCTGAGAGTTTAAAACAATCGAGCAGATAATTAGATTCTCCATTTTATGTCTTACCCGTAATATTCTCTCCAATGTTTTTTTCTTTAATTGGTCAGATTAATTCTTAAGAGAATTTAAGACTTTTTCCACTTTTTTAGATCTACTAGCTGTCTCAAAACTATAAAAACGGCAACGTCGCATTTTCTCTCAAAATGAGCTGTTATAAATTATTCAAGCACTTGAAACAATAAGGAGCTAATGTAATTTGTAGTTTCAATGACCGATCTAATCATTAATAACTATTTAACAATTTTATCAATCTTATGTAAAAAAAATAATTCGGTAAAATGCGATATTGGCGTTTTTATAGTTTTGAGACAGCTAATAACTGTTTATAATTTTTGACAAAGTTATTCTAGTCCCTATTCTAGTCGTTCATATTTCGAGTGACGTTGACATTTCATAATTTTGATGTTACTTTCACGTCAAATTTTTGCTACAATGTTTCAACTTGTACTCGTACTCATCGCATCATGTTTAATTTACGCACACGGGGCAATTTTCGACCCCGGAGAGCTCAGACTGAAGGTGCTAAAGTTTGACCCTAAATCAATAAATTATTGCAAAATGTCTTGTGGAAAAGTTGAACATTCAGCTTGCAAATGCAGTCGAGCAGGAGGTCGTGAAGAACTAGATCTTAAAAACATTACCAACTTTCGCAAATTACTATTAGACTTACACAACGAAGCAAGAAATAATGTTGCTTCCGGAAAAGAAACTAGAGGCGAATTGACTTCAGCTTCCAACATGATGGCTGTGAGTTACAGTTTAGAATTGGAATACTTTGCCAGATGTTATATGAGGAATAGGTTTACTGGGCGTCTTGAGCCGGGTAATTGTCGTGTAATGTCAAATGGTCGAAAGGCAGGACAGTGTGTCATTGGTAGTAAGGGAAAGCAAACTGATCTTTCTTGGGTAAAGAAAGCTTTCGAACAGTGGTAAGTTTTAAATACGGATTAGGGTAAAGTGCACTGTTATTAGATAGTTTAGCAGAAATCTCAACTGAAAAAATCATTACCTCCTTCACAATAAAGATAGTATTCAAGCTGTTCCGTCTAAACCCCACATTAGAAGTATTAAAGTTTTGCTAATAATATTTATGTGAAAATTGGTGTAGGTGCTGCTTTAACTCGTTAACTTCTGTTGAATAAAAATATTTGCAACATGGCGGCACTTCCGGTTATACCGGAAATCGCTATCAACTTTCTTATTTTAAATGGAAATATGTGTTTTTTTACTACTTTTTTATTTCACGAGCTACTACGGGAAGATTTTCATTAGCTTTCCTTATATCTAAACTACGGATATCTAAATACAAAGGATACGAAACGACGTACAAATAAAACGTCCCCGTCTTCGATAGTTTCGTTAGTGTCACCAGAGGCGCATTTGTTCTATTACCGTCTAAGTTTTCAGAGCAATAAATATATAAAAATAGTGTAATTAATAAGGTTAGAACAAGGCGAATAAAAAATACAAGCAGATAGAGCAGTAAATTGTCAACAGTAGGAGAAAAAAATAATGCAAAAATTATATCCTAAACTATATTTCAAAAAATTTCAAACATTTACCAATTGCCCCCTATTTTTCAAAACGCTGCGAATACGGTTACAGATACATGAAAAATGTCAGCAAGAAACTTGTTGAGAATTAAATTTTCTTTAAAAACGTCCGGGAGACCATATTCCTATCTTCAAACATTTAGGCCTCAAGGTCATTCAAAAACGCTCAAGCGACAGATTTCCTTCATTTTGCCGGTGGTCAAGGGAATTTACACTTAAACCGTTGAAGATAGAAATATGGTGCAGCAGACTTTTTTCTAGTAAATTTAATTCTCTACAACCTTTGTATCTTCAACCGTATTCGCAGCATTTTGATAAATACGAGAAAAATCGCTAATTTTAAATTTTAAATATTTATTTTCTCATGTTTCATAAAAATTTTAGTCGTCAGCTTTTCTCGGTTTGTTGAGAATGTAAAGCTCAACATTTCTGTATTTTTTTCCACGTCATTAGTGAATTGGTTGAATTTAAATTAATTGAAAACGATTTGTCACCGAGACATTATAACGTTCGAAGCGCCCTTATTTTACTCTGCCGTACTATATATATATTTTTTTTTTGTACAGAATATCATGCGATTGTGTATCTCGTTTCGTCTCCTAGTTGTAGTTCTTCGTAATCTAAATATTCAGAATTTTTTGAAAATTTTTGGATTTGCACCTTTGACTTGGTAATTTTGCCGTTTTTAGAGTTTTATAAATCGTATTTTGACAGTTAAAAAAAGCTTAGTATATCCTTGCCTCAGTGTGTTCAAAATTGAAAAAAATGTTTACAAACTCCAATATCTTGACGTTATTTTTGGACAACTTCAAAAAGCTAGGAGTCAATTTTTTCAAACAGAATGCTCCAATTTTTATTTCAGTAAATGGAAATTTTTTTTGTAAAGATCTGTAGTAGTATTCTTTATATTTGTCTTTGGTTTTTTTGACATTGCCGGAAATTCCTTACTAGTCAAAGATATTTTTGCACAGTTTGACAAAGAAACATTTCTCATTGATAACCGTATGTTCTGTTAAAAATGTTGCTTTCCTTTCCATTAAAACTAAATAAATTCATTTGATTTAGATTTGATAAAGTTATATGAGTTCAAGAGACCTTATTTATCCCTGTTCAATAACTATTAACCATTGATCTAACCTTTTAACTATCACTGTCCAATACTGTTCAATGACAATTTTTCAAAATGGCGGCATTTTCAGTTATACCGGAAGTCGTTATCAACTTTCTTATTATAAATGGAAAAATATGTTTATCATTTTGGATTAGTTGAGTTATTTTAAGGCCGTTTTATCAGCATTCCCTATACCTAAGTTTAATCGTTTTCGAAAGATTTAAGATTTTTTAAAAAAATTTGAATTTGAACCTGTCACTTAAAAAATCGGTAACTTTATTAGTTTTAGAGATGTCGAAATCATCTTGAGTGTGTTCAAAATTGGAAAAGAAATTAATAAACCCAAAAACTTTAAAGTTAAGTTTGGACACCCTCAAGTAACCATGACTTGGTTTTTTTAAATGGGATGTCCCAATTTTTATTTTATTAGATGGAGGAGATTATTTTTTTCTGCATCGATCTGTATTAGCATTCCCTATACCAATACCCTATCTGTGATAATTTTCAAGTTATGTTGGTTTTTTTGATACTGTAGAAAAATTCTTACTAACCACAGGTATTTTTGCATAGTCTGCCATAAAATATTTCTAATTAAACAAACGACAAACTCTGTTTTTTCTGTCGTTTTTATGACATCCTATGAGAAAAGGCCTATGGCTAATAAATTTCTCAATCCCAACAAAAAGTTTTTGGAACTTGAAAACTATTAAACATACTTATGTTTAATATACTACATATATAGGGAATGATAATACAGAACGATGCAGAATTAATTTATCTACAATTTCATAAAATAAAACTTATAGCATTTCATTTGAAAAAATTGAGTTATAGGTGCTTAAAATTTTGAAATTTTACTTTTCAACGTTTGGGGTTTGTTATTCGTTTTTAGAAATTTGAAAACACCAAGGTAAAGATCTAGGCTTCCTCTTCCAAATGAGCCGAAAAATATTTTCAAATTTTTAAAAATTGCAAAGTTATCGATTTTTGAACTGGAAGGTGCTAATTAAAAAAAAAATATAAATACGTTTACGTATTTCGTAAACAGCTAAATTTAGGTACCTGTAGGGGCAACTTATGAAAACTACATTAAAATAACTCTAGTAATCCAAAAAGGCATTAAAAATATAGCTTTCCATTTAAAATAAAGAAGTTGATAGCGACTTCCGGTATAACTGAAAATGTCACCATCTTGAAAATATTTTCATAGAACAACACAACACCTAAGTGATTATGGTTGTATACAAATTTTCAGATGACTGTCATTATTAGAACTACCAATACTTCTAATGTGAGGTTTAGACGAAACAGCCTGTATATTAATGTTATTTTCACAAGTCTTCTACAAAATCAAAAATTAATTATTTAATTATTATTATTAATTATTATTATTATTATTATTAATATTAATTAATTATTATTATTATTTATTAATTATTATTTAATAAATCTTTAACAAATTTAAGAATCGTGCAAAAAACGCCATAATCTTAAAAATTGACGATTTCAGACAATAATTGTCTTCGATCGGTAAACTCTCCTTACCCTTTTTGATACTTAATATATTATTTCGACTATTTTCTGTTCCCCATTTCATCTTGAACTTCGCGAAAACATCTGAGGAATTTTGTCAAGATTTGATAAACTGTGCCAATGTCACTTAAAACTCAAAAAACATTTGATCCTAATATTGGACCAAAGGCCCTATAGGGCGGTTAGGACGTCATATTTCAACTTTAAATCGAAATAACTTGAGTTAGAGAACAGACACAGAGAAACAGTTTTTAGTACTGTAATCAACTCTAAAGACTTTAATGACTTTTATGTCTCCTCCTTTTACTCCTTTTAGTGTTAGACCCAATTAATTTAGTGTAATTTCAGTTTTTCAAACATTTTATTTTAAAGCAAATTTTTGTTAAAGATTATTTATATCCAACTCTATAACTTGCTTATGGTTGGTCCTACAAGAAAAATGCAAATAACTATTTTGTAGAAAATTTTATCAGCTTTAATTTTGAAACAAAGATAAAAATTGATAGGAATAACTGTTTTCGAGATATAAGCAAAAAACCAAAAAACTGTTACCTTAATTAAGCGCTTGCATATAAGCAAATTTACTACTATTAGTATTATTATTATTAATATTATTGTTATTAATATGACAACTAAAGACGACTCTAAAGACTTTAGTACTTAATTTTACAACTTTCTTTATATCAGTGTTCTTGTACAATGTGTTTAAAAATGGTTGTTCATCAAGACGACTATGGAATTCAAATTTTAAATTAGTGATCTACCTAACGCGTTTGGAAAATACAATTTCCCACATGAGCACTTTGTTTGCGTCACGACCGCAGTGAGGGTTGCATGAAATGCGAATGTGGGAAACTGCTTTTCAAGCAAGTTATACAGAGTCGCTAAAAAGTATGGATACAATTAAATATTTTCAGAACGAACGGTTTAATAGAAAACCTTGAAATTTGAGGAACAGTTAAAAATGTTTAAATTCTATCATTCTATCATCAGCTTTTTCAAATTTTTATCGTCATTTATCTTCAAATATAAGGCCAACTTGATTTTTTTTAAATGGCACGACGGCTCAAATTTAAACATTTTTAAAAGAGAATTTGTTTTCTAAATTCAGTGATGTAACATGATACCCACCTTTACTTTTATTGAAATGTAAAAAAATAAAAATTTAAAAATTTTCTAGAATAGTAAAACTAAGTTAGCTTTGAAAATACTGTTATTGGCGATATCCGTCACTTGTATTTTAGTCAAAAAGTAAACTTGGGTGCAATAATTAATTTAATAATAGTACATTTAAGTAAAGCTGAGCGAAAAAAATTCTCATGTTGGTTTATCATGGAGACAGAAAGCCAAAAAGTTAGTGGAAATCAGTTTGAACATCGTTTGTAGCATAAAAATCAAGTATTCCGTGTTTAAAATTCCTTAATTAAAACGTTAAAAGTGTTATTTTAACAATTATTTTTAACTTTTACTTATTTTTTGGTTAATGAGCTAACGATAGATAAAGACAACATTTCCAAGGCTAATAAAATTTAACAATTTTCAAAATTTTCGATTTCTTTTTTAAGTTTCGATTAAATTAAGGTATGCATGTATTATACTATAGAATTCAGAAAAAATGCTCATCATAAATATATTAAATTTGACCCTTGTTGCTATTAAAAAAAAATCAAGTTAGCCTTGTATCCGAAGGGACAAATGGAGACAGAAATTTAATAAACATCTGAAACGTTACAATTTATATACTCTTAAACATATATCAAATTTCAATAAGTTTTGATGAATAGTTTTTATAATATTTAACTGTGTCCATACTTTTTAGCGACCTTATGTATTATGTAATAAATTTTTTATAAAAAATTATACTTTTTAGTTCTTTTTGCTGATGAGTTGGGTCAAACAATCATCAAATTATTATGAACTGTCACTTATCATAAAAAAAATATCGCTTTCATCTCAACAGTAGCGATACCAACCTATTAAATGTCCCTAGCCACGTAAAAAAACACCGCAGTGCGGGAAAGTCCGTTTCCCATACGCTGGAAATAACTATTTACTTACCTAACGAGTTTAGAAAGTGCAATTTCCCACATGAGCACTTTGTTTGCTGCACGAGTACAATAAATTATTTTAAAACGATTTGGCACCGAATAACGCTGAAAGCGCCCTCAGTTTTTACTCTTCCGTACTATATTTTTTGGATACGATTTTGCATCTCGTTTCGTCTCCTACTCTATAAATAGTCTTCCATAGTTTAAAAAATTCAATAAGTACACTTTGTTCAAAAATAGTTGTTCATCAAATCACTTATGAAAATTGATCGTAATGTGTCGCGCTTAATTTAAACCATATTTAAACTGTGATTGAGGTCAAAGTGATAGATCCGTCAAAATAATGCAAAAGGGCTTCGAATCCAAAGATGAAAGAGTACACAACAAAAATCTCGAAAATATAAAACACAAATCAAGACAAGAAACAACTTTGTCGAAAAATACAAAAAAGTGAGTAAAAAGCTAATTTAAAGATTTGATAGAGAACTAAAATAGTCATTTGGACGAAGCGGCACATTGAGTTTGGATTCCATAGACAACTTGATGAACAACTGTTTTTGAACACATTGTGTATCCCATTGCAGTTCATAGTAGAATTTTGTAACAGTGCATTTGATTTTTTTTTGAATGAAATGGAGCACAAATTGAGAGTTTCTGGTGGGTTTTTTTAGCTCTCAAAGTGTGTCACTGGGATTTAGTTTAACACAGAATTCTTTTGTTATACAGAGACTCTCAATTTGTGCTTTACTTTTCACTCCGAAAAATTCAAATGCGCTGTTGCCATTCTACTATTAACTGAAATGATGTGTTTCTATAGGATGGGTCAAATCCAGTACATAAGAAAGAGGTACATCGATAGTTACTCTTTGCCGTCTGGAGGAGATGGCGAGAATGGAGATTTTATAGAAATAATGTGGGCGGCTGTTAATGAAATAGGATGCGCTCGAATCTACGCAAAAGACATAAAGAAACTGAAATATATAATGCCTTATGAAACAGGTCTTATCTGTAACTACGGAATTACAATCTCAGAAGATCAAAATTTGTCACCGAATGAGCCAGGCAGACCAGTGTTTAAAAGGGGAAAACCTTGTTCAGAATGTCCTGAATTTACGAAATGTAACAAAGAGTACACCTCATTGTGCGGAGAAATTGCTCCTCTCCCAACAGGTCCAGCGTATGATTTTGACAATACTTCAAAAGCCATGACAAACAAACTTAAGAGACTAACGCTTTTAGTTGTGACTTTTTCCTTTTTGGTTTTATTGTAAGTAAATGTACTAACAAAATTAATAAACAAAATTATACAACTTTGTAATAATTTAAATTCAACGGAATTTTGATGTTCCACGACAAAAAGTATAAGTAAGTAAGCAGGAATCCAAAATCAAATTGAATTCAATTGACTTTAACAGCATAAAAAATTCGAAAAACCATTAACTCAAAAAAGTTTCATAAAACTAATTCCAATTCTAAAAAAATATTCGTCTGACTTATATTTTGCTAGTCAAATTTCAGAGAATTTCTGTTATTCCAATTAGGCGAAATTTTGCAGACACTCGTAATCTCCATAACATTACATTAATATTTGGCTCAAATAATCAGTTGTAAACAATTAACACAGAGATTGACAAAAAACCAAGGGAAATTACTGATTAGTAGCTAGAAGACCCCTACGAGGAAGAAGTTGAAAAAAAAATAAGTGACATTGTTCATAAGGGTCATAAAGATCATCAAAATGAGGAAAAAGAAGAAATGACGAGTAGAATTATTAAAGGATAAAAAGCTGAAAATGATAGTGATAAAAAAAAGGTGAGATGATGTAAATTCTGTGTAAAAAAAGAATTAAAAAAATATTTTTTGAGATGACATTTATGCTCAGAAAAGATTATTGGTTATTTAGGGCAGGGAGTAATTAAAATTAATATTTTTGGCGACGTTTCGATTTTTTTAGATCATCATTAAGCTTCCATAATTATACGTCTTACTTCAACTTGACATGTGTTTGTGCCATCTCAACTTCAAAAATATAAATTTTAATTACTCCCTGCATAAATAACCAATAATTGTTTTTGGTCATAAAAAAATATAGTGCGGAAGCACGAAACAATAAAGGTGTTTGTAAAAGTACTTTAAATGCAAAAGTTGTAATAAAATTACAGTCTGAGACAGTTGCAAATAAGATGTTATAGTTAAAAACTAAAAGATAATACAGTGTGTCCGCTTTTCGAGCTCCACCATAGGAATCTCAATTATTATTAGAGATAGGTACGAGGTTGGTTAAATTAGGGCAAAGTTGCGCATTTTTATGCTGAACAATTATCTAAAGTGGCATTTTTAGTTTTTAAATTGTTGAAAAAAAAACAAAAAATTGTAATTTTCGTTTTTATTTTTTCAAGGAACTGAACTTTCTTCAGGCACTTTTATACAAGGAATCTAAATCTGTCATCGTATTTTACAAGGCGTACATGATGTCAGAGTTATAACACTCAACCTTGGTTTTTCTTATGAAAGCTTTATTTGCTTTATGTAAATATTATTGAAAAGCGTATCTATTCCTGATTAAAACAATATAACACATAATCGAATCTTACATGCTGATCAAAATGGAGGAAAAGCATTTTTGCGAAGAGTGCTCTGGAAAAACGTCAACAATTTTGTTTTTGAACAAACTAGATTTTGGAGGTTTATGCCCGGTTGCACAAAAGTCAAATTAATCGGCCATCATATGATGGTCCGTCAAAAATTGATGGCTTGTTAATTTTGATTGCGTTTCACAAAACAATTTGCTCATGTTTTAATCGTTCATCATATGATGCTCCGTTAATCATCCATTAGCAAAAAACCAATTTGGCAACAAGGCCTTACGTCTTGAATTTGTCATTTGATATACATTTGACAGCCTGATTTTTTTATTAATATTGTATTTTCTCGGACTTCGGGTTTTACTCAGTGCTTTATTTGACGATTTAACTTGTGTTCTTTCGTCTTCAAAAAGTTCTGTTTGGTGTAGACAATCTATGATGCCAAAAATGGTGTTTGTGGCCTTGTGTTGATTTGTTAGCGTCTTGCCACTAAGTGCCAAGGGGGTACCAAGAAGCGATTCCTGAAGGCGAAACAAGGGAATAGCCCTAAGGGTAGATGAAGTTAGGGCGTAAAGGAATCTACACGTGTTTATTATCACAATCAATAAACCTTGATTTGAACATTGGGGTTTTATTTCAACTAATACTAATAAAGTTTTTGCATTTCTTTTTTTGTTAAGTTATTCGAACTGTTGGACAATGCTGTTTAAAAGTGAATCATGCATTGAGAAGCAATAAAGTAGATAATATGTTATTGGTTAAAAAATGAGTTATTCCTCGAATTGTTTCATTGAACAAACGATACAAATTCATGTGTGAGCGAGTTGTGTTGTGACTTTTTGTGATAACCCTACAAATGTTCTACAAAAGACAAAAAACCAAAAACGCAAAAAAACTTAAAATTTTGTTTGTGCACTGAGAGATTTGATTAGTTGCGTTTTGGTGCAATTTTTACTCTGGTTTTTAATTAAACTAAAGCGCTTTTTACACTCATGGTTAACCAACATCTCAAACAGATCCTCAAGATCTCTGATTTTCTGCACAGGCCTCTCAGACACTTCAGTCATTTGCACATAACCATTCTCATCCAATAAAATATTCAAGGTTTTCTTCTTTAATTCTTGTTATTGTCTTACCCCTTAGGTAATGGTTCAGTTTAGTTAATGAAATTTTATCAAAAACACCTTAAATTCTCAAACAACAAGTGTTAAAGACTGTTAATCAGAGATTAATCGCCCGTCGTTCGGCCATCAAATTGATGATTCGTTAATCACTGATTAACTATGACATTTGCGTTGATTTACGTTTGTGCAACGGAAAATTGAGTTAATCAACGATTAATTGACAATTATCTTTGACGTTCATCAAATATTTGATGAGAAATTAATTAGCCGTCAACGGTGTTTTGCGTTGCACAAAATTTTTGATGGACGATTAACGCTTTGTTAATTGTCAATTATCTTTTGTGCAACCGGGCATTAATCTGGAAGGGTCACATTTCCGACGAAATTATGATTTAAAATTTAAATGACATGATAAGCTAGAAGTTTATTCTTTGCAAAACAAAACACGACAAAGTTATAAAAATTCTGCTTGCATATTTAACAGAACTGTCAAAATTTAGTTTGTTAAACAATGTTTTTTACATTTTTTCCAAAACACTCTTTGCAAAAACACCTTTTTCTTAATTTTAATCAGTTTATTAGACTCGATCACATCATGTGATACATTAGTGTAATCAGCAACAAAAAGACTTTTCAAAAATACAAGTATCAAATATGGCGTCCATAAGAAAAGCCAAACTTGAGTGATGTAACTCTGACATCAAGAACGCCTTGAAAAAAGCTATGACAGATTTAGGTTTCTTGTAGAAAAGTGCCTGAAGAATGTCCTACTTAAAAACATCTAGATCTTTTGGTTTGTGCTTAAAAAAATAAAAACGAAAATTATTTTTTTTTATTTTTCTCAATAATTCAAAAACTAAAAATGACACATTAAATTTTCTTTCAGATAATTGTTTAGCATAAAAATGCACTGTCCAAATTAAACCAACGTCGTATTTCTTATAATAACTGAGATACCCATTATAGAATTCAAAAAACGGATATCCTGTATATCCAATTGACATAAAAAAATGAAAGTAACACCATTCGATTGACAAGATTTTACTCGTATATGACTGGAAAAACAAAGAAAGGGAGACAGAAGCAGGAAGGATGACAGAAGTAAGATTTATGGGAGAACAGAAAATAAAATACTGAACAACGAAGAAAGAAGAGAGAAGGAATATGACAGTGATACACACACATAGAACAAGAAAAAAAAGCAGAAAATTGAGAAAAAAGTTAAAGAAGAGAATATTTTAATTGTACACCCTTGTTATGAATTATGATTGGAAAAATACTTGCTTAAATTCAATTTCGGATAAAGAATAAGCCACATAATAGAAAATAATGAAGAGTAGAAAAAAGGAAGCCAAAAAAATGAACGAAAAACATTAAGAGGATGGAAATACACTATAAGACAAAGAATAGAGCAAATAGTAAAAAAAAATTGATATCGAAATTAAAATCAAAAATAATACAAGACGTTGAATAAATGAAAAATTAAATCCAATTTTGCTAAAAAAAATAAAAAAAGCTTCTACGTAATAAAAATTCCAAGCCTTAAAAACTCATAGATGGACTTCAGTGCCTTCATCTCTCTAATTAGATTCTTAGGTAGATTTACAATTTTTTATATTACCAGTGAATTCAATGGCAAAAAACTACTCAAGATGCAAACTTTTGCAAATTTATGTCCACCGGTTACAGAAATAAATGAAGGCCTCTATATAGATTTATAGAGACTTTTTGTTTCAACCTAGGAAACCACCTCAGTTTGATAATTTTTTCTATATTAGATCTTGAATTATTGCTTTATAAACTCTTTTGAGTGGATAAAATGTTACTTTAAACGCAAGGGTAGAAAAAAATTCATCGTTACTTAATTACTGTTAAATAATATACATTTGAATTTAATACTCTCGCTCTGAGTTGCTTTTTTTTGTTGTTTCTTGTAATTGTGTTTTTCCTTAGATTTGATTCAGTGGTTAAACGTAAGTGTTTCGCTGCAATAACCCGTATAAATCTATATTTAAAATCTCAAGCAACTATGAAAATTGTAATAAATGTTAACTCTCTTTGCACAATACTGTGGTATTCTTATAGTTAGGTTATTACTTAGTAGAAACAACCAATATACGAGGGGAGTTCAAATATAAACCGGAATTTGTTTATAATTTTTTATTGAAACAAAATTTTAACAAAACTTTTTAGACTTTTCAACTACCAAAGAAATGGCGTATATGCATGGAGGTAGAGGAAGAATATGTAGTTGTTTGAAATTAAAATTCCAGTTTATATTTGAACTCCCTAGGTATTTTTCAATGTATTTTTTCTTTTATTCAAAGGCTTAAAAGATTACGTATAATACTAAACTTTGCGTAAACCATTTTCACAACAAATTATTGACTACTTATGTCTTTTTTCTTGTTTTACTCATTGCAGTAAGTGTTGTACGTACTTAGGGTATGGTCCGTAAGCAACCAGGTTAACCAAAATAGCGGTTCGGCGTTCCTAGAGTTCCTTTATTGGGAGAATTGGGACACTGAACGTCAAACCGAGCCTATTTTGTATTATGTGGATAAGGTATATATTTCTATCCTTTTTTATTAACATTTTTGTTAGTAACTTATGTCAAAAGTTTATGTCGAAAATAATTTCAAGGTTATAATTTTTATCAAATGCATAAAATGACATAATTTTACATCAAATTTAACCAGGGACGTAGAAAACGTAGAAATTTTGGGATTACTATTTTAAAAAAAGAAATTAATTGAATACCTACCAATATTAATATTCACATTTCTGAAATTTTTCGATATTTATTTCAATATTAAATACATAACTTAAAACATACTTCAATGCTAAAAATGCTTTTCTTTCAGTCACAATTTTTAAACATCTCGTCCCAAAAATTGATCATCAAGAACCCTTCATATTTTCCGCCGTCTTTTTATATTTTTTAAAAAATGATATTGAAGGTGTTCTCGTATGAAAAACGTAACAAAATCGTGAATTTCCAATAACTTTATATTTTGAAAGAGAATCTAAAGTTCACGTAGATGCTAAAGGCGACCAAGCAGCGACAGGTTCAACTTTCCTAAAAATTAGACCCAATTTTGGTTTCAAGTACCTAGGTATTTTGTAAATGCATAGAAAAATTCCCAAAATCTCATAGATTTTGTACATAACATTATTTAGACAATCCACTTTTCCAAATGCTTGTTAATAATAAACTTAAAACTTGTCAGGAAAGGTTTAATTTCCCTCTCTTTCATCGATGATTACCATTTCTTAAAGTTAAGAAAAAATGTTTATGATGAAGAGTTTAGACGTAAAATTGTACTTACAAAGAACTCTCTTTTAAAATTTTGAGTTCATTTAAAAAAAAAACAGTGAATTGACGGCGACGCAGTTGGTCGACGAAAAAGGGAAACATTTTTTGACAAATTTATTTGACTTTTCGCCAAATTTCAAGTGTAACACCACTGATTTCTATCCCAATTTGATATTTAGACATTCCAACCGCCGTATATGAAACAAAATTTCGAAAATTGACATTCAGTGTCCCAACTCTCCCAATATAGGAACTCTAGGCCAAATGAGTGAAGCGAAATGTTATTTTCGGCCACGATTTTATCCTTATACCATTGTTTTCAGTGAGAGAAATCAATTTCTCACACGAGAGAGATAAACCTGTCAGATTTAGTTTTATTTCTCTTGTATAATGATATAATGTTAATGTACCTAAAAAAACTGCACCTGTAAGATAACTATGTTATAATTTCTATAACATTTTGAAATACGATTAAGTATTATTATTGTTATTATTATTACAATCAACATCTGTGCATAAAATTGTGTTATTGGAGTTTATCTAATTTTTTTAGTGGGCGGTGCTTATTTTTAATGACTTTAGGTGTGCATCTTTCATGATTTGAAAATATACAGTCAGTATTATTGTAGTTATTGTCAAAAGTCAAACATTTACTTCGGAAAAGCAAAAAAAATTCTGTCTGTACGTGTGATCCTTTTATATGAGTGAATATTTCATCCGAGTGTGACACATTTTTAAGACACAAAATAAATAAGACTTTCTTTGTGCGTAGTGTGTTGGTGTATGTATACGTAATAGGGAATTTACGCCTCAGTGATGCCGTGGTGGGTGTTAAAAAAGCGTAGGTAGAACCCTTCATCCATCAAAAATAGATGTGCAAGTTATCCGGATACATACGTGAACGTTTATTTATTCATCATTTACTTTCAAGCTTCTCGAGTTTAAGATTCCAACTTAAATCTTTGGAACGTTTTAATTTAATTTTTAAAATAAATGAACAAAGTTAAAACTACGTGTCTGCTAAAAATGCTGCATTCACAATACTTAACGTATAGCTCAATTTATTATATATTTGATGGCATTGGCAACTTATTTTACCTGTTTTATGTTTTAACGGAAATTGAAAACATGGCTCGTTCTATACCAGTAGGTTCTTATAAAATTTCCTACGATGAAAAATAAGCGAGATAATCGCTTGAAAAGAATGAAATCATGACATCAGACCGGTCTCTCATCATGGAATCCTCTTGTCACTGAACATTTTTACACATCTTCCTCAAAATTAACTAATAATTCAACTAATTTCTATTTTTACTTTATTTTTACCATGTTTTTTAATTTTTTTGTTATTGTTATTATTTGTTAACGAACGCTCTGTACTTAATCTTAAGTTTTTTAAGTTTTCCGTATTCAAATTTTGTCTTTTTTGTACATTTGTTTTGTTTGTAATAAATGTTCGTATTAATAAAAAAGTTTTAATCGTAATTCAAAGAAACAAGGAAACATTAGAAGAAAATGTATTTTATTATACAAGACGATAAACCTTGATTGTCCACAATACAAAACTTTATTCCATCCCGCATTATTTCTGTTAAATGAACTACTGAGTTATTTTGATTAATAATTATAAACGTAAAAAAACAACAACAAAAATATAAAAAACGGAAAAACAACAATGATTGTAAACTTTGTAAACTCTCGACCATAAAATTTCATTTTACCATGAAGTAATCAGTGGATAAAACCGCTTATGATGGAATAACCAGATCATGATTTAATCTTACCCCAACAAAAATTAAGCCACCTTTCGAAATTACAGTATTAAAAGCTTCTGGAATTGATAAAATTCATAATAATTATACAGTGTGCTCAAAAACTGGCGCACCAACTCAATGGTGTATGGTAGAGAACTGGTTACATATAAAGGTAAAAATAGTAAAAAAATTCTTTGTATTAAAGTTATTGATAAATAACTAATTTTAGATAAATGATATGTGGCAACGTTGTCTAACAGTCATGATCGCAATTGAATTTGAGCAACAATAAAGATAAATTATTTTTGAAACGGTTTCCTAGGAAATAATTCCCAGTGTTGGCACATCTACACATTGTGATTTTTTGGATGAATTTTAATTTTTTAAATTAAAAAAACTGCTAAAATCTGATAGTAAATTTAAAAATAATTATTCATCGTTTTGTTACGGAAAAATTACCTGGTGTGAAACATAAAAACACAAAAAAATAATGAAAACTAAAAAAGTTAACACAATAAGTTTGTAGCTCCAAATTTTTCCAACAATTTTCCCGTAATCTGCACTTGCTTCTCAATAACGTGGTGCGCCAGTTTTTAAGCACCCGGTATTATTACTTTTATAGTAATTTAATAATTTTCTTGCAAACCCGCAGCATTTTTCTAAAAATGCTATAATGCTTTTATTGATTTAAAAAAAGCTTATGATTTTCTTCTTCATTCTTAATTAATTAAAATTTTAATAAGACTTTAACATAAAATACATCCAAAATTTTGCAACAACGCATTTGCATTTTTCGGAGTGAAATGGAGCACAAATTGAGAGTTTCTGGTGGGTTTTTTAGCGTGTCGCTGGGATTAAGTTTAATTTGTGCTTTATTTTTCACTCCAAAAAATATAAATGCGCTGTTAGAAATCTACTATGAACTCTTAAAAAAATAGAAGTTTGAACTTTTTAAAGCAAATCCAACTCAAAATAAAAGTTAACTACGAGTATAGGTACACTTTTAAATATTTTGAATTCCTCCGGTTATAGTTTCAATTTAATAAAAGATTTGTAACTAAACTGAAATTAACTAATCAGAAACCATGTCAAATAATAATATAAATAAATAATAATAATAAATAAATACGAAAAAAATGTCTTGTACATAAAGATGGATAAATAATGGAAAATTCCAACAATTAATAAAACAAATGAGAAAATGTAAATGTTAATAATGGCGACTTGTAAAAATATTTAAGTTTTAAATAAATAAAATAAAATATTACTTAGAGATATTAACGTTAAACTAGTTCATAGTTTAAAAAACAATTACATTTAAATGATCTAGTAAAGGCAATAAAAATACCAATTTTTTCAGTTTTTGTTTGGAATTATTAAATGAACGATAATAATCTAACATTATGACAATAATCTGACATTATTTAAATTGACTATTTATTAAATTTGTCAAAAAATTTACAGCTGACTTTGAAGCTTAAACTGATATTTGAAATGTTTTTTTAACAAAATATAAAGGTGCAGTGTTTACACGACACGTTCAAAAACAACGGTTCTTTCGTTTTTGACGTCGACAGTGGCGTGTGTAAAAATTTAATTGCATTTTTTATGATAATAATCCTTCCGTACCTTAATCCTTCCAAATACATGGTGAATTTTCACAAAGTGTACGGTATTTTTTGTCAATACGGTTATATTTTTGGATCAGTCTGTAGTTAGAACTAAATACATTGGAGCACTGTCTTCGATTCTCCGTCACTGGATAAAGGGTGCGTTGCTATGAAACCCATAGACTTTTTAGAACGTTGACGAAACTGTCAGTTTTCCATTTACACAGACAGTCATACCGTACGGGCAAAACCGTGGAAAAAGAACGACATCTAACTGCACTTTTAAATAATTCTGAAGCATAGACAGATCGACCTATAACACACGCCAACGTGATTTGTAGTGTTTACAATATTCTTGTCATTTTTTGTTTATTTGTTGATGCTGATTACAAATCCATTACTCGTTTTTTTGTATCACAAAAAGTTTCTAAAAAATCTACATAGAAGTAACTTTTACTTATTCCAAAAACTTAAATAAAACCATTCGGCTTTTGCTTTTTTCTGTAAGTTTTGACACCTCTTCTCAAAGATGTGTTTACAACAACAAACTTCCATGCGCAACCCTGTGGAATATGAATATATAGGATGTTCTGTCTAAACCCCGCATTAGAAGTATTTGTAGTTCTAATGATGATAGTCAACTGAAAATTTGTATACGACTATAATCTCTTAGGTCCTGTTTAATGAAAATATTTTCAAGATGGTGACACTTCCGGTTATACCGGAAGTCGCTATCAACTTTCTTATTTTAAATGGAAGACTATATTTTTTAATGCGTTTTTGGATTACTAGAGTTATTTTAAGGTAGTTTTTGTAAGCTTTTCCTATATCAAAATTTAGCCGTTTACGAAATATTTAGGATTTTATGTTTTTTTTTTGGATTTGCACCTTTCCGTTCAAAAATCGCTAATTCTGACATTTTTGAAAAAAAAAAATTGAGAAAAAAAGAGAAAGCCTACATCTTTCCCTAAGTGTTTTTAGATTTCTAAAAAAAGATAACAAACCTCAAATTTTTCAAGTTAAGTTTGTAGAACTGTAAGCATTCATAACAATTTTTTTTACAAATAAAGTTTTATTTTACTGAATGGTAAAGAATTTAATTCTGCATCGATTTGTATTAACATTTCCCATATTTATGTTTAATCATTTTCAAGTTTTTGTTGACATTGAGAAATTCATTATCCATAGGTGTTTCTCATACGTTGCCATGGAAACGACAACTAATAGCTGCGGTTAGTAAGAATTTTTTTTACAATGTCAAAAATCAGGTAGGTATAAGGAATCCTAATACAGATCGATGCAGAAAAAAATTCTCTTCTATCAAGTATAATAAAAATTGGGACATCCTTTTTAAAAAATTAAGTTATGGGTACTTATAATTGTCCATACTTGATTATAAAATTTTTGAATTTATTAACTTTTTCCCAATTTTGAACACATTAAAGAACAGATATGGCCTTTCACTTTTAATTCTCCAAATATGATTTTGACTAAAACTAAGCAAGTTACCGATTTTTTAAGTGATAGGCGCAAATCCAAAAATTTTCAAAAATCCTAAATATCTCAAAAACAGTCAAACTTGGGTATAGGGAAAGCTAATACAAACTCCCTTAAAGTAACTCAAGTAATCCAAAAACGCAGTGGAAAACATAACTTTCCGTTTAAAATAAGAAAGTTGATAGCGACTTCCGGTATAACCGAAAGTGCCGCCATCTTGAAAATATTTTCATTGAGCAGAACCTAAGAGATTATAGTTGTATACAAATTTTCAGATGATTATCATCATTAGAACCACAGTCGGAGACTTTTTTATTTGGACATAAAAAAACATACAAAAACTCAAATTTATATTTTCATTGTGCATAACTTAAGGAATTTTAACTGAGTATCAACTTTCAGATGAATATCTAATGTGGCGTTTAGACGGAACAGTCTGTATAATAAATAAGCTTTTGTCTTGTTGGAGATCAATATTTGACATTAAAATTAGTGCGTAATTTTTAAAGTTATTAACGTAGTTAAAAACGTCAAGTTCTTTGGTTTTCGCTTAATAAAGTAAAAACGAGAATTACAAACTTCCGTTTCATTCCAATAATTCAAAAATGACGCAATCAACCTCTTATCTATTATAATAATTTATTATATTAAGATCCCCATGGTGGAGAAACGGACAGCCTCCTGTCATTTATTCTACTACTCAAAAAAACTCACATGTCTATTTGAAGCGTTTTATTAACTACTACTTTTACAAATTATTTCATGACTCTTCAAACTTTCCATTGTGCAATTTCTTGAGGTACTCTTGACGACAAGACAAATTATCTGCAGGACGTTCAACAGCTTGATAATGTGGATCCTTAAAGAACAATCGTTTTGCTTTAAAATAATTCTAAAACCAAATGTTTCAATCAAACACAATAATATTGCTGCTTAATGTACTACAGTGTGATCCAACATAAAGCGATGATAACATCCACTAGGTACCACAATTAAATCACCAGAAACCACTTCAACTCTTATCCATTCGTCATTGTTATCCCGTATGTCGTAATAACCACACCCTTCAAGAACAAAGCGACTTTCCTCATCCTCATGAAGATGCTCTTTGTAAAACTCCACCAAATCACCTTCAGCTGGCGTTTCGAAAATATCTTCGTACGTGTAGCCTTTCTCTTCCTTCAATTTTTCCAAGGAACCGTCTGTTTCACACGTATCAACATTTAACTATAAATAATTAAACAGTTTCTTTAATTGTAATATAACACCTACCGCATAATGTTCAACACCAGTTATACGGTAAAGGTCTTCCAAAGTGATAAACTTTGGGGGCAACCTTTGATGTTCATCCCTCGGATTATCCAATCCATCGCCTTCTATATACCACGCACGTACCATCGTCTCGACGTTTTGTTGAAAAACTGAGTTAAAATAACGTGCTTTGTTTTATTAGTATTCATAAATCCATCGTGCTGATGTAAGAGTTTATGTTTGTTTGCTTTTAAGCACATTTAATAGAGCTAATAAAGTGGCAAATGATAACGGCCTCCAAAAGGGTTACAAAATCATTGTTCTCAATGCAGCACTCATTAAAACTACTGTGTGCCGATAAGTAATAAATCTTGCTTAATTCACTTTATCGGTTTTTTCTATGAAGTTATTTACTTGAAAATTACTTTAAATAAACCATTTTACACTTAAATATGTGTAGAAACCGGATTTAAAATTTTTATCCACAATCATATTATTATTGGAGTTTTATCCACACTTATGAAGCAAATAAAGTGCATTATTCACTTGTGGAATCTCTATATATATATATATATATATATATATATATATATATATATATATATATATATATATTGCTTTTCCTGACTAACCTATCAACGCACAGCCTAGACGGCTCAGGATAGAAACCTGAAATTTTCACAGTAGATAGCTATTGTAACGTAGGGGTGTACTAAGAAAGGATTTTTGAAAAATCACCCCCTAAGAGGGTTAAATAGAGTGTTAAAGTTTGAATAAAAATCCGTCATTTTTTAAGTTATATCTTTGAAAATTAGTATTTGGGCTTTGGGTTAAAAATAAAGAAAGACGTGTTTCAGGATTTTTGGAAAATCAACCCCTAAAGGGGTAAAATGGGGAGTTGAATTTAGAATTAGAGTTTAGAGAATTCGTCATTTTTAGACGTCCATTGAACTTATGTCCGTGAAAATTAGTATACTAAACTTGCTAAATTTGATTCAAGGAGCAGTTGAAAATATCCAAATCACGAGGAAATTCCCTGTCCACCACTCTAGCCTATAAGACTATAAGGCGTATTTAAACCATAATTTGTCCTGTGAGTGCAGTCTATTAAAAGTTCTAAACATCGAGTTGGGTATTGTGGGACTCTGTACTTAATAAGATTACATAAATCAGGAGAATCTATTAAATTATTCAATATTTTATAGCCAAAAATAATTAACATATTATTACGTCTAGTAGCTAGCTAACAAGTGTTCAATAATTGTTCTGGTCGTGGTTTGCTGTGGTTTTCTCTTTTTAGCATGAACGTAGGTTGCGTGATAAGTTCATATGGTTTGCTGTCAACTGTTTAAATGTTGTCTTATTTTTGCATTTAAAAGTTTTTGATAAAAATCACATTGCAAATCATAATAATTGAATGTAGACGTTCAAGAATTTACTTTGCAAGCATTATTTGAGTTGAACGTGTGAATTTTTGTCCGCATTTTTGGTCTGACACTGACAGCTGTCATCTGTCATTGTTATGTAATTTTAATCGAGACATACGTTTTTTGTGACAATTGCCACACATAGGCGATCTGACCAGAACAATTATTGAACACTTGTTACTAATAGAGTGAGGCATATGTTAATTGATTTTTGTCAATGTTTAATTTAAAAAGTAAAAAGTTGACAAATTTTTTCTGTACCCTCTCAGTTATGACCTATATCGCTTGCGTAGAATGGACTTCAGATTATGGAACAGTATTCTAAAACAGGTCTTATGAGACAACAGTAATGTTTAATTAGCGCCAGTATATTTTTAAAGTCTTTGCATTGACGCTTGATAAATCCCAATAATCTATGAGATTTGCTCACAATGTAGTCAATGTGTTCCCTAAACGTTAACGTTGAGCTAAAAATTACTCCTAAGTCAGTTATTATGTTCACTCTCTCTACTGATTTACCATTAATGGAATAATTATTTAAAACAGGATATTTCTTGATAGCATTGATGGCAGTTTTTTTTACATTATTAGCGAACAGTAAGTACTTGGTTTGGATTAAGCTTCTAGCCAGGTCATCGATAAATAAAAGAAAAAGAATAGGCCCAATGTGGCTCCCTTGAGGGACACTGATTTTGACGTATTGTTTACGATCCCAGAGATAGGAAGTTAACCATGTTAAGACATTAACACTGATGCCATATAAACTAAGTTTAGCTAATAACAAATTTATATCAACTCTATCAAATGCCTTACTGAAGTCTGTATATACTTGGGCTCCTTTTTCTATAGATTCCATAATGTTATGTTTTGTACATTACTCGAAAGGTGTTCGAAAGGGTCACATATCAGGGCTGGTAGAAAAGCCTCTAAAGGTTCGTATTTGATTAAATTATGCACTTGAAACAGGTGCCGATTGACAGTGACAGTTCTCTCAGATAATTGTCAAAAAACTAGGTTGTCAACATTATCCAACTAAATTACCCTAGTTTTTAGTGTAATTATTATAGCACTCCGTTGGATATTACGATTCGCAAATCGCGTATTGTAATGACCTCAATACGAAACCGAAGTAGAAAAAGTAACTTTATTTCACGTTTGCCATAGCAACTAGTAATTATGACTACCAGACAAAGCCAGCGAATATTTTTAATTTAACTTCGATTAATTCCATTTTGTTAATGTGGTGCTTGTGGAGAAAACGTTGATAAATTTGTTACTAATTACTAATAGCATCATCAATTTTAAAGTAAATGCTCAATGAAAAAACCATTTGCTTTATTTTAATCACTTTGATTTGAAAAAAACCTCGACCTCAAAGCAAACAGTCGCTAAAAAATGCCTTTACTTTTAGTAAAAGCTTATAGTATGTACTTCCATTGTTACTCAATACAAAATTTACTCACATTTAGTCATACTGCCCATTGTCATGCGAATTTTTAAAAAATTGTTAAATTTTCCGGATTTAATTAAAAGAAAACAAAAAGTCTCGCTTCTCCAATTTTTCAATATGTTATAGACCAAGGTCTTGTAATGTGCTCCCATAAATATGAAGATTATTGCTGCATGCAATCCAAACGGCGGGACCGTCACATACAGGGTGACTCATTGTTACGGGCGTGCTCAATTGCACCTACACTGTCAAAGATATCGAAATGAATTAAATGGCACTGCAAATGGGAGATCAAAGTGCACGTTTTAAAATTATTTTGCCCTTTACAGGGTGTTTCATTTTTACAGTGCAGCTTTTAACATAGTACCCACTGTATATTTGTACATATTAAAATTTGCATTTCCTTTGGCTTTATAAATAAGTTTAGTTCTTGCAATTTGCTTTAACCATTCAAAAGTTATTTAATTTTTTCTACAATTTACTGCGTATAGAGGCACATAATTAAAAAATCACAGTGCGCTTGGGTTTCAAGATATTGAGTTGGGATTTTGTCTGTGTACAAACAACTGTCGGGGGTATTTTTCGGCGACAAGACTGTCCATTTGCATAGTAACACTACCATGCTGTGATACATTCATTTTGGTAAAGTTTGAAGGACCATAACTTGATTGTTTCAAAGAGTGCCCTTTGTATTTTATTACTGAGTATTATTCAGCATCTCGTTTTACATCTTTTTCACCTCTTAAATTTGTTTCCAAAAGTTGATAGTTTCGGAGATAACTCGGTTTTTCTGGAAAATGTACATAAAATCTCTTGGATACCAACTTGTGCTATGTAAAACAATACATTCTTACACAACAACATCAGACTGGCGTTTTTTGTGAAAAATGAATTTTTCATGTAAATTGCATACACATTTCATCGAGATATAAATTTTAATTTTGATAAGAAATCATTAAATGTAAATAAAAAAACGACAGCACTACTAGAGAAAATATGCAAGAAAGAATTAAAAAAGCTTTTTGTAGAATTGATGATGTCACATTAGAAGCAGTGAATTTTTAAAAACAATTGACCAATGTATTACTTTATTGCTTAAGAATGTCGTCATTTTAAACAGTTTTGTAACTGCAAGTAATATGTTACCGCAGTTGATTTTTTTTATTTCCTTATTTGTCCATTGTCATTTTTGTTTAATAATTTCTTATTAAAATTATGACTAGATGAGATTTCTAGGTATGCATTCTATGCGAAAAATTCATTTTCACAATAAAATCAGAACGTGACGTACTATAAATGCCATTTTGACATTAATATGTTTTTCATAGCACAATCCATTAGTATCTAAGAGATTTGTGTGTATTTTTCAGAAAAACCGAATTATCTCCTTAACTATCAACTTTTGAAAAAAACTAAAGAGTTAGAAAAGATGTAAGATGAGACGCTGAATAATAATTAGTAATAAAACACTAGTAATAATATATTAGTAGTAATAGTAATAGTAATAATAAAATAAGAGCGGTATTAAAATAAAATAATTAAAATGAAATTTATTAATATAATTATTATTAATAATACTGCATACATTATTACTAGAATTCTTATTAAAAGCCGATTTTAACTTTCTAATGGTGTGTGCTTATTGTATCAGTTTGGTAGCAAGTGGTTAATCTTAGACAATTTTTTGCTTAAAATCATGTAAATAGTTTATAGACCGTAATTATCAATGTACAAACGATTCTTAGCTTTAAAACAACAAAACTTTTCTAAAACCAAATGAAAACTTTTATTATAATTTTATTGTTATTTATTATTATTATTACATCTATTAATATTACTATTATTATTAGTAGTATTTTTATTATTTTTACTACTATTATTACTATTATTATTATTAAATACCGATCATAATTTTCTTATAGTAAATATTTATATACCAGCTTAGCCGAAAGTGCTTAACATTAGACAATTTCTTGCATAAAAACTAGAAAATGACTTACTTTGACTGAGAACCCAGTTTATAAATGATCATTTTCATAGAAATGAAAAAACGTTTATATAACACATAAAACAAGGTTTATTCTTCTTCAGAAAAATTAAGCTCTAGTTTTAAAAACAATATATTATAATAATGATAATTATTGTTTTTTCTAATATTATTATTTTTATAAAAATTGTAATAATTATTAATGTTTTTATTACTTTTACTTCTATTATTACTATTATTATTATCAAATACCGGTCATTGCATTCCTATACTGAATGTTTATATACCAATTTAGAGAAAAGTGCTTAACATTAAACAATTTTTTGCTTAAAAACTATAAAATGGCTTACACTGCCTAAAAACACAGGTCATAGATGATCTTTTCCATAGAAATGAGAAAACACTCATGTAACGAACAAAACAAGCTTCATTCTTGCTTAGAAAAACTAAGTTTCTATTAAGAAGGAAATTTAATAATAAAAGTATTATTATTATTTATTATTATTATTATTATTATTATTATTATTATTATTATTATATTATAGGGTGCTATTTAAAAAAATCAAGTTAGGGTCCTTCAAAGTTTACCAAAATTAATGTGTCACAGCAAGGTGATGCAACAATGCAAATGTATGGTCTTGTCACCGAAAGATACCTCCTCAGACATTTGTTAACGTACTGACAAAGTCCCAGCTTGATATCCCAAAAACCAAGGGCACTGCGATTTTTTAATACTGTGCAGAATTGTAAAAAAATTTAATAATTTCTAAACGGTTAAAGTAAATTGCAAACACTAAATTGATTTATGCAGCCTAAAAAGTGCAAATTTAAATATGTATAAATATGCATAAAAAACTGTGTTAAAGGCTGCAATGTGAAAATGGAACAGCCTGTATAAAGCAAAATAGTTTTAGAAAGTGCACTTTGACTTCTCATTTGCAGTGCCATTTGATTCACTTCGATATCTTTGTCAGTGCAGGAGCAATCGAGCAAGCCCATCTCAATGACTCGCCCTGTATTTTTAAAACTAACTTTTCCGATTTTTTAATATGTTGTAGAGCAAGGTCTTGTAATGTTCTCCTATAAAAATAAAGCTTATTGCTTATTGCAAAATTAATTAAATCTCACCTTATTGTACAAGCTTTGAAAATTTTGAAAAACGGCAATCAACCCAGTTGGTCATGTGTGTGAATGACATTCGTATTTCATAATATTTTTGATGTTACTTTTATTCGTCAAAATATGTTTCAACTAGTTGTATTTATTGCGACATGTTTAATTGGCGTGCATGGAAAAGAAGAATTTGATCCAAAGAAAGTAGATTATTGCAAACTTTCTTGTGAAAAGAACAAGCATTCAGCTTGCGATTGTAGACTAATACAAGATCGTCAAGAAATAGGTATTGATGAGTATGTTGAATTTCGGCAAGTGATGTTAGACATTCACAACGAATTGAGAAATAAAGTCGCTTCTGGAAAAGAAACTCGAGCTACATTGCCTACAGCCTCCAACATGATGGCCATGAGTTACAGTTTAGAACTGGAGTACATATCTCGATGTTATATGAGAAATGCTTATACTGGAATTCCTGCTAAATGCAGAACGACAAGCGATGGCCGGAGTACAGGACAGGTGACCGGTGGAGTCCCAGGAAATAATAGTGGTGGTCATTACTTTTGGATACCGCAGACGTTTAATGACATGTAAGTTTGAAAAAAAAACTATCGCAGTCTTATGACGATTGTCTATTCCACCACTACCATTGACATTACACAGACATTTTTTCAACTCTGAACTTGGGATAAAATAGTACGGTTTTAAGCGTTATACCGTCTCGGTGGCCAATCGCTAAAATTCAGCCAATTCAGACAATTGCACTCTTAACAGATGAAGAAACTGACTAAAATTTTCCAAAAACCATGAAAAAAATTTTAATTTACGCTTTGTCCTGTACTTTTCAAGACTCTGCAAGTACGATAAATATACAAAAAAATGTTAGGAAGACGTTTGTAGAAAACTAAATTTTCTTTAAAAAAATCCACATGACCATATCTCTATCGTCAAAAGTTTAGGTACTAAGAACGTTCAAAGATGCTGAATCGACGGATTAGTTTCATTTTACCGGTGGTCAAATAACAAAAAAATTGGTTAGTCTTAAGCTGTAGAAGACAGACTTTATTTAACTTTTATTTAACTTTTATTTAACTTGCTTTGTTGTCTGTCTGTCCGTTTCATATTTTTAGAGCAAAATTTGAAAGGGTTTCCGTTGTCCCAATAAATTGAAATTTTGCATATTTACTTAATCTGCGTTAAATACCCCATAAAGGGGTTAAATGACGTTTTGACATTTTAGGTTATTGTTTACAAATGGGTTTTCGATGTGTACATACCGTAACCTATTCGGAAATAAAATTAACTAGACGCCCTCTGGTGATGACTTTTGAACTATGTCGAAAACAGTAAAGAAATTTTCGTAATTCCACATTTAACTGACGTTTAATGAATTGTTTAACAATTTTGCGTGTATAGTGTTAATTACTTACAATAGAAAGAATTACTTTAAAAGTACGTGGTGGTAAATATTAGCGTTGACTTTGGTTCTGTAGTTTTTCGTTGTATAAAGTGTTTATTGTTGGAACTTGAAGGTGGATAAAAAGTGAAAAATATTTAAATTTTGATTACAAAGTGTTATCAAACAGTTGTCTAGTTAAAGATTATAAGTAATGGATCACAGCGAACACAAAGTTTGGCTCAAGAAACCAATAAATTAGTGAAGTGTTATGAATTTTAGGTTAGAATTTTCCACTGAAAAAATCATGAAATGCTGCGGTAAATCTACAAAACTACAATAAAGATTAACAACTGCTGATACATTTAAACGTAAATTATGCCAAAAGGTAGGCTTTTCAATGTCTTTGTAATAATTTTCCAATAAAGAAAGTGAACCAAACAGTCATTCGTTATTCGTGTTTTCCTCGTCATCTCTCATTTGTCAACATAAGTTTCTTGCATCAAAGATGCAATAATCATTCCGCATAGGCAATGTAATAATTGTGAAGCCCCAAAATTCGTACAACGCTCAAAACATCCGAATAAACATTTTCCCGCCATTTATGGTTACTGTTTTCGATCTAGCTCAGTGGCGCCCCCAACGGTAATTTTACTTCCGAATACAATATTAACGGTATGTTGATCATGTTACACCTAATCATTTAATCATTACGTTTCATTATGAGCAAATGTCGCTAATTTTTTTAAATTCATTTATCTTGTACGATAGAGTATAGATACAGAACACAGGTTAGGATATTTTCTTAATGCTAACAGCTGTTTTCACAAACCACTAAACATAAGTTTCCACAAATCAGCAAAATAATAGCGTTATAAAACTACGGCGAAACTAAATCTTAGAGAAAAAAACGTTTAGAATAAGTAAAGACTAAAATGCAATAAAAAAAATTAAAAAAATGTTTTTTAAGGAAAAAGTTTTTATTAAAATTTACTAAAAAGTAAATGTTTTTCTATTAGAAGAGAATATTTTTGCTTACAAATTAGAATTTTAAAATTTATAAAAACTTTGGGAACGGTCATAAGCTCATAAGTCATAACAATACGGAATTACAGAATTACTTTCTAAAATTGAGGACTGTTTCCAAAACTTTTATAAATTTTAAAATCCTAATTTGTAAGCAAAAATATTCTTTCAATAAAAGCTTCTTTCTTAAAAAATATTTTTTTAATCTTTTATGTATAAGATATTTAATTCTTTACAATTTTGTTTCTTAAACATTTTTTTTCTTCAAACGTATTCCCAGCGTTTTGATAAATATGCAACGATGTGCAAAGAATTATCGCTTATAATTATCAATTTGCGTTGCACCTCATATTTCTGGGAACTCTGCAAATGCGGTTGAAGATACAAAAAATTCAAAGAAAGAAAGTTGTAGAGAATTAAATTTTCTACAAAAAATCCGCGACACCATATTTCTATCTTTAACGGTTTAAATATAAATCAACTTTCCAATACTAGACCACCGGCAAAATGATGCAAATCCGTCGCTTGAGCCTAATTAGTTGAAAATAGAAATATGGTCATTTTTGTAGGAAAGTTAAATCTTTACAGCTTTCTTTTTAACATTTTTGTTGCATCTGCAACCGTATTCGAAGCGTTTTGAGAAATATGGGGCAGAGTGCAAATTGGTAAAAGTTTAATTTTAATGTAGTTTGCGATACTATTTTTGTATTATCTTCATGTTTTAGTATTGAAAATTAAATGCTCTATCTGTGAATGTGTAAGAACTCGGGGTTGAGTTCAATACTGGTTTTATTTGAATATACATATACAAAATTTACTTATAAACTAAAACAGTTAGGACCGGTTTATAGAAGCGTCATTAATTTAATTCGCAATTAAATGCGTGATTAACAACTGATCACGTGACCAAATTGAAGCAACTTGATTAGTCCACTCGCGTTGTTAACTTTTAACAACGAATTAAATTTTAACCGAGCTTTCTGTAAACCGGCCGTTAATCTAAAACAATGTTAATTCCAATAATAATTGCTTCATTTCAAATTTAAAAACTGCTCAAGTGACCCAGTTAGAGTATTTCGCTGACATTACTGATATCATGGAAATGCCTACATGGGTTACTAAACCATTGTGGCAACTTTTACAGAAAATTCTGATCTAATTTAGAATTGTCTCCAAAATTCTATTTAATCCCATGGTTAAACATTCTGCCTGCATTTAATTCGTTTGTTATACAAATACAAATTGTTATACAAATACAGCCAAATATAGACGGTAATGGAATAACTGCGCTCTCTGGCGGCATTAACTGAACTATCAAAAACGAGAACGTTTCAATTGTACGTCGTTTCATATCCTAACCTTTAGATATCTGTAGTTTAATTAAAAAAAAAGATGTCAATGCATTGCAAACAGTTCTATGAAGACGCCAATGTTCAGCAAAATAAAATCTTCACTGAATGTGTATGTGTAATGTTTTATGTAATGTTTAGCGAAATAAACTCTTTACCATATAGGGTGTCTCACCTAAGAGTTTTAAGTCTGATATTTGAGTAATATCTCAAATATTTGTCAACGGCTTTTTATGAAATTTAAAATACTGACATTTTAGAAAGTAAAGATTAAAATCCAATTAACCGGTTACACAATAGCTATTTACACTCGAATGCGGTAAGTCACATTTTACAGCGCGACAACTTTGTTTGAGGCACGAGCCTGAAAGGCGAGTGCCTTATTAGTTGAAGCGCTGTAAAATGACTTAACGCATGAGATTTGTATAAAACTTTTTGGCCGATAAGCTTTTAATATTATTCTTTATAAAATAAATAAAAACTCAAAGTCACTTAAACATAGTAGGCTTTGGCCGCCATGTTAAACAACTGAAACAGTTTGACAGTTGTTAAATTTGTGAAAATCAAGCGACGATTTCAAATTTAATTATATCACAAATCACGTTTATATCTATCAACCATTATCAGCCCTGTAACATAAATAACTATTTTGTTTTTTTTGAAACAAAACACAAATTGAACTAGAAGATTTACGGCATGGACCAAGAAGTTAATTTACCTCTGCTGTTTTGTTAATAGCATTAAAATTTACGCTAATTTTTATAAATCTAGTTCAGCGATTGTCAAAATTTGGGAAAACTATGCATTTTTGATTTACATATATACTCAGTGTCATAAAAATTGCAACACCCAGAAGGAATAGAAATTTTTTGACAAAACTTGGCACAAATGCTAGACTATTAACAGGTATTAAATGACTAAAACATTTTTAATCAAGTGGTAAAGGAGTATTTAACACTTAAACTCTTTTACCCGCAAGTGTTGTTCTTCCCATTTTTTGGGTTTCTGATTTTTTTTTAATTCGTTTCGTTTTAAGCGTTATGAAAACGAAAATATGCTTACAGTATGACAAAAAAAAATTTGAAGAAACACAATTTTTGGGCTACAGATAGGGGTTTTTTCATTTAGAAAATTGTTATTTATTTGAATACCACTATACGATGTTATAAGTCATTGATTAGAGAAGGTTCAGGACAAAGCAAAAGAGGAAGCAGACTTAAAAAAAACAAGTGAAGACCAAAGTGGTCATCTTCGGATTATGGCAATAATTCAAGTACAATACAAGAAACATTTCTGAACAATGGTTTTATTTGGAAAAACAACGTGTTTCAACCATAAAGTGGTCATCCTCAGGTGAGAACATACACTGTATACAGAGTGTCTCAGCTAAGACTTTCGAGCCTGATATCTCACATATTTGTCAATTTTTATGAAATTTAAAATGCAGATATTTTAGATGATAAAGATTAAAATCCAACTAATGCAAAAACTCAAGTCTTAAAAACGTAATTTTTACATGCCTTTTTAAAATGTTAAGCCTTTTAAGACTTATATTAAAAAATTTATCGTCAGTGAAAATGATCTCTATGAGACAAATGAGCACTACCATTGAATTTTGGTCAATCCTACTCGCAGAAACGTAACTGTCACGCAAGAGACATTTCACAATTATGTCTCACCCATACAAAGTTAAAAAACAATATTTTTGACTTACTTTTGGTACTGCATGCTTTAATTCTTTTAAAAAGGACTAAAAGACTGAACAACAACTGAAAAATTCTAGACACTTAAACATTCAGAACTTTGAAAATGTTTCATACACTGCTAATTGGATTCTCTTCAAAAGCTTGAATTACAGCCCCAACTGTTGCTTCGTTTCCAGTGACGTATTTTGTCCTCACTCGATTTAGTTCAGGTACGCTTCCTAAATTTCATAAATAACATTTCACAAAAAGTCCAACGACACTTTCCATAGGCGAATATTGATTCCTTTTTCAACAACACAGAAATTTCAGCCACTGTTGTTGGTTTTTAAAGTAATTTTACCAAATTAAAACAATTTTATTTTTCTGACTGCGCACACACTTTTAACAGTTTTTTTCAGAGGTACAAAAAATGCCGCATAGAAATGCTTTAACAATTGTTTCAAAAGGGGACTGCCCAAATTACTATTAAAATTTAGATTAAGTTTTTAACAACAAAATTTAATTTTTTCTTGAATCAGCCGAGCAATTTGGTTAATTTTTTGTGTAGCCATTTATTTTTCGGGGTTAATGATCCAACGGTAATTTGGCTTAATTGTAAATAAAAGAAATGTGTTTTAAAATTTCATTTTTTAACTTGAGGTCATTTTTTTTGTTCCTAATTGAAAGATCGCCTAAAATATGTGCATTTTAAATTTCATAACGATCCGTTGACAAATAACTGAGATATTAACCTCGAGATCTTAGCTGAGACACCTGTACGTTGACCACATTAAGATTGAAACACGTTGTGTTTCGAAATAAAAGTTTGATGGGTCAGACTTAGAAATGTCTTTTTGCCCATTCCTGCGATACCAAGAAAAACCCACAGAAAACAGTCCAAATGACCAATTTCGATAAAAAAACAGTGCGAAGTGATAGAAGACGTTAAAACCACCCATTGGGCAAAAATTATAGCCATGCTCCGAAGACAACTATTTAGAACTTCATGTGTTTTTTTAAGGTATACTTTCTCCTTCGCGCTATCCAGGGCCTTCTCCAGTCCATGAATGATAACATAGACACTTTGTTGTCAGTGATGATAGTTTACTGAAGAATAAATTTAATAATACTTTTAGTACATCTTGCTCTTCCAGTTTTTTTCTTCTTCCAACTAATAAACTAGAGGTTGAAGCCATTATAAAAAGTGTATCAAAAAAGAAAGCTTCTGGATCTGATAATGTTCCCTGTAATATTTTGGCAGATGTTAATCAAAACATTTCTGAGATTTTGGCAAATTCTTTTAATAACTCTTTTAGTTCAGGCGTATTTTCGCAATCTTTAAAGGAAGCTATTGTGGTTCCTGTTTATAAAGGTAAAGGATCCAGAGCAGATATCAACAACTACCGTCCTATATCTCTTTTACCAGCGTTTTCTAAGGTGTTTGAAAGGTTATTGTACAATCGTCTTTACAACTATCTCGTATCCAACAACTTTCTCTCCAATTGTCATCATGGGTTTCTTAAAGATCGTTCTACAAATTCTGCAATTTTTGAAACATTAAATTATATTGTAAACTGTTTAGATCGTGGGGAATCAGTCATCGGTATTTATTTTGACCTTACTAAAGCATTTGACACACTTGATCATGAAATATTATTAACCAAGTTGTTCAATATTGGTGTCAGAGGCATTGCATTAGAACTTTTCCGATCTTATTTATCCGACAGGTCTCAAAGAGTTCGTTTCACTTATAACAGTAATGGCGCTATCTTGAATGTGTTGTCCGAGCCAATAACCATCTCAAAAGGTGTTCCTCAAGGATCCATATTGGGGCCGCTGCTATTCATTCTTTATGTAAACAATCTTAAAGAATCTTTAAATAAATACTCACCCTGTCAATTTGCTGATGATACATCTTGTATAGCAATAGGTAAAGACCTACACACTACTTCTGCGGAAGCTTCGGACGCAATTTCGAAAATGTATAAATACTGTGAGGCTCAGTTTTTAGAATTAAATATGAACAAAACTGTTGTGGTACAATATAGAAATGGCCCAATGTCATCCAGTATCTATATTAAGCTTGGTACAAAATCTGTTCCGTTGGCCGATGAAGTAAAGTTTTTAGGCTTATACATCGATAAAGCTTTAAAATTTAACGCACATAGTAATTATGTATGTCGCAAACTAGCCAAATATTCATAAATTATTCGTAACTTGCGCACTAGTGTAAGTATAGATACTTTAAAAATGTTTTATTTTGCGTATGTACACTCTACTCTCTCGTATGGATTAATATTTTGAGGCTCTTCTACCAGTTCAAAAGAAGCCTTTGTGTTGCAAAAAAGAATCATACGATGCATGCTTTTCAAAAAACCACATGAGAGTTGTAAGCCCTTTTTTAAATCACTTGGAATTCTACCTCTAACATCAATGTATATCTACAGTCTCGCAGTATTTGTGAAAGAGAATGAGCATCTCTTTGAAAAAAATAAAGACAAATATGATGTAAGTTTCAATAAAGTTACAAGGTTCTGTAAAGACATCCGAATTCCAGAACATAACTCCTCTTTTTTTAAAAATGGTGTTTATTATAAGTCTGTTCAGATTTTCAGAAATTTGCCGCAGGACATTCGTTTGCTAAATTCGATGACACAATTTAAATCTAAGTTAAAATCATATTTATTAGAGCATTGTTATTATAAACTTGATGATTTTGTTAACTAACAAAGTTAACATGCTCGATATGACGGTGCCGATATCTCGGAAGAGATCAATGGCTGTACGAATTATTATTATTATTATTATTATTATTATTATTATAACATCGCTTAATGATACTTCTATTTCTATCCAAACGGCTAGCAATTTCTCTAACTGAAAAGCCTCTTTCAAAACTGCTTAAATTGTGAATAATTTTGGTTTTGTCGTAAACGAATTGGAAGGACAGCACTTGCTGGCAAAAGAACTTAAATGTTAAAAACTCCCTTACCACTTGATTAAAATCGTTCAAACTTTAATCATTTATTACTCGCTACTAGTCGACCATTTGTGCCAAGTTTCGCCAAAAAATTCAAATTCCTTCTTGGTGTTGCAATTGTTATGACACTGAGTATATTTTACTTAATCGATTCGTTTTGTCATTTTCTAACTTGCTAAACTATTCCCTAACACGCTATGACAATGACTTAGTTGTGTGTTTTTTCTCTGCAGGCTTCATGAAGGTATACATATGACTGAGAAGCTCGTCGATAGTTACACTTTGCCACCAGTAGGAAAACAGGTTAGTAGCTATGTAGAAGTGATTTGGTCGACTTTTACACAAGTGGGATGTGCACGCGTCTACACACCAGATCCGAAGAAAATTAAATATTTAAGGGAGTTTTACTATGGTTTTATCTGTACTTATGCAAGTACACTTCCTCAAGATATGGTAAAGGAGGTTAAATGTAGACATTGCCAGGTTTATAAGAAAGGAACACCTTGCTCAGAATGTCCCGAGAATTTCAAGTGCAACGAAAAGTACACTTCGTTGTGTGGAGAAATCCCTCCTGTTCCAACTGATCTACCGTATGATATTGATAACAAATATCCAAAACCAAAAAAAAGCAGTATGGCAAAGAAGACTTTTCAAATGAAGATACTTATATTTGTGACTATTTGTTCTTCGTTTTTGTTGTACTTGAACCACTGAGAATTGTTAATTCTAGTCAAAGCTAATAAATAAAAAAATTACACAAAACGGTGGGTCTTTAACATGCTTGGTGAAAATGTACAGGGTGCGGAATTATGGATGTCTGAATAGGGGATCTGCGAAACTAAAAAGTTTAGTGAAAAACATTCTCGGGTCTGTTTTTTGAGAAAATAATTTTGGTCAAAACCACATCCCGCTATCGTCTTTTGTTTAGGACTTATAAACAAAAGTGTGCATTTTACATTTTGCCGGCCCCGTTTGAAAATCAATGTACTAATTTATAATTGTAATTGTACTAGATCTATTTTTTGCAGTTTGAGTCAAAATTGCTTAAAAATTGTTGGGTTTGGCCTTCAAAACCCTTTTTTTACAAAATTTTGTTAGAATAGAACGGTACTAAATTAACAAACAATTATTTATTTCACTTTATTTTTAAGCGTTTTAGTATGTATTGTTCAGCCAGAAATAATCAAAAATGCAATTATTTTGCTAAATTTAATCAAAAATGATGTCGAAAATGATGTTATTTTTGCTTTCTTGGACCGCTTAAGCAAGATTTTGTTAAAACAGAACGAAAAGTTAAATGAGTTAAAAATTTGTTTAAATAAGAACGTGACTGTTTTTGAGGAATATTGTTCGAACTAAGCAACGCAATAGGAATAGTGTTTTTTTTTCACTTTAGAGGTAAAGCAAAACCAAGATAAAAACACGTCATGAATTTAGTAATCAGTTTTTCTGACTAATTGAACACTAGATTTTGCACTTAACTTCGGTAAGAAATTTCAAATTTTCAATGTTGTAGTGTGGACAAGTGCAACTTTTCCTAAATTAATTGAAAAATAAATGTTGGGAAGTTACAGAATTCCTCACCGAATTTTACAAAATGTTTTGCTATCTCAAGCGTCTTATGTCGATTTACAGAAAGGCAGTTATTTCCCAAAATTTCTTAAAAATCAGCCAAAAAAATTACTAAATCGGATCGAAAAGTAAACTATTTACATTTTTGGCCTTTAACCTATTTTCATTCGAGAATGCAGTTGTTTAGGATTTTACAAAAAAACTATCAGAAAATTGTTAAAATTATTTAAAAGTTAAGCAATTATTTCGACCGTTTATCAAGATAAAAACGCAAAATTTCAGTAAATTATTGAATCGAAAATGATATGAGTTTAGCATTTTTGCGTTATATGTATTAGCACGTTTTTTATTCAAAATATAATGATTTAAAATTAAGTTTGGATAGAAAATTATGTTATTTTTGCCATTTTCGCGTGCTTGAAAATGTTTTCAAGCTTGAAGCTTAAGTTTTCGCAAAAGTTTGAAAATTCGCAGAACTGAATCAAAAATGACATTACTTCGCGCCGATTTATATGTATTTTGTAAGTTTTTTTTTATGTAAAAATTTTATTTTTGCAAAATTGCCATAAAAATTAGACCAAAAAATTGCCTAATTAGGTCCAAAGTATTGTTAGTTTTATGATTATAAAAGCGATATTCAAGGTTCAGATTATTGTACAAAATTTCCTCAAAAATGTCATTAATATAGAACGAAAATTTATGTATTTAAAAGCTTTTATTTAACTTGCTTTGTTGTCTGTCTGTCTGTTTCATATCTTTAAAGCAAAATTTGAAAGGGTTTCCGTTGTCCCAATAAATTGAAATTTTGCATACTTACTTAATCTGCGTGACAATGCAATCATATATGTGGTTAATTACCCCCTAAAGGAGTTAAATGGGGTTTTGAAGTTTTAGGTTATGTTCACAAATGGGTTTTTGATGTAATTTATACCAACATTAACGGTATCATTACGTCATTTTCATTACGTTTTGTTATAAACAAATGTCGGTATTTTTTTTAAATTCATTTATCTTGGATGATAGAGTGAGTATAGACACAGATCAGAGCTTCTTTTAATGCTAACAGCTGTATTCTATCACATACCACTAAACAAGTTTGCACAAATCAGCAAAATAATTCGGCGAAACTAAATCTCAGAGAAAAAGACCATTAGAATAAGTAACGACTAAAAAACAATAAAAAAAATGTTTTTTAGAAAAAAACTTTTATTTAAAAGATGCAGTAAATAGTAAAAAATAGTATTTTTTTATTTGCTTACAAATTGGGATTAAAAAATTTATAAAAGCTTTGGGAACGGTCATAAATCATAACAATACGGCATTACAAAATTGCTTCCTTAAATTGAGCAATGTTCCCAAAGCTTTTATAAATTTTAAAATTGTAGTTTGTAAGCAAAAATATTCTCTTCTGATATAAAAACCTAATTTTTTTATTTTTAGTACATCTTTTAAATAAAAGCTTTTTTCTAAAAAAAACGTTTTTGTTTAATTTTTTATTTTGAAGTTTTAGAATTTAGAATAAAAACTGTTCTTTTGATAAAGAGAAATCAGTAAAGTAGGTCAAAATATATTTTTTCTCAACTTTTTAGCCCGTCTTCGAATCAAAAAAGTCAAAACGAATTTTTGAGAAAATATCTATGTCGCCTCCCCCTGGCTTGCCGCCTGGGTGCGGGACACCCCTGGCACCTTGGCTGTCGAACACCCGAGAACTTTAAGCGTTTTCGCATCAGTGTTATTCATTTTTATTGTTGGAGCATTTAAAACACGTTGCTCCCGGAAACCTGTTTTAAAATAGTGTTAACAACAACAAAAAAATAGAAGAGCCCAATGTGGTCTCTTATGACGCATCAATTTAGGCGTACAAAAAATATCATGTTTTCAGACAAATTTTTGATAAAAAAATTTGAAATATCAATATCCAACATCGTTATGAGCAAATTCTACTGTATTAGCCTGTTGTATGTTGTGCAGTTAATCACTACAAAAAATTGTTCAATATGATAAATATACTCAAAAACTTGTCAGCTGTTTGTTTCTCTGCTAGAAAATTAAATGCTCAGTCATTAACTCATTATTTATGTGCTTAAATACAGTACTTTTGAAATTAGTTCTTCAAGATATGCAACCAAAAATATGAGTTAAACAGATGATTGGAATGACCTTTCTGAGTTGAAACGATTGTAAACAAACTTCTTGATAACCTTAAGTGTGCTTTAACTATCAAAAACGCGTCTCAATTATACAAAGAAAGAAAATGGTTCGTGCTTGGTACATGGATACGGATCCTTCGGACCAAAGAACAGAACACCAGAGAAATCCTCCAAAATTTTTAACCCTAGACGAATTGTACAAAGTTTCAGGAGTGGAATATTTCAAGGTTAGTAAGTATGTGTGTGTATTATTTTTAATAATCATCACCAAAATTAAATAATTGCAGCTAAATATTAATTCATATGCGACTGATGGCGTTTTGGACAAAATCAAAAAAGAACGAGGTTATACGTACGAGGATGAAATGACATGTTCTAAAGAATGTTTAGCTAATTACGACCAAATGCTGAAAAAATTCTTTCAAGAACACTTGCACACAGATGAAGAAATTCGATTTGTTTTGGATGGGTCTGGATATTTTGATGTTAGGGATAAGAATGATGAGTGGATTAGGATTGAGGTGGTTGCAGGCGATATGATTATTATTCCTAGTGGTATTTACCATCGTTTCACTTTGGATACAAAAGTGAGGGAACAGGACAGAACAAATGGATCTCTAATTATTTCATTTGTAGGATTATATCAAAGCTAAGAGGTTTTTTGTTGGAGAGCCAGTTTGGCTGCCACATAATCGACCTGCAGATGATATGGAATGCAGGAAGGAATATTTAAAGAGATTACAAAGTGGTGAATTCAAGTCTGGTTAAATTTACAATTTTTTTCTATAATTAAGGAAAGCTGCGATTATAAATCAGTTCAATAAATATTTCTAAACTTTAACTCAACTAATTACTACTACTAGCAAGACCAACATAAAATTATAGATACAAATAGGGGTTCCAGTTTAAAATAACCCTAATAAAAAGTTTCAAAGATTTAAAAAGTTTGGAACTAAATTGTGACCGCCTGTAGAAATTCAAATCAATTTAATAAGTCTGTTAGTCCTTATTCAAGACTACGGATACCCAGGATATGAAACTACGTACAAATAAAACCTCCCCGCTTTCGATAGTTCCGTTAATGTCGCCAGAGGCGTCGCCAGAGGCGCAGTTGTTCTATTACCACCAAAGCCAGTAGATATACCATAGAGATAGATATACAGCGTGCTCAAAAACTGGCGCACCAACTCAATGGTGTGTGATAGAGAACTGGTTACATACAAAGGTAAAAATAGTAAAAAAATTCTTTGTATTAAATTTATTGATAAATAACGAATTTTAAATAAACGATATGTGGCAACGTTGTCTAACAGTCATGATGGCAATAAAATTTGAGCAACAATAAAAATAAATAATTTTTGAATCGGTTTCCTAGGAAATAATTCCCAGTGTTGCCACATCTGCACATTGCGAGTTTTTGGATGAATTTTAATTTTTTTAAATTAAAAAAACTGCTAAAATCTGATAGTAAATTTTAAAATAATCATTCATCGTTTTGTTACGGAACGAATACCTGGTATGAAACATGAAAATATAAAAAAATAATGAAAACTAAAGAAGTTGACACAATAAATTTGTAGCTTCAGTTTTTTTAAAATATAACTTTAGGAATTTTTTCAACATTTTTCCCTTAATCTGCACTTGCTTCTCAATAACGTACCACTGAGTTGGTGCGCCAGTTTTTGAGCACCCTGTATAGATATATAGAGACATGGTTGCACCGTAACTTTTAGCCAACCAACAGACGGCGCGCGAATACATCACGAGATTACACTTTTGAATTTCACATGTATTTATATGAATGTTTGTGTGAAAAAATGAAAACTGTAATATTACGCCGTTGTATATACAAGGCTATTCAAAAGATATTGTGCCACACTTTAGGGAGGTTCTTGAGTGAGAAAACGTTTGTACATCAACTTCTAGTTGAAAATATGCCGTTTCTCCCCTGAAGCGAGTTTGCTCCAAATACGTATTGCTACCTTGTTCATATTAAAAGACTTCGATATTTATTAGCTAAAATATAACTTATGGAGAGTTTTATAATTTGGGGTAATTTTATTTTTGGTCCTAGTACCTAGTAGCCTTTGATTTTAAGCCAATTTAATTTAAATAAAGAACATAAAGATTGGTCTTGGAAGGCGAGAGTCTAAAACTAGCATAATCTTCGTTTTAGGTTACATCATCCCCTTAATTAGAACTTTAAATTGTACCCCTCACGTTTTAAAACCACCCCTAACTCAAAAACAAATCTACAATTATGTGTTTTATCTACAATTAGATTAGTTTTTCACCTCTTTCTAATATTTTTTTTCTTTCTAATAATGATTCAAAATGTAGGAGGCGCTATTTAAAATGTTAAAGGAGTGGCTAGCGACTAGGGGATGAAGCCTAAACATAAACATATGTAATGTTGGTTTTGACATATATCTTTGCAAGTCGAATTGAAGTAATGTTTGTTCAAAATCAAATGGGCTTAAAATTAAATGCTCCCAATGACTAAAAATTTCAAAATCCACCCCCAACCCAAAAACAAATCAACATTTTTTACGGTTAGACAAGCTTTTTTTCTTTCTTTTCCACAAATTGAGTGTCATTTAAAATTTTAAAATAGGGGTGACTAGCGTCTAGGGAATTGGGGGGTGTTTTTAAGGGTTGAATCAAAAAGGCTATCAAATGATAGCCATTATTAAGTTGTTTATGTGGGTTGAATTTCAAGTCTGTCGGATTACTTTAAAGCCCTGGTCTGCAAATTATTATTGGTTCTGCAAAATTGAAATTCCCCTCCTAGTGGTGTTCCTGTTTTTTTTTCACTGCACTGTTATCAAGCTAAACAACACTATTAACTAAAAAAGTCATCATCACTGGGTTAAAATCCTTATGTTTTATTAAAAACCAAAAAACACGATGTAAACAACACGTTTGTAATCTTGTGACGTATCAACGTGGCGGTTCTCCCACTCCTCCAGAGTTACGGCGCAACCATGTCTCTACTAACCAAGGACCTTGACAGGGCAACAATAACGAATATACACTTTAGAGATGGCTCCACCATCAAAATTTAAAAACGTACGTCAAAAATGTCACGATTATCTCACGTTTAAAAAATTGGTGAATCAGAACAATAAATAAACGCATCGTAGATTACAAATTAATAACGTATTAACTTTATTAGTAACTGAAGACGGGAGCTGGGCTGGACCACCTGTAGTTAAAATAGTGTAGTCTAAAAATAACTGAAATAAAATTCTAGTAAATGATTCGATTTTCGTTATATTTATGTATAATGCAATGTACATAAATTAACACTATTATTAGATCAAATACGAATAATGACAATCATTCCCGGAGCGTAAGCACAACTCCGTATAGTTAATAACAATATAATAAGCACAGTAGTTATATTTAGATTTAAAATAAATAACAAGTAAGTAAAAATATATTACAAATTTATGTTGTATAAAAGATAGTAAAAGTAATAAAAACTTAAAAATATCTTTATATCGCATCTGTATAATATATACAGAGTAATAGTAAGTAGGTACAACTAATGACTGCAGTTTGTAATTTTTTACGGATATACGGATACCTATTAGAAAAACGGAAATAACTGTCACTCATTTAATCGGATTCGCTAATCAAGATGTGAAATAGCTGAGTACAAGTCGGATACAAACCATCCACATCCAGAAGCTTTACGAGGACACCGGTAGTTTTTTTTGTACTAGCTAATCAGCAAATTAACAAACAGTGTCTACAAGCTCAACAGATGGCAGCACCGAGTGCAGGCACGCATGGGATAATACTGACTGTCGCTGCCACATTCAACAATATACTCGCTGGTAGTAATCCAACAGATAAACAACAACTTCAATGTACAATTAATAATACTATAAGTTATTTACGATACAGATTAGTTCATTAAAGCTCTTATGTCATTTTCATACACAAGTCATTCTTTCTTTTCTTTCTTCATTTTTTGTACAAATGTGATCTTTGCAGCGAATATTAATTTATTTAATTATCGACGACGAGAAGGGAGGTAGCACGGGCTGCGTATGACTGCGAGCAGCGGAACACTACATGGTCTGTTCTGTTGTTGTTGTTGTTGCTGTTGTTTAACGGACTACTTCAGGGGGGCCATATCAGGACCGGACTAGATCGTCGACTCGTCGCTCTGTCGCAACGCGGATTAGATTTATGAATTCTACTTCTAACGTTTGCCTTGCCTGAAACATAACACAATAATTAAATCATTTACAATAACATCTAAAACAATTCAATTTATTGAGAAACATTTGCATATTGCCAATGTTTTTTTTTATTCATGGCCTCCTTGCTGTATTGAGACAACTTCGTTGTTCAGGCCTGGCGCATCGATAAGCTTCAGCGGTTTTTTCGAAACCATAGATGGCGCCCTATTTAGCGCACTGATGTTTATCTGACAAATAGCATTTGTGAGGTTAAAACCGAAAAAAAAATGAATTTAACAAGTACAATCAGCAGAAGAGAAGGTGAGAAAGAACCCACAATGTAATTGATAAATTCTAAATACAAAAACTCAAAAAAAAGTAGTAGATTTTTTTCGGGAGTTTGGTGATCTACGAGCGGTGCGTGAGAGTGAGCAGACAGGGACTTTGGAACGGACGGTCCAGAGACACTCCAGCAGAGAGTAACGCAGCAGAGGAACGCTGAATCGAGCTTTTTTAAAATATTTCATTTGAAAAAACGACTTTCTTTGTACATTTTACTAAAATCAAATTAACAACAGCAGGTTTTGAAAATACGTGTGTGCAAAATAGTTTCATTTGCGTAAACAATGTATTACAAATATCTGCTGGTTAAAAGGTTACAAACACCTTTCAGAAAACTTAAGACATGTCTTAAAAATCACAGATTTGTAACGCATTCAACCTAAACCACTGGTAAAACCATAGAGTATGCAATGAAAGGTACTTTGAAACATCGTTTTCTCAGCCTCTGTGTCTACGTACTAGTGCCGTAGGTTATGCTTAAAATACTTATAAACGATGACGAACCACCAATTCACCCTGAAATAATTTATGAATCTGAAATCTAAAAATAAAAAATCCTAATGATCGTAAAATGATTTCCTGCAAGAGCTACACTCTCCAAACGTTCATTCAGGGCATAACTTTAGAATTATCCTCACATATTTCACGAATGCACACTTACATCTTTCGAATTTATTAGTCTTTAACCTCAAAAATGGTATTTGTCAAATAAACGTCAGTCCGCTAAATGCAGCGCCAGTGGGGAATCAGCCGAACTTAACGATGCGCAACGAAGTTGTCTCAATACATCAAGGAGGCCATGGTTATTACTATTATTAGAATTCTTAGATCTTCTGTATCATATGGTGAAGAAATTATTTCGCTGATCATTAAGTGTATTATCCTCTGTTCAGTTTTAAAAAGTCCATATCAAATTGTCAATCCATTGCAAACAGTTCCACAGAAATGCGTATCTTCAGCAAAATAAAAACGTCAGTGTATATCAAAGAAACTATAAGACACTTAATGACCGTGCACAACGCATTTACTGGCCAGAGGGGCAGTACGTTGCCCGAGGTTAAAGGGGAACACGTTTTAGTGTGTTTCTAAGCCGTCAGATGGCGCGGAATTTATTTTTCTATTATCTTTTTATCCATTCACTTTTTTCGGAAACGAAAAAAGTTTTGAGCATAGAATCGTATAGTCGATGTTTTTATAATCAACTGTCTAAAAGCCGTCAGGATGACATTTTCATAAATAGTAATTTTTTTGAATTAAGGTTGGTGTAATTTTTTACCCGGAAAATTCAATTTCCAAATTTTTCAAGTTGTCTTCAGTTTAAAACACGTACAACAACACATCTAGTTATTTTAGAACACCTTTACACTAATGAATTAATTACACTAATGAATACAGAATAGTCAGTTTCAAAAGTGGTTGGACATGAACTTTTAGGGTGATATAGTCTGGTCTTTAACACAATTTTGACACTGACAGTTGATTATTTAAAAAAATGAACTATAGGTAATTTTTTGACACATTTAAAAAAAAAAAAACCAAGGTAGGGCAACAAATTTCTGTTTCTTGCTGGGAGTGTATTCTTCTATTTCGAGGGGTTCATTTTAAAGTGAGATATTCCAATTCTCGCACAAATAATAATTTTTGTATTCTTGAAATTCGTATGCGACAAATTTCTTTCAAAATTTATACGACTTCATGTGGGTTGCACAAGTTGTAACCGAGTTTATAAGTCGCATGAGAATTAATAGATGGTGCTTTTAGATAATTATCATGTTAGACAATGAGTGGATTTAAATTAATAAAACTAAAATTTGAAAAATTGTAAATGGTGAAGAAATATTTGATTCAACTTGAAGGAGCATCTAAGTTTCATTTGGGGCGAAATCCATTTACACCGATTTACACATATAAGCGATAAAATTTTCAAAAAACATTTTCGTTTAGCAGAATATGTAGTATATACAGCGTGTTATGGAATGGTTTAGCAGATATTGGCAAAAGCAAATCGATTAAGAAAAATTTATCTAAATCAAACATATATAGTTCTCCCAAAAAATCGTTCTAAAATTGTCCAAAAAAAAGTCCAAAATTTTGAGAACCGCTGAACTAGAATTATAAAAATTAGCGTAAATTTTAATATTATTGCCAAAACAGCAGAGGTAAATTAACTTGTTGGTCCACTACATTATTCTTGATTCAATTTGTGTTTTGTTATTAAATGTTACAAAAAAACATTTTTTTACCAGGACCGGGATTCGAACCTCCCACACAAATAAACAGGTTAGCTTGAATTTTGAAAAATTCTCAAAACGCCCATCATCTCCATTTTGTTTAATAAAAAAATTAACTGCTAATAAACTACCATAAGCCACACAGTGGCCCTCAACAGATGGATTAACAAAAATTTCTGAAGAAAGTACGCACTATATGATATAAAGGTTTTTAATTCCTCTGATCGTGACAAATTCACATACGAAATATTGCTAGGCCATTCCCTAACACCCTGTATAATAGTAGGTATTGGCGAACCTAGTTCGCTCTTCAGCAATGAACATACTCATTCTTTAGTGCTCATTGGTACTCATTAAAGTCAATATCTAACAAACTATATAGGTAATTTTTAGGTTTTAATTGCATCCATTTTTTTCGTCCAGGATTTTATTAACCTGTTGGTAGTAATGTTTGTAACACAAATCACAATATCGAGAGCAATAGCCAAAGTAACACTGGCTTTAAATCAACCCCAAACTTTTAACGAAGGGGTTAAGTTTCCTAAGTTTTAATTTTAATAGCCTTAACATAGGTGAAAATTTAATTTTCCTTTTTTATTTGGAATATTTGGATGTTTAGTCTTCTCATTGACTATGAACATGTTTTATAATTTTCGGACAAAGAAATGGACTTTTCCGTCTTTTCAAATTTTTTTAAATTTTTTATTTACTATTGTTTTACATGTTAACTTGATTTAGATTAAATTTTAATACAACATTTTATAAAGCGCGCCATAACACGAACTGTCATGTTGCCAAAAGAAAGAAAAAAGATGAACTTTACGAGTTAAGTAAAAGACAAAAGTGCTCTTTTAGTTCAGCTGTTGTTAAGCAAGATCTTCAGCCATCACTTCACTTTACTTTTTTTATTGCTAGTTTTTTGCCTTTTTGGAGTGTTTCACAGGGAAAACTAGTATATTTTGGGCTTCAATAAATTTATCACCAATTTCTTTCCCTTGTTCTTCAATTCTATCTTCATTTTCAAAATAAAACGTCGTTCCGGACTCATAAGACAAAATCACGGCAACATTAATACAAAAATTGCAATGTTGCCACTTAGACTATGCGAAAATCACTTAATTCGTATACGAAAATTGCTTTTAGTACAATATTCAGGAATGCAAATTATTTGAAGTGTGCGACAATACCCATTCAAAATATTACGCATGCGATATAATTAATCGAAATTGAAGAATACACACCCTGATCACATACAGCGTGGAATTTTTAACTGGAATAAAATTCATAACTTGGACATAGCCATCTTTCGTAAAAAATTCTGAAATAGGTCGATTGTTTATTTTCTTTGTAAATCATTTGGTGCACGCGGTTTTTGTTTATCTGTTTTCAAAAATGCACAGCCACCTCAAACTTTTGTTTTCAAATGTAACGGGATGTCTAATGTCACCTCATGTGAAAGAGCACTTTGCAAGAAATACAACTATTTGCTTTCTGAATATTTTCAAAGCCTACCCAAATTAAAAATGAAAACCAATTTTTATAAGTTGAAATTAGGCAAATCATACTAGAAATGTTGCAAAATGTTAGAAATTCATGCCACTCTCGTTATGTTATTTCCCAGGAGAGGAACAGTGCCCATTTTGAACAAATATTGCATTAAATAATGTTATAAAATTGGTTTTTATTTTTTATCAAGTAGGCTTTGAAAAAATTCAAAAAACAAATGGGCGTTGTAATGCTTGAGAAAAAAACTCATACAAGGTGTTATTTGACACACCATCACATTTGAAAAAATAGTTAGAGGTGGCTGTGCTTTTCTGACAACAGATAAACAAAAACCAAATAGTAGGCAAGAAAAAATAAAAATTAACCTGTTTCGGGACTTTTTACCAAATGAAATTTTTAATTTTATTAGTTAAAAAATTCCATGGGAAACTTATTAAAATGCGAATTTTGTAAAATCTTTTGTCCTGCCTTAATTATCTTACGGATGGACAGTGAGGAAGGCACTGTTTGGAAGCAACTGTGTGCATATTAGCCACCAGCAAGATATTTTCAGTGATATAGAAAAAAAACAATATCAAGTAATTAACAAAAAAATTGTGGTCTTTTTGGATTTGGATTTTGATTTAGAAAAAGTTCAAGTTCAATTCAAAACATAATATGTGATCCTGATAAGAAAATCGTGAGACTTGATTGAGGCAAAAATAAATATTGGCAATACTGAGTTAAAATTAATAGATAAATAACGACAGATCTAATAATCAACAACTATTTTACATTTTTATCAATGCTACCAAATGTTTACCAAAATAATGTGGTAAAATACTTTCAGAAATCGGTAAGTAAATTGACTAGTAATAGTATTAATTAAGTAATATTAATAATATTACTTTTTCACTTTTGCTGTACCGACCGCTATCGCAAGCATAAAATGTTGATCTTATTTCTTATTTTTGTAAACAAAACCAAGAATTTTTAATTCCCACTGTCTAATTTTAATATTGTTATAAGTCTATTTTAATAATTAAAATCTGTATTTTAATTTTTCAATTGAATTTTTTTCATACTCAAGATTTTTTTGTCCCGTCCATCATGTGTAAACAAAAAGTAAATTAATCAGAAGCTGTTGGGCATTGCATGAACTTTTAGTTTCAAAAGTTTTACCAGGTTCCTCCTTTTACTTTCAAAATAGTTGTTGGAATTAGTGCCTTTTTAATTAACAGAATTTTAACATGAATGTTCAACGATAAAAATGTGAAGTCTTTTTTGTATCCCGTCCGTCATTTTTTTTTCTGTTCGAATTTCAGATTTAAAAACCGTGCAAACAATTTGACTGGTACAAAGTTTCTATAAAGATACTGTTCGTAAAAACTGAAAATAAAATCTGAAAATTTGTGCCGTGTCCCGTCCGTTAAAATGGAATTGCTGAATTATTATAAAAATGATAAAACTTACTTGTGTATTTTGAGTTGGAATTTGCAACGTGAGAGCCATACTGTTCGCATCAAAACTCTCATCCAATGCAATTAAAGCACCATGGACACCTGATTCTAATAAATTATTTGCATATTCCTAAAAAAAAAACAAAAATAATTAAAAACTAGTTATTAATAATACGAGTGCGAAAATACAAGTTTAAACTTCGAGGGCTGTCTTTATGCAACGAGCGTATGCGAGTTGCATACCTAGACACTCGACAACTTTAAGCGTTTTCGTATGTTATTAAAAAAATTGTTGGAACATTTTAATGTAAAACTCGTTACTATGGGAAGAGTGTTTTAAAACAGTGGTTATTAGAGTTCCTATATTGGGAGAGTTGGGACACTGAATGTCAATTTTCGAAATTTTGTTTTATAATACGTCCGCTGGAATGTGTAAAAAAACAAATTGGGATAGAAATCAGTGGTGTTACACTTCAAATTTGGCGAAAAGTCAAATAAATTTGTTAAAAAATGTTTTCGTTTTTCGTCGACTAACTGCGTTTAGAAATGGTCGTCCTCAATTCACTGTTTTTTTATATGAACTCCAAATTTTAAAAGAGATTTCTTTGTAAGTACAAAAATTTTACGTCTAAATTCTTCATCATAAACATTTTTTCCTTAACTTTAAGAAATGGTAATCAGCGATGAAAGAGAGAGAAACTGAACCTTTCCTGTCAAGTTTTACGTTTATTATTTACAAGCATTTGGAAAAGTGGATTATCTAAATAATGTTATGAAGAAAATCTATGAGGTTTTGGGAATTTGTCTATGCATTTACAAAATACGTAGGTACTTGAACCCAAAATTGGATCTAATTTTTAGGAAAGCTGAACCTGTCGCTGTTTGGCCGCCTTTAACATCTACATGAATTTTAGATTCTGTTTTAAATTATAAAGTTATTGGAATTCACGATTTTGTTACGTTTTTCACACGAGAAGACATTCAATATAATTTTTTAGAAAATCTAAAAAGACGACGGGAAATATGAAGGGTTCATGATGACCAATTTTTGGGACGAGATGTATAACTAAAAATTGTGACTGAAAGAAAAGCATTTTTAGCATTAAAGTATGTTTTAAGTTATGTATTTAATATTAAAATAAATATTGAAAAATTTCAGGAATGTGAACATTAATATTAGTAGGTATTCAATTATTTTCTTTTTTAAATAGTAATCCCAAAATCCCTACGTTTCCTACGTCCCTGGTTAAACTTGACGTAAAATTCGGAAGTAAAGTTACCGTTGGGGGCGCCACTGAGCTAGGTCGAACAATGCCAGTAGATATTCGGAAATAAAATTAACTAGACGCCCTCTGGTGATGACTTTTGAACTATGTCGAAAACAGTAAAGAAATTTTCGTAATGCCACATTTAACTGACATATGACTGACATTTAATGAATTGTTCAACAATTTTGCGTGTATAGTGTTAATTACTTACAATACAAAGAATTACTTTAAAAGTACGTGGTGGTAAATACTAGCGTTCACTTTGGTTCTGTGGTTTTTCGTGGTATAAAGTGTTTATTGTTGGAACTTGAAAGTGGATAAAAAGTGAAAAATATTTAAATTTTGATTACAAAGTGTTATCAAACAGTTGTCTAATTAAAGATTATAAGTAATGGATCACAGCGAACACAAAGTTTGGCTCAAGAAACCAATAAATTAGTGAAGTGTTATGAATTTTAGGTTAGAATTTTCCACTGAAAAAAATCATGAAATGCTGCGGTAAATCTACAAAACTACAATAAAGATTAACAACTGCTGATACATTTAAACGTAAATTATGCCAAAAGGTAGGCGTTTCAATGTCTTTGTAATAATTTTCCAATAAAGAAAGTGAACCAAACAGTCATTCGTTATTCGTGTTTTCCTCGTCATCTCTAATTTATCAACATTTGTTTCTTCCATCAAAGATGCAATAATCATTCCGCATAGGCAATGCAATAATTGTGAAGTCCCAAAATTCGTACAACGCTCAAAATATCCGAATAAACATTTTCCCGCCATTTATGGTTACTGTTTTCGACCTAGCTCAGTGGCGCCCCCAACGGTAATTTTACTTCCGAATAACCTTGAAATTATTTTTGACATAAACTTCTGACATAAGTTACTAAACAAAAATTTTTAATAAAAAAGGATAGAAATATATACCTTATCCACATAATACAAAATAGGCTCGGTTTGACGTTCAGTATCCCAACTCTCCCAATAAAGAAACTCTAGTGGTTATAAGGTATTAAAAAGAAGGCTTAAAATGTTACCAACAAAAAACAATGTATTTAATAATTCTAACCTTTAATCCAATATTCGACACCCATCTGATTATGCGTTCATTGCTCCAAACTAAAACATCTTGTAATGCATTTTCGGAATTTTTCCGTCTTTCTTCTAATAAATTACGATCATAATTTAATCTCTTTAAACATGATATGCCATACTGAAGACTAGTTCTGCAAATAATATAATCATTCAAATTAGAATTCGAACCCAACAAATCAATTAATCAACCTGTGAAAGCTATCCACCATTTTGAGTTGCCCTCTCAGATCCTTTTTCGTGAGATGATCAAGCATTCGAGCATCAACCAAACACTCCATGAAGGTGGTACGATATTGCGGAAGCCCTAACGCAGGCAGCCACGAATTCCCAATCCACTCGTGATTCATGTCGCCAAAGGCCAGCGTTGTCCTGGACGTTTTGGGTGCCGAAGGCGACGTCAGCGACACCATCTCCTGGATGGCCAGCCTTAGTTTGAGCCGATGCAACGGATTACTTATTCCTATTTCTCGCTGGATTTCGGTGTCGCTTAGTGCGCTCATGATCGCGCCTGATTTCACGTTCGCTCGACATGCTGCCACGTACCATGCTGGCATGCCCACCCAGAGCTCCAGCCAGGCGACAATTGTAGGTCCGTTCCATAAGGCAAAAGGCGTTCCTGCTTTCATGGCTTCGGCAAGGAGTTCGTGTCTGTAATCACGCTCCCTTACAGAGGATTTGGAATCGATTAGTACACGCACCTCTCGAAATCTGTCTCAAAACAACTCTAATCACATGCACTACGATTATTATTATACGAAATATTTTATATTGCAGTTTTCACTTTCACTTTTCAGGAGGTGGTGTTCATTGTTTTATTTGGCAAATTAGTTGTTGAGCGTCCAAACATTTAATGCTTGTTGATTAATGTTAAAAAGCAGAAAGCTTGCAAAATGTGAGTTAATTTAAATGGTATTAGGTGCTAGTTCATACTGCAATATAGCATATTAGGCACGTGGATGATTAGTAAAGACTACAGAGGACTAAAACTAGAAGAGGAATCAATTTTCTTATACATAGTATTAATTAAAAAAAATCTGACGACTCAAATTTGACTTAGAAACTTAAAATATTAAAAAGATTTGCTCTTTGCCCCATTTCTTTAAATTTTTAAATCGGCAAACATACAAAAAATTCTAAAGAATAACTTGTAGAGAATTACATTTTTTTCAAAAAAATTTCAGTTTACGATATACGAGTACGAGTAACGTTGGGTTAAAGTGTAAACCTGCAACTCCATACTAAGAAAATTTTCAGGACAATCCAAAAATTTCATAAAATTTATTTGCATTGTTTAAGAACAAAAAGAAAAATTTAAAATAATTAAGTATCAACAAGAAGCAGATACCCTTATTTAATTTTTTATAAGCATTTTTGTTACTTAGCAGGTTTTCTTAGGAAAATTATTATTCAGCCTGATTCCTTTATTTTTGTTCTATTTTTGAAATCTTTAGTTACAAGAGTTTTAAGACACAATATTTAAATATACATGGTGACCCAGGAGTGCGTAATCGGTCTATAACTTTTTATCATTTGAAATATTACCACTATTCGATAGATCAACTTGAAGTCCACAAACTAATAATATTTTTATTGTACACAAGGTGTTGGAATTTTGGTGGTGAACCAAAGTTATTTTTTTTAATGGAACACCCTATATATTTTTACATAATTGGAATTTATATAAACTATTAATTGTTTATCTCTTTTCGCTTTGGGATTATTCAACTTTTAGTAATAAAAAGACCAATTTTGCAAAAGAAAACCTCAGAATACCCAGTAGTTTTAGCAATAGTCAACTTTTACTAGAAACACGCAGATAAAGTTCAGGATGTGTGCCAAAGCGCAAAAAGTTGAACTATTTTTTCTCAATTGGGACACCATGCATTTCTTTATACGTATCGATAGCATTTTTTATAAGCTTCCCCATGATATGCAGTTTGTACAGCAAATTTGAAATATTTCTTAAAATGTTCAAAATTTCTTTTCTTTGTTTATTTTTTTTATTATTAATTTTTGATGAGCAAAACTTCATTTATGTATCAAGTAATAATTAAGATACTAATGTAATTAGTCACATTAGTACATATCAAAAATAAATTACCATTTGACTTATCAGATTCTAGGATAACAAATTTTATTGTAATAATTTTTTTTTAAATCTCGAAAAATATTTTAAATTTGCTATGCGAACAAACTACAAGGTATACTGAAGTTACGTAATTTTTTTGCGTAGATTTCAATTATGCAAAAATATATATATGCAAAAATATATATATGTTCCATTTAAAAGAATATAACTTTGGTTCATCACCCTGTATAAAACATCCTGTGTATAATCAAAATACGTTTAGTTTGTGGGCTTAATGTCAAAGCAAAAAAGTTATAGTTTTACTACACACCCTTGGGTCACCCTGTAGTATATAAAAATCTTTAATCTTTTGTTAACGGTTTTTAACGTAAAAATACAGGGTGATTCAAGTTAAACAGAATTTTGTAACATCCGGTAATATCTCATAAAAAAATACAATAAATGGATTTAGCAGGTTTTCACTCCAAGCTGAAGATAAGATTAATGGTAAAAATTTTTACATAAAAGTGTTCATTGTTCAATTTCACGATCTTTCGAAAAGTAATTTATTTTACAATATTATAATTTGTAATAGTTAGACAATGGAGAGAATATCCTTGTTCTGTTTTTTTTGTGATAAGATCACAAAATATCAGGCTCAGTGAAACAACATGTGTCAAAAATCATGACAATTTAAATAAACTCACCAGAAAGAGAACAGCCTCCTAAATTTACCACAAAAATTCAGATTATACTTGTTATCTTTAAAAATACTGATTCAATTTTTATAAAACCTTGCGTGCAGTCTTTTTTTAACAATTATTTAACAGTACAAATTGTATATGTTATAGATTATTGTTAAAAAGAGCTCAAAAAATCGGCTGATAGTTATGGTAACTAGTAAAAATGTTTGATTTGACGCCGTTTCACCTCCTAAATTTTAGTCCTTCGTAGTTGAGATCAAATAGTGAGTTTTTTCAATATACAGTGAAGATTTTATTTTGCTGAAGATGTGGCGTTTAACAATACTTCTGTGTATTATGTAATGTTCAGCAAAATAAACTCTTTACCTTATAATACACAAAATCTAAAAATTTTAGTAATGCATTGATATTAATTTTTTAAAATTGAATATAGGATTAATGGTGTTATGTGATGTTTAGTAAATACAAACCTTAGAACCGGTTTATAGAAGCGTCATTAATTTAATCCGTAATTAAATGCGTGATTAACTAATCACGGGACCAAAATGAAACAATTTGGTTGGGATACTCGCATTGTTAACTTTTAACAACGAATTAAATTTTAATAAAGCTGTCTATAAACCAGCCCTTAGTGTATTTAACACAAGTGAAGTAATTTTCATGTCAGAACATTACATGTAGCCCAACTTTTATTATTGAGTCATGAAAAAAGTTATGCTTAAAAACAATTTTATTAATAAATAAAACACCAAATTTGTAAATGTCTATGCTTCCAAAAATCTGTTATTATTTTAATATACTATCTTGGCATTAAAAAAAACGCACTATGAGTAAATTACATTATTTCTTAAAATATGAATTTGTTTTTTGTTTGTTTTGTAAGACTCAAATTCACATATTACAAAAGTTTCTAACAAAAAACCCAATCGGTTAAAACAAGTTACGTAAATATATGTAATTTTGAGTGATTTAGCTCATTTCTGAGCCAGAAACTCATTAGTATAATTATTTCAAGAAATACCAAAAAAGATGTTATGTTGTTTCAATCAATTTAAAATGATTTAGCTTGGAAATAATCTAATTTTTTTAGATTACGACATTAGTTGAACTTTTGATCTTTGAAATGGTCGAAGACTACGAAAGCATTGGTTTACGGCGTTTACGCCAAAAGAAGGTTTAAGGTCACGAATCAATTTATTACTGCATTTTTATTTAAATTTTGATGACTTTAAATTTTGCTCTTTTGATACAAGAAAATCAGCTGTTTATTTAAACGCCAAAGCGCATAAAGATAAAAAAAACTAGAAATTCAAATTTTGTAAAAATTGCGATACAGGGTGAAAAGTATATTATATAGTATACAGGGTGAATCAGAAATACGTGTGTTAATTTTTCCACGTAATAAACTCATCAAATACAACTTTTCTATATAATGCAAAATTTTTATTTATAATTTTCACTGTTTTCTTCCTTTTTTTTGTGCAAACGAACCGGTCAGTGTTTAATAATGAGTTTGTTTTCTTAGCAACAATTTTCATTGCTGTTTCAAATTTAAATTGTCCCTTTCTGTCACAACGAAAATAGTTCGTTTTTATTATTATTTTTGTACCCATAGGCGGGTACACGTTTCAGTACGTTATCTTTTTCCAAATTTTAAGTAAATTTGCGAATTTTTTTATTAAAAAATTACAAATAGAAAAGATATTTTATTTGTTGAGCTCTGTTACCTGTTAAAATTAAGACATAGTATTTCTGATACACCCTGTATTTCAAAATTGATGATGATTGCACTTAAATCAAAGTTTTTTTTCTGTATGCATTACAACTTTTTTTCTACAACTCCTTATATTTTTTGATTAAGTAATTAAGTAGATATTATTGAGTCGAAATAAAAATATATATGTCATTCCAAAAACAAACGAACCTTAAATGTTGTTTTCTGTATAAAAAGCCGCTAGTCTTAAAAATTATTAATTAAATCTAATTTAAAAATTTTTTTAAACACAATTTTGAAACTAGCAATGATTTTTTTACATACTTTTTGCACAAAACATCATTTACGCATAGTTTGTTTTACAATGATTCCAGAAATTCTAAAATTTTGCTTAATTAAGCATTTTATTATTATTGAATGCAGTATAGAGAAAAAAATATGTATTTAATAGTAAACGCTGATTTTTGTAAAGTTATTAGTTTTTAAGACACGAGTAAAATTCTTTGTCTCAATAGCAGATGTTAACTATTTCTGTATCAACTCTTTTGAGTAGATAAAATACAACTTTAACCGCAAGGACAGATAGATTAAATTTATTCTACTCGATTATTAAATTTACAAATTACAATTATTTCTATCAATTATTTTTCAATTCTTATACAATTTAAGATATTTTAGGCTGTAAAAAATACTCAAAAAACACTAAACTCGACAAATTCTAGATATTTTAGCCAAGGACTCACATAGAAATTCTGAAAACGTCAAAACTGTCGAAAAACGGTCTGTAAATCGAGTGAATCATTTCAGTCTATTACTAATTATTGCTAACTTTATTTCAAACTCGTTGGTCATTTTAAAGTTAATAACAATGACAAATAATCGATAAATAAAGCAATGCAATTGGCTATTAAAGCTATTTTTGTTTAGTTTGGAAAAAAGGTTATTAAGCCAAGTGAAATGCGCATTAATATCTAGTAAAAGATCATACACCCACTTCTTCTTCTGTCTCCGATCGAAGTCTCCCTTCTGTCCCAGCTTCCCTGACACACTCATCGAATCACTTAAATCACCATCGGGCATTCCGATGCTGCTTTGACTAAGATTTAACGAACTCTCGCTTCCAACTTCTTTTCCTTTCACCTATTGCAAAATCAAATTAAAAATACGTTTCTGTGCGATTTTATAAATTCGTTCACCTTTTCTTTTTTGCTGAAAAAGCGACCTAACGACGACTTGATGCCTTTTTTCTTTTGAGCGGCTGCTGCTGCTGCCACTGCGGCTGCCGAAACGTCTCTCGGAACGCCAGTGATTGTGTTCTTGTGCAGACTCTCCTGACTGCTGTGACGAGAGGACAGAGGTGATGGAGGTGTGTGCGTCTGGCCTTGCCTAAACACACTGCATTCTACTGTCTAAACTATCTCTAATTCTCATGCATATCCAAGCAGACATGCTGTATGTGTAGGCAATTTTAAGCGAAAATGGCTGTGATGACAACGGGTTACAACGTCTAAATCAAATCAATTGTAGTCGAAGACATGCAAAATTATATTGCAATAATAATAAACTTAAAAGTTGCGTTTTGTCTTAATTTTCTTACATCACAAAGATTTCACACTATATTGTCATTATTTACAAAATCAGAGCAAAAAACTGTTTAATAATAAAGTTACTAATAAATCTGAGGAATGTAATGTTTACCATTTTTTATATTTTCCATATTTTCTGATTGGTGTAATCGTGTAAACGTAATCTCCGTGATAATGCAATTCTATTTAGTTAATGTGTGAGTTGGTCAAAGTAACGACAAAAAACCAAAAAATAAAACATATACAGGGTGCTCCAAAACTGGTGCACCAACTCAGTGATACGTTGTTGAGAAGTATGTGTAGATTACGGGAAAAATCTTGAAAAAATTCCTAAAGTCGTATTTAAAAAAATCTGTAGCTATAAACTTATTTTGTTAACTTCTTCAGTTTTTATTATTCTTTAATGTTTTTATGTTTCACACCAAGTAATCGTTTCCTAACAAAACCACGAATAATTGTTTTTAAATTTCCCATCAAACTTTAGCAGTTTTTTTAATTTAAATAAAAAAAATTACATTTTGTAGATGTGCCAACATTGGGAATGATTTCCTAGAAAACCATTTCAAAAATAATTTATTTCTATTGTTGATCAAATTCTATTGAGATCATATCACGACTGTTAGACAACGTTGCCACAATTCATTTATTGAAAATTCGTTATTTATCAATAATTTTAATACAAAGAATTTTTTTGTTATTTTTACCTCTATATGTAAGCAATGCTCTACCACACACAATTGAGTTGGTGCGACGGTTTTTGAGCACCCGGTATTTTTAATTAAAAGCTTTTATTTAAAAGAGGTACGAAACAAAATAAAAATTATTAGTTGAGTTTTTCTGAGGGAATTTTTATTAGCTTTCCCTATACCTAAGTTTAACTGTTTTCGAGTTAATTAAATTTTTTTGAAAATTTTTGAATTTGCACCTTTCACTTAAAAAAAATCAGTAACTCTCTTGGTTTTAGATATTTCGAAATCATGTTTGGAGAATTAAAAGAGGAAGCCTATATCTGTTCTCCAGTGTGTTTAAAATTGGAAAAGTAGTTAATAAACCCAAAAAATTTAAGGTTAAGTTTGAACAACTTCAAGTACCCATAACTTATTTTTTAAATGGGATGTCCCAACTTCTATTTTACTAGATACAAGAGAATTTTTTTCTGCAGCGATTTGTAATACATTCCCTATACTTATCAGTGATAACTTTCAAGTTATGTTGGTTTTTTTGACACGGTAGAAATTTGCTTACTAACAACAGCTATTTTTATATAGTTTGCCATAAAAACTTTTATGATTACACAAACGAAAAACCAAATTGTGTTATCCGATCTGTAAAAACAAAATAAATTCAAAAAAGAAAATCAATTCCTCTTTCAAATGAGCTGAGCTAAAAAATATTTCCAAATTTTTAAAAATGGCAGAGTTACCGATTTTTGAAGTGGAAGTAGCAAATTAAAAAAATAATTTTAAAAGCTTAAAAATTTAGTAAACGGCTAAATTTAAGTACAGAGAAAGCTTTTGAAAACTACCTTGAAATAGCTTTATTAATCCAAAAACGCATTAAAAAATATAGCTTTCTATTTAAAATAAGAAAATTATTAGCGACTTCCGGTGTAACCGGAAGTGTCACCATCTTGAAAATATTTTCATTGAGCAGGACCTAAAAGATTATGATTGTTTACAAATATTCAGATGACTATCATTATTAGAAGGTTTAGTCGGAACATCCCTGTATAAAAGCCCTAGAAGTATAGTGTATGACCACTCATAAAGTTTTTATTAATTTAAAAATCCTGATTTGTCAAATCTTAAAATAGAAAAACACTGTTTAATTTTTAGTGCATCTTTTAAATAAAAGCTTTCTTTGAAATAAATTACGTTTTTTTAAGTATATAACACAAAAATTTGTAACTGTACCAAACTTTTTGTTGTGCAATGATGTTTCTTTTTACATTTCATCGATTTTTACATTACATGGTCCATTATTTCATTGTTTGTCAGTAAAAAAAAACAAGTGGAAAACTTAAGGTCTCACAAAAGATTATACATAATTTAGGAAATCATGCATTTTGTGTCTTTTAATTAAAAACTTTCGTCTGTTTAAAATTCCAATTCTTGTACAGTGTATAGTGCAGTAGGTTCTGTGTAATTAGATTCAAATTTAAAGAAGTTAAATTATCCTAGAATTAATTTACAAAAAGAAAGATATGTTTTTTTAAACGTAAGTCTTGATCAAAGATAATATCCAGTAATTTTGTACTGTTTTAGTCTCATTTCTTCAGAATGTTTGTTACGATCAAGGTCCTTTAAGTCTGAAAATAATTAGGAAATAATTTTCAGAACTTAACTTCAGGTAGTTTCTATTTTATCATGATTATATCGAACTATCGAGAGATAGGTATGGACTATCTTGATAAAAGTCTTCATAAAAATTGATGCTCTTTCGATTATCTTTGAAAAAATTGATTGATGGACATTTCTTTATCATTTATCATAATAATCATAATAACTTGGAAGATTCTTTAGATTTTCGGTTATCAAATAAATGCAAATAAAATAATAAAATAATTTACCTAGTTAATTTAAAAAGTTTAAAAAAATACATACTCTAATATTTTTGATAAACAATAATAAAAATAAAATAATCAAATAGAAACAGTCTAGGGACAGTTAACAAACCATAATAAAAGTTGTATGAGTTCTTTAAGGATCATTACAGTCTTTGGAAAAAAAACATTTTTGTAGTAGTTGTTGAAACTCAAAATTTATTTTTTATTTATGTTTTATGAAAGCAGTGTAAAACCAGTGTGTGAAAAAAATTATACAATACATTTTTTGCATATAAATGCACCAAATAACATTTTGCAAAATAATTAACATTTTCAAATGACATTTTTTTGTAATAAGCTACTAAACTAATTATGAAATGATCAATTTTAAGAAAATTAAAAAAAATCTCCGATTGTTTGGGTGTGTTTCAATAACTGCTTATCAATTTCAAAAACAATATGACTTATTTCATAGAGTGTAACGAAGATGGGATAAAAAAGAAATTAACTTGCCTTTAAGGTTTAAACTTTAGCGCCCTTTAACTATAATTATAATAGATCAGTGGGAGTCGTTCCTTAAACGAGCGACACGGTCCAATAATTTATTAATGCACTCGTAAAATAAAATAAAAAACGAACATTACAATAAATTAGAAATAACTTGATAGAACTCTTGCTAGGCTATTGCCAAAACGTAACACGTTTTCAACTCTCGTGTGGTAGTCGATAGATTATCAGTGACTAGGAAAATTATTAAATAATCTTGATCTCTCCCAACATTTCTTGTTGAATTTTTTTTTTTCAGTTTTAATAAAATTAACCAGAAATACATTCTCAAAAGTCACTAAATATTGCATTTTTGGACGTATTAATACATACTATTAATTTTGATATAAACTATTCGTTGATTTTTCTTAGTTTTTGAAATAACAAAAACACGCTTTTCAAAAAAATATTACACAAAAACTAAGAATCCTACAAAAGGAGGGCTTTCGCCATTTTAAAGGGAAAAGTTGAAACTTAAATTTTTTATTGTACTCATAGCATTTAGATAGCTATTGTGAGAGCTTCGTAACAAAAAATCTTGTACCTAACTCGTTTGGAAAACAATTTCCCCCATTCGCACTTCATACGACCCTCGCTGCGCTCGTGCCGCAAACAAAAAGCTCATGAGGAAAATTGCACTTTCCAAACTTGTTAGGTAAATAATTATTACATTACCAGTTGTAATGCGTCTTAGTTGGTATGTAATAATCTAATAATGTTTTAAAAAATGCGTGTTTTCGTCATGAAAACATCAGTATTAAAAGTTACGTCCAGAAATTCAAAAAAATATAGTTTTCTATGAAAAAAATACATGTTTGTAATATAGCAAATTTCGGAACCATCCTGACCATATTTTTGAACAAAATTTTCAAAATTACTGACATAAAGAAGATTTTTATTGAAAGTTTAAGCACGATTTTCTAACAAATGATATTCTTTCTTAAAACAAAAGTTGCAAATTGGGTCTTTGTCTTTTTTGAAATAAAAAAATTCTTTCCAAAAAAATTTCACTACAACCGGCTGAAAAACACTAAATGAAAGCGAACTGTAGTTATTTTGTTGTAATTTTCTCAGTTACAATTGTTATTCTGCAAGACGTCTAAAAATCACAAATTAAATCGAAATTGATTGTAATTTGTTCATTTCAGTTTAAATTTAACCCATTTTTTAGACAATACAATATAAAATCTACTCAAACATTTCAAAAGCTTTGTTTTGTTTGTGTGAGAAATCTGATTTTAAACATAAACTAACAAATACCGAAGTAAACCCAAAAAAGCACTATTTTTGACGTTATCAATAAACGCAATTATTTCAAAAAATGTTGTTAAAAACAAAACCAAAATTTAGCAAATTATGTCGAAAATGGTCTTATTTTTTACTTATTCAAACAGGTTTACTTTTTCACTATTTAACTCGTTTTTGAGTAAAATTTAGTCAACAATAAGACAAAAAACCAAAAAAATTGGTCAAAAGCGATTTTGGTTATAACCTTTAACAATGTTTTTAAACTATTCCCAGTTAATTTTATTGAGATGAAAATAAGCTGACCCGAAATTTTATCAAATTACAAGTCAAAAAATTATAGCAATGAAGTCATGTTTAAAACAAGCCCAAAATTCATCATATTTATAAAACAATTGTTATAATAATTTCGTTAAAATTAAATCGAAATTGTTGTTATTCCACTAGATTTAGTTCGATTTGGACCAGCTTCAAATTATCAAATCAAATTATTTTGCAAAGCTTTATAAAAACATCCGTAGATATCACAAATCAAATAAAAAAATCAACCAAAATCAATCTAAGCGAATACAAAACTCCCAGGTTTTTGTGAAACATCAGACATCACTAAACCAACCGCAAATTGAACAAATTATGTCAAAAAGTGTGTTACATCTTTACCTTTTTAACGCCCGGTATTTCAGTTGATGGTTAAACTAAAAATATTCTGGTTACCAATTTATTTCTTGGCTTGGCTTATTTCGGTGCTTGGTTATGATTTACCAAAGGTTAAAATTTTTACCGAAGGAAATGTGTCAGGTCAGGTCAGGTTAAGTGTTTAGTAGTAGTAGCTGTTTCAAAACTATAAAATACCAACGTCGCATTTTACCGATTTTTTTTTTAATGATATTGATAAAATTGTAAAATACATAGTTATTAAAGAAACTAAATAAAAAAACATATTGTCACATAATGAAAACAAAAAATTCAAATCATTCTTACGGCATTATGTAAATAAAAATAATTATTGAAAACGTCAAATTTTAAAAAAAGTTTAAAACAGGTTTTAGACAATCTGAAAATTGCATTTTCAATTATCTCTAAACACTGGAGTAATAAAAATACGCAAAAAATCCACTTATTACACAAAAATTGTCATTAATACAAATAAATAAAAAAATAAGCAAACAACTTTTATGATCTAGCCAACATTAATAACCTGTATGTAACTCCTGGAGGCAAACCACTAGCGCCAGTCCGTCTATACGTTAAAAATTCAAACCAGTTTTAGTGTTGCACTTCAACAAATAAAAAATGGAATGAAATAAAGACAAACCTTCTCAATTCTTCTTGACTGTGAGCGAGAGCTTGAGCAACTCTTTCGAGTCGAAGTGATCTTGCAGTTAAAGGTGAAGCACCTCCTCCACTACTGCTATCTCCCATATGCATCTCCTCCCTTGACATTTCCGAAGACAATGGTGCCAACTGGAGCTGCACAAAACAATAACGAGACGACAATTACCTACGTATTCAATTCAGGTTGGTGTCAATTCGAACATAATAATACACATGCAGCTAGTGAGTAGAGATTAATGTGCGTGTGATGTCTGTTAAAGCCAACGAAACAAGTTCCATACAATGGTAAATCGAGACAAATTGGATGAAGGTACATACAGGCTGTCCTAGCAATTTGAAAAAGTCTATTATTGAGCTTTAAATATTCGAAAATTTATCTTTTTCTTTACAAAAGATGTCGATACTAAGCCCTTACTCACTTAAAAGAATTTTCAAATATACAAAGTGTTTCAGAAATGAGCTACAATACAAACTTGTATTATTGGACGTAGCATTTAATAATTTGTATTGGTCGGTTGTGCTTTAATTTTTTTGACGAAAATACGCTTTCTTACACAGAAACTAAGACTTCTAGAGAGGTAGGACTTTCACTATTACAAATTTCAAATTTAAATCACTATAAATTGTTTAGCGCATTGTAATTAGAGGAACGTAAAAGAATTAAGAAGTTTGTAGCAAATAGAGTAACTTGAAAAAGGTAAATGGAACAACCAATTTTCTGTTTTTGCTTCTCAAAAACTATTAAATTGTCTATCTAAAAACATAAAGTTTCAAATGCCGGATGTTAATAACTAAAAAGATATTTGACTTTGAAAGTTATTTAAAATTACTTAACATTACGAGAAAATACTTGACAATAAATGGCTATTCCGCTCTAAAAGTAATACTTGTTGATAAAACCAAAAATGATGATAACATTTACAGAAAAATACATCTAAGATCTCGGAGTGTGAATAGTTGACGATATAGGAGAGATCGGGAGCGTTTTGAAAATTTTACATTTTCAATTTGAAACATTACACTCTACAGAGAGGTCAAAGGAAACATTTAAATATGAGATTTTTAGAAACATAAAATCAAAGCTAAATTTTCTAAAAAAAAAAATAATGAAAAAACAACTAAAAATGAAGTGAAAGAGAAACGTTAACTCAAAGCATTTCGTCTTTTGCGACGAATACGAAAGCAGTGAGAAACAAAAATGTTTCAAAAAATAGAGTGCAATTTAACATTTTAAATTAATTAAAATATAACTAAGGTTGCTTCTGAATTTTCCTCTCGCAATCCGAATCAAACTGCTCTTGTTTGAAAATATACAGGGTGATTCTGCCAAAAGTATATTTTTACTATATCTCAAAAACTAATAATTATACAATAATCAGCATTGGTTATTAGAGTTTTCTATACAGTGTGGAATTTTTAACTACAATAAAATTCATAACTTGGATATAAGCAATTTTTGTAAAAATTCCATAAACTGGTCGCTTTTTGTTTTTTCTTGCCCATCATGTGGTGGATATGGTTTTTGTTTATCTGCTGTCAAACTACAAGCCACCTCCAACTTTTTTTCAAATGTAACGACATGTCGTGTGATATCATGTGAAAGAGCACTTCGAAAGCAGTACAACGCACTATTTGTTTTCTAAATATTGTCAACGTTCAAATGATAAAAAAATTTAAACAGTATTTTATTTGTACATCATTTGGTGCATGCGGTTTTTGTTTATGTTTTCAAAAATGTCCAGCCACCTCTAACTTTTTTTTCAAATGTAACGGTATGCCAAGTGTCACTTCATGCGAATTATAAGATGAAATTAGACAAACCACACTAGAAAATTGGCAAAATGTTAGAAATTTATGCTATTATCGTTATATTATTTTACAGGAAAGGAACGGTGCCCATTTTAAACAATTGTTGCATTAAATAATGTTTAACTTATTCTTTTATCACGTAGACTTTGAAAAAATTCAAAAAACAAATACTGCGTTGTATTGCTTGCGAAAAGGGTTTTCATACGAGGTGTCACTTCACATACCATTACATTAAAAAAAAGAAGTGACTGCATTCCTGACAACAGGTAAATAAAACCCACATGCACCAAATAGTAGGCAAGGAAAAATAAAAATTGACTTATTTCGGGAATTTTCGCCAAAATCGCCTAAATTAACGTTATGAATTTTATTCCAGTTAAAAACTCCACGCTGTATAAAAATGAAAATTTTTCTACATTATCGTACAACTGAAATTAACCAATTAACTTTAATGGTCGGTTTACAGAGGGCAAATTAAAATTTAATCCACGATTAAACAAATTCAAAAATAAGTTGCCATTAATTCTGAATGAAATTTTAATTTTGCTTTCTGTATCTATTTATATTATTATTATTATTATTATTATTATTATTATTATTATTTATATTAATGTTAAAGTTTATTTTTAGATATGCCACACTACATTGTCATATTCTAAGATTGGTGTGATGTATGTTTTACATATTTTGGTCAGAATTCATTTATTTTTCCAACTGAACAATTTATAAATCACCCAAGAACAGAGTTAAATTTACTTTATCTCCTAAATCAGTAAGACATTGAACAGATGTTAGGTTTACATTGTTATTAATGTTGCATGTAAGTTTAAAATTATTTCTGTAAATGTGTAAAATTACACATTTCTTAATGTTTAGAGATAAACCCATTTAAATTACTCCATTCTGAAATTTTATTAAAGTCAGTTTGTAGATTATCACAAATTGTCTTTGTTTGAGAAAAATTTTAGGAGAATTTAGAAGACAGAGGTTCTTTGGTGTAAATACAGACTGATCCAGAAATACTGAGTCTATTGGCAACATATTTGAAAGTATTTGTGCTCGTAATTTGCAACACTGCAACCAAATTCGATTCTTCTTGACAATTATTTGATGTACAACCCCACAAGAATGTTAAATTGTTGTTAACTGGAAGAGTACTCCATTGGAATCGTTAAAAATTTAAATCCAGTGTTGCCAACAGACTCAGTATTTCTGGATCAGTCTGCATAACAAAAAGTTTAGATCCAACTACTAAAGCCACACTACTGGTAACTTTTACTAGACCACTTTGTGATTTTCTACTTTTATCATGAATTTACGTTCGGACAAAAAAACAGAGATCCATTTATGTAAAAAATCAGAAGAAAACCGATAGAAACCTTGTTGAAAGTTTTACTGAAGACACAATAAATAACATCAGTGTTTAAATCATCGCAGTGGTTTAATAGAATAAAGACGATCCAACTCTGATAAAAAACTTAAGGTTCATTTAAAAAACTGAAGACTGTGATTTGAACGAACAACTTTTGTTGTTAAGCATAACCTACATTGACTTTTCTTTCTAGTTCTACATAAACTGTATTATCTAAATTATTAGTCCATATCATGGCCTCCTTGATGTATTGAGACAACTTCGTTGCGCATCGTTAAGTTCGGCTGATTCCTCACTGGCGCTGCATTTAGCGGACTGACGTTTATTTGACAAATACCATTTTTGAGGTTAAAGACTAATAAATTTGAAAGATGTAAGTGTGCATTCGTGAAATACTTATAAATAATAAGGATCCTTATAAAAATAAGGATAATTCTAAAGTTGTGCCCTGAATGAACGTTTGGAGAGTGTAACTCTTGCAGGAAATCATTTTACGTTCATTAGGATTTTTTATTTTCAACTTCAGCTTTTATTTTCAACATGATTTTGTCTTATGAGTCCGGAGCGACGTTTTATTTTGAAAATGAAGATAGAATTGAAGAACAAGGGAAAGAAATTGGTGATAAATTTACTGAAACCCAAAATATTCTAGTTTTCCCCGTAAAACACTCCAAAAAAGGCAAAAATAGCTGAAACTTCAAAAACAATACTTTCCGTCAAAGAAAATTGTAATAAAGAAAAAATTAAACATTCTCAAAGAGCGAAATGTTTTTTTTATATTTCAGTAGTATAAGATTAACTAATTTAAATAACTAATTTTGTTTTCGAATCTTGCTTAACAACAGCTGAACTAAAAGAGCACTTTTTTCTTTTACTTAACTCGTAAAGTTGAACAGAGTTCATCATTTGTTTTTCTTTTGGCAACATGACAGTTCGTGTTATGGCGCGCTTTATAAAATGTTGTATTAAAATTTAATCTAAATCAAGTTAACATGTAAAACAATAGTAAATAAAAAATTTAAAAAAAATTGAAAAGACAGAAAAGTCCATTTCTTTGTCCGAAAATTATAAAACATGTTCATAGTCAATGTAGAAGACTAAACATCCAAATATTCCAAATAAAAAAGGAAAATTAAATTTTCACCTAAGTTAAGGCTATTAAAATTAAAACTTAACCCCTTCGTTAAAAGTTTGGGGTTGATTTAAAGCCAGTGTTATTTTGGCTATTGCTCTCGATATTGTGATTTGTGTTACAAACATTATTACCAACAGGTTAATAAAAACCTGGACGAAAAAAATGGATGCAATTAAAACCTAAAAACTACCTATATAATTTGTTGGATATTGACTTTAATGAGTACCAACTTATGCGCACTAAAGAATGAGTATGTTCATTGCTGAAGAGCGAACTAGGTTTGCCAATACTTTCTATTATACAGGGTGTTAGGGAATGGCCTAGCAATATTTCGTATGTGAATTTGTCATGATCAGAGGAATTAAAAACCCTTATATCATTTTCCCAAAAAGTGCGTACTTTCTTCAGAAATTTTTGTTAATCCATCTGTTGAGAGCCACTGTGTGGCTTAAATTAACTGCTAATAAACTACCGTTTATTAGCAGTTAATTTTTTTATTAAACAAAATGGAGATGGTGGCGCATGGGCGTATTGAGAATTTTTTTAAATTCAGGCTAACATGTTTATTTGTGTGGGAGGTTCGAATCCCGGTCCTGGTAAAAAAATGTTTTTTTGTAAAATTTAATAACAAAACACAAATTGAATCAAGAATAATGTAGTGGACCAACAAGTTAATTTACCTCTGCTGTTTTAGTAATAATATTAAAATTTACGCTAATTTTTATAATTCTAGTTCAGCGGTTCTCAAAATTTTGGACTTTTTTTTTGAATAATTTTAGAACGATTTTTTGGAAAAACCATTCTCTATCTGCTTTTAAAATTTTGCTAAACTATTCCATAACACGCTGTATATACTGCATATTCTGCTAAATCTTTCGCTAAACGAAAATGTTTTTTGGAAATTTCATCGCTTAAATGTGTAAATCGGTGTAAATGGATTTGGCTCCAAATAAAACTGTTTTTTTAGATGCTCCTTCAAGTTGAAACAAATATTTCTTTACCATTTACAATTTTTCAAATTTTAGTTTTATTAATTTAAATCCACTCATTGTCTAACATGATAATTATCTAAAAGCACCATCTATTAATTCTCATGCGACTTATAAACTCGGTTGCAATTTGTGCAACCCACATTAAATCGTATAATTTTTGAGAGAAATTTGTCGCATACGAATTTCAAGAATACAAAAATTATTATTTGTGCGAGAATTGGAATATCTCACTTCAAAATGAACCCCTCGAAATAGAAGAATACACTCCTAGCAAGAAACAGAAATTTGTTGCCCTACCTTGGTTTAAATTTTTTTTTTTAAATGTGTCAAAAAATTAAAAATGTTACGTTGACACAAATTTACCTATAGTTCATTTTTTTAAATAATCAACTGTCAGTGTCAAAATTCTGATAAAAACCAGACTGTATCAACCTAAAAGTTCATGTCCAACCACTTTTGAAACTGACTGTATTCTGTATTTGACATTTAAATCACCAGATTTGACATTTTTGATAAGTGGATGTCAGTCTTAATCGTTAATTCATTAGTCTAAAGGTGTTCTAAAATAACTAAATGTGTTGTTGTACGTGTTTTAAACTGAAGACAACTTGAAAAATTTGGAAATTGAATTTTCCGGGTAAAAAATTACACCAACCTTAATTCAAAAAAATTACTATTTATGAAAATGTCATCCTGACGGCTTTTAGACAGTTGATTATAAAAAAATCGACTATACGATTCTATGAGCAAAACTTTTTTCGTTTCCGAAAAAAGTGATTGTATAAAAAGATAATAGAAAAATAAACTCCGCGCCATCTGACGGCTTAGAATTACACTAAAACGTGTTCCCCTTTAACCTTGGGCAACGTACTGCCCCTCTGGCCAGTAAATGCGTTGTGCACGGTCATTAAGTGTCTTATAGTTTCTTTGATATACACTGACGTTTTTATTTTGCTGAAGATACGCATTTCTGTGGAACTGTTTGCAATGGATCGACAATTTGATATGGACTTTTTAAAACTGAACAGAGGATAATACACTTAATGATCAGCGAAATAATTTCTTCACCATATGAGACAGAAGATCTAAGAATTCTAATAATAGTAATAACCATGGCCTCCTTGATGTATTGAGACAACTTCGTTGCGCATCGTTAAGTTCGGCTGATTCCCCACTGGCGCTGCATTTAGCGGACTGACGTTTATATGACAAATACCATTTTTGAGGTTAAAGACTAATAAATTTGAAAGATGTAAGTGTGCATTCGTGAAATACATTGGAAATGTGAGGATAATTCTAAAGTTATGCCCTGAATGAACGTTTGGAGAGTGTAACTCTTGCAGGAAATCATTTTACGATCATTAGGATTTTTTATTTTTAGATTCAGAAGATATATAAATTATTTCAGGGTGAATTGGTGGTTCGTCATCGTTTATAAGTATTTTAAGCATAACCTACAACCACTAGTACGCAGACACAGAGGCAGAGAAAACGATGTTTCAAAGTACCTTTCATTGCATACTCTATGGTTTTACCAATGGTTTAGGTTGAATGCGTTACAAATCTGTGATTTTTAAGACATGGTTTAAGTTTTCTGAAAGGTATTTGCAATCATTTAACCAGCAGATATTTGCAATACATTGTTTAGACAAATGAAACTATTTTGCACATACGTATTTTCAAAACCTGCTGTTGTTAATTTAGTTTTAGTAACATGTACAAAGAAAGTCGTTTTTTTTCAAATGAAATAGATTAAAAAAGCTCAATCCAGCGTTCCTCTCTGCTGGAGTGTCTCTGGACCGTCCGTTCCAAAGTCCCTGTCTGCTCTCACGCACCAAACTCCCGAAAAAATCTACTACTTTATTATTTTTTTTGAGTTTTTGTATTTAGAAATTATCAATTACATTGTGGGCTCTTTTTCACCTTCTCTTCTGCTGATTGTACTTGATAAATTCAATTTTTTTCGGATTTAACCTCACAAATGCTATTTGTCAGATAAACGTCAGTGTGCTAAATAGGGCGCCATCTACGGTTTCGAAAAAACCGCTGAAGCTTAACGATGCGCCAGGCCTGAACAACGAAGTTGTCTCCATATATCAAGGAGGCCATGGTCCATATATTTAAACATGATAGAAGGCTTGATTCAATCGATCTACCTTTAACGAAGCTATGCTGCTCAGGTGGAAAAATTGAGTTACACATTAAATAAAATCCAAGCTGGATAACGATAATAGATGCCATGACTTTGAGCACAACGGAAGACAGATTTATTATGGGGCGATAGATGTTTACATAAAGTCTTTTTTAAATATTGGTATAACAAAGGCAGTGAAAGAGTAAAAGAGCTTCCTTAAATGATTTCTGCATAAGTAACGAGGAAGGATAAGAGATGTTTGAACAGCATATTTTTAACACTAAAGGAGAAATGTTGTCAAAGCCAGAAGAAGAGATACTTTTTAAGTTGTTAATCTTCTCATTCATTTGAAGTAAAAACTAGACTAAAGTTAGAGACAGGAAACAAAGCATGCAATAAACTTCTTCACTTTTTTAGCAGTGAGCTAAAAAAAATATTATATCTTTTTTCTTCCAAGCACTGAAAGTTCTACATTTCTGGAATTCTTGATTTGTTATGTAACATTTTGTTTTTAAAAGCGTGTTTCTTATAACCAGAATCGTCAAATACAAAAACCAATACTTTGAAGCTAATGTCTGAAACACCAGCATATTTGAAAATTATTTTAGGTGAAGCAGGAGGTTAGCATCCACCGCTTTTGTAAAAAATATCTATTTTTCAATTATTCAAAAGTCAATAATGGTCATTTTCAAATCGTAGAGAGAGCCTGTAGGTTTACCATTATAGAGTACCGACGGACGGACGGATATTAAATAACAAACCTGACTGGAAGGCAACGATTCAGAGAGGGCGCCAGGGCTCAACGTCGAATGATATTGTTGCAAATGCGCCGGTGACATTGATGCAGGTGCCTACAACATTACATGTTCACACACGCTAATTTTACTCTTGGATCCGTTTGAGAGTTGTTGGCTTTATGACGAACGTGAAAGTGCGATATGAAGATGGAAAAGGCATGCATCAAAAGAGAAGAAACCACCACCACACTCTACACCACCTTGAGCAACAGCAGAAAATTTTGAGAAAACAGCGTGTTTAATTGAGCAATAAAACCATTACATCTGCATTTGCTGCAAAAAAAACTTTGAAAATTTTGATCAAAGCTTCCTTAATCAATGAAAAGAAAAACCTCCACTTTACTCAGCCGGTTACAATAAAAAAAAACTGTTCCTATAGAAGCTTATGCCAATCGTGTTAGTGTTATCCAAATCTGGTAAAATTTTACCAAATGTGGCGATTTCTAAGCTATAAACATTTTGCAGAAATTCTAATATCTAATGATTTCTTAGAAATAAAAAAACAAATGAAAACATTTTGAGGTTACTTTTTTTTAATCGAGTAATTTTGGAAGATTTACTAGAATTAACTTTTATTATCATTGCTTATTAATGGTTAATAAAAATATCTATGTTGTTTAGTGCAAAGTGCAAATAACTTTTATATGTATTATTTTTTATGAATATATTGTTTTTATGTACTATTTCAGGCAAAAACCCAAGTATGCGGAGAATTTTTCTGGAAGTGTAATTATAGCTAAAAATGTGCATAAAAATATGCCGAAAAATCACAGAATTAATCTAAAAATTGTGTTATTTTTTTTTCAAATGTTTAATATGTCTTAAACCACGTTTTTTTTAATTTGCTAAATCGTTTTTTCAACTTGTTCGTCTTCGAACCAGAGACTATTGATTATACATACACCTAAAGATATTAAAAAAACATCTTATTTTGCTTGTTTTACTCGAACTAATTTGTTTTCAAACAGCATTTTATCAAAAATAATCCAAGAACATCAAAATTCCCACAAAAGTGATATTGTGTAGCCTTTAATCACATTTTTGAAGTAAATTTTTAAAATTACTGACAAAAAATATATACAGGCAGTCTCAGCTAAGACTTTCGGGTTTAATATCCCAGTTATTTGTCAACCGATTGTTATGAAATTTAAAATGCACATATTTTAGGAGGTGGTCTTTTAATCAGGAGCAAAAAATGACCTCAAGTTAAAAAATTAAATTTTAAAATACGTTTCTTTTATTTAAAATTAAGCCAAATTACCGTAGGATCATTAAACCCCGAAAAATAAATGGCCACACAAAAAATTAACCAAATCGCTTGGCTGATCCAAGAAAAAAATTAAATTTTGTTGTTAAAAACTTAATCCAAATTTTGATAGTCATTTGGGCATTAAATGTCATTAAAACAAACGAAAATCTACCAAATTTTATCTAAAATAGTATTATTTTTTACATTTTCGAGCAGGTTTCCTTTTTTTTGAAAAATTTCGCTAAATCTGAAAAATCAACAAATTGGATAAAAACTGATGTTTTACGATTTAACTCATTTTGAGTAAAATTTCGTCAACAATAAGCCGAGAAACCAAAAAATTGTGTCAAAAACGAATCAGTTGTAATTTTCTTAGACTTTTAACCATGTTTTTAAATTGTTCCCTGCTTTTTTATTGAGATTAAAATAATTAGTTAGATCAAAAAATTTTCAAATTACAAGCCAAAAAAATTCTTTCAACATTTCTCATATACAGGCTGATACAAAAGTGTCGGACAAATTCTCAAATAGTGATAAAAAACGTTCAGTTCAGCACAAAAATAAAGTTAGATTTTTTTTCAAGCAACTTAATTTGTAGATATTTTTAAACTTAATTTCCTTAGCAACGGTACCTATTGTTGCTCCTTTGTTTCCTCTAGTCTCGAATTTTCTGTATTGTTAAATTTGCATGTTTTTTAAATGTTTTGTACATCATAAGACATTTATTGTGATTTTTTTCACTAAGTATCTGTTTAACGTTGTTTAGCAGTTGTTTCCGGTAGCTAAAGTAAAAAAAATAGGATCTAAAGCTCTAAAAACTTGACTTTGAAGACTTAATATCTTGTAAAAGAAGGCTCAAACAATTTTTTGTAATATACAGGATGTCTCAAAGTTGGTAAATTTCGAGTTCAGAGCGTTATAAAGAATCACTACAGAAGTCCAAATACAGAAAAAAATAAAGATTGGCGGCTTCCCATAAATGTATGAACACTGGTTTGCAGATCACACTTTGAGCTGCAATTTTTTTAAATGCAAGTTAAAAGCTTAAATAAAGCAAATTTTTCGAGAAATAGATTCACATTGTTATTTTCCACAATCTACACCATAAATAAAAATAAACACTGACATTTTTAGCCTAAATTTGAAGAAAACGATTTTATTTATTTATTTATTTATTTGGGGAATTTATTTTGTATTTTTATTTGAATCAGCGAATTGATTCTCTACAACGCTGCGAACTCGGAATTCGCCAATTTTAAGAAACCATGTATAGGAATTCTTGATACAGTTTGATGTCTTTTATTATCACTACTTTACATTATTTTATTACTACTGTACTGGTTTCACTTGACTACTCCAAGGCTTTTGATACTCTTGACCACTCTCTGTTATGTGCAAAACTTGAATTTTACGGCTTCGATAAAATTTTTCTGAATTTTTTCAGATCTTACCTAGTTAATCGGACCCAGATAGTTATGATAGGTAGTTCCTCCTCTAATCTTGGAACAATTACATCAGACGTTCCGCAAGGGTCCATTCTTGGTCCTCTCCTTTTTTCTTTATATACGACCAATTTCTTAGAAACGAGGACAAGCTCAATGAAACATGCTTATGCCGACGACTTTAACCTTTATCTACACTTATCCCAACATCAACTTCCTCAGAAGTGCTTAGAAATAATGCTGATTTAGAACTAATTTCGAAATTGTCTATGCAAATGAACTTACAACTTAATTCTGATAAATGTTCAGTTATCTGCTTTGCTAGCAACAATACTAGGGAGGTAATTAAAAACCAATTAAATATTGCAATTAATAATAAAAAAATTCCTATATCCAATTCAATTAAACACTTAGGATTCGTAATAGATGACGATTTTCGTTTTAAATTTCATGTTAATATGGTCTTAAAAAATCATATTCTGCTCTTAAATTATTATACGCGAACATGAATTTCATATTACGTAAAAAATTAACAGAAAGCTTAGTTATGTCATTTATGAAATATTGCTTAATCTTAAACTATCCCTGCTTAGATAATATCTCAAAGTACAAATTACAGAAAATTCAAAATAGTTGTTGTAGGTTCATTTTTGGTTTAAACAAATACGATCATGTTTCGTTTAAAATACTATACCTACGTTGGTTGAAAGTTGAAAATATGTATCGACACCACTTGGGTACATTTATGTTTAAACTTATGTCAACTTCGTCTCCATTCTACCTTAGAAAAAACAATAGATTTAGAAATAGCATTCATAATGTCAACATTCGTCATAATACTCAAATTTCTATGCCTCAGTTTAGTTCATCCATCTTTCAACGCTCGCAACTTATAATGGTGTTAAAGTTTTAAATTTTATTTCTTTAAACTGAGAGAACTGTCACGGAACTAATGAATGCAGCTCGTCAGGTGAAGGAGAACTTCTTCCATTAATTAAGAAATCTCTTAAATGTAGTAAAAAAGTACTATTTGTACTCATGTAATTATAATTCAGGAAAATAGTTATCAAAATTTTCCGCTTTCGTGTTAATAAATGCGTGCGGTGAATCCTTCTCAAAGCACGAAAAGTGAAAACCCAGCTCACCGTATGATACTTATGCATATAATCCCTCTGAGGTGAATGATGCGATTTCGGAGTAGATCTACCGCTTACTGGTGGACTTTGTCGTTCTAAACTTCTTCCTCTCGCTAACAGATTCATATGCTCCATACTACCAACTCTCGATTCTAATTCTTCTGCACGTGCTTCCGTATTTTGTTTCTCTTCTTGGATAAGTCGAATTTCGTTGTTGATGGCATCGAGTTGTTCTTGAAGCATCATTGCTAAAGTCTGAGCATCGGTGTGGCCTGAAGGCGACAACATATCGGCCGTACTGAATAAACTGTCGTTGTCGTCACCTTCCGCATCGCTAGACACGTCGAAAGCCTGTCGAAAGAAAATTTTTATTTTACTTTTGTTAGCTCCACATTTAGACTTGAAAAGATTTTTACGTTTGTAGAATTACTTTATACGTAAATGCAACTCCCTATTATCTTCTTTTTGTAAGTAAATTGTTTAGATTTTATCCAATAAAAATATCTAACAACTTATTTTTCGGATTTTGTGATTACGGTACATCGCACTAAAATTAGAAAAAAATTTACAGAATGTTCTGTCTAAACCCCACATTAGAAGTATAAGGTCTAATAAGGATAGTCATCTGAAAATTTGAGTCCAACTATAATCATTTAGGTCCTGTTTAATAAAAATGTTTTCAAGATGGTAGCACTTCCGGTTATACAGAAAGTTGCAATCAACTTCCTTATTTTAAATACAAAGCTATATTTTTTAATGCTTTTTTAAATTACTAGAGTTATTTTAAAGTAGTTTTCATAAACTTTCCCTATACCTAAATTTAGCCGTTTACGAAATATTTATGGTTTTTATTTTTTTTTATTTGCACCTTCCAGTTCAAAAATCGATAACTGTGCTATTTTTAAAAATTTGAAAATATTTATCAGCACATTTTAAAGAGAAAGCCTATACAGCGTGCTCAAAAACCGGCGCACCAACTCAATGGTGTGTGGTAGAGAAGTGGTTACATATAAAGGTAAAAATAGTAAAAAAATTCTTTGTATAAAAGTTATTGATAAATAACGGATTTTAGATAAATGATATGTGGCAACGTTGTCTAACAGTCATGATCGCAATAGAATTTGAGCAACAATAAAAATAAATTATTTTTGAAACAGTTTCCTAGGAAATAATTTCCAGTGTGGGCACATCTACAGATTGTGATTTTTTGGATGAATTTTAATTTTTTTAAATTAAAAAAACTGCTAAAATCTGATAGTAAATTTTAAAATAAGTATTCATCGTTTTGTTACGGAACGATTACCTGGTATGAAACATAGAAATATAAAAAAATAATGAAAACCAAAGAAGTTAACACAATAAGTTTTTAGCTCCAGATTTTTTAAAATATGACTTTAGGAATTTTTTCAACATTTTTCCCGTAATCTGCACTTGCTTCTCAATAACGTACCACTGAGTTGGTACGCCAGTTTTTGAGCAGCCTGTATCTTTTCTGTAGTGTTTCCACATTTCTAAAAAAAGCTTGACCGATTAAGATTATATTGGTTAAATTTTCAGCCAAAAATTCGCGAAAAGTTCTTAAAGTTTTATAAGAGCTAAATAATATTCTGAATTAACAGTATCATCCTTCGGAAAAAATTCAAAATAAAATTCTTGGAACTTTTGCTTAAAAAAAATTGATATCTTTAATGTAAACTCATTTTTTAACTTACAATAATTTATATACTCGTACAACATAATCACACAAGTTTAAACAATGAGAAAAATTTCATATAAAAGTGGCGGAATGTTTTCAAATACAATGAATGAAAAAATTACAAAACCGCAAGAAAATTAGAAAATTAATAAAATCCTCTAAAAATGTTAAAGATCTAGACGACCGAAAAAATTTCGAAAAAAAAACAGTTACTAATAAATTAAAAAATTGCATAAAAAGGAACATTGAAGTGAAATACTCGACATCTAGCAAAGACAGTTAAAAATATTTTTCTAAAAATAAAAATAAAAAAAATACTTGATAACAAAATAATGAGATTTTAGAAAATACTTGAACATAAATTGAAATTAATTACATCCAAAATTTTTAGAAAAAGTTCAAGTTGTCGTTGCTTGGCCGCCTTTAACCTCTTCATGAAGTTTTTATTCTATTCCAAGTCATAAAGTTATTGAAATTCACGATTTTGTTACTATTTTCACAAAAGAAGACCTTCAATATCATTTTCTGGGAAATTTAACAAAACAACGGAAAATTTGTAGGATCCTTATGGGCAATTATTGGAACGAGATGTTTAACTAAGAATTGAGACGGGAAGAAAGGCACTTTTGGCGAAAAAGTATGTTTTAATTTATGTATTTATCATTGGAAAATAAATATCGATAAGTTTTAAAAATGTGAATATAAATATTATTTGCAGGTATTCAAACGAAGGTAAGTTAATTTAATTGAGAATTATAAACGTCAAAAAATTCAACAACGAAAAAAAAATAACAATGGTTGTGAAAATTTCATGTTACCATAAGGTAAACAGGGAATAAAATAGCATTCTATCGCCTATGACAGAATAAAATATTATTGTTCCGAATAGCTCAAAAAAGTCGAAATAAATATTTTTTATAATTTAGTTCTTGTTTGCTGATGGGTTGGTAGCAGGTCAAACAATCATCAAATTGACATGTACTGTCACTTATCTTGAAAAAATATATCTTTTATCTCAATGGTAGCGATGCCAACTTAATAAATGCTCCTGAACAATGTTGGTGCTATCTAAAAACTATGAAAACAAAACAAGCTAAAAATTAAAATAATTAAAGAATTTATCAAAAACTTGTGATGTCATAAATTTTGAAATGCTAAGGTGTAGGATTTATTATTTATTAGAATAAAATAGACCTGTACGAGTTTTTTAGAAAAACGACCCACTACAAAGAAATTAATTTTGTGCCTTACATTAAACCCACTCTGTAGAAGTACCTAACATCACCCTAAAATTTAACTAAAGCCACCACAAAATTTACTTCGTCTAGGCCTAATGAGCATATATCTAAACACTTTACAAAACAAAACGCAATTATTTAAAATTGTATTTGGAAGATAATAAAAAGATTTACAAGTAGGATTAAATAGATGATGGAAGAGAGAGAACATTACAAAAATTTTTAAAGTAGGCGATACTTTCATTTCAAATTAAATTATAAAAATAAAACAGATATTTAGATTCGTGCCTAGTAACTCAGATTTAACAGAGAGAAATGAATTTGAGGGACGAAATAAGCCCTTAAAATTGTTATCACACAACACCTTGTATTTAACTCTATAGCAGCCAATTTTATAAAAAACACAAAATATTTATTGTGGTTTACGAGAAACTGAAGTTTTACGAAAGTACAGCCACACTAGACACGCGTTTATGTTGCTGCATAAATTTAAATAATAAATTGCTTGTGTATTTACATAAAAATTAGCAAAAATTATTGCTGAATGCGCTCATGTCTCCAAATCTGACCGAGCTCTCTTCGACCAATATGAAAAATAGTCTTTTGGTGAGACAGGACATGTAAGCAGCCGTTTTTCTTTTAAAATAAGTACAGAAATTAAATTTTTTTGCTACTTGCTTATTCTGTGAGATAAGAACAAACGAATTTTTTGTTGTTCCAATTATACATTAAAATAAAAAAGAAAAAGAAAAAGAAAATTATCAATTGAAACAGTTGCTGAATTTGGTGGATGCGCCGGGACAGTCATTTTGTATTTCAAATTATCGATAAATAAAACGATGAAAAATACAGAGTGTCTCAAAATTGGCGAATTCCGAGTTCAGAGCATTGTAGAAAATAATTTCAGTAGTCCAAATATAGAAAAAAAAAAGAATGGGGGCTTCCCCACAAAGATACATACACTGGGATCAAGATCATTCTTTGAATTGCGTTTTCTTCAAATGCAAGCTAAAAATTTCATTGTGTATTGCGATTTATGGTGTAGATGATTGTGGATAACAATAATGTAAAACTTTTTTTTAATTACCTTTATTTTGAAGTAAAAAAATCTTATATTTTGGTAATTTTTCGTTAAAAAAATACATTACATTATCTTTCACAATTATCTATACCATAGACAGCAATAAACGCTGAATTTTTTTGCCTGCATTTAAAGAAAACGCAATTCAAAGTGCACCTGAAGTGCAGCTTCAAACTGCGGGGAAGCCCCGAATCTTTATTTTGTTTCAACATTTGAACTAGTCAAGTGATTGTCTACAACCCTCTGAACTAGGAATTCGCCAGTTTTGAGACACGCTGTATTTATTGTCTTCTGGTGCTGGTAATCAACAACACGATATGACTTTTGCTTATACCTACTGCTTATATCTACTGGATTTTTTTTTAAACTATCAATATTTTTTATTTTGCAAAATCTCATAAAATTTACAATATATACTCTACAAACCTGTATCGACAACAAGCTCATAAAAATGCCAGGAAATGATGCAATGAAATATAGTGTTGTAGTTAAAAAACAAGTTATTGCCATTTGAAAAAAAACTTATGAAGCATGCACGCATCCCTGAATGTTTAAAACTATGACAGATAAATACCAACAACTACAGCTTTTCTAATTGTATTTCAGAATATATCAGATTAATTTCAGAAAGCATCAAATGTAGTTCAGAAAGAATAAAATGTATTTCAGAAAATAATAATCGTATATATTTTATCACCATCCTTTATCGATTATTACCGTGCAGACATTTACTTTATGTGTCGATTATTTAAATAACGCACCTGAGAAATCTTGCCCTATTTGCCGAACAAATAATACCTACTTCTGAAATACATTTGAAGCTTTCTGAAGTACAATTGACTATTCTGAAATACATTTGTAACTTTCTGAACTACAGTAATTGGGAAAGGTGTAGAGTAAATTTTACTAAGTTTGACACAAAGTCAAAAGTGCAATAAAAATAGGTGGTTTAAATGTCAATTTCTCGTAGTTCCAGACATTCAACCATTTTGAAAATAATTTTGTTTAACTCAAAAAGATCGATTTAAATTAAATAGTCCGGGGGCAAGCTACCCAAATTCAACATGGCCGTCCGGACTCGACTGCACACGATTACTGAAAACTGATTCTTATGTAGAATTTCCTGCTGAATTAGAATCTGTAGGTCGCTTTTTGATTTGGAATTGCCTTCATTATGAAAAAGACGTTTTTCTGAAAATTTTCCCAAAACTAAAGTTGTGCAAATTTTGTGATTACATCGTCTTATTTTCTTTCTGAATAAAGCTTGAAAATTTATTTTTTTGCAGTAGATTCCCCAGTATATGTAGATTCTAACGTATTAAACAAGCTTTAGATTTTACGAAAGAAAAGTAAGAAAATTACAATTTTCTTGTAACGTGGCATATTTGTGTAGTGGAATTTTCGAGATGCGAGAATTTTTTTATTTTAAAAGATAGACCCTTACATAAGCGAGATAAAATTACGTCGTATTTTTTAAATATGTGTCTATATTTCAAGAATGAACTAAATTACTCAAAAATGCCTGAAATCACGTAAGTGATTCTTCGTTCGATCACCTTTGTGAATACGTGAATTACGATACGAAGATTTATTATTAAATAATTTTCCATTGACCATCATGCGATGTTTGATTTATTAATTAGAAAAAGAAAGCAATTGCTGAGCTTCGTTGAATAGTCACAACATCTTTAAATTCGTTAGCTGCTGGTCTTAAAAGGTAAAAAAAAGCAATGACTAAAATGTGTAATTTTAACTAATTTCTAGAAATTTAGTTAATAAATAAACTCTTCTTTGATGTGAAAATTATTAATTATTTTACATGTACCGTTTTTTGACCTTTGAAATGTCAGTAAGTGAAAAAAATTGACTAAAAACTAAGAGAAGTCTAACGACACAGCGTGACATTTGACCAAGCGAGCTTAGTCCAGTGGTCCTGTAGTCACTACAAAGCGGATCTCCATCTCACGCGCATATTGCAGTAACTTTGAATTGCAATAACTTAGTGAGTATTACAGATATCGAAATGATTCTTGCACCAAAAACTTATCTCAACTATTGGCATCATTTTATCTCGCTTATGTAAGAGTCTATCTTAAAATAAAAAAATTCTTCGCATCTCAAAAATTCCACTACACAAATATGACACGTTACAAGAAAATTTTAATTTTCTTTTCTTTTGTAAAATATGAAGATTGTTTATAATAATAATAATAATAATAATTTATTCGTTCATCTTATCTGAATACACAGAAATTAAACACGTCAAGTATAGATACTAATTAGGATATTATAATATAATTAAAAATAATAAATATAAATATCAACATATCAAGTTAAACAGATAAGAAAAAAAATTACATAAATAAGGTATAAATTACGAATAGAGAGACAGCTAGATCGCGAGGAAACTAGATAAAAATTCATTTATACAATAATAACATTCATTTATAAGGTACCTTTTAACGGTTTTAAAAGCATTTAATTTAAGAGACTTTGTGTTTGGACTCGGCTTATTATAAAGATTAAGGTTTAATGTATTTCTAACAGCAGTGCTACTTTTGAAACGGGGTGGCAGAAGTAGTTGTGCTGATCGTGTATAATGATTATGAAAGTATGCATGTTTATTGAAGTTATGGGATGATTGGTGGATTTCAAGCAAAGAGAAATAATATGTTGAAGCAAGTGTCATTATGTTAAATTTTATGAACCACGTACAAGAATCATAGCGGCTAATGTTAGCTATGACCCTAATAGCTCTTTTCTGAATTTTAAAGATTTTATTACCGTGAGAGGCATTACCCCAAAAAGTCACTCCATAGGTTAAATGTGAGTGAAAAATTGAATGGTATGCAGTTAATAAGCATTCTAAACTCAAAACTTTCTTTAATTGTCTGATGACATACACTTGACCAGATAGTTTTTGGCATAGGCTTTCAATGTGAGAACTCCACTTTAGAGCTTCATCCACAACTACACCCAGAAGTTTAACATGGTGGCCAGTTATATTATTATTTTTTAAAAGAAAAGTCAATATGCTGTGTCTTATCTGAATTTACCACCAAGAAGTTTGATGCGAACGACAACGTTGCTTTGTCTGTCAAAGTTTGCCTGCTTAGTTGAAGGGGAATTTTATCTTTACCTGATACTATAAAGGTTGTGTCATCAGCGTGAAGAACACTTTTAAAAGGAAGTAAATAATTACAAAAGTCATTTAAATATATTATAAATAAAACAAAGTGCATAACTGCATAACCTCACTTATCGGAGTTTTGCACATTTTGATGATGGGAATTGTGGTTCAAGTAATTATGAGTTATAGATGGAGCTCACTGTTTACTTCAAAGTAAGTTCACGACATTTACAGATACTTTCTTTATGTTTTTGTCTTTTCTGGTGTAGAGGGTTAACCTTTCTATTTTCATATAAAATTCAAACCAAACGAAATCGATAAGCTTAATATTGTCATGTTTTTTATTAATTATTAAAAAATTTATTTAAAAAATCACAGATATTGTTTATAATTTGCAGCTGAAGCCTTTTGGGTCCACTTTTTTCGTTGTTATTTCCTGGTAGCCACTCTTGTTTCAAGCAGAATGGGTGTAAAGTTAAAAATAATCCCATAAAATTGTTAATATAACTCCATTGCACTGGCATGGGGTATTTGAAAACTTACGTTTAACAAATACGTCACAAAGTCTCAGCCATCGTCGAAAAACATAATAAGGGCTTCATAACAAGAAGCGCTTTCTGATTTTACTGTGGACGTGTGGAAGAATAGTGTGAAATATTGCGAAAAACCAACTTTTACTCTTGTTTACATTTTTGTACGTCTCTATCTGAGAGTAGTCGTCTTGTATAAAAAATATAGCCTACTAATAAAGGAAATTAAAGTGTTTTTATTTCTGGGTTGCCCCCAATTCCACTTCGCCATTGCCTGATAATCAAGACACTGATAATGAAATTGGTGTAAGTGCATCGAATACAAACGTGTTGAATAGATGAATAAAAGAGAGACAACTGCTTTTTTCAAAAAGGCCATTTCAAATTTATTTAAAAAGCACACCCCCATTGAAAAGGGTCCATTCACGATGAAGTTTGGCTTCCTGCATGACATAGGTCTCGGACACCAATCTCACTGTAAATGGTCTAAATTGGTCTTGCATCTCTAAGACATGGACTCACTGAGAGCGACTTCTGCAGTAGGCTTGAGACCTGCCTGCCTGTCTCGCAACAATCTCTGCATTATGATTCCAAATCATTTTATAAAATGCTGTCAATTACAAGCCATGATATGAGGCATGAGGCCGTCTCAGTGTATGTCTTGTGGTGTACATTGAAACTGTTTCTTAAAGAACCCATTCACCATGAGATCTGCTTCGCTACATGCGGCGCGACAGGACTCAAAGACTAATCCCAAAAGACACAAAAAAACTGACACAGTTTCATCATTTTAAGCCATTGACAGCGTTTTCGAATGTTGGTGCAAAGACTTGTCGCGAGGCAGGTTTCAGCCTTCCGCCAACGTCAGTCTCAGTGAAACCCTCTCAAAGTGATCTCAGCGAAAACCATTCACAATGAGATTGGTCTATGAGGCCTATGCCGTGCCGCATGCAGCGAGATATGTCTCATTGTTAATGAAAATAGGGCCTTTTTTGTTGTTTAAAGTCGTTTTTTAAAACTTTTGTGGCAAATTTTTCTGATGTGGCAGAGAGGGGGCATGCAATTGGAACATGACGATGACTACCCTAAAAGGCACTTCGAGGCTTTTATGGCCTTTTTAATGCAATTTTCAACTTTAAACCTGCCAGTCATACCAAGGTCAAACATAACCTCAACAGTAATCCAGCAACGGTACTTCAAATAATTTGAAAGTTTCTCCATTTGTTTTTAAGTGTTCAAGTTGGTACATTTTGCTGTACTTTACTACAATAAAGAAATATTTAAATTTTTATTATTGTTTACATTTGTCATCTGTCAAACACATCAAACAACCAAGTTCCCTAAATTTGAGCTCTTATCTAGTTTTTGTGCTCTATATAGTCTCGCGTCAAGGTATGCGCTATGACGTATCTCATATAGATCTGTCCCCAATTATAGCTGGAGGAGTGCTCCATTGGTATCCTTTGAAATTTTAATTCAGTATTGCCAACAGACAGAGTATTTCTGGATCAGCCTGTAATTTTGCATAGTGTGTTATAAAAACATTTCTGATTAAACAAACGACAAATTCTGTTCAAAATTGTGTTATCCGTCCCAACTTTAGATAGAAGGGAAGCTTATAAAAACTACTTTAAAATAACTCTAATAACCCAAAAACGCTTTAAATTTAAAATAAGGAAGTTGATAGCGACTTCCAGAATAACCGAAAGTGTCACAATCTTGAAAACATTTCAGTTTTAATTATTTTTTTAAGTTCTTATGTTTCACATTAAGTAATGGTTCCCTAACACACCGATAAATTATTATTTTTAACTTTACTACTTAATTTACTTTACTATCAATCCTTGAATGAAAAAAAAAATCAATTTAAAATTTTTGCATTCGTACAGTGTTACGAGTATAACTTAAAAGCTATTAGGAATTTGGCGATTTTCTCAACGCCAATCGACTCCCTTAACAAGAAAGAGCCACACTTGACACATTATCTCTTGATAATAATAATAAGAAAATAAAAAGACTGACCTGCTGAACATTGGCAAGAACGTGCGCCTGTTGCAACTTCTCCCATTCGTGTTCGGCCATCGACCGCGAACCGAAAGGCATTTTGTTGGGGTCTTCTTCGATAGGTGTTCGACTCTTGTTCGGCCTACGAGGCAAGGAATGCGTATCGAAGCTGGAATGACTAGCGCTACGCGAAAAACTATTCGGATCGACGGCATTAGGCGACAAAGATCGCGTCAAAGCGTCCGTTTGTTGAATGTTGTACGCGATTTCTTGCTGTAACATTTGTCTTTTAACATTATCGATTTCGAGACGTGACTTTGAAAGTTCTTTCATAATATCGGATTTTTGGTTTTCGAGTTCTTCCATCATCTTGCGCGTCTTTTCGAGTTCTTGCGTTAAACTGTTCTTTTCTTGAAGTGCATGCATTCGTTCTTTTAGGTGGTCTTGAAGGCGATCGTTCGATTCCGACAGGAGTTTGTCCACTGTCGCTGAAAGGCGGGAATTGTGGTCTTCGTTCATTTTTAGTCTTTGGTTAAGGCGCATCAGTTCAGCGTTCTTCTCTTCTAAACTTGCCTCTAAACGTTGGATACGGTCTTCGGCGGAACCGTGACGTTCTTGGGCCTATAATTTATATAAATATAACTCTTGGAACACTTTACAAAAGAATTATGGCATGTTTCAGAGTGCGACGTGAATTTTTAATAGACAATTTAAGTTAGGGTACAAGTAAATTAATCTTTTTAACAGCTTAAAAGAAATAAACAAGATTTAGCTTATTTACAGATAAATAAGTCATTGTCAATTCCATCTTTCAATGTTTACCTCCAAGCCTGATGATGTTTTTCATATAAACAAAACGTTGCAACTTGTCGTTTTATTTAAAACCTGTAAAAGAAGTTGGTCATATCGTCGTTAAATTTTACTCCAATCAATTATTCAAGGACATCAAAAACTTTAACAATTTATAATAATCATCCTACAGCCATTAATGAACTCAAATCTCCATCACAATTTAAGAGAGTGCAATGCTTACATTTATTAAAACATTTTATTTTAACAATTAACGTTTTTGAAACGGGTGTGATGTCTTTAAATTTTAATTTTAATACTGTTTATTTATTGTATGTAATTTTAGTTTGTCTTTTTCATTATACAGAAAAGATCAAAAGTAACGCACAAAAATAATCTCTTTGTTAGTTTTTTTTTCAAAAAAGTCTTCAAACGTGTAGATTTTATTTTTTTAAATCCTACATTTTGACAGCATAGTGATACTTGTGAGTTGTGACGTCATTTTTAATTTTTTTAATAGACAACCGACTTTTTTGTTCATTATTTTAGGTAGTACACAACATTATTATTTTCGTAATACGAAAAAAAAATAAATTTATTACAATTATTTTTTAAATTGTTTTTGTACAATTAGCTAAACACAAAAAACAATCACCCCTTATAAAATAAAGAAAAAGAACAAGAAAATAAAGCTTCTACTCAATAACTTTTATAACTTTTCTATTTTATTTTCTTATTTTTTTATACTTACTAAAGAGTTAAAAATTTGTACTAAAACTGTAATAAAAAATATTAAATGTTCTCTAAAAAAATTAAAAAGACGTCAGAAATGTCCTGGTGTTAAAATGTAGCATTAATAGTTATTACTATTAATAATACGTTGTTTTTGGAACATATTATTTACATTATTATTGCTATTATTATTATTATTATTATTATTATTATTATTAAGTATTGTGCAACTGCATTATACGTGGCTGATAAAAAAGGAAATAATTAAAAACAAATAGTTCGAAAATTATGTTAGCTTACTTTGTTTTCGGTCGCTTTAGCAAAAACACAAAAAATATTAAGCAAAAATTTGAAAAAAATATGTGTAAACATTATTACGCTAAAGTTCTTATATAACATTTTGTAAAAATTGAGTACAAAAACCCGGTTTTGAACTAAAAACTTATATTTCCGGAAACATATCGCTAAATAGGAGCGAATTTACAAAATTCGGGCGATTTTTTGTTAAAAATAATCAAAAACTTGCAAAATTGGTGACAAAAATGTTATGTTTTTTCAGTTTAAGCTTGTTTTCCAGACTGCCCTCATTTCTTAATAATAATAACAAAAAAATTGCCTTCTTATTATCTTTTTCTATGGATGAAACAAACGAATCAGCCTGTATTATTTTTGCATTTTTTGAGTGAATATTTTTGAGTGCATATAGATTTCCCGCAAGGTTTCAATAAAATTAAGAGTTGGTTTACAGAAAGCGAAATTAAGATTTAATTCAACATTAAACTAATTCCAAGTTAATCGCGATTAAAATTTGATTGCAATTAAAATGTTCTGTAAATCGGCCTTAAGTCGCAAATTTTCTTGAATTCTTTTTAACCAGAAACGCATTTGTAACACAAAAATTAAAAAATATGCGAAAAAATTGAATTAAAAATAACAACGTGCATTTAAGCAGCTTTGTGATAAATCTAAAAACCGCCAAATACTGTAAAAAGATATTTTTTTCGAAAGTCAAAGCAAGCTCTTAAGTTAAAAACTCACGTTTCTTAAACACATACCCAAAATTTCGTCAAAAATAAGCAAACTTTTGCAAATCAAACTATTTTCAGACGATTTGTCTCATAAAAATCAACTCATTTAAACGAAACAAGTGCCAAAATATTGAGTCAATTAATTAAATTGATAAATTTATTAATAAAATTAATTAAAAAAAGTCAACTCTAAAACGATAAAATTTGCTCTTTTGAAGAGTTGTTTTTGTACAATTGTCGGCTAGAAACACAAACATTTTCAAAAACAAAACAACAAATTATGTAATTCTTGTCTTAACACAATCTTCAAATTAAGACCCAGCTAGTTCGACAAATTTCGTCAAAAATAAGCAAGACTTGCAGATTGAGTCAATAATATTGTCAAAGTGCATCTAAACAATTACCTTTTTAATATTGTTTTCCACCCACCAAAAATCCCATGTAAGTAAGTTAATTTCTTCCGAGAGAGGAAATAATGTACTTTCATCTAATATTGGGAAGGTAGAAAAAATAGATAAAGCCGCCGAAAAAATCATATGAATGACACGGAAAAAAAGTCTCCTGATGATCGGGAGAAATTACACATTTTTCCTTCCATGCTAACATCGCAAATGTCTTATCAAGATTAAAAAAATAACCCACAGAATTTAATTGATGGTATGAAATAGTTATTTACCTAACGAGTTTGGAAATTGCTTTCCAAACAAGTTAGGCACAATATTTTTTGTAACGAATCTTTAAAAAAAATAATATTTTTTATTATCGTTTCCATCTCAACGGTAGCGGTACCAACCTATTAAATCTCCCTAGCTATTGTTGCAAAGTAAAAAACAACGCAGTGTGGGAAGCTCCATAGCTATCTAAAGGTTATGAGTACAAAAAAAGAATTTAAAATAAAGGACTCTTATGCGTGCAAAAAATAAAACATAAAATTTGTATTTGGTGTTTACTCATGTCTTATAATTTTATTATCCTTTCATTAAATTTATAATCTAAATAAACTGTAAAAGTGGAAAAGACAAACTTAATTCTAGTTACTATTCTTTACTATTCTAATATAAGAATAACAAAAAAGTACTAAAGTAAAGAAAAATTTTGATATGAACAATCAAAAAAGAATTTTTAAAACGGAAAAGCAGTTTGAAGATGTTTTAAGCAAGTGCGATGTCAATATTGATTTTGTTGGATAAATTTAGAACCAAGTACGTAATGGTGTCTTTCAAACATTGATAAAATTTAAATTGAATGTCGTTTGGTGATTTTTATTACAATTATTTATTATTCAACACAAACAGAATAGTCATACAAAAAATGTAGGTAAAATATTTAAAAAACATAAAGTAACAAAAACATAGACAGCACTTTTATTCTAACCTGAAAAACAACCCCTTAACAAAACAAACTTATTTCTATCAGTCATTCATAATCATAACATAAAATTTTTACTTTAGATATTATTGACTTTAAAAACACCTACTTTAATTTCCTCCGTCCAATAACAAGCTTTTTTACACTTACTAATACATCAATATGTTGCAAAGCATTGTTTATTTATAAAGGTCCACAAATTGGATAAAAAGCTTCGCTATGATTTTAATTTTAATTCAGTTAATAAAAATCATTTTTAAATTAAATTTAATTAAGAACAGGTTTATAGAAGCGTCATTAATTTAATTCGCAATTAAATACGTGGTTAACTAATCACGAGACCCTTAGGTCCGGATTATAGAAAGCTTCATCAAATTTTAATTCGTTGTTAAAGTTAACAACGCGAACAGACCAATCAAATTGGCTCAATTTCGTCACGTGATCCGTTAATCACACATTTAATTGCACCATTAATGACGCTTCTATAAACCGGTCCTAAAAGCCGGTTTACAGACCATTTTAATTTCAATTAAATTTTAATCGCGATTAACTTGATATTTGTCAATGCATTTTAAATGGTAACTTAATTCGAATTAGTTTAATTTTAATTTAATTTCGCTTTCTGTAAACGGGTCCTAAACTCATTAAATTTTAATTCAGCTAATTAACGAGTATTAAATATTTTTTAAATTTTTTTGTGTATTTATTGTAGCATTTACTCTATTTTTATAATTTATCAAATTATAAACTATTTTACACCAAAAATGTCTAAAAATATTAATTATTTTTAAATTTTGAATTTTTAAAATTAATATTACTGTAGAAAAATTGATGTTTTCTTAAATCAACTGAATTAGAGTTCAATAAGGTGTAAAGAGACAAAACTGTAATATACATTACTTCAAGAATGATACTTTTAAGCATTTATTTATTTTATACAAATTAAATATTGCCTTTATTTTTTCATAGACTTTAATTTTACTAAATCGTAATAAAATAATACTTAAAACCTAAAATAAAATGAATTCACGTCTAACACACTGAAACAACCATAGTTGACGTTAATCATGCTCTACGAAAACATTTATCTAAAAAATTGTTGTTAAACACCAAGTTTATTGTTTCTTGTATAAAGTCATGCAATGAGAGCATTCAGCTTAAATTGCTCAAAAGTAAATGACCAATAGGGCTCAAGGCTCACTTGCTACAACTCTCTAGAAGAATTGTCATCTATTACATAGAAAGCACTATTTTGGTAACACTGATAAAACTGCTCATACTTTCTTTGTTGTGCGATTTCAATTCGTTCATTTCGTAAGTGCACAATAAAAAAAGAGTCGAAAAACGGTGCTATATAATATTAAAACACATTAACAATAAATAACAATAGAAGTGAGCTGAGAGCTTCCGTACCTGAGGTCTCACCTGAGTCAGCGCTTCCATGCGCTGCTTCAGCTGTTCCTCCATTTCAGGCAACTTTGAAAACTGAGCGAGTTTTTGTTCGGCCAATTCCAACTTCTCTTGAATCGCTGCGATCTTCTCCTCTTGCAACTGCACATAAGATTATTATTAGAAACTGTATCTGTTGTGGAAGGTCAATGTCTAATTATACATTCTTCGTTTACAGACAGATAATAATTAATCAAATGGAAAGTTTATGTACACTCAACTGTTGCATCGTACACTTGAAAATTCTTTAAGAACATTCTCGGTTACATTTAGCGAGTTTTATAGTCACACTTTGATTATAATTGTTATAATAAAATTGTAATAAATGGTTATCGCATAATATTTTTAAAAAGGAAAAAACCATATGGTAAAGACCGAATTGGTAAAATGTAACGAAACTAAAACCGCTATTTTGTCGATTACAAATGGAATCAAACTAAGTCTTACATTTTTTTTTTGAAAAACGTAGATGAAAAATTTTCTTTTATATCTTATCGAAAAGAGGAAGGTATCAATCAGGTATAATTAAAAACTGAGATTAGACTTGAACATCTCTCAAGCGTAAGATACCCTCCGATCAACCGTGAGCGAAGTCTATATGTTGTTTGTGCAAAATATCCCTAAAAAATATCACTAGACTTAAAAAAACAAATAAATACAAATTCTAAAGCTAGCAAAAATTTTATTAGGAATTTGTTGCCTAAAAAGCATTTAAGCCACGTTATATCAGAAGGACACTACTAAAATCATAAAATTCTAATTAATTAATATTTATGATTTTATTAATAAATATTGTTTTTCAATTAATTAGTAGGACTTCATTTTAGAAAGAATTGTAGAACAATTCTGAAAAAATAATCCATGATAGAAATATTATTGATGTAAATGAAAGATATTAATAAACTGCTCGAAAAAGTGTCTAAGTTCACAATTTTATTGTATTATATTATTTGGTGGGTAATTTAAGCAATGCTAATAATTAAACTAAAGATTTAAAAAATTACCAATTTTGCGGATGTGTTTTTAAAGCAGTTTGCTGTTCATTGTTCTTAAATGTAAACAAACTAAAAATAAAGATTGTTATAATGAAAAATCTGAATGTAAAAACGAATTAAAAACTTAACAGGACAACAAAGTTACATAAAAAGATAAAGCAGAAATTTATGAATTTGCCAAAAAATAAATATTTTTGATTCTGATCTGAGAAGAGGTAAATAGTGTTCGGCATTTTCGATTTACAGAGTGAATTTAAACTGAAACATAAAATTCATATTCTTGTTATTATAACTTTTCAAAATAAACACAAAACAATCCCCCCTAATAAAATAAGACAAGCTCGAAAAAAATAAGTTTTTTATGTGTTTTTACACTTTTTACATTTTTGTCGTCTTATTATGATTGTTTTTAATTTTTTTATACTTATCATAAAGATAAAAAAATATACTATTAAAAACCATAAACAAAAATATAGTTGCCATTATTCAGAAACCAGTGACGTTACAAAATTCATTATCGAAGATTTTTTTAAAAATAATTCACAAATTTTTAATGCGTTATTTTAAACTCACCCTATATGATATGCACAGTAAACAGTCGATTAATAGAGAGACGAATCTACAATCTACAGGCTGACTCAAAAGTGTAGAACAAACCCTCTAACCGTTCAGTTAAGTACAAAAATGAAGTTAGATTTTTTCAAGCAAAGTAATTTTTAAATTTTAATAAATATTTTTAAACCTGCTTTCATTTAGCAAAGCTATCGATTGTTGCTATTTGTTTTCTATGATGTCGAATTTAAATTATTGTCGAATCTGCAAGTTTTAAACTAACTAAAGTCAAAAAAATTAGATCTAAAATACTAAAAATTAAACTTAGAAGATAGTAAAAAAATCTAAATTTTTTTTGCCATAGAGACTTTTAATTCAGTTTGAATTATCCTTTATATTATTTTACTGTATTTTTCATGTATTTTACGTCTAGTTAATTATCACTAGTAGTGACATAATTTAGGAGCAATAAGCTTTTTGCAAAAAAAAACGTAAAAAATGTCACAACTCAAAAAAATCGGTACAAATCAATGAAATGCACGATATTTTATTTAAACGTCACAATATTTAGTAAAAATAATAAACAACAAACTTAAGACAAAAAAGTTATTATTATACCTTCAAATTAACATTTTGTGATTTGTAAAATTAATTAAATAAAATAAAGGTAAAACATTTGCGGTTATACAGGGTGAGTCAACAGTAGTCCATTTTTGACATCTAAGATGCAACCAAAAATACTAATTGCACTTACCACTTGGATACTTCAGAATCAGTATTCTTGGTTGCATATGTATTAAAAACAGAAATAGCCCGCTAATGACTCATCCTGTACCTGTATTGCTATTTTATCTACTCATATAATTTTATCAACCTTATTTAAAAAAATAATTAGATAAAATGTGACGTTGGCGTTTTTATAGTTTTGAGACAGCTAATAGTTATTTGAATTTTATCGTCGTGTACAATACAAAATTTTATTCCATCCTCCACTATTTCGATTAAATTACTGAGTTATTTTGTTTTACAATTATAAACGTCAAAAAATTCAACAATGAAAAAAAAAACGTTAAGAAAAACAGAAACAACAATGAATGTAAACCGTATTTCTCAAGACGATAAAATTTCATTTTACCATGCAGTAATCAGTAGATAAAATACGACTTTATTCTTTACGATTGAATAAATTAATGTATTTTCAGGTATCAGGTCGATTAGTAATACGAGGAGAAGTTCAAAACTAATATTAGTTATATTTTGGGTTCCATCTGCTTGCTGTTATCAAACCTTATTTAAAATTTTTTGTAATGTTTTTGGAAATATGTTGAAAATCCTTCTTTCTAACTCAAAAAAAGTAAGTTGGAGAAAATAGAAATAAAATTTTAAATCTCTGTAATCTTTGGTTTAAAGCCTAATTAATTTAAATAATACTGAACGTTTATTATTTTTACTGTGCAAATTAAAACTATGAATATACAATTTTTTTACTCGGTACTTTATACTGAACAAATTTTAACGGTTTACTTTATCATTTAAATTTTTTAATGTGCCAATCACTTCTACTTTTTTGTAGCTAACAGTTATAGTTATAGTTATAGTTTTATCATTTTACATTTTTAATTTCATTAACATGGAAAAAACTAAAAAAAATTTAATATTACTTTTTGAGAAATACTAAAAAATATTTTTAGTAAAATCGCCTGTAGATTTAAGCACTACAATATTGTATTATCTATCTAAATAATGAGAAAAATGTTTTTATGTTTTTTAGCAGTCTACTAATGACAAATGGAACAAAAAAATTGTAAAAACAATAATTATACAATGATTGCATACTAATTTTTACTATAATTTCGCGAGAAAAATAAGTGGAAATTAAAAGTTACTGCGATAAATGTTACCTTTTATTTTATTGCAATTTACTGTTTTTTAACACCAGTAATATTTCTCAAGTGTTCGATTTAATAAATTGTTATTTTTTAACCATAAATTATAATTATTATAACAATTGCAATAAAATTATAATTACAAAACTCGAGAATGTGTTAAAGAATTTTCCATTGCCTCACTCGTTTTGACAAACATTCTGGTTGTTGAACAAAATTAGTCGTTTCATTACGTAAAAAACTATTTTAGTTTAAAACTTGCTAACGATTTATCGCTGATGGCAATGTTTGCGTTCAGAAAGAATTATGCACAATAAATACCTTCAATTGCGCTTCTTTGTGCTGCAGCTCCTGTTCCAACTTTTCGTTCAAATCATGCAGCGATGTTGACTCCCTCTGAGCGTTGAGATAACGTTTCTCCAACGTTGCAATGCGTTCTTCTTGGTCTTCTTTTTGCGCGACGTTTTCCCTCAAATCCCTTTGCAGTTTCGCATTGGCATCTTGTGCTTTCAAAAGTTCTTTTTGTGCTTTCGACAAGTTTTCTTCGAGTTCTCCGACACGATTTTGCATCTCCGCCACACGTCGCTGCCAGTTACTAATTTCTCCAGTCTGTTTGATACGAAATGTTATTTTAATTTTGGATTTTTTGTAAGTAAAAAGTTGAGTTTTTTTTTGTTAAGATATTTTAGACTCACTTGCTGTTCCAATGCTTGTTGAAGGTCGGCTATCCTTGCAGCGCTGTCCGTCTCAGGTTCCACCCCTCCGTTTACGAGTCGCGGCTTCGATGCGGCCTAAAGTTTCACAACAACATGCCACATCACAACATCTATTATTAAGCATGCAATTAATTTCAAGAGTTTTCATTTTAAAAGAGTAACTTAATTAAAACGTGACAATGATTTAATCACGCTTTAAAATAGTATATAAGACTTAAAGCAATGTCAAGACGTCTTAAACACGATCTTTCATAGAAGGGTAAGCCATCAAAAAGGCGTTAATTTATACGAATAGTTTCACGAAACAGTAAAAGTTTGTTGGCATAAAAACTAAAACACCCAACCTTTAAAATTATGGTTATTACAAGGTAAGACTTTTAAGTTATTTTGTAAGAAAAACAACAGTAGGCTTTAAAATAATACCAAAATTATCATTATTTCGACCAAGCTGCCAAAAGTCGCGAATAAGCTCTTAAGAACAGCTAGATAGAAGTATACAAAATACTATTTTCGATAAAAAAAATCACAGAATCTTTCATTTTGTAAACAAAGACTGAAATCAAAAATGTTAAATGGCAACGCCGTAAAAGTTACGTTTAGAAAAATATTATGGTAGCGCTCAGCTCCATTTGCGTGTGCGTCATCTGACATTTCTGTCACTACGTTTACATAGCAGGGCCATAGCGGTCAAAAACTGTCAAATATTTTTTGAGGTTACGAAGTGTTTACATTATGAGTTGTTACAAAAAATACAGATTCACAAAACAAGAACTAATAAACGCAGAATCAAAAACCTAACGAAACGCAAATCACAAAACACAATAAACGAACAGAAAATACTTGCGATTAACACCGATAACACTTTCGACAACCATGCGATGACGTCTATAATTTACTGTCAATGTCAGTTTGACAAATTCGTGACACTTGACGGTGTTGTCGAAGTGCACATGTAAATTAATGTTCAAGGATACCACCCTTAAATAGCCCTTAGCTGTTTAAATTTGCATTGTTTTTGATAATTTTTTTTATAGCTTTGTGTTGGTAATGAAAAAATGAAATTGATGACGCACACGCAAATCGAGCTGACCGCCACTATATAACTAAAGATATTACCATGATAACATCACTAAATGTTGCTGCACTTGAACTGGTGGATTTAACACATTTCATAAAACCAAAGAAAATGATTTCCTACAATTCTTTAAAAAATATATATAATAAATCAAGTAAACATGAAGATAAATCATTAAAAACAAAGGTAGTAGGTCTGCTTTTCCCACAACTCCACATTAAAGTAAGCATTTCTTTCAACTTTCACGAGCTGACTGCATCTTAAATAAAAAGCAATATTTTTTTATTTTTACTGGTCAGTAGCCACTAGTATCCACTCTCAAGAGTTTGTCCGCGACTTTTGACACACCCGGTATATTAAATATGAGTTAACTGCAAAATAAAAAAATAAGTAGTATTTTTCGTGTACTTAACAAAAAAATTGATATCAATGTTCAACCCAAAATGATTAAGAAAAGAGGAACTTTTCTTGTTAATAACAATTTTCTTGTTAGGAACACTTTGTTTTATTCGCTTAATTTATTAACATAAATGTTAAGTGTGCAATTGAAATTATTATAATTTTCTAAAAATGACAACTTACAAATGGCAAAACTCGTTTTTTTTTAATACAACACCTTATATTTTATTGCATCATTACATGGCACTTTTATGAGCTTTTTGTCGATATAAGGTTTGTGAAGTCTAATTTGTAAGATTTTTGCGAAATAAATTGATGATTTCATGTTAATCAAAATTTAAGTTAAATTTAAAATCATAATTTTCGTGAAGTGTTTTATACGAAAAAAGTGCGTGAGTTTTCTAGTTCGTGAAAACTTGATTCACTTACTAAACCATCACTTTTCTGTACTTGTTAAACAATCTATTAGTTTCGAAAAAAAAAATCGAAAAAAGTGTTTTTTTCAATTTTGTTGTGAAAAATACTGTTTCTAGACATCCCTGTGAAGAAAAGAAACATGCATTTTCACTTTTTTTGCGTTTTACTCATTGTTGTTAAGCATAACTACATGATCTTAGTTAATTGCCACTATCGAATGTTAAATTAGTAAAGTAATTGAAATTACTCTTCAAATTTGAAAGTTTCCTAATTGTGTTTTCAGGACGTAATTTCTCCTTAATTCAAATTTTTTACCAGAAATATTCGTTATTATTTTTCTACGATTCTTTATAGTAAACTAATGCACAACATTACTCATTATTTCTTATGTTAGTCTAAAATAAGCGATGCTCAATTGGTGTTTTGTGAACAAATACGTAAAAAATTTTACTATGCTCAAAAAAAGTAATTTAGTAAAAAAATAAAAAAAATCAAGTAAACGTAATTTTGATGCTAGCCAAAAAATTTTGTTCAAAATATCAAACAAGCATCGTTTTAGAGAAACACTAGAAATCAAAAAATTTAGATTCATAAATATACAGAATGTCCCAAAAGTGGCGCGTCAACTAATAACCTTGCAATTTAGAAGGTCATAGAGGATCCATAAAAAATAAAGAAGAAAATTATTTCGCTTTATGTGGTGAGTTATTTAAGTTCGAAGTTGGTGTAATTTGGCATCACTGTTGAAATTTAGGGTTCTAAATAATTTTTATCTGCATCTCAAAAACATGGCAACGTAATAAAATTGTAAGAGCCATTAGACCATAAAATTATTACAACAATGTGTCCTCCGTACAAAATCACGTTCCTGTAGAATCTGCACCCTAGTATAATGATAAGTGTGATATTTATCGGTTTTTAAAATCCGATGAACTAAACTCTTGAAGAGTCTTAGAGTCGGTTTACAGAAAGCTTAGTTAAAATTTAATTCGTTGTTAAAAGTTAACAACGCGGATGGACCAATCATATTTGTTCAATTTGATCATGTGATCAGTTAATCACGCATTTAAATGCAGATTAATTTAAGCTTTGTTAAAATTTTATTCGTTAACAACGCGAATAAAACAATCACATTTGTTCAATTGAGTCACGTGATCAGTAAATCATGTACTTAATTCTGTAAATCGGTCCTAAGAGTTCTAATCAATCACGAGTACTTCGGCCAGGATTATGATCAACAGAATCAAGAATCGCTTCTTCATTTTATGGTGTTCTGGATGTATATCCAGAAACAAATATTTTGTCTAGTTGCCTTCTCTGTTGGTATATCTCTGCAAAAAGTTTTGAAGCCATTCTAAAATCACCTCTACATTGTCCTAGAATCAAGTACTTTCGCAGTATTCTTTGCAAGTAAACATATTTTATGTTTTAAATGTCAGCAGTAAATGACGGTTCAAATAATAAAATAAAATATTGAAGTTTTGAACATTATTTTGTGAATAGATAATACTAAGTTACAAAAAAAGTTGCACTGTTACACTACAATGTTGCCGTCAGGTTTTCAGAGATAATTTTCAAAATTTCCAACAGAGATACTTTATTTATTACTCAATACAAATTGTTATTGTTGTGTACAAAAAGTAAACTTGTTAATTACTAAATGATTAACATAGATTTTACAATAAAATGTAATTATATTTGATGATTTTTACTTCTAAAAGTAACACATTCAAAGACCCATAGTACAAGAAATGAAATGAGCTCGATTCATTTTTCTAAGCATTTTTCTGTGGCTTATGCTTGACTACTCTACCTAATGTCGTTGGTGCGCCACTTTTGAGATACCCTGTATTTAAAATATTCAATTTTGTTGAAATTGTATTTTTAATAAATATATTTTAGTTATAAAAAAGAGTAGAATAATCTAAAAAATCATATGCATAGAGAAAAAAAATATTTAATTTAAATAATTAAATAATTACTACTTTTTGAAATACAGTAAAAAAAAGTTTTAAAAAAGTGGCCCCATATGCATAAAAAAGTTAAGTACTTAAAAAAACACTACGACTCCACTGCTGGCAACGATATCCATAAAATAAACCATAGGCTTTAAAAATTTATGTATTTATTTATTTATTTTCAAACTCCATCCAAGAAAATTTTATGTTCTTCTTTGGGTTTCACAGATGCTTAAAAGTGCACAACGCTATTTAACTCGTCCTAAGTTATTTTTTTTTTCAATTTCTTAACATCTTGGCATATTTCCGGTACAGGTAATAACTCCACTAAAATAAATTTTATCACCGATCGCTTAGTACCGTTGAAAAGCAAGCTTAAATTTATATTTTACTAAAACAATTGTTGTCCTGTGATTACATTGTAAATTACGGATTTCTCGATCCAATCCATTTCGGGAAATGTCTTACGTACAGTCACGATCAAAAAGAATGTCATCCTTAGAACCGCAGACACAAATCCTTTTGATATGTTACGGTTGATGTTAAATTGAGCTAACTAGAAACTTTCTAAACTAAATAGATAGTTTGTAGAATAGTTGTAAATAGTTTGCTATCTGGCTCCTTAATACAAGTGTTATTCTTTTTAATTGTTACTGTACGCAGAATAAAAAATTTCACAGACTAAAGGAAAATTATGTCAAAAATTTTGAAAAAATAATGTGTTGTAAGAAGAGTAACAAATTGTAAGTGAGCGCTATTTCTTCCTACAGCGCCTTAACTCCTTTATTCCTTAATGTTAACGTTTGATCGCCGTTTCATTTAGGTATGGAACAATTATTAAATTGGCGATTAACGTTTCTACTTTTTTCCAAAGAAATAAACTTACTATATTCGAATTTAAATTAATTTATAACAATTTGGTATCAAAACCACCAAACGCACAAACTGTTTTGGTACATAAAAGAGAGTTATTTTGTGTCGCGTTTCGTCTTTTAGTACTTACTCCTCCGTAATTTCACAACAAGTTTTTTTTTAATTTTTCGACAGTTTTACAGTCAAATTATAAATAAACAATTTCTAATAAGATTTCGTTGATTACAGACTCCGGGTAATTTCGGACCAATCAAAAAAATAATCGAAAATTTAAAAACTAGAGCTTCATATCCCGATAACAACTCATCCCAGAGCTTTATTTTTCGAATAGTTTTGCGAAATAAAATTTGATAATTTAATTTTTTGTAAGCAGTTCAATTCGGAAGTAAAATTAACGTTGGGGGCGCCACTGAGGTAGGTCGAAAACAGTAACCATAAATGGCGGGAAAATGTTTATTTGGATATATTGAGCGTTGTACGAATTTTGGGGCTTCACAATTATTGCATTGCCTATGCGGAATGATTACTGTATCGTTGATGCAATAAACTTATGTTAACAAATGAGAGATGACGAGAAAAACACGAATAACGAATGACTGTTTGGTTCACTTTCTTTATTGGAAAATTATTACAAAGACATTGAAAAGCCTACCTTTTGGCATAATTTACGTTTAAATGTATCAGCAGTTGTTAATCATTATTGTAGTTTTGTAGATTTACCGCAGCATTTCATGATTTTTTCAGTGGAAAATTCTAACCTAAAATTCACACACTTCACTAATTTATTGGTTTCTTGAGCCAAACTTTGTGTTCGCTGTGATCCATTACTTATAATCTTTAATTAGACAACTGTTTGATAACACTTTGTAATCAAAATTTAAATATTTTTCACTTTTTATCCACTTTCAAGTTCCAACAATAAACACTTTATACCACGGAAAACTACAGAACCAAAGTCAACGCTAGTATTTACCACCACGTACTTTTAAAGTGATTCTTTCTATTGTAAGTAATTAACACTATACACGCAAAATTGTTGAACAATTCATTAAATATCAGTTAATTGTGGAATTACGAAAATTTCATTACTGTTTTCGACATAGTTCAAAAGTCATCACCAGAGGGCGTCTAGTTAATTTTATTTGCAATTCGTCGGCTAAAACTCTATTTTACGAACTTATAAATAACTAAAGTTGTAGTGTAAAATTTAAAAAAAATCCCTAAAAATCTACTGCATTCACAATTTTTTAATGCAGACTAATACAAGAGTGTTTGACGTTTCATATTATCTATAATCTTGATATTAGTTTGAGAGTGATCTCCAATAGAAAAAAATCATAAATATGACTTCTCTATACTTTAAAAGTATGTTTCCCAATAACAAAAAAAATACGAAAACACGTCAATGTTTTTTTACACTCTAACAATAATTTATTGAATAAAGTAAGCTCGAAACCGTTTATTAGTAAGATATTTCGAGTTTATCATTTAAAAAAATGACTTGATAATTAATCGTAAAACCCAAGAAACAATTTAGAATTTTCAATTAATGATTTCAATATTATCATGAGTAAGTTGTCTAAGACTTAGCTAAGATTCACTCGTTTTTAATTTATCTTAATTTTAAATAAAACAATTCTACCTTTTTATGAAAAATCAAATCCGTTTAATATAGCCAACAATGTGAATGCGCATTTCCCTTTCGAGTGAATTACCCTTCGGCTTACCTCTCCTGCTATTCCCAAAAGACTGTAAATTCTCATAAAATTGAAAAACAACAAGTACATTAAAATAGTGATAAGCTACATTTATACATTTATGAAACGAAAAAAAAAGAAGTGAACTCGCCAAGGACTGTCATATTTATGAAGCCGCTCTAGAATAAAAAAGAAACAGCACGAAGAGAGTTTTTAGTTTTAAACAGGATTTTAATTAAGCCAACGAAATGAAAGAAACGCTTGAGAGAAATGAACGATGTTAAAGCAGTCGTGACATGCCTTTTGAATTTCATAAAAGAAAAATATATTCACCTTATTGTTAACATTTAAAACTTGGTCCCCTGATTCAACTTGTCCGTTCTCTTTGGGTTTATCTTCTACGGCAGGTACATTAGAAGGTATCACTCCATGCTTATATTGTTGTAACTGTTGTCACAAAAAAATTATTAAATTTCAGAATGCACACAATAATAACACACAACTTACCTCTTCTTTGGTTGCAGCTAATTCTTCTTCTAAACTTGAATTTCTCTCTAATGCTACTCTCAGTCTCTCTCGCACCTGTTAAACCACAAAGTGTAAGTAAATCTATAGTTTTTTTGAGCTGTAAAGTTTGTCACCTTCTCATCTAAAGCTTTGTGATGCTCAAATAAACTTTTAAGTGCCTTTAAAACTTCTACTTCGCTTGATACGCCCGACTGTGCGGCCGCTTGTCTCTTCACCACTGTCATTCTTAGTGACCTTTCGTGTCTTGACACAAGACATTCCAGATGCTCCAAAAGTAACTGAAATTGAAACAACAAATCATTAGAAATGATGAATCGTGCTTTTCGTTTCGTTTTATTTGATAGAAATTGGTGGAGTTGTAAGAGAATGCGACACGTAAATCGCAGCCAATAAACTCTGGATGAGCGTTCATCAATCCTCATTCAAACTTCGGACGCAGGATGCCGGTAAATAACCTGTTAAACAGCGACGGTATAGATGAAGTTACGTGTTCGCTGTGATGGGCAGATGTGGCGTTTAATTGAAATGTTTAACCATCTGTGTTTAACTTTTTAATGCCATTTAATCACACCTGTTATTTCACTTAATGCGTTTCCGATGAGAAACTTATCACAACGTCTAGGACATTACAAATAAATCCTTAATAATACAAAAAAATAGAGGAAATTTAAACGGAATGAAAGCATGATAGACAAAATAAGTATTTGAAAATGTACTAATTTTTTTTCGTAGAGTAAATACAACTACTCACATTTTAATCATAAAACGCTTCGTTCGTGAGTTTTTATTTAGCAGGCACACAAAAACAACCGAACTGTCGAGAGACAAGAAAAATCGCTGTAATTTTAATATAAAATATAAAAGCACGATAATTTTTTCTTTTACAGTTTTTAAAAATGCCGTTAACAGAAGATTTATCCAAAAGAGAAAAACAACGAACCATGTTCTAATAAGGTTCAAGATTGAAGGAAGAAAGGTAACTGGAAAAGATGGAATTAGCGAAGAAAATTAAATAGTATACGAAAAAGAAAGAAAATAGAGTAGACAACATATAGAGAAAAGAATTCATAAGGAATGGAGAGTAGATGACTTACACTTAAAGAAATAGAAGAAAAAAAAGTAAATAACTAAAAAAGTGACTTACATTTTTGCTATGCTTGTTACCAAACGGACCATTGAGATTTAAAACAAGAAAAAAAACCATGAACAGAAAAAAGAAAATTGTATTGATTAAAATGTAAAATAATAACGAATGGAGTAACTAACAGTCTACAAGCAAACAGGTTGGATTAGGTAATATGTTGATGGATTAAAACAGAAAACGAAACAAAAAAAAGAATTTCATATTTGGAAAAATACACACGAAAAGTTGAAATAAAAAGAATGTGAATCAGTGAGAAAACAAGAGAAAATAGTATATAGTGATAGTAATAGTAAGGCAAATGGAATATGAGGATTGTGAGAGAGGATATGTTGGGTAAAGTTATAAATAAATGAAATAAAACAAAGTGAAAAGAAACAAAAAAACAAGCAGCCCAGAATCAAACTTAAAGATGAGTAGAAACGCGAGGTTACACAGCGATGAAAGAAATAAAATAAAAATATAAAATATGAATAAGGAATATTTGTATTAAGTTCAGTAAAATGCGTTAAAATTGCAATCTATTTATAATCATCAATAATAATTATTATTAAATATACCTAATTTAAAAAATTGAAAATAAAAGTTTTAATAAAAAATTATAACGAACTCTTTTATAATTAACCAGACTGAAGTGTAAATACAGGTTAACCCAGCGGTGTGTAATCGGTCTATAACTTTTTTGCTATTTGAAACATTGCCATGGCGTTTTTATTATCCATCCGATAGACCGACTTAAAATCCACAAACTAAAAATATTTTTACTATGCACAGGGTGTTATATACAGGGTGGTGAACCAAAGTTATATATTTTTAAATAGAACACCCTATATATTTTTGCATAGTTAGATTCTACGAAAAAAAATAATGTAACTTTATATAAACTATTATGGGTCTATCTCTTCTCGTTTCAGAATTATTCAACTTTTCGTTATAAAAAAACAATTTTTGAAAAATCACTGCAAAGTCGCTTATAAATATTTTCCGATAAATTTGTAACAGAAAAATTCAGAATACCTTGTAGTTTTAGTAAATCGATAACTTTTAGTTAAAGCTCGCACATAATATACAGAGTGTGCCAAAACGCAAAAAGTTAAATAACTCATTTTTGTCAAATGGAACAACCTGTATTTTATTAAATGTATAGAAAGCATTTTTGGAAAGCTTTCCAACGGCATAGGGTTTGCATAGCAAATTTAAAATATTTTTCGAAAATGTTCAAAAAAATATATTTTATTACAAGAAAATTTGTTAGCCTAGAATCTGATAGTCAAATAGTAATTAATTTTTTGACATGTACTAATGTGACTAATTACACAAGCAATGTAATTATTACCTGATACATAAATGAATTTCACTCATCAAGAATTATTAATAATATAAATAAAAAATATATTTTTTATTTTTTTGAACACTTTAAGAAATATTGTAAATTTGCTATAAAAACCGCATATCAATAGAAAGCTTATGAAAAATGCAATCGACACATATAAAGAAATACATGGTGTTCCATTAAAAAAAAAGAGTTATTCAACTTTTTGCGTTTTGGCACACCCTGTACATTATTTCCGTGCTTCAAGTAAAAGTCGTCTATTTATGTTGCAAATTTGCCGAAAAATATTCATAGGCGACTTTGACAGCGATTTTTTAAAAATTGGTCTTTTTATAACGAAAAGTTAAATAATTCCGACACGAAAAGAAATAGACAAATAATAGTTTATATAAAGTTACATTATTTTTTTGCGTAGAATCTAATCATGCAAAAATATATAAGCTGTTCCATTTAAAAAAATGTAACTTTGGTTCACCACCCTGTATACAACACCCTGTGTACAATAAAATCATTTTCAGTTTATGGACTTTAAGTCGATCTATCGCAAAATGAAAACGAAATGAGAATATTTTAAATAATAAAAAAGTTATAGACCGATTACGCACCCCTGGGTCACCCTGTATTTTTATTCCATAGATGATGAACTCGCTTAAAACAAATTTTTCGATAAAAAGAATCTTATTTTGTATACAATTTTTCAAAACTTGTCGATTATAGCGAACTTATCAAGTCCAAAAACAAGAAACTTTACCGAATTGGTGTACGTATACAACGAATATTTACAATTTTTGATAAAAAAGAATTCGTAATAAAAAATACCAGTGATAACGCACGTTTGAAAAATTTTTCAAAAAACTGTTTCCAAATTTATCGCACTCTAGTGTTAGTAGTATTAGATTATTTTAAACGTTTATTCTTTCAAATTTTCTGTCGTAGATAGGTACAGTCGCGATAAAAAATGAGACCCCTAAAACCGGAGCCAAAAATATTTTTGATATGTTACAGTTAATAATGTGTAAATTTGGACAGTTTACTCGTATAAACTAATTTATGACCAAAAAGATTTAAGTCAGGTGCTTGCCATCCGGCCTAGTTGAAAATAGTGTCATTCATTTTGATCGCGTCTGTATCAATCATACAATAATTTTGATTTTGTTCAAGAGACCCCGAAAAAATCTCTTTTGGTTAGTAACAAAAAACTTACTGCAGAAACTCCCGGCAATTCGTCCAAAAAAAGTTTTATTTGAGTGACCAAAGATGACATGAATAAATTAAGTAAATTGAAATTTAAAACTGGTTTTTAGAAACATCAAAAACTTAACAATATGCAATTTCATTAATCATTAATTACTGTGTACTATTTTTTTATATTGTTTCAGTCATTCCAATGTAATTTGTTATAATCGAACATTTTACATTTTTGAAAAATCTCTTATTATTGTGTTTTAAATAAAGGTTTGGTATGTCGGGTTTTTAAACTTTGTTTTATTTATTTGAAAGAACATTTTACGAAAACTTTTAGGTTGTCAGGAAGCAAATTGGTGACCGTATTTTTGTAATTTCACAAATTTCAGAAAGCGTTCATGGAAGAATACCTTCGTCATCATCCATAGTCGTGATTTCTGACAAAATTAGGATAAAATCTAAATCAATTTTTCACTTTCAAAACTGAGACATAACTATCGTCACAAAAATCCCTAACAAATTCAAACAACAAAAAAGGGCAAAAAAGAGCAAACAAAGAACAAATTACCAAAAATATAATAAAAAAACACATTTCATAAAACCTTAAAGCACTCATACTTTAAAATAACTCGTCAAAGACGTCACACGTTATTGAAACTTGTTTTCTAATACACTAATATATCTGGAAAAATACATGAAATGACTAATAGGTCAACAAGACAGCACTCACAAATGGAGAATAAAAAAGAGGAAAGCATTGAAATAAAGAAGAACAACGACAGTAAAGGAACTCATATACGTGAATATACGATAAAAAAAAGAAAAAGTGAAAAAGGCAAACGGAATATTAAGACAAATATAAAAATTGTAAAAAAACTATGTTCGATAAAGATATAAACAAAAAAAAAACGAAACAATGTAGAAAAGAATAGAAAAGGCAGCACAGAAAAAACTTATAGATCGGTGAACACGCAAGAGTACATAGCAATGAAAGAAATAAAAAAAACATAAAATAAATAAATAAATAATAAAATAATAACAATACAGCGTGCTCAAAAACTGGCGCACCAACTCAATGGTGTGTGGTAGAGAACTGGTTACATATAAAGGTAAAAATAGTAAAAAAATTCTTTGTATTAAAGTTATTGATAAATAACGGATTTTAGATAAATGATATGTGGCAACGTTGTCTAACAGTCATGATCGCAATAGAATTTGAGCAACAATAAAAATAAATTATTTTTGAAACGGTTTCCTAGGAAATAATTCCCAGTGTTGGCAAATCTACACATTCTGATTTTTTAGATAAATTTATTTTTTTTTAAATTAAAAAAACTGCTAAAATCTAATATTAAATTTAAAAATAATTATTCATCGTTTTGTTACGGAACCATTACCGAATATGAAACATAAAAAAATAATGAAAACTAAAGAAGTTAACACAATAAGTTTGTAGCTCTAGATTTTTTAAAATATGACTTAAGGAATTATATCAACATTTTTCCCGTAATCTGCACTTGCTTCTCAATAATGTAATACTGAGTTGGTGCGCCAGTTTTTGAGCACCCTGTAGAGAATGTGTGTAAAATTTTGTAAACTTGTAAAATTGGTGGATGCGCCGGGTAAATGTATCGATATTAAACATGTTCTTTGCCAAGATTATCTTAACAAAAACTAGGCTAAAACCCAAATGTAGAAAATATAACCTAACTGGTTATTGTCAGTGTAAATAAAAATCGCTTTGATCCAAATTTTTGCATAATATCATCTAATGCTTAGTATGGACTTTCGAACTCATTTTGCTGATTTTGAAAATGTTAATTTTTTCAACTGCGTTTACATAATTTTTACGATTAGGATTTATCGAATTTTTCGTTTTTTTGATGCTAAATGTGCCTGTTTGATAGCAAATAGAACAATTTCAAATCGACTTAGAAATAGTAAAAAAAAGTCAGTGTTTAATAAGTGGAAAATAAAATAACCTTTTTGTACCTTAAAGTACACAATCTTTAACTTTCTTTTTTACCATAAATTCTTGCTTCAAAACTGGTCTTATAACCGGTGTTCAGTTTTATTATAAAGTACTCAGCTTAAATTAAAATAACTATTAAATGGTGCATTTTAGCGGTGTAGAAGGTTATACCTTGTTTATTAGCAATTGATAACTCTATCGATTTAGGCAATAAAAAAGTAGTGTAAAAAGGACAAAAAATTAGAAAAAACAAAAAATGTGACTCGGAAACTCGGAAATGTGACCGTTTTTCGTAACTACCAGATTAAAAGGTATATTCTCTTTAGTAAGTCTACAAAGTTTCGTAATATTTGTTAAAATGGTTCCAAAGTTATGGTACAAAAACGTTTTTCCATACCCCTGCATCCCAAGGCTGTAAAATTTTTATCAGTTTCGATAGAACACGAGTTATAATCTTAATTTTCATCATTTTATAGGTCCTTTTTGAGGTTCATTTATTGTCTCATAAATACGAATAACCCTATAATTTTATAATTTTTTTCCCTTTCCGAAATTGTTTGAAAAAGTAGGAAGTGCTATTTAAAATTTTAAAGTAAAGGTACTTAGCGATGAAACCTAAAATGTAACTAATGCTGGTACTGAACTTCCCCCTCGCGATCATAATCGAGCTGTTTTTGCTTGAAAATAGATTTGCTTAATGTCAAAAGTTACTGAGACTGACTCCTTTTGAAAAAAGCACTGTATACTTATCGCGAGTATAATCTAAATAACTCTTACAAGACTCAGTTAACGCATTGTGTTTCATATACTACTGATCTGCAAGTTCCTAGCAATTTAGAATAAGTGAATTCATCTTACACTAGTGCAGAACAAAACAACTAAACTTTACTTTGAGAATCCCGTTCTCTAAATGTTTTGCTTTTTATTACTATATTTTATTTATGAAATTATGTACTTAACTTTAGAAAACTTTAAACATAAAAGACCACATTAGTTACTATCTGAGCTCTGACAATAAAAACATTGTCTATAAAAATTATCTTTAGTACGAGATTAAATGTTAAAGATTTATAACTGTAGTCAAAATTCATTACATCTCCTATGAGAAGAGATAATTAACTGAACATACATAGAGCAAAATATGCTGAAATTTCCTTAGTTGTAGACCACTACGTTAAATAGTAACTATTTAAAACAAAATCTTTTTACTCATGTTGCCAACACAATAAAAAAGGCTAGTTAAGAATATGAAAAAAATCGCTAACAAAAACCCACCAAACCCTCAAATCTACATTCAACCACCGTATCGTCCTCACATCTTAAATACATTTTCATGTCGGTAACGCCCAAAGTCCTAGTGTTGGTTTAAAGCTAAACGAATCATCTCAGCCGGAGATGCCACTGATTTCCATCGCCGATTCAATTAAATTATCAAGTTGAGAAAATCGCGAATCTTGGACGGCATTATGAGTACGTGGATAAAGAAAGTCTCCTCCTTTACCTGGAGGCTTGCCAGGAATATTAAATAATCGCTCATCACAACCAAATTGTGAAAGAATATTCATTCTCTATACATTTCGTCTCAGTTGCGTAATAAAATATTCAAAACGTTACGCCAGAAACCCGACTGCCTGTGAAGAAAATTGGAGACATCTCCGTTAATTATTAATGGCTATGTATACGAGGAAAGCTTACCGGATTTCATCACCCGTCGCGTAGTCAATAAACGATTGTAAAAAAAATCAAAGCACAAAGAGGTGTTACTTAAAGGAGAGGAGTTCAAGCACAGGTTAAGAAGTAAAAGCCTCTTTAAACCCTTCAATGTTGCTGGGATTACTGAAAGGTAATGCCCTCGCAACTTTATCGTCCATTAACTCATCGTGTACAACATTTTCTCAGCACGTACACGGAATTTTTAAATTCCTTTACCAACAAAACAAACCGCCATCGCCATCGCCAGCTAACATAGACAAAAACATTAATCAAAATCAACTTAAAGAAATTTGAAAATTTGAATATTTTGTTAATTTACTTCATTAATCAATTTTGTTAAAAATTCGCAAAAACAAAACCGACAAAATGAATAAATTGGCGTTTTTCTCATCAAAATTTACAGACAAGTATGATTCCAAAACAGACAATTCCAGAATTCGAATAACATTCGTCAAATCTGGCCAAAATTAATAATTTAATAAAGTTTCATAACAAAAAACTGAGTATTTCGAAAAAATCCGATGAAATTTATCAAAAACTATACAATTTTTTTGTCACCAAAATTGAAAATAGTGTTTGTAAGACCAAAAACTATAAAGAATCAATAGGTTTTATAAGAAAATGTTTCACGCCAAAGACAATAAAATAAGTTTAACAAAATTTATAAAAAAAAGAAAGAAAGTGCTATTAAAAAAATTTAAACGAAAGTTCCGAAACAAATAATTCCACATATTTCAGCCAATTTTGATCTTTTTTTAAAGTGTAACAAAAAGTTAATACAAAACTCTGAAAACAACTAAAAAAGACACTGAAATTTCGAAACAATAAAAAAATATGAAATAAAAAAGCAAATTTATTAAAAAAATAAGATTTTAATAAATGTCATAAAACTTACGCAAAAATTGTCAATTTCTAAAGATAAAGCCTTATTCGAAACAAAAAACCAACAAAATGTATAACAAATGACAAGATTGTAGAATTTTTGTCACAAACATTTTCAAAAAATTAGCTTATTTACTCCAAAAATTATGCACCTGAAATAGGTGCCAAAATATTCTTTTTTAGAAATTTGAAAACACCAAAAAAAATTTGCTTCCTCTTTCAAATGAGCTAAAAAATATTTCCAAATTTTTAAAAATGACAGAATTATCGATTTTTGAAAGGGAAGGTGCAGATTCAAAAAAAAATTAAAACCCTAAATATTTCGTAAACGGCTAAATTTAGGTGTAGGGAAGACTTAGTAATCCAAAAATAATAGCTGTCCATTTAAAATAAGGAAGTTGATAGCGACTTTCGGTATAACCGGAAGTGTCACCATCTTGAACTTACTTTCACTGAGCAGTAGAGATTATGGTTGTAAACAAATTTTCAGATGACTACCATTATTAGAACTGCCAATACTACTAATGTGGCGTTAAAACGGAACATCCTGTATATTCGTCAAATTTTACTAAATTTTCAATTTCTCAAAAAGAAGAATTACATTTTGAAAATAATAAAGATTTCGAAACAAACTGACATTTTTTTTTTAATTTGAATTATGTAATCTACTTTTAAATTTTAAGCCCTCAGTTTATCTGATAGATCTTTATTTTCAGAATAATAAAAATTACGAAATTAACTTTAAAATTAAATTACAAAACAAGCAACATTAGTTGCCAAAGTCATAACCTTTAATCAAATTTTATCAATTTTATTCCAAATGCACAAATTTTCCAAAGCTTGGGCATCTCGTAAAAGAATCAGACAAGAAGCAATCTCTTTATCTTATTGATTTACAAGCGCGTAACCTGTCAAACTGGACGGAAACAAGCTCGATAAAAGTGAATTTTCGTTGCCGACTTCAAACCGTCTTCACTTTGATCGGGGATAAGCTTTTTAGGCAAATTGTGTGCAACTAAGTTTCGGTAAAGTTCATCAACCCTTAAACCGTATACCTACATATAATACACGCATCGCTCATATCATCCGCCCTAATTTAATGAAAGTCGCCCTTCTCTAAAAGGGTAATCACGGATGCATGAACCAGACGTCATCAAGTAGCTAACTATATACAGGGTGTCATAGCGACTTACAAAAACCTATTATTAACCTTTATTCTTCGAAACTGTCAAAATTTACAGTTTTTCTCCTGCGTAAGACAGTTTTGAAAACTGTTTGGCATTTCTCAATACGAAACGTCAGATTATTTTAAATCAATTTTAAACCTTGTTGTAATTTCGTGTAAATCGGTTCATTTACTTCAACCTCGTGGATGATAATTGATAAATCACTCGTTTTCACTCGTGAAATAAAACGTCCGATTTACACTCAAATTCGTTAAATAATAGCATATTAGAAAACCAAGTTTCATAAGATCTGTCTTAAAGCACAAATTTAGTTTAAAAAACGAGTGACGTTTGCCACAAGCTTTTTGAAAGAATGAGTGCTTCAAGGCCCTTATAAAACGAGTTTTATATATTATTTTTTGTAATTTGCGCTCCTTTTGTCGTTTTTAAACAAAAATTGTTAGTTTAGCCGATTTAGAGATTTTTGTGACAGTTGGTAATATAGAATGTTTCCAAAATACCCTAAATTTTTTGGATTTTTGCACGTAACTTCTAATACAGATGATTAGATCAATTCTGCTGAGTTTTTGAAAGTATTTATTTTTTGACAAAAACACATTTTTTTAAAAATCATAACACAAAAGCCCAAAATTTTAGAAAAGTAAGACGTTCACCATTATAAAAGAGAAAGTTTAAGATTAAATCTTTACCAAGTTGAGTAATTTAAATAACTTTGAATAATTTGAAAAAAGTAAATGGAACAGCCTATTTTAATTTTGTTTCTAAAAAAACAAAGTTTCAAATGCCTAAGGTTAATAGCTAAAAAAATATTTGACTTTAAAAAGTCAATTTCAGTATCAATAATGCACATTATTCGTAAGGATTGTTGTTACCAAAGTAAATCGTACTATAACCACTTGTAATTTATACGAGACTTTAAGATTCACCATAAATGTAAAAATTTTAAAAAATATTAGCTAAAGTTATTAGCACTCCTAAAAATAATATTAAAACTAATTACATTACACCACGTCTTTATGTATTTTAAATTTGTAATCGAATAACCCCCTTTAGCAAAAAATAAGTCTAATAAAATATCTCAAAATTCAATAAGCTAATTTTCAACATTATCAAATATATTGCAAAAATTAATAATTATCCACTTAATTTAGTTAAAAATTTTATATAATGATAACAATAATCAACTCAATTAATTCAAATTCACTGTCTTTTAAATATTGTAAATTAACGAATACCCCTTTGAGCAGAAATAAATTGAAACATTGTTTCATTCATAATTCTCTAAAATTAGTCATCTATAACAAAAAATGTTAAATCAAGTCTTAAGCAAATTAAAGTCAAAAACTTTAGTCAAAACTTCTAAACTAGTATTGCAAAAGATTTGTTTAAGAACAATGTTTGAACTATCATCACAAACATCTTGTAGACCGTTTTTTAAAAACTACAACATTATGACTGTGACATCTATCTACAGGGTGTTTCAAGTTTTAGTGCCAGTGAAAAAATAAATACTTTTAGTTGTCCAAAAGAAAAAACTTATATAGCAAATGGCAGAGTTTTTAACACGCTTCAAGTTGATGGTTTAACGTTATACCAGATTTTCATAGTATGATCGTGAAATGCAAAAAACTAGATTAAATTTTTTTTTCCAAATTATTGCAATCTTTTTTTATAATAAAATTCTTCCTATTTTTTAAGTAAGAAATCCGAACTTGAAATAGTAAAAAATCCAAGACGTTTTGAGCAAATGAATTTTTAATTTGATTTAGATTAAATAAATGTTTTATCTTAGCCACCTTTGAGAAAACAGAGCTCGTGTCTCTGCTTGATTCACAAAAATATGTACTGTCATTACTTGTCAAACTAAAAGTAATGATTTGTCAGTTACAAAATGCCCTTCCAATACTCCTTTGAAGAATTTTAACTTTGCGCAAAACGCCTTGAGTTAGAAACTCAATCGTTTGAAATATATATTTTTTCCTTTGGACAACTGGAAGTATGTATTTTTCACTGAAACTAAAACTTAAAATACCCTGTATATTTTTGAATGTGCTATATTTATTTTTAAAAATCCAAGTTTTTTCGAAGAACAGTAATTCCTGCACTATTACACAACACGCAACAAACATCTGCTAATTCAAAATCAAACAAAATTAAAAATAGTATATTCTGTTCACTTTCATAAAAACAATCTTCCGACAATATCTCACTCTCGCTCATAATGTCTTAACAAGTTTAAAAAAACGTCTCAAGATTTATTTATTAGACAAATGTTTTTACTCTTTAACTGAATTTTATAATGAAACCATCGATATGCTGTGATAAATCAACCTGTACTATGTATTTTAAATATTTTTTAAGTGTGTTTTTTAAATAGTTTATATAGTGTTAGGTTTTATATCCTTAGTTTTGTAATTTAGATATAGGATTTAATTTTTTCAATGTATTCATTTACTTTAATTATTTATTTCCCAGTATTATTTTATATTTTTGACTTGTTTTGTGCCATTATGAAGTATTTTTTTGAATAAAGTTTCATTTTATTTTATTCTAAATTAGAAAAAAACGTAGTTTATCGAATTAGTAGTAAAACGTGTGTTCAAATTTATATTAGACAAACTAAATAAAAATTAAAGAATACCACCAATTTGATTGCAGAATGTATAACTTACAATGTCAAACTAATCAAACAGCCTTAGCTGATCATGTTAAAGAAACAAAACACAAATTTGACTTTAATGGTGTTTTTTTTAATTTAATTTTAATTTAATTCTTGATGAAGAAACACATAACAAAAAAAGACGTATTGCTGTTAATTCCAAATCAGCTACTGATAAACTTAGTAAAATTTACTAATTCCTTATTATAAAAAAGTAATAACATTAGATAATTATGGTCATCATATTTTTAACATTATTGTTTTGCCTCAGTTTTTAATAGTTTTGTGACTAGGATATTAATTATAACCTTTTTAACTTTAATCATATCTAACTATAACGCCAGTCTTTTGAGTTTTTTAGTAATAACTGCAAGTAAAGTATTAATTTATATTATTGTAAGCACTTATTTTGAAATTTGTTGTTAAAAATAAAATTATTCAAATTCTTGAAATTTTCTTAAAAAATTAATTAAAATAATAGTTTCAGAAATTTCACTTAATGTTTTTTCAGTTGTTTCAGTTTTTCATTTGTGCATTTTGCACAAAGATAACAACACGTTAAACATCATTAGCTCAAAACTTCATTTCTTGACCATTGAAACAATAGTTAATTAATTTAATATTTAAAGTAAAATATCTATCAAGTTATTAATTTTAGGCATTTGAACTTTATGTTTTTAGCGTTTTTAGACAGATTATAATAATCTTCTAGACACTTCCCTGCACACTTAACTGTTAATGTTATTAGAAATACATTTTAAAAGACTTTTAGATGTGAAAATAAAGAATAGGGTGTTCCATTTCAAATTATTCAATTTGCAACAAACTCATTGTTTTTTCATCTTCATGATTACAGTGAGCTAAAAAATATATCCTGAAAGTATGAACCAACTTTCTTCTTTAAAATGGTGAAAGGCCTACTTTTCTTAGTTTAAAAAAAGCGTGTTTTCGTTAAAAAAAATCAAACTACTTTAAAAACTAAGCAACTAAGCTACATCCAAAAATGCAAATGAAATAAGATAAATTTTCAAATTCAAAGATCAATATTTAAGTTTTTCAAATCGCTGGGACACCCAGTATCAGGAACAAAGTCCGGTTAGTGAAATTATGTGTGAGAAGTTACATCAAGCGGTAAATTATTAACAATGAGGTAAAAACGCGAGCAAAATTAAGTTCCCGACGCACATCCTACATCGAAGGCAATCAAATTAAAAGTTGACGGTAGATTCTGGCGAAATAAGCACCAAACTAAAACGGATTAAAGTTGTAAAAGCTTCGTTGTGATCCAAGCTGACAAACAGGAATAGATGTTATCTGGTAGAAACCGAACGTTATACGAATCGTGGAAGATACATTACTGGACATTCATCAGATTGATTCTTTTTTTTCTGAAAGATTTAAAGTTCCGAAGCGGAATTCAAATGGCGAAAGCAAGCAAGCGAGGTTATCAGAATATGTTATTTTGCACCCTTAATAAAGACAAATTGTCCAATCAAGAATCCTATTAGGGAATAATTCGGAAGCGAAAAATATGAACACAGTGCGAAAAACCACTTTCGGAAAAAATGAAGCTATAAATTAAATTTAAACATGCGAAACAGCATGCAATCGACCATTTTATGTAAATAGATGTTTTGCTCAGTCTATTGGGATTCCAAACATTTTTTACTAAACTGGATGCAGCAACTTAATTAGTAAAACGCAATTGTGTTAATTTTAACACAATTTCGGAACAAATTGTGACAAACCAATCCAAACAAAATCAATCAACTCATTGCCGGAATTCAATTTGTGACTACATTTAGGGGTATTTTTTAATTAATCTACATTTTTTTACACAAACTTAAATTTCTTTAAAATTACCACAAGATTAAACAGCCTTTATGCAAAACATCAGAAAATTTGACCTTAGTGTTGCTGGATAAACTCAATTCTCGTCAAAATAAGGTTTGCGTACTAAGAATTATAATTACTATAATGCAAGGAACATAAGAGTAGAATTTCGTATTTTCTGTGTAAATAAAGTATGTTAGAACTACACGAAAAATCAATGTTAAAAAAAGGGTTAGATCTATTGGTTCTTTCTTATTTCATCTCTGCTACCACTTCTCAACCATTGGAGAAATTAACTGTAAAATATATCTACAAATCGAAAATCCTTTTTTAATCTAACCTAAAACTTTAGCACCCAAGTTTTCAAAGAGACTTCAATAAAATTCATGAGCTGTCGCCAGAAGCTAAAACTTGGTTGTCGACCATAAAAGTTTTGTAATTTCTTCAATGTACAAGTATTATTGTACTTTTTTTCTGTCACACGAATATACAGGCTGTTCCGTTTTTAATGTTACAAATTTAAACAGGTGATAGAACGTTCAATTTTAAGACAAAAGTTTCTTATAAACATGTATCGAAAAATACTTGGTAAGGGAGCTATACCCCCTGAAAGAGTTTTTCTCTCTTGTGTTGTTTCAATACAACTCACCGTTTTTGAGTAAAATCGATTTAAAAGTTATGCTACAGACGATAAACCGCATGAAAATCAAAAATGATGACCAGAACTAAATTAAAATTTGGGTCTTTTGGGGTTAGACCGCATCAATTTGTAAGGAAAGGTTCTGACCGCGAAAGTCTCTGTTTCTGATGTGTTAGACAACGTTTTAATTAATTTTACTCAAAAACAATTAGTTGTATCGAAACAGTACAAAAGACAGACTATTTTTGTGTTAAACAACATGGAATTTATGATTTTGTTGTTGAAAATGTCAAAAAACTAAAGCCAAAGTAGTTTGGGTAGTTTTTACCCTACGCCCCCCCCAGATTAGGATGCCTCTGAATAAAAATTTTTACATTTGATCCTCAAATTCGATTAGGCGTATAAAGATTATTGTCTGCACCAAATTTTGTAATTTTATCTAGAATAGTTTCTGAAATATTGAGAAAAACTCACAAAAAAAAGCACCCTACACACGATATATATGAAACAGACAGACAGAAAACAAAGTAAGTTAAATAAAACCTTTTTAATAAATTGTATGTTTGTTTTTATAGAATAGTTATCACAAAGAATAATATACACTGCACAAAAAAAAACTTAACGAAATTGGTGTTTTGCTCAAAAATTAGAACAAAACGAAAAAGCACTAAATTTGGTCAAAATATTCTATTTCGTTCTATTTTTAAGCATTTTAGCATGTACTATTCATCTAGAAATTATAAACACAGTTAATTCGCTAAATTTAATCCAAAAAATGCTAAATTAAGTCGAAAATGGTGTTGCTCTTTTAAAAGTTTTTATTTTTTTTTTTAATTTAACACCTGAATTTTTCCTTTTTCAACCGGTTTTTTTCTTGCAAAAATAAGAAAAAATTTTAAGGTTTCAATATTTATTTAAGAGTGGAAAAGTGCAGTTTAAGTGATTCCACACTCAATTCATCGAGTTTTAAAAACGGTTTGCCATCTCAAACATTTTAACTCCGTTTTTCAAAAACATAAGAATTTAGCAAATTTTTTCAACTAACAGCCAAAAATTTAATAAATTGAAAAGAAAATGTAAACTAATTTGATTTTTCGGAAACGCAGTAATATTTTTACAAAAAATTAACCGAAAGTTTTGAAAACTGTAATTTAAAAATGAAGCAATGTTTGCCTTTTTCGACCGTTTATTGAGATAAAATAACACTTTTTGAAAATAAGTTCGATAAACCAGACTAAAAAAATCAATAAACTTTTGATCAAAGATGATATGAGTTTAGGACTTTTGAGTTATAATTTATAATAACTATTGCAAAAATGCAACAGTTTAGAATTTAGTCTAGAAAGATCCCTAACTTTTCCAAACAATTCATAAACAAAGTCCATTCACTGCATTTAGTGACAGAAGTAAAATATTAAATGTTAGGTAACAACGTAAATTTTAATACTAACTAAAAACAAAAATACAATATTGTTATTTTGCTAAAAAATCATGGAAGTAACTTTCAAACTTTAACGTTTTTTGCTAAAGTATTTTTTTGTTGCAAAACTATTGAAAATTTCAAAACCAATATTCGGTTTTTTCCAAAATAGACAACTAAATTTAAAAGATATAAAAAATAATAGCATGACTCTTAAATACACCGACAAAATTTGCTCCAAGGTAATATAAAAAATAGGTAATCAAAAAAGTCGCTGTATAACTGTTTAAGTTATATTTTCAAGAGCATAAATGTCATTTCAAAAGCAGTTTCAGCAGTTATGTTCGAGACAAAGCGTACTCCACTGATGTGCTCGTAAGAAACATCCTGTATACTGTACATTACAAACAATTTCTAGATTGTGTACAAAAAGTTTGTCCACAAGTAGTATTATTAATTAGTTTTGATAAATATTTGAATTTTTTTATCTCTTATTGATGTTAAAATTTTAGGTTATTCCATTTTTATTTTTTTAGTGGAAAATGTTATGTAACACTTATTTTTTGTTATTGCCATTTGGGCCCAGTTCCTGCAACCATATTTAACGGAAAGATAGTTAAAACATAGTTTACCTTGGTTAAAACTCAATTTAAACATAGCAACGCCAATGAGGTACGCACTACCTTACCAACTAACTAAGAAATAAAATTTAACTTAAGTTTAATCACACCAGAAACCGGCCCTTAGACAATTATGGATTTATTAAAATGTCCAAAAAATAAAGGTTTTTGTTAAAAAAAAGGAATATGGATGAGGTTAGTAATTATTCAAAAATCAAAAAGTAAAAAAAAATCAAATTTAACTGGAAACGTGGTTGTTTCTTAAAAATTAGTAAAGTTAACAATGAGAATGAAAGCTTAAAAAAGCCATTGACAATCAAAACTACAAAGTACGTATAACATGTATTAATAAAAAAATAAAAAAAAGTTTTTTTAGAAAAAAGCTTTTATTTAAAAAATGCACTAGAAACTTATAAAATAATATTAAAATTATAATTATATTACAATTATTAAAATTTATAAAAGCTTTGGGAACAGTGCTCAATTTAAGAAAGTAATTCTGTAATGACGGATTGTTATGACTTACGACCGTTTCCAAAGCTTTTGTAAATTTTAAAATCCTAATTTGTAAGCAAAATAATTCTTTGATAGAAAAACATTATCTTCTACTTCTTAGTGCATCTTTTAAATATAAGCTTATTTCTAAAAAAAACCTTTTTTTATTGCTTTTTAGTCTTTACTTATTCTATTCTCTGAGATTTAGTTTCGACGTATTATTATAATAACACCCTTAATTTTGCTGATTTGTGCAAACTTGTTTAGTGGTATGTGATCGAAAACAGGTATTAGCACTGAAAACACATCCTAACCTCTGTTCTGTGTCTATACTCTATCGTACAAGATAAATGAATTTAAAAATAAAAGCGACATTTGTTTGTAACGAACAGTAATGGGAATGATTAGGTATTAATGTATTTTCCAATGGCCAAGATACCGTTAATGTTGGTATAAATTACGGTATGTACACATAGAAAACCCATTTGTAAACATAACTTAAAACTTCAAAACCCCATTTTACCCCTTTAGGAGGTATTTAACTACATAGGATTGCATTGTCATACAGATTAAATAAGTATGTAAAATTTAAATTCATTGGATCAATGGGAACCTTTTCAAATTTGGCTCCAAAAATATGAAACAGACAGTCAGACAATAAAGCAAGTTAAATAAAAGCTTTTAAAAAGAATACTATGCACTTTAGAGCGACAAAATACCTACAAGATGTAGTGTAAGAAAAAAATACTACAAAGTTTCAACACAATTGCAACATAAGATGATTCTTTAACTACAAGATGTGCAAAAAACACAAAAGAAAATAAAGCACTATTTATTTTACAACATGCAAAACATTGCGAGTACAACATTTAAGGGTAGCAATAAAGCGATCAGTAATAAATTCAATTCTGATCAGTATAAAATAATAAATGATCAGTTATTTAATTAAGTGATTCGTTTAATATTTTGCACAGTTAAAAATTAAACGACAATAAACGACGTACTGTAATTTCAGTTTACACAGTTTAAATAACAAACGCTCAGAATGTGGAATTCTAACGCATTTATTATTTTTATTGTGCATTTATCATTTTTACTGAACAAAAATACTTGTCGTTTAAATAAAACATTGTGCATTTAATTTGTACCCAACATTTAAAAGTAAAATCCTTATTCAGACACCATCAAATAACCGAAGCAACAAATTCGAATGTAAACTTTTAATGAAACACTACTGTAACACAATTTGAATATGGCATCTATTTTGCCACAAAGTCTAAGAGATAAGAGTCAGTGGCACCCTTCTACTGAATATTCAAATTAACTGAAACTATACACCACCACGGAAGTAAAACTTGGTGAAATTAAGCCAATACTCGCCTCCCCCTACTAGTAGCGATTTATCTTGTTATTTACTGCGTTTATTTTTTCCCGTTTCGAAAAATCAGTAACGCAATCGAAACAGTTGACATTTTAATTTAATAACAAAGTCGATTGCGTGCTAGCCTTAATCACAGACATAAAGATAATAAAACTCCGCTGCGTTTACGCATTCTAAACATGCGTCAGGTTCACATATTTTATTTTATGAAGATTTTTTTTACACCTGACTTTAGAAATCAGAATTGGAAAAAGGGAATTGTTGTCGGTTGTCGAGCCTGGAAGTGGTGTTGCTTCCCTGATGTATTCGTAATAAATGGCTTTTATTTGACATATTATTCTAGATAAGAAAACGATGCAAACTCACCCTAGTATTGTTCCGTTCCGCTTTAAGTTCCGATATTTCTTCCTCTCTTTCCAGAAGTTGTTCGCGAGCTGCATTGAGTTCCTTCGTGAGCGTTGCAAATTCCTGTAACGAAAAATAGTAGGTATTAAAAACAAAGATTAATCAAAGACGAAAATGTAACGCTGCTACTTTATTACTTGCACACTGGAATACTATATTATTTTAAAAATGTCGCGATATTAACTGTAGTCCTTTTTCACACAGAAAAAGTTAATTAAAAATGTTAGTGAGACCAATATTACACCAGCCGACCAAGTCTCATATTTCAAATTAATTGCAGACACTATTTCATTTTGCTGAAACCAGAAAGCACCTAATCATATCCAGACTTTGGGATTAAGAAATTGTCCTTCCTATACAACATTAATGGCACAGAGATAAGAAAGAAGTGTATAATTTGCTACTCATTAAAAAATGTCACATAATTTTGTATTAATTGCCACAAAAATTTGGCTTTTTCAAAAAGAACTTAAAACTTGTATCGATTAAATTCACAAATTAAACTTTGATACCTCACACCAGTTTCAAATAATTTTTATTCTATTTTACAGCTACATATTTTACTTAATTGTTCAGCCCCAGATAACTGTATAGTAATATTCGTGATCAACTGATCAAAGGCAGTAAATAATAAAAAAACTACATTTGTCAATTTTTTTGCCTTTCCATTACTTAATATTGCCCACGTAATTTCTGAATGGCAAATCACTTAATTAGAACTTTTAGTACTTTTTTATTTGTACCTTAGCCTCCTGAATAAAATCCAAAAAGCACAGACAAAAACTAATAGTCACATAGAATTCAATTGTATCAAAATTTTTCTACCCTTCCTTGTACTTAAAATTAATTAATTAAGAATTTTAACATCAATAAAATAAAAAATATAAACATATCAATTGAAATTTTAGATTTCTGGTGTTATTTTAAAACAACGATCTACTAATGATGTTTTCGAGCAAAAATTTTATAAAAAACTATATCTATATTTTACTCAATTATTTTTTAAGACTAGCGACATTTATTTAGGAATTTGTATTCAAAAACAACATTTAAGCCTCGCATTCTCTCAGATGACTTCAGAAACAACAATTTTTTGCACCTACTTAATAGTAATTAACTAATTAATTAATTCTGATTGTAATGAATTGAAAAAAATCTGCAAAAATTCACAGGCACAGAAAAAAATACAAAGTATTGAATACCATGTGCTCAATGAAAGTGCTGAATTTTGATTCTCAATTAATTTGATGAAATGCCATGTAAACGGCAATTTATTTTGAATTAGTTTAATTCTGGATTAATTTTTAATTGTAAGATATTGTAAAAAAAATCTGAAAAAATTTTCATATTCATATACAATGTGTCTCAGCTAAGACTTTCGAGCTTAATATCTCAGAAGATATCTGAGATATCAGGCTCGAAAGTCTTAGCTGAGACACCCTGTATAGCAAAACTTAGTACTTTTAGTAGAGTCACCCTGTAGAGAGTTTTGTTCGACGAATACATTTTAAAATAGCGCAAAGCATTAAAATCAACAAAAACTGTAAGAAAACATAATCTCTGAGATTCATTTATCAAAAACTACTATGCTTTTAAGAAATTGAAAAAAAAATAGCAAAAACATCTAAAAAAAAACACCTCGTATGAATGTAAAATTTCAAAAAGGTGTTAAATTGGTAGGTTTTTTCAAGATGTTTTGTGATTTCTTCATGATTTTTTCCTCATTTCCTCCGATATCCTCAAATCCCCATGATTTTCTCAAGACTTAATTTTTTTTAATGTATACTGATTATCTCTGTGATTTATCTCACGAAATATTAAACAATTTTCAACACAATAATTCATTATTTTTGTCCAAGCTCACAAAAAACCATGAGCGATGCCAAAATAGAAGAAATAAATAACAATAATAAAAGAAAAAAGAAATAAAAGAACCAATGAGCAGCTTATAAACTAGTAGTCGAACCCATCCTTTTTAAACGATAGAATCACCGAGAACAGATAGATTTTATAGATCTACCGGTCGATTTGTTTTATTTTTAATGTTTCAACAATTTCAATGATATTTCTGAAATTTATTAAAATTTTGTGCCTCATTATTCTATACGTGAAATATCCTTTTATAATGATACTTCTACATCTGATTTTTTCCTTGCGTTCTCCCTTTATCTTTATTGTAATAGCATAGATTTTTTTACAAATTGCACTTGTGTTTTATTTAAGTGTTCTTTAAAAAATGTGCTAAATTGTTAAGTCTTGTTGTAAATGTAATTGTAAAGATTTAGTACCGTTAATAAAGGTTATTATTATTAATATTATTATTAAATATACAGTCAACTTCAGACGGAGATTAGAAATGGTTGTTAAACTACCAAGATCACATTAAAATCCAAACGAGTAAAAGCAGTTGCGTCAGAAATTTTAAAAATATTTTTGGAATTTGGTGTTCCAATATTTCTACAAACCGATAACGAGAAAAATTTTGTCAATATCTACTATAATATTAAACAATTTCCTTCTTGCAACATTGTGCAGCAATTTTTAAAAAAATCTTAATTTCATAAATTTATAAAACGTACGCCTTACAAAAGAATGTTTGATGTCAACAAATGACAACAGAAAAAAAATTGTGTTAGGAGAAACAATTTTAGAAGAAAAAACTGAAGAAGCACAAGTAAGACAAATGTGGAAAATGTAACTAATACCGAAGAATATGGCATGGATACATGGATTATATCCCAACTGTTGCACAATTTCTTGCGTCGAACGTACCAAACCAATTTTACATGACTTAACGTTACTAGAGATAACTAATAAAATGTAAAGCGTGTATAACTAAACAAACAAAAATATCATGCAAACAAAATTCTTGAAACAACTAAACAAAAGCTTAAATTTTTATCTTTAGGAGAAAAACATAGAGAAAAAACGTTGCGATTGAAGTTCCAAAATTTGACCACTGGATCCTAAAAATATCTTAGAACCTATCCTGCATTCAAAGAATATGGAGTGCACCAAATTGGTACTACACACAGAGTACTCGTATTTAATCTAGTTTTCAAGAAACGAAATAATAGCCATCAAAAATTCCAAACGTAGAAATAAAACAAAAGTTAACTGAAGAAAGCTTTATTCAAGATTTCTGAATTTGAGAAGCAAAGATATGCAAAATGCTCTTGCAAAGCAAACAAATTGCAATGCAACACAAAAAAATGTTTTTGTTTAAAAGCTCACATGAAATCTAGCAGTAAATGTTTCAAGCAGACCATGTTCAAATAATAAGTAGAGGATAAACGATAAAATTCATTGAAAAACATTTTTTAAAATACCATATTTTTTGATTGCTTAAAAATCTTTAACAAAAATCAACTAGAATACCAAACAATATTTTTTAGTCTTACAAACGCATGAATGTAACCAACCATTTCCAAAATCGAGCATTCAAAACCATTTTACTATAAGTCGAAAAGTTGTTAAGGTTTTATTATAATTATTACTTTTATTTTAGGGAGTGAAAAACGGATTATAACTTTTGTGTAGTGAACGGTATTTCAGCCGGAAACATCAATTTACAGACAGTTCGTTGCTTAGAAACAGGAAAACTGTCGTAGAACAAGCAGAAAAAGCCTTATTCTAGTACACGTTTTACACGTACAATTTTCAGTAGCTTTTTATAATTACAAAACAAAAAAGATCCTTTTATTGACAGTTATCACAGTAACCTGGATAAAAATTTCAAACTGGTGTAGATTAGTACTTTCAATGTCAAGTTGGCAACAACCAGATGCAACTCCAAAACGACTTCAGTTATACGGTTCAAAAAATAAATAAACTCTTGTTTAGTAAAATAAGTTGAATAATTTTCAGTCAATATGGTTTATCGTACGTAAAATATCTGCAGGAAATGCGATCTTAATAATTACTCACCATTCTGTTGACAAGCATTTTATTCAGTGAGTTGATAATCGATCAAGTGAATGATAAAAGTCCTGACCACATTTGAAAGCATTTTTCTGAATATGCCTCCACGTCCAAGACTCCATTTCAATTATCATCAATCACGCAGAAAAGTTAACCAGGACGGGAGAAAATGGAAAAGGTAATGCCGTGAGTGAAAACGTAAAGTAGAAAAGATCATTAAGGGAGTCTCCTAATTAATTTATAAAAAAAGTGTCCTCTGCGAAACTTGGATTCGACAAGAACAAAATAAAAAAAATAACTCACAATAAATCGCCACAGGTTTTAACTTCATAAAATGGTGTGCTGAAATGGGTTTACATGCAGATTTTGGATGTCCAATACGAGTCAATACCGTGTTGATTTACTGAGATAACGGTAATGCAGCGACAATATAATCGTAAATCAACTTGAACGACAATAATTTATAATTGAATACAACGCACTGCAAATGGTAAAACTATTTTTTCTGAAATATAGCCAAAAATATAGACCCAAGGTTATTTGTTATTCTTTTATTTTAATAAAATTACAGGAACAAACTTTTAATTTACGAAAAAATCAAGAAAAATTTTGTACGTAATACATTACGGCGCTCACTCGTTTTGGCAAACATTATGCTCGTTAAACAAAATCGCTCTTACGTAAGTAACTATGTTTGTTAATCTCGGAAGGTAATAATGAGTGTTAGATTTATTGAGCGCGGTTCAAGGTCCAGACCGCATTAAATCAAAGTCAGGCCCCTCGGCAAACGACTGCGATTTGGGAAACATTTAGTGTTCAGTTAATTGAATTTACGATTGCAATCAATAAATCGATGCCACAGTATTGAGAAATGTCCAGAATACTAACTTACCAACCAACTTCAATTTATTTCACTTGGAGAAAATAAAAGTCACTAATTAAGAACATCATTGAAACATGAATATTGAAGCAAGACAAGATTATCTCAAAGCTGCGTGGAAGTAATCGGCCAACCTTTCAAAGAAACTCTCTATAACTCCTTTGGGAAAACCGGTCATCTTCTCAATAAAAGATAAGTTTCCAAAAGCAAACTGTCCATTTCTGAACTTTCACAAGGAGAATATTCCATCGGTATTAAATTTCCTTTGAGCCGAAAATACACGTTGCCGACTACAGAGAATCTAAATTTTTGTCATAAAATTCCCAATTTCTAAATATTAAACATCGTAACATAGCAATTTCTTAGGGGTATTGGTCTGCAATTTTACCACATGACACAGTAAATACACATAAAAAATATTCTGAATACTTCTGGATTTACGTAATTGATTGGAGAGCTACAAGTTTAATTTTTTGTTTAGTATTTGTGTAACCATTGGAGGAAAGTCAGTTATTTATGACAGAAAAATTTAATCTTTAATTAGAGAAAAAACAACATTACTACTAACTGTTGACGTAGATAAACGTATTAAAATCAAAAATTTATAAATACTAATAACAATTTGTATGATTTCGTTGAAAATGGTATACAGCGAAGAATTTTTAACTGGAGTAAAATTCATAACTTTAATTTAGGCAATTTTGGTGAAAATTTCTGAAGCAGGTCAATTTTTATTCGTTGCAGATGGTTTTTGTTTATCTGTTGTCAGAAATGCACAGTCACCTCTAACTTTTTTTTTCAAATGTAATGGTATGTCAAGTGACACCTCGTATGGATGCCCTTTTCGCAAGCATTACAACGCACTCTTTGTTTTTTGCATTTTTTTAAAGCCTAGGTGATAAAAAAATAAAAATCAATTTTATAAATTGAACATTATTTAATACAACAATTGTTCAAAATAGGCACCGTTCCTCTCCTGGGAAATAACATAACGATAATAGCATGAATTTCTAACATTTTGCCACATTTCTAGTGTAATTTGCGTAATTTTAACTTATAAAAATTGGTTTTCATTTTTTTATCGTGTAGGCTTTGAAAATATTCAGAAAACAAAGAGTGCACTGTATTCCTGCAAAGTGCTCTTCCACATAAGGTAACACTTGACATACCGTTACATTTGAAAAAAAAATTGGAGGTGGCTGTGTAGTTTTGACAGCAGATAAAAAAACATATCCACCTAATGATGGGCAAGATAAAACAAAAAGCGACCTGTTTCTGGAAATTTCACACTGTATAGGACAAGAAAAATAAAAACATTAATTTCGTGGCGACGTTTCGATACCTTTATTGTATCTTCATCAGACGAAAAATTTTCTTTGCATGAACGTGGGAGTTTCTCCTTCACTGTGCCATGCCTCTTACGTCCATGTTAAGAAAATTCTTCGCCTGATGAAGATAGAATAAAGGTATCAAAACGTCGCGACGAAATCAAACAAATATATTTTCAAAGACAAATAATATCCAAACAGACTTTCCAGCATTACGAAATTAAATAAAATTTTGTTTCTATATAGCACACATTCTGTTTAACTATTATATGCGTTTTCACTTTAACTTCAACTCAACTATGCTCATTTTCCCACTACTTTAAATTGCAATAACTTGGTGTGTGTTACAAATATCGAAATAATTCTTGCACACAAAAAACTTACACGATCCGGTAACTTCATTTCTTCTCAGTTATGTAGGAGCTATATTTTAATATAAAAAAATATCGCATTTTCTCATTTTCAATTCATCAAGACTGAAGCTTATGTATATTTGTTAGATCTACATTTATTGAAAAATCCTTTCAAAAAAAAGTTTCTAGTTAAATCCAAAATAAAATTTTTTCAATGTTATTCTTTTTAAGTTGTTTCCTAGGCGCCTTTATTTCTAAAATCAAAAAAGGAAAAAAATATATATTTAAAATCTTAAGCTTTACAATTTGTATTTAAAATTATTGTTCGTAGCTCTCACCTATTTTAAATAATCTTAAAAAACACTTTACTTTGAATGCTGAAACACCAATTTCTTTGATTTAAGGCCGGCTTATAGAAAGCACTGTTAAATTTTAAGTCGTTGTTAAAAATACAACGCAAATAGACCAACTAAATTGCTTCAATTTGCTCATGTGATCAGTAGCTAATCACGTATTTAATTGTGGATTAAATTTCTATAAACCGGTCCTTAATGTCGTTTATAATACTTTATGTTAATTTAAAAAAACTTATTTGACTGCACTATACTATCTATCTCAAACGCTGTAGATTTGTGGAAGATGCAAGGTAAAGAATAATTATAGAAGATTAGGAAAAAATTAATACTGGCTTTATTAAGCTTGTTCCAAACTGAACATTCTTACAAAAAAGTACTTAATTTCAACAGACATTTCACACATGTTATTTAGTAAGTACAGGGTGAATCAATAGTAGGTTACTTCTGACAATGTCCTAAGATGCAACTAAAAATATTAATTGCACTTACGACTTGAATACTTTATTTAATTTTTAAAAACATTACTTGAATCAACACTTGTTTTTTATTTTTTAAATAATAATAAACCATAACAAACTTTAAGCTAATCTGTCAAAACAAAATTGCCACTACCCACAACAATGTAATTGTGGATTAAATTTATTTTTTTTAACGCTTACCAATCTGGTCAGTTGAAATGAGTGTTACTGTCTGAATATTTACAAAAATTCAGAAATAACCCACTATTGACTCACCCTGTATGATGAAAAATTAGGAATTAGACCATTCAACAAATAATATTAGATTTCCGCAACAGGATCATGCCAAAGCGGCTAAATTCAATGCTCATGAGAAAAGCCAAAGCTAATTGGCAAAATGGAATCGTCATTAATTAGAACGAGCGGCTGAGAGGTTTCCCGTCCATTCATAGAACCCTTGGTAACTGTTGCTCCGTCAACTGCAACAGCCGATAGATAATTATCTAAACATAGATGTATCTCTTAGGACCTAAATTGTCCCTTTTGTAAGAATACTAAATATAACAGTATACTCGTATGTGTAAGTAGCTCAGCAAATTTTCTTCGAAATGTAACAATGTTTATTAAATTTTCAAGAAATTTCAGGTGGCGAAAAGATTATATACCGGTGAGACTCGAACCCTCCAGAATTTATATTGGCTAATTTTCATATTTTGCGCAAGAAAGCTGCAACAGCAGGATAGTATTTGTAACACTGTGCAATTTAATTTTATCTCTGAAGGTGGTTTCGTGTAATTCAGTTACAGACGCGACAAAGTAATGTGGTTTGCATTAGGATCCCCCGTCTTTTTACTCGACAAGATAGAATAAAAATCTACCGGCGAAGAAATAAATTAAAAAAGCAAAACCACGAAAAAAACTTGCGCCGAAATTGTTATGTAAATTATGAGGCAAAAGTTGGTAAATTCGCATATGTGTGAATATGACGAAAATGCAAAACTTCGAGCAAAACTTGACAACAGGTCTAATAAATATTTACGAACCAAAATATAGTAATTGATAAGAGGAGGACCACACAATAACTGGGTAATAATCTAACTTTGTTAACCGCTTCCGGCGTGAATTGAGGATAGTTCGAATGAATTTGCGTAATTATGCTAAAGTGGTGTATGTACACCAAACTTTGGCTAACATAGTTGAAAACAGCAGCCGTTAGTCCTGACATCAAATTACTGTTTATTATAACAGCCATTTCTAAACATACTTTAAAGTTTACAAAACGAATAACTCTTAAGTCGACTTTTAAACACTAAATTATGCCAGACGTAAAGAAAAAAATTCCTCAAAAACGTGTGCCAAAACTCGTAATTATTTATTATACAAGACGATACAGAGATTGTTTATCAACTAATGAAAAAATTAAGTACAAAAGTGACGAAGTCACATGTGCAATTATTTCACATCTTTTATAGCAGAATATCACGTTTAAGAAAAAAAAATTGTTAATCCGTTTATCCCTCAAATTAATATGTCAATGTTTATACTATGTTTATACAGAGTGTTCCTTGTAAATCCTATATTAGAAGTATTCGTAGTTCTAGTGACGATAGTCACCTGAAAATTTTTATATAATCATAATCTCGTAGGTCCTGCTTAATGAAAATATTTTTAAAATGGTGACACTTCTGGTTATACCAAAAGTCGCTATCAACTTACTTATTTTAAATCGAAAGCTATATTTTTTAATGCGTTTTTGGATTACTAATTAATTTAAGGTATTTTCATAAAATTTTCCAATACCTAAATTTAGCTGTTTACGAAATATTTAGGGTTTTTCCAATTTTTTTAGGATTTGCACCGATCAGTTAAAAATCACTAACCCTGCTATTTTTTTAAAATTAAAAATATTTTTTAGTTTATCTAAAAAAAGGAGGCCTAGATCTTTCTCTTGGTGCTATCAAATTTCTAAAAAAAATAACAAACCCTATTTTTTTTAAGTTAAGTTTGTAGAACTTTAAGCACCCATAATTCATTTTTTTTAATGAAATGCCACAAGTTTTATTTCATTAACTCGTAGAAAATTTCATTTTGCATCTGTATTAACATTCCCAATAATTACGTTAATTTATACAGGACGAATAATATAATTTTGAACAGAGTTTGTCGTTTGTTTAACCAGAAACGTTTTTATAGCATGCAAAAATAGCTTTGGAGAAATTTTCTCCAATGTCAAAAAAATAACGTAACTTGAAAGTTATCAGAGATAGGTATAGGAAATGCCAATACAGATCGATGCTGAAAAAAATTCTCCTCCATCTAGTAAAATAAAAATTAGGACATCCCATTTGAAGTTGTCCAAACTTAATGGTAAAATTTTTGGATTTATTAACTTTTTTTCCAGCTTTGAATACACCGGAGAACAGTTATAGGCTTTCTTTTTTAATTTTCCAAATATTATTTCAAAATCACTAAACCTAAAAGAGTTACCGATTTTTTAAGTGCAAATCCAAAAATTTTCAAATAATCTTAAATATCTCGAAAACGGTTAAATTTGGGTAAAAAGCCAACAAATAAAAACTCCCTTAAACTAACTCATTTAATCCAAAAACGCAATGAAAAATACAGCTTACCATTTAAGTTAAGAAAATTGATTGCGACTTCCGGTATAACCGGAAGTGTCATCATGTTAAATATTTTCATTGGGCAGAACTTAACGAATTATGGCTAAGTACTAACATTCAGATGATTATCTTCATTAGAACCTTCAATACTTCTAATGTAGAGTTAAGACAGAACAACCTGTATATTGGTTATCTACCTATGAATACACCTAGCGAATACAGGACGGGTTATATGACGGTTAGTAACTACTATGTAATGCGATGCAGCGTTTGCTAAATTCACTTTATATATCATGGTTTTTCAATATTACGGTTATATTTATTTGTGTTACCAAAATATGCGTTTTTTTTAAAGAGTTTTATGTATTTTGTTGTTATTTTGTTAGTGTCCTTAGAAGTATAAAATAAAATTTAATTTTAACAAAACTTTAATTAGAGCAAACTTCAAAATCCAGAGAGTAAGTAAATATTCCAATCGTTTACAGTAGTCTAACTTGTCTGATCACCTAATAAAACAATTCAATTAGTTTTAATACTTAAAAAAATAGTTTCCTAGTTCCATGTTAATTTACTCAAATTAGAACTAAAGATACAACATTCCATAACACAAAATTATATGTTAAAATGAGTACTTTTAGATCAAAAAAGTTTTAAGTGATATGGTTACAAAAATTCTGGTTGTTGATAATAAAAGCATTCAACAGTGATTTTTACATTTTCTTTACTCGTTAGTTCTACCTGGTACAACCACGTCCATAGTGCTAGCCATATTTTATTGTTTATCTTCAATAATCTTGAAAATAATGTATTAGCTGTTTCAAAACTCTAAAAATGCCAACGTCGCATTTCACCGAATTCTTTTTTCAAATAAGATTGACAAAATTGTATTAAGTTATTAATGAGTAGATCTCTCATTGAAAGTATAAATTACATTAGTTTTTATTTTTTTGAAATGAATGAATAAATATTGTATCAGCTAATTTTGAAAGAAAATGCGACGTTGGCGTTTTTATAGTTTTGAAACAACTAATATACTTGTCTAGAAAAGCTTACCTATATGCATAAAACTGTTGACCATAAAGATAACGAATAATTCATCAAAACTAAAGCAAATTATTTTAAGAACAAATTTTTCCCCACTATCACTCTTTTAATCCTACAATGTTCTGAGAATTTGTCCAAAACTGAGAAAAGTGGTTACTATTTTAGAAACTTGAATCATCTGTGAAGGAAAAAATTAAGTTTGTACAGTTGGTACAAACCAGTATAAACGAAATTCAATTTTCTACCGGGTGCTCAAAAACTGGCGCACCAACTCAATGGAGTGTGGTAAAGAGTTGCTCACATAAAAAGGTAAAAATAGTAAAAAAAATTTTTGCATTAAAGTTATTGATAAATAACGAATTTTAAATAAATGATATGTGGCAACGTTGTCTAACAGTCGTGATCGCAAAAGAATTTGAGAAACAATAAAAATAAATTATTTTTGAAACGGTTTCCTAGGAAATAATTTCCAGCGTTGGCACATCTACAAACTGTGAATTATAATTTTTTTAAATTAAAAAAACTGCTAAAGTCTGATGAAAAATTTAAAAATAGTTATTCATCGTTGTGTTAGGAAACGATTACTTAGTATAAAACATAAAAACATTAAAAAACAATAAAAACTGAAAAAGTTAACAAAATAAGTTTGTAGCTCCAGATTTTTTAAAATATGACTTTAGGAATTTTTTCAAGAATTTTCCTGTGATCTACACATGCTTCTCAACAACGAACCACTGAGTTGGTGCGCCAGTTTTTGAGCACACTGTATATTCTACAATTACATTAAAAATTATCGCCGGAATAGGGGCTAATTCAACATTATAGACGACTTTTGAACACTCTGAGTATTAAGTATTACATTTTAAAAATAAAACAGTAAAAATTCTTAATTTTTTTTTTAATACTATTTTAATTATAATTGGTCAGTACTTTTGCCGACTCGTAAATAGCTATTTAAACTGTAGCGGTTGACTAGGTTAGAAGCTTAGCAACAACAATAAAATCACCAACTTTGTTTATTCAAAATATTTATAAGTTTAACTTGTAATAAACATTATGACCAATAGTATTTTTTAATAGCCTAGGTAAAACATTGTACCTACTCTTGCGGTTAAAATAGTTTTTTATCTACTCAAAAAATTGATAAAGAAATAGTTTAGCATTAGATATAAAAAAATTAAATGCAGTCTAGCTAAAAAAACACGGGCATCGAAAAACATATTTAACGAAGAGTTAAATTCATACACAGGTAGTGCACTACATGCAGTAGTGTTAGTTTCGTTAAGTAATTTCAAACTGAATTTGATTTAAACTGCCGGCCTGGAACACAAACATTCTTAAATAACATCACAAATAGGTAGTTTCCTTCGGTAATGTTCCTCACAATGTAATTCTCCCTCCGGAAATATGACACACCGTTCAAATGCAGAAACTTGGTAGCACATCACTTTCTCTCTTTAAAACAATATACACATTTCCGCCACATGTTACGAAGTCAATATCAGTTATCGAAAAGTGCCGATGCGACCCAACTTCGTTAGGATTTTTTATTACAGTGAAATATTCGATTCTTCTCCTTTTATTATTGGACGGTGAACTTTGATGGGGCGTTAAAGCCAATTTCCACATCGGCGCTTTTTCCGAGAAAATGCGAAACCGCACAAGGCTACATATGAGTGATGGAAATGACATTACTAAAATCTCCACTTACCACAGAAATACAAAAAGACGCGTTTCTCCTTTTATCGTGATTTTTATATGGATTGTGTTTTCGTTTCTGCACGAATCCAAACCACATGAGATTTTTTTCAAACAAGAAGAGCGCGCTAACAGCTTAGTATCAAATGGTCTGCGAGACAGCACCGCCTATTGCACGTACACGTCGGCAGAGAGAGGCACTTCAAAGCCCTGGCTAGGTTAGGTCATCTATAAATATGGATGCAAAGCACAAAGAAAACAGACGTTCACTCATTTAGAGGTCCGCATATTGCAATATCTGCGCCTGAAGGTGAAAAACACTCGATTTTCTGACAGGTTTTGGGATTAACTCGAGATGATAAATGGTAAACTTTCAGCATTTTGAATGCCAATGAATACGCCTCCAAAAATACGTTGCGTGCTTTACTGTCGCACACTCAAACTTTCTGGTTGCAATGAATTCTTTTGAAGCCAATAAATATTTTTGTCAAATGCAATAGACTTAACCAAAGTTAAAGTAACACAAAATAATGACACGTGACACCAACTTCTAAATTTTATTGTTAGGAAATAGGAAAACCTAGAACTAACTCAGTTACAAGAAGCTTTAAAACTTGGAAGCCAGTGTAACTACAATAATGTAACTAAAAAAGCAATGCAACAATTTCTAAATGCAACAAAAATAGACAAAATTAAAAGCCGAATTAAAAATAAATTCGCTGTAGTCAGTACAATTAATTTAATGACGTTTCCCAAATAAGCCTAAAATACAAAATAAAATGTTTCTGAAGAAACCAACAATTTCAAACAAAAAAAAACAACAGATAAATCCTTGTCAGGTTACAGACTGTTATTATAATTCTGCAAAATACTTACAATTTAAAATTACATACGATAGCCCGGCGCCTCCACCATAATTATGTAAAGTAATATATATTAATATCCGTTATTAAATTTAACATGACGAATTTTCACAAAAGACAAAAGATAATAAAAAATATATTACAATTTTGCTACAATTCACAAAACTCCACGAATAAAGTTAGTTTTTGTAAATACTACACTTTGACATTATTTCAAAATATAAATCATGTGACTAGTTTTTAAAAAACAAAGTGATTTTCTATTTTTGCAAATTCCTTACAACATTTCTTTACTAGTGATAGCACACTCTTCTATCTTCCTTATAAGTATAAATACTACAATCAAAATAAAATAAATTTCAAAAATAAAAAAAAGTTATGAAGAAATTTACACAATAAGGTGCTTTAACTTTCTTTATTTTGTTTTATAAGAAATGATTGATTTATTCATTTTTTGTGTTTACGTATCGTAAGTATTTAATTGCAAATTATTAAAAAAAATAACAAATTAAATCTTTAAATTATGGCAATAGCAAAAGGATATTATACTATTCTATTTAATTTTCTTAGTTATCAAAAATATCTTACATATTTTTTATTATTACTAGAAAGATCAAGAAGGGTACTATAAAAAACAGTAAACAAAAATGTCCGTTGTCATTTAAAATGACGTCATAACTCTAAAACAATAATGTAATAATAACCTCTTCAGAGTTTACTTTTGAAAAATTATTTAAAACAGAAATATAAATTCTGTGCGTTATTCTAAAAATCACTGTGTATAAATATCCCTTAAATAAAACAGAAAGAGGATCATAGATCCACAGCAAATTGCAGTTATGTAATTTTTTTAAATAAATAAAAAAATAATTTTGAAAGGCGGTATAAATCCCAGTGTCTCTTGCTGAAAAATATCCTTTAAAAAGCTCCTTCTAGTTTATAAACTTGTAACGTAACACAATTTTAACTAAAGTAATAAAACAGAAAAAATAGCAGATAATAAACCAAGAAAATTATTTTTATTAAAAAACAGAAGCCAAGTGCATCCACCATAAACAAAACACTAAATTCATTACATTTTACACATATGAGTTGGGATATTTGAATGCAGTCATAAGTTTTTGACATTTCTTTTGCGAAGTGTAAACAAAAGGCTTCCCAAAGGTGGGCTTCTGGTAAGTGATCCCTTTGTTGGCAAATTATGCCATCGTCTAATAAATCACACATTTACTTTTACATTTAAATAAAAAACACCGATTATTATTTAACCAAGTAAAATTTATAATTCTGATAGCCTAACAGGTAGGGATTAACTTAGTGTAAAAACTTTATTAAGTAATACAAAATAAAACAAAAACATCAGAACAGATCCATGTCAGATTGCAATTATTAAAATTCTGCAAAATAAGCAAAAAAAAAGAATTATACAAGAAAGTGGAAAGTGTCTTCCTGAGAATTTTTTTTATAATATTACTGCTTATTTATAATATTTAAACTTTAAGTAACGCAACTTTAGCAAAAAAAAAGATAGACACATTAAAGTGAAATTTCGGAAAATAAATAAGAAAAATAATTTGTAATTAAAACCTACACAAACGAAAGCCCGGCGTCTCCACCATAAGTAAAATAATTCATATAATTCAAATTTTATCCAAGAAAGCGCCAAAAATTCTAGTCTTCATAAAATTTTGCGAAATAAAACAAAAAATTTCCCAAAATGTGACAAAAGTCCTTGCTTACCCAGTAAATTCCTTTTGAAAATTCCTTCTAGATTATAAAATCTGACTACCAACCTAATGCACGTTTAATAAAAATACAGAAATAGAAAAAATTTGCAGAATATAGTTACTAAAATTAAAATTCTAAACGGAAGTCCAGTTAGTATTATCAGCTTACAGTAAAACAATTCTAGTTTTTCTAACTAAAAAGAAATAACTTAGGTGTTACGACAAATACAAACAGATAACAAAATCCATAACAGAACATAGTTATTATAAATTAAAAACAAGAAATAGCCCGGCGCATCCACCATAATTATGAACACAAATTCAAACAGCGTCTCATGATTTAATGTTTTTATAATTTATAAAATCTTACTTACCTACGATAAACTAAGTATTAAGCAACATTACATTATATAGAATCAGATTCATTCGTTTTGGTTTCCTGATTGACTATTTTGAAATTCACAAAATTGTAATATAAAATGTACAGATCAATCTTTTTGAAAACATAAAAAGTAGTAAAAAACTTATCTCTAGAATAAAGATGACTGTACCAAAAACAATTATTGCCATTAGTGATGATAAAACAGAATAATTACATTGTATCTTCTGCAGAAATAATAAAAACCTGCTACCGAATTTAAATATCTGCCATTTTATTGCGGAGAAAAGCAGAATAATTAGTAACTGGTAACTTGCCAATTCGAGTGGTTTTTTATTGCTAATTAGAGCAGTAATCTTCATCAGACGAAGTTGTATAATAAAACTTGCATTCTCTTAAAAAACGACAACTGCACAAAGTAATTTCGTGCCAATAACGCCTAAGCGTAACTGGCTTAAAACAAATTAACTTAATAATTGTCCCCTATCGAAATTCAAGTCCAACAAATTAGATACAACAAATTAAACTGATTTGATGCAGGTACCTCCTGCTCAATTCATCGCAAAATTTGATTACTGCGCTAAATTTTAAACAAGGATAGTCAAAGTAATCTGATTCTGTAAGGTCTTGCTTGCAGATAACTCTGTACAAAGCAAACAAGACTGACTTTATTACATTTTTTCACACAAAAGAAATTCAAACAAAAATCGCTTCGTAAAAACAATTAAAATAAAAAACGTTGAATCGACATATAAACGCGATAAGGGAGTGAAATGAGAAATGACGCAAAATAAATAAAATGACCGTGGGGGAAAGTAATTCGAAAGCCTAAAGCTACAGCTAATAACATCATGCAAATGAACGTTTACCCTTACCCCTGATAACGAGAATTAACTCAGGAAAACATTTGCATTTGTTTATATAAAGCATGTGTCTGTCAAATAAATGCGCTATAAATCCGAATTCCTAAACTTGTGCTAACCACAACTAAACTAATTAAAATTCCAACGTGGTCTCATTACTGCTGCATTGTAATAAATGCGGCAATCGTTAACGACGTTGTTGCTTTCTAAAGTACTGAATTTTTAATTACTTCCAAAACCTAGTTATACTTAGACAAATAATGATTTGAGATCTGTTGAAATTGCATTGTGTGAGATTTCAACTTTAATGTTCCATCGATGTTGGCAACGTGACAAGCAATTTAACAAGTTAAAAACCAAGAACAATAAAAGTGGGAGTTTTCACAATGAATTCTACCAATGTGCTCCTACTCTAAGACGTGTCTAATGAATATTGCCACCGACCATTCTATTTAAATAAAGGAAGATTTCATTTCGATTTGCCACCAAAAACTAAAAACACATTCTTAGAAACTATTTATTTTTAATGAATTCTAAACTTACGAGGTTTACCGCTACTAAGATTTTGCACAAAAACAAGAAAAGTTAATTATTTGTAAAAAATAACAGTAACTTGGCGCACGCGTCATAAGTAGAAAATTTTATCTTAAAAAAACGCAGTAAAATACTTATCGTATTTATAAATTCAAACTTTTCGAAAAATCAACATTTGCACAAATATAAAAAAACAGATAGATTCAAAGTAGAGGTTACATTTATAATAATTTTGCCAAATTACCAAAAAAACTACTTACATATTAAACAAATGTACAGTCAGCATCAAAAAAATTACACCCCTAAAACCGCACCCAGAAATATTTTCGAAGTACTACACTTAATGTGTAGGATAGCTGGATATTGTGTAAATAAACTGGTCAATATGCACACTAACTTGTTTGTTAAAACTTATAACCTACCAACTTTTTTAAAACCTACCTGCCCATAACATCGTAGTTGTTATTGTAGCTATCTTTCAAAAAGCTACAATTTTTGAGAACAAACAAGCAAAGATGGTAAATGTATAATCTGTAACTGCTTGAAAAGTAGTTTACTTCGGTCAGTAAAATTAACCTTCGGAATTATTTATTAAAATTCTTTTTTGGACATATGTTTGAAAAATAACAAAATATCTCGGCGCCTCCACCATATATGTATGATTATAAAGCAGTAAAAATGTATCTTGAAAAGCGCAAAAATCCTAGTATAAAATCCTCCTAAATCAAAAGTTTATTGAATTCAACACAACGAGTGCAATTTTGACAAACAATAAAGAAAGAGTAAAAAATATTAAAATTTTAAAAAATAAAAATAATGAAAATTAAAAAAAACTTAAAAACTTAAAAAAGATTAGAAGATTACAAAAGCTACTAAAACACTGTAAAAAACGGATATAATTTTTTGTAATTAAAAACAAAGAGAATCCCGGCGCCTCCACCATAAGTGAATAAGTGAAGTAAATTACGACTGATGACTTAATTAGTCCATAATTTTAAAAAGAAAAAAACTTCTAAACACAACAGTTTCATTTGTAAACTCATTCCTTCATAGCAATAACCCTTTCAAAGATCGTAGAAATTATTAATTTTTTTAAAATTCCGAACTGACAAAGCATAATGCAAAGTAATTTAAAAAAATAGGCAGACCCTGTTTAGTTATTAATAATACGCGAGCGAAAACACAAGCCTAAAGTTCGAAGGCTGTCGTTGCAGTTGCATACCTAAACACCCGAAAACTTTAAGCGTTTTCGCAAAAATGTTATTCAAAAATTTTTTTGTAGAAAAATTTTAATTTAAAACACGTTGCTATAAGAAGCGTGTTTTATAATAGTGTTTATAATCTAAGATTCAGATATTAAAAAAAAATCTTAAAATGCAACAAACAAAAAAAAGGTTTTATTTATAATCCCACTTTAAGAAATTATAAAAAAAGCAAATTAATCACTTTTAATGTACTATAAGCTGATGCGTTTACTATTTTTGTAAATAAGAGTATAATTTGAGCTTACTCAACTTTCTTATATTAAACAAGTTAACAAAATTTAATTGATTGGTAAGAAATAAAACACTACCATTTTTGTTATGTCGAAAAGTAGTAAAAAAAATTGTCAATATCTTTACAAATATACTTGCACCATAGCTGCTAAATGATTAGAATCATTCCATTTAAAGAAAAAGTTTACTTGTAACGTTAATATTTTTTATTGACACCACGCAACTAGATTTTATACATTTATTTTATATTTTAAACAATACTTTTTAGTAAAAGTAGAAATTATTACACATGTTTGTACCAAAAAAACTAAGATGATTCATTGATATATAAAAAATAATCCTTCCACCACTCAAGTGTTAATCTGAAGAAAAGGGAAATTATACCCTTGAAACGTTATTACAAGGTATCTGAATATAGACAATATATTAATATTTTTCAAGAACTTGTTGGTTTCTCAGACTCAGTATTGATACATGAAAAAAGTTATAAATAAAAAAAGGGTCAATCTCTTTTTCAATCTAAAGAAAAGCGAAATTATACCCTTGAAATGTCATTAAATGGATATCTCAATGTAGACGCTCTTTTTATTTATAACCTTTTTCATATATTAGTATTTTTTAAATTATGAAAAAAATGTAGGTCCCATTCTGAAATAAAAATGATAATTATAGCCCAAAATATGCTATACCACTTAGAAAAATTTTAAAAGCCAAAATACAAATAATTATAAAATTGTTTGAAATTTGGACATCCCTGGCAAACCATCAAAAATCAGGTTCCTGGTCCGTTTTATCCTCCATAAAGTAACAACAGAAATTTCGCTTTCATAATCAGTTTTCTTTAACGCATGGACCAATGTGACATGGTAATTTTAGAATCCGATTAACCGGCGACTGGCTAATTCCAGTTTTTTACAAATTTGCCTCTACTTGATATGTGAGCTGATGACTCTTATTTCATTATCAGGATTTATTGCATTCTCTGGCGTTTTTATTTTGGTCAATTTAGAAGAATACAACTTCCAATTGTCTAAAAACTTTTGTCTGTCGAATGCTAGAGTCCAAATTTTCGGCTGTTACTTAATACATTCTTTTGACACTCAAAAATCAATATTATGTCGAAATTTTGATCAAAAAAATGTTTGAAAAAGAATTGTCAAGTATCATTGCCACTGAAGTCAAGATAGTGTCCGGATTTCATGCCAATTAAACATAACTAAATATATCAAGTTATAAATATAATGTATAATGAGTTGTATAATGTCCAATAATGTATAATGGGTTGCATTTAAAGATCGTCAGGGTCGCAAAGTTATGTGAATTACCCTGTATAAACAAAAACTAAATCTGATCATAAAACTATCACAATATAAATCAAATTAAAAAAAGTAAAAAAGTATTAAAACCCTTGTGTTTCCATGGTCTCTTCTTTATAATATCATAATCTAACTACCAAATCATTATTTTCATCATCAAAAATTTCTTCTACATAAGGAACCTGTAGCTGAATTCACAGAACTAACTCTTATCTAGAACACTACCTTCACTGTGGTTTCCTTGCCTACAATCTCTCGATCAGTCTGTGAAAAAGCTCTGGATCAACGCCAACCCCCTTTTGATCAGGTAATTTTGCAGAATCGTAAAAAGATCGACCCTCAACACTCGAGAATGTATCGTGGAGGGCAGTTTACAACCCCTTGGCGATCTCTTAGCGACCGACTCTTTTTTATTTCCTCTCCCTTGTTGCGTTTTCGTTAGTTAAAAAGCTTCGCCTCGTTTCGTGCTGCTTTTCTCCGACAACAGAATAAAACAAAAGTGCACAACAACGGAAATGTGTAATCCCTTTTCTGACGCTCGAAAATAGAAGAGAAAAGCCCTTTTCCAGATGTCCGTACAATTAAAATTTTGCGTTACACCTACGCTCGTATAATATATTACAGCAGGTATCACATAATTATGAATAATAGGAGACAAGTTCAGTTGTGCGACACTGCGATACGAAAAAACGTAATGTTGGAAAAAAAATGCTAAAATCAATAAATTCTACGAACCAACCTCACATAAACTTTTAATGTTAGCAGAACATAAATTATCGTAAACTTTCGATTTGCTCTGAATTTATATGTAGATTTATGCATCCGACTCCAGTGAGAGCATCCCCTTAACAACATATCCTAGTGCACATGTGAGTTCCCTGCTGATAATTCGAAGGAAACATATTTCCAAGTGCATGCCCTCTGAGTGCACGGTAAATGTGGAAAATTATGATCCCCTTACCAATATCCGGCACATGTCCTGAATACAGATCGTTTTCAGATTCCTCTGATATCGATAAACATAACGAAATACGAGCCTTAAGTTGGTCACCGACACAATACGAAACAGTGGCTGTAATACGATTTATATAAAATACACTCTCGTAAAAGAAAACCGCAAATTTCCTTTTAAATAAAAAACCACAGCACGTACAGGTGATCATAAATGGTTTGCTGTAGGTACGTAAATGAAAATTCACAACTCGGAAAAAGGTGGTCGTTCATTTTTATTAACAAGAGACTATATTATTATTTTTTTTATGTCTGATCTACTCTTATTAATGATACAAAGCTCAATTAGTAATAGCTACCTGAGTAAATCCAAATATACTTACATCTATCACAGAAAAAGAATTATTAGAAACTTAACGCAGGATTCTGAAATCATATGGACTAAAGTGTTACTTTACTTAAACCCAAAATCGTCCGAAAAATCATCGTATAAATTGTTTTAAAGATAACCGAAAATGTAAACATGTGTTAATGTACCATGAGATTAAAATTGTTCTGAATTAAAGCAATAAGCTGTGTCTGCGGAACTTAAGCCACAATTTAGCCGTTTAGTCACGGCCGCACTTTTAAGGTTATGTTGTCTTATACAGCTAAGATGTGGCAAAAGTAACATTTCACTTTCAAGACTTGCTCTAATTGAGTACATTTTCAATCTCATATTATCACACTATGTTCAATCGTAAAATGGTATTTGGTATGTTAAATTTGAACTATCACGTGTTAAAAGTATATTGTCCAAAATAATTAAATTTGTAAGAACAATGCAATGTTGTTTATTTAATTAGTCGTTGAATTAATAAAAGTTTGTTCGATGCGGCAAATCTTTTAGTTAGATTTTTAAACATTTAAATATTTTCAAATTTCTCATCGATGATGAGGCCTCATCTGTTCAAATAATTATAAATTATAATGAACAAAATGCAAAATGTTGCTGTTCGAAGTCAACTGTGGTGGCGGGTGCTTATCCAATAAGACACATAGGTACTTTTAATAGTTTAATGAATAAATAAAAAAGTGAACAATTTGAGGAGAAACTTATCGCACTGCCCGGAGTACGTACTATATGCGACGACGTTCGTACCATTTCTCTCGAGGGTTGGAGAACCTGAGGGAAAGGTCTGGTCTGTCAAGGACTCAAACAGAGCAGGTAGTTTTTCAAATACACTACACAACTAATATTAATAAAAAATGCTGCATAATATGTAATGTTTAGATACATTTTTTGGTCTTGTACATGACTTGCTTATGATACTGTATTTTTTTCATGGCATTTAAAAGATTGTTTTTTCTATAAAAACATTTAAATGTTTAACCCGTCAAAACTTGTTATTAGCTGTTTCAAAACTAAGTAAACATCGCATTTGCTTTCAAAATTAGTTGTTATAGATTATTTATGCACTTCAAAAAATAAATAGTTAATGTAATTTATAGTTTCAATGAGAGATTGTTAAACCTTGTAGACAATATCATAAGGGAAAAAGATGTAGGAAGATGCACTTGTTTTATTAGGTTTTTCCAAGGCATTCGACACTATAGATCATGTGCTCGTCTGTTTTGTGCTAAATTGTCTTTTTGTGGGTTCGATGATGTTACACAATTAAACAATATTTTGTCTAACAGTAAAGCGGTATCAAGTGGAGTGCCACAAGGCTCTGTGCTAGGGCCTTTATTATTTTTACTTTATACCTTTGATATTTTTACGGTTGCAAAATATTCAAGAGTAACTGGTTTTGCAGATGATACCCAAGTTTCTATATCTTTTAAATTATCAAACATAAACAATGCCTGCAATAACTTAAATTCCGATTTAAACTTAATTTTCAGATTTAGCGAAGGACATATCCTTAAACTAAATCCAAGCAAATGCAAAGTTATATGTTTTGCCCCCAAAAAAAAGTTACAACTAGTTAAGAAACCAATTAAAGTTAAAATAAATAACCAAACGTTGAATATGATTAGTGAAATCAAATTAAATAAAGCATTAAATTTGTTTTAGAGCAGCCATAAACATTTTGTACAATTCATTGTGTTCATCCAATCAGAAAACCATATTTTGAAGTATTTTTTCATTATCATTTTTCCTCAATAAAAGTTATCATAATCGAATCGGACATATAAAAGTAGATATACCAACAAAAATAAAATAAACAAAAAGTGTCAATAATAATCAAACTCGAATTTTCAATTACCAAGTACAACAGTACCTTTTGATCGTTATTGTGCTTTCCAAACTTTTGTAAGGTAAAAAAGTGTCCTTAAGATAATCGTAAAATACCTTAATTTGTGTGCACCTTAGAAACTCTTCTCTGAAGTAAAAACTTTGAATAAGCTTCCCATATTTTAGAAACAACTTACATGCTTATATTTTAAAGTAGGTTAAAACGGAGACGATGTGATAAGAAAAGGGAAGAAAAAGTTAACAGCTTAGTGAGTTAGATAATTGCACAATGATATAAAAATATAAGGAATTTGTTATTCATGTAAATAATCTTTCAAGCATGATACAAGATAGCCAGACGGAAGACTATAAAGATAAACAATTTTTAAATCAACTCAAGTGTGAAAATCCTTTTAAAATTTCAATCATGCACTACATTTTTATCCAACTAAGTTAGCACAAAACGAAATGGCTTTGTTGCTTCGATTTCACTTTTCAAACAACTAGTCGCGGTTATAATTAGATTCCCACATCCTAAAACAGAGAGTTCGGCGGTTTTGCTTCTCTTGATCAAACATGAATTTAATTTAAATTCAGTTAAAGCGGTCATGTGGTGTAAATAGTCAAGAACAAAATTAACATACACACATCGAGATTAATTATTCGAGCGTTCGGATTTGCAACCACCACAAAAAAAATCCATATGGCGAAAAACGCGAAATTAAGTGCTCCAAAATCAAACACGCATCCATCAATTTTGTCGATATTTACAGTCCGATAATTTATCAAAATGCTTCGAACAATGGCGTAATCAAAAGCAAAATCCTGGCATGTGACTATAATGCAATGGATAGCGGGCATATTAAATTTCATCTCGAAAATGTGTGTTGTTATTAAGAATCAATAAAAAACGAATAAAAGTACATAATAACTGAACAACAATTAAAAAAAGATCGCATCGTGTCATTTGGAATGAATCCAAGAAAACGCAACATTATTGCCGCCTCGGAAAGCTTCACCGTCTGACATGAATAAAGGACTCGACCCAATTAACTGAGTTATTCCTCTGAATATTTAACATTACTTGAGTCGTAGGATGCCATGTCACGTGTTCGCCAGAAAATTGGAACGTCGATGTAAGTGTACACCTTGTCAAGAACAGCAAGTGACTATTATAGTTACAGAGTTAACCAATTTGCATACATTATTGTTTCGAGAACAAAATCTCGTCTGCATTGCAGAATTGGAGGCGCACCCTTAACACGGGTAATAATTACAAATGCTACTACACCGAAGGACAATCTTATTACTTCAAAAGGTCCGTTCTACACCCTCCACTGCCTCCGTGATATACTACGGTGTAAAGGGTTTGTCTAGGTAGATGCAAAATGTCTTTGTAACTCCCTGAAGCGTACCATTAATCTTTAAATGTTAAAACATCTAAACAATTACACAAAAAGATCAGAACCAAGACGCTTCTTGTTTTAACTATTTATCTTTATGTGATACAAACTACACTCACCGGCAAAATTATCGCATCACTTAAATTGCTAGATTTTGAGGCTTAAAGTTCTGAAATAGTACTGACATCGATGATTTAAGGTAGCTGCATTCTCACGTAACTTCGACGACTAACAGTTTTTAAAACAATAGGTGTAGATTCATGGCTAGCTAATTACATGTAAAGTTACCAAAATCACAGCAGGGCACATAGAAAGAAGGCAGTTATCCAAGCCCGAAAAGGTAATATCAGGTAATAATGAATAATTGCCTCCGAATGCCAAAGTTGCCTCCAGTAAACCTTATCCAAGCCAAAAAAAAATGTATTGAGAAAAATTCATTTTTTGGCTTTTTTTGATAATCAATAAGTTGTAGTTTAATTGTTACCGTTACAGTTGGAAGTTTAGTTTAATTTAACGTCCAGTTAATTTTTTAAATTTAAGTAATAAAAAAATAATTTTTTCATGTGATGCGATAATTTCGCTGTTGAGTGTAGTTTGTTAACAAAAGTGATTAATAATTTATACTGTTTACAACACGAACAAGGGATAGCAAATGAGTGCCATTAATATTTGGTTGTGATCAGGTTGATAACCACCCTTTTTTTAAATTATTACCAAATCAAACTAAACTTCATCTTTTCATTAAAATTAACCGTAAATTCAATGCAAGAAAAACGATGAAACTTCAGTAAAAATCAGTTGTCAGTAATTCAAAAAGAATAAGATGTAAGGTGAGAAAAGTAATTTTTCCAAGTAAGTTTGTCTATGAAAAATGCATCCGAAAACAGACCGCCAGGAGCCACAAAAATTATATCTTAACAACCGTTTTGGGTACAATTTATGTAACAGAGGTAGATAATAAATCGTAAAGCGTTTGTTAAGATTAAAAAGCCCCATATAAAGCAAGTTTTGATATTTTAACGCCCGAATTACAAAAAGAGAAAAAAGAGTGCATTAATGACGTTTATACATACAAAGTCTTTTCGTTTTCAAAATAAAAATCATTGAAAATTAGATAAAATTTTGCTGTGCGCTAATGATTTAAAAAAGTGAGTATGATTGCTTAGATACCGTCACTCTTAGAAGCACTAACAATTAATTTCTGACTAAGGTACTGGATGCTGTCTTGGACAGAGGTACTACCATCATGATTTAGACAATGACAGCGGCTTTTTGACCTTGACAATTTTTCTTGTCAAATCGAAAATACTGTCAAAAACGGATATTTTAGATTAATTTTTGTATCAATTAATTGTGACACTGACACTAAATCTTTCAAATCTTGACTTTTTTTGGCACTTTTTCAAGGTCAAAAAACCGCTGCCATTGTTAAACTCATATGATGGCAGTACCTCTGTCCATGACAGCCATCCAGTACCTTATTTCTGACTATGAGTGTGAATAGTAGCGTCGAATGTGTGTGGAAAGGGGTTAATTTATCGTCATTATTTTTAACATAATAAATAAAATTTTTGTTAGTAGGTTATGCTGAGAAGATCTAAGAACACTAGTAAAACGTTAGTATAAACTTTTATGCGATGTACAGTAAAATAAAAACCACAGTGTATGTACATACGGTGACGTTGATAATGTTATGTATTCTTTTACCGTAGATGGGAATTGATTTTGGTGTTTGAATTTAATTTTTTTTGAAAATAAAATTTTATTAACAGGCAATCATACAATTAATTAGACTTTTCTTTTTCCGACATTTCATGTTAATATTAGAAAACAGAATGACAATATAAGCTTGATAGTATAAATCTAAAAACAAATAATTTTTATTAATTGCAAAAAGTTGATCTAATAATAATTTATTATGCTGTTTTTGAAGTAATTAGTATTCAAAAAAATATTTAATTATAATTACTTACTAGGTAATACATTTTTCATAGTTTTAATTAAAAATCCAAAATTTTTTCATGGCCTACCATTAAGAAAAAGCAAAATATTATGTTTTTTTAGTATTTGAAAATAATGTATTACATAAATAGACATATTAAATCATCAAAAAATAAAAGCTTTTTACAAATATCACAACCGACTGTGATACCCATTTAAAAAATAATACTTTAAGTTATTACAACTAAACGAATGGTTAAAAAAATCTTTAATAACATTATTAAATTGTCTGTAAAACAGTGCCTGAATAATGTCTTTGTTTCAAATGTGTTTCTTATATAATAGAAAAGATGTTTTTTTTTAATTTCGCTAAAATGTCAACTTTTGTTTATAAGTCGAAAACAAAAAACAACAGCAAGATGCGGTTTTAACCAAAATTATTTTCTCAAAAAAACCGACCCGAGAATATGTCACACGTTTTTCTCTAAACCTCCTAGTTTCGGAGATCCCCTATTCGGACATTCAAAATGTACATACATCCTCTCTTAAACGTAATCTTATACGTAATCACTAACTAGAACTGTCATTAAAAACAATAAATAAATAAAAATTCAATTTAAAAAAATCACCATCAAAATAAAAATGTTCCAAGTTTTATAGCCAAGACAACAATAAATGTGTCTAGTCGAATAAAAAAATAAGTTAAAATTTTAAACGATAATTAATTTACTAAGTTACCATTTGATACTTTGATAATGTTCAAATTTCTTAAAGTATTGCTGTGGGACATTAAAAACCAATTTTGGTAAACATTTTTTTTAAAGTTATTAGAGTATTTTCAATAATGGTAAAATATCTTTAATTATGAGATAATTGATCGCTTTTATTATAAAATTGGAGATATTAAAACGTTAATTACTCAAAAACTTTCGCATAATTCTAACTTAGCAATTACAGCTCAGAAAATTAAAAAAAATAGATCAAACATTTAACCCAAAAATTGGTTTTTAATATCTCACAGCAATCCCTTAAAAATTTTCAACAATATTAAAGTATCAATTGGTAGCACAGAATTTCAATCTTACTATTTTTTAGTGTTTCCGCGTTTGAGCTTTTAGTTTCTTACCCTGTACAAAATCCACTGCATGATTTCTCAAAGGTGATGTATCAGATTAGTTTGTATTACTAGGTATTTAGTGTATTTTTTAAAATTTAAACATCTGAAAGTTAATAATAGGTTTACTGGTGCGTTGGAATAGCCTGTATATCCCCAACAAGATTTATTCATGTTAGTGACAACAAGACGACGATGTCGAGATGACAACACGAGGGTATCAAGTACAACATGTAATTTACGTAATGGAAAAAATGAGAAAAAACTTCAGCAATTCATTCAGCATACAATTTGATCCTTTCTTTACTTGACAATCCACCCGCTTTATGTATGCACAACAAAACAAAATTCCATTCCAATCAAACCTTCACTTTGGAAAACGAGATAATACATTTTTTATTAGTCCTTAGGTATTTTATACCGCAAAGTTCAGATGACAAAACTTTTAACCTACTAGAACCCATAAAAATACAGTAATTAATGCACATACTAATAGGAAAATTGTCAAAAAAACTGTTATAATCACACTCATTAATTAAATTTCAGCGCGTTCTTAAGGCATTAATTAAAATAAGACATCGGGTTGCAAAGAGAAGAAGATTTATAAAAGCAACAAAAATCAATACCCTTCTAAAACTAAAGTATTCTGCATGAAAGATCAAAGTAAAAAAGTAGTGCCGCTTATTAAACATCACGCTAAAATATACAAACTACACAAAGTCAAACTATAACAAAATTTCAGAGTTTATTTCTCACACAAGAATTTAGAGAAAATTTTCACGACTTGAAGACAAAAAATCAACCATTTAAAACTAGGCGTAACATATCCGTACCAAACTAGTTATAATTTTGTGTTATTAATATGGCTTCAGTCAATATAATCTACACGAGAAAATGTAATTGCTTCTAGCCATTCATCATGTAAATGCAATGCTATTGCCTGATGCTGCTATAAACCGTTAACTAATGAATTGAAAACAAAAGATTGTTCCAACAGACTGTTCTTCTTTTGTTACATATTCCAATTAGTTTAATTAGACTTTGCCATGATATCAGATTTTATCGTTTTCTAAAATAAAAGATCTTTCGTTGTTATTCTATTTCAGTTCTCTTATCTCCAGCAATATGAAAAATTATAGTAATAGCACATAACCTCTATTTAGTGCAATTAGTGGATAACGTTTCATTACCTACTAAGTAACAGTATGTAATAAAAAGTTTAAAAAATTAAAAATAACTAGACTTGGATGAAGCAAAAGAAAATAATGCCTGTGCATAATTTACAAAGAAAAAATTAAACACAAATTAAAACATTAAGGCCCGATTTCTGGTACCATTAAACTTAAGTTAAATTTTATCTCTCCGTTAAAAATGATTCCAGAAACTGGACCTAAAGCTAACAAAGCGCCTATTACGTATAATATGAAGACTTAATATCAGGTGTTCATTATTAAAAAAACTCGCAGCAGGCTCTGACATTTTTACGGATTTCGTAGACCATTGTATTGTTGGTTGCCTACTAAACCAGATTATAAGAATTCATAGCCAAAGATTGCTAAATAGTGTTCAAAAGCGATGTGTTATGTTTGTGGAACAACAAGGAAGACATTTTCAACAGTTTTTATAAATAATCTGTTACCTTTTGAATTGTCAAAAAGTAAGGTTATGAGAGAACAAATTAATCACAGACATACAAAACAATTGTTTTTTTAATTTCAAAGCCCTCTAAAGTTTTTTTTTAATGAACACTTGTTAGTTAAGCTTAAAGCTTTACACTATTAATTGCTTATCAATAAGCAAGTTGATTTAATAAAAAATAAACAATTTTTTTAATATCACAATAATTTAACAATAAATTCAATATTCAATATTAAGATCAGTGTATTAAACGTTTAAAATAATAAACATATGAAAACATGCAATAAAATTAAATTGTAATAAAGTCAAAAATGGTGGATGCGCCGGGTTAGAACCACCTTAAAATTGATGTTTTTCAAATTGATATTTAAAATAGTTTACAAAATTCATTTGATTACATTGTAATACTTAAGGTTTATCATTTCTTAATATCAACAGAATAATTCCTTGAATAAATCATTATTCAATACTCTTAAACTACTATTGAATTTTCTTTCATAGAAACATTCTTATATTGAACAATCATTTTTACAGAAGTTTTATACCAATTAAGGTAATAACGTGTTTGTCGTATCACGTAATTTAGAATTGATGTGTACAGCTAATTCCATTCTGGTTTGACTATATCAGTATCGTATATCAAAATTATGAAAACAATGTAACATACTCTAACAAACTCTAGCCCTACACATTCATTATTTAAACGTCCATTAACAAGCAAATTACATTCTTCGCAGTAAGCATGGTCATATCATGACTACATAATTCTGTTGAATTTCATGTATCAATCGATAAAAAAACATCGTCTACTCAATATTACAAACTTAATTAAAAATGTGATGGTAAAGATTATTAAAATAATTTCAAATTTCATTATCCACAAAAATCTACACCAATTAGTTTGACGATCCCTTGTGTGTACTCAAGCTCGAATTTATGTATCGAGAGGAAATTGGAAGTCGAATGCAATATGTATCCGACGATAACAGCAATGCATTCGTTTATGATCGTGTAAACGCGTCTTCCAATAACATCAAGTCGTCTTTTTGTTTCCTAAAGTAAAGATTTCCAAATAAACACATCAGCTGTTGTTCAGCACGTTCAACAATTTTATTTTTCAATTAGAGAACACGAAGCGAACGCTTTTATTAAAAACTGGCAATTCTCGAGACGAAAACGAAAAGAACACACGACAGTACAAAAGCTTGTTTATTTAATCCCACATTAAAAATTAAATTCTTTACAATTCTCTTGTTCGCTTGTTAATTAGCACAAAAAAAACTTCATTTAATTTGATAGAACCAAAGAAACCCATCAGGCAATAAAACGTTTGTGAAAAATAAGCTTCTAAAATTAAAGAGACGTAGCGAATAATAGGGTAAAATGTTATAAATCATCGACCTAAGACAAGCGCATTATTATGGCCTTAGGTAAACAACAGCCATTATATCCCAATCTACAACCCTTTAAGCTCAACAAAAAATAATCATGAAGCAACTGATTCCATGATTGATTAATTTTACACTAAGAAAATTTCAATTTTTTCCAAGTGAGAGAACAATTTTTGTTGATTGGATAAAACAGCATCATGTATTCAGTATCGACTAGATGTAGGTATCTATCTATACTGCAGTTGTAATTCATGATGCGGTAACATATATCTCCTACTTTCACAGAGTATCGATTTCGGTTTCCAAAATGATACAAGTGCTACTAAAAACGCAGAATCAATTTATTTTTATAGACGTTCAGTATGTCAAACCTTTTTGAAGAATTGTTTCAATAGCAACTTCCAAGTTTCAAATACGTTTCCAACAACACCAGAAACACATACTTTCTCATAAATTTTTATATGTAGTCAAAACCTTACCTCATTCAAAAAATATAAAATTTTCTCTTCGTGTCTCCCTATATTGATGGAAGACACCTCATATCATATTTCGCACGTAATATTGAATGCCGCAAAAAACTTCTTTCTTATTCATTCATGTTGTCCAAAGCCGCATAAAACCCAGAATGCACGGTTTTGTATTGCTCCCCGATTGCATTCTGCAAACTTGCCACGAATGTAAAACACTCTCAGGTAGTCAGTCCCACGTTTGCTTTTAGGAAGCGTGTCCAAAAAGCCCAATTCCCTTGAGCGCCATTTCAGACCCCTCCGGCTTATTTGGCTCTAAATCACTATGTCTATATTGAAAAGTAAAATCACTAAAAAGTTTCATCGGAGGAATTTACGCGTTCGATCGCAATTACCTAAAAAAGCGAAAAGTACTCTCAAAAAGTTTCAGCGTAATTTACAAGTGCAAAAAGGCAGAATGGCTTGTCTATTACTGACAACTAATAAACAAAGTTTCCATCCAAAATCTAATAGCAAGGTATTATCAAAATAATATTTAACCGAAAAAAAAACAAACAGAAAATTATGTTAAGAGATAATCACCAAAAAATAACCATGAAAAAGAAAAAACATTACCTAACCTTGCATTCTACGTAATAAAAACACAAATGAAGATGTACAGTCACATAAAATAAAAATGACGCATCCATAAACGCCTACAATGTAGTTCCTGTCATAAATCGTCGTAAACTGGTTTGATTACGATTTAGAACTAACTGATAAACAAAATTAAAGATTAATTAAAATCTTTGACGACTTCTTAGCTAATTCATGACAAGTTTTGAGCAATAACTGCCTTTCTGCATTAAAAACGTGCTAAAACGAATTGATAAAAACAGAAATAACTAGATTTTAGACCAAATTTTGTCATTTTTCCAAAAGTCGAAAAACTAATAATATGTTTGCAAATTGAATTATTATTATTTAGGTAATTAAATAATATATATTAAAGCTAATGTTATTTTTGCCTATTCAATTAGGTATATTTCACTTAGAATAAAACATTCATTTACTCCACAAGATTTGGGCAAAAAATGTCCAAAACTCACAAAAACACTCGTAAGTCAAAACTGATGGTATAATAATCGCTTCTTGTGCAAAACACATAAAATTTTGATATTGTTAAAACCTCATCTTTTCAAGGCTCCTAGCTGAAAAATAACGAATTAGATTAAAATTGATAAAGAAATTTTGGTCAATAGTCAACTCAGTCAACTCAGGTTTTTTTTGAGATATTTTGCTAAAAAAGTTAAATCTAGCACTACATAGCTATTATTTTTTCGAAGGTTTTATGACCTTTCCAAAGTCAGAGCTCTTGTTAGTTCACCAAAAAATCACCAAAATAGACCGAAATTAGTATTTTAAGCAAAATTTCTTCAAAAATAAGCCGAAAACCCATAAACGTTTATTCAAAAAATAAGTTACATTAATATTTTTCAAGCAAATAGACACGGAATTAAAGTTTGAGAACCATGGTAACAAATTAGAGAGTCTAAGGGTCGGTTTACAGAAAGCGAAATTAAGATTTAATTCGAAATTAAACTAATTCGAATTAAGTTGCCATTTAAAATGCATTGACAAATGTCAAGTTAATCGCGATTAAAATTTAATTGCAATTAAAATTTTCTGTAAACCGGCTCTAAGTCTTAGACCTAAAATTGTGTAATTCTTTTTTGATAAAAAACACTTATTATTAAGATTTCATAAAAATCAACTGCTCTAAAGAAAAGAAATTGTTGAGTGTAGGTTTTTCAAGATTTGTTATTTGTATTATTAAGATCTTTAATTGTTAAAATTTATTATAATCATTAATCTCATCTGCAGTTAAATTTTCTGGACATAATTTAATTTAGGTTTACGGCAAGTTAAGATTTTAATTTCCAAGCTAATCAGAATTTCTTAAAAGTTGTCTATTTTGTTATTTTATAGTTTCTAATAGTTACTAAATACAATCTTTAGTATACATGGTGATTCAAAAACACCGGACAATCTCTCGTATGCTGAAAAAAAACATCAAATTGAATTAAAATTTCCTAGGGCAAAAATTTGTTTAAACCATTTTTTACGAGATATAGCTCCTTAAAGTTAAATTTTTAAGTTAAGTTTTTGTGCAAAATGACAGCTTTTGAGACATTAAACAAATACGACCTGTTGAAAAAAATCAACAATTGATGTCTTATGATAATGACTAGCCATGTTTTAACTTATGTTTACTTATAACGATGTTTCTGTATACAATAAATTAAATACTCATTTGAAATCACTTCCTATAAACAGATTTCGCAATAAAGTTAAAAACTTTTTCTTTTTAAGTAACCAGACAAATAGCATTAAAATATTAATAAAAATCAATTACTTTTCGTTTGCTAATAATATTTACTTTCCTCTTTTATTTTTATTTCTTTTCTTATTTTGATTTTGTTTATCACATTTATTTTTTATTATTTAAGCACGATTATAATTATTTTATTTTCCTGTATTTTATGTTTGGGTTAAGTTGGAGTAGCTTCGGCTAAACTTTGCCCATAATAAAAACTATTTATTATTATTATATACAAAAAAAAAGAAAAAACAAAATAGCAAAAATCGACACCGTTGCTAAAGAAAACAAATTAAAAAATATATCAAAATTAAGTTGTTTGAAAAAAAATCTTACTTCATTTTTGTGCTTAACAGAACGTTTTTTAACACCATACGAGAGTTTGTCCGTCACTTTTGAATCACCCTGTATTGTAAATAAATACATTTATTATAAATGCTTCATTGGACTAACGCCCGGTTAACCATTCATAAAAAAATAGTAACACTATTTTGATTTTATATCTTCAGTTGTTATCGAAGAATTTTGGTGACATTATATTTTTTGACTTTTTCAGTGGAATGCATAGTCCTAATAATAATATTTGAAATAATTTAAAAAAATGCTAAATTAATTTTCTCTTCGATAGTTTTAACCTCTATTACACTAGATACTCTGTTTAGACTTCTTAAAGAAGCATTCAATTTTTATGTTGCACGACGCCGTGTACCTTGCATTTTTTTTAATAAAACTTTTGGTAATTATTAATACTTTCTTTTAGCTCATTTTATGTTTACTACGCTACTAATATGAAAGAAAACACTTAAATAAATTGGTTTCTGTAGAATTGTTCTTTATATGACATTACTTAATGTTGTTAAAAACCAAGTACCAATAACGTGATTTTATCTTCTTTCACGGTAGCAAAGTTTCTTGTTGTTAAAACTGTGACTTTAGAAAAACAGTTCCACCAGTTGTAAATAGAGTTAGTTATCCGGTGAAACGTGTCTGTCACTATGTACGTGGGAGTCCTTTCCAGGCACTCTGAAAGTGCTTCGGAGATTTAACTCTTCCGGTTGCTTTGTGGAACATAGTCGGTCCACACTGGCAAAGGACCACTAATCAATTCGAGCTTCCAGATCCGTATATAAAATGCGAGATAATGAATAGCTGTGGCCAATTGTTGAAACACAAGGCTTTTTGTTATGAGGGTTGCTTTTAGGTTTTGAGATTTATAGCTTCAGTACAGTATTTGTTAGACAAGTTTTTAGTACATAACTGGGGAATGCGATAAACATTCTCAGAAAGTTGTGATTTATGAATTTACAATATTATACTTGTACATTTATTTTGTTTTATTTTTTCGGTATCGACTCGGAAAAATGAAATTTGACATCGTGTGAACTCTGACAACAATACGTCGCAAACGTCGATTGGTCAGATCGTATAACCTCTAATAGCTTCGTCGATCGTTGGAGTAAAATAGATCAGATCGTGTTCACAATATTATTACCGCGTTTGTAGACGTTTCGAGTGTGAGAATGTGTGCAACACACTATGTAGCTAAAAATAATCTGCATTATGGATGTCTGAAGTAAGTCCAGACGTTGTTCATTGAAGTAAAAGAAAGAACCAGTTTACAGAATTTTAAATTCTACTAATTGATATTACCAAAATATTGTTTGAGCATAGAAACCTGACAGTGTAAAAATGACATTGACAAATAATCGACAAAAAAACAATAATAAAAAAAGTTGAAATGTATATACAGTCACCTAAAATAAAAATTACACATCCATAAACAAACATCAAGCGTACAGTCACAATCTTTTGACTAGCCTCTGTCATAAATCATCAGAAAACATAAACTAGTTTTGATAAAAGTTCGACATTTAGTTAAAGTCTATTTTTGACCCTTTTTTCAAAATAATTAAGTTTTATTATCTTAAACGATATAATTTGGGTTAAGTTGCTTTATTTTGATCTGGAGAATCTCAGGTTTCCTTTCGTCCCCAACTTTTTGTTAGATCCACACAAATAACAACGTTTTTTTAACGTTACATCGGTTGATTTAACGTTTACGCTGAAAGTTACAACGTTGTTATTTGGTTGTATGATTACGTTTTCTTTTAACGTTCATATTACGTAGTCTAAAAACCAACTTTATTCATCTTAGGTACCAATTATTAAGTTTTGAAGCACGTCTTAACTTAACGTTGTGTTAATGTAAAAAACGTAAAAAAAGTTTTAAGTTACTGAGGTTTGTTTTAAACGTATAATTAACGTTTAAAAAAAACTAAATTAGGTGTTTAGCGTCTAACGTTAAAAAACATTCTAATAGAACGTTATATTAATGTCGTAAAACAAAAATAAAAAAAAATAATATTATTTGTAATAGAATAAAATTATTTAAATAAAAACAGCCTTTTTAAAACATTGCTTGTTGACGTTGGTTACTGGTTTTAAATTTACTGTAACTTTACGTTATATTCGTGCGTTACAAAATTGTTTAAATACTTACTAAAAAAAACGTTAGAGTTTTATGTTACAAATAACATTATTTCCGTAAACATTTTTGCATTGATCCAACGACAACATAAACGTTTTTACAACTTAATTAACGTCTCTTTCTTTACGTTATTTTTACGTTAGTGTGCTTATTGGGTGTGACTTCCTTTCACTAACAATGGCTTAAACAAATACAATTTAAAATTTTCAATTTTCATCTCTTCCAGTTTACTGTGGGAGTTGCTTTTCACATGCAAAACTAAATAGAAAACCCACCAAGTCAACTTGATTAAATAGAGAATATTCCCAACCGGAAAATGACTCATCAAAATTTAAATATGAAAAACTTCTTTTCTACAAACATATTTAATAAAAAATACAAAAAAAACAGTATCTCCGTATCTATCTAAGCACGTTTGCCGAAATTAAATTCTGAAAACAAGATTTTTATCAGCTTTTCAGATGCAATTGCACAAAATTTAATTTTCATAAAAATGTTTGCGTTGTACCTACTACTAAATTTTTCCAGGTCTTTACCACCTCAGATATAATGAAAGTTAAATGTAGTTAAATTATACGAACGGATAAACATGATAGTATCCTTAAAATCTCCAACCCTTATTCCCTTTAATTCCTTCTCCAGATTAAATGACCGTCGTCTTATTGTGTTCGCCATTTCTGTCGTAACTTCTTATAGTCCAGTGGTTGTAAACGGTCGAACGCCTCGGTGGAAACTTTCATAATGATGAGTAAAAACACGATTGATTAGAACGGAAATGTACCAACGTTCCAACTTCTTCAGAAAACCATAATTCTTTGTTTTCCCACACAATTTTTCTTAATATTATACCAATAGGAAGTTCACGAACCTTATTATGATTGTTTTAACGAAGAAAAAAAATCTTGAAAAATCGAATTTGTGGATCATGTTTTCTAGGAAATTGGAAATGAAATTACCGATCTTCGACTCGTCTGATTCGTCTTTATTACGGAAACTATAAAATCTACGACACTCCAGTAAAACTAGCCCGCCACCGTTTCAATATTTACGAGTAACACGATGTTAAAACATCTACTGTATCATCGAATTGTCAATTTAAACCACGAATAAGAAACTTGCCAGATGTTTCTAAAATAACTACAACTTGCAATTCGATTTTATCCAAAAGAAAAAGTTTGCTAAAAAATCACCTTAATGAACTGTTAGCTTTTCCTGATTAAAACTCGGACGACGGTGTATTTTTTATTCCTGAAACAGGATATACTTCCTAATGGACTCGAGTTGGTTAATTAGCTCAGTAAAGTGCAATGTTTTGCGACTAATCCTGAAACGTGCCCGATTACAATTTCCCCTTGGACTTCCTCAAACGACAATATTTAAGCCAATTTTGTGAACAATTTACAAACGAGTTTATGGAACAGTTGTTGAACGAAGCAAAAATATATCAATAATGTTAAAGGCATTGGCAACTTATTTTACGTATTTTATGTTTAACCGGAAATTAAAAATATCGTTCGTTCTATACCATTAAGTTCTCTTCACAATTAATGTCACAGTTGTTGACATAATTGACAAAATGTTGATCTAACGCACAAATAATCTATTTTTTCAGCTTAATAATCATTGTTTCAGACTTTATATTAAATTATTAAAATGCCAAGTTTTCGAAATTGTAAGTCGCGAACGATGAAATTACCTACTTTAAATCAATTTCCGAAAATTCAAAAGCAGAAGAAGGAATGTACATAAGTACCAACTCAGGATATACTCTGTAATTTGAAAAAACTCGTTTCAGATCATTTTTGTCACTTCAATTAATTCGGAAAGTAAAGCGTTAGAACCGCCTGCACCAAGTTCCATGTCTTCAAAATCATTTGATACGAACTACGCAAAAATTTAGTTTTGTCTTTGCTGCTGAATTATAAAACATTACTCGTTTTTTTCGATTAATTAGTTCGGAAAGTAAAGCGTTAGGAAAACTTAACATCTTCAGAGTGATTTGTTAAAATCTACGTATTCCAAGACCATTCCGTTTTGATTTTTGTATACAAATCGATTTAAAAGTAGGGCTACTCAATAACTCTGATATATAAGCTGTTTAGATACAATAAATTGTGAACTGTAAATGAATTGTGAAGAATTTAGACTCAAGAATTCGAAATATTAAAGAATAATAAACAGTTAATGTGATGTTTGATTGTGCTTCAAAAAATTTGGAAATTTTGGTCATACCTTAACTCCAAATGTAATATTTTTAATATTTAAAAAATAAGTAACTACCATATATGAGTATATAATATTATAATTTTTTTGTACTCCGTTTATTAAAAAAAATACAACAAAAAGTAGACAACCCCAAAAACACCAAACCATTGTTTTTGCAAACAAAATTTAGCAAAGATTCAAACTAGATAAATAAATTCCACTGAAAAGTAAACTTGTGGCTCCCTCAAACGGCCACTTTTTGACAGTGGACAGACTTTATATTACTGTCAATCAACGCAAACGACGGATCTTAATATTAGACCAAATGCACGATAGGCGGTTATGACGTCATAATTTCAAATTTATATCTAAATAACTTGAGTTAGAGAGCAGATACAAAGGTTTTCACTATTGTAATAAGTTGCCAATACCTTTAATACACAAAAATCAGCCGATTTGTGTACTAAATAAATACAGTGAAACCTCTATAAGTCGAATATCTGTTACTACAAACCAATTTCAAGATATCAAAGTTTCCCCATCATTTTTATACTTTATACTATTTTTATACTATATTGTTTTATTTGACGACTATAAAAGCCGGTTTATAAAAAAATTTAATTTTCAATTTTAATTCGTTGTTAAAATTTAAGAACGCGAATAAAACAATTAAATTGGTTCAGTTTGGTCATGTGATCAGTTAATCACGCATGTAATTGTGGAATAAATTAATGATACTTCTATAAATCGGTCCTAAAATTAATAAACCAAAGAAAATCGATTAAATTCACAATTAATAATTTAGTGCCTTTAAGTGCTACCATTTGCAGCATTATTTTCTTGTTATTTCTGGCGGTTTCAAGTGTCTCCCTGTTTACGTCTGTCTATGTTTCACAATCTCTTATTTACGAGTGTGTTTCCTTTATATTCTACTTATTTCTTCTATTTTTATAGCCTTCACTAGTGATTTTTTTTTTATATAATAATAGCTTTTATAGTTTATAATGATTGTCAAAAATAAATGCAAGAATAGATATTACCATAGTAGTTAATTACTATTATATTCTGCGATTTCGATAGAATTAATTAGTTGCGACTATTTATATTACAATTTACGCCATTAATGTAACGTTGAATTAACAGGATACATTAAATTGTTGCATTAAAATGATATTCAGTTTTTTTAAACGTTAATTATACGTTTAAAACAAACGTTAGTAAATAAGATTATTATTAACGTTAAAGTTATCTTACATAAATACAACTTTGAATTGCCAAATTGCCTTACACAGAAGAAAAACCGGAAATTTTGATAGTGTCGAGAAATAAAATGTTTTAGGTTAGCTTTGCTCAATTACGTTTACAAATTCCAACATATTTATTTGAAGGGTTAATAACAATAACTTTTTTCTTCATAAAGTTCAAGTCATACTATAGAAAAAAAAGTTGTGTTATACACGACGCTAAAGTACTCCTGAAGTAAGTCCACACGTGGATAAACAATCTCTTCATCGTCTTGTATAATAAATAACTATAAACTAACCCAGAAATAATCGTTCTTCTGAAAGATGAACTTTAAATATAAAATAACTTTTCAAGAAGATTACACAGTGCCGTCTTGCTGTAATGAAGTTGGATTAGACTTTGTGAAATTGGCCTGTAACCACCCGGTCACATTTAAATCGTTGATCCTATTTCATCCACGGATAAACCAACCGAGCTACTACCCGACAAGATTGAGTAAAAAATCCAAATATTTGAACACGTATTAAAGGCAATAAAAGAAACTCACTTGTAGCTCCAGGAGTTTATCATTTACAATCCGTCTTTTCCATCCGTTCAAACGATACAATTCTTTTAAAAATAAATACATTTAAGTAATAACGTCAATCATTTTGATTTATCTCACGGATCATGAAAATTTGAGAGGAAAATATTTGAATTGCAAAAGCAAGCCGAGATTTGTAAATGTTACCAAAACATAACGAAATTTGGTTTCAAGAAGCTTCCTGCGCATATAAAGTCTGTAAATGACAAGCAAAACAGCTTTACTCAAGATGTAATTATGCATAATTGAAAAGCCAGAGACAGTAATGGAATTGTTAACGCAGCGATGAAATTGTTTACGCCCTTAACAAACAAAAAATACAAATTACAAACGCAACAATTTTTCTGCTCCAATCATTCATTATTCACAACAAACCAAATTATGTGCACACGAAAAACATTCATATATCATTGCGACCTTTTTTTCAATTTGTATTGCAAACAAACGACTTCCAAGCGTGCTTCCAACAATAGGTACAATCAAGAAAAGTGGAAAACTTTCATATTTACGTTATAAACCAAGTGGAAAATCTACCGGCTGTTCACCTCCTAGTGTAAAAGTGATATCGTCGTAAAATAACAAGATAGATTTTGCAGAAAAGTCGACCACCAGACACAATTATTCAGAGATGCTAATAACCAGACAAGTGGTTTCATCGAGACAGAAAGTAAGTTTATCAAAAACTGTTTAAAAAAAAAATCGATCCTAAGATGGCATTACAATTAAACAAAATTAAACAATTTTAGGAAAAAAATAAAGAAACTCGTGTAATCTAAATCATTATTCATTATCCTTCGTATGTTTTCGTAGACGGAAGATGTAGAAGATCGATTAAGAAAAAAAATTGCTTCAGTACTGTGATGATCGCGGTATTTAAAATTTTTTTTATTAACCAGCGCAAAATATTCGGAGTCAGTTTAAACGTTTAGTTCTTTGACAATATTAATTCAACTTCAATTCAAAAGTTGCAACAAATTTTAATTTAACTTATTTATTCCTTTGTTAGCATTAAAATGTTTAGAAAATTATCGTTCCCACGAAACTTTCCAAGAACTGTTAAAAACGTTATAAATCGCCAAATTGGGTGGTCGAAAGGCCATGTGTTTTAACAAGTGGATATGCAAAGATATGGGGGTTGGCGACGGCCTGGCTCTGCACCACAGTCGCCCAGCTAATCCAATGATTTTCTCACAAAAGCATAATTAATTTACTTTCGTTTAAAATAGCCAAAATTTATTGATAAACCTAAAATTAAATCCAAAATTTTGTTTAGAAATTAACTAGTCACGTTTCAAAAAGAAAGGAATTTATGAGCCAATTTAAGGCACGTTGATGATCAGTAAACAACTCGAGAAAGAATCAAAATTTCATCTTATTCAAAAATTCCCGTAACGTTTCGTACCAAAAAGTTGAGTCTTTATGCAGTGTACTCCAGTCATCAAATAAAATTGAATAATTTATTTTATTCGGCGTAATTGTTAACAAATTGTTGCAAAACTTCAAGAACGAATTGGTCGATTGAAATTCATGTCTGTTAACTAGATTAGTATAGCCAAAACGACGTTGGTCAAGTGCCGCTTGAATAGGGGGTGTTGACAAATTCGTTACAGAACAGAGCTTTTTAAAAGAATATCAAATTACAAGCACACATGTGCATTCCTTATAAGAAATTGCAGCGAAATTAACGTTTTCTTTGTTAAATCAACATCAGATCACGAAACCAGTAGTTTAGAAAAACACGCGAAATTTTTCTGAACATTTTGATGTAAAATTTAACCCTAATATTTAAGGCGCAGCCGTCGAAATTCGGATGTATAAATCATTCTATTTAATTAAATTATTGTAAGCAAAAAAATTGCATGACACGATTGCTGCCCGTTACTAACATAATCCTAAGAGGAAAGTAGACAGGAAAATCCCTAAGGAAATTGGAGAAAAACGCGGAAATGTTAAAATAGTACCGGTGTAGTACTGGGGGCGACATCTAACAAGGGGTAGTACGACCAAAATTACAGTTTCCTCACGGGGTTCTTCCTTATATTTTCTGTGTTATTTAAACAAACAAAATTTGTTGTTACACAAAATTCATTTCATTGTGTTCCCAAAAACAACTTCAGACCTGACAACAACCAATTTTGGAGTTTAATTTCTCTTTCAGGATATTTGGGGAAATTCCATAGCGTTCTTGTATTGTATTCAGTTCAGATCGACGATTACCAAATTTAATGTTTAATTATAATGAAATTGTTAATCGGAAAACACCCCAGCTGTTAATTAATAATAATATTTAGAAAGTTAAACAAGGTTTGATCAAATGCCAAGACATCATAAGAGTCAAATTTGCAAAATTTCGCATATGTGGAAACTACTTAACAAGGGTAGTGGGGTAAGCGAGTTAGTGTAGCTTACGCAAGATGAGCCCTTGACTTTAGGAGGGATTCGATTTTTGACGGTCTTTCGAGGTAGTCGATTGTCGTGTTGCCCTTTTAAATTTTTATAAATTTAAAAAACATCTTCGTTTACCTTTTAGTGCGTCTAAATTGTACTAAGTGCATTTAAGCGTAATTTTAAATTAAATTAATTTAAATTCTTGAATTAAGTGATAGCGTTAGTGATTAGTGAGTAAGTTAAAAACGAGACAAGTTTAGTGTTCGTTCGATTAGGTAGTGCTGCGAACTACAACACCTGGGAAGCAGCTAACCCCCTGCGTTAGGAGGATTAAAATTTCTAGGTAGGCCCTCAAAAGGATTAATTAATTTTTTATTCATTTAATATTATAATATTAAATCATTTAAGTCATTTCGAAATAGTGATCATTATCATTCATTTCATAAATTCTCTCGTAACCACCAAGTTATTAAGCATCGGAAATGCCGAAAAGACCAGTAATTATTTAAATTCTTGTGCTTCGTCTTACGTCAGCTATATAAATTTTAAATAAATCATTTTCAACTTAAAATAACTCGCAACAAACAATTTCATATTTTTCAATTCAACCATCCCACCTTTAAATTACAATATTAAAAGTTCTTTATATTCTTTGCTTCTAACTTCTAAATCTGTTACGACAAATTTGAGTGAAACGGCATCAAACAAATATTCAACTACAACAAAAGTCTAAATCCAAAACCCACGGTGCTATTCAAACTGTTGTACACAGATAATTTAAGGTTGCATACACCAAAATATTACGAAATAGAAGGATTTGTTGCTAGTTAAGGATAGGTTTAGAGTAGAACGATTTCTCTTCCGCAACGCGTTAGGCGATAAAGCAAAAGAGTGTTTCTCTTTTGCGTCCAGATCAGAAATTACAGGCTCGTGAGTTGGCCATCTTCATGGGAAGAGTCGTAGTCCCCGGGGACGCTCTTCCCCAACTTTAACAAGGTCTAAGACGCGGTGGCAGGTCGTAGTTTCCGCCCGTTGTACTTAGAATGGACGTTGTAATTCCCGTCCCAACGGCAAGTACTTCCACGTACTTGCAGGCTACTACGGACGATCGAGCAGACATAATCATCCGTGATTATCTGTAATAAACTGATATCGCGACATGGCAAAGTTCTGCACAAGTCTTTGTCAAAGCTCGTGGACGGAAAACTTTAGAGAGAAATTACTTCTACATTTATTCAGATTGATTTGTAAAAGCTTGTATGTCCGGGTTTTATTCGAAATTCATTCTAGGTGTTGATCACCTGACTTTTACCGGAGACGGAATTTCGGCACTAGGGCGCAAAATTCAATGCGATGCACGTATCAAAGATTCCGCGAGCATGTTATAATCCGCCTTTGGTACAAGTAATTTAGAAACGCGTTGTCAATTGCCTAGATCCTATGAGTTCGAACAATATCATCTGAAACGTAGGTTAATTTATTTGGACATTATCGAATTAAATTAATTCATGTTAAATATTAACGTCATATCATATCAATAAAACTTTTTCGTATCACTCAGCAACTTCGAAACTATTTACTTGGAATTTCAAACGAATTGTGGTTACGACTCTGAGATAATGTTTTGACGACATTACTATACAAAAACAAATAACAATTGGCCAAATTTGATCAAACTTTCATAACCATTGATTATTGTAATCCATCCAACGGAATATTCATTATTCTTGTAATAAATAACTTTGGAGGAAACTTGTGGTTTAAATTTCTTCTCCCATGCGTTTTGACACTACTTTGAATCCGGACTTGCGTTACGGATAAATCCGGAACCCTTTCTGATAAGAATTAAGATCAAATTACGATATCATTATAAGAGTGACTTCGTACATCAAAACAACACAACGTAGGTAAGTGAAATGATCATGTAGCGTATCAATTAACTAGACGAGCCAAACCATTTCGAAAAAAGAAAACAAAAGTAAAATTCAAGATTAATTAAATAAATCAATTAAAATAAGTTGTAAATCATTTAAACATCGATCAACCATCATCAATCACAGTCTCACTACATTTTTATTGGTGCCGTGACCAGGATTCAAAGTCATAAAGTGTCATTTCCGAGGGGAAAATTGCCGTAAATAAGATACTGCTGTGTTATTAAAATTTCTAGGACTCCAATTTATTTGATCGTTCGATACCCGAGATTGAAGGTTGTCGACATGGAAAACAACAGGAACACCGGAAACGCCGGAGCCCCACCGCAAGAAATGCCGACGTGGTTCGTTCGTTGGTTAAACTCCCAACAACCAAGGAATGTGCCAAACTTCGCGGCGCCATCGACGTCGACAGCGGTTCAAAGACCGCAAGCCATCCTTCAGGTACGTCCAAGTACCAGCGCCGCCGCTGATGTCGATGGTTGGCAAGTCACTCCACTACCTAGCGACGGGACGACTTCGCCAGAACCCGACCCGGAAATTCCGGTAGCTCCGGAACCAGCCCCTCTTGCGAGCCCTCTTGTGCAAGAGCCGGGAAGTTCGACCACATCAGCGACTTCGGGAGCAGTGATGGCCTCACCACCTATGCCAATCACAACAGACAATGTGGCCGCAATTTCCGGAGTACTCCGGAGCTTGCTGGATCGCCCACTCCCAGCTCCTGAACGACCATCTTTCGAAGGCCTGAAAAGGCAAAATCCGGTGAAATTCTTACGAGCCATTGAAGAATATGGACGTTTTTTCGGGCTCGACTCGCAGCGTCTTTTGGGAGTCGCCATGGATTGCTTGAAAGGCAATGCCAAACATTGGACGGGAATATTCCAGAAGAAGTGGCGTGGTTACGAGGACTTTCGACGGGACTTTCTCCGGACCTACTGGTCGGCCAAGCGTCAACGGGACATCAGATTTCAAATCGCTACAGGCCGCTATGACGAAACCAGGGGCACGATGCTGTCGCATTTTGCTTATTACGTCGACATGGCGAACATGTTAACAACACCTTTATCGGAGGAAGTGTTGCTGGATGAATTACTGCGTCACTTCCCCGAAAGAATACAGTCGTTGTGGGTATTAGAGAAAATCTGTACCACCACGGATGCCGCCGAATTCCTGGCAGCTCAAGAAATTCCGGGACAAAATCCGGGAGAGAAAACCAACATCGCTCCCAGGGAACGACCCCGCGCAACAGACCACCAGCGGCGTAACGAGCCAAAGCGCCCGCGGCCAAACATTGACCGCCACGAAGTAACTCGTCCTGCGGCTCCTGCAAATCGTGGAAATGGTTTCCCAAAACGCTCAAGTGACGAACAACAATGGCGCAACAACCAACCCAGCACCAGCAACAACCGTTGGCACAATAACAACGGAAACAACAGCAACAATCACTGGCGCAAAAACAACCCCAACGACAACCGCAACAACACAAGTTCGAGAGCGCAGGGTGAAACATCACGAAACTCCAAGAATTCGGGAAACGGGGGCGGAGTACAGGACGGGGCCTAAAGTACTCCGGCCAGCAGCACGGCCCACAAAGCGACAGCAGGAACCAACAATTGAGGACGGGAGAGAAACGTAAACGTTCAACTTCGTCACAGTCAACAGAAGGGGAAAACGATGCTCGACCGCGAGCATCCCAGGTTAAGTTAAATGTTTTTTCTATAATTAAATCCGCTGCCGCAGGTAACAACAACATACAAAGGGTCGTGCCGGAGATTAAGATCCAAATCTCTCAACAACAATCAGTCACCGCGCTTTTGGACACCGGAAGTGAAGTCAGCTGTATTTCCGAAGAAGTTTGGTCCAAGTTGATCGAGACCGGAAACAAACCGCCCACATTACCGGTTACCTCAATCCATCTTCGTGGAGCCATCGGCCAGCGAAGTTGCCAGGTTGTTATTCAGTGTTACCTGGAAATCAAAATCGACGAACATCTCTACCCCGTCGTGGCGCTTGTCGTTAAAAATTTAATCAAGCCAACCATTTTGGGAGCAGACTGGCTAAATGAACAACGCGCGGTCATCGATTTCGATAACAACGAAATCCTTTTGAGAAACGGGGAGAAGCACCACAGTTTTCCGTTTAGAAAAACCACGGAGATACCACCGGAACCGGAGGATTATGTGGAAGATCTTGTTGGTCACATCGAAGTCAATCATTCGGCGCCGATCACGACTTGTAACAAAAAGCAACACTTAGAGTCACCCAGTGCCCTACAAGCCAAGGTGGACCCATTAAAAATTCCTGAGGCCGAGAAACGGAAATTAATACACCTGCTGCAAGAGTACAGATGTATCTTTAGTTTGCGTCCAGGGCTAACACACAAATACACTCACGAAATAAAACTACACGACAAGACTCCCTTCTTGAAACGACCGTACCCAGTACCTTTTGCTCTACGTCCTGCCGTCGACGCCACAATTCAGGAAATGTTAGACTTGGGGGTGATAAAACGTGAGGCGTCACCTTACGCAAGTCCCATGACGGTAGTGAAAAAGAAAGATGGAACGGTGAGAATTTGCCTCGACGCCCGAATGATCAATTCCAAAATGATCGCCGATTGTGAGTCACCACCCGCTGCTGACGAATTATTACGTCGATTTCACGAAATTCGCTACATGTCCACCATTGATTTGAGATCGTCGTACTGGCAAATCCCACTTTCGCCAGAAAGCAGACAGTACACCGCCTTTCTGTACAACGGTCGCAGTTACACATACCAAGTCCTACCTTTCGGGTTAAAAACTGCTGTGGGTTCATTCAGTCGTGCAATGGACGTAGTGTTAGGAACAGAAGTTCGCGAATTCGTCGTGAATTATATCGACGATTTGTTAGTGGCTTCCGAAACGCTAAACGAACATTTGGAACATCTCCGACAAGTTTTCGAAAAATTGAAGCAAGCTAGAATGACGATAAATCTCGAAAAATCCAATTTCATACAAAAGGAAGTGAAATTTCTGGGGCACATTCTCACAATCAACGGTATCAAAGCCGACCCGGAAAAAATCAGCGCCATCCGAAATTTTCCGGTTCCCCAGAAAACTAAACACGTTCGAGCCTTCCTGGGACTTTGTAATTTTTATCGAAAATTTTGTGCTCGATACAGTGCAGCCACACAAGACTTAAACAAACTACTTCGAAAGGGTGAAAAATGGAGATGGGGACGAAATGAACAAGAAGCTTTCGATCGTGTGAAAGATCTGTTCCTCGAAGCTGTGTTGTTACGTTACCCCGACCTGAATAAAATATTCTACGTCCAAACTGACAGTTCTGGTTACGGATTGGGGGCGGAATTGTATCAAATTCAGGAAGACGGTTCGCGAGGTGTGATCGCTTTTGCAAGTCGCTCTTTGAAAGGACCCGAACTCAACTACACGACTACAGAAAAGGAATTACTCGGCGTCATTTTTGCCTTACACAAATTTCGAATCTACATCCAAGTCACAAAAATCATCATCCGAACCGACCACCAAGCTTTGAAATTTCTGAGCCGTTGTCGTTTGCTCAGTGAACGCCTAACTCGATGGACTTTGATACTAGGACAGTACGACTACGAAATCGAGTTGGTAAAAGGAAAGGATAATGTAATTGCCGACATCCTGTCACGATACCCGTCCGACGGTGAAGCCAGTTATGAATATCCACGTGAACAACCAATAGTTGCAATGTTTGAAGTCAACAACACACCTGAAATTCTCCAACTGATGTCCGATCTCAAACAACACCAATCAGATGATCCTGTTTTGAGTCAAATAATTGCCAACAAACAATCCGGTGCAGCTGCTCCAGATGCGAGAACTCAACGGGTTTGGTCCCAATATAATTTCACAAATAATGTGTTAGTTCACAGATCTCAAAATTCAAACGACGTTTGCCTGGCCATACCTGAGAGTTTGGTAATTAAGCTCGTGGATTACCATCACCAACTCCTGGGCCATTTCGGGGCAACCAAAGTGTACAATTCCATGAAGCGCGAGTACTACTGGCCGAACATGTATCGTACAATTAAGAAACGTCTACGAAGTTGTGACCTTTGTCAGAAGACAAAAAGTTCCAACCGTCCACATCAGGGTCCATTAACGCCAATCCTTTACGACCACATTGGAGACCTAGTTTGCGTCGATTTCTATGGGCCTTTACCAACAGGACGATTGGGGGCGTCCTATGTATTTGTGGTCATTGACGTCTTCAGCAAGTTTCTCAAACTTTACCCACTGAGAAAAGCCACCGCCAAAATCGCTGCCAAACGTCTCATAGAGGATTTCTCTGGGTACATCAAACCCAAATGTGTGTTAAGCGACCACGGGACACAATTTATTTCGAACACTTGGCAGAATAGTTTGAGAGCTGCCGACATTCAACCAACGCTCTCGTCGATTCGTCACCCAGAATCGAACCCTAGCGAGCGCGTAATGCGGGAGCTGGGGAGAATTTTCCGAGCGTATTGTAAAGAAAACCACACCAGTTGGGTCAACCATTTGAGCAACATCGAAGATTGTTTGAACTACGTGCCACACATCAGTACCGGATTTTCTCCATATGAAATCCTGTACGGCAGAACACCACCAAACCCACTAGATGCAGTCACATCGGGTTTACTGCCTGTACGTCCGCCACTCACGAGAGAAGAAATTCATGAAAAGGCTCGCGAATACTTGAGACATCATGCGAACTTACGGCAGAAAAACCAAAAGGGTGAAGTTACCGTACTGGAAATTGAAGATTGGGTCCTACTGAAGAACAAAGTGACTTCCGATACCAGAACCCACCAATTCGCCAAGTTCATGCCTTTGTACAGTGGTCCGTACAAAATAATCGCCAAGCCTCATCCAAACACATACCAAATCGCCGACCCAGTGACGAACGAAATTAAAGGTGTATACAACATGACAAATTTGAAATTCTACCACCGACGAGACGACTAAAATAAAACCGCAAGAAGTTCATGAGGGCCAATCTCGAGGCGTATCTACCAATTCGAGCGTTTCTGACATTATGGGCGCATCCACCATCTGGTGATTCCACCATTCCGACCACCAACCAGAGGACAGCAAACCTACACGCGGTGTCTTACGCTGCATCTACGAAGCAACGCAAGACAGGGGGCGAATGTGATGATCGCGGTATTTAAAATTTTTTTTATTAACCAGCGCAAAATATTCGGAGTCAGTTTAAACGTTTAGTTCTTTGACAATATTAATTCAACTTCAATTCAAAAGTTGCAACAAATTTTAATTTAACTTATTTATTCCTTTGTTAGCATTAAAATGTTTAGAAAATTATCGTTCCCACGAAACTTTCCAAGAACTGTTAAAAACGTTATAAATCGCCAAATTGGGTGGTCGAAAGGCCATGTGTTTTAACAAGTGGATATGCAAAGATATGGGGGTTGGCGACGGCCTGGCTCTGCACCACAGTCGCCCAGCTAATCCAATGATTTTCTCACAAAAGCATAATTAATTTACTTTCGTTTAAAATAGCCAAAATTTATTGATAAACCTAAAATTAAATCCAAAATTTTGTTTAGAAATTAACTAGTCACGTTTCAAAAAGAAAGGAATTTATGAGCCAATTTAAGGCACGTTGATGATCAGTAAACAACTCGAGAAAGAATCAAAATTTCATCTTATTCAAAAATTCCCGTAACGTTTCGTACCAAAAAGTTGAGTCTTTATGCAGTGTACTCCAGTCATCAAATAAAATTGAATAATTTATTTTATTCGGCGTAATTGTTAACAAATTGTTGCAAAACTTCAAGAACGAATTGGTCGATTGAAATTCATGTCTGTTAACTAGATTAGTATAGCCAAAACGACGTTGGTCAAGTGCCGCTTGAATAGGGGGTGTTGACAAATTCGTTACAGAACAGAGCTTTTTAAAAGAATATCAAATTACAAGCACACATGTGCATTCCTTATAAGAAATTGCAGCGAAATTAACGTTTTCTTTGTTAAATCAACATCAGATCACGAAACCAGTAGTTTAGAAAAACACGCGAAATTTTTCTGAACATTTTGATGTAAAATTTAACCCTAATATTTAAGGCGCAGCCGTCGAAATTCGGATGTATAAATCATTCTATTTAATTAAATTATTGTAAGCAAAAAAATTGCATGACACGATTGCTGCCCGTTACTAACATAATCCTAAGAGGAAAGTAGACAGGAAAATCCCTAAGGAAATTGGAGAAAAACGCGGAAATGTTAAAATAGTACCGGTGTAGTACTGGGGGCGACATCTAACAAGGGGTAGTACGACCAAAATTACAGTTTCCTCACGGGGTTCTTCCTTATATTTTCTGTGTTATTTAAACAAACAAAATTTGTTGTTACACAAAATTCATTTCATTGTGTTCCCAAAAACAACTTCAGACCTGACAACAACCAATTTTGGAGTTTAATTTCTCTTTCAGGATATTTGGGGAAATTCCATAGCGTTCTTGTATTGTATTCAGTTCAGATCGACGATTACCAAATTTAATGTTTAATTATAATGAAATTGTTAATCGGAAAACACCCCAGCTGTTAATTAATAATAATATTTAGAAAGTTAAACAAGGTTTGATCAAATGCCAAGACATCATAAGAGTCAAATTTGCAAAATTTCGCATATGTGGAAACTACTTAACAAGGGTAGTGGGGTAAGCGAGTTAGTGTAGCTTACGCAAGATGAGCCCTTGACTTTAGGAGGGATTCGATTTTTGACGGTCTTTCGAGGTAGTCGATTGTCGTGTTGCCCTTTTAAATTTTTATAAATTTAAAAAACATCTTCGTTTACCTTTTAGTGCGTCTAAATTGTACTAAGTGCATTTAAGCGTAATTTTAAATTAAATTAATTTAAATTCTTGAATTAAGTGATAGCGTTAGTGATTAGTGAGTAAGTTAAAAACGAGACAAGTTTAGTGTTCGTTCGATTAGGTAGTGCTGCGAACTACAACACCTGGGAAGCAGCTAACCCCCTGCGTTAGGAGGATTAAAATTTCTAGGTAGGCCCTCAAAAGGATTAATTAATTTTTTATTCATTTAATATTATAATATTAAATCATTTAAGTCATTTCGAAATAGTGATCATTATCATTCATTTCATAAATTCTCTCGTAACCACCAAGTTATTAAGCATCGGAAATGCCGAAAAGACCAGTAATTATTTAAATTCTTGTGCTTCGTCTTACGTCAGCTATATAAATTTTAAATAAATCATTTTCAACTTAAAATAACTCGCAACAAACAATTTCATATTTTTCAATTCAACCATCCCACCTTTAAATTACAATATTAAAAGTTCTTTATATTCTTTGCTTCTAACTTCTAAATCTGTTACGACAAATTTGAGTGAAACGGCATCAAACAAATATTCAACTACAACAAAAGTCTAAATCCAAAACCCACGGTGCTATTCAAACTGTTGTACACAGATAATTTAAGGTTGCATACACCAAAATATTACGAAATAGAAGGATTTGTTGCTAGTTAAGGATAGGTTTAGAGTAGAACGATTTCTCTTCCGCAACGCGTTAGGCGATAAAGCAAAAGAGTGTTTCTCTTTTGCGTCCAGATCAGAAATTACAGGCTCGTGAGTTGGCCATCTTCATGGGAAGAGTCGTAGTCCCCGGGGACGCTCTTCCCCAACTTTAACAAGGTCTAAGACGCGGTGGCAGGTCGTAGTTTCCGCCCGTTGTACTTAGAATGGACGTTGTAATTCCCGTCCCAACGGCAAGTACTTCCACGTACTTGCAGGCTACTACGGACGATCGAGCAGACATAATCATCCGTGATTATCTGTAATAAACTGATATCGCGACATGGCAAAGTTCTGCACAAGTCTTTGTCAAAGCTCGTGGACGGAAAACTTTAGAGAGAAATTACTTCTACATTTATTCAGATTGATTTGTAAAAGCTTGTATGTCCGGGTTTTATTCGAAATTCATTCTAGGTGTTGATCACCTGACTTTTACCGGAGACGGAATTTCGGCACTAGGGCGCAAAATTCAATGCGATGCACGTATCAAAGATTCCGCGAGCATGTTATAATCCGCCTTTGGTACAAGTAATTTAGAAACGCGTTGTCAATTGCCTAGATCCTATGAGTTCGAACAATATCATCTGAAACGTAGGTTAATTTATTTGGACATTATCGAATTAAATTAATTCATGTTAAATATTAACGTCATATCATATCAATAAAACTTTTTCGTATCACTCAGCAACTTCGAAACTATTTACTTGGAATTTCAAACGAATTGTGGTTACGACTCTGAGATAATGTTTTGACGACATTACTATACAAAAACAAATAACAATTGGCCAAATTTGATCAAACTTTCATAACCATTGATTATTGTAATCCATCCAACGGAATATTCATTATTCTTGTAATAAATAACTTTGGAGGAAACTTGTGGTTTAAATTTCTTCTCCCATGCGTTTTGACACTACTTTGAATCCGGACTTGCGTTACGGATAAATCCGGAACCCTTTCTGATAAGAATTAAGATCAAATTACGATATCATTATAAGAGTGACTTCGTACATCAAAACAACACAACGTAGGTAAGTGAAATGATCATGTAGCGTATCAATTAACTAGACGAGCCAAACCATTTCGAAAAAAGAAAACAAAAGTAAAATTCAAGATTAATTAAATAAATCAATTAAAATAAGTTGTAAATCATTTAAACATCGATCAACCATCATCAATCACAGTCTCACTACAGTACTTATGAAATCTTTGGCCACAAAAGAAGATGTAAAAAAAACTATTCATCTTCACTGATAATTGTCAAGGGCAGAACAAATAAAAATAAATAATAGTTATTTATTTGACGGGTTCGAGTGTATATCAAACGTTTTATTTCACGAGTGGATTATGAAACCACGAATGATAACGAGGTAAAATAAATGAACCGATGAGGTAAATACAACATTTTATTCATCGAATTAGACTCAACAAGAATTCTTTAAATTTGTTAAAAATAACCTAACGTTTCATATTGAGAAATGCCAAACAGTTGTCAAAACTGTCTTACACAGAAGAAAAACCGAAAATTTTGACAGTGTCGAAGAATAAAAAAAATGTTTTAATAAAAAAATTAAATTTGACGCAAATTTTACTTCAACATACTACCAAGATACGGCGCCACTAGAGAAATTCTGACGACCAGTGAATCACATGTAACTTGATTTTCGGTAACTCTTATATTCTATGATTAAATAAAAGCTTTAAAAAAATGGTTGTTGATGTCGCTTTAGTTACAGTTAATAAAATGCGCCCATAATTTATTCCCCTGACGAACATTGTAAAAAAGTTTACAAAAAAATCGGATTTTCTTTAATTTTTGATCCGATTTTAGCCAATATTAGAAAATCGCTGGTGAAAATGTGGATTTTTCAGAAATATTTACATTTCACTTTACTTCTGAAAATTATAAATCGATTTATATAAAACATACTGTGCAGGGCTAATATAAAGAGGTTAATGTTACAAGAAGAAGTCGTTCTGTTAGTACTCATTTACTATCGAGTCTAAAATAAATGCCAAAAGCCACTCAAAATTCCTGCCATTCATCACACTTTCTACAACAAACCAAAAGTCCAGACGAAGAAACAGAAAACAAAGAGAAAGAAAATTTCTTAATAATGCATTTCTCATGTCATAAAAACGGTTGTTAATTTTTGAGAAGTTAAAATTTTTATTTAATGCAATAACGTTACATGCCACTTTGTTTTCAAATTCAGTACTAATTTTTTTATATTATGTTATGACGTTATGAGTATGCTTACTGTATGTTAATTTTATATAGGAGATAATCTTCTTACTCAAACCAACTATACTCTCACAATTCCATACAGAATTTTCTAATATTTTACATATTTACGTTCAATTTAAACCGCTATTTTAATAATAGTTTTTGTGGCAAGTTCTTACACAAAGCCTTTCAATTAAATTTATAATCACTTTTAAAAAAACAATCTCGAATGGACTGAGTAGAAATTAAGCTCAGAATAATCAATTAGCACTTTATCATCATTAAGAACAAAATAATAATATATCTTTTCTTTAATTAACACGAATACAAAATGTTCCAGCGAAGTGAAAAAATCCATTGGTGACCTTTATACAGGGTTACTCATATTTGTGAGACAAAAAATGAACCTCAAAAAGGACCTATAAAATGATGCTAATTGAGATTATAAGTCGTGTCCTATCGAAACTGATAAGAATTTTACAGCCCTGGGAAGTAGGGGTATGGAAAGACGTTTTTGCACCATAACTTTGGAATCATTTGACCAAATATTACAAAACTTGGTAGACTTACTAAAGAGAACATGCCTTTTATCTGGTAATTATGAAAACCGGATACATCCACCCAGTTTCCGGTTGCAGCATTTCCGGGTCACATTTTTTGTGTTTTTCTAATTTTTTGCCCTCTTAACACTACTTTTTTTATTGCCTAAATCAATAGAGTAATCAATTGCGAATAAAAAAGGTATAACCTTTTACACCGCAAAAATGCACCATTTAATAGTTATTTTAATTTAAACAGAGGCATGCACTTGACCAAAATCAAAAAAGTATAAATTTTGAGCAGACGATATCCGTAGCAACGAAAGTGCATCTGCACTCAAAGCGCTGTCAAGTCCTGTCAGACACTTGTCAACTTTAACTTTGGACAATTTGGGGCTCTAAATTGAAAATATTTAATAAAAGGGTTTAGTTCAGTCTCTTAATCTAACCTACAAAAAATTTAAACCAATCTGGTAGCATTTTTCATTGATTAATTCACCGAAAATTCACAAAAAAAGTCTTAGTCGGTACCTGATTATTTGTTCTATTCGGTACGTTTATTACACCAAATTCCGAATAAAGACATTAAGATTCTTAAAAGAGCACCCCTACTACGCTGACACACCTTGTATGTTTTAAGAATGGTTCTAGAACCTCCACCAAGTGACAACAATGTTAATATCTACGTATTATGTTCAAACTTGTGCAAATATTTACTAAGAGGTAAATTTATTCAAATTAAGGATTATAACAACATTTGTTTCATGCATATAATGTGATGAAACCAAAACTTTGATTCCTCCTAAAACACAGCAAACCAGATTATTTTTATAACATAAAAAAGTATTCGGTACTTTTGTAGATTCTGGAAATAATTTACCTTATTAACGACCATAAAACGACATTAAAACTTGATTTCGCCTCGGGCAACACTCTTAAACAACCCTCCCTTCTCGTATCGTACAATTATTATCTCTAAACCAAGAACTTTTTATTGGTTTATCCAGATGTCTTCATAATAAAATTCTGTAGTGAACTTGGAGCCCAAATCTGATTTTTTTTTAATAAAATATTCACATAAACTACCTTCATACACACTTTTACAAAAAAATATTATTTCCAGCTATCATCATAATATAATTGAAACCAGTCAAGAAGAAAACTTCAATAAAGACAGACACCCCTAAAATTGGTTATTTTCTCCACGATAAAAATTAATTTGGAAACTTTGCGGTTATTGACAGTTATACTCTTCTGCGATTACAACATAAAAGACTAAAAATAAATACCTTCACAAATTGTTTTATACATTCATTTCCATGCTCCCGAAGAAACGTTTGAAGAGTTTCCATTCCTTGTGCAGACAATAATCTATATCCATTTCGACCATTGTTGTTGTTGTTATTATTGTTATTGGCGTGATTGTTGTTATTAATGTTGCTCAACGAAAAGAACATGTTTACACGATTCTGTTCACACTAGGAAACACACATTACGATCCGAAGCAAATATTCCGTTGCAATTTAAGTTGTTGGATGATTACTTCAAACGTAAAGACGGAAATAAAAATCGATTTACAAGAAATAAACAATCGTAATTAACATTGAGCTAATACATTATTTAATTGTGAAATATTTACAGCTGTACTAAGGTACAGTTGAAAAATCATCCCAAGTACATTCTTAAAAAACCAATCGTAGTGTAAAAATTAACATATAAATTAAACAACCAAAAATTCAACAGTCTCTCTGATTTTTCAAATTCAAAAATCCAACCAACTTTTGCAACGAATTATTAGCAAGCCACAGAGAAAACCGCAACACCTAATAAATATATCTCCTTTTAACTCAGACTTGTTCTTGTCGGTTGTTGTGGAATTAATTAGATTTACGATACAACTTTAATTAAATTACCAAACTGCTAACATTATACACAATAAACCACCAAATCAAACCACAATCATGGCTATCGAAACAAATTAGTTAACGGCAATATCGTATAGAACCGTTACGTTGTGTGAGCGTCGGCTTACTGAAGAGCGTCGAGACGCTATCCTCAAACACGCCGGCAACAGCTCCAATCATGACACGGCTGCAACCGACGCTACACGCTTCCAGACGAAACAAATATTCATTCCACTGCTGCACATACACACAAAAGTCTAAAAATAATTGGAGTTACTGCTTCCATAACGAAGAAAAACGACGAAATGTTGTTAGAAATTAAGTCAAAATTATATCTACAATTTTATTTTATTCCTCGTAAAATTTATTAATGATAACCACCCGCTGTGCAAATAAACCTTACTCAATAATAAAAAGGCTAATGCAAACTACATAATTATTCCATATTATAAATGACTAGTAATGGCACCCCATGCGACAGCTTCATTCCCAAGCTCACATTTTGTAAATTTAAGTAGTGATTATATTATTTAGGACCGTGGTGTATTACAACAAAGTGCACTGAATTATTAAATTTCGTCGTAAAAACTGACCGTTTTCCTAAACCTTCAAATTCGTCTATTGTTTGACCAATACACTTTACAAGAACTTCTTTCACTGTTTAAATGCAAAAAAATGTGCGACTATTAGACACAATTTGAAAACATCAAAAAATTTTAACTTAAAAACATCTGTGGTTAAAAATATAATACGTTGTTGAGAGGTAACCACGATGTAAAATGAAGAGATTTTTACTAGGTCTACAGAGTGAACCAACCATTTTCTAGTTATATAGGTACTATTTGATTACACAAAAATAAAACTACTAAATATTTTACTCAAAAAAACGATTACATTTCAGTCTTAAACGGTTTTAAGTAAATTTTCATTTTCATGATTGGTGTACAGTCACGATAAAAAAGAATGGTACTTCTAAAACCGTAGCCATAATCTTTACGATAAGTAACGCATAATGTGTAACGATGTCTAGATTATAAAATAGCTGGTAGAAAAATTTTGAATTATAAAATAGCATCTCCATTAAGTCAGAAAAAAAGTCCCAATTACTGATCTACTACACCAGGATGGTATAAGATCAGCCATAAACATTGCACAAATAAAAATTTCAACAATGACTACCATGAAAACTTCAATTCCTGAGTCTTCCAAAAATATTTTAACAAACAAAAAAAACACGCAAAAACCAACCACGATATTATTACAGTTAAGTAATAATCAAGTAGAATAGTAAAACCATATAATATAAATTTAGCTTATTATAACAATAATGTCTATAAATTATAAGACAAGACGGAATACGAATTGAGTAATATACGAATTGAGTAATATAGTATATTCAATACCGTGTCGTAAATGTCATTGAAAAGTCATTAATATACATTTTAAAAAAGGGCTATTTTTAATCACCATTTAAAATTTAAAGACAGTTATTCTAGACAATGTATGTATTAAACATAGAATAAGTCAGATAACTTTTATAAAAAAAAATGTCCAAACGGTGTTAATTTCAACACTGATAGAAACAATTTAAGTAAAAAAAACACCTATGAAAAAATATCTAAATTCAAATTAATATCAATACGACACTTTGACATATTCTCAGTACAGAGAACTGACTGTTTATAATTTTTTTCCAATATCCCACTACCAATAAATTATTAAAAACAAAAAATAAACTACTACAACAATAAACTAACCTGTTAATTGAAACTTATGACCTTAAAGATTTGAGTCAAGCTCTTGCTGTCAGGCCCAGTTGTTTGAAGTGTTATTCTTTATGATCGTGACTGTACTTGATACCTGAATCTGACACAGCCCATTTGATTATTCAGATGCTGATCCCATTTTTAAAGCTGATGAAGAGTCTAAATAACGCTATTCTTTTTATATTTTTATACCATTTACGTTGTTAATAAGTGTTATTGCTTCAATTAGGCCACGTGATCAGTTAATCGTGCATTTAATTGCGATTTAAATTAATAACGCTTCTATAAACCTGATCTTACAGTCGGTTTACAGCACATTTTAATCGCAATTAAAATTTAATTCAAGATTAACTTGACGTTTGCCAATACATTTTAAATGGCAACTTAATTCGAATTAGTTTAATCTTAAATTAAATTTTAATTTCGCATTCTGTAAACCGGTTCTATGTGTTTTATTAGAAATTTTTGGTCTAACATCATATCTTCTAAAGAAAATTTGTTATAAAAACATTGTTTCAGCCAATTTTAACAAAACACTTGCCTGGTCCGGAAAAAAAGATGCACAAATCAGGTCTGGTCGTTAACTTGTTTAAATAAAATAACTCGCATTCAAAACTAATAAATCAATTGCATTTACCACTAAAAAGTAGAGATCCCACTTTACTTAAAGAGAAGGTTTGGTGGTAAAACTAAATTTTTAAAGATTGCAAATACATCAATGACTCAGACTAATATCTCGTCTGTTGAAACAAATATATTTCACGTAAAACCATTCAGTCTCAGTAAATACTTCTAAAGATCTTCATTCCCAATGCTAACGACTCCGACCTAGTTAAAAGAATAAATTAATAAATAGGAAAATGTAAACTGCAGCCACAACTACAATTACAAGATGTATTACAAAAAATAAGCATCATTAATTCTTCATCAGCACAGCAGAACATTTAAAAACACTGGCAAAAGTTTATCATAAAAACTTCAGCTTACTAAAGAATTAAATTTAATTAAGAGTAAAAATACCAAAAACAGACAGATAACGTACGACAAAAATAGAATTAAACTTTTGTAAGATGAAAATTGTTATTTAGTTTTCCCACTTTCTTGCTGCACTGTTTTTATTTGAAAAAAATTCAAACAACAAATTTTCACATACATTTGCTTATTAATTTCCTCTGAAAGAAATGGATGCAAAATAAAATAAATTTAGAGCGCTCACTTCTTCCAGTCATGCAAACGTCCCTTTTATTTCGATTACTCGTCCGTTTAAAAAGAAGTAAAAGGGGTGGAATTTATACGACAGTAAATGAGTGTTTAGCGTCGCAAAATCTGACACGTAATATAGCCTTCTTTAGAATAATAAGACTCGTGCTAAACTTCAATTAGATTCTAAAACGTCGTAAAATTAACAAAAGAACTTATGCATATGCATTAGCCCCCAGATTGTGGTCTCTTGAGTGCTCGACGATTTATTTTAGGAATCTACTCCAATTTAGCTTCATACGTAATGCAAATACATACCATGTTCCAACTGATTAATCACTCTGAACGTACGGTACATCATTCATATTGAAACCACGTCCGATCATACCTAAGCTCATTACTGGACGTGTCATGTTACTGTTCCTTCCTTATCATCAATTCACATCAAAATGCTAGATGTGAAGAGACTAAACTTTCAATCCTAATAAACTACCGGCTTCCACTTGCACAAACTGTCACCGAAAATCGCCCATGCAACCACCAAACACCAATATTGTGATGTGTTCTTCATTAATAAAACTTTTCATTTTCGAATCTTTTTTTTTAAGTTCAAAATGAAACTCATTCTGTGCTTAATTTTCTTTAATGGTAAAAACTATTCATTGGTTCTAATGTATCTTCTTAAATACCCACCACCTGTTTTCTTTAGTCGACGGCTTATTGACGCGTAATCCCTCAATCAATCTTCCACGGTAATAAATTATGGTATAACAAAATCGCGTTTCTCCTTTATCTCAATTCAATGGCAAGGGTGTGAAACTTGGCGCAAATTTCATTTCAGTTTCTACTCAGAAAGCTTGTTAAAAGAATACAATAAACACAAATCTCACAAATAGTTGTGTCGTACTACACCTCGCAATTAAGTGCTGCGACCTAGCAATTAAATCCTTAATTAAATCCTTAAGATTTAATTGCTTAAATCCGACTTGCAAGCTATAAACTTATTCCTATTCATAAAAAGATATAACGAAAATTAAAGCTGTTGAACGTAAAAATTTAAACACATAATTTTTACTTTAGTGCCATTTGATGTAACTTCGCATTTTACTGGTATTTCAATTGATTTGTGTATTGACATTGATTTAACACATCGCTTGCCGATATTTTAAGAAGAAAATAACACAAAATGCAATCAACACAGTCAAAAATAACGCAACAAATTACAAAATAATGCAAGTTACCAGTGAACTGACTGTCGTTCATTCAGAGAACATTTTAGTATCTGAAAGACAAGTTTAGAAGCTCCCACGTAATAGTTGTGTACTTTTAAGAAACTTAGATGTCTATATTCGAAATTTAATAGAATAAACCTATCGAATAAAACAAACAGTCACACCAGGTCAGGTCAAATCAGGTCAGGTCAGGTCAGGTCAGGTCAGGTCAGGTCAGGTCAGGTCCCGTGTGAAGTTTTTGGCTGGTCTTCCATTGGGCGCCTCCCCAGGTGGCGGATAGGGGAAAGCCTCCTAGATATGGGTGGTACCGGGGAAATCAAATACCCGGGGCGGACCAAAACCAATCAAGATCACACCGTAACTCCAGACGTGGCCTGGAAGCGGGGGCCGCGCGGTTTCGGGGCTGCGAGGACTAGAGGGCCTCTATAAAAACTTCCCTCTACTCAAAAAGATGACAAAACATGATGGACGAAAAAGGAAGAAAGAAGTTTACGGTGCAGGAGGCGGACCCTCCAGTACCGTTCAGATACCTCCGGTGGGAGACCAGGCCGGACTATCTCAAGTTACTGGAATGACATCTCTGGATACTGAGCCTATCCAGAGAAAAGACAAGATACTCAGGACACCACCAAGACCGAGAGCCTGTTCGGTGGGGGAAATCCCTGGGTATTTGGAGAAGATGATGGCACGTGAAGACGACATGCCTGGCAGTAAAAGACGGAGAGGAGCCGACGGTAAAGAGGAACCTATAAGCGAGGTTAACGTATCCCTAAGCAAATTGCTACGGACAATTGGAGAACTGGAGACATTCTGTAAGACAAATCAGAATGTACACAGAGAAATTAAAAAAATTGTGGTTGAACTAAAATATGGTGGCAAAGTAGTCGCCACTGAAGATAGCAATATGAGGACAATTTTACAAGAAACGAAAAAAACTTACGAAAAAAAAGAACAGATTCTTATCCATAGGGAAGAGAAAATGAAAGCAGAGATTAAAAAATTGAGAGATACACAGGGCGGAGCGGGTACTTGTCCTAAGTGCCGCTCCGCCGAAACAAAAGCTGCAATAGAAGTAGATTTCAAACGGTTAAACATTCAAACGTATAAAGACTTCCAATCATTCGCAGAAAAGAAATGGACACCCAACAGTTTTAAAAAGACGACTATAGACGCGTCAGACCCACTAAAAGGAGATGCAGAGCACCTAGTCATTTTTTGTGATTTAGACGCCAAAAGGCGCACTAAATTGTCACGAAGAGTGATTAATAGATTTCCCGAAATCTTAGAAGGAGAGGAATATGCTCGCGAGGGGGGAAAATATGCCCAAATAGAGCAAGAGACAATATATAAATCTAAAGACGGCACTAATAACAAAAAAAGGAAGACCATAACGGTGGCATACTTTGATCCCACCCGGCAGGACAGAAGAAATAAAGAAGATATATTTAATATCTTGAAGGAGCTAAAAGACTGCATTAAAAACGACGACGTACAAGAGACCGTGGTAGCGATGGCACTACCACAAGGTATAGAAACGGAACAAACGAGAAAAATACTGGAGTGTATTTTCTACAACACCAATTGCAGAATAATAGTAAAAGACTCTGATAAGAAAAATACGAAGGATAGAAACCGGAAATCTGGGCAAGCAATCATAATTGATGGCTCCAGTGACACTTTCGCAGATACACTCAAAAAAATAAAAGAGGTAGTAAAAGATGAAGACCAACTAGAGAGAATCCAAAAGGTGCAGAGGACGGCCAAGGGAGATTTAATGATTAAAATAGCAGGAGAAGCAAAGCCGATAAAAGACCAAATTGAGGAAGTCCTACAAGGCCAAAAAATAAGAACGGTAGGAGAAGCAAAACAGAAAACGCTACATATCAGAGACATTGACGAGACTTGCAAAGAAGAGGAAATTAGAAAGATTTTGAACGCCAGATGTCAAATTCAAGCGCCAAACAACTTTAAAATCAGATCCTTAAGACCAACCTAGAGGGGTACGCAGATGTTAACCATCACCGCCCAAGAAGAAGACGCAGAAAAATTACTAGCATTAGGGAAGATAAGAATTGGACTTACCCAGTGTAAAATTGAAGAAAGAGTAGAAGTGGAGAGATGTTTTAAATGTTGGGGATATGGCCATAAGGCAAACAACTGCAGCGGCGAAGATAGAACTGACCATTGTCGCAGATGCTCTGGCAAAGGCCATAAAATGGAAAAATGTGAGAATGAAGCATACTGTCCTTTATGCAACGAAAAAGGGCACACGCCTGGCAGCGGTCAATGCAAGAGCTTCAGGAAGGCTATAAAGGAGGAGCGAAAGTCGTTAAAAAAACGAAATTCAACCTCCTACAACTAAACGCCAACAGGAGTGACAAGGCACACGATATGGCCTCCATTGTAGCAACATTAGGGAACGAATGTTAGAGTGCTTACCAACATATAACTACAAAATGTGCCGTATAATATATATGAATGTAAATAGGAGTAGGGGTTGTCACGACTTAAAAATGGCCGAGGAGCAAAACTGCGACATATTACTGGTCACGGAACCTAACAAAAAGGTAGTGCAATCGGGTGGATGGTATTGTGATCTCCGAATCGACGCTGCTGTCAAAGTTTTATCGAGGGCGGTCAGCGTAATCGACTGCCGGTCAGGAAACGGCTTTGTTTGGACCGAAACGGATAAGTATAAGATCTACAGTTGTTACATATCCCCCAATTGTGCTTACGAGGAATATCATGAGACTCTCGAAAGACTACGGGATCACTTAATAGTCAACCGTAACCGCTCTCTTGTAACCGGTGACTTCAATGCCAAATCGTATTTATGGGGAAACGTGAGCGAAGATAAAAGAGGCAAAGAGTTAGCGGATCTAATCGGTGAACTAGAGATGTGTGTGCTAAATCAGGGCAATCAGCCGACCTTCGTCAGAGGACAAAGCTCATCAATAATTGATATAACTTTTGCTTCCCCAAAGGTAGCTCAATGTGTGAAGGGTTGGCATGTCCACGAGGATGCCCCCCTAGGTGATCACCTGCCGATTGTTTTCGCTCTACAGCCCCAGAGAAACCGCGCAAACGAAGGAGAACCTCCAAGCAGATGGCGATGGTCCGAAACATGCCGGGAGAGATTATTTGCCTCCCTAAGAAACAAATTAAAATCACATATGGCGATATCCCCAGAGAAATTAACCTCTTTGGTGATAGAAGCCTGCAAGGAGAGTCTCACGAGATACGAAAGCGGGGGAGGTAGCAGACGCAAGGTTTACTGGTGGAACGACCAAATAAGAAGCAGTAGGACAAAATGCGTGAAGGCCAGAAGAACTCTTATGCGCGCTAACAGAAGGACACGGAAAGAAGCAATAGAGTTGATGACTCTAGAAGCCGAATACGCTATCGCTAAAAAAGAGCTTCGGAAGCAAATTAAAATTGCCAAGGACAATGCCTGGAAAAAGCTTATAGACGAGTTGGAAGAGGATCCATGGGGAAAAGCATACCAAGTTGTGATGAAAAAGCTAAAAAAAGAAACGCCCCCAACCCTGAACGAAAAGTTGCGAAACGTTAAGACACTATTCCCCCAAAAAACTCCAATCTTATGGGAGCCACCGATGGTTCAGACATGGGATCCGTTTACTAGGGAAGAGTTGGCAACAGCGGCGGCTAAAATTAGGGTTAAAAAAGCCTCCGGCCCGGATGGGATGCCCCCAGAGGTCGTGCGCCGTGCCTGCAAGGCAGTACCTGAGGTGGTCCTCGGGACAATGAATCGGATCCTGAAATCGGGAGTTTTCCCTCCGAATTGGAAAACGGCAAGGCTAGTGTTGATCCCTAAGAAAGGTATGGACGAAGAGGGGAACAGGAAAATGAGGCCAATCTGCTTGTTGGATGTATTCGGCAAGTTGTTAGAACACCTAATAAGAGCGAGACTGAACGAGGTCATTGACGACAATGGGGGCCTCTCCGACCAACAGTTTGGCTTCAGGGAGGGACGATGCACCCTAGACGCGGTTACGGAAGTGATGAAGTTGGCCAAGTTTGCAAATAACGGAACGTGGGGACGCAAAGATTATTGCGCACTGGTGACCCTGGATATTGAAAATGCTTTTAACTCGGCATCGTGGCTGCACATAATAGAACAACTTAGAAGACGAGGGATAAAAAAGGAGCTTCTCAGACTCATTATGAGTTATCTGGAGGTTAGGAGGATCGAAGTAACTCCAAACCACATTGTGGACATTACCTGCGGAGTCCCCCAAGGCTCAGTTCTTGGGCCGTCCCTATGGAATATATTATATGATGGGGTATTAAAGCAGGATATGCCCCTGGGAGTTAAACTAGTAGCCTTCGCAGATGACCTGGCGGTGGCTGCTATAGGACGCAACGAGGAAGATCTTATGAGGAACACAAATCAGGCCCTCGCACGGGTAGCAAGCTGGTTGGAAGAAAACGAACTGAAGCTGGCCGCGGAAAAAACGGAGGCTGTGCTGCTCGTTGGAAGACGACGACCCAGGGCGGTTCAGTTCCAAATAATAGGTGCCAAGATCGAGCCAAAGAAAGTGATAAAATACCTCGGTATTTATATAGACCAAGCGTGTACTTTTTCTGACCATCTCGCCAAGACCGCAGCAAAAGCAGAGGGGACAATATCGGCATTGAGTCGCATTATGCCAAACATTGGAGGACCTGGGAGTAACAGGCGAAAACTTCTCGCAGGGGTGGCAACTTCAATGCTCCTTTATGGCTGCGAGGTATGGCACACGGCGCTAGCAACGAAAAAGAATGTAGTCGTACTAGAAAGCACTCACAGGAGGATCCTGGCACGCGTCGCCTGCGCTTACCGCACGGTTTCGGCAGAAGCGGCACAAGTCATTACTGGAGTGCCGCCAGCCCGGCTGCTGGTCGAAGAAAGGGTTAAACAAAGATGTACAGGCATGCCAAAATCAATGGTCCGCTCACACACGCTAAATCTATGGCAGAAAAACTGGCAGCAGACCACCAAAGCTAGGTGGACCAGAAGATTAATCCCTGACATCGAGAAATGGGTAAAGAGAAAACATGGGGAAACTGACTATTATCTGACGCAGGCGCTAACGGGGCATGGGTGCTTCGGTACCTACCTGTGCCGCATTGGCAAAATACTAAATGCAAGTTGCTGGTATTGTGGCGAGGAGCACACTCCGTCACATACATTATTTTCGTGCTCGTACTTCGATCCACTGAGAATGGACGTGATGAAGAAAATTCTAGTGTGGCCAGAAGAAAGTAATCTTATTGAGGAGATGTTAGAGTCTCCAGAGAAATGGGATGTTTTACACACTTTTGTGAAGAAAATCATGACGCAAAATGAAAAAAAGGAAAGAGAGTTAGAGACCGGAGGAGTGAAATAAAGGAAAAGTCAGCCGCCATAGCGGATTAATATCCATCGGGTGATCACCGCTTTGGAATCACGGCAGAGGAAAGGGAGTTTAGTGGGTTAGAGGCCCACACTCCTCGGGTCGCTTAGAACACCAAAGACCCAGGGGTTGGCTGTGAAGCTTCTCCTGAACCTCTTAAAAAAAAAAAAGGTCAGGTCAGGTCAGGTCAACGACATTATTTTTTTTTTATTATATTTTTAGAAATTTTCAATGAATCAAGCAATCGTAAATGCTACCAAATTATTTTAAACTAATTGTTTCAATCCAAAACCCTAAATTGCCCAAACATAGTAAATTTTGTATACACACTGTATAGGTGCAATTTATTTCAGAAATACAGTTAACTTTAAAAGGTACGCCAATGAAATGCGACTGCGAAATGAAATGAACTGAAAAAAGAACTTCATGTGAAAAGAAAATGATAACTTGAAACTCAAATTGACGTCAATCAAAAATAACCCGCGAAAAAATGATTCAGAAAAAATATTACCAAACGTGAGTACTACAGGCATTATAAAAAGAGAACTCACCAACACCCGAACATAATAAAAGAAGAAGATATTAGCAAACATCTTGAAAACAAGCAAAAAAAAATTTAATAATAAGTTGATGACAAGACAAGATAAAAAGAGAAACATTTAAGGCAAAACAATTTTTATGCCTATTATGTATCCAAAAATAGAGTTACTCTTGATCATCTACACAAGAATATAAAATTAAACAAAGCGAATATCACAATAAACAAGATGAAGTTACTAAACAAAGGTGGAATCTTGGTTGAATGTGGAAACATAAAGAAACTGCAAATATGCGAGAAAAAATCCAATAGGTGCTTGGGAAAAATTATAATGTTAAAAAAAATGTCAGTAATCCAAGAATCAAAATAGTAGAGCTGAGTGAAGATTTAAATGAGAATCAACTAAGCAAGACTATCTAATCTTAATCAAAATTCTCATTTGCAATGTGAAAACAAAGTGTTTAAACTAAGCAAAAAAATGTAAAGAAATACATAGCAATCATTGAAACAAATCCCGCATTTTTTAAGGAGCTTATGAAAATAAAGAAAATCATCGCAAGACCGATTAGTTGCAACGTCTACGAACACTTCAACATTCCGAGGTGTTACGGATGTGAAGGTTTTAAGCTTTTGCCAAAAACTGTAAAAACACTGAAATATGTCTAAACTTTGCTGAAGAAAGCCATCTTTAAAAGAACTGCACTAATGCTCCTCAGTATGCAAACTGCATGAAAGCGAAAGAACTACATAACCTGGATCTGATCACAAATCATTCTTGTTTTGGTTAAAGCTGTACAATCTACAAGCAGCAAGAAAGCAAAAGCAAAAGGAAAACAGACTATGTTGTCTCATAGCAATTAAATACCACCCAATTGTCTAGTTTTTCTAGAATTTCTTCACTCTACAGTCCCCAGGAAAAAACAAAAGTGCATTCCTTCATACTTATACCAGCATATACAGGGTGACCCAGAAATGCGTAATCGGTCTATAACTTTTTTGTTACTTAAAATATTGCCAAGCCGTTTTTATAATTTTTCAAAAATTAGTTTTTTTATAACGAAAAGTTGAATAATTTCAAAACGAAAACAGATAGACCTATAATAATTTATAAAAAATTACAATATTTTTTTTGCATAGAATCAAATTATGCAAAAATATATAGGCTGTTCCATTTGAAAAAATATAACTTTAGTTCACCACCCGGTATACAACACCCTGTGTATAATAGAAATATTTTTAGTTCGTGTGACTTTAAGTCGATCTACCGTATAATGAAAACAGCATGGCAATATTTTAAATATCAAAAAAGTTATAGATTTTAGAAGTTTCATTGAACTTGGATTCGGAAGGTTCACATCTCCGCCAAGCTTACTTATTTAAAAACCAATCGACAAAATAAGCTAGAAAATTATTCTTCGCAAAAGAAAAAAGTCAAAAAGATATAAAAATTCTGCTCGTATATTTAATAGAACTGACAACTGTTTGTTCGTTAACCAAAATTTTTGGCGTTTTTTTTTCCGAAGCACTTTTTTCAAATCATTTTTTCTTAATTTTAATACACATTTAAGATTCGATCACAGCATGTGATACATCGTTGTAATCTGAAACAAAAAGACTTTTAAAAAATACAAGTATTAAATGTGAGGTCCATAAGAAAAACCAAAGTTGAGTGCTGTAACAATGACATCAAGCAAGCCTTGGAAAAGGCGATGACAGATTTAGATATTTTGTAAAAAAAAGTGCCTGAAGAATGTCCAACTTAAAAACGACTAGTTTTTTTGGTTTTCGCTTAAAAAAATAAAAACGAAATTTACAAATTTTTAACTTTCCTCAACAATTTAAAAATTCAAAATGACACATCAAATTATCTTTCAGATAATGGTTTAGCATAAAAATACGCAACTTTGCCCTAACTTAGCCAACCTCGTATCTCTTATAATAACTGAGATCTCCTTGGTGAAACTCGAAAAACAGACACCCTGTATAGAAAAGAAGATACTAATGGTAATAACAATTTTAGACCTATAACTCTGTTGCCAATAACTTAAAAAATATTTGAAAAAATTTTACTTCATCAAATGATTAGCATTTAGAAAAGTATCATCTCTTATCAGTTATCAGTAAACCAATATGTAATTGAAAAAGCTTATTCCACAACTACAGCTATTCTTGAGTTAATAAATAATGTCGTCCTTTGATACGAAATCTCACGATATTATTACAAAAATTACCCCTCTACGGTTTTTCAACACATGCTAGTAATCGGACTAATTAGTGTTTCACTAATTGCAAAAAATTGATTCACTATAACTCTTCTTACGCCTCACAATTGTGAGTAAACATCGTAAAAGTTAAAGATTTGTTAAAATTCGTCCCGGCAGAGGTAAAGATCGGGTACAGTTAAAAAACACTCACTTAATTTTCGATAATTCTTTAGTGACAGCACCACTAAACAAGACCTGAAATGAAAAATCAAAGAGCAAATCAATTTTAAGCAGAAGCGGAAATAAAGAAAATTAGTAAAGTCACACAAATAAAAATTTTCAGTATTTTAAGTATAATATTTTCCCTTATCACGCAGAAACATCTAACAAGACACTTTAATGTGACTAAAAATACTATATTTTTCTTGTCAATGATCTGTAGGTAATCTAATTTTTATGTTTTTTATTTTTTTTTATTTATAAAATTGCTCAGATGCATTATTTTATTTTTGAACAAAAAAAAATAAAGTCAAAAAACTAATTCAAATTTGCCACCTCTATCCACAGCGCCATCTGAATACAGTTTTACTTCCAACGAAAAACCCGAATAGTTCCGAAATTTGGCTATAAATATTTTACACTGAGTCGGTCATCTGAGCGTAATCTGTGACATGACTTTGTAGTTATTTTTTGTATTAATTATTATTATTAGACACGTTTTAAATATAAAAAATGCAAGCGTAAAATGTGTAAAAAATTTATTCCCATTTGTTGCTTATAAATTATAATAAATCTGTGAAATTTTTGAAATTCCTAATTGAATATTCCAAGAGAATAGAATGTCGCTCTTTGGTTTATAACAAGCCAAGGGGAGTAGAGGAGACCGATGCCGAGTAGTATACCGCAAAGCCCCAGAGTGTCGTGTTCGAAGCGAGTAGTCGGTCAGCCCGATTGGTATGGGGAATTCACGGGTCATAGTTCACGAGGCTATACCCCGCCACTGTAGTGCTGGAGGGTCGTCGCCTTCGCTTAATCAAAATACAATATAATTGCGTATATTTCATTCCGGTAGGCGGCATCGACTGTTTCCCCTTTTTGCTCCTTGCTTGATACCCAAGCAAGTTGGATGCAAAATTGGTGGAGGCGCCGGGTTAACACATAAAAATACATTCACATTCACGCTTTTTTCTCCGTCACGCTTGGTATTTCGATGAAATCTCACACAAGATTTTTTAACTATGAATACGTGTTTTGGTGCTAGAAATAGCTTTATAAAAATTTGACTTAAATTGTCCAAAGTTGAAAAGTAGGAATCTTTTTCAGTTTCTTAATTGTGCATAACACAATAAACATACACAGCACTCATGTTCCGTATAAAAAAACACGGCCACCACAATAAGGGTAAAAAAGTCACATAAAATGGCAAAATTGGTCCAATCTAGAAAAAATAAAATAGGTTAGAAATATAAGGACACTTCAAATCACTATAAGTAAGTAAGTAACCCTGAAAAAGTCCTCTTGAGTCAAGTTTTTTTAACGGTGGTTAAATCGTAAACCATAAAATAAATTGGGAACCAAAAGACGTATTTAATGTTTTTATAAAATTTAATGCAACTTTAAAAACCTGTTTTAATTTTGATCGTAAAAATTTTGATTTTGATTGATTTTATCGTAAAAAACCGCATTTTCATTTTACTTTCATTGAAAAAATATTTTTTTTCAAACTAACAGTCTGAAAATAATTACATTTCTAACTCTACGATTAAAAATTAAGATTAAAAAAATGCACTTTTGATCTAATTTTAGTTATTTACTAGACGAGCGAATAAAGTTTCTATTATAAATACACTTTCAAAAGTGGAATTAGGAGATTAAGAAATGCAAAAATTACACCATTTTCAAAAACATTTTGCGATTTTTTATTATTATTAAGTCGATTTGTATTACACATTTTTATAGCGACCATTGTTACAAGAATAGTGGTTAGGGGTTTAAATCAGAATTGAAATTAATTAATTTTTTATACAAAATGTTTAGTTGTCTAACAAAAAGTTCATAATCACTCATAAAAAAATAAAACTAACAATTCTCGACCCAATTCGACAATTTCTCGGGTTATAAGTTTCACAAAATATTTGAATTTTTAAACGAAAAAACTATGCAAGTAATAACGCTGAAATAAGGTTTTGTTCAATTCAGTCTTGTATTTTTCGAAATTTTGCAGTATGTCAGTTTTTAGCTAAAAAATGGACCAAGTGTCCGAAATTTGCAAAAATAATGCCATTTTCAATTCGGTGACTTCCTTTAGAAAATTTTATTTTCGACAAAAAAAACCGCTAATGTATCTCAACAATAGTAAAATCATATCATAGATTGCGCAAATACTGAATCTTGTTTTCTAAATAAAAATGCTAACGCTCGACTTTTGTGATTTTTCGACTAACTAATTTTTGGCGAAATCTCACAAAGTAATTGACTGAAATTTTTTTAAAACACCCGAATTCTCTTGAATTCAGTAAAATTTCGACTGATTTTTAAAGCATCTTGCTAAATAATGGAGATTCCAAAAAACCAAAAAAAAATCTTCGAAAAAAAATTTTTTTGATTTCGTTTAGTAACTTTCCAGTCCATTTTAACAAGATATGATTTAAACGCCCAAAAACAGCAAAAATAACACCATATCTAACACAATTCGAGAGTTTATTAATTGAATTGAAATAATTGAATTTTTTGATTTAAAAAAAGTGCTAATACATAACAAAAAAAGACATAGATAATCATATTATTTTTTGATCTATTTATTGACTTTTTAGGGCAATTTCGCAAAAACTGATTTTTCATCCGTTTTTTAACTGTTAGCAAAATGCAAAAATGCTTCATTTTTAACTAATTTTGAAATTGCTCGTTTCATTTTTGGCGAAATTTCACTAAAGAAATTCATTCCTCACTGAAAATGAGCTCAAACAACCGAAAAGACGAAATATATTTTTTTTATCCAGTCTAGTGTTAGTTTAGTGTTTAGTGAATATTTTTTTTTAATTTTGCAAGATTGCATTTCTAAAAAATGAGACAAAATGCATAGAAAAGTTATTTTTATTTTTCGGCTCATTTGAAAATTAAACCAACTTAATTTTTGACCTACCCCATTTTGATAACATTGAACATTTTTTGATAATATTGTATGCATCTGTTTTATGGTTGAACAATGTGTTAAAACGCTTGAAAAAACTTTTTTTCGTAATATCTCCATTCCTTCTGATAAAAATTAGCCAAAACGTAAACTCTCGACAAAGACAAAACTAATATTATTTTCAAACTCATTCGATGATAGTGCATCAAAAAAAAAATAAATAACCCTAGTACAGTTATTGTAAACTAACACTTCACGACATATGTTATATTAACTTACGTTTTCAAAGACTTGTAATTTATAAATACAGACAAACCGCTCTAAAAAAAACAGAAACTGGTTAATCGCGGAATGTTTTAAAGTCTCAAATAGCTTCAAACCAATTTTACTGTAATGCAATCTATAAAAGCCGGAAACTGCCAAACGCAAACACGGAAGACCATTTTAGGTTTACATAATTAAAAACGAACCTCTGTAATAAAACAGACACAAGTGCATTTTAAACTAGAGTTGTTATTACTTTTGAAAATCATTACAGCTTATTCTATTATTTTAAAATATAAAAAAATTCAATATTCACTCGGAATAAAGAAAACTTAAAGTGAGTAGTAACAATAGGTTACCTCTGTCGAAATTAATCTTTAACACAAAAATTAGTTCACTTTCCTCAATCAGTATCTCAAAAAGTAAAAAAAACGTAGTTAAGCTATGTAGCCACTTTCCTCTCAATTTGTTTATTTTTGTTAAAATCATCCTCAATTACCATACATCTTCTTGACAAAACTCTCAAGCCCCGTTTAGGGTGCGTCTGATGTCATTAACGCCTGAAAACGCTCCATTATCTTCTGATGACGAGCTTTCTACCACAAGTAGAAGCTTTAGTTTTACATTGTCCGCATCTGAAAACCGCCCCGTCAAAATACATCACCCTCAATCATTTCAGATTGACGTCGGCCAGAAGAATGCCACACCCTTGTTATTTCTTCACAGTTTTCAGATAACGCACTCTTTCATTTACATATGCAACAAATCAGCGATAAATATGACCATTAAAAAGCCAGATAACTCTCTGAGGGGTAATTTTAAACTTGCAATTCAGAGTGTTTTCAAGGGTAAAATGGCCCTAGCTTTAATCACCCTACGAAACCAATTTCTACTCACGACTCGGCCTTTATTACCCCTTAGAAAAGATAATAAAATAATCACAGTGGGATTATTTTCTCTGATAAAATTTTCTTGGGCGTGCCTTTTTTAATTGTTTGAAAAATAATTAAGCAGCCCAGTCATAAATTAAAATAGCAATCAACGGAGCGTATTATTCGACACGTTCTTAAACGTAGATTGAACCTCCCTGAGACGATTTCCCTGTTATATTGTCTACGCTTTTGCAGCCAGATGGTGGCGTTTTCCTTTTATTTATTTCTTGCGCCTCGTTGAACTGACTGAGTAGAATAAATGTGCAATGTAGCCTTTCGACCGCGACGAAATAGATTTCTCATAAAGCTTAATCATCCCTTAAAAGTAAAGGTCTCAATTTCGTCAAGGCACAAACTTATTTTCTCATAACGCAAGCACGTGTGAAAGAGGGCATTGACATTTTCGCGATGCATTTGAAAATTTTAACTTTTCTTGTATGATGTTAGCTTGCAACCACGCAATTTATCACAGCTTAAATTTTTATCATATACAAGACCATAGATGGGAGCGACGTGATATCAGCAATAAAAAAGATCTATTTTACATTTAGATGAGACACAAGAAGAAAACTTTAAACATTTTCGCCTTGAAGGAGAAAACAAATGAGAATGCCCCTTCAACAAGGTCCCATCTCAGGGAGTTGGAACAATAACGACCACACTCAAGCTTGTACAAAACTTTTGATTGCTTCTCACACTGACCTTAGGGCTTCTTTAAATTGACGACGCAATTATTTATAGGACACATAAATCATTCTTCCTTTACCTGAAACAAAAAGAAACGAATGGTCAATAAGGAATCAGATTGACTTACAATTATTATTTTTTTATTAGATCATGTTGGAAAAGATTCTTAAAACGTCACCAAAAACACGGAAGTAAAAACAAATTCCATTGCGATAACAATTTTTCTAATGTTAAGACGAAAAGTCCGAAGTAAAAATTTTAAGTTGAAACATTTATTGTACCATATGTCAAGAAGATGTATCCTCTAGAAGACCAACATAAATTGATTGAAAGAAACCAAAGCCATAGCCCTCTTGAGAATAAATTTCCTCGATCATGTGGTATATGATATCCTTAACTTGTCCAAAAAAATTATGTTTATGAAACAAAATATGTGTAGGTGTTCGATTACAATTGCTTCTGTGGAAGCATGTAAGAATTAGAGATTCTATTAATATTACAGACACATTAAAAAACACAGGAATTTAGCAAGAACTAGTATTAGCTTCACGTAATTCGTAGAGTCTGTCCTACAACGCCATCTAACACATCAATAAAAACTAAATTGCTCCGCGTGGAATATCCTCTTTATAACTTGGATCGATAAAACTACCATCCAGAAGAGGGCGCTTTGAATCAATGTAGAAGTTTTAAAAAATAGATGCAATACTTACAATATGTATTTACAAATATCATCGTACCTACTACATACCGGGGGTGTCCCAGCGAGTAGGAAAAGTCCATTATTCACTTCTAAATATTGGAAAAGTAATAATTTTATTTTCTTAAGCCGTCTGCCTCACATAAAATAAATTTTTAATACAGAGTGTTTCTGAAATGAACTATAATACAAAGTTATGTTTTTTTTAATGGAACAGCCTATAGTTTTTTGCATTCTTTGATGTAGCTTTTAAAACTAATAATGGCTTAGGAAGAAAAAGTTAATACGTTTCTAATATTTAGAAGTGAATATTGGACTTTACCAACTCGTTGGGACAGCCTGTATACAAAAAATTAAACTATGTAACAATTTTTTTAAACATACACTTTTTAAAGTGACTAAATTGTTAAATATTGTTAGAAATTAATTTAATTAATGGTACGAGAAAGCATCATTTGTCACTCAGTTGATCGCCGTAAGAATTAACCAATACCATTTTAATTCTGCGTTTTTAGGCGTAATCAACAAACCTGGCTTAAACACTGGTTAAAATTAAACTTTTTTCTAAGTTAACTCATGCAAACCTTACTTTTTTCCTGATTGTATAAAACTTTACATTCTCTGCAATTTCTTTTACCGGTGTTGTTATGAATTCAAAAAAAATTATATGAAACATGAGTATACGTGCTATATACAGCGTGCTCAAAAACTGGAGCACCAACTCAATGGTGTGTGGTAGAGAAGTGGTTACATATAATGGTAAAAATAGTAAAAAAATTCTTTGTATTAAAGTTATTGATAGATAACTAATTTTAGGTAAATGATATGTGGCAACGTTGTCTAACAGTCATGATCGCAATAGAATTTGATCAACAATAAAAATAAATTATTTTTGAAACGGTTTCCTAGGAAATAATTCCCAGTGTTAGCACATCTACACATTGTGATTTTTTTGATGAATTATACTTTTTTTAAATTAAAAAAACTGCTAAAATCTGATAGTAAATTTTAAAGTAATTATTCATCGTTTTGTTATGGAACGATTACCTGGTATGAAACATAGAAATGTAAAAAAATAACGAAAACTAAAGAAGTTAACGCAATAAGTTTGTAGCTCCAAATTTTTTAAAGTTTGACTTTAGGAATTTTGTCAACATTTTTCCCGTAATCTGCACTTGCTTCTCAATAACGTACTACTGAGTTGGTGCGCCAGTTTTTGAGCACCCTGTATGTATTAGACAGTATTAAATATTAAATATAATTAAATATTGTTTGGATTTAATAGAATATTACATAACGAGTGTAAAAAGTGAGTAATATCGTGCGAGTGAGAAAATGAGGAACGAGGCGCCAGCCGAGTGCGAAAAGCTCACGAGTAACGATTGACACTTTCCTCGAGTTTTGTACACTACTTTTCCTACGACACTTAAGAAAAGCCATTTATTATAAAAAAATTACGATGACCCGCATTTAAAATTTTATCTGTAATTAGCATTATATTGGTAAAAGGTTTAAATAAATGGCTATTTGATTAAGGAAGCTGCTGCAAAGTCTGTTACGTTTGTTCACACCTACCAGTTGTCTTTCTTGCTTCTGAAGATAAACAGAATAGCAACATACTTGATAAAAGCAAACAATTACGTTAGAACTGTCCAATATAATAATGCACAGTTTTTTGACAAATATATAAAATTGTCAACTTTCAAATCTTCGGAAAAATTTGAAAAGAAAACCATGAAAACCATTCGCCTTTTTAAAGAAAAATTAAAACGATTAAAGGTAACCTCGTTTGACGTAAAATTATCTGACAATTCCAAAGCTGTCTTCACTTATGTTCTACAAGTAAAAATTTGTGAAATATTACATAAAAGACAGTCGACATTCCAATCCACCAAAGAAAAAAATTTTACAAAAATACAAATTGATTTAATAAAACGTCTATAACCCTTTTCAATAGTTAATTATTTCAGTAAAATGTCGTAATACAATGAACTCACAATTGTTCATATAATCCGAATAAAACAACTTATTCAAAATTTTATTTACTTCAGGTAGTCTAACCTACCAATAAAAAAAAACAAGATGACAATAACCAAAAGTGTATTTGAAGGAAATCTAAAGTAAAATTTTCTGTCTTCAGTTTTGATCTACGATTCATAGTTTTGGAGATATTGAACGAAATAAAGTCAAAATAAGCATTTAAAAAATAAGAAAGATTATTAAAGAATCATAATAAAAGCATTGAAGCGAAACAAATGCCAGCTAGTTGTCGATGACCTACCTCTACGACAATAATAGCTACAATACACCAATTGCGGACGTCTATTTCGTTATTGTAAACAATAAAAAAAAACATAAAAAAGCTATTAAAAAAATCATAGTTTTCTTAACTGACCCAAGCGAATTAAAATGCTAGAGCTCGGTGCTCTAATGTCTGTTAAACCAATAACATGTTGGTTAAGACCCGGTTGCTCAGTTCGAGCTTAAACCGAGTTTAACTTTAAACTAAGTTTAAGCCGGTACCGAATGTTGCTCAGTTACAAAATATCGACAAAGCCAATGCTTAAAATTGGTTTAAGTAAACGGGCGATCTTGGCCGATTAAGTACTGGCTTATCGCTAAACATTTTTAATATTAACATTATTAATACACATAACTTTATAATTTCACTGAAGGCGTTAACAGATGAATAAAAAAACCGAAGTAGCAATTTTAACCACAAAGAAAAAAAATTCGTTAATATTGTTCAAAATTATTAACTAACACTGAATTGTAAAAAAGATACTTGATTACTTTCGATGAAAAAAATGAAGCATGAGCCCAAATTGCACTAAAATTTAATGCAACAGCAGACACCTGTAGAGAGGCTGCTACATTTACGAAAAATATGCGACAATTAAAAAAATCGTAAAATATGAAGACCAACAATGTTCAAAAAAGCAGATTGCTGGAGGACCATCTGGCCCATATACTACTTACTTTAACAAATGTGAAAAAAAATGCATTTAATGATAATTAGTGATAAAAAACTAATAAATTACCGAATTCAATAGTGAATTTGCTGATGATGCACAGAAACAGCTTTCTAAATAAATTTCAGTTCAGTTTGAGTTAAACTTGTGATAAATAAACTTGAGCAATAACAGAAATGAGTAGAGGGGCATGGCAAAACATATAGTTAGTATATTAGAAAAAAACTAAAAAAAAAATATGATAATAATTTACTTCTTATTTCAATATACCTAATAAATATTATTTTTTTTATTGCTACAGCAAAATCCGACAGACAGGGAAAGTGATGTTAGAATTATTGATACTATGTAAATATTGTGCGATTTTAATTATAGCAGTTAAATTATTTATATTAAACTCTTATGCTTCAAAAGTAAGGACGCCCAAGTCTTCAAATTCAGAACAGCAACAAATAAACTATGCAAATCAGTTTATTGCTGCGTTTTGAAAAAAAAAAGCCAGAAAACGATAAACTGCACTTTTGTCAGAAGAAAGCATAATTTGAAAATCCATTTTAGTAATTAACAATTATATTGAGATACATTTTTAAGTTTAAGATTCTTACTATAACGATATTATTCCTACAATGTACTAAAATATTTATAAATGATGATATTATTTCATCTTAACCAAACATTTCAAAATCAGAAGTGTCAAAACAAAATCTCGCCAAGCAATCTCATACTTAAAGTGCGCAAGCGTACAGTACTACCAACCGCATAAGTGACAAGTTCAGCGCGGCTTAGCTAAACTTTCCACTGAACAACACAACTACGGTTTAAACTTAGTTTAAATTTAAACTGAGTTTACGTAAGCAAAAGCTTAAGCTCGAAATGAGCAACCGGGCCTAAAGAACAAAAGCATTCAAATCTGCACTGAAATATCGCATACGATAAAATCTTAAATCTTGATTAAAATATTTATTTGAAATAAAAATGCCTAGAGTGTCTTACAAACAGCAAAATGAGATAGGTAATTTGTGTTTTAATAATAATTTATTAAAATAATACAAACTATTTTATAATAATACAAATATTATTATAAATTATTATTAATATTACATTTAATTAGAAAACCCTAAAAGTAAACCAATCAAATGTAGGTGGACCTACGATATAATAAGATACCCCACTATATGCACACTTGATCTGACGTCATGTCGACTTGACTCTTGACTCGTCCTGAAAGAGTGCATCAAAATCCTTTGATGTTGTTTAAAAGAGTGGAGATTCTTTTATCGAGGTCTATCATATGATTACAAGTAGTTATTCCAAATTTTTTTCAGAAAAGTAATTCCAGAAGCAACAGTTTAATTTAAATCTCATTTAGATAATATGTATTACCCAAATGTTTAAGTGTTAGTTTCAGACTTCAACTTCAGTATATCTGACTGATTATTTCTCAGTCAGGTCTAGTTTTCGATATAATAGGTAACTCATATTACAATTTATTTAGAAAAATGCACACAGCTGATGACTAATTTTGAACGTCAGATTTAAAATCTTTAAATTTACACTCCAACGGTTAAACTTACAACAAACAAAAAGTTAAATTTTGTATATATATTCGTATGACAGAAAAAAAAAAGACAATAATACCTTCTATATACAGGGTGTCTCAGCAAGACTTTCGAGCCTGATATCTCAGGTATTTGTCAATGGATTTTTATGAAATTTAAAATGCAGGTATTTTAAAAGATAAAGATTAAAATTCAATTAATGCAACAACTCAAGTCTTAAAAACGTAATTTCTACATGCCTTTTTAAAATATTAAGCCTTTTAAGACTTATATTAAAAAATTTATCGTCAGTGAAAAATGGTGTCAGAAAAAACTCGTTCGTGAAAGACGTCTGTTTCGCGAAAAAAATGAGAAACAAACTATTAAACGTGGGTACAGATGCAAAATCGTAGATCTCTATGAGACAAATGAGCACTACCATTGAATTTTGGTCAATCCTACTCGCAGAAACGTAACTGTCACGCAAGGGACATTTCACAATTATCTCTCAACCATACAAAGTTAAAAAACAATATTTTTGACTTACTTTTGGTACTGGATGCTATAATTCTTTCAAAAAAGACTAAAAGACTGAACAACAACTGAAAAATTCTAGACACTTGAACATTCAGGACTTTGGAAATGTTTCGTACACTGCTGACTGGATTCTCTTCAAAAGCTTGAATTACAGCCCCAACTATTGCTTCGTTTCCAGTGACGTGTCTTGTCCTCACTCGATTTAGTTCAGGTAGGCTTCCTGTGTCTTTAAATTAAAGTTTTTAAAGTAATTTTACCAAATTAAAACAATTTTACTATTCTGGCAGCGCGTACACTTGACAGTTTTTTTCAGTGGTACAAAAAATGCCGCATAGAAATGCTTTATGGATTGTTTAAAAAGGTGACTGCCGAAATTACTATCAAAATTTAGATTAAGTTTTTAACAACAAAATTTAATTTTTTTCTTGGATCAGCCAAGCGATTTGGTTAATTGTTTGTGTGGCCATTTATTTTTCGGAGTTTAATGATCCAACGGTAATTTGGCTTAATTTTAAATAAAAGAAATGTGTTTTACAATTTCATTTTTTAACTTGAGGTCATTTTTTTGCCCCTAATTAAAAGACCACCTCCTAAAATATCTGCATTCTAAATTTCATAACAATCCGTTGACAAATAACTGAGATATTAAGCTCAAAAGTCTTAGCTGAAACACCCTGTAGAAGAAATCACAAGACTTTTATGGTAGGTAACCAAGTTTTAGGTTCTGACGACTGTTGGTGGGGTTCATTGAAGCCTCCTTGAAAACTTGTAATTTGGCATTCTTCAACAAGATGTTGAACAGTTTCTTCCACTTGGCCACATTTTGTAAACCCGAGTAATAAATAAATAAATAATCAAAAATCTCCACTCATTTTTCCTCCTTATCTTTACAAAAATGCTTACGCCGACTAATTAGTACAACTCCAATAAAATCATCTAGCTTCTCACAAAAGTAATATAAAATTGAAACAGGTCGAAAGACCTATTTATAGAAGTTGTAAAATATGCAATATTCACCCTGTCAATCTCGCCGTATTTCTCCAACAACCTTCATTGGCCAATAATCAAAAGTTAGAACAAGTAGTTGAATAAATTTGTAAAAAAATCAGTTCGAAAAGTGAACTCGTCTAACCACAAATCGATGAAGCATAGTGGTTCCGTTCAGTGGTTTGGTTAGAACCGAAAGCTCGTTAATATATCTTCAGAAGATTCGCATATATAATAGTTGAGGAGCAAAGCACATCAAAGGCCCATCCTCAGGCATACATGAACGCCGATTTCCAATTACAGACCGCGGAATCCATAATTCAGCCTTGAAATATAGGGCGAAGACATGAGGAACAGTAGTTAACTTGGGGTCGATAGCTGGCGGCGGAGCGCTGACCTCGATTTGCCGTTTCAGAGTTGAAACCGTTTCGTACTAAACGACACTCATCATCGAAAAGCACCCCAAATTTAATTTGTACAATAAATTAAATAAAAATAAACCAAGAAATTGAATCGTATCATCAAAAGTTACTGTAATACAATTACAGTACAACCTCAGAAATGCGAATTTTTTTACATTGCGCATGAGCATTGAATTAAGTTCTTCAATCAGTGTCAACAATTTTTATTGTATTGTACGAGTGTTAACAAACCGAACCAAAAGTAACGCACATAATGAATATCTTTGTTGTTATTGGTCATTTTTCAAAAAAATCCTCAAACAGGTCGATATTATTTTTATAAATGCTACATTTTCACACCATAATGACATCGCTGACGTCATTCGTTTTTAAGTAATAACGTACTGTTTATACATTTTTATGATTTTGGTAAGTATAAAAAATTCAAAAAAAAACAAACAAAAAAATTCAAAACAAAATATAAAAATGAATTTTGTGCGTTACTTTTGGATCAGTCTGTACATATAAAATTGAGCAGAATTTATTTTGACAACATTTAATCAATCAAAAGTTAGTTGCTTTAGAACTGTAAGGTTTACTTTAAGTTTGGGGTTTTTATACGTTTTTTGACAAAATTTAGCGAAATAAATATATTTCTAGTTAACGCAAACCTTTTCTGTTTCAGGTTAAAAAAGTGCTAAAACGCTTTGAAAAATAAACAAATTTTGACTAAAATTAGTATTTTTTTATTTCAAATATCGCGAAATAAGCAAAAAATGCGCTGAAACCTCAAAGCTCAAATATACAGGGTGCTCAAAAACTGGCGCACCAACTCAGTGGTACGTTATTGAGAAGCATATGTAGATCACGGGAAAAATCTTGAAAAAATTCCTAATGTTATATTTTAAAAAATCTGGAACTACCAACTTATTTTGTTAATTTCCTCAATTTTTATTGTTTTTTAATGTTTTTATGTTTTGTCCTAAGTAATCGTTCCCAAACAAAACGATGAATAATTACTATCAGATCTTAGCAGTTTTTTTAATTAAAAAAAATAAAATCATCAAAAAAATCACAATTTGTAGATGTGCCAACACTGAGAACTATTTCCTAGGAAACTGTTTCAAAAATAATTTATTTTTATTGTTGATCAAATTCTATTGCGATCACGACTGTTAGGCAACGTTGCCACATATCATTTATTTAAAATTCGTTATTTATCAATAACTTCAATACAAAGATTTTTTTTTATTATTTTTACCATTATGTGTAAGCAATTCTCTACTACACACCATTGAGTTGGTGCGCCGATTTTTGAGCACCCGGTATTGTAATAGTTTTTATGAAAATCAAAAAAACAATTAAAACAATGTCATTTTAAAACTGAGGGTTCTTGATTTAGAATTTCGCAAAATACAGGGTGACCCAGGGATGTATCATCAGACTATAACTTTTTTATTATTTGAAATATTACCATGCCGTTTTCACTAATTATTCAACTTTTCGTTATAAAAAAGACCAATTTTTGAAAAATCACTGCGTTCTCGCCTATGAATAATTTCCTATAAATTTGCATCAAAAAAACTCAGAATATCCTGTAATTTTTTCAATAGTCGACTTTTACTTGAAGCATGCAGATAATGTACAGAGTGGGTCAAAACGCAAAAAGTTGAATAACTCATCATTTTCAAATGAAACACCATGTATTTCTTTACACGTATCGATAGCATTGTTCATAAGTGTTCAAATTTTTTTTTTATTTATTTTATTATTAAATCTTAATAAGCAAATTTCATGTATATTTCAAGTAATAATTAATAATTAAATTATTAATGTAATTAGTCACATTAGTACATATCAAAAAATAAATTACCATTTGACTTATCAGATTCTAGGATAGTGTTCCATTAAAAAAATAGTTATTAAACTTTTTGCGTTTTAGTACACTCTGTATATAATCTGCGTGCTTTACCTAAAAGTCGTCTATTTGCTAAAACTACAAAGTATTCTGAATTTTTCTGTTGCAAATTTGCCGACAAATATTCATAGACGACTTTGCAGTGACTTTTCAAAAATTGATGTTTTTTATAACAAACATAATTTGAAAACGAAAAAAATAGACCCATAATAGTTTATAAAATTAATAATGTAATTTATAAAATTACATTATTTTTTGCATAGATCCCAATTATGCAAAAATATTTAGGATGTTCCATTTAAAAAATTATAACTTTGGTTCACCACCTTGTATTATGCACAACATGTGCATAATACGAATATTTTTATTTTGTGGACTTTAAGTCGATCTATCATGCATTAAAAACAGCAAAGCAATATTTCATTTACCAAAAAAGTTGTAGACCTATTACACACCCCTGGGTCACCCCGTATGATATTTTTTAAATAAAATTATAGTTAACAAATTGAAAAAAGTGCAAGAAAATTTTTATTTCCCACCTAATTTGCCGACTTTTGAACTGATTTGTACAAACCATTTGCGTTTTAGAACAATTAAAACAATTAGAGTTCGCAGAAGTTTGGAACAAGTACTTTGACTTATAGAGGTTCCACTGTAGTTATTTACAAATCCATGAAATAAGACCCACACGAAAAAATTCACAAAAAATTGTGAAATGTTTTTTAAAAACTGTTTGGCATTTCTAAACACGAAACGTCAGATTATTTTTATTAAAAACACTACGGCATTACAGAATTACTCCTGTGATTGAAAATAGTATTTTTAAATTTATCTGAATGTCTAAAATTTTAGTGTTATTTACAGTTACAATAACAATTGTCGAAGCAAAAAAATAATTCAAATATTTGAAGCAGTAGAGAATAAAATGTTTTTGAACATTTAATAGACGTCCTTTGTAAAAGACTTGAGTAGTAAAGTGGCAGTGGTTCACCGAAATTGTTTACCCGGCGAAGCAATAGCGGCAGAAGTGTTCTTGAATGCAAATAATGACTCCAATTAATATTATCATCCTTGCGATCTCGAGACTTGATCCACTCCTGTTTGTGGAAGACAAAATTATTTGCTGACTAAAACCAATATTAATGTCTTGTATTTGGATTTCAACTGAAATGAATTACACTATTTTTGCCTAATTTGAAATATTTCATTCAAACAAACAAAATCAGTTAGCTACATTGACAATGCAATTACTGTGTGTTCTTTGAGTAAATTTAAAAATAAAAATTTGCATTTCCGTGACCAAAAAAAAACATGAATCAGAAATACCAGTTGTTTGGTAGTGGGAATCCGTGCCGTAGTAAACATTGATGTGTGAAATTAAAGAAGGTAAGAGGAAATGCGCAGGCGACCTTGCAAGGACATAGCGGCTGCGTCAGTGACCGCGCCAAATACGGTGTTTTCAATCGTTCCACCGAAACACCTCTAGTACGTTATGTGCAAAATTTCATACAATGATAAACTTTTACAACATTCAAAGAATTTCAGAATGATTATTATTATTTGACGTGACGATACGAAACATGCACACCTGTTGATGAACAAGTAGCTAATAATAATTGCTTAATCATTTCTTTCAATATCTTTGCGCGTAATCAACTAGAAAACTATTCGTAACAGACAATTTATACAAGGAATTTTGTGAATTACTTTTTTTTTATATATTTCAACGAATCAAATTATGAAAAAGATAGTGCAAAAGTACAATGTGTTCAAAAATGGTTGTTTATCAAGTTGACTATGGAATTCAAATTCGATGTGCCTTCTTCCAGACAATTATTGTAGTTTCACTGTCAAATCTTTGAATTAGCTTTTGACTTTTTCCATTTTTCAAAAAAGTTCTTTCAAGGGTAAGGTTTGTCTTGATTTGTGTTTTATATTTTCGTAATTTTTGTTGTGTAATCTTTCGTTTTTGGATTCAAAGTCTTTTGCATCATGTTGACAGATCTCTCACTTTGACAGCATTCACAATTTAAATTAAGCGGCACATTACGTTCAAATTTCATAAGTGACTTGATGAACAACTATTTTTGAACACATGGTATTAAATTAATGCAAAAACCAGAAAAACATATGTACTTGTATTTTTCACCATTTTGTTGACGTAATAGGTTCACGTTAATTATCTTGCAAAAAAGCACCTTCAATGTCTTATCACTGAATAAATATAATTAAGTGTAACACTTACCACTTTTTACCAAGTCTATTATCCAAACACTGTTCTAAATAATAGAAAGATACCCCAATTTTTCCTAATTTTATAGCAATTGAATTGGGCGTAAATAATAAATAAAAACATCTTATTCTTACAAATTTTGTACATCAATTTATAGCTTTTATTCATCACTTTATAGCTCAGTAGACATCATTTATTTTAAACAAAATAAAATTTGACATAACACGATAAGTAAAAAAGTTGAGTTGTACAAAACATTAATCCTCCTTAGTCCTGGGTTAAACGCAAAGAGACGATTGTTACAAGAATTGCTGTAGATATAAAGGGTGTAATAAAAAGATGAAGACAACAGTGAACCATAGATTTCCTAGCTGAAAATAGAACAATTTAGGACAACTTACCTCTATACCAAGTTGCACTATTTAAAAGTTAGAGGGCGCCAAAGTTAAAAAAATATTTTCGTTTTTATTAGCAACTTCTAAATAAAATAATCGATTTTGATGAAATTTGGTACACGTAATTTGTCATCGACACCACATGTTTTGGTGCTATTTCTTTTGTCTTTTTGTTACTGTAAAGTACTTACCTATCAATAATTGAACACATTTTGGGTCATATTTTTGTTATTCTTAGTTCTTTTTTTATTCGAAAGACCCATTGTTTCTAAACAATGTTTGTATCTTATAAAATTTTCGAATCGGCCTTGGTTTTGGAATAAAAAATAATTTATATAGAAGTGTCAACCATTTAGAACGTTCGTCAATTATTATTTTTGGTTTAAAAAATGCATTTAATTATATACCGCAATTATTTAATTATTACTTTACTTATAACTGTAATTATTAATTTTTTCATAATGACAGTACATATAGAACTTAGTTAATTGTATTGGGTATAAATACACGAATTTCTATAAATTCAGCGTTTTGTTTGTTCAAATTAAAAACCAATTACATTATTGTTGTCTAACATACAGGGTGTAGCAGAAATACGTGTGTTTATTTTAATACGTAATAAAACTCATCAAACACAACAACTTTTCTATATAACATTTTGCAAAATTCTTCTTTACAATTTTCACTGTTTTCCTCCTTTCTTTTGTGCAAACGAGTCGTAAAGTGTTAAGTAAATTTGCGATTTTTTTATTGAAAAAATACAAACAGAAAATATGTTTTATTTGTTGAGTTCGGGTACCTGTTAAAATTAAGACACGTATTTCTGATACACTCTGTATACGTACATAACAAAACTAAAGCCAAAATAAAAAATTATAATTTAAAAACTAATAATAATAAATGGATGAACCTCTGAATTTTAAACGTCGACATAAATTATTATTTTACTCTAAAATCGAGGCCGATACAAATATTTTATAAGTTACCAATAAAAAAAGAATTACACCACGTGCATAACAAAAATATATTTTAAAATGTGTAAAAATGATTGATGAATACTTTACAAACAAGACAAATCAAAAGCAACAGCATATGGTTTTGACAGCAAATTACGTGTCCCAAATTCCATCGAAATCGATTACTCAATTAAAAAGTTATTAAAAAAAAATTAAAACTAATTTTTGCCCTCTGACTTTTAAACGGTGCAACCTGGTATACAGAGTTATACAGAGAATAACCCTGTAGAAAATAAGTTGGGCTCTACTTTGAGCTGGAAAATCTAAGGTTCACTGTTTTGTTACACTCTGTATATTTAACAATATTAAAAATTGTTAATCTTTTATACAACTCGACCTATTAAATGTCCCAAGACAACCACAAAATTACTCCACACAAAAAACATTTTTTGGCTATTTTTAACAGTTTATGCAAAATAATTAGATACATTAAAAACGTACTAACAAAATACAAAAATAACAAATGTTATTTTAAGTTTTTACAGAACTTTTTTGTAATTTTGAGACGTTTTCACGAGAATTTATATATTAATAAAATATGTTTCAGAGTTCAAAAACGAACTAAAATGACTGAAATAAGATAAAATTAATACCAATTTCGCTCAAATTTGGTGAAATTTACCCTCAGATTTAACGAAATTTTTTGAGATAAAAAAAATTGCGTTAACCGCACGAAAAAATCATAATTTTCTATCTCTTTCGGCCTAATTTTGTTGATTGGTTTAAATAAAATTTTGCGAATATTTCCGCTTCTGCCAAAAAACCGTGCTCAATACTCAAAAACGACTAAAATCATTCTCTACTTAATTTGATGATTTTTCGGTTTGTTTCAGCAACAGTTCTAGACTTAAAATTTTAACCCAAAAACAAAACATGACTTTGGACCAAATCTTATGTTTTTTTGACTTATTCTGACAAAATGTCCCACAAAAACAAACCAAATCGAATGAAACTAACACCATTTCCATTTATTTGATGATATTTAAGTGTGTTTTAACAAGTTCTTGCAAAATATTTCACTCTCAACCTTAATACTTAAAATCTATTTTGATCAAACTCGGTAATTTTTCATCTGAATTTAAGTAAATTTTTCGAAAAAGGCTTAGGTTCTATGTCAACTAGACTCGGTGAAAGCTAAAATAACACTTATTTTAAGATAATTGGGTAAATTTTCGGTCTGTTTTTAACGAAATTTTGCGAAATAATTGCTTTTCTGTCTGAAAAATGTACTCAAAGAAAGCTAAAATAAGATTTTAGGTAGATAATTAGATTTTAATTAGATTTAAATTTAACGTGCTTAAATGCTAAAGAAAAACAAAAGTAACTTTATTTAAGCAAATTATATTGTACAAAGTTCTTGTACAATAAATTAATCTTTCTCTGGTTAAAAACTGGTTCAAATAATATAATTTTCCCCAACTTTTAGAGAAATTTTTCAAAAAAAAATCTTACGTTTTTATCCCAAAAACGTGTTATTGGGTGTTAAATAAATAATAATTCATAAAAAGCAAAATTGTCACAACTGTCGGTCTAACTTTATGAATTTAGTTTTGTTTTCTTTACAAAATTTTTACTGTAAACCATATCAAAACATTCGAGGAAAGAAATAATGGTTTTATTCGACTAAATTTAGTAATTTTTTGCTGTGTTTCTCACAAGAATTTAAAAATATGACTTCAAACAAATGTTTTCTAGCTTGGAAAATATAAAAATAACACATTTTTCGCGTTACGCACACCAAATAATTGTGAAGTAATTAAAATTATGCTTCATACTACAAATTACGCAAAAACAGTCGAGAAAAAAAAAAACAAGAATTCATCATAATTCTTGTTTTTTTTACCGCTAGACGTAACTGAGTTTTTTCGATCTTTTCTAGAAAAATCTAGTAAATTTTCGAGCTGAAAAAAGTATGAAACACCACTTTTAACAGTAACAATTTTTTTTTATTTTGCACAGAAATGAATTAAAGTGAGTAAAATACCGCCAAATTTGACATTTTTAATAAATTCTAGACGTTTTTTGAACAAATCCTCTAAATTAAATAAGTATCTAATTCAAAAATACATTTTCAACCAAATGGAACAGGCTAAAATACTTAACATCAACTTCAATCTAATTTAGTGAATTAAATTTTGCAAACAAATTAATTTTTAATCTTTTCTCAAAGAACCGAAACGTGACAAAAAACTCGAAAATTGTTTTGTCATTTGTCCTAAACATTTCCAATAAAACAACCTCCAAGAACAATAAACCAAATGTCAAACCAAATGTCAAGACTAATTCATCTGTTATGGACGCGTCAATTTCATTTTGGGTGACTGTACCTATGTTTGAGAGAATAAAAATTGTATTTTAGTCACCGCTGCTAATCAATAAATTGTCTTTTACAGAAAAATATCAAACTTTGAAATAATTTCTTCCGCTGCTTTAATGGAACTAGGACTTTGCCAAGATTAGTTCTAAAGGTCCTCCTTTATTATATAAAAAGTTACGAAAAACAAGTTTTTGATAAAACAATGTCACACAAAATAAGAAAATATTTACTCGTATAAACACTGTAGACTGTACTATTTTCAATATCGTGTTTCAATAACAAAAATGTATATACCTAAGAATTTCCAATTAATCAAAATTTATGAAACGTGTACAAAATATCAACTACAGCTTACGCACTCAACCTTTCATATGCATATTAAAGGTAAACCGATCATCAGGTATCCAGAACGTGTAAATCAAATGTTTACCCACACACAATTAGCTGAGCTTATCACTTTCGCAAGAGGTAAGATTTAGAACCCGCCACCAGTTGACTACAATCGATTCGAGCATTTTGAAGCTTATCCTGACTGAACTTGGTGGAAAAAACGGTGATTTAAGATTCCACTATCTACAATAAAAATAAACGTGATATCGACTGTTCCATAGGTTTCCAGTCTGTGGCACTAATTCAATATAAATCACACGTATCATATTAGATCAATCAATTTTCTCAATAACTTAAGTTCCTGGTAGTTATTAAACTATCCAAAATTAAAATTCATTCGATGTAGAACGCATCTATGTTTTACAGCATTCAGCACACCAAGCGCTCCTCATTACTATGCAGAAGTTAAACTCATCGTGTATCACAATTTATACGGCTTATCGGTGGGTGTCCAGATTGCTGTTGTATGTTCTGTGTGCAGTTTACCAGTTATTCATCGTTAAATATGTATCGCATTCTAACCTAATTTCCTCTTATATAATCTTACGAAGGAAGATGTTTGCTGCCAAGTTTAATACATTCTAACACATTTATAATAATGCATTTGAATTCATTTTTGTTGTAATAAATGTACTGGTACACTGGTAGTGATCATCACAACAATAGCTACCAGGAAAACAAGTCCTTGAAATTGTCAATTATTTACAGTTTAAAGTCATGACTGGAAATTTCTAAAACGACACAATAATTACAAGTCTCCAAATCAACCTGTTATTAACACAAATAACAAGCAAATCCAAAATACGAGTGAATTTGAATTTTTATTGCTTGTTTTCTTATTCACCCCCAAATCGATAAAACAGTAAACGAAAAAGTTTTTTTTGGAATTGACTCTCACCACCTTCGGAAGGTGCTGATAACAAATTTTCTCTCCCTTTTATAATAAAGCGAACAAGTTTACATATTAATATAAAATCATTTCCTATTTAAGCAAACTTGAGATATTATTATCTGAAATCATAATCCATTCATTGGAATAAAATGTGCTTTTTCTTTTGGGTTAGCATATGCGAGTAAATATTAACCAAGCATTGTGCGTGACCCTATTAGAATAGTTTCCTTGCCAGCTGATGTCATATTTTACTAGGAATAAGGTTCTAAGATCACAATACAGATTGGTAAGAATTCGTTCAAAGCAAAAATCAATAAAAAACACAAAAGAAAAAAAGTAAGTTTAATTCGTGAATTAACATTTAATTTCAATTGAATGTTTTGTAAATAGAAAAATTCTCGAAAACAGTATTTTCAATTAACTCATTATTCATGCGAAAATCCGGCGATGACAAATTGTGTTTAAAATAATTGCTTTCACAAAATAATACATAATTAGTGAAAGTTAACGTACTTTTAAAAAAATGTGATAAATATGATCTCAAGAATAAAATTTTGTACTTTTTGAGTTATCTGACTTTTTATTTAAATAATAATAAAACAGTACAACTAATTAAATAATACCGTCGTATTCAATTAGTGTGCAATAGATTCTCTTTCAATTTTTCCACAAAAACTGAATTTAATTTAGGTAGTTCTAATTCTTGGATCTTAGTGTTTACAAAAAAATTATGGTGGGTCATTTTTTTTTAATTAAGAAAAGTGTATAACAATACAAAAAATCAAATACTTTCTTCTTGAAAGGTATTTACACTTTTGTAATACATCATCATAATATAATTTTATCAACAGCAAATATTTAGTTTAAGTAAACAACAAGTAATTCCATACTTTATCACCAGAAACAAATGGTACAGGAAAAAGTAACTTAAATTAGATGTTTACCTCAATGTGTGCTAGGTTATTTTTTTGAAGAAAATTAATTTTTCCAATAAATGTACATAAAGTCTGAGACCAACTCTCGAATAGTGATAAAAGACAATTTTTTGAGCGTTTTTGCACGAAATACAGATCTTCAAAAGTTAGATCATTCAGTTAAATTTTTGACACTTTTGATGATTTTGTCTTAAATTCAGTTAGCAGAACCTTGCAACATTAAACAGATACCTGTTTAAAAAAAACATCAATTTGTGTATTTTGATCAATAAAATATTTAGCAAACTAGCAAATTCGATAATAAATTAAATCCGACAGTGAAAACAAAACAGTAACAATTATTAACGAAAAATAAAATACAGTTGGATGCAATAAAAACGGAAAATGTCAGATTTTTAATACTTTTCATAGTTTAAACATGGCTTTTTTCTAAAATGTTATGTTAGAATAACAATTAATTAAAACTCGACAAATTTAAAGTAATATTTAAATTATCTGAGCCGGTGGTGTCCTAAGGTAACATTACTTAACCATTCCAGCATTTCACTGTGCCACTAAAGCAAAAATTGTTTAGAGTGTGCAGATGTCAAACCGACAAGCAAAATCTGTTTCAATCAGTTTTTATTACATCCAACTGTACCTACAAAAAATATTTTAAAAAAAGTTACTTGAAAAAAAAATTTATTAATTTTTATGCTTAGCTGTTTATGATTATGGTTCGAAAGTTGGTTAATTACTTAATTAGAGATTTTATTTATTTGAACAAATCTGTTTCATTAGGATGAACATACAAGTCATCATACATACTTGTACGAAAACGTGAAAGATATAAAAAACATACATAAAAAACAGATTTTAGAAATTTTCACAATTTTAGAATGGCATCATTTAATAATTAACATAAAAAGTATCTAGACAGATCGTAAGACGAAATAATAAACTTTTTTCCAAATAAGCAACAGACGTAAAGCTAATTTCACTTAATTGCCAGCAATTTTCTATTTATAACGATAACAACCCAACATTTAAATCGTTAAAACACCAATTTTAGTTGTTTTAACCAATTTAAAGTGATCAAATAATACTTTGCCCCCACAGTAATAATAAATTAAAGTCAGTTTCACTTTGGTTTAAGCATGTCATCTCTCTAATTAGTAATTACTAACTTCATTTAATCGTACATGTCAAAATTCTTTAAACTATCCCAAAATTCTTACTAAATCAGCCCATTTTCTATATTTTTTATCAAAACAGAATGATCTACGAGTACTTTTCCAGTACACAATATAATTATATAATTATAAAAGAAATCTCAAAAAATCTTTGACAAGTGTCAAAAAAGTTTTAAAAACAACTTGCCTACTTAGTACTCAAGCTGACAAAAAAATTTAAAAACTAATCAGAATTATTCAACTATTTTATTTCAAAATAGATATTTTTGCAATTTCATTAACACTGTCAACGCATACCAGTTGCCCATTTTTGCTAAAAAAAAAGTGTTATTTTTTTATATTTTTTATTTACACCAAATTTTGCAAAATATTTTCGAAAATAATTATAACTTCGAAAATCGGGGTATTTTCATAACATCCAATGTGGTGCAAATGACAAGCCTGTTACCATGACAACTCATAAAGTTAATGCTCAGAGCACGCTATTTGCACCACAATGGACGCTAAGAAACTGCACGGCTTTTAGAAATATTGGTATTTTGTATTATTGTATTGTATTTTAATAGAACATTCCCGCTAATATAATTACTTTGATTTGATGGCTTAAATATAAACCACATAAATAAAATTACAAATTTTTATAGGTTTTCAAAATTTTCACATTTCAATTCAAAGACATTCCTGACACTACAAAATAAATACAGTTCCAACTAAAATTAGCACCCCCTAAGATCTTCAATATCGTCCAAGTTTGATAAAACTGATGAAACTGGTCAATTTTAGATTAAAGTCAAACCAAGTTTTATCTTACTTTTAAAGTTATTTGTGCATCCCTCTAACACCTTCGAGTCGCTCCTTAAAAAAATTGAAATTGGTACAAGACAATTTCCAGGCTTTTTAAAACATGACTTTTTCAAGATTTTTCCCGTAATCGACACATGCTTCTCAACAACCACTGAGTTGGTGCGCCGATTTTTTAAAGATCTCAAAAAATCTTTAATAAATAAAACCTGTAAGGTTTAAACGTACAGGTACAGGTTAAAGTTTTTTAAAAGTACTATCACATAACTGAAGCAGAAAATAGCAAATACGACTTTATTTTAGCTGAGATTGACTGAGATCGTTTTTCCCCTGTATTCCTCATTTATTGCAGTTAGGTCTGGTTTCACAAACTGATGTCTTTCCCCTGCACGTTTTTTTTAAATACAGGGTTATTCATATTTGTGAGACAAAAAATGAACCTCAAAAAGGACCTATAAAATGATGCTAATTGAAATTATAAGTCGTGTCCTATCGAAGCTGATAAGAATTTTACAGCCCTGGGAAGTAAGGGTATGGAAAGACGTTTTTGCACCATAACTTTGGAATCATTTGACCAAATATTACAAAACTTGGTAGACTTACTAAAGAGAACATGCCTTTTATTCTAGTAATTATGAAAACCGGATACATCCACCCAGTTTCCGGTTGCACCAATTCCGGATCACATTTTTTGTATTTTTTTATGTTTTTGCCCTCTTAACACTACTTAACAATACAAAACGCAAAGCATTCAGTCAAAAATACCGCTGCTTTTATTACAAAATAATGCAAATTAGTAGTGAACTGAGTGTTGTTCATTTAGTGTCTGGAAGACAAGCGAGTAGTTGCACCCACTTAGTAGGGGTACGCTTTTAAGAGTTTTAATGTCTTTATTCGGAATTTGGTGTAATAAACGTACCGAATAGAACAAATAATTAGGTAACGACTAATGACTTTTTTGTGAATTTTCGATGAATTAATCAATCAAAAATGCTACCAAATTAGTTCAAATTTAATGTAGGTTATGTTAAGAGACTGAAATAAACTCCTTTTATTAAATATTTTTAATTTAGAGCCCCAAATTATCCAAAGTTAAAGTTGACAAGTGTGTGACAGTACTTGACAACGCTTTGAGTGCAGATGCACTTTCGTTGCTACAGATATTATCAGCTCAAAATTCATACTTTTTTGATTTTAGTCAGGTGCAAGCCTCTATTGAAATTAAAATAACTATTAAACGGTCCATTTTAACGGTGTAGAAGGTTATAACTTTTTTATTCGAAATTGATTACTCTATCGATTTAAGCAATAAAAAAGTAGTGTTAAGAGGGCAAAAACATAAAAAACACAAAAAATGTGGAAATGCTGCAACCGGAAACTGGGTGGATGTATCCGTTTTTCGTAACTACCAGATTAAAAGGCATTTTGTCTTTAGTAAGTCTACCAAGTTTCGTAATATTTGGTCAAATGGTTCTAAAGTTATGGTACAAAAACGTCTTTCCATACCCCTACTTCCCAGGGCTGTAAAATTCTTATCAGTTTCGATAGGACACGAGTTATAATCTCAATTGGCATCATTTAGAAGATCCTTTTTGAGTTTCATTTATTGTCTCATAAATATGAATAACCCTGTACAGGGAATGCCATTTAAAAAACTATGTTAAAGGTTGCACTGTAAAAATAAAACACCCTGTATAGAGCAAAACAATTTTAGAACGTGCACTTTGACTTCCCATATCTTTGACAGTGTAGGTACAATCGAGCACGCCCGCATCAATGACTCACCCTGTATATCTAAAAATAGAAAAATAATTTTCATAATACTTGTCTTTGTCGCACGCTTTGTTTAACTCTGTATAGGACAAAATAATTTTAGAAACTGCACTTTGGCCTCACATTTGCAGTGCCCTTTAATTTATTTCGAGATCATTAATGGTTTAGGTGTAAGTGTAGATGTAAGTGTAATCGAGATTGCCCATATCAATAACTCACCCTGTATATTCGTAACCCAAAAACGGCTAAATTTAGGCATAGAAAAAGTTAATAAAAACTCGCTTGGAATAAAACTCAACAAAAACAAATTTTCATCATCAAAACTACGGGTACTTATAAAGTGGACGGAACAGGCTGTAGATTCAAAGAAAAATTGTCCTTTTTCACAAATTTTAAAATGTCAATAAAAATTTAACAAAAAAAAAACAAATGAGCATTTAACAATTTTAACAATCCCATTTTTGTTTTATTTTAGCAGTTGTCTTTTAATTTCATGTTAATTAATACAAATCAATCGAAAAATGACTCAACAGGCGCTTCTAAAGCTGATTATCACTTCACTGTGAAAAAAATCAATTTACCATCCATCGAACAACAAGTCACAGTAACTTCTTTCATTCAGAAATAATAAAATTAAGTCGTTTTTTAACATGTAAGATGAAATGAATCGAGTTTAAGTTAGTATTGGCCAACGTGTTGTACCGAATGACTTTCATGTGATGTTAAAAGGTATGCACACATATGTAGATTTGTCCATTTGCCAACTTCCTCTTCCGGCAAGCACAACCATTCACTGATTGGTGTTTAATCATCAAAAATAATAATAATTTCTAATCTGACCAAGTGCACTTAAAGGGCAATGTGATGGTAACCAAGGTTACTGCGACTCTACGACTGCGTTAAGCGTGGCCGTCGAAAAGACCATTAAGGGCGGAGTTATAGATCCCATCGCAATCGTTAATTCATAGATGCATGGTAGGGTGGTCCAGTTTCCACAATCGCCCTACGATATGAATAAAAACCGGCAAGGAACCGTCTCATTTCTTTATGAAAATGGCGTTTGAGGAAGGCGCTTTGCCGGGAGGAATCGATAAAGCTCCAAATCGGTGGTGGGTGCTCTTACCTGTGGGAGATTGGCGGCGATCTGCCTATGGAGCGAGTCGCGTTCCTTCTCCACGTCCGCCAGCTTCATTTCCGTTTCGCCGAGACGCTCCTGAGTCTCCCTCAGACTGTCCATCAGCTTGTCCCTTTCGTCCAGCATCGAGACCATCAGTTGCTCGAAGTTCGCATCCTCGCCAGAGAACTGGGAGCTCCTCTGGCTGATGCTGTCCTCCGAGATGGTCGGCATTACATCACACATCATGTTCCACATGCTGGCTGTTTACTTTAACGCACTGCCCGCCGATTATTTTACTAAATACCCAATTACATGGATCGGTTCTAACCCCTCACCAAACGTCCACATTAACTAAACGGAACGCGCAAACCGACGCAAACCGAACACGTGCACATTGTCATATTGGTTATTACTACATGTGTTAACATTATCGGAACGTTTTCACTATGACACACCTACAAATTCCATCCCTTACGTCCTAACTACATACACAAACTTCGGATCTGACAGCCATTTTAAAACCAATGTCAAATAAGCCCATTCGAGTCGATACAACAGGACACTGTAACGCTACCGTCAGATGGCGCCACGCACAATTTACTAAAAAACTATTTCGAAAAAAAAACTAGAATTAAATACAAATCACAAAAATACAATTGAGAGCAATAGTGTTATTGCAAAAGTATTAAATCATAATTTGATTGTTGGGGCACCTGACAGTGACAGTTTTTTGACAACTCCGTTCAGTCCATCATGGCTGGTGATAGCGATGGTCTCGTTGGTCATTATTTGAGTATATTTTCAATTCCCGTTTTAACATGTACTTTATTCACGATTTGACAACAATTACATCCAAAACTGCACCATGTCCAAGCATAAAAAATCCGGAAAAAAGCATACTTCCAGCAATTTAGCAGGTAATTCCTTTTGTTTACAGTTACTGCTGCATTTTTCATGTTTCTTCAAATTACACAACATTTACACTCATTTACAACTGTTGTGTGTTGTTTAATCTCTGTAATTTATTGTTGAGTAGGAATTTCCATGAGTCGGTGAAATTTACTGTTTCCTTGCAATTTTAGAAAATCCAACAGACAAGGTCGCATACCTCATTGTTAAGTGATTTGACAACAGAAAAATACCGTCATTAATAATCTAATGCAGGTGTTGAGTAAAATGCCATGAATGCTATGACGTCTTTGTGGTAAATCCGCAAAAGACAAAATACCAGATTAGATAACAGTAAATAATACTGTAATGATAATACAATAGTATACAGGGTGTCTCAGCTAAAACTGCCCAGGTTAGTGTCGTGACTAAATAAGTCAGGTCAAGAATCCTCTGAAAATTAATGACATTAGGTATCTCGTGTAGTGTATAGTGTCAGTTGGATGCATTAAGACCGGAAAATTTAATTTTCATTAGATTGGAACAGATTTTGTTTGTCAATTTGGCAGCTGCCACATTCAAACAATTTTTGCTTTAATGGCACAGTGAAATGCACTGAATTAGGCTGGTAGGGTTTATTAATGTTATCTTAGGACACTGATGAAAACTACCAGTCCAGATAATTTTATAACTACGTTAAATTTGTCAAGGTTTGATTAATTGTCAGTTCTAACTTAACTATGTTCAAACTATGAAGAAATATAAAAACCATTTTCATGCTATGACATTTCCCGTTCTGTATTTGTTCAACACTTGTTTTGCCTTAAATTATTGTTAAAAATGAATTTTAGTAACATCTGTAGTAACATTATATTTTAGGCACACTCAACGTACTGTGTGAAGGTATACTTAATTTGTTGATTGAAAAAAAACAATTGAAAGCTTACTACCAAAGTTAACTATTTTTCGGTCAAGAATATGTCAACAGAGCCCTAATAATTAATGAATTAATTAATTAATATTACGAGTAGATATGACAAAGATTGAATTTTGACAAACAAATAGTACCAAATTGTTACTGAATTTTTAATTATTTTATACAGCGTGCTCAAAAACTGGCGCACCAACTCAATGGTGTGAAGTAGAGAAATGGTTACATATAAAGGTAAAAATAGTAAAAAAAATCTTTGTATTAAAGTTATTGATAAATAACGGATTTTAGATAAATGATATGTGGCAACGTTGTCTAACAGTCATGATCGCAATTGAATTTGAGCAACAATAAAAATGAATTATTTTTGAAACGGTTTCCTAGGAAATAATTCCCAGTGTTGGCACATCTACACACTGTGATTTTTTTGATGAATTTTAATTTTTTTTAATTAAAAAAACTGATAATCTGATAGTAAATTTAAAAATTAAGTTGACACAATACGTTTGTAGCTCCAGATTTTTTAAAATATGACTTTAGGAATGTTTTCAACATTTTTCCCCTAATTTGCACTTGCTTCTTAATAACGTACCACTGAGTTGGTGCGCCAGTTTTTGAGCACCCTGTATTTTTAAATAAATTTACACAACGAAAGAAGTGTTCAGCTATTATTACTTGTTAGTAGGGACCAGATTTTTGGCAGCTTAAAATTTTATTTAGGTGAGTGTAGTGTAGTTATGAGTGTAAAAAACAGAAAGGAGGTATTAAAATAATCTGCTTATTTAAGATTCATTTTTATTGAATTTCTACAGAACGAAAACAATTTTTAACGCAATAAATTGCTTTACAAGAACAAACGCAACGAAATACGTTTTTAGTGAAAAAATTTACAAAAAAGCCATAAAGCAATAAATTAATTGTTGAACATAAATATTGTTCTAAATTGGCTGTTGTACTAGTACATTAAAAATCAAATTTTATAAGAGCAATAATGAAGCACGAATTCAGTATCAAAAGCGAGTGGCGTTATCCGGAGTTTTTTGAAAGAATGAGTGCTTGGTCTTATGATGTGGCGGTTGGTATTATCTCAATTTTTAAAGTGAAAAATTGATTTAAAATTTTTGTTTTACCTAGATTTTGTCAAAATACAAGAGTATTGATGATAATTATGGTAATCGTGTATGAAAACCCCTTGTAATTTGTGATATTTGCAGAAATTTGCTTCTTGGCAACCTAAAAATTTTCATAAAATGTTCCGTCAAATAATGAGTATTATGACATCGCACTTGATGAAGTTGCCTATTAATGTGTGTCAATTACTTAATAGGTATATATAGAATGTGCCTACTAAACCATCAAAATGGCACAAAAAAGTTAGTTTATTTTTCTGTAAGAATTCATCTCAACCTAGAAAATGAACTCACTTCATGAATGAGGAAGTTTCCATTTTTTTTTTAATTAATATCATTAATAGTCTTCGTGATTGTAAAACTAATGGTACTTTTAATTTTTTTATATTCACAAAAATAAAAAAGTTATGAGACCTCAAAGTTCAAAATTTGACAGATCGCGTGCTTTACTGGTCTCGGTCTCGCTATTCTTCGATTCTTTGAGGGGCTGTATCTGGTTAAAATTATCATGTTTCCAAAATTACTTTGCTGTTCCTCAATTTTTTCCATTTCCTATATCTTTTATGACATTTATTGAACTATTAGCCCTAAATAAAATAAATAAAATTTAAAAATCTCACGTTATAAAACCGTTAAATATCAAAAAATGAGAACATTACAACTTTAAAAAACAAGAAAATCGTAATTTCATATCTTTGAAAACTCTAGGTTTATAAACCACATCTACTTATTCATCAAACGTATCTTTAAAAGCATTGACAAATAAAGAAATTGTTTTTCTTTTTATGCAAGAGTCGATATTTTTAATAAGAAGTCGTTTGTAGAACACTTATTTTTGTACATATTTTTTGTGCAAAACATTTTACAAGCATCGCTTGTTCTAGAAATCATAAAAATTTCCATTAGTTATTATTTTTATTTTTTTTTAATAAAATAATATTTCATTAATGTAAATATTTCTCATTAATTAATATTTAGTATTTATAAGAAATTGTAGAAAAAATCTGAAAAAATTCAGAGGTATACAGAAAGAAATAAAGAAAAAAATCGCAAACGCTGATTTTTGTGTGATTATTAAAATGAATTATTATTAGTTATTAGTGATTTATTACGGTATCTACTTAAACAAATTACTTCAATCATCACAAATAACACTTTCTTTCAATATTTATTTCTTTTAAGTCAAAAAAATTATCCAGAGATCTCAATATAATGCCGAAAGGAAGAGTAGTGTGTAAATCGCCGCTATCTTGTGAACAGTTTATGCTGCGTGACGTCATCAGGCTCAAAGCGGGACCGCTGTCAAACAGGCAGACGAAAAGCTTATATTTTTGTTATTTTTAAAGCTATCGAATTAATTTTTTTGCATTCAACTCTATTATGTTGAAAGTAAATAATAACATTTTGAAAATTTGGAAACTTCCTCATTTTCTCTTTTAATTAACATTTTTATTTTTAATAGATTTTTATACAGCGTAGTCCAGATCTAACCTACCAAAGAAATCTGTGTCTTTCAAATGATCCGATAAGTCCGGAAAACGTTTTTTGTTAGGTCAAAAATAATAGAGATAAATTAACCTCTATCCACACACATTCGGCGCTACTGATCACAGTCATAGCGCACAGCAAAATTTAATATAATTTTTTATATTTTTTTTATTGGTTTTATCTAGTTTGCTTATTTAAAGCACCAACAGCGTGTATAAATCTTTCAAAAACGTGGGTTTTTTAAAGTGTCCATGGCAACAATAGCCTAAGAAACGGTTCACTTTCATAAAAACCATTGTGGTGGAATTGACTAACCTGTTACCATGACAACCCATCTAAAGTTAATGCTAAGAGTACCCAATTTCCACCACAATGGTTTTTATGAAAGTGAACCAAATGTACTAACTTTCAATGTTTTTTTTATTATAATGACAGTCAATTCCATGACAACGAAAGGTATACTGATCTCATATTACATTATTTCCAATTTTTGTAATATTAATATTAGTATTTATGATTTCAAAGTGTACCAATAAAAAAAAACAATAACGTAAAGTATAGTTTAATATACTATTATTTGGGATACGAAAAGACTTATTAGAAAAAAATGCGTATGAGTTCTTTTCACAGTATCGGGACCAGTTTGTTTACAATTTTTTTTTATTCAGTTTGTCTTAATTTGTCACTACCTAATTTTTCCTCAACTTGTGGAGTACTAATTTACACTTTATTATTCACAGGCTCAGTACTTTCAACAACTGACAAACGTACTGTTTCTAATTAAGTGCGATAGTAATTCACTTTGTGGTTTGACTAAAATAATGCTGTTCTTCAGTGAATCTTCAGAATCAATAAACAAGTAATTTAATATACAATTAGTATTTCCACCTGAAAAGTAGAAAAATTAAAAATTCAACAATTGACTTTTTAAGTATTAACTATTTCACAACAATAAAAACGACAACGTCGCTTTTTAGCAAATTATTTTCTTAAATAAGATTGATAAAATTGTATAATAGTTATTAATGATTGGATCTCGCATTTAAACTATAAATTACATTAGCTATTATTTCCTTGAAGTGAGTGAAAAAATTTATAACAGCTAATGTTGAAACCAAAAGACGTTGTTTTATAATTTTGAAATGACTAATAAGTAACTGATAAGAAACTGAAAACTGAAACATAAGAAAACTAAAAAGTATTAGGATTGAGATTCTGCAGCAACAGAAAAACTGAGAAACTGGAATAGTATTACAGGTTGCTCCAAATTTTATGGCCGAGGCAAAAATAACTATTTCTAGTCGAGTAAAAAATTAATTAAATAGTCTAAACGATAGGGAAGCAATTACGCTACTATTAAATTTGATAATTTAATATTGTTTAAAATTTTTGAGGTATTTTTTGAAATGTTTTTTAAGTTTAATTTTTAGAACCGTAACTGCTAAAATAAAATTGTGGGATAATTGATAGCTTTTGAGTAATTACAATTTTAATATTGGAGATCTGAAAGCTCGAATATTTTATGGCAGGCTTTGTGATGGTGATCAGGTGAGAATTCCTTAACTAGGCACTTTCGACACTCGTTGTCAAATCTACTATCAAAACCTTACAACGGCTGTAAAACACAAAAGAAAATGGCTTTCATGCGACGCTTTTTAGCGTGGGTATTCTCTCCCTTAACTGCCAATCTGACAATGAAATGTTTCAAAGTTTAGGTACGCTTTTTTGGGGGAAAGTTCTAAGTCCATCCACGGATTTTTGACCTTTTCCCCAAAATTTAACTACTTGAACCCATTTGGGGAAGAAGAATGAACAAATTTTACCTTTTTATTTTCTGTTGAGTAATTCTCAGATTTATTGTGTTATACAACTAAACAACATACATTTACCAACAAAACAGATATTCAATATTCAGTTTCGGAGATATTCAATTTTAAAAATTGGATTTTTGACTCTCTTTTACATTGCGACAAACAAAAATGCAGGTCCCGACACAAAATTTTTGACTTTGGGGCTGTGTTCGAGCTAGTTAGAAGGTCAACATATTAAAAATCGCTGTTCCTACAAGGTGAGCGAGCCCCAGGGGCCATCAAGAAGATGTCATTACATGTTTTTTTGGTTTAAAGTTTGAAAATAGGACCTGTTTACTGTGAAACCGTTGCAGCTTTTGATCGTTTTGTCAAAGATTTTATCTTTAAAATTCTTTCTCTATAATATAATTATTTGACACATTTGATATTTTCAATCATGCGACAGTGTTGTCGCTTTTTACAAATGATTCGCACCCTGTCCGTGATTGGCTAGGGCATAGGGTAGTACCCTAGAATAACACTTTTATAGAAGCGGAACATTATGGTTGGCAATGAATTCCTAGCTGGAGCCATCTAGCCGCATCATCACGTACTAAAAATGGCGCGAATTTAAAATAATCCCGATTACTTTGTATTTTTTTAATTTTTGCTCACGTTTAAATGATGTCAAAACATCGTCAAAACCTTATCAAATACAATTATTATGAAAATTTCCTAATTGTATTTGAAAAGGTGGATGCACAGACAGCACAGATGGAAGAATTTTACCCAACATGACACGATCACATTTAATATTAAAGATATTTATTAAATCCATTAAGTTTACAAAACTAATAGTCGTCACCGAATCGATGATAAAGATATACTTGCAATCAGCCAAACTGGCACCGGTCTGGCACCTTATGTTTGCAACTTCTGTCTATGGGAGTCTCCTCGCAGTGTGACTCACTTGCGGTTCGGTCTCAAAAAACTCACTTTTAGGAAAAACGCACCTATCTACGAAAACCTTCTGGAGCTCATTACTACGTTATATTTTTGGAGATCATGTTGTTCCTAACCGATAGTAGGCAATAGTCTAACCCAAACACGACACCTTGAACCACTATCTTAATAAAACTTTGAAAAATTAATGTGATATTATAAAAAATAAACTCAAATTTTGCTGACGTTTGTGAAATTTTTACTTGTCAGCCGCGCATCGGTACCACGTTTTTCTTTAATAATCTGAAATTTTAAATCCGCCAATTCGGAAGTAAAATTACCGTTGGGGGCGCCACTGAGCTAGGTCGAAAACAGTAACCATAAATGGCGGGAAAATGTTTATTCGGATATTTTGAGCGTTGTACGAATTTTGGGGCTTCACAATTATTACATTGCCTATGCGGAATGATTATTGCATCTTTGATGCAAGAAACTTATGTTGACAAATAAGAGATGACGAGGAAAACACGAATAACGAATGACTGTTTGGTTCACTTTCTTTATTGGAAAATTATTACAAAGACATTGAAATGCCTACCTTTTGCCATAATTTACGTTTAAATGTATCAGCAGTTGTTAATCTTTATTGTAGTTTTGTAGATTTACCGCAGCATTTCATGATTTTTTCAGTGGAAAATTCTAACCTAAAATTCATAACACTTCACTAATTTATTGGTTTCTTGAGCCAAACTTTGTGTTCGCTGTGATCCATTACTTATAATCTTTAATTAGACAACTGTTTGATAATACTTTGTAATCAAAATTTAAATATTTTTCACTTTTTATCCACTTTCAAGTTCCAACAATAAACACTTTATACCACGAAAAACTACAGAACCAAAGTCAACGCTAGTATTTACCACCACGTACTTTTAAAGTAATTCTTTCTATTGTAAGTAATTAACACTATACACGCAAAATTGTTGAACAATTCATTAAATGTCAGTTAAATGTGGCATTACGAAAATTTCTTTACTGTTTTCGACATAGTTCAAAAGTCATCACCAGAGGGCGTCTAGTTAATTTTATTTCTGAATAGGACTTCTTTTTCCCGTAAAACACTAAGGCCATCTATCCGCATCATCAGTAAAACCTTTTTTTAATGAGAGTTCGATTTGGCTATATCAGTTCGGGATGCCTGGGTAGTACATTCACAGCAAAAATTTTTTGTTTGGGTTACTGTAGATACTATACACTGTATCGTCGTCTACGTTGATTGACAGTAATATACAGCGTGCTCAAAAACTGACGCACCAACTCAATGGTGTGTGGTAGAGAACAGTTTACATATACAGGTAAAAATAATAAAAAAATTTTTTGTATTAACCCTTTAAAGCACACATTTCCAGAAAGTGAGGTATGAACATTTTTAATAGCATTTTTCTTTAGTTGTTAGATAGCAAAAAACAGTGCTTGCCAAAAAAAATTTTTTTTTCAAAATTTTGAATTTTTTTGAGGGGTGGTTTACCGTAAAAACCACTATGCAACGAAAAGGAAATTAATTAATTAGCAAAAAATCTAAATATTATTTATTTTGTATGAAATCCAAGAAAACAGTTCCTGTTATCAGAGAGGCATAGGGCAACTTTGCATACGGAGCAAGCCCATTTTGTCCTATGAACTTCTGCTACTGTGGAACAATGTCCACATCTTCGAGATGTTGTTCTGACAGGCAAATGTTCCGACTTGTTGTATCTTACTTCTTGTGAGACGTAAGTTTTAAAATGGTGAACAGGGGTTGATGATTTACGTCCAACTTTTTCTCTCTGTGGAATGCCGATAAGAGATATTGCAATAGCAAGGCGCAATTGCTTGAGTGTAAGCTTTTTTCCTTCCGTAAGTTGTGAGTAGATGATAAATGTATTTACCACCGTCGTGTCCAACATGTGGAAAAATATACGGTGCCACCATTTGCGCGACTTTCTATCAATACAATATATTGTTTTTAACATGTCTGCTTTGTCCACACAACCCATGTGTTTGTTGTAGTCCTGAACAACTGCTGGACAAGCGATTTGTTTCGTTGAACCGTCGTGTTCTTTTCTCCTCACTGAAGTTTCTGTCAATGGACTGTGCATGTTTGAAAGAAAATGTATTCCTTTTCTGTCTTTCCATTTTGTAGCCGTTATACCAGTACGTGTTGATCTCCAAGCAAAATTGCCACGAATCATTTCTTTGTCAGTTGGAAAATCTTTTGGAAAATTCTTTCTATTTGGTCTGGTAGTAGCAGCTGCATTGATTTTATTTTGTTGGAGATAAATAAGTAGTTCTACTGAACTGAAAAAATTATCGAAATATACTGAGTAATTTTTGCCAACTAAGTCTATTGTCAATTCTTTGACTACTCGAAGTCCAAGATTTTTTTCTACGATATCTTTTCTTTTTCCTTCGTAAATTTGAAATTGTACAACGTAACCATAACTATCTGCACGTACCCACACCTTATAACCTCGCTTAGTGGGTTTATCGGGCATATATTGTTTGAGACAGCTTCTGCCCTTGAACGGAATCATCGATTCATCTATTGCCTGAAATTCACTTGGAGCGTAGCAGGTTTTGTACGTCTCTGTTAACTTTTCTAACAGGGGTCTGACTTTGTATAATTTATCGTAATTTGGAGAGTCTCTGGTTGGCATTTTAGAATTGTCATTTATATGCAAGTTTGAAAGAAGCCAACCAAATCTGTTCACAGACATAGTAGATGCTATGTAAGAATCTCTAAGTTCCAATGACGACGACCAGTAATCCCGATAAGAGGGTAATTTTTTTATTCCCATAAGGATATTAACTCCTAAGAACTTTTTTATTTCTTCCTTGTTTGTAGGATTAGTAATTATGCCACCATTATTCTGCGTGTTATAAAGATTAGTTTCATAAACCAGTGTATCTATAAGTTCCTCAGTAAATAGTGACAGAAATACATCAATAGGTTCTTCTGCTTCTATGTTTGGACCTGTATGTTCCCTAAACTCATTTTTTCTTGCTATGTTTGGATAATCATCAGACCAAGTAATTCCTTTCCTGTAAAGTCTAACAGCAATGGGAGTATCGTCGTCAGAAACGTCGTGATCATCATTCTGAGACTGGTTGTCATCATTTTCTTCAATGCCATTAATGTCTAATCAGTAATCATCATTTGGCTTAGTATACAAAAAATCAGAGCAATATAAACTCACCTGGAACATGTTCTTCTGGTTGCAAAATGTTATCTACACGCTGTAATACATTGTCTGTACCAATTACATACGTGCCTTCAATATCTTCATCCACGTCATCTTCTTCTTCATCAATAGACTCTGGGTCGGATGGTATTTCATCTAGAACGTCAACAAGTCTTTGAAGACGAGCTTGCTCTTCCTCAAAGAAAGGCATTACTCATGTCTGTAAAAAATAAAACATTTACTGCATAGTGGTATCACTGTACAACCACCTGCATATTACTATTTACCTCAAAATGTAAACAAAAATTGAACATGCGCCTGTCGTTACAACAAGTAAAATATTTATAGCAACAATTTACAGAATTTACTTACCCTTATTTAACTGTGAATAAACGATAATAATAATAAAATGAGTCACTATCACGACACTGATACAGCAGGAGCAAGTCCCAATACAAACATCGACACAACTTTAATTTCGAGGTTGAAAAAAGTATAAGTTAGGCAATTTCTAAAACAGGCATCTTAGTACGCATGCCTTATGTGGTTTCAGCGAGATACCAGAATGCTGAATAGGAGTAAAATAAATTTAAAAAGGTGGTTTTACTGAGTAACCACTGTGCTTCAAAGGGTTAAAGTTATTGATAAATAACGGATTTTAGATAAATGATATTTGGCAACGTTGTCTAACAGTCATGATCGCAATAGAATTTGAGCAACAATAAAAATAAATTATTTTTGAAACGGTTTCCTAGGAAATAATTCCCAGTGTTGGCACATCTACACATTGTGATTTTTTTGATGAATTTTAATTTTTTGAATTAAAGAAACTGCTAAAGTCTGATAGAAAATTTAAAAATAATTATGCATCGTTTTGTTAGGAAACGATTACCTAGTGTGAAGCATAAAAACAATAAAAAATAATGAAAATTAAAAAGTTAACACAATAAGTTTGTAGCTCTATATTTTTTAAAATATGACTTTAGGAATTTTTTCAACATTTTTCCCGTAATCTGCACTTGCTTCTCAATAACGTACCACTGAGTTGGTGCGCCAGTTTTTGAGCACCCTGTATATAAAATCTGTCCACTGTCAAAAAATGACCGCTTGGGAGAGTTATGTGTTCGCGCTCCACTGTAATCTATTTATTTTGGTTTGAACCTTTGCTAAATTTCGTTTGCAAGAAAAATGCTTGTGTTTTGTGGGTTGTTAATTTTTTTAATTTATTAATCAAATACATCAAAAGTTATGATATTTTGTACGCAAATATAGTAATTAGTTCTTTTTTTTGGGTCACAGAGTTTAGATATGCTTAAAATTTCCAAATTTCTAAGAGCATAATCAAACATCACAGTAACTGTTTATTATTCCTTTAATATTTCGAGTCCTTGGGTCTTAGTCCTTCACCATTCATTCACAATTCACAATTAATTGCATCTAAACACTTTATTATGTCAGAATTTTGAGTACCACCTACTTTTAAATCGATTTGTATACTAAAATCAAAACGAAATAGTCTTGGAATCACATAGATTTTAACAAATCACTCTGAAGATTTAGCATTCCAAGCGGTTTACTTTCCGAATTAATCCAAAAAGAAAAAACGAGTAATTGTTTAAGAATTAAGCGGCTAAACGAAACTGCATTTCTAAATAAAATGGGCGTAGTTTGTATCAAATGATTTTGAACTCATAACGGCTTACTTTCCGAATAAATCGAAGAGATAAAAATGATCTGAAACCAGTAATCGTTTTAGAATTCCAGCAACAAAAATGGAACTGCATTTACCACCAATTTTTTACACATGTTTTAAAATGTTTTCTTAAATTGTACATCCTGAATAGGTCATTTTTTTCTTCTAATTTTAAATTTTCGGAAATTGATTTAAAATAGGTAACTTTGTCTTCCCAACGTATTCACAGTTTGGAACACAACAGTTATAGATACTTGGTGTTTTAATAATACTTAAATATTTCCTGTAAAACTTTAATTCCAATTTTTAATAATTCTTGCAGATGTTACAATCAACGACTTCGCCAACTCTTCAGTGTGCAAAAACCGTATAAAAAAATCCACCGCAAACGTAAATAAAGTACTACAAAAACAACTAGAAGACGACAAAAACTGGGACGAAAAAACCGACGATTTCGAAGGTAATTTCGTCGAACAAGAAAACGAAGATGGGACCATTTCATACGTTATCCAAAAAACTGAACCACGACGAAGAAAAAAAACAGTTTCAAGCAGCGAAGACCGAAAATATGAAAACACTGGAAACGAATATCCCATAGACATTTGGTTCCTAATTTCGGAATACATTCGACCTGAAGATGTCGGACGATTTGCTGGAATTTGCAAAGCATCGTACGAAGTCGTTTCCACAGCAAAGTTTTGGTTCTCCATGTATAAACGGTACTACAAAAACGTGCCAAATCTACCGGAACGACTTCACCCCGAATGTTTGTTCCGGAAGTATGGCATACGAACGTCTGTAATAAGGGCCCTAAATTTCATGTACAAACCATTTATCTCACGCTTGAAGTCTCTAGAAAGACTAGAGCAACATCCAGACACTTTGAAAAAAAGTCAATGCGTTTTAATGTGGCATAAGAAAACTGAAAACCAGTGCCTGTACTTTTTCAAAATGAAGGTTAACGTCCACCACCACAGGACACAGAAACCTGGTCATAGACCAGACCTTCTGGAGATGTTGGACGATGTGTTTGCAAATCAAGACGAAAGTTGCCGCATTTTACAAGTCACTTGCAAACACCTTATTCCAATAGCTCCAGTGTTAGGTTTAACCCTAACTTCAGCGCAGTTAAATCTATCTTCTGAACTAAGATCGTATAAATTACAGTTGTGGTTCGGTTCTGAGATACAGAGTTGTAAACCACTGTCAACAGGTGGTAATACACTTATTATCCTGGAACCTGTGATCAATGTTCGAGTGCTGGACTGGTGGCACCCTCTTTATCCACACAGCCATAATTTGGAGTATTTGTGCAACCAGGAATAGGGTCACGTTCGTTTACATGGATAATCAAAGCTAAACAAACCCCTCTACCAAAACCCCCGTTTCAATAGCTACGTGTTTAGATGGTGAACAGTTTGAATTTCTCAACTGTAATATTTCCGATGTATTTATTTTTACGAATAAATTTTTTATTTCGTTTCTAATTTCAATATTACATACTTCCAATCTCAATAATATTCTCCCAAGAAAAAGTAAAGAAATTGCAAACAAGAATGTTAAAATAAAATGGTTTACAACACAATTACTACTTACACACGCAGTGGCATATCGGGTGTGTCAAAAGTCGCGGATAGGCCCTTAAGAACAGCTAGATAGAGCTATACAAAACACTATTTTCGATAAAAAAAAATCACGGAATTTTTCGTTTTGTAAACAACGAATGAAATTAAAATCAATAGATGGCAACGCCGTATAAGTACACCTATTTTTATATATTTAGAAAAAGGTTAAACAAAAGTATTACCACGATAACATTATTAAATGTTGAAAACTGTTTAGCTCATTTCAAAATGTTTTCCTACAATTCTTTTTGAAAAACTAGATATTAAATCAAGTAAGCAAAGTAAGATAAGTCATTAAAAACAAACTCAGCAGGTCTGCTTTTCCTACAATTCCACATTAAAGTAAGTATTTTTTGCAACTTTCACAAGCAGCTGCATGTTAAATAAGGAGCAATTATTTTTCTTACTATCTCTTAGTGGTCACTAAAGCCGCTAGTATTCAGTCTCAAAAGCTTATCCGCGACTTTTGACACCTGATATACTTACGTACAACTTGAATTGATTAGCGAAAGGAATAAAATAATTAATTTTTGAGTTGGAAAGTCTCACAGAATACACAGTTAAAAATAGAAGTTGGCTTGATTTTGAGTTTTTGTCCAAAGTCAACAGTTTACAAAATACAACGTTTATTAATTTATTTATTAATTGATGTAGAAGTTAAGAGCTGATTTTTTTTTCAAAAAATGAGTTCGGGCGTGTTCGCATGCCGTTCGTATTTAAGATAATTCAGAATTAAATTAATTGCAATTAAACCCGATTTTGAATGTGAGTCATTGCTTTAATTTCAAGCAAATAAAAGAAGACAAGTATAAAATGGAAAGGCTTTTGCGCATTGGGTGTTTCGAGTAAAAAACTAACAAGTCAAGAGTGTATTTGATATAAAAGAATAGTTTATTACAAAAAAAATGTAATAATAAATAACAAAATCAATTGTAGAAGTTTACAAAATAATGAAATTATTATTCTTTTTAATTTAATATTTTACCGAAAGTGAAATTAAAGTTTAATTGAAAATTAAACTAATTCCACAATAAGTTGCCATTTAATTGCAAGATCAATTCATACTCCTGACTATTGAATGGAAACTTTTATTCCTGAATGGAAACAAATGGCCAGGAGACATGGTTGAACCTATCAACGTTTTCTGAGAAAATGTTACCAAATTTTATTAAATCCTTATGTGAGGGCTGTTCACTAGTAGATAAAACTCTCGAATAATGAGTAAATAGTAAAGACAATACTACCTCAATTTTTATGATAACTTTAATTTAAAGAATCATACAGTAGTTTCTAATATTTTAAACAATTAACAACTATTTGTATATTTGGATTTGATGGTTTTTAATATAAAGCAAATGAGAGAAGAATAGTTGGTAAAATGGAAAAAACATAAGATAAAACGGAAAAATTCTTTCGTATTCATCATGTGTTTGTCAAATTTATGTTATCATAGTTATTAATTTATTCTATTGAAAACAATTTGTTAGCGAATGTAATGAAGTTAGAGTTACGCCCTATGGTGGCAATTTTTATAGAATTTTCTATTAAGGGTGGATTTTACAATCGTCGGATAACTTTATTCTGGGGATAAATTTTGAAAAATACATTGTTGTAACAATTGTAACCATAGTAATTAGACAAGGAATAACTTATCCGGAGTTTATCTGACAATTGTAAAATCCACCCTAGATTAAAATTGTTTATACAATCCTCATCGGAATTGAACTTGGTTTTAATGTGATGAAAAAGAGATTTGTTTACAATATACCCAAATATTATGGCACCGCCTTAGGGTGCTTAGAATTAACACTGGTAATATTAGGACCCCATGATTCATCCCAAACTTGTCTACCTACCGATTTTGCATTAGTTTGTTTAATTCCAATAAAAATTCATCCCTTTGAGGAAATTTGAAAATGAAACACGTATTTCAGGAGTAAATTAAGTAAACAGTAAAGACAACACTACCTCAATTTTTATGATAATTTTTATATAGTTTAAAAAATTATACAGTAGTTTGTCATACTTTAAACAATTAACAACTATGTGTATATTTGAATTTGATTGTTTTTAATATGAAGCAAATAAGAGAAGAATAGAAGGTAGGTAAAATAGAAAGTCCCTTGTGGATTCCCCAAATGATTGCTACCTCCCGAAGTGGCCATAAACTATTAATTTGGATTATATTTGCAAAGAAAATTCATCTCTTTTGGGAACGACAATAACCAGTACTTCAGAGGTATTTCTTATTCATTTCGTGACTAATTTCGAGATCAACTTGACATTTGTCAATGCATTTTAAATGGCAACTTAATGTGGAATTAGTTTAATTCTAAATTAAACTTTAATTTCGCTTTCTGTAAACCGACCGTTAATATTAAAAAAATAATAATTTCATTATTTAAACGTTTACAATTAATTTTATTATTTATTATAACATTGTTTTTATAATAAACGATGTTTTTATCAAATACACCCTCGACTTGTTAGTTTTTTACTCGAAACACCCTGCTTTGTAATGTGCAAGAGCCTTTCCATTTTATATTTACTATTTATTCGAAATTAAAGCAATGACTTACTCACAAAATCCGATTTAATAGCAATAAATTTTTAATTTACGATTAATTTCATTCTGAATAACCATAAATACGGATGGCATGCGAACACGCCTGAACTCATTTTTTTTTTAAATTTCATTAACTCTTAACTTCTACATCTATTAATAAATAAATTAATAAACGTTGTATTTTGTAAACTGTTGACTATGGACAAAAACCCAGAATCAAGCCAACTTTTGTTTTTAATGTTTTTAACAGTATATTCTATAAGAGCTTCTAACTAAAAAATTAATTATTTTATTCCTTTCGCTAAACAATTCAGGTCTTGGCTGACCCAGGAATGTATAATCGGTCAATAACTTTTTTGTTACTTGAAATATTACCATGTCGTTTTTCATTATTCTATAGATCAACTTAAAGTCCACAAACCACAAATATTTTTATTATATACAGGGTGGTGAACCAAAATTATATTTTTTAAATAGAACACCCTATATATTTTTGCATTATTAGATTCTACACAAAAAAACAATGTATCTTTATATAAACTAGTATGGGACTATCCCTTTTCGTTTTGGAATTATTCAACTTTTTGTTATAAAAAAGACCAACATTTGAAAAATCACTCCGAAGTCGCCTATGAATATTTTACGGCAACAGAAAAATTCAGAATACCTTGTAGTTTTAGGAAATAGTCGACTTTTAGTTGAAACACGGAAATTATGTACAGAGTCTGCCAAAACACAAAAATTGAATAACTCATTTTTTAATGGAGCACCATGTATTTTTTTACACGTATATTTCTTAAAGTATTCAAAAACTAGATTTGCTATTTCATTCAAATAAACTGATTAAAAAAAATAAGGAAATTACTGAATTTTAGAGAAAGTCAACTCTTAAAAAGATTGAGTTAAAATCAGATATTGCATATTTAATGATTTGTTTTTATCAGATTCATATGTATTTAATAGAATTTATTTAATAATAGGTTCCTAAATTTTTCTTTATTTTCTGAATTAACTAGTAAATGTTCTTTTTAAAGAAATGTTGTCGACATAGCTAGGAACGGTCAAAATTTAGTAATCCAGAACAGCAATGGACCTAAATACATTACTGAACACACATATCTATTATATTATTTTTTTTATGGATTTGTAGACTTATAGTTCCGCCCATCTGCAAATTCTATTCTGTGCACCCTCGTTTTCTGTTTTTTTCATCTTCGTATATGGTTTTGCTTCTTTCATTTATGTCTCTACGGAACATAATATGTTCTTGATACGTGATTTAATATTCCATTATTTTGTTTTGTTGTGTCTTCACGCACGAGTAAAACTTGCTGTAGAAAAGCAGAAATCGATTGATTCCGATTTCTGACGCCAAAAACGCCGATTTTTTTTAGTTAAAAACGACTTAAAGGTGAGACGTGCGCTCTCCATTCTTCGCGAATTTTTCTCTCCAGATGTGTATTAGTTTGTAATTTTGTTATTATTACTCGTTCTTAATACATTCATTTCTTGTCTTCAATTCTATCTTTTCTGGCTATCTTTCTTCCTTCAATCTTCTTACAAGTGCTTTTATCTTACAGATGCAGTTTTTTAGATACATTACACCATTGTTTTCGGTGAGAGAAATCAAATTTCTCTCACAAGAGAGTTAAAGCTAAATCTGACAGCAAATCTGATAGCTTTATCTCTCTTGTGAGAGAAATTTGATTTTTTCTATCGAAAACGATGGTATAATGAACAAAGGTATAAGATAAAATAAGATAAGATAAAATGTCGTATATCACACGTCTCGAAATGCCATTATAAAGCTCGTGAGAAGAATCAAAATTCTCACTTGCATTTAGTGCTGCATCTCTAACACTTATAATACAATCTGTCTATAAATGAATGTAAGATTGTAGTAGGTATTAAAAATTTGCCGCTTCTTTAAGAAAAAACGAACAATGTTAGTATATGAAAAATCTGGTTTTACTGATTGCGTGAGTAGATAAACATTGGTACTTTTCAGAAATTTCATAGAAATAAAATAATTAAATACGGCAAATTCAAATTCCAGAGCCACCTGAGATCCTACACTCTTTTATAAACAGTCCGTATAATATACTATTATATTGTGCTCTCTACATTATTAAAGTTATAACAACATAACATTATTAAAAAACAAAATAAAAATTTTACAGGGTTTGTCTTTTCCCTTTTTTTGCTTATATTTTTTATTCAATTTTCACAATATTAACTCCATAGTAACACGTATACGCAATCTATTAATCACTAGTGAGTTAAAATGTTTTAATTCACTAGTGATTTAAAAATTATTTCACTATTGATTTGAAAAAACTTTAATAAATAAAAACAATTACCTTAATTAATTCGAACCACTTTTTGCAGCAAATATTCATGATCCAAAACAATGTCCAAGAACCTTTTTGGGCGTCTGTTACGTAAATTTTAAATTAGTTTTACTCAAAAACGGTGAGTTGTATTGAAACAATACAAGAGACTATTTTTGTGTAAAAAACTATGAAATTTAAGATTTTGTTGCTGAGAGTGTCAAAAATCTAAAGTTAAGATAGTTATGGTAGTTTTTACCCTACTCCCCCCCTCCAGTTTGGGACGTCTCCGATTATTTTTTTTTATTTGATTTTTGGATTTGATTAGGCGTATAAAGATTATCAACTGTATCAAATTTTGTAATTTTATCTATAATGGTATCTTAAATATTCAGGAAAACCCACTAAAAGAAGCACCCCATTTAGGGGATGTATCTCCCTTACGAAGAATTTTTGTCTTTTGTCTTAAAATTGAATTTTCTATTCTAACATCTGTTTATATTTCTAATAATATAAAGGGAATACTATATTTTACTAGGATGTAGTCACTTGTAACATAAACAAAGAGACATATTTTTTAAATTTTTGAGTCTGAGAGATAAGGTCGTAAACGAGGTGGATCTTTTCAGCAAGTAATACGAAACACTGTTTTGTTCAGCCGGAAAAATACCATTCAGAGAAACTCGTTTGCAAGTAATATTTTCTTAAAATAGTTAGCCGCTCTACAGAGATGCCATACCATATGAAAAACGGAAGTAAAAATACCAAAAAGAAAAAAAAAAGAAAAACAAAAAAGTCGAATAAACTTTTAAGCACAGCTGGAGAGGAATAGATACATATTTTTACAACAATTAGGGAAAACTAATTTAGGAACAAAGCAATTTAATAAACAGTAAAATTAAAAACAAACAATGTATTTTATAATAAATGTGGAACTGTTCTGCCATTTGCTAAGAAGTAGACTTCGGCACGTCTTTGAACAGAATTTGTGGTACGTTCTAACATGTCCGGAGTAACTGAGTTAATGGCTACAAAACTAACTAGCTTTAACTTGATTAAAACCAAACTATTCCTTTAGATAGAACATAAATTTTCAATAAAATGCTTTTATGACAATGTAAACCATATAACTAATATCATAGTAAGTGATCTAACAAAGAAATTTTTAGTTTCAAGTTGTTTTTCTGTAACTGTTAAAAAGGCCATATACTATTAAAAAAATAATACCAAATTTTTAAATATTTTTTTCGGGGTCTATGGGCAGTACTTAACATGTGCTAAAAAGTGTATCCGACCTTTTTGACACACCCAATATCACCTGACACTTTTAATACGTAAGTATTTTGTAAATCTAGCAGAAGTAATTGTTTGTAAACCAAATTGTTCGAAGAATAATAACAATAATTGTCCACCATTAAAAAGACAAACCATAACTTTAGTTTCTTACCAATTAGTCAAACTTTTGTGAAGATATTTATATTTCTGATGATATCAACATTACTTTAAAAAAACGTGTTCGTGATGTTGTAATTTTGCCTTTAAATTACCATTGGATGTAAAATCATTCATACCTTTGAAATTATCATGATTTTAAAAATTATCTAAGTTCAAATGTAGCTTCATTTTTATGGATATCCAATCAGGTGTAATTAATTTACATCATACATATGTTGGCATAATATAAACATTTTTTCCTGTGATAAATTCCAAAATAAGGCAACTAATGTAGATTTTGGTCATACTGCTACCATTATCCGGTTTTGACAACTAACATTCAAGTTACTCTGCAAAACTTAGAAAATACAAAAATCCTTAGGTTCATTCTCCTCAGTTGTGGAAGTTTAGCGAACACTGACCACGCTGTGACCACGAAATAACACAGAACAGTCAATGCTAACAAATGTTGAAATCAATTTTTACAGAAGACACAAACGTGCAAAGAAAATTCTTGCATAATGGCCCTCAGGCCAAAATTGCCTGCTTATATTGTGTTACCCCCCAGCGATAATGAAGAGTGGGGTTGGGATGAAAGTTACATTTCTGCCTTGCAACAACAAATTTACAAAAAGTTTTGTAATGTTCTACTATTTTTGTAGAAAATAAGTTAGAAAAGGAAAAAATTTTAGAAATTAGCTCAAAAAATTCGTAAAAATGATTTTTTGTCAATAATTTATACAATTATGCGGCAAAAGTGTTTAAAATAAAGGAAAACATGTTTACTACTCGAAAAATTCCAAATTCGTTGCATTTGAAACGTCAACTTTACTATTTTAATAGTATTTTTTACAATTGTCCTAAAATTAAGCATGTAATTTTACAAAAGAATTATTTATGTTATTGTGGTAATTTTGTAGAAGATAAATTTACAAAATATATGGTTTTTTAGTTTTTTATCAATGATAATTTGTAGTTAGTAACTAACAACTCCTAATAAAATTAATATCGGTAGGTATTTCTAGTAACATGTTACTGGAACTTGTTTTATCAACTCTACTTAACCACTTAACTCTGTTTTTGGATTACTCGAGTTTTCATCAGCTTTTCCAATACACAAATTTAAATTTTTTTAATATTTAGAGTTTTTTTTAATTTTGGATTTGCATCTTTTACTTAAAAAATCGGTAACTCTACTGTTTTTCTAAATTTAAAAATCGTATTTAGGAAAATCAAAAAATTAAACTTATATTATCTTTTCTTTAGTGTCTTCTGAATTGGAAAAAATATTCTCATACTTCAAATGCCCATAACTCAATTTTGTAAATGGAATGTTTCAATTAATTATATTACACTAGATGACAAAAAATGTTTTGCATCGACCTGTATTTTAGAATTCCCTATACCCATGTGTGATAATTTTCAAGTTGTTTAGGTTTTTTGATATTACTTAAGATTCCTTACTGATTACAGCTCTTTTTATAATAGGCTACTTTAAAGAAATATTTTTCATTGAATAATGGACAAGTAATAATCAAAATCAGTTTTGTTAAATTAAATGAATTCATTGAATTTAGGTATATCAAACAAATTTTTTTATATTTTTCTCTCGTTTTAATGGCAACCTATTAAAAAATTGCTAATAAATTTTTTAGTGTCAATAAAATACTTCAAAACAACAAAATTAATCAATTTGTGTATTGAAAAAGATTGAAGTGTTGTCAACTGCTCTTTGAAAGTTGGAGCATCTACAGATAACTTACACACTTTTTGACAGATATAGATTTTGACTACCATTTTCATCAATCTGAGAAAAACATATCTTAACAAACAAATTAACAAGTTCCTTATTATAACCTTATTTTATTTACGAAAATTAATTTAATTAATTAAAAATGTTGTGTTTTTTCTCTTTACTATGTCATAAAGTCATTGGTCATGATTTATACTCAGCTTTGGAATGTATATAATTATTTTTTGGTCATATCCCCCTTAAATACACACTTACCATTGAATTTGTCTTTGGTCACAATCGAACAACAAATAAATAGTTTCTATTTTCAAAACACCGACGCAAAAGAACCCAGTAAATGCCCCCTTTCGAAAACAAAAAAAACATAGCCTTGTTCTTCCAGTGAAAACTTCAGATGTAGTAAGCAAACAAGTATAGTACAATTTTGTATTTATTAAATTGGGGTACAATACTAAAGTTCAATTGGGCAAATTTTTTTTTTGATAATTTCGTGCTTAATAATTTAAAACACTGCGATTTCTATTACAATAGAAACGATAACGAAATAGTCACAACCAAAAGCGTTAGACTTTTAAATTTCTTGATTGTCACTCCTTCTGAAATATCTAGATCATACGGTGGACTCGTTGGAATGGCAGCAATTTCTCCACATAAAGAAGGGTATTTTTGGTTACACTTCAATTTCTCAGGACAATCTGAACAAGGTGGTCCTCTTTTAAAAACTGGTTGGCCTGGTGTATTCGGTGCCAAGTTTTTGTCTTTCAAGATTGTTATTCCATAGTTGCAGATAAGAGCTGACACGTAAGGTTTTACATATTTCAGTTTATTTGTATCTGGTGTGTAGAGTCGTGCACATCCTATTTCATTAACCGTTGCCCACATTATTTGCGTGAAATCTCTAAAATCTTTCTCATTTGGTGACGGTTCAAAGAAAGAATCGATATGTGTCTTATTTATCAAGGTGACTTCAGCCATCCTACAGAAAAACACAACAGTAAAACACGTCCATTTTTGAATTTTTCAAAACTTACCACTCTTTGAACATATTTGTTACCCAATTAATAGTAGACTGGTTTCCCTTAGCTCCAATCACATTTTGCCCAGCTTTTAAACCATTTTCCATCACAATACAATTCCCCATATAGCGATCACCATTAAACCTATTCCTCATATAACATCTAGCAAAGTATTCCAGTTCTAAACTATAGCTCAGAGCCATCATGTTGGAAGCCGATGTCAATTCGCCTCTAGTTTCATTTCCGGAAGCAACAAGATTTCTTGCTCTGTTGTGGAGATCTAATATTATTTGGCGAAATTCAGCATGTTGTTTAAGACCCAATTCAAGACGATTTCCCACTCGAGTGCAATTGCACCCAGGATGCACATTTTTTTGGCAAGTAATTTTGCAATAGTCTTTCTTTTTAGGATCAAATTCTGCTTGTCCATGGGCCCCAATTAAACACGCAGTGATAAATACAACCACTTTAAACATTTTGATGAAAAAAAATTACAACAAAAATACTGTAAAAGTAATGTCACTCAAACTCGCTACATGACAGACTAGACCAAATAGGCAAAAAATTGTCAAAAATTTTAAAAACTTGTATTACAGCTTGTAGATACCAAAGCCAGTAGATATTTTTTCAAACAATATTATAGAAAATTTTACCTTTTTTTCAAAAATAATTCAAAAAATAAAAAAGTGTTACGTTGCCCCAAATTTAATGAAGGGAAAACATGTTCCTCTTTAACTTCAAGGGCCGGTTGACAGAACTTTTTCTCAAAATTCTCGATTAACTTAATGTTGGTCACTGCAAAATAAATGGGAATTTTCGAATTATTTTAATTCTGAATTAAATTTAATTTCGCCTTCTGTAAACCGACCGTATAAGTGTAGATGAAAATCGTACGTTACAAAAAATATTTAATAATTTTTAACAAATCTTAAAACGTTCGATCATTGGATTTTAAAAAATGGTATTTTTATGACCAAAAAATTTATGGTAGCCGTCGATACGATTGGGGTGCCATTGGTTTTGTCTCTGACTATACTTCGGATGATTCTTTATGTTCGGCAGTCAACTTATCATCTTTAGCACATAAAGTTTTACTTATACTCCTAATAATATAATATACTATGCGATCATTAGAATTTATAATTAGAGTAGGCGGTTTGGAGTCATTGTCACTGAAAAACTAGTGCAAAAAATGCAAGCTCAGGAAAAAATGTATTCTAATTGAATATTAGCGTTCAAAACATTACTATTTCACTCTTCAGCTTGATTAATTATCACAATCGGTGGTTTCATCCAAGTTAAAAAACGAATAAAGCCTCGGTACTCTAATAATAAGTCCAAATGATCGCATGGTACTATTAACATAGACTTCACCAACAAAAAATTGAAGTTTTATTTTTTAAATTATGTGATGTACTAATGTAAAAAGACAAATATTTATGTAACACTAGTTCTTTATTTTTTAATAGATATTTAATCTTCAACTCCACAATAGTTGTTTTCATATGCAGCAGTCTTTTTTTCAGTACTGTCATCCTCACAACACTGGAAAGCCCACGGTTGTACCTCTCCTGACGCAAAGATTCCATACACAATACTTCCAAGCACAAATAATCCACTAGCTATGAAGAACACAATTTGCCACTCATCTGCAGACTAAACATAACTTTACATTTTATTCAGGATAATTAGTAAAAACTTACAGGTGTCGTAACTATATATCCCGTAACAATTGGGCTAAAAATTCCAGCCAAAGTTCCAAATGTGTTACTAACACCCATTATAACACTTGCATGTTGAGGGGCAATGTCCAAATAATTCACACTAAAAATTAAAGACTAATGCTTTTCCTACTCGAAATTATACAAGCTGTGTTAAAATGATTTTCATCTTGTCGCCTGAATACCGCTGTATAGAACTAATGAGTTAATGGCAAACATTTAGACATCGAATAATGCCATTTTCCACTTATTAAGTTATTCATTCGGATAATAAAAGTGTTTTCTTGCACAGAGTAACATTTAGTTGCTTTTTAACGAATCTTTTAAATGTAATTAAAAACTGACAGTTTTGATGTTAATTGACAGCGGATTCATTTGAGTTGAGCGGCACAAATTTTTTCGCATTTAAACCCAATTCAAAGTTAACTAGATGAAAATCATTTTAACACACCCTGTACAATACGCACCCAAATCCTGACCAAGAAAACACACCCAAGCCCACGGCTAGAACCAAGCAGGTGATTGTCGATACAGCAGTTTCACAAAACGCTGCACCAATCATAAACCCAGCATGAATTATGAAAGCTCCACAATTAAATATTTTTCGAACTTGTGTCGTAGTAAAAATTTTTTTTTCAAGGAGGCGATCGGCCAAGTGTCCTGAGAGTTGAATCGTAATGGCCATTGCAAGATAAGGGATGGCAGAGAGGATGCCACTTGTATTTAGGGGGAAATTTAGTACTTCTGTAAACAAGAAATTAGGCAATTTATTAGTTTTAGTAATGCAAATAAAGAGGGTGTTTTAAAACGTCCGACATTATAATTTTTTTGTAGTGGGCTGAAAAGCCCAATCTTAATTGTATTTACTAATTATATTTTTTATTTTATTCATTCATTTATGTTGCAACCATTAACTATTATTAATTATAAAAAACTAGATTGGCTGACCTCGCAAAATAGCCGAGGTTCCTACGTTCAAATAAATATTTTTTTGTTTTTTTTCCAAGAAAAATTTTTGTTAGAAAAAATATTGAACAAACTTCAGTGAGCGAAGACATGTTCGGCACATTTGCGCAAATGAAGCATTTACTCGTTCCTCGCTCATTTATCAAATAATGCGCCTATTGTGAAAAAAAATTTTCTTAACGCACTTAGTTTGTAAATAATTATTTTTGACGGCTTTATCAGAAAATATTTATCATTCTCTATCTATATCCCGTGAAAGTACGTTATTTCCTCCCGAGGAATAAAAAGCGGTATTTTCTGGTGAGGCTCTCAAAATAAATGTTTGTGGTTTACTCTAATTGTGGCGCAGTATACTTGAAACTTTCAAAGTTTTACATTTTTTCTAACCTATTTAATTTTTCAACTTACTGACAGTTTTATCAAAAAGGATTCTAAAATGCTAACCACCACACCCAATTCACTTTGTATACTTTACATTATTTTTACTAAAATTTGTTGGCGTTTATCAAGATTTAATTATTTTTCACAAGAGTGTGCAGAATTCTGAATGAATTGAGGTCAACAATTGGTTTGTAGCCAAATATAAAACTTTTTTTCTGATCGTGTTTTCTGCTCTTTACCATCAATGTGTCAATATCTTATGTTGTATGTTTATATCAGTATATTAAAAAATAAAAAATCCACCCTTCGAAGTCGGAGAATAATTTACCATTTTATTAAAGTAAAATTCAACGAATCTAGAGATGAATGTATAAAACAATCTAAAGGAGAGTTTAGATTTTAGATCTACAGACGGTTTTAGAGAATAATCTAGTAGAAGAGTACAGAAACAGAAAAATTCTAAACGAAATTATCGAGGAATTTTGAATGGACGTAGAGTAAAAGCTAAAAGAGAGTTTGGAGAAAGTAGAAAAACCGTAGAATAAGAAAATATAAAGGTCAGAAAAGAATCTTAGAAAACACCAAGAGAAAAGTACAGAAACTATACTAAAAAATTATCTAATAAAACTCTAAACGAAACTAGAGAAGAATTTTGAAAAGACGTAGAATGAAAAATAAAGAGAAATTTGAAGAATACAGATTGTTTGTATACTAAAAGAATTTTAAATGAGTTAAAAAGATAATTGTAAAGAAAATCTAGAAAAGAATTTAGAGTTCAGTATAAAGATGGATTTATAAAATAATCTTTAGAGTCCAAATATGTTAATATTTTTTTAGGAAACTAGTCACAATCTAAAGGTTTATAAAATAACCCAAAGAAGAATTCAAACTTCAGATCTAGAAATAGCTTTAGGACAAAATCATAGAAGAAAATCTATAGAAGAGTACACAAACAATATTAAAAGATAATAAAAAAAGAACTGTGAAAAGACGCACAGTAAAATCTACGAGAGAATTTAGAGAATATTTATCTACTTATTTAATTTACGATGTCTTAATTATTATTAGTGTTTAATGTAAACAATAAATACAGACTGAACCAAAAGAAACGCAAATAATTAATATCTTTGTCGCTTTTCAAAAAAATTACCAAACAGGTCGATTTTATTTTTTTAACTGGTACATTTTGACATCATAGTGATATTTATAATGTCATGCGTTTTTGAGTTGGAACTTGAAACGTCATTTTAAATTTTTTAAATAATAATGACAATTTTGTTTATTTTTTAAATACTACACATCTTTATCTTTCCAATAAGAAAAAAATTTAAAATGAAAAATAAAGAAATAGATTGGCATACCAAAAAACTGTTAGAGATACAAATTTGTAAATACAGTTTTTTCTGTGCCCTTTTTAGTTTTTCTGATTTTTTTCCGATTTAAAACTTTTGTATCTGTTTACATTTATTCCTTCAATATGTTAAGAACAAATTTGGCCATTAGTGAGAATTATTGTTCATTTTACTCCATTTTTCGTTATAAATAAATTTACAACGTCACGAGTTCTGACAATAACTTAGAGATACAATTATAAGGAGCTTAGAAGAGGGAACTGTCGAAGAGGTTCACATAAATTTAACTATGAGAGAACCTTTTTTACAGAAAGCTGTAGGCACGGCGTACCATCCTAACAACTCTACAGCTGGTTATTATCTATGTGAAAATATATGTTAATATATATATGTTATACCGGGTGCTCAAAAATCGGCGCACCAACTCAATGGAGTGTGGTAGAGAATTGCTTACACATAATGGTAAAAATAGTAAAAAAATTCTTTGTATTAAAGTTATTGATAAATAACGGATTTTAAATAAATGATATGTGGCAACGTTGCCTAACAGTCGTGATCGTAATTGAATTTGATCAACAATAAAAATAAATTATTTTTGAAACGGTTTCCTAGGAAATAGTTCCCAGTGTTGGCACATCTACAAACTGTGATTTTTTTGATGAATTTAATTTTTTTTAATTAAAAAAACTGCTAAGATCTGATAGTAAATTTAAAAATAATTATTCATCGTTTTGTTAGGGAACGATTACTTAGTACAAAACTTAAAAACATTAAAAAATAATAAAAATTGAGGAAGTTAACAAAATAAGTTGGTAGTTCCAGATTTTTTAAAATGTAACATTAGAAATTTTTTCAAGATTTTTCCCGTGATCTATACATGCTTTTCCACAACGTACCACTGAGTTGAAGCGCCAGTTTTTGAGCACTCTGTATTATAAAAAACCTATATATTAAATAACGTTAATAAAATTGTAAAATAGTTATTAATGATTAGATCTCTTATTGAAAGTATAAATTACATTAGTTATTATATTTTTGAAGTACATAAATAATTTATAACAGCTAATTTGGAGATAAAATGCGACGTTGGCGTTTTTATAGTTTTAAAACAGCTAATACAGGGTGTTTCACATAAATTTACGAGGCCTGTGTCTAATGTACGCACCCAAACATACAAAAGTCAAAAAACAATAGATACAAAAATATAACCATTCATTTTTTAATTTTTGGAACCTCATGACAGTAGTTGTCAAACTAATCACCGTTTCATTGAGAGTCATGAATTGTTATTTTTTAAAACAGTTTAAGATACGAAATGAATATGATTCTAAACTGTCTATCTGAGTAACTAACTACCCAAAAACGTTGAAATTTTTTTAAGGGGTAAAGAAATTAGAAAAGACTACCCAATTTTTTCAAAATTTGTTTTCGAGTTCGTATTGGAATATACAGGCTGTAAATGAAATAAGTACATTAATTTTAACTGGTGCAGAACACGTCCACACCAACAATTTTTCCTAATAACTTTTTTTTAAAACGTTTTAGTTTTTGAGTTAAAATTATTTTAAAATCTTACACAATTTTCTTACACGCCACTGAAAGCAAAGTAATCTAGTCGACAAGATTACCGTATTAATCGGTTACCGTTGGTTGTGACTATTACTTATTATTACTTTTCTTGGTTCGAGCATTTCATAAAAGGCTCGCCAATTTGTAGGGGGGGAAAATAATTTAAAATATACGATTTTGTCTTTGTCTTGATGAGTTTTACCACTGGTTAAAATTAATGTACTTATTTCGCTTACATCCTGTATATTCTTGGGGGTATTTTCCATGTGCAGGTTTATAATATAATAATAATATAATATATATAATATACAATATATAATAATATATAATAAGAGAAAATAGTGTCACAATTTTGTACTTTTTGAAATATGCTCTGCAACTAACATCACTACATATTTCGGTTATTGCTCTGACTGGAGCTTTCTGTAGAACAAGAATCTTATGAAGATGAACGTAGGCTGCGTCTCCCCATAATAAAATACCGTAATTTATTTGGGAATGAAACAAGGCATAATATGTTGATAAAGCGGCATATAACGCTTACTCTAATTTTTCGTATTGCAAATACTGCTGTGGACAACCTATTGCAAACGTCATAAACATGGGGTGCCCACGATAGTTTGTTGTCTAAAAGCAGTCCAAGAAATTTTATGTGTTCAGTTTGTTTGAGTTGCGATTGAAGTTCAAATACTTTTGTAACTGTTTTTGTTTTATTTGGGGCTAATTTATTGGCTGCAAACCACTCATCTGCATCTCTGATCATTCTTTCCTTAATCGGTACCACGTTCTCCTTCTTGTTTATAGGAATACCTAATGACGTATTATCAGCATAAATTATTGTTAGGATGTTCTTGTCCATAGAATTTTCTAAGTTATTTATATAAATTAGAAAGAGAACAGGACCCAGTATGGACCCTTGAGGTACCCCGTATTTTATATGTCCTGCTTTACTTAGTGATGCATTGATTGTCACGTATTGTTGTCGATCTTCCAAATAGGATCTAAACAGTTTTAGACATGTTCCCCTTACTCCATAGAAGCGTAGTTTATCTAGCAAAATTTCGTGATTAACGCAGTCAAATGCAGAGCTAAGGTCCGTGAATACACCTACATATGTCTGTTTATTTTCAAATGCTTGTCGAATATCTTTAAACTGTTGCTGACTTAGATATTTATTTTTCTCTAAGAAGTTTACGAGCTGTTGGCACATTACTGATTCTAATATTTTGGAAAATGCTGGCAATATTGATATTTGGCGGTAATTTTTTAGGTCATTTTCGTCTCCCTTCTTGTATACAGAGTGTCCCAAAATTGGCGGAACAGATTAGCAGGGAGGTGTGGCCTATGGTCCAGAAACATCAAAAAAAATATTTAAAAAAATCCATCTTTCTTAGTTTTTAAGATATTCGCTCATTTTTAATAGAAAATTTGGCAATATTGCAGTTTTACCTTGATGATCTCGATAGGCATAAAGGTGACCTCTTAAGTTCATGGAAACAAGATCCACGTGCCCCAACAATAATGCAATAATAAAAACTATGGAAAGCATATAATAGCGACAATAAAAACCAGACTTCACAAGTCACAAAATCGTTTCAAAACGTCAATGTAAATATGACAGTTTAATAGTAAAACGAAAATCCGTCTTAATACAGCTCTGCCACAGTCCTACGACGCTTTTTGTTCTTGTGGTAACAATGGTCGAAATCATGCAACTTTGGCCTGGTACGGTAAGACCAGAGCAGACGGTTTTAAAAAGTGGTTTCTACATCCGGTTTGAATCTTTGGGCATTTATGCTGACAAAATAAAAAAAATAGCAAACATTTTTGTTTACAGGCATCAACGCATTAACCGACTACAAACAAAAAGGTAAGGCACAACTCAAAACTCGGAATTTATTACTTAATTTTTTGTGGAAAAGTTCATTATGTTCAATAACTTGTTTATTTAAATTAGATTAGATTGTTATAACAATTGTTCAAAATTTTCTCCGTGTTGATCTCTGCACGTTTCTAATCTTCTAATAAGATTGTTTTGAACCCTTTCAAGCATATCTTCAGTCACAGAATGAGCTGCATCAAAAATTCGTTGTCTCAGATCATCTTCATTTAATACTGGCGTCTTGTAAACTTGAGATTTGATAAGTCCACAAAAAAAAAATCTAGTGGAGTCAAGTCAGGTGATCTAGGTGGCCACTGGAATGGCCCACCTCTACCTATCCATCTTTCTGGAAAATTTTCATCCAACCAGTTTCTCACGGGCAAAGCATGATGAGCTGGAGCACCATCCAACTGAAGCCACATGTCATTCATTAAAGCTAGAGGAAGATCTTCGACTAAATTTTCGAAATCATCTCTTAAAAATTCCAAAAAATGTTGCCCTGCCAGACGATATGGTAAAATAACTGGTCCAATTAAACGATTGCCAATAATGCCAGCCCAAACGTTCACACTAAACCTATGTTGGTGTTGACTAGGTCGAATTACATGAGGGTTCTCTAGAGCATAGTAATGACTATTTCTTGTATTAAAAAATCCGTCCCTAGAAAAATTTGCTTCATTAGTCCATAAATTTTTTCGGCTGAACTTTGGTTGCTGCTGGATTTGCTCCAACAATCAGTTACAAAAATTTTCTCGTCTTAGCAGGTCCGTGGGTAATAAAGCTTGAACCTTGGTATAGTGAAAAGGATGCAAACGTTCATCTTTAATTATCCTTCCAACTAAACTTTGGGAAATCTCTAACATATTGGAGATTATGCGGGTGGATGTTGTAGGGTTTTGGTCTACCAAGTCCACTTCAGGAGTTCTTGAAGTTCTTGGTCGCCCTCGATCTCGGTAAAATGGCCCAGCTGGATCTACGCGTCCTGTTTTACGAATTCGTTGGTCAAGCCTTCTAAAAGTGTTGCTACTAGTTTGCCTTCTTAATGGGTATCTCTCTCGATAAAGCACAGCAGCAGCATTTGCATTGTTTCTGAATTCACCCAATATTAAATGCATATCAGCATATTCATTGTTGGAAAACATTTCAAACAAAGAAAAACCACAATACACAATGTTGAAAGCAAAAAACGACAGAACGGAACGACCTTAACAAGAACTCAACAAAAATATTACTTGTGGAATAAAAATCAAAGAAAACTAAAAAAATCAAGTGAAAAGAACAACGGTTTACTTTTTCAAACGGAAACTTGAGAAAATTCAATGCTAGTAAGGAAGACTCAAAAGATTTTTATGGCGGTGACAATTACCAGACAATTCTGATCAATGACTGATGACAGATTGATCAGACAGTTGACTATCAGTACAACTTAAAGCAATCTTCATGCGTTATTGGGAATAAGTTCATTGTCATAAGCATTGTTAGTGGCAATGTTGCCGCATATTTTTTCAGGTAAAATGGTCAAAAAATAAATAGCTGTAAAAGCTACAGACAATACCGTAAAAAGCTGTAACTTGGAATATAACTTTTTTATTTATTTCTCTAACAAACCGCATTTAAAAAATACATGAAATTTTTGTAGGTACTGAACTAAGTGAGGTCAAATGTTCCAACTTAAAACCTCCATTACAGCTTAAATAAAAGAGATAGAATTTTTTCAACATTCTTTCTATCATCTCTAAACAGTACCTATTAGTGTACCACATATCTGTTCCACCAATTTTGGGACACCCTGTATTGATAAGACTCTACTAATTTTAAGTTTTGATGGAAATACACCTTCGCTCAGACAACAGTTTATAATACTTGTAATAATACTTAAAATAGGAGTAGCACTCACTTTAAGTAAATGAATGCTTATGCCATATATATCTTCCGCCGTTTTGTTTTTAAGTTTATTTATTATTATACGGATGTTATTCTCAATGACGGATGGAAAAAACATTGAAGCGTTGGTGGTTTTAATATATTTTTTATTTAAGTAAGTATGAGAATCATTCTGTCCATTAGTTAAATTTTTGATAATATATTCCGGATTATGTAAAAAGAAATCATTAAAATTATCCGCACTAACATTTGTGGGAAGTTTTAATTGACTGGTAACACTTTTAGTTTCACTTTTGATGATAGACCATATTGTTTTTATACGATTGTCTGATACTGAAATTTTGTTTTCATTGAAGGATTTTTTAGTAGACTTTAGCAAGTGGCACAATTGGCAACACTGCACATCTCCAAACAGATAAAATTTTACAAGTGACTTGAAATGCAAAACCCATAGAAACCACAAAAACCAGGATGGGGAATTTTCTTATTTTTCCTGAACAATGAGTTCTAGAAGTACAGCGATGAAAGTTTTAGTGTTTCAAATGCCATTTTCTCAAAATTATTTCGATAAAAATGAAAACCGATTCCAAATTTACATTCAGCACTTTTTCGTCACAAAGTAGAAATTTTTTGAATGGCGCTCTAAAAAACTATTAATACTAAGTCTGATTTCTGTACTAACCTTTCATAAACTTTGGTAGTTGTGTCAGCAAAGTGTAAAATCCCCAATTATCCGTAAAATGTGCAACGACAATCGCCCACACAGGCGCAGACGTAAAAATACTCTTCCAGGGATACACAATGTTTCGTTTTGCATCAACATTCCCCAAAGACTGTTCAATATACTCGAGTTCTTCTTTCGAAATTCGAGAATCTTCAGCTGGTGACTCGGCAACAACCACCCACCAAATCACAAACCAAATCAATCCAAGACTACCAAAAAAATAAAAAATGCTGGGCCAACCTAAAGCTGTCGCCAAATAGGCACTAACTGGCATTGACACGACGGTGCCTATATGACTTCCTGCATAGGCCAAAGTTGCCAGTCTGGTCCTTTCTAAAGGGGGCGCCCATCTGGACCATACAGCGTGGATGCATGGGTATGTCACCCCTTCGAAAATACCTTCGATTACTCTTAGAGTTAGGAGCAATGAAAGGTTTATTCTTGCCAAGATGGGTGTTATTAATGTTAGAAAAGCTGTGACGGCAATTCCTCCTCCGAAGACTCTCTTGCCTCCAATTTTTGCAGAGAGCCAGCCACCAAGTAACTGGGTCGTTATGTAACCGTAGAAGAAGGAACTTAGCACGTAACCTTGGACTTTTGAGTCCCAGTCAAATTCCGGTGGTTCCTAGATAAGAATTCTGTTAAGTTTGGAACTGTACTGGGAATGGTTCAAAAGCTACGAGTGTTTAAATGGATTTTTTAAGGCCGTGGTTTGTGCGGATGGCTATAACTTTGTGATAGCCGTCCGCACATTTGTGTGAACTTATATTATTCTGGTTATTCGTCGTATATTCGGTTGGTGTTCGGTTCAAACACTCAAGCTCTGTAAATCCAGAAATTGTCTACCATATCATAGGCCTACAAATTTATATCAAGCAATGTACATCGACTAGTGGTGGACTAGTGTTTAACTGTTTTAAGATGAGTTTTAAAAGTGTAGATGAGTTTCTGTTAATTAACGAACTCACAAAACGTATTGAAAGTTTTGAACAAAAAAATACAATCAATTTGTATAAAGGCACTGTAAAAATCTCCCAGAAGACGAGATTACCTCAGAAATTGAAGAGAGCAAGATTGGTGTACTACCAAATCGTATTAATAACTTTAATACAAAGAATTATTTTTTACAATTTTTACGTTTATATGTAAGCATTACATTACTTACAAATCAATGAGTTGGTGCGCCGGTTTTTGAGCACCCGATATAGGTAATTAGGATTCAGCGTCTCCCAGATCTCGGGCCCCATCGGAAAAATACATATAGTTTAGACAATTCTGAAGCTAAAATTCCTTTACAAAAAATTTCTAACTCTGCGTTTGAGAGATAGTTATCATTTAAAAGTAGCCAATCACAAAAGGTTTATTTGCGGAAAAGTGTGAAAACAAAACACTTTACCATACCAAAAGAGAGTGACAATAAGTAGAAAATTAATTGACCTAAACTTTTTTAACATATTTTGTCAGGCAATTTTCAGTAGATTCGTAAAACTTGAATGGAAATTGGAAATTGTCAACATGTTTGAAAAAGTTCTGGAAAATATTTTTCTAATTTATTCTCACTCTTGTGTGGTATTCGAAAAACTAATTTTTGTTGTTTCGTTCGTATTTTCTGTTAAATTTATCGTACTTAGAATGTCCGTTTTGTTCGACCTTGCTGGTTTTGTTTTACAGACATTAAATTAAAATAAAACTTTCACTCAAAATACTTACAGCAAAAATTACTGGTATATGTTAAGTAGAAAATTACCAGTATAATATTGATCTCATTAGTAAGTAGATATATACTCTACGAAAGGACATATATTTTGTTGGTTGTTTATCCACAATATGTAATGTCCACAAATGTGCGAACGGCTAACCACGGCCTTTTTTAATTGCTTGCATTACTTGCAGTGCAGTCTAAAGTTATAAAATCTAGTTTATCAGATCAGTAATAATAGTTAAGTAATAAGAAATAGTATGTTATATACAGAGTGTCCCAAAAGTGATGTCCCAACTAATAACCTTGCAATTTGGAAGGTCATAAAGAATCCATAACAAATAAAGAAAAAAATTATTTCATTTTATGTTGTGAGTTATTTAAGTCCGAAATTAGTGTAATTTGGTATCGCTGTTAAAATTTAGGGTGCAAAATTTTTTTTCTGCTTCGGTTTCATATTGAGGTCATTACGATTTGCGTATCGTAATATCCAACGGATTGCTATAATAATTACACTAAAAACCAGAGTAATTTGGTTGGATAATGTTGACCACCTAGTTTTTTGACAATTATCTGAGAGAAGTGTCAGTGTCACTCGGCACACTGCACTCAAATGCATAATTTAATCAAATTAATCAAATAAGAACCTTCAAAGGCTTTTGTACCAGCCCTGATATGTGGCTTTTTCGAACACTTTTCGAGTAATGTACAAACAAACTTCAAAAGCCAGTGCAAAAAAGTAATCTGAGATCTCATTATCATTCGGCCAATTTTCAAATTCCACGTATTTGGCACAAAAGCCCGTATTTGTTAAGGGATACATTGCAAAACGTCTTAGACACTTTCAGAATACATTTATACGAATAAACTAATGACGGTCCAATTTATTAATTTCATTTCACTGTCTGCGCGCAAATGTTGTCAACTGCCACAAAATTCCCTAAATTTCGAAATTAATTTTTTTGGCACAAAAGGTACAAAGTAGAAAAAATACTGTATAACACCTCGTTTATAAGGCATTTTGTGGCACTTACTCTATTATGGCACTCCTCGCTGCGCTCGTCGTGCCCTAAATTTGTGCGAGCGACAAAATGCGTCTTATAAAACTCGTATCATAATATACTATTACCTGAATCTCAAAAACATGGCAACGTAATAAAATTGTAAGAGCATTAGACAATAAAATTATTATTATTAGAATTGTTATAATAATGTGTCCTCCGTACCAAATCACCTTCATGTAGAAGCTGCACTCTAGTATAATGATAAGTGTGATATCTTTCGGTTTTTAAAATCCGATATACTAAACTCTTGAAAAGTGTAATAAGAGTTTTAGCCAACCACGAGTACTTCGGCCAGGATTGACGAATCAAGAATAGCTTCTTCATTTTCTGGTGTTCTGGATGTATAGAAAACCACAATTTACTGATTCAATCAAACACATTTTTGCCTGGTCGCCCCCTCTTTTGGTATGTCTCTACATTGTCCTAAAATCAAGTACTTTCGTAGTATTCTCCACAAGTAAACATTTTTTATGTTTTGAATGTCACCACTGAACTGACGATTCAAATAATAAAATAAAATATTGAGGTTTTGAATATTATTTTGTAAATAAATGTTACTAAGTTAAAAAAATGCAATGTTGCCGTCAAGTTTTAAGAGATAATTTTCAAAATTTCAAATAGAGATAGTTTCTTTAATACTCAACACAAATTGGGCACAAATCAAAGACCCATAGTACAAGAAATGAGCTCGATGCATTTTTTTAAACATTTTTCCGTGTCTTATTCTTGACTACTCTATTTAAAGATGAGTATTTGGTGCTGCTGCAAATCTACCTTGTCTACAATCATTGGTATAAATTCTAAAATTTTAAAATTCCTGGATGCGAATACACAACGACAAGGAATGTGGCGATCTAGAAATCTTGCTTTGTACAAACTAACTGCAATTCTAGCTTGTTGAAAATGTAAATTCTTTCTATTTTCAAAACTCTAAAGTCTAAAATAAACCCAACAAACGAACACCACTGAAGTTAGTTAATCAAACTTCTCACATTGACAGTAGATAGATTTTGAATCCTGATGGTTACCTTTACCACTCCTAAAGTGACACTGGTCCAATTATCGAACTGTATAATATCACTTTGTTATCAAGATTTAAATCTTTTTCACTTTTTGTCCACTTTCAAATTCCAACAATAAATACTTTATAGTACCACGAAAAACCGCAAAACCAAAGTCAAAGCTAGTATTTACCACCACATACCTTTAAAGTGAATTATCTCTAATATAAGTAATTAACGCTAGACACGCAAAATTGCTAAACAATTCATTAAATGTCAATTAAGCATGGAATTACATGAACATTTTGTTACTGTTTTTGACATAGTTTAAAAGTCATCACTAGAGGGCGTTTAGTTACTTTTATTTCCGAATAGAAATTGATCTTATTCTGATTAACAATCAATACTTTTTAATTTTTTAGCTGTTTTTTTTTTGGTTTGTACAGCTTGTCCGAAAAGTCGCGCACCTCATTCAAGGGGGGTAATTGGGTAGTCCCCCAGGGTACCGAAAAAATGTTTGGAAAAAAAACATGCTCTGTTTTTATATCAGAGCTTAAACAAATTATGAAAAAAGACAATACTGCCCAATGATACACGCAAAAAATGAAATTTAAAATTTTAATTAAAGTCTAAACAAGAAAAAAAAAAGACGAAACAAAAATTTTATTGACATTATAAGCAATAACCGTAACCATGGTTTCATCTGAACAACAATGGTTTGTGCCAAGTTTTGCCTGATTTTTGATCATTGTTGACTAAAAATTTTGTTAACGTTTATAAAATAATTTGGATAGGTTTCTTCAGATTTTATGTTACTTTAGTCCTTTAGGCAATGTCATTTATACCATCCGAAATAGTAGTACAAACACCTTAATTTTTGGCAAAAATTTTTTAATCTTTACTTCAACAATAAAAGACTTAGATTTTTTTAACATTGTTCTTGTCGTCTAGGAAATCGCCCGATTGGAAACATTTAGAAAACCGAATTGTTGAAGAGTATGCGAATATTGCGCCTAGAACACTTGCTAGTGCGAGAGGATCATTCTTAAGAAAAACTGATGCGATGATACGAAAATTGTGGTCAGATCTGTAAATACCTTTTAGATTAAGTTTGAATTAAGTTAAGTTTTGAATATAAATCAATTTATTTACGTTTGACTAAAGCAATAAAATTCTAAAACTGGAGGAATGTCAATATGACATATAAATTTGTCAAAAATAAAAATACAATCACTATGTTTAATTAATTGAAACCAAATATTTTACTATCCACGTAATCTATGAAATGTAATGTTGGTTCAAACAGTTTTTCAGGCTCATTATTACTCATGGACCAGCCTGTATTATCACAACTTCAATCACATCCTACTTATAAGAATTTTAAATTGTCTTAAAAAATATTATTATTACTACACCTAAGTAGTAAGTAAGTAGTTTTATTTATAATTTGTTTTTGTAACACAACCACTTACCAAAATTGTTTTTTTATTTTGTGATATTAAACTGTTATACATTTTTATATTTTGTAAATAATAAACTTTAAATTGGGCCAGTTTATATACATAGAACACAAAACGATATGGTTAGCGCCATCTAGAGCAAGAAAAATCTGTCATATTTCGCACACGACGCAGTTTCAGTCGATATTATAGCTTGGATTTTGACCTGTCGCTTGGCTAACATTTGGTAACTAAAATTCTTTGATATAAATTTATTAAATGTTATAAGTAAAGCTCGGAAAGAACGGCTCGTATGATAGGGAAAATGCGGTTGTTCGTCAAATTTAAACGCTTTAAAAAAACAACAATTTTACGTGTCGCTCAACATTTTGTACTAATTGTTTACTTAATTTAACGATTTTTGTCTAAGAATAATTGTTATGCTTTGTACATTGGATCATTTAATTTATATCTAACTATTATTTATATAACTCTTAAATAGTTTTTTCTAAGTGTTATGGTTTTACAAACTGTTCGTTGTGAAACCGAAAGTAGTTTCACAAAGAGAACTTTTGTGCAACTACTTTTAATCAATTTTTAGATGTTGTATTGGCAGTACGGGGCTAGGTGTCATCCGTCATCAACTCATCACTGTGAGATCTGTCAACACCGTCAAGTCGTTTATTGATAAACCCAGAATAATTAACAAAATGAAGAGGAAATAGTTGTAACAGATTTTAATAAGTTAAACCAAACAAACAAAACCATTCATGCCACAATAGAACGTCTTATAAAATTCGTATAATATCTTAACGTATTATCTCTGAAATTCATTTTCTGAGCAGCGTCCCTAATAATGGATTTTTTGCTCCTACTAGTAGATAATGAAAACAATTGACAATCTTGACGAATGACATTAGCATTTTTAATGCATATGTGTAATTAATATAAATAAATATGTTTGCATTTAGTGGTCACTTTTATTATTGATACCTACGTGCATACACTATTTTCTTCGTTACTTGATATTTTTTACAAAGAAACCACAAAGAAACGCAGGCGAAAAAATAGAATGTCAATGGAAGTATTTGATCAACTTAATTTTTATTATTTGTTTTCATAGGTTACTTTAGTTATCATTAATATCTAAATTCTTTCCGTCTATTTTTTTTTATATTATAATTAAATAAAGTTTACTCAAATGTGCTACTTTTGAAAAAAAGTATATATAAACCACGGTACAGAACAATTTTTATAGCTTTCTTTATTATTTAGCTCGACTATAAAAATTGCTTTTTTAACCTATAATTTCAGAACGGTTTAACAGAAAACCTTAAAATTTGGGAAACAGTTAAAAGTGTTTAACTACAAAAAAAATTGTAGTCATTTATTTTGAAAATAACTTGATTTTTTTAAATGGCACCAAGGGTCAAATTTAATCATTTTTAAAAGAATTCAGTGATGTAATATAATACCCACCTTTACTTTCATTAATAAAATGTAAAAAAATAAAAATTTTGCAAAATTCTTATTTATAATTTTCACTGTTTTCTTCCTTTCTTTTGTGCAAACCAGCCACTCAGTGTTTAATAACTAGTTTGTATTTATAGCAACTATTTTTATTGTTGTTTTAAATTGTTGAAATTGTTCGTTTCTAACACATAGTTCGGCCCTCTTATTTTTGTACCCTTAGGCGGGTACACGTTTCAGGGTTGTGTTGTGTTGAAAAATTACAAGTAGAATAGATGTTTTATTTGTTGAACTCTGTTACCTGTTAAAATTAAGACACGTATTTTTGATACAGCCTGTATATTATATTAATTATTATAAAGAAAAATTTCAAAAGTTACCAGGTCAAATGATTTAAACAAAGAAATTAAATAAATAAAGGCAAAATAAAAACAAGCATATTAGACTCGTTATACAAGACATCTTGTCGAAGTCGTTCCTTTGGAATGAACTCGTATAATAATGTACTATATTTTAGTAAAAAAGAAAAATTTGTATCTAATGGTCGCAAGATTGTTTATGTCATTTATTGTCAGCATTAAAAAATATAGACCATAAACATATTTTTGAACCAGCTAAAGTAACAGTTCTTGTTTTCAGTGTATGGTTTTGAAGTGTAAATTTTAGAAAATGGATTAACAACAACTCCTTCCAGTATTAAATGAATACAAAGTACCCTGCCCTCGTCACTGGATGACAGTTATTAAACCAATTCAAAACGATACACTTACCCAAAATTATGCTCGCTACTTTTCTAAATACCTGCCCCTTATACGTATAATCAGCTATGTAAAACCATCGAACAACAAGAGAAAACCATTCTGTCGATGGGTGATTTTATTAATAATATAGCCACATTCTTTCTCTAGAGAGAGGCTTATATAGAAAGATTTTTCAACGTATAAATGAAAATAAACCCAGGAACACACTCGTGAAAGTATCAGCACAAAACGAGCATCATTTTCTTGCGACTTACAGTATATGTTGTGAATGCAAGCGTTGGGATTTTTATGTTGATAACGAAACCATGATGGTGAATTTCTCGAAAATTAAAATTGAAGAAGATCTTAATTAAATGAATGATTTACATAACAAGGTTAAATAAAACAAAGTTTAAAAACCCGCCAAACCAAACCTTTATAAACAAGGTATTTTATTTATATTTTTGCATGTGCTAATATAGCCGATTTGGAGTTGTGTGAAATAGGTATTACTACTTAAAAAAATTGAAAACTTTGTATTCGACTTATTTTATGTCTTTTTTTTCTGTTGAAAGTTTTTCTTTCGCAGAAACAATTATTTACAATAACACAAAGGACATTAAGTAATTTTTACTTAGTCTGTAACAAATAATATATGGGCAAATAACAGTAACAAAGAAAGGATATTATTATTTTATAAACTACACACCTAAGAAAAAACAAATTGAAAAAGAATGGAAACAAATTAAGAATTTTCGTAAAGATGGTAGAGAACCTCACCAAATTTTATTTTGATACTATTCTTTCAAAACTGTTGAATTCTTAGAGGTTAAGAAACTTATCCCTGTATTACTGAAGAAATTTTTATAATTATTGTTTGTATTCTTCTCTATTAAAAAAAATGTTAATTTATAATAAAACAGTACAATATCAAGTTCAATGAGATTTACTAAACTTATAATGTTTTGGTGTTAAAACACCGACAGAAAGAGGCGACATGGTTGATAGTATCATGGAATCGAAAATGTACTGGATTAGAGCAAGCCTTGAAAGTGAAGTGTAAGTTTAGCAACATCACAAGACTTGCAACTGCTTGTAATAAACCCACCATAAGACAACATAACCTTAAAAGTACAAGTATAAAAGTGCGTCATCAATTTCGATTTTTCATTACCAACACAAAGCTGTAAAAAAATTATCAAAAAGAAATGCAAATTTAAACAACTAAGGGGTACCTAAGGGTGGTATCCTTGAACATTAATTTACATGTGCACTTTGACAACACCGTCAAGTGTCACGATTTGTCAACCTGACATTGACAGTAAATTATAGTCGTTGTCGCATGGTTGTTGAAAGTGTTATCGGTGTTAATCGCAAGTATTTTCCGTTCGTTTATTGTGTTTTGTGATTTGCGTTTCGTTAGGTTTTTGATTCTGCGTTTATTAGTTCTTGTTTTGTGAATCTGTATTTTTTGTAACAACTCATAATTTAAACACTTCGTAACCTCAAAAAATATTTGATAGTTTGTCACCGCTATGACCCTTCGACCATACATCATATAGACTCGCCGTAAAGCGAGTTTGTAGGCAGGTTGTTTGAAGCCAACATCTAAGGGCGAGAGGAGTGAGGGGAAAGAGGAAGTTTACTCCTTGTTCAATGGTAGCTCGTAATGAAGGGGCAAACAATTGAAAAAACATTACAAGTTTCAGAAATAATTTATCTATACGAGTTTTAAAAAAAAGTGCCTGAGTTAAAATACTTCTAATTCTACCTTATGACATGCGGTCAGAGATATAATATTCAAGAATTTTCAGTATCAAAGCGGAAAATCAGAATACGTTACGACGCCACTGGTGTGTTTCCATATTTAGGTTAACACGAGTAGTTTTTTTCTTACGGATGACATTACCGATGAATAAGCTCTTGTGGATATATTCCCCTGTATATTTCGACGCAAGAACCACATTTTACCCATTCAGAAGTAAATTTAAGCTTAAAATTCACAATTTTCCCCTTTAATCACAATCGTGAAGCACGAAGTTAGACGAATATTAACGAAACACTTGGAAATATTTTGAATGAACCAATCAGAGAAGGGGTACCTAAGGGTCAAATTCGCGTACCAAGCCTCATTTCCCCTTACCCCCTGCATATGTTAGCTTCAAAACAAATCTCACCTTGCCCAGTCTATATGATACATGGTCGAAGCTATGACCCTACTGTGTAAACGTAGTGACAGAAATGTCAGATGACGCACACGCAAATGGAGCTGAGCGCTACCATACGGTCGTAAATAAAACGGTCAAAGTTTCGCGGGCACAGCGCAGTGAATTCTCAATCTGATGTTATATTTGAACAAGTAGACAATTCATGTTTTCTGGCTAGTATGAGCAGTCTCATTAAGATACTAATGTTTTAAATATTGCTGTGAAAGATAAAAGTGAGGATTTTGGTTTGATAAGAAAAGGGACAGTTTACAAACTAACTAGCTATAGTTTATAAAGTATAAACTAGCCAAGTTTACACACTAACTGTAACAGATATACAAAAATTTAATATTTACACCTTGAAAGTGCAAACTTAACCCTTAACTTTTGAATCAAATGAAAAAAATATCGTAATTTTGTAATATTGATTTTTTTCAATTAAACACTCGTTTGAACTCGTAACTAACTAATAATGGCAAATAAACTCACCTGAATAGTTGTTCCATTCTCTAAAACAGTTGTTTTGTTTTCTGTCATGGCCACAATGGCAATGCTTAGGTTTGCTCTTAAGGCATAAGCATTGAAGAACCCGAAAAATGCAAGTACTGCTACAACATATCTTCGTTTTTTCCAAAACATCCATTTCGGATCACTTGTTGTTGTGCTTAATCTAAAAAAAAATTAAAACTTAACCGTTTTTTTTTTCGTTCAAGGAAACAACTTACGTTACTTCGTACGAGGATGTAATACACGTTGGAGATTTCTTCTCAAATGTCATTTTAGGCAGATCTAAAAATAGTTAATAACAATGATCAAACATTGCTTTTTAATAAGCACTGAATGACTGAGTGTTCAAAGATAATCAAATAATTTAAAATTTTTGGTGTGGACATGTGTTAATCATGAAAGTACACGTAGCAACTTATTTGCAGGAAAATTTACATAATCTAAGCTATTATTTAACATAATCTATTTAGTGTTTCTTTTTAATTATTCATTGTTAAGTGAAATATCCTTTTATTGCCAGCTCTACGTATTTACGATCGTGGAGTGGTTTTATCAGAGATGTAACGTGAAAAGGACAAAGTGTAAGCAGAGATTAATGCTTAAATGATCACATTGTCAAAAAAAGTTATAGACGCACAGACGACAATAAGTTCTTTATACTGAAACAGTTACAGACTAAATAAAAAGTAACGGACAAAATTCATATTTTTGTTATTGGTAATTCTTAAAAAAAATTCTTCAAGTGATCAATTATTTTTTTAAAGCTATATTCTTACATTATACTGTCATTTGAGAGTGGTGGCGTCAGTTTTATTTTTTTTAAATCAACCGACATTTTTGTTCACTATTTTTTATAGTACATATCTTTATATTTAGGAAATTTAAGAAAATAAATATTGACAATTAAACACAAAACACTTTACCTGTTTTTTGCCTTATTTTTTATTTGCCTTATATTCGTTTTTTAAAATAATTAACAGGAAAACTTCAATGAAAAAAAAATGAACAAAAAACAGTTTTTTATTAAACTTATGCGTTTCTTTTGGTACAGTCTGTATAATTTCTCATAACAGATATGTCAAACTTCAAGTTTTAGTTTCTCGGAAACAGAAGTGGAATTATTTTCTCGATTGTGTTTTTTTTATAAAAATTCTGTTGTAAATCCAACTAAAACAAAACAAACTAAAACTTTCTGACAGTAAACAACTAAAAGTCAAATGAGAGGATAAAATGAATAATAAAATTTTCGTTTTCACGTACAGTGACAACAAATTTAATAAAATAATAAAAATGCACAGGATGCTTCACACAACTTTAAAAAGCCTGCAAGCATACACTCAATTATACAGGGTCGCTAAAAGTATGATACAGCTAAATATTTTTAGAACGGATTAGCAGAGCACTTTGAAATTTGGGTCACAGTTAAATGTGTTTAAATTCTATCATTTGAGATCTTCAATTTTTTTCCATCATCTATTTTAAAAATACAAGGCTAACTTGATTTTTTTAATGGCACGAAGGGTCATATTTAATGATTTTAAAAGTGTACTTTCTTCTGAATTGAGTATGTAAGACATAGCCACCTTTATTTTTATTAAAAAAATTATAAAAATTCAAAAATATAGTTCTAAATTTTTGGAAAAGTAAAACTAAGTTAGTTTTGTAAATATTGTTATTAGCAATCTGTCACTTGTTCAGGGTGCTCAAAAACTGGCGCACCAACTCAGTGGTACGCTGTTAAGAAGCACGTGTAGATCACGGAAGAAATCTTGAACAAATTCCTAAAGTCTTATTTTAAAAAATATGGAGCTACAAACTTATTTTGTAAACTTCTTCAGTTTTCATTAATTTTTAATGGTTTTATGTTTCACACTAAGTAATCGTTCCCTCACACAACAATGAATAATTATTTTTAAATTTCCTATCAGACTTTAGCAGATTTTTTAATTAAAAAAAATAAAATTCATCAAAAAAATTACAATTTGTAGATGTGTCAACACTGGGAATTATTTCCTAGGAAACCGTTTCAAAAATAATTTATTTTTATTGTTGATCAAGTCTATTGCGATCATGACTGTTAGACAACGTTGCCACATATCATTTAATTAAAATTGGTTATTTATCAATAACTTCAATGCAAAGAATTTTTTTAATATTTTTACCTTTATATGTAAGCAATTCTCTAGCACACTCCAATGAGTTGGTGCGCCGGTTTTTGAGCACCCGGTATATTAGCCAAAAATTAAACTTGGATGCAATAATTAGTTTAACACTGGTAATTCTGGTAATGCAGAAATTCTCAACGTTGGTTGCCCATGCCGACTGCATGACCAACTAACATAAAAGCAATAAAATCATGTACTTCGTGTTTGAGTTTTTTTATTAAAATGTATTCTTTTTCAGTTAAAAGTGTTATTTTAACATTTTCAGTTAACTTTTATTTATTTTGTGGCCAATGTTCAATCGACACAGAACTAACGATAATAAAGACAACATTTCCAAAGCTAACAAGATTTTATTAGTTCGACAATTTTTTTAAGTTTTGATCATAACAAGATTTGCATGTGTTACACCATAGAACCCATAGAACTAGGAGAAAAATCTTAAAAATAATAAATTTGCCACGACTTGTGATTTAAAAAAATTAAGTTAGCCTTGTATCCTCAGAACAAATGGAGATATAAATTTGATAAATATCTAAACCGATGGAAGTTATATACCCTTAAACATATATACCAAATTTCAATAAGTTTTAATGAATATTTTTTATAACATTTAACTGTCTCCATACTTTATATATGTCTCAAGACACTAGATATAGAAAATACTTCGTTAGATATTTAATTTTAATTTAATTGGCAGTAGTTGCCAAACTAATTACTGTTCCATTTATTTTTTAAGGGTTTGCCTATAACTGAAATAAGGATTCAACTAAGGTGATTTTGTCTTTTTTCAGTGTTTTAGAATTTTTTGCGTTTAAGTCACCAATTAATTAAAAACAAAACAAATATTTGTGTATTTTTCAAACAATTAGGCTTGACAATTGTATAAGTCAAAAAATCATAAAATCATAAAAGAAGCACTTCTTTCAGGGGGTGTAGCTCCCTTATGAAGTATTTTTCGATACATGTTTTTAAAACACTTTTGTCTTAAAATTGAATGTTCTATCATCTGTTTAAATTTGTAACAATAAAAACGGAACATCTTGTATACTTCAAGTAAATTAGGCTTTTTACAAATAGGTGTATGGATATACAGGCTGTAAATGAAATAAATACATTAATTTCAACTGTTAGTAGAACTCGTCAAGACCAACAAGTTTTCCTAACAACTTTTTTTTCAAAACGTTTTAGTTTTTGAGTAAAAATTATTTTAAAATCTTACACAATTTTCTTACACGCCACTGGAAACAACGTTACCTAGTCGACAAGATTACCGTATGAATCGGTTACCGTTGGTTGCGACTATTAGGTATTTACTATGACTTTTCTTTGTTGGAGCACTTCATAAAAGGTTCGTCAATTTGTAGGGGGAAAATGGTTTAAAAAACAATGCGATTTTGAAAAAGTGGTACATAGTAAAAGTGTTTGTTTTGATGAGTTCTACCACTGGTTATAATTAATGTACTCATTTTGCTTACATCCTGTATAAGTTAAAGTAGTCAAAGTTCAGTTTTTTTAATGGCCTCTACATCTACAAAATTTTTATAAATACATGTAATACATTATTGTCAATTTTGCCTTTTATGACAATTCTAAAATTTGATACACAGTGGGTAAATTTCTTATATCCACTGGTTATACAAATTTTTAGATTTTTTAAAATCGGGTTCATAGATCACTAAATGTGCAGTTATTATATTGCAAGATAACGTGAGATCAAAAATATACTGAATTAGAGCAAGCATTATCCACATTTTGACCGATTATGTACGGCCCTTCGACCATATATCATATAGACTGGGCAAGGTGAGATTTGTTTTGAAGCCAACATGTGCAGGTGGGGCAAGGGGAAATAAGGCTTGGTACGCGAATTTGACTCTTAGGTACCCCTTCTCTGATTGGTCCATTCAAAATATTTCCAAGTGTTTCGTTAATATTCGTCAAACTTCGTGCTTCACGATTGTGATTAAAGGGAAAAATTGTGAATTTTGGGCTTAAATTTACTTGTGAATGGGTAAAATCTGGTTCTTGCGTCGAAATATACAGGAGAAAGTATTCACAAGGGGTATTCATCGGTAATGTCATCCGTAGGTAAGAAAATACAGGTGTTAACCTAAATCTGGAAACACACCAGTGGCGTCGTAACGTATTCTGATTTTCCGCTTTGATACTGAATATTTTTGAATATTACAACTCTGACGACATGTCATAAGATAGAATTAGAAGTATTTTAACTAAGGCATTTTTTTTGAAACTCGAAAACTTAAATTATTTCTGAAACTTGTAATGTTTTTTCAATTGTTTGCCCCTTGACTACGAGCTGCCATTGAACAAGGAGTGAGCTTCCTCTTGCCCCTCACTCCTCGCACCCATACATGTTACTAGCGTCTGGCCCGTGCCGGTCTACAAATGTTCGATCAGTCGAAATGTTGCGAGCGAGGTCGGAACAGTACGAACGGAGACCATAACGGACTTCTCATTTCAGCTGGGCATATTGGAATAGTGGTTTTTATGGAAATATGTTGCGCGTGGCTGGGGCTTCGCCCCAGTTAACTAAAAGGAAACAAACCCCACGACCAATTAAACTCGAAAACGTGGAACTCGAAACGTGGAATAGTGTTTATGTTTATGAACTGTACGCCACCCTAGCTCCATAACTATTCCACGTTTCGAGTTCCACATTTTCGAGTTTAATTGGTCGTGGGGTTTGTTTCCTTTTAGTTAACTGGGGCGAAGCCCCAGCCACGCGCAACATATTTCCATAAAAACCACTATTCCAATATGCCCAGCTGAAATGAGAAGTCCGTTATGGTCTCCGTTCGTACTGTTCCGACCTCGCTCGCAACATTTCGACTGAGCGAACATTTGTAGACCGGCAGGGGCTAGCCGCTAGTATACATGTTGGCTTCAAACAACCTGCCTACAAACTCGCTTTACGGCGAGTCTATATGATATATGGTCGAAGGTACGGCCGCACTTTTGAGGTTATGTTGTCATATGCTGGTTTTACACATGTGGCTAAAGTTACACTTCATTTTCTAGGGTCGAAGTTTTCTAGACTTGCTCTAAATGAGAATATTTTTGATCTCATGTTATAAAACTCAAGAAACTTCTAAACTAGGTCGAAAATATATTTAGTTGTATTTGTATTTTTGTATTCTATTGAATTTAAAAATTTGAAGATAATTTTGATTGGCAAGAAGACAAGATAAAAAAGTTATCTTTTGTTTTGAGTTCTGCAAAACTTATTATTAATTTTTTTTAGTAGCGATCTGCTAAAAAAACGAAGAAAGCGACTCAAAGGTTGCGCTTTCATAAATCGCTAAATTGCCAATTCTACTCTCCCCACTTGTAAATAACTAAAGAATTGTGCCTAAATAAATAGTATGGAATTTTATATCTACCATAATATATTTGCATAAGCAATTTCAATAAATTATTTTATATTGAAGATACCAATACACAAGATAAAATCTGTAACATCTCATGCTCATAATCAGCTGCAATAATTACCTTATTAAATTCTTTTCAAAATAAATCCAGGGTTAAATAAATGGCTGGTTTCTTCACACAAATCTTCATTTGTATTCACATCATGTTGCAACTTTTCCGACATCTCTCCATTTTTTGTTATTATTTTGAAATGTCTTTACGTTTGCTATGAACTTATGAATGAATACTTTGATTTTACTAAAGACTACTTAGCCCTACTGATAAGATTTCATATCTAATCTTGTTATTTCCTTTAAGACAATTACAGAGTTACCTCTTAAATTGACAGTACATTTCCACTTTTTACACATCTTTACAACAACTCAAAAATTGTGTGGGTTTGTACGTCAAACATTTGTGTTTAATCTTATTAAATATCTAATCTTTCTAAATTTGAATTGATTGTTGCCAACGCTGCAAGTCCTGTTTGATGATTTACTATTATTTAATTTACTACAATTACTATAATTTTCTTTTCCTAATATTTAAAATCTTTTAATATAATTATTAATACCTATAAAATGATTGTTTACAAAAATCAGACAATTTCTACGGATAATTTATCAAAAAATAATTCGTAGGGTCAATTTGTTTTGCATTCGAAACTGCGATAATTTTGTTTTCAGCAAAAATCATGAAAATTAGAGCCAATAACAAAAGATTTTCAGAGAACTAAAAAATTTATGAAATTAGTCCTAGAAGTTTTTTCTCAGTTTTAGAATAATACCATGGGATCGAAAATGTACTCAGTTACAGCAAGCCTTGAAAGCGAAATGTAACTTTAGCCATATCTCTTTTCAAAATTAAGGAGATGCCCTAAGGAGATGCCTTGTATCTATGCTTAGCAAATAATCGTTTAAAAAATTCATAGAGATATTTTTCTCCCAATTGTGCATCATTTACCAATTGAATTCATTCACCACTTTTTCACTTATTAAAATAGCATTCTACAATGTAGATTTTTTGTTGGATGGTAAACACCATTTCGAAATAACTTAGATTAAGCAGGGAATCAATTCCTAATTCTAAAATTCTACAGGTACGGCTTGCTCTAATTTAGTTCATTTTCGATCTCATATTATAATGTTTGAAGAAAAAGAGACCATCTGTTTTTTTGAAATGTACAATGTGTTCAAAAATGGTTGTTCATCAAGTCACCTTTGAATTTTGAACGTAATGTGCCGCTTAATTTAAATTGTGAATGCCTTCAAAGTGACAGATCTGTCAAAATAATGCAAAAATGGTTCGAATTCAAAAACAAAAGAATACACAACAACAAAAATCACAGAAATATAAAACACAAATCAAAACAAACCCTACAATTGAAACAACTTTGCCAAAAAAAGGTAAGTAAAAAGCTTATTCAAAAACTTGACAAAAAAGTTGCGTTAGTCATTTAGACTAAGCGGCACACTGATTTTGAATTCCATAGTCAACTTGATTAACAACCATTTTTGAACACATTGTATTTATTATGTTATTTAGTATGTGCAGTTTTTCATCTTTTTATAATTTTGTGCAAAGCAAAATTGACGTAATTTTAAATTTATTACGACTTGCCACACCTAACGTTTAACAACAAACTCACCTTTGGTTTACAAATCACATTATTCACACATTATTTGTAAAATTCAGTAACGAAACAAATATTATTTATGATTGGTAGCTAGGTATGTACTAACTCCAGCTGTAGTTTTATTTATGCTATATTTAAAAAATATATGAAGGATAAAAGAAGGGATAATCCTATAGATTAATACAAATAGGTCACGTTCGTATTATTAGTATCACCATACATACAAAGTAATGTAAGCACAAAAGAAACATGTAGAGATAAATTTATTTTTCAGGCTATATTTTCAGGAAAAAAATCCTCTACATTCTGTTATTTTTGATCTTTGAATTTTTTATTTTTCCACTTATATTAAATGAAACATTAATCATTAAATCTTCTATCAATCTTTATCGTTCATTTTTTTTTATTTCTTACCTCAGAGGGTTTTCCATTTTTTTGATAATTTTATAACAAAGGTGATAAATATGACGCACAATGTAGACCATATGGCTCTAGTTTATGAAAATTATAAAAATATTTACGTTTTATTTTATATATAGAAATCCATAGATAACATTTTTATCAATAAGCTAAACAGACAGGCTTGAATATTTTGTTTAACCACATTGTTTCACATCTCTACATAAAAAAATATTTAATTGGTAATAAGTGTAAGCAAAGCAATAGAAAATTGAAACCAAAATTGGCCAATTAAATTTTCAATAATTTAGAATTACGAATACATAAAAAAATCATATACAGTACAATTTTCGAATTTTATTGTCAATGTTTGTCTTCAATTTGCAATAAATCACAGACAGTACATTATTTATTGTCTCGTTATACAGAACAGAATTATTCAAAAGACAAAAAATTATTTGAGCCTTTTTTCACAAGAATTCATGTTCATGGGTTAGATTTTTTTTTGAATCTAGTAATATTTCACTGTTGGAAAAAAACAACACTAAACAAACTAGCGAATTCAAAAATAAGTTAAGACCTTGGTCAAGAGGAAAAAATTACAAATATTAAAAAATAAAAATTAATTTGCTTAGAAAAAAGTCTGATATTATTTTTATGCTTAAGTAAACATCTTTTATCACTATTTGAAAGTTAGTATGACCCTTTTGGATCACCCTGTATATTAAAACTATTTTTTTTTCTCTTATATTTAATTCATAAAAATCAACTAGACCCAAAAACTAACTAAATAAACAAGCAAGCTAAAATTAAATTATATTACAGTACAACCTCTTTAATACGATCAATATGCAAAACATGACTCTATGTCTCATAAGACAAACATTGATAATTAGTTGTAAAAGTTTTTTCGGTTTTGTTAAATGATTTTTTTAAATTAGAATTAATCAGAAAAAAATTCTCTTAATTTTCTCTAAATGTAATATACTTTTAACTAACTCACTCCGTATATTATTTTGTTATGAATATTTTTTATACATATATTTCAGTAATTGAAAATATGACATACCTACTTCAAAAAAATGTTACAACCTATAATAATTATAATAATAGTTCGGATTATCAAGATTCTACTGTAATAATAATGCTGGTGGTTTTTTTTATTTTTAACAGCTGACTTGGCAAAATAAATCGTTACAATCTCTACGAAATGTAGAAAACTTTTACAGATATGGTTCTTATCCAAATTTCAACGGCAAAATCAATGAGTGTCTGATTAGTGGCACCCTCTTTCGTCCATAGATCGAATATATAAAATATTTGAACAGCCAGGAATAGAACTTGGTTCACATGAATGATCAAAGGTAAACTTACTACAGACATACTTTTCCAATAACTACACGATTATTTTATAAAAAAATATTTTTCATATAAACTGGTTTGCGTCAGGTTGACTTTGATGCCGATACAATTATAAGGTTGATGCATAAATTTTTGATGATATAAAAACTTTATGTTTATTTTTTATGTCACCAATTATTTGTTCAGAACGCTTTATGGTGTAATTTTTTGTAGTATCGCTTTTTAAATAATAAGGACCTCAATTGCTTTAACCTTTAGCAAAAATATTTAATAATAGGAACTGGCAACTTTGCAATCGTATGATATACTAAAATAGCTACCTCGGGATGTGTTATTATTAACAAATTGATCCAATGGGAGTAATCAGTTATAGATTTATTGCTGCAATGTAACAACGTTATGTCAGGCACAATTCAGCCGTTTTCAATTGAGTGTTGTATAAACTGATTTACAGAAATTGAAACTAGCTATAATTTGATAAGGCGTATTGGGTTTTAAAGTTCATATATAGTTATAAAAAACTTTGCGTTTTTTGCTAATACATGGACATTAAAGACCAAATGGTCTGATCTGAGACCGACTTTTTTCACATATCGTAGGTAGATACACACAAAATCACAAATAATTTTCCAGTCGATTTATTGAAGGAGATTTCTGCGTTATATTTATTTATGCGTTATGAAAGTTCTAATAAAGATATTTATCTGAAAGTTGGTACTCAGTCATAATTCGTTGAGCTCTGTTCAATGAAAATATTTTCAAGATGGCAGCACTCACGGTTATACCGGAAGTCGCTTTAAGCTTTCTTATTTTAATAAGAAATTTTAATTTTATTATGGAAAGCTATGTTTTTCAATGCGTTTTTGGATTAGTTGTGTTATTTTAAGGAAGTTTTTATCAGCTTTTTCTATACCTAAGTTTAACCGTTTTTGAGATATATACGATTTTCTGAAAATCTTTAGATTTGCACCTGTCACTTAAAAAATCGGTAACTCGCTTAGTTATAGACATTTTGAAATTAGATTTGGAGAATTAAAAAAAGACCTATATCTGTTCATCAGTGTGTTCAAAATTGAAAATCAAGTTAATAAACCCAAAAATTTTAAGGTTAAGTTGGAACGACCCATAACTTATTTTTTTCAAATGGGATGTCCCAATTTTTATTTTACTGGATTGAGGAGAATTTTTTTCTGCATCAATCTATATTAGTATTCCCCATACCTATGTTTGATAATTTTCAAGTTATGTTGACTTTTTTGTCATTGTAGGAAATTTCTTACTAACCACAGCTATTTTTGCATAGTTTATTACAAACACATTTTTGATTAAACTTAAACGATAAACTCAAAATTCAAAATTGTTCAAAATTGTGTTATCCATCACCTGAAAACAAATTAAATTCATTGAATGTTGGTTTAAGAAACTTTAATTTTTTACATTTTTTCATTCGTTTCCATGGCAAAGTATGGCTAATGAATTTCTCAATTCCAACAAAAAGTTATTGTAACTTGAAAATTAAACATAAGTATAGGGAATGTTAATACAGATCGAAGCAGAATTAAATTCTCTACGATTTAATGAAGTAAAACGTGTGGCATTACGTTTAAAAAAAGAGTTTTGGTTATGAGTGCTTAAAGTTCTGCAAACTTAACTTTAAAAATTAGGAGTCATTGTTTTTTAAAAATTTGAAAACGCCAAAGGAAAGATCTAGGCTTTCTCTTTCAAATGAGATGAAAAATATTTCCAAATTTTAAAAAATGGCAGAGTAATTGATGTTTGAACTGGAAGGTGCAAATCCAAAAAAAAAATTAAAAAATACCTCTAGTAATTCAAACACGCATTAAAAAATATAGCTTTTCATTAAAAAAAACAAAGTTGATAGTTGCTTCCGGTATAACCGGAAGTGCTGCCATCTTGAAAATCTTTTCATTGGGCAGAACCTAAAAGATTATGGTTGGACTCAAATTTTCAGATGATTATAATTATTAGAACTCCCTGTACACTAATATGGGGTTTAGACGGAACAGTCTATATAATAATCTCAAAATTGTGTACGGTCATAATGTGGAATAATATACAAGATGCTTTTCTACGATTGTGTTGTTCCTAAATAAAATAAGTATCTTGTAGTACAGTCCATATCTTATTTTAATTATTTATAACCATAAGATAAGTAGGTCATATACCTACAATATTTCCCAAAAAATAAAATGCTAAAAGATTTTTTCATTTTATTTTCATCACACAATTTTTCCATTACATTATTATACAGAGTGCTCAAAAACTGGCGCACCAACTCAGTAGTACGTTGTTGAGAAGCATGTGTAGATTACCAGAAAAATTTGGAAAAAATTCCGAAAACCATATTTTAAAAAAATTGGAGCAACGAACTTATTATCTTAACTTCACTAGTTTTCGTTATTTTTTACTGTTATTATGTTTCACACTAAATAATCGTTTCCTAACACAATGATAAATTATTATTTTTAAATTTATTTTTTGTCCCTACCATTTTTTTGAAATAAAAAAAAATTAAAATTAATCAAAAAATCTAAATTTATAGATGTGCCAACTACTATTTTACTATTTTTACCTTTATATGTAAGCCTTTCTCTTCGACATACCATTGAGTTGGTGCGCTGGTTTTTGAGCAGCCTGTACATACATATTCATACTTTCGCTAAACGAATCGAGTTTTTTAAAAATCGATTACAAATATTAGAAAATGTTACAATACGATATTGAGCTGTGTGGTAATGATTGAATTTAAGAACAAAATTGATTATTAATTTTCTTAAAAAATCAGTTTTTTAATTATGTAATTGAAAAAAGTAACTAGGACTTTTTCACTCCAATTTTATTCAAAAGCTACATGTTTCGGCTAATTATAAATTAGATGCTATCTTCAGGCTTAAGTTACAAGCAAGTATTGTTTTTTACATAAATTGAAAGAGAAAATGTTATTTTACATATTAAAAAAACTCTCTGAAAAATGTATTAGCTGTCTCAAAATTATAAAAATGCCGACGTCGCATTTTACCAAATCATCATTTTTATAATAAAAGTGATAAAATTGTAAAATAGTTATTAATGATCTCTTATTGAAAATTTAAATTACATTAGTTATAATTTTTTTGAAGTGAATGAATAATTTGTAACATCTAATTTTTAGAAAAAATGCGACGTTGGTGATTTTGTAGTTTTGAAACAGCTAATATCAACATAAAATTATTTTAGAGTTTTTCCTACAAACGATCATTTCAGTGTCTCCACTAGGTATAGTTCAGCTTGAATGGAAAGCTATGTTGTTTACTGAATTCATTGAATCATCTGTGCAACGCTGGAAAAAAGTCCTTTTTCTTCCTTAGCTTACAAATAGCAAAAGTGTTTTTTTCTTTTTTTTTAAATATACACCTTCCAATTAAAACATTGGTAACTTTTTCATTTCTAAAGGTTTAAGGAATTTGTAAGAGAATGCTTACATGTTGGGTTTGGTGTCTTCAAATATCTAAAACAGGTTAGTAAACCCCAAACTTTTAAAGCTACAATTACAAAACTCTAAATAGTCTCCATAATTCAATTTTTATTTCGTTAGATGGAAGTTAATTCTTTAATTTAATTTAAATCGAGAAAAGTTTTGTTACGGGCTTCCTTTTTTAGTTAGCTTTATACCATTTCAACATAATAACAAATAGCAGAGTTATTGATTTTTTGAAAGGAAAGGTGCAAAGTCAAAAATTTAGAAAAAATCCTAAATATTTCTAAAAGAGAAAGCTGATAGAAACTTTTAAAATAACTCGACTAATTGAAAACACAGTAAAAACATAACTGTACAGTTAAAATAAGAAAGTTAATGCCGACTTCCAGGATAACCGAAATTTTGAAAGATGTTCATTGAACAAAGTCTGTGTACTAGATACTAGACACTATATGTTGTTACATTTTACAAAAAATCATTCCTTTCCACTATTTACAAAGACATACAATTAGTAAAAGTATTTTTGAAAAACTAAAAAACTAAACATCATTTTTATACAAAAATACAATGTGTTGTTAAATGATTCTCATCTAGTTAACTCAATTGAATCCTCTGTCAATAAATGTGAAATCTGTCAGTTGTAAGATTGAATTAATTTCTTTAGAATGCAACTAAATTGTTACAATGTGCAAGAAAACACTTTTATTAGCGAAGCTTATTTCCGAATTCAAGATTTAATAAATGGAGAATGGTAATATTAGATGTCTAAATGTCTACCTATTGTTCTATGAAGCAGCATTTAGACCGACAAACTTCTACCCATGGTAGTATCAAATGAGTACATACTGGAAAAAATTGTAAAAAAATTCTTAGAATTACCATTTTCGAAATAAAAATATTTAAATTTATGTTGGAGATCATGCGTACGCCACTGATAGGCTAAATAGTATTAGCACAATTAGTAGAAAGCATGATATTCATTTGATGACAATGTACTTGATCAATGCAACAATGATCATTGTGTATTAACGATATTCATGATGCAAATGAGCACATTTTGTTCTTATACAACTAAAATTAAAGGGTAAATGTGCTCCAGATTGTCTCAATTTTTCTTTGAAAAGCTGTGATAAAATTGTGTCGGTCTATTTAAGAATCACCCTGTAATAGTATATTATTATACGAAATTTATAAGACGCTCTGTTATGGCAGAATGACTGTTACAATTAAGTCTTACAATACGAGTGTAATATACTATTTCTTTACTTTTTATTTTTGTTGTTTGTATTTGTTTAGTTTAACTTATCAAAATCTCAAATTGAATAAATGGATAACTTAAAGTCGAAGCCTAACCAAAGTGTTTTGGTTAGGCTTCGACTTTAAGTTATCCATTTATTCAATTTGAAAAATTTAACCTAACTTTGAGATGGTCAACTCCCTCAACTTCCCCAAGGAATTTATCAAAATCTGTTCAAACTATTTCCTCTTAATTTTGTTAATTATTCGGGCTTTATCAATAACGACTTGACGCTGTTGACTGATAACAGACTAGATTACTGTGTAGGGGCCTAGGAAAAATTATGAGCAATTTGCTTTCACTGCTCGTTAATTTTTTTCTTTGTATTGTAATGGATGTTTTAGCAGTTTTGTAAATTCTCCAATAGTTTAGTTTAAAGTGCATCTTTTTGCAGAGCAAACTACTGTTCCAAACGAGCGCTTTTGTTATAAGAACACCTTTGACTAGCTTTAGCACCAAAAACCAATTTGTAATTCATTTAACCACGATTTAAAATTAAAAATATGTCACACAAACATGACATGTTACAAGAAGATTGTTGTCAATTTTCTTTGGTTAAAACTAAAGCTTGTCTCTAGTATACAGAACGGTTCAAAAGTGTCGAACCATCTTCTGGGTAGTGATAAAAGACATCCAGAGTTAAAAGTTCTTATTAGGAACAATTTGAACTGTTTTTCACGTCAAGGTTAAATTTTTAGATTAAGTTTTGGGCTCTTCAGGTCATTTTTTTAAATTTCGTTAGCAAAATAGGAGGCAACACTACATTGTTCCAACACTTTTGAATCACTCTGTATGATAAAATCTATAGTTGATGAGGAATTGTCCAGAAGAAAGATGTGAAGTTGTAAACACATATTTGTTCAATTATTTTTTTTTTAAGTTTTTACACAAACGGCAAAAAACGGCCATCTAATTTGAATTCACTATAAATTTTGTATTAATTTTGATACTTAAAAAAGTCAAAATTACACTTTTGTGTATTTATATTACTCTTACATATTGTCAATTATCTTAAAGAAACAATTTATTTTATTATTTAGCCCTTTCTCGGAGGTCGAAAAAACACTTTTTTGATTCAACGTTTCTAAATATATACTTCATTTACATCAAAAATTGAAGAATGTCCAAAATTTGAACCCAAAATTTTGAATTGAAATATTATTTTGATTAGACTACGGATATCTAAAACAAAAGATACGAAACGACGTAGAAATAAAACGGCACCGTCCTCTACATATAGTTCCGTTAATGTCGCCAGAGGCGCAGTTGTTCCATTACCGTCTAAGTTTTCAGAGTACTTTTATAAAAATTGTTGTAGTTAAATAAGGCTTAGCACAAGGCGAATAAAAAAATACAGACACATAAAACATGAAATTCTCAATAATAGGAGATAAAAATAGTCCAAACATTATATCTTAAACAATTTAAAAAAAAATCAAACTTTTACCAATTTGGACTCTGTCCCATATTCTTCAAAACGCTGCGAATGCAGTTATAGATACAAGAAAAATGTTTAGAGAAAAGTTGTAGAGAATTAAATTTCCTTTAAAAAAGTCCGCGAGACCATATCCCTATCTTCAACCATTTAGGCCACAAAGTCATTCAAAGACGCTCAAGCGATGGGTTTCCTTCATTTTGCCGGTGGTCAAATATTGGAAAATGAATTTATATCTAAACCGTTGAAGATAGATAATCGTGTACCGGACTTTTTTGTAGAAAATTTAATTCTCTACAACCTCGTTTTTTTACATTTTTCTATCTTCAATCGTATTCGCTGCTTTAGCAAAAAATATAAGGTGGAACGCAAATTAATAATTCTAAGCAATAAATTTTGGGCATAGTCGCCTATTTAGTAAAACGCTACAAATACGGTTGAAGATACAAAAAAAATTATGGATCGACGTTGTAGAAAATTAAATTTGCTACAAAAGTCCGCCACACCATATTTCTATCTTCAACGATTTTTTTGCCATACTTGACCACCAGCAAAATAAAGGAAATCCGTCGCTTGAGCATCTTTGAACGTCTTCGAAGTCTAAACCGTTGAAGATAAAGATATGGTCTCACGAACTTTTTTAAATAAAATTTAATTCTCTACAACTTTCTTCCGAAGAGTTTTCTTGTATCTTTAACCATATTTGCAGCGTTTTTAATTAAAAAATACGGGAGAGTGCAAATTTCAAACTTTTAATAATTTTTTTCTCATATTTCTCATGAAAATTTTAGTCCCCAGTTTTTCTCAGTCTGTTAAGAATGTAAACCTCAACATTTCTGTATTTTTTTCCAGGTAATTAGTGAACTGGTTGAATTTAAATTAATTTAAAACGATTTGACACCGAGACGGTATAACGCTCGAAGCGCTCTCATTTTACTCTACCGTACTATTTTTTTTGGGTTCAGAAAATTCTGCGATTTTATATCTCGTTTCGTCTCCTAAGTTATAGTTCTTCGTAGACTAGACTCTTAAAAATCTTTTGATCTTTTGTGGTGAGTTTGATAAGGATTCAGAAAGTCCAAAAACATTCTCTAGTAAGTGTATATCATACTAGCAGTTGCCCGCGGCTTCGCACGCATGTCCACAACTATTTCGAAAAGCTAATAAGACAAACCTTGTATTTAAATAAAAGCCCAAATAATAATTTTCAAATATAAAACTTTAATATAACTTTAAAAATGACGGATTTTTATTCAAATTTTAACACTTCGTTTACCCTCTTTAAGGGTTAATTTTCCAAAAATTTTAAAACGTGTCTTCCTTCATTATTAACCGAAAGCCCAAATACTAATTTTCATATCAGGTCAAAAAATGACGAATTTTTGATATTGAACCCTTTGGGGGTGGAATTTCTAAAAATCATAAAACTAGTGTTTTTTATTTTTCACTGATTGCCCAAATACCAATTTTTATAAATATAAGTTTAAAAATGACGGATTTTTAGATTTAACCCCCTTAGGGGTGGAAATTCCAAATGTTCTTAAACAATGTTTTTCATCTTTAACTGGAAACTCAAATATTAACTTCATGGATACAAAGTAAAATTTACGGATTTTTATACAAATTCCAACCCCTGCTCAACCCTCTTAGGGTCGGTATTTTCAACTAAAACACGTGTTTTTTCACTTTTCACTGAAAACCCAAATGCCGACTTTAATTAATGTAAATTCAAATGTTACGAATTTTTATACAAATTTTAATACGTTATTTAACCCTCTTAAGGGTTGATTTTTCGAAAATCCTCACACGTTTTTTTTAATTTTTAACAAAAAGCCCAAATACTAATTTTCAAGGACATAAGTTCAATGGACGTTTAAAATGACGGATTCTCTAATCTCTAATTCTAAATTCAACTCCCCATTTAACCCCTTTTGGGGTTGATTTTCCAAAAATCCTAAAACACGTCATTCTTTATTTTTAACCCAAAGCCCAAATACTAATTTTCAAAGATATAACTTAAAAAATGACGGATTTTTATTCAAACTTTAACACCCTATTTAACCCTCTTTGAGGGTGATTTTCCAAAAATCTTTTCTTAGTACGCCCCTACGTTACAATAGCTATCTACTGTGAAAATTTCAGGTTTCTATCCTGAGCCGTCTAGGCTGTGCGCTGATAAATATAAGGAAATATACAGGAAATCTGTATATAGATTTAAAAAATCTAAAGGTGACCTTACTTTCATGTGCAATGTAGGTAGATGTTTTTTCTCGTACATCAACGGCAAAATGGGTCATAAACAGTTATAGAAACTGGTAATGAAATAATATGAGTTTATAGTCATATATTTGCCAACACACAACCCAAATGTTACTCATTTAAACATACGAGTACGTACATGTATTTTCTCGCAAAAAATAATTAAAGCTATTATTAAAGCTGATACAGAAAAGAGAATACAACTGGGAATAAGCAAATGTATACATTATCCCTTACTGTATAAATAATGTGTCGAGTTAGCAAATTACAACGATCTACGTGCATACATACAAGTGTTAGCAGAAATAATTTTATATCACATGATTTTAATTTGTGTAATAAATCGCAAATTCATATTGGCCTATTACATAAATTGTGTATTTGACTTAAATAAAATAAAAATTTGGTAAATGATAGATGTTACTTTATTATTAGAGACCGGATTTAGGAAACTTTCCTAACTCGCAGTTTTTAAGGACTTTTGTTAAAACTTGGTATAAATTTGTTTTGTTAAAAGTGGAAATACATATTTGGCACCCTTTTTATTTTTCCTAAATTTCTAATTTGAATTGTATCCTTATTGAGTTTTAAACATCTTAGAGTTGTGTTTGAACTTTCTAATTTAAAATAAGATGTTTTTAAAAGCTTTTATTTAACTTGCTTTGTGGTCTGTCTGTCTGTTTCATATTTTTAAAGCAAAATTTAAAAGGGTTCCCGTTGTCCTAATGAATTTAAATTTTGCATACTTTCTTAATCTGAAGTTTTGGGTTTAGAAATGTTTAGAAATTTGTTTTCGATTAATACATACCGTAACTTATACCAACATTAACGGTATGTTGGTCATTGGGAAATATATTAGTACCTAATCATTTTCATTACATTTCGTTACAAAACAATGTCGCTTTTTTTAAAATTCATTTATCTTGGACGATAAAGTATAATCACAGAACAAAGATTAGGATGTGCTTTTAATGTTAACAGCTGTTTTCTATCACATACCACTAAACTAGTTTGTACAAATCAGCAAAATAATGGTGTAATTTAAAATGTAAATTTTAAAATCCTAATTTGTGGGCAAAAATATTATCCTCTGATAGAAAAACAATAGTTTTTACTTTTTAGTGCATCTTTTAATAAAAGCTTTTTAAAAAAAACATTTTTTAAAATTTTTTATTTTAAAAAACATTATATAAAAAATTTTCAATTTAATAGTTATTTTATTTTACATCTAAAGATTTTTTATTTTTCACGTTTCCAGTATCTAGCTCTTTTATTTTTTAATTCTCCATAGTATTTCAATCTCAATATTTTCAAGTTTTTAGTTTTTCAGCATTAATGTTCTTTTGTCAGAGTTTCAATTTTTCAAAATATGCATACTCTAATTCTATATTAAATTAATTTTTAATTTTGAACAATTTTTGTTTCTTATAAAGTTTTTGTATGTTTTGACTTTGGAATAAAAAACAATTTACGTAGAAGTGTCAAAATTGCAGTGTTCGCCAATAATTGTTAATTTCGATTTTCAAAATTTATTTTAATTGTTATAATTGTAACTGTTAATTTTTCTAAGCCGATAGTGTAAATTTTAATTAGTTGTTTCAATTCTATGATTTTTAGTTTTTGTGTAATAAATTAAAAAAGTGTGTTTTTCTAAAAAAAAATATTTCAAAAACTAAGCAGAATCGATCATTGTATTTTCTTCTAAGGCAAAATCCTGTTCTGCGAGAAAGACCGGCCTTAAAACCTGCTCACTGGTGTCTCATTTTTCCCAGGAATGAGTAATTCACCAATGAAAATATAAAAATAACCTGCTTCTTGTTCATCTGGTACACAAACAATTACAAGACGATTGAAGCGTTTGTCATTGAATATTGGTTATATTGGATAAAACTTCCAATCATAAGGCGTTCAAAACTGAAAAAAAAATTATTGTTTCATTATTTTGTATATGTCGGCCAAACCATCTGAAATTTTGCTGTTTTCTAAAAAAATTTCAAGTTTTCTGTTACACTTGGGTTCAAAAATCGTGAATAAATTTTGGATTGTCTTGTTTTTGATAAAGATTGATTTTCGTAACTATAACTTTTTTGCTATTTCAAATATTACTATATTATTTTTAGTATTATTCGTTAGATTGACGTATAGTCTACAAATTAAAAATATTTTTATTATACACAGTAGAGTGTTTTATATTTTTGCATTATTACATTCGACGCAAAATAGACCAATTTTTTAAAAATCACTGAAAAGTGGCCTATGAATATTTTCCGACATATTTGCAACAGTAAATTTCAGAATATCTTGTAGTTTTAGCAAATAGTCGGCTTTTACTTGAAACATACAGATAATGTACAGGGTGTGTCAAAACACATAAAGTTAATTAACTATTTTTTTTAATGGAACACCATGTATTTCTTTACACGTGTTGATAGCATTTTTTTACAAGCTTTCTTATGATATGCGATTTGTTTAGAAAATTTGAAGTATTTATATGGTGTTCCATTTGAAAAAAATAAGTTATTCAACGTTTTGAGTTTTGGCACACTCAATATATTATCTGCGTGCTTTAACTAAAAGTCGTCTATTTGTTAAAACTACAAGATATTCTGAATTTTTCTATTGCAAATTTGTCGGAAAATATTTATAGGCGACTTTGTAGTGATTTTTCAAAAAGTGGTTTTTTTTCTAACCAAAATTTAAATAATTCTGAAACTAAAAAGATAGACCTATAACAGTTTATATAAAGTTACATTGTTTTTTGCGTAGAATCCAATTATGTAAAAATATATAGGATGTTCTATTTAAAACAATAAAACTTTGGTTTACCACCCCGTACACAACACCCTGTGTATAATACAAATATTTTTTGTTTGTGTATTTTACGTCGATCTATCGGATAATAAAAACAGCATAGCCATATTTCAAATAGCAAAAAAGTTATAGACTGATTACACACCCCTAGGTCACCCTGTATATTGTTTTAGTTATTAACTTGGCCATTTAAAATTTATGAGTTAAGTAGGTTTAGATTATTTAGACAATCTTTAATTAATCTTTAAGAAGCAAAAGCAAAGACAAAAAATTGGGTGTTCCATTTAAGTGTTTCTTGTTAACTTTTAACAAACTTATTTTTTATGTTCTCAGGCTTCCAGACTTTCAATCTCATTGTTTCTTAGTGATTCAGTCACATAGTTTTTAAGCATATTCTCAGTATTTCAGCTTTTTACTTTCTTAATTTCCCACATTTGACTCCCTTTCCAAATTTTTCAGTTTTTTGTTGTTTTACTGTCTATAATATTAATTTTTCCAATTTCTTATTAATGTTCTTACTTTGCAGTTCTATATAGTTCTATTTAGATCTATACAGAGTTATTCTTAAATAGACCGACACAAATCTGCTACTTACTAACACATGAGTGGCGTACGCTTTATCTCCAAAATAAATTTAAATATTTTTATTTCGAAAATGGTAATTCTATGAATGTTTTTGCTATTTTTACCAGCATGTACTCATTTGATACTACCATGGGTAGAAGTTTGTCGGTCTCTTTTAGAATCACGCTGTAGAATTTTAAGCTTAGTGTTTTTAGCTTTTCAGGCTCTTTTTTATTTAGAATGTCATGTTTTAATTTATTGGTTGTTGTATTTTTCTAAAGATTCACAAGCCTTTGCAAATACAAATCATTATTTTAGTTAAACCACTTTGAAAAATAGCTTACTTTCTCACGCTAAAATTTTAATAGATAGTATAAAAAATTACAAACAATTGACCTGTCATTTGTTGAATCATTAAACACGTGAATAAAGTGTAAATTTTGTAAAATGAACTTTTGGAGTTGTGGAAAAATTAGTTAGTGACAAACTATACAGGGTGTCTCAGATAAGATTTTCGAGCTTAAATAACTAAGATATTTATCAACGGATTGTTATGAAATTTAGAATGCACATATTTTTGGAGGTGGTCTTTCAATTAGGGGCAAAAATGACCTCAAGGTAAAAAATGAAATTTTAAAACACATTTCTTTTATTTACAATTAAGCCAAATTACCGTTGGATCATTAAACCCCGAAAAATAAATGGCCACACAAAAAAATAACCAAATCGCTCGGTTGATCCAAGAAAAAAATTAAATTTTGTTGTTAAAAACTTAATCCAAATTTTAATAGTAATTTGGGCAGTCACAATTTGAAAAGTCCTGAATGTTCAAGTGTCTAGAATTTTTCAGTTGTTGTTCAGTCTTTTAGTCCTTTTTGAAAGAATTAAAGCATCCAATACAACAAGTAAGTCAAAAGAATTGTTTTTTAAATTTGTATGGGTGAGAGATAATTGTGAAATGTCCCTTGCGTGACAGTTACGTTTCTGCGAGTAGGATTGACCGAAATTCAATGGTAGTGCTCATTTGTCTAATAGAAATCTACGCTTTTGCATCTGTACCCACGTTTAATAGTTTGGTTCTCATTTTTCTCGCAAAACAGATGTCTTCCACGAACGAGTTTTTTCTAACAGCATTTTTCACTGACAATCAATTTTTAAATATAAGTCTTAAAAGGTTTAACATTTTAAAAAGGCATGTAAAAATTACGTTTTTAAGACTTGAGGGTTTGCATTAATTGGATTTTAACCTTCTAAATATCTGCATTTTAAATTTCCTAAAAATCTGTTGACAAATATATGGATATCAGGCTCGAAAGTCTTAGCTGAGACACTCTGTATACAAAAAATTCTGAAAAAAAACTACTGAAAATAATACCTGATTTTAGTACTAAAATTCACTGAGTTCATTTTCTAGGTTGCATACTTACTAAAAAACGAACTAATTTTACAACAGCAAATTTAGAACAATAGTTAGGTTCAACAGTTAATTAACTTTTTTGTAGCTTTTTTGTGTAATGGATAATTTTAATAATTTCTGTTTTTGTAAATTTAAAATTTTGAATCAGTTTTTTGGGTAATTTCGTTAACACGAACCCAAAAAACGGGATTATTTTGCCTTTAGCACGTTTCCCACGTGGAAGATAAACACAAGATAATATTAAAAAAGTTTAAGAATTTTTGTTGTGATGTTTTTATAAAGTATACCGAAAAATTACTTGAAATTTCAAAAAAGTATTCTTAAAAAAACAGTTACATTTTGGTTTTCTGCATTTTAAGCCAAGTGCAGAGAGAAATAAACTAATAAATTATGAGCGATTGCAACCAATTGTGTTTGATTAATTACCAACAATATTATTTTAATTTAGCCAATTTCCATAAATCAAAAAGTCCTTTTTCCCTTGAGCATAATAAAATTTAGTGATAGAAAATTGTGTTACTATAGAGTAAACAAGGCATTTGTCTTGTTAATCTCAAAAGAGAATAAATATTGACGAAGGTCCAGCGTCAATATTAACTTCTCTGACAGTAATACGCATCTTCACATATGTCTGATTAATAAATATTAAGTCCATAAGTGACGATTACGGATTCACATTAAATATTGACTCTGGCTCTGCTGGGAAAAATTTCATGCGTTATATTTGTATTTAATTTCACGTCGCAACAAACTTTTAATTAAAAACCCGGCAAGGGCGAATAAAAACGATTAGTTGCGCGAAATTTAATAATCGATTAATAATTATTTATTGTCGATCTTAGGGAGATTACAGCTCGAAATTATATTAAACCTATTCAGAATTTACTCAATGGAATGGAACACAACATATGTTGTTATTATTAGTATTAGAAAATAATGGAATAATTTCACTCTCATGCAGAGTTCTTGCAATCAGTTCCTTTTTGATTCTTTTTCAACTTTCACAATTATCTACTTCCCTTGTCGAGACTATGATTACTTAAAAAATCATTAAGTTGTGCACCTACCTACAAGCAACTTAAGATTAGGCAATTTATTACGTCAACGGGTTTGATTTTGGATAAAAACTCCATTCAGAAAAATACAAACGCTTTTTAGGTGAATAAACAAGGTTCAATTAATTCAATTGTTTGGTAGTAATTACTTAAACTAATTGTATACAGGGTGAGTCTGCTAAAAGAATCTTTTACTATACCTATCCAAACTACGGAGGAATATAACTTAGGAGAACAAACGAGATACAAAACGTCTAGTTCTTTTTGTTTTCGCTTGAAAAAATTAAACGAAAATTAATTTTTTTCTCAACAATTAAAAAAATAAAAACCAAAAAATTTTCTTTCAGCATAAAAATGCACAACTTTGGTCTGATTTAACCGACCTCGTGTCTCTTATAATAACTGGGGTCCCCATGGTGGAGCTCAAACAACGGACACCCTGTATACTGTAGAAAACAGAAATAAGGTGTTGCGGATTTTTTCATAGAAAATTTAGGTCTCTACAACTGTGTTTCCTACACTTTTTTGTAACTTCCACCGTATTCTCAGCGTTTTGATAAATATGGGACCCAAAAAAATTATCACTTTGCGTTCCACCTTATACTAAAAAGTTTAATAAGGAACAAAATTGTAGAAAATTAAATTTGCTACAAAAAAGTCTGCGACACTATACAGGCTGGTCCAGCCCAGCTCCCGTCTTCTGTAGCTCAGTTATTATTACAGTTGAAGTTTTGTTATTTTATAGGTGTTATTTATACTCTAGGGTACATTTTAGGAAATTATTTTTGATTATACAGGGTGCTCAAAAACTGGCGCACCAACTCAGTGGTACGTTATTGAGAAGCAAGTGCAGATTACGGGAAAAATGTTGAAAAAATTCCTAAAGTTATATTTTAAAAAATCTGGAGCTACAAACTTATTGTGTTAACTTCTTTAGTTTTCATATTTTTTTTATATTTTTATGTTTTATACCAGGTAATCGTTCCGTAACAAAACGATGAATAATTATTTTAAAATTTACTATCAGATTTTAGCAGTTTTTTTAATTTAAAAAAATTAAAATTCATCAAAAAATCACAATGTGTAGATGTGCCAACACTGAGAATTATTTCCTAGGCAACCGTTTCAAAAATAATTTATTTTAATTGTTGATTAAATTCTATTACGATCATGACTGTTAGACAACGTTGCCACATATCATTTACCGAAAATTAGTTATTTATCAATAACTTTAATACAAAGAATTTTTTTACTATTTTTACCATTATATGTAACTACTTCTCTACCACACACCATTGAGTTGGTGCGCCAGTTTTTGAGCACGCTGTATAGAGTGTCCCAAAAATGGTATGACGTCATAATAATGAATTTTTTTTAGTGACATGCTATTTATTACTTTGTTGTACTCATTATGAAATCTTTTGAGCTTTTTACACGTTTCTAAAGATTTATCAAATCGTGTCAGGGATTACTGTTAAAAAAAATAAAACCAAAAAAAATTGGTTTTACACCTTTAGTTTTAAAAATTAATAAAAAATGGAAACAGTGCTTTTTTAAAGACACTATTACTACGTAAGAATTAAACAAGTTCTAGGAGACATATTAAGTGACTTTGATTGATTTGAATTATTACAGGGTGTTTACAATTTATTTCCAATTTTTTAAATTTTTAAATGCTTTTATTTTGTTTATTTTAAATGATAACCCTTGTTTATTTTTATACCTTTCGATGGGGAATTAGAAAGAGAACATTTTTTATTATTACAACTCTAACGTAAATCTTAACACATTCGGAGTTATTTGCCAAAAACCTTAACCATGTTCCACTTGCAATAATTAAAAGTCATTTGTCGTTGTCAGAAGGAGTTTTTAGAAAAAAACTCCAAATGTGTTAAGATTTGCAATAGGGTTGTAATAACAAGAAATGTTCGTTTTTTAATTCTGCATCGATTACCATAAAAAGGAACGGCGTTGAAACTATCTTCTATATCTATTCATTAAAATTGTCATTAAAATACTTGACAAAACAAGTTTTTATCAAATAACTCCGAATGTGTTAGGATTTACGTTATGGTTGTATTATAGTAAGTTGATCGTTTTTTATTTCTGCATTGAATGATATAAAAATAAATAGGGCTTGCCATTTAAGATAAGCAAAATAAAAGGCTCTAAAAATTAAAAAGTTTGGAAATAAATTGTAAACACCCTGTAGTAATTCAAATCAATCAAATTTACTTAATAAGTCTGTTAGACCATGTTTAACAATTACGTAGTACAAATGTCTTCAAACACAAGCACTGTTTTTTTTTATTAATTTTGAAAATAAAGGTGTGAAACTGATTTTTTTGTGCTTTTTTGGTAATCCCTGAACCGATTTGAAAAAAACTTTAAAGACATGTAAGAAGCTAAAAAGGTATCATAATGAGCACAATAAAATATTAGCTTGCTATTAAAAAAAATTGTGACTATGACGTCATACTATTTTAGGGTCACTCTGTATAGTCAAAAATATTTTCCTAAAATGTGTCCTACAGTACCAATAACATGTACAAAATATTAAACCTCCAACTTTAAATTACAACTGAGCAATAAAAGACGAGAGCTAAGCGGGACCACCCTGTATTTCCACCTTTCACAGTTTAGCTGTAAATTGACTTTCTGATAGTTGAAGCAAATCCGTCATTTAAGCCCCTTTTAACGACTTTTTGGCCTAAATGGTTTTTTATAGGAAATTTAGTTCTGTACAACTTTTTTCATAACATTTTTCTTCTATCTGTAACCGTTTTCGCAGCGTTTTTAAAAATATGTGGTGGAGAACAAATTGGCAAAAGTTTTTTTAATGCAGCGTATTAGAAAATGGTTTAGCAAAAATTTATACGTAGATAGAGAATGGCAAAAAACAAAATCTATGTAAATCAAAAATGCTTAGTTTTCCAAAAAAATCGTTTTGAAATTAAAATCCCAAATTTTTAGAACCGCTGAAAGAGATTTATAAAAATTAGCATAAATTTTAATATTATTGACAAAATAGCAGAAGTAAATTAACTTCTTGGTCCACTACGTTATTTTTCTACTTCAATTTGTATTTTGTTATTGAATTTTTTGTTTTGTTTTTTGTTTTATGTAATTCATAAAAAAAACAATTTTTTTTTGCCATAACCGGGATTCGAACAGATTTGTAAAATTCTAAAAACACCCTTGCGCCATCTCTATTTTGTTTAATTAAAAAATTTACTGCTAATAAACTACTATAAGCCAAACAGTGGTAGTACGCACTTTTTGGAAAAGTGATAAAAGGGTTTTTAACACGTCTGATTATGATAAATAGCCTAACACCCTGTATAGTTTACGAAAAAATTTTTGTAATATGTTTATGTCTTACCATTGAGAATTTGATGCTTTATTTGCCTGTATTTTTTGATTGCTTTGTGTTAACCGTTATACAAATATAACCATTTTTTCAAATTTATTGCTCTCAAAATTTATTTATGGAACAAATACGCTTTCTTGATGTTCGTCGATACTTTGCTAGATTTTTGGTAATGACTGATTTTCTGATAGTTCTTGGCTTTTTTATCTTGTCATCAATTGAAATCGCTTTTATATGTAAGTACAGTCACAATTAAAAAGAATGACTGGATAGCAAAAGTTGGTCTAAAATTTTTTTAGGTAATAAATGTCAACAAATAGGTTAGTTTACAAACTGTCCAGCTAGTTTTTACGCAATATCCATCTAGTTTATAAGCTAGCCAAACGTATACATTAACTGTATCACATCGAAAAGATTTGTGGATGCGGTGTCATTTTTGTGATCGTGACTGTACGTAGATGCAACAACGCAATTTAAAAAAACGGCTTTAAGTAATTAAAAAAATCATTAAAAGAAATCTAGTCACAAAACAACGTTTAAGTATCGTTTGTCCTCAGATGACCAAAATATTAATTAATTCGGTAATTAAATAATTTTAATTAAAAGCAATTGTAGAAAAATTCTAACAAAATTTATAGGCATAGTAAAAAAACAAAGTATTCAATAGTAGACGCTGAATTCTGTGCGATAATTTGTTTTGGAGAACTGGAAAAAAATAACTTTTAATAGACTCACCCTGTACATAAAGTACTGCTCGTAACATAAATGGGAATAACTACATTTAGAAGAAAAAGAACTTGGTCATAGGCATTAACAGTTTAACAGTTTACAAAACACACTAAAAAATAAATAATGGAATTTTTACAACAGTTTTGGTGAAATGCACGTGTTAGCTCTTCAGAAACAAGTCATATAATTTCTATTCCTTTTGAATGAATAGTATGTCAAAGGTGATTAAGTTCACAGGTTTATGAGTCCATTTAGTTACTTACATGTGTGTTGATTTGCTGGTTGTGCAATTATTGCAATTATTCTAATGGTGTTTATCAATTCCGTCAATGTTGTCATTTCCAAATTCACAATGCAAATATAGAGCGATATTAATTTTGGAATGACAATAAAGCTGAATTTATTTTGATGCAAAGTGGGTTTGGTCCTGGACGATGGACATAATAAAGTGATAAATGTTACGATGGCTTCAGTGCAAATTAGATTAGATCGATGACAATTTAATTTCCAACATTTTTAATTCTGTTTACCAATTTTCTGGATCTTGTACTTATATAAAAGTGGTTTTGGAAATATGTTTAACACAAGTTGGTTACGATCACACAGCTTTCGTCTCGACAACTTAAAATGTTAAGTTTTTAAAAACACAATTAATATTATTGAGGTTATGAGTTTTGGCACAATTACATATCATAAAATTATTACGTATTTACAACTATAAAGAAACTAAAATTCCCAAGCTCAAAAAATCGTTGTTTTGTGCACTTAGAACCCGTTTATAGAAAGCTCTGTTAAAATTTAATTCGATGTTAAAAACTAACAACGCGAATGGACTAATCAAATTGCTTGAGTTTGGTCACGTGATCAGTTAATCGCGTATTTAATTGCAAATTAACAATGCTTCCATTATTATGCTGTAATATATAAATAACTATTCGAAATTATCTCAACAGAAATAAAACTTTGGAAACCACTTAAACCAAGAAACTTTACATTTAATTGATACAAATTACTCCTAATTATAACCTCTGATTCATGCTTAGTAAGTAAGTTGGATTTTTCTTGAATCTTTCTAAAATGCAAACTATGGACGCTAAAATTGTTTTAGTTACATATTTGATTATAAAATCAATAACTTATTTGAATTTCTGAAAAACCTAGATTGTAAATTCCAAAATCGCAATATGTAATTTATCCAAATCTTAAATTTTTAAAATTTATTTTTGTGTCTAAACTGAAAATTAAGCATTTTAAAGTTACATTATTTTATTATACTTTAATCTTAGAATTAGCATTTCAAATTTTTTCAGATTAGAAATTATTTCCTTTTATAACCCCTGATTCTTACTAATCAAGTTTGGATTCTTTTGAAATCTTTCTAAATTGCAAATTGATAAAACTGTTTAATTTTTTTATTCCAATATTATAAGGTTTAAATGCAAACGATTATGAAATCCGAAGCAATTATAATTCCTAATCCATTCAAATCTTCAAATTATTCTAGATATTATTATTATTTTTATATTTAAAATTAAGTGATTTGCATTGAAATCTAAATCTTAGAATCAGAATTTTGTTTTAATGTCAATAGGACTTTAGAATTCAGAATCAGTAAATATGCGATCTAAACTAAGTAATTTTTGTTGTCTTTAAAGATGACTCACTTTTATTTATGACCCATGATTCTAACTCATCGAGTTTAGATTTCTTTAATCTTTCTGGAATTAAAAGGAGATTCTAAAATCTTGAACGGATTTATTTCATTTTTTTAATCCAGAATTGTAATCTTGTTTCCCGATGGATACTTTTTTTTTTCTTTAGAATGAAACTTTAGAATTCAGAAAAAAATTACAAACTAATCGTTAAGCAAGAAGGGCCAGTTTCATAATCGAAATAAAGTTATTGTTGATTTAATTATTTAAAATGTGAAAGTTTTGTCAACATATTTGTAGTAATCAGCACATTATAAACAACATTTAAGTTAATGCTCCTTTAAATTCGATTATGAAATTGACTCTATGCAACTGTTTTGTAGTCTTTAAAAAAGATTAAAAATTGTCAGTTTCTGTAATCCCTAATTCTTGATCTTTATTTATGATGGATTTATGAATCCTTTTAAAATATGAACGATAATTTTTTAAATTTTAAATTGTTTTATTTAGATATATCATTCCAGAGAACAGTCATCTTGATCCTAGATGCAATTTTTTTATTATTATTAATTATGATATTTGATAACTGAAACTGAAACTCCAAAAGTATATTCTTTAGATACTTCTAAAATCTGTAACATATTTGTTTTTCTCAAAAATCGAGACTATAAATTCAAAAGTCGCAATTTCTAAGTATTTTTTGAGAATTCGTAAACTGCAAGCAATTTAAAAAATTGAAGTTTTCAATTTATTTAAATTTTCTTCTTGTTTCGGATATCAAAATTAAGCGGCTAAAATAATTTAGTAGTACTGTTTGAATAATCAGGGGTTGAGCAGTTCCAAATAGTGAGAAAAAAACTAATTGATAAGCAAATCTTTAACTTTTTCGTTATAAGTTGGAAAAATACAACTTTTCCTAAATTATTACAGGAATTTATAAATTTGTCACTTAATTTAATTTTATACCAAAACACTTGAACTGTGTACAAAAAAAATCTGTTCAATTTTATTTATTAAATTTAAAACAATTTCTAAATAAATCAGAGCCACATCTTTGGATTTTCTTGAGTAAACAACATTCTTTTAAACTTGTAGTTATTATGCAGAGATAATAAAAATGAATACTTGTAAATAATTAAAACGCCACCTACTGGAAATTTGTAATATGACTCCGAGTAGAAATTTGGCATGTTGTGCAATTCCAGGGCTTCCCTCGAGAGTTAAATTGTATTTTCTCCTCGCGGAGAATAAAAAATGAAACATTTTTTTGTGCATTCGTTGTAATATGTTTTTTCCCAAACTGAATTAAATGTCAGTGTGATTTTTTGTGGGTGGATCCTTTAAATTAAAGAAAAAACAAATAATAGTTATTTATTATACAAGATGATAAGGAGATTGTTTATTAACAAATGAAAAAAATGATGAAGTCACAAGTAGAGTAAAAAATTTTTATTGCCGTGTATAAAGTTTAATGAAAAATAAGTTATTATTAATCCTTCAAATAATATTTTGGAATTTGTAAATTTAATTGAATAAAGTGCGACTTTATTTACTCAAAAGAGTCGATAAAGAAATAGTTTAACATCTGTTATCGAAAAAAAAAAGTTTTATCTATGTTTGCATAACGCATCAGAGATTCAGTGATATCCGATTTTTCGCGCAATGTCAAGCAATTTTTTTAGTGTCGACTGGTGTAACGGACTAATCTATGTAATTAGTTATACATTATCAATGGATTTCATTTGACATATCGATGAATAATGATAAGTGTAGTGTATGTTCAATGGGCCGATGCTGATTGGTAAGTAGGCGGCGCGAGCGTCGGGACGCAAGCGGGGCGTCGCGACGCCTATAAAAGATCTTCCCGTTCAAACTGTTTCCCTCACAGTTACAACCCCACATTACAACCGACTTCACAGCCTAGTTCACATCGCCGGCCGACGACACCAACAGGTGATTTGCGAGGTGAGTACGCTTTCAATTTTTTTACTATCTAATTTTTCTTCAACAAAAAATTAGTGCACGAAAATTTTGAATGAACGTTTGTTAATATTGTTAATTAACCCGCAATTTTTAAAGGCTTTCTTTGAAACTAGAAATACGAGTAATTTTTACTAAATTCCTAAATTAATCTAATATAAAATAGCACATTTTTAAATTTTTTTAATAGTTTAAAAAACAATACCGGCATCACACTTTTCAATTGAATAGTTTTTGTATCATATTCTCAGCTATCCCATTTTTATGGACGAGACACTGCATAAATTTCTAGATTTTATTTTTAGTTTTTTGGAACAGGATCAGTTAAAGTTTTCTTTAAAGAAACTTAGTACCAGTCAAATTGTTTGCAACTTACAATTAAAGCCACATTTTTGAAATTTGAGACAGGACGCAAAAAAGACCACATATTTTTATTGTTAAATAGTCGTAAAGATTCTGTTAATTTAAAAAGCACTAATTCCAATAATTATTTTTAAGTAAAACGTGAAACTTGTTAAAAGAATTGAAACAACGAAACCCAAGAATAAGACAATGTGCAACCACTTCCTATTAATTTAATTTTGTTTACACATAACGGACGGGACAAAAATCTTGTGGATGAAGATAACTCAAAAAATGGATTCAGACGGGTTTTAGTTATTAAAGACTTTAAAACAATATTAAAATAAGACAGTAGAAAATAAAAATTCTTGGTCTTGTTTAACGATGTAAGAAGTATGAACAACTTTTTTATGTGTGAAGAACGGACGGGACAGCAAAATTTGCGAAGATAAAAAAATAGTATTACTAATCAAATCAATTTATTTACCGATTTCCATTTTCTAAACTACCAGAAACTAGAAAAATACTCTTCAAAAAATATTTAACAGTTGTATCACGTCAGTATTTTATGTTATCGTCTACACGACAAAGTATGTAAATTTTAGAACCCAATAATTTACTTCAATTTAATTATTTATCCTCTCCCATTCCAAATTGACAAAAAAAACTTTTTGCCGTAAAAATGAACTAAAAAGAAACCGAATCGTGTCTCTTAAAGAAACTTGACATTACTAAAATTTTTTTGAAAATTTTGCTGTCAGGTTACATTTTTCCTGGAATGTGTTTATTTAAATAAACAATACATCAAATTTTCAATTATTATTTTTAAAGTATTTTAATTTAATTTCACATCGTGAGAATCTTTGTTTCTCACAGACTTCCAATTTTTCAGTCTCATGGTTACGTAGTGTTTTACCAATAAAAGTTTCTCACTATTTCAGCACTTTAGTTTCTTATTTTCCAATAATTTATATTCATTTTCTTAGTTTTTTAGTTTTCCAAGTTCTTATAATTTATGTCCTTACTTTGCAATTTTGTAGTTTCTTAATTTCTTACTCTTTTAATCTCACAGTTCTTTAGTTTAGTTTTTGTATTTAAATATTTCAGTTTAAAATTTTTTAGCTTTTCAGTCTCTTAGAAAATTGATTTTTTATTTACAATGTAAATGTTCCAATTTATTAGTGTTTCTCTATTACACTTCTATAGTATTTTCACTTTCTCGTCGCTTTTGCAGTCACATAAATTTTCAGAATTAGTCTCACTTTTTTAGTTTTTTATCATTGAGCTTTTTTCTTAGCATTAAAGGCTGAAAGGCTTTTGAATTTATATTTTTTTTAAATTCTAGACTGACTTGTTGTATTCTAAATATGTTTTAAACATTCTAAAGCTGTGTTTAATCTTCCTAACGTAAAATAGGACATTTTTAAGTGTAAAAAACAATACACACATCAGATTTTTCACTTTAATAGATTTTTAAATTTTTTATTTAGAGATTTTTTGTTTTTCATGATTTCTTTGTTTTTCTATCACACGGTTTTTAAGATTCTCATTATTTCAGTTTTTTAGTTTCTCAATTTTTTAGTTTCACAATATTATATTTTCAGTTTTCCAATTTTTAAATGTACTTACTTTGCAGTTTTATAGTTTTTTAATTTCTCACTTCTTCAATCACTAAGAACCGGCTTATAGAAAGCTTTGTTAAAATTTAATTTGTTGTTAAAAGTTAACAACGTGAATGAACCAACCAAAATACTTTAATTTGGTCACCTGATCAGTTAATCACGCATTTAATTGCGAATTAAACTAATGACGTTTCTCTAAACTGACCTTAAGTTGTACAGAATCTTAATCTCACTGTTTTAAGATTTCGTTTGTATTTCATCTTTTCACTTTCCAACTTTTTTATTTTTTTTAGTCTTTTAGTGTACTGGTTTTTTATCTAGAATTTAAGTAATTCAACTTATTAGAGTTTTCTTATTTCCAGTTATAATAGTTTTTTCATATTCTCAAAAATAAGTTAGTTTTTCACAGTTTTTCAGAATTTTATTTTCACTATTTATTGTTTTCTTTGCATTTCATTTTTTTAGATTTTCAGCGTTAAAGTTACTTGCTTCGAATGTCTGTTTTGTTATTTTTAATTTTCTATTACTTTTCTATTTCTAATTGCACTCAGTGGGCAATGGCGCTCATGTTATTTTTGACTTATTTGAGTATTATTGAGTATACTGTTTACCTGATATTTCTCTAAAAGTATGTAGAGCCATTTTACATATTTTCTCAATTAAAACAATAAAAAGACTGCATCTAAACTTGTAAATTACGACGTTATTAATCAATTTTGATAAAATATCTATGTTTGAGGTTATGTCAGTGTTTTAAAAAGTTCAACACAATCTAGACATAGCTATGGTATAAGTGTTTTTTGTGGAAAGTGGATATGGATATAATTGTGATTATTGTAATTCAAGTTTATAGTTTAAAATGTTTAATAATTGTTATCGCAAAATTATTTTTTTAATGATACATATATTTTTCTTACGTTGTTCATTAATATTGAAAAGTTTTTTACTTTCTTGGTGTGCATTTAGGGGTAATAGTTAACTTGTCTCAATTTTTGACTATTGTATTAAACGATTTTTACATAGAGTTGGTTTTTCTACATTTCGGACAACTTATTGGCGAAAACAGAACCATAGAATTAATGTTATTGATCTGATAATATTAATTTGAAGTTAAGTGGGCGCCAATACCTATCGTTTCCCTAATTCTGGAAATATACAAGCCCATGCAATAGCTCAGTATTTTAGTCAACCAACTTAAAAAATGTCTTTAGCAGCAATAACATAAAGTTGTATTTTTTCTATGAGATTTTCGAAAATCTTTTTTTGATTTGATATGTCTACTTGTAACACATTATTGATAAATATTTAAAAAAAAACGTAATATTTGCATTTTTTTCTTGTAGGTCATGAAAAATTTTGGATCTTTAATTAAATCTATGAAAAAAAAATTACCCAACAAGTGAATTTTTAAACTCTAATGCAATAAATTATTAGATCAACTTTTTTGCGGTTAATAAAAATTATTTGTTTTATATTTAAAATGGAAGGCTTGCCTAAAAAAAATGCCAATCTAACCAGCCAAATCAAAACTCACCATTGTAGTTCATGTTCATTACAAATCATAAAAAAATGTATGACAGTGGCTCTTGGTTTTCAACTTTGTATACATTTTTTATGTAGTCATATGATTTGCAAGGATTCTATATTTTTTCAACTGAAAATAACTTTAACATAAGCTAATTTTTATAATATTCCATTTTTTATTTTATTAATCATTTACAAATCTCCTAGATTATTCATACCATTTATGTGAAATAGTTTTTCCATGGCCACCTACTATCAGTCATTTTAAATACATTTTCTTATAAAAAGTATGATATTTTTTGTTGTGCATTATCTGAGTGGAGTATTTTTTTGTGGAGAGATCCAATAACTTTAAACAATTTTTGTTCTTTATAATTTTTTTGTATCGGCTTTGGTTTTGGAATAAAAAAATAATTTATATTAAAGTGTGAACAATTCGAACGTGTGCCATTTATTATTAAATTATTATTGACTTGAAAAATTATTAATTGTTAATTTCGTGGAAAAATGCTGTGTTTGGTTTAAATTAATAAGTAATTACTTAAAAGAGTAACTAAAGAAAATTGCAAATGTTCTTTTTAATTTTGGCGCCCTCTACATATTAAACGGTGCAACTTGGTATAGAAGTAACTTGGGTTAAATCGCTCTATTTTGAGGTTTCCTGCTGTTCCCATATTTTCATTACACTCTGTACAATAAAATGTACTAACCCGGCGCATCCACCATTTTTGTAAACCCTTCGTTAACGTTTTTAAATTTACAAAGAAAAGTTCTTTGCTTGAGGGAGTACAAAGTTTGCGAATGTTTTACTTATTTAATCAAACAATCTTTTTACTAAACTTTCTCCAAGTTGAAATTAATAATGGCCATGTTTTTGTTTATGCTGAAATTTAGTAAATAAACAATAAAACTTTTGATTGATTTTCGTGTGGAGCCGATAAATGGCAAGTATATTGGAAAGCACTTACTTTTCCAAAGTGATTAATTGTGGCAAGGTGTCATCCAATGTGCATTTAGCGAAATATTGCGCCGGAAGTGGCAGAATATTTTCCGGGACTTTTTATTGATAAACCACAAATCTTTATAATTTTCAAATTTAGTTAAATTATTAATTGTAAGAATACGTGATGTTTCAATTCATGAATTTATGATGTATTGACAATTATTTCCTTGGATCTGTTCAATGTGAACTATATTCAGAAAATGTAATTATTTGTATCTGCACAGCTAAGTAATGCAATTAGGCGTAAAGCGATAGTGTTGAGTTGATATCGAATCTGTTTATTTAATAAATAGCGTTGAAATGTTAAAATTTAACAATTTTGGGATTACTTGAATATTTGAAAATTTTGTCACTTTATTTTAATAAAATTTCTAAAATATTAAAAAATGTAATTTTAAAAAAATTGTTAAATTCATAACGTCCGAGTCACTACACTAAACGCTAATCCATGAAAATAGCTTAACACTAGCTAATTATAATTAAAAAGAGAGCATTTTGATTTTTTACTCATAATAAAAACTAAATTTTTACTATAACCCAAAACATCTCACACAAAATCTATTATTCTTGTTTCATTTTTCCAGAATTTTTCTACAATTTCTTATTAGTAAAATTTATTAATTATTATTATTATTAAGTTAAAAAATATTTCTTAAGTCAGTCTAAAAAATTGGGGCTAGCTCCAAAAAATTATTAATTAAATAAACAACAATAAGCAACAATTTTTTTTAAGTATTTTTGTTCAAACATTTCATTTAAGCATTGTTTGTTTGACACTAGAAATAATTAATAATTAATTATTAATCATAATAATTAAGTTATTAATTAAATTTTTTGTAACAAGGAATTGTGGAAATTTTACATAAATTGCGAAAACAATAACTAAATGATAGCATATAACGTTAATATCACATATTGTTTGTAAAGTACTCTTCTAGCAGACTAACTTTGTGACGTATAGCTATATTTAAATATTTTTTATACAGGGTGGGTCATTAATATGGGCGAGCTCCATTGCACCTACACTGTCAAAGATATCGAAATAAATCAAATAGCACTGCAAATGTGAAGTTAAAGCGCACGTTTCAAAATTATTTTGGCTTGTACAGGGTGATCCATTTTTACAGTGCAGCCTTAAACATATTTTTTTTAAATGGAAGTCCCTGTACATTTATACATATCTAAATGTGCACTTTTTTAGGCTTTATAAATCAGTTTTGTTTTTGCAATTTGCTTTAACCTTTTGAAAGTTATTTAATTTTTTCTACAGTTTTGTGTGTCTGCAGGCACATTATTAAAAAATCGCAGTGCGCTTGGTTTTTGAGATATTGAGTTGGGATTTTGAATGTGCATAAATTACTCTTGGGGGTACTTTTCCGTAATAAGGGTGTACATTTGCATTGTAGCATTACCATGCTGTGACCCATTCATTTTGGTAAACTTTGTAGAACCATAACTTGATTTTTTCAAATAGCACCCTCTCTATTTTATTACTGAGTATTATTCAGCATCTTATTTTACATATTTTTCACCTCTTTAATTTTTTTTAAAAGTTGATAATTTCGAAGATAACTCGGTTTTTTGGAAAATGGAAATAAAATTCCTTGAATACCAACGTAGTGTGCCATGTAAAACAATACATTCTGACGTAACAACATCAGACTGGCGTTTTTTGTAGGTGACGTTTTGATTTTGTTGTGAAAATGAATTTTTCATGTAAACTACATACACATCTCATCGAAATATATACTTAAATTTTGATAAGAAATTATTAAATAAAAATTAAAAAAATGACGGCACTATTAGAGAAAATATACAAGAAAGAATTATCAAAGCTTTTTGTAGAACTGGTTATGCCACTTTATTACTTAAGAAAGCCGTCATTTTAAACAGTTTTGTAATTGCAAGTAATATGTTTTCACTGTTGATTCGTTATATCTCAGTATTTTTTCCCTATTTCTCCACTGTAAATTTCTATCATTTTTATTTATTAATTCGTGTTAAAATTTTATTAAAATTTATGTTTCGTCGAGATTTGTAGGTATGCATTTTAAGCGAAAAAGTCATTTTCACAAGAATATCAAAACGTGACGTACTATAAATGCCATTTTGACATTAGTATATCAGAATGTATTGTTTTTCATAGCACGCTATATTAGTATACAAGAGATTTTGTGTGCATTTTTCAAAAAAATCGAATTATTTCCTTAACAAGTAACTTTTGGAAAAAACTTAAAAGGTAAAAAAGATCTAAAATAAGACGCTGAGTAATACTTAGTACTAAAATACAGGAGGTGCAATTTGAAAAAATCAAGTTATATATGATTTATTGATTAATTTAAATTAATTTAATTTAAAAAGCCTAAAAAGTGCAAATTTTAATATGTACAAATATACAGGGGGTGCTACTTAAAAAAGTTGCACTGTAAAAATGAAACACCCTGTATCGGCCAAAATAATTTTAAAACGTACACTTTGACTTTCCATTTGCAGTGCCATTTGATTCATTTCGATATCTTTGACAGTGTAGGTGCAATCGAACACGCCCATACAACCACCCTGTATATTGATTAAGTTATAACTTCAAGATAGATTACTAAGTCTAAATTCTAGATAAATACAAAAATTTGAAATTTTATTATAAAAATGTTTGTGTCTGGAATCAATTGTGGAATAGAAAAATTAAACAAAACAGTTTTAAGATTTTAGAATCCACAATTCAGATTGTAGAAAAATTCAAAAAGAATAAATACAAAAAGCTGCTTAATGCACACTGTAGATGTTTAATTTTGAATTAAGATAAAGTTTTATTTCTTTTAAAATCATCTAAAAAAAACTTAATTTTTTTTTGAGAACTAAAAATTACAAACTCATTAATCGCTTAAGTTTAAATCTAGAAATACATAAAATTAAAAATGAAAACAAATGGAAAATTAAAGCTGAAATATTTTTTATGTATTTTTTTTTTATTTTCTTTAAGATATTCTTGGTTTTACACTAGAAATAATAAAAATTCTATTAATTAAATATTAATTTTAATAATAATTAATTTATCAATTAATATTTGTAACAAAGAATTGTGGAAAAATTCACATAAATTGAAAAAAAAATTATTTAATGACAGTACAACTCTAAATGAGAAAAAATTGCTTTATAGAAAAATATCTTCTTTGAAATTCAATAATTTGCTGTTCTTCTTTTGTTCAGTTTAATTTAGGATATTTAAGAAAGATTTGTTTTAGAATGACATTAAAAATTATAAAACTTGATTAATTCCTACTTAATTAATTTTTATTAATACAAATTGTAAGGGAATTTCTAAAAAAAACCTTATGTAAGTACAATACAGAGAAAAACTAAGTATCTACAAACAATTGCTGAATTTCTATGTGATTATTGATTAGTAGTTTTTGATACACAAAAAAACACTTTTAGAAGACTCACAATATTATACAGGGTGAGTCTACTAAAAGTATAGATTTAATTTATTTATTGTAATCATTTAGTAATATTAAATAGTGACGAAAAATATATATTAGCCAGTTATTTGAGTACAAGCGACGCTTTAATGTTTTTGGTGCAAAAAATACATACAAAATAATATAAACACAATTTTGAAACTATCAACAATTTTATTAAAAAGTTTTTGCCTAAAACATCCCTTAAGCATGGTTGTCTTAAAAGAACACTATAAGTCATATAATTTGGACTAATTATATTTTTTTTATTTTTACTTTTTTTGTATTATTGTTTTTAATTAATTAATTTTAATTATAAAGAAAAGTAGCAAAATTTAAAAAAGCCACTTTTAGTAGACTAACCCTGTACATAGAAATATTCATCACATATTTTTCATTTAAAAAGTCAGAGAAATTAAAAAAGGTGTAACACCATATGACTAGTTTTTCTTTGATTAAGGGAATGTATTTTAGTTGATTCCTTTTTGAATTTGAAGACCATTCTTTACACTGATTTTTCTCGCTTTTGAAACTCTTATTAAAAGTAAAATAGACTGTGTTAATAAACTGTGCTGTGTATTATTAATAAACGCTCATATTCTGTTACAAAATGACAAAACTTCTATATTTGGAAATGAAATACGTTTTGCAATTAAAATTGCATTTTGATCTACTAGTGTAATTAAGTTGCTGCAGTATTTTTTGATGAGTGCTATAAAGTGGGAATATTGAAAGCTGTAAAACTTTTATATCATCGATCTAATAAATAAAAATTATTACCTTACCTTATTCTGCAAAAAGATTGATTCTACTATTTTTTTTACAAAATTATTTATTCGTGGAACGTTTTCTGCTTTCACTTATCTCTTAATAATAATAAATTAAAAATGAACAACAAATCGAAACAAATATAAAAAAGACGTGAGAAAAATTAATGACATTAAAGTACAATTGAAATGGTTTAAAATGTCGGTAATTTGCAGTAAATGGTTTTAATTAAAATTCGAATCAAAATATTTTCGTTTGAGAAACAAATTTTCTGCTCCATGTATTTTCCACACACTTCGTAATTAATATGTTATCCGTCCATGTATTGATTTTTTTCGTTTGTTGCTCTCATTTGTAATTTGTTTTTGTAAGTTTTTTTTTTCACAAGAGTACGTGAATTCAAGAAACCAAGCATTGTTTTATTTATTTGATTAAATGTGATCGTGTTAGATCGTGTTTGTAATTATTAATTACCACAGTTGAAATTCTTCGTAACCAAACATCGAGCTAATGGATTTTTACATTAACTATCGGTTTTGGAAGTCGTAATAAAAACCTCATGATATCCACACTAAAGTTAATTTCATTTAGCAAGTTAATGAAAATTTATGAAAGGTTCTTACGTTGTTTACTACCAAAAACTCTCGTCGTGGGAAATTATTTATTTATTCCATATTTAATTAGTTTTTTAGGCAAGTTACTTATTTCATTTATTTATGGTATAATTAAATGTTTGCAAAGATGTGCTAGGTTCAGGTGCGTAAGCTTGTAATTTCAGATTTGCATCGTCCGACATAATTAAATAACATCAAGGGAGAGAAGCACACTGGAAAAATGCAAATCACTTTTTAAAGATGTTATCTTCTTACGAGAATTTACCTTGAATTTAAACAATCATTACGTTGCAAAAATTGCTCCACCAAATTAATTACTTGTTGAAACACATTGAGAAAAATGCAAAAGTCGGTTCGAGTTAATGCTCTAAGTGATTGTCGGTTTAACATTTATTTTTTTAGTATCAAAAGGTTTACAAGCTTTATTTTCAAAAATCAGGAAAACTTGACAAAAGGTTCATCAAAAAATAACAATAGTTTATAACTAATAAATAATAACTTGTTTCATCTACCTTTAATCATCTTATTATACAATGTGTTCAAAAATAGTTGTTCATTAAGTTGACTATGGCATTCAAATTTATTGAGCCGCTTCGTCCAAATGACTATTGTAGTTTCTTTGTCAAATCTTTTAATTAGCTTTTTACTCAGTTTTTACATTTTTCGGCAAAATTGTTTTTGATTTGTGTTTTATATTCCTGTAATTTTTGTTGTTGTATATTTTTTTTATTTTTGGATTCGAAGCTCCTTTGCATTATTTTGAAGGATCTTGTCACTTTGACAACAATTTAAATTGAACACATTGTTTTTTTGTTTATTTACTTTCTATCAAGAAAATGCAAGTTAATATTTTAATTCTGCATCGAACGATATAAAAATAAACAGAGTTGTAGACGTTTTCGACATTTATTCATTAAATTTGTCATTAAAATGGTTGATAAAAAAGTTTCTAACTAATAACTCCGAATGTATTAGGATTTACGTTAGGGTATGAAAACATGTTCGTTTTTCAATTCCGCATCAAATGATGTGGAAGTAAATTGTGACCATCTGTAGTAATTCAGATCAATTCAATTATTGAATAATAATGGCCGGTTTAGAAAGTTTTATGTTATAATTTAATTCGTTGTTAAAAGTTAACAACGCGAATTGACCAATCACATTTGTTCAATTTGGTCACGTGAGCAGTTAATTACGCAATTAGTTACAGATTAAGCTAATGACGTTTCTATAAACCGGTGCTAAAGGTGTAAAACCAATTTTGTTTTTTGGTTTTTTAACAATAATCCCTGAAACGATTTGAGAGAAAAATTAGGGCGTCTAAGAAGCTAAAAATGTATCTTAACAAGAACAAAAAAATAATACATGCCATTAAAAGAAATGTTATTATGACGTCACATTTTTTTTGTAATACACTGAATAATCAAAAATATTGTCCTATAGTATAAATAACGTCTACAAAATATTAAAAACAGCGCTATCAGAAAAAGTTTTAAATGTTGCAAAATGTTTAATAGTCATGTAAGTTATCTAAAAACTGATAAACAAGGCGATCATCAGGATTTAAAGGTTTTTGGAGCAAGGGTTTTAAGTGAAAATATGTTACACTAAAGCAAAAATATTTTTAGATTTTTTTGTTAATAATGTTATTTTTGGGTTTGTTTTTTCTATGGGAAATTTGATTGATTTAAAATATTTGTTAGACAAAATAAGAAAAAATTACTAACTTTGTATGAAACACGTTACTTTGAAAATTTTTTGGATAACTTTTAAATGAAAGTGAAAAATTGTAAAATCTAGTCTTCAATGTGCTATTTTCTGTAAATTTAAATAAAAGACGTTTTACTACATTAGAAAAAATTAGAAATTTCAAAATTACGTCGAAAAATGCGTTTTTTAAGTTTGTATTGTAGTGTATTGGCGTCTTTTGATAGAAATTCACTAAATTTGAAAGATTCTGCTAAAAGTGTTAAAACACTGCAAAAAATATTTTTTTTCTACTGACAGATCTATTATAGCTTCCTTTTCATAAAAAAGGTATTTTGAAATTTTTTTTGTACCAAATCATTAAGCAAAAGACTTTGAAAAAAATTCCAAAAGAAATTAGAGAATTTGTGAAAAAATTAGAGAAAAACATTCCACATTATTTGTATTCATCATAGATTTAGATTTTTTTCAATACAATTTCGAAGCAGAAGATTCATAAATAAACAAAAATTTATTAACCACATGAATTTGAGATTCCATTTAAAAAATTATGTCTAAAAGTTTTTGTGAGTTCAGAATCGTTTTAGTGACTACTAAAACTGAAGTATTTACCAAAACAAAGCAGAAAATTGAATGCAAGGATTACTTTAATTAAGACAAGACAAGACAAGACAAGAGGCCCAAATATTCATTCTTGTGCTTGTTTTGTTTGATCTAAATCTTTTTTTTTGAAGAATTCGATGCATTCAAAAGATTTTTCAATTAAAAAGTAAAGTATTGCATAAAAAATATGTTGCATTACATTTAAAATTGCAAAATTAAATTGTAAATGCCTTATTTGTGTTCGTAATATATTCAGAGCATTGAGTGAAAAATCTCCAAACTTTTGATCCAGTTTAAAGGCAGTAAAGAAATTTTCTCTAATAAATTTGTAAAAAGATTAACTACACCAAGTTAGACCGAAAATTGTGTGAATTCTGCGTTTCTTAATTTTTTTAATTTTTTCTTAATTGATTATTATTAATAGAACTTTTTACAATAATCAGTTTTGGTCAAAAGTTAGTTAGTACTGCCTTTCTTGAGCATTTAAATATTTTTAGAACTAAAAACTTAATTACTGTAGACTTTGCTAAAATAGACCAGAAAATCACAACTTTAAATTCAAAAGTATGTAACTTTTTTTTGAGAGAGTTTTTCAGGCACTTATTTCGCAAAACGAAAAGATAGTTTCCTTAAAAATTTTTCTCTAAAATTCGATGAAAAATTACCGAAATAGATCTAAGTTATCATTTGTAGGTCAAGACTGATTTATTTTGCAGAAACTTGTTAAAAATTATAAAATGATTGCAACCTGATGTTAGTTTCTTTCGATTTAACTCTTTTCTTGAGCAAAATTTTGAGTTTGAAAATGTCACTAAAACAAATCGAAAAATCACCAAATGAAGTTGAAAATTACATAATTTTTGCCTTTTTGATTGTTTAACACGTTAACCAAAACAAAAAATCTACAAAATTAGGCCAAAAAGTTTTAATTTTCACTTTTTTGAGTGGTTAACTAACTATTTTTTCTCAACAAATTTCGCTAAATCTGACTAAAAACTTACTAAATGTAATTAAGAAATTGATATTAATTTTTAACTTTTATTATAACTTTTATTTATTTGTGTATTTATTTAGTGATTATTTATTTTATTCATTTTATTCATTTTTATTTTATTTATTTATTTTTTATTTATTTGTAGGATCTTGTCAAAAGCTTAAAATTACTGAAGTAAAATGAAACAGATATTACTTTGCCTGTTTCACTCGATTGCGTTTGTTTTTGAACGAAACTTTCTTAAAGAATAAGCTGAAAAACTACAAAATTTGGTCGCAAAAACAATTATTCTTGTTTTTTTCAAGCCTTTATACACGTTTTTAAGTTATTTACGTGAATAAACCAAACAAAGAATCACCTAATTGTGTCAAAACTCAAAAATAATACATTTGAAGTTTTGCGTTTTAATAGCAGGTTTTTGACGCAGGAAAGTGGTAATTTTGAATACAACATTTTATTCTTCGAAGTAGACTCAACAAGGCTTAAAATTGCTGTAAATGTGTTAAAAATAATTTGACGTTTCGTACTGAGAAATGCCAAACATTTGTCAAAACTTCTTTACACAGGAGAAAAACCGTAAATTTTGACAGTGTCGAAGAATAAAAAATTATATCATTCATTTTAAAGGATGATACAAACTTCAATTTCTGGAATTTAAAATAAATCGCATTTTTATTTTTTTGTGTGTTTTAAGAACAACCACTCGAAATCTATTTTAAGTATCAATTTTATTAATCGACGCTTAAGTTGACGCTAATTCAAGAAGTTTTTTAATAACCTGTTAAGTGAATTCTTTTGGATAATGCGAACAAAAGTTTCTTCTTTTATATAAAACCTCAGTAACGACTATTACAAGAATATTAAAGTCTATAAACGTCTCTGAAAATTCCAAACCTGCATGTAAAGTAATCCAATCCAATCACAATAACGGCATATTATACCACTTTCAAGCAAACATTGTAAAATGTATACATTTTTATTGAAATCTTGCTTATGCACAACCTTTAAGCCCAGACTTCAAAGGAATTACGAGACCGATCGGACAACAAAAGTTAAAGGCCACAAGTTTATCGTATACAGGGTGAGTCTTTAACTTATATACTTTAGGTTATAGCTTATAGCATTTACCAAAATAATAACATTTTGTGAAAAAACTAGTAAAAGTTCTTTAGTTTTCCCGAATGAATTAATTGTAAAATAACATAAAGGAAATAATTTTTTGTTACGGAGATAAACAGGTTAATATGAAAAAATTAAAACAAGATTTATTGAGAAAAAAGTCTTGAAATACTAAAAATTACTGAAAGTACGGTTTTATTTTTTTCAAATTATCGATATTATACAGAATGTCCCAACAAGTTGAAAAAGTCCATAATTGAATTTAATATTTGAAAAAAATTTTTTTGCTAAAGCCGTAGATACTATAACACCCTGTATTACCTAAAATTATTTTCAAATGTACAAGACGTTTCAGAAATAAGCTACATACTTATATTACATTTTTGGATGTAGCTTCTAAAAAGATTTTGATCCTGTTGTTTCTGTTGTCCGAATGAGTTATAATTTTGCACACATACGTAATCTCCGTGACAATACAATATGGAACGCCTTATTTTTTTAAATTTTTGTTTTTAATCTAGCTTGTAATTAGTCGATTTGAATTTAAAATTTAAATTTGAATTTTTGAATTTAAAGGTGAAAGTTCAAACTTGTATTCGTACTAGATGTATAGCGCATTGCAATTATGGACGTAAAAAAATTAAGAAGTTCGTTAAAAGTTGAATAATTTGAAAAAACATCTTATTTTTTGTTTCTGCTTGTCAAAGATTATTAAATTGTCTATCTAAAAACATGAAGTTTCAAATACCTATAGTTAAATAACTAAAAAGATATTTAACATTAAGAGTTATAATTTAATTAATCTAATTTTTTGTATTGTCTTGAATGCGGTGAGCTAATTAAACTATGAGTATATACTGAAATTTTGAACTTTCTTCTTTAAAGTGATGAAAGTCCTCTTTTTCTTGAATTATTAATTTTTGTGTAATATTTTTTAAAGTATTTTTGTCTAAAAATATCAAAAAATTATTTCAAAAACTGAACAAAATTGATCAATTACAATTTAGCTTAAAATATTGAAAGCTACATTCATAGGATGTTTCAAATAGTATTGTCCAGGAGATTACGTATGTATGCCAAATTCCAAATTCCAAATTCCAACAGACAGACAACAGCTTCTAAAAACATCTTAAAAAAAGATTTATTTTCTAACATTTAAAGGTTAATATTGCTTTCATATAATTGTTACTACAAATATTTAAAACGAAATAAGAACTAACAATGCTTTAACCTAAGAACAACATCCAATTGTAAAAATAAATTTTGTTTAATCTTTTTCTTAAACATTACTGACAACTTGGACAATATGCCCAGCATAATTAGTTCTATTTTAAACTCTCAAAAAAAGGCAAAAATTATAAAATTTTCGCCTCAATTTGGTGATTTTTGAACTTAAAATTTTAACTTAAAACAGGCCATAATTATTGACCATATGTGGTTTTTTGATTTATTTTTCGCAAAAATCCGCTTAAAATCGTGTTAAATGTAGAGAAACCAACACCAAGTTCCATTGAATTTGTGATTTTTAGGTGTGTTTTCACAAATTTTTACTAAATAAATCAGTCTCAATCTCAAATATATGATAACATAAATTTGGATTAAATTCCGTAATTTTTAGACACATTTTAGCAAAAATTTTTTTCGTGTCAAAAAGGTATTGAAGAATTCAAAAAACGCACAATTTTACAATTTTAAGTCGAATTTGGGGCAATTTAAGTTCATTTTTTACAAAATTGTGAAAGATAATTTCCTTGCTGGCTCTAAACTGTATCAAAAACTTGGTGATTTTTCATTCTGTGCTCTAAATCTTTTAAAACAATCACTCATTAGATCTAATTTGCAATTTTAATCTAATTTAATGGGTTTGTTAGTGCAAAGGAATTGAACTAAAAAGAATTCACAACAAATATAGAACTACTTTAACAATGTTCCATTTTGTTTAGAAAGTCTTTCAAATTTTATAGGTTTATTCCTGAAATACGAGTACGTTCCAAAATAAATAAAAAGTGTTACATTGCATAGCTTAGCGATTTTGTGTTGCATTTTAATATAAATTTATAAAAAATTAATTTGTCAAAAAAAACAAATACATTCTGCATAGTTTTAACAAAAATTCTGGTCAACAAACGCCAATACAAGCTTAAATAACGCATTTTCCAGCACAATTTTACAAATTTTACATATTTTTGATTTGCCATTTTCCTCGGTGTTTTACGGCCGTTTGGAGTAACGTTTTTGAAAGTTATTTGTAGGATACATTCTTCTACTCAGACTGTAGGTGCAAAAGTGTCTTAAAATGCTGTATTTTTAGTTTGTGGACTTTAAGTTGATCTGTCGGATAATAAAAACGGCATCGCAATATTTTCAATAGCAAAAAAGTTATAGACCGATTACGCACCCCTGGGTCAGCCTGTATTACTATTAACAAAATTTTGGTTCTGTAGTATTATGCAATATCTTGGAAAATAAAGAATTTTTACTAGATTTTTTTTCACCATTCGTTCATATTTGGCAAATGCTATCATCCTCTAAATTTATGCGTATAATAACGGCACACCCTGTATATAAAATGACGTATATACCCAAGTTAGATTGGTTCAAGAGGAACAACCCTTGAAGCGATGGCTTTTGGCGACTAAGCTTCGGCGCGTTCAAACTAATCAAAATTTAATCCTCTTCTCGTGACCGTGTTATTACAAATTAAAAGTGCAAATTGTGGACGACCTCAACACGTTGGTTCAGCCACATGTTGATTTCCTGTTTTTAGGGTGGAAATAGAATTGTCACATGCATTGTCAATTTGCATTCCAATCACTTGCTTGCGAGCAGAAACTTTCGAATCGTTTAAAATAAACCAAGTTTAGGCTTAAAAAAATTCAAGCAAAGGATTGCAGGCCAATCAAAAAACGGACATTGAACTAAGCCGAGAAAAATTAAAATTCATTAAATAGTAAATCCAATACAACACCGGGCTAATGCATGCCATTTTATTTCGTGCAAATGTGAACGTACGTGTATTCGTATTAAGTATTTATCATCCAATTATGGCAAATCAAATTTGTTCTACCAACGAGTTTTATGGAAAAAATGTCAAGCTTCAAGCGTATAATAAACACACATTGCTAGTTTGATCAAATCAACTCGTAATTTAAATTAGCAACTTTTAAAGCTAAGACTGTACCTATATTTTAACTGGCAATTAAAACAATGTATCGTACAGTTTGTTGGTTTAGATTTATTTGTCTATAAAACAGTCGTTGTAACATTGTTGTCTTTAAAAGCCAATGTTCTGATAATTGCACAGTGAAAAATATTGCTCATGTTTGGTGAAAATTTGAGATATTCAAGAGATTTACTCGTTGTTTGAAATTATTTCGTTGTACTTGCAAATATATTTTATTTATTTCTAACAAATTAATTCAAATTGGCGTAAATGTTTCTTTCATTATTTTATTGAAAATTGTACTTTTCTTTCAGTATTTCATTATTTAAAAAATTTAAATAAATATTACATAAAATTGTTTTTGTCACTATCTAATAAAATACGATTCAATCTAGTATTGGCACGGTTTTATTTTTATTAAAGACAGAAATTGTAAATGTTATTTATAAACCAAACAATAAATTTTTATGTAGTTGTCACCTTTTACAGTTTTCCAACATCTCATGCACATAAAACTTAAGCTTTCGTGTGCATTTTGAATAAACATGTGAAACGGAGTGCGAAACTTTTGCAGAAGGAATAAATAGATGATATGGCTCTCGTTAAATTTGTTTTTTAAATAAAACCATAATAGTAGATATTTATTAAAGAACTAGTACTTACAAAATTATTATTACTTCGATACTGAGTGAATAAAATATCAATTAACCGACGACTATTCGCATACACAAAAATTTAAGTGCTCATAAAATTTTGAATTTAAATTTTGTCAATTACGACTTTATTGTTTTAAAACTTGTAGTGGACATTTTGATCAATCACTTTCCCATTTAATAGGATTTTGAAATTTTTTGTGCAGTTTGAGTTATTTTAATTCTAAGAGCCTGTTTACAGAAAACGAAATTAAGTTGCCATTTAGAGCCAGTTTACAGAACATTTTAATTGCATTCAATCAAATTTTAATTCGACATTAACTGGACATTTGCCAATTCATTTTAAATGGCAACATAATGTCGAATTAGTTAAACTCTGAATTAAATTTTAATTTCGCTTTATGTAAACCGACCCTTAAAATGAATTGACAAATGTCAAGTTAATCGCGATTATAATTAAATTGCAATTAAAATGTTCTGTAAACCGGCTCTGAGGACCGGTTTATAGAAGCGTCATTAATTTAATTCGTAATTAAATGCGTGATTAACTGATCACGTGACGAAATTGAACAAATGTTAATGGTCTATTCGCGTTGTAAATTTTTAACAACGAATTAAATTTTAACAAAGCTTTCTATAAACCGGCCCTAAGTCTGTGAATCAAAGGAATAATCCAGTAAATAATATACAGATCTTATTACAATGAAACCTTCCTTAAAGGACACCACCGAATATCGGACACCTCTTCACAACGGACAGTTTTGTTGGAACATAACAACATTAAAATTTATTTATTTTATTTATTTCTTAATTAAAATTTTCCATCTCCCATTAATAGACACCTCTCTACAATGGACAATTAAAAATTCCCCATCGGTGTTTGTTATTGAGAGGTTTTATTGTACAAATTTTATACACGGTGTCCAGTAAGCACACTAGATATAACGGTTTTTTAGGGTAACAACGGTTGATATGACGTTACACGTTGAAACTTACAACGTTGTTAATTGGTTGTATGATTACCTTTTTTTAATGTTTATGTTACGTAGTACCATCTTTATTTTTTTACCAATTTTTAGCGTTTAAAGTGCGTCTTAACTTGAAGTTATATTTACGTCAAAAATGTAAAAGAACTCAATTATTATTTATTAACGTTTGTTTTAACGTATAATTAACGTTTCAAAAACTGGATATGGTTTTTGTGGCACTGTCTAATGTTAATCTAACTTTTTAATTGAACGTTAATTTAATGTCGGGGAAACGAAATATAAATAAACATAACTAACTAATTGTATAAAAAACGCGGAATTTTATAATAATAATTCTTTTTACATTTATTTTTGATATTTATTATGTAATATAAAAACTGATATAAAAAATAAAAAAACAGTCAAAAGCAGACTTTTTAAAATGTTGCTTGTTGACGTTGATGGTTTTATGTTTTCTATAATTTTACGTTACATTCTTGCGTTACAAGATCGTTTGCAAAAACTTTAATGTTTTACGTTACAAATAACGTTATTTCCGTGGTCATTTTTACGTTGATTCTAATCAAAAATCAACATAGAATAATTGGTCTAAGCGACATTCATTAAAATGCAATGATTATTTACGAAACGCAATTAAAATACTATTCAAGATTTTTTACTTTACCGACCGTTTTTGCAATGTTCACAAAGCTTTTATTAATTTTAAAATCCTAATTTGTAAGCAAAAATATTTTCCTCTGATAGAAAAACATTATTGTTTATTTTTTAGTGCATCTAAAAGCTTTTTGAAAAAAACATTTTTTAAATTGTTTTATTAGGAAGTATTGAGAAACGATTTATAATGGATTTGTGAATACAGGAATAAATCACATTTATTCAAAATTATTTTTGGCAAATGCGATCGAAAATTGAAACTTCTTGGTCGAATTCAAGAACCGTTTGAGCTGGTATGTAGCTTTTAAATTAATTTTCTGTAGTTGCCACAACGTTCTCAAAGTCAACACTCAAATTCCTAATTTAACCCACAAATATTTTTGAACATTATGTTCCTGTGTCCTATGAGATGACCTCGATATTTTAAGATTTTATAACTATTTGTTGCTGGAAAATTGTGCTATTGTATCCCTTCATATTCTTCTATTACCATTCTGTCACTTTTACAAAAAAGTCAAGTTCGTGTTCTAAACATGTTGAAGATTTAGGTTGTTTCCGTTTAACCTCGTTTTTGAAGTAAATGTAATGACTAGTGTATGTTTCTGCAAAATTAATAGATTTTTAAATCTGGACTTATTTTTAGTCATTGAAAAACTCACAGTTGTGCTTTCGTAAATGTACAAAATTTGATTATTATCAATTGCATTTTAAACCTAAACAAAGTATGTACTGTGAAACATGGAATCAAATATTTTAGTGCAAATTAGAAATCCGCTAAGTTTAATGCGAAGAGTTGGTAAGTTTTATGGAACTTTTTTACAGAGAATTTAATAATGTTATCGGCGATTTTTTTAACCATTCGTTTAGCTGTAACAGAATAATGTTTTATTTTTTTAAATAGGAATCATAGGCGGCTCTGATATTTTTGAAAAGCTTATTTTTTTCAAATTTGATATGTCTATTTGTGTAATACATTATTTTTAAATTGTGAAGAAAACTTAACATTTCACTTTTTCTTTATAGTAGGCCTTGAAAAAATTTTGGATTTTTAATTGAAACTACGAAAAATATATTACCCAACAAGTATTTATAATTTAATTATTTCTTAAACACTAATTAATCCAAAAACTGTATAATAAATCATTATTATATCAAATTTTTGCAATTAATAAAATTTGTTTGGTTATAGGTTTAAAATGGCAAGCTTTCATTGTCATTCTATTTTCTAATTGCCTGTAAATAAAATTTTATTTTACAAAATACTTTCAATCCAAACGTCTCCTCCGTTGCACTTCACTAAATCAAATGGTAGTGACAACATCGTTTTTACACATGTTTTACGATCGTATATTTGTATTTATTTAAATTTACATATTTATATTGTATTTAATTTAATATTTTAATTATATTTTTTATTAAAAGTATATAAAAATATCAAATTGTATTTATATTGTTTTTAGTTCAGAAAAATATAAACTTTTCAAGAATGTCATAGCCAACTATGATTCCTATTTAAAAAAAAATACAACTTTATGTTATTCCACCTAAACGAATGATTAAAACCGTTGAAAACGTTATTAAATTCTCTGTAAAGAAGTGCCTGTATAATGTCTTTGTTTCAAATGTGTATAATTTATAATAAGGAAGATATAATTTTTTTAAGATTTAGCTAAAATGTCAACTTTTGTTTATAAATCAAAAACAAAAAATGATAGCAAGATGCGGTTTTGACCAAAATTATTATCTCAAAAAAGGGACCCGAAAATGTGTCACTCGTTTTTGTCTAAACCTTTTAGTTTCGGAGTTCCCCTATTTGGACATCCAAAATGCAGCACCCTGTACACTTGAAAAAAAATTTAGATGATGTAGGGTTTATTTATACTATCTATAAATTGTGGACTTTGCCAATGCGCTAGAACAGCCTGTGTTTTTGTATTGTAATGAAACGGACATGTAAATTGCTAAATAATTTTGAAAATGTTCGTAGGTATGTGCATTGTAATAGGAGTACTTAAGTGTAAATTATGCGTCAGAAATGTGATACTAAATAGCAACACTGCATTACAGCTGGTAATTTCATTAGCTGCTCGTTCGATCCAAGTCACAATTGACAAATTTTCCTTTTTTACAATTTAACTACCCAGAACTGGAATAAAAAATGATATTATTTCACGGGAGATAAATCCGTTTTATTATACGTTGTTGTAGTTGTAACGGTCACGTGTCGTGGTTCGAGACCTCAGTAACCAACCTAGTAATGATAGCAAGATTGTTTCATTACGTCACCCAAAATCCATCAAGCAATTGATCCTGATATACAACCTCCTTTAAACTGTTCCGTCTTCCTCCCAATATAAAACTCGAGGGAAATTCGCTTGATCCCTTAATTTGAATCGAATAATCCGGCATGTTTGTCTCTTCTAGTTCGATAGACATTAGATAAAACAAGTCGACATTCTATTATCTATCACAAACCAAATTTTACTCCACTGGGACACTTTTTAGCCGCGACTATTGTTGTGGACCAATGAGATTGTAAAAGTGAGCCAGAAATGAGATAAACTTCTAAAACAGGACCGCGCGCTCTCTTTTATGTCATCTCGTATTACTTTAGCTGCCTTATCATATTAGTAAAGTTTTTCATAAGGAACAATAGAGCAACGAAATGAGGATGAAGACTTCTTGACTTATTTTTTCTCTTTACAAAAGTCATCAGCTTTATGCGCCTCTCGAATTGGACACTAAAATTCTTGCGTTTTTTCCTCGATTCGTTTAAATTGTTGAGATATGCGTCTTGAGCTTTTCACAAATTCGACGTCGTTAAAAATCGTTCGGACTTCAAAGCAAACCCTTTGTGCCTAAGTACACACATGTTATGACAAATCCACTCGAAATAGCTATGTGTGATGCCTACCTCCTAATCAAAACCATTATTACAAACCCCAACAGGGGTCCTGACAAGCTAAATTTGATTAAACATACCGCAAATGTCGACACTGGGTAAAACTTAAACTTAATTCCTGACAAGGTGCATGCAATCGATTCAAAGCACGAACTTAGAAAGCTCTCCTCTCACAATTCGACTTCCTGAAGTATGTTAACTAATTGCACTCTAGTGCCAACAACATTTTAATAACAACTAGACGTAATATAGAAAATACACAAAGTTAAGATTCAAACTTTAATTATTCATAAGAAAGTAAAAAAGTTAAATCAGCTTCAGTACAAACAAAATTCCTAATCTAAAATTTAAATTTCACAAACCAGTTTTGTTTTCAAGTGCCTAACCCAGCAGATATTTTACTAAAAAAACCTTTATTTATTTTTTATTAATTCGTTTTATTTACAATAACTGAAGAAACAATATAAATTTCTTTATTACTGTCTAGATTATTAATTTTATTCGTACATACGAAAATCTTGCTGTTATTTTTACTAGCAAAAAATATTAAAACTAACGAACTGTAACAGAAATATTACAAAGTTTAATTTGTTTTCGATTTTCTTTCAACAAAAAATTCTTATAATGATTCAACTGACATATTTATAGCCAAGGGGATCCATTATTTCTTAAGAAAAAAAATTATGAAAAGTGACAGGATGGTAATAGAAAAACCTAAAGAGACACAAAAGCACAGTTTTATTACAATACTGCAACAATAAATAAAATATGTTTTAAAGTATGGAGGTAATATTATACCAAATGTTCAAAAATATTTTAGTGCTTCTAACTTAAAATTATTAAAAAATTTTACACAAAAGTTTGATTCTCTGAACACTCTGTTTAGAACCAATTCAAACATTTGCCAAAAGTGATGTAGTTTTACTCATAAATCAATTACGAATAGTTACAATAACTAATAAAAATGAAAAAAAATAAGAAAAAGAATTCTGACATCAAGCACAGTCTGAATATTCGTCTCAGAAATGACTGAATTTAGTTCAAAATTAATTTTTGTTAAAATTCTTTTATATTTAAAAGAGAAGCAAATTTTTGTAATTTTTTTTTCCAAATTCGAATATCGCTTAGTAGTGATTCACATACATCAAGTTTTTTTTATTTTATAAAAAAAATAATTGGCGCAGTCAGTAGTGTTTTATGGCACTCTTTTTAAACAATTGTACGTTTTAGCATTCAATATGCTGTTTCAATGGGAAAATTATATTTCTTTTGTTTATTCTTTAAACAAGTGCAAATAATATGTACTCATAGGTATTTCCAGCGTTATCTCCAGCGTGGGGAAACGGACTTTTCCGCACTGCTCTGTTTTTTACAACAATGGCTAGGGACATTTAATAGGTTGGTATCGCTAGTATCGCCACCGTTGACAAGTGACAGTTCATGTCAATTTGATGATTGTTTGACCTTTTACCAACCCATCAGCAAAAAGACCTAAAATATCTCAAAAATATAGTAGATTGTTTAACAAATAAAGAAAACTCACTTTTCTTACGCGTTTACCACGCTTTTTTCGTGTTCTTATTTTATTTAATTTTTTTTTTTTCAGATATTTGTTACAAAAAATATTGTACCTACCTATCTTGTTTGTAAAGCAATTTCCAAACTCTTTGGGTAAATAACTAGTTTTAACAAATCTCATACCAAACAAAAAATTTCATCCATAAAGGTGTACAGAGACAAAATTATGAAGCATGGCACTTTTCACGATTCGATAAATTCAATGAAATTATGTTTTAGAAAAGTTTGCTAAATTAAGAATTTTTTTAATTTTTCAGTAAGATATTTTTTAGTTTTCACTTGGTTTTTTGTAAAACAGTTTTTCAAATTTGTTCAAGCCTCAATGTTTTAGTTTCCTATTTTCTTAATTTTTCATTGTTTTTAATTTTAATTGTAATTAATTTGCAAGTTGCAAAGATACTTCCCTATCGATATTCAACAATCGAGAAAATTACAGTGGAAACTATGAAAACAAAATTAGAATAGGCCTCAACATAGCAAAACATAGCACGTTTTTGTGTTATTAATATTTAGTAATTCAGTCTCTCAGTATATTTTTTTTCTTCTGGTTTCTCAGTTCTTTAGTTACTTATTTTCTGATTTTTCGGTTTCATTATTTTCGATCCTGTAATTTCTCGTGCTTTAAGTTTTGCAGTGTTTCAGGTTGTCAGTTTCTTAGTTTTCTGCATATTTCTGCCTATTAGCATAATATACTTATTACAGTGTCAGTTTTTCTGTGTTTCGTTTTTCAGTTTCTAATAATTTCTTTCATAGGGCTTCAGTTTCACAGTTTTCTACTTTTCATTTCTATTGATTTTTTATTTAATTGCCCTTTCCTCAGAGTTACACTTTCAAAAAATTTTGAACAATTCATTAGATAAAATTTTATTTCATTCTGAATTTTAAGTTGCTGTATTAATTTATTTTTTAAAACACAATCTATTATAAAAGTTTTTTAATGACCTAAAAATGCAAAACATAAAACAAAAAGAAACAAAAAAAATGTTTTTGTAAAAAGAACACAATTTTTTGAATGCATTTAATTACAAAATGCTTGATTCCATATTTTTGGCTCATATTTATTGTAGATTTGCTATGTATATTAAAATTTTAGTTATTTCAATGTAATAAATAACGAATAAATGGTCTGACGGTAACATTAAAATTGTTAATAGCTAAAAATTTTACTTTTCGACTACTGAAACAAAAGTTAATATTTTATTTAATGGACAAAGTTAAAATCCTTTGAGAAATCAGAAGAACAAAAGCTCTTAGAAACACAAGTTAAAAGTTTAGATGAGAAATTAAAAAATAAGGTAAAATAGGTAATCAAGGATTCTGTCCCATAGATATTCGGCAGTAGAAAAAATTACAATGATAGTAATTAATACCAGCTCCATAAAACAAAATTATAAGCCCCAACAATTAAATGAATAATCGTATAACATGATTATGTGTTAAAACGTTCAATAAATTCGGAATGTTTCAGCTTCTCAATACTTATTTTTTCATTCTTCTTTTTCTCAGTTTTTTAATCACTTATTCTTCCAGTTTTTCGACTTCCTTGTTGTCACTCCTCGTGGTTTCTTTTATTTTACAATTTTTTAGTTTCTGAGAATGAAACTAAACGTGAGTCTATCAGTCTAATACTTTCTACATATTCTGCAATTTTTAATTTTCATAATTTTTAAGTCTTTAAGTTCTTTAGCCTTGAAGTTTTGTAGAGTTTCCGGTTGCCACTTTCTGAAATGCTCCATTCTTGAATTCGGTTTTGTATGTCAACAGTAGGAGAAAGTCTTTTTTTTGTATTCATATTTCAGCAAAATTTGTTTCATTTTTAACACGCTTTTCAAAAGCAAATAACCAAAAAAAATTTTTCCATTTTTTTTGCACATAGTTTTAACATAATATGTATCTAAAGTTTTGATAAATCTTTTGCAAAAGAAACTGATAATTGCAAATTACTTCTGCTACTAATTCCCAAGTTTTGCAACTTTTCAGTCTCTCATTGCCTGAGCTATTTATGGCAGTTCTCCAATTTATTATTTTTTTCACTTTTCAGTTCTGTTTGTTTTTTAGTTCCGCAGTCTTTTAATTTTTTAGTACTTCAGTCTTCAGTCTTTCGGTTTTTTAGTTTTTCAGCTTCCACTCACTTATATTCTCAGGGCTTCAGTTTGCTAGTTTTAGTACTCTATTATTTTAATTTCGTAAAGTTTCAGTTTTTTAAACTGCTAGTTTCTAAGTGTTTAAACTATTTAATTTCTAAGTTTTATCTTAACTGTTTAAAATATCAGTTTCTTAATTTATTATTTTTATTTTTATTTTATTTTTACAATTTTATGCTAAGAATTTTTACTAAATTCGTGTAGAGATTCAATTTTTCAGCTTTCGTTTTTCTCTCTTTTGGTTTCTTGGTTTCAGTTTTTTAGTTTTTCAGTATTTCTAATTGTTAATTTCTTTGTAGTATTTATTTTTTTATTTTTACAATTTTATGCTAAGAATTTTTACTAAATTCGTGTAGAGATTCAATTTTTCAGCTTTCGGTTTTCTCTCTTTTGGTTTCTTGGTTTTAGTTTCTTAGTTTTTCAGTATTTCTGATTTTTAATTTCTTTGTAGTTTGTATTATTTTTTTTTATTTTTACAATTTTATGCTAAGAATTTTTACTAAATTCGTGTAGAGATTCAATTTTTCAGCTTTCGGTTTTCTCTCTTTTGGTTTCTTGGTTTTAGTTTCTTAGTTTTTCAGTATTTCTGGTTTTTAATTTCTTTGTAGTTTTTATTATTTTTTTTTATTTTTACAATTTTATGCTAAGAATTTTTACTAAATTCGTGTAGAGATTCAATTTTTCAGCTTTCGGTTTTCTCTCTTTTGGTTTCTTGGTTTTAGTTTCTTAGTTTTTCAGTATTTCTGATTTTTAATTTCTTTGTAGTTTGTATTATTTTTTTTTATTTTTACAATTTCATGCTTAGAATATTTACTAAATTCGTGTAGAGATTTCGTTTTTCAGCTTTCGTTTTTCTCTCTTTTGGTTTCTTGGTTTCAGTTTCTTAGTTTTTCAGTATGTCTGGTTTTTAATTTCTTTGTAGTTTTTATTATTTTTTTTTATTTTTACAATTTTATGCTAAGAATTTTAACTAAATTCGTGTAGAGATTCAATTTTTCAGCTTTCGTTTTTCTCTCTTTTGGTTTCTTGGTTTCAGTTTCTTAGTTTTTCAGTATTTCTGGTTTTTAATTTCTTTGTAGTTTTTATTATTTTTTTTTTATTTTTACAATTTTATGCTAAGAATTTTTACTAAATTCGTGTAGAGATTCAATTTTTCAGCTTTCGTTTTTCTCTCTTTTGGTTTCTTGGTTTCAGTTTTTTAGTTTTTCAGTATTTCTAATTGTTAATTTCTTTGTAGTATTTATTTTTTTTATTTTTACAATTTTATGCTAAGAATTTTAACTAAATTCGTGTAGAGATTCAATTTTTCAGCTTTCGGTTTTCTCTCTTTTGGTTACTTGTTTTCAGTTTCTTAGTTTTTTAGTATTTCTGATTTTTAATTTCTTTGTAGTTTTTATTATTTTTTTTTATTTTTACAATTTTATGCTAAGAATTTTTACTAAATTCGTGTAGAGATTCAATTTTTCAGCTTTCGTTTTTCTCTCTTTTGGTTTCTTGGTTTCAGTTTTTTAGTTTTTCAGTATTTCTAATTGTTAATTTCTTTGTAGTATTTATTTTTTTTATTTTTACAATTTTATGCTAAGAATTTTTATTAAATTCGTGTAGGGATTCAATTTTTCAGCTTTCGTTTTTCTCTCTTCTGGTTTCAGTTTCTTAGTTTTTCAGTATTTCTGGTTTTTAATTTCTTTGTAGTTTTTATTATTTTTTTTTATTTTTACAATTTTATGCTAAGAATTTTTACTAAATTCGTGTAGAGATTCAATTTTTCAGCTTTCGGTTTTCTCTCTTTTGGTTACTTGGTTTCAGTTTCTTAGTTTTTTAGTATTTCTGATTTTTAATTTCTTTGTAGTTTTTATTATTTTTTTTTATTTTTACAATTTTATGCTAAGAATTTTTACTAAATTCGTGTAGAGATTCAGTTTTTCAGCTTTCGTTTTTCTCTCTTTTGGTTTCTTGGTTTCAGTTTTTTAGTTTTTCAGTATTTCTAATTGTTAATTTCTTTGTAGTATTTATTTTTTTTATTTTTACAATTTTATGCTAAGAATTTTTATTAAATTCGTGTAGGGATTCAATTTTTCAGCTTTCGTTTTTCTCTCTTCTGGTTTCAGTGTCTTAGTTTTTCAGTATTTATGATTTTTAATTTCTTTGTAGTTTTTAGTGTACCGATTGTTAATGTCAGTTTTTTAATTTATTAGTTGTTTCGTTTTAATTTCTTTGTCTTTGTCTTTCTTTAAAAAAAATACTCATAGACGTCTCATTCTGTTATTTTTTTTAATTTCGAAAAAGTTTCCTTACATGAATTTAAACAAATTTTTGTAATTACTTACCGTTTTGTTTATTTTGTGTAACATACAGAGTATTGTATAAGAGTGTGGAAGCAAGAGTTTCTCGCTTAGACTTATTATTTCCTAAAAGACATTTTTAAAGCAAAGTTTTAATTCTATACTTTTGCTCAAATCGATTAAAGCGCATGTAAGTAAAGATTTAAGAAGACTTTTTGCATAAAATGCTGTTTTGTAAAACTCGGTACAGAAAAAATAATATTTTTATAAACAGGCATAAATTGTCCTTTACCAAGTTGACGAATTTCCTAATTTTCTTGTTTTTTTGCTCACTTACCGTAAAACTCATATGGAAATTACAACCCCTCCAATTATAAAGCTTATTAAAAAAAATTACATAATTTTATACACAAACATCTTCCTAATTTAATTCCTTGTTTGTTGTTGTCGCTTAAACCCAATAGTATATGTTGCAATTATTTAAGAATTCGATTGAACTGAAACCAAATCCAAAGTTTCAAACGCACTGATAAGTTAAATTGGTCTAGTTGGTCTGATTAACTGAGTTGTAAACTTTCTAGTCTTAGTTCGCTTGCAGTTGTCATCTTTATTTCATAGGCTTTTCGACCAGTTTCTCTGCTTTATTTTCATTCCATTTCCACACGTTTAACTCAAGAAGATAAACTTTATTAACTTGCTAGGAAAAATAATCAAAAGGCACCGAACGAACTTATATGTAATTAAACGAAACCAAACAGAATGTTTCAATTAAGCAGAAAAATAACCAAAATATAATTTGTGATAATTGAGGTAAAACTACTTCATTGTACAAACACGACCTCTTCGAAAATTATTTAGTGAAGATTGATAGAGAAAAGGTCTGACAGTAAATCCACCAAGCATCAATCATCCCCTAATTTCCAGAAAAATAAAGCTTCATTATTGCATTACGACAAGCTTCTTTAAAAGTTTCAACTCTGAGGCGAACAAAACAAGATTTGTTGTGTTATTATTAAAATTAAAACTGTCTCATCAGCAGACAACACCTAATCTAATCTGTTCCTACAAATGCTGCTAATCTTTATATTGCTTTATTTTCATTGCAAATGATGTTATCATAAATAACTAATTAGACCATGTCACTAAAAAAATGTTTGCCGGATAAAGTAATAATTTATCGCACAATATAAACACGACTCGCCTTCAGAAACTTTTTTCATATATTTATAATAACGATGTTTCCTTACAAAGTTGGAAATAATTGTCTTTCTAAACGTGAGACATTACCAAAGTTAAATATGTATTCAAAGGTGCTCCTTTCAAAACCCAACAAGTTGTTAAACTTCCCGGAATAATAGAAACTTGTAATTAAATAGGGTTTCATTCAATGGTAATTTACTACAACTTTCAAAATTAAAATTTTGTAATTGAATAAACTTGAACGAAAAATGGCCAACCAACTCGTAACCACTTTGCGTTTAATTTAACGAATTCTGAATAAAATTTTAATAACAGCCATTTGACACTCTTGTGTTGGTTTTACAGTAGAAATAATTTATTTTAAACGCTCTTTTCGTTGCAAGATTTTAATAAAAGCTGCTGTAACTTGATAAATAAGCCAATTCTTTCCTGGGATTTTAATAAATTCGTCCACACTAAAACGAAACGTTGACTTTTACATTATTCAAATCTCCGATCGTACCTTTTAAGATTCACTTAAGATTTTCTCGAACTCACACACAGAAAACATCTTTTAAAACAAACATTAAGCACAAAGTTTTAAACAGATTCAACTTCACACATATGTGACGTAAAATATTGATAGCTCCATAAAATATTTATCACCCTTCAAATCCATTTTATTCGCATTTGCACATGTTACGTTCGCAAGAAAATTACACAAGTTCGACGTCAATTAACGACAAAAACACGAAATTGCTCATTAAAATAAAAGAAACTCATTAAGGCAGTAAATTGAAATTAATTACGTTTTTTGACGGAAATGCCGTTAAACAAAACTCTACTAACCCGCAATTTGACATAATTTTTATTTTTCCTGAAGTCCTATTTTAATTAAATAATTAACTTAATTCCTGTATTAAACGTAATTTCCATTTCAAATAATCTCAGATAATTTCGAAAAAAATCCATTAATTTAAAATTAAATTAAAGTACGTGTATACTGTTAACTGACTAACCATGTATAAATAAATATATATTTTTATGTCAACAAAATAAAAAAATGGAAATGCCAGTCTGAATGCAACTACATTTTTAGGATAAGATCGAATAAAATAATACAGAAAACTGTTTGTCTTACAGAAAACAAAACTTGTCAAAACAGCTTTGAACTGTAAAAAATGATGAACCAACAGTCATTAGTTTTTTTTTTCTGCAAATATTTTGGTATTGGTATGTTTTTAAGCAAATCGTCTGCAATTCTTTTTATTTTTGCATTAAACAGAGCTTAACAAACAGACTTTTGACTGTTAAAATAATTAACCAATCATTTGTTTGGTTTTTTCAAAATAATGTGGTATTAGCCTGTTTGTTTGTAGCGAATCATCCTTCAAATTTTCATGATTTTTGTTCAAAACAAAGCTTATCATAAGGGCTTTCAACTATAAAAAATTGTGAACCGACTGTCATTGGGGCTCTAATAATTTTTTTCTCAAAATATTTTTACATTCAAAATTGAAATATTTTCTCAAATGTCCATTCCATGTAGTAATTTTCCTGTTTTTGCAAAAAATAGAGCTTTTTTAAAACTTCGACTGTAGAAAACATGATAATAATAAATCACAAGATAGGGTTTTAATTTCTTGTTTACTCAAAATATCTACACAATACATTTATTTTTTTAATATTATTTCATGTAGCGATTTTTTTGTTTTCACAAGAAATAAAGCTTTTTAAAAGCGCCTTCCCTTGCAAAAAGTCGATAAAAAGAATCGATGCAATTTTATACAATTTTTTTATGAAGTGTCATAACGTGTAGCAATTTTCCTGATTTTTACAGAAACATAGTTTATAAAATATCTTTTTCTACAAGAACAAAAAAATTAATAATTTACAAATAATTGCAGTAATTTCAGAAATTCCAAGATAATTTTAATTATAATTCTAAATTAATTCCTTTAACTCCAACTTAATTCTCGTAATTTTAAAATAATTCTTGTAATTTTGATAGTACTGAGAAATTCAAACTAAAAAAATTCTAATAGTAATAATTCCTAATGTTTTCAGATAAATCTAAGCAAGATCTACAGGGTGAGTCTACTAAAAGTATATTTTTATTACATTGCAAAACTAATAATTGCACAGAATTCAGTGTTAGCTATTTAATGCTTTATATTTTTTTCAAACTTGTAATTTTTTTCAAAATTGTTCTACAATTCTTCATAATAATTACTTAATTAATTAATTAATTACTATTATACCTGAGTAAAAATTTCTAATTCTTATGTCATCCGAGAACAAGCGATGCTTAAATGACTCTTTGTGCAAAAATATAGTGAAGTTCAACGATTAATTAAATTCCTTATTGTTTTTTATGTGCAAAAGAAAATTTTAAGTTTTTTACGAAACGTGTTTTATTAATTTTGTTTTTGTAATGGAATTTATTGCAGTAAAAGTTATGTTTTTATTTTTCCTTACTACAGTAGCTAGGTTTTAATAAAAAAAATTATTCTAAATTATATATCCTAATAAAGTTTATAATTTCCTAAAAATTCGGTCTCTATTTATGATTACAGATCGGAATTTAGAAAACTTCCCCAACTTTTTTTAAAACTTAAAATAAATTGTTTATCTTTAAGATTAATTAATTAATTCTGAGACTTTTGATACTTTCTGAAACTTCTAAGGAATTAAACACAATTCAAAAAGATGTTAAGGTTAAATTAAAATACAAGTGTACTTTAGCAGACTAACCCTGCATTTCTTATTTTTGCATAAAACGAAGCTTAACAAAAAGGCTTTTGACTATTACAGCTATTAACCAACATTTTTTTAATTTAAAATAATTTAGTATTAGCTTTTTTGTATCGAATCATTTGTAAAATTTTCCTGATTTTTACTGAAAATACAGCTTGTCAAAAGCATGTCACTAGTTAGGGGTTGAATTTTTTTTCTCAAAATATCTTGACATTCATAAAGCAAAATTATTTTAAAATGTCATTGTATATAGCGCTTTTTATGTTTTTACACAAAAATAAAGATTTTTAAAAACTTGTTAAAAAAAATTGTGAACCAATAACAGAGACTAACTAGGACTTTAAGAATTTTTTTAGTTCTTTTTAGTTTTTATGATTTTTTCAGAAAACATAGCTTGTTAAAGAAACTTCTACTGAAAAAAAATAATAATAATAATCATACAATCACAAGTTTGGGTTTTAATATTTTGTTTCCTCAAAATATCTTGACAATTTAATTTTTTTTTCTCAAATTTTTTCACATTTTTAAATATCATTTCATGAAGCGATTTTCCTGTTTTTACAAGAAATAAAGCTTGTAAACGGGCCTTCGCTTTAAAAAATGTTAAGCTGACAGTCATTGGTTATAGTCTTATTGAAGTTTGGATTATTGAAAATAATATTCAATTTTTTTTTCGTAACTCTAAGCTAATTATAAAAATTTTGAAATAATTTCTGTAAATCTAATTCTCTCTGCTAAGTTCTAAGAAACTCAAAATAAAAAAATTCTACTAGTAATTTTAATATGTACAGGCTGAGTTTACTTAAAGTATATTTTTACTACACTGAAAAACTAGAAATTGCAAAAAATTACACGCATTTACTGTTAAATAATTTACACTTTTCTCTATGCCAGTGAATTTTTCAAAATTGTTTTACAATTTCACATAAGTAAAATTAATAAATTAATTAATTATTATTGGTATGCAGTTGTAAAAAATTGTTAGTTCTTGTGTCATTAAATATATCTTTGTACATAAATATCCATAAATTAAAGCAATATTTACCTTTAAAGATTTATTAGCTTCTTTATAGTTTTTTTTGTGGAATAGAGAATTTTAAGCTTTTTAGAAAACGAATTTTGTTGTGTTTGTTGAATTTATTGCAATGAAAGTTAATGTTTTATTTTTCCTTCCTGCAATAGGCATTAATAAAAAAATTTCTCCTAAATCACCAGATTTTAAAACCTAATTTCTGTTTCTTGCAAACTTTCTTGCCACCTAAATAAAGTTTTTTACTTTCTAAAAATTCAGTCTCTATTCATAACTAGAGATCGAAATTTAAAAATCTTCCCTTACTTGGAATTTTGAACGTCATTTCTTAAAACTTAAAATAAATCTGTTTTGTTATAGATGTAAATATTTGACACAATTTTTATTTTTTCTGAACTTTTAATTTAATTAATTAATTTTGATACTTCTAAAAAATTAAACGTAGTTTTTATTTCAAATACGTTTTAATTCCGAAAAGAATTCCATTAATTTAAAATTAAATTGAAATACGAGTACGCTTTTAAAAGACTAACCCTGTATAAATAAATAAATAAAAGGAATGGAAATGACTGAATGCAACTAAATTTAATTTTTAAGGGTAAGTTCTAATAAAATAAGACAGAAAAGTATTTGTCTTACAGAAATCAAAGCTTGTCAAAAGAGCTGTGGACTGTGAAAAAGTTATGAGAACCTGACCTTAATAATTTTTTATGTTTTTCTTCAAAAAATTTAGTATCGGTCCGCTTTTAAGCAAATCGTCTGCATTTTCTTATTTTTGATTAAAATTAAACTTAACAAAAAGGCTTTTGACTGTTAAAAAAATTAACCAAAATTTTTTTTGATTTCTCAAAATAATTTGATATTAGCGTGTTTGTAGCGAATCATTAGTAAAAGTTTTCTGATTTTTACTGAAACTAAATCTTGTCATTAGTTAGGGTTCTGGTATTTTTTGTAAGTTTTTAGTTGTTTTTTGCTTTTTTCGTAATGGAATTTATTTTATATAAATTACTAAACTGACACATAACCTCCCAAAAATCGGGTCTCTATTGATGACGAAGGGACAGTTAACGAAGTTTTTTCTTGAGTTAATCTAAGATTGGGTCTTGCTAAAGTCGGCAACCTCCATTAGACCGACTTGAATAATTAAATTGGCCAAAGTTTTCTTTCCATATTAAATGCCTAAAACATTTTTGAACACTAACCCGTTGTTGGTGGTTTCTTAAGTAGTACAAATTATGTCTGTGCCAAATAATTTAAGCAAATAAGATTTCAACCGCATCGTTTGTGCAAAGGTTCAAGTTCCCTCCTACAACGTCTTAAATAATCCCTATTACTATTAGAGTCAATACAATTGCAAACTCAGTTTGGTTACTTACATACCTTGCACAGCAAAGCACCACATTATTCATCCTTTTTACTCAACAGCTTAGCGGGCTTTAAATTCCAATTAAATTACGCTAAACATTTAATCAGCCACGTTATACTCTTGATCTTCATGCGCTTAGTGATAACAACCGTAAAATGCTTCCAGAAATACATTTTGAAACCATGGGAACATTGTAGAAATTTCATACATCGAGGTTTTTATTTTACTGAAAATCACATAACATTACACATGTTAATTGTATTAATAGTGATGTTCAGTTTTAAATGTATTGCAAACAGTTCACTAAAATCGCCCACGTTCAGCAAAATAAAATGTTCACTGTATACAGGGTGGCCCAGGGATGTGTAATCGGTCTATAACTTTTTTGCTATTTAAAATAATGCCATGTTGTTTTTATAATACGATAGATCGACTTAAAGTGCACAAACTTAAAATATTTTTATTATACACAAGGTGTTGTATACAGGGTGGTGAACCAAAGTTATATTTTTTTAAATGGAACATGCTACATATTTTTGCATAATTTGATTATACTTAACATATCATGTAACTTTGTATAAATTATTATAGGACTATCTCTTTTAATATCGGAATTATTTAACTTTTCGTTATAAAAAAGACCATCATTTGAAAAACCACTGCGAAGTCGCTTATGAATATTTTCCGATAAATTTGCATTAAAAAACTTAGAATACCTTGTAGTTTTAGCAAATAGTCGACTTTTAGTTAAATCACGCAGATAATATACAGAGTGTGCTAAAACGCAAAAAGTTGAATAACTCTTTTTTTTCATAATTCTTTACGCTTTCTAATGGCATAAGATTTGCATAGCAAATTTAAAATATTTTGCGCGATTTTTCAAAAAATATATTTTATAACAAGAAAATTTGTTAGCCTAGAATCTGATAGTCAAATGGTAATTCATTTTTTGATACGTACTAATATGACTAATTACTAATTGGTACTAATTAGTGTACTAATTACTAATTAGTAATCTAATAATTACTTGAACATAAATGAATTTCACTCATCAAGATTTATCAATAAAATAAATAAAAAATGATTTTTTTATTTATTAATAAATTATTATTTTTTTATAAAACTTTGGTTCACCACCCTGTATACTGTATAAAAATATTTTTAGTTTGTGGACTTTAAGTCGATTTATCAAATAATGAGAACACAATAACAATATTTCAAGTAACAAAAAAAGTTATAGACTGATTACACACTTCTGGGTCATCCTGTACTTATATCTTAAGAAAGCAACTTTATGTTGTCTGTAACAATGATTTGAATTTACCTACAATCAGCATTCTGTACTGTATTCGAAAATCAATAAGTGTTTTATTTAAATTTCCTATTCCCACGCATTTTTGTTTTAAAATTTTTTTTTAAATATTTCAAAATTATTATAAGCAAATTTAAAAATCTTAATTACTAATTCAATCTAAACTTGGATTCTAATGAATCTTTGGTCTTGTTTCAAGATTTAAAATTGTGCTGTTAAATTTAAATTTTTAATATTATTTAGACCCTAGAATATTTTCTGTAGATCAATATATTAAAAATAAATCTCTAGAATCAGGAAATTTACGATCAAAACTAAGTAACTTTTTTGTTCGATTTTTCATACTTTAATAGCCCCTGGTAGTTCTCATCAAGTTTGGATTCTTTTAGAATACTTCTCAAATTAATGATTTGTATTACAGAGTGTTTAAAATTGAATTCAGAAGAGATGAACTGTATTAAAAAATGACTTGTTCTGAAATACAACCTAAAGAACAATTTCGAATTTATTCTAATTTTTAATTCTACCACTTTTCCATTTTTTATTTCAAAAAGTATTGATACTTTTTATAACACAGTAAGAAAAGGTGTAGAACTAGACTCTTGTTTCTAGAATCAAAATTAAGCGATTTTTGTAATTCTTTTTTTTTTCGATAATTTCTACAACTTGAATTGTTTTTTATTCAATTAGAAATTACTCGGTTTTTTAACTCTTGATAACTATTCATCAAATTTGGATTTTTTTACCATTTTCCTACAACCTGAGAATTTATAATTTTAAACTAGTTTTTTATTTTTATTCCAGAATTGTATTTTTTTCCAGATAGAAAAATATGAATTATAAAATTTGAAAGTTATTGTATTCATACAGAATTTACAACCTTTTCAAGTGTATTTTAGAAAGTGTATGGTATTTATTTATTTATTCTTTATTTGGCCTAGTCAACTTAATCGAATATAATCATAATAGACAAAAAAATTATAATAATACTTGATTAGAAGAAGAAGAAATGTAATAAACAAGAATGAAAACAAAGCATAAACAAATAACTAAAAAAAGTTGTGATTCAGATTTGAAAACTGTATTGTACAGAGCATTAAATGTAATTTGTATATAAAAGTCTGAATCTTTTGGATTTAAAATTTAAAATACAAAATAACAATAAAATACAAAACGATAATGTTCTTGAATATCGTTTCTTTGCTTGTTTTAAAACTTTATATGAAATTTAAATTTATTTACGTAACGGTTTTAAAAGTAAATTAAAAGTATCTCCATTTGACGCAAAATTATCGAACTATTTGAAATCTGTCTTTACTTCAGTTCGACAATTCATAGTTTTGGAGATATTAGATACAAAATTTAACTTTCGCAATGTACAAAAAATAGGTAAATAAGATACAAATACAAATAAAATAGAAGTTGGTATAACGTCCTGTAGCCTTTTTGATGGTATTAACTATCTATTTTTGAATAAAATCAAATTAAAATTCTGCAAATAATCCAAATAAACCAATTTGGTCAAATGTTTGGTTACATATTCCGATAAAATCATCAAGATTACAATTACTAAGGTTCTGTTTTTTTATGTCAAATATTATAAGGATTTCAAATCTTTTTTCTGTTTTTGTTCTATGATTCGTATTTTGGAGATATTTAGCAAAATATGATCCAATTTAATTTTTCTAATCTCCCAAAAATAAATGAACAATACAAAATTAAAAATTGGGCTAAAACGATTTGTAGTTTTTTTTTAACTTAGTAATTTGGCATTTCTAAGTAAAATTTTGTGCCAACCGAATCAAAACTGTGCAAATAATCCTAATAAATCAACTTGAACAAAATTTTTATTTAATAAAAAAAATCATCAAAACCATAATAACCAAAAATGTATACCCATAAGTATGTTTATTTAACGTAAAATTCTCTTAAGATTTTAAATCTGGCGACGTTTTAGTTATAATATTAGTAATTTTCAAAATATGATTGTTTTTAATTTTTCTAATCTACAATTATCACTAAAAAATTCATAACACAAAAACTGAAAGTCGTAGAGCAAAACGGTTTGTTCCATTGAGTTCTACGGCTCATTTTACGTATTATACCTCCACTATTTTATCACTAGATTACCCAAGAACTTACTTAGAAATTTATTTTAACTTACAATATGGTGGATGCGCCGAGTTATTTTAAAAAAAATCGTAACTCAAAAACTAAATGTAAAACAAAACGGTTTTTTTCATTGGATTTTACGGCTCATTTTGCCTAATATATCGCTATTTTTACAAGACTAGCTTACTCGAGGACTTATTTAGAAGCTTATTTCATTTGAAAAATGGTGGATGCGCCAAGTTATTTATTAAAAATCATAACTAAAAGCTGTGGGGCAGAACGGTTTGTTCCATTACATTCTACGGCTCATTTTGCGTATTATACCACAATTTTTACAACCCTAACTTAATTGAGAATTTGTTTAAACACTTAGTTTTATTTGAAAAATGGTGGATGCGCCAAGTTATTTATTAAAACTTCATAACTAAAAAACTAAAAGCTCTGGGGCAGAACGGTTTGTTCCATTACATTCTACGGCTTATTTTACGTGTTATACCACAATTTTTACTACCCTAACTTAATTAAAAAATTATTTAAAAACTTAGTTTTTGTTTGAAAAACGGTGGATGCGCCTAGTTATTTATTAAAAAATTCGTAACTCAAAAACTAGCAACACTAGCCTAATCGAGGATTTATTTAAAAGCTTATTTAAGTTTTAAAAATACAGTGAGTTATTTTTTTAAAATACATAACTAAAAAACTATTATATTATACCACAATTTTTACAACCCTAACTTAATTGAGAATTTATTTAAATACTTAATTTTATTTGAAAAATGGTGGATGTGCCTAGTTATTGATAACTCAAAAACTAAAAGTCGGAGAGGAAAATGGCGTATTCCAGTGGCTTCTGCGGTTCATTCTACATATTATACCAGCATTTAACAAATTTAAAATTTTTAATTTTTTTTAATGAATTTTACTTACACTTACTTTCAAAAAATATTAAAAAATTTAAACTTGTTCTATGGACTTTTTTATACCTTTAAAACCACCTCGAGTTGTTAAACGCAATGATTCCGGAACTATTAGAGTTAATTCAATGAAGATTATTATTAGTTTTTAAAATATTGACGAAATACATGCATGGTCGTTTTTTTTAATGAAAATAAGAAACATTTTTAAACGCTCACAAAATATACATTAATTTTTTAAATCTTTAAATTACAATGCACAATTTAAATTAAAGATATATGAAAAATAGTCGAATTTATTGTTTTTACAATTCTTACAGTATAAAATGAAATCAGAATTAGATTATCTCTGCGAATTTGTTCACTGTCTGCAACCAAATTTCAGAGCCATTTTAAACAAATTAAATAACAAAAAATTTAATCAGCAACTGGTGTTTTGTTTGATTGTGTGGCCGTAAAAAATGTGTAATCTGTAGAAACTCGCGATTTTGACGCAATTGCAAATTTTATTTCAAGTGTTATTTCACATTGCAGACATTGCTAAATTATAGATAAAAACAGTACCCACGAGGACAACGACATACGGTCCCTGTTGTTGACACGATCCGGAAGCGAGATAACGAAATATAATAATAAGGGAATTTTATGGATCGAAATATCCATTTCCAAAATGCTGTTAAATAATTAGCATTTCAAAATAAGACGCGTTCTTGTCAGACGAAAGTAAATGCTAATTTCATAAATTAGATTCGAATTCCATTTAGGAATGGAACTTACGATACCTAATGCTAATATATTATTTATACGGCTATGTTGTTCTTTCCAAGTTTATCCGTGGTTTAGCTCAAATCTGTTCGACTGTCAGTTGGTAATCCGCTTAAAGAAAAATACAAATTGTGATTATTTAGTATTTTCATGTTATTATACTCACCACAAAGGACGGAGTGTACATATGTTAAGTGTGACAGCAGTCTTTTCTTTGATAAATAAATACAGCAGTTTTTCATTAGATGGAGAAAACCTTCTCGTGGGATTGACATTTGGAGCAGCACCTCTAAAAATATTTTCCTCATTCTTTGTTCTTTTTCTCCTAATAACATTCTTATTACTGTCAAATCACAACTTACTTCTTGTGGCTAAATGTGAAGTTAATGGTGCAAAAAAACTCAGTTATGGTGACAACTGAAACAGTATTTTTTAATCACCCTGTAAACTAACCCTAACTAACTATAGTGATTTTTTTAATAAAAAATAACATACTAGTTAGCAGCTTTTTAATAATTATTATCAGTATTAAGATAAAATGTGTTTTAAAAATTTTTTGAAAAAAATCAGCATCAGTATTAGACTGTTACAAACTATGTTTTGTTTTCTCTAATAAAGCCAATGTTCCATCAATTAATTTATTAATTTCGTGAGAATATTTCACAAATAAATTTTAATTTACGATTTATTTGTTGTAACAACTTAATTGAAATCAATTTAATTCTTAAAATAAAATGTTTTTGTGATTTTCCTTTAATCATGTGTCATATATGTTTTTTAATTGAACTACTATTGCGAAATCTTTCAATGGTACTGATTACAGTTTCCAGTTAAAAAAAAAAAATAATTAAATACCGGGTGCTCAAAAATTGGCGCATCAACTCAATGGTGTGTGGTAGAGAATTGCTTACATATAAAGGCAAAAATAGTAAAAAAATTCTTTGTATTAAAGTTATTGATAAATAACGAATTTTAAATAAGTGAATTATGGCAACGTTGTCTAACAGTCGTAATCGCAATAGCACTTGATCAACAATAAAAAAAAATTTTTTGAAACGGTTTCCTAGGAAATAATTTCCAGTGTTGGCACATCTACAAACTGTGATTTTTTTTATAAATTTTTTTTTTATTCAAAAAACTGACAAAGTCTAATAGGAAATTAAAAAATAACTGTTTATCGTTTTGTTAGGAAACTATTACTTATAGTGCGAAACATAAAATCATTAAAAAATAATGAAAACTGAAGAAGTTAACAAAATAAGTTTGTAGCTCCAGATTTTTTAAAATATGACTTTAGGAATTTTTTCAAGAATTTTTCCGCGATCTACACATGCTTTTCAACAATGTACCACTGAGTTGGTACGGCAGTTTTTGAGCAGCATGTATAGTGGTTGTTGTTCAACAAAATTAGAACTAGAATTTTAGTCCTTCTTTCTATGTAATTATTGACATATGATGCACAATCTTTAGAATTTTAAAGAATCTCTTTTGATGTTATATTTTTTATTAAAATATTTTCGATTTTTCTAAGCTGCTGACTATTTAACTTTTCTAAAAAACTGAAAAAATCCCTGAACTTTTATTCAGACTTGACAGTTTAACGAACCTGATAAAATCACGGCAACTTCAATTTTGATATGAACTGATTACACTTGTAAATTTTGATTATTTTCTCCTGGAAAAGTTCCTGAAGTTTTATTCTTCTAAAAACGGTTTTATAACGTGTATTACAGACAATTTAAAAAATGTAAATGTGTCTATAAAATTTTGTCAAAAATGAGATGAAGTCAAAATTTGTAAAATAATATGCATTTGAATATAATGGTATATTAAAAAACATGTTTCATAAGACCAATCTTAAAGCACGAATTCAGTGCACAAATGAGTGTTTCAAGGTCTTTTATACTATTTTTTGTAATTTGGCCCCTTTTTGCCGTTTTTAAACAAAAATTGTTATTTTAGTCGATTTAGGGATTTTTGTGACAGTTGGTAATATCTCAATTTTGAAACTGATAAATTGATTTCAAATTTTTGTTTTATCAAAGTTTTGTCAAAAAATAAGTTTGGAAGACAATGGAGGTAACCTTGCATGAACGCCCCTTGGAATTTGTAAAATTAGTAAAAATTCGGTCCTAAATCTGCTTCTTGCCAACCTAAAAATTTTCGTAAAATGTTTCGTCAAATAATGACTATTATGACATCACACTTGATGACGTTGAGTGCTTTAAGATGCCTATTAAAGCATCAAAATAGCAGCAAGTATTTTAAATGAACATGAATGTGACCAGTTGACTAGTAAAAGTAGTAGAAAAATTAATGATAAATTGATGAGAAAAAAATGAACTTAACCAAAAATACAAAATTATTTTTACCCTTACTTTTCTAAGCCTCTAGCTGAGTAATGCAAAAACATTGCCAAATTAGACCGAAAGTAATTTCATTTAGCTTTAAAAATTCACTTTTCAAAAGTTTTGTAAAAAACAATTTTTGGAAAAAGTGTTGTTAAATTCAGTTTTTTGAAAAAACCGAAAAAGCACAAAGTCGATCATCACTATATAGTTCTTGATATTTTTTTAGAGTGTTTTAACAATTATGATCTCAACACATTTTCCAGCAAGATTCAAAATTTTGTTAAAAACAAACCAGTAGATCATCAAGTTAAAACGAAAATTGTCTAAATTCTGAATTTTTGAATTCTTAAACACGTTTTTAAAGTTTTTTTTTTTATTTGCCAAAAGTAATTGAAAGTAGCTTTCAGCCAAAGATTCATTTTTTGTAACATAAACATTACACGACAATAAATTTGAGTCAAAATTGATGGTTTTTTTTGCATTTCTTCAGCATTTAAGCACGTTGTAGAGCTAAATAAACATAATATTTTTTCAGAGATTTTACTAGAAGGGAAAAATAATGAATCTAATCCCAATACTATATTACTTTTGCTTTTTTGAGATGTTTTTTAGAGAAAATTTCGTTAGAAATACTACCAGACCGAAAAGGCACTCAATTATGCTCAAATAGATATTAATTTAGCCTTTTTGGGAGTAAAAAAACACAAGTTTTTTGTAAAATTTATCTAGAAATGTCTGAAAAATTATCAAGGTATTTTTTTTAGGTTAAGAGTAATTCATTTTGGTAACATTTGATAAAACACACCCAAAAATCACAAAACAAATAGAAACTGATATTAATTCCTTTCCATTAAGCTTGTTTTTAAGCTAAATTTTGTCAAATTAAACAAAAACTAAAATTTTAAGTTTAAAGTTGTCGCTAAAACAAACCGAATAAAATGTTATTTAAAAAATGCACTAAAATGTAAAAAATAATGTTTTTCAAACACAGGAGAATATTTTTTCTTACAGATTAAAATTATAAAATTTATAAAAGCTTTGGTAGTTATAATACTACGGCATTACAGAATTACCTTGTTCAGTTGACTCCCAAAACTTTTATAAATTCTAAAATTTTAACCTATAAGAAAAAATATTCTCCTGTGATTGAAAAACAATATTTTTTATTTTTTAATGAATTTTTAAAATTTCTTATTTTATGTATTTTTTACTTTTTTGTGCATCTTTTAAATAAAAGCTTTTTTTAAACATTTTTTTATGTATTTTTTTAACATACTGTGTATGTTGGGGTAAGTTGGTACATACCAACCAAAAATCCTTTTAAACCTAACCTAACTTTATTACCAATAAGCAGCATGTGTTTATAACAAATTATTAGGTATTAATATATTTCTATATTAAGTTAGTGAACTGTGCGCTTTTTATTACACTGTGCATGTAATGTGACGTCCAAATGATCAACATACCGTTTATGTCGGTATAAGTTACGGTATGTGCAAATCGAGAACCCATTTGTAAACATAACCTAAAACTTTAAAACCCCATATAATCTCTTTAGGGGGTATTTAACTACATAGGATTGCATTGTCACGCAGATTAAGTAAGTATACAAAATTTCAAATTCTTGGGACAACTCGAACCCTTTGAAATTTGACTCCGAAAATATGAAAACAGACAGACACACAACAGAGTGAGTTAAATAATAATAAAATAAAATAAAATAAAAGATTTTAAAAAACACCACAATTTGTCAAAAATTTCAAAATGTATTGAATATTTATTGTTTTTAAGCAAAAAACAGAAATATTTTGTTCTAACTAAACCCAAGAATCAATAAAATTATGTCAAAAATAAAGTGTAATTTTTGATTTTTTTGAGTGGTTAATACACAAAGTATTCTCTCTTGAAAATTTTCGCTAAATTCATACGATTTCATCGAAATTTTGTCCACAATAAGCTCAAAATGACAAAATTTCTTTCTCTATTATTTAATCAATCATCCTGTAAAGTTGAAACTTACACAAATCAATAATAGAAATTGTTTATAAATACTACAATAACACGATCGATACGTTTAATAGAAAGCAGAGCAGAATTTTTGAATTTTAAACAACTTCCGATCACATCCATCACCAATTTCTTCGTTAATTAATAAAGATCTTCTGAAAAATTTTCTGTTGAATATTTTATTTTTAAAAATGTTTTGATTACAAGTAATGGTCCATTGAAGAATGTTTAAAATTATAAAATTGTAATAAGCCATCATTATTATTTATAAGCAATCAGATAAAAATATACCAACATTTAAATTCAGGCTTAATTTTCTGATTTTATTGCCACAGGAAATAAATTATTAATTAATAATTATTTAGGAAGAATGCGTGTTTTTTTTCACACTTATTAAACTGTTTCTCGTATTTGCCAACTTTTAAGTAACACTATTGAAACATTTCACAACAGACCGTTTTCTATTCAAAGTTTAACACAGTCCGGATTTCTATTAAATAATGCAAGCCATTTAAAATTTTGACTTGACGGTTTGATGGCGTTGAATATAGCAGTCAATTTTGTTTAAAATTCATTCTCGCAGAATGAATTTTGCTTTAATGATTTATGAATTCTTTGAAATATCTCAAGGGATTAACATTTCAATTTTAATAAAGCACAGCTGTTATTATTTATGAAAGTGATGCGACTGCAAAATGGAAGCTTCTCCTTTCCAAACTTAATAAATACAAAGTAAAATTTAACTCGATGTCCTTTACAAGCTGCTCATTCTCATACTAGCAAAATTTTAATTATAAAAGTTCACAGCCAGATGAGTTCATTTATTTTTAAACAAGTGTGTTATGTATTGCGATCAAAACAAATATTATGTATTGCCTATTTCCTTGGTAGCTGAGGGGCACTAATGTGGCAAATTTAGGTTCGCCTTGTTATCTTTGAGTAAATGAATAAGCGGATCATGAAAACGGGGGAACAAAAACTTATTCTTCCGTATAATACTTTTTGTTCAGTGTTTAAATCCTTCAGGTAATGGAGAAAACGAGTAAACAACGTGAATTCTAATTAAATGTGGCATTGTATTACAAACATTTTACTTTTGAATAATAATCACAAAAGACTGAATTTCACTACATCTTTTATTAATTAACATATGAATTACTAATTCGTCACCACATTTCAAAGTAATCTACTGATTTAGATTACATTTTAGTAAACTTCCGTACCTTCCGTCAATTTTCAAGGGCTTTTCTTGAAACTCAAAATAAATAAAAATAATTGATATAATTTCTAAATTGATTCGATTTATTCTACATGGGTTTTAAACAACTTAAAATTGTGTTTAACCCTTCTAATTTAAAATTGATTATTGGTAATACAATGTTTTATTATTTAAAGTTTAAAAAACATCAGATTTTGCAATTTAATAGTGTTTAACTAGCTTTCTTTTTCTCAGTATTTCACACTTTTAAATTTAGTGTTTTTTAGTATTTCAATTACACAATTTTTAAATTTCTCAGTTCCTTAGTTTCCCTATGGTTCATATTTGTTTTCTAATTTTTTTAGTTTTTCTGGCATTACTATTTTACAATTTCAAGTTTCCAATTTCTTAATGTTCTAACTTTGCAGTTTTGTTTCAGTCACTTAGTTCTACAGAACTTTATATATTCGTTTTTTAGTTTTTTTGTATCTTAAAAGTTTTTTAGATTTTGAATCTATTAATGTATTCTTTTTTTTATTTAACTTATTAGTGTTTTTTTTTTGGTTCTATAGCTTTTCCAGTTTCTCGCAGTTTTTCAGTCACTTATTAGTTCCTAGTTCTTCACAATTTCAACTTCACTATTTTCTTGGTTTGTTTGTTTGTTTTTTAGTTTCTCTGCATTAAAGTTACTTACGTATGTATGTTAATTTTTCTACTTTTCAGTTGAAAATAGTGGTTAATAATAGTTAATTGTTAACCTTCCAATAATTTTAAACTAGATATTCTTTTAACTTTTTTTATTTGTATTTAGTTTTAAAAAATAATAAATCAAATTTGTGAATTTAACAGTTTTTTAGTTTTACATCTAGAGATATTTTGTTTATCAGGCTTCCAGGATTTCATCTTTTTATTTTCTTAGATTCCCCATGTTTTATATGCATTTCCTAAATTTCTCAGTTTTTCGGGTTTCACTTTTTTTAATTTCAGTTTTTTATTTTCTTCTTTAGCAGTTCTCTAATTTTTTAATTTAGCAGTCATTTGTTTCTTACTTTCTTTGTAATTCAACTTTTCAGTTTAAAAATTTTTGAGATTTGCAATCTAATGTGTATTTCAATTTGTTAGTGATTCTCTTTTCCACTTTAATAATTTTTTAAGTTACTCAATTTTTTACTTACTTATTAGTTATAAGTAGAATTTTAATCTCTTTATTTCTATAGTTAGTTTGTTGATGGTTCAACTTTTGAGTCTCTTAACGTTAAAGTTATTTATTTATAATGTCAGTTTTTTAACGTTTAGTTTTTCCATTTTTTACTTACTTAACTCGTAAATAACTCTTGATTATTAACTTTTCCATAATTTAAAATTGGATCAACTTTTTTATTTATACAGGGTGTCCGTTTTTCTAGTTCCACCATGGAGATCGCAGTTATTATAAGAGATACGGGGTCGGTTAAATTAGAGCAAACTTACACATTTTTATGCTGAACAATTATCTGCAAGAAAATTTGCTGTTTTTTTTAGTTTTTATTATTGGCAAAAGAACGGAAATTTGTAATATTCGTTTTAATTTTATAAGCGAAAACCAAAAAACTATACGATTTTAACTAGGACATTCTTTAGGCACTTTTTTACAAAGAATTAAAATCTGTCATCGTATTTTCCAAGGCATTCTTAATGTCTCAGAGTTACAACACTCAACTTGGGTTTTTCTTATGGAAGCCATATCCACTTTTTATATTTTTGAAAAATGTTTTTATTTCTAATTACAACAATGTATAACATGATGTGATCGAATTTCACATGCTGATCAAAATGGAGAAAAAACACTTTTACGAAGAGTGCTTTGGAAAAACGCCAACAATTTTGTTCTTAAACAAATTAGATTTAAAAGGTTTAATTAATTTTGGATCTGGAAGCTTTACATTTCCGCCAAGCTTACTTATTTCAGAACTAAACGACATGATAATCTGGAATTTCATTCTTCACAAACAAAACAAGACAAAGTTTTAAAAATTCTGCTTAAATAATAGAACTGTTAAAATTTTAAAAATGCTTTTTACTTAATTTTAATTATCATGTAAAATTCGATTATATCATGTGATGTAACTCTAATTGTAACTCTGACATCAAGAATGCCTTGGAAAAGGCTATCTGAGATTTAGATTTCTTGAAAAAAAGTGCCTGAAGAATGTGCTACTTAAAAACGTCTAGTTCTTTTTTTGCTTAAAAAATCAAAACAAAAACTAAACAATTTTTATTTTTCCCAATAATTAAAAAACTAAAAATGATTTTAATTGTTCAAAATGCACAACTTTGCCCTAATTTAACCGACCTCGTATCTCTTATAATAACTAAGATCCCCGTGGTGGAGCATGAAGAACGGCCACCCTGTATTTAGTTTTTTTTTTAAACCAATACATTAAATTTTTCAATTCAATATTTTTTCAATTTTACATCAAGAGATTTTTTTGGTTTCTTCGGCTTCCAGTACTTCAGGTTTTCAGTTTTTTCATATTTTATATTTATTTCTTATATTTTTTAGTTTGTCGTTGTTTCATTATCTAAATTTCCACTTCCTTAATGTTCCTGATTTGTAATTCTACAGTTTTTTTATTCATCACTATTTCAGCCACTTAGTTATACATAATTTCAATGTTACTGTTTTTTTGGTTCCTTTTTATGTCAGTTTTTTCCAATTCTATAGATTTTTCTTTTTTTTTTCAATTAGTTATTTCTTTAGAATTTCAATTTCACTATTTTTTATTTTTTTTGTTTCAACGCTTTACTTTTCTTTGTCAGTTTTGAGATTTTATATTTTGTACTTTTTAGTTGGAAATACTAGTTGTATATTATATTATTTCTAAATATTTTAGTCAATCCACTTTGAAAAATGACAATTTTTCTCAATTTTACTAAACAGCATTACAGAATTAGAATTAGCCTGTCACTTGTTGAAGCTATTGAATTTGTAAATAAAGTGTAAATTTTTGTAAAAAATAGTGACAAACTTAGAAAGGCTGTATAAAAAATTCTAAATATAAAAATCTACTGAAAATAAATAAATATTAATTGAATGAAAAAAGGTACATGATTTTAATACCATGTATTTCCATACAGGGAGTTTATTTTCTAAGTTGAAATATGTTCCTACAGAAAAACGAAATAATTTTACGACTGCAAATTTAGAACAAGATCTAGGTTTAACATTTAATTATATTCTTTACAGTTTTTTGTGCAATAGAGAATTTTAAGATTTTTACATATCATATTTGTTTTATTTGTTTAGTAAATTTGTTGCAATAAAAATTATTAACTAATAAAAATGTATCGTACCTAAATTACCCAATTTATGTTATTTTTTGTAACCTATTTTGACGTTTTTCTAGAAATAAATAACCGCTAGACACATTTAAATATCGAATAAATGAGCAGTGCCAGATAGCGCAGACAAAACTATTAATATCACACTTGACATTAATAATATGAAATGACCGTTCACACTGATAAACACGCCAAAAAATTGGTCCAAAACGAATTTTAATTGAAAAGAAAAGTCAAACAAAATTTAAAATAAGGAAGCACTAAACCGCTTGATGCTACGCGGAATAATTTTATTGATTTTGCTTAAAGAGTTGTCGGTTTTAATTATTTTACTTTTAATCTTGGTTTGGCATATTGTCAAACCTAAATAAAATGGCTGAAACATTCAGTTCGTTTTAAATTAATTCATTTAAATCTCAGTTTGCAAACTTGCAATTGTCTTCTCATGTGGTGGTTTTGACAAATACGCTGAAACTTCAATTTTGTTGGCCTAAAACTTTGTTCACTTCTGTTTCGTTGCATACAATTTAATGTAAAAGGGAATTTATTTAAATGCACAAAAGTGAAACAATAAAACTTTGGGGATACATGAGAGACATTATATTCTCCTTGAACAGGAAAAAAATACCTGAACCTTTGGGTAATTCTGACGGTCTCATTGCACAATTCTATTTCCAGTTTGTTAATCCTGAACTAAATCGCTGTAATTTTAATTCTGACATAAACTAATTAATTTTAATCTTAGTTTGCAAAATTGTGGCTGAAAAACTAGCAAAAAGTCTACTTTTTATTAAACAAAAACTTTAATAGTGATTTATGACTTATTTATATAATTTATAATAATAATTTATTATTTGATGTCGTAAATCACAATTGAGGATTTTCAGTTTGAAAAAGTTCTGACAAATTCTATACTTCTGAAAAACTCGCTGAAACTTTTGAAATTCTGGTATGAATTTATTAATTTTAACCTCAGTTAGGAAAAGTGTGACCCTCTTTTTATGAGACAGTTCTGAAAAAGTGAAGCTCCAATTGTCAATATTTTTTCCTGAAAAATTCCTGACAGTTTCATTGCTTTTATTCTAAATTTGTAATATTGCTAAACTGTGTCTTTCTGCATCTGAAAAACTCAAATTTCACTTTTTGATACATATTTTCAATATTGTCAGTTCTGAAAAAAATCGCTGAAACTTCTGTTACGACCTAAAATGATTAATTTTTAATTCAGTTTACAAAATTGCAGCCGTTTTTTACTACTTGGCGGTACTGGAAAACTCGCTGAAACATAAACATTTACAATTTTTTCCTGTAAAAATTCCTGAAACATCATTCACTTCTGTTTTATTGTATACTTTTATATATATTTTTTCTTTACCCTCAAAAAAATTGCTGGAATTGTCTCATATTGCGGTCATGAAAAACTTGCTGACACTCCAATGTTTACTATTTCCTCCTGAAAAATTCAGTATAACCTATATTTATTTCCGACTGTTTCATCGCATAATGTTATTTTCAATTTGTTAGTCTACAAAAAAAAACATTTTTCTCATGTCACAGTGCTGAAAAACTCATAGAAACTCCAATTTTTACCATATCTCCTGAAGAAATCCCAGAAATTTCATTCATTCTTACTATTTTATTGAACACATTTAACAGTATTGCTAGCCAAAAAAAAAAGTCGCTGAAACTTGAACTTTGAACTAGGATGATTAATTTTAATTTTAGTTTGCAAAATTACTATCGTTTTCTAATGTTTGCCTCTGGATTTTGACTATTTTTTCTGAAAATCTCCCTGAAATTTCATTTATGTCAGATATTGTATATGTATAGAATACAATGTATAGAAATGAATAATCTCATTTTTCAGCCCTGAAAAAAATTGCCCAAACTTTAATTTTAACATGAATTAGTTAATTTTAATCTCAACTAAATAATTCTTTTATGTTTTAATGTGAGGATTCTAAAAAATTGGCACAAAACCCTAATTTTGACAATTTTTTCTGAAAATTTACAACCTAAATCTTCATTCGCTTTCCTTTTATTAATATTTTTTTCTGAAACTTAATTTTAATTTTTGACTTTAAAGAATAAGTTTTAAGAAATTACCTCCTAAAACTTCACTCATTTTTGACTGTTTTATGGCATACTTTTAATCTCATTTTGTAATATTATCAGACCTGAAAAATCAACGAACCTACGATTTTGCCTCAAATTAATTAATTATAATTCCAGTTTACTAAATTGTTGCTGTTTTCTTATGTCCTTTTCTTCACTGAAATTCAAATTTTGACAATTTTCTTCTGAATAAATTCCTGAAATTTTATTTAAGAGAGATTAGAAATTTACTGTTTTTATCTTTTGTAGAAAAGCGAACATAGTCTCAAAACTTTTAAGAATTTTCAAGAATTAACCAGTTAACAGGAAACCAGTTAACCGGAACAAGAAATAGACGGAGCTGAAAAAATAATTAAATTAATAGTAATTAAACTAAGCATGAAAAATGCTGCGGTTTTTTCATGTGGCGGTCCTGAAAAACGCCTAAAATCTCCAAATTTTTCTATTTTCTTTAAAAAAAAAATTACTAAAACTTTCATTTCCAATTGTATCATTTTGACTTAAAATAATTATCTTAAAAAATTGTAGTCGTTTGTTTTTTTGTCGAAGTTCTGAAAAATTCACTAAAATTTGAATTTTGACCATTTTCCTCTGAAAAAATTCCTGAACTTTTATTTAAGAGAGATTAGAAATTTACTGTTTTTATCTTTTGTAGACAAGCGAACATAGTCTCAAAACTTTTAAGAATTTTCAAGAATTAATCAGTTAACAGGAAATTTAACCGGAACAGGAAATAGACGGAGCTGAAAAAAAATTAAATTAATAGTAATTAAACTAAGTTTGTAAAATGCTGCAGTTTTCTTATGTGACGGTCCTGAAAAACGCTTAAAATCTCCGAATTTTTCTATTTTCTCTTAAAAAAATCATAAAACTTTATTTACTTCCAGTTGTATCATTTTGACTTAAAATAATTATCTTAAAAAAGTCCTGAAAAATTTGCTGAAACGCACATATTGACTGTTTTTTCCTGAAAGTGTTCCTAAAACTTCATTCACTTTTGGCTGACTTATTGCATACTTAAAATCCCATTTTGTAATAATTATTAGTCATGAAAAATTGCCAAATCTTCGATTTTGCTTTAAATTAATTAATTTTAATCCCAGTTTAGAAAATTTTTGCTGTTTTCTCATGTCCTGAAAAATTCACTGAAATTCTAATTTTGACCATTCACATTTAACTATCCTGAAAAAATCGATAAACCTTTGAATTTGGTTTAAATTACAATAATGTTAGTTTGCAAGTCCTGAAAACCTGAAAAAATCCCTAAAAACATCCTTAGTCAGCAACTAAAAATTGTTTCAAAACTTTTATTTTAATGTTTAGATACCTTGAAAAGTTAACCAGTTAACAAAAGAAATCTTTTTATATCTCTAAATACAATCTCAAATATTTTGTGTGTATTTTGTGTTGCATTTAATGTTTCTCAGGGGCGTAGACTTTCATGAATCGTTTTGTGTATGTGTGAAATATAAAAAAATTGCTGTCTTTTTTATGTCATGCAAAGATGTGCGTACCATTGTACTACTTTGTAGTATAACTTTGATATTTTAACTAGCACGCGTTTACGCACTAGGCAAATAAATTTCTTTAAAATTTTGCTAAATAATAGAGAATGATTTTTTAAATTACTAATCTATCTTTTTTCTCTTCACGTAATACGATTTATCTTTTTTTGGGAAATAATTGTCGCAAAATTCTAAAAGACAATTTTGTGAAAATAATTACTATGTAGTGAAATTCGTCATTTTGATGTGTCTTATGTTGCAAACTTTATTGATTTTTTAAGTGCAGTTATGCAACCCGACTCTCTCTTAACTATTTTTATCCACAATTTTATCAATTAAGCTTGTAAGTCTTTAAACTGCACTTATAAATAATTCTGCAAGACGCACATGTTTTTAGATGTAAAAAACACATACTCCAGTATAATTACAAGTTATTCAGGTTATGCGATATTCATAGAAGTCTACCGTAATTGGAGCAAAAACAGATTTGAACATCAATCAAGTTTAATCTTGAATGGTTCGTTTGTGAATAAATTGATAACAACCGTCATTAAATTAATGTCTAATCAACGTGCATTTCCTGTGTCGTAATTGCTGTGTATACAAATGAATTCTTCTCTACGCTAATCTGAACATGTGTTACGTTAAAGGTACTTCAGACTTGCAACTCTTCCTCCATAAGGTTTTCATAATTTAATTTACACAACAAAGCCATGCATTAATGTGCACATAGAATAATTTTTTCTACAGCGAAGCCAAAATCAATTTCGTTTATTAGACCGCAGGTATTTAGGAAATGCATACAAACTACTTACTAAAAGATGCTGCGGACTTTTTATAAGAGTTGGAAACTCGAACGTGTGTAATAAACTTTCTTCCCGAAGGATAGCTATACGTGATGTATTCGTCCTGCAAAAACTTGCTTCATTTAATTAGAATATCCCTTCGCACATTTGAAGAAGTGAGAAATTGTTTGTTAATTTAATCTCGAGGAGATTAATAAAGGGAGAACAAAAGTGTAGAGGGAGAGTAAATTAAGCCATTTTTTATGTTTGTGGAAAATTAGTAGCCACAGGTGGTCAAATATTTTCAGACAATTTCTTTTTACCTAATTGATTAAAATAGAAATTAACACTTTAGGCAAAGTAATTACGAAGTGTTTATATTTCGGGTTGAAAAAAGTAGATAATTAGTGAGCGAGGCTTTATACAGTGATGCAATTCAAATATTAAGGATCCTTTGTACTAGGAATTAATTGACTATTGGGTATTTACAAGAATATAACAAGCTTTCAGAATTTTACAATATCTTTTATAGTAGTGTCTTTTAGGTACATATAAGCTCCCCAATTCTGGATTGTGATCTCGAAAGTGTGTGCTAATGTTTTTTTTCCTAATTATATCCGTAAGAAAATGTTCTATGAAAACCCAGTTTTTTTTTTAAAAACCTACTCTTTACCCATCAAATTTTAGTTTTGTTATTTTGTCTTTTAACTTTAACAACATTTCAAAACAGCCCGAAAAACACCAAATTAATGTTATTTTTATTCAATAAGTTTGATTTTAAATTTGAGACCAATTTATTTCAAATTAATACACGTTGAAAATTCATTAAAATTTTATCAACAATAAGCATACAAAAACAAAAACTTTGTTGTAGTTTTAAACAAAATTTTCAGTTTTTCTGTGAAATTTTGATAAATTTTTAAAGATGTTTGTGGGCTTTACAGCATGAAATGACATTATTTTGCAAAAATACGAAAAATTGTAATTTTTTTTTAAATTTAATCAAAAAATAAACTATAAGAACATGACATATCGTAGAAAATTTTGTTGTTTTACATTTACAAAATCACACTTTCAATTTTTTTGTGAGATTTTGATACAACTCATAAAAAACACTAAGGGCCGGTTTATAGAAAGCTCTGTTAAAATTTAATTCGTTGTTAAACGTTAACAACGCGAATGGACCAATCAGATTGCTTCAATTTAGTCACCTGATCAGTTAATCACGCATTTAATTGCGAATTAAATTAATGACGCTTCTATAAACCGGTTCTAAGGATCGGTTTATAGAAGCGTCTATAATTTAATTCGCAATTAAATGTGTGATTAACTGATCACGTGACCAAGTTGAAGCAATTTGGTTAGTCCATTCGCGTTGTTAACTTTAAACAACAAATTAAATTTTAACAGAGCTTTCTAAAATCGGCCCAAAGTTGGCTAAATAATTAAATTTACTCTGTCTATTTCGAGCATTTTAGCATATGCTCTATTCTATTTTTGTAAAAATCAAACTTGAAAAATCAGTGAATTTAGTTCAAGTTGTAGTTTTGTGAAATTATATATTTTTTGGTGTTTTAACATGTTTGTCAAAGCCAAAGGCTAAACAAATGAAAAACTTTGTGGAACATTGTGTTTAAACTAAGTTCTCAGTTTTCGTTTCGCTAAATTCACCATAGTCAATAGTTACATTACTTCTGTCTTTTTTATTTTTTTATACTAACTTCTCAGTTTTCAGCCAAAAACCCAAATTTGTTTAAAAAGGAGACGAAAATGTTAGACTAAGCCGAACATGTTTTTATTTTTGCTTTTTTTAACTGTTTAAACAAGATTAAGATAAAAACTACTTTTTCCGAAAAATACTAGAATCCAAAAAATTTGCCTATTTTTGTCGCCCATAAATAAAAAAACAAATTTAACATTATTTTCTTTACTTCATTCGATCCATTATTGGAAATCAATGAATTAGTTAAAAAATAGTGGTTTTGTTTTTAAAAAGCTCTCACTTCTGTTGAGAGTTACCGAAAATTACATTATTTTTGCTGTTTATGTGATTTTTAAGACTTTTGTAAGTTTGACAGACAAGTTAAAAATGGGCCGAAAATTATTGTTAATTTCGCCTTTTTACAGTGTTTAGCACGTTTTTCAAATAAAAACGATGCTTTTTTTAAAACACTTTCCAAAAAAGTAGAACATATTTTTATGGAATCAAAAATTTTTTAAAATAAGTTTCAATATAAAAACTATATATTTTTTAGTTTTAAAAATTGTGTCAAAAAATTATTCCATTTTTAAACCTAAAAGTACTCAGCAGTTATTTCGCAAAATTTTGTTAAAAACGGGCTAGAAATTTATCAAATTAAACCAAAAATTGTGTTTTTTAAGTGTTTAAGCACATTTTTGAAATATAAACTCATTTTGCCTAAACAAACAATCCCTAAACAAGCAAAGCACTTGGTCGACAAATGGTGTTTTTTAAACTAAGTTATTGTTTAAATTTTTTTGCTTGCGTTTTTGACTGGAAAAGCAATTATTGGGAAAAATTTTGTAACAAAGAAGCCTTTTTTAATAAGTACTGGTTTTTAAAAGCGTTATTAATTTAATCCACAATTAAACACGTGATTAACTGATTAATGATTATGTGAACAAATTGAACCAATTTAATTGGTTTATTATTGGTTGTTAACTTTTAACAACCATTTACATTTTAAAAAAGCTTTGTAGAAACTGGAAAGTCTACAAAGTAACTATTAATTCTTATTTGAAAAATGTTATTTTAATTTTCAATCGTTCGAAAAATTCGTTGATTTTTAAATCAGAAACTCATTGCATGTAAAAAAATTAAAAAATCATTCGAATTTGGTTGTCATCTAAAGTCGAAAATAATTTCTATAGTATGTCATATAAAAAGTTTTTTTCGATCGTCAAGTTTTTTTATCAGCAAATGCAAAATATTTTTTAATTTCTTTTTTTTTCTCTAATCAAATCCTCATTAACTTGATTGCTGTAGAGATTAAATTGTGTTAAAACTCCAATATTTAAAATTTGTCCGTAAACTTGAAACTCAAACTTTTTTAAAATACATAGTCAACTCTTCTAATTTTTTCCATTTCATTGTTTTTCTTATGAACAATTTTAGATTATCTTCACGGCTTTGTATTTATGTAAAGTACAAGAAGTAATTTGTTTAATAACATACTGTCTTATTTTCAACACCGAGGAAAATGCAACAAGTAAACCAAAGTAATCACTTAAAGTTTGAGAAATCCGATAAAACTCCTAGTTTATTCCAACTTCTTTTATTAATATTCTATTATGTTGTAACGTTCTACTAAAGTAGTAGTTTTGCGATGAATTTTTAATTTAACAATTTAACACGTTATTTCTGACCCGCCTAAGAAATAATAAAGTTCCTTACTCTTTAGTAAATAAGAAAACCGTAGCTTTTATTATATTTGCATTAATATTTCATGGTCTCAATTAAACGCGATGTGTGAAGCTTGGGGTGAAACAAACAATTCACCAAAGTTCAGCATTTTGTGCCACCAAACTTCGCTGTTTAGCAGGCAAACAAGAGTTTGTTGGTTACGGACAAAGCCGTTCCTGTGTTTTCTTCATTCGTCACACATGTCACAGTAAAGCCAAATAAAGTAGTACAAAATAATGTGACATCTCTAACTGATAAAAGCCTTTAGAATAAATAAAAAATAAATAAATATTGTTTTTTTTTTCAATTTCAGGAAGATGGTTCCCAACAATGGAATCTCCCTCTTGATGCTTCTCGTTGCGGGAATGATTTTGTTTCAAGCGACTACGACTTATGCAGCCCCTCATTCACCCAGGTAGTAGTGTTTTGCCGAAACTTTGCTTGTGCAACTTATTATCTAATCTAAATGATTTACCTGCCGAATTGAATTAACTCGTTAAGTGAATGTATGACAACTTTTTAAATTGGTCTAATGAAAAGTGAAATTTGCAATTTTTATTCTCAAAGTATTTAGTTTAGATGGCGCTAAATCGAATCCATAAAACTGCATTGTAATTACAATCTTGGAGACGTATTGATACGTTTTTATCTTTATTGCATTATTGATAAATTATTTAAAACTCTTCAAAACTAATACTCCTGTCATTATCTTGCAAAGACAGTTTTCTGCTTGTTAATTGATTTACAACTCTATAAAATCAATAACAACATTGATGTACAAAATATAACGAAAAGATGACGACAAAAAAGAACCATAAATTCCACAGGTCAAAATAAAACAATTTATTCTAAGACATTTATTTAATTAATTATTATTGTAATTATTGTTATTTAGATTTTATTTTTAGATTTTATTTTCAGTTTTTACAAACAGTATCAGTAAATGTGAATTTTTCAATATAGGAATTTAGTACAAGTCAAATTCTTCGTAACCTACAATTAGAGTTACATTTTTTAAATTTGAAATGCGGGTAGAAAAAAGGAATACAAAATGATGACGGACGGGACAAAAAAAATCTTGTGTCTCAACATAGCTCTAAAAAACTGTTCACACAGGTGACAGTGGAAATTAAAAATTCTTTGTTTTGTTTAACAACGTAAGCAATAAGAATAACAATTTATGTTTGAAATAACGGACGTGACATCAAAAGTTATAGACAAACAAGTAATATTACTAACAAATCTACTTATCGATTTCCATTTTCTAAACTACCAAAAACTTTCTAGTTTCAATGTTTTTTGAAGCCTATTTTTTTAAATACTCTTCAAAAGATATTCAACACTTTGTATTACATCAGTATTTTATGTTATCGCCTAAAAGGCATGGTATATAAATTTTAGTCTTCAATAAATTATTTCAACTTGTGATTATTCTCTCTCAAAAACTCTTTTGTCGCAAAATATATTAAATATAAACAGAATTTTTAGAAAAAGTATTTTTAGAGAAATTTAACATTACTAAAAACATTTTGAAACTTTGAGGTGTACCTACTCGTTGATTGTAAATAGTTGTGTTAAGTAGAAATCGAACAATGTTTAGAAATTAATTATGTGGAAAAATGTCTTTTTTAACTAACATAAACGTACATAAAAAAATAAAACAAAAATTTAAAAAACAATAACAATAAATTGACCAACCTATGAAATTTTGACACGTCCACAAAATTATTTTTGCTCGAAAACTAAGCAAGATATGTAGAAAAAACAAATTGTTTAAAACCAATGTACCTTTCGAATAAAAAAATTCGTCAGTAGAATAACGTATAACAAAAATATGTCCTAAAATAAGTAAAGTTCCTAAAAGGTAAATACTTGACAATAACAAAAAATCTAAAAGAAGATGACACCAAAACACTCGGTTTAAATGGCAAATCATTTCATAAAAAAACTGTAACTTGGTATACAAGGTGAATCTGCTAAAAATATTTTTCAAAAATTATTTAATTATTTAATTATTTAATGAAGAATGTCATTATCAATGGGACCAAAATAATTAAAATTTTCAATTTCTACGTAATTAATTCGTTTTTATGGCAAAAGCATGTATTTACGGATTTTTACCATAAAACAACAATTAAACACTGCTTTTTTGTAGCTACTTAACACTAATTAATTCATTCATTGATTAACTAACTTGTTTAATTACCTACAGGGTGTCAGCGCGATGGAAAAGTCCATTATTGATCTTTGAATGTTTTTTGTGGATGTAGCGTTTAACATTGATATTTTTAAGCTTAACTGTTTTGGTCAATTTTGCTTAATTTTATTACTTTTAGGCCATTATTCGTCATTTATTGCAGTGAAGTAACTAAAATTTTAATAGTTATGGCGAATTTTGAAATCCTCCTAGAAACTCCAACTACGGATATCTAAAGGTTAGGATACGAAACAACGTACAAATAAAACGTTCCTGTCCTTGATGGTTTCGTTAATGTCACCAGAGAGCGTATTTGTTCAATTACCGTCTAAGTTTTCAAAGTTGTTGTATTTGTATAACAGTTAGCACAAGTCAAACAAAAAAATACAGGCGGGTTCAATTTTCAATAGTACTCGTAGGAAATATGCATAATGCAAACATTTTACCGTAAACTACAGCGTGGTTCAAAAAGATGTAGCAAAAGAATATTATATTCCTATCTATACAACGAACTGATAATCCACAGTTGGATCCAAGAATTAAACAATTTAATTGTAAACTAAGTGAATTTGTTAACAAAATTAACTCCAGTAAAACTGCGAGTGCCTACGTTTCATGCTCGGATACTGTTATGAAACCTAGGTCAAGGAATGTAGATAAATACAAAACTGTTCGAAATATAATAGACACAATCCTAAATTCTTCTGTTGAACCTGCTCCTGAAATTTCTTTGAAGCCTAAGGATTTTTTAGAATAAATTTACCAATACAAAGTAATTTAATGCAGTTTTTTCACCTCAACTGTCGTAGCCTAAATAATAAAGTCAGTTGTTTTGAATTTACTTTAAAACAAGCTAACAATCCACATTTTTGTTGCTTCACAGAAACTTGGCTTTCTAATGACGAAATTGAAAATATTTACTTGAGTGATTATACCCTGATAAGCAAAAGTTGTCGAAATAAAAGCAGAGGTCGTGGCACGGCTATATTTGTATCAAAATCCATTGCTGACTTCTGTCGAAACTACACCCCAGGCATCGCTTTTTTAAAAAAGGATTTTGAATTTTCATGTTGCAAGTTTGAAGAGAACAATAACAAAATCTTCATCATTTCCATATATCGTTCTCCGACCGGCGATTTATCTCGCTTTGAATATAACCTCTGTAATTTGCTAGAAGAACTTCAAAAGAAATCTTTAAATATTGTGATATGTGGTGATTTTAACGTCGATTTTTCCGTTGCCTCTTCGTCAAGCTTATCTTTAATAAACACCTTTAGTTCCTTTAATTTAGTAAAGCAAATTCTGGAACCAACTCGGGTTAGTGTAAATAGTGCAACTTGTATAGATAACATCTTTACTAACCTTCCAAAAGACTCATGCCATCTTATTGATTCACATGTTTCCGACCATCTGGGACAATTACTTGTAACCCGTTTTGAAATAAATAATATAAAATCCATGTCTTACTTGCGCAGAAACTTCAATGTAAATAATCGTAACTCATTTGTATCAACATTACAACAAGATGCTCTCTTTAGCAACTCCAGCTCTGATATAGACTTTGAAAGCTTTAAATCAATTTTTGATGCGCATTTCAATAATGTCTTTCCTTTAAGGAAAACCACTGTTAAAAGGAATCTAAAGAAGAAAACTTCTTGGGTAACAGAACAAATGAAACGCATGTCACTTTTATTAAAAGATTTATTTCATATTATTTGTAGCAACCCGAATAATTCAACTTTAAAAAATATATATAATATAAAAAAGAAAGAATATAGACAACTGATAAATAAGACAAAGATTGATTATAACGATAAAAGGATTATTGAGGCTGGTAACAATAAAAGTAGAGTGGCTTGGGACATTATCAGATCTTCTAGTTCTTCATCAACACAAACTCGTAATATAGAATTACATAATAGTTCTGGCGTTTTAACAAAAGATCCTACAATTTTGGCAAATATGTTTAATAGACACTTTATTGTCAGTGATGATAGTTTACTGAAGAATAAATTTAACTAATAAACTAGAGGTTGAAGCCATTATAAAAAGTGTATCAAAAAAGAAAGCTTCTGGATCTGATAATGTTCCCTGTAATATTTTGGCAGATGTTAATCAAAACATTTCTGAGATTTTGGCAAATTCTATTAATAACTCTTTTAGTTCAGGCGTATTTCCGCAATCTTTAAAGGAAGCTATTGTGGTTCCTGTTTATAAAGGTAAAGGATCCAGAGCAGATATCAACAACTACCGTCCTATATCTCTTTTACCAGCGTTTTCTAAGGTGTTTGAAAGGTTATTGTACAATCGTCTTTACAACTATCTCGTATCCAACAAACTTCTCTCCAATTGTCAGCATGGGTTTCTTAAAGATCGTTCTACAAATTCTGCAATTTTTGAAACATTAAATTATATTGTAAACTGTTTAGATCGTGGGGAATCAGTCATCGGTATTTATTTTGACCTTACTAGAGCATTTGACACACTTGATCATGAAATATTATTAACCAAGTTGTTCAATATTGGTGTCAGAGGCATTGCATTAGAACTTTTCCGATCTTATTTATCCGACAGGTCTCAAAGAGTTCGTTTCACTTATAACAGTAATGGCGCTATCTTGAATGTGTTGTCCGAGCCAATAACTATCTCAAAAGGTGTTCCTCAAGGATCCATATTGGGGCCGCTGCTATTCATTCTTTATGTAAACAACCTTAAAGAATCTTTAAATAAATACTCACCCTGTCAATTTGCTGATGATACATCTTGTATAGCAATAGGTAAAGACCTACACACTACTTCTGCGGAAGCTTCGGACGCAATTTCTAAAATGTATAAATACTGTGAGGCTCAGTTTTTAGAATTAAATATGAACAAAACTCTTGTGGTACAATATAGAAATGGCCCAATGTCATCCAGTATCTATATTAAGCTTGGTACAAAATCTGTTCCGTTGGCCGATGAAGTAAAGTTTTTAGGCTTATACATCGATAAAGCTTTAAAATTTAACGCACATAGTAATTATGTATGTCGCAAACTAGCCAAATATTCATACATTATTCGTAACTTGCGCACTAGTGTAAGTATAGATACTTTAAAAATGTTTTATTTTGCGTATGTACACTCTACTCTCTCGTATGGATTAATATTTTGGGGCTCTTCTACCAGTTCAAAAGAAGCCTTTGTGTTGCAAAAAAGAATCATACGATGCATGCTTTTCAAAAAACCACATGAGAGTTGTAAGCCCTTTTTTAAATCACTTGGAATTCTACCTCTAACATCAATGTATATCTACAGTCTCGCAGTATTTGTGAAAGAGAATGAGCATCTCTTTGAAAAAAATAAAGACAAATATGATGTAAGTTTCAATAAAGTTACAAGGTTCTGTAAAGACATCCGAATTCCAGAACATAACTCCTCTTTTTTTAAAAATGGTGTTTATTATAAGTCTGTTCAGATTTTCAGAAATTTGCCGCAGGACATTCGTTTGCTAAATTCGCTGACACAATTTAAATCTAAGTTAAAATCATATTATTAGAGCATTGTTATTATAAACTTGATGATTTTGTTAACTAACAAAGTTAACATGCTCGATATGACGGTGCCGATATCTCGGAAGAGATCAATGGCTGTAAATAAAAAAAAAGAAAAAAAAAGAAAAGAAAACGTTAGTGTTTCATAGCTGTCATCTGTCAACAACATTTTTTGCATATAAACTTCTTGTCTCAAATACAACGTTTACCTTCTGGAGCCATTTATATTTGAAGAGTATGCAGACTTGAGTCTATTTATGGCAAAGCAAAAAGCAGCCGAAGGTCCTTTTGCTGAACATTTTTAAAATCGCCGACATCCTTGTTGAAGTATATTTTCGATAATCAAAAATTTCCTAAGAGGTGAAAATCTATCGCAGTTGGCAGTTGGCCTGTCCAAAGTCAGGATTTATTTCCGTTGGATTTTTTCCTCTGAGGTTACATCAAGTTTCTAATCAATGACCCCCTGTAGCCACACAAAAGGAACTCTTAGAGAGAGTGATGGCAGCATGTTTTCGTGCTGCAAAATCCTCAAGTAAGAAATGGTTTCAGAAGCAAAACGACTCCTTTGCGGCTAGGGGTTTATGAGCAAAAATGTCTATCTTGATGACCTCTATAAGACCCTAACATTTGGCAACATCTTTTTGAACCACCCTGTATGTTTAATTTTTTTATTTTTACACATTTGCTCTCCATCCTATATTTTTTAAAACGCTGCGAATACGGTTACAGGTACAAAAAAATATTAGGAAGAAGTTTGTTGAGAATTAAATTTCCCACAAAAAAGTTTGCAAAACCATTTTCCTGTCTTCAACCATTTAGGCCACAAAGTCGGTTAAGACGCTTACGCGTCGGATTTGCTTCATTTTGTCGATGGTCAAGTATTGGGAAGTTAATTAATACCTAAACCGTTATAGGTAGAAATATGGTGTCGCAACTTTTTTGTAGAAAATTTAATTCTTTTTAACTTTGTTCCTTACACTTTTTTTGTAGCTTCAACTATATTTGCAGCGTTCGCAAAAATATAAGGTGGAATGCAAATTGAAAATTCTAAACGCTAGTTTTTTGCACACCGTCGCATATTTATCAAAACGCAGGGAATACGGTTGGGGATACAAAAAAAAGTGAGGAACAGAATTGTAGTCCTCGAAATCATGTTTCTGTCTGCTACAGTTTAGGTATTAATTAATTTTTCGTTACTTGACCTCCCATAAAATGAAAAAAAAATGTCGCTTCAGGCCTAAACCGTGGACGATAGAGATATGGTCTGGAGGACTTTTTTAAAGGAAATTTAATTTTCTACAACTTTCTTTTGAACACTTTTCTTATATCTTAAACCGTATTCGCTGCGTCTTAAAAAATACGGAGCGAAGCCCAAATTTTAAATTCTAAATAATTGTTTTTTCATGTTCTTCATGAACATTTCAGTCGTCAGTTCTTTTCAGTTTGTTAAGAATGCAAAGCTCAATTTGTCCGCATTTTTTCCTAGTGAATTAGTTGGGTTTAAATTAAATTAAAACCTTTTGGCGCGGAGACGGTAATAACTTAATAACGCTCGAAGCACCGTAATTTTTGCGCTGCCGTACTATTTTGTGGGTTCAGAAGATCCAACAATTTTGTATCTTATATCGTGTCCTAAGTTATGGTGGAGAAAAATACACGGCACCTAACAGCAAACGCTGAATGCTCTGCAATTATTAGTTTTTGAGATAGTGTAAAAATAATAATTATACTTTTAATGGCCTTTGTGGTTTTTGTTAGTTCCCATTTTGTCGTTACTTCCTATATTATTATTTTGACTTTTTTATAATTTACCAACTATTACTGAAATGTTATTATTGTTATTAAATCTTTAATTCAGCTCAGGTCGTAAAGAATTTTTTTTTAAATGTCAGCTGATATTTCAAAATGTGAAAAACTAATGTTACTCACAATTTAATCGATTGCTGCAATTTTTTCTTAACTTAATGGACTTTTGCAGTAGTAAATGACTATATTTTACATAAACATGATAATGGAAAGAGACCGAAGTGACTTGCTGTTATAACAATACGTAACACATAAATTGTAACATTAAAAAATGTTGAGACTTTTGTATTAAGTAGAGAAAGTGCAAATATACAGGGTGATTCAGATAAGATAATGAGCCTGACGATCTGCCGATGCAACCCAAAAAAACAGTTTAATTTACGTCTTGAACTGAGCGGGAAATTAGAAGAAATTGTCCTCTTTGCGAAAGAAGAAAATACACTGCTTGGACTTTGGAAAATAAAGTTCGTGTAATAGCTAACATAACAGGCATCAACCAGATTTCAGTTTGTTGTACCCATGCACCATGTGCAGCTAGTACGAGAACTTAGGAAAACTGAATTTGAACGAAGATTAGAGTTTTGTCTCTTTATCAGAATACAAATATAAGTCGACAACTTTCTTCAGAAAATTTTATTCAGTGATGAAGCCTAATTTTCTAACAATGATAATGCTCAACTGCCATAACCATGCTCCGAAAAATCCTCTGTGGATAAGTGAAATACATTTTTAATGAATTGTTTTGATGACAGCAGGAGACAAGCATTTTGAACGCTTTTTTCGGCAAAAGTCATTTTTTGTCTCCCTGTTTATTGTTGTAATTTATGATTTTGAAAAACTCTTTTTATCCACTTCCAAAATCCAACAATAAACACTTTATACCACGAAAAACCGCAGAACCAAAGTCAAAGCTAGTATTTACCACCACGTATTTTTAAAGTGATTCTCTCTAATGTAAGTAGTTAACACTACACACGCAAAATTGTTAAAAAATTCATTAAATGTGGAATTACGAAAATTTCGTTACTGTTTTTGACATAGTTCAAAAGTCATCACCAGAGGGCGTCTAGTTAATTTTATTTCCGAATAGTACTCGTAAGAGATCAACATAATGCAAACAATTTACCATAAACTATATTTAATTTTTTTTATTTTTATGAATTTGCTCTCTGCCCTACATTTTTTAAAACTCTGCGAATACGGTTACAGGTACAAAAAATATCCCCATTTTCAACCATTTAGACCACAAAAAAAAGTCATTTTTTGTCTCCCTGTTTATTGTTGTAATTTATAATTTTGAAAAACTCTTTACCAACCTTTAATGTTTCATTCTTTCACACAAAACATTTTGTCTTAAGAGTTTACACTGAAAAGACCTCTCTTCTTTCTCTATCATTCCGCGAGAACCGAATGACACTAATGATCGTTCTCTGTGCTGATGTCAGAGTGACATAAGATGGTACATAACTTAGATTCAACTTGGAAATCCTAATTTAAATTGGATCAAAGGCATAAATGAAATACGTTTTTTGGGTTACATCGGCAGATAGTCAGGTTCTTTATTTTATCTGAATCACCCTGTATTGATATTCTGTGTTTCTTCAAGGAATGTTTTTTGTGAAATCCTTAACCTACAAAAATTGCTGCAAAAATCCATATTCTATTATTTTTTATACTTAAAAACACAAATATCAAAAATGTAGTCCATAAAAAATTAAAATATAGATCATAGGTACAGGGTGATACTTTTGGAGCCTACATTAGAATCTTTATACCTTCTAAGAGTTTAAGAGCTTTAAACTTTTGTATACGATCTAAATTGACCATTAACTAAATTATTTTCAAAATGACTGAACTTATGGAACTACAAAAAATTCGCGCCAAGTTTGAAATTTTAAACAGTTCCCACATATTCCCACTTGTTCCCAAATATTCCATATTTGAATTCACCTCCTCAAGCTGAGTACAGTTTACTGTAGTTGGTACGTATTTCTCATACTTTTTGACATGTCATTTTTTTGTAAAAATTTTCATTCGCAAAGGTTTATTTAAGATATCACAGCTCTTGAACCCTTTGCGACAAGTGATTATTTTTTCTTGCATTTAATGTCAAACCAAATGTTTAAAGAATTTTCTAGAATTTTCAAAATTGTCAATAGCTAAAATTCATAGTTGGTATAATTTTTTCAAAATGGTTTTTAAAAAACTGCTATAACTCAGTTTTTTCGAATAGGACGATTCTATTTTCTTAATGGAAATCGAAAGAAAATCAAGACTTATGGTGACTTTTATTAATAAGTCCTATACCTATCTCTTACAGTTTTTGAAAAAAATCACAAAAAGCGGATTTTACTTCGCAATTTTCATAGTTAATCAAGTAGACCTTATAAACTTTAATATTTTATTTAGTTTTTAGCTGGTTCATTATCGAATAAACAGCAAAACAATAATATTTAATTATGGTTTATTATAACTTAGTGAATTATGTAAAGTAACTCAGTCAGTCTGCCATCGAATTTTGAACTTCTTGAGTGAAAATGGTGAACAAATAGGACATTTCTTTAAGTTAATAGCATAATTTTATCTTATTTTTCTAAAATTTACTATAAAAAATAAAAATAATGAACCAAAAATAAGTTTTTTTCCTATTTTTTCAAAAACTGTAAGAGATAGTTATAGAAGATGTTAATAACAGTTTGCATTAAAATTGATGTTCTTTTGATTGCCATTGGAAAAACAGGGTCATTCCATTTGAAAAAACTATTTTATAATCATCATTTTCAAAAAATCATAGTAGCCTTGCAATTTGACCGTTGACAATCCTGAAGACTTGAGAAGACTCTTTGAACAATTTAAATAATATGTATAAATTAAATTTAAATGAACTCCTGTAAATGAAAATCTGTATAAGAAAATTGACATACGTCAAAAACTATGACAGATAAGTACAAACATCTGGGTACATTTTACTCAGTTTCAAGAAGCAAGTTCAAAAATGCAATAAAAATAGGTGGTTACAAATTAAAATTTCAAAGTTGGCGCCAATTTCTCGTAGTTCCGGAAATTCAGCCATTTTGAAAATAATTTAGTTGAACTCAGAATGGTCAACTTAGGGCCTGATTTCAAGTTTGGTCGCAATGTTGCGTGGGTCGCAGTTGCCTAGCAGCAACCAATAACATTGCTAGATTTTCGCCGTTGCTATAACAATACCGACTTGCGTCGGTTGTAACTCAACTTGAAATCAGCCCATTAGATTGTACACAAAATCTGAAAGCTCTAGCTATATTATAAGTTAAAAAGATTCTAATGTAAAATAATCAGCCTGTATTTTAAATTTATTATTAATACTTAATTTATGATTATATAGTTGCACTTAATCGCGAGGCACCTTCTATACAGGATGATTCTCCAAAAAATGTGTTTACACAAAAACTAATAATCACACAGAAATCTGCGTTTGTCATTTGTTTATTTTTTGCTCTACAAATGTGATTTTTTCTGAAATTTTCCACCGTTGCTTTTAATGAAAATTCATTACTACAAAAAATTCATCTCAACAAAATTAAAAAGTAGAAAAATATGAATTAATCCAAAACTTTATGATTTCTTGTATTGTTCTGAAGACAACGATGCTTAATAAAAAATCTTGCTAGCACCAATATAACGTCTAATTAACTAATTCCTCTTTAGGAATAGTGTCATTATTACGTTTTTGTTTTGTTTATAAGAAATTATTAATTTTGAAAAAAACAATTGAAAGTATTGTGCAATTATGTCATCAGTTTTTGTTAGGTAGTAAAAATATAATTTTTTGCTTTTAAACTACATATTTACTTTATGAACGATAAAGTACTATTTTTAAAAAATAAGTTTTTTTTTTCGTTTTTGAGTTTTGAAATTTTTATTAGCAACCCAACGTAAAACTTGAAATTGAGTATAAACAAAGGAATTCAATTTTTTTCAAAAACAGTTTTAGAGTTGAATCTAAACATTATTACAGCATTTATCAGCAAAAAACGCTGCATCTAAAATTAATTGAAAAAATATCTAAGTTTTCCTCGTTTTGCAATTTGTCGATTGAAAATATTTGTTTAAGGATTTAGAATGAGTAACGTTGTAAACATCCGTCTGTATTCACAAGTCCACCGCATGATTGCGTATTAAACTTCCTTTCGAAGATTAAGTTGTTAAACTTATCAAATTTTATACCCGTCATAAATATTACGTTTAATTAATATAATATTTGAGACAGTTTTGTTGCTTTATTTTACAACTTAATGGCGTTATTAATAACATTTTAATAACAAAAATACTTTTTGCAGTTACCCTGGATACTATTCGCCGATATCAATGGAAGGACAAAATCCCGAATATCTCCTCCAGACAATTGCCAGATTGAGGCAAGCATTGATTTCGGATGATGATTTAGAAAAGTAAGTTTGAAGGCACATGTAAAGTAATGTTTACGTTGCATATGACTCATTGTATATAATTCTCTCTCATTTTTGTTTAATTTAACACACGAAATTATCCCACAGGTAGCTAACGACTGTGTTTCTTATTGTTTGTAAATACACTACCTGCAATATGTAAATACTTGTCAAATATTTTTGCAAACAATAATTCAACCTGAATTTGGAAACGTACAGTACTTTAAACGTAAACATTTATTTATATGTACATATACATACTTCGCTACTAGTTCTACAGTATTATTCTTTATAATAATAATAACAACAACAACAAAATATAAATATCGTACAAAAAAAGATAACCATTACTTATCTGGAATGCATTCAAAATCACTTAAAAGTTCAAAATAAATAAAAAAATTGTAAGGCTTCCTTTAGGAACTATAATCACTAATGATGAAATGATTTTGGCTTTTTTCGTTGGATTTACCTTGTTTATAAACTTCCTTATTTTGCAAAATTAAGTCAGTTAGCCCTTTGGCTAATCTAAAACACACCGAAGAAAAAAGACCAAAAAAGTTAAAAGTTACGTTATAATTGAGCTAAAAACTAACATTGGTTTGGTTTATTATAAAAATCGAAAAATTCCAGTTGAGGTCGAAAATGATGTTGTGATCTAGTTCGTTGAAAGTTTGTTTTATAAGTAAAAAACTTAAATTTTCTCAAAATTTTCCTAAAAAGGGTAAAAACAGGTACTTTCCGTTAATTTTGATAAGAACCATTGTAGTGCAAATGACTAACCTGTTACTATAACAACTCATAAAAGTTAATGCCAAGAGTACGCTATTTGCACCACAATGGTTTTCATGAAAGTGAACCGAGAGTACAATGTGTTTTTCAATTATTCTTATCTAGTTAACTTTGAAATTGGTTTACATGTAAAAAAAAAATTGTGCCGCTCTGCTCAATTAAATTCTCTGTCAATAAATGTCAAAACTTTCAATTGTGAAATTCACAAATTGTCAAATTATTAATTTTAAAAATTTCGTTAAAATACAACTAAATTGTTACACTGTGTAAGAAAAGACTTTATTGTCAAAGCTTAAGTAAAGTCGAAAAATTTATAGTTTGTTTTATAAGTCAAAAATTATAAAAAGTAAAAAACCCTGTCAGTAACAAGTCCAAAACCGTTTTTGGACTCTCTTTGAAATTTTCGACTAAGAATTCACTTATTCTACGAACTAAAGTCTAAAGTGACGGATTTTTTACTTATTTAAAAGCCGATGATTTCATTAAAGCGGGCTGAAAAATCACCGAATTACGTGAAATGTTACGTTATTAATTATTATTTTGAACTAAAATCTCACTCAAATAATTTCCAGTTAGGTCGAAAATGGTGTTTTAATCTACGAATATTTCGCCCAAGGTCTGTTTAATAAACGAAAAACTTACATTTTCTTTATAAATATTTTCCTAAAAAATATAATATTTTTATTTTAATATAATTTTTCGAGAAATATAGTTCAAACAGACCAAAACAAAAAAAGTATTTATGAATGACAAAAATTATTTTAATTCAAATGCCAAAGGCACGCTGATTTCGAAATTACAATCCAAAATATTACAATCTAAAGTCAAGAATAATATTATTTTGGCTCTTTTCGTTAAATACTTAATACTTATTCATCTCGTTTTTGAGCGAAAAACCCAATTATTTGGGGATATTTAATCAAAATTTGTGATTTTTTACCTGTTTGCAATAATATCGTTACAAGATGTTGAAAAATCGCCAAACTCCGTCCAAAATTACGTTATTTTTAAATAAATACTCATTTATTTTGCGAAGGCCGAATAAAACTCTTTCATAGTTTTTGAAAAATGTTACTTTTTTCTCGAAATTTTCATTTGCAGAGAATCGCAACTCTTGAAACTTTTGATAATAATAACCGACAGTTCAAAGAATATTCTAAAACTTAAAAAAACGATTGGTTTTTCCAGCATTTAATTTTTCTGACGATTTCTGAAAATAAATGAGTTTCTGGCTCAATAATGGGCTAAATCCTTTAGAATTAGAATGAGATTTAAAACGTGTTTTTCCAAAGTCTAAACATTTATGTTTTAATTTTTTTCTTAAATATATTTTTTTATTTTATAAAAACTTTGGTTAACTGGCGCAGTCGGTAGTAAAGTTATTTTTATACGTTTTAAGAGATTCAATGATTTTAAGTAGTTTTTTTATTTAAAATAAAGAAACACACTTTTTCTAAGAGTGTGTAATTTTGTTTTTACATATTTAAATGGTTTCAAGTATACTAATAATTTTTTCGTGATATGTTCTCATATCGCTGAAGCAATCAAGGGTAGGAAAATTTTTGCAAGAAACTTCCACGAAATATGTAAAAATATAAAAAATCTGTTAATGACTTGCAAAAAATAAAACAGTTTGATACAAACATGCATATAAATCATCTGCAAAAAACTCAAAGTTAATAATTACGATTATTTATCACTTTATTTTAATAATTTTATATTTCTTTATACTTTTTACTTTTTATTTTGGTATTAAAAAATGCAACATTCAGTCAGTCTGGTAAATTTTAGCTTCTCTAAATCGCTGAAAAGTGTCTTCAATAACGCAATTTGCTCGTGATTCAATAAAATAATAATAATAAAAACTCATTCTGACAAGCTTTCAAATTTAATTAAATCAAAATGGCCCATGATTTTGAAACTAAATTGGCAACTCAGTAATGTAGAGTTAGAAGATAAAGTTGTCAGTTTGCATACCGTGACAAAAAATCTATATTCAATGTTGCCAACTTAATTTCAAACTCACAAATTTTGTCCGGAAATATAATTGTGTAAACATTTTACTTAACTAGAACTTATTAAATAAAATAATACTGCGAACAAATCCGCACATCGTGGATCGATCTGAGTGCAAACACAATAGTTTTTATTTAATTATTGTTATCTCAGTAAGTCAATGTTATAATAACAACAATGTTAAAGTGTGTGTATGTGTGTTATTTTATTGTTAACTGGAGGAAAACGTGAGCTTTAAACGATAACAACCCTTGTTCTAGCCACGGTGTTATTATATGACGATAATATCCTTCAACGTGCAACTTAAACTGATCGTAACAATAAGATTTGAAATTAAATGCGACCACATTTCATAAAAAGCTATTTATAAAAATTTTGTAAAAACTTGCAATAAAAATAATCTCGAAGTAAATTTCTTGGCATCGATTCACAAATGAAGTCTGGTAAATAAACTAGACTAACTATTTATTTGGAGTAAAAATAATCGAGGACTTGCTAATAGAGTCGTTTAACTTGTATTGAAAATAAAAATTGGGCACAAAGTCAAACGGATTGAACGTCACTTTTGAGTAAGAATTCAATTATGGCATCGAATGGCTTAATTGAAGCTCATCCCAAATAAGAATGCTGTGAAGCGTGAGCGACACTCTTTTGAAACGGTTAAAATTGCATCCAACCTGAAAAATTGACTTCACACTCAAAATATAAATTATACCTATTGTTGCGATTACCAACTTCACTGAACAGTGAATGAAATTTGTCGCACGAAAACTAAAATAACGTTATTTTAAAGCCCCAATAAATAATTATGTGACCAAATTGGATGTCAGACAAGTTCCCAAGTCGACTAAGACGACGACGACGTCAAAGTTTAATATAACTAGGACCAGGAACTTAGTATGCAAGAAATATTCATAGACAATTATGTGTAGCTTGGGCAGTAAGTTGGTTAACAACCTGATTGCTGGCTTATACACGAAACAATGTTCACTTTTAATTACTAAAATAATCAACTCGAGTAAACTGTTGAAAATTTCTACCCACATCTGTGTAATAAAATATGAAAACATAACTGATGGCCAATTGTTATGGAACTTGAAGGATGCAACCGCAACAAACAGGAGCAACATTCCATGATTTATTAAATTTGTATTTTCTTCTTGATTGCAACGTTTGCTCACAATGACCATATGCTATTAAGGTTTCTGATTATAAAACTAGGTTGGCAACAATGAATAATAAGATTAGGTATACCTATTTATTACAAATACTTGTTTATATTTTTATAGTAAATCCTATTTTATCAGTTGGTAAGCCTTGCTAATCTTAATCCAATCATTCATTCAAAACACAAATTTACATTATCTGAAAAGTACGATTTTATTTGTGACATCATTAGTTTTTGAGTAATAAGCGTCGTTTTATTATTTTCTTAATGACAATCGACATTTTTTTACTATTCTTAATAATCCTTTGCCTTTCTGAAAAATAATTAAAATAAATTAATAATTAATAAAATAAAATAAAAATTATCTACAATTATACATAAAGGACTTTAATTTTTTCTTATATGGACTTAGTACCAGTCAAGTTGTTTGCAACCTACAATTAGAGCCACATTTTTAAAGTTTAAAATATAATCTGAAAAAAGAAACAGAAATTGATGACGGACGGGACACAAAAAAGACCTCACGTTTTTATGGTTTTAAAATTCTGTTAATTTAAAAGTTACTAATTACAACAACTATTTTTGAAGTAAAAGGTGGAACCTGTTGAAACTTTTGAAACTACAAAACCGAAGAATAAAACAATGTGCAATGACTTTTGATTAATTTACTTTTTGTTTACAAATGACGGACGGTACAAAAAATCTTGTATGTGAAAATAGCTCTAAAAAATTAAAAGACAGCTTTTAATTATTAATTTAATTATTTTATTATTTAATTATTAATTTAATTATTAAAGACAATATTAAAACTAGACATGGAAATTCTTGGTTTTGTTTAACAAAGAAACCTTAAGAAATAACAACAACATTTTTAAATAATTATCCTCTCTCAAAAACTTTTCCGTCGCAAAATACATTAAATACAGGGTGATTCAAACGTGGCGGACAAACTTTCGTGATAAAAAACGTTCAGTTCAGCACAAAAATTAAGTCAGATTTTTTTCAAGAAACTTAATTTTGACATTTTTTAATTTGTTTTTCTTAGCAACGGTATCGATTGTTGCTCTTTTGTTTCCTATGACATCAAATTTAATTTATTGTCGAATGTACAAGTTTTTTGTTTGTTTTGTTCATCATTAGACATTAATTCTTGATTTTTTTCAACAGATATTTGTTTGATGATGCAAGTCGTCTCCGCTAACTCATGTCAAAAAAAATGATTTGAAACATCATAAAATTAACTTAAAAAAGCCTCAAACACTTTTTTGTCATACGAACTTTTAATTCAGATTGAGGTCCAGTACTTTTGAATCCACCTGTATAAATCGAATCGTGTATTTTGAAAAAAACTTAACACTGCTAATTTCATTTTGAAATTTCGGTGTCAGGCTGCATTTTTCCTGAATTGCCAGCATAACAACTTAACATAAAATTAAAGTAAAAAAAACAAAAAGCTTACTTATGATTTATTTTTTTTATACAAAAAATGGTTTTTGTAGCAGATTTTAAATAATTTCTTTATCATCTCTTTTGAGTAGATAAAATAGCACTACAACCACAGGAGACACAATGTTTTAAATTTATTTTCGTCAATTAAACTTACAAATACCAACAAATTAATTTGAAAAGTTTACTTTTTTCTCTTGCTATAAAAAAATGTTGTATTATACACGACGATAAAAACTTTGTCACTTTTCAACTTAACCTTTTCACTTGTAAATATATAATTCCTTTATAGTCTTGTATACCAAATAACCATTAATGTTCTTATATCATCTATCCTAAGAATTTCATTAATTTTTTCTTGAAGTAAAACTTGTTTCATAATTAAAATTGTCTAAACGGAAAGACACAAAAAATTGCAGAAAAAGTTAAAAGTACTTAAAAGGGAATTCAAAAACTTTCTGGTTCGTTTTGTTTCGTTAACATTCTTTGTCAAATAATATTTTTTACTTTACAATACATTTACAGATATATCAGTTTAAAAATCTCCAATAAAATCAAATGAATGCATTTCAGAAAACAACGAGTTAAAACAAAACCTGCCGCAATTGTGTATTCTATAGCAAAAATAGGTTAGGGGGGAGAATTCCTGTGTTTCAAATAGTAACTGTCCACAAGTCATTTGCTATCACTAGCTAGTAGTTTTCTACTCTAACTAGTAGCCCACAATAATTCATAATTTATTTGTTAGGAGGTTGGAGGACACGTTTTTTTTAACTAATTCTTATGCAAATTTTCTGCTGATTTTGAATCCAAAGTTTGATTTTTGTTTGGAATTGCCTTTATCATGAAAAAGACGTTTTAATCGTTTTTGTGGAAATTTTTGAAAAACATAAAATTGGGCAAATTTTGTGGTTACATCGCCATATCTTCCTTGTGGATAAAGCTAGAAACTTCTTTTTTTTGCACAAGATTTCTCAATGAATGTGGATTCTAACGAATCGATACAAGTTTTAGTTTTGACAAAATAAAAGTGAGAAAACTGCAGTGTTTTTTTTGTAGTGAAATTTTCGAGATGTGAGAAATTTTTTTATCTTAAAAGATAGACCTATACATAATCGAGACGAAGTTTCTAGCTTTATCCACTTGGAAGATATGACGATATAAAGGAAATATTTGACCAATTTTGAAAATTATTTTTGAAACGGTTTACTAGGAAATAATTCCCAGTGTTGGCACATCTACACATTGTGATTTTTTGGATGAATTTAATTTTTTTTTAATTAAAAAAACTGCTAAAGTCTGATAGAAAATTTAAAAATAATTATTCATCGTTTTGTTAGGGAACGATTACCTACTGTGAAACATTAAAACATAAGAACATAATGAAAACTAAAGAAGTTAACACAATAAGTTTGTAGCTCCAGATTTTTTAAAATATGACTTTAGGAATTTTTTCAAGAATTTTCTGCACTTGCTTCTCAATAACGTACCACTGAATTGGTGCGCCAGTTTTTGAGCATCCTGTAGAAATAAAATTCATATTTCAAATATTAAAATCTAAAAAAACAGAGCCATTTCGAACGAAACAAGAAGATTTATTCAGCAAAATAAGCAAAAAAAGGTACTTCATACACTAATAACTAATTAAATGGTTAATCTTAAATTAAACGATACTTGGGATTTTTAATTTATAAGATAAATGGTTCAATAAAGTCTTGACGTTTTTACTTATTTTTTATTTTCGGTAAAAGTAGTATCATAATTACCTATTAATATTTAACATTGAAATCAGAATAAGAATAAGCGATATTTGAATTGAAAACTAAATATAGAACAAAAAAAATTCAAAATTTCTAGCTTTGTTCAACATTTGTTTTACATATTTTTATAATAATCAATCAACAAAATAATCTCAAGACTGTATATACTTACTTATTTTAATCGAAATAAAATAAACCAAAATAACACATTAAATAAAACTTAAGAAAATATTATTACGTGTAACATAAAAATAAAAATTTGTTGTGAGTTTAATTGACTTTTTCAGCGTTCCAGTTTTTCGATATAATTAAAATATGATTAGCATAACTTTGTATAGCACACGGGAGTATGAATAAAGTAATATTGCAAACTCAACGTAATTAGTTGATTCTCTCGATACTAAATAACCCAATGCGATTCTACTTCCCTGTAGTCATTACCTATTCAAATATTAAATTAAGGTTGAACTGTACTCAGAACGTGCGAAAAGGAGCTGTTTAAGCAAGCACGTGAATTGAAATTGGGTTTTTAAGAAAAGAAATAAACAAAATTCTTTCTTTATTAGACCCAAAATACTATACTAAGAAGTTCAAGTGTGAAAAAAAATCAACTAATTAACAAAAAACCGGCGCATCCACCATTTTTCTCAAAGATTTTTTATTCCCTTAGTTGCTTTGGTCATATCTACAACCCATTTTATCCCATTATCACAAAGAATTTAATTATTCGCTTACAAATGTATCTTATAATAATATCTATACCTAATCTCTTTGTGATTTTCGTCCGAATTTTTCTACTGTTTCTTATAATTTAATTTAATTAAATAAGCATACCAATATAAAAAAAATAATAATAATCAAAATTTTATGATTTGTAGTGTTGTTCTAAAATAACGATGCTTAAATCAGTATCAGTAATCACACAATCAGAGATTGCAATTAAGTTCCTTATCTTATTTTTCGTTTTCTCATTTTTTTCTATGTAAGAGAATTTTCTCAAAATTTGTCTACAGTTCCTTTTGTATATATTAATAAGTAAAGTATGATTAAAATGTAAAAAAAAATTACTATAACTTTATTTTTTTCTTACTTATAAAATAACATGAGATCAAAAATTTCTGAATTAGAGCAAGCCTTGAAAGTGAAGTGTAACTTTAACCACATCTTTCATGCCAGCTTAAAACAACATAACCTCAAACCTGCGGCCATTAGTAAACAGCTAAAATGTGACTAAGGTTCTGTTGGAACAGCTTGCTCTAATTTAGTTAGTTTACGATCTCATGTTATAAATTACGTTATCTTTTACTATTACAAGCATCCACTTAACTTTACTCATACGGCCTAATAAATATTAATTAATTACTTAATTAATTATTAAAATATATTTAACTGAACTATTATATTATTATGATATTTAGTTTTACCCCAAAAAATAAGTGGTGTTTAGTAAAAAACTTTGTAAAAAATTTTCATTATTATTGAATTTTTAATTTTTACTTAATTTATAGTTTTTTGGTTTTGTACGGATTTTTACCATAAAATAAAATTTAAGCATCACTTGTTCTCAAATAACATATTTTAGAGCTACTTATTAGTACAGTGAAACCTCTCTTAATAAACACCTCCGAATAACGGACACCTCTTCACAAGGGACATTTTTGTAGGAACGTAACAAAACCTAAAGTCCATCCGGAAATAAAATAAATTGCCAAATTGTTTCAACGGTGGCAACTCCATTTAAAATTAGTCGTCCAGACTTCGTTCTTATGGCAATATCGCAGGGTTCTAACATAATTTCAAAATTTTTGACATTGACAACTAATTTAAAAAAGAATGAGGTATATATCAAAATTTTGACCTCCCATTAGTGGACACCTCTCCATAACGGACAATTAAAGATTCCCCATCGGTGTCCGTTGTTGAGAGATTTTACTATAATAACTTAATTAATAAATTAAAAATTCTGTAGACGATATTGATATGCGTAGAATAGACGAAAGTTTGTACTAAAACACGCTTATTTCTGTGTGAATATTAATTTTTGAGATACGGTAAAAATAGCATCACATACTATCCTTGTACAGGGTGAGTCTACTAAAAGTATATTTTTACCTAAGTAAATCTCTAAAACTAATAACATAACATATATACTTTGTATATTTCTCTATGTCTGTAATTTTTTTTACAATTTCTTACATTAAAAAATAATTAATTATTATTAAGTAGCTGCAAAAAAGCTGCAAAATTCTTATGTTATCTGCAAGCAAGCGATGCTTAAATGTTGTTTTGTGATAAAAATCTTGAAAAAAAGTATTGCTAGCACCGAAAAATAATTAATTAATTAAAATAAAAAATTCAATAAACGTAATTTATAAATTTTTATAAAATATAAAAATTCTTTTGCTTGGAAACATCATTTAAACATCATTGAAATCATGAAATTTCGATTAATTAAGGTTCCTTAATTTTTATTTTGTTGATATTAATATTCTTAATTAATTAATCTCAATTATATGAAGGGTAGAAAAATTCTGAAAAATGGACAAAAGTACAGAGTATAAAAATATACTTTAATTAGATTCAACCTGTACAATTTAATCCTAAATTAAATTTTTCTTCGCCTTATGTAAATCAACTCTTAAATGTAAAAACTGAGAAAAAAATTGGAAAGCAGTTGAATTTGGTGTTAAAATTTGGCGAAAATTATCTCTCCTCCCTCACATTGTTCGAACGATCACAAACAAACGTTACGTGTATTTTCGATTAATTTTATCTCGTCTCAGTGTACATACACTCACTCTATAGGTATTGATTCACGCAACATTCTTGTGGTGGATTCATTCCGCTTCAGTGCCAATAAGTTAATTAAAACTACAAACGCTTATTCGTGTACATACACAAATTGTTGTAAATAAAAAAGTGTGTCCTGTCTCACGATTGGCTTGAGAAAACTCTCACTAATTTATCAAGAATTTATTTACATTTGCAGTCCAATCAAACGTGTTCGACCGGATTTGGGAATGGACAGAGGCTATTCGGGAAAACTGCAGAACTCTCAACTGTTAGCCCAATATTATGGTCAACTGAGAGGTTGAGAAACTATCAACACAATCATAGATTTGGAATTAAAACTATAATTTTATATCAAGTTGAATTTGAATACAATAAACAGCATATATTAAGACTGTTTCATATTTGCTATGATGTTACGCCAACAATAAGGCTAGATAAAAGCGCTAGATGTTTCAACATGTTCACATATTTATTCGCTTCTCCAAAAGCCGGCTTGAGTTTTCTATTATTAAATAGAAAATGTTTTCTTACGACGCTCAAACCTTTTGTTGGTCTACAAACACATCGTGCTGCTTATCTGTATCAAAAATACGAAGGAACGTCCAAAAATAACACTTGCTTTTTAATTCAATAACTCCCAATTAACGTTCAAACAAAATAACAGAAAATTGTTTCAAAGAAAATATTTTTAGCAGTGTCTATCACGTGTTTCATTTTCTGCATTAAACAATAATAAAATAACAATAACAATAAAATTGATTTTGAATATTTTCATAAAAAGAAAGAAAAAACTTTACACAAGAGTGTAAAATATATCTATTAACCGAAAAACTGTAAATGCTAACACTAAGTACAATTAAAATGAAGTATTTTACTCACTAATGGCTGATTTACTACAGAAAATTGTGGAAGTAATTGTTTAAATCATCAAAAGAAACAATGAAAAAAAACTTCAGTTTTTATAATAAATCAAACTTGAGAACTTCTTTCAGTGAATTAAAAATAAAGAAATCGTTAATATTTTCTGGAAATTTAATAATATTAATAATAATATTAATAGAATAATATAATAATTTTAATTGAAATATTTTCCAAAAAACTAAAATTCTAAACTAAAATGTATAGCGCAACAGGATGAGTCTATAAAAAAGTATATTTTTACAATATCCCAAATAAATAGCGTTTGCTATTAAATATTTTATTTTTTCTATGTACATGATAATTTGCACAAAATTCAACAGTTCCTTATAATAAAATTTAATTAATCAAAAATTGGTTATTTTAATAAAAGTAGAAATACCAAGCGATTTTTAGAATTTTGATCTAGTTATCCATGACAGTGAAATGCATTGCGTAGATAACTTCAGTATCGCTTTATCTGTCAACATGTCCAAAATGTTCACCGAAGAACATAAAAAATTATGTTTAATAATAAAATATTAATTAATTGAAATCTTACAATTCCTAGTTTTACGAGTATACTAAAACAAACGATATATTACTTTACAACTAAAATTAATTTGTATCAAGTAGCTGCAAAAAAATTATTATTTCTTGTGACAGTTGAGAACAAACTATGCTTAAATGTTTTTTTGTTCAAAAAATCCGTAAAAATGCCGTTAGCCCCAATAAATAATTAATTAAGTTAAAATAAAAGCTTTAAATAAACATAATTTTAGTGTAAGCCACAATTTAATTAATTAATTCGATTAATTAATATTTTCATATGTTTTTGTTTATTGATAATTATTATCACATACTTTTAATAGACTCACCCTACAATATAATTATTAAATCAACAAAATAAATTAAACGAGTAAATATGCCAGTCTGAATGCAACTAAATTATTATAACAAAATAAAAGAGAAAATATTTGTCTCATAGAGAAAAATTCTTATTGTCAAAAGAGCTTTATGCTGAAAAAATTTTGGACCAAAGCATTAGGGTCTTAATAAATAATTTTGTTTCATCCATAAAATTTTTCTAACTTTCGCTAAAAATAGAGAGACACTAGTTAAGGTATTAACATTTTTTTTAGTTTCCTCACAATATCTTCATAATACAATTTTTTTTTCCAAGTATTACCTCGTTAGCAATTTTATTGATTTGATTCGGCAGAGTACAAATATTTTTTGTGAAATGACATCCTATGTAGCGATCATCCTGTTTTTAAAAAAGTCTTGTCCAAAACTTCGACTGTAAAAAAATTGTGAACCAACCCATACTAGTTGCGGTTTTATCTTTTTTTTCTCAAAATATATTTATTAAACAAATTTAATTTATTCTCAAGTGTTGTCTTATCTCGTTAATCTTTTTATTGAAACGAAACTTGTCAGAGGAGCTAGTTAGGATCTTGACAATTTTTTTGTTTGCTCAAAATATCTTCATAATACTTTTTTTATCAGTTATATCCCATGTAGCATTTTTCCTCATTTAAAAAAAAAATTGTTAATAAAATATGTTCCTCAGCAAAATACAAAGACCTGGATAAGATTCCGTTAATACTTAATACCTACAGTATTAACAAAATTTTGTAATTCAGTAATTCAGTAATTTAGTAAATTAGTAGATAATATACATGGCTTAGCAATATTTCATCAAAATCAGTTCGTTATATCCGAAGTTCGCTATAATACCGTTTATAATACACTTAAAAAAAAGTGTTTTCTAGCAGTTATTTTTACATTACATATGAAATAAGATGAAATAAATAAGTATCTATTGTAAAAAAAACATGAATATTTTGGAAAACAGTATACTATGTGAATTTTAGAGTTTATATTGTAAAGGGTGATAGTAGAGCTCAAAAGAGGTGAAAATAACTTCAACTTGCATTATCCGAATATTCATTGCTCTAGATATAGAGAGTTTTGGTTAGCGATTAAATTGTGACCAACAAAAATTTTAAATCAATATGGTCTCTGAACTTAGTTACTCAAAATTTATTAGCAAACTTAGCACAAAAAAAACTACAGAAAAACCAGTCCTCCCATAAAAAAGTATAAAAATCGCAGCAATTTTCTTTGAATTTCATTTCAAACGTCACCGTCTATTAGACATGTAAACTTTAAAAAAAGTACTCAGCAAACACAAACCTAGTTGATATTGCGTTTTTGACGAATTTTTAGAAGCACCCTCTACAAGGTGTTCCGTCTATAACCTACATTAGAAGTATACCATAATCTCTTAGGTCCTGCATAATGAAAATATTTTCAAGATGGCGACACTTCCGGTTATACCAGAAGTCCAACTTTCTTATTTTAAATGGAAAACTATGTTTTTCACTACGTTTTTGGATTAGTTGAGTTATTTTAAGGTAGTTTTTATAAGCTGTTCTTATACCTAAATGTAGCCGTTTACAAAATATTTGGGGTTTTAATTTTTTTTTAATTTGCACTTTCCAGTTCAAGAATTAATAACTCTGCCATTTAAAAAAAATTGAAAACATTTTTCAGCTCGTTTGAAAGAGGAAGCCTAAATTTTTCTTTTTGGTGCTTTCAACTTTTTAAAAAAGATAACAAACCCCAAATTCTTAAAGTTTTGTAGAACTTGCCACTAGTTTTATTTCAATAAATGGTAGAGAATTCAGTTCTGCATCGATCTGTATTAACATTCCCTATAGTTATGTGTAATAGTTTTCAAGTTACAATAACTTTTTGTTGGGATTGAGAAATTCATTAACCATAGGCCATTTCTCATAGGATGCCATGAGAACGAGAAAAAAATGTGAGATATTAAGATTTTTAAACCAACATTTAATGAATTTATTTTGTTTTCACTGACGGATAACACAATTTTGAACAGAATATGTCGTTTGTTTAATCAGAAATGTTTCTATGGCAAACTATGCAAAAATAGCTGTAATTTCCTATACAAAGTCAAAAAAAACATAACTTGAAAATTATTACAGATTGGTTCAGGAAATGCAAATACAAATAGATGCAGAAAACAATCCTCCTCCATCTAGTAAAATAAAAATTGGAACATCCTATTTGAAAAAAATAAGTTATGGGTACTTGAAGTTGTATAAACTTAACCTTAAAATTTTTGGGGTTTCTTAACTTTTTCTCAATTTTGGGTACACCAAAGAACAGATATAGGCTTTCTCTTTTAATTGTCCAAATTTAATTTCAAAATCTTTAAAACTTGGAGAGTTACCAATTTTTTAAGTGACAGGTGCAAATCCAAAAATTTTCAAAAAATCCTAAATATCTCAAAAACGGTTAAACTTAGATACTGGGAAAGATGATAAAAACTCCTTTAAAATATATAACTCAACTAATCCAAAAACGCAGTGAAAAACATAGCATTTCATTTAAGATAAGAAAGTTGATTGCGACTTCCGGTACAACCGGAAGTGCCGCCATCTTCAAAATATTTTCATTGAACGGATTATGGCTGAGTACCAATTTTCAAATGAATATTTTTATTAAAACCTTCAATAATTTTAGTATGGGGATTAGACGACACAGCTTGTATATTCCAAAAACTAGTTTAGAAAACACACGTTTTGATTGGTTTAAAATAAGTTTAGATAGTCATTCAATAATCTATTCATCAGTTAATACTTCTTGCTGCTTTGTTATTATCAACCCCAATATATTCCTTAAAATTCGGTGAAAAATTCGTAATAAATTTAGTTCGTTATATACGGAAGTTCGTTATAAGCGGGTTCGCTATAACCAGAGTCCACTGTTAAAAGACAATTTCGTTACACACAGTTAACACAGTAAATTGTAAATTACTCCAGATACTACAGTACGTTCAAAAAATCTTTAGATCAACTCTTGCTGTGAAATTTTGACCGTATGTTGATTTCTTACGATTACTACATACGAAAATACTGGCGTCAGAGAAAATCGCAAGTAGTGCATTTGACATTTCAACAGAATAAAACGATAATCTATCAAAAACAAAAATCTGTCAATCTAAATTCCATAGCAAGAGTTGATCTAAAGACTTTTTGAACGCATCGTATTTCCAAATAATTTGAGCCAAGTAGGTATTTCCTCTATGTCATATAGAAGAACAAATCAAGTTGAAATAACAAAAATTGACGCTGAGAAAGCAAACGCAATGGAATGACTTTTACTTAACACTGGACGTGTCATGTAATATAAACTGTACATATACACACGTAACTGATAACAACACACGCTTCTACATGTACCGTTATTGTTGATAAATAGGAGTGTCGTCTGTAAAAAAAAAACATTAAATTACTGGCAAGCTAAAAATGCAATGTTTACAGCTCCAAGGAGGAAACGAGTGTATCTAAACGATTTCTAAGTTTTGGAGTTGATCGTGGAAGTTCGGGAAAAGTTGAGAATTTAACGAGATGTCTAGCGTTTAGGGCTTCTTCTCCCTGCGGTCCAGGACGAAGGAAGCGTAATCTCAATTCTAATAATTGTTATGAGAAGAGGAGGCTATTTACGTGTTTAGAATAAAAACTCTGAAGCTGCTTGCTGGATTGTCTTATTTTTCGACAACTGATTTTTCGCATACAATAAATGCATTTCAAGTAATTGTTTTTTTTATTTATTTCTAAAGAAAAAGAGTTAAATTACGTCGTTTTGTTTGGTTTTATGGGATGTATCAAACCTATATAGTACTAATGATGTCAGTGTCCTCCCTAACCTTCCGCAAGATTTTATTATCAAAAAAGTCAAATAACTTTATACAGGGTGTCCGTTTTTTTGAGCTCTACCATGGGGATCCCAGTTATTATAAGAGATACGAGGTCGTCTAAATTAGAGCAAAGTTGAGCATTTTTATGCTGAACAATTATTTGAAAGAAAATTTGATGTGTCATTTTTACTTTTTGTATTAGTATTGGAAAAAAACGGAAATTTGTAATTTCGTTTTTATTTCTTCAAGCCAAAACCAAAAGAGCTAGATGTTTTTAACTAGTACGTTCTTCAAACACTTTTTTAAAAGGAATTTAAATCTATCATCGTATTTTCCAAGGCGTCCTTGATGTCAGAGTTACAACACTCAACTTTGGTTTTTCTTATGGACGCCATATTCACTTTTTGTATTTTTTTATTTTAAGTGTTTTTTGATTTCTGATTACAACAATATATCACAAGATATGATCGAATCTTACATGCTGATCAAAATGGAGAAACAGTAGCATTTTTAGAAAGAGTGCTTTGGAAAAACGCCAACAATTTTGTCCTTAAACAAACTAGATATTAGAGGTTTAATTGAATTTGATTTTGGAAGATCCACTAAACGACATGATAAGCTAAAATTTTATTCTTTGCAAAACAAAGCAAGACAAAGTTATAAATCTTATGCTCGCAAAATTTAGTATGTTAAACATTTTTGACGTTTTTACCAAAGCACTCTTTGCAAAAACGCCTTTTTCTTAATTTTAAGCAGCATGTAAGATTAGATTATATCATGTGATACATCATTGATCATTGTAATCAGGAACAAAAAGACTTTTCAAAAATGTAAATGTCAAATATGGCTTCCATAAGAAAAACCAAAAATGAGTGTTGTAACTCTAAAATCAAGAACACCTTGGAAAATACAATGACAGATTTAGATTTCTTGTAAAAAAGTGCCTGAAGAGTGTCCTACTTAAAAATTAAAAGTTCTTTTAGATTTCTCTTAAAAAATTAAACAAAAATGACAAATTTTTGTTTTTTCTCAATAATTCAAAAACTAAAAATGACATCAAATTTTATTTCAGACAACTGTTCAGCATAAAAATGTGCAACTTTGCCCTAACGCATTCAAGGAGTTGTGAAAAAATTGGTGACAAACTAAGACAAACAATACAAAGAAATCTGAATATAAAAATCTACTGAAAATAAAAATGATAATTGAATGAAAAAGTATTGTTAATGCAGGTGTCTGATTTTAGTACTAAGTATTTTCATACAGCAAGTTTATTTTCTACAACATTAAATTTTGGTAAATCTTTAATTTAACTGTTTAATATTTTTTTGGATTACAGTTTTTAAGTTTTTTAGTTTTTCAGTTTCTTAGTGTAAGGTTTTTTACTTATAATGTAAAAGTGTTTCAATTTATTAGTGTTTCTCTTTTTCAGTTCTAATTTCTATAGTTTTCTTTTTAGTTTCTTAGTTTTTCGATCGCTTAGTTCTTTAAAATTTTAGTCCCAATATTTTTTAGTATTTGTTTTTTTAGTTTCTCAGCGTTAAAGTTCCTTTGTCAGTTTTTGAATGATAATTCTATATTAAATTATTTTCGCATTTTTAACAATTTTTGTATCTTCATTATTTTGTAAATGTCGGCGAAACCATCTGGAATTTTGCTGTTTTCTATGATGCTTGAGTTTAAAAATTGTGGATCGATTTGTTTTTGATAAAGATTAATTCTCGCAATTAATTCGTATTCAAACTCAAACATTTTGCAAGTTTTTCAGCAAAAACTCAATTGTTTCGCAAGATTCCCTCACAAAACTCAAAAATCTACCAAATTAGGTCAAAAATCTCTAAATCTTTTTTGTTATCAACTGTGGGATTTGAAATTTATGAATTATGTTTTTATTTAGACAATTTTATGATCTCTACGAAGCAAAAACAAAAAATTGGATGTTTCATTTAACTTTTTCAAGTTATTCCACTTTTAACAAACTTCTCATTTTTTATGTTGTCAGGCTTTCCAGTCTTAACTCGTGGTTTCTTAGTGTTTCAATCACACAGTTTTTAAGTATATTCTGAGTATTTCAGTTTTTTTTATTTCATTTCCTAAATTTTTCTGTTTTTCATTATTTCATTGTCTTATACTAATTCATACAACGTGGAATTTTTAAATGGAATTCATAACTTTGAGTAAAGCGAAAATTTTGTTGAAAATTCCCGAAACACATCAATTTTTAGTTTTCCTTGCTTACTATTTGGTGCATATGATTTTTGTTTATCTGTTGTCAGAAATGCACAGCCACCTCTAACTTTTTTTTTCAAGTGTGACAAGTGACACCTCGTATAAAAGCCGTTTTCGTAAGCATTACAACGCACTATTTGTTTTTTGAAGTTTATAAGTTTTATAAATAACCAATTTTATAAGTTGAACATTATTTAAGGCAACAATTGTTCAAAATATTTTGTAGATAGTAAAAAATGGGCACCACTCCTCTCCTGGAAAATAACATAACGATAGTAGCATGAATTTCTAACATTTTGCAACATTTCTAGTGTGATTTGCTTAATTTCAACTTACAAAAATTGGTTTTCATTTTTTTATCGCGAAGGCTTTGGAAATATTCAGAAAACAAAGAGTGCGTTGTATTCCTTACAAAGTGCTCTTTCACATAAGGTGACACTTGACATAGCGTTATACAGGCTGTCTCAGCTCAGACTTTCGGGTTTAATATCTGTTATTTGTCAACCGATTGTTATGAAATTTAAAATGCACATATTTTAAGAGGTGGTCTTTCAATTAGGGGCAAAAAAATGACTTCAAGTTAAAAAATGAAATTTTGAAACACATTTCTTTTATTTAAAATTAAGCCAAATTACCGTTGGATCATTAAATCCCGAAAAATAAATGGCCACACAAAAAATTAACCTAATCGCTCGGCTGATTAACAATTAAATTTTGTTGTTAAAAACTTAATCCAAATTTTGATAGTAATTTACGCAGTCACCCTTTGAAACAATTGATAAAGCATTTCTATGCGGCATTTTGTGTACCACTGAAAAAAACTGTCAAAAGTGTGCGCGCTGTCAGAAAAGTAAAATTATTTTAATTTGGCGAAATTACTTTAAAAACCAACAATAGTGGCTGTATTATTGAAAAGGGAATCAATATTCGCCTATGGAAAGTGTCGTTGGACTTTTTGTGAAATGTTATTTATGAAATTTAAAGTTCCAATAATCGTCAATAATTTGAAGACACAGGAAGCGTACCTGAACTACCACCTCTAACTTCGTCTTTTCAAATGTAATGATATGTCAAGTAACACTTCGTATGTAAACCCCTTTCGCAAGCAATACAACGCAGTATTTGTTTATTGAATTTTTTCAAAGCCTACGTGATAAAAAAATAAAAACCAATTTTATAAGTTGAACATTATTTAATGCATAAATTGTTCAAAATAGGCACCGTTGCAACATTTCTAGTGTAATTTGCCTAATTTCAACTTATAAAAATTGATTTTAATTTTTTTATCGGGTAGGCTTTTAAAATATTCAGAAAACAAATAGTGCGCTGTATTCCTTGCAAAGTGCTCTTTCACATGAGTTGACACTTGACATACCGTTACATTTGAAAAAAAGTTAGAGGTGGCTGTGCATTTTTGAAAACACATAAACAAAACCAAATGATGTGCAAAGAAAATCAAAAATCGACATACATTTGAAAAAAAAAGTTGGAGGTGGCTGTGCAGTTTTGACAGCAGATAAAAAAACCATAACCACCAAATGATGATGGGCAAGAAAAAACAAAAAGCGACCTGTTTCTGAAATTTTTACAAAAATTGCCTACGTCCAAGTTATGAATTTTATTCCAGTTAAAACTGTATAGTAGTCATATACTGGTAACATGAGAGCTAAAATAAACTGAATTAGGACAGGCCGAGCGTGCGGAATTTTATCCACGTTTTTATTTTTCCTGAAGTACGAATTAATAAAAAATTTATCCTAAATTACCAGATTTTAATACTTAATTTTTGTTTTTGTACAACCTTTTTTGACTCCTAAATAAGGTTTTTAACTTCCTAAAAATCGAGTCTCTATTCATAAATTACCAACTTTCAAAATCTTACTTCTGTTTTTTTTTGTAGCCCTTTTGGCACATAAATAAAATTATTAACCTCTCAAAAACTCCCTCTCTACTTACTATTAACTTGCTTTTAATAGAATATTCTTCAGTAATTTCATTCTACATGATAATTCTCCCACAAATTATAAAGTCGTATGTAACTCAATCAATCCACGACTGGAGTATTATAATTAAGTATAATATAATTCAGTAAACGCGTTCATTACGACATAACTGATTAACCTGTAATTGAATAATTCCAGTTCCAAACGCGGCTTAGACCTAGGTCTTGGTCGTGGCTTCTCTGGTTCTCAAGCCGCCAAACATCTGATGGGTCTGGCAGCAGCCAACTTCGCTGGAGGGCCAGGTCGAAGACGTCGAAGCGAAGAAGAAGCATAAAATGGACACAACAGAATAAATGTACTTCAATTTCCAAACAGTTCCTAATGTTAAATTTAACCTCTCTCTCTTTCTCTCTATCATTTCTGTCGTTGTGTCAAGTAGTTAAAACCCCTAAGTAGTTGTAATAATACATTTAGAAATAGTAATCGTACACGAAAAAATGTAATAAATTAACCCTTTTCCCACCCTCTCTGTATAACAACATTATTTCTGAAAATAAAGCACAGGACGCAGTAACAGCACCTTGGTTTTTAACTTGTAATTTATTGTTTGATAGTTAAGAGATGTATTGTACAGCAATTATATTTCATTTAAATAAAGTTTAAAACATCACTTTGTGCTGCTGTTTTGGAATATTCCTTTCAACATACAGAGTGGTCCAAGCCAGCTCACGTCTTCTGTAGTTCAGTTGTATATTAGTAAAATTAGACTTTTCACATTCTGTATTAGTTATTTATACTCTAGGACGCATTTCACGAAAGGAATCTAGATTATACAGAGTGTCCCAAGACAGAATGACGTCACCATAATATTTTTTTAATGACATGCTATTATTTTTTTGTGCTCATTACGATACTTTTTTAGCTTTTTACATGTATCTAAAGTTTTTTTTTAATTGGTTCAGCTATTATTTGGAAAAAATAAAAAACAAAAAAAATCGGTTTTACATCTTTACTTTTAAAAAATAAAAAAATAGAAACAATGCTTTTTTGAAGACACTATAAAATAAACACTATAAAATAAAATTGTAAACACCCTGTAGTAAGTCAGATCAATCAAACTTCATCAATAAGAACCGGTTTATAGATGCGTCATTAATTTAATTCGCAATTAACTGCGTGATTAACTGATCACATGACCAAATTGCTTTTAGAGCCGGTTTACAGAACATTTTAATTGCAATCAAATAATTTTAATTCGAAATTAACTTGACATTTGTCAATGCATTTTAAATGGCAACTTAATCCGAATTAGTTTAATTCTAAGTTAAATCTTAATTTCGCTTTCTGTAAAACGGCCCTTAGTGTGTAAGACCTTAGTTAACACGTACCTAGTAACAAGGGTTTCAAAAAAGCACAATTTCTATTTTTTATTAATTTTAAAAAAAAAATTTTTGTTTTTATTTTTCTAACAGAAATTCTATACCTACCTTTTGAATTTTTGAATAAAATTTAGAGACAAGTCAGAAGCCAAAAAGGTATTCTAATGAGCACAAAAAATAACCGCATGCCTTTAAAAAAATATTATTATGATGTCATACTTTTTGGAACACTCTGTATAAGTAAAAATATTTTCCTGAAATGCGTCGTAGAAGACGGGAAGGTGGGGTGGACCATCCTGTATATTGGCTGAAGTATCCTTGAGCCATCTCGCTTATAAAAACTAATAATTGGTGTAAAATTACGTGTTATTGATTTTCCACATTAGCTACCTATACGCTAATATTATTAAAACTAGCTTGGTTTTACTCAAAAGGAGACGAAATATTGGCCTAATATTCATGCTACGATTGACTGACAGATATTGAGCGATGAGGGCCATCAATTTTTCAAGTCAAAACTTTCTCAACGAAAATAACAAATACAAAGTTGTCTGACCACAAATTTAGAACAGAAATCTCATAATATAGCACACGTCTTTTTCTATTAATAGAGGCATCGACGTCGCGGCGCTTTTGTAGGTTGAAACACCTGTTGTCCGCATAACATGAATGTAAAGAATTTTGGTAAAAAAAAATGCATTGTAATGTAGGCTTGTGTGTTTTGTATGAAAAAACAGGAAGTAAAGTTTATTGCTTTATCATCAAACCAAACCGAATTGTTGACATTAGACAGTAGTTATAAATTAAATACTCTTAATTCATAGAAAAATTATGACTCGGCATTAATGTGGCAACACTGAATATACAGGGTGACACGAAAAAATTAACCAGATGTTTCAGATAAAATGATTTAATCTCCAACTCATCTCTATGCTAAGTTGCACTAAAACAAAAATTAAAGTGTTACACGGTTGATAAATACCATGAGATCGAAAATGTACTGAATTAGAGCAAGCTTCAAAGTGAGGTGTGGCTTTAGTCAAATCTAACGCTGTATAACTACATTTTTAAAATTATTGAAAGTTCTAGTAAAAATATTTATCTGAAAGTTGGTACTCAGTCTTAATCCGTTGAGATCTGCTCAATGAAAATATTTTCAAGATGGCAACACTTCCGGTTATACCGGAAGACACTATCAACTTTTTTAACTTAAATAGAAAACAATCACTGCGTTTTTGGATTAGTTGAGTTATTTTAAGGGAGTTGTTATCAGCTTTCCCTAGGTATACCCAAGTTTAAGATATTTAGGATATTTTAAAAATTTTTGGATTAGCACCTGTCACTTACAAAATTGGTAACTCTTAGTTTTAAACATTTCAAAATCATATTTAAAAAATTAAAAGTAGAGGCACATATCTGTTCTTTAATGTGCTCAAAATTAGAAAAAAAAATAAATTCAAAAATTTTAAGGTTAAGTTTGGACAACTTCAAGTTTATAACTTAAGTTTTTCAAATGGGATGTCCCAATTTTTATTTTACTAATGGTGGAGAGTTTTTTTTTCTGCCTCGATCTGTATTAGCATTCATTTTACTTATGCGTGATAATTTTCAAATTATGATTGGTTGCTTTGACATTGTATAGGAAATTCCAACTATTTTTGCATAGTTTGCCAAAGAAACATTTCTGATTAAACAAAAAACAAATTCTGTTCACAATTGTGAAAACAAAATAAATTTATTGAATGTTGGTTTGAAAATCTTTAATTTCTCACATTTTTTCTCCCGTTTCCATGGTAACGTATGAGAAAAGGCCTACAGCTAATAAATTTCTCAATCCCAACAAAAAGTTAATGTAACTTGAAAACTATTAAACATAAGTATAGGAAATACTAATACAGATCGATGCAGAATTAAATTCCCTACGATTTAGTGAAATAAAACTTGTGGCATTTCATTTGAAAAAAATGAGTTATGGGTGCTTAAAATTCTGAAAACTTAACTTTAAAAATTTGGGGTTTGTTATCTTTTTTTAGAAATTTAAAAGTATCAAGGGAAAGATCTAGGCTTCTTTTTTCAAAGGAGCTGAAAAATATTTTCAAATTTTTAAAAATGACAGAGTTATCGATTTTTGAACTGGAAGGTGCAAATCCAAAAAAAAAATTAAAAACCCTAAATATTCCGTAGGTAAAGAGAAAGCTTACGAAAACTACCTTAAAATAACTCTAGCAATCTAAAAACTTATTAAAAAATATGGCTTTCCATTTAAAATAAGGAAGTTAATAGCGACTTCCGGTATAACCGGAAGTGTCGCCATCTCTAAAATATTTTCCTTAAGCAGGACCTAAGAAATCATGGCTCTATACAAATTGTCAGATGACTATCTTTATTAGAACTCCCAACTAACTAATGTGGAGTTTGGACGGAACAGCCTGTAAGATACAAAATTTTGTTATGAAATTCACACACAGGAGAACGAAGGAATATTAATTATCTTCTTTTCATTCAATACCACATACATAAATATTTTAAAAACTAAACAAATTCGGTTAATAAATAAATTTAATTAAAATATCAGTATTAAAGGTTACCTCAAAACTTTCAAAAACATAGGTAAGTACTATATTATAAGTATTATAACACACTTTGGTTCAGATTTTATTGTTGTTTAGTAATAGTACATTAGTAATAAGACTGCAACTTCACTAACAGATAATAAATCGCCTAAATTGCAATATTATGTGGTTTCTGAGTAATAACCATGACATAAGTTCATAAGTAATTATTTCAGTCAACAAGCTGTGTCAGTGGGACATATTTTATCAATGTATGATAATTTTTTTTATTAATTATGAACAATACTATACACTTCAGTTCAAGTCAGGTCGGTTTAGTGTTTATGACATTTCTATACTTACCTATTTTCTTTTTTCTTCAGTGCACTTAATTTTCTTATTTGGGCAACATTTTATTATTTAACAAAAATAAAATCACATGGAATTCAGCGTTCTAGTAATTCAAAAACGCATTAAAAATATAGCTTTCCATTTAAAATACGGAAGTTGATAGCGACTTCCGGTATAACCAGAAAACATCTTGAAAATATTTTCATTGTGCAGGACCTAAAAAATTATGGTTTGACACAAATTCTCAGATGATTATTAGAATTCCCGTTACTTCTAATGTGGGGTTTAGAAGGAACAGCTTGTATGATAGTTTGTGTGGAATCTGAGTAGTTATTTTGGGAATGCACAAATAATAATAAAAGACGTTCAGTTAACCACGTCAAATTTTTGAATGAAGTCAACTTAATTTCTAATTTTAATACAAATTGTTTTCCTTAACGCTCTTTTGTTTCCTACGATGTCGATGTCGGGGTTTAATCTATTTTCGAAGTTGCAAGTTTTTTAAATATTTTGTATATCATATTTATAAGTTATTAATTGGTGTTTCTTTTTTAAAGATTTGTGTTTAATCTGTTTAAATTAAAGTCTCAAAAAATTATAACATAGAGCACCAGAAACTTAATTCAAAAATTTAATCACCCTGTATGTATTATAGTTTTAATTTTATTAATATTACTTTATATTTTCATTAATTAATAATTATTATTATTACAAGAAATTGTAGAAAAATTACGAAAAAATCACATGTATACAGAATGATTTAAATGTCGCGACAACGAACTATCGAAGAATAAAGTTTCCAAACAATTTTATTTTTAATTTATAATATATTTTTAAATACAGACCGAACTGAAAATAACATTTTTCATTAAACTTCGCGAGAGCGTTGCGATGCAAAGGCGGATCCAGGGGGCGGAAGCCTAGCCCCCCCCCCAACATCAACTTTAATTTTTTAATAATATAAAAGCGTAATTAACAAGAGTTTTTTTAAATAATCACATTAAAGTTTTTTAATGCACATTTATAAATAAATTAATAAGGAGAGTAAAGTATGAGGAAAGTATCACTAAAAAAATACAATTTTCTGACAACGATTCGATTCTAATTGAATATTCTTTAACCCGTTCATAAAAAACAATTGCCGGCCTGAAGAAGATTAAATTAAAATCGAAACGTTGACAAAAGATTGTATTCTTTTGAGTGATAGTCCAAAAAACACGAAATACCTTTCCTTATAATAAAAATAAATTATTGTCACTTAATAAAATATTATATGAAAATTCTCGAAAACTAAAACATGGAAGTTGCTTAGAAGTTCATTTTACGTCCAGAAATTTACTTAACTGTACGTAAATTAATATTGCCTGTTATATTTTATGCTGTAGTTTTTTTAATTATTAAAAAGACATGTTGTTTTTATTCAATGAGAACTATTATTTCAAAAACTACTAGTAAAAAAACATTATGATCAACTACGTATATTAAAAAATGCACAAAATATAGGGTGTCTTATGCAAAAAAAAATATAAATTTGCATTGTAATATTTTTTGGTCTTGAATTTTGTACAAAAATTAAAAAAAAATGTTGACATACCAACATTAAAACTTTCATTAAATAGTGTCAATATTATAAACATTTTTGGAAAGCCCCCCACCAAAATTTATTTTTGGATCCGCCCCTGCTGCGACGAGTCAGCTGGTCGATTGTAACGTCATGGCCACCCCATAAAATTTTCTCTCATTGGTGATCTGATCATATGGGGTTTGCTATTTTACTTTTTTCAGTATTTTTCTACAAGTCTGTATAATGAATATTAATTAATTAAAAATTTCATTATTTCTAGATTCAATTAAAAACATGTTTAAATGTTATTTTGTAAAAAAGTATGTAAAAAAAATAGGTACCAGTTGCAAAATTGTTTTAATTTAAATTTCAGTAATTAACTTTTAAAACAATATTTATTGATCGTTTATTTTATACAGTGAAAAAAAATAATAAAGAAATACTTTTCAGGGAGTTCTGAAAAAGTTCGCATGTACAGTAAAAAAAGTACCTATTCAACAGAAAACGCTGATTAATATTTTTTTAAATATTAATATTTAAATTAATTAAATCACATTTAAATTAACATTTAAATTTAAATTAATTAATTAAATCACATTAAATGTGATTAATATTTTTTTAAATACATTCATAGGGTAAAAACATACTTTCAACAGGCTCACCATGTATTATTTTTCGCCATATAGTCGATATCACTGAGTTTATTCTTTTACACGAAATATATTTAAATAAAAAAAAAGTTTTTTTTGTTTCGCTTTCTTTTATTCAATGCGCTACACCCTAGACATCATGTTGGTTAATCCGTCCCTGCTCATCCATATTCCACATACTGTTCAGCTAATGCTAACCCCACATAAATAAAATTGAACAACTTTACAAAACGACGAAAAAACTTCACCACATTCTAATTTACAACCCTGAATAAATTTAACTGACCTTTTTTTATTATATTATTTTAACTTGATCGAATCGTTAAGTAAATATACCCTTTCATATTATAACAACGAAGGCTGTAAAAATTTGAAAAAAAAGTTTCATTAAGTTAAGCTAGTCGTAAATAAACAAAAATGTGCGTTTTAGATAAGAATTTTTTGTCCTCATATCATGCCGCAACGTACCCAAACTTCTAACTAGCGGCTAGCCCTTGCCGGTCTACAAATGTTCGCTCAGTCGAAATGTTGCGAGCGAGGTCGGAACAGTACGAACGGAGACCATAACGGACTTCTCATTTCAGCTGGGCTGGTTAAGTCTAAAGAGTTTTCTGAGTATTTTAAAAATAATTACATTAACAATCGGCATTGATGGGCATATTGGAATAGTGGTTTTTATGGAAATATGTTGCGCGTGGCTGGGGCTTCGCCCCAGTTAACTAAAAGGAAACAAACCCCACGACCAATTAAACTCGAAAACGTGGAACTCGAAACGTGGAATAGTGTTTATGTTTATGAACTGTACGCCACCCTAGCTCCATAAAAAAACACTATTCCACGTTTCGAGTTCCACGTTTTCGAGTTTAATTGGTCGTGGGGTTTGTTTCCTTTTAGTTAACTGGGGCGAAGCCCCAGCCACGCGCAACATATTTCCATAAAAACCACTATTCCAATATGCCCAGCTGAAATGAGAAGTCCGTTATGGTCTCCGTTCGTACTGTTCCGACCTCGCTCGCAACATTTCGACTGAGCGAACATTTGTAGACCGGCAGGGGCTAGCCGCTAGTAAACTTCTAAAGATAAATTAAATTCGTTTTTCGCACTCAATCAACTTGTGGGCAAAAGTTTAAAAATTAAATTTACTAGCCAGCCATTCCACGAAATTTCAAAATGATTGTAGTGACGCTATTAAGTCTCTTTCAAAACACACAATTCGGCTTATATTTAATGTATTTTGCGAAAAGAGTTTTTGAGAGAGAATAATCACTTAAATTGAAGTAATTTAAATTCTAAAATTTACATACTATGCCTTTTAGGCGATAACATAAAACACTGACGTAACACAACTGTTGAATATTTTTTAAAGAGTATATTTCTAATTTCTGGTAGTTTAGAAAATCGAAATCGGTAAGTAAATTGATTGGTAATATTACTGTTTTATCTTTATAACTTTTGGTGTCCCGTCCGTTATCGCAAACATAAAATGTTCTCATTTCTTACGTTGTTAAACAAAACCATTTTTTTTTTAATTTCCACTGTCTAATTTTAATATTGCTAAAGTCTTTAATAATTAAAACCTGTCGGGATAAATTTTGTAGAGCTATTTTCATACACAAGATTTTTTTGTCCCGTCCGTCATAAGTATGTATTTCTTTTTTCTGTTCGTATTTCAAATTTTAAGAATGTGGCTGTAAACAATTTGACTCAACTGTTCGTAAAAACTGAAAATAAAATCTAAAAATTTGTGCAAAGTGTCCCGTCCGTTAACATGGAATGGCTGTAGCTGTAGGTGGTAAAAAAATAAAAGACGTCAAGTAGGAGTCTTTGTTTTATTCCTTAATTTGTTCAAAACAACATTTTAAAACTGGTTTTTAAAGAACAGCGCGCTAAATGACAATATTTCATAGGTAGCGTTAGTTATAGGACAAAAATCTATACAGGTAAACTCAACATGATACAACAAACATAAAAATCCACATCCTCTGCAAAACATTTCAATTTTTGAATACATGTACTGATCGACTGAAACGTCCTGTATGAGGTTCGTCTAACGCCCACGTTTGATAACAAACAAACAAATACAAACGAACGATAAAAACGATGTGTTTTAGAATATTGTCCAGTGTGTCCACTTATATTTGCTTAAATGAATGGAGCACACCCTTGCTACACGAACCCCAAAAGTAAGGCCTATATCTAAGATAAAATGTACACATGTGTTCCAATTCCTATAAAGGCTATCTACTAAGACCGATCAGCGCTTTTTTTATTTGGACACAATGGGATTTGTAAAGCACAATTACTTATAATAATATTAATAACCATAAAGTGTGTGTATGTGTGGATCGATGGAGTGACAGTGTTGATGAAATATTACATACATTTACATACTCTAGAAGCACTTGCAGTCGGATTCTAACGATTACATGAAAGGATTTCGCACCAAACTTTCACACTTTTTTTTCGCACGACGAAGCCGCGAATTAAGACTTTATGAATATATTTACAACATTTGCAAAACGCTTTCGAAAATATCGAGAGGTACAAAATGGACGGACGAGCAACAGACGACACAACTAATATCCCTATTGGTTCAAATACTCCGATTTTGTTCAACAAGCATAATGTTTGCCAAAACGAGTGAGCGCAGCGCAGCAAATTATGCGAGTTAAACCACAGCAGACTTTTCATATCGTATCACGTACATAATTTTTGCGAATTCCGTCGTAAATTATAAATTTATTCGTGCAATTTTACTTAAAAAAAGCAGTAAACAAATCAATTAGCCAAGACCGTTAACTAGTTACGTAATAAATGACAACGTCACGTCAAAATTAGGCGTAAAATCTGACATTTGATAACAAAACAAGAAAAAAATAAATAATTAATTAATTATAACGAGGGGGGGGTCGTATAAGGTGAGTGTAATATTTTTACTGTATCTCAAACTAATAATCACACAGAAATCAGGGTGTACAATAAAATCCTCTGTTCTTTTTTCTATGTATGTAAATTTTTTTCAAAATTTTTCTACTCTCTTTGATAATTAAAATTAATTAATTAAAAAAATTCATATCAATAAATAAAAAAATTGGAAATAATTAATATAAAGTTTATCTAAACCAACGGTACCTAAATGACAACATTTAATCGCTTGTTCTCAAATAACACAAGAAATTACATTTGTTGCAGCAACTTAATAGTATTTAATTAATTAATTAATTAGAATTATGAGAAATTGTAAAAAGTTCAGAAAAAATTCAGAGATACAAAAAAATACAAAGTATTTAATACCGACCGCTAAATTCTGTACAATTACTAGTTTTCGAGATATTGTAAAAATATATACTTTTAACAGACTAACCCTGTATAAGGTGAGCCTGATATTTTTCCTATATCTCAAAAACTAATTATCACACAAACATCAGTGTGCGCAATTAAGTACTTTGTTTATTTTCTATGCATGTATTAGCTGTTTCAAAACTATAAAAACGCCAACGTCGCACTTTCTCTCAAAATTAGCTTATTCACGCACTTCAAGGAAATAATAGCCGATGAAATTTATAGTTGTAATGAGAGATCTAATCATTTATAACTATTTTACAATTTTATCACTCTTATTTAAAAAATAATTCGGGAAAATGAGACGTTGGCGTTTTTATAGTTTTGAAACAGCTAATATCTGTTTTTAATTTTTGTAATTAAAATTAATTATTTACGAATTAAATTAAATATAAGAAATAAATCAATTAATTGAAATTTTATTATTTTTATTTTGATTCTCAAACAAACGATACTTAAATGATGTTAAAAAAAATACGGAAAAAAATGATTTAATTTTTAAAATTTTTTGAATTAATTTTTAGTGCTTGGGTCATTTTTATCTTCTGTAAAAACAAAATTTAAACACCGCTTGTTCTTAAATGCCACAAGAAATAAAAACATTGCAGCTACTTGGTAATAATTAATTAATTAATTTTAATTATAAGGAATTTTAGAAAAATTCGGAAAAAATTCACGGATATAGAAAAAGATGCAAAGTATTTACTAGGAAACGCTGAATTCTGTGCGATTTTTCGTTTTTGAGATAACGGGTGCTTCACTTTGATATTCACCCCCTTAAGAATTTTTTTTCACAAACAAACAAAATATATTCTTAAATAAATTAACAAAATCTATTGGATAAAATTGTCAAAACGGTGACTGTCATTCTTGTTTCAAATGACACCCCTGTACATATTTTTTAAATAACCATTAAAAAAGCGTGATGTAAATTGGCATTTAGTTAATTTCAAGAAAAACTTTCTTTCATTTCATTAAACTGTTTAGTTAGTTACATAATTAGCTAGTTATTCGAATCAAAAAATAGTATTTTTGTTTATTTACTATTATTTGGTCAGAAAAAAATGCCTAACCGAGACACCCGATATAATGCAAACATACTTTTAGTAGACTAACCCTGTAGAACAGTCATTAGAAAAAAAAATGTAAGTTATCAATTGAAAACAAGTTAGAAATTTTACAGGAAATTTCGAAAAAATTTACAATTTTATCGTAATATTTTATAACGCAGTAATTAATTTTTTTTACAAATGTTAATTTTAAAAAAGTTGACAGTCACCACCTATCCAATAGTTTTTGTCATTTGATTCATTCCTTGTGTTATTTTTCCTGATACAAAGCGAAACATCGGATATAGTAAAAATATACTTTTAGTAGACTAACACTGTAGAACAGTCTTGGCCGAAAAAATTGTAAGTTGACGACTAAAAACAAATTAAAAATTTAGCACGATATCTCGAACAAATTTACAATTTTATCGTTATATTTTATGACACACTAATTATTTGTTTGTGTTTTTTCTTCAAATATTAATTTTGTCGATCTTTTGCTCCATCCAGCCACTGTCAACGCATATTCGGATTCGACCTCTGCAAATGCCTTATCAGAGAAAGTAAAACCTGTTGATGTCCCTAATCGCAATGTAACAACGAATAAGTGCCTGTTTGTAATAAACAGAAGCTATTTATAAAACGCTGCATTATCTTAAGGTCGAATCGCTAGGTAGGTAAGTAATAAGGAGGAGATGCAGACACTATGAAGTATGGTCTCAAACACTGTACCTATTTATATGTATTCAACATCTCATTAAATAAAGCTATTTTCGCAAAGCACCAAAAACACAGGTAACGTAAAAATAAACTACACTAAAAGTACATGGGCGACAATGGAACACCAAACTGCTAATATCCATACGACCACATAAACAAATTAACAACCAATCAACTAAAAATAATTCAATTCACAAACTGGTTATCGACCTGTCGGTTTAAAGAGAATTAACCAATGGAGCGCAAAAAACTAACACCCGAACACCAGCGACCCCAACCGAAATGTTCAAAAAATAATTCATCGGTATTTACATGGTAGGTAGGTGTACATTTGGTGTTTTCCTCCAATTAAATTATCACAATAAAAACGAACCAATGGAAGAGAATACAGAAAAGAACCAACACTTCACTAACACAAAAATAAATAGATTATTAACGTGAGGAGAATTCGACGACGACACTGAATGTGTTGTGTCCTGAATGCCGGATTTTTCCCGAATCTCTGGCTGAAACGAGAACAGTTTATTAGTCTCATTTTCATCATTTGATTCTTTTCTGCACGATTTTATTTAAAAATGTAAGTTTATTCAATTGACGAATTTTTTTTGATGACATAATAACAAGAGCAAACCCACACAACCTGTTTGCGTCTACAGAAAAAAATCACCAATGAAACACAATAATGATCACCCTTTCACCAAAGTATAATTCTAGTCGAGTTGTCCTGTTTAGAAAATGATGATGAAATCTGTTTATTTCGTGAAACTCGTCCAACACCTTTTATTACGTAAAAATTTCTATTAATATTATTGTAATTTCAAGTTGTGATAAATGAGAACGGTCGCATCACAGACAAATTTATTTGATTACTAATATTTTAAAATAAATACTAATTGTGCAAAGTGAGTCAAGGTCACAAGATGTACATACAAAAAGCATGGAACCCAGCGTTACAGAAAAAAATAACTATAAAGCACGATAAACGTGTTTGTGAGTTATTTTTTCAAACTCACAACGGCATCTCAAAATTATAATTGGCTAAATAATTGACTGACCTGACACTTGATGAAATATAAAATATAAATTAGTAAAGTATTCCAACTCAAAACACAACTTAGTTCCATACATTTTGTTATTTAAAAAATACAGGTTTAGAGCCGGTTTACAGAACATTTTAATTGCAATTAAATTTTAATCGCGATTAACTTGACATTTGTCAATGCATTTTATATGGCAACTTAATTCAAATTAGTTTAATTTGGAATTAAATCTTAATTTCGCTTTCTGTAAACCGGCTCTAAGTCTGTTAAAAGTATATTTTTACTTTACTTTAAAATATTTAAAGCACATTTTTCTACAATGCCTCATAATTATTGAATATTGATTATTAATTCACTGAAAAAGTTTTTTAAGGAACTAGCGACATCATTTCTTCCAAAATGTCATTAGAAATAATAAAAAACGACATTATACAATCTTATTAAAACTGGAAATATTTTGATTTGACAAAAATTCTGGAACAAGCCAATTTTATTTTTTCAAAGTAAAAAATTGTTTCTGAGTTATCAACTAGTGGTACAGTCACGATCAAAAAGAATGACACCCCTACCAATCGGACTTGATATAAAAGTCCGACTAAGATCTTTTGGGTCATATACTTCAATAAACAGGTTAGTTTACAAACTGTCCAGATAGTTTACACAATATTCAGCTAATTTATAAACTAGCCAAACGTACAGATTAACCGTATTATAACAAAAAGATTTGTGACTGCGGTGTTAGATGTGTCATTATTTTTTATCGCAACTGTACATTTTTTCTTAAATACACTTGAAAAAAATTAAACCGGAAGTTTCAAGTTTCAGGCACTTAAAAAATGTATTTTTGATGAAGAATTTTTTTGTTTGTATTTTTTTGTTGGTATTAAAATTTACATTTTTTACTTTTTGAGTAATTTATTTTTTAAAACTTTTCTGTATAAAACTTTTCTGTATAATTACACAGACTGAACCAAAAGTAACGAACAAAAGTTACTTCTTTAATAGTCATTTTTCAAAAAAAAAAAATTCAAACAGGTCGCTTTTTGTTTCTTAAATGTTACATTTTGACTTCAGTGACATTTATGATGTCATTCGTTTTTCAGTAATGACGTCATTTTAATTTTTGTAAATGGCAACCAACGTTTTTATTCACTGTTTTAGATAGTATACCATTATCTTTATGATAATAACAAAAAAATTAAAAATAAATAAAAGAATAAACTTAACAAAATAAAATAATATTGACAATTAAACATAATGGGCTCTTTATTTTTTTATTCTTGACTTATTTTATAAGCGGCAATTGTTTTTTGTATTTTTTTTTGTATAATTAGCACGAAAACACTTAAAATGACACCTAAACACAAAAATAAACAAAAAACAATTACCCCTTATAAAATAAAGCAAGACAGAAAAGATGAAGCTTTGTGTAATAATCTCAACAACTTTTTAAATTTTATTTTTTAGTTTTTTTTGTTTTTTTTTAATTTTTTTAATACTTATTAGAAAGACAAAAATGTGGACTATCTAAAACCTAAAAATATCAATTGTGATTTAAAAGAATAAAATCAACATACTCGAGGATTTTTTGAAATATGACACATAACAAAAATATGATTTTTGTGCGTTACTTTTGAGTCGGTATAAAAAAAAATAACAAAATTTTATAATAATAGGTAAAAATTAAGAGCTGTCTTACTGATAACTGTTTATAAAAATTGTTAATCACTTGTAAAGTATTAATTAAAGTAAATATTATCGTAATGTGACAAAGATTACGTATGTCTGCAAAATTTCAGTTAACTGGGTCATCAGATAGGTAATCAAAGTTTTTAAAAAAATTCATTTCCAGTTTTTTCAGCGAATTAATTTTAAAAAATCTGAAACAATTTATGCAAATATACTTTTACAAGACTCATTCTGTACATTTCAGCGTCAGTAAATTTTTTATCTTGCACCTTTATATCATTTTATGGTCCTCTTTAAATAGCTCCATTAAAAACAACGTGTATGCACTCAGGATGCAATAAATTCCAATGTGACAACAAAAAAACATATCACGCGTTTAATTAAATTTCGGCTTAAAGTGGTCCGTGATTATGAAATCAAGTTGGCAATATTGAATAGTGTTTTTAATGTTTTTATTTGGCACTTATTATTCAAAGTTGCCAATTCAATTTCACAAGAAACTTTGTCGATTCATCATCACAAAAAACAAAACAACCCCAGCATTATTGGCCTTGGACTCTTATTTTCACATGCTGCAATTATTTTTTGAACATCCTTGAAATAACTCTTTCCAATAAAGATGAAACTCGTTATATACATATAAAGGATATTTGTGTGTTGTTACTAAACTGTCTTTTTTCTTCTTTAAATAAATGAACAAAACTTGTTTCAACTATGTATATTGCATATTTGTATGAATACATGATAATAATAACCATTATTAGTAACAATAAATGTATAGTAACTACATAGTAGTGACTAGGAGACATGTTTGGGTGCTTTATGAATTTAAAAATAAAAACTGTTTTGTCAAATTACTAACAATGATTGAATCAGAGTACTATGGAAGTGTGACAGGCAATTGTCGCTAAAGGTCTTGATCTTACAATTAAAAAGGTAGGTTTGTACCATAATGCGAATTCACAGCTTAGATTGGACACTCTGCACCCACGTTTAATTAATAGTAAGAGAAAGAGAAATAAACTGCCCACTATTTAATGTAAATAGTGCAACCTAGCCCGGCTATTATACAATATTTACAATTAAAAATAAAAATAACCACTAATCATAAAAATCTCCATCACGTAATACTTGCATAGGATTCGAAAAGAAAGTAGTAATACAGGGTGAGTCTTATACACATAAACGTAGGCCAAATAATAACGAATGGTGAACAAAATTCATTCCAGTAAAAGTTTTCTAGTGTCCTACATATTGCGTAATAAAAGCAAAATTAAGCTTTTAAATTTGACATTCGGTAGTGTTACGTAAAAATAAGTTATGATCTCGGTTATAAGGTTATAATCAAAAATAAGTTACATGTAAAACAAGAAAAAAGAAATAATTTTTCTTCACGGTGACAAACCGGTAAAGAAATAATTTTTCTTCACGGTGACAAACCGGTAAAGAAAAAAAAAAGAAAAATATTTTCGGAGATTAATTGGCAAATTAAAGAAGTACATGCGTAGCTTAGTCAAGATTATGGATTACTATAGATTAGGATACGAAACAACGTACAAATAAAACGGCCCCATTCTCAATAGTTCCATTAATGTCGCTAGAGGGCGCAGTTTTCTGTTTTCAAAGCAACGAATTTTAAAAAAATGGCTGTATTTTAATAACGGTTAGCACAAGGCTAACAAAAAATACAGACATGTAGAGAATTAAATTCTCAATGGTAAGACATAACATGAATGCAAAAATTATATCGTCAACTATATTTAAAAAAAGTTCCAACTTCCACCAATTTGCACTCAAACGAGTCAATACGATTACACATCCGAAAAAACTTTTTGGAGGAAAGTTGTAGAGAATTAAATTTCTTAGTAAAATAGTCATCATATTGCATTTTTTGTTAAAGCACAAAGCTGTTCCTTTTACAGAACATTACAATCTATGTACTCCACTATTGAACATAAAAAAAGTAAAGGTAAAGAAGAACTAAACTAGTAGTGGAACTTAAATACATATTAAATTAAAAACGGAAATAAAAACTTGCTTATTGTAAGTGAATAAACTAAATTTGAAAGATTACACTCCACAGAAAGGTCAAAAAAACCATTTAAATTTGAGTGTTTTGGAAAATGTAAATCAAAGCTAAAATTTCATGAAAGAAAAATAATGTTTTTAAAATAATTAAAAGTTGAAGATGATGAAATAAAGTGAACGTAAAAGCGAAACAGTCATTGAAAGTTTTTCTTCATGTACATTTTTACTGTATTTCAAAAATTAACAACCATACAATAATCAACATTTGTTATTAAATTACTTTATGTTTTTCTCTATGTACATGTGAATTTTTCCGAATTATTTCTACAATTCCTTACAATTAAAATTAAGAAATTAATACAATGACAGGTTTACAGAAGGCGAATTAAAATATAATTCAGGTTTAAACTAATTCAAAAAAGTTGCCATTTAAATGTAAACGCCAATCAAAATTTCGTAAAATGTTCAGTAAAAAAAGTCTAAGAAACGTTTTAATCGCAATTAAAATTTAATTAGCGATTAACTTGACGTTTCTAAATGCAAAATAAATGACAACTTAATTTGAATTAGTTTAATCAGTTAATCACGCATTTAATTGCAGATTAACTTAATGACGCTTCTATAAACCGACCCTTATAAATCCATTATAATTATTATTAAATATTAGATGTTATTTTGTAAAAAAAATCATTAAAAAATTGTCGGTGACCCCAAAAAAAGTACTAAAATTAAAGTTTATTCACTTTGAAGCGCACATAATCCTAATAAAATTTTAAATTTATTCGCGATGAAATTGAATTTTGTAAAGTAAATTGCCGTTAAATTTAACAGAACACTAAGAATTAATTAATTAATAACTAATATGAATTAAGTTGCGATTCACTTTACTTGGAATGGGTTAAATAAATCGTGAATTAAAATTTTGTTACAATTTAAATGTAAGGTAATTAGAGGCTTTTTTGAGACTACGTAATTCTTGCTGGCAGAAATCATAATTCAAGCATCGTTGATTTCGGAATGTCAGTACAAATATTAAAAAAATATTTTTTTCATTGACTCTATATTCAACCACAAAGTGGTCATCCTCAGGTGAAAATATAAACTATATTCATTATTTAGTTGTGATTTGTATAAGCAACTGTAGGCAATTTTTGAAAAAATTCACATGCATAGTAAAAACATTCAAGTATTTAATAGCAAATGCTCGTTTTCGAGATACGGTAAAATAAACTTTAAAAATAAAAATCAAAAGTTTTAATTTCAAATTAAGTGTTACTTTTATTAGGCACGGAAAAAATAAAATCGATTAATGTTTACTTTTGGATTGTTTCGTGTAAATTTCTTTCTTGAAATCAGTATTTAGATATTGCACATTTATACTTTTAGATGTAGCGTGGAGGAAGAAACGTGTGGAGAGAAAGTGACAACCTACAAACATTCTGTATTTCCCGCCTAAAGGCAGAAACATTCTATAACGTCAGAATATTTAAGTTCTTTTTACTTTAAACATTAAACAGTTTTTGTTTTAATACATTATGGTAGTTTTAAGTAATGACACGTAATAGTGTTAATTGTTAGTACTATTAACGGTTGGTGTTTTTTGACAATGAGGAGCTGCAAACTTTGCAAATGCCCCCAAAATTAAATAATGAATTACACCACTGGTTTAAAATTTCAAGTGAGAAAGAAAGTTAGCGCGCGCAGTTTGAACGAGTTATAAAAGGTGTTTGTGCAAGGACCGCAGTTTCTCGCTTATGCTCCCTCCACAAGTTTATCCTTCCACAAGTTTCTCCCTCCATGGGTACAATGTAATATACGGCTTTTTATTTTGGCTTTTTGTGGAAGTAATGTAAAACAATACTTGACAATATTAAATAATTTTTGGCAATATATGGCATTACTTCACTGTAGTACATGCAATACTTGCACAAGAAATTGATTAAGTGCACATGAGCGTCTTACTGCAATTGTTCAACATTACGTTCACTTATTGGCAAATAGCATTTATGTAGAAATAACTTCTTGAATTATTTTGTTTTTTTATATTTACCAATTAATTATTATTTTTACCTTTAAACCCACGATTTTTCTTGTACCTTTAATCGTTTATGGAGCGAAGCGCTAATTTTAAATATTTTTTTATCATGTTTCACGTGAAAATTTTAGTTTTAGTCGCAGTATATTGAGAATGCAAAGCTCAACACTTCTGTATTTTTTCCAAGTAATTAGTAAATTGGTTAAATTTAACTTAACGCTCGAAGCACCCTCATTTTCATTGCTCGGTACTACATAACATGCGACCGAAAATGTACTAAATTAGAGCAAGCCTTGAAAGTGAAGTGTAACTTTAGCCACATCTTATGCTGTGTAAAACCAGCATAAGACAACATAAGTGTGGTCATAAATAAACGGCTAAAATGTGGCTAAAGCTCTGCAAGCACAATTTTCTCTAACACAGTACATTTTCAATCTTATGTTATTAAATTACTAAAAAAACTTTCACTGGAATTATTTTTATTTGGCAAAAACTACCATACCCAAGTGAATGCGTATAAATGACTCACCCTGTACAATTAGGTGCAGAATCACCAATCTTACAAAAACCCTCGGCTGGAAGTCCGTCAATAGCCTGAGGAAATGGCAAGGCTACTTACACATAAAAAAATTCAAAACTCCGCAAATTCCTTGGCGCACTTCTCCGTCGAAGAGATACGCAACGCCTCCTCCTCGTAATCGTCGAAATTACTCGTATCTCCAGGTCCCTTGCACCTGGGTATGAAAGGTGCTTCAATCTTCTTTTGAAAAATCGCGATCCAATCAGTGGACGCAAACCACTTGTGACCTTTGATGTCGTTAACGCCGGCTTTCAAATTACCGTAACGTTTTGTCAAATCCACCTGGAGTAGGTTACGGAGGAGATCCTTCAGGTCGGAACCGAAATGTGAGGGAAAACGCACTTTCCCCGAAACGATTTTCTCGTAGATTTGAATGGGTTGGTCGGCGAAAAATGGAGGATATCCAGCCGCCATTTCATAGACTAGGACACCTAGTGCCCACCAGTCCACCGCCTTGTTGTAACCCTTGCTGAGGATGATCTCCGGTGCGAGATATTCGGGGGTACCACATAAGGTCCAGGTGCGACCTTTGACGCGTTTAGCGAACCCGAAATCGGTGACCTTGAGGTATCTGCAAATTTTAGCGTTATGTTGAATGCTGTGACTGGACATTTATAAATGAAGGACTTAGTGAATGAAAAAGCTATGTATTTTTTTACAAATTTAAACAATTCTAATAACATTTAATTAAAATATGCCTAACACATTCGTATTTTCTGTAAAATTTCAAATTAGTTGTTACTAGGGAGGCTATGTACAACATATTATAAAATTAAGTAGTGGATGAAGGGAGTATGTTCAATTTATTTAGCATCGCATGTTAAAAAAAAGTACTGTTCAGTAGTTGACTTACGGACATACCTGCATGATATATAAAAAAATTGACCTTTTGTATATCGGGTGTGTCAAAAATCGCGGTTAGGCTCTTAAGGCTAAAGAGGAACATGTTTTAGTGTGTTTCTAAGCCGCAAGATGGCGCGGAATTTATTTTTCTATTACCTTTTTAACCATTCACTTATTTCATAAACTAAAAAAAGTTTTGGACATATGATCTTCATTAAATTTGAGGCAACGTAACACTTTTTATTTTTTTTGAATTATTTAAAAAAAATAAAAAATTATAACAAAAATTTTTAAAAACGAATCTCCATTTTTCGCTGATCACAAATATATATTTGTTTTAAAAATTCGATAACAGAAAAGGTATCAAAAGGCAAATTTTGTAAAATCTTTTGTTCCGTTATGGTCGGGCAGTGAGGAAGGCATTTCTTGGAAGCAGCTGTGTACGTATTAACCACCAGGAAGATATTTTTAGATGTATAGAAAAAACACAACTTTAAGCAACTAACAAAAAAAATTGTGGGTTTGCTATTTAGGCAGTGAAGCATTTGCCTGTATTTTACGTTTTTACGTTTTTTAACAAGCTTTACAAAAAAAGTCCTACATACAATTTTGTATATTTGATGAAAATCAGGGATTCAAAAGGCTGGTTTAACCCCGATATCTAGAAGTCATTTAGTAATGATTGGTTTTGTCTCTTTTATAATTTTTTTACGTAACTAATACTAGTATTATAAAGCTACTTTTTTCTGTATCGCAAAAACTTATAATAATCTCATGTAGAAATGTGCGTTTGCAAAAAATTATTTATTATTTTCTTTATGCATGTGAATTTTTTCGGATTTTTTTTTACAATTTCATACAATAAAGTTATCATTGAATTAAAAAAACATATTAGTACTAGTGTTAATAAAATTAAAATATGAAAACATTACATAACAAACGATACGTAAAAATATTTAGTACAAAAAATTTTGAAAGAAATTTACATACGAGTACCTACATTGAGAAGAAAATTGAACATTTAAAAGTAAACACTAAATTCTAGTGATTATTACGAGTAGTTTTTATTTGTTTGCCGACTTGTCCGATCAGTTTAAGTTTTTTCTTAGAATGGAAAGTAGGTATACTTGGGCTTCGCTTACATATTCTGAGAAAATCTTAGGTAATTCAAAGAATTTAATTCCAGAAAAATTCTGGAATTCAAAGTTATTTGACATTATTTGCTTCTTGCTGGGCTTTCTCAATCTCCATCATCAGAAATCCTCATGACATCATGACAAAATAGTTTTCTACCAAAAATAAATTAAAATTTAACCTATTGTTTTCCACAGTGAAAAACAGATTTTGTCGTATTCCAAACTTTTGATAATTTATCCATTTTTGACCAAAAAACATATAAAAATTACTGACAAATAAACACTACAACAAAAAAAACACTAATGTTTAATGCGGTACAAAATTCAGTTCAAAAAATTAATAGGATAATTCTGTATATGAATAATACAAGAATACAGAAACATCGTGTTTCACACCTTCCTGTCTTTAGTTGATCGAGGTTTATTTTGCCCTCTTTTTCTCTTACCCGGCACTTGACTGTTGGAGATTCTCGGCGTCAAATTTTGTCAAAGTAAAATGAATATTCGCGTTTCGTTCAAAACTACTAAAAAATTTTATTTGTTTCTTGGACGCATTCTGTTCGTATCATCACAGTGCAACTTTCCCGTACACATTTTTCAAAATATTATGAATATTAGTTTAAAATTTTAATAAAATAATATCTTTTTTTTTTTTCAAAAAAAGTGACGTTTCAAATTCTAATTATTTAAAAGACTCAATTCCATTTTTAGATTTAAAATTGGATTACAAATATTGCTAAAAGTAGAAAAATGAATTTCATTACTACTTGTCTTTGTCGCACACTTGGTTTAACTGTCGTCCCCTTTAGCCTTAAGAGCAGCTAGATAGAGCTATACAGAACAGAATTTTTGATAAAAAAATCACAAAACCTTACATTTGGCTGAAATGAAAAACAAAAAATGGCAACGCCGTACAAGTACACGAATTTTTATACGTTTAGAAAAATATTAACCAAAAGTATTACATGGTAACATTACCAAGTGTTGCCAAATGTTGCTGCACTGGTGTTTTCAACTCATTTTAAAAACCAAAAAAAAAATATTTTCCTACAATTCTTTTTGAAAAATTAGATAATAAATCAAGTAAACATGAAAATAAATCATTACAAACAATGTTAAGAAATCTGCTTTTCCTAAAATTCCACATTAAAGTATGCATTATTTGCAACTTTTACGAGCTGCTGCATTTTAAATAAGAAGCAATGATTTTTTAAATATTTTTTGGCGGTCCCTAAGGCCACTAGGATCCACTCTCAAGAGCTTATCCGCGACTTTTAACACATTCGATTTTTTTTTAATTCCAAAAAGTATCATGCTCTAAATTTATGGATAAAACAGTGACGTACATTTAACTTAATTATCAAATAAATATTTAAATAGTATGTTTAAAGTTATGTTTTTCAAATGCTACACCCTATATTTTTTGCATTTTTGGATGTCGCTTTTCACACTGATATTTTTAAGCTAATTTGTTCTTAGTCGATTTTGAGTAGTTTTTTAAATAGTTTGATTTTTTTGACAAAAACACGTTTTATTTAAAAATTTATTAGACAAAACCGAAAAAACGTAGAAAAATGGACTTCCACCACCAAAATTCGTTGACAGAACTAGCAATTCATGGCCGACTGGTCAACACAGTTGAATGGTGTAGGTTGTTTTTATCCACAAAATTCTTATTTTCTTGTTCAAATCGTTCACGATTTATGCCGAAAGTGACTATATCATGTTTGTGCTTCTTCATCCGAACTCAGCTGCGCCTCGATCATCTAAATGCACGAGCGTGATATCGATCAATTTCGACACTCGTTATATACGATTTCGGTAGCAAAAACTTCAAACTTGTGATATGCCCATTCATAATTTTTTTTTAAATTGTTGTGAAGCAACTTTACCGCAATTTGATTTTGCGGCATCTCACACTTGTCTTCACTCAATATTTTAAAATTTTGATAAAACATTAATAATCATTTGACAACGTAATAAAAATTTCATGGCAAATTGATTAATAATTTTTTTTAATTATGTATTTGTAAAGTTCTTGTGTAAGTTCTTGTAATCAAATAAAAAATTATGTATGATATACGGACAAAAAACATATTTCAGACTCTGTACTGTTGCTGGACTCGGCGTTGCCTCGTCTAGCAATTTCCAGTAAATCGACTAAAATATTTCGTTTTTCGTCTTTATAACAAAAAATACTATTTATTTATTAAATTTAAATATTTAAAACTTTATGTTTTTCGATAGACAATTTAATGATCTTTAAGATTTAAAAACAAAAAATGAGGTGTTCCATTTAATTTTAATAAGCTTCTTAATTTTTGTACGTTCCTAGTCGCAGTACGCTAAACACCTGGTATATTTAATTTTGGAAAATTGGTAAAATTCTTACTTTTATAGGATTCTTCTTAGTTTTTGTGTAATTTTTTTGGAAAAAAATCAAATTATTTCAAATGCTAAACAAAATCGATCAATACAAAGTTTAGATCAAAATCATCAGTCCAAAAATGCAATAATATTTAGAGTGTTCCATTTGAAGAAAAAAACTTCTTAATATTGGGACATCCTGCACACAGCGTGTTAGGAAATGGTTTAGTAAACTGAGAATAGAGAGAAAAAGGCAAAATGAATGGATTAAGTTAAATTTTTGTATATCGAAAATTCATAGTTTTCCCAAAAAATCGTTCTGAACTTAAAAGTCCCAAATTTTGAAAACTGCTGAACTAGAATAAGAAGTTGGCGTATTTTAATTACTATTGACAAAATAGCAGACAAATAACCACTCCGTAATTCTTGTTTATCAATTTGTTGTTATTAAATTTTACAAAAAAAAACAAAAAAAAATTGTGCCCGAACCGGGATTCGAACCTCTCACAAACATGGACATATAAGCCACTCTATTTAAAAATTCTCAAAACATCCATGATTCTGCCACTATGTCCATTAAAACAATGAACTGCTAATAAACTGCCATAAACCACACTGTAGCTCTCAACAGCTGAGTTAATAAAAATTTTTGAAGAAAGTATGCATATTTTTTGAAAAAATTAAATAACAGCCATTTGAAGAAAAATGTAACCTGACCCTGAAATCTCAAAATGATTTTAGTGATGTTAAGTTTCTTTCAAAATACACGATTCGGTTATATTTAATTTATTTTGCGACAAAACAGTGCTTGAGGGAGAATAATCATTTAAATTAAAGTAATTCATTGGATTCTAAAATTTACATATTATTATTATTATTTACATTTTAGGACATAAAATAAGTGACGTACCACAATTGTTGAATATTTTTTGAAGAATATTTTTATAGTTTCTGGTAGTTTAAAAAATTAAAATCAATAAGTAAATTGATTAATAATATTACTTTTTTATCTTTAAAACTTTTGCTGTCCCTTGTTATTTCTTACGTTGTTAAACAAAACCAAGAATTTTTAATTTCCTCTGTCTAATTTTAATATTGTTAGTCTTTAATGATTAAAACCTGTCTGAGTAAATTTTTTAGAGCTATTTTTACACACAAGATTTTGTTGTCCCGTCCGTCATGTGTAAACAAAAAGTAAATTAATGACAAGTCGTTGCACATTGCCTTATTCTTCGGTTTCGTGGTTTTAAAAATCTCAAAAGTTTCACCTTCCACATTAAAAATAGTTGTCGGAATTAGTGCCTTTTAAATTAACAGAATCTTATAACTATTATTCAATGATAAAAATGTGAGGTCTTGTGTCCCGTCCATCATCAATTTGTATTACTTTTTCTGTTTGTATTTTAAATTTTAAAAAGGTGGCCCTAATTGTAGGTTGCAAACAATTTGACTGGTACTAAGTTCCCATCAAGAAAAATTTACTTCTACTGATACTGTCCGTAAAAACTAAAAATAAAATCTAAAAATTTGTGCAAAATGTCTCGTCCGTAAAAATGGAAGGGCTGATAAGTGGTTTTTAACTAGTTTGATCATCACATAGCAATATTTTGCTGACCCATTCCTAACACCCTATATACAGGGTGTCTCACCTAAGACTTTCGAGCCTGATATCTTAGATGTTTATCAACGGATTTTTATGAAATTTAAAACGCAGATATTTTAGAAGGTACAGATTAAAATCCAATTAATACAACAACTCAAGTCTTAAAAACGTAATTTTTACATGTTTTTTTTAAATTGTAAGTCTCTCAAGACTTATATTAAAAAATGAATCGTCAATAAACAATTCTGTAAGAAAAAACTCGTTCGTGAAAGACGTCTGTTTTGCAAGAAAAATGAGAAACAAACTGTTAAACATGGATACATATGCAAAAGCTTATGTCCTTATGAAACCGATGAGCACTACCACTGAATTTTGGTCAATCCTACTCACACAAACGTAAGTGTTACACAACCGACATTTTACAATTATCTCTCACCCATACAAAGTTAAAAAACAATATTTTTGACTGACTTTTGGTACTGGATGCTTTAATCCTTTCAAAAAAGACTAAAAAACTGAACAACAACTGAAAAATTCTAGACACTTGAACGTTCAGGACTTTGGAAATGTTTATCGTACACTGCTGATTGGATTCTCTTCAAAAGTTTGAATTACAGCCCCAAGTATTTCTTCATTTACAGTGACGTGTTTTGTTCTCACTCGATTTAGTTCAGGTACGCTTCCTGTGTCTTCAAATTGTTGACGATTCTTTGAACTTTAAATTTCATAAATAACATTTCACAAAAAGTCCAAAGACACTTTCCATAGGCGAATATTGTTTCCTTTTACAACAACACAGAAATTTCTGCCAGTGTTGTTTGTTTTTAAAGTAATTTCACCAAATTAAAACAATTTTACTTTTTTGACAGCACACACACTTTTGATACAGTGGGACACAAAATGCCGCATGATTATTCAAATATTTTGAAAATTTGGATTTAGTTTTTAACAACAAAATCAATTTTTTTTTCTTGGATCAACCGAGCGATTTGGTTAATTTTTTGTGGAGCCATCTATTTTTCGGGGTTTAATAATCCAATACTAATTCAGCTTAATTTTAAATAAAAGAAATGTGTTTTAAAATTACATTTCTTAACTTATGTCATTTTTTGCCCCTAATGGAAAAAACACCTCCTAAAATATGTGCATTCTAAATTTCATAAAAATCTGTTGACAAATAACTGATATATTAAGCTCGAAAGTCTTAGCTGAGACACTCTGTATATATCTAAGGAAAAAGTCAATAATACAAGTTATGGACTATTTTCGGCTCGTTGGAACAGCCTGAATGTGAAGAATGAAGAAAATACCAAATCCAATATTGTTAGAGGCTCTGAACCCGTCAGGTCCACACCATACATTTATTAACTAACACATAACTATTTTATTTATTTACTTAGAATTTTGGTATTGCCAGTACCTTCTTAACTTTATATTAAATTCAACTTAACTTTATATTTTATAGAAGCGTCATTAAGTTAATCTGCAATTAAATGCATCACGTGACCAAATTGAACAAATTTGATTGGTCTATTCGCGTTGTTAACTTTTAAAAACGAATTAAATTAAAGCTTTCTATAAACCGGCCCAAAGTAGTTTTCTGAAATATAGTTTTTTTTTATATAATCACTTGTCAGTGTCAAAATTCTGATAAAGACCAGACTATTTCATCCTAAAAGTTCATGTCCACCCACTTTTGAAACTGGCTGTATTCTGTATTTGACATTTTGAACACCAGATTTGGCATTTTTGAAAATTAGATGTTAGTGTTAATCGTTAATTCGTTAGTCTAAAAGTGGTCTAAAATAACTAAATGTGTTGTTGTACGCGTTTTAAATTGGAGACAATTTGAAAAATTTGGAAATTGAATGTGCCAGGTAAAAAATTACACCAACCTTAATTCAAAAAAATTACTCTATTTATGATAATGCCAACCTGACGGTTCTTAGATAGTTGATTATAAACAAAAACGACGATATGATTGTACATGCGATCATTTCAATTTATAGTTAGATTAGGCGGTTTTTATCTTTGTAATTAATAAATTAGTGCAACATGAAAGAAAAAATGTATTCCAATTGAATATTACTATTCGAAATTTTATTATTTGACTTTCAGCTTGATTAATTATGATAATCAGCGTTTTCAAAGCCTACTCTAATCATAAATTCAATGAGATCGAAAATAAACTGAATTAGAGCAGGTCATGCTGCGGAATTTTAGCCAAATGTCAAAAAATGAGAGACTATGATTTTTCAAAAACTGATTCCTTGCTTCATCTAAATTATACCAAAATGGTGTTTAAAAGCCTACATCGTAGAATGCTATTTTAATAACAAGTGAAAAAAAAGAGACTGACAGAAATCTTCAATTGGCAGAATTTCGGTTATTTGCTAACATAAAAACAGTATTTCTGGACATCTTCTTAATCTTATCTACTGTCTTTTGCAACACGATGTTTTGAAAAGAAGTGTGGCTAAAAATGCACTTCCCTTGGCTTGCTTTAATTCAGTAAATTTTCGATCTCATGGCATAAGAAACAATTTCAGAACACCAAAGGGCCTAAAGAGCTTGACCTTCCCCACATGTAGACTTGTGTTAGAATTTTTTCACTCGTCAAATAAAGCGTCCGATTTCCACTCAAAATAAATAACTATCATTTGTTTATTTACCCCTGCGAGTCGATGAGAAGATTCTCCGGTTTCAGATCCCTGTAGATCAGATCTAGATAGTGCAAGTATTCGAAAGCGAGCACAATTTGGGCAGCATAAAACCTCGAATGTGGCTCAGAGAAGCGTCCGACTTTCCTCAAATGCGAAAACATCTCTCCTCCAGGCACATACTCCAACACCATGTACAAGTTCGAATTGTCTTTGAAGTGAAACCGCAGACTGACTAGGAACGGGAAACTGATCGCCTGCAGGATGCGCTTCTCGTTGAGGGTGTGCTCCACCTGCTTCAACTTGACCACCTTTTGCTTATCGAGGATTTTCATCGCATAGTACTCTTTCGTGGGTTTGTGTTGGACGATCATTACACGTCCGAATGAACCCGTACCTAGGGTTTTAATGCGCTCGAAGTCGTCCAAACAGGCGGTGTTTGTCGGATTCTTCTTCCACTTCTCCTCGAAGTCCTCCTTGGCCTGGTCGAGGAACTCCTTCACGCTTTCGGCGGAGTCGACCTTTTTGTTCGCCGTTGCGGCATTGTTGCCCATGGTTTGGACTTGGACACCTTCCAGGGCTTCGATTGATTTCTAACACCGCCTGAAGCACCAAGGATGAGCTCGGAGCGGATGTCGCGTTTGGTTTGTGTCAACACAACGATCCGTACACACGCATTATTGAGTTTATCTCGCACGATTGAGGCACAGACACTGATTAAAACGGGCAACACAAATTCAAAATACACGCCGAAAAACCAACGAGCTAACGATAAAATGGCTACCAAGTGCCCAGATTTTCACTTCATTTGGGGATTGAAGCGAAGACACTCGCTCGCAAGTCAATTACACGGTTTAATGGGGAGATAAGAGAGGACGCCACCGAACGGATGGTAATGCTTGGGGAAAGCGGACAACAAGCGAAATACAAGCAATGCGCGAGATTTAAATCAAGTTTAAACATTTTTATTTTAATCATCGTAAAACAGGTTAGGTAACACTTGTCAGTGTCAATGAACTGTCAAATGTGACACGACTGTGACAGTGCCTACTTGAAAAATAATTCGTAACAATACATTATTAATTTTATTCATAAATTAATACTATTACGACGAATTCTAAACGTAATATGTGCAAAATTCATCAACATTCATTACTAATCACATAGGTACTCAATATTCAAAACTCTTAATTAATTTTTTTTAATTTTTTAAATATTAGAAATGTGTATAATTGGTTGCGTCCACAGTTCAAAATATCAAAGAATATTAAAAAAAGATTGCTGTTTGGAAAGTTTGTCCTTAATAAAACTGAGAGTACATTAATTAAACCGTAACGCAAACGTCTCATTTTAGTTTCAGGATGTTTTACTATAATTTAATCAATACTGTATTTTTTGAAATATTTTTTTGATTTCTACAAGATTAATTGCGATGTATTTTTCAAAATTTGAAAAAATTAATAGCTAAAATAATGAATAGTTGCAATAAGAGATCTAATTCTTAATAACTAGGGTTCGGAAAATATGCATTAAAAAAAACCTAAAATATGCACCATAAATATGCTATATTGCTGTCATACAATTTAAAAAAAAAGTAAGTCTTTCTTACATTATACATAATTTTTAATTACAAAAGCCATAAAAATAATAAGTACAAATCTCCAATAAGTTATATACAACATATCTGTATTTTTTGCAGTTACACACATTTTTTTGTCACAATTCTGTTACATAATTTTTTATTTATTAACTATTAGCGTTGTAATTGTATATTGTAACATATTTTTCTAAGTTTTCTAGAATAAAACTTTGTCTCCTATCTGTTAAAATTAGTTTGTAGAAAAAAAGGACCTCATTGAAGCAAATTGAAATTAATTTAGAAAATGAGTTTTATTCTTTTTGTCGTTGAACTTTGTTAATTTGGGTTAGAAATGCAAATTGTAACTAAATAATTATTGTACATTTTCAAAAAATAGAAAAAATTAAATGTATTGCAAGAAAATAATTTTTTGCTGCAACCTGCGATTGTCGTTTTGTGAGACACTACTAAAGAATTTGCTTTCATATTCAAAAACCAAAAGCAATCTGAATGTTAGAAATTTACTATACTAATTTCCAAAATCGGCTTAATTATAGGTAATTCATAATTACAAACTTTCTTCGAAAATCCAGAAAACTCCTCTATCTTCAGCTTATTGCTTAGCAGAAGGTACGGGTTCATTTCTACTTGCTTGTATGTACATGTTAGATGTTTCAAAACTATATAAACACCAACGTTTGTTAACAAATTATTATTTTATTTTTTTAAATAAATTTGATAAAAAGCTAAAATACATACCCCTCTAACGAATAAACACGAAAATCGTAAAATCTGAAATGTGCAACTCTACACTCTCTAGTTTGGAGATGCTGTTATTTACTGTGCATTTATTATTTTTATTGTGCGTTTATTATTTTAACTGATTATAAATACATTTGGTTTAAATAAAATACTGTGCATTTAATTTGTACCCATTTATTTTTGCCTCGGTCATAAAACTTGAAACATCCTGTACAGGGTGCTGCATTTTGGATGTCCGAATAGGGCATCTCCGAAACTAAGGGGTTTAGAGAAAAACGAGTGACACATTCTCGGGTCCATTTTTGAGAAAATAGTTCTGGTCAAAAACCGCATCTCGCTAACATCTTTTGTTTTCGACTTTTCGACAAAAGTTGACATTTTAGCAAAATCTTAAAAAATTCATATCTTCCTTATTATAAAAGATACACATTTGAAACAAAAACGTTATACAGGCACTTTTTTACAGAGAATTTAATAATGTTAACAGCGATTTTTTTAACTATTCGTTTAGCTGGAATAACATAAATTTTTATTTTTTTAAATGGGAATCATAGGCGACTGTGATATTTTTGAAAGACTTATTTTTTTCTGATTTGACGAGTCTATTTGTGTAATACATTATTTTTAAGTATTTAAGAAAAAACAAAACATTTCACTTTTTCTTTATAGTTAGGCCATGAAAAAATTTTTAATTTTTAATTAAAACTATGAAAATTGTATTACCCAACAAGTATTTATAATTTAATGATTTTTTAATCTCTAGTTAATTCAAAAACAGCATAATAAATTATTATTAGATCAAATTTTTGCATATAATAAAAATTATTTGTTTTTATATTTAGAATGGCAAGCTTACATTGTCATTCTATTTTCTAATTTTAAACATTTAAACATGACATGTCGGAAGAAGAAAAATCTTTTTAATTGTATGATTGCGTATCAAGAGAATTTTATTTTACAAAAAAATTACAATCTAAACACCAAAATCAAATTCCATCTGCGGTAAAAAAATACAAATTATCAACGTCACCTCCATTGCACTTCACTAAATCATAAAAAAGTGTCATCAAATGGTAGTGACACATCGTTTTCAATTTTCTGTACATTTTTTACATAATTAAATCTGTGAAGCTCGTATATTTATTCAATTGAAAATAACTTATATTACATAGCTTATTTTTATAATTTCACATTTTTTACTTTAATAACCGTCCACAAAAATTCTAGATTATTCACACCTTTTATGTGAAATAATTTTTCCATGGCCAACTACTTTCAAATATTTCAAATATATTTTTTATCAAAAATATATAAAAATATCAAACTATATTTATATTGTTTTCAGTTCAGAAAAAAATAAGCTAAAATAAGTTTATGTTATTACAGCTAAACGAATGATTAAAAAAACACCAATGATAACATTATTAAATTTTCTGTAAAAGAGTGCCTCTATAATGTTTTGTTTCAAATGTGTATCTTTTATAATAAGTAAAAAAAATTTTTTAAGATTTCACTAAAATGTCAACTTTTGATTATAAGTCGAAAACAAAAGACGGTAGCGGGATGAGATTTTAACTATAATTATTTTCTCAAAAAACGGACCCCAGAATGTGTCACTAGTTTTTCTCTAATGCTCTTAGTTTCGGAAATCCCCTATTCGGACATCCAAAATGCAGCACCCTGTACAACACCCTGTGTATAATAAAAATATTTTTAGTAAGTAGACTTTAAGTCGATCAATCGGATAATAAAAACGGCATGACAATACTTATTTCAAGTAACAAAAAAGTTGTAGACCGATTACCCACTGCTGGGTCATCCTGTACATGTAGTACTTTATATTTGCATATTTTTCGAGCTCTATAATAACTTTTGATATGACATTTGAAAATTGAAAATTATAATTATGTAATTATGTAAAAATATATATATATTTTTCGCGACGTTTCGAGTTTTTATTAAATCTTCATCACGCTTCAATGGTTATACATCTTACTTGGCACAAATACAGAGAGTTTCTGGTGGGTTTTCTTGGCTTAAAATTTAACCCTGAGAGTTAGTTTAACACACTCTCAAAACTCCCAAAAAATTTAAATGCGCTATTGTAAAATTTTACTGTGAACTGAGATGACATACAGGGTATTTCACATAATTTTACGAAGCCTGCGCCTATAAAATGGCACCAACAATACGTACTGGTAAAATACGTAAAAATTAGATAGTCTTCCCTAGCTTGTTCACCCCTTCAAAAAATTACAACGTCTTTAGATAGTTAGTGATTAAGGTAAATAGATTAGAATCATACTTTTGATAATTATTTGTAAAAAACAGAAATTTACGTCTATTAGTGTTACAGTCATCACTCTGACATTTCTGACAACTTCTATCATGGGTCTCCAAAAGTTAAATAATTAAATGTGTATTTTTTGTAACTAGTCTTTTGCATATTTAGGTGCGTACATTAAGCTCTTTTCTCGTAAAGTAATGTGAAACACCCTGTATACGTATATTAAAAAGGTTAAATATGTTTAATAATCTTTGGATTAAAAGCAACTGACAGTATCTACTGATAATGGTGTCAAAGTGGTGTCATTTAGAGTGGACTGATCCACGGGGTTCCGCGGGTTCCGTGGAACCCGAGCCCGGAGCCTACAAGGGCCCGGACAAGAACTCTTTCCACTCAAACCTCAATGAAAATAATTGTTTCAAAATTCATCCCAGACAGTAAGCAACTATTTGTCTGCAATTATAAAGCGATACGGTTTAAATAAAACTGCGAATTAATAAAAATGTCTACGTTAGTCGAAGGATTAATTGACAACAAAACGTTAAATAAAAAAGACACCAATGATAAGGGCACAAAAGGTTTATTTTACCTACAACCAACGGACCAGGTAACAAATTAGAATCAGTTCGGATTTGCTTATTTGCATTTAGTTCTTTTAAGAGTGTTGGTTAAGTGAAGATGTAAAGTGTAGTACTTTATTAACAATTTATTTACTTAAAATTTATATATTGTGTAAAATGAGAACAGAGAAATTAGAACAGAGAAATTAGAACAGAGGACAGACCTATCTACAAGAAATAAAGAATCTAGTACAGCAGTTTATTATTATATTTTATAAAATGTTTTCAAAAATGATGAACTTTATTTTTGTAATTCACTAAAAATCCACGTCATGTTCTAATACTTTTATTCCAAATTTCATTTCAAATTTAAAATTTTTGTTTTTTACAAAAAATGCTAACAAGTTAGTAATATTCTTAAAGTAGCATTTTTATAGAATATAAATAAGATGGGTGAATATTAAGGTAAAATATGAATGGGGGCTGTAATGGGGGCTCGCGAATGACTTTGGAACCCAGGCCCGAGCTGGTACTACGCCACTGGACTGAATCCAAGGTAATACAAACACTCAAAAGTCATAATTTCCTGTTTTGCACTGTTTATTTTAAACCCATATACTCATATATCTCGAGAACAATACATTTTAGAGAAATGAGCAAGAGTACCATTTTTTAAGAAAAATTAATAAGCTTTCAATATTTGGCATAAAAAATGGGTGTTAATAGACCGAAAAAACAAGTTATGGTCAACAAAAACTGATGAGAACCCACTTCAACCGGAAATGTACAACCTTTGCATAACTTCCGTTTACTTCACATTAAAGAGCGTCTTTTAATAGTCTTTTACATTGCCAAGTTTCATAATAATCGGATAATCATATACAAAAATATCCAAAAATCAATTTTCATACCGACTTTTTGGAAAGCTGTAATTTTTTAATTAATTGAAATAATTGAGATGAGTTGTAAACGGGTATTTGTAGTTAAAATGATCAAATACAAATCTCAGTAAAATTTAAAAATCAATCTCCATTAATTGAAAATTTGTAAATTTCACAACTGACAGTTTTGAGATTTATTAACACCGCATTTTTACACGTAAATCAGTTTCAAAGCTAACTAGATGAAAATCATTTTAACACATATTGTGTAAAAGTATAAAGAGCAAAAACTGAATTCTGTATGATCGTTAATTTTTTGGTGATACAGTAACTCGAGTTCACTCTGTAGATAAACACTCCAGCACGAGTTTTTTTGTACGTGAGTTTAAGAACACGCTGTATGTAGCTTGCTTCCTCCTTCCTGCCTGTCTATTTCCCTCTTTTTTTAATGCTTGAACCAGTGCTTGAACCCACTTTGAGGTTCTACAAAAGAATAAAAGTGCATTAACCTGCGTAAAACCGTACCTAGGCATAAAGTATTGTTCTTCATTGTTATAAATCAGCGGAGGTGGCTGCTTTCATTAAAAATAACCCATAAATAAGCGTAAATAGAGCATAGATAAGGACAGATGCATCTCGTGTGATTTCCGAAAAATCCAACAGAAAACTAATATACCGACTTTCGTCGACCATTTAATTTAGACGCCACAATCGATCAATATTGTGCAAGTTAGTTCTATATTTAAATAAAATTATAACGGCAATAAAGTAAATTTAGTCATAACGGCCGAAAAATTTCCGCGCCGATTCGACCCGAACGTCTTTACCTCGAAGTTTCGACCAATAGGAAGCCGCGTACGCAAGGTTTCCTTTCCTTTCTCTATTTCTGTCTCACATTTTCTCTATCGTTTCGCTTGCTTGTATACGTTGGTGTGCACGCTCTTAGTTTTTGCTATTTTTTTTTGAAAAAAAACATCCCACACGACAAAAATATGGCAGACAAGACGACCCAACAAAAGTAAGTCCATGTTTTGTATAAATGTGCGTTTCTTTCATTGAAAAACACCCATTTTCACCGGTCTTTGTTTTTGGCGGCATCGCGGCAAAATGGCGGTTGAAGGTGTTAGAAAAGCCGGTAATTCCGGTTCGATAACACTTCACATTCAACTGTTTTAACACTATTTCGCTGTTCTTCCCTCATTTGGGACAAAACCAGCCTCCAATTGCCCAAAAAACCGTTTCGAATTTTCACTTCCGGGTTGTTTTTCGCCACCTTTTTCTTATCGTTTGAGCGTTATCTCAGCCCTCATGTAATACAGGAAATCGACCGTTTTTTCAGTTATTACAACAATTTTATCGAGTGCTTGGCAAATGTAAATAAACAAGTGCCGGCTGAAATAATTAATTGACTTGGGCCCTCTAGCGTCGATTTGTGTAACTTGATCAAGGACGCCACTTGTTTTAAAATTCGAATTCATGAAATTATTTGACCGCGCATCGTAACGAAACCGTGCAATGATTTGCTTTTTTCAACGACCGGAAACCAAGTTTCTCATTCTCACAGTCGTTTGACTTTTGAGAAGTAGGCCAACAAAAACAAATGAAGTGCCAAAAAAATGCGGGAAATTTGAATGTGATTTGGTTCAGTCATTTACCAGAGGGCGTCTATTTAAACAATTAGGTCATTTAAGTAAACAAAGTGTTAATAAGATTACTACAGTGTGTTTGTTGCGAAATTTTATGCCGAACAATTATTTAAATGAAAATTTGATATCATTTTTAGTTTTTGAATTATTGAGAAAAATCAAAAAATTGTAATTTTCGGTTTTATTTTTTTCAGCGAAAACCAAAGGATCTAGACAATTTTTAGGCACTTTTTTACAAGAAATCTAAATCGGTCATTCCTTTTCCAGAGCGTTCTTGACGTCAGAGTTACAACTCTCAACTTTGGTTTTTCTTATGGACGGTATATTTGATATGTACTTATATTTTTGAAAAGTCTTTGTGTTCCTGATTACAACGATGTGTCACATGATATGATCGAATCTTACATGCGGATTAAAATTAAGAAAAAAACGTTTTTGCAAAGAGGGCTTTGGAAAAAACGCCAAAATTCTATTAAATGTGCAACCATTTTGTGAAGAATAAACTTCATGTCGTTTAATCTTTGGGGAAATTGAATCTTCCAGATCCAAATTCAATTAAACCTGTTAAACAAAATTGTTGAAGTTTTTTGCAAAGCACTCTATACAAAAATGCTTTTTTCTCCATTTTGATCAGCATGTAAGATTTGATCATATTATGTTATATTCGTTATAATCAGGAATACAAATACTATTCAAAAATACAAAAAGCAAATATGGCCTCCATAAGAAAAATCAAAGTTGGGTGTTGTAACTCTGACATCAAGAATGCCTTGTTAAATACGAGGACAGATTTAGATTCCTTGTGTAAAAGTGCATGAAGAACGTCTTAGTTAAAAATGTCTACTTTCGGTTCACTTTAATAAATTGTGATGCTGACTAACCTGTTACCATGACAACTTATATAAAAGTTATTGCCACGAGTACGCTATTTGCACCACAATGGTTTTTATGAAAGTGAACCGAATATAGTTCTTTTGGTTTACAGTAAAAATAAGTGGTTACTATTTAAAATTTCAAAGTTGCCACCGAACGATCCGGAAATTCAACCATTTGAAAATAATTATCTCTATATTAGATTTTTTAAAGATTGTGATTCTTGTCGTCAGGTTGGTGACAAATTTGAAATTTGGCAACTTTGATTATCAAATTTAAATGTCAAAATTTTGTACTCAACTTCCGGCTGACAATCAAGCTAGCAGGGAGGCCAATAATTCAATGTTATCAATACATTATTTTGCTTCAATCTTGGTCTTATAATATTATAACTATATAGAAGTTAAAAAGTTTCTAATGTAGGTATTAAAAGATTCAGACTGTATAAAGTGCATGACAACAGGAGGATTTTAAATAATTTAGAGCTGATATTACGTTTGACCTCTTCGTTTTGGTCGCTATTGACGGTCAGATGCTAGTCAATTGCATGTTTTCTATTAAAGAACAGGTTTTCATTAATTCATGACTGAAAGTATCGCTTTGAAATGGTTCGATATATCGATTAGAAACCCTTGAGTACTTATTACAGAAGTGCATGTAAATGTCCGGTTTTGTAAAACTGTAAAATTGATTGCTTTGTCTATTGTATGGAAAACTTCAACCCCTTTTAAGCAAAGTGAATCTTCTATGCGTTCAAATAAAGTTCTGATCAAAGTAGTCTGGGGTTTTATAATACTGTTGGAAACAATGTGACCTTTAATTGGTTAATTTATTGAATTTAATGCGAGCCAACAATCACATGATCAATTTTTTTAAGTTTTATCAGTTAATTAGTGAAGAATATTATGTAATTATTAAATAGAAAGGGATAAAGTAAAAAACTTCAACAATAAAAAAATATAATACTTATACCAATTTATACTTAATAACTGTAGGAACATTTTCGGTTTATAAAACGAATTCTGAACGATTTCTATTTTGAATAATAATTAATCCGTTAGCCCATCAGTTATAATCAGTTAACTAATTATTTTGCCCATCCCTGCTTGTGAAGTGTCGGATTATTTTTCAAAAGATAGTCATAAAAATAATGAAATGTTTGTCCTGATTTATTTATTTCTCGTATTGTTTTAATTTTTTTTGCAAAAGGCCTTGAAGAGACACTTTTGCCACAGATAAAATTTGTACTTTTACGCCTAAGCATTTTCACTTTTACCAAATTTACAAATTTGTACCAATCTACCTAACAAACTAAACTAAGAAGCGGTTGTTACAAGGGAAGAATATTAAAAACATACCGGTGTTTCAGTTTGTCATTCTTACATTTTTATTTTTGTAAAAAAGTAACACAAACCATATATATTTTTGAGTGAAATGGTAAATAGTTACAGTTTTATTCTGGGCTATAAAGATATTATTAATTTAGTGTTTTTTTCTTTGGTTAATGTTTGACGAAATTTCGATTGAAAAATGTGCCAATATAACAAAAAAATAGCAAATTTTGTCAAAAACTGCAGTTTTCTCTCCCAAAAGCATTTTAAATGTTTGAAAAATAGGAAAATTGCTCCATTTTTGAACTACTGGTATTTTGATGATTTTTTGGAATGAAAAATATAATATAAATTCGGCAACATATTATCATAGTGCTAAAAAATCACTTTATTGTTTAAATAGTTCGTTCATCTGAAAAAACAACCACCCCAAAGTAGAAAAAATAAAGACTTAATTGTGACACTCATTCTATCGGAGCACTCCTTTGTCGTGCTGCAAAACTATTCGTGCCACAATAGAACGTCTTATAAAACTCGTATAATATACTATTGCCTTTCAAAAAAAAAAAAAAATGTACATTCGGTTCACTTTCATTAAAACCATTGTGGTGGAAATTGGGTAGTTTTGGCATTAACTTTTATATGAGTTGTCATCGTAACAGGTTAGTCAATTCCACCACAATGGTTTTTATTAAAGTGAACCAAAATTAGGTGCAGGAATTTTTTTATAACTAATGAAAAAATTGTAAAGATATACATTCTTGCCTTGTGTCTAACCTTGAGCGCGTCACTGTCTGTTTGTAGTTCATTAGCATTATTTAGCTGGAATTGTGTAAATTTTTATAAAAACATCTTCTTGATAAATTCGTGGTTGAAATTAATTAACAAGATATAAGATATTTTCGTATCAGCGGAGTTAAAAATGTTAAAAGGTGAACGACCTAAATGGAAAGTTGAGAAAAATTTTCTTTATTTTTTATCATTTTGTGCGTGTGTATGAAATTAAACGATGTGGTTCGTTAAGCGAATCGTGAATTGGTGGTTTTTAAACAATTGTACAAGTTCTAATGCCGTGAAGTCAGTCATCTTAATACTGTTATAATTTGTCAGAGAGGTCCAATCCACCGTCGAGGAAGTCGACAAATCCAAAACCGAGGAACCAACCACTGAGGAGGATTCCAAATCGGAAAATGGAAAAGTCGCCGAAAACGGAGAGGAAGCGGCAGAGAAGGAAAATGGAAAAGAAGCTGAGAATAAAAAAACCATTGCCGCCGCTGACGACACAGGTACTCAACATTTGGGACTTTGAAATTAAGTTGGCAACACTAAGTGTCAAGTATTAATGCTTTTGCTTTCGAGTATTCAATGAAAATAAAAACAATTAACTGCCATTTTTGACACTGAAGGATGGCCTTGAAAAATTGCTTGTCAAACCACGGTTGAAATTTGACAATGTCACATGTTGGCGGAAATTCAGTGACATAAAATTTTATATAAAATATCCATTTTTGACAATATAAAACATGTAATAACTGTTTCAAAACTATGGAAACGTCAACGTTGCATTTTCGCTCAAAATTAGTTGTTATAAATTATTTATGCAATTCAAAAGATTAATAGCTAATGTAATTTGCAGTTTCAATGAGAGATCTAATCATTAATATTTATTTTTCATTTTTAACAACCTTATTTAAAAAAATAATTTGGTAAAATACGACTGGCGTTTATATCCTATTTCAGTTCATAGTAGAATTTTGCAACAGCGCATTTGCGGTTGGTGCGCCAGTTTTTGAGCACCCTGTATATATGTATATATATATTTTTTTTCGAAAATAAATGTAATATATATATTAATATAACCCCATATATATATAAAATGGAGCACAAATTGAGTTTCCGGTGGATTTTCTTAGCTACAAGTGTGTTGCTGAGATTTAGTTTAGCACAGAATACTTTTCATTTATAGAAACTCTCAATTTGTGCTTTATTCTTCACTCGGCAAAATACAAATGCGTTGTTGCAATTCTACTATGAACAGAAATGAATACATAGTTTTGAAACAGCTTATAACAAAAAACTTCTTTAACAAAAAAAATATTGAATTAATAAACAATCGTAATTAAAACAAAAACCATATTGGTAATTTGATAAAAAAAAATCCAAGTCAAAAGCATCTCACTATCAAAAACCTATTCAATTGTTTTCCCACTTTACCATAAAGAATTAAACAGACTTAACTATGTAGATGTAAGGCATAAAATTCAAACCTTTGTTATCTTTTTTGATAGTATACTTTATCTTTTTAACAATAATAATAGAAAAATTACATGAAACAAAATATTAATAAATAAATATCTATTGTTATTGCCTTGTTTTATAATTGGCTATTGTTTTTTTTTAATACTAATTACGATGAAAACATTACGCATTCTAAACACAAAAAATAAATACCTTAAAACTCACTCATTTCTTATTATAAAATAAAGTCAGAAGAGAAAATAAAGTATTTCGTGTAAAATTATGTATAACTTTTTTTAGACTTTCTTATTTCACTTTTTTTATTTCTTTTACTTACTATTAGAAAAATGCCGTCACATCTCAAATAAAGCTAATATGTAGTTGTTAATGAAAATAAAATCAACCTGTTCGAGGATTTTTTGAAAGAATTTTATGCAATGCTCTGTATACTCTTTTATCTTTCGGATAAGTATAATAAATAAAAAATTAAATTAAAAAAAGGAGAAAATAAAATAAGAAACTTATTATTTTTTTCTTTTTCTTGTTTTATTTTATAAGATGTTTTTGTTCCTTTTTCGTATTTAACGTCCATATTAAGTGTGTTCTTATGGTAATTACATTATTTTAAAAAATGACATAAAACAAGTTTTTTTTTTGTAGATAAGGAAGTGATTTGCTGTCTCAAAAACTATAAAAACGCCAACGTCGCAATTTACCGAATTATTTTTTTAAATAAGATTAATAAAATTGTAAAATAGTTATTAATGATTAGATCTCTCATTGAAAGTATAAATTACATTAGATACCAATTTTTGAAGTGCATAAATAATTTATAACATCTAATTTTGAGAGAAAACGCGGCGTTGGCGTTTTTATAGTTTTGAGACAGCTAATACTCTCAGAAATCAGTAACGTCATAATTGTTGCTATGATATTAAAGGGGATATTTACAAAGATTAAATCAATATATTTGTAGTTTTTCTTTTTTTTTTTAAGCAAGCCATAACAAAGATATAAATTTTGTGAGTTATTTTTGATTAAGTCTGAATTTTCAGAAGTGTTTGCTTTGGTTTTTTGACATACTAAATTTTAAACAGTGTCCAAACTTTGACTTTAGACAAGGATTTAAATTTAGGATCTTTGATTAATTAAAAAAAAAACTAAAGTATAACAACTAATAAAAAGCGATCGAAAAGTCGGTCTATCAAGTAAACGTTTTTATGTGTAATCCAAGCCTAATGCCAAAAAAATTAAGCAAATTATTGTTGTTAGATTTTATTTAAGTTGATGTTTTAATTTTTGACATCTGAACTATTAATATAATACGTTCTCAAATAATATATTTACTTATAAGACTTTTTTAATCGCTTTGTACTGTACTTTGAGAAATTAAACTTTGACAATATCTCAAACTGTTAGTTGTGAATGAGAAATGAAAACAGATTCGTAAACTTTAAACAAGTTTGAGTTTCCATTTTGACGAACAAGTTGATTTATTAATGAAAATTTAGATGAAGCTAAATCTTTTTTTTTAATCCCAGTGATGTAGAACGAGTTTGCAATTTTATTAATCAAGCTCTAAATGAAATTTTCATTATGTCTAAAAGCATTGGTTTGAATTAAAATTAAATGTTCGTCAATTTTTATTAAATAGTAAACATAAACTCGAAAATTAATCTCAAAATTGGTAATATACGATTTAGAGAATATTTTGTCATTTTGATTGTAAAAAGGTCTTATATTCCAACTAAAATATTTTGAATTTTAAACATCAAAAAAATTTGCAAACGTACAAAATACAAATTTGGCCATGTAGGTATCGCGCAAAAAATTAAAGAAGTCTATTGGCTGTCAGTAGGCCAAATATATAATTATTTTCTGTCAGTGTTTATCTATAAAATCCTGCTCCTTCACTCTGTAAACTTGTTTCATTCAAGAAAAAGTTGACATTAAGTTTCTGTGCCTAGTATTGATGATCTCACATATCCAAGTTTAAAACCTACAATACAATTAAGTTATAAAATTCCTCTCATCTGATTAAAGAAGTGAACAATTTTCGCAATAAACTACTCGTAAAAGCATATTTTTCCTATCTCTAGTTTTTTTGTCTAGAATTCCTTTTGCTTCTTGTTTTATGTTTTATGCCAACGTCGCATTTTCTCTAAAAATTAGCCGTTATAAATTCTTTATGCATTTCAAAAAAATAATAGCTTATGTAGTTTATTCTTTCAATGAAATATCGAATTAATCATTAATGACTATTTTACAATTTTATCATCAACCTTATTTAAAAAAATAATTTGGCAAAATGCGGCGTTGCAGTTTTTATAGTTTTGAAACAGCTAATACGTTATGCTGTATTCTTCAGCGTCATTCTTCATTTTTTTGGTGTAATATATTTTTATGTATATGCAGCTTTTGTGACATTTAAAAATAACTGACATAAACCAAAGGTTGTTTTGTGGAAATTTTGACTTTCACAATTGTTAAAAAAAAGAAAACATTTATTTGTCACATGTTTGTAAAAATTCAGTCATAAAAGTTGACCTAACATATCTGTTTTTGACATTGGCCACTGTCAAAAACAAATGATCGCAGTACCTTGTCTATGCCAACTATTTACAGTACAATTCAACCTTTATTTGATAAAATTTTTATTTCAGATAAGGTGTGTTCAGTGAAGCGGAAATCAACGGGTGGTGACGCCACCAGCGAAACTCCCGCTGAAGGTGCATCCCCTGAGAAAAAGGCCAAATTGGCTGAAACCACTGAAGCGGAATCGAATGGCGAAGCCGAAGTGGCAGCCTAAAAAAAAAGCGACGACGCAGAAAAAAAAACGATTTTAATTTTAAGTTGTGTTTTTATTTCCGTACTTGTGTAATGTTAGGGTTTGCAAATTGGTGTAAAAACTAGTCGCCCTAACATTATACAAAATTTTGTATTATTACATGACACCACGTTTCGTAGAAAATTGCATTTATTTTTTAGTTTGATTTTTGTTGGCATCGTTACTAACACACACATTCCCACCACTAGTATGGAAAAGTTCGATGTTCTACTGTTGTGGGTGCCAATTTATGGTGCATTTGTGTATTTAAACATTCATTTTTTACATAAATCAACGTTAGTTTTCAGTCTAAATAATATTGTCCTGTGTTGTGAATTTAATGTAAGATATTATGGCACATGTTGAGTGTCTTAGAAGATTTAAGAATTTTGTTATTGTAAAATGTGGTGAATCTCTAGGAGCCAGCTCTGCCATTACCTCACTAACACTGGTTTCTAAAAGAATATGTGTTCATATCAAACATAGCTTATTTTGTACTGCTTTCATTTTTCTATTCAATTCAAAAAAAATACAAAACAAAACATAGGTTATGTTGTTAATTCGGCAACTAACAGTATTCTGTAATAACTGGAGTTTTGCTGCTATGGTACAAACTGATTGTATTTAATGGTATGGCAATAAAGAGTTAGTTTCCGGTAATACGTTTTATTTTTTATCACAGTGTGATAACGCAACGTCCTAGTCTATTTGTTAGTTCCGTTAGTGGCGTCCGATAGCGCAGTTATTTCTTTATTAATTATTATTAATTAATTGACTAAATAACGGTAAAGACAACGTAGACGAAAAAAATCAACGAGTTATGCAAAGATTTCATTCCAAACTACAGGTGATTCATAAGTGTCTAACCAACTTTTGTGAAAAAAGCATTAAATTAAACTTAGTACTGGCACTTTTTTTGACGGTAAAATAAGGTATTTTTTAAATCTTAATCGAAGGTCGCTATGACATTTTCGAAAATAAATATACTTCGATTTTTTATATATCGGGTATTTCAATTTGGTATTCGAACCCTTGTGTAACTTGTTTGTATTTTTTTAAAGTATAACAAACCATGTATATATATATATATATATATATATATATATATATATATATATATATATGGTTATAATATATATATTACATTTATTTTCAAAAAAAAATATATATATATATACAGGGTGCTCAAAAACTGGCGCACCAACTCAGTGGTACGTTGTTGAGAAGCATGTGTAGATCACGGGAAAAATCTTGAAAAAATTCCTAGTCATGTTTTAAAAAATCTGGAGCTACAAACTTATTTTGTTAACTTCTTCAGTTTTCATTATTTTTTAATGTTTTTATGTTTCACACTAAGTAATCGTACAACGATGAACAACTATTTTTAAATTTCCCATCAAACTTTAGCAGTTTTTTTAATTTAAAAAAATTAAAGTTCATCAAAAAATCACAGTTTGTAGATGTGCCAACGCTGGGAATTATTTCCTAGGAAACCGTTTCAAAAATAATTTTGTTGATCAAATTCTATTGCGATCACGACTGTTAGACAACGTTGCCACATATCATTTATTTAAAATTCGTTATTTATCAATAACTTTAATGCAAAGAATTTTTTTTACTATTTTTACCGTTATATGTAAGCAATTCTTTACCACATTCCATTGAGTTGGTGCGCCGGTTTTTGAGCACCCGGTATATATATATATATATATATATATATATATATATATATATATATATATATATATATATATATATCTGGATAAAATTATCAATTAATCTTTACGATGACATATGTCAAATTATAACTCTTTTTTTTTTCAATTTGAATAAATACTAACTTACCTATGAAAACAATCTCACTTCACTTTATACAATGTGTATAAATAATTTAAATAAATAATGTTAAATAATTCTCATCTAGTCTGTGAATTTCTCATGTAAAATCAGAAATGAAGCTTTATAGAACTAATGACAGGGCATTTACACGCCGAATTATACCATTCTCCATTTATTAAGTCTTCAATTCAGAAATAAGCTCCGACAATAAAAGTGTTACAGTGTAACAATTCAGTTTCATTTTAATGAAATTTTTAAAATTAATTGAATGGCAATTTTTGAATTTCATAACTGACATTTATACATTTTTTGTTTTGACATTTATACACAGAGAACTAGATGAGAATCATTTAAAAACATATTGTACAACTTTATTCCGTACATTTTTTTAATACTTTTTTCGATAAAGTGCACTAACTAATTGTGTAACTTGGTATGTATTTTATTTTCTGCAAAGGAAACTTAAGTATCGTCTACTTAATGATTTTTGTTAACTTTTTAAATTTTTGTAATTTATCTGTTAAATGCTGTATTTTCAAATATTTCTATGCAATTAAATAACTAACTTCTTTTACAGCTTGATAAAATAGGTTCTTGACTAATACGAAATATTAAGTATTCCATAAAAAAAATTAATTATCTAAAGCTTTATTTAGAAGTGTAGAAATACACAGTCTGAGTAAAAATACTGAAAATATTTTGTTTGGAAACAGGTGTTTTTTTAAAGGTTTTATTATTATTTGTTTTGTTGTCTGTTTCAAAGTTTCTGAGTCAAATTTGAAAGGATTCCTGACATCCAAACGAACTAGAATTTTACATACATACGTAATCTCCGTGACAATGCACCTATTTTTTTAAAATCACCCGCTAAGGGGATTAATTGGGTTTTAAAATTTATTAATAAAAAATAGAAACTGTTCTTTGTTGATGACATTAATAGTAAGTACTTTTTAAACAAGGTCTTACAGACTTATTAATTAAGTTTGATTAATCTGAATTACTACAGGGTGTTTGTATTACATTGTATTTCCAAAAATTTTAAACTTTAAAACTTTTTATTTTGCTTATTTTAAATGTATTAGATGCAGAATTAAAAATGGAAGATTTTTTCTTATAAGAACACTACCCTAAATCCTAACACATTCGGAGTTATTTGCCAAAAACGGTTGCCATATTTAACTTTTAATCAGTAAAGTCATTTAATCGTTGACAAAACGTGTTTTCAGCAGAATTAGAATTTATGTTAAGGTTGTAATAAGAAAAGAAATGTTCGTTTTCTAATTCCGCATCGAATGATGTAAAAATAAGCAGGGGTGTCCATTTAAAATAACCAAAATTTAAAAATTTTGAAGTAAATTGTGAACATCTGTAGTAACTCAGATCAATAATTTAATTTGTAAGTTTCTCAGACCTTGTTTAACACCTACCTAGTCATAATATTATCAAAAAAGCACTGTTTGTATTTTCATTAACTTTTAAAACTAAGGGTGTATTATTTTTTAACAGTAATCCTTAAACCCATTTTTGAAAAAAAAAATAGGGAAATGTAAGAAGATAAAAGGATACACTAATAAGCACAAAAAAATAATACCATGGCATTAAAAAATTATTATTACAAAGTCATACTTTTTTGGAACACTGTGTATAATCAAACATATAATCGGATCTCAATCCTAAACATTGTCACTTCTAGAAACGTAAAATAAAGGATTTTAAAATAAAAATCAAAATTTGATTCGGTACTACTTTTAGTGCGGAGTGTTAGTAACTTATTTTCTCATTAACATTGTTAACTGCTTTTGTTCATTCAGTGAAATCTCTTTTTTTAACTAATTTAAAAATTAAACAAATTAGGGCCAATAATAAATATAGAAAGCTCTTATTAGCGGACACCAACGCTTCCAATCTTTTGTCCGCTTTTAGGAGCTGTCCCCTAACAAAAAGCCTCACAAAAAGATATCAAATCATAACCATACATAAAAACAATTCCCCCAACTGTGGTTTATAATTTTTATTCAATAAATACAACAAGTCTATTTTGTAAAAAATCTAACAATTTTTGGATTTTTCTTGTAGAAAACAATTTTGGAAATGAAATTCAAGATTCTTTAAATGCTCTAAGGCAAAAAAATCGCCTTTTGAAAAGTTTTTGAGACTTTTAACAACTTTTAACGCGTCTTCGTAACAAGTTATGGAACCAAAATCTTCACCTTGTTCTTCTTCGTCACTTTCTTGCTCTTGTTTCACTATGAATTCTTCTGTTGCAATATTTTCGCTTATCTGCTCATTTACTTCATTTTTAATTAACAACTTTTGCTCCAAATTATTTTTTTCAGACTGGTCATCTTCTGAAAATATGGGTTTATTACACTTAAAGTTAATGTTATGTCTTTTCCTCCATTTTTGTAGCCAGCCATCAGATGCGCTAAACTTATGATATTGTAAATCACTGGCTATTTCTTTAGCTTTGGCTTTTATTAGCGGTCCTGTTATGGAAATCTGTTGATTTCTAGCATGGACAAACCACTCAAAACACATCTTGTCAATCTGTGCTGCCTCATTTTTTAGTTTTCTTTTTTTCTGGTCCAAATTTTCACCAGATTGCCATCGTTTACGAATGTTGTCCTTGTGTTTTACAATATGTGCGGCTTGAGTTTTGCTAATGTTAAAGCTAAATGAATTGGAATAAAGTTAATAGTTTTTTTAAATAATAACCTACCGTTCACCTAATTTGCGAACACTTAAATGTTCTCGCTCTGCAACATTAATCACCTCGATTTTCTGCCTAAGTGTAAAGAAAGTCTTTCTGGGTGCCATTACTACACAGCTTTTCACATACACTACGCAATGCATTAAATGTTCATGTAGACACGTAACAAAATACAAAAGGAAATAAACAGCTGGTAATAGAATCAAACAGATGTCTCGTTTGCGGAGCGTTTTGTCCGTTCATGAGAGGTTCATGACTTTAGTAACTGGAGCACATCAGTGTTGCCAACTGTGCCGCTTTCATATTCTCAAAGGCGCTTGGTAAAAATCACTATTGTAATTTTCCACGTTTAACCTCCACCATCATAGGGTGATTCCTTATAGGTTCAAATTGAATGCACGGTATTTTATTTAAACGACTAGTATTTTTGTTAAGTAAAAATGATAAATGCACAGCATAACTATTAAACGCCTACTAAAAGTGATAGATACAAAGTAAAAACAGAGTTGGGCGTAATCAGATTACAATGTAATTAAATTAATAATCCAATTACAGATTAATCAATTATATCGTAATTGCAATTACTTTTTTAATAGCTGTAATAAATTACATATTAATTCAATTGAAAAGTAATCGGTTACTTTGTAATTAATAATTTAGATTAATTTAGAAAATCATCCCCTGAGGAAGTTAAATGGGGTATGTAAGTTTGAATTCCAGAAAATCTGTCAAATATGCATATATCATAAAATTGGTAATGGGATCTTTGCTAAAAAATTACGAAACACGTGTTTAGTTTTTTTAAAAATTTCATCCTGAAAGGAGTAGGGTGGTTAAATAGGGGTTAAAAATTGTACAAAAAATTAGAAATTGTTTGAAATTAGGATATTTATAGAAATTGGTGTTTTAAGTTTTGGTTAAAGATAAAAAACGCATGTTTTGGACGTTTTGGAAATTGCAAGCGTAAGGGGGTGCAAAATAAAAATTTTACATTCTTTAAGTTAAACTGATATTTAGGCTTTTTATGGTATATCTTTAAAAATATATTTAATAAAAAAGTAATTACTATAAATTATGTATAATGTAATTGAATAAAGTAATCAGATTACATTGTAATTAGACTACTCTGTAATTAGATTAATCTGTAATTAGTTACTCAAATTACTTGAGTAATCTGTTATAAAGTAATCAAATTACAAATTCCTTTTAGTTAGCGGGGGCAAAGCCTCAGCCTGCAATGCAGCTACTGGGCGTTTATTATTTTAAACTGTGTGTGCATATACGATTTTTTTACAGGGCACTTTACACTGAACTATGCGTGGTTTACTTGTCTATTATTTTTACTGTGCAGAATATTATGTTATACCGAACACTTTTATTTTTTTACTGTACACAAAATAATTAAATACTGATCATTTATTATTTTTACTGATCAAAATCGGATTTTTTACTGATCGCTTTATTGATCGTATTAGGGAATGGTTTAGCAAAATTTAAAGGTAAATAGAGAATGGCAAGACAAATCGATTAAGCAAAATTTATGTAAATCAAAAATGCATAGTTTTCCCAAAAAATCGTTCTGGAATTAAAGTCCCAAATTTTGAGAATCGCTGAACTAGAATCATAAAAATTTGCGTAAATTTTAATATTATTGACAAAACAGCAGAGGTAAATTAACTTGTTAGTCCACTAAGTTATTTTTCTATTTCAATTTGTTTTGTTGGTAAATTTTACGTAAAAAAAAACAAAAATTATTTATTGCCAGGACAGGGATTCGAATCTCCCACACAACAAAGCCAGTGGATATACTAAAGTAGCGACACGGACCTTGACATGTCAACAATAACGATTATACATTCTAGAGAGGGCGCAACTATCGAAATTCGACATATAGAGTCCGCAAAATGACAGATCGTTCACGGTGGTAGGAGAGCGCAGAGACGAAAACTCGTCACGGACGAGTCCAATCTATAAATTAGGGGTGTTGGCAGAAAACAGTGGCGTGGCGTGTATTTACATGTGTAGGGAATTCGTCTTAAAGTTTAACATTTCAATATTACCAGTTATAGTAAAGATACCAGTAGAAAATTTTTTTGCAATAAACGCGTTTTTACTCGTTACTCATTGTGTATTTTTATTTATTCGACGTCTCTGCTTTGTATTTCTAGGAAATCAACGTGTATTAGCATTAGATATGATTTTTACTATTTCATCTTGCTATTATTGAATAGAGGAAATCATAACTACTACAAATTATAAATGTCAAACCCTTCTTGATCATAGAATAGTTTTTTGCTACGCCACTGCTCAATCTCACCACACGATGAAGTACGCATTGGCTCCGCCTATCGTGGTCGTTTACAGAGTTTCCGAGCTCTACCGCATTATTTACAGACTTGAAAAGCTTTATTAAGTGCCTGATTCTACGCTTAATCTTCAATAAATAAAATTGTTAAAGAGGATACTCAAAAAGATATTCGTTGAAGGTCACGTTAGATGTTAGATTTGAATCGAGAATGTATTTAAATAGGCAATTTACTTTTGCAAGGTTCGACATTTTTTGTAATAACGCTGTAATTTTAATGGTTCTTCAAATTGTCAATAATTTTGAACATCAAAACGTCAGAACTGTGAGGACATTCTCACCTTTGAGAAATTGGTAAAGAGCACAGTGATTCTGATGCTCATTTGTAGTCTTCCTCTGGTTATTGGTTATGAGCAGATTCCATGGAACTTTTAAACTTATGCTTCAATCATGTAAATAATAAATCGACACCAAAAACATTAAACAAAGAGGCCTCCAAACTGTTCACATTACGAAGCACTTCTGTGTGAGGATACTGGAAACTCATCTAAACAAAAATTGTTTCAGAAATCTGAGATTGTGTTTTATGAGTATATGATGATTCAGGATTTGGTTCGCATGTATGAATAGGTTTCAGAATAGATTCAAAATCGGAATAAATTACATACAGATGTCTTAACATTCTTTGAATATTTTAAAATTTTAATACACTATCTTCAGGCATGTTCGGAAAACATGGTTCATTACTAAAGCACACATTTTGATGTTTCTTTAAAGTATCTTCAGTTCTAGCGGAGTAGTTTAAACATCTTCTACAGAAATGTTTTTTGTTTCTATTTACTTCCAACTGATCATTTAACAATCGACTCAAATTCTTGATCCAACAATAATGATTGTTCATTTCATAGAATCGCTTCTTATTATGATACAAAGGAGAATATATTTGTTCTTTGTAACTAAACACAGTAACATTAATTTTATTATGTGATTCAAATTTAGGTATGTCCTGGATTTTGACAGGAAAATTTATTCCTTCAAAACTACCATAAGAGCCCCCCCCTTCAGCACACAGCACTTTTTAAGGTAAAACACCCCGTTTTTCAAGGGTTAACAGAAAAAATCGTGAAAACACTCCGATTTTAAAGGTATATTTTAAAATTAACATTTTTCAAAGATTTTATCCCGTTTTGAATTTTGTACTAGTAGGCCCCTTCAGCACACAGCACTTTTTATTAAATCTACCCCGTTTTCAAAGTACTGTAGTGAGACTGTGATTGATGATGGTTGATCGATGTTTAAATGATTTACAACTTATTTTAATTGATTTATTTAATTAATCTTGAATTTTACTTTTGTTTTCTTTTTTTGAAATGGTTTGGCTCGTCTAGTTAATTGATACGCTACATGATCATTTCACTTACCTACGTTGTGTTGTTTTGATGTACGAAGTCACTCTTATAATGATATCGTAATTTGATCTTAATTCTTATCAGAAAGGGTTCCGGATTTATCCGTAACGCAAGTCCGGATTCAAAGTAGTGTCAAAACGCATGGGAGAAGAAATTTAAACCACAAGTTTCCTCCAAAGTTATTTATTACAAGAATAATGAATATTCCGTTGGATGGATTACAATAATCAATGGTTATGAAAGTTTGATCAAATTTGGCCAATTGTTATTTGTTTTTGTATAGTAATGTCGTCAAAACATATCTCAGAGTCGTAACCACAATTCGTTTGAAATTCCAAGTAAATAGTTTCGAAGTTGCTGAGTGATACGAAAAAGTTTTATTGATATGATATGACGTTAATATTTAACATGAATTAATTTAATTCGATAATGTCCAAATAAATTAACCTACGTTTCAGATGATATTGCTCGAACTCATAGGATCCAGGCAATTGACAACGCGTTTCTAAATTACTTGTACCAAAGGCGGATTATAACATGCTCGCGGAATCTTTGATACGTGCATCGCATTGAATTTTGCGCCCTAGTGCCGAAATTCCGTCTCCGGTAAAAGTCAGGTGATCAACACCTAGAATGAATTACGAATAAAACCCGGACATACAAGCTTTTACAAATCAATCTGAATAAATGTAGAAGTAATTTCTCTCTAAAGTTTTCCGTCCACGAGCTTTGACAAAGACTTGTGCAGAACTTTGCCATGTCGCGATATCAGTTTATTACAGATAATCACGGATGATTATGTCTGCTCGATCGTCCGTAGTAGCCTGCAAGTACGTGGAAGTACTTGCCGTTGGGACGGGAATTACAACGTCCATTCTAAGTACAACGGGCGGAAACTACGACCTGCCACCGCGTCTTAGACCTTGTTAAAGTTGGGGAAGAGCGTCCCCGGGGACTACGACTCTTCCCATGAAGATGGCCAACTCACGAGCCTGTAATTTCTGATCTGGACGCAAAAGAGAAACACTCTTTTGCTTTATCGCCTAACGCGTTGCGGAAGAGAAATCGTTCTACTCTAAACCTATCCTTAACTAGCAACAAATCCTTCTATTTCGTAATATTTTGGTGTATGCAACCTTAAATTATCTGTGTACAACAGTTTGAATAGCACCGTGGGTTTTGGATTTAGACTTTTGTTGTAGTTGAATATTTGTTTGATGCCGTTTCACTCAAATTTGTCGTAACAGATTTAGAAGTTAGAAGCAAAGAATATAAAGAACTTTTAATATTGTAATTTAAAGGTGGGATGGTTGAATTGAAAAATATGAAATTGTTTGTTGCGAGTTATTTTAAGTTGAAAATGATTTATTTAAAATTTATATAGCTGACGTAAGACGAAGCACAAGAATTTAAATAATTACTGGTCTTTTCGGCATTTCCGATGCTTAATAACTTGGTGGTTACGAGAGAATTTATGAAATGAATGATAATGATCACTATTTCGAAATGACTTAAATGATTTAATATTATAATATTAAATGAATAAAAAATTAATTAATCCTTTTGAGGGCCTACCTAGAAATTTTAATCCTCCTAACGCAGGGGGTTAGCTGCTTCCCAGGTGTTGTAGTTCGCAGCACTACCTAATCGAACGAACACTAAACTTGTCTCGTTTTTAACTTACTCACTAATCACTAACGCTATCACTTAATTCAAGAATTTAAATTAATTTAATTTAAAATTACGCTTAAATGCACTTAGTACAATTTAGACGCACTAAAAGGTAAACGAAGATGTTTTTTAAATTTATAAAAATTTAAAAGGGCAACACGACAATCGACTACCTCGAAAGACCGTCAAAAATCGAATCCCTCCTAAAGTCAAGGGCTCATCTTGCGTAAGCTACACTAACTCGCTTACCCCACTACCCTTGTTAAGTAGTTTCCACATATGCGAAATTTTGCAAATTTGACTCTTATGATGTCTTGGCATTTGATCAAACCTTGTTTAACTTTCTAAATATTATTATTAATTAACAGCTGGGGTGTTTTCCGATTAACAATTTCATTATAATTAAACATTAAATTTGGTAATCGTCGATCTGAACTGAATACAATACAAGAACGCTATGGAATTTCCCCAAATATCCTGAAAGAGAAATTAAACTCCAAAATTGGTTGTTGTCAGGTCTGAAGTTGTTTTTGGGAACACAATGAAATGAATTTTGTGTAACAACAAATTTTGTTTGTTTAAATAACACAGAAAATATAAGGAAGAACCCCGTGAGGAAACTGTAATTTTGGTCGTACTACCCCTTGTTAGATGTCGCCCCCAGTACTACACCGGTACTATTTTAACATTTCCGCGTTTTTCTCCAATTTCCTTAGGGATTTTCCTGTCTACTTTCCTCTTAGGATTATGTTAGTAACGGGCAGCAATCGTGTCATGCAATTTTTTTGCTTACAATAATTTAATTAAATAGAATGATTTATACATCCGAATTTCGACGGCTGCGCCTTAAATATTAGGGTTAAATTTTACATCAAAATGTTCAGAAAAATTTCGCGTGTTTTTCTAAACTACTGGTTTCGTGATCTGATGTTGATTTAACAAAGAAAACGTTAATTTCGCTGCAATTTCTTATAAGGAATGCACATGTGTGCTTGTAATTTGATATTCTTTTAAAAAGCTCTGTTCTGTAACGAATTTGTCAACACCCCCTATTCAAGCGGCACTTGACCAACGTCGTTTTGGCTATACTAATCTAGTTAACAGACATGAATTTCAATCGACCAATTCGTTCTTGAAGTTTTGCAACAATTTGTTAACAATTACGCCGAATAAAATAAATTATTCAATTTTATTTGATGACTGGAGTACACTGCATAAAGACTCAACTTTTTGGTACGAAACGTTACGGGAATTTTTGAATAAGATGAAATTTTGATTCTTTCTCGAGTTGTTTACTGATCATCAACGTGCCTTAAATTGGCTCATAAATTCCTTTCTTTTTGAAACGTGACTAGTTAATTTCTAAACAAAATTTTGGATTTAATTTTAGGTTTATCAATAAATTTTGGCTATTTTAAACGAAAGTAAATTAATTATGCTTTTGTGAGAAAATCATTGGATTAGCTGGGCGACTGTGGTGCAGAGCCAGGCCGTCGCCAACCCCCATATCTTTGCATATCCACTTGTTAAAACACATGGCCTTTCGACCACCCAATTTGGCGATTTATAACGTTTTTAACAGTTCTTGGAAAGTTTCGTGGGAACGATAATTTTCTAAACATTTTAATGCTAACAAAGGAATAAATAAGTTAAATTAAAATTTGTTGCAACTTTTGAATTGAAGTTGAATTAATATTGTCAAAGAACTAAACGTTTAAACTGACTCCGAATATTTTGCGCTGGTTAATAAAATAAAATTTTAAATACCGCGATCATCACATTCGCCCCCTGTCTTGCGTTGCTTCGTAGATGCAGCGTAAGACACCGCGTGTAGGTTTGCTGTCCTCTGGTTGGTGGTCGGAATGGTGGAATCACCAGATGGTGGATGCGCCCATAATGTCAGAAACGCTCGAATTGGTAGATACGCCTCGAGATTGGCCCTCATGAACTTCTTGCGGTTTTATTTTAGTCGTCTCGTCGGTGGTAGAATTTCAAATTTGTCATGTTGTATACACCTTTAATTTCGTTCGTCACTGGGTCGGCGATTTGGTATGTGTTTGGATGAGGCTTGGCGATTATTTTGTACGGACCACTGTACAAAGGCATGAACTTGGCGAATTGGTGGGTTCTGGTATCGGAAGTCACTTTGTTCTTCAGTAGGACCCAATCTTCAATTTCCAGTACGGTAACTTCACCCTTTTGGTTTTTCTGCCGTAAGTTCGCGTGATGTCTCAAGTATTCGCGAGCCTTTTCATGAATTTCTTCTCTCGTGAGTGGCGGACGTACAGGCAGTAAACCCGATGTGACTGCATCTAGTGGGTTTGGTGGTGTTCTGCCGTACAGGATTTCATATGGAGAAAATCCGGTACTGATGTGTGGCACGTAGTTCAAACAATCTTCGATGTTGCTCAAATGGTTGACCCAACTGGTGTGGTTTTCTCTACAATACGCTCGGAAAATTCTCCCCAGCTCCCGCATTACGCGCTCGCTAGGGTTCGATTCTGGGTGACGAATCGACGAGAGCGTTGGTTGAATGTCGGCAGCTCTCAAACTATTCTGCCAAGTGTTCGAAATAAATTGTGTCCCGTGGTCGCTTAACACACATTTGGGTTTGATGTACCCAGAGAAATCCTCTATGAGACGTTTGGCAGCGATTTTGGCGGTGGCTTTTCTCAGTGGGTAAAGTTTGAGAAACTTGCTGAAGACGTCAATGACCACAAATACATAGGACGCCCCCAATCGACCTGTTGGTAAAGGCCCATAGAAATCGACGCAAACTAGGTCTCCAATGTGGTCGTAAAGGATTGGCGTTAATGGACCCTGATGTGGACGGTTGGAACTTTTTGTCTTCTGACAAAGGTCACAACTTCGTAGACGTTTCTTAATTGTACGATACATGTTCGGCCAGTAGTACTCGCGCTTCATGGAATTGTACACTTTGGTTGCCCCGAAATGGCCCAGGAGTTGGTGATGGTAATCCACGAGCTTAATTACCAAACTCTCAGGTATGGCCAGGCAAACGTCGTTTGAATTTTGAGATCTGTGAACTAACACATTATTTGTGAAATTATATTGGGACCAAACCCGTTGAGTTCTCGCATCTGGAGCAGCTGCACCGGATTGTTTGTTGGCAATTATTTGACTCAAAACAGGATCATCTGATTGGTGTTGTTTGAGATCGGACATCAGTTGGAGAATTTCAGGTGTGTTGTTGACTTCAAACATTGCAACTATTGGTTGTTCACGTGGATATTCATAACTGGCTTCACCGTCGGACGGGTATCGTGACAGGATGTCGGCAACTACATTATCCTTTCCTTTTACCAACTCGATTTCGTAGTCGTACTGTCCTAGTATCAAAGTCCATCGAGTTAGGCGTTCACTGAGCAAACGACAACGGCTCAGAAATTTCAAAGCTTGGTGGTCGGTTCGGATGATGATTTTTGTGACTTGGATGTAGATTCGAAATTTGTGTAAGGCAAAAATGACGCCGAGTAATTCCTTTTCTGTAGTCGTGTAGTTGAGTTCGGGTCCTTTCAAAGAGCGACTTGCAAAAGCGATCACACCTCGCGAACCGTCTTCCTGAATTTGATACAATTCCGCCCCCAATCCGTAACCAGAACTGTCAGTTTGGACGTAGAATATTTTATTCAGGTCGGGGTAACGTAACAACACAGCTTCGAGGAACAGCTCTTTCACACGATCGAAAGCTTCTTGTTCATTTCGTCCCCATCTCCATTTTTCACCCTTTCGAAGTAGTTTGTTTAAGTCTTGTGTGGCTGCACTGTATCGAGCACAAAATTTTCGATAAAAATTACAAAGTCCCAGGAAGGCTCGAACGTGTTTAGTTTTCTGGGGAACCGGAAAATTTCGGATGGCGCTGATTTTTTCCGGGTCGGCTTTGATACCGTTGATTGTGAGAATGTGCCCCAGAAATTTCACTTCCTTTTGTATGAAATTGGATTTTTCGAGATTTATCGTCATTCTAGCTTGCTTCAATTTTTCGAAAACTTGTCGGAGATGTTCCAAATGTTCGTTTAGCGTTTCGGAAGCCACTAACAAATCGTCGATATAATTCACGACGAATTCGCGAACTTCTGTTCCTAACACTACGTCCATTGCACGACTGAATGAACCCACAGCAGTTTTTAACCCGAAAGGTAGGACTTGGTATGTGTAACTGCGACCGTTGTACAGAAAGGCGGTGTACTGTCTGCTTTCTGGCGAAAGTGGGATTTGCCAGTACGACGATCTCAAATCAATGGTGGACATGTAGCGAATTTCGTGAAATCGACGTAATAATTCGTCAGCAGCGGGTGGTGACTCACAATCGGCGATCATTTTGGAATTGATCATTCGGGCGTCGAGGCAAATTCTCACCGTTCCATCTTTCTTTTTCACTACCGTCATGGGACTTGCGTAAGGTGACGCCTCACGTTTTATCACCCCCAAGTCTAACATTTCCTGAATTGTGGCGTCGACGGCAGGACGTAGAGCAAAAGGTACTGGGTACGGTCGTTTCAAGAAGGGAGTCTTGTCGTGTAGTTTTATTTCGTGAGTGTATTTGTGTGTTAGCCCTGGACGCAAACTAAAGATACATCTGTACTCTTGCAGCAGGTGTATTAATTTCCGTTTCTCGGCCTCAGGAATTTTTAATGGGTCCACCTTGGCTTGTAGGGCACTGGGTGACTCTAAGTGTTGCTTTTTGTTACAAGTCGTGATCGGCGCCGAATGATTGACTTCGATGTGACCAACAAGATCTTCCACATAATCCTCCGGTTCCGGTGGTATCTCCGTGGTTTTTCTAAACGGAAAACTGTGGTGCTTCTCCCCGTTTCTCAAAAGGATTTCGTTGTTATCGAAATCGATGACCGCGCGTTGTTCATTTAGCCAGTCTGCTCCCAAAATGGTTGGCTTGATTAAATTTTTAACGACAAGCGCCACGACGGGGTAGAGATGTTCGTCGATTTTGATTTCCAGGTAACACTGAATAACAACCTGGCAACTTCGCTGGCCGATGGCTCCACGAAGATGGATTGAGGTAACCGGTAATGTGGGCGGTTTGTTTCCGGTCTCGATCAACTTGGACCAAACTTCTTCGGAAATACAGCTGACTTCACTTCCGGTGTCTAAAAGCGCGGTGACTGATTGTTGTTGAGAGATTTGGATCTTAATCTCCGGCACGACCCTTTGTATGTTGTTGTTACCTGCGGCAGCGGATTTAATTATAGAAAAAACATTTAACTTAACCTGGGATGCTCGCGGTCGAGCATCGTTTTCCCCTTCTGTTGACTGTGACGAAGTTGAACGTTTACGTTTCTCTCCCGTCCTCAATTGTTGGTTCCTGCTGTCGCTTTGTGGGCCGTGCTGCTGGCCGGAGTACTTTAGGCCCCGTCCTGTACTCCGCCCCCGTTTCCCGAATTCTTGGAGTTTCGTGATGTTTCACCCTGCGCTCTCGAACTTGTGTTGTTGCGGTTGTCGTTGGGGTTGTTTTTGCGCCAGTGATTGTTGCTGTTGTTTCCGTTGTTATTGTGCCAACGGTTGTTGCTGGTGCTGGGTTGGTTGTTGCGCCATTGTTGTTCGTCACTTGAGCGTTTTGGGAAACCATTTCCACGATTTGCAGGAGCCGCAGGACGAGTTACTTCGTGGTGGTCAATGTTTGGCCGCGGGCGCTTTGGCTCGTTACGCCGCTGGTGGTCTGTTGCGCGGGGTCGTTCCCTGGGAGCGATGTTGGTTTTCTCTCCCGGATTTTGTCCCGGAATTTCTTGAGCTGCCAGGAATTCGGCGGCATCCGTGGTGGTACAGATTTTCTCTAATACCCACCACGACTGTATTCTTTCGGGGAAGTGACGCAGTAATTCATCCAGCAACACTTCCTCCGATAAAGGTGTTGTTAACATGTTCGCCATGTCGACGTAATAAGCAAAATGCGACAGCATCGTGCCCCTGGTTTCGTCATAGCGGCCTGTAGCGATTTGAAATCTGATGTCCCGTTGACGCTTGGCCGACCAGTAGGTCCGGAGAAAGTCCCGTCGAAAGTCCTCGTAACCACGCCACTTCTTCTGGAATATTCCCGTCCAATGTTTGGCATTGCCTTTCAAGCAATCCATGGCGACTCCCAAAAGACGCTGCGAGTCGAGCCCGAAAAAACGTCCATATTCTTCAATGGCTCGTAAGAATTTCACCGGATTTTGCCTTTTCAGGCCTTCGAAAGATGGTCGTTCAGGAGCTGGAAGTGGGCGATCCAGCAAGCTCCGGAGTACTCCGGAAATTGCGGCCACATTGTCTGTTGTGATTGGCATAGGTGGTGAGGCCATCACTGCTCCCGAAGTCGCTGATGTGGTCGAACTTCCCGGCTCTTGCACAAGAGGGCTCGCAAGAGGGGCTGGTTCCGGAGCTACCGGAATTTCCGGGTCGGGTTCTGGCGAAGTCGTCCCGTCGCTAGGTAGTGGAGTGACTTGCCAACCATCGACATCAGCGGCGGCGCTGGTACTTGGACGTACCTGAAGGATGGCTTGCGGTCTTTGAACCGCTGTCGACGTCGATGGCGCCGCGAAGTTTGGCACATTCCTTGGTTGTTGGGAGTTTAACCAACGAACGAACCACGTCGGCATTTCTTGCGGTGGGGCTCCGGCGTTTCCGGTGTTCCTGTTGTTTTCCATGTCGACAACCTTCAATCTCGGGTATCGAACGATCAAATAAATTGGAGTCCTAGAAATTTTAATAACACAGCAGTATCTTATTTACGGCAATTTTCCCCTCGGAAATGACACTTTATGACTTTGAATCCTGGTCACGGCACCAATAAAAATGTAGTGTAGTGAGACTGTGATTGATGATGGTTGATCGATGTTTAAATGATTTACAACTTATTTTAATTGATTTATTTAATTAATCTTGAATTTTACTTTTGTTTTCTTTTTTTGAAATGGTTTGGCTCGTCTAGTTAATCGATACGCTACATGATCATTTCACTTACCTACGTTGTGTTGTTTTGATGTACGAAGTCACTCTTATAATGATATCGTAATTTGATCTTAATTCTTATCAGAAAGGGTTCCGGATTTATCCGTAACGCAAGTCCGGATTCAAAGTAGTGTCAAAACGCATGGGAGAAGAAATTTAAACCACAAGTTTCCTCCAAAGTTATTTATTACAAGAATAATGAATATTCCGTTGGATGGATTACAATAATCAATGGTTATGAAAGTTTGATCAAATTTGGCCAATTGTTATTTGTTTTTGTATAGTAATGTCGTCAAAACATATCTCAGAGTCGTAACCACAATTCGTTTGAAATTCCAAGTAAATAGTTTCGAAGTTGCTGAGTGATACGAAAAAGTTTTATTGATATGATATGACGTTAATATTTAACATGAATTAATTTAATTCGATAATGTCCAAATAAATTAACCTACGTTTCAGATGATATTGCTCGAACTCATAGGATCCAGGCAATTGACAACGCGTTTCTAAATTACTTGTACCAAAGGCGGATTATAACATGCTCGCGGAATCTTTGATACGTGCATCGCATTGAATTTTGCGCCCTAGTGCCGAAATTCCGTCTCCGGTAAAAGTCAGGTGATCAACACCTAGAATGAATTACGAATAAAACCCGGACATACAAGCTTTTACAAATCAATCTGAATAAATGTAGAAGTAATTTCTCTCTAAAGTTTTCCGTCCACGAGCTTTGACAAAGACTTGTGCAGAACTTTGCCATGTCGCGATATCAGTTTATTACAGATAATCACGGATGATTATGTCTGCTCGATCGTCCGTAGTAGCCTGCAAGTACGTGGAAGTACTTGCCGTTGGGACGGGAATTACAACGTCCATTCTAAGTACAACGGGCGGAAACTACGACCTGCCACCGCGTCTTAGACCTTGTTAAAGTTGGGGAAGAGCGTCCCCGGGGACTACGACTCTTCCCATGAAGATGGCCAACTCACGAGCCTGTAATTTCTGATCTGGACGCAAAAGAGAAACACTCTTTTGCTTTATCGCCTAACGCGTTGCGGAAGAGAAATCGTTCTACTCTAAACCTATCCTTAACTAGCAACAAATCCTTCTATTTCGTAATATTTTGGTGTATGCAACCTTAAATTATCTGTGTACAACAGTTTGAATAGCACCGTGGGTTTTGGATTTAGACTTTTGTTGTAGTTGAATATTTGTTTGATGCCGTTTCACTCAAATTTGTCGTAACAGATTTAGAAGTTAGAAGCAAAGAATATAAAGAACTTTTAATATTGTAATTTAAAGGTGGGATGGTTGAATTGAAAAATATGAAATTGTTTGTTGCGAGTTATTTTAAGTTGAAAATGATTTATTTAAAATTTATATAGCTGACGTAAGACGAAGCACAAGAATTTAAATAATTACTGGTCTTTTCGGCATTTCCGATGCTTAATAACTTGGTGGTTACGAGAGAATTTATGAAATGAATGATAATGATCACTATTTCGAAATGACTTAAATGATTTAATATTATAATATTAAATGAATAAAAAATTAATTAATCCTTTTGAGGGCCTACCTAGAAATTTTAATCCTCCTAACGCAGGGGGTTAGCTGCTTCCCAGGTGTTGTAGTTCGCAGCACTACCTAATCGAACGAACACTAAACTTGTCTCGTTTTTAACTTACTCACTAATCACTAACGCTATCACTTAATTCAAGAATTTAAATTAATTTAATTTAAAATTACGCTTAAATGCACTTAGTACAATTTAGACGCACTAAAAGGTAAACGAAGATGTTTTTTAAATTTATAAAAATTTAAAAGGGCAACACGACAATCGACTACCTCGAAAGACCGTCAAAAATCGAATCCCTCCTAAAGTCAAGGGCTCATCTTGCGTAAGCTACACTAACTCGCTTACCCCACTACCCTTGTTAAGTAGTTTCCACATATGCGAAATTTTGCAAATTTGACTCTTATGATGTCTTGGCATTTGATCAAACCTTGTTTAACTTTCTAAATATTATTATTAATTAACAGCTGGGGTGTTTTCCGATTAACAATTTCATTATAATTAAACATTAAATTTGGTAATCGTCGATCTGAACTGAATACAATACAAGAACGCTATGGAATTTCCCCAAATATCCTGAAAGAGAAATTAAACTCCAAAATTGGTTGTTGTCAGGTCTGAAGTTGTTTTTGGGAACACAATGAAATGAATTTTGTGTAACAACAAATTTTGTTTGTTTAAATAACACAGAAAATATAAGGAAGAACCCCGTGAGGAAACTGTAATTTTGGTCGTACTACCCCTTGTTAGATGTCGCCCCCAGTACTACACCGGTACTATTTTAACATTTCCGCGTTTTTCTCCAATTTCCTTAGGGATTTTCCTGTCTACTTTCCTCTTAGGATTATGTTAGTAACGGGCAGCAATCGTGTCATGCAATTTTTTTGCTTACAATAATTTAATTAAATAGAATGATTTATACATCCGAATTTCGACGGCTGCGCCTTAAATATTAGGGTTAAATTTTACATCAAAATGTTCAGAAAAATTTCGCGTGTTTTTCTAAACTACTGGTTTCGTGATCTGATGTTGATTTAACAAAGAAAACGTTAATTTCGCTGCAATTTCTTATAAGGAATGCACATGTGTGCTTGTAATTTGATATTCTTTTAAAAAGCTCTGTTCTGTAACGAATTTGTCAACACCCCCTATTCAAGCGGCACTTGACCAACGTCGTTTTGGCTATACTAATCTAGTTAACAGACATGAATTTCAATCGACCAATTCGTTCTTGAAGTTTTGCAACAATTTGTTAACAATTACGCCGAATAAAATAAATTATTCAATTTTATTTGATGACTGGAGTACACTGCATAAAGACTCAACTTTTTGGTACGAAACGTTACGGGAATTTTTGAATAAGATGAAATTTTGATTCTTTCTCGAGTTGTTTACTGATCATCAACGTGCCTTAAATTGGCTCATAAATTCCTTTCTTTTTGAAACGTGACTAGTTAATTTCTAAACAAAATTTTGGATTTAATTTTAGGTTTATCAATAAATTTTGGCTATTTTAAACGAAAGTAAATTAATTATGCTTTTGTGAGAAAATCATTGGATTAGCTGGGCGACTGTGGTGCAGAGCCAGGCCGTCGCCAACCCCCATATCTTTGCATATCCACTTGTTAAAACACATGGCCTTTCGACCACCCAATTTGGCGATTTATAACGTTTTTAACAGTTCTTGGAAAGTTTCGTGGGAACGATAATTTTCTAAACATTTTAATGCTAACAAAGGAATAAATAAGTTAAATTAAAATTTGTTGCAACTTTTGAATTGAAGTTGAATTAATATTGTCAAAGAACTAAACGTTTAAACTGACTCCGAATATTTTGCGCTGGTTAATAAAATAAAATTTTAAATACCGCGATCATCACAGTACCTTAGTTAAAAGTTAAAATTGTACAGCCGTCTTGTTCGCGAACATGTTAAAAAAGTTAAAATTTGCCTTTGCTTCATGAAGCTAAGGTATTTCGCTCTGTTTGTATCAGAAAATAACTAACTAAATTCAGAACTATAAAATCAACCAAATAGTTGAAAAGTACAAAATTGAAATTTTATTAACAAAGCTTTATATGTGATTACAAAAGATTGAATTATTTTACCCTTTTTTACATTTAGTTTTTCCATATCCAAATAATATTAGTATGCAGAAATTTCACTAACATCAAATGGACCATCCTCATTTATGCCAAAAAACGGGATATCATCATATATGCACTCGCAAATTACGCCATAACGTATTTTGTAACAAGGACCATCATTGATAACTGTTGTAAGACTTATTGGTGGCTTCAAAATGTTCGTACGTTCCGGTTTGACTGCATCAAATCTTCGGACAAGACGTTTCGCATATTCTCCTCCTTCATATAATTGTTGTGGATTTCTGTATTTATACCAGACTTCCCAGCGGCACGGCGTCTTTCCAGGGCATTTGTCCGCCACTACCCTGGCCACAACAAATTCTGGCAAACATCTTTGTTCAAAGATTTGAGTTGCCCTGATTAACGTGTTCATGTTGTGTTCATTATCAACACAAGGCATGGGGTTTATAGCTTCCGCCATACCTGCGAACAAAAACAAATAAATTTTAGATTGTTTTTTTACCTATCCCCCAGTTTATTCTCATACTATTTAATATCAAAAGCGACGTTACAACAATCGCGTTGTTTTCACCAGGTTATAAAAGCATAAGTGAAGGTAAGTAACTCTAATACCACAGATCAGTTAACCTAACCTCTCTAATCTGTGCTAATATTGTTACCAATGTTTAACAAACACAAATCTTACCTTGTGGTATCTACAATTATGATGTGCCAATTAAAATAATAATAATTTCTCGTTCACTTTAGAACTGAGAATTTTACAATTTAAATGTATTTCTCTATGCGCCGAATCTTCGAGAATAAACTTCGCAGCAGTTTACTTGACCATAGAAATAATGTTTGGAACTTGACAGTAGACAGGACATTTAAACTAGCGTCTGGCCCGTGCCGGTCTACAAATGTTCGATCAGTCGAAATGTTGCGAGCGAGGTCGGAACAGTACGAACGGAGACCATAACGGACTTCTCATTTCAGCTGGGCTGGTTAAGTCTAAAGAGTTTTCTGAGTATTTTAAAAATAATTACATTAACAATCGGCATTGATGGGCATATTGGAATAGTGGTTTTTATGGAAATATGTTGCGCGTGGCTGGGGCTTCGCCCCAGTTAACTAAAAGGAAACAAACCCCACGACCAATTAAACTCGAAAACGTGGAACTCGAAACGTGGAATAGTGTTTATGTTTATGAACTGTACGCCACCCTAGCTCCATAAAAAAACACTATTCCACGTTTCGAGTTCCACGTTTTCGAGTTTAATTGGTCGTGGGGTTTGTTTCCTTTTAGTTAACTGGGGCGAAGCCCCAGCCACGCGCAACATATTTCCATAAAAACCACTATTCCAATATGCCCAGCTGAAATGAGAAGTCCGTTATGGTCTCCGTTCGTACTGTTCCGACCTCGCTCGCAACATTTCGACTGATCGAACATTTGTAGACCGGCACGGGCCAGACGCTAGTGACATTTAACAGCTGTTGACTGTAGCGCCTCTAACAACACATGTTGTACTAAGGCACCATAGGCGTAACACAGGGTGAGCACAGAGGGGTTATTTCAATTTATTTCGACCATTTTTAGTCGAAATTTCTTTGATGACGTCAGAGGTACGGAGGCGGAGTTAGTTTAAACAAGCGCACTTCTCGTCGTTGCTCCACTCTTTCTATGTCTTCAATTGCTACAACGTGCACAATAGGGAAAGCATTGTTCACGGACACTGTGACAAAATCCTAATATTCAAGCTACAATTCACAAATTCAAACTGTTGACACTTAACCTCACTTGTTTACACGTCCTTATACGTCATTGATATATCGCGGTGGGTAGACAACCAAATATACACAGTAGAATATTATTATTAATGTTAGGTATGTATATTCTTAGAGGCCAAATAATAATTAATTTTATTGAAAATAAAGGCATAAAAAATAATAAAATCAATAAACAAGAGCTGTAACGGTCTCGTAAGAATTTCAATCGAAATTCAAGTTGACGAGTGCTTTTAGTAATCGCCTTCTTGTGAAGACGATGGTTAAGTTCCATATCGTAAGGACGTCAGTGATGACGTAGCCGCTCAATATGGCGGTCTGTTTTAACTAATCAGATTTAAATCGAAAATAATTTCACTCCTAATTATGGACTGACACCGCCCCCGTTCAATATGGCGGACCATTTCAACCAATCACAGAAAGTTTATGATTTCGATCGAAATTAATTTCTAAAGGATACTTTCTAATGACAAAAATTGTATACCAGTTTTTTGTTTTTTAAAAATTTTTTAGTTTTATGGTTCAAAATTCTTTAGGACATCAAATAAAATTTTATCTTTAGGGATGAATTGCATAGTAAAACATTATTGTAATTACTTGAACGTTTAATTTTTAATTGATTTAAGTAGTATTAATTAACAATGAAAAGGATTAAAATCCAAACGGTAATGTATCTAAGGTTTCTAAAATAACTCTCTTGTCATAAACAAAACCAAATTCTTTTGTTTCTATTTTATTTGAAAGTTCTTTGCTTTTAGTGATATTGTGTAGTGATTTTTTTGTCTTTGTATTCTAAAATATTATTAATACTATCGGAATTAATCTTTTCGGACGTTTCATAGTTTAACGTAAATCCTTTTATTTTACAAACAACTTTACCTGTAATAGTCTTATAACAATAACTTTTTGGGTCTGTTGATATCCAGTCTATTATCCATACACCTTTACCTAATTCGTCTGTCCAATCTCCCAACAGACAGCCTGTTTTAACAGTGTTTTTTCCATCATCTATATTTTCAATACTATTTGTATCATAATATCCTACGCTTTTTCCTAATTTATCTAACATTTCGTATAATCCTAGTCTTGCGTTTGCAGTTGTAAAGGCAGCTATAAATATATTGGTATTGAAATCATTTTCAACATAACAATCTTTTAACTTCTAATCAATTTGTAACATATTTTCATTTATATCGTTTATACGTATATTATCAAGTTTCTCGTCTAATAAAATTTCATAAAACCTTTTAACATTCGTAACATATTCTGTTGCACCCATATTTTGTCTTTGCCCAAATTTACCCCATAAGGAATTTAAGCATATTTTCGCAACAGCTCTCTTTCCAGGATTATTTTCTATTTTACCCAATTCGATACCTAGAATTTCTTTTACGGATTTTCTATATTCTTCTTCTGATTCAAAATCATCCTGCCAAGGGCTTGTTTCTAATTTAATTTTCATAAACGCTTTCACATATCCTTTAAACAAATTTGATGATTTTTTGTAAAAATGCCAAACCTCATCAATAGTTATTATTTTGTACCCCTTTTCAATTGCTTTTTTTACTTCGTTGGTACACCAGGTTCCTCTGATAATTCTTTGAGATTCCGTATGAGAACTTTGATCAAACTTAAACGATAAACTCTGTTCAAAATTGTATTATTCATCCCCTAAAAACAAAATAAATTCATTGAATGTTGGTTAAAAAAACTTTAATTTATCACATTTTTTCATTCGTTTCCATGGCAAAGTATGAGAATAGACCCAACAAAAAGTTATTGTAACTTGAAAACTATTAAACATAAGTATAGGGATGTTAATACAGATCGTTGCATAATTAAATTCCCTACCATTTATTAGTGAGATAAATCTTTTGGCATATGAAAAAAAGTTATGGGTGTTTAAAGTTCTGCAAATTTAACTTTAAAAATTTGGAGTTTGTTATTTTTTTTAAATTTGAAAACATTAAAGGAAAGATCTAGGCTTCCTCTTTCAAATGAGCTGAAAAATATTTCCAAATTTTTAAAAATGGCAGAGTTATTGGTTTTTAAACTGGAAGGTTCAAACCACAAAAAAAATATTAGACCCTAAATATACTGCTCAACAATTGAAGTGGATATTGAGAGAAATTCTAAATTTTGGTAATTTATTGTATATTAAATAACAAAAAACAATCACAGTAAATAAATTTATACTCGTTCACACTCAAAATGAAAAACTGAAGAAAATTGTAAGTGAAAAACCAGCACTAGAAGTAAAACAGGGATGATGTAAAATTTAAATTTGAGAACTTTAAGTTTCGTTACGTTTTATTCGTTTTTGTGTTTTACTTCTAGTGCTGGTTTTTCACTTACACTTTTCTTCAGTTTTTCATTTTGAGTGTGAACGAGTACAAATTTATTTACTGTGATTGTTTTTTGTTATTTAATATACAATGAATTACCAAAATTTAGAATTTCTCTCAATATCCACTTCAATTGTTGAGCAGTGTATTTCGTAAACGGCTAAATTTAGGTATAGGGAAAGCTTATGAAAACTATCTTAAAATAACTCCAGTAATTCAAAAACCCATTAAAAAATATAACTTTTCATTTTAAATAAGGAAATTTATAGAGACTTCCGGTATAACCGGAAGTGCTGCCATCTTGAAAATATTTTCATTGCGCAAGACGTAAAGGATTATAGTTGTAGACAAATTTTCAGATTATTACAATTCCCAAAACTTCTATGTGGGGTCAGTGTATAAACCGGCCCTTATATAAGCTGTTTCAAAACTGTGTAAACGCCAACGTCGCATTTTACCAAATAATTTTTGTAAATAAGGTTGATAAAAATGTAAAATGGTTATTAATGATTAGATCTCTCATTGAAATTATAAATTATATTAGCTATTATTTTTTTGAAGTGCATGAATAATTTATAACAGCTAATTTTGAAAGAAAAAGCGACGTTGGCGTTTTTATAGTTTTGAAACAGGTAATAAAAGTGTAAAACAGATTTTTTGGTTTTTATTAATCCCTGAACCGATTTAAAAAAAACTTTAGAGACATGTAAAAGGCTAGAAAGACAAGGAATAATAAACAACAGTCCTGGAAAAAAATGAGACGGAACGCAAATTTTAAATTTTCATTAATTTTTTCTCGCTGCAATTTCAGTCGCCACTTTTTTCCCGTCTCAATAAAGGTTCAACATTTCTGCATTTTTTCCCTACAAGATTTTTTTCCAAGTACCAACAATTTGAAAAATCCATCATCGATCTAGGAATTTTAATGTTGTCACATTGGTACTTGTCATTCTAACCCAACAATTTGCTCGAACAAACATATCTTATTAATCTTTTTGTTATCGCGCGAGTTCTTATAAATACAAATAGCCGGCAGAGTTAAAGTTCAGTCGGTTTATTGCAATCTCTCAACACAATGCTGAGGTCAAGTGTGATATTTTTCATAGTTTGTGTTCTTGTGGCGAATGCTTTTGTCCGGTAAGTCACATTGTTTTGCACTTTGAAAACATTGCCTAATGAAAATTGTGTTATTATTGCTAGAGTGCCTTTATATAAGGTAAAGTCGGCTAGACGCAGTCTACAAGAAGTGGGCACACATGTGCAACAAGTCCGCATGAGGTATGGGGGCCCTACTCCTGAACCTCTCTCCAATTATCTGGATGTATAATTTTGTAGATTAGTGTGTGCGTTTTTGTTGATTTTCATTGATTGTAGGCGCAATATTACGGGCCGATTTCAATTGGGAACCCCCCGCAAAATTTCAAGGTTGTTTTTGATACAGGATCATCCAATTTATGGGTGCCTTCCAAGAAATGTCATTATACAAACATAGCCTGCTGTAAGTGTTTGCAAATAAATTGTTTATTAAGTTCACTTGATAATGTTAGGTCACAAAATATTGATAAATATCTATTTATATTACATTGTGAGAAATAAGAATTCTAAGATTTTTTTCTTGTCTAGTGCTTCACAATAAGTATGATTCGTCACAGTCAAAGACCTACAAGAAAAACGGCACCGATTTTGCTATTCAATATGGATCGGGGAGTTTGAGTGGATTCTTATCAACTGATATTGTTACAGTAAGTAAAAATAATGATTACCTACCGGTATTATTATGTTCGATGAGTGATATACAGAGTAAGGCCAAAATATGGAACCAAGCGTTTTGTGCCTAAACTAAAAACTATATAGTTTACAAAAAAACTATTTTAAAAATGTCATGAATAAATTTTTCGAAATTCTTTTTAGTTTTCCAAGATATTAAATTTTTTTTTGGTAATTGGCACGGAAATTTTTTTGGTAAAAGATTATGCTTTCAAAATGACTTCTAATTCAATAATATTGTTTTTGAACCAGTAATTTTTTTAAAATAAATTGTTAAAGTTCCATTCCAAGTTCATTACGACGATTACGAAGAGGTTGTATCCATGGATATTTTTATTCGAGTAATTTGATTGGTTCAAAAACAATATTATCGAGTTAGAAATCACTCGGAAACTAAAAGGAATACGAAAAAATGTATTTTTCAATTTTTAAAGTAGTTGATGATGTACTAATTGTTTTTTGGTAGAGTTTAGACACAAAACGCTTGGTTCCATACTTTTGCGCAGCTTTGTATGGATTGTTTTATTTAAAAAATAATATATTTTAGTGTATTACAGGCTTCATTGATTTTTAAGTGAAACTTTCATATTTTTTCCAAATCTGTGTGAAAGTTATAGATTTACTTTGTCACTATGGTTTTTCTGCTGTGAAAGCAGCTGAAACAATATTGTTACGCTCGATGATTGGGAAAATTTTTAACCAAGATGAGTTCATTTATAAATGTTTGCGCTTTTGTTTGTTGACAACAGAGTGATTAAAAACAATAAATAAAGCACACTTGATAAATATCAAGTGTCGTTCATTTGTTGTTTTTAATCAATTAAAATTATGAGAGTTCCTTCGAGTTAAGCTTTTTTTATGCAAAGTGTGAGGAAAAGATGAGGGCAAAAAGGTATTAGCGAAATATGCAAAATCAAACAATTTAACCTAACTTACTGTGTAGTTTATACTGCAAGTTGTACTATTTAAAATTTAGAGGACACTACTAAAGTTTTAATATTATTTTCGTGTTTTTTTAATGGAATTATCGATTTTTATGAAATTCGTTACATGCAATTTGCTACTTGTTTTAGTGCTATTTCTTTCGTTTTTGTTATTATAAAGTAAATACTTCGTACGAAAAAACTAATTAGTACACTAACTAGATGTGATTTTTCAAGAATACATTTTTCGAAAATCCTTTTAGTTTTTGTGTTAATGAAAAAACAATTTTTTTAATGGCAACCTACCTATAAAAATGTTAAGTTTTTTTAATGAAAAATTTAACAATTTATGCAATAAAATACATTATTAATTTAATATTTTTTTTAACTTTTTTTCAAAATAAAATTAATACAATGTGTTCCAAAATGGTTGTTCATCAAGTTACCTATGAAATTTGAACGTAGCGTGCCGCTTAATTCAAATTGTGAATGCTGTTAAAGTGACACGTTCGTCAAAATAATGTAAAAAGGTTTCGAATCTAAAAACGAAAGAATACACTACAACAATAATGACGTAAATATCATGACAAACTCTCCACCTGAAACATCTTTACAGAAAAATGATTAAAAAGGTAATTTGACAGAGATAACAGTACTTAGTACAAGAGACAACTGGATAAAACGACACATTAAATTTGAATTGCATTGCCGACTTGATGAACAACCATTCTTGAACACATTGTATGAGTTTTATACGAGGTAGGTTTTCTTTTTTTAAACTTGATTTTATGTAAAATAACAAACGACTTAAACCATTGTTTATTAACGAGAAGAAGGATTAATTCCACGTGTGCATTTACCGTGAGTGGTTTAGTTCTTTGAGCAAAAAAGCGAAATTAAACTAACACGTTCTGTTAAGTCTGCCATAAGTTATTTATTCAATTTAACCGGAAAAAAACTGCAAAATTATTAAAAAAATTTTTTGTTCTTTAACACAATTTATTGTTAAAGTTAAGCTCTCTCATTTTATTCAAAATCGGGATCTTTCAGTATGAAGTGTGATTTTGATAAAAAAAAAGCGCCCGACTGCACACAGCCCATTTGACTGAAAGATCTAAAAGTTGCAGTAAAAGACAAATTTTTTGAAACACCTTAAGAGGTACTGGAGAATGTTACATTGGAATGGCGATGAACTTCAAAACTTTATTATGGGTATTATGAAACTACTAAAGGGATGGTTTATGTGTGCACGTAATAAATTTTACCCATTGAATATTTTTTCTACTTTTTTAATTAATGAAGATAATTTTAATTTTTTTATATTTTTATAGACGCCGCTTTCATTTGGTTCAGCGGTAGGTTCGGGACAAACTAATTGTGATATTTTATTTGCGTTGGTAGGAATTCTATGGTACCAAAGTTGCTTAATTCTACCTTGGCTTTTTACACCGATTCTTTTCTATGCTCAGAATGATGCAAAATAATTTCTGGAGAGATTTTTTTAAAGATTTTATTTTCAACCACTGTACTACATCATCTTTATTTCTGTTTTTAATTATTTGGACAGAAAATTCTCTCAAATTATTAAAATCGCCGACCTTAAGTTCCACTACTTAGAATGTTTTTTTTACTTTTACTTCTTCTTTTTTAAATTTAAAAGTATGAAAATGTATTTTCAGTCGCTCATCGTAAACCAGATCTATTTTAACGGAGTGCATAGAATTTAATGTTTTCTAAAATGAACAGCTCTTGTGCTTTAACATAAAATGTAAGTGATGCTGTATCAAAATTGGTTACATATGTTACATTTTTTTGACAAAAAATAATGTGGACTGCAAATTACTAAAGAACATGTTCAGTCACCAGAATCTGATAAAATCTTCCTTACCAAACTCAGGCTAGTGCAGTAGTTAAAATCACTAGCAGTAAAGGGTGAAAAATAAGTAGTTATTTATATACTAAGGGAATTATAGGGGTCTTAGTGATCGTGGACAACGATCACTAAATTATTAAAATTGCCTTAAAGCAATTTTAAGCTTTGTTGTGTCTAATTTAAAGAATATAATGTCTGATTTACACTCAACTCGCAAAAAATTCATTGCTAATACTTTTGCCACATTCTCCAGAGAACTAGTGGATATTATTCTAAAGCTTGTGAACTAAAATACACAGTAATTTAGTGTGAGTTACATTGGTAAAAATAAAAATGCCTAGACACAAAATTAGAACTTTTTTTTACTCCATGGCTGAAAACTAAAACTTTTATCTTCGACATTCAGTTATAAAATTTGTTATTTTTGCTACGTCTCTGTCCGACAGACTTTCTAGAAATATTTCAGGTAAATAGTTTGTTGTGTTTCAGGTTGGCGGTTTAAAGGTACAACAACAAACATTTGCTGAAGCCATGAGCGAACCAGGTCTAGCATTTGTTGCCGCAAAATTCGACGGAATTTTAGGAATGGCCTACAACCGCATCTCAGTTGATGGTGTCACTCCAGTCTTCTATAACATGATTCAACAAAATTTAGTCGCCCAACCCGTCTTCTCATTCTATCTTAATAGGTGGTGCAGTTTTAATTGTTTTTTCACAATAAATTATTAACAATTTTCATAGAGATCCAAGTGCTGCACAAGGCGGAGAAATAATTTTGGGAGGATCAGATCCAGCTCACTATAAAGGAGACTTTACCTATTTGTCTGTTGATAGACAAGCGTATTGGCAGTTCAAAATGGATAGCATAAGTGTTGGTGGTAAAAACACGTTCTGTGCCAATGGTTGTGAAGCTATTGCTGACACTGGCACTAGTTTGATCGCAGGACCGGTTAGTGAAGTGCAAGGAATCAACAAAGCAATAGGTGCTACTCCCATTGTTGGAGGGGAATATATGGTGGACTGTAACTTGATTCCAAATTTACCATTGATCGACTTCACTCTAGGAGGCAAGAATTTCACATTGGAGGGAAAAGACTATGTTCTAAGGGTAAGTAACTAAATGTTGCAAAGGCAGTTACAGAATGGTATTGTAGGTGGCACAAATGGGCAAAACTATTTGCTTGTCTGGTTTCATGGGCATTGATATCCCACCACCAAATGGGCCCTTGTGGATTTTGGGAGATGTGTTTATCGGGAAATTTTATACAGAGTTTGATTTAGGAAACAACCGAGTTGGGTTTGCCGTTGCTGCTTAAATAGTTTTCTGTGTTTATCGTTCCAAAGATTTTTTTTAAGTTGTAAAGCTTGTAGATACCTTCAATACAATAAAGCGTCGTTGCAGTTTTCCTTAATATACAGATGTATATTTGCCTAAAAATTTCAATACATTGAAAAAGTCCACAAGATTCATTCAGCTGATTCACATAAATTAACTTATTTCTTTAGTCTACTTTTAAAAAATAATCACTAACTTAAAATAATATGTACACAAGAGTCGTTCATTAAGCTTTCTGGGGATTGACGGAACTACTACTGGAGGTCACCTTTTTACTATGTCTCACTTTTTTCACATATGCTTCAATCAGATTCTTGATTTTTGTCGGATTTATTTCGCCGGTTTTGTTGTGACAAATCTGAAATAAGAACAATCAGACTTTTACCCCCTTACTAGAAATAACGATTCATTACCTTTGGAACAGCCCGTCTTAAGATATCCTTGTACTCCTCCTTATTTATATGTTTCTTGTTATAATGCGGCTTTAAGACCAATTTAACCTCTTCAACGACTCGCTCTTGTCGGTTCAGTTTCTTCAAAAACTGTAAGAAAAAACATTACGATTAAATTTTCCATAGAGACACCACCATCAAACCTTGTCCTTTACTTGCATTTCGACGGCGGAATTCGGCAGATCATCGAGAATCTTCAAGTTGTCTTCATCTATTTTAACTCCGACTTGTTTAGTACCTGCGGCAGCTATCAGAGGTCAAACAATCGTTTAAATTCAACACGTGAACCGATTACATGGGTGCACTCATAGCCAATTTTACAATTCCTCATATAACTTTCAACACGATCGAAAAGAAAAACCTATTTAATTATCACAAAAAATTAAAAGCCAAATTGAACGAAACAACTTTTTTTATTTATGGGCAATTTGCATTGGTCAAACGAAATATACAGAAAAACAATTTTTGTATTTCTTTACTTATGGTTTTTTATTTGCACTGTTTGGAACATTATACGTATATTGTTTAAATCAGTGGATCATTGCTTCTTTTACCTGGGCTTAGTTGATTATTCAAATTATTAAAAACTTCAGCATTTGTTGAATGGTGTTATTTTGTTGCAATTTTTTGGTTTGATTAGAAAAAATTGACCCAAAAAAAGTTCGCTAATTTTACAATTTCTGAATTAATTCATCCAAAATACAAAATAAGGTGAAAAATTAAGTTTAGCACTTTCCTTTAACAACTTACTGCATCGCTTAATGAAGAGTTTTTATTACATAATAATGCAATTTTTGGCAAATACTCCACCTAAAGGTAATTTTTTTTATAATGCTACATTGAAGGAAACAAGCCACAGTAACTCATTTCAAAGCATGTATTTGCATAAATTGAACTTACTTAACTGGAGATAAAATAATTAAGAACCACTAGTTTAAACTGTTATTTTTTATGTTTTAATTATTATAGCTATTCCACGGAAAAGAATTTTAAAACCTACAAGAATAATGCCAAAACATCGTTTTAAAAAGTCATTAAAACTTATTTTTATAAAGCGACAATTTTTGGTAGAAATTTATTTTAGTAAAAAATTAAATTATTTAACTTTGGACAATGTACAGTCGAACAAATTGAAAATGCCGCCCCAATCAATAAACCAGTTCCTACTGTAGATGCCTACCTTTCTAACTGCAGTCATAAATTATCGGATTGCAAACTAGACGTAGTTTCAAAATAAATTCCTTTAGGTACCAGTTTACAGACAATGAAATTAAAATTTAATTCGGAATTAAACTAATTCGAATAAAGTTGCCATTTATTTTGCATTGACAAACGTCAAGTTAAGTGAAAATAATTTTTTTAACGAAAAATTTAACAACCATGGAAAGTCAACGATTTTTTATGTTTATCTTTATTCATCAATGTTTGAAAAATAAAATTTCTACATAATACATTAACAAATCTAACATAAACTAATACAAACCTATTTCTGAGTTATTATTACTGCGCGCGTAAATATGTCAGAGCAATTTAACAACAATTGATTCTGAATAACCGCATTTTAAAAATTTCAGAAAATAAAATAAAAGAGGTAGGTTTTTTAAATTTTTAAAAATCATTTAAAATACTATTGTTTTACATAAAATCAAATCCAAAATAAAGAAAGCTTATTTCGTACAAAAATTATATTAATTAAGTTTATTTTAAAAACAAAGTTAAAAAAAATATTAAGTTTATAATGATTTATTTTTAACGTATAAATTTCTTTAAGAGTTGGTGTATTAATTTTTTTATTAAAAAAACATTTTCATTTGATTAATTTGACGTTTGTCAATGCAAAATAAGTGGCAACTTTATTCGAATTAGTTTAAATCTGAATTACAATTTTATTTCACTTTATGTAAATCGACTCCTAATACTAAAGAAATTTATCTGAAAACTATGTCAAGTATGCAACCCGATAATTGCACCGGTAGCAAGGGCTGGTTTATGAAGGCGTCATTTTCACTTTGTTCGACTGTACAACGAGTGTACAAAAAGTGTGTCCACAGGTAACATCATTATCAGAAGCTTTTTGGATGGTACTTTGAAAATTGTATTTAAATGAAGAATTGAGTCTTTCTTGTTATTTGAATTTTGTTTTTTTTTTTTATAGATATTAAAATTAATTTTTGAGATAACATTTATGCCCTTGAAAATTATGGTTATGACCAGAAATGATTATTGGTTATTTAGCTCAATGAGTAATTAAAATTTATATTTTCCGCGGCATTTCGATTTTCTATTAAATCTTCATCAGACTACAAGGGAGAAAACATAATTACTCCCTGCCCCAAATTACTAATAATCTTTTCTGGTCATAATTAAAATTAACTTTTTCCATCGTTTGGAATTTTTTTTCGTTATGTAACGTTTAATTCTTTTGTATTGCCATTTACATGGCTAAAAATAATTGAAAGGTGCAAGAGAAAATCCACCTCAGTCCATTTTGATTAAAATCACGAACAATCAAATCCAAAGTTTTCTAACGTGGACCTATGCCTTTTTTCTTCACTATACAGAGTAAACATGCTGATTAAAATTAGGAAAAAAGCGTTTTTGCAAAGAGTGTTTTAGAAAAAAAATACCAAAAACTTTGTTTAACAAACCAAATTTTGACTGTTTTATTAAATATGCGAGCAGAATTTTTATAACTCTGTGTTGTTTTGTTTTGCCAAGAATAAACTTCTAGCTTACCATGTCGTTTAGTTTTTAAGTAAGTAAGCTTGACGGAAATGTAAAAATTCTAGATCCAAATTCAATTAATCTTCCAAAATCTAGTTTGTCTAAAAACAAAATGATTGGCGTTTTTTTCAAAGCACTCTTCGCAAAAATGTTTTTTTCTCCATTTTAATCAGGGTGTTGTAACTCTGACATCAAGAACGCTTTAGAAAATACGATAATAGATTCAGATTCCTTGTAAAAAAGTGCCTGAAGAATGTCCTAGTTAAAAACGTCAATTTTTTTGGTTTTCACTTAAAAAAACAAAAATAAAATTACAAATTTCCGTTTTTTCCAATAACTTAAAAACTAAAAATGCCTCATCAAATTTTCTTTCAGATAATTGTTCAGCATAAAAATGCACAACTTTGCCCTAATTTAACTAACCTCGTAATACATTTTGCTTTGTACTAAAGTCTCAAAAACTACAATATTGCAACTTCACACGTCATTTGTTTAAACAAGTGAACTGAGGTCGTTTTTCCCCTGTACCTTTCAATAACGACGACTTTAAACCAAATTTATAGTCATCACTCAAAAATCAAAAAAATTCAAATTTAATTAGGAATGATGTACTTTTTAAAAGAAAATTGACGAAAACAAATTATTTTTAATTAATTTTTCCACTCACTATATTAAAACCTATAAGAATAATGCCAAGACATGGTTTGTTGACGAAATTTAATTTTTTTTAGATTTGTTGTTTGTGCACCCATTGTAAAACTCAGCCCCTCCATAAGTAAAACCCCCAACTTACCTTTTCCCCCACTCGGAACAGCAGCAGGCGGCGCCTTCTTGCTAAACTTCTTACTGTCCTGTTTCTTAACTTTATTAAACGGCGATGTTCCAAAAAGTGCATCAAACGCATTCTGCACCTTTGACGGTGATTTAACATTTTTCGTCGTTTTCGTCACAGTCTTCGGTGCTGTTTCAACTGGCGGTTCAAACAAATCCTCATAATCACTAGATCCTGGCGAATAGGGCGAATCAAACCCTAAATTCGTATCAGCAACATCACTTCCGTTCCGATTACTCGACTTCCTTGCAGGTTTCGATGTTGCATTGGCATTTGGCAAAACATTCCTTTGCGGGATGGACACCGGCGCCAAAAGGGTCGTACTCAAAATATTAATCCTTGGAGGTGCTAAACTATTAACAGGTGTCGAAGTCATTAACGACGTCGGTACTGACGAAGAAAACGGAATTGTTTGAGCAACTGGTTGTGTGGCATTTGTTACGGGACGTTCGGGGGATTTACTCAAGCTTGATTCGGGAGTGACTTGGATGCTACTCTGCGAGTCGGCTGGTTGTACATCGGCCAAAGGTGGCGTATGTGATTTTTGATCAGGCGTTTGATCCGTTTTTTCCACCTCTGTACTAATAATGGTAATACTTTCGTCACGATTATTGTCAATATTTAACGCATTGCTGCTTGGAGCTACTTCAGGTGTTGGTGATCGTGATTTTGTTGGTTCGAACGGATCGTAGGCATCTGGAGAACTTGGAGGTGAATTTGGAGGTTCTGGAGGTGTGTTGGGACCTTTATGTTCCACATTTTCCTGGGTTTCGTCACCCGTTGGTTCGATATCTTCAGGGTCATGTAACGGATTCGAAATTGCACGCATCTGTGTTTGTTTGGAGGTTAAAGTGAACTTAACTTGAGGTTCTGGTGGTGTTTTGGGACCAGTTGTGTAATTATTAACCGGACTGGTTACTTGTTGTGACGAATCACAAATTGTTTTCTGTAACTTGTTCCTAGCTTCTTCATTATCACTATCGCTCAACACGATAATGTCTTTCGGTGAAGGTGTCAATTCTTTAAACGGTGATCTTTCCAAATCAATAATCGCCACCGGTTTAACTCCAGCCAAATCACGATTATTCTTCTTTTTCTTCTTCGTTTTGTCTTTTTTAACCTTCTTAACTTCTTCGACAACTTCGCGTTTCTTCTTCGTCGAAACGTCTCGTGTTTCGTTATCTTTGTTGAAACTCACACTAACTAGAATATTATCGCCTGAAGCAAACACTTCTTTGGAAGGTGGCGGTGTACGTTCGTTACGTTTCCGTTTTTTTGCACGTTCATTTTCCTTTGTCTTTTTCTCAGATTTGCGTTTCTTTTCCTTCTTTTTCTTATTGGCATCGTTGGTTAAAATCACAGTTAAGTTGTGTGGTTTTACGGTATTATCCATAATTCTTGGGGGTGTCCATGATGGGGTTAAGTGTCTCGGTTCAGGAGTTCGCGATCGTGATAATGAAGGTGTCCAATCTCTTGAATGTCTTCGAGACCATTCTTTTGTTCGTTTGGGTGTGGGAGACCTGGTACGGTGTCTACTGCGACTTCGGTGTTTTTTGCTTTTACCTTCGCGAAGAAAACAATTAATTATTTAAAAAAATCGGAATGCAAAAAAATATCTAACTATGAAAGTAGTACCTTTAAAACACGCGCTATTTTTCGAGCACGACGGCGTACCCGAAGTGCTCGAAATAGAGTAAGTGTTTTAAAGACCAGTTATCTATGAATACTTTACGTTATTTTTTTTTATTGGTACATTTTGAAATCATAAATACTGATACATGGGGTCCATTTTATCTGATCCCGTCTGAAAATTTTTAAGCAGACAACACAATACACATTTCAGTTAACTTCGTTTCATTCTTTTAATTTAGCAACAAAGTAGGTAAGAGTCACAGTATAAGTGTCATCGTAAAAATAGTCAAAATCAAATGGTGTTAAGGCTTAATTTAATAAAAATATGCAATATGAAATAATAAATACTGATATTAGTATAATGATTATTGTAATAAAAAATTATTAAAAAGATGCCATTTATACCTCACGTTTCTTGGGTTATTGATGTTGCCATAGACACGTTTTTTGAAAGTTGGACTTACACACGCTGCAGCGTTTTTTAAATAAGCAAAATAAGATTACCAATAAAAAAAGTTTTATTTGTGTTCTTGTAGCAATGGACCCAAATACTGCTATCTCACACGTATGGATTACTATACCTCTAACATTTTGCATTCTTATCTATTGTTTTCACTGTTTTTCTCCTTTCTTTTCTATAAACGAGCTGGTCAGTGTTTAATAATGAATTTGTATTCATAGCAACAATTTTCATTGTTATTTTAAATTGTTCAAATTGTACGTTTCTATCACAACGAAAATAGTTCGGTACTTTAATTTTTATATCTATAGGCGGGTACACGTTTCGATATAGTATTATCTTTTCCAAATGTTAAGAAAACTGTCGAAGCTTTTATTGAAAAATTACAAATAAAAAATGTTTATTTATTGAGTTATTAAAATTAAGACACGTATTTCTGATACACCCTGTATGTTCAAGAAGACGTTCTTAGATCTTTGGTACCTAAGAAGCTTCATTCTGATATTAAAAATATTATCACGGTTATTATTATATCAAGTGGCTACAAAATTAAAGTTGAAAAGTTTAAAGAATACAGGTTGTATCCGAAATACGTATCTTAATTTTAACAGGTAACAGAACTCAACAAATGAAACAACTTTTCTGTTTGTTATTTTTCAATAAAAAATTTGCAAGTTTACTTAAAATTTGGAAAAAGATAATATACTGAAACGCGTACCCGCCTATTGGTACAAAAATTGTGATAGAAACGGACAATTTAAAACAATAATGAAACTTGTTGCTATGAATACAAACTAATTATTAAACACTAACCGGCTCATTTGCACAAAATAAAGGAGGAAAACAACGAAAATTATAAATAAAAATTTTTCAAAACGTTATATAGAAAAGTTCTTTTATTTGTTGAGTTTTATTACGTGGTAAAATTAACACACGTATTTCTGATACACCCTGTATTGACACACTATACCTGATGCAAGTTTTCATTAACTTGTAAACCTTGGTACCCAACAAATGTTTATAAAATTTTAACTCATGGTTCTGAAATGATTACCCATGTTTGTTAGCAACTAATCAACGTAGTGAAAAGGCTCAGAAAGCTAGAAAGAAAGATTTTAATTTAAAATATTTCGTTAGAGGTTTTCTCGAAAATCTGCTCATATAAACAGTAACATTTTGAAGTTTTTATTAATTTCTTCAGAATCCTATTATATCCAATTTTCGGCCGCTACCATTAAAAATTTTAGACTATTTCACGCTGAAATTTTAGGAATTTTAATGATAAAACCTCACTAATTTTTTAATTCTCTTGAAGCAGTTACATCAGGTAAAAAAGCAGTTTGTCATTCCATACATAATTTATTGCATAGCAGCTAATCTATTTTAGTTGTGTTTTATTTAACTTTGGTTTGGGTAATATTGCTTTCAAATTTAAGAAGATTAATGTTTGTTTATTAAGTCGCTCACATAGAAACTACAATTTGTTCAAAAATGGTTGTTCATCAAGTTGGCTATGAAATTAAAATTCAAATTTTTTTTGTATTTTTCGGCAAAGTTGTTTCAAGAGTAAAGTTTGTTTTGATTTGTGTTTTATACTTCCGTGATTTTTGTTATGTATTCTTTCGTTTTTGGTTTCGAAGCCTTTTGCATTATTTTAAAGGATCTGTCATTTTGACGGGTTTCTCAATTTAAATTAAGCGGCACATTACGTTCAAATTTCATAGGTGACTTGATGCACAACCATTTTTGAACACACTATATTATTAACGGTAGCATACAGGCTGTTCCAGCTATCTGATAATGTCCAGTATTGACCAATGCAAGTTCAGATCACAATCATCAGTGTTAAAAGCTACATCCAAAAAATCAATAAAATTTGAAGTGTTCCACTTAAATTTTTTGCAAAAGGTTGGTATATACGGTGTTTGTAAAGAAAAAAATTTATTTTTTAACATTTAAATGTCAATAACAGACTTTTTCAAATTGATGTGACATATACACGTTTCAGGTCGGGACAAAAAATAGCCAATAAATTGTTTTTATAAATTTGTGTTGTTTCATCCTTATTTTAACGCATTTTTAACAATAATTCAGCAAAAAACTACTTTTATTTTTTGGGGTACCGAAAGTTCTGCAATTTTGTATCTCGTTTCCTCTCCTAATCTATAGTCTTCCATAATTAAAGATCACCCTTTTTTTAAATCAAAGTTATTTTTTAATACCCTTTAATACCCAGTGAGCGTATAACAATAATTTTCCTAATCCAGTTACCAAATACCAGATTTTATAATATAATTTCTAAAACGCTCACTCGTTTTGGTAAACATTTAGTAACTGATTTACGCAAAACAATACAAAAAGGGCCGGTTTATAGAAGCGTAATTAAGTTAATCTGCAATTAAATGCGTGATTAACTGATCAGACCAAATTGAACAAATTTGATTGGTCCATTTTAACAACGAATTAAATTTTAACAAAGCTTTCTATAAACTGGCCCTAAGTATAAAGAACACATATTATTATACCTTTCGATCGTGATTTCCTCCTCCTCTCCCTGCTTGCCGACCGCCGTCTCTTCTTCGTTTTAGACCTCGACCGTGACTTGGACCTCGACACCGACCGCCGTTTCCTCGCCTTCTTGCGACTTCTTTCACGCGACGTAGACCTCGCTTTAGAAACGGACCGACGAACTTTAGGCGACGGCGACTTCGTACGTCTAGGCGGCGTCTTCGTCACAGACCCCGACGGACTCCTTCTAACATCACGCCCAAACTTATCTTTCGTAATCAAACGTCGCGGCTTCTCGGCTATTAACGCCCTAACATCATACCGCTCGATTTCCTTACGTTTCTCCTTCTTTTTATCTTTTTTCGAGTCTTTGTCCTTACTCCGTTCGCGGTCTTTATCGCGATAGTTGCGCTCCTTGTTACTTTTACTCAGTTTTTTAAACTCAGGTTGTTTGACATTCTGATTTTCGTTTTCCTTATTTCCGGATTTGTCCGTTTCGTCCTTCTTTTTCACCGGTTCTTTTGTTTCTTTCTTAACCTTTGATTTATCGACGATTTCACCTTCTTCGTAATCCTCAGGTCGGGTAAAATCTAGTTCCGATTCTTTCGCATTGATTTCAAGCGCATCGCCGTCAGAGGCCGTTTTTAAATCGTGAGATTCATCAAAATCGTTCCGGTCTTCATCTGATATCATTTCCGTATCCAAACCTTCGATACAATGATGCGGTCTTTCGTCAAGACACGGCGTATAACTGCGTTCCTCCTCACTGATGTCTTCAGTCATGTTGCGTAAATCGGTGATTCCAAACGAATTTTCCTTCTTAACTATTGACTCATCCTCAGAATCACTATATAGACCTGTACTTTTTTTTACAGGTTCTTTTGTTTTGGTGGCCGGTGAAGAACTCACTTCACCCACTTGATCATTCTCGAGGTTTTCCTCCGGTTTTGCGTCCTCTGTTATAGTTTTAGCCATAGTTATTGTTTCTTTGGAATATATACTAAAATTAGGACATCCATCTTCCGAATCATCATCATCAACACACTTCTCTTCTTCGTATTTTTTATCGTCGAAAAGTAGGTTCGACGACTGGATTGCTTGTGACTGGATTTCGGACGATGAAGATACGTCTTGTGCCGTTGGTGTTATTTCTGAGTTAGAGTCAACCGTTGAGGTAACTGTTGTTTCTTCAGGTTTATCCGTATCTATAACCATGTCTGGTTCACTATCATTATTATCATCATCGGTTCCGGTGTTAGGTGTTGCAGGTAGAGGTGATGGTGCTTTGAAATCAGCTTCGTCAACTTTACTAGTAGTCACAGTTTCAATATCACTGTAAATGTCAATTTCCGATTCACTTGCCGGTGTCCCACTCCTTGGTGTATTGTCTTCAGATGCATCTTCCTTTTTTTTCTTATCTACTCTTTTCTCCTCCATTGTCACATCATAAATAGTATTGAGATTGCTCTGTGTGTAGTCCTGTGGGTTATTGTACTGTTCCTGGATGTTTCCAGACGAAATGGCGGAAACGTTGCTATTTTCAACGGTAGATGTCGGAGCTGTGTTGTTATGCTCAGGACTGGAACTCCTGTGCCCACTTGATGTAGGTTGGTCGCTAGTTTCCTGCGAAATCGGTCGTTGCCTTACGACTTGATTCCAATTATTTAAATCCTTCAATCTATCTTTTGTGTTTTCCATCGTAAATTTACCATCCTGACCAAGGGAAAACTTCGTATGTTTCGAATGGAATCGTGATTGGACGTCTAAAATGCTCCCCAAAACATCGGTACTGCTTGAAACCGAATTCGGAACAGTTATACTTTTAATACGTGTTCTTCGACGTGTTATTCCACGTCTAAGCACAACACCACCATCACCAAAATCATCATCTTCTTCAGATACCACAAAATCCAATTCGTCCCGATTTCCAAAAATATTTAACGTTGGTATTCCTGCATGGTAGCGTTGTGTTTGTAAGCTGTTTGTTTGTGGTTGTGTTCTCACGTCGGGTAAGTTCTGTGGGACGTTTCTCGGTGCACAAATACCCAATTGTTGGGCTAATCGTTTTTTTACAGTGGTTTTTTTTGGGACTGGTTTTGTTCGTCGTTTCTTTCGGCGTTTTTTCACAGCGATTGTTTCACCAGTGGTACTATCTATCTGATAAACGACACGATAACGTGGCTTCTTCTTCCTCCGTTTCTTCTTCTTTACTCTTCGGACAGGACGTGATGTACTTGAAACAGGTTGAGGGCGTTCATCAGATGCTTCATTGTTGTTTCGGTTATTTGCTATTCGTTGGCGAACCCTTTCACTTTGGCGAGTCCGAGGTACTAATCTGTCAAGTAAAAATGACGGTTTTCTTCTTTTCGATTGATTATTAGATGGAACTATTCAAGTGATTTGCAAACTTTATTGTGAAATATGGAAAAAACATAATTACAAAAAATTAATACGTGGTCTCGTTCGACATGTCTCTCTCTAATCAAGAATTTCTTCGAAACTCTGCGCAATTTCAAGCATCAATGATAATTCTATTAAATCAGTGATTAATAGCGCCTTTAAAAACCTGGAAACAGAAAGGCTGTCAATGGAAACAACTCGTACAAGGTGGAATAACATATTTGACAAAACCACCTAATTAAAGGTTGATTTACAACAAATATTTTATTGACATAGACTTTATACCACTGTACAGTCGAACAAAGTGAAAATGACGCCTCAATAAAGCAGTTCCTGGTGTGGATGCGGTACATTATCGAATTGCAAACGTAGTTTCAAGATAAATTCACATTTACAGAGAGCGAAATTAAACAAGTTAAATAAAAATGTATTTTTTTTAATGAGAAATGTATTAACCACCGAAAGTCGACTATTGTATATGTTTATCTTTAATAAAATTTATGAAAATTATCATTTTCACATAATACATTGACAAGTCATAAACTCATTCAAATCTAATTTGTTTCAATGTAAAACCTAAAAAAAAATGAGTTGTAACTACATAAGCGTAAATACGTCGGAACTATTTAATAACAATTAGTTCTGAATAATAAAATTGCATTTTAAAAATTCCAGAAAATAAAAATAGGTAAGTTATAAATATTACAATTATCAAAAAATTAATTTTGAAGAAGAACTAAAAAATTTCAAATCAATTTGCGGCTCCTAAAGAAATTTATCTTGAAACTACGTCAAGTTTACAATCCGATAATTTACGATCCTGGCGTCATTTTCACATTGTTCGACTGTACGTTCGATTTATAGGGTGTTACACATAACTGTACGACGCCTCGTTTAATGAAAAATATAAATGAAAATCAAATTTGTGCCAAACCAAGCCACATTCAAAAAACAAAAACATAAAAAGTGGCGGCTTATGTTATATTCTTCGTAATTATAATGCATTCGTAATTTAATGAACATTCGAAAAAGACTAATTTTGACCTTCCTTCTGGTGAACAACTCTAAATTATAATCAATTTTCGAAATTTTGTTCTTCAAACACGAACAACAAAAATACAGAAACAAACTTGGGTTAAATTTATTCTATTTAATAAATTTCTTAAATTAATATGTAATCAATAATTTTTGTTAAAGTTCACCCCCACCACGGTTTTGTTAAACAAAATTTTTTTAAGACTTGTTAAATTTAGTGGATTCTTTGCATTTCTGATACATATTACCTTGTAGCCGCTGTTTTTAATAATCGTTTATGTACAAACTTAAAAACACAATAAATGAATGTGTTATAAAATAGCAAAAAATCAAAAATTGACTTATAGACTGTTCAAGATTGTTTCTTCATCAAGCCAACTATTTAGTACTGCTACTTGTTACGTTTATCAATTGTTTTGATTAAAAATTAAGTTTTTCTCATTTTTTGCATTGTTTGGTAAAATGGTTCCAATTCAAAATTAGTCTTAATCTGGATTTTACAAACCCTAGTCATCTAGTGAAAAAGAGAATGTCACTTGAATAATAATAATTATTCAATAAACTAATTTGTTAATGCGGGTGACTAATAGTCGATACTGTTTAAAGCACAAACGAGCAACAGCGAGTGAGTGCCTTTTATATTATAGTCAATTAACAAACAAGTTCATTGCAACATTTTTTTCGTTAACCGCATACTCTTTTATTCTGGTGACAAAATTTGAAATTGATAACAAATCAAAGCGCTGTTGTCTTTGTCTAAGAGCCAGGAGCCACAATAATTGTACCTCAACGGATCGCTTCGGGTGCAATTTTTGTACACTTGCAGATGTCAAAGAGGTAGGTTTAAATTTTTAATCGTCAAAATAACAAAAAAAAAACGTTCATAAATACACCCTTTTTTTAAGCAAAATAATTCATTAGTCTTGACAAAAGTTAGGGAGCAAAGTCGGTTAGGAGGGATTATTAATTTTATCTTGTTTAATAAATATCTGCTCTTTGTATCTAGTTTCAATACAAAACTTGTATAGTTTTTAAGTGACTCTGGAAGTAAAAATTTTTGCATCTTTGAGTTTATAGTTTTTTTTAATAGAATGTAAATAATTGTCAATATCTGAATAATATGAAAACAACAGTTTTTTTCGAATCTATAAAATAATTTCCCCTTTTTTTAATAAAATGTATTTTGATAATGGACAAAACACCATAATACAACATGAAAATAAAATCTATGAAAACTTTAAGGTCGGTTCACATCATATAAGGTATATTATGTTACAGCTAATGTGTAAACCTGGCTAGTTTGTAAACTAGCCAAACCGTTGAGATTATAAGAGTTATGAGATCTTTTATTTTTTAATACCGGGTTAGATTTATAAACTAAATAAAACATTGTTTGTTTTAGCTACTTTATAAAACAACCAACCTTCCAACTTATGGTTAAAATGCGAATAAAAATTTGTTTTACTTTTGTAAACTAGCCGCAAATTTCGTTGAAACAGCGTTTTCTATTAAAATAGCCAACGGTTTGGCTAGTTTACAAACTAACCAGTTAGTTTACAAACTAGCCAAGTTTACATATTAGCCGTAACATATATAAACTTCAGGGTGCTCAAAAACTGGCGCACCGACTCAGTGATACGTTATTGACAAAAAAAATGTTGAAAAAATTCCTTAAGTCATATTTTAAAAAATCTGGAGTTACAAACTTATTTTGTTAACTTCTTCAGTTTTCATTATTTTTTAATGTTTTTATGTCTCACACTAAGTAATCGTTCCCTAACAAAACAATTAATAATTATTTTTAAATTTTCTATCAGAGTTTAGAAGTTTTTTTAATTAAAAAAAATAATATTCATAAAAAAATCACAAAGTGTAGATATGTCAACACTGGGAATTATTTCCTAGGAAACTGTTTCAAAAATAATTTATTTTATTGTTGATCAAATTCTATTGTAATCACGACTGTTAGACAACGTTGCCACATATCATTTATCTAAAATTCGTTATTTATCAATAACTTTAATACAAAGAATTTTTTAACAATTTTTATCTTTATATGTAAGCAGTTCTCTACCACACACCATTGAGTTGTTTGCGCCGGTTTTTGAGCACCCTGTATAATTTTCCGAAGTTTCTCTCTTTTATTACCTTAAGAAAACCCAAACCAAGAACCTTACATAATAAATAAGAGACCCCATATCAAAATACCTCTGAATCAACGTGAGCTAAGAAAACCTTGATCAGACTTTTTTAAAATCCTTGAGAAATAGTGATCATCAGTGACTGTTTAGCACTAGAGTTTTTTGTTAAATTTTTGTTGATTCTGTGTTGAGCTTACAGGGTAGTCCGAATGTCCGAAACATTCTCGAGCTTGTTTTTTGACAAAAAGAAGTCAAAACCGCATCCCGCTATCGTTTTTTGTTTTCGACTTATAAATAAAAAAATACATTTTGGAGAAATTTTTAAAAACTCTTATCTTATTTATTTGTAACAAAAACTTTTTTACGAAAAATTTAGAATGTGGCCTACTTTTTTCTTAGCATTCGTCAACTTTATTTAAAAAAATAATTCGGTTGGCATTTCCGTAGTTTTGAAACAGACTAATAACTTATGTTTAAAAAAATCGTTTACTCCATTATTAAATTTTCCGTTAAAGTGTCTGAATTTTTAAGGTTTCGCAAAAATAATGTCAACTTTTTTAATAAGTCGACGTTTTATTTTCAAAAATCCTCTATTCGGACAGAAATAATAAATCATCCTGTACATAAAAATAATCAAATAAATGACTAAATAATGTCAATGATAGCATCTTACGGATTGTAATATTTTTGATATTCAAAAAATATTCGTGCATTCAAAAGTGACTAATTTTAAGTGGCAGTTGTACCATTAACACTACAGTCCTGCTCACTTTAGTTTCCAAATGAGTGAAATTAAGGATTTTGGCAATTGGAAACAAATAAATTGTAGAATCCTGAATATTTATTACACTACTTTTGCCAAAAATGTATGTGAAAAAACAATTAAAACCACACACATACACACACAAAAAGTTGATAAAATATAAAGTCACCTCGATGTTGTTGTCGTCCTGCGGCTACTTCTCGGCCTCCCAACTTCATTAGCATCATCTAGAAGCAACTGAAGCTCATACAACTCGATTTCAGCATCAACCAAATCCTCCGGTGTACAATCATTACAAAACCATGCACCTGGTGGAATATCCGCAAGAGGTGGCGTCAAACACTCCATATGAAACCCCAAGTCGCATCCATCACACAGAAGCATCCTCTCTTCCCTATCACTCGAACCACAGATCTCGCAAAAAGTCGGATCTTCAAGAATGTCAACCTCATTCTGTGGAGCCGGTGGTTGCACTTGTATTTCGCGATAAATGCTCCCGTTTAAATTTTTTCGCACTAAAATGAGGCGAAACTCTTGTCTATCCACTGGGCAAGTGTTGACGTTTTTGGACCACTCTTGGATGCAATCAACGCAGAACAAGTGGTCGCATGATTCAGGCGTTCCGATTTCTTGGTTGGTGAACGAGATGAGACAAATTGGGCATTTTTCTGATTGGCCATCGGATGAGTCGGAATCGACTCCAGTGTCTTGAATTTTAGCTGGAGTTTCGACGTCTGAAACGTCTGTTTCCCATTGGCTGCTCGAACTGCCTTCAAAGCCATGGTCCGAGTCGTCACTCGAATCGCTGACCACTCGAAGCGTCCGTTTAGGACGATGGATAACAGAGCCTGAACTGTCCGATTCTGGGTCACTTGTTACTCTCTGTAAAAAATGTAAAATTTATAACAATTTCTTTAAAAAAAAAAAAAATACTTGGAATGTAAAATTTTTGTACACAAATCCATAGTAATCAGCATATCATTGTTGAAATTATGGGGTCGTGATATTAGCAGCCATTTTAGTTTAAAAAAATTCATATCAATGCATTACTAGAGTTCAGATCTTCTGTATTATAAAGGGTCGCGAAAAAGTATAAATACAGTTAAATATTTTCACAACGGTGTAACAGAAAACCTTGAAATTTGGGAAACAGTTAAAAATGTTTAAATTCTATCATCTGAGAGCTTCTCAAATTTTTATCGTCATTTATTTTTAAAATACAAGGCTAACTTGATTTTCTTTAATGACACAAAGGGTCACATTTAATCATTTTTAAAAGAGCATCTTTTTCTGAATTCAGTGCTGTAACATAGCAAACCTTTACTTTTATTAAAAGGTAAAAAAATAAAAATTCAAAAATTTTCTGAAATACTAAAACAAGTTAGCTTTGAAAATACTTTTATTAGCGATATCCGTGACTTGTATATTAAGCAAAAATTTAACTTGGGTGCAATAATTAGTTTAATAATAGTACATTTAAGTAAAACTGAGCGAAAAAAATTCTCATGTTGGTTTATCATGGGGAAAGAAAGCCAAGAAGTTAGTGGAAATCAGTTTGAACATCTTTTGTAGCAAAAAATAGAGTATTCCGTGTTTGTAATTTCTTAATTAAAACGTGTTCTTTTTCAGTTAAAAGTGTTTTTTTCCTCTTACTTATTTTTTGGTTAATGAGCTAACTATAGATAAAGACAACATTTCCAAAGCTAACAAAATTTTACATTTTTCAAAATTTTCGATTTTTTTAAAGTTTCTATTAAATTAAGGTATGCATGTGTTCTACCACATAACTCAGGAAAAAATGCTCTTCTCAAAAATATTAAATTTGACCCTTGTTGCTATTAAAAAAAATCAAGTTAGCCTTGTATGCAAAGAACAAATGGAAATAGAAATTTAATAAACATCTGAGACGAAAGAATTTATATATTCTTAAGCATATACCAAATTTCAATAAGTTTTGATGAATAGTTTTTATAATATTTATCTGTATCCACACTTTTTAGCGACCCTGTATATATGGTAAAGAGTTTATTTCGCTGAACTTTACATAACACACAAAACATTATTAATTATAATAGCCTATGTTTAGTTTTTAGTAAATCCATCTCAATGCACGGCAAACAGTTCCACAGAAGCGCCAATGTTCAGCACAATCTTCACTGTATGTATTGTGTAGTTAGTTAGGAGAGTATCAAAAATAAAGAAGTTACAATTTGAGTCTCTTCTAATTTACAATTAGTTATGGACCCAGGATCTGCATGAAATTTGCGAAGAAAGTGCTACTGGAATCAGTAAAATAACTACACTATCCAGGGAAGTTCCTTCATCTTTCTAAAAACTTGAAGTAGCAACTATACCGGATGCTCAAAAACTGGCGCACCAACTCAATGGAGTGTGGCAGAGAATTGCTTAAATATAAAGGTAGATATGGTAAAAAAAAATTTTGAAATAAAGTTATAGGTAGATAACAAACTTTAAATAAATAATATGTGGCAACGTTGTTTAACAGTCGTGATCGCAATAGAATTTGATCAACAATAAAAATAAATTATTTTTGAAACGGTTTCCTAGGAAATAATCCCCAGTTTGGCACATTTACAAATGGAGTGTTATTCGGAAGTAAAGTTACCGTTGGGGGCGCCACTGAGCTAGGTCGAAAACAGTAACCATAGATGGCGGGAAACTGTTTATTCGGATATTTTGAGCGTTGTACGAATTTTGAGGATTCACAATTATTACATTGCCAATGCGGAATGACTATTGTATCTTTGGTGGAAGAAACGAATGTTGACAAATTAGAGATAACGAGGAAAACACGAATAACGATGACTTTTTGGTTCACTTTCTTTATTGGAAAATTATTACAAAGACATTGAAAAGCCTACCTTTTGGCATAATTTACGTTTAAGTGTATTAGCAGTTGTTAATCTTATTTGTAGTTTTGTTGATTTATCAAAGTATTTCATGATTTTATCAGTGGAAAAATTCTAACCTAAAATTCACAAAGTTCACTAATTTATTGGTTTCTTGAGCCCAACTTTGTGTTCGCTGTGATCCATTACTATAGTCTTTAATTAGACAACTGTTTGATAACACCTTGTAATGAAAATTTAAATCTATTTCACTTTTTATCCACTTTCAAATCCCAACAACAAACACTTTATACCACGAAAAACCGCAGAACCAAAATCAGAGCTAGTATTTACCACCACGTACTTTTAAAATGATTCTCTCCAATGTAAGCAATTAAAATAAAAAAATATGGGTCGCCTATTTTGTTGTTAGCTATCCATATAAAAAATTTCATTTTTTAGTATAACACTCCATTGTGATATTTTTGATGAATTTTATTTTTTTTTTAATACAAAAACTGCTAAAGTCTGATAGTAAATTTAAAAATAATTATTTATTGTTTTATTAGGAAACGATTACTTAGTGTGAAAGATGAAAACATTAAAAATAATAAAAACAAAAGAAGTTAACAAAATAGGTTTGTAGTTCCAGATTTTTTAAAATATTAGTTTAGGAATTTTTTGAAGATTTTTTCCGAAATCCACTCGTGCTTCTCAACAACTTATCATTGAGTTGGTGGGCCAGTTTTTGAGCACTCTGTACATGCATACATGGATTGAAAGTATGCAATGGACATTCATTTAGTTAATTGTGAACTGATGGATTATGTGGATGGAACAAAGGATGAAAAGCTAGAGAAGAAGGCATTAGCAGCAATTATGTCTGTGTCATATCACATAAAGTCGGAACACTTTTGTAATATTGGGATATTAGAGATTTTTATTCTGTTATATTCGAACCAAGTTTTGTAACTAAATTAGAAAGTTGGCAATGTTCTTACTACTATCATGAAAATTTGAAGTTTGTCTTTGGCAGTGTCAAAATTAACGAATTTAAAAAAATTAAGCGAGCAGCAACGAACTATGGTAGCGCTCAGCTCCATTTGCGTGTGCGTCATCAGACATTTCTGTCACTACGTTTACATAGCAGGGTCATAGCGGTAACAAACTATCAAATATTTTTTGAGGTTACGAAGTGTTTAAATTATGAGTTGTTACAAAAAATACAGATTCAGAAAACAAGAACTAATAAACGCAGAATCAAAAACCTAACGAAACGCAAATCACAAAACACAATAAACGAACGGAAAATACTTGCGATTAACACCGATAACACTTTCGACAACCATGCGACAACGACTATAATTTACTGTCAATGTCAGGTTGACAAATTCGTGACACTTGACGGTGTTGTCAAAGTGCAAGGATACTACCCTTAGATACCCCTCAGTTGTTTAAATTTGCATTGTTTTTGATAATTTTTTTACAGCTTTGTGTTGGTAATGAAAAAATAAAATTGATGACGGACACGCAAATCGAGCTGACCGCCACTATAGTCATCTGAAAATTCGCATACAACGCAGGCTGGTCCAGCCCAGCTCCCGTCTTTTGTAGCTCAGTTATTATTACAGTTGGAGATTTGATATTTTGTAGATGTCACTTATACTCTAGGACACATTTCAGGAAAATATTTTTGATTATACAGAGTGTCTCAAAATAGATATGACGTCATTATAATATTTTTTTTAATGACATGCTATTATTTTTTGTGCTCATTGTGATACCTTTTTAGCTTATTACATGTCCCTAAAGTTTGTTTCAAATCGATTTAGGGATTACTGTTAAAAAAATAAAAACAAAAAATCGGTTTGACACCTTTAAAAGTTAAAAAAAATAGAAACAGTGCTGTTCTGGCGACATTATATTTTTCCTATTACAACCCTAACGTAAATCCTAACACATTCGGAGTTATTTATCAAAAACTTGTTATATCTGCTATTTTATTGACAAATTTAATGAATAAAAGGCAAAGATGGCTCCAACCCTGTTTACGTTTAGATCATTCGATGCGAAATTATATAAAATATTTTCTGTAGTAATTTAAATCAACCAAGCTTAATTAATACGTCTGTTAGACCTTGTTCAACACGTAAGTAGCCATCGAAAAAGCACTGTTATTTTTTTAGTAATTTTTAAAACTAAAGGTATAAAACCTTTTTTTTTGGATTTCATTTTTTTTTAACAGTAATCCCTACACCGATTTGGAAAAGTCTTTAGGAACATGTAAGAAGCAAAAAAGGTATCACAATGAACACAAAAAACACTCTGTATAATCAAAAATGAAACACCTAGGGTATAAAAAACGTTTACAAAATATCAAAAGTCCAACTTTAATAACAACTGAGCTTCAATTATTTTTTTAATGCGTTTTGGGATTATAAGGGATTCATAAGCTTTTCGTAAGCCTTAATTTAGCCGTTTAATAAGAAATACTTATTAAAGTTTTTATTTTTTTTTTTAATTTGCACCTTTCAGTTCAAACATCGATAACTGCCATTTTTAAAATCTGGAAATATTTTTTAGCTCATTTGAAAGGAGGAAACCTAGGTCTTTCCTTTGATGTTTTCAAATTTCTAAAAAAGAATAACAAATCCCAAGTGTTTTCAGCACTAAGCACCCATAACTAAATTTTTTCAAATGAAATGCCACAAGTTTAATTTCATTAAATCGTAGAGAATTATTCTGCATCGATCTGTATTAGCATTCCCTATACTCATGTTTAATAGTTTTCAAGTTACAATAACTTTTTGCTGGGATTGAAAAATTCATTAGCCATAGGCCTTTTCTCATAGATTGCCATGGAAACTAGAGAAAAAATGTGAGAAATTAAAGTTTCGAAACCAACATTCAATTAATGTATTTTGTTTTCACAGAACGGACAACACAATTTTGACGTTTGTTTAATCAGAAATGTTTTTCTGGTAAACTATGCAAAAATAGCTGCGGTTAGGAAGAAATTTTTTACAATCTCAAATAAAAACAACATAACATAAAAATTTTCACAGGTATGTATAGGGAATGCTATTACAGATCGATGCACAAAAAATTCTCTTCCATCTAGTAAAATAAAAATTGGAGCATCCCATTTGAAAACATTAAGTTATGGGTACTTGAAGTTGTCCCTAAAAGTTAACCCTAAAATTTTTGGGTTTATTAACCTATTTTCCAATTCTGAACACACTGGAGAACAGATATAGGCTTTCTTTTTCAATTCTGCAAATATGATTTCAAAATCTTTAAAACCAAGAGAGTTACCGACTTTTTAAGTAACAGGTGCAAATCCAAAAATTTTCAAAAAGTTCAAAAAATCCCAAAAAGGGTTAAACTTAGGTAAAGGCAAAGCTAATAACAACTCCCTTAAAATAACTCTAGTAATCCAAAAACGCAGTGAAAAACAAAGCTTTCCATTTAAAATAAGAAAGTTGAAAGCGACTTCCGGTACATCCGGAAATGCCACCATCTTGAAAATATTTTCATTGAGTAGAACTTAACGGATTATAGCGGAGTACCAACTTTCAATTAAATGTCTTTATTAGAACCTTCAATACTTCTAATGTGGGGTTTAGACGGAGCAGGCCCAGGTATAATTAATTCATGGTATGAAATTTGGAGATAATAAAGGGAGATTCGATATTTGAAAAAAATGTTGCAGAGGGAAGCAACACCAGAAGAAATCAATGCACAGAGTTAAAGAAAGGTTAGAACTAATTCATGTAACTTAAGATTTTTGGGAAAAGCTATTAATACAGCTTTTCATTAAAAAAAAATAGGAGTCTATTGTTTTACAGACACAGAAATTAAAACCAAATTCGATAATTTTTTGAAAAACAAACAAAAAAGAGAGATATTGAAAAAACAAAAAAATATTTTTGTTCCTATGAGCAAAGTGAATTTACTATACCTACTTGCTAATTTAATTAAAGGTAATTACTCACAAGCAAATGGATAAAGGTTTATATACAATGCCTTGTAGATGATAATTTTGAATAAGTTTTAAATTGTTTTTCTAGTTTCAGGTAGTTTAGAAATTGGAATTAATTAGTAAGATTACTTTCTTATCTTCGAAAATTTTGCTGTTACGTCCGTTATTGATATAAGTTGCACTTATTTCTTCCGTTGTTAAACAAAACCAAGAATTTTTAATTTCCACTATCCAATTTTGATATTGTTAGTTTTAGAGTTATTTTCATGTACAAGATTTGTCCTATTCGTTGTATAAAAAAAGTAAATTAATCAAAAGTCACTGCCATTCTTCGGTTTCGTGGTTTCAAAAGTTTAACCAAGTTACACCTTCTTAGCCGAATTTTAATGACTGTTTAACAATAAAATGTGAAGCCTTTTTTGAGTCCCGTCCGTTATCAATTTGTATTTTTTCTGCACGTATTTCAAATTTTACAAATGTGGCTCTAATTGTAGGTTGGAAACAGTTTGATTGGTACTAAGTTCGTTTAAAGAAAAATTCACTCCACTGATCATAAAAACCGAAAGTAATATTTAAAATTTGTGCAGTGTCCCGTCCGTTAAAATGAAGTGGTAATAATACTAAAAAAAATATTATTAATTATTTCATAAAAGTTTAAAGTACAGAAAAGAAATATTTCAAAGTATGTATTTCTTACCGAAATATTATGGAGCGAAGAACTTAGCTTTATCTGCAGAAATTGCAATGGAAAAGTAAGTTTTAAATTAAAAAATAAATACATAGTCAAAGGTAAAGATACTGCAAACACTTTATCGAAAACAAAATAAGAAAATTATGAAAGTCTTTGGGGTCTAAATGGTAGAAAAAGGAGATATCGTATCGAAGATTTTTTGTAGAAAATTTTATTCTTTACAACTTCGTACTCAACATTTTTATTGTATCTTTAACCGCACTTTTTTTAAAGAAAAATGAATGAGCTTTCAATTTTGTCATCAAAAACTCGTGTTAAGGGACCGGAAAAAGTTATGGGCACAAAAACTGGAGGAAACTTATTGTACAAATGTACAACTCACATGAGATCAACTTTCATTCCAATTTTTTGGAAGACTAATTTTTCTATAAACTGAGACAGGTCAACAAAAACCATCTCATAATCAATTGTCAACTTGGATGAATTTTTATCATGTAATTTATGTAAATTGTAGCTTACTAATGTCTCTTCCCATTGTGACCTGTGTACAAATTATTTATTTTATCAATGCACCAATAATAATCATTATTATTAAAAGAACAACACTTACAGGAATAACTCTTCGTTTAGGGCGGGCTTCAATCGAACTCTCACTGTCTGAGTCCGAGCTGTCTTCAACAAATCGTCGTCTGATGCCTTTTCGTGTTGTTGTAACTACTGAACTACTTGCAGAACTGCTTCCACTGTCGTTTAAACAACGAATATTTCGTCTGCGCTTATTTCGAGGTTCGAAATCACTATCATCACTCATTTTTCAAATCCAAGTTACAATAATACATAATAAGGTGAAGCGACCGGTTTCAATTACTTACAGATTTCCAGATTAACTTATCTATCGATTTATTTTAGCGAATTTCAGTTTAAACTGTTTCTACTCATAACAAACAAGATTTCCAATGACAGAAAAAGCAAAAAGTCGTAGCCACTGTACCGTAGCCATTAACAACGTAGCACCCGTCTGTCGTAGCACCTGACCGGCGTGAAGTTGGCGGCAAATTTAAATAAATACATGCAGCCGTCACATTTATTTCATTGTTTCGTACACCCGGCTATGAATATTAAATTGTTATTATAGTCGTTTTTTTTCTAATCAACTGTCTAAGAGCCGTCAGGTTGGCATTATCATAAATAGTATTTTTTTAACATTTAGTTATTTATTTTAGACCACTTTTAGACTAACCAATTAACGATTAACACTAACGTCCAATTTTCAAAAATGTCAAATCTGGTGTTCAAAATGTCAAATACAGAATACAGCTAGTTTCAAAAGTGGTTGGACATGAACTTTTAGGGTGATATAGTCTGGTCTTTATCAGAATTTTGACAGACAGTAGATTATTTAAAAAAATTAACTATAGTTAATTATGTTCAGTAATTTTGCCAACCAATTGATAATTACAACTGCACGTTAGTGACAGTGTTTCCAACTTGAAGATTTTTTAACAATTTTGGCAAATGCTAAGAATATTAAATCCAAAAACTTGGTGAGAAAAACAGTTGAGAATCGTATTCCAAATATTTTAGATTTAATCAAATTTGTTTTTAGACTTCAGTTGTACAAAAATCGATGCTATACAGGCTGTCCATTTTTTGAGCTTCACCATCTCTGTTATTATACGAGGTCGGTTAAATTTGAGCAAATTTTCGTATTTTTATGGTTTCTGAAAGAAAATTTAATGTGTCATTTTTAGTTTTTGAATTATTGAAAAAAAAATTTTTTTACTTTTGTTTTTATTTGCACCACAGGGGTTGTTAAGAAAGTGCACCGATTTTAGATGTTTTTAAGTAGGACATTCTTAAGACGCAGAGTAGAATCTAAAAAAAGTATTTGGGAAATGTATACAAGTGTTTGTAAGTGCATTTTTAGTAAAGTCTAAAGACAATTTGTGAAAAAATATGAAGATATGGGTCTATTTAATATTTGATTCTTTATTGGTGCTTATTAGGGTCTTGCACATTTTACAAAAATCACGATAGAGGTTGTTCCATATCTGATGGCAAACTGACAGTGACATAAAAGACTTGAAATGCATCCACTTGGTTAAGATAATGAAATGCATAGAACCATTTTCTAGGAAATTTTATCAGCTTTAATTTTAGTTTTGCTAAAGATTAATAAGAGTGATCTTTTCCAAAATATAAGCAAGAAATAAAAAAATGCCACCTTTAACCCCTTCCCCTCCTCAAGCTTGCCCCCCACCCTCGGAGACTCTTGATATTTATTTATCCAAGTCTAAAGAAAGCGTTTAAAAAAAATCCATCTCCCTAGAAATTTTTTCCACCGATCGCCTTATTTTTATCTAATTTGACTGGACTACAAAGTAGTCTTTAAAAGAAAATTTTGATAATGTAAAAAAGCCTACACAACAATAATAATTCTATAAAAAAATCTAGAGAAAAATATTTATAAAATAAGGCAATAAAAAAAATAAAAATAATCAAAAGAAAAGGACAGTTTACAAATTTAAATCAGCTTTGGGAAAGAATCAAAGTACAGTCCAAAACAATGCAAAAAAAATTCTAAATGAAAGAATTTTGAGAAAACACAATGTAGAATCCAAAAAAGAATTTGAAGCATTTTAGTAGAGTCTAGAAAATAATTGGAAAGAAGCATCTAGAGAAAAATTTATAAAAGAATATAAAGAACAAAAATGGCTTATGAAATAATATTCAAAGACGAACCGACATTTTAGAAGAGTATACCTATACGTGCACCAGAAAAGAATTTTAAAAATTCCAGAGAAGAGTACTGAAGCTGTGTGGACTGATGCAATACGTATTTAGAAATAACCTCTGTATAGCAGTTTCATTTCCTTTGCGTCCACTTCCTAGTGTAATTTGGTTGAAATTTACAAATTGTAAGTTGCCCTTTAAACAATTTTACGCGTCTAAAGAGAGATTTACACCGGTATAATTTTAGAAATGTACAGTAAAAAGTGAACGCTAAGAATTTGCACGGCTTTTTGAAAAATTCTATACAAAACTAGAGAAGAATTATGAAAAGAAAAGTATTTATTTCAGTTTTTATTCTCTCTGCTTTTTTACTTTTCTTCAATTTTAAATTACGGCGATTTTTTTCACTGTGTTTTTGTTTTTACTACAGATAAACGTTCTCGTCCTCGATAGTTCCGTAAATGATAGTTCCGTAAATGTCGCTAGAGAGCGCATTTGTTCCATTACCGTCATATTACCGTCTAAGTTTTCAGAGCAATTAATTTGAAAAAATAATTGTATTTGTATCTACAACGATTAACATATAGCAAACAAAAAAAAGTCATATGAGCATTGAATTCTTAATAGTTCGTAAGACATAAAGATAATGCAAAAATTTTATCGTAAACTAGGGTATTTAAAAAAAGTCAATCTTTTACTAATTAGCAGTCGGCTCCATACTTTTTTTATAAAAAAGTCCGCAAAACAATATTTATATTTTCAACCATTTAGGCCTCAAAGTTGTTCAAAGACGCTCATGTAACGGTTTTGTTTCATTTTGCCGGTGAGCAATTTTGGAAAGTTTCTTTATAGCTAAAATATTGAAGATGGAAATATGGTGTCCGGGAATTTTGTAGAATATTCAATTCTCAACAATTTTGTTTCTTACATCTTTTTTGTATCTTCGACTATATTTGCAGCATTTGCAAAAATATAAGCATATTTATTACAACACTGGAAATACGGATAAAGATGAGTAAGAAACAAAGTTGTAGAGAACTAAATTTTCTATAAAAAAATCCGTGACACCATATTTCTATCTTCTGCAGTTTAGGTATAACTTGACTCTTCCTTACTTGACCACCGGTAAAATGAAACAAATCCGTCACGTCACCGTCTTTGAACGGTTTTGGTGCCTAAACCGTGGACGATAGAGATATGAGAGCTGAACATTTCTGCATTTTTTTCCAAGTAATTAATAAACTGCTTAAATTAAAATTAATTTAAAATAATTTGCCGCCAAGACGGTATAACGCTCAAAGCGCCCTCATTTTTACTCTACCGTACTATATTTCCGGGTGCGATTTTGTGTCTTGCTTCGTCTCCTAACTTATAGTCCTCCGTAGGTTTGCGAATGGCAGTAGCACAGTTGGCAACCTTGGTAACGAGTGACATTTCGTAGCACCGTAGCAGGTGAAGTGTTTCTAATTTAATTAAATTAGTTTTTTCGCAATTTTCTCAAAATGGGTCGTATGCACGCCCCTGGGTAATGATTTATTGTTTAAAATAGACATCAATAAATTTGTTTCACTGCACAGGAAGGGTATCGCCCAGTCAGCTTTGCCCTATAGACGTAGCGTTCCCACGTGGTTAAAAGTCACTCCAGATGAAGTCAAAGACTACATTTTCAAACTGGGCAAGAAAGGTTTGACCCCTTCACAAATAGGTGAGTAACAGTGTGACACTTTTTATGAAACTAAGTTTGCGATTTTTTGGCCAGGTGTCACACTCAGGGATTCTCATGGAGTGGCTCAAGTTCGGTTCGTAACAGGCAATAAAATCCTGCGAATTATGAAAGCTATGGGTCTTGCGCCTGATTTACCCGAAGATTTGTATTATTTGATTAAGAAAGCAGTGGCTATTCGTAAACATTTGGAACGTAATCGCAAGGATAAAGACAGCAAGTTCCGGTTGATTTTGGTAGAGTCGAGGATACACAGACTTGCAAGATACTACAAGACAAAGAATGTTTTGGCCCCAAACTGGAAGTATGAGTCAAGTACAGCATCGGCGTTAGTAGCTTAATTTTAAGGCGTTTTAAATGAATAAAAAAAACTGGCAAAATGTACGTGCATATTTTTTACCTAATCATTTCATTTAAATAGTAAGAGTAACCAGTTGATTAATTGTTAAGTTGGTAGCTATAGGTGTAGTTTTTTTAAATGTTATTGGCTTTTAAACGTGGTCAAAAGCTTAAGAAACAAAAATATCATTTTCGGACTTGTTTTTGCCAAAATTTTGCATGTTTTGCTAAAAAACGAACTATACTCTTTCAGTATGTAGTAAAGAGCTTGAAAAAGATAAACACAATTTTGGATTTTTTTAGTTATTTCTACCGAATTTTAGGTCAAATCGAGCGAGATTTCGATTAATTTTTGTGATTTTTAAGATCTTGCAAAATAAATGAGTCTCTAGTTCAGATACGAAGTAAATCGAGCTGAAATAACATTTCGTAGACTTAAAAAAACCGTAATTTTTGCTTTCACAATAAAAATGCAAATTTTCAAATTAAATAAAAAATTATATCGTTTTTAGTGCAATTACAAATTATTTAAAAAAATTTGTTTTTGAGAAAAATGTTTAGAAATAAATAACTGCAACAGGCTGTAAATTCGGCTCAAAACATACAAAAATTATTTCATTTTCAACAATCTCATTTAGTAACTTTTAGATTTAGCCTCTATCTATGGTTTAGAGTTTAGATTAACAATCTCTAACAAAAATCACCAGATTTTGATTAAAATTGTACTCAAAAGGTTTGAAAAAGGTAAAACTAACATTATTTTTATTATTTGCCAATTTTTTTCTTTACGAATGTGAATTTTTTAAAAATATTTGGAGCAAGGTATTGATAATTATTGCAAACACTAAATTCGGCGTGACTTATAGTTTTTGAATATACTGAGTAGATATTGTAAACCAATACACAGAGATTTCTTAAAACACATCTGTTACCACATCAAGAGATACTTAAATCTCCCGTCCTTTTGACAACTTTTTTATTTTCAATTATTTTTTAAAATTTATTCAATTTCTAAAAGTGGATGGTGAATACTATCTAGGCTAAGATTACGTTTAGGCTTGTGGAAAACATTTAGATGCAGTACAAGTAAAATGTTCTATTTTGTTCTAATAAGTTATCGGTTTGTGTTTATTGAAAAATAGTTATTTATTGTAGCATCGTTTTCTTTGTATAAGATAAGCGATCCCCACACTAAGATGTTAAGGTTGTCCCGAAAATATTTACGATATCGATCGGTTCCTCTGAAAGACTATAGCCTGTCTGCAATAAGCTTGTCTAAGAGATTAGCTTGAAGGGTCCTTGCGGTTTGGGGTGATCATAATAATTTAATGGTGTATAAAGAAAACGTTGCTACAATATTTCCATGCTTCCAAATAAACTTCTAAGCAGTGGCCTACAATTTAAAATTAAGTTGACAAGACTGAAGTCTTCTGTGACTGTCATATTTTGTTTTTATTACGTATTTTTCGTTCCAACTTTGGAAGAACTAACTTTTAAGCAGTTTAATTTTTTTTCTTAGCAACAGTTGTTAATTGTTTTGCTCTTTAACGTTGAAAAATTAAAAATTGCCAATCAAACAGTTGGCAGTTGTTTACTTGTTTCTGTGGATCATTTAATAATGGAATACAAAATACCTAAAAAGTTTGATCTCTACTTTATTATTTAGGTAAAAAAACTTTTGCATTCAATCATTATATGACAATTGTACATTCTTCCATTTTTCCACCAATTTCGACACCCCTTTCTTCTTCATAGCTATTCCTTGTGCCAATTTCACCTACAAAAGAAAGTTATACCAAAGTAATATTACAACTTTAAGCATTACTTTCGTTTTCTTCTTTTTCTTCATCGGTTCTTGAACATTGTCCACAGTCGACTCTAATTTTGTATCTTCGTTAACATTAGAAACAGGTGGTGAATTACTAGTTTCAATTGCAGCAATATCTGAATAAAACGAGTTTAGAACATCGGTCATATCATTTCCTTTAATATCCTAAAAAAAATCGTTGAATAAAATGATTTCAACCCTCATTTTCCACCCAAATACCTTTGTTTTTGTTGTCACATCAGACGCATCCACACCTGGAGGAAATGGTTCCCCATTGCTGGCATACCTTTCACTAGATACATCTTTTTTTGGCTCAGGAGGGAGAGGAATATCTTGAAGAAATATAGAGAAATTTAAATAAAAACATAGACATGCAATACATAGACGACGATAGCAAACTAAAAAGCGAGCTTAACTGAAAAATTTTACCGAAGCAGTTATATTTTCTATCAGATTCTCCTTGTTTTCTTGTTAAAAAAAAATGCACCATTAAAAATAAATGTGTTAAGGTAAATAATATAAAAAAAGCAAATAAAGGCAAAAAGAAAGAACTTAAAAGTAGAGGTAAATTGTGTTTGTTTATAAACTTGAACTAGAAATGCAAATTGGTTGGAAGGGCTGTTAAAATTTATCATTTAAAATTTAACGGCTTTTAAATATAAAGGACCGGTTTATAGAAGCGTCATTATTTTAATTCGCAATTAAATGTGTGATTAACGAATCACGTGACGAAATTGAGCTAATTTGTTTGGTCTATTCGCGTTGTTAACTTTTATAACGAATTAAAATTTGATGAAGCTTTCTATAAACCGGACCTAATAGTTTTATCAAAGAATAAGTCCTTCAAAGAAACAAAAATGATACCATTCATTAATTTTTTAAAAACAAATGAAATTTTTCAAAAATAAGTGCATTATTTTACGTAAAATAGTTTTAGTTCTGGATATGGCAAACTTTGGGTTACTCGCTCCATAAAAGCACAATTATTTTCTACTTTCAGTATTGACGAGGTTTTTAATTGCTAGATTTTTCAAAATTTTGCATGCTGTGGATAATATTTAAAAAAAAAATATTTAGCTAAAGGCTCAATTAAAAAAAATAAATAAAAAAAGGAATATTTTTAACATTTAATTCGTTAAAAAATCAATAACAAGGTTTTTTGGAAAATAAAAAAATTAAACCCTTGTAAGTACAGTCAACCAAAATGAAAATGACGCGTCTATAAACGAACGCCTACTCATGACTTATTCCTTGAAATTTTTACCCAAAATCAACAAATAATTTTCAACCAAATATGTCATTTTTCAGCTTAGTCTTCACAAAATTTTGCTCAAAAACAAACGAAATCGAGTGAAGTAAACAAAGTACATCAGTTTCATTTTTTCTTTTATTTTGAGACATGTTTTGGCAAGATTTTACAAAATAAATGACTTACAAAAATTAACATCAACTTCCCTTTATTTTATGATCTTTAGGTGTGTTTTCACAATCTCGTGCAAAATAAATCAGTCTCAATCTAAAAAAAAACATTGTTTTCGATCTGATTCAGTGTTTTTTTGTCCAATTTTAAGTAAATTTTTTGAAAAAAAGGACTTAATAAGACTTTTCGGTGTTTTTAATAAAATTTTGTGTAATAATTGCCTTTCTGGCTGAAGAAACTCCTCTTTTTTAGCTCTGGTAGAAATAATCAAATTTCCATCTATGTTTAGTGAAATTTTTCAAAAAAAAATTAAGTTTTTATCTTGGGAACGTGTTTAAAAATTCCAAAAACGTATAAATCACGTTTTGTCTAACTTACGGTTTAAAAAACATTTAGAACATAAAATTCGACTAAAATCAGTGATTTTTCACTTATATAGTTTCTCTCAAAGATCAGATAATATGCTGGTAACTTCAAGCACGTATTTATAAAAATAACCCATTTTTTTATGGAACTGCTTATCTTTGGAGAAATTTCGCACAAAACCGAGCTAAATTACATAAAGCTTGCATGATCTTACAAAATAAAGTTCAAACGCACTAAGTCGCACGAAATATCGTGATTTTCAAACTAGTGTTCCTCTTTAACTGTAACACGATAGAAACAAAAATTTGAGATGTTTTGACGCAAATTTAATTTTGGCGGGAGAAATATTGAAGTTAACTCACCACATTTCTTTTTTTTACTGGTCTTGCAGTCACTAATGCTAGGTGGTGGCGGCGGACTCGGACTAGCGATGACTGGAGGCAAAGGAGGCGACATATGAATTGTTGGTTCTGTTGGAGGAGGTGTTGTACAAATATCCATAGCTTCATCACACACTGTAACATCGGCTTGGGGATATTCCCATTGACTCTCCCCCGTAGACGCATTTTGATAAAAATAGCGCTTATGTGACCTAAAACATCACCAAAACCACCTCACAGAACACAGTTTTGACTTGATGTCGTCAAGTGATTTTTTAGGCGCGGAAAAATGATAAATAAGATTCATCAAGTTAATTAACACACAAGGAAATTGATGAATCTTTTTTTAAGTTTTCTCTTCCAATTTTACTTTTTTCACTTTTCTGCATATACTATACCTGCGACACCGCAAAACAGTTATTATTACACACTAATTTAAGTTTAGAAATTTAAGATAAATAAATCCAGCTTCGCGTTCGGACCACAGGAATACCACCAATCTTCATGTCCTACACACACAAAAAAAGATTAATACAATTGCAATTAATCAAACTATTAAATGGATAAACGAGTTCATTTCATTAAATCCACTCATTTAAACGTGATAAATAAACTTTAATAAAAGTGAACAAAACGTAATGAACTCAAGTGAAAATAAATTTACGAACCTGAATTGATTTAAAACTACAGAAAAAATGCCTCATACAATTGGAATAACTGCATCTTCGATTTTATTTCAACAATGTCAAAACTATACGTTCTAGCTCGTTTTTAGTCAAATCAATTAAATGAAAATTAAAATAATTCTTACCTGAAGTAATTGACTGCATATCTCGATGTTGGCTGCGAGGGGAAACAGCAGAAAAAATGGAGCTAATAATAAGGTTAAAAGGATGGCCACAGGATAAAGAAAAAGTGGGTGAAAAAAACTGAAACTATAAATAAAAAATTGCACGTTTCGTACCTATCCCATTGAAGAAGCCAACCTTCTGGAGTCGCTTCTTTTTCAAGTTTAATGAGTTCGGAGCATTTCTCATCAAGCCATTGCTTTAAATAGGTGTGTTTTAAATTTCCCGACTTGAGTGCGATGTAGAGAGTCTAAAAACCCGAAATTTATTAAATATCAACAAATTTTGGATTCTGAATAAATGTGTGAGATTATTTGGTACATTTGATAGTTTTCTTTTCAAAATTAAAGGAAACATCTAATAGCAGATATAAATCCGTCAAAAATCATATTAGCAAATCCACCAAATGAAAACTACAAGGGAAAATCAAAGACAGTTAAATTTTCAAGACTAAAAATTGAGAACTACTGATCATCGAAGAGAAGAAACGGATAAAATCTATTATTTATTTCTCGTTTTTTTTTATAACAATCTAAAGAATGTGGCATTCCTTGTTTTTCCCTCGTATTTTTTAACAAAAAAGTCCTTTCTATTACATCACTTTCGCAAATACAATTTATTAATGTAATTGTCACGTACATTTACTAAAAATTAATTTAATTTAACATAATTAATTAACATTTAATAGTAGTTTAACAATAAACTCACACAACTAGAGACACAACTAAAGATACATATTATATTTTTGGATGATTCCTAAAAATATATAGTCAACCATTTTCAAATACAAAGTGATTCTTTAAAAACGATAAGGAGTGTAGAATTTTTATTAATGGCAAAATTAATAAAAAAATAAATGGTTTAAAAGCCGGTTTACAGAACATTTTAATTGCAGTTAAATTTTAATCGCGATTAACTTCACATTTGTCAATGTATTTTAAACGGCAACATAACTAGAATTAGTTTAATTTTGAATTAATTCTTAATTTCACTTTCTGTAAGCCGAGCCTTAATGTAGTACAACCTGTAGCCACAGCTTGAAGCTTTTAAAATTTTTCTAAATGTGATAGTATACTTATTTTGGAATGTATCCTTATTTTAAACATGAATCCATAATTTTTTTTCATAATTCGGAAGGTACTATTAGTTTTTTGGTGCAAACATGTATATTAATTAATTAATACATGTATGTTTAAAAACAATATTATAGTTGAAAAAATTTAATAAAAGTTGCAGTGTCAATGAAAATTAAAAATATTGATGTTGAAAATAATCTTGTTACAAGTTAAATGAATGATTTTTAATTACTTTAGAGAAATGTTGCAAGTATATTTAGAAATGTTGGCAAAATATTCTATTACTTGCTGCTTTTTAACATTACAATCATTGTCTTATTTAATACCATATAACTACATAGATACAAATACAATACAATAATTTTTAGTAAAAATAGGGGACGTAAATAGCTACGGTGTGGCGCAATACGTGGTTGTGCCACTCAAAGTGAAGCCTGTTCGTGCCGAAAGTGCGCGAAAAAAAGTAAAATTGAAGCGATGTTTGGAGAAAACGGGCATAGTCAAGGATCAGGTGCGTTGAAGCGGACCGCAGACTAAACAACTTTACCAAGTGTCAAATTGGCAGATTAGGAAGATTCTCGGTTTGAAATAAAAGAGGGAAACAACGAAAATTATAAATTTTAATTTTTCAAAACGTTATGTAGAAAAGTTGTTTCATTTGTTGAGTTTTGTTACGTGTTAAAATTAACACACGTATTTCTGATACATCCTGTATGCATTTGATAGTTTTCTTTTCAAAATTAAAGGAAATATCTACTAGCAGATATAAATCCGTCAAAAATCAAATAGCTACTTATATAACATATATATAACTTATATAACAAATAGTTACTTATAACTCTCGTCATGTAATATACTATTTTATGAAATCTCAAAGTAATGACATTTCGTCCCTGATTGCAAAAATCAAATTTTTTCTTTCAAATACGGCAGTAACTCATTATTTTGCTAAATGAAGAATACAAGGGAAAAACAAAGATTGTTAATTTTTCAAGACTAAAAATTTAGAATTCAGATCATCGAAAAGAAGATCAGAAGTATTGGTAGTTCTAACAATGATAGTCACCTAAAAATTTGTATTCGACTATAATATCTTAGGTCCTGCTCAATGGAAATATTTTCAAAATACCGGAAGTCACTATCAACTTCATTATTTTAAATGGAAAGCTATATTTTTAATACGTTTTTTGGATTACTAGAGTTATTTTAAAGTAGTTTTCATAAGCTGTCCTTATACCTAAATTTAGCCTTTACGAAATATTTAGCGTTTGTAATTTTTTTTTTTTGGATTTGTACCTTCAAGTTCAAAAATCGTTAACTGCTATTTTTAAAAATTTGAAAATATTTTTCAGCTCATTTGAAAAAGGACGCCTAGATCTTTCCCCTAGTGCTTTCAAATTTCTAAAAAAAGATAACCAACCCCAAATTTTTAAAGTTAAGTTTGTAGATCTTTAAGCACCCATAACTATTATTTTTTTTCAAAGAAATGCCACAAGTTTTATTTAACTAAATGGTAGAGAATATAATTCTGTATCGATCTGGATTAACATTCCCTATACTTATGTCTAACAGTTTTCAAGTTACAATAACTTTTTGTTGGGATTGAGAAATTCGTTAGGCACAGGCCTTTTCTCATAGATTACCATGGAAAAAAGAGAAAAAATGTGAGAAAATAAAGTTTTTCACATTCAATGAAATTATTTTGTTTTCACAGAACGGATAACATAATTTTAAAAAAGATTTTGTCGTTTGTTTAATCAGAAATATTTTTTGACAAACTAAGCAAAATAGCTGTGGTTAGTAAGAAATTTCCTACAATCTCAAAAAAACAACATAACTTGAAAATTATTACAGTTATAGGTATAGGGAATACTAATACAGATCAATGCAGAACAAAATTTTCCTTCATTTAGTAAAATTAAAATATGGGTACTTGAAATTGGCCCAATTTAACCACAAAATTTTTGGGTTTATTAAATTCTTTTTCAATTTTGAACACACTGGAAAACAGAAATAGGCTTTCTCTTTCAATTCTCTAAATATGATTTCAAAATCTATGCAACTAAGAGAGTTACCGATTTTTTAAGTGACAGGTGCAAATCCACAAATTTTCAAAAAATCTTTAATATCTCGAAAAAGGTTAAACTTATATTTAGGGAAAGCTGGTAAAAACGGCTTTAAAATAACTCATCTAATCCAAAAACGTAGTGAAAAAATTGCTTGCCATTTAAAATAAGAAAGTTCATATCGACTTCCGATATAACCGGAGTGCCGCCATGTTAAAAATATTTTCGTTGAGCAGAACTCAACGTATTATGGCCGAGTACCAACTTTTAAATAAATATCTTTATTAGAACTTTCAATACTTCTAATGTGGCATTCCTTCATTTTTCCCTGCATTATACTGTGTAACAAAAAGTGAAAATTTTTGTGTTTATTTTAAAATGTTTATTAAAAGTATAGGTCTGGATAAATTTTTAGTCACAATTCATTTCTAATGTTGGTCTACCATAAAAAATGAGGGTTGACAATTTACAATTTACTTTAATTTAATAAGGTATTGTTACGTTAATTTCCTAAAAATTATAATAAATAAAAATAGCTAAGAAAATTGTATTGTATTTAACTCCTACTAGGAAAGAATTTGATTAAAACACGACATTTAATAGTAGTTTTAACAATAATTAATTATCAATAACACAAATAAAGACACATTTATTTTTGGGTGATTCCCAAAAATGTTTTGCCGAACATTTTCAAATACTAGGTGATTTTTTTAAAAACGATAGGCAATGTAGAATTTTTGTTTATGGTCCGATTTTCCAATTTTAAAAATTAAAAAAAAGTAAATGGCTTTTAATGTAGTACAACCTGAATCCACAGCGTAAAATTTTTCTAAATGTGATAGTATATATTTTGGAATGTATTCAACTTTCTTATTTTAAACATGGATTTTTTTTCATAAATTGTAAGGTCTACTAGTTTTTTGGTGCAAACATGTATACATGTATGTTTAAAAACAATATTAAAGTTGAAATATTGATGTTAAAAAATAATCTTGTTACAAGTTAAATGAATGATTTTAATTACTTAACAGAAATGTTGCTGTATACAGGGTGCTCAAAAACTGGCACACCAAACTCAATGATACGTTGTTGAGAAGCATGTGTAGATTACGGGAAAAATCTTGAAAAAAGTCATATTTTAAAAAATATGGAGCTACATAACTTCTTTAGTTTTCATAATTTTTCAATGTTTTATGTTTCACACTAAGTAATCGTTCCGTAACAAAACGATGAATAATTGTTTTTAAATTTACTATCAGACTTTAGCAGTTGTTTGAATTAAAAAAAAAACATCAAAAACAATCACGGTTTGTATAAACACTAGGAATTATTTCCTAGGAAACCGTTTCAAAAATAATTTATTTTTCTTGTTGATAAAATTCTATTGCGATCACGACTGTTAGACAACGTTGCCAGATATCATTTATTTAAAATTTATTTATTTATTAATAACTTTAATAAAAAGATTGAGTTGGTGAGCCGATTTTTGACCACCCGGAATTTGAAAAAATGTTGGCAAAATTTTCTTTTATTTGCTGCTTTTTACCATACCATACAACTAGAGTTTATTAACACTTATTATTATTTTCCAAATTTGGTAATTTTTGTAAAGAATAATTTTTAGTCAAAGTAGAACATATTGTACACGTTCGTACCAAAAAAAAAACTAAACAGGATATGCGCATGCCCATTAGTTACCATCTAAATAAAAAAATGACCGTCTTTTGCATTATTTAAAAAAGTGGAATTGTTTTTTTTTCATTAATTCTGAAAATAGCAGCTGCAAAACTATGTTAAAATAAATACTTTACAAACAAATTTTCGTTTTTTACACCAACTTTGAGTTCTTAGAAAAAGTAAATGCAAAAAACCTTAAACAAAATAACTTCCTGAAATTCGCAACTTTTTGTAAGAAAATTTCTAAACCTTAAGGATTTTTTTTAATGATAAAAACATAAAATATATTTTCGAAAATTTTAATTAACTTACGATACTGTCGGAAAAATTCGGTAATAAAAAAACAAAAACAAACTACAACCATTTTGTTTAATAAATTCGGTAAGTTAGACAAATATACATCTTAGAAAATGTTTTTTTTTAAATATAAAGTTTTCTATGCGTTATCTAGTTATTGTAAAATAAATTTATAACATTCAGGTTTGAAAAACTTGGATTTTCCATTCTTATGGCTAATGAATTCAATGTCAACGAAAAGTTAAAATACCTTGAAATCGATCAGAATTAAATTAGTGAAATAAAAAGTGGGTCATTTCATGTGTAAAAATTGATTTATTAATTGACATTGACATTAATTGACATTAATTAACAAAGAGAAGATCTAAGCTATCTCTTATTCGGAAATAAAATTAACTAGACGCCCTCTGGTGATGACTTTTGAACTATGTCGAAAACAGTAACGAAATTTTCGTAATTCCACATTTAATTGACATCTAATAAATTGTTTAACAATTTTGCGTGTATAGTGTTAATTGCTTACATTGGAGAGAATCACTTTAAAAGTATGTGGTGGTAAATACTAGCTCTGACTTTGGTTCTGCGGTTTTTCGTGGTATAAAGTGTTTATTGTTGGAACTTGAATGTGGATAAAAAGTGAAAAAGATTTAAATTTTCATTACAAAGTGTTATCAAACAGTTGTCTAATTAAAGACTATAAGTAATGGATCACAGCGAACACATAGTTGGGCTCAAGAAACCAATAAATTAGTGAAGTTTGTGAATTTTAGGTTAGAATTTTTCCACTGATAAAATCATGAAATACTTCGATAAATCAACAAAACTACAATTAAGATTAACAACTGCTAATACACTTAAACGTAAATTATGCCAAAAAGTAGGCTTTTTAATGTCTTTGTAATAATTTTCCAATAAAGAAAGAAAGTGAACCAAAAAGTCATCGTTATTCGTGTTTTCCTCGTCATCTCTCATTTGTCAACATTCGTTTCTTCCACCAAAGATACAATAGTCATTCCGCATTGGCAATGTAATAATTGTGAAGCCCCAAAATTCGTACATCGCTCAAAATATCCGAATAAACATTTTCCCGCCATTTATGGTTACTGTTTTCGACCTAGCGCAGTGGCGCCCCCAATGGTAACTTTACTTCCGAATAAAATATGTAAATTATTGATTCTTGAGGGAAATATGTAAATTATTGATTCTTGAAGGAAATGATGCAAATTAATTTTTTTTAAATTTCGAAAACTCCCTTAAAATAACTCGAATAATCCACTCCCAAAAACAGATTTAACAGATCACAGAATTTGAGATAAATATCCTTATTAGAAGTCAAAATACTGGCAATCTGATGAAACAATAGATTCATAATAACTCACCTCAACTTGAATAAGCATCACTTGAACAGGTGAAACCTCTTCTCGACCTTCACTTAAAAATCCTAATTTTTCTTTCAATGTCGTGTACGTTTCTTCAATCAAACTACAATCTTCAGCTTTCTCTTCTGTACTCGTTGGATTTAAAACATCAGCTTTGACAAACATAACACCTCCACTTTTAAATCCGGGATACGGACTGCTTGAATTCTCACCACTATTGCTATCATTAGAAAATCCCAGTCCTTTTCGTTCGTTATCATCATCAATTACTGTTTTTTTACCGGTATTTATTAACGCAACTCCAATTCGGCGTTTACGTTGAAACGCCTTTGAATCAAAACCTTCATCACCTTCTCCGATTATTTTTGGCGATTCAGCAAAATCTTTAACGTCTATTGGTTTAGTGGCGGGAAAAAGGGTGCTATGAGAAACTTTATTTTCTTGAGGAGGTGGTCCTATTAAAAAATTAGGCTTGTGGTTTGATTCTTCCTGCTCTTCATCGGAGTCACTATAACCGGCAACGAGTGAAAAACCGGAAATTTCCTTGTTTTCAGGTTTTTTCGGTACAATTGAAGCTTTACTCGTAGGTTCAGTTGATGTTTTCTGTTTCGTAACTTCGTCATTATCTTCTGAAGTAAGGAGCGGCTTTGATCCATTTATCTTCAAATATATTGTTTGTTTTAAAGATATGCCTAACGATTTTTTCTAATTTGCCTCAGAAACTGCGAATCCTCAACTTAAATTAAAGGAAGATTCTAGCAGTAATTCATCAGTGGCAACAAGATTTTAAATCAGATTGAAAACTTTTTGATCATATACAGCAATCCTGCTGCATCTGTCATTAAAATCATCATTAATTATGACAATAAAAAAATTCAAATATGTAAATAAAAACAAAAAAAAAAAAACTAAAAAAAGTTGGCCAATAGTTATATTTTTGATCAGGTGGTACTTCCACAAATAAGAATTTTGAAATAATTAATAACTGTGTTAAAAATTGAGAAGAAACTTAAACAAGGCCTCCTTTATTTACGTATGTTTCCAACTGAAAAACATAATAATTGTGGCAATTCTTACAATTATTAATAGTGACAAATTTCCAACATATTGAGTTCTTTCAATTTGTTGTGCAGCTACAGATCAATAACTAGGAATTTCAAACATAAACAAAATACCAGAATGAGAAGTTAGACCAAATAAATCCTAATAAGGAAAGATTTAGGTCCAATATATAACTCAATACTTCAGTAGAATGTACCTATCGTTTATAAACAAAAGCTAAAGTATAAAACAATACTTTTACAAAAATTATTTCTGTATTGCAAAAGATTAAGAACAATTATAAACAGACAAACACAAAATAAATAATGATTTTGTTACTGTACCTAATTTAAATAAACTGGAAATATCAAAAGATATGCTATCTGTTACATTCACTACTTTTATGGCTTTTTTAAATTTAGTGAAAAGCCGAATAATTTTCCGGAATCCTTAACTCATGGGATCACTTCTTTAAAAGCAAAAATTTCAGATGATAAAAATCCATCTAAACATAAACCTATTAAATTGTTGCTATGAATACAATCTAATTATTAAATACTGACCATAGATACTGACTGGCTCAGTGCACAAAAGAAAGGCGGAAAACAGTGAAAATTATAAATAGGAATTTTGCAAAATGTGATATAATATAGAAAAGATGTTGTATTTGATGAGTTTTATTACGTGTTAAAATTAACACACGTATTTCTGATATGCCCTGTATATTCTTTGTAAAATGGAATTTTCAAAAAAACCATAAAAATACATTCTAATTTAATCTCTTTTGTAAAATTAACCCGTAAAGACAAAAAAACAACGAAATCTGTTACTCAAATTATCAGAAAAAAATTTCTTGGATATTAGTCTGTCATTTAGTGGAGACAATGGTAAATCCGTTTCAGTTAAAGCAAAAATCAAAAATTAAAATTTTGTAACTAAAAACGATTTGTATAAATATTTAAAGTTCAAACAATCAACAAAATATCACTATTGAAGCTAAACTAGTTGACAGTTTTATCATAAGATGTAAACAATTATTTAAAATAGAATTAAATACAAAAAATCTCAATGTTTCTACTGTTCCAGTTTTTGATATCATATGATCATTTTTGATATTGATATACATATTAACATTATAAGATTATTTTATTTACTCATTGTAGGAAACACCATCCAAAAACATCTATTGGAGGTTTTCTGAAGTCAAGTTTCTTCTCGTAAATAAAATGTTTTAAATTGTAGTGATAGCAATATTTGAGTCAATGCTACTTGTTTAATTAGTAATCCAAACTGTCTCCTTTAGTAAAATTATTGAAAATTAAAAAAGAGCTTTTACATGCTAGATTTTTCAGAGTTAGATAATAATAAATAATCAACTTTCATATTTAACAAAAATAATAGTATATTTTTAAAAACTGAAAGATTTTTTTTTTGCAATTCAAGATCAATAGTAAGCAATAAGTACAAAAATTTATCAAAAATTTATAACCAAAAATAATAATAATGACCTTTGACGATCTTGGCAAGTTTTATCTGCATCTTCAAGTTAAACTTGATAACGTGGTCAAAATTTATTTTGAGTTACCTTTTAATTCGTGTTTGATCAGATTAAATTACCTAATTACAATTATAATTCTGATTAATTTTTAGAAAACAACAATTACAAACCTATTGGGATAAGTAGTGTGAATATAACTTCGAATAAAACAATTAGAAATTTGAAAATCAAGCATTTTCAAAAATACACAACATTTAGAAGGCATTTAGTTATTCAAATACATGAATTAAATTAAGAATATATGGAATCGTGAAAAAATCTAAATCGTACTAATAATTAACTTCTGTAATTGGAGTGGTGACAAAAAGCTTAAATTTAAATATTGAGCTTTTAAAATTAAATTCAAATTTATTTGTTGAAACTCAGAAATCAGTTCTTCTAAACCGAAATTTATTATTAATTGCAGTAACTAATAATTAAATTCTGATACTTAAGCCATGGAATTTTAATTTTTAAAAAAAATTTAATTCTTCTGCTTACTTTGTTTGAGTTAACATATTAAGCAAAATCGCTCTATTAAAAGATTTAAGATAGTATTATTATAAAATAATAATCTGACTTTTTTAGTACTTGGTCTTTTCCTTATTTCAAACACTCCTTCTCGATACAGAGAATCGTAAAACAAGTTTTAAGTTGCATTTTTCGGCAATGTACTTTATTTTTTGAAAAATATTCTAAAAACTAATTTTGACAACAATAAAGTTTGAAATCAGTTATTTTGGCTTATTTTATTCAATTTGTTTTTCAAAAACTAATTTTTAGATAATAAAAGTATGACTTACCAATTTTTTTGTATTTGCTTCCTCCTTTTCCTCCTCTGATTCACTGTCGCCACTATAAGATGAGATCAAAACAATTTTTCTAGAAGAAAAAAATACTCAAAAAACAATCATTAATAACATAATTCCTTACTCATCATCAGAATCACTGTGTTTCCTAACCGGTTTAGTTTTCACCACAGTCTTTTTCTCTTCTTTAACTTTATGTTCTTCCCCTTTTACAACTTTCTCACTCTTTGTACTACTCCCAGCACATTCACCAATTTTATAAATTTTTATGGCATCTGATACAGGCGGTAACAAGTTACGTGTGCTTGGAAACAAGGGGGCTGTTCGTGGAGGGATATACAAGTTGCAAGTTTTTTTACTTTTGGTTTTGTTCAATGATTTGTATTCGGCGGGCATATCCCACGTTACTTCGTTTGTTTTAGTGTTCCAGTAATAATAATAACCGCTCTCTTCATCATAACACTTTTCCCAAGCTTTAGCAAACCATAAATTTGAAGATTTGGACCAAAGACAAGACAAATGATTCTTACCACAATCCTCCTTGTTTTCGCTAAGTGGGGCTATTTCGTCAATTTCGTTAAGAAAGTCGTTCACTCTTGCATCCATTTTCATTTAACACATTGTTAAATTATGCACAAAAATAATAAAATAATCAACTTTTTATAGGTTATGTTCGGCCATCTGACATGAGCGCAGTGGTGCCAACATAACGCAGCGGACAATTTGCAAAATTTTCCTAAAAGTCCCCATATTTAAATTAAATTAAAAATGCACTCCACTCAAATAATGATTATTCCATTGATAAAAAAACACAAAGATGCGAATTCATAATAATTAGCATTTTAATTTGTGCTCTAAAACCACCAACTTACCAGATTTACATCACGTGACGTGTAAGTTTTACGCGCCAAATTTGAATTCTGGGTGGAATGAAAACATGAATTAATTTATTTTTATATTTAGTAGTTATTGCAGAAAAACTTATACACAGTTTTACTCAAAACAGGCCCAAATTTCTTATTTGCACCAAATTGTAGCGTTGACAAAAGCTTCTCTCCTTCAACTTCACTAATCTCACTATATGCTAATTTTAAATTTTTTGGTGTTTGATATTTTTCAACAACTGCAAGTGCTTTCTCCACGGATACTCCCTTGATTTTTAGCAGTTGTTTTACGAACATTTCTTTGATTTTAAAGTGCTATAAGATTTATTAAAATATTGTGAATAAGTAACACAAATTATTACCCTTGTTTTGGAAGAACTTATGTTGAAATCAGCAAAACGCATCAACTGTATCAAATCATCGTCAAGTGTAAATTCCTGTAAGTCATCCTTCTGACAACCTACCAAAGTTTTTGGCTAAAAAAAAACTATAAGAAACCACGAAAAATTAAAACTATTACTAAAAACCTTAAATAACTTTTCAAGAAATTTTGTTAAAGACGCTAAATAACCACATGATGCTTTTGTATCATTTGTAAATCTCACAATAAAATTATCTTGTACTAAAGTATTTGTAGCTGCTTGGTATAAAGTGGTTAACGGGAGGCCAACATGTTCGTTTTTTCCGTAACTTTCAACTAAATAAATTAAGTTGGGGATGCCACATTGTTTCAATCTGAATTTCTGTTCATGAAACCTAGAATCTTTGATACTACAACCTAGATCATCCATTCTTTTTCTTTCAACAATGTACGGTAGAATCAATTCATGGTTGGATATAAAATCGCGACAAATCCATGCATAATCTCCCACTTTTAAATTTCTGGTCTCAAATCTAACATTTAGTTTTTTTAGTTCCATTATAATAGGATCAGTTTCCACATCACCGTTACTCCTACAAAGAATTAAATTTGCATCAAGGTGGCTGTGATTTTAAAATTAAGTTGGCAGCATTACTTAACAAAGCAACTAGGAATTAATCAAAATTTTAGTGAGAAAATTACTAAACGGGTATTTTGAAATGAATACAAGTGTTATTCTAAATAATTTGCTAAAAATATTTGCACTGTATTAAATTATTACAAAGTGATTCAAAATTCAACTCGTAAAAGACGTTCAGTTAAGCATAAAGATGAAGACAGATTTATTTCCAAGCAACTTAACTGAATATTTTTTTAATGTGTTTTTTTAAACTGTATTTTGTTTACAATAATGTCGAATTTAATTTTTCTTCGAATTCGCGAGTTTGTTAAATGTTCTGTATACATAAAAAAACATCAATTGGTGATTTTTTTCAACAGGTATATATTACATACTGTAAAAGTTGTTGCTTCCACTAAATTAAAAAAAAAACACAATCTGAAGTAACAGAAACTTACCCAATTTAAAGAATTAACTTTCAAGAGCTACAACTCGTGAAAAAAGGCTCAAATAATTTTGTGTCACTACCCAAAAAACAGTCCGAGACTTTTATGATTCATCCTGTATATCCCATTTCAGTTCATTGTAAAATTTTGCAACAACGTATTTGTATTTTTTGGAGTTTCTGGTAGATTTTTTTGGCCCAAAATTTGTCGCTGGGATTTAGCTTAACACAGAGTTCTTTACTTATACAGAATCAATCTGTGCTTTATTTCACTCCAAAAAATTCAAATGCGCTGTAAAAAAATTCTACTGAAATGAAATGGAATTTATATTCCTAAATAGATTGACAAATTGAATTGTATCAATTTTCCTTTACGATGACGTTTATTTGTCAAAATATTAACTGTCAACTTTTTTTTTAATGACACCTGTATATATATTTTTTTTGATATTATTAATTTACTCCTAAATTTGGAGATGCATCACAATACGACAAAATAATAGAACACAATCAGAAAAAAAGTTTATATTAAATAAAAATATATTAAAGTATAAGTGGATAATTGAGATCTTTAAAACACGCGCGATTTTTCGAGCACGACGGGATAGCCGGAGTGCTAGAAATAGAGCAAGTGTTTCAAAGACTAGTTATCCACGAATACGTTACGATATTTTTTTTATTGGTACACTTTGAAATCATAAACACTCATATTAATACTATAACAAACATTGGTAATAATGTAATGTGACATCAGTACAAAATCCACACAAATTTTTAATTTGACATTTATTGATTTTTCATAAAAATATATTCAGAAAATGTATTGCTAAAAATAGCTTACTAAACTCAAACTGTAAGTTCTTTTTTTGGTCTTAAACGCTGTATATACCTTCGGTTTCCCAATATTGCATTCTCGACCAAAAAAATTACACTTACAGGTTACTCGATGTAAGTATTCGATGAACTCGAACTAGGTTTTAAATCTTGAAAGTAACTATGTCTCGCAATTTTTAATGATAATTATTATTATTGTTACACTACTCTAAAGTCATTTACCAAATGGTGTAAAAAATATACGAGCTGCCAAGTGTCATTGCAAAATAAAATTGTTAATAAGCTCATTATCAAGAGATTTTTTTTATAAAAATAAAAAAGTATAAGGGAGCAAAACAAACTCAAATGAAAATTTTCAAGTAGGTATTTAAAAATACTGAATCAAAGAAACAAAGAACAATTTTTCAAAATTATTCAAAATAGGTAAGAGTTAGGAAAAACAGTTCTAAATAAAAGTTGTAAACATTTTTTACATTAAAATGTCTTTTTGATTTTTTTGATATTATAAATATTAACAGAGTTAGGATGTTTAAGAATAAAGAAATGACATGTACAACCTTAAAAAAATCATACAATATGTTCAATAATAGTTGTTCACCAAGTCACCTATGAAATTTGAACGTGATGTGCCGCTTAATTTAAATTGTGAATGCCGTCAAAGTGACAGATCCGTCAAAATAATGCAAAAGGCTTCGAATCCAAAAACGAAAAAATACTCCACAACAAAAATCACGAAAATATAAAACAAATCAAGACAAACCTTACCCTTGAAAGAAGTTTGCCGAAAAATGCAAAAAAGTGATTAAAAAGCTAATTCAAAGATTTGCCAGAGAAACTACAGCATCATTTGGGGGAAGCAGCACTGAATTTGAATTCCATAATTAACTTGATGAATAACCATTTTTGAACACATTGTATGACAAAAATGAAAATGCATTTAAAATTTTTCTAAATGACATAGTATAATATTTTGGGGTATAATCAAGTTTTTTATTGATTTTTTTATTGATACAAACTTGCGCAATAGTTAATAATTTTATTAAAAATTATTGTTTGAAAAAATTAGCAAATTTGAATACAATAAAAAAATTAATTAAATTGAATTGTATGATAGCAAATAAGACGATACCATTATTGTTATGTCAAACATCAATAAATAAAAAAAATTATTGACATTTTTTTAATTACCTTTAAATGTTTTGTACACTATGACACATAATTGGTGATTTTTTAACAGGTATTAGTTTAATGTTGCAAGTGCTGTATGATCTAAAGCACTAAAGACCAAAACTTAAAAATTTAACTTTGAAGAGCTACATCTCGTAAAGAAGGCTCAAACAATTTCTTATAATAGAAACTTTTAATTCAGTTTGACGTCCTTTATCACCTCCCGAAAGATTGTCCGACACTTTTGAATCACCTTCTATAGTACTTTATGAAACGAAAAATAGAGTGTGCCACAGTTTCATTTAGGGCCAGTTTCATAAAATAAGTTAAGGTTGATTTAGAATGTGAAATTTTTGACAAGAAATCCATAGCCATGAGCACATTATAAACAACACTTAATTTAATGTTCCTTTAAATGCGATTTCTCTAATTTCAAACTGACCCTTAACGTTTTATTATATTGTTTTAGTTATTCAACTTTTAACAAACTTCATCATTTTTTACGTTTTTTAAATTTTAAAAAAGAGCCCGTTTTCATAAAATAGCATTATTTCAAAAACTAAGCAGAATTGACTTATAAAATTTGAGACCAAAATCATCGGTATTAAAAGCAATGTATCTAGAGAAAGTGAGGCAATTTTTCGTGTTATTACCAAATGATGAAATAAAATAATACAATACCCGTTGAGTTCTTGATTATCAACCAATAAAATAATGTCGAAAGAATTTGGAGCTAAAATCACAGCCTCATTGCTTGCACTACAGGGTGTTGGCGAAACATGTTGTTCCTTATTGTCATTTGTTTTGCTTAAACTTGAACATGAAGGTCCAGGTAACGAATTATCCTGATTTTGAAACTCTTCAATTTTCTTTTGAACAAATAATTTATCAGCCAAAACTGTGCCTTCTTCTGTTAGACTAAACTTGGCTGGGTTTCCTCGTTTCACAACTAAATTCTTCTCTAATAAAGTCTTCATTGACGACCAAGCTGTGTATCTCGTATCTGGTCCAGCTTTAGTAAATGAAACATTGCACAAATGTTGGCCAAATTTTATAACATCAGCTTTCGTTAAATGTCCAGGATAATTAGGTTCAAGACTTTTCTCATACAGTGTTAACAAGATGGCAAAAGCCCCTGAACCCGGTTGTGGAATATATTCCTTTGGTTTAGTTTTTTTAGGAGTTGTTACTTTGGTCACTATATCGGTGTTTTCGTTGGCTTTAAATTGCTTCAGTTTGTCGTCCAACATTTTACACAACTTCTCACCGAAACCTTTCAATATTTTGCAGTCTTTTCCGGTCTCCAGTGGTAAAGGGTAATTTTTTAAGGACTTCAAAGCCATGGAAAAGCAGTGTTGCATTTTCGAGTCGTTTTCTTTGGCTTTGTCTCTCCACTCGATTAACCAGCGTTCGAAAAGTGGATTGGGGTGTTTGGCTTTCACTGTTATTCTTTTTCGACTCATTTTTGCACTTAAAACGTTTCAAAAATTAAAACTGTGTTTCTGTTTACAACTTCGATTGAACTACTTTACTGACATTTGGAACTACGAATTATATGACCTACCAATAAATAAAGAAAAAAAGTAGAAATGGCACGGAATGATGCAAAGAAAAGAAAACCACAAGTTTTAAAATGGAATTGTCGCTCATATCAAAACAATGTTTAACTTAATGATACCGCATATCAATATCGTCATATGAACTACCATGAGGCAAACCTACCGAAACTATACAAAGTTCATTTCAGAAACACTTGTGTTAATTTTAACAGATAACGGCGCTCAACAAAATAAAACATTTTTTTAATTTGCAAATTTTCAATATATTCCAACAATTTACTGAAAATTAGGAAAAAATTGGATACTGTAACCGTTCGGGGGTCTGGCCTTGTCAAAATATTTAGTTTTGAGGTGATCGTCTAGAGATTGTTTGGAGGACCGCTACGTTGTCGTGTAGATTTGGAGATTCGTTATTTCAAGCACTGTGTGTTGAGACCATTCGGGCCTTTACACCTTATGCAACCAACATTTCGGCACAATTTTTTTTTCTCTTTTTCCTTTTCCATTTAACGCGCCAAGCATTAAATATTTAAATTATTTTCTTCATCAAAAATCTCACAACGTTGGGAAGCTTCTTTGCATCACTTTTCGACCCTCGAAGAGACGATTTTACCCAACCACCGGATGTGAAACAAAAGAGCAGGTAGCGAGGGCCTGAAAAACACCACATTCCTCAAATTCCAAGGGGAGAAAGCTGATTCCAGATGGCGGACTTTTCTATTGTTTTATCCTTATTAAATCGTTAATTCTCTGCATTACCAACCAGGGAAAAACCTAATCTAAATCAAATTCACAAGAGGAAGCCCTAAGCTCGAAATCGCCGATCTTTGATACCGCTTGAGGTACATTTCGATTCATCCCCATTTTATATCAAACAAAATCGTCACGGATTGAATCAAACCTGCAAACTTCATTCAACATACAACTCCAAACCTCATTCAGCTTAAGACACGAGAAAATTATCAAGAATCAAGCAGAATAAACCCGAAGAAAGCTCTTTTATTCCACGTGGAAACGCTTTTATTAATTAATTGGCGATTGAGGAACAAATACGTCGATTCTATCACATCTCGACATCACCCAGAGACGTTTGCAAACTTCCTGTCAATCCTTCGAAGATATTAACGCATTGTTTATCAACTTTAAACAATATTTCTTGTTAGTCACGTAGGCCACAGATCCAGTGACGTCACGCAACCCCTATAAATAGTTGCCGCTTGGAAGAGGAAAATGAGACAGTGTGTACGTCTTTTCGGAGACAACGCTTGCACTCGTCTCACTGCTGTAGTTGAGCTTCTTTGTCTTCGACGGGTTGAGCCAACTAGCTTTGCGTTCCAAACTCATTTTTTCCACCGACGGGTTGGAAAGACTGTTTGGAGTAACTCCTGGTGCTGGATGTAAATCCTTGGCAGCTTCTTTGTCTCCGACGGGTTGAGCGCCAACTTCAAATAAAGGATTGATTCAGTTACCAACTTAATTCAGGTGCAGCTTCTTTGTCTTCGACGGGTTGAGCGCACCAGCCGCGAGTTTTGTTGAGCTTCTTTGTCTGCGACGGGTTGAGCCAACTAACTCGCGAAGCCGATCAATCTCTCCCGCCGACGGGTTGGAAAGATTGATTGAGAAATATTCTCCTGGAGTTGAACGAAAATCTCAGGCAGCTTCTTTGTCTCCGACGGGTTGAGCGCCTCTTCAAAAGATGAGATTGGTTCAACTTTCAGCTGGGGTTTTTCACCATGGCAGCTTCTTTGTCTGCGACGGGTTGAGCGCCAAACGGTGAAATGTACCTCGAGAGAAACCTCCAGGTCTCAAAGAGACAAACTCTTCGTCACACCACCGGGATCACCATCTTCAACGGTTGGAAGTCTCAGGGGAGGATCTTTATCTAAATCTTTTCTTTTTCAGAGCGTTAATTAATCTTTTCTTTTACAGAGCGTTAATTAATCTTTTCTTTTACAGAGCGTTAATTATTCTTTTTTCCACAGGGCGCAAACTTAATCCTTTCATGTCATTTATTTTATTTTTACTAGACTTTCGCTTACTGTAAAAATACTTAAGTTTAGTTAGGTGCACGTGATATGTACGTGTTGAATTTGACGAGAGCTCTTTTGCTTAATTAAAACAAACTGTTGATTACGAAGGCTTAATTTGGCTGCATGTTTGAGTAGTAACTATCTTTCTGTCTCCCTTTGGAACTTGCCATCACACTAGGGAAAAAGACCTCGGCAGTCCCAGTGAGTGCAATGGCCCAACTACAAAACATGCCAATTCAAAAGAGAGCCTAGCTTTTCCCCCGGGGCTTGGGGAGAGATGTATACCCAAGGTTAGGGAATGGAGAGCACGCGGTGGTCGGAACCTCTGGGAGTCCCTCTTGCAACCGTCTTTCTAGAATCACCAGGTTGGGTTCGAGTAATCAACTTTGCATTCAAATTTCCCGCTCAGTTCTCCGAGATTCAACACTCGATTAGCTGGTTGCCTAGGTATAGTGTTTAACTTGTTGTCTATACTCACTTCTGAATTGTATAACGTGTTGCATACTATCACCAATGACTGTAAATTTAGTGAATAAACATTTTGGGTCGAACTCTTTGCGTTTTCCTTTCCCAGACACACAGTGCTTGAAATAACGAATCTCCAAATCTACACGACAACGTAGCGGTCCTCCAAACAATCTCTAGACGATCACCTCAAAACTAAATATTTTGACAAGGCCAGACCCCCGAACGGTTACAGTGTCTGGGAAAGGAAAACGCAAAGAGTTCGACCCAAAATGTTTATTCACTAAATTTACAGTCATTGGTGATAGTATGCAACACGTTATACAATTCAGAAGTGAGTATAGACAACAAGTTAAACACTATACCTAGGCAACCAGCTAATCGAGTGTTGAATCTCGGAGAACTGAGCGGGAAATTTGAATGCAAAGTTGATTACTCGAACCCAACCTGGTGATTCTAGAAAGACGGTTGCAAGAGGGACTCCCAGAGGTTCCGACCACCGCGTGCTCTCCATTCCCTAACCTTGGGTATACATCTCTCCCCAAGCCCCGGGGGAAAAGCTAGGCTCTCTTTTGAATTGGCATGTTTTGTAGTTGGGCCATTGCACTTACTGGGACTGCCGAGGTCTTTTTCCCTAGTGTGATGGCAAGTTCCAAAGGGAGACAGAAAGATAGTTACTACTCAAACATGCAGCCAAATTAAGCCTTCGTAATCAACAGTTTGTTTTAATTAAGCAAAAGAGCTCTCGTCAAATTCAACACGTACATATCACGTGCACCTAACTAAACTTAAGTATTTTTACAGTAAGCGAAAGTCTAGTAAAAATAAAATAAATGACATGAAAGGATTAAGTTTGCGCCCCGTGGAAAAAAGAATAATTAACGCTCTGTAAAAGAAAAGATTAATTAACGCTCTGTAAAAGAAAAGATTAATTAACGCTCTGAAAAAGAAAAGATTTAGATAAAGATCCTCCCCTGAGACTTCCAACCGTTGAAGATGGTGATCCCGGTGGTGTGACGAAGAGTTTGTCTCTTTGAGACCTGGAGGTTTCTCTCGAGGTACATTTCACCGTTTGGCGCTCAACCCGTCGCAGACAAAGAAGCTGCCATGGTGAAAAACCCCAGCTGAAAGTTGAACCAATCTCATCTTTTGAAGAGGCGCTCAACCCGTCGGAGACAAAGAAGCTGCCTGAGATTTTCGTTCAACTCCAGGAGAATATTTCTCAATCAATCTTTCCAACCCGTCGGCGGGAGAGATTGATCGGCTTCGCGAGTTAGTTGGCTCAACCCGTCGCAGACAAAGAAGCTCAACAAAACTCGCGGCTGGTGCGCTCAACCCGTCGAAGACAAAGAAGCTGCACCTGAATTAAGTTGGTAACTGAATCAATCCTTTATTTGAAGTTGGCGCTCAACCCGTCGGAGACAAAGAAGCTGCCAAGGATTTACATCCAGCACCAGGAGTTACTCCAAACAGTCTTTCCAACCCGTCGGTGGAAAAAATGAGTTTGGAACGCAAAGCTAGTTGGCTCAACCCGTCGAAGACAAAGAAGCTCAACTACAGCAGTGAGACGAGTGCAAGCGTTGTCTCCGAAAAGACGTACACACTGTCTCATTTTCCTCTTCCAAGCGTACACACTGTCTCATTTTCCTCTTCCAAGCGGCAACTATTTATAGGGGTTGCGTGACGTCACTGGATCTGTGGCCTACGTGACTAACAAGAAATATTGTTTAAAGTTGATAAACAATGCGTTAATATCTTCGAAGGATTGACAGGAAGTTTGCAAACGTCTCTGGGTGATGTCGAGATGTGATAGAATCGACGTATTTGTTCCTCAATCGCCAATTAATTAATAAAAGCGTTTCCACGTGGAATAAAAGAGCTTTCTTCGGGTTTATTCTGCTTGATTCTTGATAATTTTCTCGTGTCTTAAGCTGAATGAGGTTTGGAGTTGTATGTTGAATGAAGTTTGCAGGTTTGATTCAATCCGTGACGATTTTGTTTGATATAAAATGGGGATGAATCGAAATGTACCTCAAACGGTATCAAAGATCGGCGATTTCGAGCTTAGGGCTTCCTCTTGTGAATTTGATTTAGATTAGGTTTTTCCCTGGTTGGTAATGCAGAGAATTAACGATTTAATAAGGATAAAACAATAGAAAAGTCCGCCATCTGGAATCAGCTTTCTCCGCTTGGAATTTGAGGAATGTGGTGTTTTTCAGGCCCTCGCTACCTGCTCTTTTGTTTCACATCCGGTGGCTGGGTAAAATCGTCTCTTCGAGGGTCGAAAAGTGACGCAAAGAAGCTTCTCAACTTGTATTTTAAAACGTTGTGAGATTTTTGATGTAGAAAATAATTTAAATATTGAATGCTTGGCTCGTTAAATGGAAAAGAAAAAAAAAGAGAAAAAAAAATTGTGCCGAAATGTTGGTTGCATAAGGTGTAAAGGCCCGAATGGTCTCAATACAAAAATAAAAGCTGTGATAGCAACAGACATTTTAAACAATGTAAATTGTTGCTATGAATACAAAATAATTATTAAACATTAACCGGCTCGTTTACATTAAAAAAAGGAGGAAAACAGTGAAAATACATTAATAAGAATTTTGCATAATGTTTTATAGAAAAATTGTAATTGAGGAGTTTTATTACGTGGTAAAATTAACACACGTATTTCTATAATACACCCGGTATAACAAAAATTGGTCAAGAGAACTACTCATTGAACAAAGCAACTTTTGGTCTCGACAGATATTTATTCTCTTTTCTATTAACATACAAGTATCTTTGTGAAATAATAAAAATCACAAACCTAAAAATAACAACCACTTTTCTGTATGTAATTTACAAAGCCTTAGAAAACGATAATTTTTACAATACTCATTTGGCGACGCCTACTAAAGCCGGCCTGATGACTCGATCGTGTAATTTGTAGCCAATTTTGGAAACAACTACAACAGTCCCAGATTCTTTACCTTCAACCTCCTAAAAACAAAGAAATGCAGTCGAAAAAAATAGTTATTAATAATACGAGTGCGAAAACACAAGCTTAAAGTTAGAGGGCTGTATGCAACCAGCGTATGCGAGATACATAGACACCAGAGAACTTTAAAAGTTTTCGCATAAGTGTTATTCAAAAATTTTTTTGGAACATTTTAATTTAAAACACGTTGCTGTGGGAAGCGTGTTTTAAAATAGTGAAAACACTTTGCTATCGCAAACGTATTTTAAAATAGTGTCTATAATCTAGGATTCAGATATTAAAAAGAAGGCTTAAAATGTTACTAACAAAAAAAATATATAAAATTAGCTTTTGAATTTTTTCTTTTTTTTTGTTGAAAATGGGCTTCCAACCTGCTTGGAACACAATTGTGCCTCTTTTCGTGATTATGATTTTAATTTTTTTCCAATGAAAACCCAGAAATAAATTTTCCTCTCAGTTAAAACGTAGCAACGCCACTTAGATACGCCCTCTAACTTAAGTTAAATCCCATTTTATTTCATAGTAGAATTTTTTGACAGCGCATTTGAATTTTTTTGAGTGAATTAAAGCACAAATTGACAGTTTCTTTAAATGAAAAGAATTCTGTGTTAAGCTAAATCCCAGTTACAAATTTTGAGCCAAGAGAACCCACCAGAAACTCAAAAAAAGCAAATGCGTTGTTGCAAAATTCTACAATGAACTGAAATGGGATATATTTTGATTTAAAATTGAACCATTGTCAGAGTTTAGCAAAATTTCTCAGATGTATTTGCGAAGTTCAAGACAAAATTTAGAACAGAAATTATTTGAAAAAATAGTTAATTTTTTATTTTGTGAAAGATGTGTGAAAACTGATCAAATATCTGTCAAGTTTTTGGTGATTGACAGGGTTCAGTGATAAGAGGCGGTTGTTACGACACGCTTACTATCTTTTGAAGCAGTTATTTCGCTTATTTCTCATCGCAGAAAATTTTGAAAAGAACCTAACGGTATAGAACGAAAGATATTTTCAGTTTCCATTAAAACATGAAATACGTAAAGTAGATTGCCAATGCCTTTAAGCAATAACAAGTGCATATATAGGGTGTCCATTATTGGGATCTCAGTTATTATAAGAGATACAAGGTAGCTCAAATAAGAGGAAAGTTTTTATTTATTTTTTTTTTATTTATTTAGCATTTTTATGCTAAACAATTATCTGCAAGAAAATTTGATGTAATTTTTAGTTTTTGAATTACTGGAAAAAACAGAAATTTGTAATTTTCGCTTTTATTTTTTCAAGCGAAAACCAAAACAACTTTTAACTAAGACGTTCTTCAGCCACTTTTTTAAAAAGAATCTAAATCTGTCATCCCATTTTCCAAAGCGTTCTTGATGTCAGAGTTACAACACGCAACTTTGGTTTTTCTTATGGAGGCCATATTCGCTTTTTGTATTTTTAAAAAGTATTTTTATTTCTAATTACAACAATGTATCACATGATACGTTCGAATCTTACATGCTGATCAAAACAAAGAAAAATCATTTTTGAGAAAAAACGTCCACAATTTTGTTTTCAAACAAACTAGATTTTAGAAGTTTAATTGAATTTGCATCTGGAAGGTTTACATTTCCGTCAAGCTTACTTATTTATAAAGTAAAGGACATGATAATTGATGAGTTGCAAAACAAGCCAAGACAAAGTTATAAAAATTCTGCTCGTATATTTAATAGAACTGTCAAAATTTTGTTTGTTAAACAAAATTTTTGATGATCTTTCCAAAGCACTCTTTGCAAAAACGCTTTTTTGTTAATTTTAATTAGTGTGTAAGTTTCGATGATATCATGTGATACATCATTGTAATCAGGAAATGATTTTTAAAAAATACAAATGTCAAATATGGCGTCCACAAAAAAACCTAAGTTGAGTGTTGTAACTCTAACAACAAGAACGCATTGGAAAAGACAATGACAGATTTAGATTCCTTGTCAAAAAGTGTCTGAAGAATGTCCTACCTAAAAGCGTATAGTTCTTTTGATTTTCACTTAAAAAATTAAAGACAAAAATTACAAAATTTTAGTTTTTCTCAATAATTCAAAAACTAAAAATGACATCAAATTTTCTGTTAGATAATTGTTCAACATAAAAATTCACAACTTTGCCCTAATTTCATCAAATTGTATCTCTTTTAATAACTGAGATCCCCATGGTGGAGCTCGAAAAGTGGACACCCTGTATGTAATTTGCAGCTCTGAGATGGTAAAATCACAAAAAATTTAAAATAAACATTTTTGTATTACACAGTAATCTATGACAGTAATATTACCCAAAAGTTAAACAAACCTGTTGAAACAAGGCTTCGTGATAGTTTGGATTAAACTTTTCGTTTAGTGGATTCACACACTCTAAACCATGCCTCTTGAAAACTGATTGTAGTTGCGCTTCGGTCATTACAAGTCCTTCGTATAGACTTTTCAGGTGCGGATTTTTATCACTGATTTCTTCTTTGGGTACAGTTTCAGTGGCTTTGCCTAAAACGTCTGCCACATCGAGGAGATCTTTACAAAAACCTTGAATACCAAACAATTTCGCTTCTGAAATTTGTTTGGTTAGCCGGTTTCGTAAATTTTCGCCATCAGCTAACGCCCGTTTGTATTTATCCTACAATACATTAGAGTTTTTGCACACAATAAAATTACACAACACTACTGTATGACTTACTAAAAGTTCGTTATTTTTTTCGGTGAGTTCGGCAATGTTTTTATTTAATTGTTCAATGTCTTCCACTTTTGGCTGTTCAGAGGGTGGTGGTGTACTATTTTGTGACACTTGCTCCTGCTTTGCTTGTCCTTCAGGGGCATTGTTCATCCGCATGTTCATAAGTGTGATTGATCTGGTGTTGAGTATCACACTTTCGTTGATTATTTTACCATACTTTAGGAGGCCGCGGATTCCCATCAGAGACATTTTGCCAAGTTGAGACACTTTTTCCTGGTGATTTGAGCGTAAATTCGGAACTTGTTCTGAAGAGGTTAGTTTAAACGTCAGACGCCACTACTGCCAATCAAATGACAATGAACTTTGACAGCTGACTTGCTTATCACCAAGAAAATTGTGCAATAATTTCAAATCAAGATTGTATAATTTCGTTTTGGAGATTAATTATGTAATTACAACTGATTGAAATACTATCACAGGTCATTACGAATAGACGGAAGTAGGAATTGTTTGCCCTCTCTTGATGTTTCGACTAGAGATTGATTTATGTGTGAAATTATCAAAACCACAGTCAAAAACTGTCTCACGAGACTGTATTGTTAAAAATAAGTAATTGTTTCAAGTAGTTTTATAAAATTAAACCGAAAAGATGTTTGTTTTAAAATTTTAAATCATGAAAGTCACTTCCCAAATGTATACCTTTATAAGGTTGTGGGTTCAATCCCTTGCGTGGTCCATTTTTTTTTTCAATTTTTTCTCGAAAGTAAGCATATATGAAATCCAAAATTGGTCAGATATGTACTCTAACTTAGTTTAAATTCGGAGGACTATAAAAATATCGATTTAAAAAAAAGTCCAACCAATTCACTAATTACTTGGAAAAAAAAAGTAGAAACGTTGAGCTTTGCACTCTTAACAGACGAGAAAAAGTGGCGACTAAAATTTTCATAAGAAACATAAAAAAATATTTAAAATTTGCGTTTTGTTTCGTATTTTTCACGATGGTTAAAGATACAAGAAAAATGTTGGGCGTCAAAGACTGAAAGTATTTTTACAGCGTGAAATTTTTAACTGGAATAAAATTCATAACTTTGATTAAAACGATTTTGCTGAAAATTCCCGAAACCGGTCAATTTTTATTTTTCCTTGCCTACTGTTTGATGCAGATGGTTTTTGTTTATCTGTTGTCAGAAATGCACAGCCACCTCTAACTTTTTTTCCAAATGTAATGGTATGTCAAGTGAGACCTCGTATGAAAGCCCTTTTCGCAAGCAATACAACGAACTATTTGTTTTTTGAATTTTTGCAAAGCCTACGTGATAAAAAAATAAAAACCAATTTTATAAGTTGAACATTATTTAATGCAACATATGTTCAAAATGGGCACCGTTTCTCTCCTGGGAAATAACATAACGATATTAGCATAATAGTAACATATTGCAATATTTCTAGTGTGACTTGCGTAATTTCAAATTATAAAAATTGGTTTTCATTTTTTTATCGGGTAGGCTTTGAAAATATTCAGAAAACAAATAGTGCGTTGTATTCGCTCTTTCACATGGGGTGACACTTGACATACTTACATTTGAAAAAAAAAAAAACGTTAGAGGTGGCAGTGCATTTTTAAAAACAGATAATTAAAAACCGCATGCACCAAATGATGTGCAAAGAAAATAAAAAATCGACCTGTTTCGGGATTTCTCACAAAAATCGTTTATAAATTTTATTTTAGTCAATAATTCCACACTGCTTTAATTTTTTCATCACTTAGGCGTTCACAATATGTGCTCTTTCATATGAGGTGTCATACGACATACCGTTACATTTGAAAAAAAAGTTGGAGGTGGCTGTGCAGTTTTGAAAGCAGATAAACAAAAACCATATCCACCACATGATGGGCTATAAAAAACAAAAAGCGACCTGTTTCTGAAATTTTTACAAAATTGCCAATGTCCAAGTTATTAATTTTATTTCAGTTAAAATTTTCACACTATATAGCTAAAGTGTAGAAGATTATGAAGTACAAATTTGTTCCTTACACTTTGTGAATTGGATTTTCTACAAAAAAGACACCATATTTCTATCTTTAAAGGTTTAGGTATAAATTAACTTTCCAATACTTGACCACTGCAAAATGAAGCAAATCCGTCTTGAGCGTCTTTGAATGACTTTGGGGTCTAAACAAGGACGTTATATACTATATAACCTCCTTGGGTCTAAATAGTTGAAGATAGGGACATGGATTTGCGGACATTTTTGTATGAAACGTAATTCTCTACAACTTTTTTTCTAACATTTTTCTTGTTGAAAAATAAAGGTCAGACTGTAAATTGGTAAAAGTTTGATTTTTTTTTAATATATTTAGTTTACGATAATTTTTTTGCTTTTGTTTATGTCTTACTATTGAGAATTTATTGTTCTATCAGCCTGTTTTTTTGTTTGCTATGTGTCAACCGTAATACAAATACAACCATTTTATTTAAATTCATTGTTCTGAAACCTTAGATGGTAATGAAACAACTGCGCTCTCTGGCGACATTAACGGAACTACTGAGAAGGGAAACGTTTTATTTGTACGTCATTTTATATCCTAACCCTTAGATATCCGTTGTTTAGTATGAAACTATTAGTGCCTACCTTGTACAGGTTGAGTCTACTAAAAGCATATTTTTACTATACTATTTCACAAACTAATATTCCTTCAGAATTAAGCGTTTACTATTAGATACTTTATACTTTTCTCTATTCCTGTGAATTTCTTCAGAATTTTTCTACAATTTCTTAGAATTAAGATTAATTAATTAATTATCATTAAGTTGCTAAAAAAATATTATTTTTTGTTTCATATGAGACCAAGCAATGCTTAGATGCCTTTACCGGTAAATACTTTTATATTTTTCAATATACACGTGATTTTTTTTGGAATTATTTATTTATTATTATTATTTATTTATTAAAAATATTAATATCAATGAAACAAAATAATAATAATAAAAACACTATTAGTTAATGAGATTAATAAAACAATTCTGCTTTTTTAAATTTTATTGAGTAGAAAATTCTTAATAAATATTTTGTTTATTTGAAATTTTAATTACTGTTACTTAAATGGCTAGCGCCATTTGTTTGTTTTGCATACAGCAATATTTAAGTATCGCTTGTTCTCAGATGACACAAATAACTTTTTGCAGCTACTTAGTAGTAATTATAGTAATAATTAATTAATTTTGATTATAAGGAATTTTAGAATAATTCACAGGTATAGAGAAAAATATAGAGCATTTAACAGCAGATGCTGAATTCAGTGCGATAATTAGTTTTCGAGATATAAAAATATACTTTTAGTAGATTTCCCTGTAGTTATCTCAAAAAATAATAATCACTCAGAAATGATCCTTTGATAACAAATAACATAATGTTTTGCTCTGTACCTAGTCATTGATTAATTAATTATTAAATGTTCTGTACAAAAGTAATGTAAAAAATTGGCTTTAGAATCAAAAAACCTCAAAAATAAGATACGTTTTATAATAAAGAATATGGAATTGTGTAAAATAGGGAGCTACAGACAAACCTTCCTGAATTTACTCATATTTATTTGTTGCGCAGCTCACATTTTGTAAATTGTTTTTCAAAAATTATTATGGAGAATTTCATAAAAAAATATTTTACGTATTGGAGATAATTGTTTGTTTCCTCTTTCTTGTATTTTTATGCTCATTATTTTAAAAAATATTGGTGAAACAATAGCCCAACGAGGAATAAATAAGATAAAGCTTTCCAGTATTTTTTTGTTTTTTGTATTTATTTTTTATTATTGTCATAAAATATTCCATCAGTACTTGAAAACCAGTGACATCATAAATAAATTTCATTTACAGAAATATTAAAATTTCACTGTTTTGAGAATTTTTTGGAAAAAATATCAAAAATATAAATTTTTCAGCGCTGCTTTTCTCGGAGCACAAAAAGTGAGTAACATGAAAAAAACTTTCAAAATGATTTTCCAAAATCTGCAATTTTTGCTTACTTTTTCTCACCGCTCACTTTTTATATAAGAAATTTTTGTCGAATTCGGACAAGGGGCATTTTTGGAGTCAATGTTTTTTAAGTTTTTTTAAATCATCTTATTCATATGGTCAAATAGGATTTGATACATAAATAAATAAAATCTTTCAGATTTTCAATTCTGAAATTTTATTGATTAAATCAGACGATGAATTTTTTTAGATCTGTAAAAAATTTTATTATTAAATATCGTCATTTAAACTGTGGTTCACGTACAGTATTTTAAAAATTAATTGTTAAAGATTTTATTTCAATAGAATTTTTCCCCAGCTTGTATATTGTCAACTATTTCGATGACGGTATTTCTACAGGATGATTAAAAAATTGCTTATAAAAAAATTGAATTACAGTGTATGCTTTGCTGAACGTCTTTTATCACCTTGCAAGAGTTGGTATGATATTTTTTAATCACCCTGTATAACCAGAATGACACGTTTAGTTTATAGATTAGATATTTTAAAATAAAAAAATAATAGTTGTATTTGGAAGTAAAGAAATATTTAAAAGTGCTTTTAAACAAAAAGAAAAACTTAACAGAAAATATTAAAAGAGACGATAAAGTAGTTTCTGTAAGAAATTTGAGATTTTTAAATTTCTTGGACTCCATTTCTGTTTGAAGTAAGGCCAAAGACACTTTTTTCTTTTCTCTGGAAAACGAAAGCATAATAGAGAATTTACAATTGACTAAAATTTACTGGAAAGTATAATAATTCAGGTCAAGTATGGCAATATTTTTTTGTTTTTTTTTCTTCACAAAAATATTGTAAAGTTCTTATTTTAACATTTTTTTGAATTGTTTGGTAGGCAGTTACAGAAAAATACAAATCTTTTGAATATTTTATTGAAATAAGAACTAGTATAGTAGCCACTATAAGCTCCTATGAATACATAAATATTAAAATCCACTAAAAGCAAAAGTATCACTTAGGTATTCACGTTCACAAAAATACAATTCTATAGTTTGATTATGCAGTAATTGCTAAATGTGAATGCCTTAGACTATTAATATTGCTAGTTCATGTTTGAAAAAATGCTAAAATGATTTTCATATTGCACTTGTGTCTGAGATATGTGTATACTGAACAACAACGGCACCCTCTACTGAGTATTTCACGCAATTGCAACAAAAACATTACACATCCAAACAACAAAAATCATTTCTTTTTCTTCAATCTATAAAATGGCTACGAGACAAACTATTCCATCCCTTAACATATTAAATTGAGCAAATTAAACAATACGAAACAATTTTAGCCATTTCAACGAACGCAAATTAAATCAATCATGGACACATACGTTGTCAATAATTATACGTGGGTCACTAGTATAGTTACTGACAACGTATATTCAGCTATTTAGGGAATGTGTTAAAAACTCCAACAGTACGCCATCAAGTGAGGGTGCTTAACAACTAAAGGCATTTTCAAAATGTTGTTGTAAATATACTAACTGCCACAAAGGATTTTTTAACAACGAAGAACGAAACTAAAATTCTAGTTTAATGAAGACGAAAACTTAAAATAATAAAGCTACACTTAAAAATTAATAAAACAGAACAATTCTTCAGCTCTAAGACGTATTATCTAATCCGTTTGACTTTTGAGGCAGTCCTGCATACCATTTGAATAATTTTTCTTTTATTTTTTTGTATCATATTTTAAAAATATTTGCAAATCAAACGGAATGGCAGATGTTGAATTGTACAATATAAAGGCACACCTATTACATTAAATTATTTTCTGTACAATAATTACCACCCGATAAAATTTACTTTAGTCTAACAATGGTGAAAATGACATTAAAAGCGTTGAATTGTACTGCAATATTATCGAGAGAAAGTAATAAGTACAAATGAAATTTTACGTATAGTGTAGTTAAAGCATGTGTGTGCAAGACATCGGAGAATTGTAACATTTTTTTTTAATTTTTTTAGATAAGCAAAATAATACAACTAAACCTAGAGCCAATTTAACACCTCGGTGCATAAAAAGGCACACTCATTTAAAATTAATTTAACGATAAGCCTTATGTAACCGTTAGTAACAAAAAATTACACAACGAACAACATTATCATGGAAGATGTAGTACATGGTACGTACACTCACACAAACAAACAAATAAAAATCAAAAGGTATGTATATACAGAGTTGATTGCGCAAATTTGACGACTCTGTTGTATTAGAGGTAGTTACAATGAAGAATTAGGTGTACGACATTGACACATGAATACAGACACTAATAATAAAACAAAATGTGGCTCACCTAAATCTTACTGACAATAATTGCTAACAATTTCAAGCTTACGATATCTACGAGATAAGTAAAATAGGAAGTGTTAACACATATATATTTTTGTTCATTAGTGATATTATAAATCTATTACTGGCAAACTAATGGCACCTGACAACAAAACTTTCAATTCTGAAAAAAAATTTAAAAGGGAGGCTATTGTTTCCGTTGGGACTTTTTTCGAAATTCTAATCACTGGTGTTGAAATAGTCCGAAGCGTTCCCACGGCATATAGGACAGGTCCTGTTTGACTGAAAAACAAATACACATTACAGTTATTATGCCAAGTGACAAAAAAATCTATTGGCAATACTGATATTACCCTAATTGCAGGTGTCTCGGAACTGTGACTAATTTATTGCCAATAAATTATTTTCTATTTACGAGAGAAAGCCGCATTATAAGAAAAGAATTGTAGCCAGTTACTAAAATTATTTACCGACAGAGTACATTTTTAAAACAAAAAAACACTAGTTTATTTGTTTAATTTGGTAGCTATGGTAGTTTATTAGGTTTAATTTGGTAACTATGGTAATAAGTGGTCACAGAAGGAACTAAAGAGATGGCGACATATTAGAGTAAGCTGTGCTTAAAACAATGTTATCCAATTATGTTAGTAAAAAAGGTTATGATAGAAAATCATTTGATGCAATGTTCTTATAGCAAAAAATTTTTAAATGTGGTTAGTAATATTACTTGCCTCTTTGTATTTGTTACCATCTTTATCGAATACAAAAAATACAAAAATGCTTGAATTAATTAAATGAGCAGTAACATATAATAGCTATTTAATTGAACTGGTAACAAATCAAAACGCCAGAAATATATAAGAAGCAAGATTATCACAAAATGCCAACAAAAATAATTTGTAACCAACATTAAAAATAATGACTGGATATTTAAATTTTTTTATTTATTTCAATAATATTACACACTTCAGCAGTCGGACTATACAACATGCTCAAAAACTGACGCAACAACTCAATGGTGTGTGGTAGAGAACTGGTTACATATAAAGGTAAAAATAGTAAAAAAAGTCTTTGTATTAAAGTTATTGATAAATAACGGATTTTAGATAAATGATATGTGGCAACGTTGTCTAACAGTCGTGATCGCAATAGAACTTGATCAACAATAAAAATAAATAATTTTTGAAACGGTTTCCTAGGAAATAATTCCCAGTGTTGACACATCTACACATTGCGATTTTTTGGATGAATTTTATTTTTTTTAAATTAAAAAAATTGCTAAAATCTGATAGAAAATTAAAAAAAAATTATTCATCGTTTTGTTAGGGAACGACTACCTTGTGTGAAGCATGAAAACATTAAAAAATAATGAAAACTAAAAAAGTTAACACAATAAGTTTGTAGCTTCAGATTTTTTTAAATATGACTTTAGGAATTTTTTCCACATTTTTTCCGTAATCTGCCACTTGCTTCTCAATAACGTACCACTGAGTTGGTGCGCCAGTTTTTGAGCACCCGGTATAAGTTCTGATGCTGTAATCCTTTTTAAATGATTTTTTAATTTGCTTTCTTAGCTGCACGGAATTTTATGTTCACTATTTTTACAGCTGCATTTTAGATTTCACGGTTGTTCAAAATAGGAATTTTAAAATATACTGATCAAATTTATACAGATTAAATAAAAAATTCGGTTTACTGATAACTGTCTATTTGGCTTGTTTTTTATAATCATTCAAATAGAAATAGAAAGGTATTTATTTTTTTCAAAAATGTATACCTACTACTACGATGGAAGTTTTTAAAAATGAGGGTTTTGTCAGATGTGTGTAACAAGTAAAAATTCAAAAATGTTGGACTGAAAAAAAATTGAAACCGAATGAAAAACAATGATTTCTTTACAATTTAATGTTTTTTATAAAAAAAACTTTACATTCAATTTGCGTGAAAAAATATAACTGTGTGATGGCTTCAGCAACACAATACTGAGTGTCTCAGCGTATGTCCAATAATGTTAGAAAATTAATCTTTTTCTTTACAAAAGCCGAAGATATACTAACCCCCTGCATCACCTAAAATAAGTTTATACAGGGTGTTTCAGAAATAAGCTATTCAGATACACCCTGTATAAAAACAAACATACACCCTAGATTTTATTGAATTTTTAGACATACCTTTTAATTCTGATGATTGATCGATTCTACTTAGTTTTTGAAATAATTTCTTTGTTTCTCTTAAAAAACTTTCAAACTATGAAATGAAAGCCGTTCAGTCTAAAACACTGCGATGTCTGTGCATTGATTACACTTTTTCAATTTTTTTATTTTACTCGAAAACAGCACATTCTACAAAAAAATAAATTACAAGAAACATTTTTTTAAATTGAATGTGGTTTCGGTTTCAAATTCCAGTAATATCAGGGAAACCAATTTGTGCTACAAAGTTATGAGTCAAAACTCGTCTTTCGGAGGAGACGTTAAGCCGTCGGTCCCGGTCACTACTAGTGGTCGTTAGGTCAGGTCAGAGGCTGTAGATGCGACCTGAAAACTCTGGCACTTGGGTGATGGCATTACCACCATACGCATATTTATATTTATATTTATTTTATGAGTCAATTTAGTGCCCTTTAAACGTTTAACAGTTAAATCATTATTTAAAACGACTGTATGCCCAAGTTTATCTAAATTGTATAAGTATTTTTAAAGGTAAAATATAATCTGTACTTTTTTGTTTATTTTTGGTAGCTACTAAAACCACAAAAAACTTTAAAAAATAAAAAATATGGATCAATTTACTCTTAATGCTTAATCTGTAATTTTTTAAAATTGCACTTCCTTGCAAGAAGAATAAAATAAATCTGAAGGAAGCATTCTTTCTCAAAATATTTAAAATTATTACATTATTTATGAGTCATAATGTGACTAAACACAATAATTGACCCTTTGAGGTTAATAATCTTTCATTTAATTAAATTCTAATGAGAATCCGTTTATCTTAGTTTATATTCTGTGTGGGAATTGCCATTAGATCATTTCATTTTTACATACCTAAATATTTTTGTGGATTTTCGAATATTTTTGTGGATTTTCGAAAATATGGCACCAGTATTTAAAAGAATAATTTTTTAATGTGTCCTGCTACCTCTTTGTTAACCCATATTTTATCAAATTTGGGCGGGATTGATTTTTAATTTTTATTCCCAAATTTATAAGAAAATGATTTTAGTTAATTCACGTTTTTTTCCTACAAACACATACCGATATTTATACACCACTACAATTGGCTAAAATGTGGCTAGGCTAAAATTCTACAGTCACAGCTAGCTCTACTTTACATCATTTTTGATCGCATGTTATAAATTACAAATAAACCACATTTTACGCACTGACTGAGACAAAACACATAATTGTTCTGCTTAAGTTTCTAATGAGCGCCATCTTGTGGGAAAAATTGAAATTTGAATTAATCGAAGAATGGTCTTTTGTACATTATTTGTGCACTAGATTCTATTTTACAGCGTTGTGTTTTATTAAAGCTCTTCGCTTCATTTCGAACTTCAATATTAAAACTTCACGCTTTAAAGTTACTCCTACCGCAGGTATAATGTAAACAACTACTTTATAGCTAGCTGTTCCACACAGTGTTGTAAAAACAATAAAAAATAATCTTAAAACAACTTACTCTGAGCCACTTATCGATACATTTGGCATGGAATTCGTGTGAGCAAGGCAAGACTCTGAGCACTTGTCTGGCTTCAAAATCGCACATGCACACCACACATGAAGTCTGATCCCCTTGATGAGTATCGGCATTAAATTTGTAACTGAGAAGCGACTCAATTTCTAATTTTCCTAAACCTCGAGGTTTCGCTTCGCCTAATTGTTCAGCCAAATTTAGAAGAGCTTCGTAATTCTCCGTTTCTGTTGTGTCGGAACTACTGAGATCGGTTTGGCTGAATGGAGACATTGGCGGGTTCGAAAACATTGCACTGAAAAAATACCCATAAACAGTCGTAAAAACATACAAAAATATCAACAAAGAGTAGGAGACGAAAGGAGATACAAAATCGCACTCAAAAAATAAAGGCTCTTTAAGCATTATTCGAGGGGGAAATCATTTTAAATTAATTAAATCCAACCAATGTACTAATTACTTGGAAAAAATGCAGAAATGTTGAGCTTTGCATTCTTAATAAGCTTAATTAACAAGATTCAGGAAAACTGTTGGGAAGAAAGTTATAGAGAATTAAATTTCTTGCGAGAAATATTTCTATCTTCGACGTTCAAGCGACATATTACATTTTACCCCTCTCTGGTCAACTACCGGAAAATTAATTTTTACCTAAACTTTTTTTGTAGTTGAAACACTGTATCTTTACCATTATCGCGTCGAAACATAAAAAAAATACACAAAGTTTATGTCTTTTGAATACATTATTTCCAAGTCTGCAAAACTAAATAATAGTGGGTGACTTTTGAGAGAATAAAATTCGATGGTATCGACAAAAAAAAAACAAAATTTTTACATTTTTTATATTGGGCAATTTTTTGAGGCTGCTTTTGCAAATTTTAACAAAATTTCTTTAAAAGAATGTAACAGGTTTTGAAGAGCTAACCTCAAAAATCATATTTTTTTATAATGTGCGTTTTTACAATTTATGTCTGCCCCGTAAATTTATTCGTCGATTAAAACTTTTAATATCGCAAACTATAAACATTCGTATAAGGCAAATTGAGTTATTTTAACTTCTTTTGAGCTCCACAATCACCCCTTAAAATAAATGGAATATAATTAAAGGCACCTATAATAAGTGTTTTCTTGCACAGTGTAATATTTTATTTACTTTTTAAGAAAACTTTTGAATGTATGCGGAAATAAAATTAACTAGACGCCCTCTGGTGATGACTTTTGAACTATGTCGAAAACAGTAACTAAATTTTCGTAATTCCACATTTAATTGAATTTAATGAATTGTTTAACAATTTTGCGTGTATATTATTAACTACTTACAGAGAGAATCACTTTAAAAGTACGTGGTGGTAAATACTAGCTTTGACTTTGGTTCTGCGGTTTTTCGTAGTATAAAGTGTTTATTGTTGGAATTTGAAAGTGGATAAATAGTGAAAAAGATCGAAATTTTGCTTACAAAATGTTATTAAATAGTTGTTTAATTAAATACTATAAATAAAGGATCACGGCGAACACAAAATTGGGCTCAAGAAACCAATAAATTAGTGAAGTGTGTGAATTTTAGGTTAGAATCCACTGAAAAAATCATGAAATACTGCGGTAAATCTACAAAACTACAGCTAAGATTAACAACTGCTGATACACTTAAACGTAAATTATCCCAAAAGGTAGGCTTTTCAATGTCGTAATAATTTTCCAATAAAGAAAGTGAACCAAACAGTCATTCGTTATTCGTGTTTTCTTCGTCATCTTTAATTTGTGAACATTCGTTTCTTGTACCAAAGATACAATAGTCATTCCGCATAGGCAATGCAATAATTGTGAAGCCTCAAAATTCGTACAACGCTCAAAATATGCGAATTAACATTTTCCCGCCATTTATGGTTACTGTTTTCGACCTAGCTCAGTGGCGCCCCCAACGGTAATTTTACTTCCGAATAGTCCGGCTCTTTTATTTTTGTACCCACAGGCGGGTACACGTTTCTGTATGTTATCTTTTTCCAAAGTTGCAGTTTTTTATTAAAAAATTACAAATGATTTCCATGTTGAGTTATGTTGAGTTCTGTTACATGTTTAAGACACGTATTTCTAAAACAACCTGTAGATTGTTTTTTCTATAAATTCTCCAATCATCTTCTGCTTGTTTAATTAAGGTGTGACTAATTATTAGGGAATGCGGACAAGTTTATTCTTTGGTATATAATTTATTGTCGACATTTCGCCACCTTTTTTGGGGCTTCTTCAAAATTCTACATTCTACAAAATGGTTCCCCGTCACACTGTACGAATGATTCCCTACTATTTATAAATTTCACAACTGTCGGATTTGATATTTATTGAAGGTAGATTCATTTGAGTAAAGCGGCATTTTTTTACATGTAAATCGATTTCCAAATTAACTAGATAAGAATCATTTTAGCACACCTTGTATTCTTTATGCAGAATTTTAAAACTTCAAAAAAAAATAAAGAAAAAGTTCAATTTTAAAATGTAATTTTACATTATAGCATCTGTGATTATAGCTTTTTGTATTTCTTTTGAAGTACATTCAACCGAGCCCGAGTGGGACGAATGCGGTTATTTCAATAATTATAAAAAAGACTACAGACACAGATAAATTATAATTGAATTTTTTAAAAGAGTACGAGTACGAGTACAAAAAATCATAAGTAAAAATTTTATATCAAGTTTCGGCGCTAATTTTTTTTTCCAGTTTCCAACTCTCCAGCTAAAATGCCGTCGTGCAAATTCAAGTTTGGTGAGATGATTACCTTCCGAAACTAATAGTTTCCTGACTGGACGTCAAACCTTAGTTGAACTTTGTTGCACTAACTTCTTGTTCAAGGATTTTATCAATAATTGTTGGCCTCTACATCAAAAGATCTTTTTGATTTTTTTTTAATTTTTCTATACATCCAGAATATTGTTTTTCTGGGTTTTCCAGATTTAGACATTTTTTTCTAATGTCATTTTTTTCAATGTCCTCGTACATTGTAGAGTGAAACTATTTTTACATCCTGTATTTGGAAAAGACAAACTGTCTAGAAATTTTTGTTTGTCTCTCCACAAAAAACTAGTTCACCACTATGAATTTTAATTCTAAACATATTGGTTTGCGTTTTGGGATATTTATTTCTCTAAATAACTTTGCAAAAACGTAACTAACCCATCAAAAATATTTTTCTTTAATTTTACCTTAAATGAAGAATTTTTTTTACACTAAATGAAAAAAAATAAATAAAACAAAATTTAGAAAACCCGACACACCAAACCTTTATTTGTTTCAAGTTTCAAGTGTTTCAAATAAAGGTTTGGTATGTTGGGTTTTTTTAATTTTGTTTTATTTATTTTCCACGCCAAAAAAATCCAACAAGAAGTACTAAATGAAAAAGTTGCTTTACTTTTGTAGCGTTAATAAGAGCACTGTTTACATGAATTGTTTTAAACTAATTTATTTGGCATTTAAAATTAAGGTTATATCGCTTGTAACAGCAGCCTATTATGGGGTTTTGAAATAATAGATTTCTGGATTCCGTGATTACCATTGGAATTTTAGATTCTAAAATATTTCATTTTTTAATTTTTAATTTTTTGTGATTTCTTCAAGGTCAAAAGCCGCTGTCATTGAAAAAATCATATGATGGCAGTACCTCTGTCCATGACAGCATCCAGTACCTTAGCTAAAGCTTAAGAAATCGATTTGAAAAATGTTAGTTAAGTTAACATGATTGGTTCTAAAGTTATACATTTTCTTGTGGATCTACACATGACGTTATTTTCTCATAATATAAATTGACAATTCAAAAACTATGACCAGTGTGAGGAAATTTTATGGGGTGGCCATGAGACCACAACCGATCAGCCGACACGTCGTAGCGCTCTCGCGATGTTCATATTTATCGACGAAATGGTCCATTACAGCGCGTGCATTGGCGTAGTTTACTTGGGGTTTAAACAATTAATGTTACCGGTCGCTTACAAAAATCTAATTAAAACATAAATATTATTGTTTTATTATAATTATGGAGTACCCAAGAAAAATTGTGGCAATAAAATAGTCGCTAATTTATTAAGACTGCGGTACATTTGTTGAGATTATTTTCTGAACCAATTTTAATTAAAATAGTCGCTAATATCAGCTTCTGATTGGCTAGTTCAAACCCTGACAAGGCACCTAATTTGACATAATCGTTAAAAAATAACTTCATCATTTCCTCAATCTTACATGGACACCAATGAAGATGTTTAATACATGGGAGCGTAAGTCACTATTACATTTTGAAAATGTTGCGTTTTAAATCTGTGGAAATTAAAATTAAAAACTAAATAAAAATATTTTAATCATTTTCTCTGAGAAATACGCTTGAATAACTGTGATTCTTTCTAAATTCTCGAAAACTGATTCCGTTTTGCAGTTTTACAGAAGTAAATAAAAAGTTTGGTGCTAATGCAAAATATGTCGAAGGTGGTACATTATTGGCTATTTGTTTTAAAACTAGAAAATCGGGATTTCCAGTAACAACTGCGTCAATTGTTGCATTAAATTTATCTTGTAATGACCATTCTACAGATTTTAACTCTATCAACGTAGAATCAAATTTCTCAACAGTAATGGATAATTTTAAATTTTACGTTTCTAAAAATTTGAGTTGGAATATTTGAAAAATTGTTTTCAATAAAATTAAGTTGAGAAACTAAAGTTTTACATTGTTTAATGCTTTGTGCATCGTCGTTTAAAGCAATAAACAAATGATTTTAATTGATTAAAATTTTTAGAAATTTGCTTCTAACCAAGTACCCCAGCGTGTAACTACAATTGTTGATTCGTCAGAAACGTTACGATTTGTATATTTTTTTAAAAAGGACTTTAAAGAAGGATTATGTAGTTTTTTTATGGGAATATTAGCAGATATAAAAGCTTTACACAAACCTTCAACAACATTTCAAGGGCTAAAAGTGGTAAATAATTAAAAAAATATTAATGTCACACCAAAGAATTCTTTGAAATGAATTACAATTTCGTAATTTAGTTCTACTGGGTCACTTTTATGCTTTTTAAATAAGTACAAGAGATAAAAATGTTCTTTTGACTTTTTAGATATTATTAAAATTAACAGAGAGTTAGGGCGGTTAAAAGTAAAGGTATAATATTAATAGATAAGTGACATTAATTATTTTTTAATTATTTACGAATTACGATTTTTAGCTCTCGAAATGTTATCAAAGGCGATGAACACGCTTCAGAGGGAAATACGGTTCGGTTTCACCTCAGGCGCATTTTGCAGTAATTTTAAATTGCAATAACTTGGTGAGTCTTACATATAACGAAATGATTCTTGCACCAAAAATTTATTTCAAGTATTAGCTTTATTTCGTCTCGAATATGTGGGAGTCTATCTTTTAAATTAAAAAACTTTCTCGTATCTCGAAAATTTCACTACACAATTATGCCACGCTACAAGAAAATGTAATTTTTTTGGTTTCCCTTTATCAAAACTCAACCTTGTTAAACTACGTATAAATCTGCATTTATTGAAAGTTTTTTTGCAAAAAAACGGAGTTTCTAGCTTTATCCAGAAGGAAGATATGAGTATGTAAACGCAAAATGTGTCCAATTTTAGGTGTTTGCAAATTTTTAGCTAAAACGTCTTTTCAGCCCCTTCGTGAGGATTGAAACAAAAAATTCTTTGTCTAAACATTTTTTAATACTCTTTCCTAACTTATATCAACAATGCAAGCTGTTCCACAACATTTCGATTTAAAGGTTTATTTGACTGCACTAACCTTCGCCCATAAGATTTCCTCACACTGACTATGACAGATAAGTCTAAGAAACCCGGGTACGTTATATAGACAATTTAGTCGCGATTTTAAAAATGTAATTTGGTGTTTTCATTTACAAAAACAGAACTTAGTTGAGTATTTTATTTTGGAACACCTTGTATTCAAATTAAAATATTTTTAGAATGTGCCTTATTGTAAGACCTATTGTTCAAAAAAAACCAAATAGATAGCTTGCATAGACAAAAAGTTATAGTATCACGTACCACTAAGTCACCCTGTATAGGTCTGTTGTACTTTTTTTTTAATAAAAAAGTTGCAAAGGGTGTGAATTCCAAACTGAAACATCCGGTATAGTTTACGATATAATTTTTGCATTATTTTGATTTCTTACTATTGAGAATTGAATGTTCAATACATTAGTAATTTTTATGGTTGCCTTGTGCTAACGTTATTTGTACGTCGTTTCGTATCCTGACCTATAGTAATCCGTATAAAACCTTCAACCAATCAACTTACAGGAAATGAAGTAGGAAGCCTGAATACTGAGCGGGCGCCGAAATAATGGGTGCATTATGATGCCAACGCGTCCTCGGTGGTTGCAAACGCGGATTTCTGTGCTGTCTCGACCTCGCATGTAGCAACTCCAATTGATTGCCTCTCGTCTCAGCCGATAAGAATAAAGATGCAGGTGGTGTGACTTGAAGTGGAGACACATGTAATGGGGGCGCACCATGCAGGGCTGAATGTGTGTGTGAATGATGATCGTTGAGGAGCTCCAGTTCGAGACTATCAGGTCTCTGAGGCGGGAGATGTTGGTTGTAGTGTTGGTTTGAGACGGAAAGGGCACTAGGCGGAGTAGGGAAGCCCCCATAACCCTGATGTGGAAGACAACCGGGGAATTGTTGGGGTACGAGTTGATGGGGCGCTTGGTATACATTGTGCATATGACAACTGTGCATGTGTGGAGGAGCACCTGGAGGGGCCGTACACAGCGATATGTGTGGGGGCGAGGTGTAACTCCACATGGCTTCGTGATTCATTGGAATCGTTACGGGTACCTTGTATTGAAATTGTTATGTATTATTTTATTAGATTTTTTTATTTAGTTATTAATTACCTGATTGATATCCATCATTACAGTAGACTGATGGGGATGGGCGTGAGCAACGGGTGGAGGACTGGGTAAAAACGTTTGATGATGTGCGTGTATGAAGTCATTCCTATCACGGTATCTGGGACGACGTAACGGGGGACTCCCCTATAAAAAATTTTTTAGTTAAAAATTTCACAGAAAATGTTAAATGTGCCAAAAAAACCAAAAAAGACTTTAAATTTCAACTAGAAATGAATGCAAATCCATCAGAACAGCAAAATACGATATGCCACAGCTTAAACCAGGGGAATGTAAGGATTATTGCAGAAATCTTCCTTACGTTCAAAATACTGAAGATCTTCCGAAAAACGACTAACCTTCTTTTTTGATAAATAATTACATTTAAATTGTTTAAAAAAATCTATTTCAACGCATTAAACAGTAATTTATCACTTGGATGAGACTTAATTTATTTTGGCTTTTTGGATACGTAAAAAAATCTATCTTTATATGTGTAGGGTGTTAAGTATCAACTCCCTTTAGTACTTTTTATTGATTATAAATCGAATGAAAACAAATATCTCAAAAATTCCATAACAAAATAACCGTCCACAAATGTTTAGTAAAATTGTGACATTGTTTACTAGGTAAATGATAATTTTTGCTTTAAATTAATCCTGAAAATTGAGCATTTTGGATAAAACTGTTTTCGCTCTCAGGTACAGATGATAGATATTTATTGATTCAAATTACAAAAACAACAGAGTATGATTTTTAGGTAATGGCTAACAGTTAATACAAACTATGCAACAACATTGATAGAACAATGTAATATTTTCTTTAAAAAATAAATTAAAAAGTTAGTGTAAAACCCGGATTAAAGGAATTTTATTTTTATCCTATTTCCACTAAAGTTATTGTCCGGGAGTTCGATAAAAAAGAGTTTTCTCTGAGTTCCAAATTTGAGAATGGGTTATACAAGGTGTGTTAGAATGATTTTCATCTAGTCGCCTGTGAAGGTCTCATGTAACATCAGAAATGCCGTTTTATAGAACTAATGACAAGTATTCAGACTTCGAATATTATTCCCACTCTCCATTAATCCCCAATTCGGAAATAAGCTTCGATAATAAAAGTGTTTTCTTGCACACGGTAACATTTTAGTTGCTTATAAATTAAAAAAATTAAATATAATTAAATGACAATTTGTAAATTTCATAACTGACAATTTTGACATTTGACAGAGAATTCAACTGAGCAGTGCGGCACATAATGTTACATCTAAACCTATTATAAAGTTAACTAGATAAGTAACATTTACATTTACATTTTTTTACATTTTTACATTTTACATTTTTACATTTTACATTTACACATTTAAATACACTTTGTATTTAGTGTGAATTAGTATACTTACTAATGTCAGCATTCTAGCGTACGGGATGCTGAGTGTAAGTAAAAGTTTAGTAATTTTTTACTTCCTCCATCAGGAGATGATCATAAATTAAGAAAATTTTTACAGTAGCCTTTGAAAGTGACGTATCTAAACCTATATAACAAGTGTTCAATAATTGTTCTGGTCGTGGTTTGCTGTGATTTTCTCTTTCTAGCATGAACGTAGGTAGCGTGATAAGCTTATATGGTTTGCTGTCAACTGTTTAAATGTTCTTATTTTTGCATTTAGGAGTTTTTGATAAAAATCACATTGAAAATCATGATAATTGTATGCAGACGTTCAAAAATTTACTCTGCAAGCTCAGTTGAACGTGTGAATTTTTGGCCTGACACTGACAGCTGTCATCTGTTATTGTTTTGTAATTTTAACCGAGACATACGTTTTTTGTGACAATTGCCACACATAGGCGATCTGACCAGAACAATTATTGAACACTTGTTATATTTTTTTGATAATAAAATTGAGGTAATGTCAATGGAACCCACGGTTTCTTAATTTTTATTGCAAAACACGTTTTCGAAACTCTTCCAGCTTCATTTTCAATGCTGATGGCACAATAATATTAACAGACATATTAAAACAGTGAAATAATTAACAAGCACTGAATGTTTAAACAAATAAATTTAGGTAAATTAAATTGTATCAGCGAGTTAAAAGGAAACGTTCTGTAAAGCAAGACGCCCGTGTTGTGTACAATACAAAAAGTCATTTTTATTTTGTTAAAGAACTATTGGACGATTATTAAATTTCTGTATTTGATTTTTCATTCGATTTTTATAGAATAGGAACTTTCTCTATGTACTCAGTTACGAAGTAATTATAGGAAAATCAAAATAATTTCTAAACTTTGGCACCCTGTAAGTTTCAAAGTTTCAAACGGTAAGTTGAGTTAAATTGCTTTGCCTTGACTTACTCCATGTCCACATCTTTTTGTAATGCTAGTCTGCTCCTTTTATTTCTGATGATGTTTGGGGGTGCCAGGGTAAAGACGTAGTCAAAATAAATTGTTTTTTACAAAAAATAAACAAATTTGTGTAAAGAAAATATTATAACACCACAAACAATTAGTATTGCCTATTATAAAAATATCTGCGATTTGGAAAGAGGTAAAAAGTGAATTCACAAAAATTTTTATGACTCCATGTAACCATGATATAAAATCCATGGTGTTTTAGAGTTCTAAGAACAAATTTCTGTTTAGAGATCATAATCAAAAAATTAAAACTTTTAAAATGCAATTTTTGACAATATACTTGAAACTGATTCGATTCAATATTTTACTTAATTTATAAATATTTTGTAAGAATTTTATAAAATATTAAAACATTTCGAAGATAAATTCATTTCTATTTTCCTCATTTTAAGATGCAACTTCTTATTAAATTAAATATAATTAAATTAAAACAAAAACTTCAACAACCAAAAAGCAGCAGAGACAATTAAAATTTTAACAATTATGCATAAAGTAATATTTTCAAAGATAAAAGTTACTTTTACTTTACTTATTTTTGGTAAAATTATTTACAACCATACTAAAACCTCCCAACATCTTTTACTTAATTTAGCTAAGTTTTGGAATGGTTTAGCAAAATTGATTGGCAGAAAAACGTGCTAAAACAATTGAAATAAAAAATAATTAAAAATTATCTGAGTGATGTTTAACATGCTCTTTTTCTAAATTTCGATCCACATAATGTTAATGACATTGTTATTCACATTTAAATTTCATACAAATGTATTGTTACCAAGTGCCTGATGATGTATGTGTTATAAATAATAGACAAAACGTTGCATAACAATCGTTGTTTTATTACAAGTTCTCCACAGGTTATCTTCTCAAGCTTGAAATAAAAATTATATAAGTATTACCACCAAATTTAGCGATTTTTCAAAATTTCACAAAAAGAAAAAGGACAAAAACGGTCAAAAACGTACATAATGCTCAAAAAAGCAAAACTCATTAAAAATTTAAGTTTGTTATTATAAAAATAAAAAAGAAAAATCAGTTAACGTAATTTTATTATACAAACAGTTTGCTTAACTTGAAAAAAAAAACAAAACATAGTAACTCTTGTTCCAAAAAGACCTGAAGTAAACAAATAAAGTTAGTATTATAAATAGTAAAAGCTGTCAATTTGTTTATGAAACGCATTATCAACTACTTAAAAAAGATTCTGCTTATTTATCTCGAAACATGTCACTCCTTATCAATTTCTTGTGTCTTTTTTAGTTCTCTTAGATGAAATGTATCACAAAATAATACATACAGCGTTGGGCAAAACTATGGAACCAAGCGTTTTATGCCGAAACTATGTACCTTACGAAAAAACTAATTAGTACATCAATTACTTTAAAAGTGTGTTTTTAAGAATAATTTTTTTCCAAATCATTTTGGTTTTCGAGTTATTCAAAAAATTTTTTTTTTTCAAATGGCACCCTACTTATTAAAGATTATGCTCTAAAAATAACTTTTGTTTTAATAAGATTATTTTGAACTAGTGGTTTTTCTTAAATAAATTATTAAAATTGCATTCCGAGCTCATTACGAAGGTTTTTCGAACTTGGCTGAAGTTTTTGTATCCACGGACGTTTATATTTGCGAAAAATTTGACGAACCAATCTAGTGAATTAAAAGTATCTATGGATACAACCACTTCGGCCAAGTTCGAAAAATCTTCGTAATGAGTTCGGACCGTAATTTTAATAATTCATTAAAAAAAAAACTTTTATTAAAGTAGGTATTATTTTTGGAGCACAATCTTTTACCAAAAAAAATCGTCGTAGTAGGGTGCCTTCAAAAAATTTTTTTTGAATAACTCGAAAACCATAATCTCGAAAAAAAAAATTATTCTTAAAAACCGATCACATTTTTAATGTAGCTGATGGCATGTACTAATTAGTTTTTTCTTAAGGTACATAGTTTATGACTAAAACGCTTGGTTCCATACTTTTGCCCAACGCTGTATAACACATCAAGTGAACGGACAATACCTTTGCAGTGTCGGCAATACTCACCTGCAAGTTGTGATGTGAAGTAGAGGGTGGGTGCTGCCTAGGTGACCTCCTTGGAGGTGAGGCCGGTTGAGCATTCAGTTCAATGTGATGGCCAGAACGCGACAAGCGTCGGCGTTTACGGGACGGACTTTCACTTTTAATACTTTCTTCTCCTCCTTGTCTATAAAACTGCGGTGAGTGCTGCTGGAAGTGGACCGGGCTCACCCGAACTTCTGTAAAAACAGATACATTTTTTAAAAAACGTGTCAAATAAAAAACAAAAAAATAAAATTCTGTAAGAAATTTTGAAGACCAAAACACAAACAGGCACAAATTCTAAATCGATCACAGTTTTTGTAAATTTTGAAACGAAAATTGTGAGAGCAAAAGTCTCACCATTAATTTTCTCAACATTCTCCAATTCTTAGTCAGGAAGTAACGAAAACGCAAAATAATCATGAATAAGTGAGAAAGCAATAAATTAAATAAGAACGATAGACGTAAGAATTATTAAAAATGTGCTAATTCTGAAATTAAAGCAGCAGAAGAATTCAGAACTTTGAGCTGACTTCAAATATAATTTATAAAAAAATTAAACCCAATCTTCATAATACCTGCTGGTATTCTTTGCCGAATTTTCATTTAAATATCTGCACAAAAAGCTGTATTTACTTGCAGTCTGTCTATTAATAAAGACTGAATTGAATAAAAAAAAATTTAATTGTTAAAAGCAGTATCTTTTAAATTACGTATCTGTGAAAACGCTAAAAAAAATTGTTATCATTTCCAGCTTTCTACGCATGTTCTGTTTTTTCAAAAATTATATAATTTCCTTACACAAGTTTTAACTTATTAAAAGTGAAATAAAAGTACTAATTTGGACAAATAGGTCAGTAAATCGTAAAATGATGTTTTTTGTTATGAGCGTCTGAGATCAAAATCACACAGAGAATCATCAAATAAACGCTACAATATTATTTATGTGAGAAATCAATTAAAATTTAAAAATTCTCATACAAAAACAAATTTTTTATTCAATTCAGAAATTGTGACTTCAAAAATCTACAAAGCCACATTAATTCAAATTGTTTCATCTGAATGCATTAGGCAGCTCACTCGGAAATATTACGAGTATTTAGAGAGCAAAGCAAATAATAAAACCTTAAAATACAAGTAGTCTTTTTGCGTAAATATAAATTACAAAAATTTCGGCAAATAAACATAATACGTTAGAAAAATGGCTTTGGATGGTATACGAGGGCAAGGTGAAAAATTCTCGGCCTCACAATGAAAGACTTCGTTTTTTAATTCAAATATGCGTTTATTTTTTGTATAATCTTTATTGAGTTCAACGCACTTAGTGCATTGTGTTACTAATTTTTTAATCCCATCTCTGAAGTGATTTTCTAGTATGTCTGCAATCTGCAATCACCTCCTCATTCGAGTAATAATTTTTCCTAACCACATTTTTTTAAAATTTGTTGTTGGTGGAAGTCTGGGGAAGTCAAATCAAACGAATATAAAGAATGTTCTAATAATTCATGTTTAAAATCCCTCAATTTTCCCATTGCCAGAGCACCTTTGTGAGCAGGTGTATTGGACTCATGCGTCACCCTTTTGCACACAATTTTTTCGTGGTGCAAAATAAACTACACCTTTTTCTCAGATATCCCTATGACCTTAGCTATCTCATACACTTACATTCGCCGATCATCCAATACCAAATCGTTTTCCTCCGTGGTTACTGTTTTTGGTCGTCCTTTACAAAACTCATCATTTTGCGACCACGGTCGAATTCAGCTGGTCATTTTTGACAGTAGAATATGAAGAGGTTGACTCTTTATAAACTCCCACCAACTTTGTATAAATTTCTGTTAGCAATAAGCCCTCCAAAACAAAAAATTTAATGACGGCGAAATTCTCCATTTTATCCATTGTTCAAAATAGACATGAACCTTTACTTTAAAAAATGCTCAGAAAAAAAAACTATTTGTCAGATTAAGACGAAACTTAAGGGATGCTATTATGACACATGATGACTTGCTCCCGCATACATTTTTTATTGATAACAATGTAAATTCTGTGGTAGGCCGAAAATTTCTCACCTTGCCCTCGCATGTTTAAAAAGTTTAAAGACAAAATCTAGAACTGATTAGGTAAATTTGACTTCAAATTCTAATCATTATTTTTCTTCTCCATCTACTACAACAGATCGAAATAAATTAAAAATTCCAATTGTAGCTAGAGTTTGCGACCAGTTTGGAATATCAGACTAATTCAAAGCTTCATCATGTGAAATGTGTTAAAATTGTATTTTAGAATTCATTTTTAAAGCAAAATTGATTAAAGTAAAGAATGCTTTATGTAGAAAGACTAGAACGAGTACTGAATAAACTCATAGAAAAATAATGTCAAAACTCTAGTTTTAGTAATAAATTAATAAAAATGTAAACTTTGACGCCTGATGATTTAAAAGCACAACTTTTATGGTACTGCAGTATGCTTTTTTAAGAATCTGAGCATTAAAGTGAAAGACATTTTGCAGTCTGCTTTGAATAAGCGTCGTTTTAAGAAAAAATTGCAAGGAACAAAAAAGTTTCTAAATTGAATGAGCATTCAAATGTAAAGCTAAACTAATTTTGTGTTAAAAACTAATGAGACAATTTATTTCAAGAGGGCATCCACAGCCCCCTTTTGAGACGCTCTACATAAATACGAATTACGCTGTTATTGATTAAATATTTTTTAAGATATAAAAATAAACATCTTTCTTAGGAACTATTTTTAAAGGGCAATAAACTGAAAACTTTTTTTTTATAAAAATTACGTATCAATTAATTTTTAATTGTTAATTTGTGGTTAAACTATTTGCACTCGTTCGTGGGACATCGTGTATACTTTTAGATTGATTTAAATTTGACGTCAGAATTCGTACATCAGCTCGAGTTTCCATTTTTGAGCTTATGAAAAATGCGGAAAGTGCTAATATAAGCTCGAAAACTAGAGCTGCTTGGAAAAATCTGTTGGTGGTTTTGAAACTAGCGTTCAACAGTTACTTCACATCAGCAAAAAAATCTGAAGTAACGGAGAAGTATAAGCTGTTTCAAAACTATGTAAACGCCAATGACGTATTTTGCCAGTTTATTTTTTGAAGGGTACAAATTAAATGCACAGTATTTTATTTAAACCACAAATATTTTTGATCAGTAAAAATAAAAAATGCACAGTAAATAACAGCATCTCAAAACGAGAAATTGTAGAATTCCATATTTCGAGTTTTACGTTTTCGAGGAGTAGAGAATAGTTCGAGGAGTATGTTTCCATTTAGTTCGCTAGCTTAGCAAGCTAGCTACTGAACGTTTATTATTTAAACTGTGCAAACGAAAATTAAATACTGTGCATATACGATTTTTTACCGGGCAAATTTTAATAAAATACTGTGCGTGATCTACAAAGCGATCAAAGGACGAATGTCTGCGTAACTCAAGCCAAATGTCAAAAAAAAAAATTAAGCAAATTAAATTTTTGTTGGAATCGTTTTGCTTCATAGACACCAATTAGGGATCGTGTAGCGTTCGGGTGTTATTTATGTCACGAATTCACGGCATCTTTATGTTTGAGGTAATTTCAGTTTAAATTTTGATAACAAGCTGAATTAATACACAAGACTGGACACACGTGCTCAAGTGATACGCCTACTTGATAGAAGGACTTTCTGATCGCTTTGAACTTGTCATTTAAATTTTTTACTGTGCAAAAATTAATTAAATATTGATCATTTATTATTTTTTACTGATCAAAATCGAATTTATTACTGATCGCTTTATTTTTTTAATAAAGTTGATAAAAAAGTAAAATACTTATTAATGGATACATTTCTCATTGAAACTACAGCGTGTCTCAAAATTGGCGAATTCCGAGATCAGGTGCACTTTGAATTGCGATTTCATCAAATGCAGGCAAGTGTTTATTGCTATTTATGGTGTAAATGATTGTGAAAAATAGTAATGTAAAACAATTTCTCGAAAAATTAGCTTTATCTTGGAGTAAAAAAATCTTAAATTCTGGTAATTTCCGTCTGATTTTTAAGAAAAATTACGAAAATATAAAATTTATTTACTCTAAATAAAGCTATTTAAAAAAAAACACTGTATCTTTGTGGGGAAGCCCCCAATCTTATTTCTTTTTTTTATTTGGACTACTTAAGTGATTCGTCAATTTTGAGACAGCCTGTATAAATTACATTAGCTATTAATTTTTATGATGTGCATAAATAATTTATAACTTATTTTGAGAGAAAATGCGACGTTGGCGTTTACGTAGTTTTAAAACAGCTAATAAATGACTAAAAAAGCTGTGTGATTTTTTTTAATAAATGCTAATATGAGTTACCAATATCTAACTGCAACTGATAGAAAAAATCCTTTGGCTGTTTTGAAATCAGTATCCAACAGTCATTCAACAGTAAAAAAAATGAAGGCAACATAATGAAAAGTTAATGATTGAAAGTTGTGTAATGTTTTAAAAGAAATGTTAACTTATCTCAAAAACTACAGCTGATAGAAAAAAACTGGTAGCAGTTATAAAATCAGCGTCCAACAATTACTTAACAGCAAAAAACACCTTCAAGGATTTCCAGGGATGTACAGGGATGCATGGCATAATCGGAAGAAGTATGATTACGAAAAGAATGTAAAATGTAAAACACAAACGTCACATTTTTAGTCAATTGTCATTCATTTCCGACGCTAACTTGACACATACCTCGGCCATGCCTCCTCTGTGAATTAGAAAAATCCATCCTTTGATGTAAAACATCCGGCGGTGAATTATTCATAATGTTTGTTGAATTGTCACAGATATTTATATGGAGGGGCGGCGATATGTGGCGGCGGTCCCCCAAATTAGGCATGTGTCTTCTATCGCCCCCATTGTGGTAGTTTTGAACTGGGGCGTGTCGTCTTTCGGGGGCATTTGATAAGGGAATGTGGCGTCTGTCTTGGTGGGGGTGTCCTATAATTCAAGAGAGTGAATAATGCAATTACGCCAAAACTACAAACCAGCGGATTCATTGTTGTAGTGTATGTGGCTATTTCTCAAAACGGGGCTCAGTTGCGAGGGCACTTTGGGGTACCCGTGAACGTAGTTGGAGTCCTTAGGGCTAGTATTAGGGGGTACTGAGCATTCGCTGCAAAGCGTGGCTTTAAATAGAATAAATGCCTTAACGATTTTCAAGTCTTACCCTCGATTAAAGTTATTATCATATTCCCTGCTGTAATCTTTGGGATATCGGTTAGGCCACCGCTGGTGGCCGTGATTTGGTCGATTAGAGTGGTTATTTGTGTGCCTACTGAAGGACGAAGAGTTCCTCCGAGACTGGTTGTGGTTATTGGAATTCATTACACTAACAACTGAAACAAAACCATTCCTCATCTTCAATCAATCGCGAGACAATAAATGGGAAAACAACCTTGTAGCATATAATCACAATCACCATTGAGTGAGTAAGAGAGAATGAGTAATTTTACAAATTTGTAGTGTACTATTGATCCAATAGGGCACATTCACAATACACGTCCGTTAAATAAACTCAATTTGAGACAAACACAAATGCAACTTTTGCACGTTACGCCCCATCTCTAGTGCACATGAGTGGGAAATAATCACCAATTTTCACAAATATGTTCACAAGTATTGTGAAATCAGCTACGTACACCCTCCTAAGCTGTCACAACACCAACACAAACAAAGATAAGAGGTGGGGATGGCAGATTAAAAAATGTGAGCATTTACCAACAAAAACAACTCTATACTTACAAAATCGCACGGATACTACAAATTATGAACAATAATTTAACCAAACTATAACAGTTGCTGTAAAATTCTACAAAATCAACTGGCTAATTTATTTACACATCTGAGTTACAGTGTGGCCATGACGGCCATTGTCAGGGTGGTGAAACCTAAATGCACCAAGCCAAGTATAGGCGCCAAATTCAAAATCGACTGTAGTTCGGCTGGCCATCGCAGATGTCGCACACACGTGTAGTCAATTTTAGCGAAGCTACCTATATTATCGGCAGAAATTAACAGTGGATGACGCAATTTAAAAAGTAAATATTGCCATTGTGCAAATCGCCATTTTGTGCTTCGTTTGTTTGGTGTTCGCCTTCGGCTTTGTTTTATGTGATATTAGTACTGTTTTGTGTTTTTTTTTGTGTGTGTATTTTATTTTTGAACTTTTTTATTGAGGGAATATAAATTATAGTGTTAGGTACATCTAAATTGTGAGCAAAATGTAGAAAAATACTTATGTTTTTGTTTACAGGATTTTCAACTAGTTTTAGTATTTAGGATAATTATAGTTAGGATTATCATTAGGACAGCTAAGAGGTAAGGACTTATTTCAATTTTCACGCCGTATTCTAAATAATTGGTTGATATTAGGAAATCATGACGAACCGTAATTGTTGTGTTGTCCCTGGGTGCGAGAACAGGCAGAGGCCTATGTTCCGCTTCCCAAATCCTAAAAAAGGATTAGACAGGTGCCGGAAGTGGAAGGTTGCTGTGAACAACCCTAGCTTGGTGGACCACTCATATTACCATCTTTCCAGAAAATGGTAAATATACGGACTGTTTATAAGAGAGTGTAGGATCTCAGGTGGTTCTGGAATTTCAATTTGCCGCATTTAATTATTCTAATTCTATGAAATTTGTGAAAAGTACCAATTTTTATCCACTCAGGCAACTAATAAAACCAAATTTTGCATATACTATCATTGTTCGTTTATCGTGGTAAGAAGCGGCAAACTTTTAATACCTATAATAATAATAAAAATAATAATTTAATTAATACATTAATTCTGCATTGCCAAACGTCAGTTTACATAATACCGATTTGAAATTTGATATCAACTAATTGTTTTGTAAATTAGCTTTTTATTAACAATCACATAATACAGACTGATCGAGAAAAATTAAATCTTGACGATTATTTGACGTACAACCCCACAAGATTGTTGAATTATTCTCAACTGGAAGCGTAGTTCATTCGTATCCTTTAAAATTTAAATTCAGTATTGACAACAGATAGAATTTCGGGATCAGTCTGTATTAAAGGTGTACGTTTACATGTTTATAACAAATAACATCGTAGCCATCGTAGCTAAGGAAATGTTTTACATTCAATTGCATTAAATCTGTTTCAGCTATGTGTGTCACAAGCATTTTAGTGCACATGATTTTTATGAGGGCACCACCAAACTTAAACCAAATGCGGTACCATCTGTTGACTTGTCAACAAGTGAGATTATTACTTTTGTAGTATGATTTTACTCATAAAGTTTCGTTTTAGATGGGGAAGGTGGTAAGCGAACATCACCTTTGGACACAGAGCCTACCACTCCCTCAAAGGTGTCGGTCATCCCAGACTTTCTTACTCCGGAAAAAGAGGCATCGTGTTTATTGGAGCAGGCTGGGGTGTCTCCTAGGAAAAGAGTAACTCCATCAAAAGGAGACATTCCAGTAAAACGTAAGATTGTTTAATGCAAAACGCACATGTTTTAACGTTTTTTGGATTACAGGTGCCAAAATTTCCATGGAAAGTTTGGAGATGGCATCGGGATCTAAAGTGGTAGGGCCTGGGGTGGGGGGTGTTGGGCTAGGCTTTCTGGTTGAAGGTGTTGGTCTTTTACCGGAAACAGGTATTCTATTACTTCCTATTCTATTCTGTTTTATTTTCTTCTAGTAAATGGGAATATTTATCTAAAAAGTAGAATAAAATGTAGTGCATCAAAATCACTGCATGTCTGCTAATGGAAATAGATGTTGGTCTGCAGTTTAGTTAATGTAGTCAATCAAAGGTATTATAGGTTTTTTTAAATAAACAATTGTCAGTGTCAAAATCGGGTATAAATGTAATTTATATTGCTTAAAAAAGGAAAATTAAGAAATTTGATATACAACACATTACATAGTTGGGGTGAGCAATACACCTAGTTCATAACATTTCTTCAATTAAAGCCATACAACGAACATTTCAAGTCATTTCGAATATTTAGTGTAGTAATTAATCATTCTTTTCTTAATACCGTTACCTAACGATTAACGCATTTAACATTTTTTTTTCTACTTGAATAATCTTGCAGAATTTAATTAACAATTTGAACATTTTTGGCAGTGTGTGGTCTAATTAGTTGCATGTTAGTTGCATAGCAAAACTCTCAATGCATTGGTGTGTCCTTTTTCAAATTGAACATAGGGAAGAATGGGCATATTTAGCACTTTAATTTATGTAGTTATGTATTTTCAGTTTGTTCAGGTTTCTACTTCAGTGGTTTGTTTCATCGTAAGTGATTTTAAAATCTCGTCAACAGTGAAGTCTAAAATTTCTGCCACTTCTGGATTTGTTTTTTCAGGAAACTTAGTGCATGCTAAGTAGTAATTGTGTATACTTATTATTACTTGTTTAGCAGAAACAATTATTACTACTGCGTTTTGGTCCAGCGTTTCGACAATGTAAGTAATCTTTTACAATGTTGTAATTATAGTTAAATAAAAAAGCAGCATGAATAGTTAATAGCTATATTAGTTAGAATGTATCTTGGTTAGAATACTGAATAATCATGTAAATTTTTTGTAAAAGTAATTTAAAAAACTAAATAACCACTTTCAACAGATGAACCGCAACCAGGGCCTTCAGGAATGAGTCGCCAGTCCGGCCCTGTAGTTGAAGCTGGACCGTCTCACTTTTTGAGTAAGTTTCATATTGCTAAAGCGCTATTTTGCATGTTTGATATAATTTGTACATTTTTAATTTTATCATACATTGGTGAACTCATTTATGCTCTTGTTTAATACAGACTGATCCTGAAATACTGAGACTGTTAGCAACAAATTTGAAAGTATTTTTGTTTATAATTTGAAACACTGCAAACAGATTTGGTTATTTTAGACATTTATTTGACGTACAACCCCACAAGATTGTTAAATTGTTGTTAGCTGGAGGAGTACTCAATTAATATCTTTTAAAATTTGAATTCAGTATTGCCAACAAACTCAGTAATTCTGGATCAGTTTGTATATGTATTTATAATCATAATTGGATTATATTTGCTAGTATAGTACAGGAAATAAACTAATTATAAATGTTTTAGCGTACGACATTGAAAGCACTGAGACCGAGGAGGCTAGGCCTATAAAAACTCAAAGAGGTAAGTAACAATAATATGCTATTATATGCTATTAGTTATTATATTGTTTTTGTATTCGTTACAGAACATCTCCTTCCTACAGAAAGGAAGCATAAACGTAAGTTTAAGATTTAAGTGACTCGTAATCGTTTAATAAAATGTATTCTTGTAGCAATTTTATCCCAACTGGGAATTAAGAAAAAAAAAGTCGCTTTTAGCGAAGACGAAATGAAGCTGTACAGTTTGGCCAGATCATTAAGAAACCGCGTGAGAAAGTTGGAAAATGTTCGAAACCAATTAAAGGCGGCGAGAGATATAGCAAAAGATGAAGCAGTGCGGCATTTGATTGAGGAACTTACTCCTGTTCAGCAACGATTTTTAGAAAGTCAATTGAGAAATTATAAGTGTAAATCTAAGGCAAGAAGTTTTACGTTTGAGGACAAGGCTGACGCCATTGCTATTCACAAAAGCAGTCCTCGAACGTATAGACTTCTTTCTAAGATGTTTATACTACCGTCAGAACGCACACTGAAGGCAACTCTCGGTAAAGTTTCTATTCGACCGGGCATTTCAAATCATATGATTGAAGTTCTCAGTCGGCGAGTAGGCCCAAATGAGAAAGATCGTATTTGTGTCCTCATTTTTGATGAGATACAAATACAGCCTCATTTGGACTATTTGCCGCATGAGGACAGAGTCATAGGATTTGAGGATGACGGTACGACACGGACTGGAGAGGTTGCTGACCATGTTGCTGTCTTTATGATTCGTGGTGTTTACAGACGGTGGAAGCAACCTGTAGCTTTTGCCTTCTGTAAATCCGCGATGAAAGCCAGCAATATTGTTAGTTTCTACAAACAAATTGTTGCTGCAGCTACCGCGGTGGGGTTAAATATCGTTGCCTCCGTTTGCGACATGGGTAGCAACAACATCAAGGCAATCAACGCTCTATTAGATCATTCTAAAAGAGTGCGAGCTTCAGAAGATGATGTGGTTCAGGACAATGTGATCAGGGTTCCGCTTCCTGATAATCAATATCAGGAAGTGATTCCATTGTTTGACCCTCCTCATCTTTTGAAGGCATTCCGGAATGGTCTCTTAGAGCGTGATTGTCAGTTTACCTATGTTGTAAGGGGGCAACAAAAGCGGGGGGTTGCTAAGTGGGCATATATTCAGAGGGTGGTTAAAATTGATCGGGAAAAGAACAGGGTTTTCCGCCTGTTGCCAAAAATTTCGGCTCAACATGTGGACAAATTCAAAATTCGGAAAATGAAAGTAAAATTAGCGGCACAGGTGTTGAGCCAGCGAGTAGCTGCAGTGATAAATGAGTTTGCCAGACCAGAAACCGGGAGGTTACCACCGGATGCTTACTACACCGCAAAACTTTTGTTGGAGATAGACCAGATCTTCGACAGTGTCAACGGTGGCTTTGGAGGACAGTCTGAAAAGAAAAAACTGCGAAGAAGGGTAACCCAAAATAGTTCTCATTACAGGACGTGGGTAGAAGGGAAACGATTGTTTAGCAATATGGCATTCCTCCCAAAGAACGCTGAGGATCGCCCTCGTCCAAAGTGTTTGATGGGATGGCAGCGAACTCTTGAAGGGTTTTGTTTGATCAAAAATTCTTTGCAAAAGCTTGGTTTCACGCAATTTCCTGCGAGAGCGTTTAATCAAGATCCGCTGGAGAACTTTTTTGGCCAAATAAGACAATATGGAGTTCGTTACACGAATCCAACTTGCAAGGCATTCGTTCCCTTTTATAAGTCCTTGCTAATTAGAAATTTTTCGGCGTATCATTCTCGTGGTTCTAATTGTGAAGGAGACGATGATATCCTGCAGGTCACAATTAGAGATTTTCTTTCTGAGCCTCCAGAGCCAGTTGATCGCGACGGTAGTAGGGATCAGTGGCATCCACCACCACCAGTAGATGATGATAGTGATGATCTTGACGCATATGCTGTGGGTTATATTGGCGGATTTCTTGTTCATAAACTCTCTTTGGGGGAATATGAATGTGACATCTGTCAACGTAATTTACAGCATACTGGCGATCCAGATCCCCGTCATCATCGGCTGGTGGAAATGCTGGAATATGATAGTGAAGAGCACAGAAGGCTGAAATATATAAATGTGAATGTAATTCTGGTGTTACTTCACATTTATAGTCAGCTAAAGGTACTCGTACCGACAGTGCTTTTTCACAATCAAATTCTGGCAAGGATAGTCAGCCACCTAAGACAGTCTTTGGATTTTGATTTCGACAATTGTCCACATTCTGAAGCAATTAAAACTCAGCTTTTTGAGAAATTTGTAAAATTTTATATTTTTACATATCTCAAAAAGTTGAGTTTGATTGTTTCTGGAAAAGTGAATGACTTTGAGGTCGATAATCAAGATCCTTTGCAAAGAGAAATGCATATGTTATATTCGCGTTACAGGAGTCGCCATAGGCGTTCTTGAAGTACATAAAATGTATAAACGCGTGTATAACAAGTGCAGAGTACTCTTAGGAACCAGTGTAAAGGATCAGTTTGTATTTATTTTCAAATGAAATCTTATTCTTAAGGGTCCACTACAGGGCCAACAGTATTTTATTTTGTCTTTAACACTCACTGTTACATTTCGCACTCAATGCGTAATAATATTCAAAGAGCACCAATTTTTTCTTCAATTTCAGGATTTTTTTCTGAATTAAATAAAGTACTGATTGCATTTTAAAAGTCTTTCTCCTTTACAGCCTAGGTAGAAAAATGTATCCTGTAAATATGATTTAAAAATGTTACTTAAAATGGCTGTAAATCATTAGAGGAAAGTGGTTGAAATTCGACGCTTTTTAGCGTGGATAGTTTCCATCTTAAGATTAATTTGAAATAAATTCAAACTGATCCTTTTAAGGTTACCAACACTAGAGGTCGGATTTTTTAAGTATTTGGAAAACTCAGTTTTTATACATATTATTTTGCCTTATCGTTTACTGTATTTTTGATCTTAAAATAATCCGGCCAATAGTTACCATACTATAAAATCAGGCTCTTACAAAATTTTATTAATGTTATTTTTTTAACCTTTCTACGAGCTGCTTTCTCTTTTTTTTTTAATCAATCCGTCAAAATGTGTGTGTAACATGTATTTTGTGGGAACGTGCTTCTTCACATTTTACAATTTTACAACAATTTACATTGTTGGATATTATTTGAAGAATAAAATGTTGTGGTGTTCAGCTCCTCTTTGTGTAAATCGGTTCATTTATTCCACCTTGTGGATGATAAATCACTTGATATCACTTGTGGTTTAAAAATCTACTTGTGAAATAAAGCGTCCGATTTACACTCAAACTCGTTAAATAAATAATTATTATGATATAACATTTGAAAACATTTATTGTTAAAATCATGTTTATTTTTCAAATGCTTATTTTTGATCTTTCGAATATTTTATACAAATACTTTTTATTAATTTTACATCCCTTGATTATTTTACATTATACATATTTTCACACACTCAAAGCAGCACTGCCTGGGCAAGATAGTTTGAAGTAACCTTATGCTTATGCGGTTATATTTCTACAATTGGCTTTCTATTTATCTTTGTTTTGAGGGGTAAAAAATCTTTGATCAAATTACTGTTGAAATAACACACCCATACGAATTTCTAGTTTATTAATTTTTTAAATTTGTTTAATATTATTATTATTTTGGTTTAGTGATTTCACATTCTTTGTTTTTGGTTCTCTGTGGCACTAGTCGATGTGGGTTATAAATGTCTTTAATACTTTTGACTATTTCTCGCACTTGTATTCATTGTTTTTCTATTTTCATTTGCCTATAGCCTTTAATTTACTTTTAAAAATATATTTATTTGATTTATACACATTTTCTGACTTAATATTCGGTTTCATTTCAAATGATCTGGTTATATTAGTATTAATTTTTATTTATTCTCCGAGACAGTGTAAAAACTTTCGGTTTTTCTCTTGTGTAAGGAATTTTTGACAACTGTTTGGCATTTCTTAATACGAAACGTCAGACTATTTTTAATAGATTTAAAGCAATTTTAAACTTCGTTGGGTCTAATTTAAAGAATAAAAAGTTTTTTGTATTCAACTCCTTTTCGTGGAAATCGATCCATTTATTTCACCTCGTGGATGATAAACCACTCGTGAAATAAAGCGGTCATTTTACACTCAAACTCTGAATAAATAACTTACATTATTTTTCTTAGTGGAAAAAAGTATAATATTGATGTCGATATAACCTGTACAAAATAATTGAGCTTTTGCGTAACAAATATTGTCAGTAGGGTTCAGTTGGTGTATTCTTGTTTCACAAAAATCAAATGTTTGTGACCTATTTTACTTTAATTTTGACATTGTTAGTGTGGTAATATTAGCTATTTCAAAACTATGAAAACGCCAATGTTGCATTTTACCAAATTTTTTTAAATAAGGTTGATAAAAGTGTAAAATAGTTCTTAATGATTAGATCTCACATTGAAAGTATAAATTACATTAGCTATTATACTTTTGCAGTGCACGAATAATTTATAACACCTAATTTTGAGAGAAAATGCGACCTTGGCGTTTTTATAGTTTTGAAACAGCTAATAGAATTGTTTAGAGTTTTGTAATTGTGTATAAATAATTTTATGGATTAACCATCAGTTTATAGTTATCGTATCGTGTATATTGGACTAGTGATAATAAATTTTTATTACAAGTTTATTGTCTTTATTTATTCTCATATTTTATTTTTCGTATTCTTTGTAAATATTCAGCAACAATAGTTGTCTAACATCAGAAAGTGTTATTAGCAACTATTGTTGTGAATGTTTACAAACAATACGAAAAATGCAATCAAACTTTTAAAAGCAAAATAACTACGGGCAATTCAAATCGCCCGCGATAACACTTAGTACGCGCTGGCCACAATAGATGTGCTAGTGACACTTTCGCTCTATCGGAACAAGGACAGATGCGTTTCTGTAAAACTGTTATTCTGTGGCCATTGTTTGGGGATAAAACGAAAAACCCTAAAATGTTGCTGGTTTGTTTACAATTTATTATTTGTTGGGATTGAATTTGCAAATGTAAAATTTAGAGGACGTATGGTGTCATTGCTTGATCACGGTTGTATTATCGGAATTCATTAGTGGTACGTAATTTTATATAACTAAGAGTTAAAATAAGAAAAGTCATTATTGGATATTTATACCTTCAACAGCACCTTCTTTGCTCCCTCAAGATCGTAAACACTTTATTATTATTAAAGACACTGTGTACACCAACTTATGTTGGTAACTTTAATCACGAATATACAGGATGATCAAGAATGAATTCAGTTAGCAACAGAATAACACTTTCTCATTCAACTGTTTGCAACACTGCAACACGATTGTTTGACAGCTACTTGATTGTAGTGTTCTGTTTCTGTTTTTAGAATATGACTGTTTTACAGAAACAACAGCAATTAGTTTTATGTTTGACAAATAAAATAATGTGTTAACAAAAACAAAAGAAATACCTAACTTCAACTCACATATGAGCCGTTTCAAAACTATAAAAACGCCAACGTTGCATTTTCTCTCATTAGCTGTTATAAAATATTCATGCACTTCAAAAAATTAACAGCTAATGTAATTTATACTTTCAATGAGAGATCTAATCATTAATAACTATTTTACAATTTTATCAATCTTAAAAAAAAATTGGTAAAATGCGACGTTGGGGTTTTTATGGTCTTGAAACAGCTGATACTCTGCATATTTTTGTTTCTTAATGAATGTCTGGCGGCGTCTTGAATAACAGGGTGTTAAGGAATGGGTTAGCAATATTTTATATGTGAATTTGACATGTTCAGACGAATTAAAAACTCTTACATCTTTTCTTACATCTTACATCTTTTCCAAAAAAATGCATTGAGTAAATGCTTTTACTTCAAATTTTGCAAGTATATAAATGCTCTAAATTGTATGAGTAAAAGTGTGAGTATAACATATTGATCGAGTATTTACTTCATTGTCAAAGTTTTACTCAAAACAAAATGAATAAAAAAGTAAATGCTTTTTTCATTCAGCATTTATTTCAAAAGTGTTGATACTAATCAGCCCGAGCGTCACTTTTTAAAAGTAACACCTCAAACTCGAAACGATGGTGGCTAAGGGTAAGAAAAACTTATAAACAACCTCGCGAACACTTAGGAATAGATTTTAAGACTTTATATCGGTTTGAACGAAAACATCTTCATTTCCCTAATGGAAATTTATTGAATAATTATTTGTTGCTTTGTTTTATATAATGTTGTAACTATTTGGTGGATGGATGAAGATTTTGCCGGAGATGATGAGGAAAATAACACTAACAATAATGATATATATTTAAGAACAGGCTGAATTTTGATAATAATTTTTTTGGAAGGGGTCAGATTATACGATACGACATTTTATATGTTCTTGAGTAGCAACAATTGTAATCGAAAGAAATAACATCCCTTTTAAAAATTATAACCAGAAAACTTTACTATAATGATTTATTTTGAAAGCAGATTCTCCAAAAAATTTAAGTATTTACTACGAAGTAAAAGCAAGGGCAAATGCTTTTACTTTTTACTTCAACTATTTGCTTTTACTTGTACTCCGAGTATTTGCTTTTACTTTATACTCATTAAGTTTTAAGTAAATACTTCAACTTTATTTAGCCCTTTGAGAATGTTTTAAAATTATAGCCAGCATGTTAATTTGTGTGGGAGATTCGAACCCCAATTCTGGCATAAATTTCTTGTTTCTTTTTTGTAAAATTATAATATAATTATAAAACGATTTGGTGCCGAGACAAAGCGCCCTCATTTTTACTCTGCCGTACTATTACTTTGGGCTCAGAAAATTCCTGCCATTTTGTATTTTGTTTCGTCTCCTAAGTTATAGTCCTCTGTAGTAAAAAACCGAATGCGTGTATTTTTGGTTGCATGTAGAGCAAAACCAAGGGGCAAATTGGAAAACGGGATTCTAGGATCCTGGGGTGTGTCTTGGGTTCAGGGAATTAGAGAACAGCTTGTAGATAAGCAAATTTAACAACTGAAGGCTATGCCGAAGGTGGTTACGGTACTCTGGTTTTGGCATGAACTGATGACCATGACTATAATAATAGGAAATTCCATCACAAGACCATAACACCGTACCTGTAGCAAATAGTACCCCAAATTTAGGGGAAAACCCTGAAAACCAATGATCTCAAAATAACAAAAAAAAATGATAATGGAGTTCAGTCCTGTTGCACAAAGTTCGATTTCTCAAGTAATTGATGTAAACGTCATAAAATGTTTTCCGTTCCTCCTTGTTCTAGAAAGTGACCGTCAATGGTGGGGACGTGAAGACTAGCGGCTAGCCCCTGCCGGTCTACAAATGTTCGCTCAGTCGAAATGTTGCGAGCGAGGTCGGAACAGTACGAACGGAGACCATAACGGACTTCTCATTTCAGCTGGGCATATTGGAATAGTGGTTTTTATGGAAATATGTTGCGCGTGGCTGGGGCTTCGCCCCAGTTAACTAAAAGGAAACAAACCCCACGACCAATTAAACTCGAAAACGTGGAACTCGAAACGTGGAATAGTGTTTTTTTATGGAGCTAGGGTGGCGTACAGTTCATAAACATAAACACTATTCCACGTTTCGAGTTCCACGTTTTCGAGTTTAATTGGTCGTGGGGTTTGTTTCCTTTTAGTTAACTGGGGCGAAGCCCCAGCCACGCGCAACATATTTCCATAAAAACCACTATTCCAATATGCCCAGCTGAAATGAGAAGTCCGTTATGGTCTCCGTTCGTACTGTTCCGACCTCGCTCGCAACATTTCGACTGAGCGAACATTTGTAGACCGGCAGGGGCTAGCCGCTAGTGACGTGAAGTATTTCCCAAAGGTGTGTATTAAGCAAGGACAACCATAGCATCCATCTCTGTTCGTCTCATTTGTCCTCTCGAATTCAACCAATCACAAAGCTCCCAAATGTCTATCGATTGACGCAGTCGTGTGACGCACTACCTTCGTGTAAAATAATCGGAAATATGTGTTGTTTTGATAGAATAGGAGAAGGAGAAAGGCAAGTTGAGCCAAGGTGTTTGTGAAAACGGTGGAAAAATTGGCAATTTGGTGCGAAATTTACGTAAAAAAGTTGTTGATTGTTTTGGAAGTTGACATCAGTAGTGTGAGTTGAAAAGGCGTCCGAAATCGTGCCATCTGTTCGAAGACGGGCCTCCTTTGTTCGGTGCAATCGCGTCCATTTTGTGAAAGCTGCAGCAGGAGCAAAATTGCGCCGTTTCCAACTCTGTGATAATCAAACGAGGACTTCATGTTCATTTTACGTTGCAAAGACTCAACGGTGCAAAAGTGTGTCGTCAGTGCGATGGCGAGGAAGAATTCGGATGGGGGCCCCCGCAGCCGCGCCAAGACGAGTCCCGTTAGGGGCTCCGCCACCTCCCCCACGACGGTAATTTATTTTGTTTAAAGATTCATCACATTGTGTAGAGACCACGTTAGTTAGCAACTTGTACAACAACTTTATTTTATATGATAGTACTAAAAACGCTTATTACAGCAGCGAAAACAGTTTCTCTGTATCTGCTCTCTAACTCAAGTTATTCCAATTTAAAGTTCGAAGTGTCGAACATTTGGTCCAATTTTAAGATCAAACACACTATTCAGAAATGGTTGTCCATCAAGTCACCTATGAAATTTGAACGTAATGTGCCGCTTAATTTAAATTGTGAATGCCGTTAAAGTGACAGATTCCTTAAAATATTGCAGCGACTTCGAATCTAAAATCACGGAAACATAAAACACAAATCAGGAAAAACCCTATACTTGAAACAACTTTGCCAAAAATGGAAAAGCTGATTCAAAGATTTGACAAAGATGAAACTATTTGCTGTTTCAAAACTATAAAAACGCCAACGTCGCATTTTCTTTTAAACTAGGTTGTTATAAATTATTTATGCACTTCAAAAAATAATAGCTAATGTAATTTATAGTTTCAATGGGAGATCTAATCATTAATAACTATTTTACAATTTTATCAATATTATTTAAATAAATAATTTGGTATATTGCGACGTTGGCGTTTTTATAGTTTTGAAACAGCTAATACAATAGTTATTTCGACAAAACAGCACGTTGAACTGGAATTCTATAGTCGACTTGATGAACAACCATTTTTGAACACATTGTAATTTTTGATTTTATAAGTGACACTGACAGTTAAGTAAATAAATTTCGAACTAAAAGAAGTCGAGAAGCCTGCGCCTGCAAAATGCCACCAAGAATACGTATTCCTATAGGAACACGATTACAAATTTTGAAAAATTAGTCTTCTCTAGTTTGTTCACCCTTTCAAAAAAATCTCAACGTTTTTGGGTAGTTAGTGATTAAGATAGAGAGATTAGGATGATATTCATTCCGTTTCTTGATGGAACACTTGACAACTGTTTCTAAAAAATAGTAATTTATGACTATTAATCAGACAATGATTAGTTTGACAACTACTGTCATGGGTTTCTAAAAATTAAGTAATTAAGATGTGAATTTTTTGTATCTAGTGTTTTGTGAAATTTGGATATTTTGGTGCGTACATCCGACGCAGACCTCGTAAAGTTACGTGAAACACCCTGTATAATTCTTAATTTTTTATTTTGTGGAAGATGTGTGAAAAATGTCCAAATATCTGTCAGCTGTTTGGCGGTTAAGAAGGTTTGGCGATAAGATATGAGTATTCTGTGTAAACAGTAAATTTACAGGAGTCGTTCAAAACGGCACATAAATCTACCCGCTGAATTATGGAATTGCGACTTCTTGTAGATCAAAAAGACATGCACCACTGTTGTAAATTTATTATTTGTATCTTATTTTTAAGGAAAATTAATTAAATTTGTAGTCTTTTAATGTATACAAGTCGACATTATATTTCTGGATCAAGTTGGCTCCAGAAACAAAACGGTTCATTTGCGATTAGAGGTTTATTGGCAGAATTTGTCTCATTGATCTCTAGAACATCCTAAAGTTTGGCAACATCTTTTTGAACCCCTCTGTATATTGGTTTTTCCAGTAGTAACTTTTTTTACTTTATGTTTAAAGACATAAACATTTGACGAACATTTGATTTCCTGTGATAATTTATTTAAAAAAATACAACAGTTGTAATAATTTATAATTTTCTGATATAATGCAGTTTATTTGTTATGAAAAGTTTGTTATATCTGGTAATATAAGCTTCTATCCCTAGAATTTTTAAATTTGATCTATTTTTGAATTGTATTTTTTTCAATCGCAGTTTAAAAATTTTTTGTGTTTATATGTATATGACTGTGGAAAATAATAATGTAAAACAATTTCTTGAAAAATCAGCTTTATTTTGGAGTAAAGAAACTTAAATTTTTGTAATTTACCGTTTCATTTTTAAGAAAAATTTGAAAAACAACGTTTTTTTATTGGTAATCCATTTTGTTATTTAAAGCACACAGCAGAGTGAAATCCAACTTTAAAAAACGTACGTTTTTTTAAGTGTCCATGGCAACAACAATAACACAAGAAACGTGAAGATAAATGGCAACTTTTTAATGATTTTTTGTTATAATGACAATCAATTCCATGACAACGGAAGGTATACTGATCTCACATTACAATATTTTCAATTTTTTCAGTGTTAATATTTACGATTTCAAAATGTACCAATAAAAAAAATAACGTAAAGTATTCATGGATAAGTGGTTTTAAAACACTTGCTCTATGTCGAACACTCCGGACATGCTGTCGTGCTCGAAAAATCGTACGTGTTATATTTTAATATATTATTTTCCTCTTATTAGAAAACGACTCCACACACAATAAATATGGTTTCACGTTTGAAAAAATTGTTTGACAATTTGGTGACTGATATTTTATCTCTGAAATTGCATGGTTTAAAAGCCAAAATCGAATAAAATGTTGTTCTACACTAGCGTATAAATAAAGTTTCTGTTTAACTTGCTGTTAGTAACGCGTACTTTGGGCGGTTAGCTAGATAACAATTCGTTAAACACAAACAAAATTGACATCTTTTGAATTTTTCCAGTATATGCGTTGTCTTGGGACGTATGGAGTAACCACTTACAGAAGCACAACGCCAGTCATAACATACATTTCATCACTTGATATGTTATCGACAAAATTTTATTGATTAGCGTGCTGGTTAGTCAAATCAACGAAAAGTTTGATAAATGAAGAATTAAAAAATTGTAGAAAGAGTTTTATGGGTGTTAAAAAGTTAAAAATTATAAAACATTATACACCGCTGGAAAATTGTCCCCTAGGTGTTATTTTGTCAAATTTTTATCACTGAGGCCCCCTCTTATTTGTAAAAATTATGAAAGGGGTAAATTTTCAACATGTGTCTCTTCAACATCTGTATGCTGATTTTCTTTTTCAGAATCATTAACGATAATATCGGGGTTAGCATTAGGGAAAAATAATAATAATGAGGTATTAGATTGTATTACCTCAAAACTCGTTTGCATAAGTTTTCGTCTAAACCCCACATAAGAGGTATTGGAAGTTCTAATAATGATAGCCATACATACAACCATAATCTGTTATGTCCTGATCAATGAAAACATTTGCCACCTAATGTTAACAAATAGAATATGAAAACATATGTTTTCTGTACTGTGTTCTTTTAAAAGGATAGAAGGGGTATGTAGATTAAAGGTCAATAATGGACTTTTTTTTCAAATTGCTGGGACACCCTGCATATCTACAAAATCAAAATCAATATTATAATCACCACATATTCACATTTTATAAAAAATTTCTAGGATAATTGTTGTCTCCTTTATGGCACTAGAAGGAGGCCGATACAATTATTAGTCTACTTATGGCAACATTGAAATTTAAATATTGTTAATCACTTTTAGGTAGGGGCCGGTCACTACGCAGGCTGCAAGTGGACCGAACCGCCGCTGCCGTCAGCACTGCCCCCGCCGCCCCAGCACTGGATGCAGGCGCCGCCATCGTCGCGTGTGCTGCCCTTCCGGCAGCCCCCAAAGCCCGAGCAACACGACATCGAGAATCAGCTCAAGGTGCTGCTCAAGGTGCAAGCTTGACCACCTGAGATCGCTGCAGCAAATCGAGGCAGGTGCCACCACCTCAAGAGACATTTCATATCTTTATATAGAAATTTACGACGAGTGAACTATTGAGGACTATTCAAAACTAATTTTAAGTCTGTTGGGAGCGAGTGAACACGACAATACTAAATTACGGTTATTTTTATTACGCCTACTACAATGGTCCTGATGATTTCGTGTACCTATGTATAACAGATTGTCCTGTTCAGCCGCATTGTGATACACAATCACTACACACAAATCCAGTGATTGTACACTAGCATGTAGACATATACTATAGTTTAAACATTTACTTAAGTCTATTTCTGAATGTGATTTTTTTCAACTGTTGAAAGAAGAGAAATTTGAGTTTGTATTTGTGATTGTGAGCAGTGCTCAATAAGTGTCACGATATATGTTTAGTTTCTAATACTCTGCAGTAACAAAGTAGCATCCAAACTCTAGTCGAATGCATCAAGCGAAATTATAACGTCCATCCCCACCCATGGCATTTTAAACCAATGGGATGACTGAACACGGGATCAACGTTACAATACCTACTGATGCACACAAAGCTTTAAGCAACTGTAGATATGTATATGGAGAATTTTCAACAAGTCAATTTTAAATTATCAGTATGGGACACAGTACAAATCACTTGGATGCTATTTTGCTATAACCCCAGATTTTTAACATCTTAAGAAAACGTCAATTCAGACGTGTATTTTTGTTAAAACGCAGTACAAATGTGTAATCACGATTAAATTTAAGCTGTAAGATGTACAATTCAACACCACAATCATGACCGAGTAATTTTCACCCCTTCGTTGTTGAATTGTTCGTCACCATCATTCAATGTTGTTTGAGGCAAGAAAGATGCTCTCAAGTCTTCCAAACTGCCTGAATAACAAACAAATTGCAGTGATGTGCAATATACTGTAAATTATCTAAGTTTTATTTTGGTGATATATAACGATTTTTTTATGTATTAGAGATTCTATTTTTATTTTGTATATTTCGAAATGATGTTTTGTTGGATGCACAAAATTCATACGAAATTTGTTAATTTCTATTTTACCTACTGAGGGGTATTTAGGATCTCTAAAGTTAAGATTTATGTTAAGTTTTAATTAGGGAATCTCAGATCTCATACGTTCACTTTTAAAGAAAAAAGAGTCATCAATTATTAGCAATATGTATTTTAACAAAAATCATGTACGTATATCTCATCTCCATCCTACAATCTGTGATACCTCGTTCCTGTCCCACAATAAAAAATCCCATTTTACCGAAACTTTCCAGATTGATTACCTTTCCCATCCTTGTATTCCTTCCATTCCCGGGGTTCAACCCCACCAATTTTTTCGCACAAATGAAAAAGGTTCACACAAGTAAAATGATTAAACTTCAAAATTGAAGTTTTCTGGGCAGTTTGTAATGTACAAATTAATGTGTTTTTTTCAGAAAATAGGAATCGGTCTTCAATTATTATAACATAAAATTAATTACAGGTGGATCAACATTTTTTAATAGCAAACATCGACTTGAAGACGAATACGTTAAACTCCAACAATCACAGTCAAAGTAAGTATGTTTAGATTAAATTTAAATTTAACAATATTTATTTTAAGCATTCACACCAATTTGAATCAGGCACTAAGTTCTTTTAGGATATTAATTCCTGTTTTTCATGTTTGTCATTGAAAACAATCTGTATTAATTTGATACACTAGTCTAGATTGCAAACGTAGGAATTTAATTTATTTAATTAACATCATAAGGTTCACTTTTGCTGGTTAATGATGATGACTGAATAATAGTCATTGAAAGATAAAATTATTGCGCATCAAATGTTTCTAAAAATAAGAACGAAAATAATATGTTTTTACTGGTATCTGCAATACTTTTTAAAAGTTTATCAGGTTTTTATTATTTTATCCACAATCACATTATAATTATATGATTTATTATGAAGCATATAAAGTGACCTATTATGCACTAGTAGAATAAAGTAACTTTATTACACTTTTGCTATAGCAACTATTAGTTATGACTACCAAACAAAGCCTGCCAAGTTTCATTTTACGAATACAAATATTTTTAATTTAACTTCGATTAATTCCATTTTGTTAATGTGGTGATTGTGGATAAAACGTTGTATTGCATTCGTGTTTTAGTCGCATTTTGTCCACTTAAGAATATTATAAACATTCTTGCGTGGATAAAATGCTTTCTAAAACACTTAAACAATGAATAACTATTAATAAATGGCAAAAACTTGCGGTAATTGTAAAAAAAGTAGTCACTGTATTTAACTACTTGTAAAAGTTAGAGTTTGAAACCGTACATGGTACATTCTGTTTATACGCATTAATGAAGTAATTTCTCCAAAATGAAATTAGTGTAAGACAAGGAAATTTTCATGTTTAACTTAATTATGTTTTTTATAAGAAACAATAATTAAGAGAATGTCACTTACTTCATGACAAATACAAATACGAATTCAAAATATTTAAAAATTAAGTTAGCAATTTTTATTTATAATAGAATAACTCTGGTAATACTAAAACTAAATAAAAAACCTCAATATTTATTTAAAATGACAAAGTTGATACCTACACCGTCATTATTTTTTTTAGTCACGTTCTGGTAACTTCACCAAATAATGAAAATTCTAAGTCGACTTCATTTTTCTCCACACCACTACACTTAGAAACACCAACCTTTCCATACGAGTTTTTGGCAAATAACTCTAAATGTGCTAGGATTTACGATAGGGTTGTAATAAGAAAAAAAATCATTTTTTAATACCATATCGAATGATATAAATGGACACTGAAACCATATTCAACTTTTATTAATCACCAATTTTGCCAATAAAACACTCGACAAATAGCAAATGGCAAAAAGCTCTGAATGTGTTTGGCTTATCTATGTATCTATTAAGGTCGTGTTTTAATTTCACGTCGAAAGGTGGAATTTAAAATAAGAAAAATAAAAAGGTCTAAAGTTTCATAGTAAACTCAATCAAACTTAAGTAATAATAATAATAATAATAAGTCACTTAATTGTTCCTTGTGCGTTAATCAAAATGTTTTTTGTTGTATACTATAAGATCATTTAAATTTATAATTAGAGTAGGCGGTTTCTTTTCCATGATTGGTAAACTAGTGCAAATTATGGGAAAAAACCCAACCAAATTATTATAGTTCAAAATTTGATTATTTGACTCTTGAGTTTAATTAATTATGATAATACCAGTTTACACAATCCATCACCTCAGATTTAAGAAATATACTGCGTGTATACAAAATAGCGCATAAGTTCTTTCGTACGTATAGGAAAAAATGTAAAATGTTTTTGCCGTACCTCTATTTTAATTGTTGTGGGATTGTCAGATCAATTCTTTAGCTTTCTAGATATAAAAATCACAATTTTAGAAATTTAATATTCATGATTATTATAAATAATTTGCAGTTTTGTTGACGTGGAAGAGTAAAAGAACTTGGCCTCTTTCTTGGTTCTATCACCGATTAAAATATTTTAAGAAAGTTAAAAATCTACTTTACTTCCTATTACTTGAGAATAATTGAGAGAGAATTTTTTTATTATTTTTCTAGTGTTTGTTGGAATGTGTGCTATAGCGTTCTGGAGAGCTTATGCGACAATTTGTATACACCCTGTATAATTAACTAAAAAGCAAGAATAATAACATGAGATCGAAGATAAACAACGAAAATAAACATAGACATACAATAGAAACAGTATTTCTGGACATCTTTTTAGTTTTCCCTATTACCTTTTGCAACACGATGTTTGAAAAAAAAGTGTGGCTAAAGTTACACTTCCCTTTCAAGGCTTGCTTTAATTCAGTACATTTTCGATCTCATGGTATTGTTCTTAAGTAACCAAACAACAAATTAAAAATGAATGCTTTTTGTTTTTTTGTACTTCTTTCGGTCAGACCCTCTTATCATAGTACAGTAAGAACAGGGGTTAATTATGATGTCATCTTAAAGTCTATAAAACCTATTCACAATAAGTGCTATTTTTTATTTGATGCAACAATTTACGTTTTAAAAATTACAATTCATTGATTTAATTATTTAATTAAATGTTCTAAATGGCCATGAAATATGTAGTCTTTAAGAACCCTTTGGAAAGTGCATGAAACTCTAAAAACTGTAGACAATCGCTAATGTCCAAACAAAAAATGCGGGTGGACTGTTGTCGGTGTGCCACCCCGTATTAAAGAAACTACAATGTGTTCAAAAATGATTGTTCATCAAGTCACCTATGAAATTTGAACGTAATGTGTCGCTTAATTTAAATTGTGATTGACGTCAAAGTGACAGATCCGACAAAATAAAGCAAAAGGGTTTTGAATCCAAAAAAGAAAGAATACACACAAAAAAACAAAGAAATATAAAACACAAATCAAGACAAACCCTACACTTTAAACAACTTAGCTGAAAAATGAAAAAAGTGACTAGAAATCTAATTCAAACATTTGACAGAAAAACAATAATAGTCATTTACGTAATGTGTAGATATAATTCCTCAATTTTCCATTTTAAAGCGATACGAACTACTTTTATACTCGATTTTGACACTGACAATTGTGTATAAAGAAAACGGATAATACATCTATCATCGTATTTTCCAAGGCATTCTTGACGTCAAATGTACACTCAACTTTGGTTTTTTATTCGTGATTACAACAATGTTCACATCATATGATCCAATCATACATGCTAATTAAAATGGAGAAAAAAAAGTGCTTTGGGAAAAACGCCAACAATTTTGTTTTTAAACAAATTGGATTTTGTAGGTTTAAATGAATTTTGGATATGGAAGGTTCACATTTCCGTCAAGCTTATTTATTTGAAAACTAAACGACATGCTAGGCTACAAGTTTATTCTTCGCAAAACAAAACAAGACAAAGTTATAAAAATTCTGCTCGCATATTTAATATTACTGTCAAAATTTAGTTTAATCAGCATGTAAGACTATATCATATCGTTGTAATCAGGAACAAAAAGACTATTAAAAAATACAAGTATCAAATATGGCGTCCATAAGAAAAATCAAACTTGAGTGTTGTAACTGAACGCCTTGAAAAAGGCGCTTACATATTTATATTTCTTGTAAAAAAGTGTCTGAATGTCATACTTCAAAACGAGATCTTATTTATTTTACAAAAATAATTCAAAAACTAAAAATGACATTTTTGAAGCTCAAAAAACGGACACCCTGAATATGTTTAAAAACTTCAATTATTCTTTAGTCTAAATTTGTTCTAATTATTGTATTTTCTAAAAATGGCCTAAGATAACTGGAACTTGTGTATAAATTTTATAACATGAGATCGAAAATGACATGAATTAGAGCAGGCCGTGCTCGCGGAACTTTAACCACGTGTCAGAAATTAACAGTTCAGAATTTTTTAAAAATTGATTCCACTGCTTAATCTAAATTATTCCGAAATTGTGTTTACCGTCCAACAAAACGCCTACATTGTAGAATGCTATTATAACAAGTGAAAAAAAAGTACATTTTCGATGGCATGGTATTTTGATAATAATTGTGTAAAGAAATGAATAATATTACAATTGAAGTTGCACACATGGATGTAATCAAAATATTGTAGCAAATTTTAGTTCTCTTAAGTGAAAATAATAGAAATAAAATAAAGATTCAACCGTAAAGGTATCGGTTCTAGATCATTGAACAAAATTTAAATTCCGGTCCGGGCCCCTGATTTTTTCAGATTTTAAATCTTCAGTCGATTGCCAAGTGTAGAATTTATCCACGGTTTTCTGTTTATTTTATCACAAAGCTTGCAATTTTATTCGGGTCATAGGTTACTAAATACCAAAGAGATTGAATTATTAATCTGTTAATTTATTAATACATTTGCAAATCAAGCACTGCAATATCAATACAAAATAACTTACTTGACATTACTACAATCTGTGTCTGATAATAATTAATGAAGTTTATAATGTTAAAAATGAAAAAAAAATTACATTGGTCGTCCCATTCCACGACCCATCTGAGGCTGTGCATCCCCCGATTTCTGATTTTTTATAGTCTCATCCACCGACAAAATCAAACAGGTTGTTTCCGTCGCAGCCGTCAAAGCATTAGCCTTGACAATAGCCGGCTCCCAAACACACGCCTCAAAATTATCGCTTATGTCCTCCTTATTAATATCCACTCCATACCAGCAATGACCTTGCGCATGTTTCTGCCTCAACTTATTCAAAATATTCGTAGCATCAAACCCGGCATTATCGCACAATTGTCTCGGAATTATTTCCAAAGCTTTAGCAATCGCTCCAATCAACAATTGTTCTTTTCCAGCTATAGTTCTGGAATAATCCCGCAACATTCGAGAAAGTTCCATTTCGATGGCACCGCCGCCTGCGACCACTGCATCGTTTTTGATTGTTCGGCGTACGATCATGATGGCGTCGTGTAGAGAACGTTCGGTTTCTTCGAGGAATTGTTCAGCGCCTCCTCGGAGGATGATTGTGCACGTTTTGGCGTTCGGACAGCCTTTGAAAAAGTTGAAGCGTTCGCCGCCGATTTGACGTTCTTCGAAGTATTCGCATTTACCCAAGACGGAATCGTTGAGGTCGTGAACTGTTGTCATAACAGCTCCGCCACAAGCTTTCAATGTACGCTTGAGGTCTTCTTCGGGGACGCGGCCGGCACAGAACATGTCTCTGGAATTGAATAAAAAGATTAGAAAAATTTAGGATAAACACAAATATATCCCATTTCAGTTCATAGTAGAATTTTGCAACAACTAATTTGCATTTTTCAGAATGAAATTGAGAGTTCCTGGGCTCAAAATTTGTCGCTGGGATTTAATTTAACACATATATATCTCAATGTCATAAAAATTGCAACACCAAGAAGGAATTAGAATTTTTTGACGAAACTTGCCACAAATGTAATAAATGATTAAAATTTGAACGATTTTAATCAAGTGGTAAGAGAGTTTTTAACATTTAAGTTCTTTTACTAGCAAGTGTTATTCTTCCAATTTTTTGCTTTTCTGATTATCTTTTTATGTGTTTTTTTATTCGTTTAGGTTTAAATGTTCTAAAAGCGCAATTAGGCCTGGAGACGACAAAGCCAAAATTACTAACAATTTAAGCAGTTTTGAAAGAGGCATGATTTTTGGACCACAAATAGGGGTTTTTCGTTTACAGAAATTGCTAGTCATTTAAATAGAAATCGAACTACCATTAAGCCAGTGTTATCAGTCATAGACTGGAGAAGGCCCAGGACAGCGCGAAAGAGAAAGCATACCTTTAAAAAAAAACAAATGAAGTCCAAAATGGTCGTCTTTGGAGTGTGGCTATAATTTCATTACAAGACAAATTTTTACCCAGTGGGTGGGTTTAAAGGTCGTTTTTTATCATTTTGGACTGTTTACCACAAAAATTGGTCATTTGGACTGTTTCCTTTTGGTTTTTCTTGGTATGGGAGAAATGGACAAAAACGCATATCTGAGCCTGACCCATCAAACCTTTATTTCGAAACACTACGCGTTTCGACCATAATGTGGTCAATGTATGCAGTGTATATTCTCACCTGAAGATGACCACTTTGTGGTTGAAACACCTTGTTTTTCCAAATAAAAGTTTGTGTGTCAGGTTTAAGCTGTGTTTTTGCTCATTCCTCCCATACCTAGGAAATCCAACAAAAAGCAGTCCAAATGACCTAATTCGAAGGTAAATAGTCAGAAGTGAAGTACGACGTCGTTCTAATTCAACCACTGCTTAGAAATTTTTTTTTGTACTTAAATTATTGCCATAATCTCAAGATGATCATTTTGGGCTTCATTTGTTTTTTTAAGTCTGCTTCCTCTTCTACGTTGTGCTGAGCCTTTTCTAATCAATGATTGATAACTGTACTAACATCGCATGATGGTACTTGGATTATTATTCAAACAAATAGCAATTTCTCTAAATGAAAAAACCTCTATTCGTAATCCAAAAATTGAGCTTCTTTAAAATTTGTTTAATTGTTGATATTTTTTTTTGTCGAATTCTAGCCATATTTTCGTTTTCATAACACTTAAAACAAAACGAATTAAAAAAAAACACTGCAAAAATTGTCAGAAAAGCAAAAAATTGAACAAACAACACTTGCTGGTAAAAGAGTTTATCTGTTAAAAACTCCCTTACCACTTGATTAAAATCGTTCAAATTTTAATCATTTATTACTTGCTAATAGTGCCAAATTTCTTCAAAAATTTCCTATTCCTTCTTGGTGTTGTAATTTTTTGTCACTGAGTATATTTCTTTTCTTATCCAAAAATTTTCAATTTGTGCTATATTTCACTCAAAAAAATTCAATTCAATTCATGAAACGTTGCAAAATTATACTATGAACTTAAATGGGATATATTGTGTTTATCTAATTGTGGTCCAAAAGAAAGTTTCAAAATTCGAATTTAAAAGAGGGCGTTATCAGAACTACAAAAGTTTTTTGGTAAATTTACAAATTCACATGTTTACTTACAGTGAGAGTACTGAGAACGCCTGCAAAGCAAGTGAACGCAAAATTTTGAATTTTAAAGAAAAGTATAAAATAGTTTCTTTACAATGTTGTATGTTGCTCCTAAATGCAATCTCTTCGTAATTAAATCAGTTTGTACTCCATTTGTCACCTAGTTTTAATGAGTTAAAAAGTCGTTTTTTTATGAAACAAATTTTACATTTTAACTTTCTGAGGACAACAATATACAAGTGTCCCAGCAATTGGAAAAGTCCATTGTGAAATGTTAGAAATTTAGTCTTTTTTTACAAAAGTCATAGATTATTTTCACGTATTAGCTGTTTAATGATTAGATCCCTCACTGAAACTATGAATCATATTAGCAATTAATTTTTTGAAGTGAATGAAAAATCTATAACAACTAATTTTGAGAGAAAATGCGACGTTGCATTTTTATAATTTTGAAATAGCTAATATATACTACGTTTTCATGTAGATTAAAATCGATTTGAATACGGATCCAACTCATGAAAACACCCTGACTTGAACGTATTGAATTCGATCTGAGTCTAAGGTCAAATTTTTCATGAAAACGGTAGAATTTTTGAGAAAGCTGTGCTTGTTGGACACTAAATCCTGTGCTATCAGTAACTGAACCATTAAATGGGTTAAATTCATTGAATATCCTTAAAACATTTCTTCCAAAAGTTGTATGTACTTCCAATGACAAGTGACAAATAAAAATATCAAAATTTCAAATCCAGATTTAAAATTTGCCATGAAAACACGTTTGAAATTCGGAAGTGAAGTTACCGTTGGAGGCGCCACTGAGCTAGGTCGAAAACAGTAACCATAAATAGCGGGAAAATGTTTATTCGGATACTTTGAGCGTTGTACGAATTTTGAGGCTTCACAATTATTACATTGCCAATGCGGAATGACTATTGTATATTTAGTGGAAGAAACGAATGTTGACAAATTAGAGATGACGAGGAAAACACGAATAACGATGACTTTTTTGGTTCACTTTCTTTATTGGAAAATTATTACAAAGACATTGAAAAGCCTACCTTTTGGCATAATTTACCTTTAAGTGTATTAGCAGTTGTTAATCTTAATTGTAGTTTTGTTGATTTATTCATGATTTTATCAGTGGAAAAATTCTAACCTAAAATTCACAAACTTCACTAATTTATTGGTTTCTTGAGCCCAGCTTTGTGTTCGATGTGATCCATTACTATAGTCTTTAATTAGACAACTGTTTGATAACACTTTGTAATGAAAATTTAAATCTTTTTCACTTTTTATCCACCTTCAAATTCCAACAATAAACACTTTATACCACGAAAAACAACAGAATCAAAGTCAAAGCTAGTATTTACCACCACGTACTGTTAAAGTGATTCTCTCTAATATAAGCAATTAACATTATACACGCAAAATTGTTTAACAATTTATTAGATGTCAATTAAATGTGGAATTACGAAAATTTCGTTACTGTTTTCGACATACTTCAAAAGTCGTCACCAGAGGGCGTCTAGTTAATTTTATTTCCGAATTGGATACCAAAACAGTTTTCAAATCGAACTGAAATCTTCATGAAAACGTAATACAGAATAATGTTTCCAAAATCTGCTAAAATACAAATTTGTTTTTTTAATGTTGTTTTGAAAACTGATGTTTTTAAGTTAATTCTTTATTGGTCGATTTTACTTAGTTTTTGAAATAATTTAATATTTTAGACAAAAACATTAAAAAAAAAAATACAAAAACTAAGGGTCCGTTTACAGAAAACGAAATTAAGATTTAATTCAGAATTAATCTAATTTGACTTAAGTTGCCATTTAAAATGCATTAACAAATGTCACGTTAATTTCGAATTAAACTTTAATTGCAATTAAAACGTTCTATAAACCGACTCTAAAAATCCAAGAAAATTAGGACTTTCACCACTTTAAAGAGGAATGTTCAAACTTAAAGAAGCTATTTTTTTAGCTCACTGCAAGCAAGATAAAAAAATTACGAGGTTTGTTATAAGTTGAATAACCTAAAAAATAATTTCCACATCTAAAACAATTTTAAATTGTCTCTCTAAAAACATTAACAGTTAAGTGTCTCTTCTCATTATTCAAAATATGTTTAACTTTAAACATTAAAGAAAATTATTTAACTATTGTTTCAGTAGTTTAAGGGTCGGTTTAAAGAAGCGTCATTAAGTTAATCTGCAATTAAATGCGTGATTTAATTGATAACGTGACCAAATTGAACAAATTTGATTAGCCATTTCGCGTTGTTAATTTTTAACAACAAATTAAATTTTAACGAAGCTTTCTATAAACCGGCCCTAAAAGTAAAATTTTCATTTAAGGTTCAGTTTCAGCCCTACTTAGTTTTTGTGTAATATATTTTTTTAAAAAGCGCGTTTGGATCAAAAAAGCAAAGAAATTAACATAATTTTGTATTGAAATTAATTTCTGAAACACCCCGTATATTTGAAAATAATTTTACCTAATGCAGAGGGTTAGTATTTACAAGTCAATAATAACTTTTCCAAGTTGTTGGGATACCCAGTATTATAGCAATTTGAAGGAAAAATAATGCGTGTCATTTTAAAATAAATTGAAAAAAAAAAACAAACAATTTTTTTGTCATTTTAATTTTTTTATAAAAAAATGGTAGGTACACACTTTTTTAGTATCTTTTTAAGGGGTCTTGTTATATGACTTATTTATGACTATATTTTTTTCACGCCATCTGAAAAGGTTTTTCCATAAATACGGGTAAAAAAAACTAAAACAAAATAATAAATGGTCTGTAAGGTAATGAACTTAATGATTTAACGTAGAAACAATATCCAATTCTAAAAAAAAATATTTTGTTTATCATTTTTCTTAAAAATTGATTTTGCTTGAGTTTGTAACGCTTATGCAATATTACCTTCATGTTTTTTTGAAAGAACATAGATAAAAAAATTAGATCAATTTTCTACATTCAAAATTAACAGATTACGTATTATCACCAAAATCTTTTAATCGATCAAAGTAAAATTTGTTGATTAAAAACGGCAAAAGGAGAGCAAATTACTAAAAACAGTACAAACGACATTCACATTTAAAATAACTCGTGATTATGCCACTCGTTTTTGAAACTTGAATTCGTGCTTCAAACCTAAAATGAAATTTATTTTTCATATACTACGAGTATTATTCGACAAGTTTGGGTGTAAATTGGACGCTTTGTTTCACAAAAGGATTTTTAAACCACGAGTGAAAGGTAAAATAAATGAAACGATTTTCACGAAAATGAGTTGAATACAACGCTTCATTTTTTGAATGAAACTCAACAAAGCTTAAAAATGATTTAAACCTGTTAAAAATCTGACGTTAAAAACTTCCTTACACAGAAGAAAACCGTAAATTTTGACAGTGTCGAAGAATAAAAACCATTTAATGATTTTAATTGTTAAAATTGAACCAGAAATAACAATAACGTCTACAACCCTCTGAATAATATTCTATTACACCTATTATTTTGTTAGTTTTAAAACACATACCTATCAGCAAAATACTGTGTGGCAACATCTCCAATCGGCAGTATGGACAAGACAACATTGGCCCCAGACTCGTGAATCTTTTGCAATTTTTGATACAAAATATTCCATTCCGCATCCACAATCTTTTGATACTCCTTCACATTATCAACTCTAACTTCGGCATTATTTCGCTCAGCTTTCAATTCAAGCTCAATATTAAGCAGTGCTATTTTACAATTGTGATAATTCTTCGGTTGCATTTCAAAGCCAGCATACGAAAAAGTTTTCTTAAATGCAACACCAGCCACCAAAACTGAATCCTCCAAAGCTCCTCCTTGAATCTTCTTAATCCCAATCATATTCAACGGCAACAAATCGTCCAATAACAAAACAGCATCCACAACCATTTTCGAGAAGAAGTCACGTTGTTGGTTGATTAGTTTCGAACTCATTGCAGTTGCTGCACATTTTTGCAACAATGAGTGAAATTCAGCCGCATTTTCTTTGTTGATTTTAATAGCTAACTCGGTAATTTTATCGAGGCATAATTGCAGCGAACGCCTTACGGCTTTAATGATAATACGAGGGTGGACGCCTTCTTCAACGTATGGTTTAATTTGCTTTAAAAATTCGCCAGCTAAGAGGACAACACTTGTGGTTCCATCACCCACTTCAGCGTCTTGGGATTTTGCAATATCGACCAAACTTTTGGCAGCTGGGTGTACGATGTCTAGGAGTTTCATAATAGTGGCACCATCGTTGGAAATGGTAGCTTTACCGTTTTTCTCTACGATAAGCTTGTCCATTCCACGAGGGCCTAAAGTGGTGCGTACGGCGTCAACCACCGATTGGCACGCGTTTATGTTTGAGATAAGTTGCGGTTTTCCTTGAGAAGTATCGGTCCCTTCTTTCAATAAAAGGATGTGTGGTTGCTGTGGGGGTAAAAATGAGGTATTTTGAGACAGGTGTGGTGCCGGTAGCAAATTGTGAAAATAATTACAAACCCTAAGGATGATATTAAAAAATGTGAACACTTACCATCATTTTGATGATTTATTGGGTAATTTGGGCTTATTTCACGTATAAACAACACAAATTGGAGATTCGATACGAAACGTGACTATTGGTGTGGTTTATCTGTCATTGATTGCCAACTGTTGTGTCTAGTGATATTTTCTTGGAAAATATGTAGACGATTAAGCTTACATTTCACCACTTTTAACAATTTGTTTAATATGACTTAGTTAAATCAACAACTAGCAGTATTTTTGCTTTATTCTAAGCAGAAAATAAAAACATTTTATAATGAAATTGTTACTAGTGTTTTGGTTGGCGAGACTGTATTTTAATTTTTTTCCCGCCACACATGTCTAAACTTTATTTTATTAACTGTTTCAAAACTGTAAAAATGCCAACGTCGTATTCTCTGTTAAAATTAGCTGTTATAAATTATTCATGCACACCAAAAAATTAATAGGTAATGTATTTTACACTTTCAATGAGAGATCTGTTTTACAAATTTATCAATCTCTTTCAAAAAAATGGTAAAATGCGACATTGGCCTTTTTATAGTTTTGCAACAGCTAATAACTCCATATTAAAAAAATTTTCAAGACAAGTAAAAAACTTCATAAAATTTGTTCGCATTGTTTAAGAGCAATTAATTAATTCATTAATTAATTAATTAATTCATCATAAATGATATCAATAATTTTGCTTCAAAATTGCTTAAACTATATCCATCTTTCCGGGGGAGAGAAAATTGTGGACCAAAAAAGTGTCTCAGCGATTTTTAAGCATTTTTTTACGAAATCCGTAGATACTAACTTCCTGACTAACCTAAAATTAATTTCAAGCATACAGAGTGTTTGTGTTTAGAGAACTCGTATTTTTAAAAATAAACACCCTATATTTTTTGCAGTTTTTTGATGTAGCTTTTAACACTAAAAATTGTTATTGGTCGATTTTGATTAGTTCTTGAAATAATGTGACATCTGTTTTTAATTTATTGCATAAAAACTAAGAAATACGAAATTAAAAATTTATTTCAAACAGCTACTGTTTCAGTTTCTACAAAATGATCAAGAATTTCAAGAGTTGAAATAAATAAGTGGTAGTTCGGATTATAAATACCATTTTACCCAGTTGGAACGTTCGGATTATTATAGGGGGTTCGGATTATCCAAAATTATCCGGATATTATTCGGATTATCCATTACTGTGGGTACTTATTATTAAATCAAATCAAAATAATTTTTGAAATCTTCAGTTTCAAAAGGTTTAAAACACAATATCAATCTTTAATCTTTTGGCAGCGAACTTTAACGTAAAAATACAGGGTGATTCAAGTAAACAGAACTTTGTAACATCCAAAGCAATAATATAAAAGGTAGACTTTTTTTATTAAGTAAAAACATAACACAAACAATTAAGTCTCACTTTCACTCATGTTGTAAGTTGGTGTAGAGCCTAAAACAGTCACTAGTCATTTTTTTGTATCTTCAACTGTATTTGCAGCGTTTTGAAAAATATGAGACAATGCGGCAGATTTCAAATATTGTTTTTCACGTTTCTCGTAAAAATTTTGGGCGTCACTTTTTTTCAACCTATTACGGTACGGATGTATTTTTTCCATTAATTGGTTGAAATAAAATTAATGTAAAACGATTATTAGGCGCCAAATAACACTCGAAGCGCCCAATTTTAATTCTACCGTACTATTTTACACCCCGTCTCGCTTCCTAATCTATAGTCCTCCATAGGACTATAGATTATTTGTTCATTTTTTTTAATTATTAATGCTTTTAAATTGAATAAATTAGTTATTAACAAAAATGCGTATTTATTGACCAATTACGAATTTTCACTCTCTTTGAATTTACATTTTGTGCAAGTATAAAACACAGTTTGGCCCTCATCTGCTGATCTCAATTGAACTGTCGCATAAGTCATTTTATCATGACCACATTTGGCACATTTTCTATCAACAACAGGACCATCATCTTCTTCTTCATCCTTTTTATTGTTCTGCTTGTTCATTGAATGAGTTTTGTAGTCTCGCGAATTGAAGTGTATCACATATGAAGCTTTAGTTCCTCGAAAAACTACAAAAAAAGTATTATCAATTCTTTAGAATTATCATTGAGACAAATTTAACTTACCATCTGATGGAAAATTGCGTTCACAGGCATAACATTTCACACCTCCTGTTTGTTTTAAAGGTGGCAAAATGGAACCACAGTCGGGACAAAACCCTTCGATACTTTCAAAATTAGGGCCAGTACTCATTTTTAATTTTTTGAGTGATTTAATTCGAAAAATTAACCTAAAAAACACATGTGTCAACTGTTGGGAATTTTCCAATTTACATATTGGTCACACTTCACGCATTTCAAGACAACATAACCTATAATTATTTTAAGCGGGAAGAAACTGAAATATCTTGTTTGGAGTCCGTTTGTTTACAGCAAAATGGCAACAAAACGCAATCTTCCGCCTCCGAATTCATCAGGGAAGAGGTTCAAGTAAGATTTCTTGACAAAAAATGATTGTTTTCTATTTGGTTAATTGAAGGAACGACAAAATTTTTCGCCCCCCAGTTGGCGATTTAAACCCCACTGATGATGCACTAATTTTTCAAGAATTAGAGTTGGATCATTACATTTCAGCCCCTTATCCTGGAATGCCAGGGGCTCAAACTGGTACTGTTCCTGTGATTCGAATGTTTGGTATTACAAAAGTGGGCAATAGTGTGTGTTGTCATATTCATGGTTTTTCTCCATACTTTTACATTAATCTGCCGAATGATTTTACACAAGCGGATTTGTCCCGTTTCAAGGTAGGAATTGTTTAATATTTAAACCCAATATAAAACGCGATAAAATGTTCTAAGATTAAGTACTGATACAGTCTTGTCCTTATCAGAATTTTGACACTGACAGTTGTTTATATAAAAAAAATAACTATATACGTTTGGTAACAAGTGGTAATTGTTTGGTAATAAATTGTCAAATAAACAATGAATAAACAATTGCGTAAACATAACAACGCTAACTACTTTGATCTGAGCTTTTACCATTCAAAACTTAAAAAACACCAACGCCGCATTTTGCCGAATATTGTTTTTAAATAGTATTGATAAAATTGTAAAATTGTTATTTATGATTGGAACTATCATTGAAAGTATAAATTAGATTAGCTATTATTTTTTTGAAGTGCGTGAATAATTTATAACAGCTAATTTCAATTTAAAGTATTGAACCAAGCATTTTGCACCTAAAATATACAGGGTGTCTCACGAGGTAGTGCATATACAGAGTGACCCAAGAGTTCGTGCATGCTCCATAACTTTTTTTCTATGCAAACTATCAATTTAAAGTTTTTTTAAACGATAGGTCTTACAATATTTTTATGTTGTAATGTTGTAATAAAATACTCCACTAGGTTTTGTTTTTTTAATTGGAAACCCCAATTTTTATTATATTTTTGAAAACGTGACTAAATTGTCGATATAATGCACCCGGGTTTTATAGACTTATCTGTCATAGTTTTTGACTTATGTCAATTTATGTGTGAAAAGTGTGTCGTGCAAAGACCCTCAAAAAATGTATAACTTCAGAACCATTTAAGATAATGTAACAATTTTTTTTCTTAGCCAACTTCTTAAGCTTTAGCGCATCTTTTGCAATAAAAGCAAACTCGATGTCGATATTTTAGCGCCTACTACGATTTTCTGAATATGACAAACTACATATTGCAATAACTCGATTTTTTCAAATGCAACACCCTGTTTATTATTGCACCATTGCATGGTATTTTTAAGAGCTTTTTGTCGATATAAAGTTTGTGGGGTCTAATTTGTAAAATGTGTAAGATTTTTGCGAAATAAAAAATATTGATGTTTTTTTCGGAAAAAAATCGATTAAGCTGTCCTAAAATTTAACACTCCAATACCATTATGAAAAGAGTATCTTTTAACAAATTGCGAAGGGTAATAGAAACTCTAATAGAAATAGAAGTACATCACAAAGGAAACAATTTTAGTAGTCTTTGTAAAACCAATTAGAAAACAATCTAAAGGTTTCCAGAAAAAGCTATTTATAAAAAATGCATAAATAGGTTTCCATCGTGTTACACACAAGCTGTTAGTCTTTTATTAAAGTAGAAGTTATTTTTAGACCATAATCTTTTACCAAAAAAATCGCCATAGTAGGGTGCCATTTGAAAAAAAAAATAAATAAATAAATAAACTGAAAACTAAAACGAAGTTTGAAAAATGTTATTCTTGAAAAATGATTACATTTTTAAAGTAGTGATGATGTACTAATAGTTTTTTCATAAGCTACATAGTTTAGGCAAAAAACGCTTGGTTCCATACTTTTGCTCAACGCTGTATAACCTAAAAAATGCTGACATTTGGAGATCACTTTTGACTGCATTTTTATTTTGCCTCACGATAAAAAAACAAATAATTTAATGTAAAATTTTTCATTTAGGAAAAGTTAAATGAAGCTGTGGTAAGCGATATGCGCTCAAACCGTGACAACATAACCGAAGCAGTTTTAATGGTGGAACTGGTTAGAGGAAAATCTCTCGTAGAGTATCAAGGAGAGGACGACAACAACTTTGCTAAAATAACCCTAGCCTTACCGAAATTTATTGCTGCATCTAAACGTCTCCTAAGCACTACAGTCGTCTATCAACCGCTTGCCCATCACACGTTTCATTTCTTTGAAGCAAATGTGGATATTGAAACGCGTTTTATGGTTGATACGAATATTTTGGGTTGTTGCTGGATTGAGTTGCCAGCAGGCAAATGGTTCAAACGACCAGAAAATAAGTTCCCTGTAACTTCACGTTGCCAAATAGAAGTGGACATCTCATGGACTGACTTTATTTCACATTCACCAGAAGGTGAATGGTCACCAGTGGCTCGATTTCGTATTCATAGTTTCGATATTGAATGTGCTGGAAGAAAAGGGATTTTTCCGGAGCCGAACGTTGATCCCATTATTCAAATTGCCAACGTGATTAAGTTACATGGTGACGAGGATGTGGTTACTCGAAATATTTTCACTTTAAACAGTTGCGCACCCATAGGACATGCTGAGGTAAGAAGGATTACTATAGTTATTTACATTATACAAAGTGTTCAAAAATGGTTGTTCATCAGGTCGACTATGGAATTCAAATTCAATGTGCCGCTTCGGCCAAATGACATTTATGTCAAATTTTTGAATTAGTTTTTACTCACTTTTTTGAATTCATTGGCAAAGTTGCTTTTTTTCATGATTTGTTTTTCTATTTCCATGTTTTTTTTCTTGTTGTGTATTTTTTTGTTTTTAGATTCGAAGCCTTTTTGCATTATCTTGACGGATCTGTCACTTTGATTGCATTCACAATTTAATTTAAGCAGCACATTACGTTCAAATTTCGTAGGTGACTTGATGAACAACCATTTTTGAACACATTGTACGTGCGCTAGGTATAATTTTACAGCGTGTGGGTTTTAATAATGAAAGCTGAGAGCTTTAAATAAACTGCACACTAAAATACCTAATGATACGTTTATATCTGAGATTGCTCTCTCGACATTTGTGTCAAGTGTCGGACACAAAATCTCGGAGAGAAATTTTTTGCAATTTCTTTGATGGGATTTTGTCGGACACTTTTCAAAATGTGTCTTCAGCAATAAATATAAGTTTTTTCAGCAATAAATATAAGTTTTTCAAGCATTTTTTCTTGTCATTCATTCTAATTTTTTGTTGCAATACTTTCACAAAAGTAGACGACTCCCCAATTTTTGCAATTTCTGGATCCTGTCATAGACAGGGGTAAAGTCCATCCATAATTAAAATCAATTGTCAAGTTATTTCAACGTTGGCAACTCCATTTAAAATTAGTCGTCCAGGCTTCATTCCTATGGCAATGCCGCAGGGTTCCAACATAATTTAAAAATTGTTGTCATTGACAGTTGGTTTAAAAAATGAATGAGATATACTGCCATCATATGATTTTGACAATGATAGCGGCTTTTTGACCTTGAAAAAATGACAAAAAATTGACAATTTTTTAAAGATTTAGTGTCAGTGTCATATGTTGTCACAATTTAGTGACACAAAAGTTAACTTAAAACACCCAGTTTTGACAATATAGTCGATTTGACAAAGCAAATTTTCAAAAAGCCACTGTCATTGTCAAAATAATATGGACGGCAGTACCCCTGTCCATGACAGCATCCAGTACCTCAATCTGAACCATGCCTGAACTTTTAAATCCGTAGTGTTTACATCTGTCACTAAAAATGTCTGACATATTTAGCTGACACTTGGGAATATTTGTGTCAGATATAAATTCCGTCTTGTTTACATCATGCCACTTCAATAACGGACATAAATATCGTGTAATATAATAAGTGTCCAGATGTAACTACACCTTAAAAGTGTCAGTAAAATATGTCAGACATTTTTTAGTAATACAGACTGATCCAGAAATACTGAATCTGTTGGCAACACATTTGAATTATTTTGACAATTATTTGACGTACAACCCCACAAAAATATTAAATTGTTGTTAACTGAAAGCGAACTCCATTGGTATCCTTAAAAATTTAAGTCCAGTGTTGCCAACAGACTCAGTATTTGGATCAGTCTGTAGATGTAAACACTACGAATTTGAAAGTTCAGACATTGTTCAGACGCCTTTTAACAGAAATTGCGTGATTTGACAAGTCGTCTACTTTTTGGATGATGATTAATTAAAATTTTTATTTGTCAACAAATGTCGGATAGAATACACGTTTACTATTTTCACCACGAGATAGCGTTGATTAAAATCTTACCGAAAAAATATAGTGTTAATTTTTGAACACTAAATAGATGAATGAGAGCGGTATGTTCTCTCGGAATTTTAATGAACTTTATTTATCATAAAGTATTTTGCCACTATTTGGATGCTTTAAGGCGGCCCCCGAGAAGTGTCAAATTGATGTGTTTGTACTTTTATACATATCTCAAAAAATAGACTACGGAGCAGTTCCAAACAAAAAGCAAAATGCTTAGAAATCAGTTTCCCACAAAACTACACATTTTTTAATCCGATACTAGCAATAGTAACGAAAAAACAACCTTTAGGCAAATTTCTTTGAGATTTTTTTAAAATTACCGCTTTCAAAATTTATTTATTAAAGCACGCACCGTCATCAAGTGCGATGTCATAATGGTCATAATTTGAGGGAACATTTTACGAAAATTTTTAGGTTGGCAAGTAGCAAATTCGGGACTGTATTTTTGCTAATTTTACAAATTTTAGGGGGCGTTTATGCAAGATTATCTTCATTATTATCCATACTTTTGTTTTTTTGACAAAATCAGTTTTTCACTTTCAAAATTTCAACATTACCAACCGTCACAAAAATCCCTAAGTCGACTAAAATAACAATTTTTGTTTAAAACCGACAAAAAGGGGAAAATTTAAAAAAATCGAATAAAAAACTCGTTTCCTTAGACCTTGAAGCACTCATTCTTTCAAAAAAGTCGTTTTTGAAATTGAGTTTGTGCTTCAAGACCGGTGTATTGAAACTTTTTTTCTAATATACTATTTTTCGGGGTAAAAATGCACAAATCAGGTATCGTAGCTGTCAAAAATGTGTAAATATAGCAGTTACAGGTGTTGAGGCCAAAAAATATTTTTTTTAATCTAAGAAATCTGTGAAATACAGTTGCCAACATTTAACACATAAAGGATTGGCAATATTAAATTATTATTGGTATTTTTTCGAGGCTGGACTGTCAGTAGCCGCGTTTTTCAAATGAATGACAATTGACTATAAAATTGTAACGTTTGTGTTTGATTGTCAATGTTGCCAAATTAAGATTTTAAATTTAATCTATTTTTTGACGACCTAATTCATGACTGGTTTTTAGTCACTTTAGTTGTCAATGTTGCCAACTTAATTTCAAAGTTACAGACCACATTTGTCATAAATTTAAGCAGAAATCGCACGAAACGACGAATATTTTATAACTGTAAACATATGGAAAACAATTTGTGTAATTCAAGTTGTCAACTTTAAAATTTTGATTTGTTTTCCTTGTTGCATTATCATTGACATTGCCAGTGACATTATTTGTTTGCTCATTTTCTTCTATAAAGAGTGTTTTGTTTTTACCAAAATTAGGGAAACATTGTTTTTGAAGAGAATATTGTAATAAGTTTTCTTTCTCAAGTTACATTTTTTATACCGAGTAGTTTCAGATCATTTGTACATTATCAAGGACCTGATTACAAATAAAATCACAAACACATTAAAATAGACTAATGAAACTAGTCGGAATGAAAAATGTAACTTGAGCAAGAAGAATGCAATCGATTTATTTAACATAAAACTCATGTTTCATGTTTTGTTATTGTGAAAAAGTGCTCATTTTAGAAATTACGTTTTTTCACCTTTGTATAGAATCTTAATATGAACACAAACACATACAGATCAAAAAGTTTTTCTATCTAAATGTCATATAATAATTTCAAAAAACTAAGCAGATTCAATAAATTATTCTATGAAACTACGGAGGGCTATAACTTAGGAGGCGAAACGTTATACCGTTTCGACACTAAATCGTTTAAATTAATTTAATTCCAACTAATTCATTAATTACTTGGAAAAAAATGCAAAAATGTTAAACCTTCTAGTCTTAGAAGACTAGTTAAAAAAACGTCCGAGGATTTTTTAATTTTTTGTTTTATTTCCGGAGATATTCAGGGTGGCTCGTTTTAAAAAAATCACCCTGTATATAAACGAAACGTTAAAACTCGTTGTTTTATTTAGAACCTTTTAAGAAAGCTGTCCTAACGTTGTTAAATTTTATATCAAACAAAAAAAAATATAGAAATATTGGAAAAAAATTAAAACGACTGCTAAGGATAACAAATAAATTGCTTAGAAAAAATACCTTGAACTAAGTTTTGTGAAGTTGAACGTTTTTTATCACAATTCGAAAATTAGTCCGATAATTTTGCCTTATCCTGTAGATACTTCTTATTGGATTTTCTTGGCGTGGAAAATAAATAAAACAAAGTTTAAAAAAAAACCGACACACCAAACCTTTATTTAAAAACACTACGCGTTTCAACCACAAAGTGGTCATCCTCAGGTGAGAATATAAACTAGTTTATATAATATAAACTAGTTTTTTTAAACTTTGTTTTATTTATCCCTGTAGAGATAGAAAATGTTGTTTTTAATGAAATTTTTTTTTATTTTCCTGTGATTCCTTCATTAGTTTTATGTATTTCAAATATGTAATTGAATTTTTGATTTAAAACTTTGAAATTAAATTGGCAACATTGAAAAATGTTGTACTCATTTATTTTATTTTACTCATTTTGTGTATACAGGGTGCTCAAAAACTGGCGCACAAACTCAGTGGTACGTTATTGAGAGGCAAGTGCAGATTACGGGAAAAATGTTGAAAAAATTCCTAAAGTCATATTTTAAAAAATCTGGCTACAAACTTATTGTGTTAACTTCTTTAGTTTTCATTATTTTTTTATGTTTTTATGTTTCATACCAGGTAATCGTTCCGTAACAGAACGATGAATAATTATTTTTAAAATTTAAATTTACTATCAGATTTTTGCAGTTTTTTTTATTAAAAAAAATTAAAATCCATCCAAAAAACCACAATGTGTAGATGTGCCAACACTGGGAATTATTTCCTAGGAAACCGTTTCAAAAATAATTTATTTTTATTATTGATCAAATTTTTTGCGATCATGACTGTTAGACAACGTTGCCACATATCATTTATCTAAAATCCTTTATTTATAAATAACTTTAATACAAATAATTTTTTTACTATTTTTACCTTTATATGTAATCACTAATCAGTTTTCTACCACACACCATTGAGTTGGTGCGCCAGTTTTTGAGCACGCTGTAGAAGGCTGTTGCTATCAGAAATACACTGAAGACATGGTCTATGGTATTTTTTAATATCGATGGTCAGTGTTTTGTTTTTTCTTAGGGGAGGTGTTTTATGTTATGATTAACTTTGCCAAATTTGTAGGTTCGTAGTTTCGACACCGAAGCGGAAATGTTGGAGGAATGGGCGGAATTTGTAAGAGAAACAGATCCAGACATATTCACCGGTTACAACATAAATAACTTTGACTTTCCGTATCTGATTGAACGTGCAAATCACTTGAAATTAAAGCGTTTCGATTATTTGGGACGTATTCTTGACATTAGGTATTTAATTGTTTTCTACTTATAAACACGGATCGGGAAGTACACAAATAACTATTTTAGGTCTAGCATAAAAGAAACAGTCACGCAAACAAAAATCGGTAAAAGAACATTCAAGTCGATTAATTTTGAAGGACGCGTAGCATATGATATGTTAATGGTAATTAAGCGCGATTTTAAGCTTCGATCATATACGTTAAACAGCGTTTCTCAAGAAATATTAGGAGAGCAGAAGGAAGATGTACATTATAGTGTTATTACGGATTTGCAAAACGGCGACGAACAGACAAGAAGAAGGTTAAATTATTCACTTCGAAAATTAATAATTTTATAAAATAATGTTTCAGACTTGCAGTGTACTGTTTAAAAGATGCGGATTTACCAGTTAGAATACTGAGTACAGTTCGAAGTTTTACCAATGATGTCGAAATGGCAAGAGTCACCGGTGTACCTATAACTAGCTTGTTGACAAAAGGGGAGCAAGTTAAAGTTGTGGCCCAATTATTGAAACATGTAAGTATTTGCGGAAATTTTGCATGCATACACATTTATCGATTATTAATATTTACATTTAAATTATTTAAAATATTTAAAATTTAAACTCTTCGAATTGTTGAGAGGAAATAATAACCTATTTTTTTTTAAACGGCAGGCATTTTAGAATTTTTATTTATGGTTTGATTTTTAGAATAAAAAAACATATGAAATGACTTTAAATGTAAGAAGATGCTTTTAAAACTTTTCTAAATGTCATAATAATTTTTGGGGTATATGCCACTTTCTTATTTTAAATTGGACCCTACATCTTTTTTTATAATTTGGAAGATAGTTTTTTTGATACAAATACAATCTGTTCAGAAATGGTTGTTCATCAAGTCACCTTTGAAATTTGAACGTCATGTGTCGTTTAAATTAAATTGTGAACGCCGTCAAAGTGACAGATCCGTCAAAATAATGCAAAAATGCTTCGAATTCAAAAACGAAAGAATACACAACAAAAATCACGGAAATATAAAATACAAATCAAGACAAACACTTGAAAAAACTTTGCCAAAAAATAAGTAAAAAGCCAGTTTAAAGACTTGACAGAAAAATTACGATAGTCATTGGAACTAAGCGGCACACTGATTTTAAATTCCATGGTCAACTTGATGAACAACCATTTTTGAACACGTTGTATGTGTAATATGTTGTACTTTTACGAAAAATTATTAAAGTTGAAAAAAATAATAAAAATTGACAAAATATAGTTAGATGGTGTCCATCGTTAAAGTTAATCTTTTTACAAGTAAAATCGTTCTTTAAAATTAATGTTTCTTATTATTAACAGATATGTTTACAATAATGACATTGTCTTATTTGATAATTTTTTTTTGATAATTCAATTCGACTATAGTTCATTTTTTTATACAGGATGTATCAGAAATACGTATGTTTTTCTATTTGTAATTTTTCAATAAAAAATTCGCAAATTTACTTAAACTTTGATAAAACAAACAACAAATAACAAACTGAAATGTGTACCCGCCTATGGGTACAAAAATAAAAAAGCAGAACAATTTTTGTTGTGATGAGAAAACTTTTGAAGTTTTGAAATTTTGAAATTGAATTTGCCAGGTAAAAAATTACACCAACCTTAATTAAAAAAAATACTATTTATGATAATGCCAACCTGACAGCTCTTAGACAGTTGATTATAAAAATATCGACTATAGATTTTATTAACTTTGATTTTTATTGTTTAAATATGATGATTTTATAAAGATTAATTTTTAGTATAAGTAGTTGCATCTTTGTGCAGACTAAAAAACCATTATCTTCCAAATTATGAAAAGAAAAATATAGGTTCTAATTTTAAATAACAAACGTATTAAACGTTAAATTTTAATAAACCTTTCTATAAATCAACCCCAAAAGGGCTTTTTTAATTTTTGAAATAGGGACATAAACAAAATTTCTAAATACAACGCCTGCCGTTTTTAAGAAATCACCCGCTATAACGTTTTAAGCTTTGAATATTGCTGTTTGAGATAGTTCCTATTTCCGAACATGTTGAAATTTTGCATACTCACGTACTTCCATGACATTAATTGAAATATGGAGACGGAACTAACTTTATTCAAAAAAATAGTACTTATTTTACGAAATATTTGATTAACTAGCCGAGTACGATTTGCAGCAGTTTGAAAATTTGAATTCTTACTTTAACCAAAAAAAGAAGAACATTTTGATGTACAGGTTAACATTTTTAAAATTAGAAAAAGTATTGGGACTAGTCATACCCCTACGGTATTGCACAATTATTTTAGTTTTTATAAATTTTAAAATCTTAACTTCTAACTAAAAATGTTCTTTGCTGCTAGTTTTTTACTTTTTGCTATTTTTTATACAGACTAAAAGTAACGCACCAAATTCAAAATTTTGTTATTGGTCATTTAGAAAAAAACTTCGAACAGGTGAGTTTTATTATTGTATATAGTGAAATACATTTTGACAACATAGTACATTTATAGGGTAATATAGGTATTTGTTTAATGTTGCAAGAGCAGTCGTTTCCGCCAACTAAGATTAAAAAAATATGATTTGAAACATCAAAAAGTTAACTTAAAAATTTATCTTTGAAGAGCTATATTTCGTGAAAAAAGACTCAAACAATTCTTTGTCATAGGAACTTTTAATTCAGTTTGATGCCCTTTATCAGCACTCGAGAGATTGTACGGCACTTTTGAATCAGCCTGTATGACATTGTGATGCCATTTTTTTAATTTTATCTAAGAACAACCGACATGTTTGTTTACTGTTTTTAATAGTACACGTCTTTATCTTTCAAGTAATAATAAACACAAATAAAGAAATGGTATTAAGAGTTAAAAGAATAAAATAAAATTAAAAAATTATTGACAATTACACACAAAATAATGCTTTATCTTTTTGTTCCTCAGTTATTCTGTAAAGAGCAATTGTTTTTGCACTTTTTTTAAATAATGAGCATCAAAGCATTAAATATGACTCAGACGCATCAAAATAAACAAAAAGCAATCATCCCTTATAAATCACAGCAAGAATAGAAAGATAAAGCTCTTTTTTTTGTTTTATTTTTTGTTTTTAATTTTTTTTTTCCTTTTTATTTTTTTATTTTGATTTCCTTTTATTTCTTGAATTTTTATTTAATTTACTAGGCTCGAGCTGCTGGATATTTCATGCCAACACATCAAGGAGCACCTTCTTCTGAACAGTATGAAGGAGCTACAGTTATAGAACCGAGACGAGGTTACTACACTGATCCAATAGCCACTCTTGATTTCAGTTCTCTATATCCCAGTATTATGATAGCACATAATTTGTGTTATACGACTTTGATTAAACCCAGTATCAAAGAAAAGCTCTGGTAAGTTACCACAGTCATTGACTTTGAAATTCATTCGGCAACATTGGATTATTTGTGACAGTCTTCTTCATTCTTGGACGTTTTTGTCAAAAATAGTAGAGGGCGCCATTGAAAAAAGGCTACTTTCCCTGACTAGTCTCACTTTGATAATTTAAAATTGACGCAATTTAAACTATAAAAACAAGTAAAACTATATATCAGGTAATTTTAATTAGACTTTTTTATTATTTTTACGTTTTTATGTAAGCATTTCTCTATCACATACCATTGACAGGGAAATACCCCGAAATACACCCATGGACAAAAAATCGTTGACGTTAAATTATAGTTAACTAAGCAAAAGTTAAAAAAACACACCATAGAAATAAACATTTTACAAATTGGTCAGAATGTTCTTCTACAGGATGTTCCATCTAAACCTCACATTAAATGTACTGAAAGTTCTAATAAAGATATTTATCTAAAAGTTGGTACTCAGTCATAATCCGTTGAGTTCTCTTCAATGAAAATATTTTCAAGATGGCAGCACTTCCGGTTATACCGGAAGTCGCTGTTAACTTTCTTATTTTAAATGGAAATCTATGTTTTTGGCTGCGTTTTTGAATTAGTTGCGTTATTTTAAGGGAGTTTTTATCATTTTCCCCTATACCTAAGTTTAACTGTTTGAGATATTTAGGATTTTTTGAAAATTTTTGGATTTGCACCTGTCACTTAAAAAATCGGTAACTCGCTTAGTTTTGGAGATTTTAAAATCATGTTTGGAGAATTAAAAGTTAAATGAAAATGAAGTTAATAAACCTAAAAATGTTAAGGTTGAGTTTAGACAACTTCAAGTACCTATAACTTAATTTTTTCAAATGGCATGTCCTAATTTTTATTTTACTAGATGTAGGAGAATTTTGTTCTGCATCGATCTATATTAGTATTCCCTACACCTATCTGTGATAATTTTCAAGTTATGTTGTTATTTTTGTCATTGTAGGAAATTTATTAGTAACCACAGCTATTTTTGCATAGTTTGTCATAAAAATAGTTCTAATTAAACATAAACGATAAACTCTGTTTAAAATTGTGTTGTCCATTCCCTAAAAACAAAATAAATTCATTAAATGTTGGTTTAAAAAACTTTTAATTTCTCATATTTTCTCATTCGTTTCCTTGGCAAAGTATGTGAACAAACCTTTGGCTAATGAATTTCTCAATCCCAACAAAAAGTTATTATAATTTGAAAACTATTAAACATAAGTATAGGGAATGTTAATACAGATTGTTGCAGAATTAAATTCTCTACCATTTAGTGAAATAAAATTTTTGACATTCCATAAAAAAAATGAGGTATGGGTGCTTAAAGTTCTGCAAACTTAACTACAAAATTTTGGAGTTTGTTATTTTTTTTTTACAAACTTGATAACACTAAAGGAAAGATCTAGGCTTCCTTTTTCCGGTATAACAAATTCCTTTTTCCGGTATAACCGGAAGTGCTGCCATCTTGCAAATATTTACATTGAGCAGGATCTAAGAGATTATGGTTGCATACAAATTTTTAGATAACTGTCATTATTGGAACTTACAATACTTCTAATGTGGGGTTTAGATGGAACAGCCTGTATGTACAATAATATCACCTACGATTTTTTTTACAATTTAATTAAATTACAAAGAGCTGAAAAGTGCACTGAGTCTGTTAAGTTCCAAGCTCAACATTACTTCATTTTTTCCAAGTAATTAGTAAATTGATTGGATTTATAGTCATTACTAATACGAGTGCGAAAACACAAGCTTAAACTTTGAGGGCTGTCGTTATGCAGTGAGCGTATGCGAGTTGCATACGTATATACCCGACATCTTTAAGCTTTTTTGTATGAGTGTTATTACATTTTTTTATAACATTTTAATTTAAAACACGTTCTTATGGGAAGCGTGTTTTAAAATAGTGGAAACACGTTGCTGTCGGAAACGTGTTTTAAAATAGTGTTTATAATCTAGGATTCAGATATTAAAAAGAAGGCTTAAAATGTTACCAACAAAAAAATAAATTAAAACGATTTGGCACCAAGACGGTACAATGTTTTATTAAGACTTTGGATTTGGATTTTAAAAATCCTGCGATTTTGTATTTCTGTAGTAAAACCTGTTTTCTTTGTGAAATGTTTAAATACGATTTAAATATAAAACAGTTATCGATTTTTAATTCAAAGATGCAACTTAAAAAAAATACAAAAAACGTGGTAATAAATAAAAAATAAGAATAAGGTAATAAAAACTCTTAAAATAACAAAAGTAAAAAAAGTTAATATGGTAGCGCTCAGCTCCATTTGCGTGTGCGTCATCTGACATTTCTGTCACTACGTGTACATAGCAGGGGCATAGCGGTGACAAACTATCAAATATTTTTTGAGGTTACGAAGTGTTTAAATTATGAGTTGTTACAAAAAATACAGATTCACAAAACAAGAACTAATAAACGCAGAATCAAAAACTAACGAAACGCAAATTACAAAACACAATAAACGAACAGAAAATACTTGCGATTAACACCGATAACACTTTCGACAACCATGCGACGACGTCTATAATTTACTGTCAATGTCACTTTGACAAATTCGTGACACTTGACGGTGTTGTCGAAGTGCACATGTAAATTAATGTTCAAGGATACCACCCTTAGATAGCCCTTAGTTGTTTAAATTTGCATTGTTTTTGATATTTTTTTATAGCTTCGTGTTGGTAATGAAAAAATGAAATTGATGATGCACACGCAAATCGAGCTGACCGCCACTATACCAATTTACGGTCTAATAGCACCTAACGCAATATCCCTGCACACAAATTTTCAAATGAACATTCTTTAGGACATCTAATTTTGATAGTAATTGTTGCCAATTTAGTTTCAAAGGCAATGTGTAGTTAACTTCTATTTTCAATATAATAAGTAAATAAATGTTCCAGTTTAAGTGACGAGCAAGTTACAACCACTCCAGCAAATTGTATGTTTGTGAAGTCATCGGTTAGACCCGGTTTGTTACCACACATCTTGCAACATCTTCTTGCAGCGCGTAAAAAAACCAAAGCTGAGTTAAAGGAAGCAACAGATCCTGTTGTAAGAGCCGTTTTGGACGGTCGGCAATTGGCTTACAAAATTTCAGCTAACTCGGTTTATGGTTTTACGGGAGCTCAAGTCGGAAAATTGCCTTGTTTGGAAATTTCAAGTGTAATTTGTTTCACGTTTTTGTTAATTATTGTTTTTATTGTTGTGTTACTTTAGAGTGTAACTGCTTATGGTCGAACAATGATTGAACAGACGAAACAAGAAGTTGAACAACATTATCGCATTGAAAATGGTTACGAATCCGATGCGATGGTTATTTATGGGGACACTGACTCGGTTATGGTTAACTTCCGAGTGAAGTCTTTAGAAAGAAGTATGGAGCTGGGGAGGGAAGCAGCTGATTTGATAAGTGCCAAGTTTATAAAGCCCATCAAGTTAGAATTTGAAAAGGTGAAAATTATGTTAATTTTTATCAGAGTGGTCGTGACTTTGAAGTTAAGTTGGCAGTCTTGTTATTTTAAAGTCACAGCTAACTTTAATCAAGTTTTTCTTTATCTTTTTGTTTATGTTTGTTTGGTTTAAGGTTTATTGGCCATACTTATTGATTAATAAAAAGCGTTATGCTGGATTGTATTTTACAAAACCGGATAAATACGACAAAATGGATTGCAAAGGTATTGAAACCGTACGAAGGGATAATTGTACATTGGTTGTTGATGTAATTAATTCGTGTCTGCGAAAACTTCTGATTGATAAGTAAGTTTTTTATATTTTATTTTATTTTTAACGTAGCCTACTAGATAGTAGATTATGTTATTAGGAGCAAAAGTGATACTTTATCTGGCGAAGCCGAAGGTTTACTGTTTTTTTTTAAATAATGTTTTTAAACATTAATTTTTTGTAAAAGTAGAACATATTACACATGTTTGTGCCTTTGAAGACTAAGACATCGACTTTTGATTTCTTTTTTAATATTTTAAAAATACGTATTCGAATTAAAAGTAATTTTTACAGCATAATCTTTTACCAAAAAAATCGTCGTAGTAGGGTGCCATTTGAAAAAAAAAAAAAGAAAAAAAATATCACAAACGATAGGGTTTCTAACACGCTTCAATTTGATGCTTTGATAATCTCCCAAATTTTCATGATGTAAGCGTAAAATGCAAAAAACTACATTGAAATATTTTTTTTTCAAACCATTGCAATAATTTTTTTATAATAACATTTCTTATACTTTTTAAGTGAGAATTCCGAAACTGAAACAGTTTGTTCGCAAAATCCGAAGAGATGATTAATTAAAAATTGTTAATTTTTGAGTTATTAATTTTTTTTAATCAATGTTGCAAACTAAATTTAAAGTAAAGACTGCTTTAATTAGATGTTTCATTGAACACTTTTGATGGCAATTCTAAATAACGTTCTTAATATTGAATGATTTGAGAAAGAAAATATGAAAGCAAATATTTTTTTATATGAAGTATACTTTGCTATTTAAATTACTCCTAAGTAGAAACAACCAACAATTTTCTAAGTCAAATACAATGTGTTCAAAAATGGCTGTTCATCACGTCGCCTATGAAATTTGAACGTAGTATGCCGTGTAGTTTAAATTAAGAACTTTGCCGAAAAATGCAAAAAAAGTGAGTGAAAAGTTAATTCAAAAATTTCAGTACTCAGAAAGTACAATTAGTATTATTTTTTGTATTTGGACGAAGCGACACATTGAATTTAAATGCCATAGTCGACTTGATGGACAACAATTTTTGAACACATTCTATTTGTTAATGTGGCCCACTTTCATGTTTTTCAAATTTTTCAGAGATCCAGATGGTGCTGTTAATTACGCCAAAAAAGTTATTTCGGATTTGCTCCAAAACAATGTAGATATTTCTCAATTGGTGATTACGAAAGAACTTACAAAAAATGATTACGCTGCCAAACAGGCACATGTTGAATTATCGAAAAAAATGACTAAACGAGATCCTGGAAATGCTCCTAAATTGGGAGATCGCATACCTTATGTTATAATTGCAGGAACGAAGAATTCCAAAGCTTTTGAAAAAGCAGAGGTGATTAATTCACTTAAATTGTTTTTAGGTTATTGAACGTGTTTTATTACAGGATCCTATCTACGTTTTGGAGAACAACATTCCAATTGATTCGCAGTATTACTTGCAAAATCAATTGTCTAAACCTTTGATTCGCATTTTTCAACCGATTTTGGGAGACAGTGCTGAGTCAATTTTGCTACGTATGTCTAATTATCTACAGTTTACAACGTTTACGCTCACTCGTTTTGGCAAACATAATGCTTGTTAAACAAAATCTTTTCATAACTGATCACGTAAATAACTATTTGTGGTGTTCTAGGGGGTGAACACACACGGACTAAAACAATGGTCACTTCTCGAGTGGGTGCTTTATCAGCATTTACTAAAAAGAAAGAGACTTGTCTGGGGTGTCGTTCGGTTTTACCAGCTGGTTATGAAGCAGAAGCTGTTTGTAGTCACTGTAAACCAAAGGAGGCAACGTTGTATCAACAGGAATTGGGACATCACAGAATGTTAGAAAATCGTTTTTCGGAACTTTTTACCGAGTGCCAGAGATGCCAGGGATCTTTGCATGAGGAGATTTTGTGCACAAGTCGTGACTGTCCAATTTTTTATATACGGAAGAAGGTTCAAATGGAATTGGATGCAAGCAAAGGGAAAATTTCGAGATTTGGTGATCCTATTATGGAGGAATGGTGATGTTTTTTTTACATGATTTTGTATTGTTAGGTTGAACGCCTTTTACTTTAAATTTATGCTTTTATAATAAAAAAGTTTCAATTATTTGGTTTATTTTAACCACAGCTTCCTTGATTAATGAAGGGACTTTCCCTTTACACGGTTGGTCGCATTGAACAAAAAAAGTTTCTGACAGCTTACCAATTCATTGCAGTGCCACCTCTTGGCTGGTTCTGAAACTTTCTGTTTTACCATGGTTACCAAATAAATAATTAAACTCAATCAATTCAAATGTTATTCAATTTGAAATTTAGATTTTGAATTTCGCTTGCCTTTTTTTGTAACCGCAAAAGTACAAAAATGCCTCTAATTAGGAAATGCTGCGTTAAATATTGTCAGCAAGATGCCCAAGCGTCGCTCCATTCCTTGCCGGCAAATTTTGAAATGAATTTAAAATGGAAACAAATTTTGACCAATTATTCAGAAATAAAATTAACTAAACGCCCTCTGGTGATGACTTTTGAACTATGTCGAAAACAGTAAAAAATTTTCGTAATTCCACATTTAACTGACATTTAATGAATTGTTCAACAATTTTGCGTGTATAGTGTTAATTACTTACAATAGAAAGAATCACTTTAAAAGTACGTGGTGGTAAATACTAGCGTTGACTTTGGTTCTGTAGTTTTTCGTGGTATAAAGTGTTTATTGTTGGAACTTGAAAGTGGATAAAAAGTGAAAAATATTTAAATTTTGATTACAAAGTGTTATCAAACAGTTGTCTAATTAAAGATTATAAGTAATGGATCACAGCGAACACAAAGTTTGGCTCAAGAAACCAATAAATTAGTGAAGTGTGTGAATTTTAGATTAGAATTTTCCACTGAGAAAATCATGAAATGCTGCGGTAAATCTACAAAACTACAATAAAGATTAACAACTGCTGATACATTTAAACGTAAATTATGCCAAAAGGTAGGCTTTTCAATGTCTTTGTAATAATTTTCCAATAAAGAAAGTGAACCAAACAGTCATTCGTTATTCGTGTTTTCCTCGTCATCTCTCATTTGTCAACATAAGTTTCTTGCATTAAAGATACAATAATCATTCCGCATAGGCAATGCAATAATTGTGAAGCCCCAAAATTCGTACAACGCTCAAAATATCCGAATAAACATTTTCCCGCCATTTATGGTTACAGTTTTCGACCTAGCTCAGTGGCGCCCCCAACGGTAATTTTACTTCCGAATACAGGTAAATAATTATTTTTTTCTATTTCGGTTTCGTACTGAGGTCATTGCGATATGCGATTTGCGTATCGTAATATCCAACGGAGCGCTATAATAATTACATTAAAAACCAGAGTAATTTAGTTGGATAATGTTGACCACCTAGTTTTTTGACAATTATCTGAGAGAACTGTCAGTGTCAATCGGCTCCTGTTTCAACTTCGGTTTCAAGTGCATAATTTAATCAAATTAATCAAATACGAACCTTAAGAGACTTTTGTACCATTCCTATTATGTGGCCCTTTCGAGTAGTATACAAGCATAACTTCAAAAGCCAGTGCAAGTAAGTAATTTGAGATCTCATTATCCTTCAGCCAGTTTTCAAAATCCAAGTATTTGCCACAAAAGCCCGTATTAGAAGAAATACATTGCAAAACGTCTTGGACACTTTCAGAATACATTTGTACAAATGAACTAATGACGGTCAAAATTATTAATTTCATTTCACGGCCTACGCGCAACTGCTGTCAACTACCACAAAATTCTCCAAATTTCGAAAATATTTTTTTTTTACAAAAAATGCGAAGTAGAAAAAATACTGTATGATATCTCATTTATAAGGCATTTTGTCGCACTTACTCTATAATACTACCTACTCCTAAATCCGTGCGTGCGACAAAATGCGTCTTATAAAACTCGTATCATAATATACTATTAATTCATCCTTCCATATACAATTAGATAAACCATTAAGGGCTTTTTCTTTCGTCTGTAACAAACATTTTCCAAAGGGAAGTTTCGTTACCAATGGCAAACAAAGACGATTAGTTTTAGGAGCTGTCCCGAGTATTTTTAAGATTTATTGATGGAGATAAAACTAATGAAAATGACAATGAGTACTGCTGTGCTTCTGCTAGTTCTGCTACTACTGCAGATGCTGGTACACAAATAAATCCCTTACCCAAAAATTAATACGATTAGAAAGCTGATAAAATTGTATAAAAGATGAATTACAAAATGTAAAAGAAAAATGACGTGAAATTGAAGAGGACCCAAAATGGAAGACTTTGAAAAGTATAAAAGAGGAAGACAGGAACCCCCGCGCAATATTTATTCTAGATCAGATTAAAAAAATTAAGAAAAAAAAACGACTTGGAGTGAAACAACAATTCGACAATGTATTACGTGGAGATTAGGTTCTCCAAAAGGATACAGATTTCCAAGAAATTCCATTTTCAAATTACCTTGTAAAACCAAATTACAAAAATATTTAGGGGCAGGCAACAACACTCAATTAATAAAAACTTGTTTAAGAGGAGAAATTGAAAACCTAACAATTCCCGAAAGAGTTTGTTCCTTAATTGTGGATGATATGGTGGTGCGGGAGACATTCTCCTACTCAAAATTTGAAGACCGCGTTTTTGAATTAGCAACTATAATTTCGTCTAAGATTGAAATTGGAAGAAACCCTGTAGTCGCTAATCAATTACTTTGTTATGTAATTCAGTGGTTGTCTAAGAAATATGTTATACCAGCTAGTTACTACTCTCACAGAAAACTATGCAGTAAAGACTTATTTAAGCTGACGATTGAGGTTCTACAACTCCTAAATGATTGTGGATTTAAAGTAGTGAGGATTGTGGCAGACAATCATAAATGCCAAGTCGGGATTTTCAAGCAGTTTGGTGGTGGAATACTTAAAAATGTGATTCCACATCCTTACAACCCAGGACATAAACTATTTTTAAGCTTTGATCCATGTCACGCAATAAAAAATGCGAGAAACTTGTTCACTCACCATGATGTGGCATCGTCGGAAAGTATTATTTCAATTCAATACCTAAAAGAATTAGCTGCTGTTCAAAATAACATGATTAATAAAGCCAGTAAGATATCCAAGACAAAAGCATTGTTCGCCCTCTAAGTTTGATAAAATGAAAGTAAATTTGGATGTTCAACTGTTTTCTCCAAAAGTAGCTGCAGCTCTTAGATACCTCGAGCACCACGGAGACGACTTCTTCAGAGATTGTAGTGCCACAGTTACGTACATGGAAAACATGTACATTTAGTTCCAGATTCATGATATCAGTAACAAGAAACAATACGTTGAACAAAGGAATTTTAACACCGCTCCTTATACAGGATCTGAAGATGAACGCTTATTATGATTTAAACTTTTATTATGTATTAGCAAGGAAATTTAATTTGGACGCTTTCGCGGGGGTTCAAACGACTTAACTGACTGTAAAGCAGCCGAATACGCACTTCGTCAAATTTTGAGAACTGATTTTATCAAAAATGTTGATAATACTAACACAATCAGTGATGTTGGATAAACTAGTTCTGCAACATTAACAGTCAACAACTAAATGAAGATCCAAATAAAATGACTATTACCCTAAGTAACGATATTATTAGGAAACTTGAGGAGCTAAGTACGTGCGCAGAAAATTTTACAAATTTCGCTTCAATTCAATCTGGGGCAATTGTATTTCTCTGCGGATATTTGTTAAAAAAAGTTGAGAAGTCTGTAAAATGTGCGACTTGTCTGATGCCTTTAATCGGTTATTCTGAGTTAAAAACAAGTCGTCTTTTGGAATTAATGTATAACCAGGATAGAGGGAAGCTCAAGTATTCATCTGAAAAGTTTATTGGATTAATTTGTAATGTCATAGAAGTAACTTTAGAGATAATACCCAGTGTACCCATACAAAATGTTGATCATATTTTAAATGGTTTCATATTTAAAAGACAATCCAATGTTTTCTTATGGGGAACATCACAATGTTTGCAAAATTATCATAGGGAAACTAATACCGGCGCTGCTAACAAATATTTGCAATCTCCATGCACAGAGATCTAGAAAACAAAGTAACTGTAATTTTCTTACTTTTCTTTTGTAAAATCTTAAGCTTGTTTATAAACGTTAGAATTTACGTATATTGGGGAAAAGTGGGGGAAAGTGCAAAAAAATGAATTTTCTAGCTTAATTCAGAAGGAAAATATGACGATGTAAACACAAAATTTGCGTAATTTTTGTTTTTCACAAATTTTCAGAAAAACGTCTTTTTCATAATGAAGGCAATTCCAAATCAAAAAGCGACCTCAGATTTAAATTCAGCAGGAAATTCTACATAAGAATCAGTAATCGTGTGCAATCGAGTCCTGACCAACTTCTTAAATAAGCGACTTTTGAGATGATTGCTCCCGGACAAGGTAATAAACAGTTTTCCTCCAAATTTTGATTTTCTATAAAATAACTACCATGCCCAGAATTTTCGAAATATTGCATAACAGTTAAATTTTTTAGTAGTTGTCTACATTCTAGGGCTGTAGGAAGACATTGTCTACTACGAATTTGGCTAAATACATTTTCCAAGACATCCTGAGAAAATCTACAGGGTTATTCATATTTGTGAGACAAAAAATAAACCTCAAAAAGGACCTATAAAATGATGCTAATTGAGATTATAAGTCGTGTCCTATCGAAACTGATAAGAATTTTACAGCCCTGGGAAGTAGGGGTATGGAAAGACGTTTTTGCACCATAACTTTGGAATCATTTGACCAAATATTACGAAACTTGGTAGGCTTACTAAAGGGAACATGCCTTTTAATCTGGTAGTTATGAAAACCGGATACATCCACTCAGTTTTCGGTTGCAGCATTTCCGGGTCACATTTTTTGTGTTTTTCTAATTTTTTGCCCTCTTAACACTACTTTTTTATTGCCCAAATGGATAGAGTAATCAATTGCGAATAAAAAAGGTATAACCTTTTACACCGCTAAAATGCACCATTTAATAGTTATTTTAATTTAAACAGAGGCATGAACTTGACCAAAATCAAAAAAGTATGAATTTTGCGCAGATAATATCTGTAGCAACGAAAGTGCATCTGCACTCAAAGCGCTGTCAAGTACTGTCACACACTTGTCAACTTTAACTTTGAATAATTTGGGGCTCTAAATTGAAAATATTTAATAAAAGGGTTTAGTTCAGTCTCTTAACCTAACCTATAATAAATTTAAACTATTCTGGTCTCATTTTTGATTGATTAATTCATCGAAAATTCACAAAAAAGTCATTAGTCGTTACCTAATTATTTGTTCTATTCGGTACGTTTATTACACCAAATTCCGAATAAAGACATTAAAACTCTTAAAAGCGTACCCCTACTAAGTGGGTGCAACTACTCGCTTGTCTTCCAGACACTAAATGAACAACACTCAGTTCACTACTAATTTGCATTATTTTGTAATAAAAGCATCGGTATTTTTGACTGAATGCTTTGCGTTTTGTATTGTTTTCTTTTAAAAATTATGCATACGATGTCTTCGAACGCCTGCGCCGCTCTTACGTACGACATAACCTGTAAAAACTCAAGCTTCATCTTGATAATTTTTACAGGTTATTCTGTGCGTCCAGCGCAGGCGTTTGAAGACATCGCTTGCCGAAATTTTAAAAGAAAACAATGCAAAGTGCAAACAATCGAGTCAAAAATAATGGTGCTTTTTTACAAAATAATGTGAACTGAGTGTGGTTCATTTAGCAACATTTTAGTGTCTGGAAGATAAGCGAGTAGAAGCACCCACGTTGTAGGGGTGCACTTTTAAGAATTTTAATGTCTTTATTCAGAATTTGGTGTGATAAAGGTATCGAACAAATAATCAGGTAACGACCAATGAGTTTTTTGCGAATTTTCAGTGAATTAATCAAAGAAAAATGCTACCAAATTAGTTCAAATTTAATGTAGGTTATGTTAAGAGACTGAAATAAACTCCTTTTATTAAATATTTTCAATTTAGAGCCCCAAATTGTCCAAAGTTGACAAGTGTCTGACAGGACTTGACAGCGCTTTGAGTGCAGATGTACTTTCGTTGCTACGGATATCGTCTGCTCAAAATTTATACTTTTTTGATTTTGGTCAAGTGCATGCCTCTGTTTAAATTAAAATAACTATTAAATGGTGCATTTTAGCGGTGTAAAAGGTTATACCTTTTTTATTCGCAATTGATTACTCTATCCATTTGGGCAATAAAAAAGTAGTGTTAAGAGGGCAAAAAAATAAAAAAACAAAAAATGTGATCCGGAAATGCTGCAACCGGAAACTGGGTGGATGTATCCGGTTTTCATAATTACCAGATTAATAGGCATGTTCTCTTTAGTAAGTCTACCAAGTTTCGTAATATTTGGTCAAATGATTCCAAAGTTATGGTGCAAAAACGTCTTTCCATACCCCTACTTCCCAGGGCTGTAAAATTCTTATCAGTTTCGATAGGACACGACTTATAATCTCAATTAGCATCATTTTATAGGTCCTTTTTGAGGTTCATTTTTTGTCTCACAAATATGAATAACCCTGTAGAAGTTAATAAAAAACCAAAATTTTGTTCATCCAAAAAGTATTTTTGTAGATCTAAAATGCTTGTTGTTGATAATACAACTCCTGTCTGTATTGGTTTCCAACTTTTGCTCTCCCAAACCTTTAAATGCCTAAAAATGTAAAGAAATTCTTTAAAAAAATTTAAGGTGCTGTTATAGTTATCCAAAATAGTTTTACTAAGCGCTAAAGATTTTAATCTTGAAGTCATTAAAGCGAACCAATGACTTACAGCTTCTACAAACCATGGTGTGGTAAGGGCATCATTATGAACCTGACGGCCTGGAGTTCGAGACGGCAATGACATTGATTCCTTTTTCAACATCATAGAAATTTCTGCCACTGTTGTTCGTTTTTATTAGTAATTTCACCAAATTAATACAATTTTACTTTTCTGACAGCGCGCACACTTTTGGCATTTTTTTTAGTGGTACACAAAATGCCGCATAGCAGTGCTATTAAGAAGCAATTTAATTTTAAGAAACAACAATAAGGTTTCTTCAGACGTAATAATATAAGTAATTTTGGTGGGTGGCGAAAGCGTAGTATAACTTACCTAAATGGTGGATGCGCCGGGCTATTTTGAAACACTTGTCACTTTATTTTTAGTAACAATCGTTACTAAAATAAATGATCGTTGTTGTTTTTAATAAAACATGTATCTATTTTTAGGTAAATTATCAAAAAATTAAAAGTTCTGATTATGTATTGGGAGTACCAGTGATACTTTATGTAGCTTAGTTGATCAATTGTTTTATGAAATAGTTAATTTTGTTATTAAATCAAACAACATTGGAAACAAAAGTGGAAACATAAAAAACCTAAATTCGTTTTTATGTTTAGTTGAACGTTTTTTTTTATCACAATTTAAAAATTGTCCGGGCACTTTTGAATCACCCTGTAGAGATAATTGTATCTCACATTGGTGTTCAAGAATGGTTGTTCATCAAGTCGCCTATGAAATTTGAACGCAGTGTGCCGCTTAATTCAAATTCAAAGCTGTCAAAGTGACAGAGTCGTTAAAAAAAAGTTCAAAAAACGAAAGAATACAGAACAACAAATCTCACAGAAATATTAAACACAAGTCAAGACAAACCCTCCACATGAAACAATTTTGCCGAAAAATGCAAAAAAGTGAGTAAAAAGTTAATTCAAAGATTTGACAAAGAAACTACTTTCGGCTCACTTTGATAAAAACCATTGTAGTGCAAATGACTTACCTGTTACCATGACAACACATATAAAAGTTAATGCCAAGTGTATGCTGTTTGCACCAAAGCCAGTCGATATTCGGAAGTAAAATTACCGTTGGGGGCGCCACTGAGCTAGGTCGAAAACAGTAACCATAAATGGCGGGAAAATGTTTATTCGGATATTTTGAGCGTTGTACGAATTTTGGGGCTTCACAATTATTACATTGCCTATGCGGAATGATTATTGCATCTTTGATGCAAGAAACTTATGTTGACAAATGAGAGATAACGAGGAAAACACGAATAACGAATGACTGTTTGGTTCACTTTCTTTATTAGAAAATTATTACAAAGACATTGAAAAGCCTACCTTTTGGCATAATTTACGTTTAAATGTATCAGCAGTTGTTAATCTTTATTGTAGTTTTGTAGATTTCCCGCAGCATTTCATGATTTTTTCATTGGAAAATTCTAACCTAAAATTCATAACACTTCACTAATTTATTGGTTTCTTGAGCCAAACTTTGTGTTCGCTGTGATCCATTACTTATAATCTTTAATTAGACAACTGTTTGATAACACTTTGTAATCAAAATTTAAATATTTTTCACTTTTTATCCACTTTCAAGTTCCAACAATAAACACTTTATACCACGAAAAACTACAGAACCAAAGTCAACGTTAGGATTTACCACCACGTACTTTTAAAGTAATTCTTTCTATTGTAAGTAATTAACACTATACACGCAAAATTGTTGAACAATTCATTAAATGTCAGTTAAATGTGGCATTACGAAAATTTCTTTACTGTTTTCGACATAGTTCAAAAGTCATCACCAGAGGGCGTCTAGTTAATTTTATTTCCGAATACTAAAGTAGCGACACGGACCTTGACAGGGCAACAATAACGATTATACACTCTAGAGAGGGCGCGACTATCGAAATTCGACATATATCGCATTATTTACATAAAATGCGCAGCCTTGAAAAGCCTTAGTAAGTGCCTTGTGTCTCTGATTTTACGCTTAATCTTCAATAAATAAAATAGTTAAAGGGGTTGCTCAAAAGAGATACTCGTTTAAGGTCACGTTAGATGTTAGATTTGAATCAAGAATGTATTTAAACAGGCAGTTTACTTTCGCAAGGCTCGACATATTTTGTAATAACGCTGTAATTTTAAAGGTTCGTCAAATTGCCAATAATTTTGAACATACGTCAAAACTGTCAAGACTTTCTCATCTTTGAAAAAATTGGTAAAAAGCACAGTGATTCTGGTGTTCATCTGTAGTCTCTGATTATTATTGGTTATGAACAGATTCTATGGAACTTTCAAACCTGTGCTTCAATCACGTAAATAATAAATCGACACCAAAAACATTAAACAAAGGGGCCTCCAGACTGTTTAAAGTCGTCCCCATTAGGAAGCACTTCTGTGTGAGGATACTGGAAACTCAGTCAAACAAAAATTGTTTCAGAAACATAAAGTGTTAGGTATGTACGTGAAAGAGAAATTTCTGAGATACCAAATTTTCATTGTGTATTTCAGGTAGATTTAAATAATACTTTCTTGAAAATTCATCCTAAATTATTAGATTCCGCCGTAATAGAAGAAAGTTTAAGACTGTTCTGCTGACATTGACCTCCGTTTCACAATATTTTCTGCTTCTAAATATGGGAATTTATAGCGCATCGAAGTTTAGTGAACTTTTTATAGCCACTTATTTACTTCAATCATTTTATACAAAATTTAAGTAATAAAGAGCAATTTAGGTTGTATTATTTCTATTTCTTAGGTAATATAGAGGTGTAAATCGTACCCCAAGTTTATACACCAGATGATTTCCTGTGGTTTAATCATGATTCCTTATGATTTTTTAAAGTGTTGAGAGAGAAAATTTTAAATAGATCCCATAAAACCTTCAAAGCTGTGCAGCATTCACGTAAATAACAAATAAATCTAAAGGTCTGTATAATACAGTTAAACATTCCCATGGGAAGCCCCTAGTGTGCTTAGAATGTGTATTTTGAATTAAAAGACGGTTTTCATTACGAAAGGTTTAATACAACAACTCTCATATGTACCAAAGCCAGTAGATACACTATATCGACTGGCTTTGATATCAACACAACTGCTTGACCATTTAAGATTCTTAACATTTTTACACCTGTTATTAATTGATTTACGTTTTGTCCAAAAAATATCTCGGCATCCAAAATTACACAAAAGATAGGTTTTCAAGAACTAATTCTTCATGGGATTTTTGACTAGTAATTTAAAATTTTCGACTGCAGTACTATTAGCAGTAGATGTTACGGAACTAAAATACGTTCAACAATGAATAAAAAATACAATTAATAAATTAAACATGTAAGTACCTATCTAATAAAAAAATAAAATGATTTCTTTAAAATTTAACTAATGATTAATTTATATCGAGTGATAGTTTTGTGTCACAATAATCATTTTGACAAATTATTTTAAGAATAATTCTATTCTGAAAATAATGCCTTGTTGTTGTGCCATTAATTGCCACAACAAAACTGGCGTACAATTTTTTCGTCTGCCTGCGTCTAATAAAAAAGAAGAACTGCGCAAGTAATGGTTAGAAAACATTGGAAGAGGCGAAATATCCAAATATGCCTCACTTTGCGAAGTATGTGATAAGATTCAGTCATGAATATGGTTCAGAACAGTTTTGCAATATTGCTTTCTTCGTTTTAGAAACATTTTACGGAAGATCAATTGGAATGGCGTATAGATAAAAAAGTATTGCGTTGGAATGCCATTCCAACAGTTTTTAATAATCACGAAGGTTTGTCTCTTAAAAAACGCAAACTGGATCCAAATACTTTACAAGTTGATGGCTTTTGTAAGTTTCATTTTTATACATTTTCGATAGTTTTATATGTTCTTTTTTTTCATTCAGAAAAGATAAAATTTTTTCTCTTCAACATCGTTTAACTTATAATATTTTTTACACAGCCACCGAAGAATATAATTTGAATAAATCAAAAGAAAAATACGAAAACTTGATAAAAAAATTAGAAAACCAGTTAGAACTTGCTAATAAAAAAATTAAGGAGTTGATTGATCATAATGTATTATTAAAAGAAAAACTCAAACAAAGAGTTGAACCTGAACAAGTCGAAATACTTCTAAAAAATTCTAACGAAATTAACTGGTTGCCAAAAACCATACAAAAATCTTTAAAATTATATCTGACTTGTGGATTCACTGGCTACGAAGAATTAAGGAAACAGAATTATCCTATTCCATGTATTAGGACTCTACAAAGAAAAATCAAAAGTTTTAAGTTTAACTTCACACCGAAATTTTTGAATTGTTAAAAACCAAATCAGATGTATTATTACCTGAAGAAAGACATGCTGTTTTGTTGATGGATGAAATGGCCATTAAACCTGGATTTCAATACGACAATAATAGTGGTGAAATTATAGGTATTTATAAATCTTCAAAAGTATATAAGTATCTAGTTGAACTTTTTTTTTCAATATCTCATTTATTAGACAACAAAAAAAAACGATATAGGAAGCATTTTGTTTATTGTGCAGAATGTATGATTTTGGGTGAACTTCTCGAATAATTATTCGAGAAAACATAAACATTTGTATTTTTGTACAAATAAACCATATATTTTTTTAAGACTTAAAAGAGTCCTTGTTATAATTGTTTTAGGAAAACCTACATTGAGCAATTCTAAAGAAAATCACAGTGAACAATATGCGAGTCATGCTCTTGCGTTCATGATTGCTGGTATAACAACAAGGTGGAAGCAGATTATTGGTTATCATTTTACAGGAAATTCGTACAGTGCAACTGAAGTAAATAGTTTTATCCATGAGATAATTAGAAAATGTCATGGAATAAACATCGATATTTGTGCAGTAATTTCGGATATGGGTCCTCAAAACTAAGCTGTTTGGAAAATTAATCAAATTAAAGCGGGAAGATTTTCTAAAACTCAAAATTTTCAAAATTTTTGCATCAACGATAACGAATCTAAAAAAGTCTATTTTATGCCAAATGTTACTCATCTGTTAAAAAATATTAGAACAACGCTCACGGATAAAAACGAAATTTTTGTCAGTGAAGAGATTGTCAAGGAATATAAATTAACGAATAACAAAATTACAATTGAAAGTGTCAAAGCCGTAGTGGAAGAAGAAAAAAAAGTTGAAATAAAAATTGCACCTTACCTGAGAGAAAAGTATTTAAACCCAAATCATTTTGACAAAATGAAGGTACAGGGCGCAATGGCTATATTAAATCACGATACTTCGGCCGCCATTAAATACTATATCGGGTGATTCAAAAATATGTGGCATAATTTTAACCACGAATACCCCTCTAAAAATGAAAATAGATAGGATAGTATTTACTGACCCACCTCAAAAAATTGGAAAATTACAATTTTTCAGAAATTGGTATGGAAAAATGGTTTTTTGAAAATATTTTTGTTACTGTTCATGCGATTATTATGAAATTTTGCATGCCAAGAGACACAAAGACGCTCTTTGATATGGTGTAAATGGAAATCTTGTAAAAGCTATACATTTCCGGTGACAAGGGGACCCTTCCAGTTTTTAGGTGATAACTCAATTTTTCGGCTTATAAACACGTATTTTTGATGTCAAAAATCAAAAGCCTAATTATTTTTTAATAAAACGTCAAACTGTACTAGTTATTTGGGATTAAACTAAACTCTACACTGCACTGCAGAATAGAAAAGTATAAATTTTGAGCGTACCATTACCTTGAAAACAGTTCACTACGAATGACACAGCTGTCATTGCTGTCACATTTGATGTCAATTTCATTTAATCCAAAGTAAATTTTGATTATTTCTTGATGATAATAGTAAAAGACATGATTATGTGTTGGAAGAAATAATGTATGAGCTAGCGATAGCCATCCCGGCATCACAACTTGATCTGAGACTACACCACAAGGTTTTCACACTGTAAAACGATTTTCTCTCCAAATTGCTGGTTTTATCAATACTTCACTACTTGCATTATAAAACTATAATCCAAATGAAAAATTAAAACGATCAGAGACCAAGAACACAACCTCAACTGTAACAAATCACAAAATAAAATCTTATCAACTATTTGTAATGCCATTGTTGCAATTTTTCTTTAATAGGAAGTTAATTTGATCCACAAAAGAATAACGCACGGCTTAATGTTTATTTACATTTTTGAAAATTACAAGAGCTTCGACAACAATGAGCACAAAAGCAACAAATGCCACCAGCGTGCTAATTGGCGCCAGTGCTATTTTTCATAAGCACGAATATCAAAAAAAATATGAATAATGAAGTCAATGTTTTTTTATTAAACAACAATAATAACCTGGATCATTTTTTTTAACTAGACTTACCAGTATGGGTTGATCAGGGCATCATTTCCAAATACTAAAAGAATTTTTTTATCGTTTTTTCGCGCTTTCGAAAAATAGCACAGGCGCCAGCTAGCGCGCTAGGGGCATTTGTTGCTTTCATGCTTATTGTTGTTGCAGTTCTAATTTCTTCTTCTTCTTCTTCTAATTTTTAAAAATGTAAATAAACATTAAACCGTGCGTTATTCTTTGCAGGTTTCAACAACCTGTGGATTAAATTAACTTCCTGTTAAAGAAAAATTGCAATAATGGTACTATAAATGGTTGATAAGATTTTATTTTGTGATTTGTTACAGTTGAGGTTTTGTTCTTGGTCTCTGATCGTTTTAATTCTTTATTTGGTTTATAGATAGTTTTATAATGCAAGTATTGAAATATCGATAAAAACAACGATTTGGAGGGAAAATCGTTTTCTGGTGGTGTGGCATCAGATCAAGTTGTGATGCCGGGACGGCTACCTCTAGCTCATGCATTATTTCTTCCAACACATAATCATGTCTTTTACTATTATCATCAAGAAATAATCAAAATTTACTTTGGATTAAATGAAATTGACATCAAATGTGACAGCAATGACAGCTGTGTCATTCTTAGTCGACAGTTTCCAAGGTAATGGTATGCTCAAAATTTATACTTTTTTATTCTGCACTACGGTGTAGAGTTTAGTTTAATCCCAAATAACTCGAGAACGGTACATTTTGGCGATATGAAGCAAGAGTTCCTTTTTTATTAAAAAATAATTGAGCTTTTGATTTTTGGTATCAAAAATACGTGTTTATAGGCCGAAAAATTCAATTATCACCTAAAAACTGGAAGGGCCCCCTTGTCACCGGAAATGTATAGCTTTTACAAGATTTCCATTTACACCATATCAAAGAGCGTCTTTGTGTCTCTTGACATGCAAAATTTCATAATAATCGCATGAACGGTAACAAAAATATTTTCAAAAACCATTTTTCCATACCAATTTTTAAAAAATTGTAATTTTCCAATTTTTTGTGGTGGGTCAGAAATACTATCCTATCTATTCGTGGTTAAAATTATGCCACATATTTTTGAATCACCCGATATATCAAGAGGTAAAATTAGTCAAGAACATTCCACTACATCTTGGTTTAAGAGATAATACATAAGTGGTTTAGCATAATGAGTTTAAGGTATATCAAAGATGGATTAAGTAAACGGAACCGTGTCGAATATCTCCAAACATTGGACTTCTTGAACGAAGTTATCCATATCACTAACCACCTCTACGTAGGAACAAGAGGGTATTGGAAACCCATACAAACGGGAATTACGTTGGCTACGCAAAGTGTTATAGACTTGCAAGAAAAATTTTTGTGTTACCAAAATTTTAATTGTTTATTATTAAGTAGATTTACATAAGACGCCCTCGAAAATTTATTTTCAATCATTAGGTCCCGCAACCCGGTTCCTAATGCGAAGGACTTTAAAACCGCACTTAGATTGGTTTCGGTTTCTCAATATTTGGCTCATACAAAATATGGAAATTATAATGCATCTGACGAAATTCCTTTAGTCGATATTTTAAATGATCAAACACATAATGACAATGATAATGATAATGATTTTGAAACCATTACTTCTGACAGCCAGTTTAGCAGTGTTGTTACCCAAAATTTAAATTGTGAAGAGCAACATGCATTATATTATTTATTAGGTTCAGTTATTAAAAAAATTAAAGTAAATTACATTTATTGTGAAAGATGTTTTGGTTTCATAACAGTTACTAACAGTGCCGAAATACAAAATTTAAACACGTTGGTCAACTTGAAATCTTATAAGGAAGGATTACTAATTTATCCTTCAAGAGAAATTAATTTTGTAATTTTGGACGCCGAAATATTTTTTAGGCAAAATGTTAGGCAGTTAATAGCAGGTTCCATAAAATTAGAAAATTTGATGCCACAATTCCTTGATTTGAAAAATTACAACGTTCCAAATTGTCATTTTATTTTAAAACGTGTTATTAGTTTATTTTTTAAATCCAGAATTTACATTTGCCTAAAAAATGAGTACACTATTGAGAAATCCGCAACTTCTCTCAAATGTTCAAGCAAAAGTGTCGGTATGAGAGTTGCTGTATTAAACTTTTCTTCATGAAAACCGTCTTTTATTTCAAAATATACATTTTGGACAATCTAAAGGCTCCTCTGTAGAATGCACAACTGTATTGCATACTGCTTTTGATATCGATTTAATTATTATTTACGTGATTTAAGTATCGGTTTGAAGATTTTGGGTTATCAATGCATGTAAAAAGTATCAAGTCGAGTGAATCCACAGATGATCAATGCTCTCACTGTGTTAATTTTCTAATTTCGCAAAGGTGAAGAAATCTTGACAGTTTTGACGGACTTCAAAAGTATAATTTTAAATTTGATAGTAGCGCCTTCTCTAGAGTGTATAATCGTTATTGTTGCCCTATCAAGGTCCGTGTCGCTACTTTAGTATATCTACTGGCTTTGGTTTGCACCACAATGGTTTTTATAAAAGTGAACCGAATATTGTCACAACCCAGTTTGGTAGAGCGTTTTTTTTTGGTACTTAACTCTGGGTCGGACTTCAGAAGGGAGCGGATGTTACGAGAAAAAAACTTTTAGACTAGCAAAATTTTAATATATTGAATTCAAAACAAAACAAAAGCAGTAGAAAATAAATTTATAGAAAAAATAATTTGGGTACTTACATAATTTTTCCCCGGAAAAGGCAAGGTGTCACTGTCTCCATCAACTTCCACTATTACGCCCCGGTTCACCGACTGATTCCTTCTTTTCATTTTTTTTCGTTCCATCACCCGCTTTTGAGCGTTCAGCAAAAATCCCCTCAGTTGGTACAAATGTATTACATCATTTTATCCTATATTGTCACATCAATGTGACAATATAGGATAGTTATTTGGACGAGGCGGCACATCGAATTTGAATTCCATTGCCGATTTATTGAACAACTATTCTTAAACACATTATAGTAATTTATTAATTAATTTTTTCTACAATGGCTATCCAAAATAAATATTTGCGCTTCATGTTAGCAACGCAAAATTGGCGTTTTCTCAAAACTAAAACTTTGTCGCTTTGATTAATTTCTGATTTTAATAAATTACTTAATACTTGCGATTGAGAACGCGACTAAGATTTTGCCCTATACAGGCTGTTTCATTTTTACAGTGCAGCCTTTAACATAGTTTTTTTAAATGGCACCCACTGTATATTAGTACATATTTAAATGAGCACTTTTTTAAGCTTTATAAATCAGTTTTCTTTTTGTTATTTGCTTTAACCGTTCGGAAGTTAAATTTTTTCTACAATTTTGTGTGTCTGCAGGCACATTGTTAAAAAATCGCAGTGCGCTTGATTTTCGAGATATTGAGTTGGAATTTTGTTTGTGTGTAAACAACTGCCGGGGGTTTCTTTTGGCGGTAAGACTGTCTATTTGCATTGTAGCATTACCATGCTGTGACTTTGAAGTTTCACTTAGCCAGCCTCTGTTGAGTTTTACTCAATGAAAATGTTTTCAAGATAACGGCACTTCTGGTCATACCGGAAGTCACTATCAATTGTCTTATTTTAAACGGAAAGCTATGTTTTTCTCCACTTTTTTAGATCAGTTGAGTTATTTTAAGAGAGTTGTTATCAGCTTTCCCTATACCTAAGTTTTCGAGATATTTTTTTTTGAAAATTTTTGGATTTGCACTTAAAAAATCGGTAACTCGTATAGCTTTAGAGATTTCGGAATTATATTTGGAGAATTAAAAAAGAAGGTCTATATCTGTTTTTCAGTGTGTTCAAAACTGAAAAAAAAAATAAAAAAATCCAAAAATTTTAAGATTAAGTTTGGACAACTTCAAGTACTCATACTTAATTTTTTCAAATGGGATGTCCCAATTTTTATTTTACTAGATAGAGAAGAATTTTTCTCTGCATCGATCTGTGTTAGCATTTCCTATACCTATCTGTGATAATTTTCAAATTATGTTGTTTTTTTGACATTGTAGACAATTTGTTACTAACCACAGCTATTTTTGCATAGTTTGCCTTAAAAATATTTCTAATTAAACGAGCGACAAACCCTGATCAAAGTTGTGTTATCTATACCTTAAAAACAAAATAAATTAATTTAATGTTGGTTAAAAAACTTTAATTTCTCACATTTTTTTCTCTCGTTTCCATGGCAACCTATGAGAAAAGGTCTATGGCTACAAAATTTCCCAATCCCAACAAAAAGTTATTGTAACTTGTAAAGTATTAAACATAAGTATAGGGAATGCTAATACAGTTCGATGCAGAATTAAATTCTCAACGATTTAATTAATAAAATAAAACTTGTGGTATTTTATTTGAAAAAGTTGAATTACGGATACTTAAAGTTCTGAAAACTTAGCTTTAAGATATTTGTGTTTATTATCTTTTTTTAGAAATTTTAAAACACCAAAAGAATGATCTAGGCTAAATAATAATTCCAAATTAAAAAACAGCAGAGTTATCGATGTTTAAACTGTAAAGTGCAAATCCCAAAAAAAATTTAAAACCCTACATATTACGTAAATGGCTAAATTTGGGTATAGGGGAAGCTTATGAAAACTACTTTAAAATAACACTAGTAATCCAAAAACGCATTAAAAAATATAGCTTTCCATTTAAAACAATGAAGTTGATAGTGACTTTAGGTACAAACGAAAGTGTCATCTTCTTAAAAATTTCATTAAGCAGGACCTAAGTGATTATGGTTGAATGCAAATATTCAGATAACTATCGTTATTAGAACTGCCAATACTTTAATGTGGGGTTTAGACGGAACACCCTGAATGTTCTTGCTTTATTTTATTTATTTGATAAATAATAACGCATACATTGTTTCAAATGAATCACTTAATACAACATAAAAATGTATAAACCAATAAAAACAATACAAAGCAGTAAAGAACATTGTATATGATGTATGATACACATTTTTGAACGGACGAGCGGTTTTTTAATACATTTGACAAATTTATTTTTGAACTCATTATGAGACATTCCAAAAAGTCTAACTCACCACAGACACTATTACGCACATATCAAGAAACTTGAATGTGAATTAATAAAACACTTTTAATTGATTGGTATTTTTAAGTAAACAAGTTTCGTTTAATGGAGATATGTTTTAGGCCATACTATATCTTCTATCCACTTAATATAATGTGACACTCTCACATACACGCCTATATTCCCAGGACACCCCTTTCCAAACGATGTTATTCCAATTATATCGTACACACCGCGTATTTTGTCACCACGGTGATCTATTTGAAGTGGTCCTCCTGAATTTTTTATTAATTCAAAAGTTAATTCGAGTGTTATTGCTTTTTATTTACCTGACAAGTATCCTTTTCTTCTCCGAGCTTTGAACCCGCACAAATTTGCATTTCATTGTTACGTTTGGAAAATCCACCCTGACTTAGAAGGGCGGGTCAGGGTGTAATTTTAATGCCCTTAACGGCGTCAGAGTGAACGGCTGACGTCGGAGCGTCAATGTTCCTGTTCCTTCTGTGATGTCCGCTTTTTTGTCAACCTTACAAAGAAATGTTTTTTTCTTCCTTATATGTGGCTCGGTGCGTCCCGCATTCAGTTGTGGGCAAACTTGAATGTCGCAGCCTTTTAGTGCCCACTGTCCTGAAAATGGTTCTGGTTAAAACCGTAGGTTGGTACCTTGATAACTTAGTTGGGAAAATCGTCGGAAATGCTATCCGTTAGGGCCGGATAGCCTCCTTATTTCCTTTTGCCTGCCCTAGGGGTTCCCATGTGGGCTATGGGGGCCTTAGTTTAATTGCCCATGTCATTGTTTACATTTTCTTATCTGTTTTGAATTTGAATCTAACCTGTAATTGTCAATCTTAGTTACCTTTCTAAACTCCCTAGTTTTCCTCTTATCTTCTGTTTAGCGCGTAAATTTTAAATTTTCGTTTCCGTTTCACTTTTTTTCTGAGTCTCGTTCTTTAAAACTCCGAACGGAAATCGTTCTAGCACTTTTGTCCTAGCTCCGTTGTGGGAGTCATCTCGAGTGATCAGATTTTAGATCATCTCACATTATTGTGGAGAATTGCGGTCATCGAGTGTGAAAATTTAAGTATCGTATGGAGTGATTCGTTGTGAGTGCAGCTTCACTAAGATTTTCGTGGTAAATGCTCGCACCATCGCCGTAGCCGAATAGTCGGATTCGCAGGACAAAATTCTTTTGCTAACACGAGGAAGCCGCCCAACATCAAAGGTACCGAATTGATTCTGATGAGCCCTTTTCTTTGTTTTCTTGGTTCAGTGTGTATTTCGATTTAAAGGCTTCAAATTGGGGGGAGTAAAACCTTCGAGGGGACCTAACATCCCATCATCTCTCGTTCCGGACGTGGTCCTTCGCCGTTATCACCAAACCCGCCATCTGCGAGGTCAACAGCTACCTCTGAGGGAGCCCCTCATCGAAAAGACGGTCAGGCAAGCCTTTGTTAATTACGGATGCGCCGGAACCCCCCCTAACCTCGAGCCTTTTTGCTGTCTCGTGTGTTCTCTTTCTTCCAATTTTTTTTTGTTTGATCGCCTCACGATCAAAGGTAATATTGCTGATCTCATTTTGTAATTTAATATATATAATTTCGTTGTAAATCGTCTCTGGACATATCGGTTGGTAGATTCGGTTATTAATTTTGCGCTTATCGATATCAGTCACAAAACATAGATCTATGAGTTTGCGGCCGACAAAGAACAATATTCCGAGCACATGATCGGTATAAGAGAATCACTTTTCTCCTGTCTACTTGTCCAGCGTAGATAGAATAGTATTTTTTATTTCTTTAATAATTTTTAATTTCCTACATTTTTTAAATCTTTGTTATATAATATTTTAATCCATTAAAATTTAATTTCGGGGAAACCCCTTTTTCTTTCCTTTCTTTTTTTTTCCCCCTCTAGTTGGGGTTATACAACTAGTGGCGCCCAATAACTTCGGTTTATAGTTCTTTGTGATCACCCACGCCCAACACCCAGAGCCGGCTGGCACCAACTTGTGTTACTTAGGTAACATCATCAATTATTCCATTCTTCAATCTTCTTAAAATTCGGCTTTTATACGATGTATTACAAATGTTGTGATCAAAAAGATCCAATGTTTCTTTAAGTAAATCATTGCTTTTTTCACCAGCCCATGTGGTCTGATCCCATCCAGTTGCAATTGCTTTCTGGTCTTGCATCCGGCGTCATTTTGACTTGTGTTTCCAATTTCAAAAGTCCAATGTCGTGGTAATATGAACTTGACTTATAATCGGGATAAGGAATACGATCTTTTACTTTTAGTTCTTGTCTGTGTTCGTCGTTGATGTTTCTTAAGCCAATTCTTACGTATTTAGCTTTGCCACTAAAATATTAACATAATTAATTATACATTTAAATAACTGTTATTTTAAGAATTTTAAATGAATATGAACCATTTTACTTACTGTTCGTGGTGGCTCAATCAGTGTGCAGCCGTAAGAATGTATTGTGGACTTATAATAGTTCCTCCACATAGCCATTTTTTTTCGTTTCCAGGTTTAAATCCAATTAGTGCCTAAAAGATTATTAAGTATACAGGGTGATTCTTTTAGGGCCTACATTAGAAACTTTTTACCTTCTAATATAGCTACAGCTTTAAAATTTTGTATACGAACCAAATAGACCATTCTGAGTTCATCCAAATTGTTTTCAAAATGGCTAAATTTCCGGAACTACGAGCAATTGGCGCCAACTTTGAAATTTTAAATAGTAACCACACATTTTCATTGCATATTTGAATTCACCTTCTCAAGTTGATTAAAATTTACCCAAGTGGTGGTGTTAGAAGGTATGGTGCTCCAACTCCCTTCATTTGTTTTAAACTGGAACGAACTGACGAGGTCGGGAACCATTTTATATAATGGCCATTAGATAGCGCTTTTTGAATTTGATGTAAAGGTATCCTTGTTAGCGATCACATTTTTAACTTCAAATTTGATTTCAGTGACAGTAGCATTTTGGCAGATAAGATTCAATTTACTGAAAAAGGGAAGATAATATTACCGGTCCTTAATTGAGTGACTGGCACATCAAACTGATATTTTGTGGTGGTTTGTGTTTGCAGTGTAATTTTAAAGTACTTGTGTATGTAAAATTTTTGCAAGAAGTGGCTCCCAAAGACAGGTTCACACACTTACATACGTAAGAGACTTACACCCAATTGTAATGAATTAAAAGACTGATCTTGCTAATTGTGCATTATAGTCCTTATTGTAGCTTTGAATAAAAATATTAATAACTTCATTAATTACTATGGTTTCTTATTTTATACGGAATTGCTACGAATAAATATAAAAATAAAACAACTCTGGCCCTTTGAAGTAAGTTATTAAAACAGATTTCATATTTATAGTAATTGCTATTAAAATATAATTATGTATAGAGTTGTGTGCTATCATTTGTAAGTGAAGTTGTGTAGAAGTCATAGGCAGAAGTTGCAGCAGAGTATAGTTTAAAGGTTTGCAAAATGCCTAAAACATGCTGCATATGTTTATCTTCAAAAGGAGAAAGCAAAAACTCAACATTCTTCCCTATCCCGAGAGTATAAATTAGAAGGTGTTTATTATTTTGAAATGTTATGTCCTTTGTAGACCAATGAAGACTTAAAAAAGTGGACATATATTTTAAAACGAGAAATCCCCACAGTAGGATATATTTGCCATCAACACTTTGATGAAAATTATTTAATACGACAAGCACGGAGGATTATGCTTAATAAACAAAAAATTTATTCGTAAGTCAAAAGTATTCCAAATACTGTAATTAAGCTCATCATTTAATCAATACATTTACTTGGAAGCTTATATATTTTCAATAAATCTTTATTACATTTTAAAACCTTTTATATCTCCTTAAAGTGTTGAATTAGAGTTTCAAAGTTATACACCAGTCGTCCGTGATGGTGTTGAACACCGTGGTGAACATGTTAAAAACACAACAGAGAATAATCAGTATGTGCCACATACAATTCATGCAATTTCAGCAACATTTCTTTTGCGAATTTCAGATTTTCCAATCCTCCTGCATTGTCTAACATTCAAGTGATAACAGATAGTAATTTGTAAGTGCCATCTAAAAAGAAATTTAAATTATAAATCTTTCTTCAATTTCAATCAATTTCAGAAATATTCGTGGTACAAATTCCAAATTACTTAATAATTTAATCACCAAAAATATGAATATTTCTTCCTTTTTTGAAGCCATTTTGACCAACAAAATAATTATGCTTTTGCCGCCTGAATGGGCGGTTCACAAAAACGAAAAGTATATAATATATTCTAAATTACTTGTTAAATGCCACAACTCGTTATCACATCCTGAAATTGAAAAGTCCATAATCATAGATCGAGTCCTACGTCCACGTGTTTATATAAATAACATTAAATTTTTTTTATCCAAAACATAAAGTGATTACAATTCCAGAGTTACTACAAGAGTTGATAAACAAAGTTGCTGTTAAAAAATATCATGCAAAGAAATTGAAGACAAGTGCATATAAAAATAAATTTTTCTACATTAAGAAACAGAAATCAAAATTGAGAGATTTAGTGGCCATAAAAAGAAAGCAAGAAATAAATACTTATAAATTAAAACACTTTAATGGACATCTACCGGAACAACAAAAAGAATTAGTTTCAGCCTGTTTAGAAACTTCCCAAAAAAATAAGCATGGGATACGATACACACTAAATTGGGTATATACTTGTCTTCAAATGAGAATTAAAAGCCCCAAAATATATGAGCATATAAGAAGAGAAAAACTTATGCCATTACCTTGCCATAACACATTATTAAATTATATAAAAAAATTGACGGCAATTTTGGTTTTAAAACAAAATTATTTGATGTTTTAAAAGAAAAAACCAAATTTATGAAAGAGTGGAAAAAACCCGGATGTCTTTTGTTGGATGAATGTAAAATTTCTCCATCAAAGCATTTTGACAAGACAAAAATGGAGTTACTGGGCTTTGTGAATTTAGGGGAACACACTCCCGAAAAAGACAGAGACAGTTTGGGAGATCATGCCCTAGTACTGATGTTTCAGCCTTTTGCCGGAAAATCTATTCAAGCACTAGGATGTTTTTTGTCAAAGGGGAATGTTACGGGTGCTGTTCAAGCGAAATTAGTGCTTGAATGTATTCTCCATTGCGAAAATGCCAGGCTCTACATTGACACGGTAACAAGCGATGGGGCTGTTTGGAATCGGTTTATGTGGAAAGAATTTGGAATAGAAGACTCATTGTGTCCCTGGTGTGTTCATCCAGTTGACAAAGGACGATTGCTTAGATTTGCTTCAGACTGACCGCATTTGATCAAATGTTTACGCAATTTATTAATATAGTGGCGGTCAGCTCGATTTGCGTGTGCGTCATCAATTTAATTTTTTCATTACCAACACAAAGCTGTAAAAAAATTATCAAAAACAATGCAAATTTAAACAACTAAGGGGTATCTAAGGGTGGTATCCTTGAACATTAATTTACCTGTGCACTTCGACGACACCGTCAAGTGTCACGAATTTGTCAACCTGACATTGACAGTAAATTATAGACGTCGTCGCATGGTTGTCGAAAGTGTTATCGGTGTTAATCGCAAGTATTTTCCGTTCGTTTATTGTGTTTTGTGATTTGCGTTTCGTTAGGTTTTTGATTTTGCGTTTATTAGTTCTTGTTTTGTGAATCTGTATTTTTTGTAACAACTCATAATTTAAACACTTCGTAACCTCAAAAAATATTTGATAGTTTGTCACCGCTATGACCTTCCTATGTAAACGTAGTGACAGAAATGTCAGATGACGCACACGCAAATGGAGATGAGCGCTACCATAACAAGAAAGGAGTTTATAGTAAGAATATTACATGTTTATCTTTCCATAATGCATTGCTCTTTTTTAAGACTCCTGAAGGAATTGTGAAACATTCCCATTTTGATATTTTATATAAACATGAATTAAAATATGAATTTAAAATTGGATTTAAACTATCTTATAAACACATTTGGCCAAAAAATTATGAAAAAATGTCCGCAAAATTAGCTTTCCAAGTAAAATTCGTACCTCTTGTGATATATTTCCGTTTACAATTTATTTTAGCTTTTTAGCAATAGCGTAGCTCTAGCTTTAAGATCTTACGCCAATGAAGTACCAGGTTTATTTGATTCGGAACCAACTTCAAAATTGTGTGAACGTGTAAATAAAATTATAGATATTATGAACTCTTCTTTACCCAGCAAAGCTCTGAAATATGATTCAGAAGATTACAAGGAAAGTATAAATAAATAAACACAGTTAAAGAATAATACGTATCACAGTTTTTAATAGTTTGTTTTTTAATGAATACGTAGGTATACACACATGTTAACTAGCTTTAATGAGCTTATTATTTTTAGGATTTGGAACGATTTTTGATTTATTTAGATCTATGGGAGCAGTGTTCACCCAAACAAAATTTTATATCTAAATCTACATTTATTGGCATGAGAGCTACAATTTCGACGATCTTAAATTTATTAAAATATTTACATACTTTGGGATTTAAATACTTAATGACAACGAGACTTAATCAAGATGCTCTTGAAGTAATACCGCTTTTATTCTTTGAACAGAGTATAAAAAAACAAAATTTAGCACTTCTTTGGAGTGATGCGCGCGGCTGGAGGATGCAATAATCATGCAGAATCTTTACAAATTGGGCAAATTTTTCGTTTAATGTCCCTATATTCACTTGTAAAACCTCCTCGAGGCAGTAACATATCAGAGGGGGAAATGTTAAAAAACTTCAATAAGCGTAAAAGATAATGAAAATGTTGTATTAGGAACCGACAAGAAAACAAAATTCAACTTAACATTTAATCATCTATCTAAGATAACGAATCAATGCTGCGTGTTGAAACTTTTAATGATAATAACGAAGGCTTTGCTTATGTTTGTGGTTATTTGGCAAAACAATACAAAAAAATCGAATGTGACGAATGTAAGCAATTCATTATTGGAAAATGGATCGAAAATTTTAATTATTATAAAAGAAAAAAGCAGAGGCTATTTAACATTTCCGGCAGAGTATTTATATAATTTTCTTCAAGAACTCGAAATTTTACTTAGTGACATCTTTAAAAACGAATTACGGCAAAATACTCTCTACAAAATTACGAAAATTCTAAAAAATTATCAGTTCAGAAATAAACTTGGATGTTGGGTACATGCAGAAACTCTAATGAACGAGATTGTTCATAAATTCATTGTTCTGCGACTAAATTTAAAGTGTAAAAAAGAAGCCAAAAAACGATCCAGCGAAAGCAAATCTAAACACTTTGCAAAAATGGCCAAAGTGTGTTAATTTCACTAATTACACTATAATAACACTTTATTGAGAGGTGGTGAGCCAACTAAGGGACGACGATAATAAATTTTTACAAGTTATAAATCATCTGTCGATACAAATAAGCTTTGACACGTACCTGCCCTAAGATTTCAAAATTTGTTTATGGCATCTTCACCGCAAGACCCATATTTGTCATCACATAAGAAGTTCACTTCAAAGTCTGGTTAGTTTTAAATTTCTACAATATTTCCTTATTTTACTAAATGTGTTATCTCATTTCAGTTAAAATTGAAACAAGGCGGGTTCCTATATGCAAATGAGTTTGATTGCAAAGATGGTTACACTCGATGGATTGATGCTTTTTCTACACACCTAGAAGTAGTACATAGTTCAAAATTATTTTGACTATGGTGATATGGGTGATAAGCGTTGCTGTATTCGAACACTTTCGAAAATTCAAGTGCAACTACCGTTTGTACAGACATCAATCACCTTATAATGCGTTCACAGTCGTTTTCGGGCCTCCGATATGAATTTATTTATTTTTATGATAGCTGATGTCTCTACTCAAGAGATTATTGTAGTGAAACCATTTTACTGCTAAATAAATCAATTCCACTTTAAAGACCATACTTGTGATTCAAAAATTTGTAGAACAGCTCCATCTGCTGAACAATGTTGAAAAAAGTTCCCGACGTTGCCAGTTGCTAGCATTGCGTTCAGTTGACATTTTTATATGGGGAATTAAAGGGAGTTGTGACATCATATATATAAAATCATATATATATATATATATATATATATATATATATATATATATATATATAAAATCATCAATTGAAAAATTCAGTGTAATAGATGTTCAAATTGTTAACCGTCCGCACGTACACATGTATCAAGTCTGTTAAAAAATGTTTGACGGACGCGTCATAAAGTTGCTGGCATAATAGCTCTGCATTCATGAATTCGATTTTTAAGATATTCAACATTTTGAATTGGTGTTTCGTATTTTTTCTCTTTTACTGCACCCCACCAAAGTGCAGCGGTGTTAAATCTGGACTTTTGGGAAGCCAAATATTATTAGATCCTCATCCTATCCAGCGAATTTAAAAATTTTGATTCAAATAATCTCTAACAATTCTATGGTAGTGTGGCGGCGCACCATCTTGTTGCAATCACAAACTTTGCCGAGTACTAAGGTCCAAATTTTCTAGCAATAAAGGTAATTTCATTTCGAAAAAATGAATGAAATGGGGTCGAATTATGTGCTCACTAATGACACCGCACCATACGTTAACTGAAAAAACAGTCTGGAAATGGGTTTCACAAATTATTACTAAATCTAGCCTCATCAATAAATAAAATTTTGTCGAAAAAATTTTCATCCAAATTTAATTTTTCTGAGATTTTTCTGGATAGTCTCACTGGTTTGGGTTCTTGCACAAAACTAATGTGGTAAGGATGAAATTTATTAGCACGCAAAATCCGTCCTACTGATCTTTGGCTTATTCGAAAGTTCTTGCTAAAGCCCTTTGGTTGAATTTTCGTCCACTTTCTGAAGAACTGTTATTTTGTTGTCTGGACCAGTAACTGGTTCTCGTTCGAATTTTCTTGTAGGGAGGCCACTCGTGACGTAATTTTGTTTGTTCTCTATTCGGATATCTTTGTAAATAAAGATCTGCAGCAGCTGTTACGACATTCGCCATAGATGAGGATCATGTCCGTTTTTTCGTCATTTGATTAGTAATGCGTCATATTTAAAATCGAAATAAAACTGATTATAAACAACGATGACTGACAACTACGAAAATTTTTGACGTTATTGACTTTTTAAGATAAAACATTTTTTTGCTTAAGTTTTAAATTCAAATAATATTAAAACATAGACAGCGACGAAAGATGTTTTAAAAGTTGCGGATAAAAAGATTTCAGAAATACCCCACTCGGGCCCCAGCCAGTATTTTTAAGCATACATACAGGTTGTCTCAGCTAAGACTTTCGAGCCTGATATCTCAGATATTTGTCAACGGATTTTTATGAAATTTAAAATGCAGATATTTTAGAAGATAAAGATTAAATCCAATTAATGCAAAAACTCAAGTCTTAAAAACGTAATTTTTACATGCGTTTTTAAAATGTTAAGACTTCTATTAAAAAAATTATCGTCAGTGAAAAATGCTGTCAGAAAAAACTCGTTCGTGGAAGACCTCTGTTTCGCGAGAAAAATGAGAAACAAACTGTTAAACGTGGGTACAGATGCAAAAGCGTAGATGAGACAAATGAGCAATACCATTGAATTTTAGTTAATCCTACTTGCAGAAACGTAACTGTCACGCAAGGGACATTTCACAATTATCTCTCACCCATACTCATAGAACCCATACTAGAGTTCCTATTCGGAAGTAAAATTACCGTTGGGGGCGCCACTGAGCTAGGTCGAAAACAGTAACCATAAATGGCGGGAAAACGTTTATTCGGATATTTTGAGCGTTGTACGAATTTTGGGGCTTCACAATTATTACATTACCTATGCGGAATGATTATTGCATCTTTGAAGCAAGAAACTTATGTTGACAAATGAGAGATGACGAGGAAAACACGAATAACGAATGACTGTTTGGTTCACTTTCTTTATTGGAAAATTATTACAAAGACATTGAAAAGCCTACCTTTTGGCATAATTTACGTTTAAATGTATCAGCAGTTGTTAATCTTTATTGTACTTTTAAAGTAATTCTTTCTATTGTAAGTAATTAACACTATACACGCAAAATTGTTGAACAATTCATTAAATGTCAGTTAAATGTGGCATTACAAAAATTTCTTTACTGTTTTCGACATAGTTCAAAAGTCATTACCAGAGGGCGTCTAGTTAATTTTATTTCCGAATATTGAGAGAGTTGGGACACTGAATGTCAATTTTCGAAATGTGTAAAAAAACAAATTGGGATAGAAATCAGTGGTGTTTCACTTCAAATTTGGCGAAAAGTCAAATCAAGTCAAATAAATTTGGCAAAAAATGTTTCCCTTTTTCGTCGACCAACTGCGTTTTGAAATTATTTAGACTAGCAGTCGTCGTCAATTCACTGTTTTTCTTGATATGAACTCCAAATTTTAAAAGACATTTTTTTGTAAGTACAAGAATTTTACGTCTAAACTCTTCATCATAAACATTTTTCCCTTAACTTTAAGAAATGGTAATCATCGACGAAAGAGAGAGAAATTCAACCTTTCGTGCCAAGTTTTATATTTATTATTAACAAGCATTTGGAAAAGTGGATTGTCTAAACAATGTTATGTACAAAATCTATGAGATTTTAGAAATTTGTCTATGCGTTTACAAAATACCTAGGTACTTGAACCCAAATTGAGTCTAATTTTTAGGAAAGTTGAACCTGTCGCTGCTTGGCCGCCTTTAGCATCTACGTGAACTTTAGATTCTGTTTCATATTATAAAGTAATTGGAATTCACGATTTTGTTACGTTTTTCACACGAGAAGACCTTCAATATAATTTTTTTGTGAAATTTAAAAAGACGACGGAAAATATGATGGGTTCTTGATGACCAATTTTTGGAACGAGATGCTTAACTTAAAATTGTGGAAGAAAGGCATTTTTAGCATTGAAGTATGTTTTATGTTATGTATTTAATATTAAAATAAATATCGACAAATTTCAGAGATGTGAACATTAATATTTGTAGGTATTCAATTATTTTCTTGTTTTAAATAGTAATCTCAAAATTCCTACAATTCCTACGTCCCTGGTTAAATTTGACGTAAAATTATGTCATTTTATTCATTTGACAAAAATTATAACCTTGAAATTATTTTCGACATGAACCTCTGACATAAGTTGCTAACAAAAATTTTATTAAAAAAGAATAGAAATATATTCCTTATCCACATAATACAAAATTGGCTCGGTTTGACGTTCATTGTCCCAACTCTCCCAATAAAGGAACTCTAACCCATACAAAGTTAAAAAACAATATTTTTGACTTACTTTTGGTACTGAATGCTTTAATTCTTTCAAAAAGGACTAAAAGACTGAACAACAACTGAAAAATTCTAGACACTTGAACATTCAGGACTTTGGAAATGTTTCATACACTGCTGATTGGATTCTCTTCAAACGCTTGAATTACAGCCCCAACTATTGCTTCGTTTCCAGTGACGTGTTTTGTCCTCACTCGATTTAGTTCAGGTACGCTTCCTATGTCTTCAAATTATTGACAATTCTTTGAACTTTAAATTTCATAAATAGCATTTCACAAAAAGTCCAACGATACTTTCCATAGGCGAATTTTGATTCCTTTTTTAGTAACACAGAAATTTCAGCCACTGTTGTTGGCTTTTAAAGTAATTTCACCAAATGAAAACAATTTTACTTTTCTGACAACGCGCACACTTTTGACAGTTTTTTTCAGTGATACACAAAATGCCACATAAAAATGCTTCATCAATTGTTTCAAAAGGTGACTGCCCAAATTACTATCAAAATTTGGATTAAGTTTTTAACAACAAAATTTAATTTTTTTCTTAGATCAGCCGAGCGATTTGGTAAATTTTTTGTGTGGCCATTTATTTTTCGGGGTTTAATGATCCAACGGTAATTTAGCTTAATTTTAAATAAAAGAAATGTGTTTTAAAATTTCATTTTTTAACTTGATGTTAATTTTTGGCCCCTAATTGAAAAACCACCTCCTAAAATATGTACATTCTAAATTTCATGATAATCCGTTGACAAATAATGGAGATAGTAAGCTCGAAAGTCTTAGCTGAGACACGTTGTATACCAAATTTCAAATAAGGTTTGGTCAATAGTTTTTATAATATTTAACTGTATCTATACTTTTTAGCGACCATGTAGGTATATTGAGAATTGTTGAAAAAAATTACCATGTGTGGGAATTTATTTCTGCTTGTTAATTGTCCATTAGCAATAAGCTTTCTTGGAGGAGCAGGAGGTTCAAATTCTGCCTATAAAATTATGGCTGTGCCTAAACTCTCAGCACCGGTATCCACTCCAGTTCGGTAGTGTCATGATCATGAACATGAAAGTAACGTCACCAATGACCCGAATTTGTCTTCAATCCCGACTTTCTGCACATCCGGCGCGACAAATAACATCAATTATGAAAATAATTCGTTTTTGATGAAAATTGTGCTGTGAAATCGTGTCTTTGCTAAAGTAGGTATTGTAACTAGTGTTGTTTCATTTTACCAAATTTTTTATACTGAATTTACGACGTGAATAAATCTTGACTTTAACTTATAGGTGAGGTCGATTAGGTATTGTTTGACCTGTTACATGATGTTAGATGTATTAAAAATTGGCCAAAATTTTCATAGTTTTTAGGAGGTGGAAAATCTTGAAGGACGTTACATATTAATTAGAATTGGCGAAGGGCAAAGTTCGAAAGTCGTGTCGCAAGTGGCAACATCAAGAGGTAATTATTATCATTATCATTATCATTATCATTATCATTATCATTATCATTATCATTATCATTATCATTATCATTATCATTATCATTATCATTATCATTATCATTATCATTATCATTATCATTATCATTATCATTATCATTATCATTGTCATTATCACTATCATTTTATCATTATCATTATCATTATCATTATTATTTTACTTAATTTTTTTACAGTCCCTGCCCGAATCATTTCGTTCGGGGGCACAGTAATACGCCCCTACAAAACTTCGGTGTCTTTCCAATGTGAATCAGTTGGCAACCCTAAACGTGAGTGGCTCCGTGGTGAGAAAATTCTGAAAGGGGGTGCCAACGCTAACCAGCAACTCCTGGACACTGGAGAATTAATCCTTGCCAATTTACAACTGATTGATTCTGGCAACTACACGTGCCAAGTGGACAACAACCAAGGCTCTGATAAAATCACATACCACTTTGTTGTTCAAGTTCCACCCAGTGCCCCACTTTTGTACGTTTCGAATGCTACCAGCAGCAGTATTCTTCTGAAATGGAAAATTGGAAATGATGGAGGGGCTCCAGTCAGTGGCTTTACGCTCAATTATAGGTAGAGTTTAGTCCTCAATTTTTTTACGGCATTTTTTGTAAAAAATTGGCTTGGTCATTTTTTGTTAAAGGGTTGTGACCCTCAATAGACCAACAGAAAAAGAACAAATAATAATTAACTCAAAGCATAAGAACACCGGGTACCTAAATTTTAAAATTAATTTTTTTTTATATAAAATAGTTTTAAATTTTGCTAAAAAAATATATAACACAAAAAATTGCTCATTTTTGTCTAATGATTTTTTATCTTAGAAGTTTTGGTTCAAAGTTAATTAATAAACTCAGTTTTATTATGAGAGATTTTGTCAGGAAAGTCTAAAAAACACCAAATTAATTCTCACACTACATAATTCTTATTTTTTCAAGTGGCGTAGCACACTTTTTAGGCAGAAACCGTAAAATCACTAAAGTTGGCTAAAAATCGAAACTAAATGTATTTTTTATACAGAAACCTAATTGTTTCGCAAAAAATGTGAAAAATAAGCCAAAAAGTTAATAGTTAATATTCAAATTCAATTAATATTCAATTCAAAATAGAATTTAAAAAAATCACACAATGTGAAACTCATTTTGCATTAATTTAGTTGGTTACGTTAAAAAAGTAAGATGTAAGTAACTCAAATTTAAATGAAACAAGCCGAACAAATAATATATTTTAATGATTACTTCTAATATAGGCGTAATTTAATTATCAGTTTCTCGAAGTTTCTTGAGAATTTTCGAATTCCAAGAAAAAATAAATCAAAAAATCGTAATTACAGGAAAGAACACGGAGATTTGGACGAAGTCCATTTATCTAGACACGCAATCAGCTACGAACTGCGAGGTCTTTCATGCGGGACTACATATCATCTGTATTTAACTGCTCATAACATCGTCGGAAGTAGTCCAGCTAGTCATTCCTTGCAAGCCAGAACTCAAGGACATCCACCAGGAGTTCCCCCAGCTTCCAGCTTTATTACTCCGAACTCGACTTCAGTTTTTATTAGTTTATTAAGATTGCACGTTTGGCCTGATAATGAATGCCCCATTTTGTATTTTATTCCACAGTATAGGAAGGCTTCCAGTTCACAGTGGATTTTAGGTAATTTTATACAGGGTGCTCAAAAACTGGCGCACAAACTCAGTGGTACGTTATTGAGAAGCAAGTGCAGACTACGGGAAAAATGTTGAAAAAATTCCTAAAGTTATATTTTAAAAAATCTGGAGCTACAAACTTATTGTGTTAACTTTTTTAGTTTTCATTTGTTTTTTATATTTTTATGTTTCATACCAGGTAATCGTTCTGTAACAAAACGATAAATAATTATTTTTAAATTTACTATCAGATTTTAGCAGTTTTTTTAATTTAAAAAAATTAAAATTCATCCAAAAAATCACAATCTGTAGATGTGCCAACACTGGGAATTATTTCCTAGGAAACCGTTTCAAAAATAATTTATTTTTATTGTTGCTCAAATTCAATTGCGATCATGACTGTTAGACAACGTTGCCACATATCATTTACCTAAAATTAGTTATTTATCAATAACTTTAATACAAAGATTTTTTTTACTATTATTACCATTATATGTAACCACTTCTCTACCACACACCATTGAGTTGGTGCGCCAGTTTTTGAGCACGCTGTATATTAATAATATTTATAATATTATAATAATTTATAATATTAATATAATATTAATAATTTGGTATTGACACAGTTTCAAACGCTTTGAAACCGCAAAAACGGACTTCCATCACTGGACTTACTCCTGCCACTAAATACGTGGTGAAGCTGGAAGCCCACAATATTGCAGGATTTGCAACTGAAGAGTTTGTTTTTATGACATTAACGAAGGACGGTGGTAATAACCTAAACTATGCAAAAATCAGGTTATAGTTGAAAATTTCAGGTGCGCCACCACTTAATTTACTGAAACAAGGGCACAATGAAACGTCCATTTATTCAGATATTAGGTTTATAATTCCGTTGTTAGTTTTGATAATTGCTGTTATTATTTCGATTCTTGGAGCTATTCTCTGTTTGAAACATCGTAAGTGAATTTTTTTGTTAATTTTTTTTTGGTCTCATTTAATTTTAAGGACAAAGCGAAATCGCTAAAGAACTCCTAGATAATCAACACAACGCTGAAGCTCAGAGAGAAAGATATTACGCGACAATACATAAAGCAGCTCTAGCGGCTGGTGAAAAAATTCCAGGTTAGTTGGTTACATACCAAATTTTTTCTACAAATAGGTGATTACAGAGACTTCTGAGGACATATCACCCTATGCAACATTTCAGTTGTCGGAGCCAAGTACCTTACCACAAAATACAATGTTGCATAGTTTCATGTATCATGAACATCCCATGACAGAGGGCTGTGCTTCGCCACCTCCAAGTTCGTCGGTTTTGCGAAGCTCGCCCTATTATAATATTGTAAGTAAAAAATCACAAATTCACTATTTTCATTAGCAGAAAAATTAAAAAAATCGAAGACAGTCAATTAGAAAAGTTTGAAATATGTAACACGAAAACACAAACAGATTTAATGAAAAATCAAAATTTTATTTATTAAATCCAAATAATTTGAAAATTGTGGGGATCTATGAATTAAACTAATACTCGTGACTTTCTTAAATTTATTTTTTTATTTATGTATTTTTATTTTTTATTATAATTTTAATATTATTCGTACAGTTACAATACCATGCTTTGTCCATTTCATCAAGTAGGATTTAGTTATTTAATTTTGATTTTAATTTTATTGATATAATAAAATAAATAATTGATCAACTGCCAATTATAAAAAGTCAGAAAAATCTATTGAATTCGAAAAGAGAGATTTTGAAAAAAATAATAGTGAAATTTTCTCTTTTCAGTGATAATTTGTTCTTTGTAATAATAGTAAAGCTACTAATTTTTTCCTTGTTTTTTTTAGTACTCGTAATTTACGAGTAAAATAATTCATTAACGGTAAATTGTTACTGGTAGATTATATTATTTTTTCTAAAAATACTACGTTTTGAAAACTTTGTAAAACATTAGACTGGATATTGTCGGTCATTAATATTAATTTTCTCATGTTTTAATAAGCACTTTTTACTATTATCTCCTATGAATTCTTTAATAACTATTAAAACTTGAAAATTCTATAAAAAATTGGCCCAGAAATTGATTTAGAGTCCTAGAAAATTCAATTAAAAAATTTCAAGGTTTATTTAGTTCTCTCAAAATTTGTCGAAAAAATGGTGGATGCGCCGGGCTAATATACTAAGTTCAAAATTTTGCAAGCTTTCTAAAATTTTTTTTTAGACATTTTTTATTTTAATTGTTCAACTAAACTCTATTACTAATTGTGACGTTTCTTCAGTCCCTACATCAAAGATTGCTTCTTAGAAAATATCCATAATTGTATTTTTTTTAAATTAAATCGCGATTTTATTATTAATTTTTATGTTGTTTTATTTGAATATTAAAAACTATAATTTTAAATATGCTATTAGTTTTATACAATGATTAATTGATTATTATTTCGAAAAAAAATATAGAAAAACGTAGTAAACTCGAAATAGAAATTTTGAATAAAATCATTCGTGAAATTCTCTGTTTTCAGTGCCAATTTGTTCTTTGTAATAATAGTAAATTATAACTGCTCTACTTTACAGCAGAATTTTGTTACTTTGTGTTTTTCAACCAAAGATATTAATTATTTTTTTTCCTAGTTTTTCTCTTGTAAATTACGAGTAAAAAAATCAATTTAAATTAATTGTTATAGGTGATTTCTAAAAATATTACGGCTTGAAAACTTTGTAAAGTTTTACCCTGGATATTATTACGTTAATTCTCTAAGGTTTTAAACACTTTTCAAATTTTTTCCTCTTATCCTTTTGTAACTATTACATTTTAAATATTTAATACAACATTAGATTAAAAATTGAGTTATAGTCTAGAAAATTTAAATAAAAGTGGATATCAAGATTTATTTATTTTTTAAAAAATGTGTCAAAAATGGTGGATGCGCCGGGCTAATGTCCTTTATGTTTAATAAATTTTAAACATTTTTAATTTTAATTGTTGAACCAAAGCCAATTACAAATGTAATTAAATGTATTAATTAATAATATTTCTATTATTTAACATTGCCATTTAGAAAAAATTAAAATTATAGAATTCGAAAACACAGAATTTAATAAAATTTATTAGTAAAATTGGATTTCAAAAGAGGAAAAGTTAAATATTTTATTGAACATATCTTCAAAGTATTATTATCTTTTTGGATTATTTACTTAACTGTTTTATTTTTTGAAAAAATACTTATAGATACTGTGCTAGGAGTATTTTGCCAAATAACAATGAAAGGTAACTTTGATAATACAGAAAATGTCTATAATATTTGTTTTTAATTAAATCGTAATTTTATTATTAATTTTTATGTTGTTTTATTTTACTATTAAAAACAATATTTTTGAAAATGCTATTAGTATTATACAATGATTAATTGATTATTATTAAAAAAAAAAAAAATAGAAAAACGTAGTGAACTCAAAAATAGAAATTTTGAAAAAATTCATTCGTGAAATTCTCTGTTTTCAGTGACAATTCGTTCTTTGTAATAATAGTAAATTATTAATTATAAATATAAATGGATATCAAGGTTTATTTATTTTTCTTAAAAATGTGTGAAAAATGGTGGATGCGCCGGGCTAATGTCCTTTATATTTGATAAATTTTAAACATTTTTAATTTTAATTGTTGACCAAAAACTAATTACAAATTTAATTAAATTTACTAATTAATAATATTTCTATTATTTAACATTGCCATTTAGAAAAAATTAAAATTATCGGATTATTTACTTAACTGTTTTATTTTTTGAAAAAGTACTTGTAGATACTGTGCTAAGAGTATTTTGCCAAATAACATTGAAAGGTAACTTTGATAATACAGAAAATGTGACAATATAAAACCAAGAAATTTCTAAACTATCCTTTGAGGAATTGTTAAGCATTTATTTTTCTAGCTTATAATTTTTACTTTGTTTAGATTATCTTAAATTATTTCACGAAATATGTCTACATTTGTTGTTTATTCACTAAATTTACGTCAAATTACTCGCTTTTTGTTACACGAATATGAACACTGCCTCAATTTTCTTATAATTTTTACTTTGTATAGATGAGCTTGCATTTTTTCAAAAAATATATCTACACAATTATATGTATTTAGTTTATGGAACTTACTCCAAATTACTTGTTTTTTACAAGAATACAACATTTATTTATTTTGCAAAAAGATCTATTTGCTGCACAATAATTTTGTATAAATAGAGGTGTTTACAAATCGAGAGTTTCTTAAAAAAATTAACTTATTAAAAAAATCGCGCAATTTTTAATACTGGAAATGTTTAAACGTATACAAACTAGAAAATTAAAAATTTAAAAATATTTTTACGCAGTCGTTTTGCCATTTGATGTTTTCTAACATTATCAGTGTATGCAGCAAAAATTTCAAGGTACCAAGGGCCACGGTAGAAGACGTTCTAACCGAAAAAATGAGGTAGACAGCGACGAAAGTGAATCGGACACTGAGCACAGAACCGAGTCTTCCACACAGTTAGAAGTTAAACGAAAACAAAGTAAGTACAACGACTGTAGCATGCCGAGTTGCATACAATATTTTTTCTACAAACGTAGGTATCATGCACCATGGAACTCAATCAAGTACTTCATCCGACATATCCCCGATGTCTGAAAAAAAGTCGCTTCCGCGCAGAAACCGTTCGAGGTGCAGATAATTTTTTTGTTGTCACTTTTGTAATTTTTTCCTTGTTAGGTTGTCGCCCCAGAGCCGGAGTTTGTCCCAAAGACAGATTCTATCACGACTGTCGTTAGCCGAGACGACATTTTCGGAGAAAAAATCACTGGAGCACAGTACAACCGACCGACCAGAACTGAGCGAAGCCGAATGTGACATCGACACAATCAAAAAATTAAAGTTAGGTTTGAAATCGTCTTTTTGGTCAAAACCGAATGAATCCGATCAAATAACGGACTATTCGATTGCTGTTTAAGCTGTTGTAGTAAATAGTTCAAAATCAAAATTTTATACAAAAATTATAGAATTATTAAGTCTAAAAGAATTTTACGTGACATTTTGGAAGCATTTTGTACACTAATGAACAATAAGATATGTAGATTAAAATGTTTCTTCTTTGAATTTATTGTAGATGCAGTCATTCTCCGGAAGAATAAATGTCTTATTCCTTGATTTCGACACACTTTTTTTACGACCAGTTTACCTTCGCTTTCAAAGTATATCGAAGTTAGAAAAAATAAATAAACTACAAGAATACTTTAGGTGTTTTATTTCAAGCTCTCGTAAATAGAAATTACAGAATTACCAAGCATTAATTTAGCTTCGATTTTAAAGTTTACAAAAAATAGATAAATAATATTTGTAGTTATTTATATAATTTTTTATAATTATATATAAAATATAATTATTATATATTATATAATAATTATATAAGTTATAATAATTATGTAACTATATAATTTATAGTTATATAATTTAACTATTTGTAGTTAATTATATAATTCACCTCTAATTATAATTATAAGTAAAATTTTCCATTGCGCTTTAATTTTTTGTATACACAAATATCGACTAGTCATTAAAGAACGTTTTATAAATAAAATATTTCCGATTAAACGGCACTCAATAATCACAATGTCTGCAACAATTACAGAATACTTTAATCCTTAATTTACCAAGTTTCAAGTTTTTAAACCGAGCTTATACCGACGAAAAAAATGTATATTTCAAAAATTAAAAAAATAATAATAAAAAACTTTTTTTTTAAGTTTTTTGCATTTTTTGAATTAGGTTTCTCTTCCTTCCTTCTTTCCATTGCCTCTTACAAGAGCAGGCGATACGTCGACATCGTACTCTAAATTTGCAACAAAATGATCTTTTGAGCAAAAAAACATTTATAGAAACTATTTTATAGAAGCGTCATTAATTTAATCCGCAATTAAATGCTTGATTAACAGACCACGTGACGAAATTGAACCAACTTATTTTTTCGATTCGCATTGTTAACTTTTGTTATCGAATTAAAATTTAATGAAGCTTTATAATAAACCGGCCCTCAGTAAAGTAAATTAATTGGTAACGCTAAACAGTATTGGTTGTTAAATTAAAAGTTAACTAAACTATAAGCTGAGCTTGCTAATAGTATTTTCTAGTAGATACATCTCAAAAATTAATATCACACAGAAATCAGTGATCGTTATTTCAGAATTATTCTAATAAGCATTAGTTAACTAAACATAATATAATTCTATAAGTAGGCATTAATAAGACTTTTTTCATTTGTAACAACATGATCTTTTGAGCAAAAAAGTGGTAACCCCAAAATTACGTTAATTTGAAAATTTTTTAAATTTTATTTATTATTTACATAATAGTTTTGTGGGGCTAACGAATTTTTTTCCGTATTTTTGCACAAACCTTCATAACTTTACGCAGCTACTTAATATTAGATAATTAATTAATTATAAGTAATTATGGCAGAAACACATTTGTCGCCAAAAATATTAAGTATTTAATTACCAACACTTTTGTTTTAGTTTTTTAGACATAGCGTATAAAAATTTACTTTTAGCAGACTCACTTTGTAATTCAACCTGATCTGTTTTTTATCCTTGCTTGATAAATCGATTTAGAACACTGGAAATGTTTGAATTTATCTTGTTCGAAGAATGCCACCACCATCTCATATTTTTTTAATAATAATAATAATAATAATTATTATTATTATTATTATTATTATTATTATTATTATTATAATAATGATAACCCGTCTTTATAAGAATTACCCCCCTAGAGAATTTTTCTATATTTTACCTCCCGTAATAATTAGGGAGCAAAATATCATTTTCTGAAAAGCGGGAGGAAATTGTACACTTTGCTCTTTTGATATACAGGTGAATCAAAAGTCAAAACAATTTTGAAACAGGTCCATTTATTTTTTTTAATGCTACATTTTCACATTATAGTGACATTTATAATGTCATTCGTTTTTGAGTTGTGATGTCATTTTTATTTTTTTTAAATGACTGCTGAGAAAAGAATAAAAAAAATAATTTAATACCCGTATAATGAAAAAAATATTGACAATTAAACATATAGACATAAATTAGTGTTACCTTTAAATCTGGCTATGCTGTGTGTTAAAAAAATATTGCTGCCCTTGGATTATTATCAAAATGAAAATTCTTACAGAGATCACTGTAACAAACCCTTGTTGCACTTTGAACTACGAACGGTTTAAAAACCAATAAAATAATGAAAAACAAAATACAGTTTCTATAACCATAATGTTTTAATCGATAAGTCGTTGTTTCAAAATTGTTTGCTTTGAGCAATACTTCCACGTAAGTAGAAACAAAAATCGTTAAACTAATCGTTTTTACACAAAGAGGATTATTTAAAGCACAGGAATGGAATCAATGAAGATTTTTATGTAGTGTATCTAAATGTGCAAGAAATAACAATAGGCTTCAAAAAAGAAATCTTGAAACAACAACAATGGACACCTATCGGAAGGCTTTAATAGTCCCTTGTGGAAAGGTAATGAGGGTTGGGGAAAATAAATACGAAAAATTGTTGTTTTTTTTAAATGAACATTGGTTTATTTGACAAAGTGACCACAGAAAGTAGACTGGATCTGCTAATCTCTCATAAAAAAAACATTACACACCAAATCTAAAACGAAAGTGTGTTCTGGTAGAAAGGAATTTCCTTATCCTCACTCTGTATAACAATGTAACACGACTACAGTTTGAATAAATAAAACATAAAATGTATTATTTCTCAATTGGCATCAAATTTAAGAATCACTTTGTGTAACCAAAAAAACTTAATAACTGTTACAACAACTGGACTACTGAGGACTATAACTTAGGAGGCGAAACGAGATACAAAATCGCAGTATTTTCTGAACCCAAAAAATAGCAGGGTAGAGTAGAAAAAGAGGCCGCTTTGAGCGTTTTAAATTAATGTAAATTCAAGCAATTCACTAATTATTTGGGAAAAAATGTAGAAACCTTAAGCCTTGCGTTCTTAACAAACAAAAAATGCGGCTAAAATATTCAGGAGAGAAAATAAATATTTAAAATTAAATAAATCCATTAAATACCATTTTTTTTGAATGCATGTAAATTTTTTCAAGCTTTCTCTACAATTCCTTGTTAGACGTAGAAATATTAATTAACTAAAAGTGATGTCAATATTAAAAACACTAAAATATTTTAAGTAATTGCTTTTCTAAAACAAACTTATTAATGTTAATAACTACAAGTAATTATGAAAAAATTCTTAGCACATCCTTAGTAGAAAATATAAGTAGGTATTTGAGAGCCAACGCTGAATTCTGCGTGATTATTAGTTTTTACAGTCAGTAAAAATTTACTTCTCCAAATCGCTGTAATCTCAAAATTTAGAACACTTAAATTGTTGAGATTTATCTTCATTAAAGAACGGATATGGTACTTGGACTCCAGTTGGCTTTGATAATATACCTAGTTAATCGGATGCAACGAATAAATAGAAAATGGCAGTGCTATACTTTATCTTCAATTAAGCAAAGCCCTCAATACCGGGTGCTCAAAAATCGGCGCACCAACTCAATGGAGTGTGGTAAAGAATTGCTTACATATAATGATAAAAATAGTAAAAAAATTCTTTGTATTAAAGATATTGATAAATAACGGATTTTAGATAAATGATATGTGGCAACGTTGTCTAACAGTCATGATCGCAATAGAATTTGACCAACAATAAAAATAAATTATTTTTGAAACGGTTTCCTAGGAAATAATTCACAGTGTTGGCACATCTACACATTGTGATTTTTTGGATGAATTTTATTTTTTTTAAATTAAAAAAACTGCTAAAATCTGATAGTAAATTTAAAAATAATTATTCATCGTTTTGTTACGAAACGATTACCTTGTATGAAACATAAAAACATAAAAAAATAATGAAAACCTAAGAAGTTAACACAATGCGTTTGTAGCTCCAGATTTTTTAAAATATGACTTTAGGAATTTTTTCAACATTTTTCCCGTAATCTGCACTTGCTTCTCAATAACGTACCACTGAGTTGGTGCGCCAGTTTTTGAGCACCCTGTATAAATTTATTCCCTTTTACTGTTTTCTTGAAATGGGCATGCAACATTTTATCTCAAACAACTTTTACCATGTTTCATATATTCCACTTCTAGTTGGTCGATAAAATTTGACACAACAACAAAAAATTGCTACAACAAAGTAAAAATTAATAAAAAAAAGATGTAAAAAATAAAAAAATATTTTCTGGGAAAAATTCACTCGAGTACTCGTCCAGTTAGGTTTGAAACCAAGTGAATTTGGTGGAATAAAGAATTATTATATTATTTTTTACAACTCTTTTTCAACAAAAGCTTAAAAAACGGTTTTCGAAGAGTAAATACATACACTTTACAAAGAGAAAACAAGCGAGTCAATTACAATAAGCAAATTAGTACAAAGTGTGGTTATTTCCTATGCAATTTGTATGTAATTGCTCACATTAATAAGATACATTTTTCTCAACACGATGAAATGATTCATGAATTAACTCCAATCATTACCATTAAATTTATATTTTAAATGAAAGACTTTCCACTGTGTTGTAATTTTAATTTTTTGTATACCTACACAAATATCGAATAGTCATTAAAGAACGTTTTATGAATAAAGTATTTCTGATTACAGCACTCAATATCATAATATCTATAACATCTATACAATAGTTTAATTTTTAATTTAACAGAAAAGAAAGCTAATAGTTGTGACAAAAATTTTATTTGGTTACAACTCACAATAAATAATACATATTTACTTTAGTATTTTTTACAGTTCGGGCAATTCGGAAATAAACTCCAATACGAACTTATCTTTTTTTTAATGCAACGCTCTATATTTAAAATTTTAGTGCATTTTTGAATGTATTAAATTCCTGGTGTTTTAAGCTATTTATTTGTTTATTTGTCGATATTTGATTTTGTTGACAAAAACAAACCTCTTTGTAAAATTCATTACACCAAGAACCAAGACCACGAAAAAAATTAAATTCAAACAATTTAAACGAAGGAATGAGTGAAAACATTTTTTTTAAGTTGCAGTCGAGAAGTTGAACAAATAATAAAGTTTTTTAAAAGTTGAATAATTTAAATTTTTTAAACAGAACACTCTTTATTTTTTATGTTTGCATCAAAAAGACAAATTGTTTTTTAAAAAATCTTTAGTGTCTCTTCAACGCTTTAGGGCACTATTCATGTTTTATAATAATTCATGATTTTTAATAATCTTTGTTAAGCAAAAACAAAATACATATATGGTGTTTCATTATTTTTTATAAGTTACCAACGTTTCACAAACAATGCAATGCGCTAGACAATTAGTACAGATTTAAGTTTGAAATTAAATTATTTCAAAAACTAAACAGAATCGACCAATAAAAGTAAATTCATTATTACAAACTATGTCCAAAAATTCAATAAAATATAGGATGTTTCTGAAACACCCTGCACCTATAGGTAGGTACAGTCGAACAAAGTGAAAATGACGCGGCAATAAACAAGCTCCTGCTGAGGAGGCCGACCCTTCTAACCACAACCAGGTAGGGTCGTAAAGGCGTAAACGCAGTTTCAAGATAAATTCTCTTAAGAGTTGGTTTACAGAAAGCAAAATTAAAATTTAATTTAATTAAACTAATTCGAATTAAGTTGCCATTTATTTTGTATTGACAAACGTCAAGTTAAATAATATTGTTGAATTTTCGCAAATTAACAATAGTTACATTCATTTGTTGTTTTACATAAAAATTAAGTTTAAATTTTATACAAAAATTATAGAATTATTAAGTCTAAAAGAATTTTACGTGACATTTTGGAAGCATTTTGTACACTAATGAACAATAAGATATGTAGATTAAAATGTTTCTTCTTTGAATTTATTGTAGATGCAGTCATTCTCCGGAAGAATAAATGTCTTATTCCTTGATTTCGACACACTTTTTTTACGACCAGTTTACCTTCGCTTTCAAAGTATATCGAAGTTAAAAAAAAAAAATAAACTACAAGAATACTTTAGGTGTTTTATTTCAAGCTCTCGTAAATAAAAATTACAGAATTACCAAGCATTAATTTAGCTTCGATTTTAAAGTTTACAAAAAATAGATAAATAATATTTGTAGTTATTTATATAATTTTTTATAATTATATAAATATATATATTATATATAATTATTATATATTATATAATAATTATATAAGTTATAATAATTATATAACTATATAATTTATAGTTATTTAATTTAATTAAACTAATTCGAATTAAGTTGCCATTTATTTTGTATTGACAAACGTCAAGTTAAATAATATTGTTGAATTTTCGCAAATTAACAATAGTTACATTCATTTGTTGTTTTACATAAAAATTAAGTTTAAAATAGCGAAAGCGAATTTCGTAAAAAAATTGTATTAATTAATGTTATTTTGAAAAAACATTTAAAAATAAATGGTTTATTAAATTTTTCTATAAAAAAATTAACATTGCTATTTAACTTCATGTTTGCAAAATAAATGGCAACTTAATTCGAATTCTTTTTTCTAAATTAAATTATAATTTTGCTTTCTGTAAACCGACTCCTAAAGAAATTTATCTTGAGACTACGTTTAGCTTGCGATTCGATAATTTATGACCCTGCCTAGTTACGGTTAGAAGAGTCGGTCTCCTCAGCAGAGGCTGGTTTACTGTCGCGTCATTTTCACATTGTTTGACTGTACTTGAAAACAATTTTAAGTTGATGCAAGGGATTAATACCTATTGACTTTCTTTATTTTTATTTGATATTTCTAAGGACACTTTGTATATTAAGAGTGCGAAACAGTTTTGCATTCAAATATTTAAAGTTAGGCCAAAAGAATACAGGCTGCTCAAAAACTCGCGCACCAACTCAGTGGTACGTTATTGAGAAGCAAGTGCAGATTACGGGAAAAATGTTGAAAAAATTCGTAAAGTAATATTTTAAAAAATCTAGTACTACAAACTTATTGTGTTAACTTCTTTAGTTTTCATTATTTTTTTATGTTTTTATGTTTCATACAAGGTAATCGTTCCGTAACAAAACGATGAATAATTATTTTTAAATTTTCTATCAGATTTTAGCAGTTTTTTTAATTTAAAAAAATTAAAATTCATCAAAAAAATCACAATGTGTAGATGTGCCAACACTGGGAATTATTTCCTAGGAAACCGTTTCAAAAATAATTTATTTTTATTGTTGCTCAAATTCTATTGCGATCATGACTGTTAGACAACGTTGCCACATATCATTTATCTAAAATCCGTTATTTATCAATAACTTTAATATAAAGAATTTTTTTACTATTTTTACCTTTATATGTAACCATTTCTCTACCTCACACAATTGAGTTGGTGCGCTAGTTTTTGAGCACGCTGTATATGGTACAGTGTATTCGGAAGTAAAGATACCGTTGGGGGCGCCACTGAGCTAGGTCGAAAACAGTAACCAAAAAGGGCGGGAAAATGTTTATTCGGATATTTTGAGCGTTGTACGAATTTTGAGGCTTCACAATTATTACATTGCCTATGCAGAATGACTATTGTATCTTTGGTGGAAGAAACGAATGTTGACAAATTAGAGATGACGAGGAAAACACGAATAACGAATGACTGTTTGGTTCACTTTCTTTATTGGAAAATTATTACAAAGACATTGAAAAGCCTACCTTTTGGCATAATTTACGTTTAAGTGTATTAGCAGTTGTTAATCTTAATTGTAGTTTTGTTGATTTATCGAAGTATTTCATGATCTTATCAGTGGAAAAATTCTAACCTAAAATTCACAAACTTCACTAATTTATTGGTTTCTTGAGCCCAACTTTATGTTCGCTGTGATCCATTACTTATAGTCTTTAATTAGACAACTGTTTGATAACACTTTGTAATGAAAATTCAAATCTTTTTCACTTTTAATCCACTTTCAAATTCCAACAATAAACACTTTATACCACGAAAAACCGCAGAACTAAAGTGAACGCTAGTATTTACCACCACGTATTTTTAAAGTGATTCTCTCTAATGTAAGCAATTAACACTATACACGCAAAATTGTTAAACAATTCATTAAATGTCAATTGAATGTGGAATTACCAAAATTTCCTTACTGTTTTCGACATAGTTCAAAAGTCATCACCAGAGGGCGTCTAGTTAATTTTATTTCCGAATAGTATCCAAAGTTACCAACCCAAAATTTTTTACTGTGAATGTACTGCCCTGGCCAATCATAACTCATTTGTAAAATGACTACCTTTTAAGTGCCTGTTATGTGTAATAAATTAATAATACTAATAATATTCCGTCAGTGCGTAAAACTGTAGCTGAAAGTGTTACTTTTTGTTGCTTGAATCAAGACTACTTTCGCGAAGATTGTACAGAACGAGAGCATATGAGACGGTGGTGTTTGCGACCTGAAATAAAAACAATGATAAAAAAAATCACTTGTCAGTAGAATGTAACACCGAAACAAACAATGGGTAATCTAGACAAATCCCAGCCAGAGAAATACTATCATTTTTAGTGCTATTTGCCATAAATGTGAGAAGAATTTTAATGTTATCTAAATTCCAGTAGTACCAAGGAGCTCCACCCAAAGTAAAAAAAATATCGCTCGTCTAAAATAAAACAAAACTATTAAAAAAAAATTAAACTACTGCTCCTTTTACAAACCGCATCGATGAGTTGTTGGCCACTCCTGCAAAACATTATAGTGATGAGAACAATCCATGCAGCCCACATAAATATTCGTAGTTTTAAAATATTGTCCATGGTGTCCCAAAACTACAACATTTTCACCAGATGTTGCAAGTGTTTGTAATAAACTTACATTCATGATGAACGCGAGACAACTAATCAAAGTGCTTAGACCTAGCAGTACTAGGAATGGCAGGCATGTAAGTGCAACATCAACCATCATTTTGATCGATCTACAAATGATTGTGTAGAATTATTGTTTCGTTAGTTTAATCAACTTGAAACTTTTTCAAAGCAACGTGGTGTTCAACACACAGACGCAAGGATTCTCCAATATCGTGCTGATACCGAGTGTCTTGCAAATACTTCCAACTTTTCGAATCATCCACCTGATATGTCTCAAACAAATATTCTCCAATGAGGGAGAATTGAACTTGCACTTGCAGAATCGCGTAAATGCAAGTAAAAGACAATCTGGCGCCGTGATAACTCAAAAACGGCGCCAATGTGAAATACAACCGATCCAAAATCTCCGACCACTTGCCAAAATACTCCTCAAAAACTTGAATACTAAGAAACAGGTCTCGCTGGCTCCCAACAAAGGGCAAGTTAACAAGCAGAGTGATTACTAAAAAGAGCATAATGGCGTATATACTGATATTTATCAGTTTGCATTTTTTCTCGAGCTTCATTTCAGCATCTTTGCCTACAATATTTAAAGACCAACCGATTTCGTCGAAAAATATTTGCGTTTTTCGAATCCTTTTCTCCACAACCAAAGAAAGGATTCCTGCGGCCAGTACCTTAAAAAACTCGTCACACCGACTAAACCAAAATGATTTGGCTCACATATGATAAAAGTGACGTTATAAATCCGTATCTGATTATAAGATTTAAGTTAAAATTCTTGATTATGTAATAAAATTGTAGACAATGAACTAGTGAATAAAACACAGTGAGGGAAACGTAGCAAAATTTTACTATTTTATAATTGTTGATGTCTAGAAATATTGTTCTTATAACGATAAAAGGATCTGAAACGTGATGAATTATTAATTTGGTTTCAACTCAGTTATACTGCCGTGCTAAGCAAGAACGTCGTAACTGATTTTATATGAAACTTGAGTTATGTCTTGTTTTCTACATTTTCAGAGTGCACTGTTATTTTAAATGCTAGTAACATGGAATATTGAAGTCAACCTAACAATTTATTTGTAAAAAGGAAAAATGTATGCAATTGTATCCATTATTTTGCCAAATCACTGTTATTCCACATACGACGTTTAATTTTTTTATTTATTTTTTTAATTAAGTAAAAGTAACTAAGTAAAAAAGTCGTAACTACAAAAATATTTATTAACGGCTTTAAACAAATGAAATAATACGTAACAACAGGAAATTTATAGAAAAATGTACCCAAGAAATTACACCTAGCGTACGATACTTTTGAAATAAAAGCAAATTTTGCCAAAAAATCAATCGGTTTTCTGGTAGAATATTTTAAATTTTTTTTAAGAGTTCCTGTTTTCTTTCTGTATCTATGCCATTTGTTGTGTGTTTTTGAGTGGGTTTTTTGAATATGATGTTATTGATGTTAGGAAATTTAACTCTATAAAGTCACTATCAAAACTGCATCTATATTTCATGTTTTTTTCCTCGTTTTTCCACGTTAACCATGTCGCTTAGGTAAGGTCGATTAATAATTTTGGTCAATTTGTACTGTGAACTGTAGTCTTGCCATTTGAAAAAGTTTTCAATTTTCATTTGTTTAATTTTAGTTCTTGTACCCGTCCTTCCAACCGAATTGACAAAATCGTCAAAGTCATACACTTTTTTTTGTTTTTTTAATTGTAATTCGACTTGGTAATCAACCAAACTTGGTGGTACCTAATGTTTTTGATTAATTTTAGAAAATATACAATTTTTGATTCATTAATGAGTGGGTTTCATATACATTTTATAGTTACGACTTTCTTGCTAAGTAATATTGCACAAACCCCACATACGTCAATTTTATTTACATTTAGAATCAAAGTTATTGCACTATTGATCTCAAATTTTGTGTTGTCTCAAATTTGACAAAAAAGTCAGTTACGACGTTCTTGCTTAGCACGGCAGTATAGGACTCACCCTTAAAGCCAGCCATGCTGTGAATTGTCAAATGCTTGTCCACAATTTCACTAATACTGAAAAATCATTACGAATACCGTTGTTCTTGAAATAAAGTATTAATAAGGAGTCGTTAATGTCTGAAAACCGTAAATGCTCATCTAAGGCCATTAATTGTTTACCTATACAGAATAAAATATAGTTAGCTAATTACACAAATTCTAAATGGCTATACTTCAAGTATCAAACAACAGTCGCAGTACTTTTATTGTTGCAACAAAATCGTTGAAAACTATTCATGTATTTTTTATTTGTTTATTACTGCTATTTATTTTTAACAGGATGTAAAGACTTAATATGTAAGGTAATTCCTTGGACAAATAAATAAAGAATAAATAAATGTAGCTTACTCAATTAAATTAATAAATTCCAATATATTAATTTTAATGACTAATCAATTTGGAGTCCTGTTTTAGAAAAAATTGTTGCATTATATACGACGACAAATACTGGTACAGTGGTCTAAAATTACGAATGCAACAATATTTCGTTTTGAACTATTTTTACCATGTTTCATGTTTATGTCGGTAATAGCTATACTTATATACCATGAGAGGAAAGACTAGTATTCTCTCCCGAAGATGATCAATCAAAGTATCAATAATACTTTACTGCACTTGGATTTCCAAAATTGTTATACAAGGTGCTCAAAAACTGGCGCACCAACTCAGTGGTACGTTATTGAGAAGCAAGTGCAGATTACGGGAAAAATGTTGAAAAAATTCCTAAAGTCATATTTTAAAAAATATGGAGCTACAAACTTATTGTGTTAACTTCTTTAGTTTTCATAATTTTTTTATGTTTTTATGTTTCATACCAGGTAATCGTTCCGTAACAAAACGATGAATAATTATTTTTAAATTTACTATCACATTTTAGCAGTTTTTTTAATTTAAAAAAATTAAAATTCATCAAAAAAATCACAATGTGTAGATGTGCCAACACTGGGAATTATTTCCTAGGAAACCGTTTCAAAAATAATTTATTTTTATTGTTGATCAAATTCTGTTGCGATCACGACTATTAGACAACGTTGCCACATATCATTTGCCTAAAATTAGTTATTTATCAATAACTTTAATACAAAGAATTTTTTTACTATTTTTACCATTATATGTAACCACTTCTCTACCACACACCATTGAGTTGGTGCGCCAGTTTTTGAGCACGCTGTTTATAACTGCAGAAATTTTTACAGATATCGCTGTAACTAACCCTTGCTGCTCTTCTAAAACCACTGAAATAATGAAAAACAAAATACATTTTCTATAACTATAATGTTTCAGTCGATAAGTCGTTGTTTCAAAGTTGTTTACTTTCTATAATACTTCCACGTAAGTAGAAATGAAAGTCGTTAAACTAATACAGTTTTTACACAAAGACGATTATTTAAATCATAGGAATGGAATAAATGTAGACTTTAATGTGGTCTATCTAAATGTGCAAAAGCAGGTCTTGTCATTAACAATAAGCTTTAAAGAAGAAATTTTGAAACAACAGCAGACACTAGTCGGGAGTCTAATTACACTAGTTTACAAAAAAATTGTTTCTTTTACTAAGAAATAATTTATACTAACTTTGCTTTCTGCTTACTCACTGCTATGTCACATTTGTCTATAAGGTCTAGTTTTTCCATTATATTCACTAAAAGTATTGAAAATTTGTTTTTGGTGTCTAGTTTGACATTCGTTGTTTCTGCGAAAAAAATATTGTTAAACTTTTTATTTGCTGTAAAATATCGTCAAGTGAGTGTGGATTAGCCTAAACAACTTTTGTTTTATTTGTGGTAAAATTGTCTTAAGAAAAATTAAGAAGCTTAAGTGATGAACATGGTGAATGTTTCAATCAAGATTTAAAGTTTTATGAAGAGAGTTATTAACGTTATTGGGATAAAAATATGTTATTCGTTTCCTATTAGTCTACATAATGATACACTGACACTGGTTGTACAAATGAAGAAGAATTTTTGATGTTATTTCTGTATTATGAGTATTTAAAAAACTTGAGGTCCAATTTTTTTTTATTTCAGAATCAGACATTGGGTTAATAATTATTCTACCGATACACATTGGTTTTATCTACTGGTAAAAAAAATGTTGCAAACTAGTATTATTATTGTCCCTTGAGGAAAGGTAATAAGAGTTGTGCAAAATTAATAACAAAATTGTTGTTTTTTTAATGAACATTGGTTTATTTGCGTGCAACAAAACATTAATTTCATATAAAAAAAGAAAGTATGTTCAGGTAGAGTGGAATTTCTTATGATCTAATACCTACCCACAAAACGATAATAAAAACCAAACATGCTATTTCAACGCAGGGTTAAAATCCATGTTAACTAACCGCTGTTAAATGGATAATAAAAAACGGTTTAACAAAATCATTTAAGTTCAAATAAAATTTCATCGTATGAAATAACATTTTTAAAATTCCTTTTCTAATTTGTTAAGGTGGTACTCTACCTAATTATTATACTACTCTAATTATTATTATTATTATTATTATTATTATTATTATTATTATTATTATTAACATATGTTTACATTGTACGAGCACCCTATATACCAGAAAATAATAATGCAGGAATTTTGTATCCATGGTTAATAGTTGATTTTACGAACTCTCTATGACACCCTGTAAAAGAAAGAAACACGACTGCAGTATAAATAGATAAAATATAAAACTAAAGTTAGGTCCCAGTTGTTATCAAATCTAGGAATTACTTTGTGTAACCTAAAAAACTTAATAATTCTTACAATAACTAGACTAAAAAATTGTAAAAAACAAACACTTTCATTCATCGTTTCCAAATTAAAATAGGTAATACGGTAATTACAGGGAAAATTAAGTATTTAAGAAAAAATTTAAAGCTAATTGGTCAATATTTCACGTTCGTTTCAATCAAATCATTATTTCCGAAGATTGTACAAAACTAGAGCATATGAGACTAATGCACGCATGACCTAAAATAAAACTTATAGTAAATTAGCACAAACTAAATCGTTCATACCGCAACAAACATTCCATAACCTATACAAATCCCAGCCAAAAAATATTTTTGGTACAATTTGTTAGAAACATTAAAAGCACTTTAATGTTGCCAAGATTCCAATAATACCAGGAAGCTCCAGTCCAAGTCAAAAAAATATAACTACTTTAAAATCATTAAAAACGTAATGATAATGTTAATTTCATTGCCAGTGACAAATTCAACATTGCGAGGACTCAGAATTTTTTAGCTTCGTTTCGTTAAAAAAGCCTCATAACAAGGCCTTCCTTTACAGCATATAAAAAAATTGGAGTTGCCAAACTTTTTGTAAATTTTTTATTAATTTTTGAACATTTAAGAATTTTTTAAAAAATCGCAGAAAACACAGTCTTAGAATGACCATGCGTCGTTTAGATTCCATGTGGCAATGACCTTTATTTTTGTAGGAGAACATTATAAGACCTTCCTCTACAGCATATAAAAAAATTGGAGTTGCCAAACTTTTTGTAAATTTTTTATTAATTTTTGAACATTTAAGAATTTTTTTAAAAATCGCAGAAAACACAGTCTTAGAATGACCATGCATCGTTTAGATTCCATGTGGCAATGACCTTTATTTTTGGAGGAGAACATTATAAGACCTTCCTCTACAGCATATAAAAAAATTGGAGTTGCCAAACTTTTTGTTATTTTTTTATTAATTTTTGAGCACACCTACGTGTATAACCATCTTTATCACCTGTTTCTGTTGTTATCATGCTGTTTCTTTGTTTCTTAAAAACTATTGCAGAATATGATTATGCAGAAATATTGAATAGTCTTTAGAATTAAATATTTTTAAAAGAAACACTTATCGTTGTCATTAAGGTCTGGAAACTTCAGTTAGCGGTCTCCAGTCAATAGTTTAATAGCAATGTATAGGCAGTATCTGCAGTGCAAGGTTTTGAAGAAAAACATCAGATTTCAAACGTGCAAAAGTTTAATTTTTAGAGAAAAACATTAACCAAATATTGTTTATATTATTTCACGTTCATTTACGAATATTGAACAAAACCAAAGCATATGAACATGAAGTTCGTTCAAAAAAATGTAGCTGCTCTAAAATCAAACAAAAACATTATGATGTCATGAATTATTATTATTATTATTATTATTATTATTAAGCCTTTACCTGTTCAGATTAGCGACAACCCTTTGCGACTTGCACTTGTGCTAGTTGTGCGCTCCACCTTGCGTGAAAAATCGTTTTTCTCAAAACGAACCAAACCATTTTCAAAGTGAGGTCCAGGCCAAAACTCCCACACAAAATTGTGCCTACAAAGCGCACTTTTGATGCCATAGGGGATCGGACGAAAATCCGAAAACCGAAAAGAGTTCCGCTCATCAGAATTCCGCCTCCGGCGGAATTGACCCCACCGATACCAGCGACGCCCAAGCCAACCACATCGGAACCGGAAATGGTGGATTCCAAAGACCAGTTCCAATCGCCTCCGGCGAAGAAGATGGCTAGGACACCACCTCCAAGCCCAGGTAAGTCGAAGATAAGGATCAAAAATAGATTTGATCCATTGCAGGTGGAAGAAATGGAAACCGGAACACCCGGAGCAGAAGAACAGTCCACCGGTTACTCCCAGAACACCACGGAGAGAAAAAGCCCCCCAGAAAGACCCCCACCGCCGATTGTCATTCACGGCAAAGCGAAAGACCATGCAGCACTTCTTCAGTTCTGCAAGAAACAAGCTGGTGAAAATTTCACCATCAAGTACACCCGGGAGAGGACAATCATCTCCACAAAAACGAAGAAAGAATACAATTCCATCAAGGAGAAGATGGAACAAGACGAACTGGAGTACCACACGTACACCACCAGGGAGGAGAAAACCCACGCGCTCGTGCTCCACGGCCGGGACAAAGGGCCTGAAATTCCTGAACTCGTGGCTGAGATGAAGGAGAAGGGTGTTGATCTCATCAACATGTATGAGATGAAAAACACCCAAAGGCCCCTGTTCCTCGTCATCACGGGGAAATACGAGACGCTGAACAGCATCTCCAAGAAATGCCCGGCACTAAGCCACATCCGTGTGAGCTTCCACCGGTATGTCAAGAAAACGCGCATCACGCAGTGCCACAGATGCCAAGAATGGGGCCATGCGACAAGCAACTGTCGCGTGAAACCAAAATGCCTGAAATGTGCCGAGGGACATTGGACAAGAGATTGCGAAATCGGCGAAGACGCCACACCAAAATGTGCGAACTGCGGAGGCCCCCACACCGCAAACAATCTCAATTGCCCCGTCTATCAAAAGCGGGTGCAATACATCAACGAGAGAGTCGCACATGAAGACGACAAAGCGGGCCGCAAACCCACCCGCTACATTCCAGCCCCGGCCCCCAAAACCAACGCCTGGACGAGGGCCCCCACGATGCAACCGCAGCCTGTGCCCCCCACGGCTGCATCACACTGGCCAGCGCTGAGCCAGCGCTACCCCCATCACTCTCGGGAGCCCCCGAGAGCACCACAGCCCCAGGTGCCCCCCAAACCCCAGGGAACGATGACAACGGCCGAGACCCTCGCGCAGCTCTCACAGGCGTGCAAAAGGTTAGATCAGTTAGTTGACTTATCTAAAATGCTCAAGGCGGTAGTTGATCTCACCACCCTGCTGGAAGGGTGCACAGATCCTACCTCCAAATTTATGACAGTTTTCGAATTCACCCAAAACCTCCACACTTATGGATTTTAAAGCCATTTGTGTAATTTGGAATGCTAATAGTGTCAAAAAAAAAATTGACGAATTAATTGCTTTTTTACATTCTAACAACGTAGACATTTTGGCCATCAGCGAAACAAAATTAACACCTAACGATAGATTTTATATTCAAAATTACAACATAATAAGGCAAGACCGAGTAGACGGTACTAATGCGGCGGGTGGCGTCGCGATTTTAGTCAAAAAAGGTATTTCGTTTTCAAAATTAACGTTACCGCGAACCACAATAGAAGCCGTCGGAATTAAATTAACTAATCAAATTCATTTTATTGCAAACCGCCCGTGTTATAACATTTCACAACGCGATTTAGAAAACCTAAATAATATCGGTAATAAAGTAATTATAGCTGGGGATTTCAATGCGACTCACAATACCTGGGGATGCCATCGAAATAATGCAAGCGGAAATACCATATATAATCTTAGCATTAGTAGCAATATCATCATAAACCACCCGCGGTCACCTACTCACTTTCCCTCCAATAATTCCACCCCGACAGTAATAGACTTAATCCTTACGAAGAATTTCTTGTTGGAAAACGACCCTCAGTCTCTTTCACAACTAAATTCCGACCATAATCCGGTAATTTTCGAAATTTCTAATCTCCCTAAAGATAATGATAACTGACAAATAACTTCCTTTAAAAATACCAACTGGCATAACTTTCGTAAAGATTTAGATAATGAAATCCAAATTAATCATAATATTTTAACCACCGAACAATTAGAACACGAAATAAATAAGTTTACAAAATCAATTCAAAAAATTAGGAAAAAACATTCAACCACGCGAATAGTCACTTCCTTAAGAAAAGACAAAATACCGGATAACATTGTTAATATAATTAAAACTCGTAATCGCGTCAAGAAACGATTGCAAGTCACCGGTGACATTACACTCAAACCCCAAATTTCGGCATTAAATAGTCAAATAAAGAATCTAATACGCGAACATAAAAATAACGTTTGGCAAACAAAATTAGCTTCACTTAACCCTAACGATAATTCACTTTGGAAAATGACAAAATTATTGAAACGTAAATCTTATGATGAAACGACGGAACAAAAGGCGGAGACACTGGCGGCACAATACGAATCAGTACATAGAGCAGATCAAAATTTCAATAACGAACAAAATGATATTAAAAGGCAAGTTGAAGAATTCATAAATCAAAATCGCGAGCAGATAAATTCACAACAATATCTATCACGAATTGTAACAAACCCAACCGAAATTGCAGAAATAATTAAAAAATTCCCCAATAACAAAGCCCCGGGGCTAGACGAAATAGAAAATAAAGTAATTAAAAATTTCTCACGTAAAGCTTTAGTACAATTGACAAATTTAGTTAATGCAATGTTCAAATTAAATCATCATCCCCAATCATTTAAAATCGCAAAAGTAGTACCCATTTTCAAACCAGGTAAAAACGCGCAATTACCGAGTAGTTACAGACCGATTAGTTTACTTTCTTGTATCTCCAAAATTTTCGAAAAGGTAATTCATTTTAGACTCAGCAAAATTCTTCAGAAAAATAAAACAATTAATAATTGCCAGTTTGGATTTAGACCGAAACACAATACCACACAACAACTTGCCAGAATCGTTAATGATATTCAGATTAATTACAATAAAGATAAAGTTACCACAATGGCTTTACTTGATATTGAAAAAGCATTTGACCGCGTTTGGATCGACGGTCTAATATACAAAATGATCCATTACAAAATTCCGAAAAGCTTAATCTTATTAATCCATTCATATTTAACAAATCGGGAACTCCTAGTACAATTAAAAAATACCCAATCGACGAGGAAATTAATTGGAGCGGGGGTCCCGCAAGGTTCAGTACTAGGTCCAACTCTTTTTAATATTTTTATAAATGACATACCAATATTCGCGAAAACAAATACGGCGCTTTACGCAGACGACACGGCAATATACGCGAGCTACTTTTCGGCCCAGATAGCGAGCAAGCAAATTCAAATTCATATTAATTTATTGGAGAAATTTTATGACAAGTGGAAAATCAAAATCAACGCGGAAAAAACTCAACAAATAATATTTACACGAAAATTTACCGACCATAAAATTTGGGATAAATTACGGGTATACGATAACAAAATTACAGACGAACCGCACGTTAAATATCTCGGGACGTACATTGACACACGTTTAAATTTTTTCAAAAACACTAAATACTTAATTAGTAGAGCCTCCGCCGCCCTTAAAAACATGTACTCGCTTATGAATAGAAACAGTAAACTCACGCCACAAAATAAAGTGTTAATGTACAAAACCATATTTCGACCAATTTTGACATACGCCGCCCCCGTATGGTGTCACCTCTCGGACACTGCCTTCAAACCGCTGGAAGTTTTTCAAAATAAATGTTTAAGATTAGCTTTGGATGAAAGTCGCTATGCTAGAATTGTCGATCTGCAGGAAAGATCGGCGACCACTAGCCTACGCATATTTGTTAATAAACTTAGTAACAATTTTTATAGTCATCAATTAAATTTCAATAAATTAACTCGTAGAATCACTAAATTTAGAAGTTACAACACGCCCTTCAGGCTAAAACATAAATTATCGTATCAACATTTGAGCATCTACGATAAATAAACTTCCAGCAGGGCCTCAGACCCCTTAGACAGATCCATGGAATTTTATTCTCGTGTGATCTGTCAAAGTCTAACTGAAATGAATCAGCCACCAATCCTGTTGATTTAACGTCGGAAATCAAGGATCGACCTCTAGTTCGCTATGTGGTCCACGAATTTCCAAACGCACTTTTTTGTATATTTGTAAATATTTTTGTAAATAAGTAGGTTAAGTTAAATTAGTTAAAATGTCACAAAATAAATATTTTCAAAAAGTACAAAACTACAGGACTGGGGAGACCTCTGGTCCACAGTCGCGCGCTTCGGTGCATAGCTTAAGTTAACTTAGGTAGGACGCGTAATTTATGGCTCGGCGGGGTCAACAGAAAAAGGGTTTTTGTACTTCTTTCCCTTAGATTAATGATAATTTTGTTATGCATGTTAGTTATAAGAAAATTCCATACTGTATTAATTAGTGTAAGGCGCCTTCAGCGCACCAATAATTGTTTGCACTACAGGTTAAGCACGACTGTGCATGAACCTGTAAATTATAATTTGTAAATTAGGTTAAGATTTCTGTGTTTGTAGGACTTCTGATCCTTTGTAATTGTTGTAATTTGAATAAACTATGTTGAATTGAATTGAATTGAGTTCTCGTCTGATCACTGAAGTTAAGCAGCGTCGGGCGCGGTTAGTACTTGGATGGGTGACCGCTTGGGAACACCGCGTGCCGTTGCCTCCTTTTTTGTTTTATAACGCTTTAAATAAAATTTTAGGACAGTTAATGTCCTTTGAGGACGAGAAAACGTTCAGGCAACGTCCATACCACGCTGAATACACCAGTTCTCGTCTGATCACTGAAGTTAAGCAGCGTCGGGCGCGGTTAGTACTTGGATGGGTGACCGCTTGGGAACACCGCGTGCCGTTGCCTCCTTTTTTGTTTTATAACGCTTTAAATAAAATTTTAGGACAGTTAATTTACTCTGAGGACGAGAAAACGTTCAGGCAACGTCCATACCACGCTGAATACACCAGTTCTCGTCTGATCACTGAAGTTAAGCAGCGTCGGGCGCGGTTAGTACTTGGATGGGTGACCGCTTGGGAACACCGCGTGCCGTAGCCTCCTTTTTTGTTTTATAACGCTTTAAATAAAATTTTAGGACAGTTAATGTCCTTTGAGAACGAGAAAACGTTCAGGCAACGTCCATACCACGCTGAATACACCAGTTCTCGTCTGATCACTGAAGTTAAGCAGCGTCGGGCGCGGTTAGTACTTGGATGGGTGACCGCTTGGGAACACCGCGTGCCGTTGCCTCCTTTTTTGTTTTATAACGCTTTAAATAAAATTTTAGGACAGTTAATGTCCTTTGAGAACGAGAAAACGTTCAGGCAACGTCCATACCACGCTGAATACACCAGTTCTCGTCTGATCACTGAAGTTAAGCAGCGTCGGGCGCGGTTAGTACTTGGATGGGTGACCGCTTGGGAACACCGCGTGCCGTTGCCTCCTTTTTTGTTTTATAACGCTTTAAATAAAATTTTAGGACAGTTAATTTACTCTGAGGACGAGAAAACGTTCAGGCAACGTCCATACCACGCTGAATACACCAGTTCTCGTCTGATCACTGAAGTTAAGCAGCGTCGGGCGCGGTTAGTACTTGGATGGGTGACCGCTTGAGAACACCGCGTGCCGTTGCCTCCTTTTTTGTTTTATAACGCTTTAAATAAAATTTTAGGACAGTTAATCTACTCTGAGGACGAGAAAACGTTCAAGCAACGTCCATACCACGCTGAATACACCAGTTCTCGTCTGATCACTGAAGTTAAGCAGCGTCGGGCGCGGTTAGTACTTGGATGGGTGACCGCTTGGGAACACCGCGTGCCGTTGCCTCCTTTTTTGTTTTATAACGCTTTAAATAAAATTTTAGGACAGTTAATTTACTCTGAGGACGAGAAAACGTTCAGGCAACGTCCATACCACGCTGAATACACCAGTTCTCGTCTGATCACTGAAGTTAAGCAGCGTCGGGCGCGGTTAGTACTTGGATGGGTGACCGCTTGGGAACACCGCGTGCCGTTGCCTCCTTTTTTGTTTTATAACGCTTTAAATAAAATTTTAGGACAGTTAATCTACTCTGAGGACGAGAAAACGTTCAAGCAACGTCCATACCACGCTGAATACACCAGTTCTCGTCTGATCACTGAAGTTAAGCAGCGTCGGGCGCGGTTAGTACTTGGATGGGTGACCGCGTGCCGTTGCCTCCTTTTTTGTTTTATAACGCTTTAAATAAAATTTTAGGATAGTTAATTTACTCTGAGGACGAGAAAACGTTCAGGCAACGTCCATACCACGCTGAATACACCAGTTCTCGTCTGATCACTGAAGTTAAGCAGCGTCGGGCGCGGTTAGTACTTGGATGGGTGACCGCTTGGGAACACCGCGTGCCGTTGCCTCCTTTTTTGTTTTATAACGCTTTAAATAAAATTTTAGGACAGTTAATCTACTCTGAGGACGAGAAAACGTTCAAGCAACGTCCATACCACGCTGAATACACCAGTTCTCGTCTGATCACTGAAGTTAAGCAGCGTCGGGCGCGGTTAGTACTTGGATGGGTGACCGCTTGGGAACACCGCGTGCCGTTGCCTCCTTTTTTGTTTTATAACGCTTTAAATAAAATTTTAGGACAGTTAATTTACTCTGAGGACGAGAAAACGTTCAGGCAACGTCCATACCACGCTGAATACACCAGTTCTCGTCTGATCACTGAAGTTAAGCAGCGTCGGGCGCGGTTAGTACTTGGATGGGTGACCGCTTGGGAACACCGCGTGCCGTTGCCTCCTTTTTTGTTTTATAACGCTTTAAATAAAATTTTAGGACAGTTAATGTCCTTTGAGAACGAGAAAACGTTCAGGCAACGTCCATACCACGCTGAATACACCAGTTCTCGTCTGATCACTGAAGTTAAGCAGCGTCGGGCGCGGTTAGTACTTGGATGGGTGACCGCTTGGGAACACCGCGTGCCGTTGCCTCCTTTTTTGTTTTATAACGCTTTAAATAAAATTTTAGGACAGTTAATTTACTCTGAGGACGAGAAAACGTTCAGGCAACGTCCATACCACGCTGAATACACCAGTTCTCGTCTGATCACTGAAGTTAAGCAGCGTCGGGCGCGGTTAGTACTTGGATGGGTGACCGCTTGGGAACACCGCGTGCCGTTGCCTCCTTTTTTGTTTTATAACGCTTTAAATAAAATTTTAGGACAGTTAATCTACTCTGAGGACGAGAAAACGTTCAAGCAACGTCCATACCACGCTGAATACACCAGTTCTCGTCTGATCACTGAAGTTAAGCAGCGTCGGGCGCGGTTAGTACTTGGATGGGTGACCGCGTGCCGTTGCCTCCTTTTTTGTTTTATAACGCTTTAAATAAAATTTTAGGATAGTTAATTTACTCTGAGGACGAGAAAACGTTCAGGCAACGTCCATACCACGCTGAATACACCAGTTCTCGTCTGATCACTGAAGTTAAGCAGCGTCGGGCGCGGTTAGTACTTGGATGGGTGACCGCTTGGGAACACCGCGTGCCGTTGCCTCCTTTTTTGTTTTATAACGCTTTAAATAAAATTTTAGGACAGTTAATCTACTCTGAGGACGAGAAAACGTTCAGGCAACGTCCATACCACGCTGAATACACCAGTTCTCGTCTGATCACTGAAGTTAAGCAGCGTCGGGCGCGGTTAGTACTTGGATGGGTGACCGCTTGGGAACACCGCGTGCCGTTGCCTCCTTTTTTGTTTTATAACGCTTTAAATAAAATTTTAGGATAGTTAATTTACTCTGAGGACGAGAAAACGTTCAGGCAACGTCCATACCACGCTGAATACACCAGTTCTCGTCTGATCACTGAAGTTAAGCAGCGTCGGGCGCGGTTAGTACTTGGATGGGTGACCGCTTGGGAACACCGCGTGCCGTTGCCTCCTTTTTTGTTTTATAACGCTTTAAATAAAATTTTAGGACAGTTAATGTCCTTTGAGAACGAGAAAACGTTCAGGCAACGTCCATACCACGCTGAATACACCAGTTCTCGTCTGATCACTGAAGTTAAGCAGCGTCGGGCGCGGTTAGTACTTGGATGGGTGACCGCTTGGGAACACCGCGTGCCGTTGCCTCCTTTTTTGTTTTATAACGCTTTAAATAAAATTTTAGGACAGTTAATCTACTCTGAGGACGAGAAAACGTTCAAGCAACGTCCATACCACGCTGAATACACCAGTTCTCGTCTGATCACTGAAGTTAAGCAGCGTCGGGCGCGGTTAGTACTTGGATGGGTGACCGCTTGGGAACACCGCGTGCCGTTGCCTCCTTTTTTGTTTTATAACGTCTTAAATAAAATTTTAGGACAGTTAATTTACTCTGAGGACGAGAAAACGTTCAGGCAACGTCCATACCACGCTGAATACACCAGTTCTCGTCTGATCACTGAAGTTAAGCAGCGTCGGGCGCGGTTAGTACTTGGATGGGTGACCGCTTGGGAACACCGCGTGCCGTTGCCTCCTTTTTTGTTTTATAACGCTTTAAATAAAATTTTAGGACAGTTAATTTACTCTGAGGACGAGAAAACGTTCAGGCAACGTCCATACCACGCTGAATACACCAGTTCTCGTCTGATCACTGAAGTTAAGCAGCGTCGGGCGCGGTTAGTACTTGGATGGGTGACCGCTTGGGAACACCGCGTGCCGTTGCCTCCTTTTTTGTTTTATAACGCTTTAAATAAAATTTTAGGACAGTTAATTTACTCTGAGGACGAGAAAACGTTCAGGCAACGTCCATACCACGCTGAATACACCAGTTCTCGTCTGATCACTGAAGTTAAGCAGCGTCGGGCGCGGTTAGTACTTGGATGGGTGACCGCGTGCCGTTGCCTCCTTTTTTGTTTTATAACGCTTTAAATAAAATTTTAGGATAGTTAATTTACTCTGAGGACGAGAAAACGTTCAGGCAACGTCCATACCACGCTGAATACACCAGTTCTCGTCTGATCACTGAAGTTAAGCAGCGTCGGGCGCGGTTAGTACTTGGATGGGTGACCGCTTGGGAACACCGCGTGCCGTTGCCTCCTTTTTTGTTTTATAACGCTTTAAATAAAATTTTAGGACAGTTAATTTACTCTGAGGACGAGAAAACGTTCAGGCAACGTCCATACCACGCTGAATACACCAGTTCTCGTCTGATCACTGAAGTTAAGCAGCGTCGGGCGCGGTTAGTACTTGGATGGGTGACCGCTTGGGAACACCGCGTGCCGTTGCCTCCTTTTTTGTTTTATAACGCTTTAAATAAAATTTTAGGACAGTTAATTTACTCTGAGGACGAGAAAACGTTCAGGCAACGTCCATACCACGCTGAATACACCAGTTCTCGTCTGATCACTGAAGTTAAGCAGCGTCGGGCGCGGTTAGTACTTGGATGGGTGACCGCTTGGGAACACCGCGTGCCGTTGCCTCCTTTTTTGTTTTATAACGCTTTAAATAAAATTTTAGGACAGTTAATTTACTCTGAGGACGAGAAAACGTTCAGGCAACGTCCATACCACGCTGAATACACCAGTTCTCGTCTGATCACTGAAGTTAAGCAGCGTCGGGCGCGGTTAGTACTTGGATGGGTGACCGCTTGGGAACACCGCGTGCCGTTGCCTCCTTTTTTGTTTTATAACGCTTTAAATAAAATTTTAGGACAGTTAATTTACTCTGAGGACGAGAAAACGTTCAGGCAACGTCCATACCACGCTGAATACACCAGTTCTCGTCTGATCACTGAAGTTAAGCAGCGTCGGGCGCGGTTAGTACTTGGATGGGTGACCGCTTGGGAACACCGCGTGCCGTTGCCTCCTTTTTTGTTTTATAACGCTTTAAATAAAATTTTAGGACAGTTAATCTACTCTGAGGACGAGAAAACGTTCAAGCAACGTCCATACCACGCTGAATACACCAGTTCTCGTCTGATCACTGAAGTTAAGCAGCGTCGGGCGCGGTTAGTACTTGGATGGGTGACCGCGTGCCGTTGCCTCCTTTTTTGTTTTATAACGCTTTAAATAAAATTTTAGGATAGTTAATTTACTCTGAGGACGAGAAAACGTTCAGGCAACGTCCATACCACGCTGAATACACCAGTTCTCGTCTGATCACTGAAGTTAAGCAGCGTCGGGCGCGGTTAGTACTTGGATGGGTGACCGCTTGGGAACACCGCGTGCCGTTGCCTCCTTTTTTGTTTTATAACGCTTTAAATAAAATTTTAGGACAGTTAATGTCCTTTGAGAACGAGAAAACGTTCAGGCAACGTCCATACCACGCTGAATACACCAGTTCTCGTCTGATCACTGAAGTTAAGCAGCGTCGGGCGCGGTTAGTACTTGGATGGGTGACCGCTTGGGAACACCGCGTGCCGTTGCCTCCTTTTTTGTTTTATAACGCTTTAAATAAAATTTTAGGACAGTTAATTTACTCTGAGGACGAGAAAACGTTCAGGCAACGTCCATACCACGCTGAATACACCAGTTCTCGTCTGATCACTGAAGTTAAGCAGCGTCGGGCGCGGTTAGTACTTGGATGGGTGACCGCTTGGGAACACCGCGTGCCGTTGCCTCCTTTTTTGTTTTATAACGCTTTAAATAAAATTTTAGGACAGTTAATCTACTCTGAGGACGAGAAAACGTTCAAGCAACGTCCATACCACGCTGAATACACCAGTTCTCGTCTGATCACTGAAGTTAAGCAGCGTCGGGCGCGGTTAGTACTTGGATGGGTGACCGCGTGCCGTTGCCTCCTTTTTTGTTTTATAACGCTTTAAATAAAATTTTAGGATAGTTAATTTACTCTGAGGACGAGAAAACGTTCAGGCAACGTCCATACCACGCTGAATACACCAGTTCTCGTCTGATCACTGAAGTTAAGCAGCGTCGGGCGCGGTTAGTACTTGGATGGGTGACCGCTTGGGAACACCGCGTGCCGTTGCCTCCTTTTTTGTTTTATAACGCTTTAAATAAAATTTTAGGACAGTTAATCTACTCTGAGGACGAGAAAACGTTCAGGCAACGTCCATACCACGCTGAATACACCAGTTCTCGTCTGATCACTGAAGTTAAGCAGCGTCGGGCGCGGTTAGTACTTGGATGGGTGACCGCTTGGGAACACCGCGTGCCGTTGCCTCCTTTTTTGTTTTATAACGCTTTAAATAAAATTTTAGGACAGTTAATCTACTCTGAGGACGAGAAAACGTTCAAGCAACGTCCATACCACGCTGAATACACCAGTTCTCGTCTGATCACTGAAGTTAAGCAGCGTCGGGCGCGGTTAGTACTTGGATGGGTGACCGCTTGGGAACACCGCGTGCCCGTTGCCTCCTTTCTTGTTTTATAACGCTTTAAATAAAATTTTAGGACAGTTAATCTACTCTGAGGACGAGAAAACGTTCAGGCAACGTCCATACCACGCTGAATACACCAGTTCTCGTCTGATCACTGAAGTTAAGCAGCGTCGGGCGCGGTTAGTACTTGGATGGGTGACCGCTTGGGAACACCGCGTGCCGTTGCCTCCTTTTTTGTTTTATAACGCTTTAAATAAAATTTTAGGACAGTTAATCTACTCTGAGGACGAGAAAACGTTCAAGCAACGTCCATACCACGCTGAATACACCAGTTCTCGTCTGATCACTGAAGTTAAGCAGCGTCGGGCGCGGTTAGTACTTGGATGGGTGACCGCGTGCCGTTGCCTCCTTTTTTGTTTTATAACGCTTTAAATAAAATTTTAGGATAGTTAATTTACTCTGAGGACGAGAAAACGTTCAGGCAACGTCCATACCACGCTGAATACACCAGTTCTCGTCTGATCACTGAAGTTAAGCAGCGTCGGGCGCGGTTAGTACTTGGATGGGTGACCGCTTGGGAACACCGCGTGCCGTTGCCTCCTTTTTTGTTTTATAACGCTTTAAATAAAATTTTAGGACAGTTAATCTACTCTGAGGACGAGAAAACGTTCAGGCAACGTCCATACCACGCTGAATACACCAGTTCTCGTCTGATCACTGAAGTTAAGCAGCGTCGGGCGCGGTTAGTACTTGGATGGGTGACCGCTTGGGAACACCGCGTGCCGTTGCCTCCTTTTTTGTTTTATAACGCTTTAAATAAAATTTTAGGACAGTTAATCTACTCTGAGGACGAGAAAACGTTCAAGCAACGTCCATACCACGCTGAATACACCAGTTCTCGTCTGATCACTGAAGTTAAGCAGCGTCGGGCGCGGTTAGTACTTGGATGGGTGACCGCTTGGGAACACCGCGTGCCCGTTGCCTCCTTTCTTGTTTTATAACGCTTTAAATAAAATTTTAGGACAGTTAATCTACTCTGAGGACGAGAAAACGTTCAGGCAACGTCCATACCACGCTGAATGAAGTTAAGCAGCGTCGGGCGCGGTTAGTACTTGGATGGGTGACCGCTTGGGAACACCGCGTGCCGTTGCCTCCTTTTTTGTTTTATAACGCTTTAAATAAAATTTTAGGACAGTTAATCTACTCTGAGGACGAGAAAACGTTCAGGCAACGTCCATACCACGCTGAATACACCAGTTCTCGTCTGATCACTGAAGTTAAGCAGCGTCGGGCGCGGTTAGTACTTGGATGGGTGACCGCTTGGGAACACCGCGTGCCGTTGCCTCCTTTTTTGTTTTATAACGCTTTAAATAAAATTTTAGGACAGTTAATGTCCTTTGAGAACGAGAAAACGTTCAGGCAACGTCCATACCACGCTGAATACACCAGTTCTCGTCTGATCACTGAAGTTAAGCAGCGTCGGGCGCGGTTAGTACTTGGATGGGTGACCGCTTGGGAACACCGCGTGCCGTTGCCTCCTTTTTTGTTTTATAACGCTTTAAATAAAATTTTAGGACAGTTAATCTACTCTGAGGACGAGAAAACGTTCAAGCAACGTCCATACCACGCTGAATACACCAGTTCTCGTCTGATCACTGAAGTTAAGCAGCGTCGGGCGCGGTTAGTACTTGGATGGGTGACCGCTTGGGAACACCGCGTGCCGTTGCCTCCTTTTTTGTTTTATAACGTCTTAAATAAAATTTTAGGACAGTTAATTTACTCTGAGGACGAGAAAACGTTCAGGCAACGTCCATACCACGCTGAATACACCAGTTCTCGTCTGATCACTGAAGTTAAGCAGCGTCGGGCGCGGTTAGTACTTGGATGGGTGACCGCTTGGGAACACCGCGTGCCCGTTGCCTCCTTTCTTGTTATATAACGCTTTAAATAAAATTTTAGGACAGTTAATCTACTCTGAGGACGAGAAAACGTTCAGGCAACGTCCATACCACGCTGAATACACCAGTTCTCGTCTGATCACTGAAGTTAAGCAGCGTCGGGCGCGGTTAGTACTTGGATGGGTGACCGCTTGGGAACACCGCGTGCCGTTGCCTCCTTTTTTGTTTTATAACGCTTTAAATAAAATTTTAGGACAGTTAATCTACTCTGAGGAGGAGAAAACGTTCAAGCAACGTCCATACCACGCTGAATACACCAGTTCTCGTCTGATCACTGAAGTTAAGCAGCGTCGGGCGCGGTTAGTACTTGGATGGGTGACCGCTTGGGAACACCGCGTGCCCGTTGCCTCCTTTCTTGTTTTATAACGCTTTAAATAAAATTTTAGGACAGTTAATCTACTCTGAGGACGAGAAAACGTTCAGGCAACGTCCATACCACGCTGAATACACCAGTTCTCGTCTGATCACTGAAGTTAAGCAGCGTCGGGCGCGGTTAGTACTTGGATGGGTGACCGCTTGGGAACACCGCGTGCCCGTTGCCTCCTTTCTTGTTTTATAACGCTTTAAATAAAATTTTAGGACAGTTAATCTACTCTGAGGACGAGAAAACGTTCAGGCAACGTCCATACCACGCTGAATACACCAGTTCTCGTCTGATCACTGAAGTTAAGCAGCGTCGGGCGCGGTTAGTACTTGGATGGGTGACCGCTTGGGAACACCGCGTGCCGTTGCCTCCTTTTTTGTTTTATAACGCTTTAAATAAAATTTTAGGACAGTTAATCTACTCTGAGGACGAGAAAACGTTCAAGCAACGTCCATACCACGCTGAATACACCAGTTCTCGTCTGATCACTGAAGTTAAGCAGCGTCGGGCGCGGTTAGTACTTGGATGGGTGACCGCGTGCCGTTGCCTCCTTTTTTGTTTTATAACGCTTTAAATAAAATTTTAGGATAGTTAATTTACTCTGAGGACGAGAAAACGTTCAGGCAACGTCCATACCACGCTGAATACACCAGTTCTCGTCTGATCACTGAAGTTAAGCAGCGTCGGGCGCGGTTAGTACTTGGATGGGTGACCGCTTGGGAACACCGCGTGCCGTTGCCTCCTTTTTTGTTTTATAACGCTTTAAATAAAATTTTAGGACAGTTAATCTACTCTGAGGACGAGAAAACGTTCAGGCAACGTCCATACCACGCTGAATACACCAGTTCTCGTCTGATCACTGAAGTTAAGCAGCGTCGGGCGCGGTTAGTACTTGGATGGGTGACCGCTTGGGAACACCGCGTGCCGTTGCCTCCTTTTTTGTTTTATAACGCTTTAAATAAAATTTTAGGACAGTTAATCTACTCTGAGGACGAGAAAACGTTCAAGCAACGTCCATACCACGCTGAATACACCAGTTCTCGTCTGATCACTGAAGTTAAGCAGCGTCGGGCGCGGTTAGTACTTGGATGGGTGACCGCTTGGGAACACCGCGTGCCCGTTGCCTCCTTTCTTGTTTTATAACGCTTTAAATAAAATTTTAGGACAGTTAATCTACTCTGAGGACGAGAAAACGTTCAGGCAACGTCCATACCACGCTGAATACACCAGTTCTCGTCTGATCACTGAAGTTAAGCAGCGTCGGGCGCGGTTAGTACTTGGATGGGTGACCGCTTGGGAACACCGCGTGCCGTTGCCTCCTTTTTTGTTTTATAACGCTTTAAATAAAATTTTAGGACAGTTAATCTACTCTGAGGACGAGAAAACGTTCAAGCAACGTCCATACCACGCTGAATACACCAGTTCTCGTCTGATCACTGAAGTTAAGCAGCGTCGGGCGCGGTTAGTACTTGGATGGGTGACCGCGTGCCGTTGCCTCCTTTTTTGTTTTATAACGCTTTAAATAAAATTTTAGGATAGTTAATTTACTCTGAGGACGAGAAAACGTTCAGGCAACGTCCATACCACGCTGAATACACCAGTTCTCGTCTGATCACTGAAGTTAAGCAGCGTCGGGCGCGGTTAGTACTTGGATGGGTGACCGCTTGGGAACACCGCGTGCCGTTGCCTCCTTTTTTGTTTTATAACGCTTTAAATAAAATTTTAGGACAGTTAATCTACTCTGAGGACGAGAAAACGTTCAGGCAACGTCCATACCACGCTGAATACACCAGTTCTCGTCTGATCACTGAAGTTAAGCAGCGTCGGGCGCGGTTAGTACTTGGATGGGTGACCGCTTGGGAACACCGCGTGCCGTTGCCTCCTTTTTTGTTTTATAACGCTTTAAATAAAATTTTAGGACAGTTAATCTACTCTGAGGACGAGAAAACGTTCAAGCAACGTCCATACCACGCTGAATACACCAGTTCTCGTCTGATCACTGAAGTTAAGCAGCGTCGGGCGCGGTTAGTACTTGGATGGGTGACCGCTTGGGAACACCGCGTGCCCGTTGCCTCCTTTCTTGTTTTATAACGCTTTAAATAAAATTTTAGGACAGTTAATCTACTCTGAGGACGAGAAAACGTTCAGGCAACGTCCATACCACGCTGAATACACCAGTTCTCGTCTGATCACTGAAGTTAAGCAGCGTCGGGCGCGGTTAGTACTTGGATGGGTGACCGCTTGGGAACACCGCGTGCCGTTGCCTCCTTTTTTGTTTTATAACGCTTTAAATAAAATTTTAGGACAGTTAATCTACTCTGAGGACGAGAAAACGTTCAGGCAACGTCCATACCACGCTGAATACACCAGTTCTCGTCTGATCACTGAAGTTAAGCAGCGTCGGGCGCGGTTAGTACTTGGATGGGTGACCGCTTGGGAACACCGCGTGCCGTTGCCTCCTTTTTTGTTTTATAACGCTTTAAATAAAATTTTAGGACAGTTAATGTCCTTTGAGAACGAGAAAACGTTCAGGCAACGTCCATACCACGCTGAATACACCAGTTCTCGTCTGATCACTGAAGTTAAGCAGCGTCGGGCGCGGTTAGTACTTGGATGGGTGACCGCTTGGGAACACCGCGTGCCGTTGCCTCCTTTTTTGTTTTATAACGCTTTAAATAAAATTTTAGGACAGTTAATCTACTCTGAGGACGAGAAAACGTTCAAGCAACGTCCATACCACGCTGAATACACCAGTTCTCGTCTGATCACTGAAGTTAAGCAGCGTCGGGCGCGGTTAGTACTTGGATGGGTGACCGCGTGCCGTTGCCTCCTTTTTTGTTTTATAACGCTTTAAATAAAATTTTAGGATAGTTAATTTACTCTGAGGACGAGAAAACGTTCAGGCAACGTCCATACCACGCTGAATACACCAGTTCTCGTCTGATCACTGAAGTTAAGCAGCGTCGGGCGCGGTTAGTACTTGGATGGGTGACCGCTTGGGAACACCGCGTGCCGTTGCCTCCTTTTTTGTTTTATAACGCTTTAAATAAAATTTTAGGACAGTTAATCTACTCTGAGGACGAGAAAACGTTCAGGCAACGTCCATACCACGCTGAATACACCAGTTCTCGTCTGATCACTGAAGTTAAGCAGCGTCGGGCGCGGTTAGTACTTGGATGGGTGACCGCTTGGGAACACCGCGTGCCCGTTGCCTCCTTTCTTGTTTTATAACGCTTTAAATAAAATTTTAGGACAGTTAATCTACTCTGAGGACGAGAAAACGTTCAGGCAACGTCCATACCACGCTGAATACACCAGTTCTCGTCTGATCACTGAAGTTAAGCAGCGTCGGGCGCGGTTAGTACTTGGATGGGTGACCGCTTGGGAACACCGCGTGCCGTTGCCTCCTTTTTTGTTTTATAACGCTTTAAATAAAATTTTAGGACAGTTAATCTACTCTGAGGACGAGAAAACGTTCAAGCAACGTCCATACCACGCTGAATACACCAGTTCTCGTCTGATCACTGAAGTTAAGCAGCGTCGGGCGCGGTTAGTACTTGGATGGGTGACCGCTTGGGAACACCGCGTGCCCGTTGCCTCCTTTCTTGTTTTATAACGCTTTAAATAAAATTTTAGGACAGTTAATCTACTCTGAGGACGAGAAAACGTTCAGGCAACGTCCATACCACGCTGAATACACCAGTTCTCGTCTGATCACTGAAGTTAAGCAGCGTCGGGCGCGGTTAGTACTTGGATGGGTGACCGCTTGGGAACACCGCGTGCCGTTGCCTCCTTTTTTGTTTTATAACGCTTTAAATAAAATTTTAGGACAGTTAATCTACTCTGAGGACGAGAAAACGTTCAGGCAACGTCCATACCACGCTGAATACACCAGTTCTCGTCTGATCACTGAAGTTAAGCAGCGTCGGGCGCGGTTAGTACTTGGATGGGTGACCGCTTGGGAACACCGCGTGCCGTTGCCTCCTTTTTTGTTTTATAACGCTTTAAATAAAATTTTAGGACAGTTAATGTCCTTTGAGAACGAGAAAACGTTCAGGCAACGTCCATACCACGCTGAATACACCAGTTCTCGTCTGATCACTGAAGTTAAGCAGCGTCGGGCGCGGTTAGTACTTGGATGGGTGACCGCTTGGGAACACCGCGTGCCGTTGCCTCCTTTTTTGTTTTATAACGCTTTAAATAAAATTTTAGGACAGTTAATCTACTCTGAGGACGAGAAAACGTTCAAGCAACGTCCATACCACGCTGAATACACCAGTTCTCGTCTGATCACTGAAGTTAAGCAGCGTCGGGCGCGGTTAGTACTTGGATGGGTGACCGCTTGGGAACACCGCGTGCCGTTGCCTCCTTTTTTGTTTTATAACGTCTTAAATAAAATTTTAGGACAGTTAATTTACTCTGAGGACGAGAAAACGTTCAGACCACGCTGAATACACCAGTTCTCGTCTGATCACTGAAGTTAAGCAGCGTCGGGCGCGGTTAGTACTTGGATGGGTGACCGCTTGGGAACACCGCGTGCCGTTGCCTCCTTTTTTGTTTTATAACGCTTTAAATAAAATTTTAGGACAGTTAATTTACTCTGAGGACGAGAAAACGTTCAGGCAACGTCCATACCACGCTGAATACACCAGTTCTCGTCTGATCACTGAAGTTAAGCAGCGTCGGGCGCGGTTAGTACTTGGATGGGTGACCGCTTGGGAACACCGCGTGCCGTTGCCTCCTTTTTTGTTTTATAACGCTTTAAATAAAATTTTAGGACAGTTAATCTACTCTGAAAACGAGAAAACGTTCAAGCAACGTCAATACCACGCTGAATACACCAGTTCTCGTCTGATCACTGAAGTTAAGCAGCGTCGGGCGCGGTTAGTACTTGGATGGGTGACCGCTTGGGAACACCGCGTGCCGTTGCCTCCTTTTTTGTTTTATAACGCTTTAAATAAAATTTTAGGACAGTTAATTTACTCTGAGGACGAGAAAACGTTCAGGCAACGTCCATACCACGCTGAATACACCAGTTCTCGTCTGATCACTGAAGTTAAGCAGCGTCGGGCGCGGTTAGTACTTGGATGGGTGACCGCTTGGGAACACCGCGTGCCGTTGCCTCCTTTTTTGTTTTATAACGCTTTAAATAAAATTTTAGGACAGTTAATCTACTCTGAGGACGAGAAAACGTTCAAGCAACGTCCATACCACGCTGAATACACCAGTTCTCGTCTGATCACTGAAGTTAAGCAGCGTCGGGCGCGGTTAGTACTTGGATGGGTGACCGCTTGGGAACACCGCGTGCCGTTGCCTCCTTTTTTGTTTTATAACGCTTTAAATAAAATTTTAGGACAGTTAATTTACTCTGAGGACGAGAAAACGTTCAGGCAACGTCCATACCACGCTGAATACACCAGTTCTCGTCTGATCACTGAAGTTAAGCAGCGTCGGGCGCGGTTAGTACTTGGATGGGTGACCGCTTGGGAACACCGCGTGCCGTTGCCTCCTTTTTTGTTTTATAACGCTTTAAATAAAATTTTAGGACAGTTAATGTCCTTTGAGAACGAGAAAACGTTCAGGCAACGTCCATACCACGCTGAATACACCAGTTCTCGTCTGATCACTGAAGTTAAGCAGCGTCGGGCGCGGTTAGTACTTGGATGGGTGACCGCTTGGGAACACCGCGTGCCGTTGCCTCCTTTTTTGTTTTATAACGCTTTAAATAAAATTTTAGGACAGTTAATTTACTCTGAGGACGAGAAAACGTTCAGGCAACGTCCATACCACGCTGAATACACCAGTTCTCGTCTGATCACTGAAGTTAAGCAGCGTCGGGCGCGGTTAGTACTTGGATGGGTGACCGCTTGGGAACACCGCGTGCCGTTGCCTCCTTTTTTGTTTTATAACGCTTTAAATAAAATTTTAGGACAGTTAATCTACTCTGAGGACGAGAAAACGTTCAAGCAACGTCCATACCACGCTGAATACACCAGTTCTCGTCTGATCACTGAAGTTAAGCAGCGTCGGGCGCGGTTAGTACTTGGATGGGTGACCGCTTGGGAACACCGCGTGCCGTTGCCTCCTTTTTTGTTTTATAACGCTTTAAATAAAATTTTAGGACAGTTAATGTCCTTTGAGAACGAGAAAACGTTCAGGCAACGTCCATACCACGCTGAATACACCAGTTCTCGTCTGATCACTGAAGTTAAGCAGCGTCGGGCGCGGTTAGTACTTGGATGGGTGACCGCTTGGGAACACCGCGTGCCGTTGCCTCCTTTTTTGTTTTATAACGCTTTAAATAAAATTTTAGGACAGTTAATTTACTCTGAGGACGAGAAAACGTTCAGGCAACGTCCATACCACGCTGAATACACCAGTTCTCGTCTGATCACTGAAGTTAAGCAGCGTCGGGCGCGGTTAGTACTTGGATGGGTGACCGCTTGGGAACACCGCGTGCCGTTGCCTCCTTTTTTGTTTTATAACGCTTTAAATAAAATTTTAGGACAGTTAATCTACTCTGAGGACGAGAAAACGTTCAAGCAACGTCCATACCACGCTGAATACACCAGTTCTCGTCTGATCACTGAAGTCAAGCAGCGTCGGGCGCGGTTAGTACTTGGATGGGTGACCGCTTGGGAACACCGCGTGCCGTTGCCTCCTTTTTTGTTTTATAACGCTTTAAATAAAATTTTAGGACAGTTAATGTCCTTTGAGAACGAGAAAACGTTCAGGCAACGTCCATACCACGCTGAATACACCAGTTCTCGTCTGATCACTGAAGTTAAGCAGCGTCGGGCGCGGTTAGTACTTGGATGGGTGACCGCTTGGGAACACCGCGTGCCGTTGCCTCCTTTTTTGTTTTATAACGCTTTAAATAAAATTTTAGGACAGTTAATTTACTCTGAGGACGAGAAAACGTTCAGGCAACGTCCATACCACGCTGAATACACCAGTTCTCGTCTGATCACTGAAGTTAAGCAGCGTCGGGCGCGGTTAGTACTTGGATGGGTGACCGCTTGGGAACACCGCGTGCCGTTGCCTCCTTTTTTGTTTTATAACGCTTTAAATAAAATTTTAGGACAGTTAATGTCCTTTGAGAACGAGAAAACGTTCAGGCAACGTCCATACCACGCTGAATACACCAGTTCTCGTCTGATCACTGAAGTTAAGCAGCGTCGGGCGCGGTTAGTACTTGGATGGGTGACCGCTTGGGAACACCGCGTGCCGTTGCCTCCTTTTTTGTTTTATAACGCTTTAAATAAAATTTTAGGACAGTTAATCTACTCTGAGGACGAGAAAACGTTCAAGCAACGTCCATACCACGCTGAATACACCAGTTCTCGTCTGATCACTGAAGTTAAGCAGCGTCGGGCGCGGTTAGTACTTGGATGGGTGACCGCTTGGGAACACCGCGTGCCGTTGCCTCCTTTTTTGTTTTATAACGCTTTAAATAAAATTTTAGGACAGTTAATTTACTCTGAGGACGAGAAAACGTTCAGGCAACGTCCATACCACGCTGAATACACCAGTTCTCGTCTGATCACTGAAGTTAAGCAGCGTCGGGCGCGGTTAGTACTTGGATGGGTGACCGCTTGGGAACACCGCGTGCCGTTGCCTCCTTTTTTGTTTTATAACGCTTTAAATAAAATTTTAGGACAGTTAATGTCCTTTGAGAACGAGAAAACGTTCAGGCAACGTCCATACCACGCTGAATACACCAGTTCTCGTCTGATCACTGAAGTTAAGCAGCGTCGGGCGCGGTTAGTACTTGGATGGGTGACCGCTTGGGAACACCGCGTGCCGTTGCCTCCTTTTTTGTTTTATAACGCTTTAAATAAAATTTTAGGACAGTTAATTTACTCTGAGGACGAGAAAACGTTCAGGCAACGTCCATACCACGCTGAATACACCAGTTCTCGTCTGATCACTGAAGTTAAGCAGCGTCGGGCGCGGTTAGTACTTGGATGGGTGACCGCTTGGGAACACCGCGTGCCGTTGCCTCCTTTTTTGTTTTATAACGCTTTAAATAAAATTTTAGGACAGTTAATCTACTCTGAGGACGAGAAAACGTTCAAGCAACGTCCATACCACGCTGAATACACCAGTTCTCGTCTGATCACTGAAGTTAAGCAGCGTCGGGCGCGGTTAGTACTTGGATGGGTGACCGCGTGCCGTTGCCTCCTTTTTTGTTTTATAACGCTTTAAATAAAATTTTAGGATAGTTAATTTACTCTGAGGACGAGAAAACGTTCAGGCAACGTCCATACCACGCTGAATACACCAGTTCTCGTCTGATCACTGAAGTTAAGCAGCGTCGGGCGCGGTTAGTACTTGGATGGGTGACCGCTTGGGAACACCGCGTGCCGTTGCCTCCTTTTTTGTTTTATAACGCTTTAAATAAAATTTTAGGACAGTTAATGTCCTTTGAGAACGAGAAAACGTTCAGGCAACGTCCATACCACGCTGAATACACCAGTTCTCGTCTGATCACTGAAGTTAAGCAGCGTCGGGCGCGGTTAGTACTTGGATGGGTGACCGCTTGGGAACACCGCGTGCCGTTGCCTCCTTTTTTGTTTTATAACGCTTTAAATAAAATTTTAGGACAGTTAATCTACTCTGAGGACGAGAAAACGTTCAAGCAACGTCCATACCACGCTGAATACACCAGTTCTCGTCTGATCACTGAAGTTAAGCAGCGTCGGGCGCGGTTAGTACTTGGATGGGTGACCGCTTGGGAACACCGCGTGCCGTTGCCTCCTTTTTTGTTTTATAACGTCTTAAATAAAATTTTAGGACAGTTAATTTACTCTGAGGACGAGAAAACGTTCAGGCAACGTCCATACCACGCTGAATACACCAGTTCTCGTCTGATCACTGAAGTTAAGCAGCGTCGGGCGCGGTTAGTACTTGGATGGGTGACCGCTTGGGAACACCGCGTGCCGTTGCCTCCTTTTTTGTTTTATAACGCTTTAAATAAAATTTTAGGACAGTTAATCTACTCTGAGGACGAGAAAACGTTCAAGCAACGTCCATACCACGCTGAATACACCAGTTCTCGTCTGATCACTGAAGTTAAGCAGCGTCGGGCGCGGTTAGTACTTGGATGGGTGACCGCGTGCCGTTGCCTCCTTTTTTGTTTTATAACGCTTTAAATAAAATTTTAGGATAGTTAATTTACTCTGAGGACGAGAAAACGTTCAGGCAACGTCCATACCACGCTGAATACACCAGTTCTCGTCTGATCACTGAAGTTAAGCAGCGTCGGGCGCGGTTAGTACTTGGATGGGTGACCGCTTGGGAACACCGCGTGCCGTTGCCTCCTTTTTTGTTTTATAACGCTTTAAATAAAATTTTAGGACAGTTAATCTACTCTGAGGACGAGAAAACGTTCAAGCAACGTCCATACCACGCTGAATACACCAGTTCTCGTCTGATCACTGAAGTTAAGCAGCGTCGGGCGCGGTTAGTACTTGGATGGGTGACCGCTTGGGAACACCGCGTGCCGTTGCCTCCTTTTTTGTTTTATAACGCTTTAAATAAAATTTTAGGACAGTTAATTTACTCTGAGGACGAGAAAACGTTCAGGCAACGTCCATACCACGCTGAATACACCAGTTCTCGTCTGATCACTGAAGTTAAGCAGCGTCGGGCGCGGTTAGTACTTGGATGGGTGACCGCTTGGGAACACCGCGTGCCGTTGCCTCCTTTTTTGTTTTATAACGCTTTAAATAAAATTTTAGGACAGTTAATTTACTCTGAGGACGAGAAAACGTTCAGGCAACGTCCATACCACGCTGAATACACCAGTTCTCGTCTGATCACTGAAGTTAAGCAGCGTCGGGCGCGGTTAGTACTTGGATGGGTGACCGCTTGGGAACACCGCGTGCCGTTGCCTCCTTTTTTGTTTTATAACGCTTTAAATAAAATTTTAGGACAGTTAATTTACTCTGAGGACGAGAAAACGTTCAGGCAACGTCCATACCACGCTGAATACACCAGTTCTCGTCTGATCACTGAAGTTAAGCAGCGTCGGGCGCGGTTAGTACTTGGATGGGTGACCGCTTGGGAACACCGCGTGCCCGTTGCCTCCTTTCTTGTTTTATAACGCTTTAAATAAAATTTTAGGACAGTTAATCTACTCTGAGGACGAGAAAACGTTCAAGCAACGTCCATACCACGCTGAATACACCAGTTCTCGTCTGATCACTGAAGTTAAGCAGCGTCGGGCGCGGTTAGTACTTGGATGGGTGACCGCGTGCCGTTGCCTCCTTTTTTGTTTTATAACGCTTTAAATAAAATTTTAGGATAGTTAATTTACTCTGAGGACGAGAAAACGTTCAGGCAACGTCCATACCACGCTGAATACACCAGTTCTCGTCTGATCACTGAAGTTAAGCAGCGTCGGGCGCGGTTAGTACTTGGATGGGTGACCGCTTGGGAACACCGCGTGCCGTTGCCTCCTTTTTTGTTTTATAACGCTTTAAATAAAATTTTAGGACAGTTAATGTCCTTTGAGAACGAGAAAACGTTCAGGCAACGTCCATACCACGCTGAATACACCAGTTCTCGTCTGATCACTGAAGTTAAGCAGCGTCGGGCGCGGTTAGTACTTGGATGGGTGACCGCTTGGGAACACCGCGTGCCGTTGCCTCCTTTTTTGTTTTATAACGCTTTAAATAAAATTTTAGGACAGTTAATCTACTCTGAGGACGAGAAAACGTTCAAGCAACGTCCATACCACGCTGAATACACCAGTTCTCGTCTGATCACTGAAGTTAAGCAGCGTCGGGCGCGGTTAGTACTTGGATGGGTGACCGCGTGCCGTTGCCTCCTTTTTTGTTTTATAACGCTTTAAATAAAATTTTAGGATAGTTAATTTACTCTGAGGACGAGAAAACGTTCAGGCAACGTCCATACCACGCTGAATACACCAGTTCTCGTCTGATCACTGAAGTTAAGCAGCGTCGGGCGCGGTTAGTACTTGGATGGGTGACCGCTTGGGAACACCGCGTGCCGTTGCCTCCTTTTTTGTTTTATAACGCTTTAAATAAAATTTTAGGACAGTTAATGTCCTTTGAGAACGAGAAAACGTTCAGGCAACGTCCATACCACGCTGAATACACCAGTTCTCGTCTGATCACTGAAGTTAAGCAGCGTCGGGCGCGGTTAGTACTTGGATGGGTGACCGCTTGGGAACACCGCGTGCCCGTTGCCTCCTTTCTTGTTTTATAACGCTTTAAATAAAATTTTAGGACAGTTAATCTACTCTGAGGACGAGAAAACGTTCAGGCAACGTCCATACCACGCTGAATACACCAGTTCTCGTCTGATCACTGAAGTTAAGCAGCGTCGGGCGCGGTTAGTACTTGGATGGGTGACCGCGTGCCGTTGCCTCCTTTTTTGTTTTATAACGCTTTAAATAAAATTTTAGGATAGTTAATTTACTCTGAGGACGAGAAAACGTTCAGGCAACGTCCATACCACGCTGAATACACCAGTTCTCGTCTGATCACTGAAGTTAAGCAGCGTCGGGCGCGGTTAGTACTTGGATGGGTGACCGCTTGGGAACACCGCGTGCCGTTGCCTCCTTTTTTGTTTTATAACGCTTTAAATAAAATTTTAGGACAGTTAATGTCCTTTGAGAACGAGAAAACGTTCAGGCAACGTCCATACCACGCTGAATACACCAGTTCTCGTCTGATCACTGAAGTTAAGCAGCGTCGGGCGCGGTTAGTACTTGGATGGGTGACCGCTTGGGAACACCGCGTGCCGTTGCCTCCTTTTTTGTTTTATAACGCTTTAAATAAAATTTTAGGACAGTTAATCTACTCTGAGGACGAGAAAACGTTCAAGCAACGTCCATACCACGCTGAATACACCAGTTCTCGTCTGATCACTGAAGTTAAGCAGCGTCGGGCGCGGTTAGTACTTGGATGGGTGACCGCTTGGGAACACCGCGTGCCGTTGCCTCCTTTTTTGTTTTATAACGTCTTAAATAAAATTTTAGGACAGTTAATTTACTCTGAGGACGAGAAAACGTTCAGGCAACGTCCATACCACGCTGAATACACCAGTTCTCGTCTGATCACTGAAGTTAAGCAGCGTCGGGCGCGGTTAGTACTTGGATGGGTGACCGCTTGGGAACACCGCGTGCCGTTGCCTCCTTTTTTGTTTTATAACGCTTTAAATAAAATTTTAGGACAGTTAATTTACTCTGAGGACGAGAAAACGTTCAGGCAACGTCCATACCACGCTGAATACACCAGTTCTCGTCTGATCACTGAAGTTAAGCAGCGTCGGGCGCGGTTAGTACTTGGATGGGTGACCGCTTGGGAACACCGCGTGCCCGTTGCCTCCTTTCTTGTTTTATAACGCTTTAAATAAAATTTTAGGACAGTTAATCTACTCTGAGGACGAGAAAACGTTCAAGCAACGTCCATACCACGCTGAAAACACCAGTTCTCGTCTGATCACTGAAGTTAAGCAGCGTCGGGCGCGGTTAGTACTTGGATGGGTGACCGCGTGCCGTTGCCTCCTTTTTTGTTTTATAACGCTTTAAATAAAATTTTAGGATAGTTAATTTACTCTGAGGACGAGAAAACGTTCAGGCAACGTCCATACCACGCTGAATACACCAGTTCTCGTCTGATCACTGAAGTTAAGCAGCGTCGGGCGCGGTTAGTACTTGGATGGGTGACCGCTTGGGAACACCGCGTGCCGTTGCCTCCTTTTTTGTTTTATAACGCTTTAAATAAAATTTTAGGACAGTTAATCTACTCTGAGGACGAGAAAACGTTCAAGCAACGTCCATACCACGCTGAATACACCAGTTCTCGTCTGATCACTGAAGTTAAGCAGCGTCGGGCGCGGTTAGTACTTGGATGGGTGACCGCTTGGGAACACCGCGTGCCGTTGCCTCCTTTTTTGTTTTATAACGCTTTAAATAAAATTTTAGGACAGTTAATTTACTCTGAGGACGAGAAAACGTTCAGGCAACGTCCATACCACGCTGAATACACCAGTTCTCGTCTGATCACTGAAGTTAAGCAGCGTCGGGCGCGGTTAGTACTTGGATGGGTGACCGCTTGGGAACACCGCGTGCCCGTTGCCTCCTTTCTTGTTTTATAACGCTTTAAATAAAATTTTAGGACAGTTAATCTACTCTGAGGACGAGAAAACGTTCAAGCAACGTCCATACCACGCTGAAAACACCAGTTCTCGTCTGATCACTGAAGTTAAGCAGCGTCGGGCGCGGTTAGTACTTGGATGGGTGACCGCGTGCCGTTGCCTCCTTTTTTGTTTTATAACGCTTTAAATAAAATTTTAGGATAGTTAATTTACTCTGAGGACGAGAAAACGTTCAGGCAACGTCCATACCACGCTGAATACACCAGTTCTCGTCTGATCACTGAAGTTAAGCAGCGTCGGGCGCGGTTAGTACTTGGATGGGTGACCGCTTGGGAACACCGCGTGCCGTTGCCTCCTTTTTTGTTTTATAACGCTTTAAATAAAATTTTAGGACAGTTAATCTACTCTGAGGACGAGAAAACGTTCAAGCAACGTCCATACCACGCTGAATACACCAGTTCTCGTCTGATCACTGAAGTTAAGCAGCGTCGGGCGCGGTTAGTACTTGGATGGGTGACCGCTTGGGAACACCGCGTGCCGTTGCCTCCTTTTTTGTTTTATAACGCTTTAAATAAAATTTTAGGACAGTTAATTTACTCTGAGGACGAGAAAACGTTCAGGCAACGTCCATACCACGCTGAATACACCAGTTCTCGTCTGATCACTGAAGTTAAGCAGCGTCGGGCGCGGTTAGTACTTGGATGGGTGACCGCTTGGGAACACCGCGTGCCGTTGCCTCCTTTTTTGTTTTATAACGCTTTAAATAAAATTTTAGGACAGTTAATCTACTCTGAGGACGAGAAAACGTTCAAGCAACGTCCATACCACGCTGAATACACCAGTTCTCGTCTGATCACTGAAGTTAAGCAGCGTCGGGCGCGGTTAGTACTTGGATGGGTGACCGCTTGGGAACACCGCGTGCCGTTGCCTCCTTTTTTGTTTTATAACGCTTTAAATAAAATTTTAGGACAGTTAATTTACTCTGAGGACGAGAAAACGTTCAGGCAACGTCCATACCACGCTGAATACACCAGTTCTCGTCTGATCACTGAAGTTAAGCAGCGTCGGGCGCGGTTAGTACTTGGATGGGTGACCGCTTGGGAACACCGCGTGCCGTTGCCTCCTTTTTTGTTTTATAACGCTTTAAATAAAATTTTAGGACAGTTAATGTCCTTTGAGAACGAGAAAACGTTCAGGCAACGTCCATACCACGCTGAATACACCAGTTCTCGTCTGATCACTGAAGTTAAGCAGCGTCGGGCGCGGTTAGTACTTGGATGGGTGACCGCTTGGGAACACCGCGTGCCGTTGCCTCCTTTTTTGTTTTATAACGCTTTAAATAAAATTTTAGGACAGTTAATTTACTCTGAGGACGAGAAAACGTTCAGGCAACGTCCATACCACGCTGAATACACCAGTTCTCGTCTGATCACTGAAGTTAAGCAGCGTCGGGCGCGGTTAGTACTTGGATGGGTGACCGCTTGGGAACACCGCGTGCCGTTGCCTCCTTTTTTGTTTTATAACGCTTTAAATAAAATTTTAGGACAGTTAATCTACTCTGAGGACGAGAAAACGTTCAAGCAACGTCCATACCACGCTGAATACACCAGTTCTCGTCTGATCACTGAAGTTAAGCAGCGTCGGGCGCGGTTAGTACTTGGATGGGTGACCGCGTGCCGTTGCCTCCTTTTTTGTTTTATAACGCTTTAAATAAAATTTTAGGATAGTTAATTTACTCTGAGGACGAGAAAACGTTCAGGCAACGTCCATACCACGCTGAATACACCAGTTCTCGTCTGATCACTGAAGTTAAGCAGCGTCGGGCGCGGTTAGTACTTGGATGGGTGACCGCTTGGGAACACCGCGTGCCGTTGCCTCCTTTTTTGTTTTATAACGCTTTAAATAAAATTTTAGGACAGTTAATCTACTCTGAGGACGAGAAAACGTTCAGGCAACGTCCATACCACGCTGAATACACCAGTTCTCGTCTGATCACTGAAGTTAAGCAGCGTCGGGCGCGGTTAGTACTTGGAGGGGTGACCGCTTGGGAACACCGCGTGCCGTTGCCTCCTTTTTTGTTTTATAACGCTTTAAATAAAATTTTAGGACAGTTAATCTACTCTGAGGACGAGAAAACGTTCAAGCAACGTCCATACCACGCTGAATACACCAGTTCTCGTCTGATCACTGAAGTTAAGCAGCGTCGGGCGCGGTTAGTACTTGGATGGGTGACCGCTTGGGAACACCGCGTGCCGTTGCCTCCTTTTTTGTTTTATAACGCTTTAAATAAAATTTTAGGACAGTTAATCTACTCTGAGGACGAGAAAACGTTCAAGCAACGTCCATACCACGCTGAATACACCAGTTCTCGTCTGATCACTGAAGTTAAGCAGCGTCGGGCGCGGTTAGTACTTGGATGGGTGACCGCTTGGGAACACCGCGTGCCCGTTGCCTCCTTTCTTGTTTTATAACGCTTTAAATAAAATTTTAGGACAGTTAATCTACTCTGAGGACGAGAAAACGTTCAGGCAACGTCCATACCACGCTGAATACACCAGTTCTCGTCTGATCACTGAAGTTAAGCAGCGTCGGGCGCGGTTAGTACTTGGATGGGTGACCGCTTGGGAACACCGCGTGCCGTTGCCTCCTTTTTTGTTTTATAACGCTTTAAATAAAATTTTAGGACAGTTAATCTACTCTGAGGACGAGAAAACGTTCAAGCAACGTCCATACCACGCTGAATACACCAGTTCTCGTCTGATCACTGAAGTTAAGCAGCGTCGGGCGCGGTTAGTACTTGGATGGGTGACCGCGTGCCGTTGCCTCCTTTTTTGTTTTATAACGCTTTAAATAAAATTTTAGGATAGTTAATTTACTCTGAGGACGAGAAAACGTTCAGGCAACGTCCATACCACGCTGAATACACCAGTTCTCGTCTGATCACTGAAGTTAAGCAGCGTCGGGCGCGGTTAGTACTTGGATGGGTGACCGCTTGGGAACACCGCGTGCCGTTGCCTCCTTTTTTGTTTTATAACGCTTTAAATAAAATTTTAGGACAGTTAATCTACTCTGAGGACGAGAAAACGTTCAGGCAACGTCCATACCACGCTGAATACACCAGTTCTCGTCTGATCACTGAAGTTAAGCAGCGTCGGGCGCGGTTAGTACTTGGATGGGTGACCGCTTGGGAACACCGCGTGCCGTTGCCTCCTTTTTTGTTTTATAACGCTTTAAATAAAATTTTAGGACAGTTAATCTACTCTGAGGACGAGAAAACGTTCAAGCAACGTCCATACCACGCTGAATACACCAGTTCTCGTCTGATCACTGAAGTTAAGCAGCGTCGGGCGCGGTTAGTACTTGGATGGGTGACCGCTTGGGAACACCGCGTGCCCGTTGCCTCCTTTCTTGTTTTATAACGCTTTAAATAAAATTTTAGGACAGTTAATCTACTCTGAGGACGAGAAAACGTTCAGGCAACGTCCATACCACGCTGAATACACCAGTTCTCGTCTGATCACTGAAGTTAAGCAGCGTCGGGCGCGGTTAGTACTTGGATGGGTGACCGCTTGGGAACACCGCGTGCCGTTGCCTCCTTTTTTGTTTTATAACGCTTTAAATAAAATTTTAGGACAGTTAATCTACTCTGAGGACGAGAAAACGTTCAGGCAACGTCCATACCACGCTGAATACACCAGTTCTCGTCTGATCACTGAAGTTAAGCAGCGTCGGGCGCGGTTAGTACTTGGATGGGTGACCGCTTGGGAACACCGCGTGCCGTTGCCTCCTTTTTTGTTTTATAACGCTTTAAATAAAATTTTAGGACAGTTAATGTCCTTTGAGAACGAGAAAACGTTCAGGCAACGTCCATACCACGCTGAATACACCAGTTCTCGTCTGATCACTGAAGTCAAGCAGCGTCGGGCGCGGTTAGTACTTGGATGGGTGACCGCTTGGGAACACCGCGTGCCGTTGCCTCCTTTTTTGTTTTATAACGCTTTAAATAAAATTTTAGGACAGTTAATCTACTCTGAGGACGAGAAAACGTTCAGGCAACGTCCATACCACGCTGAATACACCAGTTCTCGTCTGATCACTGAAGTTAAGCAGCGTCGGGCGCGGTTAGTACTTGGATGGGTGACCGCTTGGGAACACCGCGTGCCGTTGCCTCCTTTTTTGTTTTATAACGCTTTAAATAAAATTTTAGGACAGTTAATCTACTCTGAGGACGAGAAAACGTTCAAGCAACGTCCATACCACGCTGAATACACCAGTTCTCGTCTGATCACTGAAGTTAAGCAGCGTCGGGCGCGGTTAGTACTTGGATGGGTGACCGCTTGGGAACACCGCGTGCCCGTTGCCTCCTTTCTTGTTTTATAACGCTTTAAATAAAATTTTAGGACAGTTAATCTACTCTGAGGACGAGAAAACGTTCAGGCAACGTCCATACCACGCTGAATACACCAGTTCTCGTCTGATCACTGAAGTTAAGCAGCGTCGGGCGCGGTTAGTACTTGGATGGGTGACCGCTTGGGAACACCGCGTGCCGTTGCCTCCTTTTTTGTTTTATAACGCTTTAAATAAAATTTTAGGACAGTTAATCTACTCTGAGGACGAGAAAACGTTCAGGCAACGTCCATACCACGCTGAATACACCAGTTCTCGTCTGATCACTGAAGTTAAGCAGCGTCGGGCGCGGTTAGTACTTGGATGGGTGACCGCTTGGGAACACCGCGTGCCGTTGCCTCCTTTTTTGTTTTATAACGCTTTAAATAAAATTTTAGGACAGTTAATGTCCTTTGAGAACGAGAAAACGTTCAGGCAACGTCCATACCACGCTGAATACACCAGTTCTCGTCTGATCACTGAAGTCAAGCAGCGTCGGGCGCGGTTAGTACTTGGATGGGTGACCGCTTGGGAACACCGCGTGCCGTTGCCTCCTTTTTTGTTTTATAACGCTTTAAATAAAATTTTAGGACAGTTAATGTCCTTTGAGAACGAGAAAACGTTCAGGCAACGTCCATACCACGCTGAATACACCAGTTCTCGTCTGATCACTGAAGTTAAGCAGCGTCGGGCGCGGTTAGTACTTGGATGGGTGACCGCTTGGGAACACCGCGTGCCGTTGCCTCCTTTTTTGTTTTATAACGCTTTAAATAAAATTTTAGGACAGTTAATTTACTCTGAGGACGAGAAAACGTTCAGGCAACGTCCATACCACGCTGAATACACCAGTTCTCGTCTGATCACTGAAGTTAAGCAGCGTCGGGCGCGGTTAGTACTTGGATGGGTGACCGCTTGGGAACACCGCGTGCCGTTGCCTCCTTTTTTGTTTTATAACGCTTTAAATAAAATTTTAGGACAGTTAATGTCCTTTGAGAACGAGAAAACGTTCAGGCAACGTCCATACCACGCTGAATACACCAGTTCTCGTCTGATCACTGAAGTCAAGCAGCGTCGGGCGCGGTTAGTACTTGGATGGGTGACCGCTTGGGAACACCGCGTGCCGTTGCCTCCTTTTTTGTTTTATAACGCTTTAAATAAAATTTTAGGACAGTTAATCTACTCTGAGGACGAGAAAACGTTCAAGCAACGTCCATACCACGCTGAATACACCAGTTCTCGTCTGATCACTGAAGTCAAGCAGCGTCGGGCGCGGTTAGTACTTGGATGGGTGACCGCTTGGGAACACCGCGTGCCGTTGCCTCCTTTTTTGTTTTATAACGCTTTAAATAAAATTTTAGGACAGTTAATCTACTCTGAAAACGAGAAAACGTTCAAGCAACGTCAATACCACGCTGAATACACCAGTTCTCGTCTGATCACTGAAGTTAAGCAGCGTCGGGCGCGGTTAGTACTTGGATGGGTGACCGCTTGGGAACACCGCGTGCCGTTGCCTCCTTTTTTGTTTTATAACGCTTTAAATAAAATTTTAGGACAGTTAATTTACTCTGAGGACGAGAAAACGTTCAGGCAACGTCCATACCACGCTGAATACACCAGTTCTCGTCTGATCACTGAAGTTAAGCAGCGTCGGGCGCGGTTAGTACTTGGATGGGTGACCGCTTGGGAACACCGCGTGCCGTTGCCTCCTTTTTTGTTTTATAACGCTTTAAATAAAATTTTAGGACAGTTAATCTACTCTGAGGACGAGAAAACGTTCAAGCAACGTCCATACCACGCTGAATACACCAGTTCTCGTCTGATCACTGAAGTCAAGCAGCGTCGGGCGCGGTTAGTACTTGGATGGGTGACCGCTTGGGAACACCGCGTGCCGTTGCCTCCTTTTTTGTTTTATAACGCTTTAAATAAAATTTTAGGACAGTTAATGTCCTTTGAGAACGAGAAAACGTTCAGGCAACGTCCATACCACGCTGAATACACCAGTTCTCGTCTGATCACTGAAGTTAAGCAGCGTCGGGCGCGGTTAGTACTTGGATGGGTGACCGCTTGGGAACACCGCGTGCCGTTGCCTCCTTTTTTGTTTTATAACGCTTTAAATAAAATTTTAGGACAGTTAATTTACTCTGAGGACGAGAAAACGTTCAGGCAACGTCCATACCACGCTGAATACACCAGTTCTCGTCTGATCACTGAAGTTAAGCAGCGTCGGGCGCGGTTAGTACTTGGATGGGTGACCGCTTGGGAACACCGCGTGCCGTTGCCTCCTTTTTTGTTTTATAACGCTTTAAATAAAATTTTAGGACAGTTAATGTCCTTTGAGAACGAGAAAACGTTCAGGCAACGCCCATACCACGCTGAATACACCAGTTCTCGTCTGATCACTGAAGTCAAGCAGCGTCGGGCGCGGTTAGTACTTGGATGGGTGACCGCTTGGGAACACCGCGTGCCGTTGCCTCCTTTTTTGTTTTATAACGCTTTAAATAAAATTTTAGGACAGTTAATCTACTCTGAGGACGAGAAAACGTTCAAGCAACGTCCATACCACGCTGAATACACCAGTTCTCGTCTGATCACTGAAGTCAAGCAGCGTCGGGCGCGGTTAGTACTTGGATGGGTGACCGCTTGGGAACACCGCGTGCCGTTGCCTCCTTTTTTGTTTTATAACGCTTTAAATAAAATTTTAGGACAGTTAATGTCCTTTGAGAACGAGAAAACGTTCAGGCAACGTCCATACCACGCTGAATACACCAGTTCTCGTCTGATCACTGAAGTTAAGCAGCGTCGGGCGCGGTTAGTACTTGGATGGGTGACCGCTTGGGAACACCGCGTGCCGTTGCCTCCTTTTTTGTTTTATAACGCTTTAAATAAAATTTTAGGACAGTTAATTTACTCTGAGGACGAGAAAACGTTCAGGCAACGTCCATACCACGCTGAATACACCAGTTCTCGTCTGATCACTGAAGTTAAGCAGCGTCGGGCGCGGTTAGTACTTGGATGGGTGACCGCTTGGGAACACCGCGTGCCGTTGCCTCCTTTTTTGTTTTATAACGCTTTAAATAAAATTTTAGGACAGTTAATGTCCTTTGAGAACGAGAAAACGTTCAGGCAACGTCCATACCACGCTGAATACACCAGTTCTCGTCTGATCACTGAAGTCAAGCAGCGTCGGGCGCGGTTAGTACTTGGATGGGTGACCGCTTGGGAACACCGCGTGCCGTTGCCTCCTTTTTTGTTTTATAACGCTTTAAATAAAATTTTAGGACAGTTAATCTACTCTGAGGACGAGAAAACGTTCAAGCAACGTCCATACCACGCTGAATACACCAGTTCTCGTCTGATCACTGAAGTCAAGCAGCGTCGGGCGCGGTTAGTACTTGGATGGGTGACCGCTTGGGAACACCGCGTGCCGTTGCCTCCTTTTTTGTTTTATAACGCTTTAAATAAAATTTTAGGACAGTTAATCTACTCTGAAAACGAGAAAACGTTCAAGCAACGTCAATACCACGCTGAATACACCAGTTCTCGTCTGATCACTGAAGTTAAGCAGCGTCGGGCGCGGTTAGTACTTGGATGGGTGACCGCTTGGGAACACCGCGTGCCGTTGCCTCCTTTTTTGTTTTATAACGCTTTAAATAAAATTTTAGGACAGTTAATTTACTCTGAGGACGAGAAAACGTTCAGGCAACGTCCATACCACGCTGAATACACCAGTTCTCGTCTGATCACTGAAGTTAAGCAGCGTCGGGCGCGGTTAGTACTTGGATGGGTGACCGCTTGGGAACACCGCGTGCCGTTGCCTCCTTTTTTGTTTTATAACGCTTTAAATAAAATTTTAGGACAGTTAATCTACTCTGAGGACGAGAAAACGTTCAAGCAACGTCCATACCACGCTGAATACACCAGTTCTCGTCTGATCACTGAAGTCAAGCAGCGTCGGGCGCGGTTAGTACTTGGATGGGTGACCGCTTGGGAACACCGCGTGCCGTTGCCTCCTTTTTTGTTTTATAACGCTTTAAATAAAATTTTAGGACAGTTAATGTCCTTTGAGAACGAGAAAACGTTCAGGCAACGTCCATACCACGCTGAATACACCAGTTCTCGTCTGATCACTGAAGTTAAGCAGCGTCGGGCGCGGTTAGTACTTGGATGGGTGACCGCTTGGGAACACCGCGTGCCGTTGCCTCCTTTTTTGTTTTATAACGCTTTAAATAAAATTTTAGGACAGTTAATTTACTCTGAGGACGAGAAAACGTTCAGGCAACGTCCATACCACGCTGAATACACCAGTTCTCGTCTGATCACTGAAGTTAAGCAGCGTCGGGCGCGGTTAGTACTTGGATGGGTGACCGCTTGGGAACACCGCGTGCCGTTGCCTCCTTTTTTGTTTTATAACGCTTTAAATAAAATTTTAGGACAGTTAATGTCCTTTGAGAACGAGAAAACGTTCAGGCAACGTCCATACCACGCTGAATACACCAGTTCTCGTCTGATCACTGAAGTCAAGCAGCGTCGGGCGCGGTTAGTACTTGGATGGGTGACCGCTTGGGAACACCGCGTGCCGTTGCCTCCTTTTTTGTTTTATAACGCTTTAAATAAAATTTTAGGACAGTTAATCTACTCTGAGGACGAGAAAACGTTCAAGCAACGTCCATACCACGCTGAATACACCAGTTCTCGTCTGATCACTGAAGTCAAGCAGCGTCGGGCGCGGTTAGTACTTGGATGGGTGACCGCTTGGGAACACCGCGTGCCGTTGCCTCCTTTTTTGTTTTATAACGCTTTAAATAAAATTTTAGGACAGTTAATGTCCTTTGAGAACGAGAAAACGTTCAGGCAACGTCCATACCACGCTGAATACACCAGTTCTCGTCTGATCACTGAAGTTAAGCAGCGTCGGGCGCGGTTAGTACTTGGATGGGTGACCGCTTGGGAACACCGCGTGCCGTTGCCTCCTTTTTTGTTTTATAACGCTTTAAATAAAATTTTAGGACAGTTAATGTCCTTTGAGAACGAGAAAACGTTCAGGCAACGTCCATACCACGCTGAATACACCAGTTCTCGTCTGATCACTGAAGTCAAGCAGCGTCGGGCGCGGTTAGTACTTGGATGGGTGACCGCTTGGGAACACCGCGTGCCGTTGCCTCCTTTTTTGTTTTATAACGCTTTAAATAAAATTTTAGGACAGTTAATCTACTCTGAGGACGAGAAAACGTTCAAGCAACGTCCATACCACGCTGAATACACCAGTTCTCGTCTGATCACTGAAGTCAAGCAGCGTCGGGCGCGGTTAGTACTTGGATGGGTGACCGCTTGGGAACACCGCGTGCCGTTGCCTCCTTTTTTGTTTTATAACGCTTTAAATAAAATTTTAGGACAGTTAATGTCCTTTGAGAACGAGAAAACGTTCAGGCAACGTCCATACCACGCTGAATACACCAGTTCTCGTCTGATCACTGAAGTTAAGCAGCGTCGGGCGCGGTTAGTACTTGGATGGGTGACCGCTTGGGAACACCGCGTGCCGTTGCCTCCTTTTTTGTTTTATAACGCTTTAAATAAAATTTTAGGACAGTTAATGTCCTTTGAGAACGAGAAAACGTTCAGGCAACGTCCATACCACGCTGAATACACCAGTTCTCGTCTGATCACTGAAGTTAAGCAGCGTCGGGCGCGGTTAGTACTTGGATGGGTGACCGCTTGGGAACACCGCGTGCCGTTGCCTCCTTTTTTGTTTTATAACGCTTTAAATAAAATTTTAGGACAGTTAATCTACTCTGAGGACGAGAAAACGTTCAAGCAACGTCCATACCACGCTGAATACACCAGTTCTCGTCTGATCACTGAAGTCAAGCAGCGTCGGGCGCGGTTAGTACTTGGATGGGTGACCGCTTGGGAACACCGCGTGCCGTTGCCTCCTTTTTTGTTTTATAACGCTTTAAATAAAATTTTAGGACAGTTAATGTCCTTTGAGAACGAGAAAACGTTCAGGCAACGTCCATACCACGCTGAATACACCAGTTCTCGTCTGATCACTGAAGTTAAGCAGCGTCGGGCGCGGTTAGTACTTGGATGGGTGACCGCTTGGGAACACCGCGTGCCGTTGCCTCCTTTTTTGTTTTATAACGCTTTAAATAAAATTTTAGGACAGTTAATGTCCTTTGAGAACGAGAAAACGTTCAGGCAACGTCCATACCACGCTGAATACACCAGTTCTCGTCTGATCACTGAAGTTAAGCAGCGTCGGGCGCGGTTAGTACTTGGATGGGTGACCGCTTGGGAACACCGCGTGCCGTTGCCTCCTTTTTTGTTTTATAACGCTTTAAATAAAATTTTAGGACAGTTAATTTACTCTGAGGACGAGAAAACGTTCAGGCAACGTCCATACCACGCTGAATACACCAGTTCTCGTCTGATCACTGAAGTTAAGCAGCGTCGGGCGCGGTTAGTACTTGGATGGGTGACCGCTTGGGAACACCGCGTGCCGTTGCCTCCTTTTTTGTTTTATAACGCTTTAAATAACATTTTAGGACAGTTAATGTCCTTTGAGAACGAGAAAACGTTCAGGCAACGTCCATACCACGCTGAATACACCAGTTCTCGTCTGATCACTGAAGTTAAGCAGCGTCGGGCGCGGTTAGTACTTGGATGGGTGACCGCTTGGGAACACCGCGTGCCGTTGCCTCCTTTTTTGTTTTATAACGCTTTAAATAAAATTTTAGGACAGTTAATTTACTCTGAGGACGAGAAAACGTTCAGGCAACGTCCATACCACGCTGAATACACCAGTTCTCGTCTGATCACTGAAGTTAAGCAGCGTCGGGCGCGGTTAGTACTTGGATGGGTGACCGCTTGGGAACACCGCGTGCCGTTGCCTCCTTTTTTGTTTTATAACGCTTTAAATAAAATTTTAGGACAGTTAATCTACTCTGAGGACGAGAAAACGTTCAAGCAACGTCCATACCACGCTGAATACACCAGTTCTCGTCTGATCACTGAAGTCAAGCAGCGTCGGGCGCGGTTAGTACTTGGATGGGTGACCGCTTGGGAACACCGCGTGCCGTTGCCTCCTTTTTTGTTTTATAACGCTTTAAATAAAATTTTAGGACAGTTAATGTCCTTTGAGAACGAGAAAACGTTCAGGCAACGTCCATACCACGCTGAATACACCAGTTCTCGTCTGATCACTGAAGTTAAGCAGCGTCGGGCGCGGTTAGTACTTGGATGGGTGACCGCTTGGGAACACCGCGTGCCGTTGCCTCCTTTTTTGTTTTATAACGCTTTAAATAAAATTTTAGGACAGTTAATCTACTCTGAGGACGAGAAAACGTTCAAGCAACGTCCATACCACGCTGAATACACCAGTTCTCGTCTGATCACTGAAGTTAAGCAGCGTCGGGCGCGGTTAGTACTTGGATGGGTGACCGCTTGGGAACACCGCGTGCCGTTGCCTCCTTTTTGTTTTATAACGTCTTAAATAAAATTTTAGGACAGTTAATTTACTCTGAGGACGAGAAAACGTTCAGGCAACGTCCATACCACGCTGAATACACCAGTTCTCGTCTGATCACTGAAGTTAAGCAGCGTCGGGCGCGGTTAGTACTTGGATGGGTGACCGCTTGGGAACACCGCGTGCCGTTGCCTCCTTTTTTGTTTTATAACGCTTTAAATAAAATTTTAGGACAGTTAATTTACTCTGAGGACGAGAAAACGTTCAGGCAACGTCCATACCACGCTGAATACACCAGTTCTCGTCTGATCACTGAAGTTAAGCAGCGTCGGGCGCGGTTAGTACTTGGATGGGTGACCGCTTGGGAACACCGCGTGCCGTTGCCTCCTTTTTTGTTTTATAACGCTTTAAATAAAATTTTAGGACAGTTAATCTACTCTGAAAACGAGAAAACGTTCAAGCAACGTCCATACCACGCTGAATACACCAGTTCTCGTCTGATCACTGAAGTTAAGCAGCGTCGGGCGCGGTTAGTACTTGGATGGGTGACCGCTTGGGAACACCGCGTGCCGTTGCCTCCTTTTTTGTTTTATAACGCTTTAAATAAAATTTTAGGACAGTTAATGTCCTTTGAGAACGAGAAAACGTTCAGGCAACGTCCATACCACGCTGAATACACCAGTTCTCGTCTGATCACTGAAGTTAAGCAGCGTCGGGCGCGGTTAGTACTTGGATGGGTGACCGCTTGGGAACACCGCGTGCCGTTGCCTCCTTTTTTGTTTTATAACGCTTTAAATAAAATTTTAGGACAGTTAATTTACTCTGAGGACGAGAAAACGTTCAGGCAACGTCCATACCACGCAGAATACACCAGTTCTCGTCTGATCACTGAAGTTAAGCAGCGTCGGGCGCGGTTAGTACTTGGATGGGTGACCGCTTGGGAACACCGCGTGCCGTTGCCTCCTTTTTTGTTTTATAACGCTTTAAATAAAATTTTAGGACAGTTAATCTACTCTGAGGACGAGAAAACGTTCAAGCAACGTCCATACCACGCTGAATACACCAGTTCTCGTCTGATCACTGAAGTCAGCAGCGTCGGGCGCGGTTAGTACTTGGATGGGTGACCGCTTGGGAACACCGCGTGCCGTTGCCTCCTTTTTTGTTTTATAACGCTTTAAATAAAATTTTAGGACAGTTAATGTCCTTTGAGAACGAGAAAACGTTCAGGCAACGTCCATACCACGCTGAATACACCAGTTCTCGTCTGATCACTGAAGTTAAGCAGCGTCGGGCGCGGTTAGTACTTGGATGGGTGACCGCTTGGGAACACCGCGTGCCGTTGCCTCCTTTTTTGTTTTATAACGCTTTAAATAAAATTTTAGGACAGTTAATGTCCTTTGAGAACGAGAAAACGTTCAGGCAACGTCCATACCACGCTGAATACACCAGTTCTCGTCTGATCACTGAAGTTAAGCAGCGTCGGGCGCGGTTAGTACTTGGATGGGTGACCGCTTGGGAACACCGCGTGCCGTTGCCTCCTTTTTTGTTTTATAACGCTTTAAATAAAATTTTAGGACAGTTAATGTCCTTTGAGAACGAGAAAACGTTCAGGCAACGTCCATACCACGCTGAATACACCAGTTCTCGTCTGATCACTGAAGTCAAGCAGCGTCGGGCGCGGTTAGTACTTGGATGGGTGACCGCTTGGGAACACCGCGTGCCGTTGCCTCCTTTTTTGTTTTATAACGCTTTAAATAAAATTTTAGGACAGTTAATCTACTCTGAGGACGAGAAAACGTTCAAGCAACGTCCATACCACGCTGAATACACCAGTTCTCGTCTGATCACTGAAGTCAAGCAGCGTCGGGCGCGGTTAGTACTTGGATGGGTGACCGCTTGGTAACACCGCGTGCCGTTGCCTCCTTTTTTGTTTTATAACGCTTTAAATAAAATTTTAGGACAGTTAATGTCCTTTGAGAACGAGAAAACGTTCAGGCAACGTCCATACCACGCTGAATACACCAGTTCTCGTCTGATCACTGAAGTCAAGCAGCGTCGGGCGCGGTTAGTACTTGGATGGGTGACCGCTTGGGAACACCGCGTGCCGTTGCCTCCTTTTTTGTTTTATAACGCTTTAAATAAAATTTTAGGACAGTTAATCTACTCTGAGGACGAGAAAACGTTCAAGCAACGTCCATACCACGCTGAATACACCAGTTCTCGTCTGATCACTGAAGTCAAGCAGCGTCGGGCGCGGTTAGTACTTGGATGGGTGACCGCTTGGGAACACCGCGTGCCGTTGCCTCCTTTTTTGTTTTATAACGCTTTAAATAAAATTTTAGGACAGTTAATGTCCTTTGAGAACGAGAAAACGTTCAGGCAACGTCCATACCACGCTGAATACACCAGTTCTCGTCTGATCACTGAAGTTAAGCAGCGTCGGGCGCGGTTAGTACTTGGATGGGTGACCGCTTGGGAACACCGCGTGCCGTTGCCTCCTTTTTTGTTTTATAACGCTTTAAATAAAATTTTAGGACAGTTAATTTACTCTGAGGACGAGAAAACGTTCAGGCAACGTCCATACCACGCTGAATACACCAGTTCTCGTCTGATCACTGAAGTTAAGCAGCGTCGGGCGCGGTTAGTACTTGGATGGGTGACCGCTTGGGAACACCGCGTGCCGTTGCCTCCTTTTTTGTTTTATAACGCTTTAAATAAAATTTTAGGACAGTTAATCTACTCTGAGGACGAGAAAACGTTCAAGCAACGTCCATACCACGCTGAATACACCAGTTCTCGTCTGATCACTGAAGTCAGCAGCGTCGGGCGCGGTTAGTACTTGGATGGGTGACCGCTTGGGAACACCGCGTGCCGTTGCCTCCTTTTTTGTTTTATAACGCTTTAAATAAAATTTTAGGACAGTTAATGTCCTTTGAGAACGAGAAAACGTTCAGGCAACGTCCATACCACGCTGAATACACCAGTTCTCGTCTGATCACTGAAGTCAAGCAGCGTCGGGCGCGGTTAGTACTTGGATGGGTGACCGCTTGGGAACACCGCGTGCCGTTGCCTCCTTTTTTGTTTTATAACGCTTTAAATAAAATTTTAGGACAGTTAATCTACTCTGAGGACGAGAAAACGTTCAAGCAACGTCCATACCACGCTGAATACACCAGTTCTCGTCTGATCACTGAAGTCAAGCAGCGTCGGGCGCGGTTAGTACTTGGATGGGTGACCGCTTGGTAACACCGCGTGCCGTTGCCTCCTTTTTTGTTTTATAACGCTTTAAATAAAATTTTAGGACAGTTAATGTCCTTTGAGAACGAGAAAACGTTCAGGCAACGTCCATACCACGCTGAATACACCAGTTCTCGTCTGATCACTGAAGTCAAGCAGCGTCGGGCGCGGTTAGTACTTGGATGGGTGACCGCTTGGGAACACCGCGTGCCCGTTGCCTCCTTTCTTGTTTTATAACGCTTTAAATAAAATTTTAGGACAGTTAATCTACTCTGAGGACGAGAAAACGTTCAGGCAACGTCCATACCACGCTGAATACACCAGTTCTCGTCTGATCACTGAAGTCAAGCAGCGTCGGGCGCGGTTAGTACTTGGATGGGTGACCGCTTGGGAACACCGCGTGCCGTTGCCTCCTTTTCTGTTTTATAACGCTTTAAATAAAATTTTAGGACAGTTAATGTCCTTTGAGAACGAGAAAACGTTCAGGCAACGTCCATACCACGCTGAATACACCAGTTCTCGTCTGATCACTGAAGTCAAGCAGCGTCGGGCGCGGTTAGTACTTGGATGGGTGACCGCTTGGGAACACCGCGTGCCGTTGCCTCCTTTTTTGTTTTATAACGCTTTAAATAAAATTTTAGGACAGTTAATCTACTCTGAGGACGAGAAAACGTTCAAGCAACGTCCATACCACGCTGAATACACCAGTTCTCGTCTGATCACTGAAGTCAAGCAGCGTCGGGCGCGGTTAGTACTTGGATGGGTGACCGCTTGGGAACACCGCGTGCCGTTGCCTCCTTTTTTGTTTTATAACGCTTTAAATAAAATTTTAGGACAGTTAATGTCCTTTGAGAACGAGAAAACGTTCAGGCAACGTCCATACCACGCTGAATACACCAGTTCTCGTCTGATCACTGAAGTCAAGCAGCGTCAGGCGCGGTTAGTACTTGGATGGGTGACCGCTTGGGAACACCGCGTGCCGTTGCCTCCTTTTTTGTTTTATAACGTCTTAAATAAAACTTGGGACAGTTAATCTACTCTGAGGACGAGAAAACGTTCAGACAACGTCCATACCACGCTGAATACACCAGTTCTCGTCTGATCACTGAAGTTAAGCAGCGTCGGGCGCGGTTAGTACTTGGATGGGTGACCGCTTGGGAACATCGCGTGCCGCTGCCTCCTTTTTTGTTTTATAACGCTTTAAATAAAACTTTTAGGAAAGTTAATCTACTCTGAGGACGAGAAAATGTTCAATGAGAGAAATTTCATTTCTCTCACCAAGTTTAATGGTATAATGTACCTAAAAAACTGCTCCTGTAAGATAATAGTATATTATATTATAAGAGATAGAAATGGATCATTATATGTAAGTGAGAATTTGACCCACGAGTGCGCTTGTGCTCGAGTGGGAGTGTCCCACGAGCTTTAAAACGGTATTTCGATCACGTGTGATATACGACGTTTTATCTTACACGTGCATTAGAAAAAAATCCAAAAAATTCAAGTAAATATCCGCCTGTAACATTAGCATCAGTTTTCGTAGTGACCTGTGTTGTTGTAGTGATGAAATGAACAGACTCATTGTTTTCTCCAATTTTCTCTAGATTTACTCACTTGTGAGAACAACTCTAACAGCTTTATCTCACCTCACAAACAATGGTATAATGTACCTAAAAAACTACGCCTGTAACCTAAGAAAAATAATTAGATTAATTTTTGGAAAAAGGCGAAATAAATCTACTCGTAAAAATTGTTGTTTATTTTTCTATAGAATAAATACAATAGTTTGAATAACTTTAAATATTATTTAAAAACGATCACCACTCTTATTGATCACCTTGTCCATCCTGATTGCTCTTGGCCTGTGACAAAAACGCCAAGTGCCCTTTAGGGCACCGATTTGCGTAATGCCCCTTTGTACCACATTTGTAACAAGTAACGTCTTCCAGCTTCTTAGGCAACATCTTCTGCAAATAAGAGTTCTGAGGCTCATAATGATCATTCTGTTTTCGATTCTCGTCATTTAAGGCGTCTCTGTTATCACTATTCATCTTATTACAATGTATCGCCTTGTGTCCATGTTCGTTACAGAAGTGACAAATAATAACAGGAGTGGCTTTCTTGTCCTTCTGCACCTGATCAGGGGGCGCAGGCAACTCAAACCTTGGGTGCACATACTTGCAGTTTGGCCCTTCGGGGCAAAAGCCGGCCAAGTAATTCGTACACAAAACCCTGCGCACGTGTCTGTGACGACAGTGGGGCCCATGTCGACAAAACCCACGGTCATACCAAGGACAATCCTTGATTTTACTCTCAGGATCTATGTGTAAAAACGGACACTCTTTATTGTGACAAGCGTTAAATCTCGAATAGAAGTAACACTCGGGCATTTTCGTCATGTCATACTCGTGTAAAACTCGCACTGGTCGCCTTTCTTGCAAAGACCTCTCAGCCAGTGTTTGCACACAATGGTTCGGTCGCCTCGCACGTGACGAAACGGGCATTGGGGGCCCTTTTGACAGCCTTGTATTGAAGTGTAAAACTGACAAACGGCCGCAATTGATTCTGAAAGCAAAAAACGAGAAAATTATATTTTCGACATAACCTCACTTACTGTCCATTCCGGGAAATGGTAAGGGCAAAGCGCCGAATTGCTCATCTAGAGCCACTTCAATGTCGAATTTTATGTGGTCCACGTTGGCCACAATGCACTCCATTTTGATAATTATAGTTTAATATTGCATAAAATGAAAACAACACTTTTTATTTTAACCACAACAAAAATTAACTATTTGACAATTTGACATATAGTCCTGCCACCAGTGTGGTCACTGGTCTGGATTGGCAGCTCTGGTTTAGTGTAAAAAAATACAAATTCCAAAAAAAAACTTAGCAAGTTTACCGTGTTCTAATCGCTAGAAAACGATACAATAATAAAATGACGAACGGCTTTAAATAAAGAAATTAAAAAATTAGGTGATCCCTTCATAGGCAGTATGTATAGTGTGTTGCCTATCTATAAATTAACAAAAAAATTCATTTGCAAAACTTAAAATCAAGTGGAAATATACAGTGTGGGTCAATAGTGGGTTATTTGTGAAATTTTTTTTATGCACCTAACAATACTAGGATAATACTGGTTCCAGTTGACCACAAAATCTTCAAAAAAAATCAAATTTAATCCACAATTGCATTGTTCTGGGTAGAGGTTGTTCCATATCTGGGGGCGAACTGACAGTGATATAAAAAGAACTCTTGAAATGCGCCCACTTCATTAAGAGAATGAATGGGTGCAATTTTTTCTCTACAATTTACTTATTTACCTCAATATAAATTTTGAGGACGGAGATACATAGAAATATTACTATTATTTTATTGTTCATTATTCTTTATATTTTTAATATGACGCCTATGGGCATTTTTTTCAATAATGAACATATGATCAATGCTAAAATTCTGTCATTTTTGGCAATGTCAGTTCGCCACCAGGGGCCCGTTTCATAAAAACTACAAGTTGATTTTTACAAGTGACAAGTAAATCACTGGTAAAAAAATTATGAAATAGACCCCAGATTTGGAATTAGACCTATTTTCAAGTTTATGTTAACAGTTTCCCTAAAATTTCATTATGGACTAATTAGCTGTTTCAAAATGCCAACGCCGCCCTTTACCGAATTATTTTTCTAAATAACGTTTACAAAAATGTAAAATAGTTGAAATAATAAATTACATCAGCTAATAATTTTTTGAAGCGCATGAATAACATAACAAATAATTTTTAGACAAAATGCGATGTTAGCACTTATTAACAGTTAATATGATTTAAAAAATAAAAAACCACTAGGAGCCATTTGTTGTATACAAGGTCCGAAGATTGATTGTTTTGATAAAAATACATTGTTTAATGTTTGGAGAATAACGATAATTATAAAAAATAACAATTATTATTACTAAGATGAACAGGTGCATTTTAGGTTTTCAAATAAAAAATCGTTAAAACTAAAAGGCTTTAAAAAACGAATAACACATTCTTAAGCTCGTTATTCGAGAAAATAATTATGGTCAAAACCCACATCCGGCTATATCATCATTTGCTTTCGACAACAACAAAGTTAATCAAAAGTTGACATTTTAGCGAAATTTAATCTAAAAAATATCTTCCTTATTAAACAGAGTGATTCAAAAGTGATGAACAATCTCCCGGAAGCTGATAAAGGAAGCAAACTGAATTAAAAGTTCCTATGAGCCTTCTATCACGAGATATAACTCTTCAAGGTTACGTTTTTGGTGCTTCAGATCATATTTACAAATGTCTTATGATGTACAAAACAATTCAAAAACTTGCCAATTTGATAAATTAAATTCGACACCGTAGGAAACAAAAAAACAATCGATACCTTTGCAGAGGAAAACAAATTCAAAAAATATACAAAAATTAAGTTCTTGAAAGAAAATCTGATTTCATTTTTTGTGCAGCCTGTATAAAAAACACATCTGAAACAAAGACACTGCAGAGGTACTTTTTCATAAAAAATTTAAAAATGTAATTTTTTTAATAATTTGTGTACCTGTAATTACATAATAGAAATTTTAGTTGGCTGACATTTATGATGTGCTTATTTTTTTCTAAATTTAAAAATATAAATAATAATATAATAATATAAAATATAAATAAATAATATAAATAATAATGTAGATATAAATAATAAATTATAAATAAAAAACAATTCGATGTTTTTATTATACGTATTTAAAAAGAAAAAACAAGGTTTAAGAGTAATTGGCCATGGAAAAACTATTTAACATAAAGGGTTTATATATTCTAATGAACGACTGGTTAAATAAAAAAACTAAACCATGAAAAAATTGTTACTCCTTACAAAATCCGAAAAATTTTGCATCTAACTAGTAATTTACTTATTTCTCACATTCTCAATTCAAGCAGCACTCCGTGCACTCGTGCTGTAAACAAATTGCTTACAAAGATTTACGTACAAAAACAATTATTTCAAGTAAATAACTGTAATTGTCGCAGATTATTTTTTTTAAATTGATGTCGAGAAAACTGAAAAACAAGTAACACCACCGTTAGATAGCATTGTCTTGAATGTCTTGATGGTTTAGTGAACTATAATGGAAATAACAAATATTTTTTAATTTTTTTCGATAAATAAAATTAAAGAGGCTATCATAGAATTATGTTTTTTCTGACACTTCCATGATTAACTAGAGAATAAATGGCAATGTAAGCTTCTCATTTTAGGTCCAAAAACCAACAATTTTAATTAACCCCAAAGAAGTCGATTTAATTAATTATTCTGCTATTGTATATCATGTTTCTTAACAATATACAGTCGAAAAAATAAGTATTAATTTTATTAAGATAGCTAAAAATAGTTTGCTTTGGCACAAATGCCCGAACAAGTAAATAAAAAAAATACACAATTCTCGACTTGATTACACTTTTTGTATTTTGAGTATTGAGTTAATGAGCCCTATTTTTTAACCATTTCGATAGATCTTATAACAGTTGAAATGACAATACCAAGAAAAGATGATTATTGATTTTTTTAGATTTCATTAAAATGTCATCTTTTGTTTAAAAATATTTATATAAAAAAATTGCAGCACCTGTTCATGTCAGTTAAATACGACTAAAAGAAAAACTACTTCAGGACAAAGGTCCAAGAAATAAGAAGCGACTTGTACTGAATTTATTGTTATAATCATATTGTTGAAAGTAGGAAGATGAGCCGCTATAAGTTCGTAATTTCAACTTAAACTTAATATATACAAAATAACAAACAAATTAATTACATTAAATCCAGCTACGAATTATAAGAACTAGAAGAAAAAGCACCTTCTTATTCTGCCACTTTAATATTGCACTTTTAAAGCACAGATGGCACAGTATAAAAATATCAGAACTGTAAAAAGTTTACATTGAATTAGCTAACTTGATCTGATATTTTACACTGTCAAATTATTCTAGTTTTACAAATAAAATTATCTTATTCTAATATACATATTATGTATCCATACATGTGAGGAAAATATTTCTTGTATTAAAAACTGTTAATTGGTGCATAATAATAAATAATCAAATTGATTTGCTCGTAATAAATTATCGGCGCTGTTCTAGAAAATAATAAACCCTGTTTTCATGGGTCTTTTAAAATAATATTCTCTTCCAGTACTAAAATGAAAACAACCTCCATCACAGTATGTTTTAAAAATTTACTTTACTCGTCAATGTTGTTGTATCCCATGTAACACGATTGAAGAATCCATGGTGTTGTCTTTTGTGAGTGAGATATGAAGACTCCATTATAGAATCTGACATTTAAATACTTAACATATAACTGAAACCTACTTAGTTGCACTTGCAGGAACTCTGTCAGTGAATAAATTTACACTTGATCAAATCTACGATTCTAGCTGGACTTGATATTGGGGCAACCCTCATCAATAAAATAAAAATCCACTTCAACAAAATAGAAGTATGGTTAGGTACTTCTTCAACAAAATATCCACTAACAGTATTACAGTCACTGAACCTAAAACAAAAATTACAAAATCAAGACATTCACAAATGGAAAACAAGAATAGTATAATAAAATAGTTATAAGTGGATATTAAAGTCTTTAAAACACGCGCGATTTTTCGAGCACGACGGCGTAGCCGGTTTTGAAAAAACCTACGGCATTCATTTTGCAATATGTAATCACAAGTATACAGAGAAACCGAATAAAATTGTAATATCATCTAAGGAAATTGAATTAATAGAGAAAACAAATTTTCTGGGAATATGCATTGACCATAAGTTAAGCTGGACTTATTATATAGATAATTTATTAAAAAAATTAAACTCAGTACATTTTACAATACGTGTTTTAAAAAAATACATTAACATTGAACAACTAAGAATAATATACTTCGCAAATTTTCAATCATTATTAAGCTACGGTATAATACTTTGGGGGCAAAGTGGAAAGATGTCAAAAGTATTTGTTGCTCAAAAACAAGTCATGAGAATTATGTTAAACTTAAAATATAATGAAACTTGTAGGAACATCTTTAAAGCAATAACTTTTTGACAGTAACTGGTTTATACATATATAGATTACTTTTATTTTTCTTTAAACAGAATCTACTATTTAATGTCACTAACGACCCCATAAGTACAACACTCGCAAAGTAGACTTAGAGAATACAAGACACAAACTCACGCTGACGGAAAAAAATTCTCATTATGCAGGAATAAAACTATACAAACACCTGTGCATCTACGCACACCTTGCAATTTAAATTTATTTAAAAAAAATATTTGACTACATTTTGGATCTCGAACCATATACTTTAAATGAATTCTATAATAGACAGGTTTTTTGACTTATGTCTTAAAATTATTTTTATGTTATTGTTATTTCTGTGTATAATACTGACGTTTTTCGTATCAATTTTGTTACTACATCTGTATAAATTGATAGAAATAAATTATTATTATTAAATAGAACAAGTATTTTAAAGACCAGTTATCCACGAATACAAACAGTGTTCTTTTGATAACATTATTACTAGGTACGTATTGAATACTCTGTATAATCAAAAATATAAGTAATGTTTACAAAATGTCAAAAGGCTAACTTTACTAATAACTGAGCTACAGAAGACGGGACCTGCGCTGGACCAGTCTGTATTTTAATTAATTATTCAAACAATGCAGTTTTGACCGTTTTAAATAAAAATCTATCTTTGATCTTTTACAGGTAACTCGTTTTGCATAAGAATGTAACAACTATGCAAACATTTTTATATTGAAAACACTTTTAGTGAAAAAAAAAGTTCCCAATCAATTTCTTCTACTTAAAATGCCTTTATATACAGGGTAATGTTTTTAAAACAGCAGGCCATATAATTAAAAAAATAATTATGTGACGTTTAATGTAGTATAAGCTGATGCATTTAAGATTTTTCTAAAGGTCATAGTAGTTATTTAGGACTATATTCAACTTTCTTATTATAAATTATTTTCATAATTTGGAAGACATCGGTTTGTGTAATATGTTCCAATTTTAGTAAAAATTGTTATCTAAAAAAGTATAAGGTGTGCCAAAAAATGAATGATTTTCATCTAGCCACCATGTAAAAACAGAAATGACAGGCATTTGGACATCGAATACCGGGTGTATCAAAAATACGTGGAACAAATAACATACCATACAGAAATGTGTACCCGCCTATGGGTACAAAAACAAAAGTATCGAACTATTTTTGTTGTATTAGAAACGGACAATTTGAACAATTAAAAAAAAAAACAAAGAAAATTGTTTTTAAGAATACAAACTAATTGTTAAACACTGACCGGCCGGTTTCACAAAAGAAAGGAGGAAAACAGTGAAAATAATAAATAAGAATTTTGCAAAATGTTATAAAGAAAAATAGTTGTACTTGATGAGTTTTCTTACGTAGTAAAATTTTCACAAGTATGTCTGATACACCCTATTATATTATATTACCATTCTTCCCCAAACTATAATTACAATTATAATAATTGGATTATAATTAAAATACTTATTAAGTCTTCAATTTGGAATAAGCTTCGATAATAAAAGTGTTTTCTTGCACTTGTTAGTTTTTTACGAAAATTTTTATTGCAATTTAAAAACAAAGGTTCTTTTATTTAATTTCCACGCCAAGAAATCTAACAATAATTAGCAATTGATGAATTTCACTACTATAAAGTTTATTTCTTTAATTTCACAATTCAAAATTTTACAATTACAATGTCTCACTATTTTTTTAATCAACAACCTTCTCCATAGTGATCATCAGTCCGGTTAGTAAACTTGATATATACATAATAAAACAAATTATTTTAATTACGTAACAGATAAGTTGCAAGTGTATTTAAACAAATATTGATTATTTACGGCTTTTTAAAATAATAATAGCATTGTCTTATTGGATACCATACAACTATATTGTATTAACTTTAATTATTTTTTCCAAATTTAATAAAGTAGAACACTTTGCACATGTATGTACAAGAAAAACAAATATTTTCCAAATTACGAAAAAAAAAAGGTTCTGTTAAAATAAGAAAGTTGAATAAAGCCAAATATACACCGTAAATAAAAAATAGTATATCGCCTGCCGTTTTTTAAAAACCACCCAGTAGAAATATATTAACAAATGTTTTGGTACAAGTAAAGAATAAAATTTTCAAATAAAAAATGTCAACAAAAACCCAGCTACATTTTATAACACAAAATAAAAACAATAAACTCTCAATAGTTGCAATTTGTTAAAAGTTAACACCGTGAATGGGCCAAAGAAATTGGCTCAATTTGGTCACGTGATCAGTTTATCACGCACTTAATTGCGGATTAATTTAATGACACATTTATAAACTGGCTTTATTTGTATTTAAACATTAGTATTAATTATATACATCGCGAAATTCAGGAATAAGTCATTTCGTTCGAAAAACATGACTTTCTTTGTACATTTTACCATAATTAAGTTAATAATAAACACAACTTATGATAGTGTTTGGGTTAACTATCGGTTAGGAACAACTTGAACGCTAAAAATATTACTTAATGATGTGCCTCTTAATTTGCTGCGCAAAAAGCTCCGGCAAGTTTCCGGAAGTAGGTGTGTTTTTCCAAAAAAAATTGTTTTTTGAGACTAACCCGCAAAGGAGTCGCAGAAAGGAGAGTCCAAAAGTTGGGATAATACCCTGTTCCGGTTGATTACAAGTGTGCCTTTATCATTAATTCGGTAGTAACCATTGGTTGTGGCTTGATTTTGTTATCTGTAAACTTAATGGATTTTAATAAACGCCTTTAATATTAAATGTGTTTAAATCGTTTAATGTTGGGCCAAATTCAACCACGCTGTCTGTGCATCCAGATTAGAAAAATTTCATAACACCTATTTTAATTGTATTTGAGAAGCAAAAATTTTAAAAATACCAACCAAGAATGTTTAAACTTCACGAGAAATGTCAATTTAATGTGAATTTGTTAATCAAAATCATAATTTCAAATTGATTAACATTATTGATTAAGTTTGTTTCTATATTAACTTTAAACAATGACTTCAAAGAAAAAATGTATTGTGAGCGAATGCGTTGCATCAAAATTAAAAAATGATGGGGAAAATGTGACTTTCCATACATTTCCTGGAAATTTAGAATCAAACTTAAAATGGAGACAAGCTATTTGTGGCAACAATATACATGGTATGTCTTTCTCTTAAAAAATGTGTATTAAACCAAAAAACAAATTTATTATTTTAGACCGAGACGACTTAACTGATTACTTTACTGTATGCAGCTTCAACTTTAAAAAAAACTGTTTTCATAATACGAAACAGAAAACTTTTTTAAAAAAAGATTCAGTACCTACAATTTTTAAAAGGTGTGAGTACTCTATTAAGATCCCCTTAGAAGAAAACATTCAAGAGACAGACGATGATGACATGCTCGAAAGAAACATATTTTTTAATCATCAAACTATTGATCAAAGTACACAAACTGCCTTGCAAGAATATCACACAAAAGATTTGGAATATACAGACTGATCCAGAAATACTGAGTCTGTTGGCAACACTGAATCTCATTTTTAAATGGTACCTCTGATTACTCTAACTTCCGGTGTCCTGACATTGACAAGTGGGCATGACAGTCATTGACAGTATTATTTTAAATTTTCAAATAAATTTTTTCAAATGGAGTTTACGCTAGAGCATGATATATTCATTGGAATGGAATACTTTAAAACAGCGATTTATAATCCGAATAATGGTTGGCAATATTCACTGGAAACAACATACAACAACTTTCGGGTGATGTTTCTGGATATTCTCGTCAGTCGCAATGTATTTAAACAACACTGTCTGCGAGTGGTTGGCCGTTATTTAGATACCGGAAATGTTACCAAACAAAAGCCACCCGGTAGACGTTCCGCGCTTACCGACGAAGTTGTGGAAGATATTAGAACCCGGGTGGAAAGAAGTCCTAACAAATCCATAAGAAAGCTTTCCCTTCAAACAGGTTCCTATTCTACCCAGTGAATTTTCACACCAATTCATTACACTCCATATTTTCCTCATCCCAATTTACACAATTTCAGGTCTGTCCTATGGAAGTTGTTCTAAAGTACTAAAAAAATGCTTAGGTTACCATCCTTATAAAATATCCGTTGTTCAGTCTTTAAATCCTCCGGACCATCCCCAAAGAGTGCAATTTTGCAACGACATCTTAGATAAGACATTTTTTTCCGATGAAGCGTGAATTCATCTTGACGGATATATAAATAAACAAAATTATAGAATTTGGGGAAGTGAAAACCCCCATGCTGTAAGACCTGCGACTTTACATCCAACTAAAGTAGACATTTGGCTGGCGGTTTGAAGACAGCGCGTGTATGGGCCGTAAATGCAGAAAGATATGTACAGCACATGTTACGTCCTTTTGTCAATCAGTTAACTGAACAAGAACGTACAATTGGATATTTCCAACAGGACTCTGCACGAGCTCATACAGCTCGTGCCACACTCGGTTTTTTAAGAGAGCAATTTGGAAACAGGGTGATTAGTGAGGGTATTTGGCCCAGCAGATCACCAGATCTGACTCCATTGGACTTTTGTTTATTCGGATATTTAAAAATTAATGTATTCAAAAATGCTCTGCATACTCGGGAAGAGCTGGAAGCAGCAATTATTCGAGAGGTGGAAAACATTACACCTAACATGCTCGTTAACGTGTTCAAAAGCCTAAAAAGACGTGTTAATTTATGCTTAGAACAAGACGGGGGACATTTTGAGCATTTTCTTTAATAAAACATAGGTTTCAAACGTTAACTTTTATTTAAACTCCGAACTAGGTATTGTGTGCACGTTATAACATAACCCGTAACAATTTACGTTAATGATCTGTCAATTAAACCAGAGAATAGAATTAAACCATATCCGGTTTGCAGTGTTGGAAACCACCAAAAAAGAAAATACTTTCAAATCTGTTGCCAACAGACTCAGTATTTCTGGATCAGTCTGTACCATAAAAATTTTAACTACAAAATTCGGTCTAGAGTTCGAGGACTGAAAGGCTTAGCAAAAGAAACTGCAGAAGCATTTGTTTTTACTGCAATCAGTACTCATGAGTGTGTTCTGTACCTCATTAAAGATCATTTTTTTATGTGTTAACAAGAGGCTTTAGTTCGGACGCTGTGGAAGCTACGTTTTCAAAAATAAGACTGCGAAATGGAGCTAAGGATTTAACGGACTGTAGAGCAGCAGAAAATGCCATTAAACAAATTGTGAGATGTGAATTTATAGAGTTCTTCTTCAGGCAACACACTTAATACTATCAATTATATCAGTGACACATTTGGACCGCAAAATGAAGTAGCAACAAGCAACCAAAATGTGTGCCTTGCAGATATTAACGTTGGATGAAGAAACGATTTGTCAACTTGAATGTTTAAGATTTTACCACGAAAGAACATCTTATGAGACAGTTCCTGCAGCCACGACATTTTTATGCGGTTATATAATAATGAAAATTGAATCACTGATACCATGCTCAGAATGTTTAAGATCTTTGCAGCAAGATCCTCCGAAGACGAGTCATGCTCTTCTAGATTTAATTAAATTCCAAGACAGGAAAACTACATTATCCTTGTGAAAGTTTTGTGGGACTGATGGATTTTACTATTTAAGTTATGTTAAAAATACTTAGATATTTACCAAAGGAAAAAGTACAGTCCAACTTATGTAGTATTTTAGGGTTGTATTTTGTAGAAAATCCTCTTTATATATGTAATTTTCATAGTAGAAATGTTTGTGATATTATTTTAGAAAAGTTAACGACGCCTATTTTATCAAATTTTTGTAATCTTCAATGCCAGAGAATCAGGAAACCACCAGTTCAGCATATAATTAGAAAATTACTGAAAATAAATTAACGTAATTGTAGAAATATACATACAGAAAGATTGTTTTAGTTTTTTTGTATAAATTTAAGTAACATATAAAGGATTCAGAAGCCAACATAAGTCACTTTGTCAAGTAAATTTTGTGGTTCAGAAGTCAATATATCGTTAACTTTTTCAGAACTTAGTTAGTCTAAGTCCTTTAATAAATACATATTAAATATGTATTATATATGGTGAAGAGTTCATTTCGTTGTACATCACATAACCCACGTAAAACATCTAATCCTGTGTTCAATTTTAAAAAGATAATATCAATGCATTGGCAAAAACTGTCAATTTTCATCATTACTTTTTATAATTGGTGGATTTTCTTCCCATTAAATTTCTTACTAGAATCCAGTACAACTCAAAACTCTTTCCTATAGAAAGTTTAAATTTGTGTCCTCTTTGCCCGTAAAAATGTTGTTTTGTTTTTGTTTAAAATGGGATTTATTTACCTTGTATTTCACCAATCTCAACGTTTTTCCATCGTTCTATCATCAAATTCGCAAACACGAGTATGTAGTAGGGTACCCATTACACACAACGTGATGCACTTAGTCAAAAATCACACTGCAGTAACTTCTAACTTATATCTTGATTTCGGAAGAAAAAACTAATAGTCAATAAACTCATTACAACAAATTATAACGCTCTTACGAAATACTGTAAGCTATCATATACCTTTTCAACTTGGAAGACGATTTTTATTAATGCGATGTTTATCTGTACCAGGAATAATAGAAATGGTCTTTTGATGAAAAGAATCTACTAGAATTCAACGCGATAACTTCGAATTTAAATTCGCAGTTTAATAATAGTTGTAGTATTCCTTCAATAATCAAAACAATGAACAACCAAGGAACATGCATCTCGTAATGATCTCCTGTATGAATTACATTATTTAAACGTTCATTTAAGACAAAACTTTAAAGTTATCGTTACTTCTTAACATATTTAACATATGTACACTAGAATCGTTCAAATTCACTCGTGTTTAACCTCACAAATTGTATTTGTTAAATAAACGTCATTCCGCTAAATGCAGGGCCAGTGGAGAATCAATAAGCCTGAACAACGAAGTTCTCCGAGAGATGGCACTGCAGATTTCTACTTACGACTATAGCATTTCTATTTGTAAATAAATAGTCGTATTGTAAACCTGTCAGATAGTTCGCTTTTAGAACTCGCAGACAGTTCAGTTATAGAACCTATTGTTCCTTAATCGTAGTGTGATGAATAAAGTGTCCTTCATTAGTGAAGTGTTCCTTATTCCTACACAGCCTACAAAACTATGGGATAAATTTATACTATGCTTGTGTTGGTGGTTTGCTTTTTGAGAAACTTTTAGTTTTTTTAGTTGAAAAGTAAATGTCACAATAATACTCAAAAGTCACATTTATTCCATGGATAAATTATTTGTATTGTAAAACAGACAAAAGTTATCTGATAGATATCGGCCCGTTATCTGCCCATTATTCCTAGTATAAGTTTATACCATGGATCCGGAGTTTATCGGACGATTGTAAAAACGGCCCTAAAACATTAATAGTCTCTTTTGATTACTCAAAATATATGTAACTTTAAATATTAAAACAAATATTAACTACATATTATAGTTAATATTTAAGTGAAATTTTCATCTAATAGTAAGTACCAAAAATTATTAAGTTGGTGGTTTTATTTAAATTGGGGAAGTAAGTGTCTAAGGGCTTGTGTGGCTCGCAATATGTGACACATTTTCATAACTCATTTCGTTCGTGTCATTTAGCAATGTTAACATTTGAGACTTGATGTATTTAGAAAGGCAATTTGATAATCTCTAAGAAACAAAAACAAAAAAGAGGGTGTTTCATTTAATTCTTTTAACATACTTCTTAATTTTTTACGTTCCTAATTGCATTTAAGTTTGAACTTTACGTTTTAGAGTTTTGCAAGTCCTACTTTTCTGGAATTCCTAGGTCTTGTATAATAATTTTTAAAAAGCGTGTTTTTGTCAAAATGTCAAATTATTTCAAAACTAAGCAGAATCGACCAATACAAGTTTTTGAAAGCTACATCCAAAAATGCAATAATATTTAGGGTGAACCTTTAAAAAAAACATAAGTTTGTATTGCAGTTCATTTCAGTCATTTCTGAAACACTGTACGTTTGAAAATAATTTTAGGTTATGTCAGGGGGCTTTTGTAAAAAAATACATATTTTCCAATTAATTTCAAGGTCAATGTAGTTTTTCAACTCATTGTGACACCATTGAGAATTAATTAAAAAACTCACCATGTGTCCCAAATGTTTCCTGTCTACAAATTCCCTATTAACAGTACGGGTAAGTATTCGTGGTGGAGGATCCGTAATTAAAACTAGCCGTAGTTTATATGTAAAATATTCTTTGCATTCTAAATGAGAAATGAGTGTTTTAGTAAAATGTTTAAAAAATGTACGTAAATTTATAAAACTTGTTTATTAGCCGTTTGTTGGCAGTTAGAAATTGAAACATTGTCGAGTTTTTTTTTGGCATCATAGTTTAGTAAACGGTCGATTACGAGTTTTAAAATACTACATTTCTGCTTACTTTGTTTACTGATTTCACCTGGCTGTCTTTTCGTTTTTTGGTGTTCTTTTTGCTTTTCTGCAACACTTTTTTCAATACTGTTCAAATCAATTTTAAACTTTACCTATAAGTTGTTGATTGTAGGCGATGTTTAAAATTGTAAAAACAATAACAAAAATTCGTAAATTATTGGCACGTAACATTATTTCCCGCAACGAAAGCAGGACTGACTCTCAGTACCTAACTAGCTAGAATGAGTCAAAACTTAAAGAGTTAGTGGGGGAAGAGATTATTTGTTTTAATTACACTATGTCAAGTCCGTTGTTTCAAACATAAAATGTTGATCTTATTTCTTACGTTGTTACATAAAACTAAGAATTTTACATTTCTACTGTCTAATTTTAATATTGTTAAAGTCTTTAATAATTAAAACCTGTCTGAATAGATTTTTTAGAGCTTATTTTACACACAACTTTTTTTGTCCCGTCCGTCATGTGTAAACAAAAAGTAAATTAATCAGAAGTCGTTGCACATTGCCTTATTCTTCGGTTTTGTGGTTTAAAAAGTTTTAACAAGTTCCACCTTTTACTTCAAAAATAGTTGTTGGAATTAGTGCTTTTGAAATTAACAGAATTTTACAACGATTGTTCAACGATAAAAATGTGAGGTCTTTTTTATATACCGTCCGTCATCAATTTGTATTTGTTTTTCTTGCTCTTATTTCAAATTTAAAAAATGTGGCACTAATTATAGGTTGCAAACAATTTGACTAGCACTAAGTTCCTATAAAAAAAATATTTATACTGATACTGTTAAAACGTAAAAACTGAAACAAAAATCTAAAAATTTGTGTAAAATGTCCCGTCCGTTAAAATGAAATGGCTGATAAGTATAACTCCTTCAAACCAATTCTTATAAGATCTTCTATTAAAAAAAAACTTGGTTTAGTGCCAACTTTTTATTCACCACTAATTTAAATGTCGTAATTTGAATTTGCTATGTGAAATTTAAGATGCAATAAAGTAATGTTACGAATTTTTACGAGTTGGTACATTCTTGTTTATTTGTATTTGTGTTGTTGTTATTGGCATTATAGTTACAAGGTTAACACATTATGGTGATAATTTTGACAAGAGTATGAATCAGAATATTTTCGAACAAATTAGGAAAATAATTTACGAGTAGAGTATGTTTTTACAGGAAAAATTTACAAACCACGAAAATGGACAAATTCTATTGAGAGAGGGACATTTTTTTCATACACTTCTGTTCACTGAAAAAGCGTACACCTTCATTTTGGTTGTGTAATTTAATTATTAATTTTTGATTTGACAAAAAATTGTCAATATTGTCACTGTCACAAAATATGTTTTTTTTTTTAAATTCAACAGTCATTTTTGATGTTAAGAATGGCTATTTAATTAACTAATATTCAAAAACACAAATTGTGGCCAAACTTGAATGCAGATGTTTAATCTTAAGATTGCCGGCATGTTGAGGTGTAAATAAATTTAAAAAATAAGACATCTAATAATCTAATGTCGTTTGCGTGGCAATGTACTAGCAATAATGAAAATCTAGTTTTACATTGATTAAAAATTGCAAAATTTGCTTTCTCTGCTTGTACGCTTTTTTAGTGAACTGGAGTGTACTTTGGAAATTCGTAGCACTTAACCCCTTTGTGAAACAAATTACTTATCAAAATTTCAAATAGTACCACCCCTCTTGTGACACCCGAAATGAACTTCTAAATTTGTGGAGGGAGCATCAGCGAGAAACTGTAGTCATTGCACAAACACCTTTTTTATACTTTGCGTTTATAATACTTTTTTCTACTTCGGTTTCGTACTAAGGTCATTACGATACAATATTTGCGTATTGTATTATCCAACGGAGTGCCATAATAATTACACTAAAAATCAGGGTAATTTAGTTGGTTAATGTTGACAACCTCGTTTTTTGACAATTATCCGAGAGAACTATCAGTGTCAATTGACACTTGTTGCAAGTCCATAATTTAATGAAATTAATCAAATACGAACCTTTAGAGACTTTTGTACTAATCCTGACATGTAGCCTCTTCGAACACCTTTCGAGTAATGTACAAAAATAACTTCAAAAGCCAGTGCAAGTAAGTAATTTGAGATCTCATTATCCTAAGGCCAATTTTCAAATTCCACGTATTTGCCACAAAAGCCTGTATTTGTTAAGGGGTACATTGCGAAATGTCTTGGGCTCTTTCAGAATACATTTGTATGAATAAACTGATGACTGTGAGGTGAATGGTTTATTAATTCGTGGGTATATCGACTCTGGCTGTGCTGGAGTGATTATTAAAAAAAATGTCATGGATAAATTGGACCTTAAGATGCAACCGACGACATGTGTCATTGCTGGGTACGTTAACGGTGTAGTATCCGCTTTGGGAAAAGTAAAGCTTCGCCTGAAAGTTGACATGGTTGAAGACGACGTAGAGGCGTATGTCGTAGATGATGATGTCCAGGAGGTGCCTATTTTGGTTGGACAGGCATTTATTAATGGCAGGGATAGAGTTCTCATCGTCAAGGACGGAGAGATGAGACTAATTCCTAACGACAACAAGGTGATTGGCCATGATTTCGAACTTTTACCTCCAAAGAAAGTGCCATGGAGAATATCGTCATTCCTGCACATCACGTTGGGTATGTAGAGGTTTATTCTAATGAGGGGGTAGAAGGAGAGGTATTTATTGAGGGTCAAATGAGGGCTTCACCTGGAAGGAAACATTTTGTAACACAATGTGTGATGACAGTGCCTAGGGGTGTCTTGTCGATAATGAATGTATCGAATAATGAAATCTGGTATAAGACATCAGAAGTAGTGGCGAGAGGAGTGACTTGCTGTAAGGAAAAAGAAACTGATAGAGTTGAGGCACTAAATGCTGTTATCCAACAACCTCTAACATTTGAAGATATTGACAAGTCAAGTCAGTAACGGTTTGAGTAGTCAACGAAGGCAAACTCTGCTAGATTTGCTCAACGAATTTGGTGTATGTTTTGCAATGTCGATGGGCGAATTAGGAAAGTATTCAGAAGTCGAAATGGAAATAAACCTAAAAGATGAGAAACCAGTAACCAAGAGACCTTATAGGTTGTCTTTCTCTGAGAGGGTCCAAGTCTAAGAAATCATCAGAGAAATGTTGGTACATGGCATTATAAGAGAAAGTACTTCACCTTATTCGAGTCCAATTCTGATCGTGAAAAATAAGACCGGCGATTTGCAGTTATGTGTGGATTATAGAGCATTAAACTCGAAGACAGTGAAGGACTGTTTTCCACTACCTAGAACTGATGAACATTTGGATCGTTTAGCTGGTCGTCGATTTTTTACTACACTAGATCTGGCTGCAGGGTACCATCAGATCCCTGTTGCTGAAAATTCAAATCCGAAAACAGCTTTTATTACTCCTGATGGGCATTTTGAATACATGAGGATGCCTTTTCGGTTGGTAAACGCTCCTGCAGTGTTCCAGAGGACCGTGAACAAAGTACTGGGTACGCTGAGGTTCACACAAGCTCTAGCTTATATGGACGATATCTTGATACCATCTATAGATTTCGAAACCGGCATATAAGCTCTCAAAAATGTCCTCGTCGCATTCAAGAAAGCGAATCTGACACTTAAGCTTTTGAAGTGTTTCTTCTTCTAAAAAAAAATTGATTACTTAGGCCATGAAGTAAGTCAAGAAGGCATTAGGCCGGGAAGTAAGAAAGTGAAGTCGGTGAAAGAGTTCCCAACACCAAAAAACGTACATCAGATTCGACAATTTGTTGGTCTCGCCAGTTATTTCAGGAGGTATATTAAAAACTTTGCCTCGATTGCAGGTCCACTGACAAGGCTAACTCGAAAGAACGTAACTTTTGAGTGGTCGAATGAACAAGAAGAGGTCTTCAAAGAACTTAAACGTCGATTAGTGGAAAAACCTGTATTGGCTTTGTACGATCCGTCAATGAATACAGAAGTGCATACTGATGATTCGAAATGGGGGATAAGTGGTATACTGATGCAAGGGCAGAACTGCACCCTGTACAGTATTGTAGTAGACAGACAACTAAAGAAGAGCAGAGATTTCATTCATATGATCTGGAGACCTGTTGTCGAATCGTTGAAGCAATTTCGTGTGTACTTGCTGGGAATGAAATTTAAAGTCGTCACCGACTGTAATGCTGTCAGAACTACGTTAACAAAACGTCACTTATTACCACGAATAGGACGTTGGTGGTTACAAATTCAAGAATTTAACTTTATAGTCGAGTACAGGGCTGGAACAAAAATGAGCCATGCTGATGCTTTCAGTAGTAATCCTCCCAATGAAGAAATGGTAGAAGTATTCGGGGTGAACTTAAGTGATGACGACTGGGTACTTGCCGTACAGTTGAAAGATTAAAGGTGTTCGTATCTGAGAGAAGTACTGGGAAAGGAACCCAGTGACTTAGAAGAAATTCGAATACATGACGAATATGAGCTTATAAATAACAGAGTATATCGAAAGACAGAAGATGGTCCAAGATGGTTGGTGCCTAAACTAGTCCGCAGACAAATCGTGAAGACAAGGGTCATTTTGGGGTCGAGAAAACCCTAGAACTTGTGAAGAGATGTGACTGGTTCCTAGATATGAGACGGTACATCAAGAAACCTGTGTCCGCGTGTTTAGAGTGTCAGTACAATAAACAGATATCCGGAGCAAAGCCTGGGTACTTAAACCCAATCAAGAAAGTAGGTACACCAATGGACACAATTCATGTTGATCATCTTGGTCAAATTGTACAAACCAAGAAGAAAAATTTGTTGGTGGTTATAGAGGCTTTTACTAAGTTTGTATTCATGCGGGCTGTCCAGAGTACAAAAGTGTGTCCAGTTTTAAAGTTTTTGGATGAAATTTTTGGGACTTTTGGAGTGCCTAGAAGAGCGGTCTGTGATAGAGGGACCGTGTTTACAAGTAAACAGTTTATTGAATACTCTCGGAAATGTGGCTTTAAAACAGTCTACACGGCAACAGCTACGCCACGAGCGAATTGACAAGTGGAGAGGTACAATCGAACTCTCCTTGCCTCTATAAGTACCACGATGGAGAGCGAAGAGTAATGGGACCGGATAGTTGATAAAGTTCGATTTTCGTTAAACAACGTTATCAACTGCACTACCGGCAAGAGTCCTTATGAGCTGTTGTTTGGCTATCGGCCAAAAACTGTTAGAGATGCCTTTGTACAGCACGTTGTAGAAGTTGAGTTAGATCGATTAAAAAAGGCATTTCGACGCTGGGCGACGTAAGCCTACCGTGTTTACAGAGGGGCAGCAAGTATTGATTAGAAGCAACGTGTCGACTAATGATGGAAGGAGCAAGAAGATTCCTCCAAAGTACCAAGGTCCATTTGTAGTCAAAAAAGTTTTACCTCACGATAGGTATTACGTCGAAGACTTGCCTGGGGCAAGTAGATCACAAAAACCGTATAAAGGTATTTGTGTAGTGGATAGGATGAGGCCTTTCCCAGTGGAAAAATCAGATAGTGATACAGAAACTGAAGGTAGCGCTACTACGACTGAGGGTCGTTTAAGATGTGAAGTGGGTAACCAAGGTGGTTGGAGTTGAAAATTGGGGAGTCATGATTGAGTGAATCAGTAGAGTTCAATGACAGTAAAGTTATTGAGAGTTGTTGAATACTGAACCTGGATCTAGATCAGAGATGTGACTTGATTTGAGAGGATTTTGAATACGTTAACTGAGTTGACGAGAAAGACATAAGGTCACTGTGATGTGACTGAAGTTGTAAACGAGTTACTAACATGGGGTGGTGAACGGTAGTTGAGATGCTGGGGAAGCGTTTCCTACCTTATGTCCTTTTTTCTTTCAGGCTTTTGTTTTGCAGGCAGGACCTGAGCACTCCCCGTGTGTACTTCTTATGTGAATTGTTTGTTTGGAAATACATGTTGTGTTTGTGTTGCATGACTTTTGGGGTTTTAGGAATTGGTGCAAATACTGTTGTATGACAAGAGACTGAATTTTTGTTTGGCTCTTAGGTAATCCCAGGCCTCCTGCGAGGGCGCAGGCTGTGAGCAGCGTGGCCGACTGAAACGGACCGAACGGTTAGCAGCCTGAACGACCGCGGGAATGACGCGCGGGACTTACGGGCATTGTGGGTAGTGACAGGCGAGGCACGACAGCGGTCTCGACAGTGCGATAAAGTATTAATTAGTGTTATTTTTGGTATTAATAAATTTTTTCTACGTCCGTTATAAAACTTAGAATTTTTTTCATTCATATCTGTTCATAAAGTATATCATTCTTGAATGAATCAAAAGCGTGAAAAAAAGTGCCGTAGCGGTTTATTTTTTCACTCTAAATGCGTGAAAAAAAGTGCCGTAACGTGTCATTTTTTAACGCGTAAATATTAATATAGTAGGGTGCTTTGGACGCGGCGCTGTCAGTAGACGCTGTCTTAGAGCTGTCACATAGAAAACATTTTCAAAGTTATTTGCTTGGTTTTTGTAAGAATTGTGTTGTTGAACAAAAAAAAAGGTGTTGCTAGTTGTGATGGAGTATGAAAGCGAAGAAAGCTTCAGTTGCACCCCCGAGGACGTCATTGATTCGGCAAATGCCGCTACAATGAATATTCTTCCGGAAAAATCAAAAAATCAGTATTTGAAACAATATAAAAAAGGAATCCAAAGTTTCACAGAGAGAGTTTTGCTCGCTTATTTTGATTCAAAATCAAAAACGTGGAGAGCTTCAACTTTGTGGTCTGCCTATTCCAAATTGAAGGCCACTTTGATTATAAATCTTGACGTTGACATCAGCAAATACCCAAAACTTATTGGGTATTTAAAAAATAAGTCAATAGGATATCGGCCCAAAAAGTTTAAAACAAGCAAGCTCCGGACCATAATTATCTTATGCATAAGGTTATTATTAATATTATTTTTAAAAAAAATTAATCGCTTACTCATTCAGGTTGCTTTAATATTTGGAATTGCCGGCGCTCTGCGGAGGGAAGAATTATATAAAATGAAGTGTGAAGATGTGAACGACACTGGTAACGTTCTAATTATCACGGTACCCGACACATATTGAACGAAGATTCACAGTTATTGGAGAAACACCCAAACATAATTTAAACTTGATAGACATTTATAAAAAATACAAAAATCAACGACCGATAAATGTCAAAACCGATCATTTCTTTTTGCAATATAGACAGGGAAAGTGCAAAACACAAGTCGTAGGAATAAACACCTTTTCAAATATTCCTTTACTAATCGCAACTTATTTAAATTTACCGGATCCATCAAGCTACACTGGACATGCATTTCGTCGCTCTTCGGCGTCTCTTTTGGTAGATTCAGGTGGCGATTTAATGCAGTTGAAAAAACACGGTGGATGGAAATCCAGCACAGTTGCCGAAGGTTACTTGGACGAATCAATGCAAACTAAAATGGATTCGGCAACAAAAATTTTGGCAGGAACTAATTCCACACCGACTGTAAGCGACTTGTCCACAAGTGTCTACAATCCTACAGTTAATACTACTACGCAAAAACAAGTAGGAAATAAGACTACAAATGTAGACGAAGTAAATTCTTTGAGCAAATCAATGGTTTGCTCTTCTCTACAAATCAATAACGCTCAAAGTTGCACTTTCCATATTTCAATTAATAAAGACATTTGAATTAATACTATTACTTTTTTATATTTTCATATTATGACGGACGTAGAAAAAATGTTGTATGCAATTAGTGAGTAAAGTATCTTTTTTTAACTCGAAGGAATTGCCGCACTCGCCTACGGCTCGTGCGGTCAACTGTTCCTACTCGTTAAAAAAAGTGTTACTTTACTCACTTGTTGCATAAATAACTAATTGAGTTGTGTTGGAAAGTGGCTTTGATTTCCCAAGTGTGGAGTATTCGTTACGCGAGACATTTTTTTTAATTAAAACAAGAAAAAAAGGGGCCGGGTGCAAAGTATAAAAAATAGCATAAAATGCTTGTTTTGTAAGGGTTTTGGCCCACTTATTCCATTGAAAACTCTCTCACGACTCTTTTGCTAACTTCGTGCGCCAATCAATTCTTATAAATCTTGTTTTTTGACATACAATTTTGTAATTGGCTTTCATTTTGATGCTTTAATAGATACAGGCTGTCCCAACGATCCGAAAAAGCTCCATAATTTGTTCATTATTAGAGATATTGACTTTTTCTTTTTTTTTATTATAGCTACGTTCCTGTTGCATGTTTCTAAAATATTGCGATATACACTGCTGCTCAAAAAAATCCGGACACTTTATTTTTTTTTATTTGAAATACTTAATTTATTTTTAGTGTGAATTTTACTCAGTCAATCATTAGCTAGTGTCTTAACGGGGTTTAGAAGAAATTTTCATGATTACATTGTAGATTTTGGGGCTACACCAGCGTTAAACCGTTTTTTTGTACTTTGGGTAAGGTACGAAATTTCAATTATCACGTAGTTTTTGATTTAAATTGTATTTTGTTATTCAAAACTGCTTATCGACGCATTTGCGCAGGATGCTACCAGAAATTTCTGTAAAAATTGTTGCTTTAAGCAATGATGGCCGAACGGCTTTTTTTCCTTTAAACAGAAAAGTTTAAACTTAATTCTGTTCCAAGTTTTTAGCGTATTACGATTAGAAACATAGAAAAATTAAGACTGTAGCAAATAGTTCCGTGGCGCTCTGCTATTACCCTTTTGGAGCGCTGCCAGTACGACTCGAGGGATGCGTACCATGCACCCGCAACATTCCTTACTCGCCCATTATAAGACCACTCGCTGAACCCTTTAGGAGTTGTCGGCGGAGCGCGTTGGCAATTGACAACAAGCTCTTGTACAAATCAGTGATCCGACCTACCATGACTTATGCTTCTGTGGCTTGGGCGTTCGCGCCCTGTAAGACTCGGATGCATAAGTTACAAACTTTCCAAAACAAATTTCTCCGTCAAGCATTCAACGCCCCGTGGTTTGTTCGCAACAACCAATTGCACCGAGAGGCGAAAATGCCGACGATGGAGGAATTTTTCCGTGAGACCGCCGAGCGAGCCTTTTCGAAGGCGGAAGCCCACCCGAACCCCCTGGTCCGAGAGGCCGTTGACTACGACGAAAACGGTCCGTCCAGATGCAAGAGGCCAAGGATGGCTCTCTTGTAATCGATAAATGCCTTCTCACTCAAATCTTCCGAATCTGGTAAGCATCAAATGTCATTGCCACATTTATCTGTCGCAGCTCTTTTCAGATTCCATCAAATGGATCACTTCGGGGGAATCCCCGGAGCGCCCTCTTCTTTCCTTCTGGCACCATGCAAACCGGCATGGCTGCCCAGCGTGCGTTCAGGAAGTGTTTTGTGTAAATAAAGACTTTTCTTTTGTAACAAGTGTATTCATATAATCGGTACGTGTTACAAATTGATTTTTTTGAAAAAGTCTCGTAACAACCTAAAACTTTGTTTGTCAAGGGTTTCTTTCGTTTTGTTTCATGTTGGTCATTTTTAACAACACTTATCAAATCTTAAGCCGTTAAAAATTTATCGGATGGATTCTGTGATCTAATTCTTTATATGAAATTGTATGGTTCATTGTCACTTTGTAAATTAAATTAAATTACATTAAATCAAATTTCGTTGTGTAAGAACAACTTATTTACTGTTTTTGTGATTTTAATTTAGAATTCGGCATTAGAATATCTTGAATCCAGATATTCTAAAAGTATTAAGCCGGAGGATCCTGGCGCCCATTTTTCCGTTTTATTTTGTTTTCGGATCGGTACTAATTTGTTTTAGCCCACCCCAAGACAGCTATATATACACAGAATGAGTTATTGATATGGGCGTGCTCGATTGCACCTACAATGTCAAAGATATCGAAATGAATCCCATGGCACTGCAAATGGGAAGTCAAAGCGAACGTTCGAAAATTATTTGGCCCTATACAGGGTGTTTCATCTTTTCAGAGCAGCCTTTAACATATTTTTTAAATAGCACTCCCAGTATATTTGTACATATGTAACTTTGCACTTTTATAGGCTTCATAAACCAGTTTAATTTTTGCGATTACTTTAACCGTTCAAAAGTTATTATTTTTTTCTACAATTTAGTGAGTCTGCAGGCACATTATTAAAAAATTGCAGAGCGCTTGGTTTTTGAGATATTGAGTTGGAATTTTGTCAGGGGTATCTTTCGGCGACAAGACTGCATTGTAGCATTACCATGCTGTGATACATTCATTTTGGTAAACTTTGAAGGACCATAATTTGATTTTTTCAAATAGCACCCTATGTACTTTATTACTGAGTATTATTCAGCATCTCATTTTACATCTTTTTCACCTCTTAAATTTTTTTACAAAAGTTGATAATTTAGGAGATAACTCGGTTTTTCTGAAAAATGCACATAAAATCCCTTTGATACCAACGTAGTGTGCCATGTAACACAATAAATTCTTGCGTTTTTTGTACGTCACGTTTTGATTTTGTTGTAAAAATGAATTTTTCATGTAAGATGCATACGAATCTCATAAAGATATAAACTATAATTTTGTTAAGAAATGATTAAATAGAAATGAAAAAGAAACGACGGCATTACCAGAGAAAATATGCAAAAAAAGATTATAAAAGCTTTTCGTAAAATTGATCATGCCACATTAGAAGCGGTGAATTTTTAAGAGTATTCTTGATATTCTTATTGCTTAAGAATGCCGTTATTTTAAACAGTTTTGTAACTTCAAGTAATATGTTATCGATGTTGATTTGTTATACCTCGGTTTTTTATTTCCTTATTTCTCCATTGTAAATTTCTGTCATTTTCACAATAAAGTCAAAATGTATTGTTTTTCATAGCAAGCTACATTATAACCAAGAGATTTTTTCATTGTGAGCATTTTTCAAAAAAAACCGAATCATCTCCCTATCAACTTTTGGAAAAAAAAGGATATAAAATGACACGCTAAATAATACTTATAAATAGTATATAGTAATGTATAGTAATAGTAATATATAGTAATAAAATACAGGGGGTGCTATTTAAAACAACACAAGTTATGGTCCTTTTAAGTTTACCAAAATAAATGAGTCACAGCAAGTAGATGCTACAATGCAAATGTATGTTCTTGTCACCGAAAGATACCTCAGACATTTGTTAACCCAAGGACAAAATCCCAACTTGATATCCCAAAACCCAAGCGCTCTGTGATTTTTTAATAATGTGCCTACAGACGCACTAAACTGAGGGAAAAAATTAAATAACTTCTGAACGGTTAAAGTAAATTGCAAAAACTAAACTGATTTATAAAGCCTAAAAAAGTGCGAATTTACATATGTCCAAATATACAGCGGATGCCATTTAAAAAAATTATGTTAAAGGCTGCACTGTAAAAATGAAACACCCTGTATAGAGCAAAATAATTTAGAATGTGCTCCTTGATTTTTCATTTGATTTATTTCAATATCATTGACAGTGTAGGAGCAACGAGCAGGCCCATATCAATAACCACCCTGTATATTATTATTTATTATTATTATACCTCTTTCCATTTTTACTTTTTTTAAATAAATTAAACGTTGTGTTTAAAGGAGTGAAATTGGTTACCTTCTCTTGTTTAAACTTTCTTTTTACCCTTTTTGCATAAACCAAAAGAGGTTGGCCAGTTGACCTTGACAGAAGACGCCGATATAAGTGCACTACCCGCATCGAAAAACTCTCATTCTGTTTGTGGTAGTACAGAGTACCTAATTTAAGTAATTACAGTGTGTTCGCGTTATTTTGCCACTTTTCAACCTTGTGATCATTGTGATGAGTGTTTCCAGTGTCTCAGTCTGAAGTCACCGTCATTAATATTAAAATTACTGATGGGAAAACTTAATAATTTCTATAAAAACATCACATTTTGATTAGAGATGGACCAAGAGTCAATATTACCATTTCTGATGTTATTACTAGGCCATTTAATTGAAACATAATTTGAGTAATTTGTGCAAACATCTTTAAGCCAAGTTTTGTGGGCGAATTGTTCTGGCTCAAAGTGGTCCGTATATTGAAAGTTTATTCAGACATGTCGTTGACCTTAATCGAGCCAATCCGGTTGTGAGTCAAGAGACTTGTCCCATCATTTTTAATGATTCAGTTATTGATGGATTAAATGTACTTGATAATGACATGGTGATTGAACAATCCCCTGTGAGAATATGACAGGACATCATTAACGCTTTATCGGAGCCTTAGGTTGAGGCGGAAAACATTGTCAACAATATCAAACCAATTCACCGACTGTTGAGGTGAATGACGTACTTTCTACCAGAGAGGGTGGTGGAGGTCGAAAATAACATCATTCCATCCGCACAACCACCACCACATATGATGTTATCACAGGGCGTCAAGGACGATCATCTGTGACGGGTAAAAAGCCCTTGTCTTTTGTGAGGTATTTATTTTTCAAAATACCATGTAAAGAGACTAAATTATAAGCTTTCTCACGGTTAAAATTCGGGAAAATTTCATTTAATTTAATATGACGTACGAATGAGAGCAGAAAAGTGCCAAATTAGATCATCATTTAGTGCAAAGCCATGTCACTATATTTGTTTATTTGTTTTGGGTTTATTTATTATAAACATTCTCAGCCGGCTCGAAGGATGACCCTGACACGTACAGAAAACTTTGGACAAGAGATACGTCAGATTTGCACCACATGATCATGTCACATAACCGTGTTAACGCGGCCCCCGAGAACTGTCAAAATCAAACTGTCAAATCAAAAAAATATGTTTTTACCCTTTTTCACTTTTATACATATCTCATAATCAACAACAATTTTCAACCGGAAACCATTGTGGTGCCTTCAACTGGCAAATAAATTTTGAAAACGGTAAGTTTAAAATATCTCATTCTCAAAGAAACTTTTCTAAAGGTTGTTTTTTCCTTGCTATTGCTAGTATTGGGTTCAATTTTTGCATGCATATTTACATTGATGTTGTGCATGAATGGTCTATTTTTTATCTATTCAGAAAATGGATTCAATACTAAATAAAAAATGTGTAGTTTTGTGGGAAATTAATTTCCAATCATTTTGCTTTTTGTTTGGTACTGCCCCGTGATCTATTTTTTGAGATATGTATAAAAGTATGAACCAAGGACGTTATATAGTTATATAGTTATCTAACGTTATCTAACCTCTTTGGGTAAAAGTAAACGATAACTAATTGGCGATATGATGTAGTCTCTATTTCTAACTTACGAACCTCAAAGTTACAATTTAGTTTTAGTTTGTTGCGTATTACTTTGTTAACGTTAAGAAAATCAAATAAAAATTAAGTAATGTTAAGTAGAAATTGTCCAAAGGTTGATCCGTTCACGAAAATCATAGGTTGTTGATTGTAAGAGAGTGAAATTTCTGGGTACAACCACTCTGCACAATTTACATTGTTTAATTAGTAAAATTCCGTTTAAAAAAATTGCAGATAAATCACAACTTTGCACTGAAATTCAGGAATATAAAATTGTTAATTTAATACGTGTTACATCGAAAATTCGTAAATGTTAAATAAATCAATTAAATACGGGATAAAAATTGTAAGCCACCTTATTTTGTCAACAAATGTCAATTTCTCAAATTTATATGTTAACCATTTGTTTTCCTTTAAAATATTAATTTTAAAGTTATTTGAGTATTATTTCGGACTGAACGTCTCTTCTACAATTGGGTGATCTCACAAGTTAAGGCTGAGGATCTTACGCTAAATAAATTTAGTCGCTCTATTGGTGGCACCCACTCAACCAAACGAAATTGAAAAGTCAATGATTTTATTTTTCAGGGAAAAACTTAAAAACCCGCCACACATCCAGCAGGATCGAAGGTTGAGGAAAATGTGGAAATCAACATCACACCATGCCCTAACCTCCAGCACAATTTGATCCCATATTATTACTCAGTCAGTCAATGGTGCATTGACAGAACAGCGGTTGAGGAGAATGCGGGCCCTAAGTAGGCCTTGGCCCGTGGGGTGGCATTAATGCACGTAATAATGTCCTACTATCATCAGTACACATTAAAATAATGTAAAGTACATACATCTAATTTGGTCGCAGTTCAAAATTTTAATATCATTCTGTACTATCTACAGGCTGGCCCACGAGTAACAATAAACCTGAAAATTTTTTTTACACTTCATAGATAACGTGGATAGTAAAATACAAACTGATCCAGAAATACTGAGTCTGTTAGCAGCACTGAATTTTATTTTTAAATGGTACCTCTGGTTACTCTAACTTCCCGTGTCCTGACATTGACAAGTGCGCATGACTGTCATTGACAGTATTATTTAAAATTTTCAAATAAATTTTTTCAAATGGAGTTTACGCAGGAGCATGATATATTCATTGGAATGGAACACTTTAGAACAGCGATTTATAATCCGAATAATGGTTGGCAATATTCACTGGAAACAACGTACAACAATTTTCGAGTGAAGTTTCCGGATATTCCTGTTAGTCGCAATGTATTTAAACAACACTGTACGCGAGTGGTTGGCCGTTATTTAGACACCGGAAATGTGACCAATTTCAGGTCTGTCCTATGGAAGTTGTTCCAGAGTATTAAAAAAATACTTAAGCTACCATGCTTATAAAATATCCGTTGTTCACTCTTTAAATTCTCCAGACTATCGCCAAAGAGTGCGATTTTGCAATTGGTTTAATGAAATCTTAAAGGGTACAAATTAAATGCACAGTATTTTATTTAAACGACAAGTATTTTTTATCAGTAAAAATAATAAATGCACAGTAAAAATAATAAATGCACAGTAAAAATAACAAATGCACAGTAAAAATAATAATTACACAGCCAAAATAATAAATGCACAGTAAAAATAATAACTGCACAGTATAAATAATAAATGTACAGTAAAAATAATAATTGCACAGTAAAAATAATAAACGCACAGTAAAAATAATAAATGCACAGTAAGAGTGATAGATGCAAAGTAAAAATAATAAATGCACAGTAAACACAGTAAGCATCTCAAAACTAGAGAGTGTAGAATTCCACATTTCGAGTTTCACATTTTCTTTCGACTTTAATCGTTCGTGGGGTATGTGCCCTTTTAGTTTGCTGAGGCGAAGCCCCAGCCTGCAAGCTAGCTACTGAGCGTTTATTATTTAAAATAATGGCGGACGAGAGTGGTACGGGTGACGGTGTGGTTCGTTTTTTTGGCAATAAAGTGGCTCGCCGTAAACGCATTTATTGTGCTGATTGTCGAGTGAGGGCACACGTAAGCTGTGCTGATAGGAAGAAATGTTGTGAACCATCAGGACTATCTGTAACAACTCCTACAACCGAGGGTCAAGGTGTAAATAGAACAGCACTTGCTATGGTTATTGCTACGATAAATACGCGATCGATTACGGTTGCGGAAATGAAGGACGGCGTGAACCGACTAATAGAGGAGAACAAAAAGCTTAGGAAAGAAGTTGAGGCATTGAAGATTAAGAAAATGCAAACAAATAATCCAATAATTGCTAACGGAGCTGCCGAAGAATCATTAATTGATGAAGCTGTCGAACGTTTACGTCGGTCCAATAATGTAATAATCAGGGGGATTCAAGAGTCCGGTTATGCTGCATAGGCGAAAGAAAATGACTCCACTGCTGTCAAAACACTAGTGTCATCTATAATTCCCAGTGTGAGGAAATCCTATGGACGAAGGTTAGTGCATGGGCGCGCGCTTGCAGTCAGATAAACCTTTAAATCGAAATGTTGTGGAAAAGCTTGCATTGTTGATATAAGTTAGTAAAGAGTATTTAAAAATGTTTAGTCAAAGAATTTTTTGTTTCAACTCTCGAAAAGGGACTGAAAAGACGTTTTAGCTAAAAATTTGCAAACACCTAAAATGGAGTGTTATACTAAAAAATGAAAATTTTTATATGGATAGCCAACAACAAAATAGGCGACGCATATTTTTTTATTTTAACCAAAGCTCTACCGTTTTTGAGAAAAATAATTGAAAAGGTGAAAATTCCTGGCCTGACGTCAGCAATGTTCCTTTTTGAATCAGCCAGTCACAGAACTTGAGATAGAAAAACTTGCCAACAAAGATAGCTTGAAAGACGTACGTTTGTTCTTGATTTCTGCCTCTGTTGTTTTACATACGACTTCTAATCTGCTGCAGGAGCAATCATTTTACCAAAACACAAACTCCTGCAAAATATTAGCACACAACACAGTCACAATCGACAACGCACGGCTTTGACGTTTGTATTTGACATTTACCAGCCCAAACGTAGGTCGTAGCGTTAATTATATGCAGCGAAAGACTGACGAATCATTAGTCGAGACATTGCTTACGTCACAGCGCGAATTTTCTATTATTACTAAAAAATTACCGATTTAAAAAAACTCAGACCGATATTACTAGACATCATTTTGTGTCTATTTTCAGAATCTACAATTTCCAAAAACTTTTACTTTCGAGTATAACACTCCATTGGACACATTTTGCGTGTACATACTCATATCTTCCTTCTGGATAAAGCTAGAAACTTTGTTTTTTTGTAAACAAATTTTCAATAAATGCAGATTTATACGTAGTTTAACAAGGTTGAGTTTTGATAGAGGGAAACCAAAAAAATTACATTTTCTTGTAACGTTGCATAATTGTGTAATGAAATTTTCGAAATGCGAGAAAGTTTTTTATTTTAAAAGATAGACTCCCCATAATCGAGACGAAATAAAGCTAATACTTGAAATAAATTTTTGGTGCAAGAATCATTTCGTTATCTGTAAGACTCACCAAGTTATTGCAATTTAAAATTACTGCAAAATGCGCCTGAGGTGAAACCGCACCGTATTTCCCTCTGAAGCGTGTTCACCGCCTTTGATAACATTTCGAGAGCTAAAAATCGTAAATAATTAAATAATAATTAATGTCACTTATCTATTAATATTATACCTTTACTTTTAACCGCCCTAACTCTCTATTAATTTTAATAATATCTAAAAAGTCAAAAGAACATTTTTATCTCATGTACTTATTTAAAAAGCATAAAAGTGACCCAGTAGAACTAAATTATTCATTTCAAAGTATTCTTTGGTGTGACATTAATATTTTTTTAATTATTTACCATTTTTAGCCCTTGAAATGTTGTTGAAGATTTGTGTAAAGCTTTTATATCTGCTAATATTCCCATAAAAAAACTACATAATCCTTCTTTAAAGTCCTTTTTAAAAAAATATACAAATCGTAACGTTCCTGACGAATCAACAACTGTAGTTATACGCTGGGGTACTTGGTTAGAAGCAAATTTCTAAAAATTTTAATCAATTAAAATCAGTTGTTTATTGCTTTGAACGACGATGCACAAAGCATTAAACAATGTAAAACTTTAGTTTCAACCACAAATTTAGTTTCTCAACTTAATTTTATTGAAAACAATTTTTCAAATATTCCAACTACGATCAAATTTCTAGAAACGTAAAATTTAAAATTATCCACTGCAGTTGAGAAATTTGAGTCTACGTTGATAGAGTAAAAATCTGTAGAACGGTCATTACAAGATAAATTTAATGCAAAAATTGATGCAGTTGTTACTAGAAATTCCGATTTTCTAGTTTTAAAACATGTAGCGAATAATGTACCACCTTCGACATATTTTGCATTAGCACCAAACTTTTTATTTACTCCTGTAACCAGCTGTGATGTAGAAAGATCTTTTTCGAAATTCAAAGATATTTTAACCGCAAAACGGAATCAGTTTTCGACGGAGAATTTAGAAAGAATCACTGTTATTCAAGCGTATTTTTTAGGAAAAAATGATTAAAATATTTTAATTTAGTTTTTAATTTTAATTTCCACTGAATTAAAACGCAACATTTTCAAAATGTAATAGTGACTTACGCTCCCCTGTATTAAACATCTTCATTGGTGTCCATGTAAGATCGAGGAAATGATGAAGTTATTTTTTAACGAATATTTCTTTCACCTGTCAAATTAGGTGCCTTGTTAAGGTTTGAACTAGCCAATCAGAAGCTGATATTAGCGACTATTTTAAATTAACTTATTTAATTAATAACTAAAATCAACTAAAATATTTTTAAAATTGATTCAGAAAATAATCTGAACAAATATACCCCAGCCTTAATAAATTAGCGACTATTTCATTGTCACAATTTTTCTTGAGCACTCCGTAATTATAACATAATAATATTTATGTTTTAATTAGATTTTTGTAAGCGACCGGTAACATTAATTGTATAAACCCCAAGTAAACTACGCCAATGCACGCGCTGTAACGGACCATTTCATCGATAAATATGAACATCGCGAGAGCGCTAAGACGAGTCAGCTGATCGGTTGTGGCCTCATGCCCTCTTGGCCACCCCATCGAATTTCCTCACATTGAATTAATTATTAATTCCTGAAATTCAAGATAATCAAATTGTCACAGTAACTCGCTTGGGTAAATTCAGTCCATCTAAATCTCGCCCTATTAAGGTAATATTTAATGATTCTTCTGTTGTACAACGTGTTCTTCGAAATCGGCCAAAAAACGGAATTTTCATCAATGAAGACTTCACCAAAATGCAACAAAACAAATCATATGCTGTTCGTAGGGAGTTTAGAAATCGTGTGGAAAAAGGGAAAAAAATATTCGTGTAAAGTATAATAATGGTTTGCCGAAAATAGTAACAGTAAAAAACTTGTAGATTTTCAACAAACTCAAACTTTCTGTAATTATAACGTTCTATATCAAAATATGAGAGGGCTTAATACGAAGATGTTCAACTTTTATTGGAACTGTTGCTTGGCTGAAGCGCACATCATACTTTTAACTGAAACATGGTTAAGCCCGCATATTTCTTCCAATGAACTGTTTCCTGATCATTTCAATGTTTTTCGATGTGATAGAGTTACTGGACGTGAAGGTGTACTGGTTGCCATAAAAAACATTCCTCACTTTGAAACTTATTCCATAAACATTTCGTCTCCTGTTCCTGCTGTTGATATTGTTGAAGTGAAAGTAAAGTCCCAAGAATGTAGTTTTATTATTGTCGTTTTGTACATTCCTCCGGCACAACATCTTGATAGTTATGTCACTATATTTGACACTCCTCGCTGCGCTGGTCGTGCCCTAAATTCGTGCGTGCGACAAAATGCGTCTTATAAAACTCGTATCATAATATACTATTAATTCACTCTTCCATATACAATTAAATAAACCATTAACGGATTTTTCTCTCGTCTGTAACAAGCATTTTCTAAAGCATTTTCATTACTAGTGGTAAACAAAGACGATTAGTTTTAAGAGCTGACCCGAGTATTCTTAAAGGCATTGGCAACTTATTTTACCGGTTTTATGTTTTAACGGAAATTGAAAATATCGTTTATTCTCTACCAGTAGGTTTTTTCAAAATTTTCTACAGTGAGAAATAAGTGAGATAATCGCTTCTAAAGGAAGAAATCGTGACGTCACAACCGCCTCTCATCACAGAATCCGCTTATCACTCAACCCTCTCAATCACCAAAAACCTGCCAGATACTGGAACATTTTTCACACATTTTCCACAAAATTAAAAATTAACTACTTTCTAAACTTCTCTGTGTTCTAAATTTTGTCTTGAACTTCGCGAAAACATCCGAGAAATGTTGTCAAGTTTTGATAAATTCTATCACTGTCACTTAAAAGTCAGAAACCATTTGATCTTAATATTAGACCAAATGCTCGATAGGCGGTTAGGACGTCATAATTTCAACTTTAAATCGAAATAACTTGAGTTAGAGAGTAGATACAGAGAAACGGTTTTCACTACTGTAATAAGCGTTTTCATTTAACACAAAGTTGTTTTTTAAGTTGCCAATGCCTTTAAGGTTTATTCATTATCTTTAAAATTAGCATTGTACTTTTTTTCTTCAATATTCAAAATTTTAGTTTGACAGTAATGGAGATAAAACTAACGAAAATGACAATGAGTACTGCTGTGCTTCTGCTAGTTCTGCTACTACTGATGCTGATGTTCAAACGTCTTTTTCAAGAAATAAAATTAAAAATTTAATTTATACAAATAAATGCCTTACCCAAAAATTAAAACGATTAGAAAGCTGCTACAATCGTATAAAAGAGGAACTACAAAATGTAAAAGAAAAATGACGTGAATTTGAAGAGGACTCAGAATGGAAGATTTTGAAATGGAAAGCGGAAGCCAGGAACCCCTGCGCAATATTTATTTTAGATCAGATTAAAAATTTTAAGAAAAAAAAAACGACTTGGAAAGAAACAACAATTCGACAATGTATTGCATGGAGATTTAGGTCTCCAAAAGGATACAGATTTCCCAAAAATTCCATTCTCAAATTACCGTGTAAATCCAAATTACAAAAATATTTGGGGACAGACAACACTCAATTAATCAAAAAATCGTTTAAGAGGAGAAATTGAAAACCTAACAATTCCCGAAAGAGTTTGTTCCTTAATTGTGGATGATATGGTGGTGCGGGAGACAGTCTCCTACTCAAAATTTAAAGACCGCGTTTTTGGATTAGCAAATATAAGTTCGTCTAACATTGAAATTGGAAGAAACTCTAGTCGCTATCAATTACTTTGTTATGTAATTCAGGGATTGTCTATGAAATATGTTATACCAGCTGTTACTACTTTCATAGAAAACTATGCAGTAAAGACTTATTTAAGTTGACGATGCAGGTTCTACAACTTCTAGACAGACAATCATAAATGCCAAGTCGAGATTTTCAAGCAGTTTGGTGGTGGAATACTTAAAAAAGTGATTCCGCATCCTTACAACCCAGGACTTAAACTATTTTTAAGCTTTGATCCATGTCACGCAATAAAAAATGCGAGAAACTTTTTCACTCACCATGATGTGGCATCGTCGGAAGGTATTATTTCAATTCAATACCTAAAAGAATTAGCTGCTATTCAAAATAACATGATTATAAAGCCAGTAAGATATCTAACACAAAAGCATCTTTCTCTAATTTTGATAAAATGAAAGAAAATTTGGCTTTTCAACTGCACCAGAGATTGTGGTGCCACAGTTACGTACATGGAAAACATTTACATATAGTTCCAGATTCATGATGTCAGTAACAAGAAACAATACGTTGAACAAAGGAACTCAAACACCGCTCCTTATACAGGATGAACGCTTATTATGGTTGGATAGTTATTTACATAGCTAACATTCAAGTAACCTCTGCAGGAGCAGGTATGACCTGGCTATCAAACGAAACCGCGGAAGCTTTAGTATTTACCGCAATAAGTACTGCCAAGTGTGTGAAATACTTGCTTAGCGATTTAAACTTTTGTTATGTATTAACAAGGAAATTTAATTCGGACGCCGTAGAATCGATATTTTCAAACGTTCGCCTTCGCGGGGGTTCAAACGACTTAACTGACTGTAGAGCAGCCGAATAGGCACTTCGGCAAATTTTGAGAACTGGTTTTATAAAAAGTGTCGGTAATACCAACACAATCACTGATGTTGGATATACTAGATCTGTAACATTAAATAACAGTCAAGAACTCAATGAAGACCCAAACCAAATGGCTATTACCCTTCTTAGTAACGATATTATTAAGAAACTTGAGGAGCTAAGTACGTGCGCAGGAAATTTTACAAATTTCGCTTCAATTGAATCTGGGGCAATTGTATTTCTGTGTGGATATTTGTTAAAAAAAGTTGAGGAGTCTGTAAAATGTGCGACTTGTCTGATGCCTTTAAGCGGTTATTCTGAGTTAAAAACAAGTCCTCTTTTGGAATTAATGTATAACCAGGATAGAGGGAAGCTCAAGTATCCATCTCAATAGTTTATTGGATTAATTTGTAATGTCATAGAAGTGATTTTAGAGATAATACCCAGTGTACCCACACAAAATGTTGATAATATTTTAAATCGTTTCATATTTAAAAGACAATCCAATGTTTTCTTGTGGGGAACATCACAATGTTTGCAAAATTATCGTAGGGAAACTAATGCCGGCGCTGCTAACAAATATTTGCAATCTCTATACACAGAGATCTAGAAAACAAAGTTATATTTATTCAAAAAAACGAAAATTTTTAAAAGTTTTTATATACGGACTGTTTATAAAAAAGTGTAGGATCTCAGGTGGTTCTGGAATTTGAATTTGCCGCATGTATTTATTTTATTTCTATGAAATTTCTGTAAAATACCAATTTTTATCTACCCTGGCAACCTGTAAGACCAATTTTGGCCATATACTATACTGGTGCGGGAGACAGTCTCCTACTCAAAATTTGAAGACCGCGTTTTTGGATTAGCAAATATAAGATCGTCTAACATTGAAATTGGAAGAAACTCTGTAGTCGCTATCAATTACTTTGTTATGTAATTCAGTGATTGTCTAAGAAATATGTTATACCAGCTAGTTACTACTTTCACAGAAAACTATGCAGTAAAGACTTCTTTAAGCTGATGATGGAGGTTCTGCAACTTCTAGATGATTGTGGATTTAAAGTAGTGAATATTGTAGCAGACAATCGCACATGCCACGTCGGGCTTTTCAAGCAGTTTGGTGGTGGAATACTTAGAAATGTTATTCCACATCCTTACAACCTAGAACTTAATAATGTATTACATAACGAGAGTTGTAAGTAACATATTACGTAAGAGTGGAAGAAGTTGCGCACTAGCCAATAGGCGAGTGCAGTATTTCCACGAGTACGTAAATAATTAAAATCTGTTTAAAGCAAAAAGAACGAAAATAATCTGACAGCATAGAATTCTGGAGACGCCTATGGTATCAGCTGATTTGTAGAAACAGCTTCAGACCTGTGCACTGATTGCACCCTTAAGTGGAAAATTTAGAATAGGCCATAAAAGGTGTTTGTAGATCGCCAAGAACCTAACATTGGCGGTGTAGGTCCCCTTCTTTCCAGAAGTTTTTCCCTTAACGGCTGTGATTCAAAAACAGAGCATGCGGATTTTTAAAGTCTCTGTGCCTTTGATCTTTGATCCTTACAATGCTCTCGCTCTTGGTGAGGAGCAATCTGATAATGTTCTAGCTGACTTTATCGCCAGCGTGTTCACTTGGGAGTCTCTGGAAATCTTTCATCTTACTTCGGGAAGACTGCTCGATCTGTCCTGTCAGAAATCTACTTCTCTGGGGATAGAGTCCTTAACTTTCCGTCAGGACCTTCTTAAGCGATCCTTTAGCATTTATCATGACCTTGTCCTACCAAACCTCCTCCCTTCCCTCGGACTGGAGTCAAGCCCGTATCACGCCCATATTCAAGAAAGGAAACAAGACCAAAGTAGAAAACTATCGTCCGATAAGCCTCACGTCTATCTATTGTATTTAAATAATGGAGAGAATTATATGTAATCGTCTTCAACAGTTTCTGACAAAACATAGCATGATCTCCCTCAACCAGCATGGTTTTTGTCCGACAGATCTTCTGTCACCTGCATTCTTCAGTGACTTAATGAGTAGACATTATCGTTGGAAAGAAACAATGCAGTTGACGTAATATATTTAAATTTTGAGAAGGCGTTTGATCGAGTGCCCCACCGTCGTTTGCTATTTAAATTTGAAAAAGCTGGAATCTCCGATCTTTTGTTACGGTAAATAGAGGCATTTCTGTTGGGTCGCATATTCCAGGTAAAAGTCGGTTCCTTTATATCTTCTAAACGAAAAGTTTTGTCTGGTGTCCCGCAGGGGAGTGTGTTTGGTCCAGCACTCTTCCTCGTTTATATATATGACCTTTTATGCTTTCTAAAATCATCTCATGTTTTCTATGCAGATGACGGGGAAGTGTTTGGTAATGCAAAGATCCCTTATCTTCTCCTTAAATCATTCACGATGATCTCGTTACAATACATAGATGGTCTCTTGGCTGGCTAATGCCTTTATATGCACTCTAATGTGTCGTTTTCCACCTAGGTCAAAATAATCCCAACATAACATAATACTTTGGGCAACCACACCCTGGAATCCGTGCGGCAGATCTAGACGTCATCATTGATTGTAAATTAAACTTTTGTGAACATGTTGCCCATTACGTCAAAAAATCCAACGTTATCAGTTTTCTGTTACAAAGAACCTTCATGTAAGTTAGCGAGAAATTGCTTAGAAAGCTTTTTGTTTCTTTTCTCCGACCAATTGTGGACTGTGCTAGTGTCCGCCCTAGTCAAAGATAAATCTCTGGTTGAAAAAGTACAGCATCATTTCACAAAATCTGCAGACACCTTAAAAAACAAACCATACGACATGAGACTTTCTGCCCCTGAACTGACGACTTTAGAGCAACGACATGTGTTCAATGATCTTGTCTGCACCTATAAAATCCTAACCCATAAATATAGTGTGAATCTACCCTAAATTTCACCCTGGGAGATACGTCTCGACTTCGTGGACACTCTCTGAAAGTGTGCCATGAAAAATTTAAAACTCGATTTCACCAAAACTTTCTTCCAAACCGTGTTTTTCGACCTGGAATAGCCTGAACGATAGTGTAATCGAATCGTCAAGTACTGCTAATTTTAAGACCAAGCTGAACAATCATCTTCGCAACACCTTGTAAAGTATGTTAGCACATGGAACCCCCGAATTGGGTTAAACAGTAATTTTACTAGCTGTTTACATGTGTTCCTGTCGACGAACAAAACAGACCTTGCCCCTGTTCGTGTCACCACAATAATATATATTAATAATAATAATAACAATAATAATAATAATAATAACACACAAACAAACACAAACCTCGACCAGTAGAAGAAACAGGAAATGTTACAATACTCTGGAACATGCAAATCCACACTGACCGGACAATCTTAGCAAATAAGCCTGACATTGTAGTTAAAGACAAAAAGCGCAACTTATGCTAACTAATAGACGTAACAATTCCATCCGACTACAACGTCATCCAAAAAGAGGCCGAAAAAATGAATAAGTATAAAGATCTAGCGATAGAAGTCAGTAGAATGTGGAAGATAAAGACCAAAACGATACCGATTATTATTGGAGCTACAGGATTAGTTGGCAAAAACATCACTAATCTTCTGAAAGAAATCCCTGGTCACCACAATGTATCGGATACAAAAAACAACTTTAATAAAAACGGCAGGAATAATAAGAAAAGTAATTTAAAACACTACTCACCTTAGGAACTCGGTGAGTTTTCGGTGAGAAATGTTACACACCACTTGTGCTGACAAGGACCCAACATCCGTCCGAGCCTACTCCCAAAATACTTGGGAGAGGTGAATGTTACTCAGAAAACATTTATCTGAGTAGTGTGTGTGCTGTGAAAGCCAAATCGATAATAATAATAATAAATCCAGCGTAAGCTGTGCATTTAAAAAATCGTAATTTTTCTTCTGGCATTTGTCCATGAGTGCCCTAATTTTAATGTATCTGTACAAAATGTTGCAGATCAAAGACGAGCAATAATTAATAGATATTTATACACCAAGTTAATTAAAGGGATCTTTAATCGCAAGAAGAATGTTTAGACCACGAGCCCGTTAGGGCGAGTGATCTTATTTCTTCGAGCGATTAACATCCTTAATTCACGTGGTTTATACAATATTTTATTCAATTTTGGACTCAACTCGAACAAAATTATTGTGAAAGAGAATGGCAAATTTAAATCAACTCGCGGATCAACATGCTTGTATGGCTCGTAGATGTGACAACCATTCGTTTGTTTATAATAAACCAGGGTTAGTCAAGCGGCATAGGAGAAACAGTTTATTAAATCATACTATCAACATGCGGCGCCACGTGCGTTATCCATGCAGATTTCTGTAAATTTGGAGTACGTGGCACGGTCGTTAATAGAAACTACTCATGCCATCTTTTGGTAGTGTGATTTCAAATTAAATCCACGAATTTATCAAAAAATTTAAAATATTAAGCAACCTTTGGCGCGCAATGTCACACCACATTCAACGGTGTCAAAAAGTTTTTTCAATTTTAAATGTTTTAATTTCCAATTTGAATTATTCTGCTACGTGTTGTGTTCGTGGTTTTCTTTTTTATTCTTATTTGGATTCGTTTGTTGGTGTTATCTACTCCTAAAGTAATCTCAAAAACATTTAAGTTTTGAACTTTTGAAGGCTAAAATTTGGTAAGTCGGGATTTTTTTGCCACCAAAAATACTATGTAATACATATCTCCAGCTCTGGTGTGGACCTATTATACACTTAAAAGGCAACCTATGGTAGCGCTCAGCTCCGTTTGCGTGTGCGTCATCTGACATTTCTGTCACTACGTTTACATAGCAGGGGCATAGCGGTGACAAACTATCAAATATTTTTTGAGGTTACGAAGTGTTTAAATTATGGGTTGTTACAAAAAATACAGATTCACAAAACAAGAACTAATAAACGCAGAATCAAAAACCTAACGAAACGCAAATCACAAAACACAATAAACGAACGGAAAATACTTGCGATTAACACCGATAACACTTTCGACAACCATGCGACGACGTCTATAATTTACTGTCAATGTCAGGTTGACAAATTCGTGACACTTGACGGTGTTGTCGAAGTGCACATGTAAATTAATGTTCAAGGATACCACCCTTAGATAGCCCTTAGCTGTTTAAATTTGCATTGTTTTTGATAATTTTTTTATAGCTTTGTGTTGGTAATAAAAAAATGAAATTGATGACGCACACGCAAATCGAGCTGACCGCCACTATACAACGTTTATTAAACAACTTCTGGCTGGCTGGAACACATGATTCTGGAAACAGTGCAACTCTTTACTTGTGAGAGCTATCCAGAAACAAATCGACTTGGGCACCAAAAATAACTTCGAGAATTTAAACCAAATATCATTTTTTGAGTGGACATCTATGATGGACACCGTTTAAGACTTCTACCTTGCACATAGTGTCTTTTATTTAATACACGCGTTTATTCATTCATTTGTACAAAAGCCACAAAAACGTATCTTAACTCCCACCTTTTTCCCGTTAAGTTTCAAGGAAAGTTAGAACTGCTGAATCCACCAAAGTGGAGTCCTTACATTAAAATCAGAAAAACCTCTTACCCATAATAAGTTCATATAAGTAAATTTATTGTAAAGTCATCTACGTGAGTCTACTACCAACACGAAAACATACAAGAAATGTTTGCACAAACTATTAAAAAGACTACTTTTCTGTGAAAATTGAATTGGGCACATGTCTAAAACTCCAATAGTACCTTATTAGAGTCCGTATTTACTTATTTAGTTCTTTAATTTTTATCCAAGTTACAAAATAATGTTAAATAACCGTTTTTTGAGGGTGAGGAAGTCGCCAAATTAATATGTGGAAGCCAAACACGACATTTGTTTCTTATAATTGATGTTTTCATAATTTGTGAAATTAATTCATTAATAAATTATTTTCATTCATTGTATTTATTTTTTCTTTATATTGATAATACTAACAAAATTTTGCAATTAAACACATTTAACCGATTTTCAATAAAATCGGTTGTGTGTTTAAATTGTAAAAAAATTATAATATTAAATTAATTGTATAAATAATAAAATATTTAAATTTGCCGCCAGTTTTAGTTCCTCATACTACCAAGATATGGCGCTATTATCGAAATTTTGACGACCAGTGAATTACGTGTTACTTGATTTTCTACAACTACTATATTCTATGTAATAAACAAACAAACAAAAAATTTCCAACGTGTCATTGTGTTGTGTGCCAATTTTTCAAAAAATTATGGAAAATATTGAAATTAATGGTGTTGTAATACCAGAAAATATCGAAAAAGCTGCTATGGAAGCAGTTAACAACCTTGTGCCTGAGAAATCTAAGTCTTTGTACGAAAAAGAATACGCATTGTTCCGAACTTACCTACAACAAAAGAATTTTTACTATTGTAAACGGTGGTAATTCTGTTCGGGCCATTGATGTCTTTCGCCAATACAGGAGTTTAAGACCAAAAAAAATTTCGCATAAGCGTCTTTTCTTAAACTACAAAAACAAGAAGTGTACGGTGCAACCAGTGGGGTACAACACTTTCTCAAACATTCCCCAAAAGATTGCCGAATTTCTTAAACTTCCAAACGACATCGAGTACACCGGACATAGTTTTAGACGTTCTTCCGCAACTTTACTAGCAAATGCTGGAGCTGATTTGTCCGTGCTCAGAAGACATGGTGGGTGGCGTTCAAGTTCGGTCGCAGAAGGATATATCGAAGACTCGCTTCAAAATAAAATACATATTTCAAAAAAATATTAGGCGAACAGGAGAAACTAGTTGATGAAGACGATTCCATATTATTGCCAGCTGAAGACGTTTTCGAATTAATACCGCCTGAGAAGACAACCAGTAATGAAAAGAATGAAAACAACAATCCGAATATATCTTTTCCATTGCAGTCTGAAGGTGGTGCATAACAACTTTTATTTAATAATGTTACTAATTGCCATTTTTATTTTAATACGAATAGTTCCTGAATAAAAATATTGTTACAAATACCTTGTCATTAATTTTTTTGAAGTTGTAGTTTTGACAGAAAGTTTTAATTCACTAGTGAATTAATTTTTTAAGTCACTAGTGAAAAAAAAAATTAATTCTAGGATAAAGATCAACTTAGTGCTGTTGTTATGGAGTTAATAATCCTTGTTTATTTGTTCAAAATTGAATAAAAATAAATATCTCCCGGTTGAAATTTTAGAAAAAATTAAAAATGAGGTTTTAACTAATACAATAATAAATTCAAATGACGTAGATTTTAATGATTTATCTCATAACATAAACAACAACTCTGAAATAATCAGTAATTTAAATGTTTCTGATTATGAAAATAATAATAACCTCAATAATATGGGTATTAATATAACTATCACCAATACAGCTTTAGATAATTGTAAAAATAACATTTATACAACTTCAAACAATTTTAGTTACCATCAAAATTATAAAACTGAAATTGAGAAGGAATTTAAGGAAGCCGTTCTCCTATATTCTAATATACCTCCAACTGAAAGACCTAATATCCCTAAACAAAAATATAAAATTGTTGAAGTTATTAACAATTATATATTCCCAAAGTATTTAACAAATTGCCTTTCATTTTTAAATGTTCACACATTAATTTATTGTGCAGCAATTGCTGCTATTAGAATTAATAATTCTAAAGAATATTATACAAGTTTTGAGAAGACCACCACAAATAAATTACCAGAATGGGAAATTAGACTAAATAAAAAAATAACTTCACTTAGAAAAGATCCAAGTCAAATAACCCAATACCTAAGAAGTGTAAATACATATCATTTAAATCAATACATAGAAAACATTATTAGGAAAAATAGAGTACATTGTAACAATTATTTAGAGTACAACACGACACTTTTACAAATTAAAGATACACTTATGCCCGGTTGCACAAAAGTCAAATTAATCGGCTATCATATGATGGTCCGTCAAAAATTGATGACTTGTTAATTTTGACTGCGTTGCACAAAACAATTTGCACATGCTTTAATCGTTCATCATACGATGCTCCGTTAATCGTCCATTAGCAAATAACTAATTTGGCAACAAGGTCACGATGTGTCACAGTTTTTCAATTTGACATTTGTCACTGGCGAATTGTTCTACTTTGGTTGTTTTCCTCTTTATTCTGCTGTGCTGTGTTGTTGTGGTTGTGTGTAAAGGATGGCGTCCTCGTGTTCTACATCCTCGAAAACAGTGAACTATACTCATAATAAAAAAAATATTTTTCTTTCGATGGTAGCAAAGTAAGTTTTTATTAAATTTGTTTTAAGAAAACCATTTATAAGAATACGATAAAAGATTTCAATACTTTAGTATTACAAGTAATTTTATTCACTTCGTAACTTCCTTTTTCTCTATTTCCCACTTTCAACTCCTTTAATGTTCAATGTTTTCCAAATTTCAGTTCTTTAATCCTTGTTAATGCTTTATCCTCTAAATTCTAGATATAATCATGTTATCGAAGACAAAAGCACCAAGGCATGGGCGGTGCAAAAGAAAGCTGAAGCTTGGGAGGAAATCGCTGAAAAATTTAATTGTTTGGCTGAATCTGGAGCTAGAACGGCCGAGCAATTAAATTTTTTTATGAGAATCTTAAGCGAGACACGCGCAAAAGAGTGGCACAGGAGCATGTAAGAATTTTACAAGAACAAAATTATTTGATAAAATATGTACTTTAGCAAGAAGAATATGAAGCCCGAATGAGGAAAGACCAGGCGAAGATGGCCGCTGCTCACGACAAGGTAATTACAAATTTACATAATACTAGAGTCATTTTGTTAGAAATTATATTTACAAAGACTATAATAAAAGTAAAAAATAGTTATTAATATAGAGAAATAATGAAAACGGGAGGAGGCATTTCCAACTTGGAAATGACCTCTGAACAAGAGGTACTACTGGCCACTCTACGAGAGCAAGTGGAGCCGCTGGTGAATCCGTACGACAGTGCGGCGGATTATTTTAGTAATACACACGTTAAATTTGAAAGAGAACCAAATTTCATTTTTTATGTCTTAATAGATGATTATCGAGATGATTTCAAAAATTTTGAAATGCCAGTCTCCGAACTTGTTACCCCTGAAACTTCCACCCACCCTTCCGAACTTGAATGCCCTGGACCCTCTGCTCTACCCCCTGAAGCTATCTGCGTTGCAACCCCAGTATCTCGTTCCAAATCAGTTTTGCGTTTGTGCAACGGAAAACGGAGTTAATCAACAATTAATTGACAATTATCGTTGACAATCATCAAATATTTGATGAAAGATTAATCAACCGTCAAAGGTGTTTTGCGTTGCACAAAATTTTATTTTTGATGGATGATTAATGCTTTGTTAATTGTCAATTATCTTTTGTGCAACCGAGCATTAATGAAGTAATGTACCATAGTAATCACTTGTAAAATATAGAGTTCCTATATTGGGAGAGTTGGGAAACTGAATGTCAATTTTCGAAATTTTGTTTCATACACGCCCGCTGGCTTATATAAAAAACAAAATGGTATAGAAATCAGTGGCGTTTCGTATAAATTTAACATATAGTTAAATAAATTTGTCAAATAAAAATTGACTTGCTCTGTGACAGCATGTGCATTAATTGTGCTGTGCCCTATTGTGGCAATACAAATAGTAATTGTGAGTTGTTTCCTGTGCACCTAAAACTTTGGAGAAAGCCATTAATATTAAATTGGTTAACTACTTTTGCTCCACTCGACAAAATCAAAGAGAACTGTCTTTACAATACGGCTGGTTATCTTTTAAAAAGCATTTTAAAAAAATCACATGCCAAGTGTGCTTAAAGGTGGTAAGTGCAAAAAAAGTAAGAAAACATTTTTCCAAATTAGTTTGTTTAAAAGAATTTAAACCTGGCTTCAATTTCCTTCCGAACGAATTTTCCCATTGTTTATTCAACTTGAAAAATTTTTTTGTTATATTAAAAGGCATTTTATAAATTGTCGTGATATATTACAAATATTTAAAAAAATCGCCTATGAAGATACTGAAATTATAAATATTTGTAAATTGTTTCCTTCTTGCCATAATATTTGCGCAAAAATTTTAAGTCGATTTTGTTTATTTAGAGTCAGAATATACTTTGCTAAATTAAAAAGAAAAAGTAAGATACGTCCAAATAATGGCAGTTACGCTAGCAAGAGCATTGGAATTAGAAAAAATATAAATTTTTAATAAAATGTCTCCCATTTAATGAAAACAAGATGTGAAAAAAGTATATTTTATTTAATCACAAGTTATTAACATTTACAAATTCTTTTTAAGTATGAAAATTCCTGATAACGACCATACGCAGGTATGGTCAAAGATAATTAAAAAGGACACAGGAGGAAGGTACACTTGACACTTGAAACAAGAAGAAGATCTTAGTAACGTATTTATTGCAAAACAAGGCTGAAGCTTTCTGGTAATCAATAGTGTTTTAGTCTTGGTCTTAGTTTACCTATGTTAGGTGTAATAATTTCATAAGTTTTAGGTTTTACAACATGGTCAGGAGATACAAAATTTTTCAATTTTTTTAATTTGAGTTGCGTAGCAGAAAGTACTGCATATAAAGTCCATTGTAGAGTGCCTATTGTAATTAGTATTAGACTGGAAAGAAAGTTTTGCCCGATTTTCGGGGCTTTAATTTAACGATGTACGCAAGTTTCGATTAATGTTCCTGTTAATGTGAAAATTTGTGGTACGCTTCCACGAGTCCAAACCGTAACATCGGATGTCTTTTGTACCGAACTCGACTGCGTACAAGAAAATCCCATTGTACAAGGAGTATTTAAAAATGTTTGCTGTAGAACTTTTACTAAATATATTTATATAATTAAAGCGCCCTTTTTTGATTTGATTAAAATTCACCTCCTACGTCCCTGACTAAATTTGATGTAAAATTATGTCAAATTTGTCAACTTTATAACCAAAAAATAATTTTTAAAATAAAGTCGAGATGTCAGTTGCTACGAAAAATTTTAATGAAAAAGGAGAGAACGATATACCTTATCCACATAATACAAAATTGGCTCCGTTTGACGTTCAGTGTCCCAACTCTCCAATATAGGAACTCTAGTATCATGCGTTCATTTAAAAACCTGGGCCCAGTTGACTGTGCTTTAAATTTGAATTTGGGAACAGTGTAACCGGATCTAGTAGAAATAGTTGCCGGCAGTCATTATCGTTTATGAAATGTCAAAAAGTTTTGACAATTTTGTAATCTTGTTTTACTTGTTACTCGTTTTGCTTGGCATTTAACGTAAAAAATCAGTTCTTTTCAGAACTCCATAATTGTGTGTGAGTTCACAATTTTTTGTGGTTTGACTGCCCTGTGCGAATTTTGCATATTATTTTGCTTTAGTTCATTCTTCAAGTGTTAAACATGGTTTTTCACAACAACATAAAATGTTTATGTTGGAATCGTACTTCCGCAACGGAAGAAAGGTTGACGGAATCTGGGAGTATTCTGTTAATTCATGCTTGGAGGAATTCCGGACCGAGTACCCTGAAGTTGTGTTTGAGTATGAAAAATTTCGTAAAACTCTTACTCTCTGCATCGTGAAAATGGTAGTGTTGCACGAAAACAAGGAAATGGACGTCCCAAAAAAAGATATCAGAAGCAATCAAAAATGTTCAGCAAATTATAACAGAAACACCAACGACTTCAATTCGTCACTTGGCTCAGCAAGTTGTCCTATCTGTTGGAACTTGCCACAAGATATTAAAACAAGATTTACATTTAAGGGCTTATCGCCTCACCTCTGTGCAGGAGATTTTCCCCAAAAGGCAGCTTACTGTCAATTTTTTTTGGACACTCTGGAACCTAACATTGAAAAAAACCTTCTTTTCTGATGAAGCCTATTTTCATTTAAGTGGTTATGTTATGTGTTATTACTTGCAGTTCACGCTATGAATCGTAGGTAATATGAATGCCGTAAGATATTGTGAAAAAATATTGACTCCGTTTGTTAATGAATTACATGATGATGAAATGGTTTATAGATATTTTCAGCAAGATGGTGCCACAGCTCACACATCAGGTGAAACAATTCGATTTCTACAAGAATTTTTTGACAACAGAATTGTTAGTCGCAACACACCAAATAATTGGCCTCCGAGATCTTGCGATCTCACACCCTGCGATTTCTTTTTGTGGCCACATATCAGGAACTCAATTTACACTACACCCATAAACGACATTGACGAACTTAAGGAGAGGATAAGAAATAAAATCGAACTTATTAATAATAATCCAGTTACGTTGGAAAATGTTGTTAATGGAATACGGAGGAGAGTGAGATTATGTCTTCAAGAAGATGGTGCTCATTTTCAACATTTATTGTAATTTTATGTATTCCGTTTTGGTTATAACTAACAGTTTTTCACGGTTTTTCTTCCTTCGAAATAAGAATTTATCAACATTATATGAAATGTTTTCTGTTACATTTTCCCCACAACAAACATGCTCTTAGTTTGTCCTTTGACTCACTCTAGCCAGGTTTACTTGAAAGCCTAAAAAAATTTACACCAACTGTTTCGAGTTAAGAAGTCCAGTCACAAACCCACTCATTTATTCATCAATATGCCTGTGTATTTGAATCGAAGGTCTAAAAGTGACAGCAAAATGAAAGCACCAAAATTTTGAAGACAAATTTTCTTTCTACTTTTTCAAGTTTTGGCTGCCTTGGGTCACTGCGCATGGAGCTTAATTTAACTCTTAGCAGGTTTTTGAGTGAAATCAAAGATTTTCGTTTGACAATACTGACATTTCGTAATGGCAGTGGCCTCAACGACTGTCAAAATTCTACGCTGGAAAATTAAAAAACAAAAGAAGATTCCATAGTCTCCCGAGCCCAGGTTTTTATTTGAATGCTTGATAGAATAAAGCTGTACTACCTCTACTCGTATCTATGGAATAAGCAACAACATTTTTAATACCTATAAGAGAAAGCAAATTGTTGGATAATTTTTCCGAAACTCCATTCTACACATTGGCGGAGTTTTGACATTTGTTTATTAAATCCCTGATGCTGTTCTGTTAAATGTACATTAGAAAACGGTTATTAGTTGCCTCTTTAACGGGTACCCTTTATCACTATACAGACAAAATCGGTGACAATATAATCTTAATTGCTCCATCATTCGTGTATCTCTTAAGATAAATGCGTCATGCCTTCTACCTGGATATGGTCTACTCAAATGTAAAATAATTCCGTTTGGCAAGATGATGGCTTGGAATTTGAGACAATGGAATCTCTTTGTGTCCACTATACATCTCCTTTTGCAATACACTAGGTCTACAGATTGACCGCGCTCTCCCATCGATAAAACCTATACAATGGAGCCCCTCTGTCGTGTATTAGTGCTGCAATTTCCTAATCTAATAACAGTTTGCTTCACTTTATGTAGACGATATAGGATATATGCTTTAAAAGTTTACTAATAGAAGAATATTGCAGACTAAATTCATTTTGAAGATTTTTCGATCTGTTCGGATATGCAAAACGTCGAAGCAGTAAACAATTCCGAATAATAACGATAATATAGGGCCAACAAAAGTTAACCTGAGGTTCTAATTAACAAACCTTCTATCACATGAGGATGTGGAGTTTACCATTTCACAGGCATCCACAAGGCTGTATCCAACTGTATATCTTTTTTTCAAAGCGAAATTTAAACCGAAAATTTGCTAAAGGCTAATACTGAATGGTGCAATTATACAATAGTTGTTTTCCTTGGAGTTCATTGCTCATAAATGTGTAAAAACAAAACATGAACCTTATTATTATAATTTCATCGTTATAAAGTTATAACTATAACGAAAACTACCTAGCGCAAACTCTATAATCTGTCGAAAAACTACATTACATTTACCACAGCGTTGCAAAAATTGTTTAAAATAGCGTGTCACACGCAAACCTTCGTGAACACCTATGTGTTTTAGTTGGAAAGTACTTACCCATATTCAAATCACTTTTATTTTCGTCTAAAATTTTTTGGCACATTGGACCAGTTTATAGACAATAAAAAATTATTCAATGAAACGTAATCAGCGTTTACAAAATCGTAGATAAGTTCGGTCGCAAGAAAAGTGATTGGGTGACAAGAAGAAGGCTTGTGGTAGAGAGTGGCATCAAACAAAGAATCGTTGGCTTCTTGTATCTTTAACGCAGGAACATTAGGAAAAACGAAATTGAGAAATACTTTTCTATTGTTTGGAATATTATTAACTTGATCTAAATTAAGAAAACTACGGACAGATGTAAGGGTAACAGCTTTATCTGATGGCAAGAGTTGCAACAAATTACTTGACCTTAATCTGTGGTAAATTAAAGTCACCTGCAATAATATACTGAGTGTCAGGATGGCGTAAAACAAATTCTTTTAAATCAGCACTGAGGAGTTCATAAATTAAAAGATGAGAGCTAGGAGGAATGTACACCCCACTGACAATAATAAGTCGCAAATTATTTAAGTTTATTTGAACAAAAACACTTTTAACGTTTGAGCTTAAGAAGACAATCGTAGAACACTTCCACCACGAATTTTAGAGCTTGTGTTGCTATTGCGATCAGCACGATAAACTATATAGTCACTCAAACCAAGTTCCGCATTACAAATATCACTACTGACTCACGACTCAGTTATTACTATAACATCATAAGCCGAAAGATTTGCAGTTGTCCCAAAATGCTCCAATTAAGTTCTAAGACCACCGACATTTTGATAATAACATTGAGTCAGATGCAAAAGACTTAGAACCAGGGTCTGTGTTTTTACTTGATCAAATTTATAATTACTCCCTAAAAAGTCCAAGATGGTCTGAAGTTACAGTACGTCAAAAATTATGAATTTGTGAGAAGCAACCAGTTTTTAAAAGCTCTATCGAAAATAACTTTTTTCTACTTCGGTTTGGTATTAAACTCATTACGATACGCCATTTACGGGTCGTAATATCCAACGGAGTGCTGTAATAATTACACTAAAAAGCAGGTAATTTAGTTGGATAATGTTGACAACCTAGTTTTTTGACAATTATCTGAGAGAACTGTCAGTGGCAATCGGCACCTGTTTCAAGTGCATAATTTAATCAAATTAATCAAATACGAATCTTTAGAGTTTTGAACCATTCTTGAGATGTAACCTCTCCGAACACCTTTCGAGTAATGTACAAACTTAACTTCAAAAGCCAGTAATTTGGGATCTTATTATCTTTCGGTCAATTTTCAAATTCCCAAGTATCTGCCACAAAAGCCCGTATTTGTTAAGGGATACATTGCAAAATGTCCTAGACACTTTCAGAATACATTTATACGAGTAAACTAATGACGATCCAAATTATTAATTTCTCATTGTCCTTGTTGATCTGAAAATTTATTTGACTTCGGCCTTGAAGTCAAAGATAAGCTTCACCGGAAGAATAAAATTTGGTTTCTTAGTGCCTAAACGTAAATTTTTTTGGGGACCGGAAGAGAGCCCAAGGGCTCTAGAATAGACATTATGCAATACCTTATCGACAGCCAAGTTCGTTGATGATTCAAATAGGTTGAAAACAAGTGCATTGCAGCAGCGTTGTTTCCTCTCTTCAACTTCTAGCAGAACATCAATAGTGGAAAGGAAATTTCCTGCGTCTTTATGAGCCTCTTTAAACTCCATCCAATCCTTCTTAGTAGTCTTCATGTTACTTTCCAAAGCAGCAACACAATCCTCTAAGTTTTTAAAACGATCGGCGAGGTTTCATTAGGTGGCTTTTGAAAAATACAAAATGCTTGTCGAGCAGTGAACTAATAATCTTTTTAAATTCAGGAGCCGAGGGGGCCGCAGTAGAAGAATGGTACTTTGTGCAAAACCATGCAGTCTTGCCTGAAAGTATTTTTCCCAGTTCGTCATTTGGTGATGCAATACATTTGGAGTGCGCATGCTTTCTGCAAGGACCGACGCATTTGACTGATGGAGTTGTTGAAGTTATATCATTTTTACAAATTATTATGCAGTTGTTCGGGATTGTTATTAAAAAGAAAATTCACAGAAAAAAACACTTCAGGGAGAAGGAAAACAGGGATGCACTAGTTTCACACCAACGCGGCCTGTCGTGGTGACTGACAAAAAAAAATCTGGGAATGGGCCAGGGAAGGTGACACAAAAGAAAACAAAAAAAATTTGGTGATTTAGTTTAGCTGATTCTTAATCTCGCGGGAGATAAAGAATAAAAACCGGCAAATAACGTAAAAACAGTTGGTACAGAAACTAAAAGGCACAAAACACACCTTATTAATTAACTAAGCGCTTCACCAATTCACATAAAATGTGAAAAAAATTTAAAAAATATTAAAGACTCTTCAGCTTCAACTGATTACCATGAAGATATGAACGTACTACTTTTTGAAAACTGGTTTCAAAACCAACTATTGCCGAATATTCCTCAAGAATCAGTGATAGTTATGGACAATGCCAAAATCATTTAAGGCTCCTTATCAAGAAACCAAGCAAATTTCAAGCAACGCAAAAAGAAAAAATCCAAGGCTTTATAAAAAATCATAAAACACAATTCCCGTCGAAGACGACGAGAAATTATGAAATACCACAAAAGTACGTGGCAGGGCCGTAGCCAGCATAGGGACAGAATGGGCAAAACCCTGCATTCTGAGACTCTTGCCCTGTCCAGACAAATTTCAGTTGTTACGTTTTATAAAAATTTAAATGGAGAAGTTTATAATAATTATTATAAAAATATGTTTTTACGTTGTTGATATTTCTTTCATATTAGAACATTTTGAAATAAAGGTATTTCAAGAGCACCATAAATATAGATATTTTTATTTTTCGGAAAGTTTAAGAGGGTGAGCGCCATCGCATCGTCGAGTGTGTATGATTTTTTTCCCAAGAAAAATTAATCTGGCAATTAATATTACTCTACTTGTACTTAGCTTTCGAGAAAAAAAGAACACAGGAAATCCATTTTGACTTATTTTTAGCAAAATCTAATAACAAACGAAAGAGAAAATTACAACTTTATGAGTAGTTACTTACAGTTTGTTGTTCTCGTTTATTATTAGTTTTGTATTTTGATTTTCTTTGTTTGGTTAAAGTGAGCATAGTGTATATGATATGTATTTTTCTTACTTTACACAAACTTCAATAATGGTAATTTATTAACATAACTACATTTAAATTTTCCGAATGTCAATTTTCGAAATTATGTCTTTTAGCCCAGTCAAATTAGACAAAAATAAGGCGATAGGTGGAAAAAATTCCTAAAGAGTTACAGTTTTTTTAAAAGCTTCCTTTACACTTGGGTAGACATATGTCAAAAGTGCCTGAAGGTGGGGGGCGAGCTCGAGGAGGGGAAGGGGGCTAAAGCTGTTTTTTTTTGTTTTTTTGCTTATATCTCGGAAACGGTCGGCCATATCAATTTTTATTTTCTTACCAAAATTAAAGTTGATAAAATTTCATACAAAATGGTCCCAGCCTTATTGTTGTAGAACTAACCGTAAGCGAGTTACTAGCTTTTGAAATTTAGTGTCTACATGACACTACATAATTAAACATTAGTATACCATAAGTATTTATATCACAATAGTGTGTGTAAAGCATCTCTTAACTAAACAAAGTGTGCGAAATAAAAAAGAAAAATACTGTCTTTTCTCGGGCTTTCCAATTGAAGACCACAATTCAGCATCTGAAGATGACCCAGAAGATATCATAGAATGAACTGTTGGACTCAATGCATACAGTTTATTATAAGAATTATTCAAAACATCTATATTAAATCGTCTATTTATTAATATTTTACTGAACAAGACCGTAATTCAGTTTTCAATGTTTGAGATGAAGACGAAAATGTAGCATCTAAAGACGACTCCAAAGGCTTCTATGACTACCATGTCTCATCCTTTTTCCTCTAATGAAGTGTTAGACCCAATAAATTCAGTTTATTGTCAGTTTTTCAACATTATTGCGACCTGGGTGTGACCCTTGACAGTCAATTAATTTTTAAGTATCACATAGACACTACTATTTTTAAAGCGAATAAAATGTTTGGTTTTATCCTGAGACAATCTTCTGATTTTTCTACTCTTCGTGTTTTTGTGATATTATTTAATTCTTTCGTTTGATCCATCTTGGAAAATGCTAGTACTATTTGGCGTCCTTATTACCAGTCGCATACTATAAGATTAGAAAAAATTCAAAAGAAATTCGTTAAACATTTATGTTACAAATTTAATATTATTTATTCTTGTGACAACTACGATAATATTTGGTCTTATTTTGGTTTGTCATCATTAAACGTTCGTTTCAAATATCTTGATCGTGGCCGACGAAAATGACATTTCGCTTCACTCACGTGGCCGTGAGTGAAAGGGACATGAAATTCTGATTCAAATCAGAAGGCCTTGAAGCGGCCGGCATGTAGAGCCCTCTACAGGGCAGAATAGCAGAATAAGAGCGCGAAATTCGAAAAATTCCACCATTACTTAGTTACTGTTAAATAATATACATTTGACTGACACTTTTCTTAATTTATTAATCTCGCTCTGAGTTGTTTTTTTCGTTGTTTCTTGTAATTGTGTTTTTCCTTACATTTTATTCAATGGTTAATCGTAAGTGTCTCGCCTGCAGTAACCCGAATAAATTTTTATTTAAAATTTCAAGCAACTATGAAGATTGTAATAAATATGTAATTAACTCTCTTTGCACAAGACTGTGGTATCCTTATAGTTAGGTTATTACTTAGTAGAAATAACCAATATACGAGGAGAGTTCAAATATAAAACGAAATTTATTTATAATTTTTTATTGAAACAAAATTCTAACGAAACTTTTTAAACTACTTTTCCACAAACTCTTCCTCTACATCTTTGCACATACGCCATTTCTTTGATAGTTTCACAAAGCCTTCTTTACAGCAATTTCTTTTAGCCAAGTACGTAAGTACGGCGTATGCTCATCGTCATTGTGGAATTTAAAACTTTACCTAGTGCCCCAGTGCCTCTTTATATGGTTCAATAAAAATTAAAATCACAAGGTGACAGATTAGGACTATAAGGAGGAGTCTTTCAGTGTACGTTTTCCAGAATCTTTGCTGTCAAAGGGGCAGTATGCGATAGGGTGTTTTCTTGCAACAAAATCAGACCTCTTGCTGTAAGATTCCGTCTTTTTGATTAAAATAAAGATTTAATTTCTTGATTAAAAGTAATAAGGAGCATTCATTTGGACGTTTGGTTTCCAAAGAATCCGTGTATTTAACGCCATAGGTCTTCCAAAATTAAGAAACCATGTTTTTTCCATTTGAAACCACAACTTTGATTTATCGGCTTTAGAAAAATATGGGTAGTCACTTTTTTGAATTGGAATAGATTTATTTGAATTCTGAAGTAAAATGACGAATTCAGGTTTTATCGTACGTAATATCGAATTGAAAAAGTTCTTTTGGAAGTGCTTAAATCCACTAAGAACTAAGAACCTCGGTAGAACTTCTTCTACATAACTGGCAACGCACGAAGCCAAAAAACTTCTATAAAAAAGGTATAAAACTACCAAAGGAATGGCGTATGTGCATGGAGGTAGAGGAAGAATACGTGAAAAAGTTGTTTGAAATTAAAATTCCAGTTTATATTTGAACTCCCTAGGTATTTTTCAATGTATTTTTTCTTTTAATCAAAGGGTTAAAAAATTACGTATAATACTAAACTTCAGCAAATTATTGACTACTTGTCCTTTTTTCTGTTTTACTCATTGCAGTAAGTGTTGTACGTACTTACTCTTCCAAATCTTAGGCCATCACATCAGTCACTGGAAAAGCTCATTACTATTATTATAGCGTCCCGGGGTGTGATTCTACGTACTTTTTATCGTATTGGGATTCAATTAGACATTTCCAAACAACAAATTTAACTTCCATCGCTGAAAAACTTCTTTGGAAGCTATTTTAACTCACCATCTTGGTCTTAACGCATATATGAGCAAATTATTAAATTTCTTTAACAGATAACTTTTGGTATGACGGCGAAATCACAACGCTTGACAGCTAAAATTTTAAACTCAAGCGACGGTAGTGGTCGTGGTCTGCGTGCAATTGGAAATGTCAAATAGAATCAATTTCAACAATGGAAACTAGGCTCAGTGGCCAAATAAGTGAAGCGAAATGTCATTTTCGTCGGCCACGATCTTGATCTTTGTTTTGTTTTTAAGATTTTGACTGATGTGATTAATTGTAGCACTCGTTTGTCTTTATTTTTGTTACGTGATCCAAATTATTCTGTAAGAAACCCTTCCCTTCTCGAGATACCGTTTCATCATAGGATATATGGTTCTGAGTCTCCAATATCTCGTCTCTCCAAACTAACATGTGATTATTCAAATCTTGAGTTTGTGAGTGTTTCTTACAGTAAATTCAAAATTGACATGAGAGCTGTACTAAAAATGTAACTGGGATTCCGTTAATAAAGTATTATTATTATCATAGATGGAAACAAATAGTGATAATAATTTTACTTCCAATCAAACTAATCCATACGTTTTTTCAAAATTTGTAAGTGAAATTTTATGAGCATCTTCTCGTATCGGTCTCTCGTATCGGTGTTACTACAGACATGGGCCCATCAAATCAAGCATTGTGGAAAATTTTTGGTATTTTGTCTAATAAAGAGCAATTTCAAAATGTTATATTACATCCCATTACCATTACCAATGTATTTATTGCCGATGTTCCTCATCTTTTTAAGAACATACGAATTGCTTTAATAAATAACAAATTATTGCAAATTTCTATTAATGTCGTCGAAAGATACTATTTACCAAGTAATACCGTTGATATAAAGTATATTTCAAAATTTAAGTGATTATCAAGAAAATATTGAACATCAAATTGCTCCAAAATTAACTCCAGATTTGTTTCATTTAAATCGTTTTAATAAAATAAAAGTTTCGGGAGCACATCGTCTCCTAAATCATGAAGTAAGTGCAGGTCTAAATTATTTGTGTGGAGAAAAATACATTCATAATAATGCCCTTACCACAGCATGGTTTGTAGAAGCTGTAAGTCATTGGTTCGCTTGAATGACTTCAAGATCAAAATCTTTAGCGCTTAGTAAAACTATTTTGGATAATTATAACAGCACCTTAAATTTTTATTTTCAGGCATTTAAAGTTTGCGGAGAGCAAAAGTTGGAAACCAATACAGACAGGAGTTGTATTTATCAACAATAAGCATTTTCGATCTACAAAAATACTTTTTGGATGAACAAAATTTTGTTTTTTTAATAACTTCTAGATTTTCTTAGGATGCATTGGAAAATGTATTTAGCCAAATTCGTAGTAGACAGTGTCTTCCTACAGCCCTAGAATGTAGGCAACTATTAAAAAATTTAACTGTTATGCAATATTTCGATTATTCTGAGCATGATAGTTATCCTATAGAAGATCAAAACATGGAGGAAAACTGTTTAAATTTTAATGACGTTTCTCAAAATTCTATGGCAGTAAGGTCGAGAACTAGTTGTGCAATCAACTTCGTAAAAATTACTTAACTACTTTTGCTTCACTCGACAAAATCCAAGAGAACTGTCTTTGCAATACGGCTGGTTATCTTTTAAATAGCATTTAAAAAAAATCACATGCCAAGTGTGTTTAAAGGTGGTAAGTGCAAAAAAGTAAAAAACATTTTTCCAGGTTAGTTTGTTTAAAAGAATTTAAACCTGACTCGCTTAAATTTCCATCCAAACAACTTTTCCCATTGTTTATTAAACTTGAAAAAATAATTTGTAATATCAAAAGGCATTTTATAAATTGTTGTGATATATTACAAATATTAAAAAAAATCGCCTATGAAAATACTGAAATTATAAATGTATGTAAATTGTTCGTTGTTGCCATATTATTTGCACAAAAATTATAAGTCAATTTTGTTTATTTAGAGTCAGAATATACTTTGCTAAATTAAAAAGAAAAAGTAAGATATGTCCAAATAATGGTACTTACGCTAGCAAGAGCATTGGAATTAGAAAAAATACAAATTTTTAATAAAATGTCTTCCATTTAATGAAAACAAGATGTGAAAAAGTATATTTTAGTTAATCACAAGTTTTTTTAACTTTTACGAATTCTATTTAAGAATGAAAATTCCTGGTAACGATCATACGCAGGTATGGTCAAAGATAATTAAAAAGGACGCAGGAGGGGGGACACTTGCCACTTGAAACAAGATTGAAACGAAATCTTACTAAAGTATTTATTACAAAACAAGGCTGAAGCTTTCTGGTAATTAATAGTGTTTGAGTCTTGGTCTTAGTTTGCCTATGACAGCCGTAATAATTTCATAAGTTTCAGGTTTTACAACATGGTCAGGACACACTAAATTTTTCAATTTTTTAATTTGAGTTCGGTGGCAGAAAGTACTGCATATAAAGTCCATTTTAGACTGCCTATTGTAATTAGTATTAGGTTGGAAAGAAAGTTTTGCCCGATTTTCGGGGCTTTAATTTAATGAAGTACGCAAGTTTCGATTATTGTTCCTGTTAATGTGAAAATTTGTGGTACGCTTCCACGAGTCCAAACCGTAACATCGGATGTCTTTTGTATCGAACTCGACTGCGTACAAGAAAATCCCATTGTACAAGGAGTATTTAAAAATGTTTGCTGTAGAACTTTTACTAAATATATTTATATAATTAAAGCGCCCTTTTTTGATTTGATTAAAATTCACCTCCTACGTCCCTGACTAAATTTGATGTAAAATTATGTCAAATTTGTCAACTTTATAACCAAAAAATAATTTTTAAAAAAAGAAAATCTAATTGTACAAGGAGTCAACCAAGCTCGTGTTTGCTTCTATGAAGACGCTATGCTATGAGATTCACATTAGACTCAAACAAAGATGAAACTTCTTGTGCAATCCACCTTATGAACTTATAGCCTTTATATTGCACCAACAGACCACTACTTGTTGTTGTCGCTCGGGCGACATTTTTATTGTTAATGTTATTTATGTTAACATTTTTTCTAAAAATACCTTCAAACTTCAAACAAGACATAATTACACGTTAATAAATTAGAAAAAAAAATTACTTGATTTTTCGTAGTGTACGCGGTTAATTTGTCCACCACTGTAGAGTGTCCGGAAGGTCGCGCACCGCCGTGACACTACATCATCGGGCGATGCCCAAAACAACAAGAAAAATGTAAAAAAATCAAAGTCTTTTATTGTTAAAGATATGACGAAGCAAAGAGTAAAAATTATTTGCCAAAAATGAAAATGTATGCACTACTATTTTTGATCCAAATTTATTTGGGGTATAAATGATATTGAATAAAAGAACTTAATAACATAAAACTGAAAAAACGTTTCCAAATTATTTAATAAATGTTAACAAAATTTTTGAGTCAACAATGATGATAAATCTGGCAACACTTAGCACCACCGCCTCCTTAATGAAATGTTTGAATATCACGCCTGGGTATTTCGTAAAAAATGCATTGAAACCTTCGACCATAATCGTATAGACTGGGCAAATTGAGATTTGTTGTGAAGCCAACATGTGCAAGTGGGGCAAGGGGAAATGACGGATGGTACGCGAATTTGACCCTTAGGTACCCCTTCTCTGATTGGTTCATTAAAAATATTCGTTAAACTTCGTGCTTCACGATTGTGATTAAAGGGAAAAATTGTGAATTTTGGGCTTAAATTTACCTGTGAATGGGTAAAATTTGGTTCTTACGTCGAAATATACAAGAGAAAGTATCTACAAGTGCTTATTCATCGGTAATGTCATCTGTAAGTAAGAAAAATACACATGTTAACCTAAATATGGAAACACAGCAGTGGCGTCGTAACGTATTCTGATTTTCCGCTTTGATACTGAATATTATAACTCTGACGACATGTCATAAGATAGAATTAGAAGTATTTTACCTAAGGCAATTTTTTTAAAACTCGAATACATAAATTGTTTCTGAAACTTGTGATGTTTTTTCAATTGTTTGCCCCTTGACTACGATTGCAATTGAATAAGGAGGAAGCTTCCTCTTGCCCCTCACTCTTCTCGCTTTGAGATGTTGGCTTCAAACCACCTGCCTACAAAGTCGCTGTATGGCGAGTTTATACGATATATGGTGGAAGGTTTACCTCTTCGACCTCTTCGACTCTAACCGATATATGGTCGAAGAGGTAAACCGAGTCGCCATTTTATTTGAATCTAACGTTGGAGCAAGTTGATAGATGGCGGTACGGTAGGTGGGACTGTCACAGGGCTGTCACTGGATTTTTTAAATTGACAATTTTTTTGTAAATTCGTCGTAAAAATGAAGAAATGTCGACTTTGTGGTCAGATAAAGGTCTTAACAAATATCGATTTTTCAGATGCCTAAGGTAAATATTTTCGTAAAAAACTTTGTTAATTTACAATGCATCATCACATTGAATAAATCTTAAATGTTTCACAGAACGAAGAAAAGCTTCACGAGTGGAGTATCTCTACTGGTGTTGCTTTGTGTAATAAAGATTTTGTGTGCCAACGGCACTTCGAAAAATACTTTGTTACGGAAATTTATGAGGGAGACAAGATTTGCTTAAGAACTCTAGCCTCTAATGCTGTTCCTACCCTGCAATTACCTTCCACGTCCACTATACCTATTGAAGATCAAGTCCTTATCCCATCCAGAGTTTACGAAATCCCAACACAAAAAAGGTTTGCATAATTATCCCATTAAGTCAATGTCAATCACGTATACACAAAACAACGAAGTTTTACGGATGGTAGATGGTTTGGTTTCGGTTATGACCTTCCTTCGTTTGTTTTTGTTACTCATGATACAGTCGCGCAAACACTCAAATTCATTAAATTATTTAGGCTGAGTTAATTATGAGCTGATTTGGTTTATTTCTTTGGATGCAAGGCGACGCAACCAAATAATACTAATTCCAGACACATTCCAGTTGTACAAATCTGTAATTGTTACGATTGCATTGTCCTGAGTGTCGCCAACTTTGCCTTGACAGTTTTTTTTAACGTTATAAACTTTTATTATTTAAAAGATAAGAAACCAATTCTGATTTAATTAATTGTTTAAAAATCAAACGCAGTACCAAGTAATGAGTATTTTTGGTTGCATCTTGTGGAGTTCTTACAAAAACGAATGACACTTTTTTAAACTACTTTTTTTCCATTTTTCGTTTCTTCTTAAGATCGCTCTCAGTTTGGAGTAAATTATAAATCAGAGAAACATTAACTTATAAGTTGAAGTTTACGAATGGTTGCAAAAGTCGAGGCGTCTTAAATTATAAGGCCAAAATGATACCCTTAACTGTTACTGGCCTTCGCACAAACTGTTTAAGTAGCGAGCCGCCACGCGCATAGCTTCGTGGTCTAGACCGTGTGGACAAACTGTTAAGTTATAAATTTATAATGCGTCTATTCATACATTCTGGTTTTCTCTTTTTGGAAACAGGGACCCGGACCGAACCGAAAACAGGATCGAAACCTAAATGTTGTGACCCGGAATTGAAACCCGAATCGTTATTTTGATTTAATTTTTTACTATTGGACCTGTATCAATATTTTCTTGCTCATCTAGAACTGGAACCGTAACGGAACCCAAAATTTGTACTCATTTAGAACCGAAAACCGAATCCCGAATGGATTCTTTATTTTGTTTGGGTTCGGGTCCCTGGTTGCAAATATTACACGATTAACGCATTTAAGGGTAGAAAAAGTGCTTATTAAACATTTCATCTTGTTATTACGCACCTAACCAGAAAAAAACGCAACTATACATCCACCTATACTACTTTATGACGTATAAAAAATACAATAACAAAATTCTAAATTAAAATTTTTTTAGATCCCCACAAATCCCATCTATATCCCAAAAACATGCAAATGAAACCATTTCAAAATTTCAAAAAATCCTTCAACCCTCCCATTCCCGAACAAGTTTTTCCGTTAAACATGTATTAACGACTTTAAAAGAAAATATTCAAGAATTACATGTGCGATTGCTGTCAGGATGGGGAGTTCACAACAACACAAATATCGTAACTATAAGTCGCGTAGTGGGAGACATTCCCAAAATCGATAGAGCTGTTGTTGTGGACAACTGCAATGCCAAAGTCTACTTGAATGGGATCTTCCGATTCGTGCAAGCTGTACAAACTTTTGAAGATGTTCTAAACATTGTTAATAGAGTAGAGGACGCTAATTTATGTTTGGGTACAGGAATTAGCGACAAAAGGAACCACCTTTGCAATGGTGAAAAAAAAAACAAAAAGATGTAAAACATGTGCTGCTTTAAGAAATAATTTACTACGAGACATCAGTAGAAAGACAAAATCTACACTACAAACAAATATGCGTAAGAAGAATAAAAAGAAGTTATATTTACGAATAAACAGAAAAGAAAAAAGACAGGCCAAGATTATTATCGAAATAAGTCAAATTTTGAAGAATCAAGATAAGATCGAAAATATAATTAATAAATTACCAGAAAACCAAGAAATGGTGGTTCGTACATGTTTTGAAACTGTTGGTCGTCCTGTATCCGGCAAAAGATACTCGAAGGAATGGATCTACACGTGCATTCTTTTAAAGATCAAAAGTCTTAAACTCTATCGACACACGAGAACTAGGGAGTTGCTTCCTCTGCCTGCACCGAGTACTCTATCTAACTACATTAGGAACATCGACAGTGCTTACGGATTCCAAAATAAATTGTTCGAACTTTTAAAAGAAAAAAACAAAAATATGTCGGAATTTGAACGACATGGAACAATAAAGGTAGATGAGTGTAAAATAACTCCCAGCAAACACTTTGATAAAAATCCTTTGGAAGTAATAGGGTTTGTGGATTGGGGCAATTATACACCCAATAATCGACAAAATCAACTAGGAGATCACGTGCTCGTTTTCAAGTTTCAGTCGTTTGTGGGCAAAAATATTTAAACTCTTGCGTGCTTTTTGTCGAAAGACAGCGTCAGTGGTCCAATTTTGGCAAAGCTTGTTCTGGAAGCAGTTTTGCTAGGTGAAGCATCAGGATTATTCGTGGACGTTGCTACTTTTGACGGTACTACTTGGAACAGAAACATGTGGAAGTCTTGCAGTGTCGAAAATCCGGATGCGCCGTGGACAATTCATCCTTCTAATCCAAAAAGAACGTTGCGGATGTGCTCCGATTTTCCGCATTTGTTAAAATGCATTCGAAGTCGTCTAGTTGCAAAAACAGAGCTATGTGTACCAGAAGGATGCGTTCGATTGAGCCATTTTCAAAAATTAAAGAGTACGAGGCAAAACATGAGTTCAAATTAGCATACAAGCTAACGCGGAAACATGTTAACCCTGAAAATCATGAGAAATCAATTGTTCAGCGGTACAGTAGCAGACGCGCTAACGATTTTAAAAGAAAAGGGAATTCCAGGGCTTGCCGATTGTGAACCGACTATAAACTTTTGTAGACGGTTAAATCAAATTTCAGATATACTTAATTCAAATAACTGTTTTGGCGGTCTAAAAATGCATCAATTTTATCTAGAACTGTGGGAGTTTTCTGCAGATCCACAATTTTTTTTAAAGAAATCTACTTACAATGGGTTAAGAGCAACAATTAACATCACACTGGATCTATTACGCTATTACTCAAGCGAGTTAGAATTTCGATATTTAATGACTTCTCGTATTAATCAAGATCCGCTCAAGCACTTCTTCGGATTATTAAGATCTAGTGGTGGTGATAATAATAACCTGAATCAATTCAGGTGACAAATTTTCAGTTTACATTCCTTATATTCGTTAATGAAACCAGCTAAAGGTAGTAACGTTAGTGGAAGTGAAATGCTAAATGTGTTAATTAATAATAGTGTCACATACGCGGAAATCGGGTTAGTTTTGCTATTACCTAATATTCCGTAACAAAAATTATGTTTCGAAAAGAGGTCTGGGTTACGATGTGTTTCATAAGTGTAACACGGAAATGTTATCAATACTGTCGAGTCAGCTTCTCGAAGCATAATAAAAACGCGAAATATTAGGGAGTCGAGGGAAGTCGAGTGAAGTCCTGATTAGCTCGAGTTTATTCCTGTTTAATCGGGTTTGTCATTTTTTCGTCGAGTGTTTGCTGTGCTAAGTGTGACCTGTGCCCTTAAAATGATCGACCCTAAAATGTAAGTACATTTTGCCAATCTAGTCATTGTGTAAATAAACCTTTTATACAAAACACCCACATGCCTTTTAATCCCACCCTGTGACATATGGTGGAGGCGCCGTTGCGACATATGGTGGAGGCGCCCTTAAGTTCTCGGAGGGACAAATCTTCATATTTGTCCCTGATGGATTTCTTAGTGATGCAAGCGAGTAAAACGGGTGAAGGGGTTGAGATTAGAAGTATGTGGGTGTAAATTCAAAAGTTCGGGTCGGGGTCGGAAAGGAACCGCGAAAAGGGTAATTTAGTAAAAATTTTGGGGAATGTAACAATAAAAAACTAGGGCAATTTAACGATAAAACTGCTGACGAGAGTAGTTCAGTCATGGCATTTGTAATCGAGTCAAAGTAGCGAAACTGATGTGTCGGCAAATCAGACAGATGTTCGTGGTAAGAAAGTAAGAAAAAAGACAATGATAAAGAGAACCTTAGAAGAAGCCCTTAAGGTAATGGGGACTCCGACCCTAGAAAATTTTTGGGAGGTAGAGGAGGAGGTATAAGTAATTAGGTTAGGATGTAATAGGGTATAACATGAGAAATAGGCTAAGAATAAGGGATCAGTTAGATAAGGTTTTTATGGGAAAAAATTTTTTTACGTGTTTTTAAAATTATAAGCTTTTAGATTGCAACTTTAGGAAAATAAAAATTGTGAAGAGCATGGTTGAATTCGAAGATAGGAAGAGATCAGAGAAAATTTTAGGCGGAAGAACTAGGAAAATTGGAGTTGCCCGTGAGTTAGGACACAGGAGGTGTCCAAATAGGTACTTGTGCTGAGGAGGCCGCAGGTGTTGGTATACTTTGCCTGGAGGAGAATTCCGTGGTAGGGAGACCACGAAGAGTGGCACAAATTGTGCTGCTGAGGGCCTAAGTGGCCGAGGAGGATTCCGTGGTAAAGAGACCACGAAGAGTGGCGCAGGAGGTGCTGCTGAGAGAAGAAAGAAAAGGACACATGGGGTGTCCAGAGGGAAAACTTGTGGAAAGGAGACCACAAGTGTGGGCCTAAGTGGCCGACTTGAGTCCGTGGCGGAGAAGTCACGATGAAAAAGCACTGGAGGTGCTGAAATAAGGGCAAGAGGTATTCCGTGCTACGTCGACAGGCGTAGTGCGAAAAATTTTTGTAGTTCTAAAGAGAGAAAACGTAAGTAGTGAAATTTAAAGTCAGTTAATTATTTTTCAGTAGAGAAGTGAAAGTAAACGTATGCTCGGTGTTAAAGAGAAGGAGGATATAAAGCCATGTTTTAGGGAAAAGGAAACAAAGAAAAAACACGTAAGTATATTTTGTTACTTTTAAAATCTTGAGAAAATATTATAGTAGAAAACAAAAAATTGGAAAATCGCGTCGGGATCTCGTTTAGTTGAGTCAAGTTTATGTGGCTGTCAGCAAAAATATGTAAACAGCCACATACCAGTCAAGGTCGGTGCTGCAAGAATGAAGGTCGCGAAAATTCATTCTTGTCAGCACAACGTAGTAAATAGTGTAATGTAAAGCCAGTCGGCTCAAATTTCAAAATATTTATGTGTAGATTTTAAGTTTTTTTTTGGAATTTAATTTAATTTTGTGTTGTGTTTTTTTTGCCTAACGCCCACGAGAAGAGAACGTCCAACCGGAGGACGAGCCAAATCTATATCAGAGGGAGACCTTTGTCCTGTCCTAGGAGTAGTCTGGAGGGGGTGGAGAGAGCACATTTCGAAGTCAATCGGTTGAAAAGTGGCCACATGTAAAGCTCTTGCCAAGTTGGGAAGCAAGTTCTTCCAGGAGGCAAGGAGCGGAACCAAGGGAGAGGGACAAAGTCAGCAATGAATCTGTTCACCTAGGTGTGAACGAAATGGTCCCTACAAGTCTCTCGTCTTCAGGCAGAACGAAAGCTGCAGAAATGTGTGAAGATTTTACAAAATTGGACCAGGTGGTCTCGGAAATGGATCCAAGACAAAGTCAAGGGGATCCTAAGCAATCCAGATTAGTCGTGGCAAGCATCGCCAACAAAGTTCATGAGGCTCTGAAACCTTTCTCTGGGTGAAACTAGTGACAGTGATGTCGAAAAAACTGGACAAGTGTGAAAATCCAAAGACGGTAACGTCGTGAACATTTTGACAGTGACGCGTTGGTGCGGAAGGTTGTTTAGAATGTAATATTTGGTTAGGGTAGTTTGTAAGTTAGAATTATAAAGTGTTTGTCGGGACGACAAACTCATAGGGCCGGGCATATGTCACATACGCAGAAATCGGGTTAGTTTTGCTATTACCTAATATTCCGTAACAAAAATTATGTTTCGAAAAGAGGTCTGGGTTGCGATGTGTTTCATAAGTGTAACACGGAAATGTTATCAATACTGTCGAGTCAGCTTCTCGAAGCATAATAAAAACGCGGAATATTAGGGAGTCGAGGGGAGTCGAGTGAAGTCCTGATTAGTTCGAGTTTATTCCTGTTTAATCGGGTTTGTCATTTTTTCGTCGAGTGTTTGCTGTGCTAAGTGTGACCTGTGCCCTTAAAATGATCGTCCCTAAAATGTAAGTACATTTTGCCAATCTAGTCATTGTGTAAATAAACCTTTTATACAAAACACCCACATGCCTTTTAATCCCACCCTGTGACAATAGCGACATGATAAGCAATAAAGAAAGAGCAATTCTTACAAAACAAGAAATGGATTTGAGATTGGACCATGCATTAGAGGAAGACATAGAGTCCGGAATAGCAGTACAATTTGATGATAACATGAAGGCATTTGCTTACGTTTGTGGATTTATTGCACGCAAACACAAAAAAGAAAAATGCTAAGATTGCGTTAAAACCCTAATCGGAGAAGGCCTCGAATCTTATAATGAGTTTATCATTTTAAGAAGTCGGGGACATCTAACGTTCCCCTCAGCTAAACTTATTATGCTTTTTCAAGAAGTTGAGATAATCATTTCTCCAAAACTACAAGAAGAAGTAAGAAAAACTAGTTTGGTTGATATTTTAAATTTATTGTGTCGGTACAAGGTTCATAATCTGATCGGATATGGACAAAATACGTCAGAAATGACAAAAAAATTGTATTCGTTTTTAATAACTCAATTATCGATTTCGTGTAAAAAAGAAGCGAGGAAAAGGGCTGCAGAATGCAGCCAACAGAAAAGACTTAGTAAGCTTTCAAAACTCGTATAGGCTGCTGCTTACTAATTTTAATTGGCCAAATGCCCCCCCCCCTTTTGTAAAATCCCTTCTCCTAGAGGAAGAAGATTGGAGGCTGCGTAGCACTGTCTGCGTCTCATAAGTTGGTATTCTGGATCTAGGCTCTAGTTGGAACGCTGCGTGTACCTACTAACTTTGTATATTTTTGTTTCTTCGTCATTGCTTCATCAATCTACGGTTATAATCGCATTTTAATTTTCGACGGTTTTTTTCAGAACCACAAAAATTTCCTAAAAAAATTAAAAATAACGTTTCACAAAACTATCAACTAAAAGTAATTAATCACTAGAACGTAGTTTTAATAACAATTGCTTGAAATAAAAAAAATATTAATAGGCGTTGACTTTTATTTTAATCAGTTTGTTATTCGCACGACCAACTGTATCAATCTCCGCGTGCTTCGCTTCTCTCCGATACGGCCATACCGCTCGGTTTATAAAACTGTTCCGATCTAGTAATCGATGGCGTTCGGCATGTGCTGCCCCCAAATTATTTGGTAAAGCCAAATTAAAAAAAAATTCCGATTTACAATTTGAATTTGAATGAAAACGAGTATTACTTCACTGTATAATGGGAAAGAAATGTTTGATTTGTGGCAAGGGCAATACCCAGCTTTTTGAATTACCAACTGATATGAACCAACGCAGTAAATTGCTTTAAATTATTGAAAGTTTTTGTGGTAATTTTATACAGACTGTAACAAAATTTATTACTTTTATTGGTTTTTACAGATATTTTAAGTATACGAGACCACTCGGTTATCTGTAAAGACCACTTTGAAAAAAACTTTGAAGCTGCTCTTAAAGTTCCAGTAGAGCGACTTTGTTCATTAGTCGTGGATGATATGGCTATAAAAGAAAAAATTTACTACAGTCGACCTGAAGACCGTATTTTTGGGCTTGATGAATGCCATTTTAACAAAATTATTCAAGAAAAGCCCAAAATTGCAAACATGCTTTGTTTTGTTATATATGGGCTATCCACACGATATTGTATACCTGCCGGATATTTCTTCCATTCAACACTAACAACTGATAGCTTCTACACCTTGGCTATGAAAGTGATGCAAATGCGACTGAATGCGGCTTTATTGTGTTAAGACTTGTGACTGACAATTTCTCTTCAAATGTAGCACTCTTTAAGAAATTATCTAATACTAATGGAGGACGCAAAAATGCAATCGATCATCCTATGTTACCAAACATTCCACTATTTCTTAGTTTCGATTATTGTCACGCTATTAAAAATGCAAGAAATCTCTTCTTAGACCACAACATGTGTTCTTCTGAAGGACACATAAAAAGGATTACTAATTAAACCAGTCAGATGTTTAACCAAAAAACACCTGTATCCGACAAATTTTGATAAGATGAATGTCCTCCGAGTTATTCAAGTGTTTTCGCCGGCAGTTACTTCATCTTTGAGATTTTTTAAAAAAAATGAGTATGAAGGTTTTGAAGATGCAAGTAGCAAAATATCTTTCATGGAAAACATGTACACCTTTTTTCAACTTCACAATGTTTCGAGTAGGTCCCAGTACATTCGTTCCTTAGATAGTCACATTGCTCCTTACGTGAATGTTTCGGATGAACGACTCCAGTGGCTCCAGTGGCTCCAGTGCCGAGTATGAAGGTTTTGAAGATGCAAGTAGCACAATATCTTTCATGGAAAACATGTACACCTTTTTTCAACTTCACAATGTTTCGAGTAGGTCCCAGTACATTCGTTCCTTAGATAGTCACATTGCTCCTTACGTGAATGTTTCGGATGAACGACTCCAGTGGCTAAAAGAAACATTTACGAAATACATTGATGAAGTACAAATTGTGTCAGCTAATGTTGGCTTGCAAGGTTTTTCAAAAGAAACTGCTCATGCTTTACAGTTTACGGCAATAAGTACATACATGTGTACCAAATTTCTACTACAAGAAGCAGGATTCAATTATGTCTAGGTCTTTTAGTTTTGACGCAGTGGAAGGAATGTTTTCGCAAATACGTCTCCGAGACGGATCCAACGATGCAACAGACGCCAGAACCGCTAAATATGCAATGCGTCAGATTGTTAAAAGCTCAAAATCGGCCAATATTGCTGGCAAAGTTGAATACATTAGTAACGCTAATATACAAACATATAGTGCTGAAGAACAACCAATGGCAATTGAGAATAAATAGGACATGATTCTACCAACTAAGATACAAATGAAAATTCGAAATTTATATAAGGACAACAGATCACCTGAAACCAATATATACTCTGCATCTGTAGCCTTCCTAGCAGGATATATATTAAAAAAAGGACGACAAATTTCATTGCAATTAATGTCTTTTGGCATTGTTGGCCACCACTACGCCAGGACCTTTAATGCAACTTATCAGTTTGCAAGATCACGGCGCTCTAACCTACCCCAACTCTGACTTTGTGTTATAATGGATCTAGCAGACATTATACAAGATACTTTACCTTTATTGAAATATGAAAACGTTGGTCACCAACTTCTTGAAATTTTAAGACCCTCTCTACACAAAAATAAGTTATTTAAATGCATGTTGCACAAACAAGAAGTATGCCAGTTTATAATTCTAGCGACAACGAAATCTACCTTAACAAATGTTTGTTTAGAACAAATAGATTCAGTAAAAAAAACTGCTATTAAAAATAAACCCACCAGCAGAAAAATTTTAAAAGTTTAGTTTTTGTATTTCTGTACCTAACTAAAATCGTTGTTACTGAGTTGAAAGAGCGCTTCTTTTTTTTTGTATCGTCATCTGCGAATTTTATTTTTGAATAGATGACACAAACAAGACAGGTAAATTATAACCTCAAGGACCACTCTGACATCTGACATCATTTTAATTCATATACTTGTCACTTGGGTGCTCCACATGCCCAACTGGCGTTTCCAAGGTCCTTATGGACAAATCTACAAGCGGTATGGCCGTATCAGAGAGAAGCGAAGCAAGCGGAGATTGATACAGTTGGTCGTGGTTATTCGTAACGTCAATCAATTTACGTCGATCTTGTATATTTCTTCGAGTTTTTCGGTAATGTAATTGTATTAAGTGTGTTGTTGTGTTATTAGATTTTTGAGTTTGTTGTATTTTATTGTGTTTTGGAGTGTTCTTGAAGTTCAACGTTAAACAAAGAAAAAAAGGTAAGGAAAGGCTAATAAATTTTAATTTAATTTAATGATCCTTTCACTTTTAAATCTCTTATCAGCGTTCAAACAGAAGTCATTAGGTACATTTTTTTCTTAATGAAGACTGAAACAATTGTATCAACAAAGGTATAATAATCTAATTGAACTTTTATTTAATTGCTACTTTTCCCCAATTTATTTAAACCTAATGAGTTCTATCTGGACCCCCACAATGTTTTAATTAAATTTTATTTGTTTATTAGAACTTTATTATGAATTCGAAAAGGGGTTCTAATACATGTTCAATATTTGGTTGCGGGAGAAGGGTGACTTTCATATATCGGTTCCTCAGCCCAAGATTGAGTTTGGAAAGGTTTCAGCAATGTGTGGTTGCGGCCCAAAATCCCCAGTTTGTAAATCTCTCTCAAGAGCAAATTTATAAACAGGATTTTGTGTGCCACTTTCATTTTAGACCTGAGGATTTGGTAGCTGGGTTCAATCGATTCCTGAAAACTGCTGTTCCTTCACTTAATTTACCGCCAAGTAAGTAAAAAAAACATGTTTTAATACAAAAGTAACTTGATGTTCACAGAATCTTTTTCCTTTTTTTCTAACCCGGAAATCGACGTGACCCCAAATTGTACATCACCACTTTTGGATGTACAATTTCATAGTGAATTCTTTGAATTTATGCCCAATTTGTTTCCCAGAAAAAGAACTTTTAACTGTAAGTTATATACTGTGTTGTCATTTTTATTGAATAGGAAATGAGCATTGTTTACTAGAAACGTTAGAATTCTCCATTATCATGTCATAGTGCCAGACTTTTTTATTTATTTTTTTATTAAAAAATAACTCTTAACGAGGAACAGTTTAATAAAGGAGGAACCTATAAACTTCTTTTATTATAATTATTTTCATTTCAGTGTGGATATTCCATCAGACGCGGCAGTGGCGCAAAGTATAGTAAAAAAGAACCGTATGCAATAAAGGACAAGATGAAGCATTATATTTAACAATAATTTTCTAGCTACAATGCTGGAGCATCTCCAAATTAAGAAAAGGGCTGTTATGTTTGATAAAACAGAAGCCGTACTTTATAAAGAGGCGCAAAGATTGCAAAAAAAGGTCAAACTTTTATGCAGAAAATATAATAATATGAAAGAAAGTTTTAAAGCAGCTAATAAAATAGCTTACCATAGTCATTTTCAAAAATTGTTTGAGAAAATGAATCCCTTTCAAAGGCGATTCCTGGAAAGTCAGCTAAGGAATGTGCAGAGCAAACCAAAAGGTCGTAGTTACTCTTTAGATGACAAAGCAGATGCCGTTGCAATATGGAAAAATGGACCAAAGCTGTATAAATTTTTGTATAAAAACTTTGCAGTTTCATCAATTTATACATTAAGGACAATATTAAAAGGTAGAACCAGGCATCTCCAAACCTACATTCGAAGTTCTCAAGAGGCAAATAGGACAAAAACAAAATGCCAAACATAAATTATGTGTATTAATTTTCGATGAAATGGCAATTCAGCCTCATTTAGATTATTTGCCTCAATGGAGGCAGCAAGCATTGTTCGCTTCTATAAAGAAATCATAAAAGAAGCTACCCAAGCTGGTCTAGACGTTATTGCTTCAATACGTGGTGCAGAAACACGAAAAGAAACCATTTCAAAATGTGGAGAGGTAAAAAATAATGAAATAACAATTAATGACCATTCGGTCATCCCAATTTTTGATCCTCCTCACCTTTTGAACCTCTAGCGGAACCTCCAGCACTATGGAGATCCTGATCCTCTTTATCATCAGCTGGTGGAATTACGACAATATGATGACACTTCTCGTCTGAGGTACATGAATGGTGATCTGATAAAAAATTTATTAAAAATTACTTATCATGTTAAGATTCTTGTACCTTCAGCTATTCATTGTCATCATATTTGTCAAAGGATCGTAAGCCTTTTAAAAACATTTTTTGATTTTGATTTAATTCTTTATTATATTGGATTCCAGCAACTTTAGTGCCATAAATTAAATCCATAAATTAAAAGAGAAAAATGACTATAAAAATCGTCAAATTTTGCTGAAGGTTGTAAACAAAATGTAATTTAAGTTATCTACAATCACATTATAACTGAAGTTTTATTCACACTTATGAAGCATTTAAAGTGACCTATTATCCACTAGTGGAATAAAGTAACTTTGTTCTACCTTTGCCATAAAAACTAGTAATTATGACTACCAGACAAAGCCTGTGAACATTTTTAATTTAACTTTGATTAATTCAATTTTTTTAATGTTGTGATTGCGGATAAAACGTTGTATTGCTGTTGTGTTTTAATCGCATTTTATACACTTAAGAATATTAAACATTCTTGTGTAGATAAAATGCTTCCTAAAACAGTTATACAATAAATAACTACAGGGTTATTCAGTATAAATGACGACCCTGGCACATATTAAGGTGCAACCCAAAATGCATCTTTCACTTGTGCCTGGATTCATGTTTAAATTAATACATAACGATGAATCCAAGTTTGCTAACAAAAGTTTCAGTTGTCAGTTTTCAGTACTAACGAAAAGACTAATATGCTCTTAATTTAAGGGGAATGTCGTAAAAATGCTGTCGCCGCAGTTAATCTATACGCACAGCGTTACCCAGGTCGGAGGACACCAACGGACAAAATTTTTAAACGATTGGAGATGTGTTTACGGTTTAATTGGCCTTCAGATAAACGCAGAGGGGTACGAAGAGCCACAGACATTGATCACGAAATGGAAGTTTTGGAAATGGTCACAGAAAATCCCCATGTAGGACAGAAAACCATCGCAAGACAGGTGGGAATTAATATTCACAATAATCATTATTGGGCCACTGAAAATTCCAGAGTATGATGGACATCAGGACCATTTTTCAGTTAATGTTTGGACAGGAATATTAAATAATCATATTCTTGGTCCCTTCATTCCTCCCCCACGAGTTGACGGAAATGCTTTTCTGAATTTTTAACAGGCCGTTTGCAAGTAATGTTAGATGAACTTCCTTTGATGACTATCCAAGTCTTTCAATGGTTGCAATTGCATGGAGCTCCAGTACACTTTTTCGGTTGAAGTTAGGGAATGGTTAAACCTAAATTTTGAAAATCGTTGGATCGAAAGAGGTGGTCCTATAACCTGGCCGCCACGCTCTCCTGATCTTATTTTTTTATGGGGACATTCAAAAATTGTGGTTTATTGACCTGGAGTCCCTGAAACTTGTCAAGATTTGGTGAACCGAATTCGTGCCGCTTGTGCTACAATAATCACTTCGGAAATATTACAAACGGTACATGCTAATACTGCTCGTCGAGCAAATGCTTGTCTCCAAGCAGATGGGCAAAACTTTGAGCATTGGTTGTAATTTTTAGTGTATTGTTTTAGTTTTGAAAAATGTTTTGGTACTGTTAATTTTTTCTATTTTGTTTATTCGTGTTTAAAATATTACAACAAATAAAGATGTCCACCGCTCTGTTTACTTGTGTTTAAAACACACTCCGCACAAAAATTATCGCAACACCTAAATTTTCTCATTTTATTGAAATGAATGACATCCCTTGTCAGCAATTCATATTTTCTAAAATCTCTTAAGCAATTCTATGGTATATATACAAAAAACAAGCGGATAATTTAAGTTTTTTGGGTCTTTTTTTGATAATATTGATAGTCACAGTAAGTTATCTCTTGTTTTGTAAGTTTTGTTCGTTTAATAGTGATCTAAACAGCAAAAATAATCAAGATGTAAGAAGAATCTGTAAGAACCGTCACGTTGTTGGAAAATGGTCGAAGTATGCGTTATGTGGTTCAAATTTTAGGGGTGTATCCTTCGACCATAAGTATGATCGTAGCACGTTTTAGAAAGAATGGGGAACACCAAAGACGAGCAGGACAAGGAAGAAAAAAAATAACTAGTCAAAGAGTTTTTTGTGTCGCACAGCACTTCGACTTCGACATTGCACTGCAAGAATGCTACAAAACGAACTTTTAACAGCTAGAAATGTACAAATTTCTACACAAACAGTTCGAAACCGTCAACGAGAAGATGATTTGAGGGCACGGGTCGCTGCAAAGGGTCCTCTTCTTAACAGGGAACATCGAGTTGCTATATTACAGTTTGCTCGAGAATATGCTCACTGGGATTTAAATGATTGGAACAATGTAATGTTTTTAGATGAATCTCGTTTTTGTTTGAATACTTCTGATAGACGAGTACCAGTGTACAGTCGCCCCGGGGAAACTATTCGCAGTGTAACTTTCGCCCACAAGTTCCTTTCGGTGGAGGTCCAGTTATTATTTGAGGAGGAATCTCTGTCCGAGGACACACAGAGTTAGTGTCTCTACGTGGTGCTCGATTAACAGCTGCCCGATATATTAACGCAACTAATATCATCAGCTGCTTCAGAAGTAACAGATTTAAAAGTAATTGATAACGAATTATATCTACATGACGTTAAACTAAAAACCCTGACATTAAAGAAAGCTTTGCATAAATTTCAAGCATTTCTTTATGCTTTGGTAAAACTATATATTTTAGTTGCTCATAATGCCAAATTTGACGCCAGACATTTACTGCAAGCAATAATCCGCACTAACGTGATAGATAGTTCTAAGCAGCTAATAAAAGGGTATTCCGACTCTATACCATTACTTCACAAACAGTTCCCTAATTGGAATGGAAAAGAATTATTTGATGTTAAAATACTAGAAGACTAGAATACTAGCAGTCGCCCACGGCTTCGCACGCATGTTCACAACCATTTGGAAACACAGAAAAACAATGCAAAACTTAGTATAACAAAAAGTAGAAGCACATAATTTTATAATGAATTTCAAAAGCGTGACTCAATACGAACCCATGTAAATTTTGCTTTTTTTTCATAATTGCAAACTAACTCATTCCCTGTCTTGTGGATGGAATTTTCAAAAATCCTGAAACACATTTTCATTTTTTTTTAACGTAAATCCATATGCCAATTCTCTTAGATATAACTTCAAAAATGAAGGAGTTGAAAAAGTTGGAGTTTTGTGTTTAACTTCATTGGGGGTGAAATTTCTAAAAATGCTGAAATATACGTCTCTTTCTTTTTAACCAATTGTATAAGGTATTAATTGATATGTACAACTTTAACAATAAAGGATTTTTTTGTTTAACTCCCTTGGAGTGGAATTTTCAACCTGTTAGTTGACAGAAATGTTCAAATCAATCTTCCAACCATTTCAAAAATTGTGCATAGACGAGAGTTTGTTGCTATGGAAGGGTAGACTAAAATTCAAACAATATATTCCCTCTAAAAGTAGCAAATTTGAAATAAAACTTTTTGTTTTATGTGATGCAGAGACGGGCTACATTTTAAAAATAATTATCTATACCGGAGCTTCGACAAATATAATAATATAATTGAGGATCGAAGTTGTAGAGTATCTGGGCCTGTAGTTTAAACACTAATGCAAGATTATTTAAAAAAGGGTCAGATACTTTATATTGACAACTGGTATACAAGTCCTTTGCTTGTCCAATACCTACACGAAAATAAGATTGGGTGTTGTAGAACAGTGCGAAGTAACTGACAGTAGACCCGTTAAAAAACTTACAGAATACGCGCTAGTATATGCCAAAATTAAAAAAAAATGAAGAAGCGTGAGATAGACGAATTTAGTACAGGTATTCAGCTTGCTGTAAAATAGCACGACAGACGTGATATACATATAATCAGAACAGTTTCTACGGCATCTATGGTAGACAGTGGGAAAAGTGATCGTGCAACAGGAGAAGCCATCCAAAAGCCAAGATGTGTTCTTGACTACAATCAAAACATGGGTGCTGTCAACTTAACATTTTCTACAGGCTGTCTCAGCTAAGACTTTCGGGTTTAATATCTCAGTAATTTGTCAACCGATTGTTATGAAATTTAAAATGTACATATTTTAGGTGGTGCCCTTTCAATTAAGGGCAAAAATTAAATTTTGTTATTAAAAACTTAATCCAAATTTTGTTAGCAATTTGGGGAGTCACCTTTTGAAACAATTGATGAAGCATTTCTATGCGGCATTTTGTGTACCACTGAAATAAACTGTCAAAAGTGTGCGCGCTGTCAGAAAAGTAAAATTGTTTTAATTTGGTGAAATTACTTTAAAAACCAACAACAGTGGTTGAATTTTTTGTGTTGTTGAAAAAGGAATCAATATTCGCCTATGGAAAGTGTCGTTAGAGTTTTATTGTAAAATGTTATTTATGAAATTTAAAGTTCAAAGAATCGTCAATAATTTGAAGACACAGGAAGCATACCTGAACTAAATCAAGTGAGAACAAAACACGTCACTGGAAACGAAGCAATAGTTGGGGCTTTTATTTTAGCTACAATGAGAAATTTTTGTTAAATTTTCTCCCCGATAGAATAAAAAAATTACCAATAGAATAAAACATCTCCAAATAGAATACAAAAAAACAAATGGCCACTTTATTTTATTAGAAAAATAAAAAATAACTAAATCAACTAATGTGCCATAGTAACCACTTGTAGAAAAAAGGTGCACTACCTGTACTCGTACCTATGGAATAATCAACAACATTTTAGTACCTATAAGAGAAAGCAACTTTTTTATTTAAAAATTTGAAAATTTTTGCGGTCCACAACTTCATCGGGGAATTGCACCAGATAATCATTGGGAGCTGCTTAAGTTGAATGAGTCCACACCCCACCAATTTTTGGGTCTTTCAGTGGACTATAAGTCAAATAGTCCTACTGGAAAATGGCTGAAGTATACTTTCAGACTTCAATATTTATCTCCGAACGAAGTTTATGACTGTTTTGTTTCGGAACTTGTTGAATTAGCTCCACCGGAGTACAACGATAAAGTTGTAAAATATGTCGATTATTTAATAGAAACTTACATTTCACCTAATGCCACATTTCCCCCATCAATTTGGGCAAGTGCTTCTGCGAGTTCTACCCGCACCACAAATAACTGCGAATCGTTTCATGCCCATTTTAATTCAAGTTTTTATACATGTAAGCCTTCTTTGTATATATTTATTGAATCTCTTTTACAACATCAAGTAGATATGTATCTTAAAATAAATAGTGTTCAGATAAAAAAAAGACTGGGTCTAATACCTTACAGAAGTACAATCGTTTGGATGTTCTTCTCAACTTATATAAAAATAATTCCATAAAACGTTGTGATTTTGTTAAACAAGTGTATCATAATTTTGCATATACCATGTTGTAATGTGAAATATTGTGCTATTGTAATATACGGGTGTGTAATAAAAAACTATAGATAGCTACTACGTTTTTCTGTTTCCTCTAGTTTTACTTTAAAGAATGAAATTCTTGCGTTACTATGGAACTTGCGGCGCAGCCTTAATCCTTGCAGGTAGTACTACTTTAACAAATCTTATCAGGTACTAAATAGGCCACCGGAGCAACTTACCACTATCGAAAAGGGTAAAATTAATCAGAAAAAAAAGTCTACTGGCGTCCCTGGTTGAATAGTTACGACGAAAATGTGCTAACATCTCAGCAGAATATAGTTGACGCTTTCGCGGATCACTTTTCAAAAATGATCGTCTGTGATAACCATAATCATGTATGTGATCCTGAGTGCTGTGAAAACCAATTAAAGTCTTGTGATTTCTGCTGCCCTTCATTGAAGATTAAAATAAACTGCGGTAACAATTTTAATCTAAGTCCTTTTAATATAGAAATCTTTGACATTCTTAAAGCTGTTAGAAAAATTAAACCAAATAATGTGCGTGGAGCTGATAATCTACCAGCATTTTTAATTGTTGATTGTATAAACTGTTTCTTGCTACCATTACATCATATCTTTAATTTAATCTTAAGTTCATTTCAGTTCCCGCTTATATGGAAGATCTCTTATATTGTCCCCATTTTAAGTCTGGTGAAAAATCAAATATTAAGAACTATAGACCCATTGCTCTTTTGCCAAACATCGCCAAAATATTTGAATGCATACTATCAGATGTGGTTTATTCTCATGTTATATGCAATATTGTACCGGAACAGCATGGTTTTGTTAAAGGCCGATCTACAGTATCCAACTTGTGTGAATTCACTCAATTTGTTTAAACTGCATTAGATAACCGATTGCAGGTAGACATTGCACTGACTTAACGAAACCTTTGATAGAGTCCATCATTGTATTTTATTAAAAAAACTTAAAAGCTTCGGCATATGCAACAAGTTAATTTCTGTTTTTAAGTCTCTATTAACTGGAAGACAACAATCTGTTTTATTAGGTCGAACTTGGATCCTTTGCTATTTATTATACTTTATTTTGCTATTTATTATACTTTATAATGATGTAGTTATCTGTTTAGATTGTGATACATTTATTTATGCCGATGACTTAAAATTAGCAAAAATTAAAATTATAACATGTGTGGACGACTGTTACGACTTACAAAATAACTTAGGCAGACTGGTGTTGTGGTGTGACACAAATAAACTCGAACTTAACAAAACAAAACAAAAAAGTGTAAAAAGTTACGTTTGCTCGTATCGCATATCTTGTGATTTTTCATTATAACATTAAAGGCTACAATACCAAATGAAAACTATTATTCAGTTGTTCAAGTGTGTTTAATTTCAAGTCGGTCGGGTTATTTTAAAGCCCTGGTCTGCAAATTATTATTGGTTATGGAAAATTGAAATTCCCCTCCTATTTTTTTTCCATTGCATTGTTATCAAGCCAAACAACACTGTTAACTAAAAAAGTCATCACCACAGGGTTACAATCGTTATTTTTTTTAATAAAAACCATAAAAAACACGATGCAAAAAATGCATTTACAAGGCATCAACAACACGTTTGTAATCTTGATGGCGTATCAACGTGGCGGTTCTCCCACTCATCCACATAGTTACACTAGCGGCTAGCCCCTGCCGGTCTACAAATGTTCGCTCAGTCGAAATGTTGCGAGCGAGGTCGGAACAGTACGAACGGAGACCATAACGGACTTCTCATTTCAGCTGGGCATATTGGAATAGTGGTTTTTATGGAAATATGTTGCGCGTGGCTGGGGCTTCGCCCCAGTTAACTAAAAGGAAACAAACCCCACGACCAATTAAACTCGAAAACGTGGAACTCGAAACGTGGAATAGTGTTTTTTTATGGAGCTAGGGTGGCGTACAGTTCATAAACATAAACACTATTCCACGTTTCGAGTTCCACGTTTTCGAGTTTAATTGGTCGTGGGGTTTGTTTCCTTTTAGTTAACTGGGGCGAAGCCCCAGCCACGCGCAACATATTTCCATAAAAACCACTATTCCAATATGCCCAGCTGAAATGAGAAGTCCGTTATGGTCTCCGTTCGTACTGTTCCGACCTCGCTCGCAACATTTCGACTGAGCGAACATTTGTAGACCGGCAGGGGCTAGCCGCTAGTCATAGTTACGGCGCAACCATGTCTCTCCTAACCATGAGTGTTGCCTTTGGTTGTGGGATTCTTCGTGATTATAAAGTGTTTTTTGTTGAATTTGAAAGTGGATAAAAAGTGAAAAAGATTTAATTTTTGATTACAAAGTGTTACGATGGACTCAAAAAACTAATAAATTACTGAAGTATGTCAATTTGAGGTTACAATTTTTCCAGTGAAAAGAAATGAAATGCTTAGGTGAATCCACAAAACTGCAATTCAGATTAACAACTACTGATATATTTAAACATAAATTGTTCCTAAAGGTAAGCTTTTCAATGTCTTTTTATAAAATTTAATGTACCAAGGGCATAATCAAGATGTCCGAAATTTTAAGTTGCCCCAGATTTATAAAATCAAGTTATGCCCGTAGTGCATATAACGTTTTATTTTCCACTTGGAATATGAAAATTAATTCATAAATAAATTTTTGTTTTTGTCATCATTAATACGAATTAGCGGACGTAATAATTATGCCCGCTTATTATAGGCCTAGAGCATACTGAATAATTTTATATATGTAATAATGAATTGAAAAAGTTCCTTTTGAAGTGTTTAAACCCACTAAGAACCTCGGTAGAATCTCTTCTGCATAAATGTCAACGCACTAAGCCAAAAGACTTCTATTAAAAAAAGTATTACATGTGCATAGAGGTAGATTTGAACTCCCTAGGTATTTCTTCAAAGATTGCATATGATATTAAACTTTGCGTAAACCATTTTCACAGCAAATGATTGGCAAGGATGTAGGAGACACTGTGCAAAAATCTTTAACCAATTGAGATAAGAATACAATAAGGCTCTATGCCATTGTCAATATACATATGTGACTTATACCTGTAAGAACGGGGTCAAAATCAGAAGTTAGTTAATAGTTAAAATAAATTCGAGCAGAAAGCACTACGGTAGGCAAAGGAGTGTCAGTTCCGTTGACAGTGCTGTCATCATTTTACAGCAAATTGATATAAAAAAACTGAAATTTATAAGAAAATAGCACGGAAATTGTTAATTTATTGAATATGTTGTTGACATAAAGTTTGTCTTTGCCTATCACCCTAGAAAACTTTCTAATTTACACTCAGATATATTTAAAAAAAGGCAACAAGATGTTACGCCATATCCTTATAGACATTTTGGCCATTATATACAATCTGATCGAAACTTTTACTCTGGTTTTGTCTCGTTTTTGGAAGTTTTGTAAGTTGGAATAATATTGTTAATAAAAATAAAATATTATATCAGGCGTTCATTAATAAAAAAACTCGCAGCATGCGTTGAATTTTTTACGTATTTCTTAGCTAGTGCCTATGGCTAGTACACAATTTTGGCTTTGTATTGTTGGTTGCCTATCAAACCAAAATTCATAACCTGACATTTTTTTCGTTTCCGCCAGTTTCCATCAAAACGAGCTTGGTTTTTGTGTGATTTTCTGTGGTTGTTGCTTCTGTTTTCCGAACATAAAAAAACAGTATTTTTCAATACTAAATTTCGTGTCTTCTTGATTTGTAATCATGGTGTATACCAGTGAACAAAAAGCCTTTTTGTTGGAAAGTTATTTCCGAAATGGAGAGAAAGTGAACGGTGTTTGGAAATATTCAATTCAACCGTGCCTGGAGAAGTTTCGAGAAGCTTTTCCTGAGGTTGTTATCGTCTATGAAGAATTTAAAAACACTCTTCACCGAAATGTGAACTTGTTTCGTGGTACTGCGTCCACCTCGTGTAAAGAAGGTAGTGGAAGACCAACTGAGCGAACAGAAGAAGTTATTCATGCTACACAGGAAATTTTGGAGCAAGACCCAAAAATATCGATTAGACATCTGTCTCAACAAGTTGAACTTTCTGTTGGTACTTGCCATAAACTTCTACGAAAAGATTTACATGTGTACCCGTATCGTGTCCAATCTGTTCAAGAGTTACAACCTGTGGATTTTTTTAGAAGATTATAGTATTGTCAGTGGTTTTTGGATAACATTGCAAATAACAATGAACTTTTGGAAAAAACTTTCTTTACGGACGAAGCATGGTTTCACCTGTCTGGCTACACGAATTCACAAAACATGAGAATTTGGGCAACAGAACATCCTCATGAAGTTGTGGAAGAACCTCTTCATCCAAAAAAAATAGGTGTTTGGGCAGCTATCAGCAAAAGAAGAATTGTCGGTCCAATTTTCTTTCAAGGTTGAGTGTTTTTTTGTAATGTTAGGGTTAAAACTACAGTTTGATGTACTTTTCAGGAACATTAACTGCAGTACGTTATCGCGAAGAAATTCTTACGCCTTTTATCGAAGAACTTCACGATGATGAATTACGAGAAGGTTTGTTTCAACAAGATGGTGCAACAGCGCATTGCACAGCAGAAACTTTAGACATTCTGAGAACGTTTTTTGATGACAGAATAATTAGCAGGTATACAGCAAATGATTATCCCCAAGATCATGTGATTTAACGCCTTGCGACTTTTATCTTTGGCCACGCATTAAAAATTCAATTTTTGTTACACCAATTCCAACTATTGATGAATTAAGACGACGCATTCAACAAAAAAGTAATGAAATTAACGAAAATCCACTTGAACTGACTAATGTGTTAAACAGTGTTCGAAGGCGTTGTGTTATGTGTGTTGAGCAACAAGGAAGACATTTCCAACAGTTTTTATAGTTAATAAATAAATATTTTTACGAAGATGTGTATTTTTTTAATTGGCAAAAAGTAAGGTTACGAAATCTTTCATTTTGACAAGTAAGTGCACGAATTAATCATAGACATACAAAACAATTGTTTTTTTAATTTCAAAGCACTCTAGAGTTTTTTTTAAATGAACGCTTGATATATGTATATCTGCAGCTCTATAATAGATCAAAAAAACAGTAGGGTATATTACAGTGTTTTAGGTTTTGGGAAAAATGAAATACCAATTTTCCATTTTCCTAATCGAAGATTTCAAACTGCAGCGATTTCACCAATGGCTTCAGGCAGCAGCAAATCCAAGATACAAAAATTTTAGTCGCCATGAAATTTATCGCCGAGCATTTATTTGTTAGATGCATTTTGACAAAAGTCAATTTGTACCCGGGACAAAAAACTTTTAAGGACAGCTGTACCTACTTAAATTTACCGAATGGTACTAATTAAGTAATTTAAGAAATTTTTAAATTTTTCCAATATTTTAGTGAAATCTGATGAAACTTTTTTGTTTTCTGAAAATTATTTTTGTATTGATATTAATAATTATGGAACACAACTAATAGAAGACATTGATTTTTACAAATTTAATGCAATTATTGATAAATCGACTAATAATAACCTGAAAACGGTTGACACTATCAGATTGTAAGTGATACGATTACTGAGTTGTACTTATATATGTCGTAGGCTAATTGTAAAATTATAAAAAGCCTGGTCATTTTGTAAACGACTGGGCAAATTGTAAATGAATGAATAAATGTCGGGTTTTTATAATGCGACTGAAAATTTTAGGCGTATTATAAAACACCTAACTAGTTTTCGTCTTAATGTATAATGGTTTTTAATATTACCCACTTAGAAAATACAAAAGACTGTTGACATTTAGTAGTTTTGTAAAAGAATGGAAAAAATTATCAAACATTATAAAATTCCACCTTCTATTGTAATTAGGTAGTTTAATAAAAAAAAATTAAATTGCACCACAAATTTAAATGTATTTGTCGACAGAAATCTTTTAACATCTCAAGAACTGTAAATAAACATTCTGATAAGGCAAGTTGTTATTTTCACGTATTTTGAGTTCTATTATCACTGGTATCAGGCTATCACGCTCTGAAATACGTATTTTCGCAACTCATCATTCACCCTGTAGTATTTTGATTTTGAGTTTTTTTTCTATACTTTATAGTTATCACCGGAAATTTTTGGTATTTCTTGATAATACAACCCTTTATTAATGATGGTATTGCTTTCTATGTCTTCCAGCATTTTAAAACGATAATTTATAATATAAATTTAATGTTCAAAGCATAAATTTCAAAAATACTGATTTGCGCATTATAATGCGCCTAAATAATTTAGGTTCGTTTCAGTCGTATTGTAAAAGATCCATAGGTATTTTACAATAAGATGAAAACTGGTTAGGCGTTTTATAATACGGCTAAATTGTTCAGCCGCATTATAAAAACCGACATTTATTCATTCTTTTACAATTTTCCTAGTCGTTTACAATATGACTAGGCTTTTTTATAATACGCCTAATTTTAGAATTAGCCTACGACATATATTTTAACTTAACACCATTGCAGATCTCAGCTCTATGCATATAATACTGAGGAAATAACTCAAGTATACAGCGTGTTCAGTAATTGGACTGCCAACGCTTTAGGAGTGGTAAAAGTAACCATCAGGATTCGAAAGCTAGTGTTAAATTTATCCCACGTTGCTTCCTGTTCTAACAATAGTCTTTTAAATTTACTCAATCAGATCTGAGACAAGGATTATGGTTGAAATCAGTAATCCGAGTGCTCTGAGAAAAAAAAGTGACAGTTACTGTCAATGTGACAAGTCTGATTATTTCACAAAAGTGGTGTTCGTGTGTTGGGTTAACAGGGTTGGTTTAGACTAGTTTAAAGTTTCTAAAATGGCCGGAATTTACACCTTCAACGAGCTAGCTGATATGCACCTAATCTATGGTGAAGCTCAAGGCAGTAGCAGAGCTGCAGTTAGGTCCGCAGAAAGATTCCCAAATCGTCGCATTCTCAATCGCAATGTATTCCCAAACCTTGATGGTCGCCTTCGAGAATTTGGAAATTGTAGACCTCTGGATGCAGACAGAGGTAGACCTGCAGCAGTTAATGCTGTCGCCCGGGACGAGCAGATTTTAGAAATGGTAGCTGCTGATCCCACACTTAGTGTTCGCGAAATCGCTCGTAGAACTCATGTTCCAGCCACTTGTATATCATTGTGTGGACATGTATATCACAAAAACATGTGCATCCATACCACATTAATCGTGTTCCTGCTTTGTTACTGTAAGATCTTCCAAGGAGGCGCCGTTTTTGTGAATGGTTGTTACAAAAAATAATGAAGATCCCCAATTTTTTTTTTAACATTTGTTTCACTGACTAAGCAAATTTTTCCCGAAATGGTGTATTGAATTTAAGAAACATGTATTATTGGTCTGTAGAAAATCCACATGTCACAAGAATAATTAATCAAAAACAACCGTTTTCGCTCAATGTTTGGACTGGAATGTTTCAAAATTCATTAGTTGGACCCTTTTTTCTGCCGAATCTCCTAACGGGAAATGATTACCTAATTTTTTTGGTAACTGAATTAGAAGATTTCTTCGACGGACTGCCTTTGCAGCAGCGATTTAATATGTGGTACATGCAGAACGGAGCACTTCCACACACCCAGGGAAATGTTGTAGAATATTTGAATAATGTATTTCCGGAAAGGTGGATTGGTAGAAATGGTCCAATTCCGTGGCCCCCTCGAAGTATGGATTTGACTCCTTTAGACTTTTATTTTTGGGGCCACGTAAAATCGATAGTGATTATGTTCCAGATGTACACGAATTACGAAATAGAATCTTCCAGGCGTTGGATCAAATACGAAATAATCCAGAAATATTTGCAAATGTTAGAGCATCGTTACTGAGCCCGTTTGTGCATACAACATAACGGTGGCCGATTTGACCACTTTTTATAACATTTTAAGTTTATTTTATAATAAATTTCTTCTCATATCGAAATTATTGTCTAATTGTACGCCACTGAATTTTTACTGACAGTTGTTGTCAGCAATGACAGTTTTTCTTTTTTTAAAATAGATTACTTGATACACTAGAAAACGGATAATAAAACGTCTTCACTCGATGGTCATTTTTTAATGCCTCTAGTTCTGCACAGTATGATAAAATAATAAATAGAAATGCAGAATGATTCTGTGAGGTTGCAGTGAAGCGACGGCAATCCATTTACCGAACACGCTGTATACTCAAGGCATATTTGCATTAAATTTAATTTAACAGTTTGAATTACAATAAAATATTTTGGTGATGTAGCTGGTGTCTTCAATAATACTTTTGATGATAATACAAGTCGTTAGTGCGTTATATTATCAGATTATCACGTTATTTATATTAAAAATATGTTTTAAAGCTAAAGCTTCAGTTAATAAGAACAATAATAAGGAAACAATGGAACATATAATAGAGGTATTTAAAAAGAAAATTTAAACGGATTTATTTTCTTATTTCTTAGTGTCGCTTCTAAAACGTATGGGGCTCAGTAGAAAGAAAATCGTAAATGGAACGGAAAAAAATTGTTTATGGAAGCAAAAAGATTATAGGCAAAGGTGTCAAAATTGCGCAGAATATTAGTAAGTCTCAAAAATTAAAACAATTATTTGAGGGTATGACGCCGGTGCGACCGAAGGCTCGAAAATTTATATTTGAAGAAAAGGCTGACTGTATTGCTCTTTGGAAAATTGGTACAAAGACGTGTAGGTTATTGCGTAAAATGCATATTTTTCCTTTCGTTGGCACCCTGAAGGCAAACCTACGAAGAGTTCCTATCATCCAACCACGCATCTACAAACCTGTTTTCCAAGTCCTCAAAAGACAAATAGCCTAAATGAAAAATAAACGTAATTCATTAAATCCTGTCATCTTCAAAGAAATTTCGATTCAACCTCATTTGGACTATTTGTCTGACGAGGACAGAATAATTGGGGCCATGATTGTGTTTTTATGCTTATGGGAATTTACAAAAGGTGGAAGCAACCAGTTGCTTTTGCTTTTTGTAAATCTCCTGTAAAGGCAGAAAACATTGTCCGTTTATATAAAGAGGTTGTAAAAGAACTTAACGTTATTACTTTGGTTTGTGACCAAGGGACTAACAATGTTAAAGCCATAAATTTACTTCTTGATTACCTACACAAGGCGAGAAGCTTCTGTAAAAAATGAGGAGTTACTAAATGGTGTGATCAAATTTGATAATCAAACGATTATGTCATTGCTTCATCCTCCTCATCTTTTAAAGATTTTACGCAATAACTTGTTAACCAAGGAGTTGCAGTTTACACAAGATAGCAAAACAATGTTAGTCAAGTGCTCACATATAATTGATGCATATCGTTTAGATCAGCGTGAACACTGAGGTTGCCATTCTATACTAACCATTCATCACGTTATTTCCCACCGAATACGTAAGATGAAGGTTTCATTGGCAGCGCAGGTGTTTAGTCATTCGGTATCTTCTTTTATGATCTTCGCGGCCGGTGCAAACCCGGAACTCTTTGGGGGAAGATTCTTGCCAGAAGAAGCACGTGACACTGCTAAATTTCTTAAAATAATGGATAATATTTTTGATAGTGTTAACAAGGGAATTGGACATGCTTCTGAGAAACCTTTGCGAGGGGTAGTGACGGAAAAATCTTCTCATTATAGAATTTGGTTAGAAACAAGCGAATGTTTTCGGAAATGGAGTTTGTCAAGTCGAAGTCTGGAGATCAGAAAAGGCCTCCAGTCTTAGATGGCTGGTATCGTAATCTGGATGGCTTCATTTTGATTAAAGATACACTCCACCAAGACGCTTTGGTTAAATTAGGCAATACGGGGTGCGATATACAAACCCAACATCTAAAGCATTCCTTCATTTCTACAAATCGTTATAATTAGAAATTTTTCGTCATACCACTCAGGAGGATCTAATTGTAAACAAAACGGTGATTCCTTCTTGGTCACAATTCGAGATTTGCTTTCTCAGATACATGTACCCCCGCAGTGGCGCAGACTTCTTTAGCAACCACCACCAATTTTAGATTAATTTAATTGGAACTTCTCCGATGCTAATGCTTTAAGTTATGTAGGTGGATTCATGATTAAGCACCTGTCTCCCAAAAGAAATAATTGTGAAATCTGCCTGCAGAATTTAAATCATTACGGAGAACCAGATCCAATTCTTCATAAACTGGTGGCACTGAGAGAATAGGATAATAATAAACGCTTGAAGTATATCGGGTGATTCAAAATTGTGTGGCATAATTTTAACCACGAATACTCATCTACAAATGAAAATAGATAGGATAGTATTTACTGGCCTACCCCAAAAAATAGAAAAATCACAGCTTTGCAAAAATTTGTTGGAAAAAGGTTTTTTCTTAAATATTTTTGTTATTGTTTATCCGATAATTATGAAATTTCGCATATCAAGAGACTCGAAGACGCTCTTTGATATGGTGTAAAGTTAAATTATTTAAAAGTTATACATTTTCGGAGACAAGGGGGCCCTTCCATTTTTTGGGTCATAACTCAATTTTTCGGCCTATTAACACGTATTTTTGATGCCAAAAATCGAAAGCCCAATCATTGTTTAATAAAAAAGGTACTCTTGCTTCATATCGCCAAAATGTACCCGTCTCAAGTTATTTGGGTTTAAACTAAACTCTACACTGCACTGCAAAATCAAAAAGTATGAATTTTGAGCGTACCATTACCTTGGAAACAGTCCACTACGAATGACACAGCTGTCAATGCTGTCAATTTCATTTAATCCAAAGTAAAATGTGATTAACTCGTGATGATAATAGTTAAAGACACGATTATGTGTTGGAAGAAACAATGCATGAGCTTGCGTTAGCCATCCTGGTGTCACAAATTGATCTAAGACCACACCACAAATTTTTACACCGAAAACGATTTTCCATCGAAATTGTTGTTTGTTCTTCGTATTTCAATACTTGCATTATAAAACTACAAAACCAAATGAAACATTAAAACGTTCAGACCAAGAAGATAACCTCAACTGTAACAAATTATAAAATAAAACCTTATCAACCATTGGTAGCAGCATATGGTAATTTTTGCATTAATAGGAAGTTATTTTTGTTCCACAGGTTGTTGAAAAAGAATTAATGCACTGTTTAAAAATTATTTACATTATTTTAAATTACAAGAACGTCAAAAAGTAGCATCACTAGTAGCACAACTGCAACAAATGCCGCTAGATGGCGTTTGTGCTGTTTTTCGTAAAGCGCTGGCGGTGTTTCGTACAGCGCGAAAAACAATAAAAATTTGAATAATAAAGTCACGTTTAAAAAATATTTATTTACTTTTTAAAAATGATGCTCTGTTTACCCCATACTGTTAGTCTAAATACTTAGTTTAAAAATGATCCAGGTTTTTATTGCCCTTCAAAAAAACAAAGTGAGCTTTGCGTATCTATGACAATAAATAATTGTTGTTTAAACTTGCAATTGTTACTTTCACTGGTTTCAGTTTATTGCGAAGTTTTTTTATGTCAACTTTGTTTATAACAATGAATCAAAGATTTAGTAATGCCGAAATGGCCGATATCCATTATCTTTATGGAAGCTGTAACGGCAATGCGGCTGCCACCAGAAGGCTTTACATCGAACTTCACCCTAATAGAAGAGCACCTTGTAGAGGGTTTATTCTCAGCATACACCAAAGACTGCGAGAAAGTGGATCGTTTCGCCCAAGAAATAGAAATAGTGGAAGGCCCAGAGCGGCTAGAACACCGCAATTAGAAGAGCGCGTTCTAAATCAGATGGAAGAAAATCCAACACTTAGCACACGCGAAATAAGCCGAGCAGAAAATGTTTCTCAGGGCACTGTGTGGAGAATTCTTCATGAACAAAATTTGCATCCTTTTCATCGAGTTAAAGTACAAGAACTTCTTCCCGAAGATCTGGAGAAAAGAAGAATTTTTTGTCGATGGATTTTGGGAAACCATCTGCAAGATCCTTCGTTTTCCTCCCGCATTTTGTTTACAGATGAATCGTGTTTTCATAGAAAAGGCGTACTAAATATGAGGAACATGCACGTCTGGGCAGATGCAAATCCGCACGCTGTGTTTGTAAATCACACTCAGCAAAATTTTCGAATAAACTATTGGATGGGTTTTCTTGGGAACCATTTATTAGGCCCATGGAGATTGCCCGATATCCTCACTGGGCAAGAATATTTTAGTTTCTTGGAAAATCATCTGCCAGAGCTCCTTGAGGATGTGCCACTCGCCGACAGAGTTGATATGTGGTTTATGCAGGATGGTGCACCACCAAATTTTGCTGTTGACGTTCGCCAGTGGTTGCAGCAAAACTTTGCTGGAAGATGGATCGGAAGAGGAAATGAGGCTCCGCATTTCTGGCTCCCAAGAAGTCCCGATTTAAATCGTTTGGATTTTTACGTGTGGGGAACTATCAAACAGGAGGTGTACAAAACTCCAGTAGAAAACCTCGAAGATCTAATGGCGCGTGTCAATAGAATAACAACCGAAATGAAAAATTCACCTGCTACATTGGAACGGGTTCACCGAAATTTTTTGAAAAGAGTTCGAGCATGTTTGGAAGCCAATGGTGGCCATTTTCAGCAGTACCTGGATTGAGTAGTTTACTTGTTGTTTGTAATAAAGCATTGTTTCAAATATATAATCATTTTAATATTTTAATACCTTCGGCTGTTTATTACGATCAAATTGCTCAGAGGATCATCAGCCATATAGGGGCAAGTCGGGTATTCCCGGTCAGAAGGAAACACCGGCCACACTGGTATTTACGTAAATATAGTGGGTATCAGTATTTTGTGTCATTAGGCGTTTTTAGAATAGGAAACTGTAATCATATCGCTAATTTAGCCGCATCGGCGTGAAATGGCGTTACTATCGTCGAAAATGTAAAACGCTGAATTGTGTTATAAGTAACTAAGATAAACTAAAAAATTACTTAACTTATGATACTGTAATTTATATCAGTAAAGCTTATATAATCATTATCTGCTGTTAAAATGCAAAATGTATGACAAAATTTTGAATAGGTTAGAGTTCATTACGTGAGAGCAAGCAGGGAAATACCGGCCACATCGGCCGGCATTACCCGAAAGAATCCTATTCTTACAGATAGGGGAATAACTTCATATTCTTTCTTTAAAAATATAAACGAAAGACGGGGAGGAATAGTTGAGAGAAAGATAATATGAAGAGAGCAATAGACGCTGTGAATAATCTTGGTCACATGATCAGTTAATCACACATTTAATTGCGAGTTAAAGTAAAGGCGCTTCTATAAACCGGTCTTTATTTTATAAACTTGTTAGTCACACATTTTATTAAACATGCGCTCCACTCCGCTTCACTTATGAACTTATGATCAATACCAAATCGTGACTACAACGAAGTTTATAAAACTTATTACATATTAATATACTATTACCACATTTTTCCAAAACATTGCCGTTTTTATATTGATGCATTTCATACATTTAATTTTATTTTGCAAATATTTTTTGTAATCAACTTCGGCGTTTAGTTGTAATATTATATTTTGCCGCAATTTTTATTACTAATATTATACTATAACATTCTAACAGGAATTTGGTATGTAATAATGTAAATCTTTAAATAGTATGTTAATTTTTAAATGTTTAATGTCTACGAAGATGGGCCCTCGTTTGTGGACACTCGTTCCAACAGAATATCCGCATAAGAAGCTTAAATATCCGGGTGCGGATCTATTCCAAATTGGAGTATATACAGCAACAGAGAAATAATCTAATGACTCACCTAAAAAGTTAATATAGAAAAATTTCTCGATAAAGTTTTGCAACTATTTTGGCTCTCCAAGTTTACACCAGTTAACATAATGTTTATAACATGAAATGAACATGAATTAAAACTGAAACGATACTTGTGGCATTAGTAAACAGCCCCTAGAGTCCTCAGACCGCTTACGAATCACAACCATTAATTTGTAGGAGGGCGCAGGGAGGTAAGGTCGGATCGATGGTGTCAGATCATAAAATTTTGAGTCTTTTGGTCTTAATTTATTTCCTGTGAAAACAAATATTCGTTTTAAGATAACTTTTTAGTTATATCTAAAAATAACAATAATTAACTGATTTACGTAACTACTCAATCTTAAAATAAATGATGATTTTTTTCGTTTCTTAAAAAACATGGATAGAGCCTATTCCTTTGCTGAATTGGCCGATATTCACCTGGCGTATGGAAAGTGCAATGGCAACGCTCTTGCAACAAGGCGATATTTGGCCCGAAATTTTCAAATAGATGAGTCCCTGCGATTAATGGTTGTGTCTCTTGATCGGCGTTTTCGGGAAACTGAGTCGCTTCGACTTAAATGAGAAGGTGGAGGAAGACCCCGGACCGTGAGAATTGTAGAATTGGGGGAAGAAATTTTAAATCATGTGTAAACAGACAACACTATAAGCACAAATGCGTTAAATAGTGACTTGAACGTTCTCCAAACCACAGTTTGGCGGGTTCTTCACGATGAATACCTTCACCCATACCACGAAGTAAAGGCTCAAGAACTTTTGCCGGGGGATCTCCCAAAACGTTTGGAGTTTTGCCGATTAAGGAAAAATCAAGATGACGAAACGTTTATTTCGAAAATCTTGTTTACGGATAAATCGTTCTTTATTCGCGATTTCGGCTACCGATGGTGGCGCCACGATCGCTTGATCAGCTGACAGCGAAAGTCATACCAGAGAAGAGTTCTCTGGTCATACTCTGTTTACCTTTATATTCTTTGCTGTATAGTGCGCAACGTGTGGAGAGTGATGAGATTGCGGTTATTTTGGCGCTCATTCGTGTGTTCAAGTAATAGGTAAGTGTAATCTAGTTGTCAATTGTTAACTATTTTTTTTTTATCTATGTGCCATAAGAAAATTTTTACGATACGCGATTGCATATCGTAATAATAACATAATCCCAATCCCATTAGTTTTGGAGGTTAGGTTATTTATTATATGGTAAAGTTTATTGTTTGTTTCTAGGTGGCAATGGCAATGTTGCTGCGGTTGGGCACGATATTAAAATATCTGAATGGAACAGCTGATAGCAGATGTGTTGTTGAAGGAGAAGAAATAATTAGTGCCAAATTATTGTTGTGCGGTGTCACTAAAATTGAATGCTCCAAATATTCGATTGCGGGTTTGTGCCTCCAGACAAGTGCCCTTAGCAGTGCTCCACACGAAATAAAGGGGGAATTATTAAGTAGCGGCGTCTTCGCGAAACTGGGTCGCTTCGACCTAAATGCGAAGGTGGAGGAAAACCCTGGACCGTGAGAACTGTGGAATTGGAGGAAGAAATTTTAAATCGTATGGAAACAGACAACACTATAAGCACAAATGCGTTAAGTTGTGATATGAACGTTCCGCAAACTACGGTTTGGCGGGTTCTTCATGATAAACACCTTCACCCATACCACGAAGTAAAGGTTCAAGAACTTTTGCCGGGGGATTTCCCAAAACGTTTGGAGTTTTGCCGTTGGATTTTAAGGAAATTTCGAAAATCTTGTTTACGGATGAATCGTCCTTTCCAAGAAAAGGTATCCTAAACTTGAGGAATCGTCACCACTGGGCGCATGAAAATCCACACGCAAGTGTGGTGAATCACACTCATTATGAATTCAGATTAAATTATTGGGTGGGTATCTCGGGTGAACGTATTTTAAGGGGGGGGAGGAATTGCCTATAATTTTAAACGGCCAACGATATTTGTAATTTTGAAATGGGGACCTCTAAGATTTGTTAGACGGTATTCCGCTGACACGGGCGAATATGTGGTTTATGCATGATGGCGCTCCACCACATTATATCCCAGAAGTCTGGGAGTCGCTTCAAAACCATTACCCACAAAGATGGATTGGTCGTGGCAATAACGCCCCACAGGTTTGGCCCCCTAGGAGTCCTGACTTAAACCCCTTAGATTTTTTCGTCTGGGGGAAAATTAAACAGAGGGTTTATGCTACTCTAGTCCAAGACGTTAAAGAGTTAAGACAAAAAATCAGAACAAACGTAGACCATACGGGGTAGGATGTTGAGACGCTTCATCGTGTGAGGAGAAACTTTGTACGACGTGCGAGAGCTTGTGTAGAGGCCAATAGTAGGCATTTTGAGCAAATTATGAATTAAACATCGTGTTATTTCTCCAATGCCCTTTTTAGGGTAATAATATTATTCTATAAATGAATAAATGTTTCATCACCAAAATATAAATAATTGTAAAATTGCAAAACGTTTTGTTACATTCTGGGTTAACATTTTACGATTAAAAAAATGATCATTCATTTTAAGTTTGAATAGCTACGTAAATTAGTTAATTATTGTTATTCTTGGATACAACTAAAAAGTTATTTTAAAAAGAATATTTCTTTTCACAGGAAATAAATTAAGACAAAAGACTCGACATTTTTTTCGATCCGACCCTACCCCTCTACAGATTATTAGTTGTGGTTGTGCGTGAGTCCGTAAGCGGTCTGAGGACTCTGAGGGGTTGTTTACCACAAGTATCGTTTCAGTTTTAATTCATTTTCATTTCATGTTATAAACATTATGTTAGTAATTAAAAATTTTGTAAAACTTTCTGAATGATTCATTTTAGTCAATCATTAATCATTATCCTCGTGCAATTTAAAAAGGTCAAAAATTACTGGCGAGATTACTGCTTGAAAAGTTTTTTTAGGTTATGCAGACGTAGAAGTCGTAGGACTGGCGTTGAAGACATCGCCGGTCCCTTTTGAAAGTCAAATTAGTAGATGCGCCTCCACGTAGTAAGTATCCACGAGCACTGAAGAGTCTGAATGCGTTTACTACGAAGAACTATAACTTAGGAGACGAAACGAGATACAAAATCGTAGGCTTTTCTAAACCCAAAAAAAATAGTACGGCAGAGTAAAATTTATACCGTCTCGGTGTCAAATTGTTTTAAATTAAATGAGATTCAAGCAGTTCACTAATTACTTAGAAAAAATGCAGAAATGTTGAGATTTACATTCTCAACAGACTGAGAAAAACTGAGAACTAAAATTTTCATGACAAACAGAAAAAAATTATTTCAAATTTAAAATTTGCGCTTTTTTCCGTATTTTTCAAAAAGCTGCGAATACGGTTAAAGATACAAGAAAAATGTTTAAAAGAAAGTTGTAGAGAATTAAATTTTCTTTAAAAAAGTCAGCTAGACCATATCTTTATCTTCAACGGTTTAGGGTTTGAAGACGTTCAAAGATGCTCAAGCACGGATCTTCTTTATTTTGCCGGTGGTCAAGTATGGGAAAGTGAATTTATACCCAAACCGTTGAAGATAGACATATCGTGTCGCGAACTTTTTTGTAGCAAATTTAATTCTCTACAACGTCGTTCCTTACACTTTTTGTAGTTTCAATCGTATTCGCTGCGTTTTAATAAATAGGTGACGGTGCCCAAAAAATTATCGCTTAGAAATATCAATTTGCGTTTTTTTTGCAAACACAGCGAATACGGTTGATGATACAAAAAAGTGAAAGGAACGAAGTTGTAGAAAATTAAATTTTCTATAAAAATGTCCGCGACACCATACAGCCTGTATCAGAACTCACTCCCCACCGCCCACCGGAAATGTGCGTATAATTTAATTAAGCTAGTTTCTTTACAAAAAAATTCTAACTCTTTGCGTTTGGGAGATAAGAACGTTTGAAAATATCCAATCACAAAAGGCCTTGCTCTGGAGGACTAGGGGAACAAAACACGTTGCTAGGAAAACAAAAACAGATAGAACAGACAATAAAAGTGGGCACTTGAATTATTATTTATTCCTTAGTAACGCATCTACTGTATGCAGTACACCTGGGAGAGAGCTTCTGGGATTGGCCATTTTGAGACCTCTCTATCTCGCAAACTAAGAATAAAAGACCTACATTTTTTTGCATTTTTGCAATCTCTATTGCTGTTACCACTAGCACCTCTCCGGTGGGGAATAAATTTTAATACACCCTGTATGTCTATCTTCAACGGTTTAGGTATAAATTTATTTTCCAATATTTAACCACCTGCAAAATGAAGGGAATCCATCGCTTGAGCGTCTTTGAATGACTGTGGCCTAAATGTTTGAAAATAGAGATATGGTCTCCGGAATTTTTTCAATAAAATTTAATTCTTTACAACTTTCCTCTGAACATTTTTCTTGTATCTGTAACAGTACTCGCAGCGTTTTGAAAAATATGGGGCAGATTGCAAATTGAATTTTTTTTAAATATAGTTTATGATAAAATTTTTGCACTATTTTTAGCTTCTATTATTGTGAATTTGATGTTTTATCTGCCTGTATTTTTTTATTTCTCTTGAGCTAACCGTTATTTAATAACTATTTTTATAAATTTATTGCTCTGAAAACTTACGGGCTGATTTCAAGTTGAGTTACAACCCGCGCAAATCATGATTGACATAGCAACGGCGCAATGTCAAGATGCGACCGTCGCTTCTTAATTTCAAGTCAAATTTTGCGCGCTATTTTGCTACCGTTGGCTGCAACACCTCTCGAGCAGTCGTAAGTCGATTTGCGACCTGTCAAATTTGCAATTTCATGTGAAAATGGCGGTTGGGACCAAATATTGGTCCCTTTGGCGAACGATTTACTTAAAACTGCTTGACAAATTCAAGTGAAAGTGAAAACAGTGATAACGACGAACGACTTTTGAGACTATTTTTGGTCAACGGCTCTTCGGAAACCCTACTTTTTCAACAAACCCCGGCTTGATGGAACCGTTTGCAGTTCATTTCGCGGGCTTTGACGTAAAACACCAAAAAGGGGCGTTATTCTGCCTTGAACCCCCATGTATAAGCCACATGTGGCTCGACACTAGAACAAACAATAGATAATAGGCAGCAGAGGTCACATTTTCAAAAGCACAACTTTGAAAACCGTCCAGGAACTGACTGCAGGTTTGGACAAGAAAGCCCCCACAATTTATTCATTTTCCAACAGCAGCAGGAAATTCCAGTGCGATGTTTGTTGATGATCGCGAAGAAAGGAAGGAATTACTGGATGGAAGAGGAGATGCAGCAATTTTGGCCATAAATACCTATTACCCAGGAATTGGATCATGGAAATCGGAATTTGTCGTATATTGATAAATAAACTAAATTGAAAACTGTAAAAGAATATATTTGTCTGAAAATGTACCAAAATACATTATTTGTACTGAAATAAATAATAAAAAATTCATGAACTACAGCTTTTTTAAGTTCGGTAGGGGTATGTATATCCACACTGAAAATTTACACAACTATAAGTATTAAAGTCACCGTTTTAACTATAAAATTTGAAGAGGTAAGTTTAAAGTAACTGCCAGTTACTAATTTTAGTTTTTGAAACTTCTTAAATCAGTTTTGATCAAGTTTCTATAAAAGAAAGCACTTTCCTCTCGTAAAATGTTGGAGGGCTTTCGACAATTCTAGTTTATCAGCATTAACAAAAGCTTTGCACTTGTTCACTGACTTCAAATTTCTTTTTCAAATCATCCACTGTCCCTGTTCTTGAACAGAATTTACGACCTGGTTCTAGGTCCTTTCTCAGTGAAATTGAATCAGTGAAGGTCTTTTTCAAACCCCAAAGATGCATCAAACAAATTGTCTCAACGCTTTTAAATTTCATCAGCACTTGTATTTCATCCAGTTTTTCGACAGCCGGCATTTTTAATCGTTCCTGAAAGAAACAACACAAAATTAAAATTGCTTTGACTTAGGATTGACCATAAATGACTGCTCACTAATATTTTTTATTACATTTTTATCATAATAATACTTACCCTTGATTTTTCTTTTCACTTTGAACACAAAAGCAAAACTCAAAAATTAACGGACAAAAGTTGCTGCCACGCTGCGACATGGCAGTTTATCAACTTGAGATCGGACGCATCTCGTGGTCGCAGAGAGCGCGCAAATCAACCGCGCAAAGTTGCACTGCGACCATGATTTGCACTGGTCGTATCTCACAACTTGAAATTGGCCCGTTAGACCGTAATAGAACAACTGCGCCTCTGGCGACATTTTAACCCTCAACTGGTATCGTGGAGTAATTTAATACCCCAGCGACCACATGTTTGTAAAAATCAAGAAGTTTTAATTAAAATTTGGTTTTGTGGTCTCAGATGTTCTCCTAGATTTAATCACTCATTTGAGTGGTAGAACTGGTCATTCTAGAAAACAAGCACTTTGCGGAAAAAAACATCCCACTATATCACTTACTACAGTTGCGAAATTTAGCTTGAGTTCGGAAATGCGCAGAAGTAGAAGCGAAAAATTGTGTATAATTACCGTGAAAAAATAAACTTTTACAAAAGTGACCATAGTGACAATGATCTTGAAGATAACCTTTTCCGAGAAGAAGACAATGATCTTAGTGATGCTGTTAGTGAACATTTATCACAATCTGAATTGGAAGCCGAGACTTCATCAGACGAAGACGAATTAGAAATCAACAATCAAACTGCTTCAACCTCGGACTCTACAAACTCCTTTATGGCCGTAATAAATACAAGTGGGTCAAAAATTCTCCTGGTCCATACCGCACAAGCCAGCAAAATCTGTTGAATTGTATTTTAAACGGCCCTCTAACTGATAATAACTTCACACGATAACGTCATAATTACACCATAATTCGATGCAAATAAAATTAACGTTCGAATGGGTTTTGCACGCAAATGTGTAGCACCTACCTTTCTCGAATCGAAAAATGTGTATAAACATTCTTTTGAACCGGTATTTTCTCCGCTATTCTCCATAATTACAATCAAAGGACAGTTCGTGGCGGATCGTGCGCGCCGCGCAAAATCACAGCCCGCGCGCGCCCGGACTTTCAAATAAACAAATATTCCACAAAACAGGTGCCCCACTTTGCACTTTTAAACCACCTAGCACGACTAATCACTGGTTTCGTTTAATTTTCTGAGAGATAACAACAACAACACCGACTGTGTGACAACCGCGCGGTGACAACTGTCAAATGGTCCAAATTGGTGCAAAGTCAAAGCACTCTTGGCAGATTTTTGAAAAGTATGTTTCAGGTTTGTTGAAAGCATAGACAAGACAGTAAACTATAGCACGCAGACTTATACAGGGAATTTTTTTTTAACTCTGAACATAGTCCTTATGTTCAATCTGAAAAAAAAACATATCAAAGCATTGGTCTAATTTAAACTACGAATAGTTACCAATGAAACGTAAAAATAATTATTTGATGTCAAGTGTCAGCTTATTTGAAGTTTGTGTTATTATTACGATAAAATAAAAAAAAATGTATTCAACGAAAGAGAAGATACAGATAATGATATTATACAATGCCAATAACAGCCTAAGAAATGTGCTTGACATCTTTTCTGTATCTTTCTCCGATCGGCCAATTCCATCAATTGGAACCATTCATAATATTATTTCCAACTTAATAAACGCGGGTGTATCGAATGTCGAAATGTCGAATTAGAGATGGGCAAAACTGTGATTTTGTCGTCACAGTTCCGAACTGTTACTGCTCCAACAAAATCACTGTGACAAAAACCTGTGATTTTGTCACAGACTGTGACACTGAATTTGTGGAATTATTACAGAAACGTATTGGATTAAAGTTTTATGTGTAAATATACTAGAATTCCTGCATTTATAAATAAATGCATAAGAGAGCGCATTATTTTATTTTAAACTGCCATCAATTGACATTTTTGCTGTTCTAGTTGTTTTATGAATACGATAGTACATGCGTTTGGTACATTAAAAATTAATATTTTCAAAAAACTAAATAAAAGTTCAATATGTGCTACTATCGAGCGTTCAAATAAAAACCTTGGCTCAGGAGACTGTAGAATCTTCTTTTGTTTTTTAATTTTCCAGTGTAGAATTTTGACAGTCGACGGGGCCACTACCATTACGAAATGTCAATATTGTCAAACGAAAATCTTCTTTGATTTCACTCAAAGACCTGCTGAAAGTTAAACCAAACACCACAGCAGAAATGCGCGCAGTGACCCAAGGCAGCCATAATTTCAAAAAGTAGAAAAAAAAATATTTAAGAAATTTTGGTGATTTTATTTTGCTGCCACTTTTAGACCTTCGATGCAAATACACGAGCGTACTTCGATAAATGAGTGAGTTTGTGACTGGAATTTTTAATCGAAACAGTTGGTGTAAATTTTATTTAGGCTTTCAAGTAAACCTGGCTAGAATGAGTCAAAGGACAAACTAAGAACATGTTTGTTGTAGGGAAAAAGCATGCATTAACAGAATACTCCCAGATTCCGTCAACCTTTTTCTTCCGTTGGGGCAGTACGATTCCAACATAAACATTTTATGTTGTTAATAAAAAAACATGATTAACACTCGAACAACGAACTAAAGCATAATAAAACACAAAATTCGAACAGTGCAGTCAAACCACAAAAAATTGTGCACTCACAGACAATTATGGAGTTCTCAAAACGTTGAACAGAGAGAAAAATACGATGAAATAAGACTGAATGCAAAGCAAAACAAGTAACGAGTAAAACAAGATTACAAGGGTGGAAAAATACCTAACCTCAAAACTTTTTGACATTCCATAAATGACTGGCGGCAACTATTTCCGAATCCGATTACACTGTTCCCAAGTTCAAATTTAAAGCACAGCCAACTGAGCCAAGGTTTTTAAATGAACGCATGATATAATATACCAACGCACCTCAAGGTCCAAACACAGTCTAAACATAAATATCCGATTTCTTCAGCTTAAATACAGAGAAATTGGTCCAGCGTCTCAGGAATGTTATTTTGTTTTGCTTTTTAAGTCTTTTAGGCGATATTAGATTAGTTTAGTTATTAGTACCCAATCAGTTATTGCCGTGAGCAGTGCACAGAAAAAAAATGAGTGGTGCCATTAAAAAGAAAAATAGCCCTATTTTACCGCTATTAATAGTGACATTGCAAAATGCAATATTTGTCGACAATCGTTTTCTTAAAAAACGTCGATGTCTAATTTAAAAAGACATTTATTACGAAAACATCATACAGTTAAATTGATAGTTCCAAATGAACAATCGCTGGTTCCATCAGTTTCAATAGACTCAAATTCAAATCGAGAACCGCAACCGGGACCGTCACGTGAAGTGAGTACCTAAAAATATTTTTTTAAGTAACTATAATGCTATTTTGGCGTTTAGGTGCTTTTTGAAACTGAACAGCAAGAAAACATAAACACAAAAGCAGCAATAGGAAAATTTATAGAAACTCGTAAACCACAAAAGCAATCTTCAGTTTCAAGTTATTTGCAACGAAAATTGAATCAAAGCGCCAAGAAAAAAATTAATGAAACATTATTACGACTATTTTACATGGATTTTCAACCTTTTCGTATTGTTGAAGATGACGGGTTTAAAGCTTTCGTCCACGAGTTAAATCCCAATTATATGCCGTTCATGATGTATTTAGACACGCAGTAAGCCATGAAATTTTTTTGTCAGGTTGGCGCCAGGGTCTGAGATTTGAAGTAATTTTTGAATTTTGTCACTTAATTGTCAACACAAAATGCCAAAAGTAATTTCGGCTGAGAAAAAAGTATGTTTAAAAAGATGCTTCAACGAATACAAAGCGGATAGGCCAGATTTTACCAACGAGGACATTTATCAAAGGCTATCGCGTATCTTTGAGGTAGATATAACGTTTGTGTGTAAAAATATGAATTAATAATCCCCTCGTAGGTTAGTAGATGTTCAATAATTGATATACTAAAAGAAGACTTTGAAAATCTAAAGCCTTCTTATTGTGCAAAAAGACCGAAAACAGATGTATTTTTAAATTTTGTATTCCGGAAAGATCTACAAAATCTCATTTGGCAGTATAACTCAAAAAATGAATACTTTACACTTGATACACTGTTAAAGCCAGCAAAACACAATTTGGAATTTGATGGTGAACGAACTACTTTGTACAAACTTTTAAAGTCCATGGGTTATAAATATAAACTGGTAAATGGGAGAAAAATCTTATGTGAACAAAAACATGTTGTTGCATCCAAAATCGTTTTTCTAAGGAAGTTTTTGCAATATCAAAATTCTAGTGAAAATATAATGTTTGTGTACTTGGATATAACATGGATATACCAAAATGGTAGTTGCATTCGTCGCTGGGTTCATGAAAATGACTTAAAAAGTAATCCCTCAAAAATCAAAAATGAAGGCAAAAGGTTCACTATACTGCATACAGGGTGTCAGTTTGGTTTCCTGGAAGGATGTGACCTTTTACTGGATGCAGCAAATAATGATCGAGAGTATCATAAAACAATGAACGGCGAAATATTTCAGAGGTGGGTGATTTCTCAATTAATTCCTGCTTTAGCAAAAATCCAAAAAAATTGCGTGGTCGTAATGGATAATGCACCTTACCATTCGATGCAGTTAAACAATATGCCCTCATTTTCTGGTAATAAAACTGTAATGCAGGAATGGTTGATTAATCACAACATACAATTTGATCAAAATTTCACGAAAAAGCAGTTGTGGGAGTTAATACAACCTTTTAGAGAAAATTTAGAAAAACATTATGTAATAGACAAAATTTTGAACGACCAAGGCCATGAAGTTCTTAGACTACCCCCATACCATTGTCAATATAACCCTATAGAATTGGCATGAGGGTTTTCTAAGAACTATTACAACAAACATATAAACGAGCAACCACCTTCAAGACATAAAATTGCCAATTTATGGCTTGAATCTCTTTCACACTATACGCCTGTTATGTGGCAAAATTTTTGTCGACATTGTAAAGACTTAATCTATGCAATATAATTGGTGTTATATTATTTCTATTATTAATTTAATACTTTTTTTTAATTTGGAAGTATATAGGTAAGGCAACAATGCCTGTGATCAAGGCTGTGACATTAATATGTTGACAACTCTAACCTACAAAATCAAATTCCAGTATCACCAACTAAAATGCCATATTTCCATAGCCACTGCGAATCTAAATACCTCGTGAACGGCATATATTTACTGAAGAAGTAAAGAAAAAATCTCTAAGTTGGAAAGATGATAAAAGATACCTTTTACCTAATTCTACAGATACATTAGCTTATCGACACGTATTAGTTTATGGAAATTGTTGAATAAATCGCTATTTTTTATTAGTGTTGAAGTAATCAATTAATCATAATATTCTACGTATTTGTCTATGATTTATATTATAATAGCTATTTTAAAACCCCCCATGTAATATATAACCACACTTCCCCAAAAAATGGTATTTTTTAAAGACTTTTAAATGTCGAAACGTCGTCACTCAAATAAACTTTTTGCATCAAAAATATCCTCTATTTCTACGATCCAACCAACTACATACCAAAAAAAGGATCCGAGAAGTACTCTACAATGCGAATAACTAAAATATTAAGCTCGAAAATCTTAGGTGAGACATCCTGTATATTCACATTTAATTTTGCTGTAAATGTAAATATGAATATAATTCGTATTTACAGGCGTATTCATTGGTATTCATATTTATTATAAATATTTGTATTTGGAAACTGGCGTTTGCTTATCACTTATCGGTTATCAAAAGTTTTCATAATTTTTCATGCACCACAACAGAAATTTTGGGGGTTTCCGGCATTTTTTGAGCGCAGTATAAATATATTCGTATTTTTACGTGTAAATACGGATACATTTTTACTTACAGATATAATATAATAAATACGAATACGTTGGTATTTATATTTATCTATAAATATTATATTGCTTATTACTTATCAGTCAGTGAGGGCTGAGGCGCCTATAGATATTTGTAAATAATACTATAATCTATAAAATTGCTTATCCTGACCCATCAACGCATAGCTTAAACGGCTAAGTATACAATCTTAAAATTTTCACAGTAGATAGGTTTTATAACGTAGGCATCCACTGAGAAAAGATTTTTGGAAAATGATCCTCCAAAGGGGTTAAATGGGATGTTAAAATTAGTATAAAAATCCGTTATTTTTGAAGTCATAACCATAAAACTTTATATTTTGATTTTCGATTAAAAATTGAGAAGAACGTGTTTCTAGATTTGTGAAAAATCAACCCCTAAAGAGGTTAAATGGGGAGTTAAATTTAAAATAAAACGCCGTCATTTTTTACAAAATATTAATGTTATTCCATAAAAATTGGTATTTAGGCTTTAGATTAAAAACTAGTGGATGTATGCAAATCCTATCGGATTCGCAAGGCCATGTTGTGCCGCTGCTAAGCATAAAGCCGTCGAACCCCTCTTCGACCCCCTTTGCCGCCCTTCAATCCCCTTAATTTTGTTTTGTCACGAAACGCACCTTTGAGTTATTAAAAAAGAAATAGTGACCAGGGTTAGTCAAGCGGCATAGGAGAAACGGTTTATTAAATCATACTATCAACATGCGGCGCCACGTGCGTTATCTATGCAGATTTCTGTAAATTTGGGGTACGTGGCACGGTCGTTAATAGAAACTACTTATGCCATCTTTTGGTAGTGTGATTTCAAATTAAATCCACGAATTTATCCAAAAATCCAAAATATTAAGCAACCTTTGGCGCGTAATCTCACACTACATTCAACGGTGTCAAAAAGTTTTTTCAATTTTAAATGTTTTAATTTCCAATTTGAATTATTCTGCTACGTGTTGTGTTCGTGGTTTTCTCTTTTTATTCTTATTTGAATTCGTTTGTTGGTGTTATCTACTCCTAAAGTAATCTCAAAAACATTTAACTTTTGAACTTTCGAAGGCTAAAATTTGGTAAATCGGGATTTTTTTGCCACCAAAAATACTATGTAATACATACCTCCAGCTCTGGTGTGGACCTATTATACACTTAAAAGGCAACCTACAACGTTTATTAAAAAACTTCTGGCTGGCTGGAACACATGATTCTGGAAACAGTGCATCTCTTTACTTGTGAGAGCTATCCAGAAACAAATCGACTTGGGCACCAAAAATAACTTCGAGAATTTAAACCAAATTTCATTTTTTCAGTGGACATCTATGATGGACACCGTTTAAGACTTCTACCTTGCACATAGTGTCTTTTATTTAATACACACGTTCATTCATTCATTTGTACAAAAGCCACAAAAACGTATCTTGAACTCCCTCCTTTTTACCGTTAAGTTTCAAGACTGGTGAATCCACCAAAGTGGAGTCCTTACCTCTTACTCATAATAAGTTCATATAAGTAAATTTGTTGTAAAGTCATCTACGTGAGTCTACAACCAACACGAAAACATACAAGAAATGTTTGCACAAACTATTAAAAGCACTACTTTTCTGTGAAAATTGAATTGGGCACATGCCTAAAACTCCAATGGTACCTTATTAGAGTCCGTATTTACTTATTTAGTTCTTTAATTTTTTTCCAAGTTTCAAAATAATGTTAAAAAACCGGTTTTTGAGGGTGAGGAAGTCGCCAAATTAATATGTGGAAGCCAAACACGACATTTATTTCTTATAATTGATGTTTTCATAATTTGTGAAACGTTAATTCATTAATAAATTATTTTCATTCATTGTATTAATTTTTCCTTTATATTTATAATACTAACAAAATTTTGCAATTAAACACATTTATCCGATTTTCAATAAAATCGGTTATGTGTGTGTTTAAATTGTAAAAAAATAAAAAAATTAAATTAATTGTATAAATAATAAAATATTTAAATTTGCCGCCAATTTTAGTTCCTCATACTATCAAGATATGGCGCTATTATCGAAATTTTGACGACGAGTGAATTACGTGTTACTTGATTTTCTATAACAACTATATTCTATGATAGTGACCTAACAGTGCTCTAGATGCGCTGTATCTCGGCAATAGGTATGAAAATTGGAGAAAAACACTCACTCCCTATGCACAAACTTCATAGAAATGTTCCTTTGGTCCTTTTGGATCAGCTAGGGCTCATTAGCACTGATTTTATATCGTTCTGGCCGTATGTTGTGGTGTGCCTTTTTAGGGCACGTCAAATTTGACAATTAGGTAACATTAATTTCGAGTTTTTTCGCCAAATTCTACTTTACGGGCCTACTAAGTCTCAAACAACACTTTAGAATTCACCATTCCACTCTTCCAAGTCAAAAAGTTTAGAACAGTTGTTTTACAAACTGATAATAACGTCACAATTACACTATAATCCGATGCAAATAAAATTAACGTTCGAATGGGTTTTGGACGCAAATGTGTAGCACCTACCTTTCTCAAATCGAAAAATGTGTTTAAAACAGTCTTTTGAACCCGTAGTATTTCCTTCCATATTTTCCATAATTACAATCAAGGGGCAGTTCGTGGCGCATGGTGCGCGCCGCTCCAAGTCACAGCCCGCGCGCGCCCCCACTTGCAAATTCACAAATAGTCCACAAAACAGGTGCCCCACTTTGCGCTTTTGAACCACCCAGCTTAACTAATCACTGGTTTCGTTTGATTTTCTGAAAGATAACAACAAAACCGACTGTGTGACAACCGCGCGGTGACAACTGTCAAACCTCTCTAATCTGTGGCAGTGTCTAGATTGGTGCAAAGTCAAAGCACTCTTGGCAGTTTTTTGAAAAGTGTGTTTCAGGTTTGTTGAAAATTCCCCTCCAAGGGAATTAAACAAAAAATCCTTCATTGTTGAAGTTATACATATCAATTAATATCTTAGACATTCGGTTAAAAAGGAAGAAAATATGTTTCAGCATTTTTAAAAATTACATCCACAAAGGACTTCACTTTTGAAGTTACGAGTATATCCAAAAGAATTGGTTTTACGGTTGAAAAGAAAGAAAACGCGTTTCAGAATTTTTGAAAATTACATCTACAAGAGCGCTAAACAGGGAATGAGTTTGTTTGCAATTATGAAAGAAACCAAAATTTACTCTGGTTCGCACTGGGTCACGGTTTTAAAGTTCATAATAAAATTATGTGTTTCTCGTGGAGGGAGATACTTCTGGAAAGAAGGTGCCCTATAACCACCAATGTTAGTTTCTTGGCAATCTACAAAACACCTTTTATGGTCTATTCCAGGCCCCTGAAGGTCTATACAGATTAAGGGTTCACACGCAGGGGTGGGGCAAAGGGGGAAACGGCTGAAATAGTTAAACTTTTTTGCTTTAAATTGTGAATTCATAGAATTATTTCTTACACAATTTTCTGTTAAAGGTATGGATGACTTATGCCGTAAATGTGTCGTGCCCGGTTGTGGGAATCGGCGAAAACCTCTTCATAGGTTCCCGCACCCTAAAAAATCTTTATGGAGGTTTCGCCAATGGATTAAGCGAGTAGGTAGTCCTCGTTTGGCGAATTTCACAGAAGTCTTCAACAGGGTCCGCATTTGCAATAACCATTTTGTTGCTACAGATTTTGTTGGTCTGACCAACAGATTGACGAGTAATGCCATAACCTTTAGGTGAGTTTTATTTATACCCACAATATATATATATATATATATATATATATATATATATATATATATATATATATATATATATATATATCTATATCTTTGTCTACAGATTCTCAGGAAACAGTGGGTGAGCAAAGTAAGTCTTTTTTAAGAAAAAAATTGAGTTTGTTTTGTTACATTTTGTGTTTTAGAAACTCCTCCGTTAGATACTACTGAAGAGGTGGAGGACGAACCACTTCAGTTTGTAACTCCTGTGAAGGAGTAGTCTCCTGAGGTGTTGGAGATGGCCTTACGAACTCCACGAAAAAGGATCACTCCTGTTAAAAGTAATGTACCATAATTTAAAACATAGATCATAATAAAAAATAAAATACTGTAGGTGCGAAGCAAGGTGTCTCCGAGACCAGGGAACCTATGGAGGCCACCATTCCTGAGGGTGAAGTATTAGCAGGTAAATGTTTTCAAATGCGTAATGACGTGAACCTATTTAAATGCTTGATATAGAAAAATATAAGTGTAGTTGTGAGTTCTTATTGTTATTATTTATTATTTGAATGATTTGTGTATTGTGGATTCTTTTGATAATGCTCTTTTCTGTCCTATGATATTAGTAGTTATACTCATGATTAGTTTTTTCATTAGTTAGTGTGAAATATGTATCTTTAGTTACAAGTACGATACATACAATTTAGGATAAACAAAGTTTTCAGCAAAGTAAGTAGGTTTGTAATTTAAAATTAAATTTGTAATGAACTAACTTTCGGTTGCTCTAAATTTATTGAGTTACGTTATAACATTTATAACTACAAATTGCTTGTTTTTTTATGGTAACTCATGTTTTTGGGCTTACAATCATAAACCTGAAGTACTTGTAGTTTTAGTAATCTTTAACAGTTTTTATGCATGCTAGTGGCAGTAACTATGCACTTCTGTTTCTTAAATTTCTGTACAATTATATAGAAACATAAAGACATTAACCTTGATGTTTTGGTTTTGGTACTTTTGCTCTTTAGTTTCTACATGTCTAATTTTATAAATAAAGGTTTCTTTGAATTGCTTTTCTATGTTAGTATGCTTGTAGCAGTTCGATCAGTGTGGTGTAAAGTGTCTATTAAATATTCCAAAACTATAAAAACGCCAACGTCGCATTTTTATCAATCTTATTTAAAAAAATAAATATGTAAATTGCGACATTGGCATTTTTTTTAAATTTTGAATAGCTAATACGTGTCAATAATAATTTATAATGTTTATAGGTGTTGGTTTTGAACAACAGCCTGAACCATCTTGGCTTGAAACTTCACCATCGCAAATGACAGAGGTTCTTTTGCAATGTATGTAAATATTAGTAGTCATTTATATGATTTACAGTAAACATTTTTTATAAAAATGTTAATTAAGTATTATTACCATATCATAAATATTAACAAATTAACATTTTACAGGCGATATTATTGAGTCGCCAGTCGAACCATCTTGCGCTGACAGCCCACAATTGGAAACGACCGAGTTTGTTTTACGACGTATGTAAATTTTAGCCATCATTTTCATGTCGTTTTTTCAAAGTACAATGTGTTTTTAAATGATTCTCATCTAGTTAACTTTGAAATTGGTTTACATGTAAAAAAAATATTATGCCGCTCTGCTCAATTTAATTCCCTGTCAATAAATGTCAAAACTCATTTGTGAAATTCACCAATTGTCAATTAATTTTAAAAATTTCGTTAAATTGTAACTAAATTTTTACACTGTACAAGAAACCACTTTTATTGTCGTAGCTTATTTCCGAATTAGAGCCGAATGGTAATATTCGGTGTCTAAATGCCTGTCATTAATTCTATAAAGCGGCATTTCTGATTTTACATGGCTTCATAGACGACTAGATGAGAATCATTTAAAAACACACAGTGGTATTCGTTATTGATAATATCATGGAACCACAAAATAATTTGGAACATTTTACAGGTGATAATATTGAGCCACAACCTGGGCCATCGTGGGCTGACCCAACGAATAGTATTGAGCCACAACCTGGGCCATCGGGAGTTTCTCTACAAAGTATGTAAATAGTAGACATAACAAGCGTCAAAAATGCATGATCTCGTAGTGTGTCTTGGCTAAGCCAACGTATTATCCATTTTTTTATTAAACAATTAAACAGTGCCAAAATCGAGTATAAAAGTAGTTCGTATGGCTTTAAAATGGAAAATTGAGGAATTGTTTTCTTCTTTACCGCAAAACTTTTTCTTGATTTTATTTTATTTAATTAATATTTTATTAATACATGTTTTGTAATGTCCCTGATATTTGACAAATCTTGATGCTGCAAAAATAAATAATTTGCGAAACCAGTTGGGCTCAAATATGTTTTATACTTGGTGAAGATCCCCTTCTTTAAAACATAATCTTTATCTCTTCTTCATTTGCGCTATTTCAACTTACTCTTCCATACTCTAAGACTATATTTTGGCTCATCGGATACGAACGAGATAAGAACCGCTTAAGTAGACTATCAAAATTATTTTTTGTATTATTCTTAATATTGTATTAGGTGTATTACATAATTAATTTATAATGTTTTTTACAGATGTAGTATTTGAAAAACGGCAGGGGCCGAAAAGTACAAAAAAATCAGAACGTAAGTTATACTTAAAATACAGCGATTGATTTTAATTATTTTTTTTACAGCTTTAATACAACGCGCTGGCATATCTTCGGGGACGGTGCTCAATGAACGCGAGAAGAAGTTATTAAAATTTGCGAAAATTTTAAACTCGCGAATGAGACGCTTGAAAAAAAATTTGAAAAGCACAAAGGCTGTTCATAAGTTGTACAAAGAGGAAAATGTAAGGCATGTAATTGAAAATTTAACTCCTGTGCAGCAAAGATTTATTTTAAGTCAATTGAGAAATGTAGGGCGCGTACCTCAGGGCAGAAATTTTACCTTTGAGGAGAAGGCTGATGATGTTGCTTTTTACAAAAGCAGTCCTCGGGGGTACAAATTTCTGTCCTCAATTTGGGCGCTCCCTTCAGTACGTACACTGCAGGCAACTCTCAACAAAGTTCCTATCAGGCCCGGCATTTCCAAACATACATTTAAAATCCTCAGCAAGCAAAAGTGGAAAGATGAGAGGGACCGAATTTGTACTCTCATCTCGACTACTTGCCTGAGGAGGATTAAGTCGTAGGGTTTGAAGATGACGGGACTACAAGGACTAGAGCGGTGGCTGACCATGTTGCTGTCTTTATGATTCGTGGAGTTTACAAACGGTGGAAGCAACCTGTAGCTTTTGCCTGTTGTAAATCTGCGATGAAAGCTAGCAGCATAGCTCATCTTTTGAAGGCACTTAGGAACCGTTTATTAGAACGTAATTCCCGGTTTAGCTGCCATGTAGAGGGGAAGCATGTAACTGGGGTTGCCAAGTGGGAATATATCGAAAGGTTGGTGAAGATAGACCTGGAGAAAGACAGGGTTTTCCGGCTGTTACCGCAGCTTTCTCTTTACCATGTGATGAAAAATTGCAATCCAAAGATGAAAGTTTCGGTAGCAGCAAAGGTCTTACGCCAAAAAGTAGCTTCAATAATGTATGAGTTTGCTAGTTCTGGAAACGAGAGGTTGCCACCTGATGCATGTGACACTGCCTACTTTCTATTGAAAGTTGACGAAATTTTATCTTAAGGTTCTCGTACCTAATGTTGTTTATCATGAACAAATTCGAGCGCGGGTAATTAGCCATCTAAGGCAGACATTGGATTTTGATTTTGAAACTTGCCCTCACTCAGAATTAATGAAAGTCCAGTTTTTTGAAAAATTTGTTAAATTATTTATTTTCACTTATTTCAAAAAACTAGACCGGATTTTATCTGGTGCTATGGGTGAGAAAATCAATAATCAACATCCACTGCAAAAGGAAATGTATACATTATATAAACGACATAGAAATAAATCTAAAGTTTAGATACTTATTTCATCGTTTATATAATGATACTTAGTACCCTTAGAAGCAGTTTTGCGTTATATAAATAATAATATATAAATAATAATTTTTAAATAAATCGACAAAATTTTATCACAACTTTCCAAGGCTAAATAGAAACGATCTGTGCCATTTTTATTTTTATATTTTATATAAAAATTATATTATAATTATTTAAAGTATAATTTATATAAAACTATATATAAAAATTATTAAATTTTACATCTCATAGGGGTAGAACCTCCTTGATTCGTGGCACTTAACGGTGCTCATGAATTCATGAATTTAATTAATTGTATTGGAAAAATCCATTAATTATAATAATTTCACGCTCTCTACTAATTGCTCGGCATTTCTCAATACGAAACATCAGATTTTAAGCCATGTTGATTCTAATTCAATGAATAAAATTTTGTATTCAACTAGTCTTCGTGTAAATCGTTATATTTATTCCATCTCGTAGATGATGGATGAACCACTCGTTATTACGCCTGAACTAAAGTTTTCGATATACACTCAAATTCGTCGAATAAATAATTATTATATCATTTATGTATTTTTTATTTATTTTAATTGACTTAAAGTTTATCTTTGCTTGACAGAATTTTTTTGTGGTATTGTTCAAAATTCGTTTTTCTTAAATTTGAAAATCACCGTTTTCTACATTGTACAAAATGCTATGTCTTACTTTTTTTTTGTATTGCAATTATGAGCAGTCCTAATACAAATTAATTAAAATTAGTATTTTTTTCCTTGCTGTCTTATTCAAAGAGTTTATTATTTCTTCTCGCCTAGTTGCACTGTCCTGTTCGCGCATTTTATGCCTTTTTATATCATGTGTTTAGATTTTAATACGTGTTTCGTATTCTTTTGCAAGCATATTTTTGATATTATAAAAAGCATATGTACCTGTTACATTGTTATGTAAACTAATGTGCTTTTTAAGTATAGATGTTGTCTCAAATTTCTATGAAAATTCTCTTTATTATTTTTTTGTACGAAACTATGCGATCATTTTAATTTATAATTAGAGTAGACTGTTTTGTGTCTTTGTTATTAAAAAACTAGTGGAAACTGAGGGAACAAATGTATTTGAATTGAAAATGACCGTTCAAAATATTATTATTTGACTCTTTAGTTTGATTAATTGTCACAATCGGTCTTTTCATCTAAGTTAAAAAACTGATAAAGCCTAATGTAATTATAAATACAAATGATCACATGGTATTTATACATATTTCAAAAATTTCAAATGCACTATTGTCATTCTGTTTAAAAATTTTAATTAGAATTTATTAGCATGGTTATCAAAATTTAGTTAACGTTGCTGTCGTTTCGATTCTCTTATTATTTTATAATAAATTTATATTCTATGATTTTGGTGTTATTAAATATTGTTAAATGTTTTTGTGCTCTTGCAATTGTTGTAGATTCAAATGTTTGGCAACATTGCAATAGTACAAAAACATTAATCCACAATCCTTAAAACAGTGAAAAAATCAGACATATTTGAATTTCCCGCTATTATCGAGTTAGTTCGTTAGCTACTCGCTAGGTAACGCTTTCGATAAAAACGAGGGGTAGACAGAGAGATTCGCTTCTCCCTCTCTCTTATTCTATGGGTCTATTCTGAATTTCTCGCTTAAGTGAGCAATCAGTGCGCAGGTTTAAAGCTGTTTCTGCAAATCAGCTGATACCATAGGCGTTTCATGAATTCTATGCTGTCAGATTATTTTCGTTCTGTTTGTTTTAAACAGATATTTTAATACTTTTTGATAGTTTTAGATAATAGCACGTAATAGTATTAATTGTTAGTACAATTGTTCAAAAATGGTTGTTTATCAAGTCGACTATGGAATTTAAATTCAATGTACCGCTTTGCTCAAATGATTATTGTAGTTTCAGTACTGTCATCTCTGTCAAATCATTGAATTAACTTTTTACTTATTTTTTGCATTTTTAAGCAAAGTTGTTTTGAATGTAGGGTTTGTATTGATTTGTGTTTAATATATCCGTTTTTTTCTGTTGTGTATTCTCTTGTTTTTAGATTCGAAGCCTTTTTACATTATTTTGACGGATTTGCCACTTTGACGACATTTACATTTTAAACTAAGCGGCACATTACGTTCAAATTTTACAGGTGATTTGATAAACGACTATATTTGAACACATTGTATTAGCAATTAGTGTTCTTAATAAAGTAAATTTTGACAATAGTAAGCTGCAAGTGTCCCCAAAATTAAAATGTGCCGACTACACCACTGGTCTGAAATTACTAGTGGGGAAGTAAGTTAGCGCGCGCACATTGCAAAGGGTTATAAAAGGTGTTTGTGCAAGACTTGTGTGCAAGTTTAATAATAATTATTAGTGTGTTGTTAACAATAACAGAACTGTGCTAGGGCACAACCTATAGTTTTTGTAGTTGGTTTTTAACCTGTGATTTCTGTTAGTTTTTCTTCATTTAAACAGATATTTCATCCAATGGATACCTCATCTGGTGAGTTTGCAAATTTTGCTTGTTGCTCCAGATCGCATAATTATTATATCTGTACACGATGTTTCAAATTAATCCACAAAGGGTGTTTGTCCCGAATAAAAAATAAACAATTTCTAGCTGATAATAAAATTATCTGTTGTACTGAGAATTCAACAGCTGATGACTGTTTAATTGTAACGAAAGATCAAATTGACGATCTAGAAGGTATAATTGAGAACTTAAATACTACTATTGCCACTAGAGATAAAGAATTATTAGACATTAAACAGGTGTTTGAGCACTTTAAAAAAGAGGCATTTGAAATGGAAAGTGAGCTAAATAGAACTCTCCAAGAACAACAACAAAAAATAGATGAACTTAATGTAATAATACAAGGTCTCAATTTGGATATTAATGCTTTAAAAAACAATGAAAATGAAAAACTTGACTTGTCTTCGCTATCATTATCTAGCGGTGCAGAAAAATCAATCAATGATAACACTTCTGAAGGCCCATTCATTGCAAATCAACAGTTCTCTGATGTGTCATTGTATAAAGAACTGCAACAAGTAAACTGCAGTGAGTTTAAAGAAGAAAAAATTTTTGAGAGTGCAGCTCCGTTACTTAATTTATTAATTAATGAAAATCACAGTAATAGTAAACATTTAAGTATTTTTTTAGAAACAGGTTTCTAAAACGTTTCAGTGGCACAAGTTCTCATAAAATGTTAATTTCAGCTGACGAATCGGGAACACTTTATACAAATCTGCTTCGTAAATTCTGCGGCAAAACTTATGAGATTTTAACTTTCTTTAAAATAGGAGCGCCTCTTAATAATATCATTACTGACGTTGAAAATCTAACAAGCGGATTTACAAAAAATGACTTTTTAATTGTTATAGGAGGTGTAAATGACATAAAATATAAAAAATATCCTTTATTTCGGAATTTATTAGATAAAATTAGGCTGTGCTCAGAAACGAATATTATATTCCTATCTATACAACGAACTGGTAATCCACAGTTGGATCCAAGAATTAAACAATTTAATTGCAAACTAAGTGAATTTGTTAACAAAATTAACTCCAGTAAAACTGCGAGTGCCTACGTTTCATGCTCGGATACTGTTATGAAACCTAGGTCAAGGAATGTAGATAAATACAAAACTGTTCGAAATATAATAGACACAATCCTAAATTCTTCTGTTGAACCTGCTCCTGAAATTTCTTTGAAGCCTATGGATTTTTTAGAATAAATTTACCAATACAAAGTAATTTAATGCAGTTTTTTCACCTTAACTGTCGTAGCCTAAATAATAAAGTCAGTTGTCTTGAATTTACTTTAAAACAAGCTAACAATCCACATTTCTGTTGCTTCACAGAAACTTGGCTTTCTAATGACGAAATTGAAAATATTTGCTTGAGTGATTATACCCTGATAAGCAAAAGTTGTCGAAATAAAAGCAGAGGTGGTGGCACGGCTATATTTGTATCAAAATCCATTGCTGACTTCTGTCGAAACTACACCCCAGGCATCGCTTCTTTAAAAAAGGATTTTGAATTTTCATGTTGCAAGTTTGAAGAGAACAATAACAAAATCTTCATCATTTCCATATATCGTTCTCCGAGCGGCGATTTATCTCGCTTTGAATATAACCTCTGTAATTTGCTAGAAGAACTTCAAAAGAAATCTTTAAATATTGTGATATGTGGTGATTTTAACGTCGATTTTTCCGTTGCCTCTTCGTCAAGCTTATCTTTAATAAACACCTTTAGTTCCTTTAATTTAGTAAAGCAAATTCTGGAACCAACTCGGGTTAGTGTAAATAGTGCAACTTGTATAGATAACATCTTTACTAACCTTCCAAAAGACTCATGCCATCTTATTGATTCACATGTTTCCGACCATCTGGGACAATTACTTGTAACCCGTTTTGAAATTAATAATATAAAATCCATGTCTTACTTGCGCAGAAACTTCAATGTAAATAATCGTAACTCATTTGTATCAACATTACAACACGATGCTCTCTTTAGCAACTCCAGCTCTGATATAGACTTTGAAAGCTTTAAATCAATTTTTTGCGCGAGGACTTGGGCATACTGGTCATAGGGAAAGCCTCTCGACTTGGGCGCTGGATGTTAAACCTCTTAAAGATGAGAAAAATAGCCGGATAGTTGTGCAGCATTTCATATCATTGAAATACTGCACCATTTTAGAGTCTTCTCTGACTGACTTTCGGTGTCTTCCCCAAAGTCAAAAAAGCTTTCTGCGAGACGTTCCGTCTCCACTGGAACATGATGTTGTTCCTCGGCCGTTGTATTACGTACTAAATTTTCATAAATAAGATCTTCAAAGCGTTGTGTTAATCGTGTTTGAGTTTGAGTACTAGTACTACATGGAAACCATCGTTTTTTAAATTTTGGATAGGAAAGAGGGACGATTGTTGCCGTTTCCGCTTCCAAAAGGTAAAACTCCAAAAACTGGCTTAAGCGTTGCTCGACACTAATCAAGTAGCCCTCGGCAATGACTCGACAAAAGCGAAAATTTGAATGTGTTACAAAATGCCGTAATTTTTTGCGGAAAGCCAAAAGTGGCGGTATCAGTAAACCACAATATGCTTTATTTTCTCCATGGAGTATGTCGATCGCCTCGGCTACTGGCTTCGCACATGTTACATATTTTGTATGTAAACAAAATCTGCATTGTCCAGAAACTGGGCTATGTTTAAGTGTTTTTGGAGTGCCAGACTATGACTTTGGATACGCAAAATTTCTTTGAGAGCGTCATACAAGCTATTCCAGCACGTTTCTACGGACCTGACCAAAGGTATGCCAATAATCTGCTCTATCACTTCGGCAATTTTGGATTGTCACGACATTCGCCATAAGACATTGCACTTGTCAAGAGCTATAATATGAGTCTGTAATAGCTCTGGATCGTCATTTACAATTTTTGGTATGTCTGCACTGGCACAAATGAATAACGTATGTGCGATACATCTTAATTGGGGCAAGATAACGTCGTCAAGTAAAGGCCACGACTCGATATCATCGTCATCCTTATCACATTCCTCATCATGTGCCACATCGATCTCAGCTGTCTGAGATCCAGACAGCTGCCTCATCTGTCAGTAATTCGTACATTCTCTGGATTTCTAGTAACGAAAAGGGAATTCTGTCATATGTGTGACACCCTTAAAACCTTTGCATGCCCAGGCAACAGATTTTAGCTCTTGTGTATCATTTATCCAATGAGCCGTGACTCCCAAAAAACTGCGTTTACCTCCCGACTAAACATCGACTGTCGTACACACCCAGGGTACAAGCCTCAACCTGGCCGTAATGTCCTCCACATGTTTCTGAAATTAGTCCTCTAGTTTCCTGTACAGGGTAGCCGACTTCTGAATGCAAGAGCACTTTTATCCATATGTAAAAACACAAAGATTCTGCAGAAACCACTTTAAGTGGGATCATGGCATGTAAATCTAAAATTATCTTGTCAAATTCATAGTTAATAGATAGAGAGGCTCTTCGTAGTCGAGTGATAATGGCTCGGCCGGGTTTGCAAGGACAAATTCAGTGCGTTTGGTTTGGTCTTTAAACTTTTTAAATGCCTCGGTCATCTCGGGAGAATGGTGTCGTTGGAAATGGGTGATTAAATTTGAATTATTTAAAATGTTGGCTGTGAGTTTTTTGGTTATTGGTCTCACAGTCGGAGCGCATTTTACGCAGATAACTTTGATCGAAGTTTAGGAGGGTATTTCGCCAGCCAGTGCTTATGGGTCAGTCGTGACAGATTGAAAGTAAGTTCCATTGAGTGCCATTTGGATTGAGAAGCGAAGTTTCCGTAAGGGGTCAGTGTTATCGTGCACCATCTCCTGCACACCTTTGAGCTCCTCAGAAGCATAAGCATCACTTGCTGAGGCTGTGCTCAGCACTTTTGTTGATTTATGATGATTTATTTTCATGTTTACTTGATTTATTATCTATTTTTTCAAAAAGAATTGAAGGAAAATATTTCCTTTGGTTTTTAAAATGAGTTAAAACTCCAATTTAAAAGTGAACTTTTGGTTATTATTTTTCTAAACGTATAAAAATAAGTGTACTTGTACGGCGCGGCGTTGCTGTTTTTTGTTTTTGATTTCAGCCAAATGAAAGGTTTTGTGAATTTTTTTATCGAAAATAGTGTTCTGTATAGCTATCTCTCTGCTCTTAAGAGCTTATCCGCAATTTTTAACACACTAAATTTGCCTCTAAGTGTAGACTCCCAATGGTGAGACTAAGTCGTAGTCGTAGTGTGGGAATATTCTTATAATTTTGGTCGAATGTCGTAAAATGGTGTAGTCCTTCTTACTCTTCGAGAAAGTATTCTCTTCCAAACGAAATAGTGAACATTGACTAAAGTAATATTTCATGACAACAACCCGATTGGGGACAGAAAATGATTGGTCTGCAGTAAAATCCAAATTAGATTTTCTTCGGGCTTGCTTCGGCTTGGGCCCCACATCTGTTCATGGCAACATCTGTTATGAAAAGTGTGACGAAGTGAGCAATAAAAAACATCTTTACCCGAAAAAACCCTTATTTACATTTTAGTGCAGATAAACCATTTTTTGTCCCCAACTGTATTATTATCATGAAATACTACTTTAGTCTATCTTCACTATTTCGCTTGGAAGAGTATAGGTAGGAGCAAGTAAGATAAATGTTGGGCCGGTCTCGGCACGAACTTGGGGTAAGTTGTCTTTCTCGCACTTAGGTCAGTTAAAAGAAACAGCAAACTTTCGCAAGCCCAACTACATCACCCACCCAAAACATATCAGAGATTCTCAACATGTCTTTGGGATTTAAAAATCATTTTAAAATTGAAATTCACAATTAACATTGATGATTGCTGTTAATAGTAAACATTTTGTTTATCGAGTTCACTGCGCAAACATACAAAAGATATACAGAGCTGTCCCAAAATTAGCGGAACAGATATGTGGTACACTAATAGGTACTGTTTAGAGATCATAGACAAAATGTTAAAAAAATTCTATCTCTTTTATTTAAGCTGTAATGGAGGTTTCAAGTTTGAACATTTGACCTCACTTAGTTCAGTACCTACAAAAATTTCAGGTATTTTTTAAATCCGGTTTGTTAGAGAAATAAATTAAAAAGTTATATTCCAAGTTACAGCTTTTTAGGGTATTGTCTGTAGCGTTTACAGCTATTTATTTTTTGACCATTTTACCTGAAAAAATATGCGGCAACATTGCTACTAACAATGCTTATGACAATGAACTTATTCCCAATAACGCATCAAGATTGCTTTAAGTTGGACTGATGATCAACTGTCTGATCAATCTGTCATCAGTCATTGATCAGAATTGTCTAATAATTGTCACCGCCATAAAAATCTTCCGAGTCTTCATTACTCAAGTTTCCGTTTGAAAAAGTAAACTGTTGTTCTTTTCACTTGATTTTTTTTAGTTTTCTTTGATTTTTATTCCACAAGTAATATTCTTGTTAAGTTCTTGTTAAGGTCGTTCCGTTCTGTCGTTTTTTGCTTTCAACATTGTGTATTGTGGTTTTTCTTTGTTTGAAATGTTTTCCAACAATGAATATGCTGATATGCATTTAATATTGGGTGAATGCAGAAACAATGCAAATGCTGCTGCTGTGCTTTATCGAGAGAGATACCCATTAAGAAGGCAACCTAGTAGCAACACTTTTAGAAGGCTTGACCAACGAATTCGTGAAACAGGACGCGTAGATCCAGCTGGGCCATTTTACCGAGATCGAGGGCGACCAAGAACTTTAAGAACTCCTGAAGTGGAAGAAGCTGTTCTGGACTTGGTAGACCAAAACCCAACAACATCCACCCGCATAATCTCCAATATGTTAGAGAATTCCCAAAGTTTAGTTGGAAGGATAATTAAAGATGAACGTTTGCATCCTTTTCACTATACCAAGGTTCAAGCTTTATTACCCACGGACCTGCCAAGACGAGAAAATTTTTGTAACTGGTTGTTGGAGCAAATCCAGCAGGAACCAAACTTCAGCCGAAAAATTTTATGGACTGATGAAGCAAATTTTTCTAGGGACGGATTTTTTAATACAAGAAATAGTCATTACTATGCTCTAGAGAACCCTCATGTAATTCGACCTAGTCACTACCAACATAGGTTTAGCGTGAACGTTTGGGCTGGCATTATTGGCAATCGTTTAATTGGACCAGTTATCGTCTGGCAGGGCAACATTTTTTGGAATTTTTAAGAGATGATTTCGAAAATTTAGTCGAAGATCTTCCTCTAGCTTTAATGAATGACATGTGGCTTCAGTTGGATGGTGCTCCAGCTCATCATGCTTTGCCCGTGAGAAACTGGTTGGATGAAAATTTTCGAGAAAGATGGATAGGTAGAGGTGGGCCATTCCAGTGGCCACCTAGATCACCTGACTTGACTCCACTAGATTTTTTTGTGGGGACATATCAAATCTCAAGTTTACAAGATGGACATTCTGGCGAAACGCATGAAGTATCTAAAAGCACTTAAAAAATTTCGAGAACCAGGGCAACCCATAATATTTCTTGACGAGATATACATTAATGCTGGGCACACCACTTGAAAAGGTTGGTTCGATTTGTCGCAACAGGGTTTACTAACCAACATATCGAAGAGTAAACGTTTGATTATAGTCCACGCAGGAGGGTCAATGGGATTTATTCCAAATGCCCTTTTAATTTTTAAATCTGGTTGCAAAAGCGGAGACTATCATAATGACTTAAATGGGACCAATTACGAAAAAATGGTTAAAAGAAAAACTAATTCCTAATTTGCCTCCTAATTCTGTTATTGTGTGTGATGACGCATCGTATCACAATGTGCAATTAAACCGGGCTCCCACATCTAATTCAACAAAAAAAGGACATGATTGATTGGCTTTTAAACAAAAAGATAAATTTTTCTACAGATATGCATAAACCTCTCTTATATGAACTAATTAAAGCTAATAAAGAACAGCACATCCAGTACAAGTTTGTTTTTCTGCTATCTGAATACGGGCACACGGTTTTGAGACTACCACCATACCATCCGGACCTTAATCCCATCGAAAGAATTTGGGGAATTGTTAAAAATAACGTAGCAAAAAAAATGTGACTTTTAAACTGGATACTGCTATATCTTTAGCCGAAGAAGAATGACTTTGAGGACAAAGATGCATAGAAATATTATTGTCAAAAATTATTTTCATGCGTTAATAAACTAATAATTTGTTCAGTATTATTCCTCTTGCGTATCTTAAAGTAATTTTTTTTTAATACTAACAGTGGTTCTGAAAAATACAATTGGCGCAAATCGGGATTGTCTAAGCAACAACGCAAATCCAGCTGCTATGCAACTGCGACCCAATTTCAAATTGTCCTTATTACTCCACGACAAAATCTAACAAAATTGTATTAATACAGCAATAATAAGAATTAACTTTTGTTTTTGATGTTTGACAGCTGACAAATGACAATTATTAGCAACAACAATTATTATCAATATTATTAGCTGTTGAACCTCTCTTTCCCCAACTCTCAAAAGTCCGTATGGTTCACATACTGTCGTGTTTCTGCTTCGGAAACCTTAGTTTTAAATTGATTAAAAATAATACATTCATTTCACAGCGCTTGGATTGTGCAGCGTAGCCGCGTATTCCCCACTACACACGCCGTCAATAGCACGGTACATTTGATTTCTCTTCTTACTGACGATAACAGTGATAACATTGCGTAATGGTACTTCGATTTTTATCCAAACGAATAGCAATTTTTCTAATTAAAAAAACCATATTTGTAGTCCAAAAATCATGCCTCTTTCAAAAGTGCTTTTAGAACACTTATGTCCGGTTGCACAAAAGTTAATTGACAATTAACAGAGAGTTAATCGTCCATCAAAAATTTTGTGCAACGCAAAACACCGTTGACGGCTGATTAATCTCTCGATGAACGTCAAAGATAATTGTCAATTAATCGTTGATTAATTCCATTTTCCGTTGCACAAACGCAAATCAACGCAAATGTCATAGTTAATCAGTGATTAACGAGTCATCAATTTGATGGCCAAACGACGGGCGATTAATGAGTAATTAACCAAAAGTATGACATGTCACGTTTTTAAATTTAAAAGATTTGAGGCGTTTTTGGTGAGTTTTTATTAACTACTTAAAGCACAAGACCATAATAAGGATTAAGAAATTGTAGACTTGTTTAAAATGTTATAGGAGTCATCTTCTTCAAGTGAGAGCAAAAATGAAGAGCCTGAAAGACCGGTAGTACGGAGAATGCGTTTTATCCGAGATCGCGAAAATCCCTTTGAGATCTTGGATGAACACGCTTTCAAGAAAAGATTTCGGCTGAATAAAGCAACTGTGATGCACCTCGTCGATATTATTGGAGATCGAGTCGCACCTAAAACGCAAAGAAATAAATCATTAAGTGCTCAAACTCAAATGTTGATTGCGTTAAGATTTTATGCTACGGGTGGCTTTCTGGAACTACTCGGCGATTGGATTCACGTCCATAAATCGAATATCTGTCGGGTTATCCAGAGGGTCACCCATGAAATTGCCCGACTTTCGCCACATTATATAAAAATGCCCAGGACGGCTGAAGAGTTGATGGCAACGAAAAGGAAGTTTTTCCGAATTTGTGGTTTTCCACGTGTTGTGGGTGCCATCGATTGTACGCATGTTGGCATCCAATCGCCTGGTGGTGCAAATGCAGAACTTTATCGGAACAGGAAAGGATATTTTAGCATTAATGTCCAGACGATTTGTGATGCTGATTTGAAATTGTTACATATTATTTCCCGTTGGCCAGGATCGGTACACGACAGCACCATTTTTAATAATTCGCCTCTTCCCGTCGACTTCCGACTAGGGAGGTATGTATTGTATGTAGGGGGTATCTATTGGGCGATGGTGGATATCCTTGCCAGCAGTACCTTCTCATTCCTGTTCGAAATCCAAACAATGCAAGCCAAGAGGCTTATAATAGAGCCTATATCAAGACAAGAAACACAATTGAAAGATTCTTTGGCATTTTGAAACGCCGATTTCCTTTGTTGAAATCTGGGCTTCGATTAAAGATTGATACAATCGTTCAAGTAATTGTTGCATGTGGTGTTTTGTACAACATCTGCAAAGAACGAAATGACCACATTGAAGAATATTTTGATGAAGTAATGGAAAACGATGAAGAAGATTTTATTTATCAAGAAAACAATATAAATAATGTTAATTTTGCAGTTCGAAATTCCCTCATAGATACTATTTTCGCTAGATAAAAAAACAAATTTCAGTCTTGCATTTTTTTAATTTCTAATTTAATTTTTCTTATTTCTAAATTTAACAATATTTGCTTCTTTTTTTCTGTTAAAATTTTTTCTTTATAATATAGATCCTTATAATTAATTTTTTTTGATTTAGTTTTTTTACTACGTGTTGGTCGGGGGGGAACTGATTTGGGAGAAACGGAGATAGCTTCAGGGGGTAGAGCAGAGGGTCCAGGGCATTCAAGTTCGGAAGGGTGGGTGGAAGGTTCAGGGGTAATAAGTTCGGAGACTGGCATTTCAAAATTTTTGAAATCATCTCGAGAATCATCTATTAAGACATAAAAAATGAAATTTGGTTCTCTTTCAAATTTAACGTGTGTATTACTAAAATAATCCGCCGCACTGTCGTACGGATTCACCAGCGGCTCCACTTGCTCACGTAGAGTGGCCAGTAGTACCTCTTGTTCAGAGGTCATTTCCAAGTTGGAAATGCCTCCTCCCGTTTTCATTATTTCTCTCTATTAATAAATATTTCTTACTTTTATTATAGTCTTTGTAAATATAATTTCTAACAAAAAGACTCTAGTATTATGTAAATTTGTAATTACCTTGTCGTGAGCAGCGGCCTTCTTCGCCTCGTCTTTCCTTATTCGGGCTTCATATTCTTCTTGCTAAAATATATATTTTATCAAATAATGTACCATTTCTGGTAAAATTCTTACATGCTCCTGTGCCACTCTTTTGCGCGTGTCTCGCTCAAGATTCTTATAAAAAATTTTTAATTGCTTGGCCGTTCTAGCCCCAGATTTAGCCAAACAATTAAATTTTTCAGCGATTTCCTCCCACGCTTCAGATTTCATGCCTTGGTGCTTTTGTCTTCGATAACATGATTATATCTAGAATTTAGAGGATAAGGCATTCACAAGGATTAAGAAACTGAAATTGGGAAAACATTGAACATTAAAGGAGTTGAAAGTGGGAAATAGAAAAAAAGGAAGTTACGAAGTGAATAAAATTACTTGTAATACTAAAGTGTTGAAATCTTTTATCGTATTCTTATAAATCGTTCCCCTAAAACAAATTTAATAAAAACTTACTTTGCTACCACCGAAAGAAAAATATTTTTTTCATTGTGGGTGTAGTTCACTCTCTTCGAAGATGAAGAACACGAGGACGCCATCCTTTACACACAACCACAACACAGCACAACAGAATAACGAGGAAAACAACCAAAGTAGAACAATTCGCTAGTGACAAATGTCAAATTGAAAAACTGTGACACATCATGACCTTGTTGCCAAATTAGTTATTTGCTAATGGACGATTAACGGAGCATCATATGATGAACGATTAAAACATGTGCAAATTGTTTTGTGCAACGCAATCAAAATTAACAAGCCATCAAATTTTGACGGACCATCACATGATGGTCGATTAATAATGCCCGGTTGCACAGTCAAATTAATCGGCCATCATATGATGGTCCGTCAAAAATTGATGGCTTGTTAATTTTGATTGCGTTGCACAAAACAATTTGCTCATGTTTTAATCGTTCATCATATGATGCTCCGTTAATCATCCATCAGCAAAAAACCAATTTGGCAACAAGGCCTTACGTCTTGAATTTGTCATTTGATATACATTTGACAGCCTAATTTTTTTTATTAATATTGTGTTTTCTCGGACTTCGGGTTTTACTCATTGCTTTATTTGACGATTTAACTTGTGTTCTTTCGTCTTTAAAAACTTCTGTTTATTATAGACAATCTATGATGCCAAAAATGGTGTTTGTGGCCTTGTGTTGATTTGTTAATTCTAGTGATATGACTTTATGGAAACTTTCTAGACCTAAAGGGAGCAAGAAGCATAATTGGCGTTGTGAAATTTTGACGTGTTTGCGAACTCTCCACTTTTCTTTTTTCGGGGGTTTTTGTCTTGCCACTAAGTGCCAAGGGGGTACCAAAAAGCGATTCCTGAAGGCGAAACAAGGGAATAGCCCCCAGGGTAGATGAAGTTAGGGCGTAAAGGAATCTACACGTGTTTATTACCAAAATCAATAAACCTTGATTTAAACATTGGGGTTTTATTTCAACTAAAACTAATAAAGTTTTTGCATTTCTTTTTTTGTTAAGTTATTCGAACTGTTGGACAATGCTGTTTAAAAGTGAATCATGCGCATTGGCACATTGGGAAGCAATAAAGTGGATATTATGTTATTGGTTAAAAAATGAGTTATTCCTCGAATTGTTTCATTGAACAAACGATACAAATTCATGTGTGAGCGAGTTGTGTTGTGATTTTCTGTGATAACCCTAGAAATGTTCTACAAAAGACAAAAAACCAAAAACGCCAAAAAAATTAAAATTTTGTTTGTGCACTGAGAGATTTGATTAGTTGCGTTTTGGTGCAATTCTACCTGTGGTTTTTATTTAAACTAAAGCGCTTTTTACACTAATGGTGAACCAACATCTCAAACAGATCCTCAAGATCTCTGATTTTCTGCACAGGCCTCTCAGACACTTCAGTCATTTGCACATAACCATTCTAATCCAATAAAATAAATTCAAGGTTTTCTTCTTTAATTCTTGTTATTGTCTTACCCCTTAAGTAATGGTTCAATTTAGTTAATGAAATTTTATCAAAAACACCTTAAATTCTCAAACAACAAGTGTTAAAGACTGTTAATCAGAGATTAATCGCCCGCCGTTCGGCCATCAAATTGATGATTCGTTAATCACTGATTAACTATGACATTTGCCTTGATTTGCGTTTGTGCAACGGAAAACGGAGTTAATCAACGATTAATTGACAATTATCTTTGACGTTCATCAAATATTTGATGAGAGATTAATCAGCCGTCAACGGTGTTTTGCGTTGCACAAAATTTTTGATGGACGATTAACGCTTTGTTAATTGTCAATTATCTTTTGTGCAACCGGGCATTAGACTTTTGTGCAACCGGGCATTAAACCTAAACGAATTAAAAAAACACATAAAAAGATAGTCAGAAAAGCAAAAAAAATGGAAGAATAACATTTGCTGGTAAAAGAACTTAAGTGTTAAAAACTTTCTTACCACATGATTAAAATTCATCAAATTTTAATCATTTATTACTCGCTAAAAGTCGACCATTTGTGCCACGTTTCGTTAAAAAAATTTAATTCCTTCTGGTGTTGCAATTTTTATGACATTGCATGATGCATCTCAGTATAATAAGCCCTTCTGATGTCTTTGACCAACTTAAATGAATAGAATCGAAATTGGACAAAGACCAATTTCCTATTGAAGTTTCGAAAATATTTTGGTATTTGAAAAAATCACGAAAATTTACATTCTTAGACAGCAAAAACCGAAGAATTTTGTGGCAATTTTTTAAAGAGTTGGTAACACTCCAGGAAAGTCAGGAGCTACATTTAGCTACAAAAATAAGATCTCGGCATATTCACTATCATAATGAAAAAATGAAAGTGAAATTAGCTGTGCAAGTCTTCAGTACAAGTGTTGTGGATGCGTTGGAGTACTGCAATAAAGATTTACGACTGGCACAGTTTAATGAATCGGATGCCACAGTGGATTTTTGTCGAATTGTAGACAAACTCTTTGATCTTTTTAATACCAGAAATTCTTTGAGCAAGAATATGTTCAAGAAACCCATGACTGAAGGTCGCTTACCTTTTATTACATCGTTTTTCAAAGAGGCGAAATCATACATTGTGGGTCTGAAAACTGTAGAAGGAAGTCAACTTGTTTTATCTGCCCGGAAAAAAGGCTTCCTTGGGTTGATAATTAACATGACTTCTTTCGAAGGAATTGTGCAAAATATATCATCGAAAAGAAATATTTGTCATACCTGCTTACTTACAAGGTAAGCCAGGATCACATAGAAACTTTTTATGTGCCATTAGATCCCGAGGCGGTTTTAACAATAACCCGATAGCTTTGCAGTTTGAAGCAGCTTATAAAAGGCTTTTGATCCATGCCGAAATATCATCAAAAGCAACGGCAAATTGTTTGCAACAAGACGAAACTTATATTTTGAACATTTCGTCAAATAAACAAAGACAAATAACGTCGGTTATTGATAACTTACATGAAGTTGACGATAACATTGACGATGCATGTGACGAAATTATTAATGTGGTCGACCAATCATTGTACATTTCGGACATTATTGGATACATTTCTGGGTTTATTGTTCGCTAATTGAACAAGAAGATTAATTGTCAAATATGCTGCTCTGCATTGGAAGACAATTTGATCTGTTATAAATTTTTGAACAGGAAAAATAAGGGGGTTTGATTAAACCTTCTGCAGATGTTTTTTTAATCTGCAGAGCTGTCGAAAATGTATTCAGAAATTATGAGATGATCTCATCAGGAAACGTTATTTTACGGCTAATATATTTAACAAAAAAACAACTGAAAATTTGTGAATTATTTGTTAAACGGAATGACCACATTCTGGATCAAGATCCTCTGAACAATCATTTGTTGCAACTTGTAAATTTAATTTTAAAAACTTTTTTTACGATTCGGTTGCACCACAAAAATATGTCAATCAATGAAACCAAAGAAAGAATTCGGCACAAATATTCAAAATTAATTTTATTTAAAAATCAATGAAAGCCGTTTACTTTGCGTTTTTTCTCCTTGTTGTAATCTTTAAACTGTTTATGCCGCAATAATAAAATTTTAAATTAGAATTCACGTTTTTGTTTTATTTAAATAGTTTTAAAGCTAGAAGTGCTTAGTTTTATTTGTACTATTAACATCTACCAATAATACATGAATTAATAAATCATTCGTTGTGTATAAAGCGTTTTTTTTTCAATTTTGTACGTGTTGCCAATGCAACGCAATGAGAAATTGACCAAACCCACGTGATCTCATTATTCGGAAGTAAAATTATCGTTGGGGGCGCCACTGAGCTAGGTCGAAAACAGTAACCATAAATGGCGGGAAAATGTTTATTCGGATATTTTAAGCGTTGTACGAATTTTGGGGCTTCACAATTATTACATTGCCTATGCGGAATGATTATTGCATCTTTGATGCAAGAAACTTATGTTGACAAATGAGAGATAACGAGGAAAACACGAATAACGAATGACTGTTTGGTTCACTTTCTTTATTGGAAAATTATTACAAAGACATTGAAAAGCCTACCTTTTGGCATAATTTACGTTTAAATGTATCAGCAGTTGTTAATCTTTATTGTAGTTTTGTAGATTTACCGCAGCATTTCATGATTTTTTCAGTGGAAAATTCTAACCTAAAATTCATAACACTCCACTAATTTATTGGTTTCTTGAGCCAAACTTTGTGTTCGCTGTGATCCATTACTTATAATCTTTAATTAGACAACTGTTTGATAACACTTTGTAATCAAAATTTAAATATTTTTCACTTTTTATCCACTTTCAAGTTCCAACAATAAACACTTTATACCACGAAAAACTACAGAACCAAAGTCAACGCTAGTATTTACCACCACGTACTTTTAAAGTAATTCTTTCTATTGTAAGTAAATAACACTATACACGCAAAATTGTTGAACAATTCATTAAATGTCAGTTAAATGTGGCATTACGAAAATTTCTTTACTGTTTTCGACATAGTTCAAAAGTCATCACCAGAGGGCGTCTAGTTAATTTTATTTCCGAATTGCGTTCTCCGTCTTTGTTGTGAATTTCCCCATCATGTTATCTCTCTCACATGTTGAAGTCAATGTTCAGTTAAGCCGAGATACGCAACGCTTCATCTATACAATTCTAACGTCATTGGTGTAAACAGCTACCTGTGAATTCAAAACTGTCACATTGACATTGATATCCGAAAATTTGACGTGGAATAATTTCACTGTGCAGTGAATGTTGAACAAAAACCAAAAATGTTATCTAATCAAGAAAAGCGAGAAATCATTTTGGTCTACGGTGAAAGCGGCAGAAATTTACAACTAACAACTCGAGTCCTGCAAGAGCGCTTTCCACAGGTCCGTTATTCCTTGAAAAAGGTCCGCAAAATTGTTAGATTATTTGAAGACACCAGCTCAGTTGTTAAACCTAAACGTGTCTATTTTCCTGTGCGACACAATGACGCTTTGGTGCAAGTTGTGAGAAATGCGGTAGAAGAAGATCCTAATGTTAGCACCAGGATAATAGCACGACAACATAATATTAGCAAGAGTTCGGTCCAAAGAATTTTAAAATAAAATAAATTTCATCCATATAAAATATCATTACATCAAGAATTGCGTCCTGGTGACTATGAAAGCCGAATGGAGTTTTGCCAACACCTAATTCATTTATTAGAGGAAAATAATGATTTTCTAAATTTTGTTTTGTTTTCGGACGAAGCAACATTTAAGAGCAACGGATTGGTGAATAGGCACAATATGCATTATTGGGCAGTTGAAAATCCACGATAGATGCGACAAGTAGACCATCAAAAAGTATGGTCTCTGAATGTTTGGGGCGGCATTCTTGGACAATTTGTTATCGGCCCATTCTTTTTTGATGGCCATTTGAATGGAGAGATGTATCTCAATTTTTTGAGGAGAAGTTTGATGGACCTGTTAGAAAATGTCCCTTTAAACATAATAGGGTAACTTATATTCATGCACGATGGAGCTCCTCCCCATTTTGCAAGACAGGTTCGGCGCCACTTAGACCGACACCTACCGGAAAGGTGGATAGGACGTGGAGGATCCTTGCACTGGCCAGCGCGCTCTCCTGACTTGACACCATGTGATTTTTTTCTCTGGGGTGTGATTTTAAAGCAAAAGTTTATAAAACGGCACCCACAACTGTAGACGACATGAAAGACCGAATCAGAGCTGCTTTTGCTGAGATAACACCCGAAACCCTCATACGAGTGAAACGAAGTTTTAGAGACCGGTTGTTGCTCTGCTTGCAAGCAAATGGCAATGTGTTTGAGCATTTAATGTGTAAGCATTAGTTCCACGTAGAAAATGCTTTATTATTACCTATTTTTGAGAAAAATTCGTAATTCTTCTAAAGAAGATAATTTGAGAGTTTTTTATGGTTGCACGCAGTTTTTTGTTTTTAACACGACTTTCTTGTTGCTGGTTGCTGCTATTTATTATTGTTGTTTTACCAATTCATTTTTTCGGTAATGCTTTTGATTTTTGTGGTTTATTTAAACGTTACCTCGAACATTTTCGAACCTGATATAAAATTAGGCTTATTTAGGTTCAAACCTGCTGAAGCAACGCCAATGCTTTTATTATTGTATAATAATTTAAGTCCCTCTAAACATGTGACATAAAATATTAATTAATGCCTAGGTTGTACACTGTGCCACAGAACTAAGAGGTAACTGTCTTCAGCCAGCTTCAACTAATACAAACACCTATTTTTCAGTATCCCTTTTGTTTTCCTTCAGCGGCACAGTTAAATAAATTATTTCAATCTTTCTTGTATCGCATCTCTCGCAACTTGTGCCGAAGCGCGATTATCTCACAAGAAAATAAGACACGTTTAGGTGGAATCACTCAGTGCTTTCAAATAATCTAACAACTCGGCGGACCTTTTTCAAAGAGTAACGGAACTCTGGAAAGCACTTTTGAAGGACTCGGGTTGTTGTAAATTTCGCCCGCTTTCACCATAGACTAAAATGATTTCTCGCTTTTCTTGTGTAACAAATGTGTTATTTGTTAAAAACGAATTAGTAATTTCGGTTCCTTTAGTTTCAGTTTGACCGTTATTTGTCACATGGATCAAATTCGAAAATGTCGACCAGATTGCGTTCTCGGAAGGCCGACACTTTATCAGTCTTTTTCAGCATTTAAGTTCATGTACGGGAAATCATAAATTTGTCAAAATTAGTGCCGTCTTCTTTAGAAAACTTTAATGTTCGACCACCTCCGACGACCGCCTCTATGACCGAAACGGTCGTCATCTGGTTATTGGGGACATGTGGTCATTTCGTAGAATCGCGCTTCAAAAGTTTCTCTTTGATAATCAAGTCCATGGAACCGAATTACTGGACGCGAATTAAGGGAATTGGCCTCCACATGCTAGAAATACAATGAATGCGGTCCTCACGTAATTGTACAATTTGTTTAGCTGTAAGATCGGCCAGACCAGACAGGTATTCAGGACCTTTCTATTCACAGGAGCGTCGCGAGGTCCTGGCTACCTTAATTAGGCGATGGAACATACTCAAAATCAAGTGATGGTACCGTGTAATCACTTTATTCATATTATTCGTAGAAATTGTATACCGCCACAAGTGCTGAGATGATCCATCAAAGTCACAAGAACTACAAAAGACCTGGCCTCTCTCTGGGTCCTCGCGTTAGTTCGGGTAAAAGAGAAAAATTTGGCAACAACGTTCCGACCGGGAATTGCCGCCAAGGGATGCTTCTAAGTTATTGGTCTAGGAAGTAGCCCCTCTCCGAAGGCGAGCTTTCCTAGTTTCAAAATTCCGAAGTTTAGATAGTTCTTGTTTGATTCCGAAATCAAATAGACCTTGTGACCATTACGTTTGTGTGATCAGTAGGAGAATTCTTAATTTTTTTTTGTATCCATTATTAACTTTCTTTTATTCGCTCGTCAGTGTTGTGAAATAAACGGCTGGTTTCGCTGAAACTTGTGTTTTCTTGAGTGTATCGTGAAGTGATCCCCGAGGGACTATTTCAGGCGGATCGGCGACCAAGGTAAGCGATCCTCCCATTGTTTCAACCTCAAGGAACGTCTGAACCCAATAAGGTGCCAACTCCACCAAAAAAACAAATCCACGCTACCAATTCGTTCAAAATTTCAAAGTCATCTTTACTCAAAAATACACCCACGCACCAGTCTCGTTAAACTGGATATTTTTCGACATTTTTATGTCAAAGTGACAGTTTTAAATTTACAGGTAGCTAATTTACAATCTAATTTACAACACCGCTTCATGGATGACGATATTTCACTCAAAAAGAAACATTTTTTTTACGATTAAAAAAAAAAGGTTTTAAAGAATCTGCATTACTTCTGTTAAAACGAAGTTTGCTAATACGTTATTGTAAACTTGCTTCTAATAATATGCAGTTAAACAATTTTCCAATTTTTTTCTTAATTTTAAATTAATTATTTCATAAATGATGTAGCGCTAAAATGTGTCCCTTTGGTTCTAAAAGGTGTAATTTAAATTTTGTTTATATATATATATATATATATATATATATATATATATATATATATATATATATATATATATATATATATATTGTCGGGTATTCTCGGTTATTCCCGAGTGGAACCGAAATTAAAAAATAAAGCCGTCTTAAGTCAGAACCGAAGGTGGTCAGAACGCTAAGATCAGTATGACGAAGTCGTTGTTTTATTTTAACCTAGAATTGAACCAGCTTCCAATTTTCGAAAAAATAAGGGCAGATTGCAAACAGGAAGCATCTACACCTGAGCAATCGCCTGACGTTTCAACATTTTGGTCCTTCGAGCCGGATGGACCAGCGACCTATGGATTACACTGTATTGGGCATAAACTCTTATCCATCGAACATTAATAAGCAAGTCAAAATCTGTATTTCATCCTCAATGACTAAATTTGAATGCAACTTACATTGCTTGGTTATTCAAAAAATTACGGAAAAATTACCAATCATATCATTTGATAAAAATATTTTAAATCTACCCCCTGATGTAGTTCTGGCAGATCCAAATTTCAATGTTTCTAGCGAAATCGATCTTTTAATGAGTGCGTCACTAGCTTTTCAGATCTTACGTGGTGAACCCATATCATTGGGTAATGATAATTTGCCTATTATTCATAATACTCAATTTGGTTGGGTGGTAGCAGGAAATTTAATCACAGAAGCTATATCACAAAATACGTCTTTCTCTTTTTGTAACACGAATATGCCTGATAATGTCTCAAACGAAGACCTTCAAAGAAATTTGACCCAATTTTGGGAAATCGAAGAAGATGTAAAACTACTTTCTTCTTTTTCTAAAGAAGATCAGTTATGCGAAACATTCTTTTCTGAAACAGTATCACGTGAACCATCCGGGAAATTTATTGTTAAAATGCCCCTGAAAGATAACCATGTTTTCTTGGGTGATTCAGAACAAATGGCACTTCGACGATTTTACAGTCTGGAGCAAAAGTTAGCCAAAAATCCTCAACTGAAAACACAATATTCGCAGTTTATCAATGAGTATAAAGAAATGAATCATATGTCTTTGGTTTCAAAGCAATTTTCGGACTTAGAACCAGGTTATTACGTGCCACATCATGCTGTTTGTAAAGCTGAAAGTCTTACAACTAAATTGCGTGTTGTTTTCGACGCATCAGCTAAAACTGATTCGGGCCTATCGTTAAATGATGTGCAAATGGCCGGTCCTAATTTACAGAATGATCTTTCTTCTATTTTATTGAGATTTAGAAAACACGCTGTTGTCCTAACGGCAGACGTGATGAAAATGTATCGAATGATTCATATCCATCCCGAACAAAGAAAGTTTTTGCGTATATTTTGGCGAGACAATTCAAACGAACAACTTCAGTTATACGAACTTAACACGGTAACGTATGGTACTGCGAGCGCACCGTATTTAGCTATTAAATGTCTAAATGTGCTAGCAGATGAAAATAAAGAAACGTTTCCAAAAACGTGCGAGATTATTAAAGGTGACTTTTATGTTGATGACGTCCTGACGGGAGCAGACGCGGTTGAAGAAGTTTTACAAATCCAAAATGAACTATCAACTCTATTTTGGGCCAAGCAGGTTTCGTACTTAGAAAATACCTATCTAACAACGACACAGTTTTGAATAATATTGAATCACACACAGCGGACGTTAAATACAACATACTACATGTAGGCGCCGAAGAGAAAACAAAAACTTTGGGTATAATGTGGAATTCGAAATGTGACTCAATTCAGTACGGTTGCAGTAATTTTGGACATGAATTAACAAAGCCGACCAAAAGAAGCATTCTTTCAACAATACGAGGATAAATTGAAAAGTCTCCGGCCTAGCCTAGATAGGATGCAAATTTGGCAGATTTTATTATGGCATTATATTCTTTCATATTTTATTAGTCGTGCCTTGGAATATCAAAAACATCGGTCAAATAATAATTATTTGACAGTTGTTTGAATTCGATGTAGTTTGGTGTTTGTACGCAATGGAGCAAACTGAGATTCGTGCAGTGATCAAATATTTTTTTATTAAAGGGCTATCCTCAAAGGATATAAAATCTGAACTGGACAATACATTGCGCGACTCTTCTCCTTCTTACACGACAATTAAAACTTGGGTCGCGGACTTTAAACGTGGTCGTAAAAGCACGGAAGATGCACCACGTTCAGGACGACCAAAAACCGCTACGTGCAAAGAAATTGTAGAAAAAGTCCATAAAATTGTCTTGAATGATCGCCGGTCAAAATTGGTAGAGATAGCAGAAGCTGTGGGCATTTCAACGGAGCGGGTACATTACATCCTAACTGAAGTGTTGGATATGAGAAAGTTATCTGCGCGATGGGTGCCGCGACTGCTCACACCAGAGCAAAAATTGATTAGAAAAATGATTTCTGAGGAGTGTTTGGCCCGCTTACAACACAATCCGGTGGATTTTTTACGAAGATTTATAACTGTAGATGAGACGTGGATTCACCATTATTCACCCGAAACCAAACAGCAGTCTAAACAATGGACTGCAAAGGGGGAACCCGTTCCGAAGAAAGCGAAAACACTTCGGTCGGCCGGAAAAGTCAGTATTGGGATGCTAAGGGTATTCTTTTCATAGATTATTTGGAAAAAGGAAAAACAATCAACGGCCCATATTATGCTTCCCTGCTGGACCAGCTAAAACAAAAAATCCAAGAAAAACGCCCTAGCTAGGCCGGAGACTTTTCAATTTATCCTCGTATCTCAAATATTTGACCCATTAGGTTTACTGGGACCTATTATTATTAAGGGAAAAATGTTTATTCAAGAGCTATTTAAACAAAAACTCTCATGGGATGAGCCTGTTTCGGGTGAACTCAAATCAAAGTGGTTCGCTTTGTTTCAAGGTTTTATGGCTGTTGACGAATTAAAAATACCTCGGCATGTTCTTTTAAATAATAGTGTTTCAGTTGACATTCATGGATTTTCTGATGCTTCAGAAAAGGCTTACGGCGCATGTATTTATTGTCGATCAACTGACCAATTGGGAAACGTGTCGGTTAAACTATTGTGTTCAAAAAGTCGCGTGGCTCCATTAAAAGTACTAACTATACCTCGTTTAGAATTGTGTGGGGCATTATTACTGGCTCGACTTATTAATAAGGCAGAAGAATCACTACAAATAATTATCAACAAACGGTATTGTTGGTGCGATTTAAAAATAGTTCTCTCTTGGATACATTCGGATCCGAGTCGCTGGAGAATTTTTGTGTCTAACAGAGTAACACAAATTCAAAATCTTACCAATCAACATACTTGGCTATACATTGAGACACACAATAATCCCGCAGATGTTCTGTCCAAGGAGATTGAGCCCAAAGAATTACAAAATTATTGTTTGTGGTGGGACGGTCCATCTTTTCTTCATGACTCATCTGAGTTTTAGAACAATAAATCAATTGCCTGTCAGACTCTAACTTCGGAAAAACAGAAATGCAAGGTTGTTGTCACAGTTTCGGTTAACGATTTTGATGTATTTAATAAATTCTGTTCAACATTTTCATGTTTCAAAAAACTAATTAAATCATTTGCGTGGTGGACAAGATTTAAAAATCGTCTGCAGAAAAGGCCTGTTAAGTCTTCAAAAACATTAGACTTGGAAGAATATGTTGCTGCAGAAACTACTTTGATACTTCTGTTGCAAGAGCAATGTTTTGATAAGGATTTATATGATTTAAAATCTGGAACTTTGTCGTCTAGCAGCAAAATTAAAAGCTTGCATCCATTTTTAGACACCAATGGTGTAATAAGAGTTGGTGGCAGATTGGGCCATTCAACATATTCATTTTCTAAAAAACATCCCATTTTACTTCCGAATAAACATAAATTAACGGATTTAATTGCCACTGATTGTCATCTGAAACTTCTACATGTTGGGCCTCAAGGTTTATTAAGTGCCTTTCGGGAAACTTATTGGCCAATTGCTGGTAGAAATTTGGCTAGAAAGGTTTATCGGAACTGTGTCACTTGTTTTAAAGCTAATCCTCAGCCTTTACAACATATAATGGGTGAATTGTCTAGTTGTAGAGTCAAACAAACGTTTCCGTTTTATTGTGTAGGAATAGATTACGCTGGTCCGTTTCACTTGAAAGATAGGACATGATGGTATTGTGCGGGTGGTGACGATTAAATTTGCAACGCAAATTGCAAAAAGGCCTGTTGCTAAGTTGTGTGTCTTACCGGTTGGTGAGAGTGTTTGAATGACGATTTCTCCGTTATATACTTAATTTTTTTTGTTTTTATTTTATGTAATTCCGTTATATTTTTTAATTTTGCCATATTTGTATTTTTGTTATTTGTGTTATGTTGTATTGAAAGCATGCTTGCAATGGGGGGCGGCATGTCGGGTATTCTCGGTTATTCCCGAGTGGAACCGAAATTAAAAAATAAAGCCGTCTTAAGTCAGAACCGAAGGTGGTCAGAACGCTAAGATCAGTATGACGAAGTCGTTGTTTTATTTTAACCTACAATTGAACCAGCTTCCAATTTTCGAAGAAATAAGGGCAGATTGCAAACAGGAAGCATCTACACCTGAGCAATCGCCTGAGGTTTCAACATATATATACCAAAGTCAAAATATTTGGCAATAAATAAATTGTACTTCTCATTTTCAAGTAACTCCTGCCTGAAGATGTCTCCTAAACGATTCCTATGCGAACAAACGTCCCTACAAGATATAAATTCTCAAGACTCCAGCGAGCTACAACTACTAAGTTTGAGAAACGTCACTACTACATGTAGGAGCTTTGATATCAGGTTAGACCAACCAATTATGAACAGACTTGAGGAAACTAATCAGTGGGTCTTTGTAACATCTAACGAAGAAAATATAAAAATGCATTGTCACCATCAAGAAGATATCGTTAAAATTCGGCACACCTGCCTAATTGTATTTCTGAACGGCTGCAGAGTTAATATTCATCAAGAGACACTCGATAACGAAGAATTCAAGATGACACCAAGCCAACCAATCCTTTTTTCCAAATTAGACGAAGATCCGAAACGTACTAACGAAGCTGACCTACCGAAATGTGAAAAAAGTGTGCACATCGGAAAGATGTCTCCATGAAATGCAAGATTTGAAGACAAACTTCCTAAATAACAATCCAAAAATTTCTTTTGGAAACACCCAGCATCTGGACAATTGTAATCTACGGACTCGTAGTAATTATCGGCGTCATAATTATCCATAGGAAGACCGTTTATAAGTGCCGCAAAACAGGGTCACCAGGAGAAGTACAACTACCATTGACGAAGGTACAATCACCAATAAGGAAACAAATTGCAAATATTTCAATCCCTCGTTAAACCTCAGCATTTTCATCTTAGGAGGGAGGTGATATGTCATTGGCCAGTGTCCCATCCCGTACGGTGGAAACTGAACTGCTGATGATACACCTAGTTATCTGAAACAAATGTAACATGGCATCGTGGGAGGGACACTTGAAGTCTTGTCACCAACGAAATCAGATATAAATAGTGTTTTGTAACAAAGTAAATAAATTTTCTAAGTTCAAAAATCGTTCATGAATTTTTAAAAAACATATTCCACTAAACATAATCTATAACTTATTTTCAAATTTCACACCATGTTGCCAGGTGTATTTTGTCGTAAATTGCGGTGTTGGTGGTTCTTTGGTTAAAAAACAGGGTTTAGAAGGGAGGGCATTCCAAGCATTAAAAATCCTATTAGTTATAACATTCTGTCTGACACTTGTTTTAAAATAAGGCATTTGCAATTTATGCAGGTGCCCTCTAGTACAACTAAATTCTAAATAATCGATTTATAGGGTTTTTTTTGGAAGTAATTGCTTGAAAAGTTGTTAGGAGGTCGCCTCTTATGCCTCTTATGGGGCAATCAATGCGAATCTTTGTTCATACGACGGACAATAAGAACTGCGAAAAGGCTGTCTAGTCACCTTTCTCTGAACATTTTCCAGAAGTCTTATGTCACGTTGTAAAACAGGAGGCCAAACAACATTGCCAAACTCAAAAATAGGACGTCCATAGGTCTTGTAAAGCTTGGAAGAAGATGGTAAAAATAATAATTTACTAATTAATTACAAATTAATTACAATTACAGATAATTAATTACAAATAATTTACTAATTAAATAGAAATGCGGTTAACGTGCTCTGTCCAAGAAAGGGTAGAAGTAATTGTGACACCTAAGTTAATACAAGAATCGCTATTTGAGAGTGGGACATTATTGATGCTATAAGAGACATTGGGGTTACTGTGTAGCACAGTACATTTACTTAGATTAAGTGGAATCAACCAGATCTTAGATCATTCAAATATTTTAGAGAGGTCATCAGATAATTTTAAGTCATTCGAGTACATCGTAATGGTTGACGTTAAATTATCTCCTATATCAGCAGTATACAGTACAAAAAGGAGAGAGCCTAACACAGAGCCTTGCGGTATCCCGCCAGCAGATATTTGCAATACATTCTTACGGTAAATGAAACGATTTTGCACACACGTATTTTCAAAACCTGCTATTGTTAATTTAGTTTTAGTAAAATGTACAAAAAAAATCGTGTGCTTCAAATAAAATGGTTTAAAACAGCTCTATCCGGCGATCCTCTACTGCGATACTCTCTGTTAGAGTGTTTCTGAACTGTCCAAAGACCCTACCTGGTCCTCTGCTCAGTATTTTTTTGAGTTTTTGTATTTAGAATTATTCATTAACATTGTTAACATTGCACCCCCTTTTTTACCCTATTTTCTGCTGATTGTATTTGTCAAATTATATCTTTGGAATAGACTTGTATATTACAATTTTGATTGTACTAAATACGTATGAAATTCAAAAGTGCCGAATGGCTAAAAGTTACGGCGCAACCATGTCTCTACTTATAGTAGGCAGGTTGTTTAAAGCAACATGTTAGGGCGAGAGGTGTAAGGGGCAAGAGGAAGCTTACTTCTTGTTCATTGTCAGCTCGTAGTCAAGGGGCAAACAATTGAAAAAACATTACAAGTTTCAGAAACAATTTTCGTATTCCAGTTTAAAAAAGTGCCTTAGTTAAAATACTTCCAATTCGATCTTATGACATGTCATCAAAATTATAATATTTAGTATCAAAGCGGAAAATCAGAATACGTTACGACGCCACTGGTGTGTTTCCATATTTAGGTTAACACGTGTAGTTTCTTACTTACGGATGACATTACCGATGAATAAGTCATTGTGGATACTTTCTCCTGTATATTTCGACGCAAGGACCAAATTTTACCCATTCACCATTGACAATTTTTCCCTTTAATCACAATCATGAAGCACGAAGTTTGACGAATATTAACAAAACACTTGGAAATATTTTGAATTAAGCAATCAGAGAAGGGGTACCTAAGGGTCAAATTCGCGGACCATGCGTCACTTCTCCCTGCCCCACTTGCACATGTTGGCCTAACAACAAATTGGGGGTTTCCAACTTGGTGGTTTTATCACTAAATCTGGTGGATTTTGCTGTTGATTTCAGCTAAAATTATTGTTTATTAGGTATGTCTAAAATCTGGTGGTTTTTACATGTAAATAGTGCCACTATTTAAATTTTTATTTTACGTTAAAGTTTTAAAATTACTTTCACTAACAAAATCTTTAAAATAAACAGTGCTGAAAGCACGCTGAAAGAATGATCTTTAAATGCATGCTTTGACCTTGCGCATTGACAGATGTCAGCCGTCAACTTCCGCGTTTGACACTTGACAATGACAGTTTAGTTGAGCGATTAGGATTAGATGGCGAATTAGCGATTTGCGACAACCCGACACATGCCCGACGCCGACACGACGTTGCCAGAGCCTAACTGCCCAAAATTTAATTTAAATGTGATCCGATCCTTCTGGATACTTTTTGCTCGGTTGCCGGTGAGTTTGTTAATATTTGTGTTGTTGATTTTTAACTAATTGGTTAAAATTGGTAGGTTAACTGGCTATTTATTTATCTTTACACTTCACGACGGTTTGGTTAGTCTCAGACATGGGTAAATCGCAATATTTTCAAAAGTATCGCTCTAGTTGGGAGAAAGTACCCGAATTGAAAAACTGGCTCTGTTTAGATTAAGGCGATAATAATAAAACCTTCTGTCGATTTTGCAAGTGCATTTTAACTGCACGCTTAGCAGATCTCAAAGAACACGCAACACGGCAAAAACACAAGAAAGCAGCTGAACCATTTTCGTCTTCACGACAACAAAAATTGGATTTTAAACCAATTAATGAAATTCCTTCAACAATTATTGGCGAAGTGCGACTTGCATTATACTGCGCGGTCCATACTTCTTTGTTAGCAGTGGATCACTTATCCGAAATTTGCAACTCAATTTTTGTTGATTCTACAGCTACTCCTCTTAGGATCCATTGAACAAAATGTACCGCTGTTATAAATCAAGTTCTGGGTCCTTATTTAAAAAAAAAATTAACCGAAGATGTTGGTACCGGAAATTTTTCTCTATTAATTGACGAGTCTACTGATGTTGCTGTTTCAAAAATGTTAGGAGTTGTTGTTAGATACTACAGTTTTGAAAAGTATAAACCGGTTTCTACATATCTAGGGTTGGTCCATTTAGAGAATGGAACTGCCGATGCTATCGTTGCTGCTATTTTACAATTATTGACTGATGTGGATCTAAAAATAGAGAAACTTTGCGGCTTAGGGACTGATAATGCCTCTGTAATGGTCGGAGTAAATCAAGGAGTATTTCAAAAGCTTAGAAGTTCGTATGGATTAGACAATTTGGTGTTGGTACGTTGTGTGTGCCATTCTCTACAGTTAGCTGTATCGGCAGCTACAGAAGAATCGCTTCCTCGTCATATTGAATTTATGATAAGAGAAACGTATAACTGGTTTCAACATTCTAGCTTGCGACAGTTGACCTATGCCAATATTTATAAAGTTATTAACGATGGTAAGATACCTTTAAAAGTGGTACAATTATCGAACACTAAATGGCTTTCAATTGAGCCAGCAATTGGTAGAATTCTCGACCAATATATTGAATTAAAAACACATTTTGAAATCGTCAGGAGAACTGAATCATGCTACAAAGCTGACATGTTATATACAATGTACTGTGATTCCTCAAATAAGGTGTATTTAATTTTCTTGCATTCAATTTTGGTTCAAAAAGTCAATAAGGAGTCAAATAATACTGATTCATTCACACTACAAAAAGATCTTATAAATTTCGTTAAATCATTAGCCAACATAGTAATTAATAACTTTTCTAATCGTAAAGATATAGGTATTTTTGAGTTAACAGAGGAACAAATTGATCCGTACTTAGATCCCCGTCCGTACCTCGGATTCAGTTTTGAAAAAGCTTGTGAAGACTGCAACGTGTCTCCTGATGAAAAAGAGACAGTCGGTAAAAGGTGTTTTAATTTTCTAGTCAAGCTTTTGAAGCAATTGGTTATCAGACTACCAAGTAATAAAGAGATATTTAATCAAATAAGTCTATTTTCTGTACAAGAGTGTTTAAAACCCCAAAGAATGCCTATCACCAAGATCGCGGAAAGATTCATAAAAAACCCTAGAGTTGGAACTCAAATCGAGGAGCAGTGGGCCAACTTACGTTTAACAAACTGGCAAAAAACCGAAAATACGGCAGAATTTTGGGGAGAGGTAATGAGGTACAAGGACGCTTCTGGGGAAAACCCATTTCAAGATTTAGTTGGCCTGGCAGTTAGGCTGTTAATTCTTCCACACTCAAATGCTGATGTAGAAAGGGTTTTCAGCAATATGAATATTGTGAAGAGCAAGCTTAGAAACAAAATGTCGCTGAAGACATTACATAATATTTTATTGATTCGGTTTGCCCCAAGGCACTGTGATTCTTGTACATGCAAGGTAGAAATTCCCCCAAACGAGTTAAAAGCAGTGGGCACATCCGCAGTTTATAAAATGTCTGAAGAAGATCCCATCCATAATGAAGTTGAGATTTTAAGAGATTTAGATCCAGCAGCAAATCGTAAATGTAACTGAATTTACACTTTTGTTTTTTTTTTGTGTTCGTTAAATTTTAAAATACATTATTTGAGTTTAGTGGTTTCTGGTGTTTTTTTTTGTCACTTTTTTAGATTTCTGACAAGTATAAGTTGGCAACACTGAACAAATTTCAATTTGCCTACTCTATCCGATATATGGTCGACAGTGTTGCTAAAGTTTGTACAATTGTACTAAATCTAGTACAACGGCAAAAAGTTTAGTACATCAGTACCTCAATGACAAATTTAGTACAATTTACTTTACTAGCAGTGTAGGTACATTTTTCTTAACTAAAAGCAAAAAATTTTTCCTCATGTGTTAACACTGAATCTGTTCAATATAAAAAGGCCAAATATCAAAATGAATAAAATCACGTCATGTCACATGGTGATGTCTATTGTCAAAATTGTCTTTTGTCAGTTTTGTCATTGTCCATGCGAACGTGATGTGAACTGCGACTGCGTTGTGTGTTGTGTGCTGCGCATTGCTGCATGTGCATTAAAATAACCCTTAAAGCCTGAACAAGGTACACACAATGGATCGGTAAGTTTTTTATATTTATTGAACTTCCTTAGATTATTTCCATTTAACTTGGTCAATCTTCTAAAAGAGGTTTCAGTTGACCACGAAGTAATTAAAAGTCTCAAGTTGAAGAGACAAAAAGGGACGAACATCCTTATGAGAAAACTGGGTCCTTTCTCTAAAGAAATAATACTTAACAAGTTAAGAACTAATAATTTTTTTTTTCAGCAAGTTTGTTCCCGAATATTAAAGCATTGGGCCTCTTTGACACTATTTTTTCAAAGAGCCGTTTTAGAAGACGAAATCGCAAACGCTCGTGCAATATTGGACGATCTGCAAAATCCTGTCTATAAGTTGTATTTGCAGTTTGTGGAATATAATTTGGGAAAGGTAGTGGCATTAAACCGCGAGTTGCAAAGCGAGTCACCCAAAGTACCATTCTTATTAGAAAGAATTACAACTTTGTATATCGGGATTTTGCGATGTTTTATAAAACCAGCAAACATAGATAAACATAACATTTTTGAAATAAATTTATACAATCATCCTGCCAATTATAAAGTATTAGAGGAAGTATATTTTGGCGGGAATGTAGACGCGTTTTTAAAAAATAATGCAGAAGTACAACGAGTCACCAAAGCAGAATTACAAAATTTTAAATTAAGATGCTTTCACTTTTATTTGGAACTTTGTTCTTAAATAAAAAAAGGTTTAATTGCAATCAGGCTTGTTTTCGTTTTGCAAGTGTTTTTGTACCGAAAGTTGCTGTTTCTGGTGATATTTTTGCAATTTCGGAATTTAAAAACATATTTCCAAATATATCTGGCGATGTGGACAAAATTAATGAACAGTGGCAGCTATTAAGTTCTCTCTATGAAAATGATTCTAAACTTACTCATAGTAAGTTTTGGGCAAAAATTTCTAAAGCAAAAAATAGTTTGGGTTTTCCAATGTTTGCTGACTTAATGGAGATTGTTAAACATGTGTTAATATTGCCCCATTCGTCGGCAGCTGCTGAACGTGCATTTTCTCAACTGAGCATCATAAAATGCAAATTAAGAAACAGACTCTCAGAATTAACTTGCTCTTACATATTAGCCTTAAAACAGAATGTTAAGACTGGTCTAAAGTTACCCCCAAAGAATTATACGGTTGCAATTGCAAACCAACTTTGTGATGACATTGAGACTGTTCTATTACAAAATATTGTTTTTTTTGTTTATAGATTTGTGTTCGTTTTTACAGTGTTTTGAGTTCATTTACAGAATTTTATTTCTTTTATAAATAAATGTGTTATATACCTTAAAATCATCCGAAGTTTTTCTTCCCTAAACTAAACGCACTAATAATTTAAAAACATACATAGAATTCATCATTACTTACGTTTCTAAACTGCCTTATTTTAAATTTTCCCGCTTAACTACTTTTAGTACAATTGACCAACATTTTAGTACAAAAATTCACTAAAATTTAGTACAAATAAATTTTGAGCTGTAGCAACACTGAATTGGTCGAAGCTATATCAACGAGGCAATGCATCATGCAATGATACTGAGCGGCATAATCATTTTTCGAGTGAAGGTCAAGCGGTCCGATCGGCTACGCATTGGCGTGCGTATCGAACCTAGCCCAGTTAAATAAATTGTCACATTAACATGTGGAGGATAGTCTTAAATTTTTGATATAACCTATGGAATATTTAAAAAAGTGTAATTAATTTTTCGTTTCAACCCTCGCGAAAAGGTTGAAAACACGAAAATTATGTGTTTTTTCAAAATCGGGAAGAGCTAGAAAAAAAGTTTTAAATAAAAATTGTGAAGCAAAAAATTTAGCACAAAATATCTCTTGAATATTGTGTATATTATGCAAATTAACAAAGTTTGGGGTGCTTAAATGTTAAGGGACGATGTGTACAATTTGTAAAAATGAGCACAAACACGTGATTGTCATATGAAATTTTCTGCTGAATGTGAATCTGAAGGTAATTATTGGATTTGAAATTGCCTTTTTGGTAAAAAAGGCGTTTTAGCGCAAAATGTACAAGAACCTACATTTGGACAAATTGTGCGTTTAGACCTTCGTTTCTTCTTTCTGGATAAAACTAGAAACTTCATTTTTTTTAACATATTCCTCAATTAATGCAGTGTCTAACGTATACGCACAAACTTTAGTTTTTGCAAAAGTAAACAGAAAATCCAGTTTTCGTGTAACGTGTCATGTTTGTGTAGTGAAGTCTTCACGATGGGCTCACGTTTTTTATTTTGATAGATAGACCCCTACATAATCGAGATGAAATGTGGCTAATAGTTCAAATAATTGTTTGGTGAAAGAAGCATTTCGATATCTGCAATAGTCACCGAATTACTGCAATTTGTTCCTGCAATAGGCGGTCGAAAAGGACAGCGCGGCGTATTTTCCTTCGTTTGTCGTGGTGCCGCTAAATTAGATAACATTAACCAATTTGAAACGTAAATGAGCTGCTTTTGGACATGCCAATAATTGATTTTGTGATTACTATTATTTTTGGACCCGCGAAATGCGAAAGAAGCGTGAATCAGCGCTTGAAACTGCAAAGGAAATACGACGCGATCCCGAACGCATTTGCAATAATTTTAAATTGCAATAATTTTGTGAGTGATCGGAATGATTGTTATACCAACAGCTGATTTGAACAATACTAGTTGCATTTAAGTCCTAAATCGTTTGCAACTGGTTAATGTTATAGAATTTAGCGACACTACGTCAAAGGAAAATACGCCGCGCGGTCCACTTTGACCGCCTGTTTTAGAAAATTTAAATTTCAATTACACGATGAGTGTTACAGCTAGCGAAATGATTCTTTCACGAAACACTTATTTGAACTATTCGCTGCATTTCATCTCGATCATGTTGGAGTCAATCTTTTAAAATAAAAAACTTTCTCGCATCTCGAAAATTTTACTGCACAAAAATGACATGTTACAAGAAAACTACTTTTCTCCGTTTTATTTTGCGAAAACTAAAGCTCGTGGGCGTACGTTCGGATCTACAGCCATTGACGAGTGTTTTGCACAAAAATGAAGTTTCTAACCAGGATGGTGAAACCTATATGCACCATGCCAAGTATAGGCGCCAAATTCAAAATCGACTGTAGTTCGTATTGCCATCGCAGATGTCGCACACACGTTAGTCAATTTTAGCGAAGCTACCTATAATATCGGCAGAAATTAAAAGTGGACCTGTGACAGTTGACAGATGACGCAATTTAAAAAGTAAATATTGTCATTGTGCAAGTCGCCATTTTCTGCTTCGTTTGTTTGGTGTTCGCCTTAGGCTTTGTTTTATGTGATATTAGTACTGTTTTGTGTTTTTTTTGTTGTGTATTTTATTTTCGAACTTTTTTATTGAGGGAATATAAATTATAGTGTTAGGTACATCTAAATTGTGAGCAAAATGTAGAAAAATACTTATGTTTTTGTTTACAGGATTTTCAACTGGTTTTAGTATTTAGGATAATTATAGTTAGGATTATCATTAGGACAGCTAAGAGGTAAGGACTTATTTCAATTTTCACGCCGTATTCTAAATAATTGGTTGATATAAGGAAATCATGACGAGCCGTAATCGTTGTGTTGTCCCTGGGTGCGAGAACAGGCAGAGACCTATGTTCCGCTTCTCAAATCCTAAAAAAGGATTAGACAGGTGCCGGAAGTGGAAGCTTGCTGTAAACAACCCTAGCTTGGTGGATCACTCATATTACCATCTTTCCAGAACATGGTAAATAGACGGACTATTTATAAGAGAGTGTAGGATCTCAGGTGGTTCTGGAATTTCAATTTGCCGCATTTAATTATTCTAATTCTATGAAATTTGTGAAAATTACCAATTTTTATCCACTCAGGTAACTAATAAAACCAAATTTTGCATATACTATCATTGTTCGTTTATCTTGGTAAGAAGCGGCAAAGTTTTAATACCTATAATAATAATAAAAATAAAAATTCAATTAATACATTAATTCTGCATTGCCAAACGTCAGTTTACATAATACCGATTTGAAATTTGATATCAACTAATTGTTTTGTAAATCAGCTTTTTATTAACAATCACATAATACAGACTGATCCAGAAAAATTAAATCTTAACGATTATTTGACGTACAACCCCACAAGATTGTTGAATTATTCTCAACTGGAAGCGTAGTTCATTCGTATCCTTTAAAATTTAAATTCAGTATTGACAACAGATAGAATTTCGGGATCAGTCTGTATTAAAGGTGTACGTTTACATGTTTATAACAAATAACATCGTAGCCATCGTAGCTAAGAAAATGTTTTACATTCAATTGCATTAAATCTGTTTCAGCTATGTGTGTCACAAGCATTTTAATGCACATGATTTTTATGAGGGCACCACCAAACTTAAACCAAATGCGGTACCATCTGTTGACTTGTCAACAAGTGAGATTATTACTTTTGTAGTATGACTTTACTCATAAAGTTTCGTTTTAGATGGGGAAGGTGGTAAGCGAACATCACCTTTGGACACAGAGCCTACCACTCCCTCAAAGGTGTCGGTCATCCCAGACTATCTTACTCCGGAAAAAGAGGCATCGTGTTTATTGGAGCAGGCTGGGGTGTCTCCTAGGAAAAGAGTAACTCCATCAAAAGGAGACATTTCAGTAAAACGTAAGATTGTTTAATGCAAAACGCACATGTTTTAACGTTTTTTGGATTACAGGTGCCAAAATTTCCATGGAAAGTTTGGAGATGGCATCGGGATCTGGAGTGGTAGGGGGATGTTGGGCCAGGCTTTCTGGTTGAAGGTGTTGGTCTTTTACCGGAAACAGGTATTTTATTACTTCCTATTCTATTCTGTTTTATTTTCTTCTAGTAAATGGGAATATTTATCTAAAAAGTAGAATAAAATGTAGTGCATCAAAATCACTGCATGTCTGCTAATGGAAATAGATGTTGGTCTGCAGTTTAGTTAATGTAGTTGTGGCGCCCTCTGAGGAGGGGAAGTCAGTTCTCAAGTCCCGCAAGAAACAAAACCGCGTGTCGCGTAATCAGCCTCCATTTGTTATTTTATATGGTTGTACGAATACCGTGTGTGAATAAACCTTGTGTAAAAGAGAAACGTATTTTAAGTACCTCTTAAACCTCCATAACTGGTGACCCCGACGATAGTTCAAGAACACAAAACAAAAAGAAAAAACCGTGCAACATGGCGACCGTCGAAGAGCAAGCCGCGACTATTCAATTGCTACAACAGCAGTTAGCGGACGCCCAAAGACTTTTAACAGAGCGGGGAGCAAACGCAAATCCACCCGACGCCGCACAGGGTAATTCCCCAGCGTCAGGGACACCCAGGCCGGAAGTGGAGGAAATCAATAGCACCCCAAAACTGCCGCCATTTTGGCACAAAAATCCAAGCCTGTGGTTTGTGCAAGTAGAGGCCCATTTTCACGCCAGCCGGGTCAAAGCAGATCTAACCAAGTACTGTAACGTGGTCGCAGCGCTGGACTCTTACACCCTGCAGGCGATAGAGGACTTCCTGCGGAACCCGCCGCAAGCTGACAAGTACGAACGGCTGAAGGCCAAGCTCATAACGACGTTTACGGAGTCCCAGGAACAGCAGCTCCGCAAATTGTTAAAAGAAATTGAGCTGGGGGACAAAAAGCCATCACGCCTCCTTTGCGAGATGAGAGCGCTTGCCAGGGAGCAGGTGAGCAGCGAGGTGGTGAGGACGCTGTGGCTCCAAAGGCTGCCCCCACACATCCAGTTGGTCCTTTCCACTATGGACGGGATGGATGGAGAGAAATTGGCCTCCGTAGCAGACAAACTTACGGAAATTCCAATGGCGAATGTAATGGCGGTAGGCGCCGACGCCAGCGACGCCAACGGCATCTGCGCCGTGCGCACCCCTCACAGCGCATCCGCGCATCAAGCGGCAGCAACTTTAAACGCTGGCGCCACCAACGCGCTTGTGTCTCTACAAAAACAGGTAACTGAATTATCGGCCAAGCTCGACAAACTTTCTGCGACAAAATGGCGGCAGCGTAGCCGTTCTCAATCACGAAGCCGCAACCCTCTTCAACAGCAACAAAATGGCGACAATGTCTGTTTCTACCACAATAAATTTGGTGCTGAAGCCAGGAAATGTCGGCACCCTTGCAGTTTCCCGCAGGGAAACTAATTGCACCGTCCCCAATCGAGGCAATGGGCGACGGTCTCGAACACCGGACACATCGCCTCTTTATCACCGACCCGCCGTCAAACATTCGTTTCCTCATCGACACCGGCGCCGAGGTGTCAGTGCTGCCCAAATGTTTCGCTACAAACTCGGCAACACCAGGGGAAAACGTCCTATTCGCCGCCAACAACACCCCTATTCGAACATACGGCACCCGACGCCTGACCTTAAGTTTGGGGCTCCGCCGGGCTTTTAGATGGGAATTTGTAGTCGCCGGAATTGCCAAGCCAATCCTAGGGGCAGATTTCCTCAACTTCCACAACTTATTGCCAGATCTCCGGAACCGGAAGCTAGTGGACGCTACCACGCAGCTACACACACGTGGGGTCGTCGCCGCGGGACAAAGTGAGGTAATCACCACGGTGGCGAGAACAACCCCATACCACGAACTTCTGGCCGCTTACCCAGAAATTACCAGACCACATACCCCCAAGCCCAAAAGCCAGAGCACCGTGCGACACCACATTTTCACCCAGGGCCCCCCAGTGGCAGAAACCCCCCGGAGGTTATCGCCGGAGAAAATGAAAGTCGCGCGAGCAGAGTTCGAATTTATGAGCGAGCAAGGGTGGTGCCGACCTTCAAACAGCCCATGGGCAAGCCCGCTTCACCTGGTGCCCAAGAAAGTTCCCGGACAGTGGCGTGCATGTGGTGATTACCGGAAACTCAACAGCATCACTGTCCCGGACAGATACCCAATCCCCCACGTACAAGACTTTGCATACAAATTGCAAGGAAAAAAAGTGTTTTCGACAATAGACCTAGTGCGTGCGTACCAACAAATCGCGGTCGCGGACGAGGACATTCCCAAAACCGCAGTGTGCACCCCATTCGGTCTGTTCGAATTTACAGTGATGTGCTTCGGTCTCCGAAACGCGGCTCAGACTTTTCAGCGTCATGTTAACGCAGTGCTCGGTGACCTGGACTTTTGCCACGCATACATCGACGATATTTTGATAGCCTCGGAGTCCCCGGAGGAACATAAACAGCACCTGAAGGAAGTATTCGAACGGCTGAGGCAGCATAACTTGGTGGTAAATCCTGCCAAATGCGTGTTCGGTGTGGAGGAAGTGGAATACCTGGGCCACCGAATCACCCCCTCAGGCTGTCAACCACTGCCCAAAAAAGTTGAAGCCGTCACCAATTTCCCCAAACCTAATACGGTGAAGGAACTGCGGCAGTTTTTGGGTATGATAAATTTTTATAGACGTTTTGTGAAAAACGCGGCCCAAATACAAACCCCGTTACTCGAGTACCTCAAAAATGCCACCAAAAACGACAAGAGGAAAATCGAATGGACCCCGCAAGCAGAAGCTGCTTTCTCACTGTGCAAATTGGAGCTGGCAAACGCAGCCCTCCTCGCTCACCCAATGGAGGCTGGCGCGCTCACGTTGACAACAGATGCCTCGGACAACGCCGTAGGTGCCGTTCTCGAGCAGAAGACCGAAGGCACATGGCAGCCTCTGGGCTTCTTTTCAAAGAAGCTGAACCAAGCTCAGAGGAACTACAGCACGTACGACCGCGAGCTCCTCGCCATTTATGAAGCCATAAAACATTTCCGATACATGGTGGAAGGTCGACAGTTCGTGATCAGAACGGATCACAAACCTTTGATTTACGCTTTTCAGCAAAAACCGGATAAAGCGTCCCCGAGGCAGTTGAGGCACCTGGACTTCATCGGTCAATTTTCGACCGAAGTCGTGCACATCGCGGGGGAAAGTAACGCCGTCGCCGACGCGTTGTCACGTATCGACGAGATTGTAACCCCGACAGCCCTCTCGCCTGAGGAGTTGCAAGCAGAGCAAGAGACAGACCCCGAGCTGAAGGACTTGCTCAAGTCTACCACAACCTCACTGAGATTAAAAAAGTGTACGCCAGTGGGAACGACCGCATCATTTTACTGTGATACGTCGACCCAATTTGTCAGGCCTTACGTCCCTCTTCGCCTGAGAAAAGCAGCGTTCAAACTCTTCCACGAGCCCGCGCACTCAGGAGTTCGAGCTACCAGTCGGGCTATAAGACAAAAATTCGTTTGGCCTAGAATGGACGACGATGTGAAGAGATGGACCCGAGTTTGCATACCTTGTCAACGCAGCAAGGTAACAAAACACACCCGAACCGAGCTAAAAAAGTTCAACGTTACAGGGACTCGCTTTGAGCATGTACACATCGACATCGTGGGGCCTTTGCCCGAAGCAGAGGGACACCGATATTGCCTGACTATGACAGACAGGTTCACCCGTTGGCCCGAAGTCACCCCCATGCGCGACATGTCCGCCGAAACTGTCGCCCGAACTTTCTACTCCACGTGGATTGCACGATTCGGATGTCCTCTCCGAATAACCACCGATCAGGGCCGTCAGTTTGAGTCCCACCTCATGACAGCTGTGAGCAATCTTTTCGGCATAAAACGCTGCAGAACCACGGCCTACAGGCCCCAGTGCAACGGAATCATAGAGCGCTGGCACCGTACCATCAAAGCCGCCATCATGTGCCACGAAAACCCCAACTGGCTAACCATCTTACCGACAATTCTGCTAGGGCTAAGAACGGCGCTCAAACAAGATCTGCAATGTTCGCCTGCCGAGATGACATACGGCTCGCAGCTGAGAATCCCTGGCGAATTCTTCTTTAGCGCGCAGACCGACGACGGGTACGAAGACCCAGCAACATTCGTCGGACTACTAAAAGAGCACATGAGAAAGTTGCAGCCGGTACCCGCAACAGCCCACGACAAGCGAAAAGTGTTCGTGCACCAGGAGTTGCAGAGATGTAGCCATGTCTTCTTAAGGGAAGATGCCGTGAAACGACCCTTACAGCAGCCGTACACAGGCCCCTACGAAGTCCTTGAAAGGCGAGAAAATAACGTCAAAATTGACGTCAACGGCAAGGCAGTCCTAGTTCACCTGGATCGCCTCAAACCAGCATTCTTGGCACAGGACGTCGCTGAACCCCAACCCCCACAAACCGTCCCTTTTTCGGCCAGCCGCGCCTCCAGGGAGGATAAGAGATCGACCCGACCTCCGATTAGATTTCGCGACTACATTCCGCATTGACAGCGTCCATGCACCTAGTGTAATGTAGCCACTGGAGGGGGAGTGATGTGGCGCCCTCTGGGGAGGGGAAGTCAGTTCTCAAGTCCCGCAAGAAACAAAACCGCGTGTCGCGTAATCAGCCTCCATTTGTTATTTTATATGGTTGTACGAATACCGTGTGTGAATAAACCTTGTGTAAAAGAGAAACGTATTTTAAGTACCTCTTAAACCTCCATATAGTCAATCAAAGGTATTATAGGTTTTTTTAAATAAACAATTGTCAGTGTCAAAATCGGGTATAAATGTAATTTATATTGCTTAAAAAAGGAAAATTAAGAAATTTGATATACAACACATTACATAGTTGGGGTGAGCAATACACCTAATTTATAACATTTCTTCAATTAAAGCCTTACAACGAACATTTCAAGTCATTTCGAATATTTAGTGTAGTAATTAATCATTCTTTTCTTGATACCGTTACCTAACGATTAACGCATTTAACAATTTTTTTTCTACTTGAATAATCTTGCAGAATTTAATTAACAATTTGAACATTTTTGGCAGTGTGTGGTCTAATTAGTTGCATGTTAATTGCATAGCAAAACTCTCAATGCATTGGTGTGTCCTTTTTCAAATTGAACATAGGGAAGAATGGGCATATTTAGAATTTTAATTTATGTAGTTATGTATTTTCAGTTTGTTCAGGTTTCTCAGGAAACCTAGTGCATGCTAAATAGTAATTGTGTATACTTATTATTACTTGTTTAGCAGAAACAATTATTACTACTGCGTTTTGGTCCAGCGTTTCGACAATGTAAGTAATCTTTTACAATGTTGTAATTATAGTTAAATAAAAAAGCAGCATGAATAGTTAATAGCTATATTAGTTAGAATGTATCTTGGTTAGAATACTGAATAATCATGTAAATTTTTTGTAAAAGTAATTTAAAAAACTAAATAACCACTTTCAACAGAATTTGATGAACCGCAACCAGGGCCTTCAGGAATGAGTCGCCAGTCCGCCCCTGTAGTTGAACCTGGACCGTCTCACTTTTTGAGTAAGTTTCATAAAAGCTAAAGCGCTATTTTGAATGTTTGATATAATTTGTACATTTTTAATTTTATCATACATTGGTGAACTCATTTATGCTCTTGTTTAATACAGACTGATCCTGAAATACTGAGACTGTTAGCAACAAATTTGAAAGTATTTTTGTTTATAATTTGAAACACTGCAAACGGATTTGGTTATTTTAAACATTTATTTGACGTACAACCCCACAAGATTGTTAAATTGTTGTTAGCTGGAGGAGTACTCAATTAATATCTTTTAAAATTTGAATTCAGTATTGCCAACAGACTCAGTAATTCTGGATCAATTTGTATATGTATTTATAATCATAATTGGATTATATTTGCTAGTATAGTATAGAAAATAAACTAATTATAAATGTTTTAGCGTACGACATTGAAAGCACTGGGACCGAGGAGGCTAGGCCTATAAAAACTCAAAGAGGTGAGTAACAATAATGTCAGCTATTAGTTATTATATTGTTTTTGTATTCGTTACAGAACATCTCCTTCCTAGAGAAAGGAAGCATAAACGTAAGTTTAAGACTTAAGTGACTGTAATCGTTTAATAAAATGTATTCTTGTAGCAATTTTATCCCAACTGGGAATTAAGAAAAAAAAAGTCACTTTTAGCGAAGAGGAAAAGAAGCTGTACAGTTTGGCCAGATCATTAAGAAACCGCGTGAGAAAGTTGGAAAATGTTCAAAACCAATTAAAGGCGGCGAGAGATATAGCAAAAAATGAAGCAGTGCAGCATTTGATTGAGGAACTTACTCCTGTTCAGCAACGATTTTTAGAAAGTCAATTGAGAAATTATAAGTGTAAATCTAAGGCAAGAAGTTTTACGTTTGAGGACAAGGCTGACGCCATTGCTATTCACAAAAGCAGTCCTCGAACGTATAGGCTTCTTTCTAAGATGTTTATACTACCGTCAGAACGCACACTGAAGGCAACTCTCGGTAAAGTTTCTATTCGACCGGGCATTTCAAATCATATGATTGAAGTTCTCAGTCGGCGAGTAGGCCCAAATGAGAAAGATCGTATTTGTGTCCTCATTTTTGATGAGATACAAATACAGCCTCATTTGGACTATTTGCGGCATGAGGACAGAGTCATAGGATTTGAGGATGACGGTACGACACGGACTGGAGAGGTTGCTGACCATGTTGCTGTCTTTATGATTCGTGGTGTTTACAGACGGTGGAAGCAACCTGTAGCTTTTGCCTTCTGTAAATCCGCGATGAAAGCCAGCAATATTGTTATGGCAGCGAACTCTTGAAGGGTTTTGTTTGATCAAAAATTCTTTGCAAAAGCTTGGTTTCACGCAATTTCCTCCGAGAGCGTTTAATCAAGATCCGCTGGAGAACTTTTTTGGCCAAATAAGACAATATGGAGTTCGTTACACGAATCCAACTTGCAAGGCATTCGTTCCCTTTTATAAGTCCTTGCTAATTAGAAATTTTTCGGCGTATCATTCTAGTGGTTCTAATTGTGAAGGAGACGATGATATCCTGCAGGTCACAATTAGAGATTTTCTTTCTGAGCCTCCAGAGCCAGTTGATCGCGACGGTAATAGGGATCAGTGGCATCCACCACCACCAGTAGATGATGATAGTGATGATCCGATCAATATCCGATCCGATATTGGCGGATTTCTTGTTCATAAACTCTCTTTGGGGGAATATGAATGTGACATCTGTCAACGTAATTTACAGCACAGAAGGCTGAAATATATAAATGTGAATGTAATTCTGGTGTTACTTCACATTTATAGTCAGCTAAAGGTACTCGTACCGACAGTGCTTTTTCACAATCAAATTCTGGCAAGGATAGTCAGCCACCTAAGACAGTCTTTGGATTTTGATTTCGACAATTGTCCACATTCTGAAGCAATTAAAACTCAGCTTTTTGAGAAAGGACTAGTCACACTTCATATGGGAATTTAAGGACCACTCAAATTGGAAATTTTTTATATCAATCGATGCATCTCAAAAAGCTGATCAAATCATATCATTGCGCCAAACCTGTAGCTTGATTAGGAAAGCCAGAAATCGCGATTGAATTTAAATTATTCCTATTGTTGGAGATATTAACTTCTGTCCGCTTAAATCCCTATTTCCATAAAAGTGTCTGTTCCCTATACCTGACCCCCAATCTAGTAATTGTAGTAATACCGCAGTCTTGTAAATCTCGAAGATTTACAAGCTCTTTGTACTCACCCAAAAGCCGTACCAATGCTTTTCTTATGGGACAAATCTTCACTTTGATTGCAATTTCCCGCGTTCCTAATTAAGCTACACGTTTGGCGCAATGATATGATTTGTTCAGTTTTTTATGACGCATCGATTGATATAAAAATTACTCAATTTGAGTGGTCCTTAAATTCCCATAAGAAGTGTGCCTAGTCCTTTGTAAAATTTTATATTTTTACGTATCTCAAAAAGTTGAGTTTGATTGTTTCTGGAAAAGTGAAAGACTTTGAGGTCGATAATCAAGATCCATTGCAAAGAGAAATGCATATGTTATATTCGCGTTACAGGAGTCGCCATAGGCGTTCTTGAAGTACATAAAATGTATAAACGCGTGTATAACAAGTGCAGAGTACCCTTAGGAACCAGTGTAAAGGATCAGTTTGTATTTATTTTCAAATGAAATCTTATTCTTAAGGGTCCACTACAGGGCCAACAGTATTTTATTTTGTCTTTAACACTCACTGTTACATTTCGCACTCAATGCGTAATAATATTCAAAGAGCACCAATTTTTTCTTCAATTTCAGGATTTTTTTCTGAATTAAATAAAGTACTGATTGCATTTTAAAAGTCTTTCTCCTTTACAGCCTAGGTAGAAAAATGTATCCTGTAAATATGATTTAAAAATGTTACTTAAAACGGCTGTAAATCATTAGAGGAAAGTGGTTGAAATTCGACGCTTTTTAGCGTGGATAGGTTCCATCTTAAGATTAATTTGATATAAATTCAAACTGATCCTTTTAAAGTTACCAACACTAGAGGTCGGATTTTTTAGGTATTTGGAAAACTCAGTTTTTATACATATTATTTTGCCTTATCGTTTACTGTATTTTTAATCTTAAAATAATCCGGCCAATAGTTACCATACTATAAAATCAGGCTCTTACAAAATATTATGAATGTTATTTTTTTAACCTTTCTACGAGCTGCTTCCTCTTTTTTTTTAATCAATCCGTCAAAACGTGTGTGTAACATGTATTTTGTGGGAACGTGCTTCTTCACATTTTACAATTTTACAACAATTTACATTGTTGGGTACTATTTGAAGAATAAAATGTTGTGGTGTTCAGCTCCTCTTTGTGTAAATCGGTTCATTTAATCCACCTTGTGGATGATAAATCACTTGATATCACTTGTGGTTTAAAAATCTACTCGTGAAATAAAGCGTCCGATTTACACTCAAACTCGTTAAATAAATAATTATTATGATATAACATTTGAAAACATTTATTGTTAAAATCATGTTTATTTTTCAAATGCTTTTGACTTTCGAACTGTATATTTTATACAAATACTTTTTGTTAATTTTACATCCCTTGATTATTTTACATTATACATATTTTCACACACTCAAAGCAGCACTGCCTGGGCAAGATAGTTTGAAGTAACCTTATGCTTATGCGGTTATATTTCTACAATTGGCTTTCTATTTATCTTTGTTTTCAGGGGTAAAAAATCTTTGATCAAATTACTGTTGAAATAACACACCCATACGAATTTCTAGTTTATTAATTTCTTAAATTTGTTTAATATTATTATTATTATTTTGGTTTAGTGATTTCACATTCTTTGTTTTTGGTTTTTGGCACTAGTCGATGTGGGTTATAAATGTCTTTAATACTTTTGACTAGTTCTCGCACTTGTATTCATTGTTTTTCCATTTTCATTTGCCTATAGCCTTTAATTTACTTTTAAAAATATATTTTTTTGATTTATACACATTTTCTGACTTAATATTCGGTTTCATTTCAAATGATCTGGTTATATTAGTATTAATTTTTATTTATTCTCCGACAGTGTAAAAACTTTCGGTTTTTCTCTTGTGTAAGGAGTTTTTGACAACTGTTTGGCATTTCTTAATACGAAACGTCAGACTATTTTTAATAGATTTAAAGAATAAAAAGTTTTTTGTATTCAACTCCTTTTCGTGGAAATCGATCCATTTATTTCACCTCGTGGATGATAAACCTGTCGTGAAATAAAGCGGACAGTTTACACTCAAACTCTGAATAAATAACTTACATTATTTTTCTTAGTTGAAAAAAGTATAATATTGATGTCGATATAACCTGTACAAAATAATTGAGCTTTTGCGTAACAAATATTGTCAGTAGGGTTCAGTTGGTGTATTCTTATTTTACAAAAATCAAATGTTTGTGACCTATTTTACTTTAATTTTGACATTGATAGTGTGGTAATATTAGCTATTTCAAAACTATGAAAACGCCAATGTTGCATTTTACCAATTTTTTTTTAAATAAGGTTGATAAAAATGTAAAATAGTTCTTAATGATTAGATCTCACATTGAAAGTATAAATTACATTAGCTATTATACTTTTGCAGTGCACGAATAATTTATAACACCTAATTTTGAGAGAAAATGCGACCTTGGCGTTTTTATAGTTTTGAAACAGCTAATAGAATTGTTTCGAGTTTTGTAATTGTGTATAAATAATTTGATGGATTAACCATTACTTTATAGTTATCGTATCGTGTATATTGACTAGTGATAATAAATTTTTATTACAAGTTTATTGTCTTTATTTATTCTTATATTTTATTTTTCGTATTCTTTGTAAATATTCAGCAACAATAGTTGTCTAACATCAGAAAGTGTTATTAGCAACTATTGTTGTGAATATTTACAAACAAAACGAAAAATGCAATCAAACTTTAAAAGCAAAATAACTACGGGCAATTCAAATCGCCCGCGATAACACTTAGTACGCGCTGGCCACAATAGATGTGCTAGTGACACTTTCGCTCTATCGGGACAAGGACAGATGCGTTTCTGTAAAACTGTTATTCTGGGTTTCTAACTTTATCCCGAAGGAAGCTATGAGCATGTAAACACAACGTCCTCCAATTTTCCACATTTTTTACAAAAACTGTCTTTATCATAATGAAAGCAATTCTGAATCACACAACTATCTCAGATTCGATCTCCGGAGGAACGTCCGGAGTGTTTTGAGGTGGACTGCTCAACGATTATAATTTAGAGGGACGAACAAGCCCAGAATCCCAGACGCGACGCTTATGGCAACAGCTGACTACAGCGCTTGCTTAACATCGTCGTCATTTTGCCGGTCTATAGCAATGAATCAGTGATTCATTCAACCTAAAGTTGTCTCTGATTGCCTGTAGAGGCGCTATCGCTCTGTTATTTTAAAAGCACATAAAGACTGTAAAAAACCACTCACCCCCTTTGCACAGAGTTCGTAAAAATGTTCCTTTGGTTCTATTATATCAGCCTGGGCGCATTAACACAGTTTTTGTTCGTATTTGGCGTACTTTATTCTCCATAAACACAATCAAGAGGCAGGTCGTTGTGCGCGCCAAGTCCACAGCCCGCGGGCGCCCGAATATTGAAATTCACAAATATTTTACAAAACACTTGCACCACTTTGCACTTTAGAACCATCCAGCACGATTATTCACTGGCTTCGTTTGACAACCTCGCTGTGACGACTGTCAAAAGCAGCGTACAAATTCATGCAAAGCCAAAGCACGCTTGGAAATGTTTTTTCATTTTTACGGGCAAAGTTAACTTTGTTTGCATCCCTATATGTCGTAGGAGTGCGTTCATAAACACACTCCGTGACAACTCTAGGGGTATTATTCTTCGGTATTATTAGATGCATAATTGCATATTAGACGTTTATAAACGCTCTCCTACGCTCGTGCACAAATTGCGCAAGCGTTCATAAACTTTCGATTAATACGCACACTAGATATGTTCTTTGGCGGGCGCTAGAGGGAAGTGAGTATGGAAAATGTGAGTACCGAGATCTGACTTCGGATTCTTATTTCTTAAACACCAAACTATGAGAAAACCCATGTTGCCGGGAGCGGCGGCGGTGCCTTTTCATCTCTCAACCCCTTCTCACACCCCGTATAGCACTGCGTCTATCGTCACAACATTTCTTGGGTTTTTGCTAAAATACTGGATTCGGTTTAAATTAACTTTGTTTCTCATCTCAAATCATCACATTTTTTAACCCTGCCTTACAATTTTGTTGATAATTATATCGGGTGTGTCAAAAATCGCGGACACGCTCTTGAGAGTGATTAATTACTACCATTATTACTGACCGCTAAAAAAATTATTGCTTCTTATTTAAGAATCAGCAGCTCGTAAAAGTTGAAAAAATGCATACTTTAGTGTGGAATTGTTGGAAAAGCAGACCCGTTAACTTTGTTTTTATTAATATATATTTTAATGTTTACATGAATTATTTCTAATTTTTCAAAAAGAATTGTAGGAAAACATTTTCTTTAGTTTTAGAAATGAGTTAAAAACACCAGTTTAAAAATGCAAAATTAGACAACACGTAGTATTTTTCTAAATATATAAAAATAGGTGTATCTGTACAGCGTTGCCATTTTTGCTTTTGATTTCTCTCTTTCTTTAAAAAAAGAAAGGTTTTGTGAATTTTTCTTTATCGAAAATAGTATTTTGTAGAGCTCCCTCTAACTGTTCGTAAGAGCCTATCTGCGATTTGTGACCAATATATTATCCCATTATCCAATCAGAGAAGGGGTACCTAAGGATCAAATTCGCGGATCATGCATCACTTCCACCTGCCCAACTTGCACATGTTGGCTTCACAACAAATTTCAATTTTTGAAGTTTTGAATATTAACCACCTATTTCTATTGCATTTTTGAATTCGTTTTTTCAAACTGAGTAAAATGTATCTTAGCTGATAATATTTGTCTGTCATAGCTTTTGTTAATTTTTTTCACAAAATTTTTATTTGCTGATGTTCCTTCAAAACATCACAGCTCTTAAACCTAACCGAAGGTTTGAAGAGTCTTCTAGAATTTTCAAGATTATCAGCTGTCCAATTGGAAGGCGCGTATGATTTTGTCAAATTGATGATTATAAAATGGTCATAACTCAATGTTTTCAAATACAACGACCCTATTTTCTCAAAGGCAATCGAAAGATCATCGACATTTATGATGACTTTTACCAAAACGTCCTATACCTGTAACTAAAAGTTTTTGAAATATTCACAAATAAGGCTTTTATGTACTTTTCATCGTTAATCAAGTAGGCATTGCAAAATGGTCAACATTTATCAAATTTGAACTTTTTTTTTAGTTTTTAGCTAATTTATTATCGAATTAGTAGTAAAACAATAATATTTAATTATGGTTTATTATAACATAGTCAATTTACCATCGACCTTTGAACGTCTTAAATGAAATTGGTGGACAATTTGAACATTTGTATTAATTAATAGCAAAACTTTATCGCGTTTTTAAAAGTTTACTGTATTAGTAAAAATGAAAATAATGAGTCTCGCAGAGACTCTCTTGCGAGAACACTGTAAAAGTTTAGCAGTGCATTTGGTCTCACATTTTTGAAGTAATAAATTGAGTTAATTAGTGCATTTTACATCAGTGTATTGCTTATTTTTTTGTGCATCATTTGATGTAACAGTGATTTCTCTTATGTCATCTTGAGTACTACAACGAAGGTAATTTAGTTGAATTTAGTTTATCGGTTTCAAACGATTGATTATCGTGCTGCTCGTCAGATATCTTCAGTTTATCTTCACTTTTTCTTACTTTTTCTTACTCTTGATTATTTGAATTATTTATTTATTTAGCATTTAATTTTTCAAAATGCCTTTTTCTTGTTTAAAATGTAAAGATCCGGTCAATGAAAATCAAACTAAATCATTTATCAAATGCGATGGTTGTGAAAGACCGGTACATGTAAATTGCTCAGATCTCTCGGCTGCTGAAATTAAATGTTTTGAGTTAAGGCCAAATTCTAAGCGTAGATTTAAATATATTTTGTATGGACTGTGAACAGGGGTTGCATCAGCTTCCAAAAATTCTCTCGCTAGTTACTGACTTGAAACAAGAGATCAATAAGTTAAACGAAAAGATTGAAAACATTTCTAACCCGGTTCGTTCTAATACTTCACTCTCTCCTATGGTCATGGAAGAAATTATTTCTGAAATATCTGAAAGAAATAAAAGGTCTTCTAACTTACTTATTTATGGTGTAACGGAAGCTGGTTCGTCCAAGAAAGAACAATCTGACTTAGACTGTGCCTTGATCTCGGATATATTGAACAATTTGGGCTCATCAGCAACTCAACAAATCAAGCCGGTTAGGTTGGGAAAATATGATGCTTCCAATACAGTTCGATCACGTCCAATAAAGGTTAATCTGTTTTCTGCTGATTTAGTTCAGAATGTCATTAGAAATGTGAAAAAACTGAAAGGTTTACAAAAATTTTCAGCGTTGGCATTCTCTTATGACCGAACTCCTCGACAAATTGAATTATACAAAACGGTGAAACAGGAGTTACTTATGCGGCTACAAAATGGTGAGGAGAATTTAAAAATAATATATCGTAATGGTGTTCCCACCATAATTAATCAGTCCCATTCGGAAAACTAAATTTGTCCAACACCATATCAGGTCAATTTGAAATCTATTATCAGAACGTCAGAGGTTTGAATTCTAAAACGGATCATTTTTTTTCTAATTGTTTGGATTTACATTATGATATTATTTGCGTCACGGAAACCTGGCTAAGTGATTCTGTCTTTGATTCTGAATTACTACCCGATCAATATAATGTGATTCGTTGTGATCGTAAGTTTTCTCTGGTTAAACTGTCGAAGGGAGGTGGTGTTCTACTCGCTATCAAAAATAATATTACTTTCTCCCGAATTAATACTTCTGATCTTTCTGCCGTTGTGCCTTTAATTGATATTGTCTTGTGTAAATGTCTTATAAATATGCAAAGTGTGACTCTAGGAGTTATCTATATACCACCAAATGTCACGGCAAATGAGCTTGATCTATTTACCGCTGGATTAGAACAACTTATTTTGGGCCGTCAGTTTATTTTGTTTGGTGACTTTAACCTACCTGATTTCGGGAAAACAAACGAATCACGAAAATCGCAGGTTTTTCACAACTTCATAAATGTCCTTGACGCTATTCAGCATAACTCAGTAATGAACCCTAACAACAATCTTTTGGATCTTGTATTTTCTTCCAGTGAGATGAACCTAAACGTCACTAAGTGTGACTTTCCATTAGTGTTCGAAGACTTCCATCATCCTTCAATATCTATCTCTCTACAAGTAACAAAAAACCTAAATTATCCTTCTTTTCCTTGTAACAATAGCTTAGTCTATAACTTTCACAAAGCTAATTTTCCTTTATTATATAATGCATTTTGTGATATCAACTGGTCTTTTCTAAATGACTTTTCCAATGTCAATGAAGCTATTGAGTCATTTTACTCGGTTATCTATCAACTATTTGATTTGTATGTTCCGAAAAAACGTAGACAAAAGTCTAGTTATCCGATATGGTTTACTCCTGAAATTAAATACAATCTTAAGACCAAAAGGTACTTTAGGAAAAAATGGCTACAAAGTAATAGAAATATTATGTTTTATTATAACGAATTTAAACGATTACGTAGTCTAACTAAGAAACAAATCTCGATTGCTTATCAATCTTATGTCAGCCATATGGAAACAAATATAAATTCCAATTCTTCCGACATCTGGAAATTTTTAAATCAAAAGAGAGGTTGTTCTCGTATACCAGGAAGAATTTTTACTGAAGATAAATCTTCTGACTTTGCTGATCCTCAAAGTATTGTTAATGGCTTTGCTCATTTTTTTTCTTCGGCTGCACTCATAAATATGGAGGAAAATTTACTCTTTCCTGAAACATGTAACTGGGGTTTAAATTTCCAGTTTTCTTCAATATCTTTGGATCAAACTGTTTCTATTATGAAAAAGCTTTCAAACAAATTTACTGCCGGTGATGACCTGATTCCTTCTTTTATTGTTCGTGATTGTAGCGATGTTTTCGCTCAGCCGTTAACAAGGATATTCAATCTTGCAATTAATACATCTACTTTTCCCGAATTATGGAAGCGAGCTAGGGTATGTCCAGTTTTCAAAAAAGGGGACAATGCTATTATTTGTAACTATCGACAGATTTCTATACTTTCTAATTTTGCTAAAGTCTTTGAGCAGTGTTTGTATCAGGATATATATTATAGCGTAAAAAATTTTATCTCTCCGGATCAACATGGCTTCGTTAAGGGGCGCTCAACGGTTACGAATCTTGCGCTTATTACACAGTACATTGCAACCAACTTGGATTCTGGTCGTCAGGTAGATGTGATATACACCGATTTTACTAAAGCCTTTGATTCAGTTAGTCATGATATCCTGCTTCATAAGTTAACTTTCTTCGGCTTTTCTTCTTCTTCCCTTCTCCTCCTTCAATCATACCTATCAAATAGAGTTTCCTATGTTTCCTTTAATGGTTTTTCTTCTTTCAATTACTGTGTGAAATCTGGAGTCCCTCAAGGATCAAATTTGGGGCCACTTTTATTTATTCTGTTTATTAATGATTTGTTACTGTCTTTATCCTGTCCTGTTCTTGCGTATGCGGATGATTTAAAAATATTTAATTCTATCACAAATCAAAATGATGCTGACTTGTTACAACTGAACTTAAGTAAAATTGCAGACTGGTGTAACAAATATAAATTACATTTAAATATTAGTAAATGTTGCACAGTTTCTTTCTCTCGATGTCGTTCTCCTTTTCCATCTTCATATTCTATTAACAATTTTGCCCTTGAAAAAAAGGATGCCATTAAAGATCTCGGTATAACTTTTGACTCAGCTATGACATTCATTATCCATGTCGGAAATGTTCGTAATTCCGCCTTCAAGTCGTTAGGTTTTGTTATGCGTATGGGTAAATATTTTTCTGATGTTGCACTGTTAAAAAATCTCTATTATGCTTTTGTCTTAAGTAAAATTGAATACGCATGTCTAATATGGTTTCCAATTTATATCTCTCACTCTATGCTCCTAGACTCAATCCACCGCAGATTTTTGAAATTTTTGTCGTTTAAACTGGATGGAACTTATCCAGAAGTGGGCACCAGCCAAGACGAGCTGCTTGCAAGACATAACATAGTTGCACTTAACATTAGAAGAGAGCACATTTGTCTCAATTTTTTAGATAAATTACTCAGCAATAGGATCGACTGCTCTAACTTATTGGCTCAGATTCCGTTCAATGTCCCACGCATATGTTCAAGATATGAAATTATGTTCCGGCTCCCAACACCTAGAACTAACATTTTGCGTCGTTCACCAGTCTTCATAATATGCAGTCTGGCCAATCATAAATGGGATTAAATTAGATTAAGTCTATTATTTGTATTATTTACATTTTAAATTTATATTAATTTTCGTTATTTTTAGTGTAAGAATACCTGCATCTATAATTTCTTATTTTTTGTAACAATATTTATTTTTGTCCTGTAACTGATAACCTCGTTGGACAATAAAGATTATTATTATTATTATTATTATTATGAGCTAAAATCTATGTTTCGTGTGTTATTTTGATTGGCATTGCAAAAACTGTCATTTGATTTGAAAACTGAGTTATAGTGGCGGTCAGCTCGATTTGCGTGTGCGTCATCAATTTCATTTTTTCATTACTGTAGTGAGACCGTGATTGATGATGGTTGATCGATGTTTAAATGATTTACAACTTATTTTAATTGATTTATTTAATTAATCTTGAATTTTACTTTTGTTTTCTTTTTTCGAAATGGTTTGGCTCGTCTAGTTAATTGATACGCTACATGATCATTTCACTTACCTACGTTGTGTTGTTTTGATGTACGAAGTCACTCTTATAATGATATCGTAATTTGATCTTAATTCTTATCAGAAAGGGTTCCGGATTTATCCGTAACGCAAGTCCGGATTCAAAGTAGTGTCAAAACGCATGGGAGAAGAAATTTAAACCACAAGTTTCCTCCAAAGTTATTTATTACAAGAATAATGAATATTCCGTTGGATGGATTACAATAATCAATGGTTATGAAAGTTTGATCAAATTTGGCCAATTGTTATTTGTTTTTGTATAGTAATGTCGTCAAAACATATCTCAGAGTCGTAACCACAATTCGTTTGAAATTCCAAGTAAATAGTTTCGAAGTTGCTGAGTGATACGAAAAAGTTTTATTGATATGATATGACGTTAATATTTAACATGAATTAATTTAATTCGATAATGTCCAAATAAATTAACCTACGTTTCAGATGATATTGTTCGAACTCATAGGATCTAGGCAATTGACAACGCGTTTCTAAATTACTTGTACCAAAGGCGGATTATAACATGCTCGCGGAATCTTTGATACGTGCATCGCATTGAATTTTGCGCCCTAGTGCCGAAATTCCGTCTCCGGTAAAAGTCAGGTGATCAACACCTAGAATGAATTTCGAATAAAACCCGGACATACAAGCTTTTACAAATCAATCTGAATAAATGTAGAAGTAATTTCTCTCTAAAGTTTTCCGTCCACGAGCTTTGACAAAGACTTGTGCAGAACTTTGCCATGTCGCGATATCAGTTTATTACAGATAATCACGGATGATTATGTCTGCTCGATCGTCCGTAGTAGCCTGCAAGTACGTGGAAGTACTTGCCGTTGGGACGGGAATTACAACGTCCATTCTAAGTACAACGGGCGGAAACTACGACCTGCCACCGCGTCTTAGACCTTGTTAAAGTTGGGGAAGAGCGTCCCCGGGGACTACGACTCTTCCCATGAAGATGGCCAACTCACGAGCCTGTAATTTCTGATCTGGACGCAAAAGAGAAACACTCTTTTGCTTTATCGCCTAACGCGTTGCGGAAGAGAAATCGTTCTACTCTAAACCTATCCTTAACTAGCAACAAATCCTTCTATTTCGTAATATTTTGGTGTATGCAACCTTAAATTATCTGTGTACAACAGTTTGAATAGCACCGTGGGTTTTGGATTTAGACTTTTGTTGTAGTTGAATATTTGTTTGATGCCGTTTCACTCAAATTTGTCGTAACAGATTTAGAAGTTAGAAGCAAAGAATATAAAGAACTTTTAATATTGTAATTTAAAGGTGGGATGGTTGAATTGAAAAATATGAAATTGTTTGTTGCGAGTTATTTTAAGTTGAAAATGATTTATTTAAAATTTATATAGCTGACGTAAGACGAAGCACAAGAATTTAAATAATTACTGGTCTTTTCGGCATTTCCGATGCTTAATAACTTGGTGGTTACGAGAGAATTTATGAAATGAATGATAATGATCACTATTTCGAAATGACTTAAATGATTTAATATTATAATATTAAATGAATAAAAAATTAATTAATCCTTTTGAGGGCCTACCTAGAAATTTTAATCCTCCTAACGCAGGGGGTTAGCTGCTTCCCAGGTGTTGTAGTTCGCAGCACTACCTAATCGAACGAACACTAAACTTGTCTCGTTTTTAACTTACTCACTAATCACTAACGCTATCACTTAATTCAAGAATTTAAATTAATTTAATTTAAAATTACGCTTAAATGCACTTAGTACAATTTAGACGCACTAAAAGGTAAACGAAGATGTTTTTTTAATTTATAAAAATTTAAAAGGGCAACACGACAATCGACTACCTCGAAAGACCGTCAAAAATCGAATCCCTCCTAAAGTCAAGGGCTCATCTTGCGTAAGCTACACTAACTCGCTTACCCCACTACCCTTGTTAAGTAGTTTCCACATATGCGAAATTTTGCAAATTTGACTCTTATGATGTCTTGGCATTTGATCAAACCTTGTTTAACTTTCTAAATATTATTATTAATTAACAGCTGGGGTGTTTTCCGATTAACAATTTCATTATAATTAAACATTAAATTTGGTAATCGTCGATCTGAACTGAATACAATACAAGAACGCTATGGAATTTCCCCAAATATCCTGAAAGAGAAATTAAACTCCAAAATTGGTTGTTGTCAGGTCTGAAGTTGTTTTTGGGAACACAATGAAATGAATTTTGTGTAACAACAAATTTTGTTTGTTTAAATAACACAGAAAATATAAGGAAGAACCCCGTGAGGAAACTGTAATTTTGGTCGTACTACCCCTTGTTAGATGTCGCCCCCAGTACTACACCGGTACTATTTTAACATTTCCGCGTTTTTCTCCAATTTCCTTAGGGATTTTCCTGTCTACTTTCCTCTTAGGATTATGTTAGTAACGGGCAGCAATCGTGTCATGCAATTTTTTTGCTTACAATAATTTAATTAAATAGAATGATTTATACATCCGAATTTCGACGGCTGCGCCTTAAATATTAGGGTTAAATTTTACATCAAAATGTTCAGAAAAATTTCGCGTGTTTTTCTAAACTACTGGTTTCGTGATCTGATGTTGATTTAACAAAGAAAACGTTAATTTCGCTGCAATTTCTTATAAGGAATGCACATGTGTGCTTGTAATTTGATATTCTTTTAAAAAGCTCTGTTCTGTAACGAATTTGTCAACACCCCCTATTCAAGCGGCACTTGACCAACGTCGTTTTGGCTATACTAATCTAGTTAACAGACATGAATTTCAATCGACCAATTCGTTCTTGAAGTTTTGCAACAATTTGTTAACAATTACGCCGAATAAAATAAATTATTCAATTTTATTTGATGACTGGAGTACACTGCATAAAGACTCAACTTTTTGGTACGAAACGTTACGGGAATTTTTGAATAAGATGAAATTTTGATTCTTTCTCGAGTTGTTTACTGATCATCAACGTGCCTTAAATTGGCTCATAAATTCCTTTCTTTTTGAAACGTGACTAGTTAATTTCTAAACAAAATTTTGGATTTAATTTTAGGTTTATCAATAAATTTTGGCTATTTTAAACGAAAGTAAATTAATTATGCTTTTGTGAGAAAATCATTGGATTAGCTGGGCGACTGTGGTGCAGAGCCAGGCCGTCGCCAACCCCCATATCTTTGCATATCCACTTGTTAAAACACATGGCCTTTCGACCACCCAATTTGGCGATTTATAACGTTTTTAACAGTTCTTGGAAAGTTTCGTGGGAACGATAATTTTCTAAACATTTTAATGCTAACAAAGGAATAAATAAGTTAAATTAAAATTTGTTGCAACTTTTGAATTGAAGTTGAATTAATATTGTCAAAGAACTAAACGTTTAAACTGACTCCGAATATTTTGCGCTGGTTAATAAAAAAAAAATTTTAAATACCGCGATCATCACATTCGCCCCCTGTCTTGCGTTGCTTCGTAGATGCAGCGTAAGACACCGCGTGTAGGTTTGCTGTCCTCTGGTTGGTGGTCGGAATGGTGGAATCACCAGATGGTGGATGCGCCCATAATGTCAGAAACGCTCGAATTGGTAGATACGCCTCGAGATTGGCCCTCATGAACTTCTTGCGGTTTTATTTTAGTCGTCTCGTCGGTGGTAGAATTTCAAATTTGTCATGTTGTATACACCTTTAATTTCGTTCGTCACTGGGTCGGCGATTTGGTATGTGTTTGGATGAGGCTTGGCGATTATTTTGTACGGACCACTGTACAAAGGCATGAACTTGGCGAATTGGTGGGTTCTGGTATCGGAAGTCACTTTGTTCTTCAGTAGGACCCAATCTTCAATTTCCAGTACGGTAACTTCACCCTTTTGGTTTTTCTGCCGTAAGTTCGCATGATGTCTCAAGTATTCGCGAGCCTTTTCATGAATTTCTTCTCTCGTGAGTGGCGGACGTACAGGCAGTAAACCCGATGTGACTGCATCTAGTGGGTTTGGTGGTGTTCTGCCGTACAGGATTTCATATGGAGAAAATCCGGTACTGATGTGTGGCACGTAGTTCAAACAATCTTCGATGTTGCTCAAATGGTTGACCCAACTGGTGTGGTTTTCTTTACAATACGCTCGGAAAATTCTCCCCAGCTCCCGCATTACGCGCTCGCTAGGGTTCGATTCTGGGTGACGAATCGACGAGAGCGTTGGTTGAATGTCGGCAGCTCTCAAACTATTCTGCCAAGTGTTCGAAATAAATTGTGTCCCGTGGTCGCTTAACACACATTTGGGTTTGATGTACCCAGAGAAATCCTCTATGAGACGTTTGGCAGCGATTTTGGCGGTGGCTTTTCTCAGTGGGTAAAGTTTGAGAAACTTGCTGAAGACGTCAATGACCACAAATACATAGGACGCCCCCAATCGTCCTGTTGGTAAAGGCCCATAGAAATCGACGCAAACTAGGTCTCCAATGTGGTCGTAAAGGATTGGCGTTAATGGACCCTGATGTGGACGGTTGGAACTTTTTGTCTTCTGACAAAGGTCACAACTTCGTAGACGTTTCTTAATTGTACGATACATGTTCGGCCAGTAGTACTCGCGCTTCATGGAATTGTACACTTTGGTTGCCCCGAAATGGCCCAGGAGTTGGTGATGGTAATCCACGAGCTTAATTACCAAACTCTCAGGTATGGCCAGGCAAACGTCGTTTGAATTTTGAGATCTGTGAACTAACACATTATTTGTGAAATTATATTGGGACCAAACCCGTTGAGTTCTCGCATCTGGAGCAGCTGCACCGGATTGTTTGTTGGCAATTATTTGACTCAAAACAGGATCATCTGATTGGTGTTGTTTGAGATCGGACATCAGTTGGAGAATTTCAGGTGTGTTGTTGACTTCAAACATTGCAACTATTGGTTGTTCACGTGGATATTCATAACTGGCTTCACCGTCGGACGGGTATCGTGACAGGATGTCGGCAATTACATTATCCTTTCCTTTTACCAACTCGATTTCGTAGTCGTACTGTCCTAGTATCAAAGTCCATCGAGTTAGGCGTTCACTGAGCAAACGACAACGGCTCAGAAATTTCAAAGCTTGGTGGTCGGTTCGGATGATGATTTTTGTGACTTGGATGTAGATTCGAAATTTGTGTAAGGCAAAAATGACGCCGAGTAATTCCTTTTCTGTAGTCGTGTAGTTGAGTTCGGGTCCTTTCAAAGAGCGACTTGCAAAAGCGATCACACCTCGCGAACCGTCTTCCTGAATTTGATACAATTCCGCCCCCAATCCGTAACCAGAACTGTCAGTTTGGACGTAGAATATTTTATTCAGGTCGGGGTAACGTAACAACACAGCTTCGAGGAACAGATCTTTCACACGATCGAAAGCTTCTTGTTCATTTCGTCCCCATCTCCATTTTTCACCCTTTCGAAGTAGTTTGTTTAAGTCTTGTGTGGCTGCACTGTATCGAGCACAAAATTTTCGATAAAAATTACAAAGTCCCAGGAAGGCTCGAACGTGTTTAGTTTTCTGGGGAACCGGAAAATTTCGGATGGCGCTGATTTTTTCCGGGTCGGCTTTGATACCGTTGATTGTGAGAATGTGCCCCAGAAATTTCACTTCCTTTTGTATGAAATTGGATTTTTCGAGATTTATCGTCATTCTAGCTTGCTTCAATTTTTCGAAAACTTGTCGGAGATGTTCTAAATGTTCGTTTAGCGTTTCGGAAGCCACTAACAAATCGTCGATATAATTCACGACGAATTCGCGAACTTCTGTTCCTAACACTACGTCCATTGCACGACTGAATGAACCCACAGCAGTTTTTAACCCGAAAGGTAGGACTTGGTATGTGTAACTGCGACCGTTGTACAGAAAGGCGGTGTACTGTCTGCTTTCTGGCGAAAGTGGGATTTGCCAGTACGACGATCTCAAATCAATGGTGGACATGTAGCGAATTCCGTGAAATCGACGTAATAATTCGTCAGCAGCGGGTGGTGACTCACAATCGGCGATCATTTTGGAATTGATCATTCGGGCGTCGAGGCAAATTCTCACCGTTCCATCTTTCTTTTTCACTACCGTCATGGGACTTGCGTAAGGTGACGCCTCACGTTTTATTACCCCCAAGTCTAACATTTCCTGAATTGTGGCGTCGACGGCAGGACGTAGAGCAAAAGGTACTGGGTACGGTCGTTTCAAGAAGGGAGTCTTGTCGTGTAGTTTTATTTCGTGAGTGTATTTGTGTGTTAGCCCTGGACGCGAACTAAAGATACATCTGTACTCTTGCAGCAGGTGTATTAATTTCCGTTTCTCGGCCTCAGGAATTTTTAATGGGTCCACCTTGGCTTGTAGGGCACTGGGTGACTCTAAGTGTTGCTTTTTGTTACAAGTCGTGATCGGCGCCGAATGATTGACTTCGATGTGACCAACAAGATCTTCCACATAATCCTCCGGTTCCGGTGGTATCTCCGTGGTTTTTCTAAACGGAAAACTGTGGTGCTTCTCCCCGTTTCTCAAAAGGATTTCGTTGTTATCGAAATCGATGACCGCGCGTTGTTCATTTAGCCAGTCTGCTCCCAAAATGGTTGGCTTGATTAAATTTTTAACGACAAGCGCCACGACGGGGTAGAGATGTTCGTCGATTTTGATTTCCAGGTAACACTGAATAACAACCTGGCAACTTCGCTGGCCGATGGCTCCACGAAGATGGATTGAGGTAACCGGTAATGTGGGCGGTTTGTTTCCGGTCTCGATCAACTTGGACCAAACTTCTTCGGAAATACAGCTGACTTCACTTCCGGTGTCCAAAAGCGCGGTGACTGATTGTTGTTGAGAGATTTGGATCTTAATCTCCGGCACGACCCTTTGTATGTTGTTGTTACCTGCGGCAGCGGATTTAATTATAGAAAAAACATTTAACTTAACCTGGGATGCTCGCGGTCGAGCATCGTTTTCCCCTTCTGTTGACTGTGACGAAGTTGAACGTTTACGTTTCTCTCCCGTCCTCAATTGTTGGTTCCTGCTGTCGCTTTGTGGGCCGTGCTGCTGGCCGGAGTACTTTAGGCCCCGTCCTGTACTCCGCCCCCGTTTCCCGAATTCTTGGAGTTTCGTGATGTTTCACCCTGCGCTCTCGAACTTGTGTTGTTGCGGTTGTCGTTGGGGTTGTTTTTGCGCCAGTGATTGTTGCTGTTGTTTCCGTTGTTATTGTGCCAACGGTTGTTGCTGGTGCTGGGTTGGTTGTTGCGCCATTGTTGTTCGTCACTTGAGCGTTTTGGGAAACCATTTCCACGATTTGCAGGAGCCGCAGGACGAGTTACTTCGTGGCGGTCAATGTTTGGCCGCGGGCGCTTTGGCTCGTTACGCCGCTGGTGGTCTGTTGCGCGGGGTCGTTCCCTGGGAGCGATGTTGGTTTTCTCTCCCGGATTTTGTCCCGGAATTTCTTGAGCTGCCAGGAATTCGGCGGCATCCGTGGTGGTACAGATTTTCTCTAATACCCACAACGACTGTATTCTTTCGGGGAAGTGACGCAGTAATTCATCCAGCAACACTTCCTCCGATAAAGGTGTTGTTAACATGTTCGCCATGTCGACGTAATAAGCAAAATGCGACAGCATCGTGCCCCTGGTTTCGTCATAGCGGCCTGTAGCGATTTGAAATCTGATGTCCCGTTGACGCTTGGCCGACCAGTAGGTCCGGAGAAAGTCCCGTCGAAAGTCCTCGTAACCACGCCACTTCTTCTGGAATATTCCCGTCCAATGTTTGGCATTGCCTTTCAAGCAATCCATGGCGACTCCCAAAAGACGCTGCGAGTCGAGCCCGAAAAAACGTCCATATTCTTCAATGGCTCGTAAGAATTTCACCGGATTTTGCCTTTTCAGGCCTTCGAAAGATGGTCGTTCAGGAGCTGGAAGTGGGCGATCCAGCAAGCTCCGGAGTACTCCGGAAATTGCGGCCACATTGTCTGTTGTGATTGGCATAGGTGGTGAGGCCATCACTGCTCCCGAAGTCGCTGATGTGGTCGAACTTCCCGGCTCTTGCACAAGAGGGCTCGCAAGAGGGGCTGGTTCCGGAGCTACCGGAATTTCCGGGTCGGGTTCTGGCGAAGTCGTCCCGTCGCTAGGTAGTGGAGTGACTTGCCAACCATCGACATCAGCGGCGGCGCTGGTACTTGGACGTACCTGAAGGATGGCTTGCGGTCTTTGAACCGCTGTCGACGTCGATGGCGCCGCGAAGTTTGGCACATTCCTTGGTTGTTGGGAGTTTAACCAACGAACGAACCACGTCGGCATTTCTTGCGGTGGGGCTCCGGCGTTTCCGGTGTTCCTGTTGTTTTCCATGTCGACAACCTTCAATCTCGGGTATCGAACGATCAAATAAATTGGAGTCCTAGAAATTTTAATAACACAGCAGTATCTTATTTACGGCAATTTTCCCCTCGGAAATGACACTTTATGACTTTGAATCCTGGTCACGGCACCAATAAAAATGTAGTGAGACCGTGATTGATGATGGTTGATCGATGTTTAAATGATTTACAACTTATTTTAATTGATTTATTTAATTAATCTTGAATTTTACTTTTGTTTTCTTTTTTCGAAATGGTTTGGCTCGTCTAGTTAATTGATACGCTACATGATCATTTCACTTACCTACGTTGTGTTGTTTTGATGTACGAAGTCACTCTTATAATGATATCGTAATTTGATCTTAATTCTTATCAGAAAGGGTTCCGGATTTATCCGTAACGCAAGTCCGGATTCAAAGTAGTGTCAAAACGCATGGGAGAAGAAATTTAAACCACAAGTTTCCTCCAAAGTTATTTATTACAAGAATAATGAATATTCCGTTGGATGGATTACAATAATCAATGGTTATGAAAGTTTGATCAAATTTGGCCAATTGTTATTTGTTTTTGTATAGTAATGTCGTCAAAACATATCTCAGAGTCGTAACCACAATTCGTTTGAAATTCCAAGTAAATAGTTTCGAAGTTGCTGAGTGATACGAAAAAGTTTTATTGATATGATATGACGTTAATATTTAACATGAATTAATTTAATTCGATAATGTCCAAATAAATTAACCTACGTTTCAGATGATATTGTTCGAACTCATAGGATCTAGGCAATTGACAACGCGTTTCTAAATTACTTGTACCAAAGGCGGATTATAACATGCTCGCGGAATCTTTGATACGTGCATCGCATTGAATTTTGCGCCCTAGTGCCGAAATTCCGTCTCCGGTAAAAGTCAGGTGATCAACACCTAGAATGAATTTCGAATAAAACCCGGACATACAAGCTTTTACAAATCAATCTGAATAAATGTAGAAGTAATTTCTCTCTAAAGTTTTCCGTCCACGAGCTTTGACAAAGACTTGTGCAGAACTTTGCCATGTCGCGATATCAGTTTATTACAGATAATCACGGATGATTATGTCTGCTCGATCGTCCGTAGTAGCCTGCAAGTACGTGGAAGTACTTGCCGTTGGGACGGGAATTACAACGTCCATTCTAAGTACAACGGGCGGAAACTACGACCTGCCACCGCGTCTTAGACCTTGTTAAAGTTGGGGAAGAGCGTCCCCGGGGACTACGACTCTTCCCATGAAGATGGCCAACTCACGAGCCTGTAATTTCTGATCTGGACGCAAAAGAGAAACACTCTTTTGCTTTATCGCCTAACGCGTTGCGGAAGAGAAATCGTTCTACTCTAAACCTATCCTTAACTAGCAACAAATCCTTCTATTTCGTAATATTTTGGTGTATGCAACCTTAAATTATCTGTGTACAACAGTTTGAATAGCACCGTGGGTTTTGGATTTAGACTTTTGTTGTAGTTGAATATTTGTTTGATGCCGTTTCACTCAAATTTGTCGTAACAGATTTAGAAGTTAGAAGCAAAGAATATAAAGAACTTTTAATATTGTAATTTAAAGGTGGGATGGTTGAATTGAAAAATATGAAATTGTTTGTTGCGAGTTATTTTAAGTTGAAAATGATTTATTTAAAATTTATATAGCTGACGTAAGACGAAGCACAAGAATTTAAATAATTACTGGTCTTTTCGGCATTTCCGATGCTTAATAACTTGGTGGTTACGAGAGAATTTATGAAATGAATGATAATGATCACTATTTCGAAATGACTTAAATGATTTAATATTATAATATTAAATGAATAAAAAATTAATTAATCCTTTTGAGGGCCTACCTAGAAATTTTAATCCTCCTAACGCAGGGGGTTAGCTGCTTCCCAGGTGTTGTAGTTCGCAGCACTACCTAATCGAACGAACACTAAACTTGTCTCGTTTTTAACTTACTCACTAATCACTAACGCTATCACTTAATTCAAGAATTTAAATTAATTTAATTTAAAATTACGCTTAAATGCACTTAGTACAATTTAGACGCACTAAAAGGTAAACGAAGATGTTTTTTTAATTTATAAAAATTTAAAAGGGCAACACGACAATCGACTACCTCGAAAGACCGTCAAAAATCGAATCCCTCCTAAAGTCAAGGGCTCATCTTGCGTAAGCTACACTAACTCGCTTACCCCACTACCCTTGTTAAGTAGTTTCCACATATGCGAAATTTTGCAAATTTGACTCTTATGATGTCTTGGCATTTGATCAAACCTTGTTTAACTTTCTAAATATTATTATTAATTAACAGCTGGGGTGTTTTCCGATTAACAATTTCATTATAATTAAACATTAAATTTGGTAATCGTCGATCTGAACTGAATACAATACAAGAACGCTATGGAATTTCCCCAAATATCCTGAAAGAGAAATTAAACTCCAAAATTGGTTGTTGTCAGGTCTGAAGTTGTTTTTGGGAACACAATGAAATGAATTTTGTGTAACAACAAATTTTGTTTGTTTAAATAACACAGAAAATATAAGGAAGAACCCCGTGAGGAAACTGTAATTTTGGTCGTACTACCCCTTGTTAGATGTCGCCCCCAGTACTACACCGGTACTATTTTAACATTTCCGCGTTTTTCTCCAATTTCCTTAGGGATTTTCCTGTCTACTTTCCTCTTAGGATTATGTTAGTAACGGGCAGCAATCGTGTCATGCAATTTTTTTGCTTACAATAATTTAATTAAATAGAATGATTTATACATCCGAATTTCGACGGCTGCGCCTTAAATATTAGGGTTAAATTTTACATCAAAATGTTCAGAAAAATTTCGCGTGTTTTTCTAAACTACTGGTTTCGTGATCTGATGTTGATTTAACAAAGAAAACGTTAATTTCGCTGCAATTTCTTATAAGGAATGCACATGTGTGCTTGTAATTTGATATTCTTTTAAAAAGCTCTGTTCTGTAACGAATTTGTCAACACCCCCTATTCAAGCGGCACTTGACCAACGTCGTTTTGGCTATACTAATCTAGTTAACAGACATGAATTTCAATCGACCAATTCGTTCTTGAAGTTTTGCAACAATTTGTTAACAATTACGCCGAATAAAATAAATTATTCAATTTTATTTGATGACTGGAGTACACTGCATAAAGACTCAACTTTTTGGTACGAAACGTTACGGGAATTTTTGAATAAGATGAAATTTTGATTCTTTCTCGAGTTGTTTACTGATCATCAACGTGCCTTAAATTGGCTCATAAATTCCTTTCTTTTTGAAACGTGACTAGTTAATTTCTAAACAAAATTTTGGATTTAATTTTAGGTTTATCAATAAATTTTGGCTATTTTAAACGAAAGTAAATTAATTATGCTTTTGTGAGAAAATCATTGGATTAGCTGGGCGACTGTGGTGCAGAGCCAGGCCGTCGCCAACCCCCATATCTTTGCATATCCACTTGTTAAAACACATGGCCTTTCGACCACCCAATTTGGCGATTTATAACGTTTTTAACAGTTCTTGGAAAGTTTCGTGGGAACGATAATTTTCTAAACATTTTAATGCTAACAAAGGAATAAATAAGTTAAATTAAAATTTGTTGCAACTTTTGAATTGAAGTTGAATTAATATTGTCAAAGAACTAAACGTTTAAACTGACTCCGAATATTTTGCGCTGGTTAATAAAAAAAAAATTTTAAATACCGCGATCATCACATTACCAACACAAAGCTGTAAAAAAATTATCAAAAACAATGAAAACAGCTAAGGGCTATCTAAGGGTGGTATCCTTGAACATTAATTTACATGTGTACTTTGACATCACCGTCAAGTGTCACGAATTTGTCAACCTGACATTGACAGTAAATTATAGTCGTTGTCGCATGATTGTCGAAAGTGTTATCGGTGTTAATCGCAATTATTTTCCGTTCGTTTATTGTGTTTTGTGATTTGCGTTTAGTTAGGTTTTTGATTCTGCGTTTATTAGTTCTTGTTTTGTGAATCTGTATTTTTTGTAACAACTCATAATTTAAACACTTCGTAACCTCAAAAAATATTTGATAGTTTGTTACCGCTATGACCCTGCTATGTAAACGTAGCGACAGAAATGTCTGATGACGCACACGCAAATGGAGCTGAGCGTTACCATATAATCAAACTATTTTTTGTCATCATTTTCAAATAAACTAGCCTTGTAATCTTGAAAATTCTACAGACTAATATAAAAAAACTGAATCTGTTGGCAACAGATTTGTAAGTATTTTTGCTAGTAATTTGCAACACTTCACCGGAATTCGATTTTTCTTCACGTACAACCTCACAGATTTGGGGTTATTGGGTCATTGTTAACTGGAAGTGTAATCCACTTGTATATTTTAAAATTTAAATTCAGGATTGACAATGAACACAGTGTTTTTGATTTCTGAAAATTATCAATTCTTTTTTTTTGCTTTGGAGAATACAGGTTGTATCAGAAATACGTGTGTTAATTTTACCACGTAATAAAACTTATCAAGTGCAACAACTTTTCTATATATTATTTTATAAAATTTTTAATTATTATTTTCACTGTTTTCCTTCCTTGTTTTGTGCAGACGTCCCGGTCAGTGTTTAATAATTAGTTTGTGCTCATAGCAACAATTTTCATTGTTATTTTAAATTGCTTAAATTATCCAATTCTATCACAACGAAAATAATTCGGCACTTTTATTTTTATACTCATTGGTGGGTACACGCTTCAATACGTTATCTTTTCCAAGTTATAAGTAAATTTGAGAAACTCGTATTGAAAAATTACATATAGAAAAAACGTTTTATTTGTTGTTAAAATTAGCACACGTATTTTTGATACACTTTGTAGAATCAGTTTGGTAAAGAACAGAAACACAATTACAAAGCCTTTAGTTTATTTTGCAGCAAGTAAAAAAGTTTCATAAAATTGCCATTTCTGTAGGAGATATTATGATTCAGGCCAGACTATGTCTTCGATCCATTTAACATAATGCGACACTCGTATATACACCCCTGGACTTCCAGCACATCCCTTTCCAAACGATGTTATTCCAATTATATCGTACATACATTTTATTTCATCACCAATGTGATAGATTTGAAGTGGTCCACCTGAATCACCCTGAAATTATGTTTCCTAAAATTGGCTATAATTCCAAAATTGCTATGTATTTACCTGACATGTATCTTTTTCTTCGCCTGCCTTTGATCCCGCACAAATTTGCATTTCATCGATAATTCCATTCTTCAGTCTTCTTGAAACTTGACTTTTATACGATGTATTACAAGTGTTGTGATCAAAAAGATCCAACGTTACTTTAAGTAAATTATTGCTTCCTTCACCAGCCCAAGTGGTGTGACCCCATCCAGTTGCGATTGCTTTTTCAGTAGGGATTTCTTTTTTTAGAAAAAGACAAGCTGGTCTTGCATATGGATTCATTTTGGCTTCAACTTCTAGTTTCAAAAGACCGATATCGTGATAATGTGAACTTGATCTGTATTCTGGATGAGGAATACGTTCTTCCACCGTCAGCTCTTGTCTGCGATTTTTGTCGTTGTAATCGCTTACGCCGATTCTTACGTACTTAGCTTCCCCACTGAAAAAAATATATAAACAAATTGTATGTTTGTTCCAGCAAGTTGGTTAAAGGCCGCTTTTATAATCTTCAAATAAACTCCCGATAACTTTATCTCCACGATAAATTTAAAAAATCAGTTTTTCAATCGTCCGATAAACCCCCGATATGTTAACATACGGTATAAAATATAAAGTATAAAAGCCGTATTCGCAGCGTTTTGAGAAACAGGCGATAGTGCGCAGAAAAATTATCGCTTAAAATTATCAATTTATGTTCTACCTGATATTTTTGCAAACGCAGCAAATACGGTTGAAGATACATAAATGTGTAAGGAATGAGGTTGTAAAGGATTAAATTTTCTACAAAAAGCCCGCGACAGCATATTTATTTCTTCAACGGTTTAGGTATAAATTAACTTTCCGTTACTTGACCACTGGCAAAATGAATAAAATCCGTCGCTTGAGCGTCTTTGAATGACTTAGGGGCCTAAATGGTTGAAGTTTGAGATATGGTCTCTCAAGCTTTTTTAAAAAAAATTAATTCTCAACAACTTTCTTTCTGACATTTTTTTTGTATCTGTAACCGTATTCGCAGCGTTTTGAAAAATATGGGGCAGAGTGCGAATTGGTAAATGTTTGAAATTTTTTTTAATATAGTTTAGGATAAAATTTTTGCATTATTTTTATCTCCTACTATTGAGAATTTGCTGCTCTATCGGCCTGTATTTTTTTATTCGCTTTGTGCTAACTGTTATTTAATTACAACTATTTCTATAAATTCATTGCTCTGAAAACTTGAACGGTAATGGTACAACTGCGCCTCTGGTGACAATAACGGAACTATCAAGGACGAGGTCGTTTTCTTTGTACGTCGTTTCATATCCTCAGTTTATTTAATTTTGAATTAAATTTGTAAGAAACTAAAAATTTAGCAGTGAAAAATGCACAAATAAACTAACAATGTAAGTAGATTAAACACAAAGAGAATGTAAAGTTGAGAAAAATCTTAGAACTAAAAAAGTATGAAAATTATTGAGTTAAAAATGGACATTCAAAAAACATTTGAAACACTGAGCTAAGACACTGAGAAACGGAGACATTTAGGAAATAAGGAAGTGAAATTCTGAGAAACTAATACATTCAAACTTTAAAAAACTGATTTTTTCAGACACAGAGATTTAAACTGTTAATAAACTTAGGAATGAAAAAGCTGAGGAACGACTGAAAACTTACTTAAAACACTAAACTGAACCGTTGAGAAATTAAGAAACTATAGAAGAGAAATTCAGACAAATGAACAAATTGAATCTGAGAACTTGAGGTAAATGAAAGTCTGTAATTAAATCTAAAATTAATAGTCGATAATCTGAACAAATTTGTGAGTTAATTAGAGATATTTCTGACCACTTATAAAATGAAAAACTAGAAGCTATAGTTATTCAAACTATAGATATAATTTAACATCAATTACTCTGACAGAGTGGATCCCTTTGATGCTTTACTAAAAGTACAAAACATTATTTTTCAAACGAAAAAAGTGTTTTTAATCCGGTTTCTACCAACAGTTAAAAAATGAAATAATGGTATTTTCCAAAATAAAAGGCGATACACAATGCACAATACACAATAAAATTTATTGTGTAAAATGTTTTAAAACTATTTGTTCATAAAGAAGTTTGTATGCATGTGGTAGAGTGCCTTACAATTTTCATAGAACGTCACTTGAAAACAAATAAGCGAGGGTCAAAATTGTATCTATGAAAAATAAAGTACGAATTAAGTTACAGTTTGTTTGAAAACAGCATATTTCAAAAAAATTCTTTGCTTTGAAACGAAAAATCTTTTACATAACACACAGTTTTGTGTTTACCTTATTTTGGTTCAAAAAGATGGATTTATGTAACAGTTTAAATAAAAACGGCCTATTTTAAACAATTTTTTGCTTCGAAACGAGTAAATTTTTATTGAACAGACTCAAAACATTATATTTCGCTTTATATGAACTATTTATGTTACAGTTTGGATTAAAAGGGATTATTTCCGTTGATTCTCTGTTTGAAACAAGAAAACTTACATCAAAGGTACTGAAAATACCTTATTCAGGCTTAAAAGAACAAACTGTATATTAGCTTGGACAAAAACGGCCTATTTTGGACGATTCTTTGCTTTAAAACAAAAAAACGTACGTCGAACAGATTGAAAACGTTATATTTAGGCACAAAAGAACGAATTAAGTTTTACTTTGAACAAAAACGGTTTATCCTGCTTAGAATAGAGTAACTTTTATAAAACATAATAAAAACGCTACATTCTCTTTCAAAAGAACGAGTTAGTTATATAGTCCGGGACATTTCTATATGAGATACGTCATAGGCATGTCATTGGGCATACGTTGACGCGAGACTATATAGAGCACAAAAACTAGATAAGAGCTCAAATTTAGGGAACTTGATTGTTTGATGTGTTTGACAGATGACAAATGTAAACAATAATAAAAATTTAAATATTTCTTTATTGTAGTAAAGTACAGCAAAATGTACCAACTAGAACACTTAAAAACAAATGGAGAAACTTTCAAATGCTTTGAAGTACCGTTGCTGGATTACTGTTGAGGTTATGTTTGACCTTGGTATGACTGTCAGGTTTAAAGTTGAAATTTGCATTAAAAAGGCCATAAAAGCCTCGAAGTGCCTTTTAGGGTAGTCATCGTCATGTTCCAATTGCATGCCCCCTCTCTGCCACATCAGTAAAATTTGCCACAAAAGTTTTAAAAAACGACTTTAAACAACAAAAAAGGCCCTATTTTCATTAACAATGAGACATATCTCGCTGCATGCGGCACGACATAGGCCTCATAGGTCAATCTCATTGTGAGTGGTTTTCGCTGAGATCACTTTGAGAGGGTTTCACTCAGACTGACGTTGGCGGAAGGCTGAAACATGCCTCGCGACAAGTCTTTGCACCAACATTCGAAAACGCTGTCAATGGCTTAAAATGATGAAACTGTGTCAGTTTTTTTGTGTCTTTGAGGATTAGTTTTTGAGTCCTGTCGCGCCGCATGTAGCGAAGCAGATCTCATTGTGAATGGGTTCTTTAAGAAACAGTTTCAATGTACACCACAAGACATACACTGAGACGGCCTCATGCCTCATATCATGGCTTGTAATTGACAGCGTTTTATAGAATGATTTGGAATCATAATGCAGAGATTGTTGCGAGACAGGCAGGCAGGTCTCAAGCCTACTGCAGAAGTCGCTCTCAGTGAGTCCATGTCTTAGAGATGCAAGACCAATTTAGACCATTTACAGTGAGATTGGTGTCCGAGACCTACGTCATGCAGGAAGCCAAACTTCATCGTGAATGGACCCTTTTCAATGGGGGTGTGCTTTTTGAAATGGCCTTTTTGAAAAAAGCAGTTGTCTCTCTTTTATTCATCTATTCAACACGTTTGTATTCGATGCACTTACACCAATTTCATTATCAGTGTCTTCATTATCAGGCAAGGGCGAAGTGGAATTGGGGGTAACCCAGAAATAAAAACACTTTAATTTCCTTTATTAGTAGGCTATATTTTTTATACAAGAGACTACTCTCAGATAGAGACGTACAAAAATGTAAACAAGAGTAAAAGTTGGTTTTTCGCAATATTTCACACTATTCTTCCACACGTCCACAGTAAAATCAGAAAGCGCTTCTTGTTATAAAGCCCTTATTATATTTTTCGACGATGGCTGAGACTTTGTGACGTATTTGTTAAACGTAAGTTTTCAAATACCCCATGCCAGTGCAAAGGAGTTATATTAACAATTTTACGGGATTATTTTTAACTTTACACCCACTCTGCTTGAAACAAGAGTGGCTGCCAGGAACAAAGTGGACCCAAAAGGCTTCAGCTGCAAATTATAAACACTATCTGTGATTTTTTAAATAAATTTTTTAATAATTAATAAAAAACATGACAATATTAAGCTTTTCGATTTCGTTTGGTTTGAATTTTATATGAAAATAGAAAAGTTAACCCTCTACACCAGAAAAGACAAAAAACATAAAGAAAGTATCTGTAAATGTCGTGAACTTACTTTGAAGTAAACAGGGCTCTCCATCTATAACTCATAATTACTTGAACCGCAATTCCCATCATCAAAATGTGCAAAACTGCGATAAGTGAGGTTATGCAGTGATGCACTTTCTTTTCCAGTTTTTCACACAAAATATATCACAAATTGCACAAATCGTACAACCAGCGATAGTCAGTACTGTCAGTACTTCACAGCAGCTTTCTCCATCACAATCACTGACTGCAATTCTGTATTGTGCCATTCCCGTCTCATCATATAATCTGAGTAGTTGTTATATGACAAGTAATGTTTCTACCTTCAAAAATACTTGCGTAAATATGTTATTATCCCGTTAGTACACACTTTTAAAGCAGCCACTGGTTATATAGATTAAAATTATAACATTTCCTTTGTTATTGTGTTATTGTTTACATCAGTCAGCTGTTTACTGTCATTTTCTAATGCTACCAATTTAAAAAATGTCCCTGTTATTAAAGCTCAAGGACCATAGAATGAGAGAGAGAACATTTTTTGTTCACACAGACGCTGAATACACGTATAAATGTCAGAAAATTCAAATTTTTTATGTCCAAATAGAAATGTCCCGGACTGTAGTTTTGACAAAAATGGCTTATTTCGGTCAATGCTTTGCCTACAGAGGCGCAAACTTGTAAAAAACTGAATGAAAATGCCGAATTCAGGTAGAAAAAAAAACGAGTTAATTTACAGTTTGGTTAAAAACTTTATATTTCGAACAGTTTTTTTTTAGAAACGAGAAAACATACGGAACAAAGTGAAAACGCCTTAATCAGGCACAAAAGTATGAATTAAGGTACAGTTTGGTTAAACACAGCATCTTTAAAAAAATTCTTTGCTTTAAAACATAAAAAAATTTACATAACACAACGAAAACGCCTTATTCTGGCTCAAAAGGACGATTTATGTAACAGTTTGAATAACAATTTTTGAACAATACTTTGCTTCGAAACAACTAAACTTTTATTGAACAGACTGAAAACGTCATATTTCGCCTTATAAAAACGTTTTATGTTGCAGTTTGCATTAAAATGGATTATCTCCGTTGATTCTTTGTTTGAAACAAAAAAACTAACTTCAAAGAGACTGAAAACATCTTGTTCAGACACAAAAGGGCGAATAATTTATCAGTTTGAACAGAAACGGTTTATTTTGGACAATTCATTGTTTTGAACAAGAAACTTAATTGAACAGACTAAAAACGTTTTATTCGGCTACAAAAGAACGAATTGAGCTTTATTTTAAACAAAAACGCTATATCTGGCACAAAAGAATGAATTTTATTTCAGTTATGTCAAAAACAGCTTATTTGGGATGGTGGTGTTAGAAGGTATGGTGCTCCAACTCCCTTCATTTGTTTTAAACTGGAACGAACTGACGAGGTCGGGAACCATTTCATACAATGGCCATTAGATAGCGCTTTTTGAATTTGATTTAAAGGTATCCTTATTACCGATCACATTTTGAACTTCAAAAATGCTTCAAATTTGATTTCAGTGACAGTAGCATTTTGGCAGATAAAATTCAATTTACTGAAAAAGGGAAGATAGTGACTATTACCGGTCTTTAACTGAGTGACGGGCACATCAAACTGATATTTTGTGATGGTTTGTGTTTTCAGTGGTACTTGTGTATGTAAATTTTTTGCAAAAAGTGGCTCCCAAAGACAACTTCACACACTTACATACCTAAGAGACTCACACCCAACTGTAATTAATTAAAAGACTGATTTTGCTTATTGTGTTTTATACTTCTCATCTGTAGTTTTGATTAAAAATATTAATAACTTTATTAATTACTCTCATTTCTTATGTTATGCGGAATTTCAGTTAAAATCATTGAAACAAGGCTGGTTCCTACATCCAAATGGGTTTGATTACAAAGATTACTCGATGGATTGATGCTTTTTCTACACAACTGTAAATAGTACATAGTTCAAAATCCTTTTGTCTATGGTGTTAAGCGATATAATTACCTTGTTGTTTTTGGCGTTGCTGTTTTCTAACACTTTCGAAAACTCAAGTGCAACTACCGTTTGTACAGACATCAATCACCTTATAATGCGTTCACAGTTGTTTTCGGGCCTCCGATATGAATTTATTTATGTTTATGATAGCTGATGTGGTTCATGTGATTCATTAACTAATATAATTCCTGGCACAGGTTCGTAGATAGCCGTAAACACCGTAAACAACCTTAGACCACAGAATTTAATATGATGTGTCATTATGACGTAAATTTGAAAAATAGTCAAAAATTTGTAGAACAGCTCCATCTGCTGAACAATGTTCAAAAAAGTTCCCGACCTTGCCATGTTGCTAGCATTGCGTTCAGTTGACATTTTTATATGGGGAATTAAAGGGAGTTGTGACACCATATATCATACATCATCTTTGGGATGATTCTTTGCGTAGAAACGAGAAAACCTATATGGAGCAGACTTAAAACGCCTTGTTCAAACACAAAAGTACGAATTAAGGTACAGTATGTTTAAAAACAAATATTTGTTTTTTAATTCGTGTTTAAACCTTGGTTTAAACGAAAAGCTGAATGACAGCTTTGAAGTGTAGTTACTTTCCAAATTTATGTAAAAATACGTAACATGCAAAATTTTACTTACTGTTCATGGTGGCTTAAACAATGTGCAGCCGTAAGAATATATTGTTTACTTATAATAGTGCCTCCACAAAGCCATTTTTTTTCGTTTGCAGATGGTTCGAATCCAATTACTGCCTATAAAATGCTTAAATGTACTTAATGAAAATAGATGGAAAAAAATCACCATATGTGGGAACTCCTTTCGTCCTGCTAATTCTCCACCAACAATTAACTTAACAACTTCATGTCCACACTCATTTCTTTTGAGATCGGTTGTACTGATTAACAAAACTGGCGATTTTGTCACTTCATAAATGTATGCAGAATATTCTCTACATTCTAAATCAAAAATAAATGCATTTTTAAATCAACATAAATTTGCATTTTTGTATATAATTAGATTTTGAATAAATTGTAATTAGCACTCTCGGGATCAAAGTTTAACTTCTACTTACTTTTTTGACTTATTTCACCTGGCTGTCTTTTCGGCTTTTGTTGTATTTTCTGATTTTCGGGACAACATACAATGGCTTGTGTTCCTTCAAAACCACACGTTTGAGGGTAAACATGTTTTTGAATATCTTCACGAGCTTGTTGACAATCAATAAATAATTTACAAACACCAGATGCACCAGATGATTTCAAGGTACAAACATCACCTAAAACATTTTAACACTAGTTTACAAATTATTTTGTTGCTGCTTTTTTTCACGTTTGTGTCTTCGAATTCTAAAAAAATCAGTGTTATTTGAACTTTACCGATAAATTGTTGATTGTGTGCGACGTTTAGAATTATAACAACAACAAAAATCCGTAGATAATTGGCACGTAACATCATTTCCTTCGATGGAAGTTCATAGCAGGACTGGATCTCAGTGACTAGAGTGAATCAAATCACAAAGATTTAGTGGGGGAACCTTTAATTTTTTATTAATGATTATCAACTTGATCGCTGCAGCTATAAATAACTGAATTTATACACAGATATAATGATGTCTTCACAGGTGTTTGACAGCGCATGATTTTTTTCGAGTAGCTACTCTCCATGAACTTGTTTTGCACATGTCCTTCAACAACTTGTTCTCAGAATTTAAGTTGGAAAATTACTAATAGCATCAAATATAAATCGTCATCATAAATTGCATACTAATCGAATGAGAATTTAATAAAGTTTTTTAATGATTTATAAATATTGTACTTCGAATTTGCTTTTTGTAACATAAGGTTATAATGTTATCGGGTTTTTAAGAGTTCATTTCATAATATGCACATGATATACACAAGGTTAGTGGTTTTCCCAAGATATTAGCAATTGTGGATTTATTGAAGGTTTTTCCTATATTCTGTAAAAAACTAGATTACTATAACTATAGTAATCTAAATAACTAACTATTTATTTAATTTTACTTTTAAGATCGATTTTTACTTCAATTGCGACTTTATTTCCAACTTACGAGTAGTCCAGTCAAATAAACCTTTAAATTAAAATGTTTGCGAAAAACTTGAATTTTTGGTACAAGTTACTGTACAGTTTAGTCGAAAAAGAGTTTAAAAAAACAAAATAATGTGTTTTTTTCATTATTCAAAATTGTTGAGATCTAGAAAAAAATTAAATAAAAATTGTAACGTATAAAATTTTGCATAAAAAATTTTTCATTTCATTATTTGATATCATTGAAATTAACAGTGGTTAAGGTGCTTAAATGTAACAAAATATTTTCAAAAATTATCACTTGATTGTCATGTAAAATTTCGTGCTGAATTCGAATCCGAAGCTTGTTTTTGGATTTGAAATTGCCTTCATTACGAAAAAGATTTTTATCAAAAAATTTACAAAACCTAAAAGTAAAATTTTATGCTTACCTTATTATATTTTCCCTGCTAGATAAAATTAGAAACCGTGAAATTGATCCATAAAATAGAAAAAATTGAAGAAAAATTGTTGCCTCTCGTGATCACTGATCAGTGGAGTGAAAAAAAGTAGATAATTAATAAAAAGGAAGAAATTTAATGCAACTGATTTGAAAAGACCCACTTCTCTGCCTCAACAATGTATTAAAAAGTAGAGAAAAAATATTATTTTTGATAAAATTTGCTGAATGTTTTTTCCAGTTTAATAAAATTTCTCAAAAAATCTGAATTTATTTTAGTTTTAGCGTTTGAAAAAGACAAAAATTATCCTATTTTTAATTCAATTCATCAATTTTTTTAAAGAAATTTTGTGAAATAATGGATTGCTAGAGATATGCGCTCATATAATGTAAAATTAATAACAGCAATTTGGAATATTTCTCAGTTTATTTTTATGGAAATTTCACAAAACTACAGCGTTTTTGGTACAAAAAATTTCAAAATAATATAACGCTGAAATAGTAACATTTTATTTCATTTTGAAGAATAAAATCGTATTTTATCTTTTGTTTACTTCATGGTAAAATGGATTTTTATCGTCTAGAAAAATCACATTTACAGCTATTGTAGTTTGTTGTTTTTGACGTTTTCTCATTGTTGAATTTTTTGACGTTTATAATTATGAGTAAAAAAAAACTTAGTAATTCATGTATTGGAAATACACCGTGGATACAGTATACACTATTGAAAATACAGTATACAGAGTGTTCTAAAAATGGTGTGACGTCATAATAATGAATTTTTTGAATGGCCTGACAGGCACATTAAGTGTTATTGATTGATGTGAATTGCTACAACTTATTTCCAAATTTTTTGATTTCTTAAATCTTTTTATTTTGCTTATTTTAAATGGCAACCCCTAACATTTTTTATTACAATCCTAATATAGATCGGGTTGTATAACAAAAAATGTTTGTTTTTTCATTTTGCATCGATTACCATATAAAGAAACGGCGTTGAGACTATCTTCGATATGTATTAATTAGAATTGTTAAAATACTTGACAAAAATAGTTTTCAGCAAATAACTCCAAATTTGTTAGTATTTGTTAAGAGTTGTATTAACAAAACATGTTCGCTATTTAATTCCGCATCGCACAATATAAAGATAAACAAGGTTGGAGCCAGGGTTGGACTTACGAAAGGGTTGTATTATAGAGTTCTTCGTTTTTTAATTCCGCATCGATATAAAAATAAATAGGGTTGCCATTTAAAATAAGCAAAATAAGCTCGAAAGATTAAAAAGTTTGGAAGTAAATTGTGAACACCCTGTAGTAATTTAAATTAATCAAACTCACTTGATAAGTCTGTTAGACTTTGTTTAACACTTACGTACTAAAAATGAGCACAAAAAATAATAGCTTCCCATTAAAAAAATTATGACTATGACGTCATACTTTTTTAGGGAACTCTATATAGTCAAAATATTTTCCTGAAATGTGTCCTAGAATATAAATACCAACTACAAAATATCAAAACTCCAACTTTAATAATAACTGAGCTATAGAAGACGGGAGCTGAGCTGGACCATGTAAATAATTTATTAGATCTAGTTATTTATCAGAATTCTATATTGGGTTGCATTTTGAATTTATCAGGCTCGTACTCTTATATGATTCATCCTGTATAAGTAGTAAATAACTACTACGATTCAGTTTTGTAGTTTTTCATCAAGCTTCCACTAAAATAAGTGTTTTTTATCTGAAAAAAGAAAAAGCAAACATAACAGCATTTTCGACCTAATTCAATGATTCTTTAAGTAATTTCTGACGAGATTTTGCTAAATAATTGCCTTTGTAGATAAAAAAGTGCTAATATAAAGCAAAAATGATAAAATCTTATATTTTCTATTCAGTCTGTTGATTTTTAAAACAGCAGAAAAAACAAAATCATGTAGTTTTCGATCCAATTTAACGATTTTTTAACAGACTGAAAAAAAAAAGAAAAAATTACATTTCTATAAAACGAAGTTCAAACATCTAAAAGCAGAAGTAAAATGTATATAATTTTGACTTTTTGTTTATTATTATTGTTATGGACGAAAATTTTTGAAACAATCACGCTTTTGGTTAAACAACGTACTGAAACGGTTTAACAGCACAAAAAAGTAAATGACACCATTTCCTAAGACAACAGCCGCTTGAACAACGCCGCCTCATTTTCTATATTTATGGTGTTATTCACAGAAAACTCTAAGCTTAACCACGTAGAAATATAAATATAAATTAGAGTAGATATTAATTAAATATGACATCATATCAGGAATACAATTAGCTTTATAATCTGTATTTTGTGTTGCATTTTTTACTTGTCTTGTGTGAATAACCCTGTATAATAACATTAATATCCTATGGGTCGGTTTCACCAAGCTTAGTTTTAGTTAAATATAACTAACCTAACTGGACGAAACTGAGCGGCTAAATTTTATTCGGTTGTCATTTGGAAAGTTATATTTTAAAATTACAAAAAAAAATTTTTTTCTTACAAAAAAGCTAGTCTCCTCTTACATTTAATAACATTTAAGTCTTTTAGACTAAAAATAAAAAATAGGGTGTTTTATTAAAAAAAAATTAAATTATTCAACTTGCAACAAATTTTTTATCTTCTTTATTGCAGTGAGCTAAAAAATCCGATCTTTCAAGACTGAATCTTCTTCTTTAAAGTGGTGGAAGTCTTAATTTTTTACGATTATTAGTACTTTTTAAGTAATACTTAAAAACTTAAAGTAATGCTTAAAAACATCAATGCTAAAAGCTACATCTAAAAATGCAAAAAATATAGGCTGTTTTATTTAAAAACCTATAAGTTTGTATTTTAGTTTATTTCGAAAACATCCTGTATATTTGAAAAAAAACTAGGTAATGGATAGGGTTACTATCTACGTCTTTAAAAAAAAGGAATTTTCTATCATTTAACAGTCAATAATAGATTTTTCCAATTCACTGGGACACCCTGTCACAGGAGAAAATTAAATTCATCCTTTGTTTAATTATTTTGCCCGCGGGAGGGAATTGCTCCCTTTATTTGTATTATAAATAGTTTAACAGTTTTTTATTTTCTTAATTACTAAAAATTAATTTATAGATATTTTTGCAATTTTTTTAAATAAATTTGGAAAACAAAAATTGACATTTCGAATTTTTTTCAGGTAGGTGGATTTGTGATAGGTTTGGGATTTTCTGATTTTGATGAGAACAAAGTCGTAATTTATCGTTTATTCGTCCAGCGAATAATAATAGAAATACAAATCAACACAATAATTAAAAATTAGGTTCAATGAATTCTAAAAGTTTAATTATTTCATGAAACACCTTTTCTTTTCTATGTTTCCCATAATGAAAATCTACATGATTTATGTTTTCTATTTCCAGTTTGCCATAAATTTTTGCTTTTTCGTTCAATTTACTGTACAACAGTTCTGCATCCTGAAACAAAAAAAAATTACCAATGTGTTTCTTACCATTTGTAAACGAAATAAACCTCTGAAGTGGCAAGAGAATCATGTTTACTGTAAACTAAGTAAGTTGGAGCAATTATTTCCTCAACTGGATACTCAGGAGGGATGAGACTACCATACAATTCTTTATTAATTTTAGGTCCATAATCGTACATTTGGAAGCGTCCTCCGGATAGGTATTGTTGTACGTAGTGGTAGAATATTTTCCAAGGGTAACTTCTGGGATGATGCGAGATTGACAGGTTTATAAATGCCTAGATTGAATATTAAAATTGGAAAAAACAGTAAAAAAACTAGAAGTGATTGGTATAATACCGGGTGTCTCAAAATTGGCGAATTCCGAGTTCAGCGCATTGTAGAGAAACACAATATTCCAAATAGAAAAAAAAAATATCGGGGCCTAAAAAAATCTTAGATTTTTGTAATTTTTTTTTAAATGAAATAGTAAATTACAAAAATTTAAGATGTTGTTACTCTCAAATTAATATAATTTTTTGACAAATTATTTTACATCTACAGTATAGATAACAATAAATACTGAATTTTTTAGCATGCATTTAAGAAAAAACACAATTCAAAGAGTGATTTTCAAACCAATGTTTTTTTTGTGGGAAATCAACGAATCTTTATATTTTTTTATGGTTGGGCTACTGAAGTAATTCTCTACAATGCTCTAAACTCGGAACTTATCAATTTTGAGACACCTTGCATAATATTTTGCACAGTATCCAAATTTAAATGATACGTAAAGCTGGCAGAGTATTTTATTAACATTTGTTCAGTATAAAGTGCCCTGTAAAAAATTATTTATTTACCAATTTAAATTTATACGGTAACAAATCTAGACCTTTAGTATTATTTTAACTAAATTGGCTTAAAATCGAAGATAAAGGAAAACTTAAATTTTAAAAATAAATTACTCCTAAATCAAAAACAAATAAACACATTTTTTGGAGTTAGATAAGGATTTTTAAAACTCATTCAAAAACATTTCAAAAAGTAGAAAGTGGCATTAAAAAATTTTAAGTAAAGTAATTTAAAGTAATGCGTACCCTAAACCTAAAATGTAACTACTTGTTTCTACTTAAAAGTACATTTACTTAAAATAAAAACTCATTTAGACTGACCTTTTTTGAAGTCAAATCATTTATGATTTCTATTATGCGTTTATCATTTTTACTGTATATTTATTATTTTTGCTGTGCATTTTTTTATTTTTTGTGTGTATTTATTGCGGATTTATTATTTCTAATGAGATTTTATAATTTTTCCTAATTCGTACAACGTACAACATATAATTTTGACGTGAAGTACTGTTACTTATTAGTTATTATCTAACTAGTGATGTAATCAAATTTATTACATAACTGCTAAATGACATGTTTTTACTTGAAAATACATTTTTCTACTCCCATAACAGTAAGTAGGCAAGAACGCAATCGTTTGTTGACTAGTAACCATGGCATTATGAAACATGGACATAATGAAGAAAAAAATATTACTTATCAATTATTATGACAAAGCATCAATCAAGTAGCTTAGAGAAATTGATTTGACATTTATTAATTTATATTGTTGAATACACAAGGTGTTACATTGGCGTTATTTTGGTTTAATTATTATTAACAATTAATTTATTTATTGTTAAAATGAGTGGAAGTGACTTCACAGAAGAAATTGTTGGAAGTCCGCCAGTAATTTGGCATCTAGCAGAAAATACAACAGCGGATCTTCTCCCAGAAAAATCCAAAGTGCGTTACGAAGTTTTTTTACAGTAAATTCATGGATTTGCGTTAGTGTTGTCTTTTTCGGAAAATGTGTTGTTAGCATATTTTGACGAAATGAGCAAGCAATTTAATCCATCATCTCTTTGGGCCATTGGTTTGATAATGCGAGCTGTTTTAATAGTGAAACATAACCTTAGCATTGGATGGTCGTAGAAAAAGTATCGTACACAACTCGAATTGTAACTCACTTACGTACTCGTGGGAATACAGCACTCGCCTAGCGGCTCGTACGCAACTTTTTCCACTCGTACGTAATATGTTACCGTTCTCGTTATGTTAGATAATATTTAATGAAATTTCTTAAGAAAAAACAATACTACTACCACTACTTATAAAACGCTATACCTACTCAGGTATTTAACACCCACTTGGTAGGCGAAATGTCTGTTGTGCTAGACATGAGCCTAAAATAATTTTTGGCATGAAGATTTTATTTGAAACCATCTCTAACAGAAACTACAGTTTTTTGAGAGATGAAATGGGTAAGCTTAGGTGCGTATTTAGTAAAAGTATGTAAAAAAATGTAAAAAAATATAGTTGTTTCTGTTATTAAACAAAGAGACTTACACTGTTACATTTTTTTTATTATATAAATATTATCTTTGGTTGTACTTTATTGTTTTCACATAGAGTTTATAATTTCTACGTAGCGCTTATTATTTTTACACAGCGTTTACGATTTTTTACTTAGCATTTACCATTTTTACCTTGCAATTGTTATTTACACCTAGAGTTTATTGTTTTTACCTAGTGATTAATGTTTTACTTAGCGTTTACGGCTTATACTTATGATGTATATATAACGTCTAATGAAATAACCTAGCGTTTAATTTTTTCTCAAATAAAAAGTTATTTCTGTGCATTTTTTATTTTTACTGTGCATTTGTTATTTTTATTTTGTATTTATTCTTTTTCTAATGCCTTTACTAAATACCTGATTTTACGTATAATTTCGACCTTATGTAATAAAATTACTACTACTACTACTACTACTAATGGACTAAGTACTAATGTTTTTGAAAATACTTTTACTGAAGATACAAAGTTATTTAGACTGTCCAGTTTTGAAACCAAAGCCCTGTATGTATTTATAGTCTTCCAACCGAAATAGTGAAGACTGACTAAAGTAATAAATTATTTGAAGACTATACTGTGCTACTGTGTCTTTATTATTTTTATTGTGCATTTGTTATATTTGTAGTATGCATTTATTATTTCTACTGTGCTTTTAATTTTTAGCGGTTCTGGAATTACCGGGTCAAATTCCCGTGGATTCCATCCTTGAAAAAGCGAAATCATCATATTTGCCAGATATTTAAAGGGAAGTTCTAGCATTAACAGCCTCATAGTTTGCATTAGTGGCGAATCGTATTCCTGGAGATGTGTGATATGTAACAATGTGTTGATCATCTAGAAAACATAACGAAAGAGTTTATAATTCGTGTTTTTTTAAACAAATTGCACCTTCAACCTTCAAAAATGGAGTGAAAGGGGCAAGATATTTCACAGGAGACCTCACATGTTTTAAATAAGATACTGGGCTCATACTTATGAAGACTTGAACCGAGGCTTCAGCTTCTTTCGGCCGCAGTGAAGAGTAAATGAGTGATGCAGTTGTTGACATGGAATGTGATATAAAAACAATTTTCCGCCCAGTTTTATTTTTGACAAAATCTATTATTGCTTTATAGTCATATAAGCCAATTTCGTGAAAACTAGAATAAAATGAGTTAGTGTTGTAAGTACAATAAATGTTTAGTCTTGTCTTTACCTAAAATCCCAATATTCTTCATCTGAAATGGTTAAATTTACATGTTTTCGTGAGAAGTAGGTTCCACGATGGTTTGGTAGCCAAATGTCATAGCCAAAATTCCAGAGCAAAAATGCTACAAAAAAAATAGTTGAAACAATTTAGATATTATTGGAGACCGAATTTTTAGGAAGCTAAAAATCTTATTTATGTGTCAAAAAAGGTTGTACAAAAACAGAAATATAGGATACATTTTTTATTAATTCTACTACATGAGAAATAAAAACATAATTTTTATTGCAGTAAATTTTATTACAAAAATAAACAATACAAACTACGTTCTGCCAAAACTTAACTGAAGTTAATTAACTTTTGAACCGAATTTATTCACAATTTTTGAACCAAGTGTAATAGAAAACTAGAAATTGCCTTAGAAAATATTTATAAAATAATCAAACAACAATTTTTTGTTCAGTTTTGGACACCTTATGATTGGACTGTTTTACAGATAGGAGTGCAATAATATCCCTCTGATATCCAATGACAGATGCTTCAATCATTTTGCACTTTTTTGTGCACTAAATAAACAAATAGGAATTGTTTTTTACATTTTTGTTGATCATTGACCCATTACAGGAAGAAATGAGACACTAGTGAACTGGTTTTAGAGCTAGTTTTTCTCACAGAATGGGATTTCGTCTTTTTTATTTTTTTTTATGAAAGAACATTTTTTATTAATTTTTTACTCAAAATCAAAGAATTCTAGAAAGGTCGGACTTTCACACAACTAATTAAATTCTACACTGTCGTTTTGGAAAAAGTAGTTGGAAATTGGAACTGGAAAAGAGAAACACTAATAAATTGAAGCATTAGATTCTGAATGAAAAACCAATACACTAATAAGAGACTGAAAAGCTAAACGAAAAAATGAAAAATTGAAGAAATGAATAACATGGATTGTTAAGAGGAAATTAAGAAACTATAAAGTTGAAATATTGGAAGCCTGAGAAACAAAAAATCCTAAGATGTAAATTGAAAAATTTAATGTAATGATTTTAATTTTAAATAAATTTAACTAAATAGTCATAAAAAATATCTTATTTTAAATTAGGAAGGTTAAAAACAACTGTAGGATGTTTAAAACTCATTTAGGATACAATACTTCAATCTAGGAATTTAGGAAAAATAAAATGTGTGTCAAATATTTTCATTTTAAACAAAACAAACTTATTTAGAATCCTCAAAAATTGCGTTTTAGAAAAGTTTCCTAAAATCCTGTCTCTAGGAATTATTAATAAACATACCAAGTGATTCATTACTTTGACCAACCCACACAATTGAATCTGTAGTAACTGGGTGTTGAAGAATTACAATGCCTCTTGGACGTTGCTTTGGAATACGAAATATTGTCAAAATGTAACCATCTTCAGTTGTTACGTTATACGTTTCACTAAAACCTATGTGTTTTTCGATTATTTCGGTCTACAAGATATAGACTAGAAGTAATTTAACACATTTTTAATTTGACTCACCGTTTGTTCAAAGAATTCACCATTATGATAACAGTTTTTGCTGGTGTTGATAAAATAATAGTCGATGTAATTTTTACAAGAATTATTCGGAAGATACTTTGAAAATGTTTCTTGGATCAAGCAACTTACAACACTTAATACAAGGTTGAGTAACATTGTAAACTATTTTGTGGAAACGCATCTGGAACTACTACCAATGATTGTGATTTAAATTGTTCACTTCAATTAGCAAAGAGTGAATGTGAATAAATGTGAACAAGAGAAAGATTTTTAATTTTATTTTTAACCTTGGATATAATTATAAATAAAGGAAGTTGTGTCAATAATTTTGAGATTGTCGTTTGCGTCGCCAATCATGTAAAATATACAAAAAAAATAACTGACCCACTAAAAATATTTTGAGGTAAACAAAAATTATTTACAATAAAAACATGTATTACTACATGTTGTTTATAAACGAAACACAAATATTTTTGTATCTGAATCGGAATTTAAACTCATCATTTTTAAGGCACATTCAATTATTCATACTACAACATTAAATAAATGGAGAAATTTGTAATGTTGTTCATTTCATTGACTGATTACGTGACTAATTTTATTAATTATAGTGTAAATTTTTATCGTACGTATTTTGAACAAAGGTTAATTTTTTTATTGGAAACATTATAACCCTTTTTTTAATGTCTGAATCCTAGATTATAAACACTATTTTAAAAGATGTATCCGAAAGCTACGTGCTTTAAATTAAAATGTTCCAACAAAAAAATAACACTCATACGAAAACGCTTAAAGTTCTCGAACTTTAAGCTCGTATTACTAATAACTATAACACCATCTGCTGCATCAACCTAGAATCCTTATTCTCTGGTTTGAATCGTTTGCAGCGCATGTTTCAAATCTGAGTGTAGAAAACGATTTTAATGCAGTTTAGTTGGTTGCGTATACTTTTTAGACGGTTTTACAATAAATTTATTAGTATTACGAATACGACCACAAATTAAAGAGGCTTAAAATAAAAAAGCTTAAGTCTTACAGGGCGTTAGCTCGTAAACAGAAAATAAAAAAGTCTTAAACCTGCATTACGGATACCTAATCTGTACATTATTTCGTAATCACTACATTATCCTGAAGAAAATATTAATTGTAAAATAATTCTAAGCATTTATTCATTGTCATTCAAGAATAACAAAAATATTATTGATTCCTATTCCTTGCAATTCGCACTCGTTTCAGAAACACATCACTCACAGATAATGAACAACTTTTCTTTATTTTATAACGTTTTCTCTTATAGGTATTTTTGTAAAAAAATTTTATTCGATCGAATAAAAAAACACCAATAGAATGAAAAATCATCGAATAGAAAAAAAAACACCAAATGACCACTTTATTCTAGTAAGACACCAAGTGATTTTTTAAAATTCCGATCTAGTTATCCATGACAGTTACCTCCAAAGAATATAAAGGTTACCTCAGTAATGAAACGCATTCGAGAATAACGTTAACTAGACGCCATCTGATGACGACATATCGTACTTGCCGAAAACAGTAACAAAATTTTCGTAATTCCTCATTTAATGAATAATGTGTTTAGCAATTCTGTGTGTATACAGTTAATTTCTTACATTAGAGACAGAGTCAGTTTAAAAGTATGTGGTGGTAAATAATACTAGTCTTGCCTTTGGTTGTGCAATTTTTTGTGGTTATAAAGTGTTTTTATTTGAATTTGAAAGTGAATAAAAAGTAAAAAGATTATTGGATCATAGCGAACACATGTTGGTCTCAAAAAAAACAAGCAATTAATGAAGTGTGTAAATTTGAGGTTAGAAGTTTTCCACTAAAAAAATCATGAAATACTTCAGTGAATCCACAAAACTGCGATTAAAATTAACAACTGCTGATACATAAAAAAATTCATTTAATCATAAATTGTTCCAAAAGTTGGGCTTTTCAAAGTCTTTTTAATAATTTTACAATAAAGTAAGTCATTCGTTCTTTGTGTTTTTTTCGTCATCTCTAATTTGTCAACATTCGTTCCTTGCACCAAAGATACATTAGTCATTTCGTAAGCCCTAAAATTCGTACAACGCTCTAAACACCTGAATAAAAATCGCTTTATCTGTCAATGTGTTCAAAATGTTCAGCAAAGAACATAAAAACATTATGTTGGAATCTCATTTCTGTAGTGGACATCACGTTAAAGTAACTGTCATGGATAACTAGATCAAAATTTTAAAAAATCTCATGAAAAATATAACTAAATCAAATAATGCACCATAGAAATCATTTGTAACATAAAGGTGTACTATCTTTACTCGTATCTATGGAATAAGCAACAACATTATATACTAATACCTACAGGGAAAGTCAATAGTGGATTATTTGTGACATGCCTTAAGATGCAACCAAAAATACTAATTGCATTTACCAGACTGTTTCATTTTAAAAAACATTAACTGAATCAACATTGGTATTTTATCTTTTAAATAATAATAGTCCATAATGAAATTTTAGCAAAAACTTCTAAAACAAATTTAACAGTACCCAGAACAATGTAATCGTGGATTAATTTTGAAATTTTGTGATGATTACGATCTTGTCTGCTGGAATCAATATTATTGGTTGCATATCAACAAAACTTCAGAAATAACCCACTATTGACTCACCTTGTATAAGAGAGGTATTTTTTTAATTAACTTAATTAATTTTAATACTTTTTATTATAATATGTTGTAAAAAAGTTCTGAAAAAAATAACATGCATAGGGAAATAATTAAACTTTTTAACCATTTTTACCTAATATCAAAAGCTTATTCTGTGCGAATATACACAAAAACCGCTCGAATTTGTATACAAGTTATATGAAAAGCATTAACTTTTAAAAAGTTTACATAATTTCAAAAATACTTTGTAAATCAAAAATCAAATGGTTGCCTGGAGAACTATAGTACAACTCATAAATCATTTAACGCTTAAAGCTTCTTAATTTTTACTCTAACGTACTATTTTATTGGGTCCAGAAAATCATGCGATAAGTTATATTTCTTCGTAGTGTAAACTTACCAATTTTTTGAATGACCGTGTAATGCAAAGTAAAGGATAAATTACGTAAATCGAAGTTTAATTTTGGGAATTTCTATTACATTTTCAGTAAATCGACATTATTTTTGACATGGTTTTCAGGCTTCTGATCGTATTTTGCAACTAAAATGAGATCGAAAATAAACTGCATTAGAGCAGGCCGTGCCTGCGGAATTTTAGTCACATACCGAAAATTAACATTAGATTTCTTGCTTAATTTAAATTATTTCGAAATTGTGTTTACCACCCAACAAAAAGCCTACATTCTAAAGTGCTGAATGATGCTTAGCAGAATTTTGGGAGAAATTTCTATAAGAATTTTTTAAACGGTTATTTGCTACATATTGAAACAGTATTTGTGAACATCTCCTTAGCCTCTTCTAATGTCTTTTGCAATCCGATGTTTTGAAAAGAAATGTGGCTTAAGTTACACTTTCCTTTTAAGGTTTGCTTCAATTCAGTACATTTTCGATCTCATGGTATTATTTCTTAGAGCCTGATTTCAATTTTGGTCCCAAAGTTGCGTGGGTCGCAGTTGCATAGCAGCAACCAATAACATTGCTAGATTTGCGTCGTTGCTATAACAATAGCGACTTGCGTCGGTCGTAACTCAACTTGAAATCATCTCATTAATGTCCATTGCGGTACAAATAACTAAGCTGTTACCATGACAATTCATGTAAAAGTTAATGCCAGGGATATCAACAACACGAGGTAGACAATTCAATAAGTTGTTGACCTGTTAACAATTACGTCGTTGTCAACATTTGAAGTAATGTCATCAATGTCAACTATGTCAACAATAATAAATTTTGGCATTAAACTGGTATTTGACTATGGAATTTGTGTATTTGTTAAAAATAAAACCTAAAAGGTATGAAAAAAACGTGTAGACGATTAAAGTCAACGTGTCAACGTCCATTCATGGTTAATGCCAAGAGCTCAATCATTTGCACCACAATGGACACTAAGAACTTTTAAGTATTTTAATGACAATTAAGGCCTTATTAAAAAAGCTCATTGCTTTTGCCATTAAATTGAAGTATCTTTGGACTGTCTAAAGATTAATTTTTACGACCAACTATCCTTGTCCACAAATGAAAAAACAATTTTTGGGGTGTTATTTCAGAGTAACTAGTTTTTGGTAGTCACAGATTTTAAGTTATTATTTTGTAATTTGCCGCCATTTTCAAGCTTTAATAGACATGTTAAAGCTCGCAATGTTATCAAGTGTGATGTCATAATACTTAGTCATTATTTGACGGAACATTTGGGTGTACTTTAAGAAAATTTTTAGATTGGTAGGAAGCAAATTTGCGACTATATTTTTGCCAATTTCACAAATTTTAAGGTGCGTTCTTGTGCGTGTACTTTGACAAAAATTTTAAATCAATTTTTTACTTTAAAAGTTGGGACATTACCAAGCGTCACAAAAATTCCTAAATCGATTAAAATCACATTTTTTTTTAAACGGCAAAGAGGAAGCAAATTACAAAAAATTGTATACAAAACTCGTTTCAAAAGACCTTGATGCACTTATTCTTTCAATTAACTCGTGGCTAACGCCACTTGTTTTTTAATATACTATTTTGAGTTTGAATAATTTAAAGAATCTTTCTTGGTAATTTTATCCTTATCTTAAATAAAAATTTAAGAGATATTGGTTCCAAATATTAGGAATGTATAGAAACAATAAAATACTTGGTAAAAACCGCAAAACTTGTCAAGCTACTCTCGTATTTATTTTGTTATTAAATAACATGTGGTCATTATTCACTTGCTACCTGGTGGTTCGGCATTGTCTGTGATAAAATTACAAAGTCATGTAGAAATTAAATCAGACCTTGTCATTATTTCAAGTGGAAACTAGCACCCAATGTAACCTTATACGATATACTGTACTGAGTGAAATAAATCCAAGCATGAACAGATCATCAATGAAACTAAAACACCGTAAATGGTGAACAAGTATGCAAGCTGTATTATATTTCATTTAGTGATTACTATAAATCCAGTTGGAGAAAATTGAAACACTGCAACAGCATTTTGAATCCAAAAATTTTAAATTACATATTATGCGCCCTCTAATGGTCACTTCTAACGCAAATTGGCGGGAAAATTAATTGTAACAGTGCTAAGTAACCTAAAAAGTGTAAATTTTCATCGCAGTATGTATTTCTAGGGTAACACAAGAAAGAATTCAATACGACACAGTTTATTATCAATTCACTTGTAAACAAATAAGCGCGCAAAGCTTATCGTAAAAATGGAACAATCGCTACAACCTTGATGGCTATTAACTTCTTTTTATAGACACAGCTTAATTTAATTGTCAGTTGTGTGATGTTTATTTTCCTGATTTTTATTAAGATTTATTGCTATTTAATATTAATCAGTGTTGCAATAATATGCTAAATTAAATTATAACATTCGAGCATTGCTCTTTAGTCGTTTGTTTTTATTTGCACTTATTTATATTTTCTGATAAAATTTTTGTACACATTATTGCAAAAATCAGTTTTTTCTATGTTAAAAATGATTATTATTAACATTTATTTTATTTATTTTAGATTTATGTATGTATTTACATTCAAAAATAGTCATAAATTAAATGTAGTACATACAACTAGTACTTATGCATGTCCAGAGGACAATGACACAATCACTGTATTAGAACGTTTATATTACGTTTCAAGCATACAACATAAATTCTATTTTTGAAATATATTTTTTAACACTTGGCCTTTAATTTAATCAGATTCCTTTTCTGAGGAAAACATATTTGTGCTTTGATTTTGCAAATTGTTTTTACTTATTTCCTATTTAAATGTTGATGATTTAAAAAAAATAAAAATTTTGGATTTTTTTAAAATTTTTGTTAAATATTTTTGACGAGCCATTGATTCCTAAAAATAAATATGTGCGTAGGAAACAAAACTTCTGATAAATCATTTACAAGAATTTTTTTTATAGCAAACTCTGACGTGCCTGGCTTTTTATTTTATTTAAAATAATTAAGGGGTCACTTTGAAGCTATAAAGAAGTCAAAGATTACAATAAACTACATACTACATATCTGTTTTAACGTTTTTGGGCAATTGGACGACTAAGTCTTTCACAATTTGATCACGGATATTTCGAGCACATTTATTATGAAAAAATACAAATTAATCAAGCACACACACTTTACACACATATCTAATATGGTACCACCTTCTAGATTTATAGCTTATTCATTCAATATAAAGTTTAAAAAAGTTATCTATTTAATACATAAATATTTATAAATGCAGAGTAATGGTTTTGTTATTTCTTGCCATTGTTTATCTATACTTTTGTAATTTATTGCCTTCATATTTATATCTGCAGTTCTGTTTTTGAGTTTTAATTTACTTTACTTAAAATTACTAAATATGTTTAATTTTAGGCTGTTTTTTATGTTTTATTTTATTATCAAATGTATGATACACTTATTTTACCTACGCAGTCGATGAGTAAGGAAACTTGGACAATTGCCTAATATTCTCTTATGTGTTTCAAACCTTTAGCATAAACTGTCACTTTTCATATTTATTTTTTTATTTAATACCTACAGGGTGGTTCAGCCTAGTTCCCGTCTTATGTGGCTCAGTTATTGTTAAATTTGGAATTTTGGTATTTCAGGAAAATATTTTCGATTATAAAGTGAGTATCAAAAACTTTTTCAAAACGGTTTAAGAATTAGGGATTACTGTTAAAAAAATCAAACAAATTTGTTTTTCACTTTTATTATCAAAAATACAAGCAATGCTTTCTTGGTAATATTACTACTAGGTTTGTGTTGAATAAGTTCTAACCCACTTAAAGTAATCTGTGCCCACTTGTTAATTAAATTTGATTTATCTGAAGTACTCTCATCTAGTTAACTTTAAAATTGGTTTACATGTAAAAAAAATTGTGCCGGTCTGCTTAACTGAATTCTCTGTCGATAAATGTCAAAATTGTCAGTTGTGAAATTCACAAATTGTCAATTAATTAAGCAACTAAATTGTTACACTGTACAAGAAAACACTTTTATTATCGAAGCTTATTTTCGAATCAGAGACTTGAGAGAATGGTAATATTTGGTGTCTAATAAATGCTTGTCATTAATTCAATAAAGCGGCATTTCTGATTTTACGTTCGAAATTCACGGTCGACTAGATGAAAATCATTTAAAAACACATTGTACTATGTAGGCTTGTCAGCTTGTCACAATTTACTTCCAAACTTTTTAAACTTTAGAGCATTATATGTATTTATTCAGTTAATACAAAAATTTACACTTTATACTCGAGTTCAGATGCTTTAACGATTGGTAGGCCTATTGTTTCTAATTTTGTTATGCTATTTACTAAATTTTCAAAGTTAGACTAAAATAATTAAAAATTTAAAAACTAATATTCTAAACAAGTAACTTTAAGGCTGAAAAATTAAAAAGCTGAAACACAAAAAACTACAAAATAATGGGACTGAAATTCTGAAGAATTATAATACAGGAAAGAGAAACACTAATAAATAGAAATATTTTAGATGCTGAATAAAAAAACAATACACTAAAGACTGAAAAGCTAAAAAACAAAAAAATTAAAATCCGAGAAATTGTAATTCTGTAGAAGATATATAGTTTTTTTAAAGTAAATACTGTATTAACAAAAATTGAAAAATTTACTATTTTAAATTAACAACTTAATAATATTTAAAACATATTTTGGAATTAGGATACAAATCATTTTAGGAATTGAGGAAAAATAAAGTTTCTGTCAAATATTTAAATCTTTGACAAAGCAAATTGTTTCAAGTTTAAGAAAAGCCTTTAAAAATTCTAATCTAAAATCTTATCTCTTCTTCTTAACACTCATTTTTGCTTTATGATTAAAAAATTAGTAAAACGTAAAGACAGTTTTAACCCAATAAATATATTTATTTGTTGGGAATATTTTCTGGAAACAGCACATAAAATTTTTAACTAGCAATATACAACCAAGTAAACCAACTAAATTTCAGCAATAAGATAATTTTTTATTACTTTTACGATTACTGGGAATAAAATAATTTGCGATTTTTTTTAAGAGGTCTACCTAGTTTCTCTTTACTTTACCTAAATTTAGCAAGTTTAGGTGCTTACTTAGATCTTTTAAATTTTTTTTGGTATTTCACTTTTTTTTCAAAAATTAGTAACTTTCTCATTTTTACGTATTTATAATACGTCAAATTTCGGCATTTGAAAGGGAAAAAGAATAACAGCAGCTTTGAATGAAGTTCTCGAAAAAATCAAGTAACTTGAGAACCATTAAATATAGGTAAAATAAATGTTAATACAAAACACAGAATACAGAAAAAGTGGAGTTTCCGAAACATAATATTCAAATTTTGTGATTTGTTAAGTTTTTCCATATTTAAAGTATCTGAGGAATAGGAAAGATTTATTTATAAACGTTCTCTTTCAGACGCCTAAATTTAATTCGAAAATATTTTGAAAATGATGAATAGCAATTATTGAAGAAAAGGTGCATATTCAAAAAAGGCAAAATAAAATTGTAAATATCTTGAAAACGGCTAAACTTAGGTGGAAGGAAAGTTGGTGAACTTTGCCTCAGCATAACCCGAGTTATGCAAAACAATAAATAAATAAATATTAAATAATAATTTCCTATTTAAAATAGTAAAGTTAATATATTGTAAGATAGTGGATATTTGTGCGGTTTATTGTGAGCTGAAATGCTATTTCCAAACTCTGTTTATTTTGTAAATTGTATTCTTTTTAATTTTGACTTTTATAAATTTATCTTAATATGAGTTATAATTTTTATTGGCTTTTTTTAATCACTTTTTGAAATAAAGTTTTCGCAAATTATAGAGTATTGTAACCCTAATAAAGTACCAAAAAGTCATAATTGTGTGCTTTACAGATCTCAAATGATATAAACAATGATGATTTAACCAAAAGCAGAAAAGTCATGTACCATATCAAATACCAAACATTTAAATTTATTGTTATTTTTGTAAATTTGGAGATACTAACATCTGTAGATATAAATTCAACCATCAATCAAAATTTCATTCGAAAGTAACACGTTTGTAACTGTGAAAAATGGGAAATTTTATACTTTTCAAAAAAAGCCAAGATAATGTGAAAGAATTTGAAATTCCATTTCAACAAATTGATTTTTCTAAACAGAACTTTAAAAATACAATTTCAAAATATTTAAAATTGATGTCAATTAAAAAATTAAAAGGTATAAATAGCTCGAAAAGACGAAAAATGGATGACTATTCTCTTAGAATAACTTCAGAAATACGATGAAAGCATAGCTTTCTAAACAATGTTTAAAAATCCGACACACCAAACCTTTATTTGAAACACAACGCGTTCCAACCACAAAGTGATCATCCTCAGGTGAGAATATAAACTCAGTTTCGATTCTCACCTGAGGATGACCACTTTGTGGTTGAAACGCGTTGTGTTTCAAATAAAGGTTTGGTGTGTCGGGTTTTTAAACTTTGTTTTATTTATATTTCACGCCAAGAAAAGCCGACAAGAAGGCGAAAATTGTAGTATGTTACATTTTTCTACTTTCGAAAAAATATTTTTTTTTTAATGTTCAAATAAAATTTTGAAATTTAAAAAACGCAGAATCTTGAAGATAAGAATGCAACATTTTTCAAAAAACTTTAAACATTTCGAAAATAGCTAAAATAACTTGATTAATCAAAAAACGCAATAAAAAATGAAGTTTTAAATTTAAAATACGAAAATTGATATCAACTTTCGGTATAACCGGAGGTGCCGCTATCTTGAAAATATTTTTATTGTACAGGATGTAACAGATTATGTATTACTGTAACTCACCACATTTTTAATGTGGAGTTAGATAGAACATCTTGTATAATAAAAATTAGCTGTTGTATAGTAGTACTAATTTTTAGAAAAAAACAAATAAAACCCCCAACAAATCACCATTTTATTGAATATAATGGAAACACTATGTATTTCACCATAATTAGGAAGTTGTAGATGTGGTCGTTCAAGAGTTTCTCCTGGGAGCAACAGTCATATTATTCTGAACCACCGACACATTTGCCATAGTAAGAGACTGGAAGCTAGAGTAAGCACCAAAAGGATTGGATTGCAAAGTAATAGAAGAATTAAGTGTCGTTGCTAAAATTTTTAACTTAAAAATCTGTTTAAAAATTTTAAATTATTTACCATTAGTACCAAGACATTCAACTTCCGTTCTCAATTGTGTACTGTTGGACAAAGTGTATTGAAGTCTCTGGCACATAAGGGTGTTAGGGGGGCATGTTTGACCAAAACAGCGATAAGTCACACCTTAAGAAGTTCATTTAAATTGATTACACTTATATCGATTGTGTTTTTACCTGGCGGTGTTTGTGCGTTGGATGTTAGGGTTAAAGCAATAACAAGAATAAATGGGGCAAAAGATTTCATCGTGTTGTAGGTAAGTCACTACTGTTTTGCTTGTAACTTCCACTAATTATTAATAATTTTCAAGGAAATTAAGGTATTTATAAGTGTGTGATTATTCGCTTGCGATAAGTTTATTTACGTTTGTTTGCAACAATTTTGTTAATTAAGATATAAAGCTTTTTTTGAAATTGTGACATTTATAGGTGTGTGATAATTGATAAATGATTCTACGTTCTTCTTTTCTATAGTAATTTTAATTATTTATTTATTTGTTCAAATATTATTAGTTGGCTCTAATTCAAAATTTTCTTGTTGAATTTTTCCGTCACATTTAATTTTTTACCTTTCTTATTTCACTTTGAGCATTTTTTTGTAGTATGTACTATGCAATATAAAATTGTAAATTGGTCCCAAAATTGTTGAAAAGTTACTCAAATTTTACATTTTCTATTTTTCCATTCTTTAAAATGGCACATAAAATAAAAACAAATATTCCATATACAGACTGACCCAGCTGAGCTTATATAATAAGCTTTATAATAATGAAAAAAATGAATATTTGAAATAAACCATTTGAAATAAACAAAATAAAAGCCTCCAAAATCTAAAAAGATTGAAAATAAATTGTAAACACCCTGTAGTAATTCAATTATCAAACATAATAATTCTGTTAGACCTTGTTCAAGACGTACTTACTAATAACGTCATTAAAGAAGCACTAAAGGTGTAAAACCGATGTTTTTTGGTTTTGATTTTTTTAAAAGTAATCCCTGAATCGATTAAAAAAACTTTAGAGATAAGTAAGAAACTATAAAGTCATCTAAAACACAATAAAAAATAATAGCATGCCAAAAATATTATTTTGACGTCATACTTTTTTGGAACACTTAGTATAATCAAGATATTTTCTTGAAATACGTCTTAGAGTATAAATTACGTCTACCAATTATCAAAAGTCCCACTTTACTAATAACTGAGCTAAAAAAAACAGGAGCTGAGCTGGGGCACCCTGTATGGAGTGGTAATCACTTTAGCAAAATGAGTAAATTTTTGTTTATAACAAAGAAATGAAATAAGAAAATCAAAAACAAAATCTGGATAATAGTACCTAACGCATGATTTTTTATTTTTAATTAATTTTTATTTTTTTTTTAAATGCGTCAGTTTAGGTAAATTCCAAATTCAAAAATGTACTCAAATGGAAAAACAGAGAAATTCAGGCCTAGAACTACAGTTTTTTTGTTCCGTTTGTGGTTTTAAAAAATGTTAACATTTTTAGAAAATGTCCGAAATCAACCTACTTAAAACTAACACAACCATTTTTTGCCTTGTTTTAGCAAAATAGGAGGCAAAATACGTCGCGTTTGTGGCTCTAAAAAGTGTTTTCAAATAGTTTTGAAATGACAAACTGGAATACAGAATACAGTAATTCACACCAAAAACGAACATTTTTAGTTAGATTTAGCAAAATACGTCAATTTAAGTGAGTTTCCTGTTAAAAAAGGTGCTCAAGCTTAGATCTATTCAATAAATTTTAATTCAAGTAATGTTTAACATATTTGAATTCAACTAATTTTTGAATCAATTTTTTTGGAATCGGTGGAAATCATTTTATTTAAAGGAAACTATCAAGAAAATCGTCGTTTATTAAACAGCGAAGAAATCTGTACACATTAACAATATTTCGTATTTCTTTATTAACAGGGGAACAGCTTTTTTTAAAGACAATAAATTAAATTTATTAAAATTCGAAAAAAAAGCAATTATGTGTTTTTAACTACATGTTTTTGTCTAATTTTTTAATTTATTTATTTCTACCATTTAAAATTCAGAACAAATTTTTAGTTATTTTAATAAATGTTTTAAATTTTGTGCGCCTAACGTCCATAAACTTATTAAAACTTTTGTGTTGTTTTTTTACACAACTCAATCTAATGACTAGATGTATCCGGCTCACAGTTGCGATCTAACGTAGTGATTTGTCTAATAAGTAAGAAGTAATGAACACGGATTACTTATAAAAAGTAACGATTATATACCGAGTGGAATTTTTAACTGGAATAAAATTCATAACTTGAATATAGGCCATTTTTGTGAAAATTCCCGAAACCAGTCAATTTTTATTATTTTAGTCTACCATTTTTGTTCATATGGTTTTATGTTTATCTGCTGTTCGAAATGCACAGCCACCTCTTTTTGAATGCCTACGTGATAAAAAAATAATGACCAATGGGTACCGTTTCTTTCCTGGGAAATGTAACATAATGATAGTAAAATGAATTTCTAACGTTTTGCATCATTTCGAGCATGATTTGCCTAACTTCAACTTATAAAAATGTTTTTTTTTATTTCATTAGCGTTGAAATTATGTAGAAAATAAATTGTGCCTTGTATTGGTTGCCTTCCACAAGAGGTATCGCTTGACATACCATTACATTTAAAAAATGTTAGAGGTGGCAGTGCATTTCTGACAACAAATAAACAAAAACTACATGCACCAAATGATGGCTAAGGGAAAACAAAAATCGACCTGTTTCGGGAATTTTTACAAAAATCGCCTAAGTATATCTAAGTTATGAATTTCATTCCAGTTAAAAATTCCATTCTGTATTAGGTCTGTAAGGTAAGCTGTTTGCTCAAAACGTATCATTTCCGTATAATGAATTAACAGGATTTTTGTTTTAGCAAGATAAATAATAAAATCTTCACTAAACATTCAACATGTTGTTTTTTATTGTGAATCAACTTACTTCAGTTATTCGATATATCCGGCTCGAAGGACCAATCTCACGCCCCAAGGACAATACAGAACAGTTGTATTCTAACGTAATGAATAAAGTAAAGGAGTAATTAAGACATTTGGAGACTGAACGCCACTCTGGAACTGGAGATGCGATTTTCTACATGAAATCTGATTGGAATTTTTTTCACTAAACAATTTGTAAATCAAAGATTTGTTAAAATTTTACTCTAATTAACAGAAAAACAATTCCATTCTTTCAATGGAATGGTGTTTTAATTTTAACTCCTCATACTAGCCCGTTTTATAAATATTTTGAGACAGGATGTAAATTTGTGTCATTTATTTAACCCCGAATATAGAATTAACACAATAAGTAAAAATATTCATAACTTGCAAACTAGTATACGGGATGTTTCACATAATTTTACGAGGCTTGCGCTTGTAAAATGCCACCAAGAATGCATATTCTTGTACGAATTCGAATACAAAGTTTGAAAAATTAGATAGTCTTCTCTAGTTTAGTTTTTGGGTAGTTAATGGTAAGAGAGATCGATTAGAATCATATTCATTCAGTCTCTTGAGAGAACACTTGATAACTGTTCTGAAAAATAGCAATTCATGACTATTAATGCAACAGTGATTAGTCTGACAACTACTGTCATAAGTTTCCAAAAATTAAATAATTAAATGTGAATTTTTTGTATTTAGTGAATTTTGTATATTTGGGTGCGTTTAGGTGCAGGCCTCATAAAGTTATGTGAAACACCTTGCACGATTTTACAAAAAATATATTTTTTTTTAGAAAATTTAATCGTACCTTGTTTTTGTCCGAAAATGTTTGGGTCAAAGCATATTTTAGTATCCCTAAAAACGTTTGCATACTTTTAAAAACAAAACAAATATTTTAACGTTATTACAAATTTGGCTTTTAAAAGAAGCTTTATTTTATGTAAAATTTATTTACGAGCCATGATTAAATTTCAAATGATAAAAACTTACTCGGAGAAAGTGCGTTGGAAGTGTACTATTTATTCTCTTTTTTGAATTTAGCGGTAAACAGTACTTAGACCTCGCCTAGCTATAACTAAAACACATTATTGAATATTAGAACACTGCTTTTTTTCCATAAAGCTAAGCGTGGGATTAACAATAATTATACTAAACGTCCCACGTTCTATATTTAAATGTGCGTTGTCTTATTGCTCTTCGAATATTTAAAACTTACATAAGTGCGTGTATGAAGTTCTTTTTAGACAGCTTTTTAACAGTTATTGCAAATGTGCAAATGTGCAAATTTAGCAACAAAGGAACAAATTCCTTCCTCAAAGACTTCGTATGTGTAGCTGATATGCAATATTATTATTAATTTTTTGGAAATAAAAACTTTATTTATGTGTCAAGAAAGGTTGAAAAATCCGAAATTAAGCATTTTAAAATAAAATACAGTAAACTGGGATACAATTTTTATTAATTCATACAACAGGAAAAATAAAAACAAAATTTTTATTGCAATAAATTTAATTACAAAAGCAGACAAATTACATAAATGTTTGTAAAAAAACTTAAAATTCTCTACTGCACAAAAAAGCAATAAGGAATAAAGAAGTTCATTAATTAATCGTTGAACCTAAATGTACTAAATTTGCTGTTGTAATAGTTATTTACCTGACGAGTTTGGAAATTGCTTTACAAACAAGTTAGGTACAATATTTTTTATAACGAATATCACAAAAACAAAATTAATTTTTTTTTGATAATTTAGGTCTTTTTGCTGACGGGTTGGTAACAGGTCAAACAATCATCAAATTGACATGAACTGTCACTTATCATAAAAAAATAATCATTTCCATCTCAACGGTAACGATACCAATCCATTAAATAAAGACATTTAACTGGGATACAATTTTTATTAGTTCATACAACAGGAAAAATAAAACCAAAATTTTTATTGCAATAAATTTCATTACAAAAGCAGACAAATTACATAAATGTTTGTAAAAAAACTTAAAATTCTCTATTGCACAAAAAAGCAATAAGGAATAAAGAAGTTCATTAATTAATCGTTGAACCTAAATGTACTAAATTTGCTGTTGTAATAGTTATTTACCTGACAAGTTTGGAAATTGCTTTACAAACAAGTTAGGTACAATATTTTTTATAACGAATATCACAAAAACAAAATTATTTTTTTTGATAATTTAGTTCTTTTAGCTGACGGGTTGGTAACAGGTCAAACAATCATTAAATTGACATGAACTGGCATTTATCACAAAAAAAAAATAATCATTTCCATTTCAACAGTAGCGATACCAACCTATTAAATGTCCCTAGCCATTGTTGCAAAGTAAAAACACCGCAGTGCGGGAAAGTGCGTTTCCCACACGCTCCAGCGTTTCAAAGCTAAAAAACCTTTACGTCGTATTTTCTCTAAAAACTAGCTGATATAAGTTATTCATGCACTTGAAAAAAATAATAATAAAATAAAAAAATAATTTTAAAATTTCAAAGTAGGCGCCAATTCCTCATCGTTCCGGGAGTTCAGCCATTTTGAAAATAATTTAGTTAGATGAACTCCTATACAAAATTCTACCTGTTCTACCTGTATGTAGTATAAAAAGTTAAAAAGTTTTTAATCTAGGCCTTAACAAATCACCCTGTATAATACCAGGTGTGACGCGTAAGATATAATTTATGTTGCATTTCGTAAGGGTTGACATCTTACACGAATCACCTGGTATACATTGTAACGATAACTGATATGATTAACATTTTCAAAATAAAAAAAACAATGTTTTTTACCATAGAAATTAAATTATTCAAAAAAAATAAATAAATGTTTAATAAATAAAACGTGTGATAAGTGTGCACTGTAACTCATCTCTGACACAGTCTGCATAGTTAAAAATAGTTTCAAGTGTAGTAGTGAATTAGCATTTATCACTATTATTGTATAAATCTTTTTAATAACTTACATTTAAAGGTCATTAATAGTTGCTTGGATCTTGAATTTTCTAGAACAAAATTGTGGATATTTTATAAATTGATTTCTAACTATTATCACTTTGTGTAACCAAATAATAATTGTTGATTGTATTTATGTCCCAAAAGGCGAAAAAAACGCACCTATATTTAGTGCCATATATTTTGTAACGATCACGCTATCTACTACTGTTTATAAGAAATTCTTTTGTTGATAGAGTGATTAATCATGTTTTGTTTACACAAACTGTCTGATATTGGTATAACAAAAGAGACAAGAATTCTTAATTATGTTAGTGATGTGCATGCGCTTTTCTTGTGATGATGAGTGAAAGCTTTGCAAGGATGTATTTTAACGTTTCAGTTTATCACAGGTACGTACCACTTTATCAGTTATTAATAAAGCTTTCCTGAACACAAATTGGGAAAAATTTCTGGAATTGCAGTCATGACCACAGTTTTGTTTACCATTATCGGTAAAAGAAATTAATTGCATGCCTCTTCAAGCTTATTTGTGCTTATTTTATATTTGAGTAACGGTTGCTTCGTGTTCGTGTTGATGTTCACATTAAATGTTAATTAGAAAGTTGTACAATCATATTCATGTGCATCGTTTATGGTGTTTTAATAAATATTTACTAAATATAGCGACTTTGAATTAAAAATTGTTAACAGTTAAATGGTTTCAATGTTTCCACTCTTTCTTATTTGCTAAAAATACTTATTCTAAATAATCAAGGTCTTTGTTTGTAAATGTAAACACACCAAAATATTTTTCTTGCAATTATCTTTTGTGATATTGGCCAATGGTCATCTCTAGAAACGGTTGTAAAGATAAGTAGGTGTATAAATATCTCAGGAAGATTAGAAGTTTTAGTCGATTTGTGTGCAAAATTATTTCATGAAAGTAGTACTGATTGTCTAATCTAGACATAATAATTCTAAGGTGGAATAATACTTCAAAGGAAAATCTCAAAATAAAAAAAAATTAAATATAGTAACAATATCTAAACCAGTACATTACGCAAAATTGTGCTTTGACCTCTTTTATTAGGCGTCAAATTAAAGTAAGTAGTGTTATTGATAACAATTTTTAATAAACAGTATCATGCTAATAAGTGATAGGTCACAAACATGATGCACAGGATGATTTTGCCGTTATGGTTTCTTAAATCTTAACGAGTTGTTTTGCAACGTGATTTATTAATGTGGTTAAATTTTATTATTTTTTTGAATTGCCTTGAATAATAAAAGTAGTTACTTTTGAGGAAAAGGGCTCAAAATATTATCTTATATAAAATCATTAAAAAGTTTTTTTTGACTTTTTTACTTTTTCCAGGAGTACAATGGTAACTATTTATCGCTGCTTCCCCAAACTGTTAGAGATACTTATTTTTTAACGGTTTTTGTTATCGTTTTATCATATTGGAATTGTGTTTAATTGTTTTCGAAATCCGAAAAATTACGTGGAAATGAGACATTTCAATTTCTCACCAGAATTTATCCTCTAAACGATTTAATTTGTGATATAAAGAGATTAACTTGTTAAGTCAACTTATTGTCGACACGTTTTCTTGTACCATGTGCGGACTGAAATAATAAAAGCTTTATATTATATTAATTTTGCAACACGTTTTGATGCATTCGTTTCTCGCCGCGCCCAACTTATTTATTTTCTTACAAAACTCGTATACCTAATTAGTTAATTACACAATAAAATCAATTACACGGTTATTTATTTTTAATTTATTAACTTTATGTCTACCTAACAGGAAAACAGAAAATCTTGTTACATACGTCAATAGAAAACACTTTTTTTTAATTCGATAGCTATTAAAACAATAAATAAAAGTTTTTATTAGACATCCTTTATACGGAGTCGTTGAAATGTATCGGTTCAGGTGAATTATTAAAAAAAACTATTCATTAAAACTTATTAAAATATGCTTAAAAGTATTTAAATTTTAGTCTCAGATGTTCATCAAATTTCTATTTCAATTTATCCTGGAATACAACGCTAACTTGATTTTTTTAAATACGTATAATTATTGTCATATTTAATATTTTTAAGAAAGCATTTTGTCTGAGTTTTGTTTTGTAACATAAAATATTAGCTGTTTCAAAACTCTGAAACGTCGCATTTTCCCAAATTATTTTTTTAAATAAGATTTATAAAATTGTAAAATAGTTATTAATGATTAGATCACTCACTGAAAGTATAAATTACATTAGCTATTATTTTTTTGAAGTGCATAAATAATTTATATTAGCTAATTTTGAGAGAAAATGCGAGGTTGGCGTTCCGCGTTTTTATAGTTTTGAAACAGCGAATAGTTTTGAAAATGTTGTCTTTATCTAATGTTGGTTCTTTCCTGCTTGAACTTTGACTAAAAAATAAGTAAAATGTGATAACAGTTTTTAAAATAAAATGTTTGTTTAAAAGTAACACATTTTAATAAAAAACATATTTAGTTACTACGAATATCTAAAGGTTGGGATATGAAATGACGTACATATAAAACGTTCCTGGATAGTTCCGTATTTTTAGATCTTAAATAAATTTTGAATTTAAAAAATCCTGCGGATTTTCGTTTTGGCTTTTAAATTTATGCTCATAACTAAGCATAGTTATTTTAAAATAACACTAAATATCGTAAAATTTAAATCATTTGTTGAGTAATTATTGATACAACTATTTTTAGGTAATTAATTTTAATTAGAAATAAGGAAAAATTCTGAAAAAATTCACATGCGTTGAAAATAATAAAACTCTGATCTTTGTGAGGTTTTTAGTTTTCGAGATATTACAAGTAAAATAGATCCAGAAATACTGAGTCTGTTGGCAACACATTTGAAAGTATTTGTGCTTGTAACTTGTAACATTACAACCGAATTCGATTTTTCTTGACAATTATTTGACGTACAACCCCACAAGAATGTTAAATTGTTGTTAACTGGAAGCGTATTTCATTAGTATCCTTAAAAATTTAAGTCCAGTGATGTCAACAGACTTAGTATTTCTGGATCAGTCTGTACTTTGAGCAGACTTACTCTGTGTGTAAAATGTAAAATGACCTAAAATGTGCAAATGATTTGCAAGTGATTTTATTATTTGTTAATTTTTGGAAATACAGTATTTCTAGAAATAATCTGAAAAGCAAAAAACTAGTTGCAGTGTCTCCAGTTGATGGAACCAAAAAGTATTCAAAAACATTTTTGGAATTTTGCAATGTTTTAGTTATACAGCGTTGGGCAAAAGTATGGAACCAAACGTTTTGTGCCTAAAGTATGTACCTTATGGAAAAACTAATTAGTTCATCATCAACTACTGTAAAATCATTTTTCAAGAAAAACTTTTTTCAATATTCATTATAGTTTTCGAGTTTTTGAAAAAAACATTTTTTTCTAATACTACGGCGATTTTTTGGTAAAAGATTATGTGGCATTTAAAGTGCTCATTTGGGAAACTGTATTTTCCAAACACGTTAGGTAAACAACTATCGTATAAAATTAAAGTTTGTTATTTACTTGGCGCAGTCGGCAAAATTCTAAAAACGCTAAATCCAGTGGATCGACATTTGAGAAGGTTTTAATTTCTTAGGCATTTTTTTAACAAAAGGGGAAGCAAAACTCCACTCTTCTGTAGGCATAAGGTAGATTTGTCACTGGTTGTTTTCAACGCAAATTCCAAATTTTCAAGTTAATCTGAACATTAAAATGTAATTATTTTCTGTAAACTGAGCTTAAGATGCAAACAACATCATTAATTTTTATTAGCATAACAATTTATCTACCCCCTATTATAGTATCGTAAACAAATTTAGCATCATTGATTCCAACTTTATTTTGATTTTTAAGAGTGCACTTTAGTGAAAAAATTGTTGGGTGCATTTTTCTAACAGATTTTTTAAATTTTTCTTTTGAAGGAACCAACAGTTTTGATGTCATCACGGTTAGGTCATCAACTGTGCGTAAGTATTTAGCTAGTGAATTAATTTGTTTGTCACCACAAAATGGGGGATTCTGGCAAGGGGGAAAATAATGATTCTGGTGAAAATATGGTAAGTAATTATCCACTTTTAAGCACACCGGGCCTCCATGATGTATATTACAGGTATATCTGCATGTTATATTTGTACAGTGCGTACCAAAAACCTATCAGGAAAATGTGAATTCTTTATTTCATTCAATTCATGTAGCATTAATTTTAAATTGGTTTGTTTATCACTATTTTTTGCAGAGCATTACGTTTAATAACAAAATGATAATTTCAACTGTCGTGTCGTATTAAAAGTTATCTGGCAAGGTTTATAAATGAGAAAAATAGTACGGAAATATTCCTTGCTACACTTGGCGCCATATACGTAATTCCTCATTTGATTCACGTGCTCAACACGAGTTTCAACTTTCTCGATTTCCGTGATCATAACTGTTAGGTTTTAAGATCTGGACTTTATCTAAAGTTTAATATTAATAAAACGTTTCATAAGTTAATGGCCATTGAATTTTTTATCAACAACCTTTAGTTGAAATTTGCTTCATTACTTGATTGGTTTCTAAAAGATGTATTGGTGGATTACTAACTCGAAATAAATTTTACAAGCTACAATTAATTAAGGGCAAGTCACATTCAGATAACCGCAGGGTTTTAGGTATATTTTCCACGTTTAGTGGCACCTTTACTGTTGGATTTACAAAATTATTGTTAGATTTTTATCTGCTTATAATTATAGTTCTTCATTATAAATTATAAATTTTTAAAGCTATTTGAAGGATCTTCTGTAACACAAGGTGATCAAGAATACGCAACAGAATTAACAACTTGGCAAATATTAAACGTAACACGTTTCTTGTTCGATTTAATTTTTAATTTAATTCCAATGACTAAAATTTTTCATTTTCATAAAGCTCTGCTGAGAAAAGTTTTCAGAATGTTTTGGCTCTAATTTCGGGCAAAATTCTATCCCAGATTCAAATGTTAGTTTTAGTTATAAAATATCGGTCACAAAGCTGCAAATAACTGCTTTAAATATTTTTGTAATGAAAACATTCCAACCAAGATTAGTGAGTTTTTTTTTCATATTTAAAACGATGTGCAACTAACTACCATCTGTAAATGAATGTGAGATCGTAGTTGGCATTAAAAGTTTGCCGTTTCTTTCAAGAAAAAACGAACAATGCTAGTATATGAAAAAATTAGTCTTACTGGTTACCTGGGTAGATTAATACTTTTCAGAAATTTTATAAAAATAAAATGATTCAATGATGTAAATTTAAATTCCAGAACCACCTTTTATAAACAGTCTGTACTATCTAAAAAGTAAGAGCTCAGAGTTCTGTGTACAGTAATGAAATAATAGTTATTTATAATAGTAATTTATAGACGATAAAATTTTATTTGAGAAAATAAATTTTATCGTCGTATACAATACAAAATTTTATACCATGATTAACAATTCTGAACGTCAAAAAATTCAACAATGAAAAAACGTCAATAACAGAAAAATAACAATGGTTGTGGACCATTTTTCTCTAGACGATTAAATTTAATTTTACCATGAACTAAACAGAGGATAAAGTAGCAATTTATCGTTTACAATGGAATCTCTGTATGTCTTTTCTTATGGATCAAATGCCCCCAGAGATTAAAAAGGGAAATGTAAAGCAACCCTAGTTTTAACTGAGCTTTAATCTTATATCGTTAAATATGTAATTATGTTTATTATGTAAAAATTTGTAATTTTTTTAAATTGGTTTTGTTATAATCAAAAGTTAAATAATTCCGAAATGAAAAGGGATAGAACCATAATAGTTTATATCAACTTGCATTATTTTTTTGCGTAGAAATTAAATTATGCAAAAAATATATAGGGTGCTCCAAATAAAAATATAACTTTGGTTTACCCTCTGTATACAACATCCTGTGTATAATAAAAATGTTTTTAGTTTGTGGGCTTTCAATCAATCTATGGGATAGTATAAACGGCATGGCAATATTCCAAATAAAAAAAATATAGTCTGATTACACACCCCTGGGCCACTCTGTATAAAGTTTGTTAATTTTTTTTTCAAAAATAAAAAAGTTACAAGGTTTCGAAAGCCAAACTAAAACACCAGGCATACTGAGGGAATTACAAGGGTGTTAATAAATCTTAGACAAATTGCAAAAAAACATAAATCAAACAAAAATGAGTTGAATGATTGAAGAAATCTGTTGAAGGGAATTAAGGACTCATAAGAATTTCCTTCTATATGTAATTCCCAAGGGAATTATGGACTACCTATCTTTTGTATCTTGATGGTTACCGTAACCAAATAAGACAATATTTGACTTTTCAACCATTCGTTTAAATGTAATAACATAAAGTTGTATTTTTTTAATAGGCATCATGGTTGTCTGACATTTTCGAAAAGCTTTTTTTTTCTGAATTGGAAACAATACAGGGTGTCTCAACTAAGACTTTCGAGCCTGATATCTCAGAGATTTGTCAACGGATTTTTATGAAATTTAAAATGCAGATATTTTAGAAGATAAAGATTAAAATCCAATTAATGCAACTCAAGTCTTAAAAACGTAATTTTTACATGCTACATGTTATGCCTTTTAAGACTTATATTAAAAAAAATATCGTCAGTGAAAAATGCTGTCAGAAAAAACTCGTTCGTGGAAGACCTCTGTTTCGCGAGAAAAATGAGAAACAAACTGTTAAACGTGGGTACAGAAGCAAAAGCGTAGATCTCTATGAGACAAATGAGCACTACCATTGAATTTTGGTCAATCCTACTCGAAGAAACGTTACTGACACGCAAGGGACATTTCACAATTAACTCTCACCTATACAAAGTTAAAAAACAATATTTTTGAGTTACTTTTGATACTGGATGCTTTAATTCTTTCAAAAAGGACTAAAAAACTGAACAACAACTGAAAAATTCTAGATACTTGAACATTCAGGACTTTGGAAATGTTTTGTACACTACTGATTGGATTTTCGTCAAAAGCTTGAATTACAGCCTCAACTATTGCTTCGTTTCCAGTGGCGTGTTTTGTCCTCACTCAATTTAGTTCAAGTACGCTTCCTGTGTGTTCAAATTATTGACGATTCTTTGAATTTTAAATTTCATAAATAACATTTCACAAAAAGTCCAACGACACTTTTGTTAGTTTTTAACGTAATTTCACCAAATTAAAACAATTTTACTTTTCTGACAGCGCGCACACTTTTGACAGTTTTTTTCAGTGGTACACTGTACAGTGGTTAATTTTTTGTGTGGCCATTTATTTTTCTGGGTTTAATGATCCAACGGTAATTTGGCTTAATTTTAAATAAAAGAAATGTGTTTAAAAATTTTATTTTTTAATTTAAGGTTATTTTTTGACCCTAATTGAAAGACCACCTCCAAAAATATGTGCATTCTAAATTTCATAATAATCCGTTGACATATAACTAAGATATTAAGCTCGAAATTCTTAGCTGAGACACCCTGTATAAATACAATTTGATATGTTTATATACTTTTGATAAAAACATATTTAAAATATTTGAAAGTAGTTGGACATGGGAAAAGTATTTCACATAAAAGGTGCGAATAATCTAGGTATTTTGTAAACGGTTATTAAAGTAAAAAATGTGAAATTATAAGAAATAAATATAATTATAGAAATAAGCTATGTTAAAGTTATTTTCATTTGAACAAATATACGATCGTCGCGCAGTTTTTAATTACATAAAAATGTGCAGAAAATTGAAAACCATATGTCACTATTTGATAACACTTTTTTATGATTTAGTGAAGTGCAATGGAAGTGAGGTTGATAATGTTATGTAATTTTTACCGCAGATGGGATTTGATTTTGGTGTTTCGATTGACATATTTTTGTAAAATATTTTTTTTAACAAGCGATCATACAATTAATAAGTTTTTTTTCCAATATTCCATGTTTAACTAGAAAATAGAATAGTAATGTAAGCTTGCCATTTTAAATCTAAAAACAAATAATTTTTATTAATCGCAAAAATTTGATCTAATAATAATTTACTATGTTGTTTTTGGATTAATTAGTGTTTAAAAAATCCTTAAATTATAAATACTTGTTAAGTAATATATTTTTTATTGTTTCTAAAATATTCTATCATTCTGTAGTGTTTAAACTCTTTGAAATTCCTCTTCAATTAAACTCGTCTTACGCATATTTGAAAGGATAAACTTTGTTACGATATTCGAAATGTAATCTGATTTTTCAAAATTTTTCTTTCGTAGTGTAAAGTTTAAGAACATTAATTAACTGCAGCTAAGCATTACATTAAGTGGGATAGCATTTTCATGGTCAACCACTGACAAATGCATAAACATTATAATATGTATATCGACCAAAAACATTGCCAACTTAGAAAACAACTTTGACTGAAATGATGGTGCTAAAAACGCTAATTAATTATTATAATAATTATAATAATAAAAAGTATTTCTTATAATTGCTCCCTACCTCACGTTTTTTCGATTTTTATTTTTTTAAATTGGTTTTTTGAAGACCTAACTGACTCGAGAATATTTGATTCAATTTTAATATATTTTTTGTTTTAAATTAAAATAATACTCTAAAATAGGTAAAATAAGTTGGCAATGTCTATAAACATGTTCGTTAACAGAAAACATAGGCTTTTCAAAGTTACTCTCAGTTGTGATTTATATCTGTCGTCTAATCCTGTTTAATAATAAATAAGAATTTCAGATTAAATTCTACTTCAATGAACTACGGCGCATTAATCAATCAAAGAACCACCAACGCTGCAACTTACAGCAAAATAAATCAGCAACATGGTGACATGAACCGATTAGGATAAGGATACTTTGGATCAAAACAAAACTAAAACAATTTGAATCATCTAGATAAGATTAGCATTTTGTTGACTGACAACGAGACTGTCTACTAATTATTGTCTACAAGAAAAAGTCGCTCTAAATAATGTAAAATTACTTCAAGTATGTTCACAAACTCCTTTCCTATTTCAATTAAAGAAGAGAGGATGGGTAATGGCCCCTAAAAAAACAGTTCAAGTTACAATTATAATTTTCGGAAATTTTATTCTTGTTTTATAATAACAGTAATGACAACCCTGTAGCCACTTGTTATAAAACTTAGTGTTAAACCAAGATTATTTCTGAAATTATTAATTAAAGTTAAAAAAAGCTAATGAAAGGGAAAATTTGAATGTTTATATTATGGTGACCTAATACGATAAAGAGATACAAATATTTACGTTGCAGAAAGTTGAAATCTTAAAATAATTTATTTATCAAAAATATTTTTATCATGTAATCGCCCACGAGCCGAGCAGTTAAAACTTTCTGTTTTATATAATACATATTTGCAGGTATTTGGTAATATTCATTTTTCATTGACTATGTTGAGAATTACGATTTTTGTTTTTTTGGGTAATTTTTTAATGTAAATAAGTATCATATTTAGAATTTCCACTACATCTAATGTAGGATTAAGACGGAACACTCTGCATATCATTGAGTTGGTGCGACGCTTTTTAAGCACACTGTATGCAAGCTTTCAAGAATTCAAGCTGAATTGTTAGTTAACATTTATTTACTAATTGTTTCAGCTTTATTTCTTTCTTTTGATCAATAATATTTTTTTTTCAAATGTATTTCTTTTCCACTCTTTGTCGAAGCTAACAAGTGCTTAACTCGCCGCACTTTGGTGTTAATTTGTTGACAATAAAATAATGGCATTGGAAACATGATAAATGTCACTGCGCACCCTTTTCTACTTTCTACATTGTTTCATCAAATCATTGATAGTTAGCTCTAAAACTTTTTCTGAAACAATTATTATGTCTGTCTATCAGTAAATTGGTTCGTATAATCCATTCTATACAAATCTCTTATTACTACCTAAATACTTTGATATTTTTTAAAGGATTTTCGATATTTATAATAATCATAATTGAGCATTGGAATAGTCATGGTAAAATTATGTAAAAAAGTCTATGTTTAAAGGAAAAATGCCGTATTTACATTATTGCAAGAGACAACGGCCGGTTTTGCCAACGACGCCAAAATTTGTTTCGGGAAAAATGTGATATGTGACGTATGCATTTTATGTGTTTATACATTTTATAACGTCCAAAAGTTATAATTAAGTCTAGGTTTTTGCAGAGCGGCCAAAACAAAATCTAACACTCATACATTAGTCAGATATTTTAAAATGTAATTTTGTTCAACAAGCAGGTATTTTTATCCTTGGTGAGTTAATTTTATAAAATTGGAGATTAAATGTGATTACATGGAATGTTCTAAATTATTCAACTGAAAAAATGTTTCAACTGTTATAATTATAAATCACGACGGTAGACAGAGTAATCGAAATTTATTGCTTAAATATTTAAATTTTTATAAATTCTAATTTCTAATGAAGATTTATACTAATGTATTTTCAAACTTGATACTGTAAATCAAGTGCATGGGTGCATACACAAAAATTTATTTCATAGTGTTGGCTCTTTCTACGCCTGTTGTAAAGAAGGTAAAAGAAACCTCTGGAATGTTCTTTAAGTTTCGAAAGAGGCAGCCCAGACAGCCGCAACAATGATTTGTAGTTGTTCAAATATTTTGTATTATTCCACATTCTAAATAAAACGTGATTTTTATGCTTTGGAAGGGATCATGTCTTATTGTCACACCAAATACCTGAGTTATGTGCACTATTTTTGTAATATTTTTTAAAATCTGTATTGAAAATCAAATTTATAAAATTCCCACTGTAATCCAGTCAAAGGAGGCTTTAAATCAAAATGTTGGTGATAAACTTTCATTTTTAATATACGAGTAAATTACTGTGATGTTTTTAAAAAATGTTAAATCGAACCCCGAGAAGAGGTTGAATAACCGAAAATAAAGTGTTTTTAAAAAATTATTTAGAATCGGTTATAGCTTGAAAGAAGTTTTAAATAAAAAGTGTAAAACACAAAATTTTACATAAAAAGTTCTCGTGACTTTTAATGATATTATTCAGATTCAAAGGGATAAAATATATAATTTTAATGTAACAACAAAAATTCTTTATATGTAAAGTTTTCTCCTAAATTCGAATCCGTAGGTGGTTTTTGGATTTTCAATTGCCTTTATTATAAAAAAAAATAAGCGAAAAATTTATGAAAACCATAAACTGAACAAATGTTGCGTTTGCATCCTCGTATCTTCCTTCTGGATAGATACTTCATTATTTTGCAAAAGATTTCTTAATTAGTCCAGATTTGTAGTGGTTATACAAGGCTAAGTTTTGATAAAAAGAAATTAAAAAATTACATTTTCTTGTAACATTGCATATTTTAGTGTAATGGAGATGAAACGAAATATTTGAAATAGGTTTTGGTTCAAGAACCATTTCTGTAATATCTGTAACACTTTATTTCGTAATTTATTTTTTGTTTTATTTTTTAGAACTTATTTATTTTGTTTTGTCTCTCTTTTGGATTTTTATGTAAGTACAGGAGATAAAAATGTCCTTATGATTTTTTTGATATACATATTATTAAAATTAACATAGAGTTGGTGCGGTTAAAAGTAAAGGTATGATAAATGAAGAGTATGTAGAACTTTAATTTTTTTAACCTTATTTTTAAAAAGCCAAATTTACCTGAAGTAAACTTTGTTGTCTATTACAAAAGTCATGCTTGCTTTGTTATTGCAAAACAGTAAAGTTAATACATGTCTTGGTAAATAAAAAAAACCTTGAAAATTTATTATCGTTTTAACTCACTATGAAGATGGATTCAGCATATACGAGTAATCAAATTGAGTATCATTTAATATACAGGATGGTCTCGATATACTCTGCCAAATAAAATCCACTAATAGGTGATTATGAGTAGAATTCTTAAATAAAAAAAATTTCTAATTTTTTTCGTGTTCGAGATAAAAATGTTTGAAAATGCCATTATTGTGATACAATTTATATCATTTATTACAAATATTAATACAAGTGATTCAAGTATGGTTTCTTAACATTTAATTCTTGGCTATGACTGATCAGTGGCGTCGAACGTGTCTGGACAAAGGTTAATTTATCCAAATAATTTTTGAACTAAGAAAAAAGGTTTTCCGAACTTGGTGGATCTTTCTAATGAACCAGAATTTTTTATAGGTTATTATATCGTGACCAATCTGTATTTAAGCTGTTTATGAATTTGAAGTTTTCGTGATATGGAATATGTATATGAGTTTTAAATAAGTTTGTTGAGTTTTTAATTACAAATTTTTTACACGTTATTTAACTATAAAAGCGACTATTTTGAAGATTTTTGTCAAAATAAGCCGAGAACTCAAAACGGCATGTTTTCAGTCAAACAGAAAACAAAAACGTAAACTTTTTCACAAGGTACTCAAAAATTCTGCAAATTAGGTTGAACATTGTGCTATTTTTACCTTTTTCACGCACTTCAGCATCAAAGTATTTTTTTGACGAAATTTGAATTTATTATACACAGGTTGTTGTATATAGGGTAGTGAACCAAAGTTTTATATTTTTAAGGGTACACACCATATATATTTTTGCATAAATTACATTTTACTAGACAAAATAACGAAACTTTGTATAAACTCAGTTTTGGAATTATTCAATTTTTGGTTTGGAAAAAAAAACAACTTTTGGAAAATCACTGCGAAGTTGTCTATGAATATTTACTGACAAATTTGCAACAAAAAAATTTAGAATACATTGCAAATAACTGAATTCTAGTTAAAGCACGCAGGTAATGTACGCAGGTAATTTTGGAAAAGCTTATTTTTTTCTGAACTCAAAACCATATAAATATAGTTTGATATTTTTATACACTTTTGATAAAAAATATATTTAAAATATTTGAAAGTAGTTGGCCATGGAAATATTATTTCGCATAAAAGGTGTGAATAATCTAGAAATTTTGTGAACGGTTATTAAAGTAAAAAATGTGAAATTATAAAAATAAGCTATGTTAAAGTTATTTTCAATTAAACAAATATATGATCATCGCAGATTTTAATCACATAAAAAATGTGCAGAAAATTGTAAACGATGTGTCACTACCATTTGATTACACTTTTTTATGATTTAGTGAAGTGCAATGGAGGTGACGTTGATAATGTTCTGTATTTTTTTACCGCAGATGGAATTTGATTATGGTGTTTGGATTGACATTTTTTTGTAAAATAAAATTTTATTGACAGGCAGTCATACAATTATAAAGATTTTTCTTCTTCCGACATTAGATATTAAAGATTGTAAAATAGAATGCCATTTTAAATATAAAAACAAATAATTTTTATTAATCGCAAAAATTTGATTTAATAATAATTTATTATGCTGTTTTTGAATTAATTAGGGTTTAGAAAATCATTAAATTATAAATACTTGTTGAGTAATACACTTTTCATAGTTTTAATTAAAAATCCAAAATTTTTTCATGGCCTACTATAAAGAAAAAGCAAAATGTTTTGTTTAAAATAAGCTTTTCGAAAATGTCATAGTCATCTATGATTCCTATTTAAAAAAAATACAACTTTATGTTATTACAGTTAAACGAATGGTTGAAAAAAATCACTGATAACAATTTTACATTTTTTGAAAAAAAGTGCCTCTGTAATGTCTGTGTTTCAAATGTGTATCTGATAACAGATACACATCTTATTATAAAATAAGAAAGATATAAATTTTTTAAGATTTCGCTAAAATGACAACTTTTGTTTATAAGTCAAAAACAAAAACACGCTAGCGAGATGCGGTTTTGACCAAAATTATTTTCTCAAAAAGATCCCTTATTCGGACATCTAAAATGCACCACTCCGTACAGGTGTGCAAAAACGGAAATAGTTGAATAACTATTCAAATATTTTTTTCAAATGAACCATCATATATTTGTTTTCACATGGCGACGGCATTTTTGATAAGCGTTCTACTGGTATGGGTTTGTACGGCGTGTTCCAAGTTTTATGGTCGAGACAAAAATAAATATTTCTAGTTGGTTAAAAAAAATTAATTATTCCAATGATAGAGTATTAATTACGCTATCATTTGACTCCGTAATATTGTCCAAAATTTTTAAGGTATTGCTGTGAGACTTTAAAAACCAACTTTGCTGAAATAGAATTATGCGAAAGTTGATAGCTTTTGAGTAATTTATGGCAGACTTTGTGGTAATTGGTGATCAGGTCAGAATTCCTTGACAGTAGAAAAAGGTTCGTTATAATGTTTACAATCTCTCCGGGGCCATGCGGTCTATTGTCAAGAAATTCTGACCTGATCATCACAATACTACAAAGCCCGTCATAAATTATTCGAGCTTTTAGATGTCTAATATTAAAATCTTGATTACTCAAAATCTATCAACTTGCGCATAATTCTATTTTAGCAGTAGTTAGGGTTCTAAAGATTAGAGGAATTTTACTATATAGAAAATATAACAATAACTTAAAACAAAATCACAAAACTGGTTTCAATGTCTCACAGCAATACCTTAAATATTTTGAACAATATCAAAGTATCAAATGGTAGCCTAAATAATTCCGTATCGTTTAGACTAATAATTTATTATTTTACTTGTTTATTTTATTTTTGCCCCGACCGTAAAACTTGGAACAGCCTGTATAACAAATTTGTATTTTTAGGATTTGTCTCAAAAATGTATTTCATTGCAAGAAAATTTGTTAGCCTAGCATCTGATAAGTCAAATGGTAATTTATTTTTTAACATATAATAATGTGACTAATTACATTACTAATCTCGTTATGACTTGATACATAAATAAATTTCACTCAACAAGAATTAATAATGAAATAAATAAATAAAGAAATATTTTATTGAAAACTTAATGAGAAATTTTATATTTGCTAAACAAACCGCAAATTATGAGAAAGCTTATGAAAAATGCTATCGATAGGTGTAAACAGATACATGGCCTTTTATTAGAAAAAAATAGTTATTTAACTTTTTGCGATTAAGCTCACCCTGTACATTAGGTGCGTGTTTCAACTAAAAGTCGACTATTTGCTAAAACTACAAAGTATTCCAAGATTTTCTGTTGCAAATTTTTCGGGCAATATGCATAGGCGACTTCGCAGTAATTTTTCAAAAGTTGTTCTTATTTATAACAAAAAGTTGATTAATTCTGAAACGGAAGGAGATAGACCTGTAACAAAGTACATTATTTTTTCACAAAGATACAGTTATGTAAAAATATTTCACCGCCCTACATCAAACACCCTGTGTATAATAAAAATGTTTTAAGTTTTGTGGATTTTAAGTAGATCGGATAATGAAAACGACATGGCAATATTTCAAATAGCAGAAAAGCAGGAACTTTTTTTCGGAGAATTTATTGTCAATGATTTTGTTAACTATCTGTTTAGCTGCAATAACATAAAGTTGAAGTTTTTTAAATGAAAATCATTGACGGGTGTGACACTTTTGCAAAGCTATTTTTTTAAGCTAAACCCTTTCTCGAGGGTTGAAACAAAAAATTCTTTAACTAAACGTTTTTAAATACATAAATCTTTTTAATATCTAGGTAATACCTACCTGAGTTACTGCACTACTTTTATTACATTTTTTTAAAACTGTATTGAGAATCAAATTTGTGAAATACCTATTTTGTGGTGCCCTCGTGCCATTATCGGAGTTCACAGGTTCACCACATGTTATTTATCTAAATAAGTTCTCTGGTGGGGCACCGGCGTTTCCAAAGGCGAATGCTATTTGCCGGCCAGTCAGAAGTTTGTTCCCATCAAAGTGTGTGGTGTTACGCACTCACACCAATAATAACTAAAATAACTTTTCATTCAAAAAATGTAAATCCCCACACTTGTAATCTTTATTTTTTTCATTAATTTATTTATTTATTTCTGTACAGATAGTAGTGTTATATTTGAATTAATTATCAAACATGTTTGTCCAGTCATAAATAAATTGGTGTGTAGTGTGTGTGAGAAGGAGTACCTTAAAAAATCGGTGAGTACTATTTTTACTATTTCTACGAATTGAATGCATAATTATTTCTAATAATAAACCTACCTCAATGTTGTTGGAAAGGTCGCAGTGCTAAATTTGTCGCCTCAGACAAGGCCGGCAGACTCTGTTTGAGCAAATGCCAATCTTTATTGATTATATGCTGTAAAAACAAGATAACGAACGATGTAAAAATATCAGTTGCATCTTGCCTATTTCATAGATAATAATTATTAACAGTGCACTTATGCATATTTTCACATTCACCAAAGTGTAGCTATGGTTTTTAAAGTCAGTGAACCTTTAAATATGCTGCATCACAATTTAAGTGGAGCACAAGAATTATTTCATTAAAATATCATTTATTTTTATGTATTGGTATAAGGCATGCAGCAGTTGCAAGATAATTCTGTTTGTTCTATTTTGGAATCATAATGTCCCAAATGCGGGCACAAGCTGGCCTAAGCAAACCAAACTTGTCCTGTCAGAAACAGAATTAAATTGTTTTTTTCGAAGGCAAAATAAAATTGTGTATGTACCACGGGCTTTAAATGTTCGCGATTGTGCTCTTAATTACATAAAATAACCAGTAGTACTTTCATACATTTTTAATCAAAGTAGTTAAATTTAAAATGTTGGGTCATAGAATGGTATAAAAATAGAGCTATTTTATAGAGTTATAAAACTGTATAGTTGGCTGCGATGATTGCTAAAATAGGTAGTTTGTTATAAAATATAGTTCATGCTTGAAATATTAAAATGCTGAATTCAATTATGATAATAAAATTTTTACTACAAATTTAATCGAACTACACAGTTCAGTTTTAGATAATTTTTAATGCATTTTTTGAAACTACTGTGCAACATGTCTTTGGTTTACAGAGCGAAACAGTTCCTTGTATCGACATTCACTGAAACCTCCCTAATTTGGTAATCTTTGTATAATAAAAGGAAAAAATATGAGAAGTTATCACATTTTGTGCGACGTAGTGGTGCTTTTCTATTTTCTTTTGTAAAGTTGCTATGATTATTATGGGCTTGAGCACATAGAGTAATTTAAAAGCAAAACATAAGAAATTGTTAAGACTTGAAAAATAACTTTGCGAAAGGATATCATAATCATATAAAGAGAGAGAAAATAAATTCAAAATTATTTGTCAGAATTTTTTAAAACTACTCTTATAAATGTTCTTAATATATATTTTAAGTCCATTTTTTTAAACAATTGTTAAATGTTGTCATATTGGTATGAGTCACTTACATGTACCTATACAGGGTTAGTCTTAACTTGGACGCGTAAACTATACAGGGTGATTCGTTTAGGACCTACATTAGAAACTTTTTACCTTCTATCATTGCTTGCGCTTTTAAATTTTGTATACGATCCAAATCGACCATTTTGAGTACAACTAAAATATTTAATCTGAACATCCGGAACAATGAAAAATTATTAAAATTTATTAAAATATCACAGGCCTTAAATCCTTTGCGATAAGTAAATAATTTTTTTTGTATCCGATAACCGAAGGGCTTTCTTGAATTTTCAAAATTGTCAGTTGCTAAAACTTTAGGCTAGTAATATATTTTCAAAATAAAAAAATAGGATGTAGCTCTATTTTTTCAAATGGAACGACAATTTTTTTATTTTTGGAAATAATTACAAAAAGGCTCGCAAAAACGGATGTTACTTTATAATTTTCATCGTTAATCAAATAGGTCTTCTAACGATTGTCAAACTTTAACATTTTATTTAGTTTTTAGCCGATTTATTATCGAATTATTTAATTGTGGTTTGTTATAACTTTTGACTTTTAACTTCTTGAATAAAAATGGTAGACAAATCGAACATTTCTTTTAAATAATAACACAACTTTATTGTTTTTTTTTGAAAATTTACTCGATTAAAAATGAAATTAATGAGATAAAATTTAATTTTTTGCCATTATTTGAAAAATTGCAAGAGATAGATATAGAAAATGTTGATAAAAGTCTTCATAAAAATCGATGTTTTTTTGGTTGCCATAGAAAAAACAAGGTCGATTCATTTGAAGAAACTGTTATAGTCATTTTTTGATTATCATTTTCAAAAAATTATAGTAGCTTGGCAATTTAATAGTTGACATTCTTAAAGATTTTAAAAGACTCTCCAAACTTATAATTATCAAATGCCATATTTGTAACTTGTAACTTATTGAAAAGGGTTTCAGAAGTGTAATATTTTGAATCATTTATCATTTAAAACTTCAATGTTGGCGACCATTTATTATAGTTCTACAAGTTCAGCCATTTTGAAAATAATTTAATTAAACTCAGAATGGTTGCTTTGGTTTGTATACAAAATTTTTAACCTCTTGTTATATTAAAAAAAAGAATCTGCCTGTATATCTAACCTTACTGCAGGCTGTTTTTTAATAGTTGGAGTTTTTCAGACGAGGAAATTTTGTAATATAGATATAATTTATGTATTTATGATATCAAGCAATATGAGATAATTTTCGAAAACTGCTATTTTGGCTTGATACTCATTTGAGAGAAAGTTGTATTGGAGAGTGGTCTCAATCCGTTTTCTGTTGTAGATAGACAGATAGTACAAACACCTGTAATTTTTCGATTATTATTGGATTTTTCTGGATGTATGACGTTATTTTTGTAGAAATAAATTAGGACAATTGTTCTTAAAATTTTTTTATTTAGTGGTTTTGGTATTTTTGTGACAGCATTTTAAATGTGAAAAGTGAAAACTGGGACAACTACCAACCGAGAAATTATTGAAATAATGATTAAGTTAAACTGTCGTCCTAGTAGAACCATTTTGCTTTCTTTGTTATCTTCAGTTACTGACAATTATTCTTCAACATTTTAGTCAAAGTGGATTTTTATTGGGTATTGACAACACTGAATAATATAGAAATGGAAAATATGACATTTGGCAATTTCCAAATAAGAGGTCATTTTGGTTTGAAACTACATGATATAATGTAAAAATAACATCACAATGCAAAATTTTAAAATTACCTGTTATATTGAACATTCCATGTTGTCCTAAAAACGTCTGTTTCTATTCTAATGTGCTAATGAATATTATGCGAAATCTCAAAGAACATTTATTTTTCAGTGCTAATATAAAAACAAAGAAAGAATCTTCTAAAAAGAAGCAGTTAATCTGTCGTAAATTGTAAACATTATCATTGGGTAGATCATCGTAAAAGAATTCGCAGAAAAGTGCAATAAACAGCCGCAAGAAATTTTAAGTTTCTTTTATTATAATAATGAACACCGATTTAAAAATATTATATAAATATCTACTTTTAAAATATATTTAAACATATTAATCTAGATGATATACCTACATATTTTACAAAATTAAATTCCAGTTAATAATAGGTAGGTACTAAAATTGTTTAAATTGAGTAACTACAAGGACAGTGTGTACAATGCTATAAATTATTCAAAATTTATCTAAATATTCTTTATTAAAAAATTATTTACCTTTACATATAAATACCAACGAATACTTGAATTACCTAAAATTACGAATATTTTCATTATGTATTAAAAATTACGAACTGCTTTATTATTCTGTTCTTTAACTCGCCGTGCAAATAAGTAAATTTCAGTTTTAAAACTTAAAAACCAATAACTAGTTTGCTAGCGTTTCGGTAGTAATTTCAGAACTTGTTGAAAAAAAAAGGTTTATCAAGAGAAATGCACAAATAGAAACGTGAATAATTTAAATCCAACGACATATATTTACAATCAAGTAGGTGATAGCAAACATGCTACGCTATGATCATGTAGGAAATGAAATAGGAAATGTACGCACCTATATGTTCGCAATATGTTATGTAGGTGCAGAAGTCATTAACTCAAACTGTTAACTCAAGTAACAAAATAGTCCATGTATGTAGGTGCAGCTACTACACTTATAGGGAACAGAAAAATTTTTTTTGGCAAAAATTTGTTAACTAAGTAATTGCAATCCAAATATGGTTGTAGGCTGCCACACCTCACCTGTGCAGTAATTAAGAGAAGAAAAGTGTTGTAGTTACAGTGCTGTATTCTTCTGTTGGAATAACTAAGCGAAGATTAAACAATGGTAATAAAATATTATGTAGCAATAAAAGTTAGTACCTCTTGTAGGAGAAACAAGCACCTGAGGCGCGAGCTTTTGTATTATTCCTAGTCAATTAAAACTTGACGTTATTTATTGTACACGTTCGTCAGTTGAAATACAATTGTGTGTGTTTGTGCTAATGAAATATTATATAAAATATAGATCAGACCTCGTAGGTAGACATTCCTGTTATATCCAGAATGAAATGAGGTAGAAAAAGACTCCACCTTTCCATATACGGCTCGAGGCCTTCTACATCAATTCTCTGCCATTGAAATGATTCTTATCGCAAGTCTTTCATTAATTTCGAATTGACAATTATTACGATTCTTAGTGTGATACTGATAAGCTGGTTTGTGACCGAATTAAAAATAAAGTACAGAAACTAGACTCGAAAACAAGCTGTGTGTGCGTGATAGCTTCATGATTCTTATTGCAAGCAGAATAAATGAAAATGTCCTTTAACCGACAAGTTTTACTTCTTACATAATTTACAAGACTGTCTAGAACCCTCCAAGTATTGACCTTTAAACAAAACTAAGGTGAACCGGGGATTTTGTTAAGTTGAAATATGTTAATCTATAAATAGTAACACATCTACAAGTTCATCGAATCAGCCAGTTACTGCATGTGCATGAAGATTGAAGACCTCAAAATAACTTGCCCGGAATAAATTATTGAGCCCCACTACCACTGTCTCGTATCACGCGACATCAACAAGGAATTTCATAAGATATCAATTTTCTAGAATATATTTTTAATTTTAACAACCAAATCCATTGTTTTATCAGTTATTATGTACGAGCATTTTTTCAGTGATTAGCTGATCAGTCGCCATAATCCACTGATATTATATTTATTCTTCAATGAAACAAGATTAAGCTATTTTTATAATCAAACATAACGTACAACTTTCTTATCCTAACTTGAACTGCGATATAGAAAACAATAAGACGACCGATAATGAACTTAATTTTTAAGAAAAGTTACAAATGTTTAATAAATATGTATATACAGATTGTTAGAGAATAATTAAGCAAATTGCTAACTTTGGAAGCTCTTGGTCTTTTACAAATCACAATGAAAAAAAATAATTAACTAAAGTTTGGAAGAAACTCTAATTTTTCAAAACATAGATTTGCAAAAATATTTTCGAAAGCTATTTCGGTCAAAGTGCTATTTTATCTACTAAAAACTGTAAGAAATTAGTTTAATATCTGGTATACCTATTTTAGAAAAATTGATTAATTAAAAAAGTTTGGTAATATCAATAAACTGAAAATTACGAAAATATTAATTAATGGTACGTTTTGCTTTTACTTTTTCAAACGACAGTATTTTTCTTGATCTACTTGCATTTCGGAAAGTGGACACGTATCAATTTATTTCCAATTGTTAAGATTAATGTGTTTAATTTTTTATTAGTAGAGACCGGATTTTAGGAAACTTTTCTAACACTCAATTTTTAAGGACTCTTCTTAACACTCAAAATAAATTTGTTTTGTTAAAAATGGAAATATTTAACACTCATTTTATTTTTCCTCAATTTTTAAATTGAATTGTAGTATCCTAAAAGAGTGTTAAACATCCTACAGTTGTGTTTAGCCTTTCTAATTTAAAATGAGATGTTTTTTAATTTTTTGTTGGTACACGCTCCCTAAAATGGTTACTTTGGGAACTGCTTTGACTCCGCAAAATGCCATTTTAAAGGATAAGTACTTAAAGTCGTCACAGCAACACTTTGCGAACTCTAATTCACTTTGCGGACTCCATTTTGTTTATTATTTGACAAAACAATAATTATTGTTTCAATAAATCAGTCGTAGCTATGACTTTCGGTCCACTGTACTCGTGATAAGGGTGAATTGGAAATGCAAAGAATTTTAAAATTTTGTTGTTTTAGAGAGATAGTACCAAAAAAGTTTGTACACAACACTTCCGCAAAATAGTTTTAGCGGATTTGTTACATAAATAACTAAATTAGTATTAAGTTTAAAATCATTACATAAAATTTTTCAATTTCATGGTTATTTTATTTTACATTTTTGTTTCTCAGGCTTCAGTGTTTCAGCTTTTTAGTTTCTTGATTTCCTCATAGTATTTTACATTATTTGTTTCCCAAATTTTTCAGTTTTTCGTGCTCTTTTATTATTTTATCTTATTTTTAATGTTTTTACTTTGCAGTTTTATAGTTTTTTAATTAACAGTCTTTCACTTCTGGTTTCTTGAACGGTTTATCGAGAGATAAATTTTGTCGGTTGGATAGTTGCTAAGATAGAGATAATCTGATTGGTGTTTCTATAGAAATTATGGAACCGATAGAATTTATCTAACGATAATTCGTTCAAGAAACCGGGGGTCAGTCACTCAGATCTACAGAATTTTTACATTCCAGTTTCTAAATTTTTCATCTTTTTACTCTCTTAGGACCGGTTTATAAAAAGCCCTGTTAAAATTTTATTCGTTGTTAACAACGCAAATAGACCAAACAAATTGGTTCAATTTGGTCACGTGATCAGTTTATCACGCATTTAATTGTGGATTAAATTAATAACGCTTCTATAAACGGTTGCTTAGTGTATTGGTTTTTTATTCAGAATCTAATGTTTCAATTTATTAGTGTTTTTTTTAAATTTTATACTTTTTTAGTTTTTCAGTCGCTCATTACTTCAGAATTTCCTTTATTTTTTTATGTTTTTAGTTTCTTAGTGTTCTTTTGTCAGTGTTTGAGTCAATAGTGGGTTATGTCTGAATTTCTATAAATGTGCAACCAATAATATTGATTTTAGCTAAATAAATCGGTAATCGTTAAAAAAATTAAATTTTATCCACGATTATATTGTTTTGGGTAGATCAAGTTTGTCTTAAAAGTTTTGCTAAAATTTCATTATGGATTATTATTATTTAAAAGATAAAAAATCAGTGTTGATTCAACTAATGTTTTTAAAAAGCAACCGAAGTATCCAAGTGGTAAGTGCAATTAGTATTTTTGCTTGTATCTTAGGATATGTCAGAAGCAACTCACTGTTGACTCACCCTGTATCCATACTCTAATTCTATATCAAATTATTAATTATTTTTTAATTTTAAACAGTTTTTGTGTTTTGTAAAATTTATGTATATTCAGTTCACTTTCGTAAAAACCATTGTGGTGGAAATTGGGTAATCTTGGCAGGTTAATCAATTCCACCACAATGGTTTTTATGAAAGTGAACCGAAAGTATCTGAACCGAAAGTATCAGTTTCGATTTTGGAATAAAAAATGTTCGCCTACTGTTAATTTTGATTTTAAATATTTTAAAATTGTAATTACACATTTTTTTATACCGACAGTGTAGAATGAAAGTACTACTTTTTTCGGATACATAGTTTTTGTGTAATAAATCAAAAAAGTGTGTTTTGTTAAAAAAATTATATTATTTTAAAAACTAAGCAGAAATGACCATTTTATTTACATCTACGGCGTAACTGATTTTATTCTGTGAGAAAGACCGTCCTTAAAACCAGTTCACTGGTGTCTCATTTGTTTCAGGAATTAGTAACTTACAATAAAAATATTTATTACTTCCTATTTGTTTATCTGATGCACAAAAAATTACAAGACGATTGGCGCTTGTCATTGGATATCCGAGGGATATTGCACTTCTATATGTAAAACAGGCCAATCATAAGGCGTTCAAAACTGAACAAAAAATTGTTGTTTGATTATTTTGTAAATGTTGACCAAACCATCTGGAATTTCGTTGTTTTTTTTAAAAATTTCAAGTTTCCTATTACACTTGTATTCAAAAATCATGAATGAATAATTGTCGATCGATTTGCTTTCGATAAAGATTATTCAATTAGTTCGTGTTCAGATTCAAACATCGAACAAGTTTTTTAGCAAAAACTGAATTGTTTTGCAGGATTTTCTCACAAAGCTCAATAATTTACAAAATGAGGTCAGATCAGATCAGTTTTTCAACAATATCTCAATTGTTTTGTAGGATTCTCTCACAAAACTCAATAATTTGTGAAGTTAGGTCTAAAATCATTGTATCTTCTTAGTTATTAACTTGGACATTTATGAATTATGTTTTTATTTAGAAAGTTTAATGTCTTTTGAGAAGCAAAATCAATGTTCTTTCTTTTCAGTTTTATATAATTTATTCATTTATCACTTTTTCAGTAACTTAGATCTATGGAATTTTAATCTTACTGTTTTTTATTTTTTTTATATACCAGTATTGAATTTTTTTAGTTTTTAGTTTTTTAATGTATTATTTTTTATTCAGAATGTCATGTTTTAATTTATTACTGTTTCTCTATTTTCTGAAAATTCTCAAGAGTTTGCAAATGCAAATCTATCTTGAAAAATGACTTACTTTCTCACTCTGAAATTTTAGCATATTTGGTTCACTTTTATAAAAACCATTGTGGTGCAAATAGCGTAGCCATGGCATTAACTTTTATATGAGTTGTCATGGTAACAGCTTAGTCATTTACACCACAATGGTTTTTATCAAAGTGAACCGAAAATAAATAGCATAACAAAATTAGAAACAATAAACCTGTCACTTGTTGAAGCAATTAAACTCGTGAATAAAGTGTAAATGTTTGTAAAATGTAGTTCAGGACTTGTGGAAAATTTAATTAGTGACAACAAAACATTCTGAAAATAAAAATCTACTGAAAATAAAAAGGTCAAATTGAATGAAAAAATATTGATAATGCAGAGGTGTCTGATTTTAATAGTATTATGTATTTTAATGCAGTGAGTTGATTTTGTGGGTTAAGATGAATTTTATGGAAAAGCGAACTAATTTCGAACAATACCTAGGTTCAACAGTCTTTTTACAGCTTTTTTTGTGTAATAGATAATTTTAATTTTTTGACAAAACGTAGTTTGTGTTGTTTGTTTGTTTTTGTAATGGAATTTATTGCAATAAAAATTATGTTTTTATTTATCTCGTATTAGGGTTTAATAAAAAATGTATCCTAAATTTCTTCATAAAAATCCGGTCTCTATTTATTAGTACACATTATTAATTAGTCGGCAATATTAGAGTAGTGATTAAAGCAGTCAAAACTAGGAATTTGTGAGAACGTTCCGAAAATTCATAAAATACAATTTAACTGTTAAATGTGGGAATCACTGACGCAAATTTTTCATCACGAGTTATAAACAAAATTTTGCTTATATTGATGCAAGATCAGTACGCCAATAATAATTTGACATTAACGCTTCGCCAACAAACGTCTAACCCACGTGTGAAACAACTCTCTTATATCTGTTTTTATTTCAGCGTCCAATGTGTCCTGCAGTAGCTTATGAAATGTTGGTGGCACACAGTCCGCCGGTGTTTAGCCACAGCCCTCCAACAGGATATCTTTCCGACTACACTTCTTCGTTCCGTTTCAACGTTGACCACATCCCACGACCCTGTCGAATAGTTGCTGCACCGTCTACAACCCAGACTTTACCTAACAAAAGTTTCGTCAAAAAAATGCCTGCTTCCCCAAAACGTCCATGTCTGGTTATACGACCTGACGATACTTCTGTTTGCAACGACGAAGACCCCACAAGTCCCACTCGGCTTAAAAAGAAAGTGGTGTTTGCTGATGATAAGGGCATGTCTTTGACGCATGTTCGAGTCATGACGGAACCTTCGAACGTGCCACCGCTTTGGAGTTACAGATTTTTGGCGGAGGTCACACAAGGACTTTCAGCTGAACCGGAAGTGGTGGACGAACCCTGGGAGATCACGTTTCCACAGCCAGCGTCCGATTACGTACAGTTTCGGAAGACTTTGGAAACAAAGAAGGTAAACTGTTGCTTTTGTTCAATTTCTCATACAGAGAAATCGCACTTTTTTCGAGCTCCACCATGGGGATCTCAGTTATAATAAGAGATGCGAGGTCGGTTAAACTCGGGTAAAGTTATGTATTTTTATGCTTAACAATTATCTGATGCGTTATTTTTAGATTTTGAATTATTGGAAAAAAACTGAAATGTGTAATTTGTTTTCGTTTTTATTTTTTCAAGCAAAATTAAAAGAACTAGAAATTTTTAACTAGGATGTTCTCCAGGCGCTTTTTTACAAGGAATCTACATCTGTCATCGTATTTTCCAAGACATTCTTGATGTCAGAGATGCAACACACAACTTTGGTTTTTCTTATGAAAGCTATATTCGCTTGTTGTACTTTTGAAAAGTGTTTTTATTCCTGATTACTACGATGTATCACATGATACGATTGAATCTTACATGCTGATTAAAATGGAGGAAAAAACATTTTTGCGAAGAGCGCTTTGTAAAAAACGACAATAATTTTGTTTTTAAACAAACAAAATTTTGAGGGTTTAACTATTCAAAAACTAAATGACATGATAAGTTAGAAGTTTATTCTTCGCAAAACAAAACAAGACAAAAGTTATAAAAATTTTGTTCACATATATATTTAATAGAACAGTCAAAATCTAGTCTATTAAACAATATTTTTGGCGTTTTTTTCCAAAGGACTCTTTGCAAAAACGCTTTATTTTCTTAATTTTAATCATTATGTAGATTTTGATTATATCATGCGATACATAGTTTTGTAATCAGAAACAAAAAATTTTTCAAAAATACAAGTATTAATTATGGCGTTCATAAGAAAAATCAAAGTTGAATCTTGTAGCTCTGACATCAAGAATGTCTTGGAAAAGTCAATGACAAATTTAGATTTTTTGTTAAAAAGTGCCTGAAGAATGTCTTACTTAAAAACATCTGGTTCTTTTGGTTTTCGCTTAAAAAAATAAAAATAAAAAATTCAATTTTTTATTTCTCTCAATAATTCAAAAACTAAAAATGACACTTTAAATTTTCTTTCGGATAATTGTTTAGCATAAAAATGCGCAACTTTGCCCTAATTTAACTAACCTTGTATCTTATAACAACTAAGATCCCCATGGTGGAGCTCGAAAGACGGACACCCTGTATCCAAATTAATAATGGTATTTTCATTGCTCTATTGTTTCTTCTCTCCATATTTTATTCAGTGTTTTTGTTATTTTAGAACGTTCTGTTTTATTGTTTTTATTATCTGATGTCTTTTTTTATTTTTTATTTTTGTCATCAATAATTATGCTCCTCTTTCTTTCTAGTTTTCTCCTTTTATGGATATTGTTACAAGTTTTTATCATTCGAATTTTTTAAATTTTATTACTTTGTAGTTTCTCAATGCTTCCTGGTATTTGTTTTTTTCTGTTCATACATTTCCGTATTGACCTTTTTTGTAACACTATTAATTATTATTAGTTTGATTGTCTCAACATGTGAGTTTTTTTTTATTCCCTTTCTTCTTTTATTCTACAGACAATGGTTGTATGAACTTTTTTTAGCTTTGTGTTAGCTTTCTTTATGACACTTCCAATGTTTACCACCTCCTTTCATGTTACGGGTAAACATTTTATATTTTTTTTCTTTGGTTACTGTCTTGTCTGTTAAGTTCTTTGAAGTGTTTATTACATATCTCTCTACTTTTTTCTTTGTTTTACAGATTTATTTATTTGTGTAGTTGTTTTACCTCTTTTTGGTTTTTCTTAATTCTTAGTTCTGTTTTTTAAATTTTTCTTCATTAAATTTCTGGGACCTTTTTTACATGGTTACGTTGACTGCTTTTGGATCATTATCTTCTTTTTCTCCAGTAAGTTTATAACTGATCAAATTTATTGTAATTATTAAATCTACTGATCTGTTTCTCTTTGTTGTCATACTTCTTTCTTTTTGCTGATGTTGCCATGATTTCTTCTTTATACAGTTTCTTCTCTCTCATTTATTTTTGTTTTCACGCAGTAATTTGTAGCATATTAACGGTTCTTTAGTAGTATTTTTCTTAACCATTTTTTACCTTTATTTATTGTGCCACTACCTTTTTGCTCCACTTTTTACTTCACTTATCTTTTGTTTCTACTTTTCTTCACGATTTGTTTATGTCTTATCTTTGTTTATTGTTTTTTTGTGTTTTTTGCGTTTTTGCACCATTTTACCCGTTTTTGCATTGAAGTGGTCTTCAATGAAGATTAACTCTCTTTCTCTTTTTGTCAATTCTTGTTCCCATATCTTCACTTTTCTGTCAAATGTTCATGTGTTGTAACTACTCAACCATGTTCATCACACATTTCATCTTTTGCTTATTATTTATCTTTATATTTCATTTAAGTGTGTAGTTTGGTTTCTTTCTCTTTTCCCTGTATACTCACTTTTTTTACTTAGTACTATGTTTTTGTATCACGTTCTCTTCCTTCAGTGTACTTATTCAATTTTTTATTTTTTTATATAATATCTTCAGATATCTTCCCTCTTTCTTGATTTGATTTACATTTTTTCATTTTGATTTACATTTTTAACTTTTTTATGCTTTTTTTCAGTAATTCAATTAAATTAACTGATTTCTTTAGTAATTTGTTGCATATTAACGCTTTTTGGTATATCTACTTTGCTTTCTTCTGATTCTTTAATTTTATAGTACTCTTTGTAAGTATTTCTTACCGTTGTTGTTTTTTGTCAATCTACTTCTTTTCTTCACTTTCCGCTTATTATTATTTTACTTTTACTATTACCTTTTGTTTCTTCTTCGTTTTATGATTTGTTTATGTCTTATCTTTGTTGTTCTTTTCATTGTATTTTTTTATCCTTACGCCTGTTTTTCTATTCATGCATTAAAATGGGCATTTACAAGTAACAAGTTTTTTTATATTTATTTTGACAATTCCGTCACGTTTTTTCTCGTTACTTCCATATCTTAGCTGATTACGAGTATAAGCTTAATTCTTATTACCTACACTTATGTACTTTTTAGTTTCATTTCTGTTTGTCGATCGTCATTTTTCTCTAGTTTTATGCACATGTTTTTTTTTGTTGCAGAACCCAAACGTATACCGTAACATCACATTTCCTTCTTTTATTCCTGTGATGAATTTGTTAATGTTATCACAATTTCTTCTTCGTCCAGTTTTTTCCTTTCGTTTTTTCATTTTATATATTTTTTTGTAATTTTGACCCTTATTCTCGGTTTTCTTTGATTTTTTCTTTGCTTTTTGTCCCTTATTTTGTCGTTTTCACTTTTATTACTCCACTTTTCCGTCTCGTCCAATTTAATTTTTTTATGCTGTCTTCTATTCCTGAGTCCATAGCTCGGTAATTCTTGTTATCTGCTTTATCTATCTACACAGTTCTAACAGTTTTTTCGGTCTATTTTTTAGGTTATGCATGCATACCGAAATTGACTTTATTTTCTCTTTTTTTTTCAGTTTTTTGAATTTTAGCAGATATTAATAGTGTTATCTTCTAGTACCTTACTATTGTGCTTTTACTTGCTATCATTAAAAGCTTTTTATCTAAGATAATATTAAATTGCAGGTGTCGTTGGAGAATGTAATCGTCAAAGAGCCCGAAGACCTCATTGTGGGAACGGTGAAAGTGAATAATATTTCGTTCCAAAAAGAAGTCATAGTTCGCATATCTTCTGATAACTGGAAAACATTTGAGGATGCTTTTTGCAACTTTGTTCCAAATGCTGGTTCTTCCATGAGTCCTGCCTACGTCTTATACGACACTTTTTCCTTTAAAATACCTTTACGTCCAAGAGCGAAGAAAGTAGAATTTTGTGTATGTTTCCGTTGCAACGAGAATGAATACTGGGACAACAATGATGGAAAAAATTATATAATAATGAAGAAAATTCAAGACCAACAAAGATATAAAACTTTCACAGAGGAAGATTTTTATAAGAGAACACAAGAGACTGATTCTTCAGTTACATCGAAATGTACTGATGCCATACAAGCTAAACTTGATTCATGGTCTGAATTCGCCAGTTGGACACATCTGGACAATTCGGGCCCTTATTGGTGAACCTTCAAGGATTTGGACAAGTTGCTGATTGTCAACCAATAACAAACATCTCCTTATGGTAAGTGAAGGAAGCAAACAATTTATTGCAATAATAAAACTTTTACAACTAGAGGTGTGTTAAAGATGCTTTTAACTACATATTAAATATTGGTTCAAAAGTACTGCTGCAGTCGAGCATCAGTTGTTAATTGTCAAGTTCAATATTTATTTTTTAAGAGTAAATACAGGTAGAAAGTGGAACTCGTAAAGGAATTTTTCAAACACCTAGTCGTCTATGAATTTCTCATGAAAAATCAGAAAATACCGCTTCATAGAACTTATGATAGGCATTTAGACATCGAATATTACCATTCTTCATTTATTAAGTCTCGAATCGAAAATAAGCTTCGATTATAAAAGTGTTTTCTTGCACAGTGTAACAATTAAGTTGCATTTTAACGAATTTTCTTTATGAAATTAATTTAATTTCAAAACTGACAGATTTGACATTTATTGACAGAGATTCAGTTGAGTAGAGCGGCACAATTTTTTTACATGTAAACCAATTCCAAAGTGAACTAGATGGGAATCATTTAAAAACACATCGTATTTAATATAAGATTAGGTCATTGGTAAATAATTTAATTCCTTATGACCATTTGTTAATAACACAAAAATGCATTATTTGTGGACATTCTTTTCATAAAGTACTTTTTTTATTTTAACGTTCAAAAATTTACTTTCTGCTTTATGGGATTTCTGAGTCTTAAGTCATCACTAGAAAAAGGATTTTAATAGTTTCTAACACGCAATTTTTTAAGGCTTTTCAAAATTTAAAATAAATGTTTTTATTAAGCATGGAAATATTTGACACCCTTTTATTATTCCTAAATTTTTAAATTGAATTGTTGTGTCTTATTTGAGTTTTAAACATTCTACCGTTGTGATTATCCCTCCAAATTTCAAATAAGATATTTTATTCAAATTTTTTATTAGTATTTAGTTTGAAATTATTACATCAGTTTTTTTAATTTCATAGTTATTTTATTTTACATCTAAAGATTTTTTGTTTCTCAGGCTTCCAGTAGTTTAGGTATTTAGTTTCATAATTTCCCCATCATGTTTCATATTATTTATTTTCTCAATTTTTTAGTCTTTTGTGGTGTTACTCTCTTTTCTTATTAAAGTTCATAGTTTGCAGTTTCGTAGTTTTTTTATTATCACTTAGCTCTACAAAATTTTAATGTTTCTATTTTTTAGTTTTTTTTGTATTGCAGTTTTTAATATTTTTTTAACTTTACATCGCTCAGTGTATTGGTTTTTAATTCATAATCAAATGTTTCAATTTAGTAGTGTTTTTCTTTTGCACTTCTATATTTTTTTAAGTTTATCACTTTTCATCGCTTAGTTTTTTGTGTTTTTAGCTTCTCAGTGTTAAAGTTTCTTTGTCACTGTTTGAACCTTTAATTTTTGAAAATCTACATACTTTAATTTTATATTAATATTAATTATTAATATATTTTTGATTAGTTATGCTTTTAGAATAAAAAAATATTTATGTAGAAGTGTCAAAATTGCAGTGTTCGCAATGGTTAATTTTGATTTTTATTAGTATTTAGTTTGAAATTATTACATCAGTTTTTTTAATTTCATAGTTATTTTATTTTACATCTAAAGATTTTTTGTTTCTCAGGCTTCCAGTAGTTTAGGTATTTAGTTTCATAATTTCCCCATCATGTTTCATATTATTTATTTTCTCAATTTTTTAATCTTTTGTGGTGTTACTCTCTTTTCTTATTAAAGTTCATAGTTTGCAGTTTCGTAGTTTTTTTATTATCACTTAGCTCTACAAAATTTTAATGTTTCTATTTTTTAGTTTTTTTTGTATTGCAGTTTTTAATATTTTTTTAACTTTACATCGCTCAGTGTATTGGTTTTTAATTCATAATCAAATGTTTCAATTTAGTAGTGTTTTTCTTTTGCACTTCTATATTTTTTTAAGTTTATCACTTTTCATCGCTTAGTTTTTTGTGTTTTTAGCTTCTCAGTGTTAAAGTTTCTTTGTCACTGTTTGAACCTTTAATTTTTGAAAATCTACATACTTTAATTTTATATTAATATTAATTATTAATATATTTTTGATTAGTTATGCTTTTAGAATAAAAAAATATTTATGTAGAAGTGTCAAAATTGCAGTGTTCGCAATGGTTAATTTTGATTTTTTTTAATTTCAATTATTAATTAAATTGTAATTATTAATTTTATTAATTAATTATTACACTGACACTGTAGATTTTAATTAGTTGTGTGTAGGTTTTACATTTCTAGAATTCATAGTGTGTGGTGTAATAAATTATAAAAATGTGTTTTCCTTAAAAAAATCAAATTATTTAAAAAACTAAGCAGAATGGACTATTTTATTTGTATATAAGGCGAAATCCTGTTCTGTGAGAAAGATCGGTCTTTTAAGCGGTTCACTGGTATCTCATTTGTCCCAGAAATGAGTAATTGACCAATAAGAATATAAAAACTTCTTATTTTTCTATGTTCTCAGACACACAATTTTTAAATGTATTGTGAATGTATATCAACTTTTAAGTTACCTAATTTCCCATATTTCTAATAACTTGTTAAATTTTTAAGTTTTTCGTTGTTTCACTGTCTTATAATTTCAGTTTTCCAATTTCTTACTGTTTTTAGTTTTTTGATCTTTGATCTACGTAATTTTAATCTTACTGTTTTTGTCTCAACTATTTAAACCATTAAAAAGTTGTTAATTTGTTTTATTAACAAGCTAATAAATAATAACTGAATTTTTTGCCTTTCAGGGACGCATAACTCCGTGAATTCACATTTGCCAAACGAACAAATCCTGTGGAGGATTCGACGACTGCTTACCTCTGGAATAGTCACTGAACCACCGAGTTTTATAAATGTTGATTTAACGGTGCAAAATACATGATGGACTGTGACTGAATCTGTGATATACGACTAAAATAAATTATAGTGTTAATAATAAATACAAGTGCCAAACAACGATAGTGCAAGATATTCTGATTGTTTTAAACCTAGGTAGCTATGTTGGAAAAGACTGATGTAGATATTTACACATCGAATTCTTACTATACTCTGTTTTTTTGTTGTTACAACTAAGTATAATTTTATTATTTTTGATGTATCAATGAACTGGTTAGGTTTTATTTGTACAGCTGCTTAAGTCACTGGTAGTTCCTTGCTTAGTTTTAGTCCTGATATGCTTGCAATATTTGAGTGTAGTTTTATCGTTTGTTATATTGTATACTTTGTTTCTTTATGTTTTTGTGTACATATGCAATATTATTTTTTGGATTGTATTGTTTTGTGGTCATGATATTAAAAGACACAACGTTGAGATTGATATGAGAATGTTTATACTCTTATGCTGTTTTATTTTGTAATTCCTTATTATTTTAGTCGGTAGCTATATGCGATTTTTGTTAATAAATCACCTAGAAATTGAAAATTGTTTATTCCTCATGTTTTCATATTTTAAAACTAAAATTTCTTATAAAAATAAGTGTATATCTTATATTTTAAAAACTAATAATCACAGAGAATATAGCATTTGATATTAAATTCTTTATATTTTTCTCTATCCATGTGAATTTTGTTCAGATTTTTTTTACAAGGATATTCAACTTTCAATGATAAAATGTTTACTACTGAATTTAAGTTTAATAATAATAACATACCATTATAATTATTTTTCTGACAATTTCTCCTTTTAATCTGATTGGAACCGCTTTTGTGTAAGATGGTCCGTATTGATGTTATCATGGTTAAATGTATGAGATACAAATAATTGTTATTTTCATTTATAAAAAATTACATATTCTCAAAATTACATATTAAATTAATAATACTTAACCAATAATACTGGTGGGTCATCGTTGGAGCAAAGCGAAAAATCCTTAGTATAACTTTGGTTATATCTTATTTTTATCCTAGGATTTACAAAATACCTTACTGTTATAATAATATTTTTCTTATACAATATATAGGATGTCTTACCTAAAACTTTCGAGTCTGATATCTTAGATATTTGTCAACCGATTTTTATGAAATTTAAAATGCTGATATTTTAGAAGGTAAAGATTAAAATCCAATTAATGCAACAACTCAAGTCTTAAAAACGTAATTTTTACATACCTTTTTTCTTAAGTCTTTTAAAAATTAATCGTCAATAAAAAATGCTGTAAGAAAAAACTCATTCGTGAAAGGCGTTTATTTTGTAAGTAAAATGTAAAAAATATTCATTTTAAATTTCATAACAATCCGTTGACAAATAACTGAGATATTAAACTTGAAAGTCTTAGCTGAGACAACCTCTACATTACAATTTATCTACAATTATCTAAAGTTCAACTATCTACAGCAGTTTAGGACTGTACTTTTGTGTTTACAACAGTCAAACTCGGCAATTAGAAAGGGATTTAAAGCTTGTCGACTTTATAAATCCAAACATTGAACCATTCATAAGATAAGGCTCAGTGTGCTTTTTGCAAATAAAGGTTTTATTAAAGCGGCCCTTAAGAACTGTTAAAATCAAATTGTCAAATCAAAAAAGTATGTGTTTTTACCCTTTTTTACCTTTATACATATCTCAAAGTCGGCAACAAATTTCAACCGGAAACCATTGTGGCGCCCCCAACTGTCAAATAAATTTTGAAAAAGGTAAATTTTAAAAAATCTCATTCTCGAAGAAATCTTTCTAAAGGTTGTTTTTTTCTTGCTGCTGTGAGTATTGGGTTCAATTCGAAATTCACCCAAAAACTAATTTATTAGCAAATTAAATTCAACAACGACGTTGACACTGCCACTTAACAGGTGTTTTTTTTCGTTCTGTGCAATATCTTGCGTTTGGCACCCAAGTCTCAGATCAGCAGACCATGAAAATGAATTCAACACTAAATTAAAAAAAAACTAGTTTTGTGGGGAATTAATTTCTAATCACTTTGCTTTTTGTTTGGTACTGCTCCGTGGTCTATTTTGAGATATGTATAAAAGTATATGAACACTTCATTTTGACAGTTCTCGGGGGCCACCTTAAACATTCTTTCTTGATTTAACTATCTACCACTATTACGAATTGTGAAATACTAGTAGGTATGTAAAAATAAGATTTCGAAAGATGTTAAAGTTTTGTAAAATAAATTCATTAAAAAAATTATCCCGAAGCAAGAAGAAACAACCTAAAAAGTTTTTTATACTAATTAAAGTTGGTTAACTTTTGTATACGCTTCAAAAAGAAGACAGTTATTTTAGATCCAGCTTTTCAGTATAATTATTTTGTTGATAATATAATATTAAAAGATTTTAAAATGTCAAGTTTTATGTAAAGAAATGTATTTGAAATTTCACATGTGAATATCTTGTAGTAAATTTTAAATATCGTTTGGAATACATACATATCAATAGAAAATATACAAAGACGAGTTTTTGGCATATAAAAAAGTTATGACTTATCTACCATTTAATTTTCAAAAAAAATATTAAATATATTTCAACTTTATAGCTTTGAAAGAATACATAAGTCTAAACCAGTAAAACTCCGTAAAGTTGGCCCCACAAGATAAAATTTTCATTATTACGAAAACATTTTTTAAAAGTGCTCTGTAAGTGCTGACGAATGCTGTAAATTAAAAACCATTAAAGACCATTAAAGACCATTCTTGCCATTTGAATAAATAATATTATTTAAAACAAGGTAACATCTATTAATAAAAATCATTGATTTGATCACCTTGTATTATACTCGCGTAACGAATCGATCAGAGAGTGACAATAAAAAAAAAATAACGAATTATTAACCACTAATTGACGCCTTATTTAACCAACGACTACACACCAAAATACCCGTATTCCAATTATGGATGTCACAATAATCATTTTAATAATGATGTGTCTGTCTCTACCGAAAATTCAAACTTGCCCTATAAAAATAAATCATTTGAAAGAACATTTTAAGCAAGTTAAATCTGCCAGAATAATGATATTACAAAACGAGATAATTGTAACAGATTGGTTGATTATGGAACTCATAAAAGACAACAAAATCACAGTAACTGTTCAAAAAGCCATTCGGAATTTTGAACCATTCAATACCAGCAATTTGACCAGATTTGAGGCACTTGAATTTAACGATACCATCCCTACTCTTCAAACTGACTCAACTTGTGGCCATTTAATTATTGTGAAAAATGAAGAACGATTGTACCAATACTTAAAATCCGACCCTGGATTTTTAATACTAAACCCACGACATTTTTATGCAATTGTTGCAATGGAATTGTTTAAGACAAATGTTTTACGAGAGTTTTGGTCACTTCAAGTATCAAATATTTTGCTACTTGATTGTGACACAAGTTATACTGTTTTACCATTTAATGGGACTACTATTCGGATAAATGCTTACACTCAAAGAAAACTTCTAAGAAATTTTCATAACTATTTCCTCCAAGTTTCAATGCAACCAAAACCACCAACTGCAATTGTTAAATTCCCTAAACCACTTCGTGAGAACCCAATTTATAAAGATTTGGTACCATTTAAGGATTATGCTGGGTTAGATGGGTGTCTTTTAAAGGTATTAACCCAACGATTAAACATGAAATATGTGATTGTTGGTAATGGTCAAAAGTATGGAACAGTACTCAAAAATGGTACCACAACTGGTACTTTGGCATGGATTGCAAGTAATAAAGTGCAAATTAGCACAAATGGGCGTTTTTTGATGACTTATGGTACCAACAAATTGGAATTTACGGTACCATACAGTTCGGATCAGGTTTGCGCTGTGGTACCTAAAGCACTAAAAATCCCTAAAATAATTATGTTGGCAAAAAGTCTAACACCATCATCATGGTTTATGATTTTTCTTATTTATGTCATTTGTGTTTTAATTTATACTTTAATGGGTAGTACTGGAAGTACTTGGACACTGTATGCAATTTTTCATGGATTTCCGGTCAAAATCGTACCAACATCTCGTCAATCATTTTTCCTAACTTCCTGCATGTTGTTCAGTATTATTATCATGACCATAATTGAAGGAAGTTTTTTCAAAACTTTTACAACAACTACCTACTATAAAGACATAAACACGTTAGAAGAACTCGATGAATCAGAATTGCCAATTGCTGAAACTTTCTTCTCTTTTACGAACGATAAATCCAGAATTATGACAAGTCTAAAACGCAAAAAACTTGTTATAAATCGTGATGATATCCTCGAACAAGTGGCTCGCAAGCGCAACATTGCAAAACTTGAGCGGAAAAGGGACATCAAAGTACGACTCAAAACAGAATTTTTGGACGAGGAAGGCGAGAGTCGTTTACATGTAGTTGAGGAGTGCTTTACCACATTTTACATTGGATTCATTGTACCAAAAAACTCGATTTTTTTGCCAACTTTTAATAACGTAATTCGGAGGATCTTTGAAAGCGGGTTGACTCAAAAATGGTACGGCGATGTTGAGTTCAGTATTTTTTTGGAAAAAATTTTTAAACTAGAAAATAACATAAAGCATCATTCGTTCTCTTTTGATAATATTGTGTCAGCTCTTTGTGTGCTTTTTATTGGTCTGTCACTTGCCCTATTGGTATTTTTTTGGGAAGTAACTAAAAAAAGCAAATTACCTTGATTTATGTCTCTCTAATTTATTGTATCATATCAAGGCACAGAAAATAAATGTTTGAGCCGATTTTTTTAGTTTTCTCTTAATGAGATCTGCCTGAAATAAGACATTAAATAGAAATAGAAATAGAAATAGAAATAGAAATAGAAATAGAAATAGAAATAGAAATAGAAATAGAAATAGAAATAGAAATAGAAATAGAAATAGAAATAGAAATAGAAATAGAAATAGAAATAGAAATAGAAATAGAAATAGAAATAGAAATAGAAATAGAAATAGAAATAGAAATAGAAATAGAAATAGAAATAGAAATAGAAATAGAAATAGAAATAGAAATAGAAATAGAAATAGAAATAGAAATAGAAATAGAAATAGAAATAGAAATAGAAATAGAAATAGAAATAGAAATAGAAATAGAAATAGAAATAGAAATAGAAATAGAAATAGAAATAGAAATAGAAATAGAAATAGAAATAGAAATAGAAATAGAAATAGAAATAGAAATAGAAATAGAAACAATTTTTCTTAAGGCATTAGTATAATAAAAAATGCGTTAAAAATTTATGCTTTAAGATAAAATATAATTAATTTGTGACAATTTCTATTTTTTTAAAAATCTTCCATAGAGCCGTATTAAAATTATCAACGAATAAATTATATGTGGTTACTTTTTACCTAACCTTTGTCTTCCTTGGGATTTAATAACAAATATAATGATTCCTGTGTGAATATTATTTTCTAGTTACTGTTAAAATATACTGTTAGCTAACTCACCCTGTAAAATAAAGTCAAAACGTGAATAGACATATCCAGATACATTGTTGTACATAACAAAAAGAAGAAATAATTGGCCGTAGAGGCAAACAAAAGCATGTTGATTACTGAAGACCTCGTCAATTCGAGAATCACGATACGAAATTGATTGAAAAACCAAAGGCCAAGACCAAGCAAAAAAAAAATATAAGAGCTACAACGGGGTAGAATATATTGAACGGAAATAACGAAATAAAGAAGATATAGTGGCGGTCAGCTCGATTTGCGTGTGCGTCATCAATTTCATTTTTTCATTACCAACACAAAGCTATAAAAAATTATCAAAAACAATGCAAATTTAAACAGCTAAGGGCTATCTAAGGGTGGTATCCTTGAACATTAATTTACATGTGCACTTCGACAACACTATCAAGTGTCACGAATTTGTCAAACTGACATTGACAGTAAATTATAGACGTCATCGCATGGTTGTCGAAAGTGTTATCGGTGTTAATCGCAAGTATTTTCTGTTCGTTTATTGTGTTTTGTGATTTGCGTTTCGTTAGGTTTTTGATTCTGCGTTTATTAGTTCTTGTTTTGTGAATCTGTATTTTTTGTAACAACTCATAATTTAAACACTTCGTAACCTCAAAACATATTTGATAGTTTGTCACCGCTATCCCCTGCTATGTAAACGTAGTGACAGAAATGTCAGATGACGCACACGCAAACGGAGCTGAGCTCTACCATAACTAAAACAAGAAGGTAACAATCAAACAAAACAAGTCAAAAGCAAAAAAAGAAAAAAAACAAAATTACATAAATTTGAGCTAAAGAGACATCAAGAAATAGAAATAGTATAGAGACGGAAAGGTAACGTAACAGAAAAAAAGAAAAGAAAGAACTACGAAAATTATAAAATAGAACAAAAGGTGAATGGAAAATTAAAATTACAAATTAATATGTAAAAGAACAAAAAGTAAAAAAAGAAAAAAAAAGGTCAGGTGAAATTACTGGCAAACACTTATTAGGTAAGTGTTCGCTTTCTAAGCATATTCCTTAATTTGCACAACCTAACAATTTTTTCCTTCCTAACTACTTACAGCTTTGCCTAATTTCTTAAATAATAATCAAAAAATACTCTATTAATAAAATGGGTAATTACGTATTTTTAAATGTTTTCTTTTGACTTAAACTCAGATAATAAAACACAACTTTATATCATTATATAATATTATTAAATATTATATAATACATTTATTTTTATTTCCATACAATACTTTCAATCCAAGAAATATAAGCGGAAATTTTTGTATAAATGGCTGGTGCATTAGCAAAACCACAAAATTTCCCAAAGGAAGTAACTCCAATAACACTATACATACAGTATGGTTTTTCTAAAACAATCTGCAATGGACCTCCTGAGTCTCCCTGACAAGTATCTTTGCCTCCTTCCAAATGTCCAGCACACAGCATTGTGTCCTTTATCTGTTCTCGTATTGCTTTCGAGCATCGATTGTTGGGATAAACATTGAGTAATACTTTCATTAAGTTTTTACTCCCGGTTTCCGCATCTAGAAATTGTTGAAAAGTAAGTCAAAAATTAATAACTAGTAAAGAAACAAATTTACCGTACGACAATTTCCCAAACCCTGATGCTAGTGCTTTTCGTCCAGGATTTATATCAGCGGTATTTAAACAAGCAGGTCTTACATGTGGTGTGAATTCTACGGGTTCTTCTAGTTTAATTAAACCTATATCGTTGGCTTTTAGCGGTGGTTTATAGTCTGGATGAGGGATTCTTGCAACAACTACACGTTCTTGCAAATCGGGATCCGGCTCATCTAAATGTGTAGTACCAAAGCGGACAAGTTGAGATGGTCCTCTTGGAAAATACATTTTGTTGAATTCGCAAAAATATAATACGAAATAATAGTATAAAAAATGCCGTAAATAAAATTAAAGCATCGTGAAAAATTAGAAATGAATATTGTTAATACCAAAAAATCAGAATCAGTATTAAAAAGATTAAAAACTGCTAAAGAAAATAAACATAATAAAATTGACAACAAACACTAATTCTTCTTAAGGTGTGAATAAATCCATGTGTCTACAACAGATAAAACTGAAATAATCAACATAATGAGAAACTTAAATAATATATTAAAGTACAGCGTGCTCAAAAACTGGCGCACCAACTCAATGGTGTGTGGTAGAGAACTGGTTACATATAAAGGTAAAAATAGTAAAAAAATTCTTTGTATTAAAGTTATTGATAAATAACGGATTTTAGATAAATGATATGTGGCAACGTTGTCTAATAGTCATGATCGCAATAGAATTTGAGCAACAATAAAAATAAATTATTTTTGAAACGGTTTCCTAGGAAATAATTCTCAGTGTTGACACATCTACACATTGCGATTTTTTGGATGAATTTTATTTTTTTTAAATTAAAAAAATTGCTAAAATCTGATTACCTGGTATGAAACAGGAAAACATAAAAAAATAATGAAAACTAAAGAAGTTAACACAATAAGTTTGTATAGTGGCGGTCAGCTCGGTTTGCGTGTGCGTCATCAATTTAATTTTTTCATTACCAACACAAAACTGTAAAAAAATTATCAAAAACAATGCAAATTTAAACAACTAAGGGGTATCTAAGGGTGGTATCCTTGAACATTAATTTACATATGCACTTCGACAACACCATCAAGTGTCACGAATTTGTCAAACTGACATTGACAGTAAATTATAGACGTCATCGCATGGTTGTCGAAAGTGTTATCGGTGGTAATCGCAAGTATTTTCTGTTCGTTTATTGTGTTTTGTGATTTGCGTTTCGTTAGGTTTTTGATTCTGCGTTTATTAGTTCTTGTTTTGTGAATCTGTATTTTTTGTAACAACTCATAATTTAAACACTTCGTAACCTCAAAAAATATTTGATAGTTTGTCACCGCTATGCCCCTGCTATGTAAACGTAGTGACAGAAATGTCAGATGACGCACACGCAAACGGAGCTGAGCGCTACCATAGCTTCAGATTTTTTAAAATATGACTTTAGGAATTTTTTCAACATTTTTCCCGTAGTCTGCACTTGCTTCTCAATAACGTACCACTGAGTTGGTGCGCCTGTTTTTGAGCACCCTGTATAAGTGGATATTAAGGTTAAAACACGCGCGATTTTTCGAACACGACGGTGTAGCCGGAGTGCTTGAAATAGAGCAAATATTTCAAAGACCAGTTATCCACGAATACGTTATTTTTTTATACTTTTAAATCATAAATACTGGTATTAATATTACAAAAATTGAAAATAATATGAGATCCGTATACCTTTCGTTGTCATGAAATTGATTGTCATTATAATAAAAAAATCATTAAAAAGTTGGCATTTATCTTGGGTTATTTTCTTGGATTATTGATGTTGCGTTTATAGAAGCTGAATTTACGCACGATGCTGCGTCATTACTCATTAGTCATGAGTTTCCAAAAATTAAATAATTATTTTAAACATTTTGTATCTAGTGTTTTGTGACTTTTTCTATCAAAATTAAAAGAGTGTTTTCTTAAATTAAATACACAAAGTTGGAGATACATGTACTTTAAATACAGCAGAACTTCTACAATATAAGGTAAAGTACTTAGCCATCAGTTGTAGGATATGTCTTTTTACACTCTTGTATAAAATTAACAAAGTAAAAGAAAGCATAAATTTGTAGTATATTACATGTTTAAGATTAATTAATATCTTGTGTTAATACTCTCTAAAATATAAAAAAATTAATTTTTACTTTAAATCCGTTATTTATGGGAATGAAATAATCAAGTCATTGGGCTCCAAATATTTTTTAATGCTAGAAGAAAGTTATCTTACGGTTTACGTTTGCGTTTTAAGTTATGTTACGCTCTTAATTTTACATCCTTTTTCTTATACTTACTCGATCAAGTTGATTTAACTGTATTTTATAATATATTTTACAATTTACCGTTTCTAGTTGCTTACCTTTTGTTGTATTATTTTCTTATTTCTGTCGGGTTTACGATTAGGTGTTCTTGCAATCTCTTGTTTGCATTTGTCATATTACATATTATACTTTATAAAAAAATTGGCTATTTCAGCCTGAAACACAAATGTTTTGTAACATTTCGGTCAAAATTTAATAAATTATTGTCTATTTTTAAGCTAGAAACATAAGTTTCAAATTATTTTCTAAATTTTGTGAAAAAACGTCTAAAAACTTCATTTTTTTATTAATTTTACTTTGCAAAAACTAATTCGTTATCTGGTAGCCAATTTTCTACCATATAGAATTGCTAATAATACAGCTAAATATTTTTTTATTAAAATGTGTTTTTTTCGAAACAAATTTTTTGAAGAACATCATTTTTTACATAACTACCCCACTCGAAATAAATGCTATTTATTCCAGGATCAGGCAAGAAATAATTGAAAAATGCTCAAAATATGAAATTTTTGATCAGTTTCCAAAGTCAACAAAGGTTGGATTTGGATCTGAAAGGTTCACATTTCCGCCAAGCTTATTACTTATTTAAAAACTTAACGACAAGATAAGCTATAAGCTTATTCTTCGAGAAACAAAACAAAACAAAGTTATTAAAATTCTGCTAGCTCATTTAAGAGAACTGTTAAAATTTATTCCGTTAAACAAAATTCTTAGCGTTTTCCAAAGCATTCTTTGCAAAAACGCTTTTGTCTTAATTTTAATCAGCATGTAAAATTCGATCATACAACACCGTTGTAATCAGAAACAAAAAGACTTCAAAAATACAAGTATCAAATATGGCGCCCTTAAGAAAAACCAAAGTTTAATGTTGTAACTCTCACATTAAGAACGCTTTGGAAAAGGCAATGCCAGATTTAGATATCTTGTAAAAAAGTGCCTGAAGAATGGCCAACTTAAAAACGTCTAGTGAAAACAATTTTCGCTTAAAAAAATGAAAACTAAAATTAAATCAATAATTCAATAATAATTCAAAATCAAAAAATGACATCAAATTTTTTTTCAGATAATTTATTGTTCAGCATAAAAGTGCCCTGCTTTGTCCTAATTTAAACAATCTCGTATCTTTTATAATAACCGAGATCCCATGGCGGAGCTCGAAAAACGGACATCTTGTATAACTAAGGTTATATTATTTGTTAAGTAAATGTTTTCATACTCTTAAAGAATTTTCTTTTTTCTTTTTTCGTGATATATCGTGTAAATTTGTTTTGGTTAGGAATTATATTTTGTATTTGTAATTACGTTTTGTAATTACACGTTCAACACCATAATATAGTTTTTACCATAAATAAAGTGTAATTCCTTAACCGGAGTAGAACAGCTAAACTTACAATTCTCGACTTTCCAAGCAATGAGCAGCTGTTAAAACATATAATTCACTAATTAAAGTGCCTCCACAATCCCATCCGAGCTGAGAATCTGCTGTTTCCCCATATCCAATCACAGCCTAATTAATTTTATACTTAATTAGAACCTAGCTATTAAAATATAAACTCACCATGTGAGGAAATTCTTTTTCGGTTGCAGCTGTTCCGCCTATTATTAAAGGCACTGACACGATTCCACATTCGGATACATTATTTGTTTTGGCGTTTAGAGACAGCACTGGACTGATAGTTTGAACATAAACTGCTTTTGCATATTCCTCACATTCTTATTAAAACAATAAACAAATGTTAAATAGAGTAAAGATGTACCTAACATTGCTAAACTGCTTTACTTACTCGTGGATGAAATATTACTAGTACAATAATTTATTTTAAAACTTATGAATATTAAGTATAGCAACACGTAGAATTTCATATTTTATCATTGATTGTTAAAACAATGAAAATACATTTTGTGTGGGATTGTTAATTGAGAGATAAAGCATCACCGCTTCAGTGGAACAAATGTGTTATTGAAACGTTTTATTAATTATTAATTGTTAAAGTTTTAATATTGGATGACGTCGCAATGAGTACAGTTGGCGAAATTTTTGAGTCACTATAGTGCAGATAGTTTTCTTCCTAATGGTTAATGCTAGAAATTTTACAAATGTTCTACTTTTTTTTTGTTATACTTTTGGTGAAGCTCTTTGAAAAATCTGTATATACAGGATTAAAAATAACACTGTTTTGTAATTTGCCGCCATTTTGATGCTGTAATAAGCATATTAAAGCACGCAATGTCATCAGCTGCGAAGTTATAATAGTCATTATTTGATGTAACATTTAAGGGGATTCTACAATTTGCGCGTTTTTCGTCGGAAAACTAACACTTACCTATTCGATATATTTTTACAAAAAAAATATATACGATACAACTCATTACGATTAAAGGTCTTTGTACAAAAAATGCTTTGAAATTTTTTTAGATTTCGCAAAAAAAATGAAAATACAGAAAAAATTGTTCATCTTCGTAATGACACTTTACTTTTAAAGTTATTTATTTTTACAAAAGAAAATAATCAAGGGACTTAATTTAAGGTGTCCTGAATATGATATTAAAATTTGAAGTTTGTTAGTTAATTACAGGTCCTGTACTTTTGTGAAAAAATTTTGCTGTAAAGATGATCGGATCTCTATCCTTCTAGTCTTGTCTTACTTCACGTCCACACGTGTGCCATCCAGTGCATGTGTGAGTGAATGATTTCGAGAAATACTCAATATTGGCATTTTTTATTTAATTTAAAGTTGTATCTGAACATCAATAAAAATCTAAAAGTTTGTTTCTGAATTTTTGGAAATTTTCCCTTCTCTCACAATTATGCATGCATTCCCTGGAAAGAGTGTCTCTGAGCGTTATCACCGCCTTTAGTGGTGTTTTGTATATCGAAAAATACAATGCAAAATGGGTAATAAAAAACTATTGCGACTGTCTGATAGTCGTAAAAGCAAAAGATTATTAACTTAGAGAAGGTAATAACCACAATTTTTTAAGTAGATAGTATGTAGGCAGCTTAGGTAAATCAAAAGAAGCGCACAAAATTCGTATTCCTCAAATTGTAGCATATTTAAAAAACTCTGGGTCCAGTACAGAACAACTTTTTTAGTTATTCCCACAAACATATTACCTAATAGTAATGATTAATAGGTGGATAATAAACCCCTTGTTTCAACACCTGATGCTTGCATATTGCAATCACTAATATCCATACGCAATCTTCATTAAAATATTTTTTGTTCTTTCGCTTTGTTTATAAGCGGAAACTCATCAAAAATTGTGAAGTGTACTCAACCAGGGCTCCTAGAAGTTGTTCTGTCAATACCCACAATTATATTTATGTCTAAAAAAAAAATTACACAAATGTTTAAAAATATTTCAACTTTAGGTTGGCAGGAATTAAATTCGCGACCGTATTTTTGCCAATTTCACAAATTTCAAGTGGCGTTCTTGTAAGACTACCTTCGTGGTCTTCCATACTCGTGTTTTTTGACAGAATTTGGATAAAATTAAAACTAACATTTTGAATAAATAAAACAAAGGTTAAAAACCCGAACCTTTATTTGAAGCACTACGCGTTTCAACCACAAAGTGGTCATCCTCAGGTAAGAATATAAACTAATTTAATTCTTACAATGTTCTGCCTTATATACTGTCTTATACGCGGAAATCGGGTCAGTTTATTACTACGTAATATTCCATAATAAAAATTATATTTCGAAAAGAGGTCTCGGTTGCGATGTGTTTCCTAAGTATAACACTAAAACGTCATCGATACCTACTGTCGACTCAGCATCTCAAAACATAATAAAAAAGCGGAATATTAGGGAGTCGAGTTTTTAACAATGGTTTTTAGTTCTGCTTAGTGCTGATTAGTGCTGTTATGTCGTTGTTGTTTTGTGATACCAAGTGTGACATGTGCCTCATAAGGAATATGACGGCCCCACAAATGTAAGTACGTATTTCTATTCCATCTAATCATTTTTGTAAACAAACCTTTGATACAAAACCACCCACATGACTTTTAATCCCACCCTGTGACATATGGTGAAGGCGCCGTTGTGACAATACTAATTTTGCCGACTTTTACTTTTTCTACCCCTGACTAATGAGTAGAGGGGAGAAAAGGGATGGGGCAGTTGTCTGAATTCATAAGCCTATTTATATTCTTAAAATTTTTATGATTCTCGAAAGCGTCAAGAAATTTACATTTATTAACTACTCTAAGAATTTTTAAGTTAGTGCAATCAATTCTATGGTCTTTTTCAAATATATGTTGGGCAACACTTGATTTTTCAAATCTGTTGAATTTTAAATGTGCTAAATATTTTTTAAATCTAATGTTAATTGATCGACGTGTCTGTCCAATATATTTTTGTTCACAATCTTTACAATTTATTTCATAAATCCCCGATTTTTCCAAAAGTCCAACTTTATCTTTTGGATTTCCGAGAAAACTCTTGAGACTTGTGCTCGAGTTGTAGGCAACTCGCAAGTCAAGATTTTTGAAAATTTTACTCAAACCTCTTGTGATTGAGGGATTGTAAAGTAAAGTTATAAAATTTGTTTTCTCGGGTGTGTTTGTAAATCTAATTTTTACTTTCAAAATTGAGACATTATTGGCACAAAAATCGTCGATTAAAAACACAATTTTTGTTTAAAAACGGCAAGAAGGGGCAAATTACAAAAAATAGTACCAAAACCCCGTTTTATAAGACCTTAAAGCACTTCTTTCAAATAACTCTTGGCTAACGCCACGAAATTGAAATTGAATTCATGCTTCAACACTGATCTTATGAAACTTGTTTTTTAATATACCATTATTTCATATATTTTTACTTAAATTCAATAAAACTTAAAATAAATGTTGCAAAAAATTCTTACCTTTGAAAATTTGATATCCTTTGATGCTACTGCTATTTTAAATCGAGGTAAGAAATGGTCTGGGAGCTAATAAATTAAACTAGGAACAACATCCAATTATAAAAAAAATTTTTGTTGATTATTTATTTTGAGCATTGAGCATTTGCACGTCCTCGTGGACAGTGACCCTTCGACCATATATCGTATAGACTGGGCAAATTGAGATTCGTTTTGTAGCCAACATGTGCAGGTTGGGCTAGGGGAAATGAGGCTTGGTACGCAAATTTGACCCTTAGGTACCCCTTCTCTGATTGGTTCAATCAAAATATTTTCAAGTGTTTTGTTAATATTCGTCAAACTTCGTGCTTCGCGATTGTGATTAAAGGGAAAAATTGTGAATTTTGGGTTTAAATTTACTTGTGAATGGGTAAAATTTGGTTCTTGCGTCGAAATATACAAGAGAAAGTATCCACAAGAGTTTATTCATCGGTAATGTCATCCGTAAGTAAGAAAATACACGTGTTAGCCTAAATATGGAAACACACCAGTGGCGTCGTAACGTATTCTGATTTTCCGCTTTGATACTAAATATTATAATTTTGATGACATGTCATAAGATCGAATTGGAAGTATTTTAACTAAGGCATTTTTTTCAAACTGGAATACATAAATTGTTTCTGAAACTTGTAATGTTTTTTCAATTGTTTGCCCCTTGACTACGAGCTGCCATTGAACAAGGAGTAAGCTTCCTCTTGCCCCTCACTCCTCTCGCCAGTACATGTTGGCTTCAAACAACCTGCCTACAAACTCGCTTTACGGCCAGTCTGTACAATACAGCTATTATAAATATCTATAATCTATGATAAAATTTATGGTCGAAGGTGAGCCCAGTATAGTTGTCACTGAGTGAAAAGAAATTTCAGTTTTCAGAAATATGCAACCCAAATTGCAAGGCGTTTGAGGTCACAAGAACTAAATATACAGCGTGGAATTTTTAACTGGAAAAAATTTATAACTTTGATTAAGGCAATTTTGGTAAAAATTTCCGAAACTGGTCAATTTTTATTTTTCGTTGTCTGCTATTTGGTGCATATGATTTTTGTTTATCTGTTGACAGAAATGCATATAAAATGGCCGAAAGTCGTGATCGTCATCAAAATGGAGGAACCTACACAGTAAAAAAATTTCCGGTGTTACTCACACTGAAATAACACTAATAAGAGTGGTCCCCAAAGAACCACACGCTAGAATGTAATATTTTTTAGTGTAAATTAACTTTTTTGTATATATTCTCATATATTTTGTATATGAGAAAATCGTTTAACTTAATATAATATATATATAGTCCTTAGATTCGTAAATCCACGAAAGTTATATGGTTTCCTCACAATTCATGTCATCAAATTTTGTTTTCTCTGTAAAATAATAACATTTTTAACTATGTATATTTAATAGTTTTACTCTAATACATTAAAGTAAGAATAAAGTTTTCATAATTGAATCAGTAACTTACCTACCTCTGGGATAATTTCATAAGTACAGTTTTCCTTCACATTACAAGACTGTACGAACTATTTCCAAAAGAAATTTGAAAATTATATCAGCCATTTTAACTGTCCCAGTATGTACAGTTCAAAATTAAAATATCTTTGTCCAAAAACGTGTGCTTATGTGCAATTTATACGTATGTACTTACAGTGTCTCTCGTTTAAACTAAGATAAAATTATTGAATATTCTGCTGTCGTTTTTTACAATATAAACTGCAAGCATCATTTGATAGTGTAAAAAAAAATGAAAATGCACTCTAAAAAGTAAACTTTATTTTTTTATGTAGTTTTGACACTGACAGAAAATGTTTTTTAATTAGATATAAGATATTTGGTAAAAGATGTCTTAATTAACCACATGTTAAAATGTTTTTTACCTTTAGATTTTTTTATTGTGTATTGTGTTTTACAAAAAAGGCGGACCAGATCGTTATAATACGCTTGTGTGGGGATTTGACTTGAGAAAGTACAATAAAACACCAGTGGGAAAGAAAAGCATTGTTTAATTACTGCAGTTGATAAATATGTTAAAAAATCAAAATGAAATAGAAATGATGTAACAATTAAATCAAACAACCAAGCAAACAACAATTGGCCAATTGAACACAAACAAATTAAACAAAAAACAATAATGTGCAAGTAGCTCGCATAATCGCATAACTACTGCCGATGAAAAATAAATAAAAACAAGGAAAACACCTCCCTAAACCGCGTCTACAAACAATGATTACCTTTTTCATAAAACAATTTTAATACAAATTGACAAAACATAGCAGTTTAAACATGAAACACATGGGGGTGTGATTATAAAGTTCGGGTTTCCTCTCACCGGACTGTCATCTCCAAAAATCACAACATAAATATACAACACTTCGACAACTTTGACGTGCACAAAACCCCTACTTCTACTTTTAAGTCAACATTTGCTACAGAGCGCTCCCCAAAATGAACAACCTCCATCGAGTTACAGTTATAATTTACTCTAAACATGAGCTGACGGTAACAATTTCTAATCAAATGCCATGCAAGCAAAATGCTCAACTAATTATTTTGTCATTCTTCTAAGTCACAACAGTGGTTTACTTAAACTCACGAATTACATCTCAATTGAAAAACAGGAAAAACTTGGGCGTCCAGCATGAACAAAGATCTGAATCTGATTATTTAATTGTAGCTTTCTACAGTACCTTTTTGTGATGAAGCTTCGTATAACTATTTGAGGATCGTTATTGTACAGGGTGCTGCATTTTGGGTGTTCGAATAGGCAATGTCCGAAACTAAGAGGTTTAGAGAAAAACAAGTGACACATTCTCGGGTTCGTTTTTTGATAAAATAATTTTGATCAAAACCGCATTCTGCTATCGTCTTTTGTTTTCAATTTATAAACACAAGTTGGCATTTTGGCGAAACTTAAAAAATTCATATCTTCCTTATTGTAAAAGATACACATTTAAAACAAAGACAATTATACAGGCACTTTTTTACAGAGAATTTAATAATGATATCAGCGATTTTTTTAATCTTTCGTTTAGCTGTAATAACATAAAGTTGTATTTTTTTAAATAGAAATCATAGTTGGCTATGACATTTTCGAAAAGCTTATTTTTTTCTAAACTAAAAACAATATAAATACAATTTCATATTTTTATGTACTTCTGATAAAAAATACAGGGTGTGCTACCTAAAAGGGCACCCTCCTTATAACTTCGTTATTTTTCAATTAATCTAGTCGAAATTAAAATTACACATGTTACACCGACGGTCTATATTTTGGAATAACTATTTTTTGGGGGAGTTTATCGTTTGTGAGATAAAAAATTAATAATTATGAAAAAAGGTATAAAACCTTTAACATTCATATTATTACAAGAAGCCAGGTTACATTAACGTATTGACAAACTTTGTTTTAACAGAAGTCATTCAGATACCCTTAAATCTTTTTTTTTATCTTGCCAAAAAAAAATTATTTAGTGCGAAATATCGTCGTCTATGGAGCGGTGTTATGAGAGTGTAAACATCATCGTAAACAGCTACCTGTGAATTTATACTGTCACTTTGACATTGAAATCTTAAAAAGTCTCTCGGGACTGATTTCTTAGGTAGAGTTTTCCCAACATCTGAGCCAAAAACTCATTCTCATCACACTTAAAACATAAGTTGACCAAAACTAAATGAATCAAAATAAACTTTTACGACACCTAGGAAGTTGCAAGTTTCCGTGCATCACTTGCATAATGAGATATTGGGAAAACTCTACCCAATATCTCAATCAATACCCAATATCTCAAAACTCTAACTCGAAGATGTTTGAAGCAGCTAGTCTGGTCAAATGTTTCTATAAACGAAATATTGACATCAAACAAAACAGAAAACAAAATGTATTTGCAAAACAATGTTATTGGGAGTAAAACAAAACGTATTACAAAGTAAAACTATCAATAAGAGTTTTTGGCACTGCAAACATCATGCATTTCCTGAAAAAAAAACAAGTTTTATTTCCGCAAAAGCAACTCTGATTCGTTGCTTCATGTTATCAACAGTTGTGGGTGCCGTTTTGTAGACTTTGTCTTTAACTACACCCCAGAGAAAAAAATCGCATGGCGTTAGATCCGGGGATTGCGCTGGCCAGTGCTTGGGTCGTATCCACCTTTCTGGTAGGTGCCGGTCTAAGTGGCGCCGAACGCGTCTTGCAAAATGGGGAGGAGCCCTATTGTGCATAAACACAAGTTGCCCTATTATGTTTAATGGGACGTTTTCTAATAGGTCCATCAAATGTCTTCTCAAAATGTTGAGGTACATCTCACCATTCAAGTTGCCATAAAAAAAGAATGGCCCGATTACATATTGCCCAAGAATAAACCCTTTTAGGTTTAACCACTGAGCTTGTGTCTTCAAATAATTGGACGACTTGTGGGCTTTTTTCAAAGAGTAACGCACGTCTGGAAAGCGCTCTTCAAGGAGTCGCGTTGTAAGTTGTAAATTGTAAATTTCTGCCACAATCACCATAGATTCTTGCTTTTCTTGATGTGATAATATTTTGAAATTAGTTGCCAACAGTAGTTGTCAACAGGTTGTCAAAATCTTACAGGTAATTTTTTACAGCAATCTCACAACCGCACCATGGACGATGATATTTCATACAAAATGTTCACTTTTTTTGAGATTTAAAAAAAAATTTAAAGAAATCTGGATCACTTTTGTTGAAACAAAGTTTGCCAATATGGCAATGTAAGATAGTTTCTTCTAGTAATATGCAATTTAAGGGTTATGCATCTTTTTTCATGATTTTTATTTTTTTATCTCACAAATGGTAAACACCTCAAAAAAATGGTTACTTAGAATGTGGACCTTTGGTCCAAACATGTCTAATTTAAATTTTGTTCGAATTGATTAATAAATAAAAGGTGTGAATAATGTAGGTATTTTGTGAGCAGTTATTAAATAAAAAAATGTGAAATTATAAAAATTAGAAATGTTAAAGTTAATTACGCAAAAAATGTGCAGAAAATTGAAAACGATGTGTCACTACTACGATTTAGTGAATTGCAATGGAGGTGACGTTGATAATGTTATGTATTTTTATACCGCAGATGGAATTTGATTTTAGTGTTTGGAATGACATTTTTTGTAAAATAAAATTTTATTGACAGGCAATCATACAATTAATAATATTTTTCTTTTTCATTTCATGTTTAATTACAAAAAAAAAAATGGATAATTTAGGCTTGCCATTTTAAATCTAAAAACAAATAATTTTAATTAATCGCAAAAATTTGATGTAATAATAAATTTATTATGTTGATTTTGAGTTAAATAGTGTTTAAAAAATTATTAAATTATAAATACTTGTTGGTAATATATTTTTCATATTTTTAATTGAAAATCCAAAATGTTTTCATGGCCTACTATAAAAAAGCGAAATCTTACGTTTTTTCCTAAATATTTGAAAATAATGTATTACACAAATAGACATATCAAATTAGAAAAAATAGCTTTTCGACAATATCACAGCCGCCTATAATTCCTATTTAAAAAATTACAACTTTATCTTATTACAGTTAAACGAATTGTCGTCCTCTTGCCGTTCTGTCTCAGCCAATCCGAGCTTGCGATTCTTTTGCGCACACTCCACTTACACTCATTTCACATCCCACCTGTGGGATAGACACGCCATTCAGCAAGTTTGTAGGCAGGTTGTTTGAAGCAAACATTCAATGGCGAGAGGAATGAGGGGCAAGAGGAAGCTTACTCCTTGTTCAAAGGCAGCTCGTATTCAAGGGGCAAACAATTGAAAACACATTACAAGTTTCAGAAACAATTTATGTATTCGAGTTTAAAAAAAATGCCTTAGTTAAAATACTTCTAATTCTACCTTATGACATGTCGTCAGAGTCATGATATTCAAAAATATTCAGTATCAAAAAAAAATCAGAATACATTAGGACCCCACTGGTGTGTTTCCATATTTAGGTTAACACGTGTAGTTTCTTACTTACGGATGATATTACCGATGAATAAGCACTTGTGGATACTTTCTCCTGTATATTTCGATGCAAGAACCAAATTTTACAAATTCACACGTAAATTTAAGAACAATATTCATAATATTTTCCTTTAATCACAAGTTTGACGAATATTAATGAAACACTTGGAAATAATTTGAATGAACCAATCAGAGAAGGGGTACCTAAGGGTCAAATTAGCGTACCATGCGTCACTTCCTCTTGCTTCACTTGCACATGCTGGCTTCATAACAAATCTCAATTTGCCCAGTCTATCCAATATATTATTAAAATCGGTTCGTTAATTCATAGAAATAATACTCGGATTTAACACCACAGATTCATTTGGTCTTTCTTTAGCAAGGGCCAGGTTAAGACTAACAACAGATTCCCATACAAAAACTGATAATTCCTAAACTTTCCCACAAAAATGCACACCACTAAGTTAAAAATCATGTTAACTAACACTGATAAGCGCAGCGTTGACAGGGTGGGTTGCAGACGACCAAATGCGCCCCAACTCTACATTAAGACAACTCGTACTTAGCATAATGATTGATATGTCTGGGAAACAAAACTAGACCAATTAATAAACCAATTATCAATTACATTACTATAAAAACTATTACTTCCTAGACCCATGCTTACACATTATTTAAAAATTTTATATATGTTGTATATGTTGTATACTATTAACAATTTGCTCGATGCTCGAAGCTTCACATTCGTGTTAACATTTCCCGCGAAAGATGAATTTGAAAGTTTGAAAAACCGAGTTGTTAAATGATTCTCATCTAGTCGTCTGTAAATTTCTCATGTAAAATAAAAAAATGTAGCTTCGTATAACTAATGATAAGGATTTAGACATCGAATATTACCATTCTCCATTTATTAAGTTTCGAATTTGGAAATAAGCTTTGATAATAAAAGTGTTTTCTTCCACAGTGTAACAATTTAATTACATTCTTACGAAATTTTTTAAAGAAATAATAGAATTTCACAACTGACAGATTTGACGTTTATTGACAGATAATTCATTTGAGTAGAGACACAAATTTTTTAAATGTAAACCAATTTTACAGGTAACTAGATGAGAATCATTTAAAAACATATTCTATTTTCTCTTATAGGTATTAATAATGTTGTTGCTTATTCCATAGATATGAGTAGAGGTACTACACCTTTATTCTACAAGTGGTTACCATGGTACATGATTTGATTTAGTTATTTTTTTATCTTACTAATAGAATAAAGTGGGCATTTGGTGATTTTTTTATTGTATCGGTGAAAAAATTGAACAAAAATTTCTGTGTACAGGATGTCGGAAAGTCACGCACCTCCTTGAAAGAGAGTAATTGGGAAGTCTCCCATAGTACCAAAAAAATTCACATGCTATGTTTTTACATAAGAACTTAAACAATTTTTGAAAAAAGGCGACGTTGCTTAAAGATACACGTAAAAACTAAAATTATAATGAAACTCTTGGATACTATTAAAAGGTGTTAAACACATTTAATTTCTTGTGTTTAAAACCATGGTTACGCCGTTGTAGTATTAATGTAAGTCGGATTAGTTCAAGTACGAATAAACAATGCACTTATACAAAATGCTCAAAGTTTTAGCATGCACCGTTTGTAATGTTTCTGGTGTGATCGTAGCACTAGCAGCATGAATTCGGTTTTCCAACTCCTCATGATATCTTCTTCCAAAATTGCTTCTTCTGCGGCAACGGTTTTCGTACTTCTGAGCCGACCAAATTCCCTTGGTAAAAGATCTAAACAACCAGTTGATTACAATTTTGGGTTCAATGTATGAATAAAGTTTTCGTCTGGATGCCTTCGTTTGGGGTATGATACGTTATATTGACGAGCGGCTTCACTTGCATTTTCAGCGTATTCACCAAACAGCAAACACAAGTCACAATTTTCATTGTAGGAAAACATTTTAATCCTTCACTGACACTTTTTGAAACTGAAAAACTACCGTTGACAAAGGATAGAAAAATTTTAATGACATTAACTAATTAACTAAAACGGCAATAGGAGTATTATTTCTTGTGAATTTGAATTCATTAATAAGCTGCCCTAGGGAGTACTACAATTACAATGGTCTGCAGTACTACCCTATGCCAACTCAATGGTGAATTCCAAAAAGCCTTTTTAATAAATACGCTACTTTCAAGGAACGTTGGACGAAGTGGTGTTGAACGAAAAACCAAGCCAATGACTCTTCATTAGTTAACTTATAAAATGAAGAATATCACAGACTTCGTGTTCCGTTCGAAAGTTACTGCTTGCTGTTGATTGAAGATTGAACAAACGGCTGTAGAGTCTACCTTGCCCAGTGATAATTAAATAAATATCAACTTAAGCAGAGGTAGACCTGACAGACATTTCAAAAAAATTGTGATAAGTTCTAAGTGTTTGTTCTACATCAATTCCAGCTTTTGAACACTTGCGTAAAATTTCACTAGTTTATAAGAAAGATATCAGCTTTTGTTGCATCCTTTTGGCATGGGAATGATTAACAAAAACACAGTTTAAAAACCCGACACACCAAACGTTTATTTGAAACACAACGTTTCAACCACAAAGTGATGTTCGTCAGGTGAGAATATAAACTAAACTAATTCTTACAATGTCATGCCTTATACAGCGTTGGGAAATAAGTATGAAACCAAGCGTTTTGTGTCTAAACTCTGTGCCTTACGAAAAAATAAGTTAGTCCATCATCAAGTAATTTGAAAATGTGTTTATTTTTTAAGACTAAAACTTTTCGAAATTCTTTTTAGGTTTCGAATTATTAAATTTATAAGACAATGCTCCAGAAATTACTTCTAATTCAATAATTTTGTATTTAAGGTAGTTGGTGCTAGAATTCACTTTCTTAAGATCTCTTTAAAATTTTAACAGATTAACAATGCAAAAATGCAAAAACTCTCTTTTACATTCCGGCAAATGGAAAATCGTTTTTTTTATGTTTTTTAGTACAGACTGATCCAGAAATACTGAATCTGTTGGCAACAGATTTGAAAGTATTTTTGCTTGTAATTTGCAACACTGCAACCGAATTTGATTTTTCTTGAAAATTATTTAACGTACAACCCCACAAGAATGTTAAATTGTTTTTAATTGGAACAGACTGAGTATTTCTGGATCAGTGTGTATAACTAGCAAACTCTTCCTATGATTTTCGTAAAAAACTAAATCAACATTCAACAACATCTAATAAGTATTTTAAGAGAAAAAAATACTTGGGGTCATCGTTTAAATTTTGGAGTTACTAATTAATAAACGCTGACAAATTTCTCTCTGTGGAGTGGTAAAAGGGATACACTAAAATAGAACTGGCAACACAGTGCACCTATAAAATCGCTAATAATGAATTTTGAACCAGTTAACAAACAAAAACGAATATCCCGTCACAGAATTTTTGACTTTAGAGCTTTGTCTGGGCTATTTAGGAGGTAAACATATTAAAAATCGTTCTTACTTTACTCAAGTAATTGCTAAAATTGTGTAATTTTGCAATTTTTAGAAATAAAAATTCTTTACTTATGTAAAAGAAGACTTGCTGGTGAGATAAGTATTATTGGACAGGAATGCATGGTAGTATGGAGTAAACTTTTGCACGACAAGTTTACTCACTGAGTAAAATGAGTGCCACTCGAAAAAGGCTAACTTGAACAACATCTTTAATCAGAAAATTTCTGGTGAACATTAACTGGAGATTGAAGAAACTACTGCAGGGTCTACTTTGCCCAGTGATAATTAAATAAATATCAACCAAAGCAAGGAGAGGCCTAGCAAAAATTTCGAAAAAATTGCGATAAAATGTAAATGTTGGCTTTTTATTAATCACAGCTTTTAAAGATTTCTGTAAAATTTAGCTCGTTGTTAAGCAAGGAATCAGACAACTTATTTCACCACTAAATACCAAAACAAAGCGATTTGTTTATGTTTTCGAGAATATTATTTTTACGTTGTTTTAACTTGTTAGAAGATTCCTAATATTTTAATCTTCTATGATCATCACATAGCACAGAAACAATCAATTTTGTCATTTATTGTGAACTTTAATTCGCTAATAAGTTGCCATAGAAAGTACTATAATTACTATGATCTATATAGTACCACCCATGCCAACTCACCAGTGAATTTGAGGAAGTCTACTTTTGATAACCATTTCTCAAAATAAAGTTTTTTTATTCAAAATCTGGAAGTATTAACTTTGATTGAAAGAAAAGCACCTGAATCGTTGCCTTTATGTTAAGGATGCAACGACAAATGCGCTTTATTTTCAAGGAAAGTTGGTTGAAGTTGCGTCAAAAACCAAACCCATAAAATTTGATTTATCATAAAACGAAAAATATCACAGATTATCTATCATCAATTCTCTCATCCGATAATTTATTATTAATATTAAATGGAGATTGAAGAAACTACTGTAAGATCTATATGTCTAGTAATAAATTGATTATTATTAAGCTAACATCAAACAAAGCAAGAATAGATCGGGGTCAGAAATTTCGAAAAAAAATACAATGGAATGATTATCCAACATCTGATAGTACTGACATTAATAAAAAAAGTGCGTCTTTCAAGAAATGTTGGCCGACGAAGTGTGATCGAAGACAAATTCTGTGACCCTTCATTTGGTGAATTATAGAATGAAGAATATCATAGACTTTGTGTCACACCCGACAATTTTTGGAAGATGTGTACTGGAGAAACGATTCCAAGATCCACTTTGCCCAGTGATAATTAAATATGATTCAAATAATGAAGCAACTTTTCTTTTTTTTATTGTTAAATAATTTGAAATTAAGAATACAGTAACCGTGCTATATCCAGAAAATAGTAAAAAAGCAGTTAATGCTAACTAAAATTCGAAAACCTTTTCTTCGGAGACACAACAGTGCGTTTTTTGAGAAGGCAATAAAAATTCAATGCTCATCTAAAGGAAGGCATGCTGGTAAAATGGAATATATGCTACGATACAGTATAATTTTACACGCCACTACCCTGCGCTAACGCAGAACTAAATTAACAGAAATTTAACTGCTGTAAATCAATATACAATTACTAAGAGTATTTAAATTTTCATCATTTATCTTTAATTTACATTAGTAAGGTTAGTAAGGATCCATAGAGAGTACTAACACTTATACAAAACTATACAAGAATACCAAATACTAACCATATACTACGAGCATAAACGTTCGATGCTAACTAAATATCTATATATTTTATATGACGACACAAATATATACGTCTTTTAGAAAACATAAAATATCTTCGCTTACTTCACTTGCTGGCGAATTGTAATTTATTACTGAGCCGGCATGGGTCGTACTATGGGTTAAAATGTTACATGGTACCACCTTTTGCCAACCCAGCACTAAATTTATTCAAATTTCACTTAAAAATATACATTGCTTGCTGTAAAATAATTTATCTTAAATGTGAATTCAATAAGCTGCCATAGGAAGTACTATAACATAATTACCATAACCCAGATTCTGAACACCCACACCATTTTGCTCGATTATGAAGGAGGAAGCAAACGAAGTTAACTTATTTTATTTTCATGGAAACAACTCCAAAATAAATCAGTTTGTGTAAATTGTGTAACCATATTGCCACTAAAGGTACTACTCATTTCGAAGTGAGCTTCTTCATTAATTAGATTGAATAGTAATTTGGAACAAAAACACCCATTCAACTTTTATTCGTTTTAGTCGTTATTGAATCCGAACTGAAGCGAACATTGGCTGTACTATGACCATAAATTAGCATAGAAACAGCCAATGCTAACTAAGTATCGAAAACATTTTGTAGTAATGCACAAAAGTTTGTTTTTTGTAAAAGCAATGAAAATTCTTTCCATACCTTAAAAATTCTTGGTGGTGAAATAATTATTATTGGACAGGAGTGTCTGGTATTATGAAGCAAAATACCCTATTAGATGATTCAAAAATAAAAGAACTGCTAATTTTGAGAAAAAATGCAACGTTGGCGTTTATATAGTTTTGAAACAGTTAATTGCAAGAAATTTACCTACCCATTAAGTAAATTGAGTGCCACCCACTGTCAAAAGTGAATTCGAATTAGGCTAACTGGAACAACATTTTTAATCTAAAAATTTCTGGCATTAACTGGAGATTGAAGAAACTACTGCGAGATCTACTTTGCCCAGTGATAATTAAATAAATAACAACAAAAGCATGGATAGACCGAGCAGAAAATTCGAAAAATCGAATCGTACAACTTATTTCACCAATAAATACCAAAAAAGGGCGATTTGTCTCGATTACCTAGAATATTATTTTTACATTGTTTTAACTTATTACAAGATTTATAATTTTTTAATCTTCTATGATTATCAAATGACCAATGATAACTAAATAACGAAATGGAAAATCTTACCTAAACTTATCTAAATATCTAAAAACAAAACACTTTGTCGGAGAATTGCAATTTATTACTGGCTTCGGCATAGGTCGTACTATGGATTAAAATTTCACATGGTACCAGCACTAAATTTAATCAAAGAGTAAAGCACACCCCAAATTGTTTACATCTGATTTCCTCAAGATAGACATAGAAATGTCTGAAACTGGAATTTTGTTTACAACGATAAATGTGTTTTATTTTTAAGGAAAGTTGATCAAAGTGGTGTCGAGCAATCGAGTGAAAGATCAAGTCTGTGACTCCTCATTTGTTATATTCTAAAATGAAGATTATCGCAAACTCCCATCTCTCATCTGATAATTTTGGTTAATATTAATTGGAGATTCAAGAAAGAACTGCAAGGTCTATCTTTTCCAGAGATAGTAAAATAAATATCAACAAAAGCAAAAAGAGGGCTTGGCAGAAATTTAAAAAAATGTGTGCTTTGAGTCATAATTCTACATTCCTTTTTTTAATAAAGACAAATTAGTTTGGGAAACTAAGACACTAGTAAATACTATACAAAACTTTGTAACTACCAAAATACCTACATATCCACTTTTCTATTTTTTCCAGTTGTTAGAGGATTCGAAATAAAGCGAACATTGGCCGATCAATGACCACGAAGAAGCATAGAAACGACCAATGCTAACTATTTATCGAAAACATTTTGTACAAATGTGTGTCTTTCGAAAAAGACAGAAAATCTTTGCAAACCTAAAAATGACTTGCTTGTGAATTGGAATCTCTTACTGGGCCGACATGGGTCGTACTATGGAATAGAATTTTACATAGTACTACTCTGTGCCAACCCAGTACTAAATTTACTTAAAAATAAAAACAGCAATGTTGGACTGAAAAACCTGTAAGTCACTTTAAATTTTCATCTCTTGAATTAGGATTCGTTATTAAGCTGGCACAGGAAGTACGGCCGGATGTTTTGAAAATGTCATGCCAATAAACCCTAGCACTTGGGATCGGTAGGTATCCCAACAGCAACCATCGGTGGCAATGAACTATATTTAGTCGTAAACTTGAGGACACGAAATAATTTTAGTTTTCAACTTGAATACAATTGCTTAAAATAAGATTTCATTTGATGCTTTTAGTAAATTTCAAAAGTATGATGTTTACGAAATCCATAAACTATGCAACTAATAATAAAGCTGATTCCAAATCCAATTATCCTCTAATTTAATTAAATGACATTTAATTCGTATTGAAAATAAAATTAATCAAAAATTGAAATTTACTGTTATTTGTTAATTCCAAGAGTTGACTCGAATACAACTGCTTAAAAGATTTAATGTTTCTAGTAAATTTAACCGTCGAAACCCTTGGCCGATGAAATCAATTTCAGTAAAGATGTTATTTAATTCGCGTTGCTAAGTACATTTGTTTTCCCTTTAGTATTTAGCGAAAACTAATTGCATCCCTTTTTGAAGCAAAACTCCGAACACGATTACCGAAGTGTAAACAAATTTCTGATAAAAAGTAGTAAATGAAAAACATAGTTTTGTTTTTAATTGGAACCATCTTTTCATTTTATATATTCCATTCGGATATTTGCGGTCCGAGTACCCACCGATCCAAAACCGGGGTTTATTGACATCATATTTTCACCCTACTGTACTATGATTATCATGGTCCTTAATACTACACAATGCCAACTTAACAATAGATTCCTGAATCGTTGCATTTTCGATAAATGCTCGAGAAACATTGGTCAAAATAATGTCGAACCAAAGACCAAGTCTGTGACTTTTCATTTGTTGAATATCACAGAATCTCATCCGATAATTTGTGATTACTATTGATTTGACTACTACTGCTGTGTCTATTTTGTTCACGGATAAATAGATAATTAAACAAACATCAATCAAAGCAATGATAGACCGGACAGAAATTTCAAAAATTAGTGTTGAAATGCAAATCGATGATAGACCAAAACATTGAAAGAATCAATCGAAGTCAATTCATGGTAGTATCAGTATCTACATTCTGAAGCTAGTCTCTTCTTAATTTAGAATAAATATCAGTTTTGATATAAATTATATATATTGTGACATAGAAACAATCAATGCTTACTAAATTTCAAAACATTTTATAAAAAAGCATAAATATTTGTTTCGTTTAGAAAGCATAAAAATTCTTCGCTTACTCTACTTGCTGGAATTGTAATTTATTACTGAGTTGGCATTGTCGTACTATGGATTAAAAATTTTTATGGTACCACTTATGCTAACCCAGCAATAAATACACTAAAATTTAGCTTAAAAGAAATACCATTGGATGTAAAAGCAGTTATACCTTTTAAATTATCATGATTTTAAAGGGTATCCAATTTCAAATGTAGCTTCATTTTTATGGATATCCAATCAGGTGTAATGAATCGTACATATGTCGGCATAATATAAACATTCTTTTCTGTAATGAATTCCAGAATAAGGCAACTAATGTAGATTTTGGTCATGCTGCTTCTATTATTCGGTTCTGACAACTAACATTCAAGTTACTCTGCAAAACTTAGAAAATACAAAAATCTTTAGGTTCACTCTCCACAGTTGTATCAGAATTCGAAATTTTGCGAACACTGACTATGCTGTGACCATTTATCACTAAATAACACCGAACAATCAATGCTAACTAAATGTTGAAATCAATTTTTAGACAAGTCACAAATGTGCATGAAAATTCTTGCTTAAAAAAGGTTACTGGTGAAGTGAAATCTACAATAATAATTTGTGAATTCGACTGGAATTTGACTTGCCTAACCGAATTCGAAGACCAAATGGACAAAATTTTCATCAAGGGCATACCAAACTGAGAAAGGGGTAAGCTTTTTGACACTTTTAACAACATAATCTTAAATTCAAATCTTTACTTACCAGTACCGCTCCCGTGATTGATGATCGAAGAATTTCGCACTGTTGCACTTGTTGCCTTCAGGAATCACGGACACATAATGGCTCTTAGGCTAAAATTGCTTGCTTATATTGGCTTACTCCCCAAGGAGAATGGAGAGTAGGGTTGGGGTGAAAGTTACATTTCTGACTTGCAACAACAAATTTACAAAAAGTTTTGTAATGTTTTACTATTTTTATAAAAATAAGCTACAAAAGGGCAAAATTTTAGAAATTATCTGAAAGAATATCTAAAAATGTTTTTTGTTTCTTTCAATAATTTATAAAATTATGCGGTAAAAGTGTTTAAAATAAAGAAAAATATGTTTACTACTCGCAAAATTACAAATTCATTGCATTTGAAACGTCAACTTTACTATTTTAATAGTGTTCTTTACAATTTTTCTAAAATTAAGTATGTGATTTTACAAAATAATTGTTTATGTTATTGTGGTAATTTTTTAGAAAATCAAAAGCTTATATTATATCTTTTTTTTAGTGTCTTCTAAATTGGAAAAAATATTCTCATACTTCAAATGCCCATAACTCAGCCTAAATTAATTATTTTACACTAAATGAAAAAAAAATGTTTTGCATCGACCTGTATTTTAGAATTCCCTATACCCATGTGTGATAATTTTCAAGTTGTTTAGGTTTCTTGATATTACGTAAGATTCCTTACTAGTTACAGCTCATTTTATAATAGGCTACTTTAAGAAATATTTTTCATTGAATAATGGACAAGTAATAATCAAAAACAGTTTTGTTAAATTAAATAAATTCATTGAATTTAGGTATATAAAACAAAAATTTTTATATTTTTCTTTCGTTTTAATGGCAATCTAATAAAAAAATTGCTAATAAATTTTTCAGTGTCAACAAAATACTATAACTTGAAACCTATTAAAAATAAGTAGAGGAATGTTAATGCAGATTCATGCAGAATTAAATTCTGTATCATTTTGTAAAATGAATATTAAATTTTATTTGAAAAAACTGAGTTATGAATAATTGAAATTTAGCAAATTTGGGTTTTTTTAACATTCGTTTTCGATAAACTTGGGAATACTAAAAAAAGCTTTAAGTTTTCTCTTTCAAATGCTCAAAAAACGATTTTAAAATCTTAACAAATGTGTATGTTACTGATTTTTTTAATTGAAGATACGAATCCAAAAATTTTCAAAAAACTTCAATTATTTAGAAAATCACTGAACTTAGTCCAATAGTTGAAATAGCTTGCTATTCTTACTTCTTTTTATTTATGTTTCTTTAGTTATTTAAACATGTTATTTCATCTCGTACAAAAAATAATATTGGGTGAAAAACGGATGTGACAATCAATTAGAATGAACTAAACCAAACTGAAATCTACCCTACTCAAATGACATGCTATACTTCATTATTCATCGCATATTTCATACATTTTTATAAGCAAAATAAATAATAAAATGGTCGAAAATGTTATCTCAAAGTTCTCAAACTCCCTGAAGTGAAACCACAAACCCAACTTTCCCTTAATCCCTAATTGTTAAGCGGATTAGCGCTAAGTGAAATTTTTCAGTCACCTGCGCGTTTATCTAATTTCTAAGAACAGACATTGGAAACACTTTACGAAATAATTTTAAACAATTAGTTAGGGTCTTGAAAGATACCAATAATTGTCCTCATTAGCTACGAGTACGTGTATATAGCTATTTTTTAAATCGATTTACAGATTATTGTTAAAAAAATTATTTCAAGAAACGGTTTAACACCTTTATTTTTAAAAATTAATAAAAAACACAAACAGTGCTTACTACAATTGTTGTGTTTACAATGTAAACTCCCGTTTATTTTTATATCATTAAAAAACGAACATTTTTTTATTAAACCCTAACGTAAATTTTAACAAATTTCGAGTTATTTGTTAAAAACTCGTCTTGTTACCTATTTATTTTTTTTAGTAATATATAAGAAGCTATAAGCACTAATGAGTAGAAAAAATAATAGCATGCCATTAAAAAATGTACCGATTATTATGACACACGCTTTTTGGGCCGTCTGTATAATCACAAATATTTTCCTGAAATACGTCCAAATTTCCATTGTGTGCATAATTTTAAATACGTATTGGTCACCCTAATTGCAGAATTATTTTTTTAAACTTTTAAATAGTTTTTTCGATAATTAAATCCTTATGCAGTGCTTTTAATCTTAAAGTTTCTGTTGTAATTTTAACATGACCTTGTTCCTCTTAGTAATTGTTTCCGGTTGATTTTTATATTTGGTTATAAGCTCGATAATAAATTATTTCACAAATTCCATAATATCAAAATATAACTGATCAGAAAAACATTGTTAGACGCTGTCATAAAAATACTTTTTAATTCTTAAGAAAACATGTTTTTCCAAGTACCGACAAAATACCTGCATTCAGTTTAAAATTTGCAAATTAATCATAAGCTATTAGTGTACCTACCTGTTTGCCCTCTTAATCCTATAACGTTAAGCTAGGTGCTGATTAGTATGGTAATGAAATTTTAGAAGCCATTAAAGTTATGTCAAAAAATATTAACAAGCGATTAGATGCTATGATAGAGATGATACAAAAAAAAACTCAACTTTGCAAATTTTAACATTTTTCAACTTAGCGAGAAGATTCGGCTATTGATTTTACCTCGTTATTCCGTTTTTGAATTTGTGAATTTATTCATACACTTAAATTGCCATTCCTGCCATTCTGAGTTATTTGTTAAAAACTCGTCTTGTTACCTATTTACCTAATGTTACCTAATTTTCAAGACACACGCTTTTTGGGCCGTCTGTATAATCAAAAATATTTTCCTGAAATACGTCCAAATTCCTATTGTGTGCATAATTTTGAATACGTATTGGTCACCCTAATTGCAGAATGTTGGAGAACGAATTATTGTTCTGTTAAATAAGTTATTTTTTGAAACGCTTCAATAGTTTTCTAGAAAATTAAATCATTGTGCAGTGCTTCTAATGTTAAAATTTTTGTTGTAATTTTAACATTATCTTGTTCCTCTAAGTGATTGATTCAGGTTGATTCCTATGTTCAATAATAAAATCCATAATATCAAAATATAACTCAAATCAGAAAAACATTGTAAGGCGCTCTCATAAAAATACTTTCTAGTTTATTAGAAAACATGTTTTTCAAAGTACCGACAAACTACCTGAATTCAATTTAAAATTTGCAAATTAATCATAAGCTATTAGTATACCTACCTGTTTACCCTCTTAATCCTATAACGTTAAGCTGGGTGCTGATTAGTATGGTAATAAAATTTTAAAAGCCATTATAGTAATGTCAAAAAAAATTAACAAGCGATTGGATGCTATGATACAGATGATACAAATTGAATCCAACTTTGCAAATATGTCTCCATTAAACATTCATTTTTAAGACGAAGAAAAATGCTAGTATTGGACATAAATTTAATGAAAAACCTTTACAAAACACAAACCAAACTTGTTCAAAACGATTTCGGTAGAAGTGATCACTGATCAGACAGAAGACTTTTGAATTTAAATTTTGTCTTGTCCGTCATGTGTAAAAAAAAGTAAATTAATGAGAAGCCGTTATCAATTTTTCCGCAGTTACCCTTTTCATACACTCTTTCAATACCTGGTAAAGTATCGAGTCTAAGACTGTAAACACCCTCTGTAGTTAAAGTAATTAAAACCTGTCCAAATAAATTTATTACAGCTTTTTTTACTAACAAGATTTTTTAGTCTTGTCCGTCATGTGTAAACAAAAAGTAAGTTAACGAGAAGTCTTATTTTTCGGTTTTGTAGTTTCAAAAGTTTTAACAGGTTCCACCTATTACTTAAAAAATAGTTTTTGGAATTACTGCCTTTTGAATTAACAGAATATTTTAAAGATTATTCAACCATAAAAATGTGAGGTGTTTTTTCTGCCCCGTCCGTCTTCAATTTGTATTTCTTTTACTTGTTCGTATTTTAAATAAATTTTAAAAATGTAGCTCTAATTTAAGTTGCAAACAATTTGATAAGTTCTAAATTCATATAAAGAAAAATTCAGTTCTACTGATATTGTTTGTAAAAACTGAAAATAAAATCTAAACATTTGTGCAAAGTGTCCCTTGCGTTAAAACGAATTGGCTGTTTGATAGAAATCAAGAAATTAAAAAGATATTTGATCAGAAGCAAAGTTATCGCAGAGTGCGATGCTGAACATGGCCAGTTTTACTTGAACAACTTAATTTTAGTTTCCATCACAGGCAGCTTCGATTCTTTTACATTGTTGTAATTAAACTGTAAAGCAGTAGCAAAACAAATCACTTGTGATTCTTTAATCCACAGAAAATCACTTAGCCCAATTGTTATTAATTTTTTGACATGAAGAATTATTTAGTAATGGTTGGTATTCTGTGAAAAGTTATTAGAAATTTCAGAAATACCGAGAAAAATGCTGTGAAAAGATTAACCCAGGTAGTTGTGAAAAATTTCACTTTTAGGTCAAATCCACCTAATTACGGATTAAGGGAAGGGCTGGTTTATGGTTTCACTTGAGGGGCGTGGGATTAAAATTTTGACATTACAGTTTATTCCTTATTTATTTGGTTTACGGGAATATATAAAAAACAGAGTGATTTTTAGAAAACGGACATGCTCTTAAATTTGTATTTATGGTTAGATTTCAAAAACAAATAATACGTAAAGGGCTTTTAGTGTAGTATAAGCTAATGCTTTGCAGTGTTGTTAGCCACAATACGAACAGAAAGGCAGGTCATCTAAGATTACATTAATGACCAAAAATTAAAAATAAATTCCAAAGTTGAGTCTGAGGTGGAGTAAAATCATAACAAACGAAGTTATGACGTAACAGGCATAATATTGGGACCAGATTCTGCCATCCGAGACCTTCAACTGTTACTCTGTGACCTTCAATAATTAATAGGTCATACAAAAAATACAATTTAAGATTTTGTAGAAGCGTCATTAATTCAATCCCCGATTAAATCTCATTAATTTAATGAGATTAAAACATCAAAAAAGCACTGTTTTTTATTAATTTTTTAAACTAAAAGTGTAAAACCGTATTTTGTATTTATTTTTTTAACAATAATCTGTAAACCGATTAAAAAATAGGGATATACACGTTTTCGTAGCTAATGAGGACAATTAAATTAAGAATGCCTTTAAAAAAATATCATTATGACGTGACACTTTTTTGGAATACTCTATATAATCTTAAATATTTGTCTACTAGATCTTGTTATCTTTCAATCCGCTAACTAATTGTTTAAAATTACACTGCTGCTCAAAAAATTCCGGACACCTCCAAAATTTCTGTTGTGGTGCATAAAAAATTATGAAAACTTTTATATTGTGTTTTACCAAGAACCAGCATCTTCACAATGAGAAAACAAAATGAAACAAGAAGAAGTTACCAAAACAAAAAGAAATTAAAATTTTAAAAAACGTAAAAAAGTACTAATTTAAGATTATTAACGGGTGTTACAACCAAAAGCTCTTATTACATCTGTTAAACGATATGGCTTGCTTTGAATGAGCGTGGTAATCTATTCTTGAGTAATTTGAACATTCTTCTGCCAGTGCCACTCTTAAGTTATTTAACGTCTCCAGCAGGAGTTTGCTACGTTCTACTCTTTTGCCAAGAAATTCCCAAACCAGACTGCATTCAAGTCGAAACTATTGGCTGAGCACAAAAAACGACGTATATTAATTTGTTCCAATATCAGACAACAATGTGTTGGCGAGCATTATCATTCACAAAAAGATTATTTCCGACAATGAATGGCGCATAGGAAACCATATGTGATTCTACACATTCGAGGAAGAACCTATGTGCTGTTATTGTTCAGTTTTCAACAAACACCAAATCGGTATGGGCTTCTAAAGATATACTCGTACCATTAAACTGCTACATTACTGCTTTGCTAAATCCCTCTCTGGGTGATAAGCAGCATTGGCTGAATCGCTTGTTTGGTCTTTGCCACACTTTTTCACGACGGTCTGATAATGTTGGACTGAATCTAGACTCATCTGTAAAGAGTACGTTCTTACATTTGTTGTTGCATCAACTCACATAGGGTTGTGCAAATTTAAACCCTAATCTTTGATGAGCTACCGTTAATTTAGGATCTCCAGCTGGTCTTTTAGCAAACGAACCTGCATCCTTGAGTCTCCTCTAGACTATTGGAGGTAAAATTTTTACTTTACGAATGTCTGCTAATCGTCCAGCAAGGATAGTTGATGACGGTCGCGGTCGAATTGGTTCCCAATAATCTCTAGAAGTATAATTCTGTAAAAGGTGATGGTCGAATTGGCTCCCGCATGAGCAGGTAGGTAAAAAGGATTAAGCCACATATATGTTAATATTTTAGATTTAAAGCTGGTAGAAATGTTCAAATAATTATTTTCTTGGCACAAAATCCAACAACAAATTTCAGTTATTCATGGCTAACTGGTTATTTAAAAAAAGGAGAATGTAATTTTTTAAGCCCAATGCTCTCTAGCTTGTTGATTAATTGAGTAAAATTCACACAAAAAATAAATGAAGTATTTCAAATTATAAAAAATTAAAGTGTTTGAATTTTTTTGAACGACAGTGTTTTTCGTAAAATGCTCCCAATGTCTGTTCTTAGAAATTATATAAATACTGAGAAGAGATGCGCAGGTGACTGAAAAATTTCACTTAGCGCTAATCCGCTTAACAATTAGGGATTAAGTGAAAGTTGGGTTTGTGGTTTCACTTCAGGGAGTTTGAGAACTTTGAGATAACATTTACGACGTTTATCCATTTTCTTATTTATTTTGCTAATGTATGAAATATGCGATAAATATTGAAGTATAGCATGTCATTTGAGTGGGATAGATTTTAATTTGGTTTCATTCATTCTAATTGATTGTCACATCTGTTTATCACCCATTATTATTTTTTGTACGAGATGAAATAAGATGTTTAAATAACTAAAGAAACAAAAATTAAAAAAATAACAATAGCAAGCTATTTCAACTATTCAACTAAATTGAGCGATTTTCTAAATAATTGAAGTTTTTTGAAATCTTTTGGATTCATATCTTCAATTAAGGAAATCAGTAACATACTCATTTTTTAAGATTTTAAAATCGTTTTTTGGGCAGTTGAAAGAAAAACTGAAAGCGTTTTTTAGTATTTCCAAGAATTTCAAACATTTATAAATCAGTTTTTTCAAACATCTATAACTCCGTTTTTTTTAATAAAATTTAATTTTCATTTCACAAAATGATACAGAATTTAATTCTGTTTGAATCTGCATTAACATTAACTCTACTAATTTTTAATAGGTTTCAAGTTATAGTATTTTGTTTAAATGTATTTTGTTTAAATTTATTAGCAATTTTTTTAATAGGTTGCCATTAAAACGAATGAAAAATATAAACATTTTTGATTTGTATACCTAAATTCATCGAATTTATTTAGTTTAACAAAATTGGTTGTAAAATTTTGATCATTACTTGTTCATTATCAATAAAAAATATTTCTTTAAAGTAGCCTATTATAAAAAGAGCTAGTTATAGTAAGGAATCTTACGTAATATAAAAAAACCTAAACAACTTGAAAATTATTACACATAGGTATAGGGAATTCTAAAATACAGGTCGATGCAAAACATTTTTTTTTTCATTTAGTGTAATATAATTAATTGAGGCTGAGTTATGGGCATTTGAAGTATGAGAATATTTTTTCCAATTTTGAAGACACTAAAGAAAAGATGTAACATAAGCTTAATTTTTTGATTTTCTAAATACGATTTTTAAATTTAGAAAAATAGTAGATTTTTCCGATTTTTGAAGTAAAAGATGCAAATCCAAAAGTAAACAAAACTCTAAATATTTAAAAAACGGCTAAATTTGTGTATTGGAAAAGCTGATGAAACCTCGAGTAATCCAGAAACAGAGTAAAGTAACATGCTACTAGAAATACCTACTGCTATTAATTTTATTAGGAGTTGTTAGTTACTAACTACAAATTATTATTGATAAAAAACTAGGTTACCATAAATTTTGTAAACTTATTTTCTACAAAATTACCACTATAACATAAATAATTCTTTTGTAAAATTACACACTTAATTTTAGGAAAATTGTAAAGAATACTATTAAAACAGTAAAGTTGACGTTTCAAATGCAACGAATTTGAAATTTTGCTAGTAAACATATTTTTCTTTATTTTAAATACTTTTGCCGCATAATTTTATAAATTATTGAAAGAAACAAAAAACATTTCTACGTATTTTTTGAGATAATTTCTAAACTTTTATCCTTTTATAACTTATTTTCTACAAAAATAGTAAAACATTACAAAACTTTTTGTAAATTAGTTGTTGCAAGGCAGAAAAGTAACTTTCACCCCAACCCCACTCTCCATTATCCCTGGGGGGTAAGCCAATATAAGCAGGCAATTTTGGCCTGAGAGCCATTATGTGTCCGTGATTCCTGAAGGCTACAAGTGCAACAGTGCGAAGTTCTTCGATCGTCCATCACGGGAGCGGTACCGGTAAGTAAAGATTTGAATTTAAGGTTTTGTTGCTAAAGAGTTAAAAAACTAAAGCCAAAATTGTTAGAACAGTTTTAACCTTACCCTTCCCCTGGTTTGGGACGTCCCTGATTAAAAGTTTGTACATTTGGTCTTCGAATTCGATTAGGCTTGTCAAGATAGATAACTGTACCAAATTTTGTAAATTTATCTGTAATGGTCTCGAAAATATTGAGAAAAACCCACCAAAGAAGAAACGTTTTTAGAGAGTGTAGTTCCCTTAGAAAGTGTTTCTAGTTAGCGTTGACTGTTCTGTGTTATTTAGTGATAAGTGGTCACAGCATAGTCAGTGTTCGCAAAATTTCGAATTCTGATACAACTGTGGAGAATGAACTTAAAGATTTTTGTATTTACTAAGTTTTCTCCAGAATAACTTGAATGCTAGTTGTCAGAACCGAATAAGCTATTTTAGTGAATTTATTGCTGGGTTAGCATAAGTGGTACCATGAAAAATTTTAATCCATAGCACGACCCATGACTTCGAATGATTCTTTCAATGTTTTAGTCTATCATCGATTTGCATTTCAACACAAATTTTTGAAATTTCTGTCCGGTTTATCATTGCTTTGATTGATGTTTGTTTAATTATCAATTTATCCGTGAACAAAATAGACACAGCAGTAGTAGTCAAATCAATAGTAATCACAAATTATCGGATGAGATTCTGTGATATTCAACAAATGAAAAGTCACAGACTTGGTCTTTGGTTCGACATTATTTTGACCAATGTTTCTCGAGCATTTATCGAAAATGCAACGATTCAGGAATCTATTGTTAAGTTGGCATTGTGTAGTATTAAGGACCATGATAATCATAGTACAGTAGGGTGAAAATATGATGTCAATAAACCCCGGTTTTGGATCGGTGGGTACTCGGACCGCAAATATCCGAATGGAATATATAAAATGAAAAGATGGTTCCAATTAAAAACAAAACTATGTTTTTCATTTACTACTTTTTATCAGAAATTTGTTTACACTTCGGTAATCGTGTTCGGAGTTTTGCTTCAAAAAGGGATGCAATTAGTTTTCGCTAAATACTAAAGGGAAAACAAATGTACTTAGCAACGCGAATTAAATAACATCTTTACTGAAATTGATTTCATCGGCCAAGGGTTTCGACGGTTAAATTTACTAGAAACATTAAATCTTTTAAGCAGTTGTATTCGAGTCAACTCTTGGAATTAACAAATAACAGTAAATTTCAATTTTTGATTAATTTTATTTTCAATACGAATTAAATGTCATTTAATTAAATTAGAGGATAATTGGATTTGGAATCAGCTTTATTATTAGTTGCATAGTTTATGGATTTCGTAAACATCATACTTTTGAAATTTACTAAAAGCATCAAATGAAATCTTATTTTAAGCAATTGTATTCAAGTTGAAAACTAAAATTATTTCGTGTCCTCAAGTTTACGACTAAATATAGTTCATTGCCACCGATGGTTGCTGTTGGGATACCTACCGATCCCAAGTGCTAGGGTTTATTGGCATGACATTTTCAAAACATCCGGCCGTACTTCCTGTGCCAGCTTAATAACGAATCCTAATTCAAGAGATGAAAATTTAAAGTGACTTACAGGTTTTTCAGTCCAACATTGCTGTTTTTATTTTTAAGTAAATTTAGTACTGGGTTGGCACAGAGTAGTACTATGTAAAATTCTATTCCATAGTACGACCCATGTCGGCCCAGTAAGAGATTTCAATTCACAAGCAAGTCATTTTTAGGTTTGCAAAGATTTTCTGTCTTTTTCAAAAGACACACATTTGTACAAAATGTTTTCGATAAATAGTTAGCATTGGTCGTTTCTATGCTTCTTCGTGGTCATTGATCGGCCAATGTTCGCTTTATTTCGAATCCTCTAGCAACTGGAACAAATAGAAAAGTAGATATATAGGTATTTTGGTATAGTATTTAGTTTCCCAAACTAATTTATTACTTTCAGTGAGATCTAATCATTAGTAGTTATTTTACGATTTTATCAATTTTATTTAAAAAATAATATGGTAAAATGCGCGTTCTTATACTTTTGAATCATCTAATAGGGTATTTTGCTTCATAATACCAGACACTCTTGTTCAATAATAATTATTTCACCACCAAGAATTTTTAAGGTATGGAAAGAATTTTCATTGCTTTTACAAAAAACAAACTTTTGTGCATTACTACAAAATGTTTTCGATACTTAGTTAGCATTGGCTGTTTCTATGCTAATTTATGGTCATAGTACAGCCAATGTTTGCTTCAGTTCGGATTCAATAACGACTAAAACGAGTAAAAGTTGAATAAGTGTTTTTGTTCCAAATTACTATTCAATCTAATTAATGAAGAAGCTCACTTCGAAATGAGTAGTACCTTTAGTGGCAATATGGTCAAAATTTACACAAACTGATTTATTTTGGAGTTGTTTCCATGAAAATAAAATAAGTTAACTTCGTTTGCTTCCTCGTTCATAATCGAGCAAAATGGTGTGGGTGTTCAGAGTCTGGGTTATGGTAATTATGTTATAGTACTTCCTATGGCAGCTTATTGAATTCACATTTAAGATAAAATATTTTACAGCAAGCAATGTATATTTTTAAGTGAAATTTGAATAAATTTAGTGCTGGGTTGGCAAAAGGTGGTACCATGTAACATTTTAACCCATAGTACGACCCATGCCGGCTCAGTAATAAATTACAATTCGCCAGCAAGTGAAGTAAGCGAAGATATTTTATGTTTTCTAAAAAACGTATACATTTGTGTCGTCATATAAAATATATAGATATTTAGTTAGCATCGAACGTTTATGCTCGTAGTATATGGTTAGTATTTGGTATACTTGTATAGTTTTGTATAAGTATTAGTACTTTCTATGGATCCTTACTAACCTTACTAATGTAAATTAAAGATAAATGATGAAAATTTAAATACTCTTAGTAATTGTATATTGATTTACAGCAGTTAAATTTCTGTTAATTTAGTTCTGCGTTAGCGCAGGGTAGTGGCGTGTAAAATTATACTGTATCGTGGCATATATTCCATTTTACCAGCATGCCTTCCTTTAGATGAGCATTGAATTTTTATTGCCTTCTCAAAAAACGCACTGTTGTGTCTCCGAAGAAAAGGTTTTCGAATTTTAGTTAGCATTAACTGCTTTTTTACTATTTTCTGGATATAGCACGGTTACTGTATTCTTAATTTCAAATTATTTAACAATAAAAAAAAGAAAAGTTGCTTCATTATTTGAATCATATTTAATTATCACTGGGCAAAGTGGATCTTGGAATCGTTTCTCCAGTACACATCTTCCAAAAATTGTCGGGTGTGACACAAAGTCTATGATATTCTTCATTCTATAATTCACCAAATGAAGGGTCACAGAATTTGTCTTCGATCACACTTCGTCGGCCAACATTTCTTGAAAGACGCACTTTTTTTATTAATGTCAGTACTATCAGATGTTGGATAATCATTCCATTGTATTTTTTTTCGAAATTTCTGACCCCGATCTATTCTTGCTTTGTTTGATGTTAGCTTAATAATAATCAATTTATTACTAGACATATAGATCTTACAGTAGTTTCTTCAATCTCCATTTAATATTAATAATAAATTATCGGATGAGAGAATTGATGATAGATAATCTGTGATATTTTTCGTTTTATGATAAACCAAATTTTATGGGTTTGGTTTTTGACGCAACTTCAACCAACTTTCCTTGAAAATAAAGCGCATTTGTCGTTGCATCCTTAACATAAAGGCAACGATGCAGGTGCTTTTCTTTCAATCAAAGTTAATACTTCCAGATTTTGAATAAAAAAACTTTATTTTGAGAAATGGTTATCAAAAGTAGACTTCCTCAAATTCACTGGTGAGTTGGCATGGGTGGTACTATATAGATCATAGTAATTATAGTACTTTCTATGGCAACTTATTAGCGAATTAAAGTTCACAATAAATGACAAAATTGATTGTTTCTGTGCTATGTGATGATCATAGAAGATTAAAATATTAGGAATCTTCTAACAAGTTAAAACAACGTAAAAATAATATTCTCGATAACATAAACAAATCGCTTTGTTTTGGTATTTAGTGGTGAAATAAGTTGTCTGATTCCTTGCTTAACAACGAGCTAAATTTTACAGAAATCTTTAAAAGCTGTGATTAATAAAAAGCCAACATTTACATTTTATCGCAATTTTTTCGAAATTTTTGCTAGGCCTATCCTTGCTTTGGTTGATATTTATTTAATTATCACTGGGCAAAGTAGACCCTGCAGTAGTTTCTTCAATCTCCAGTTAATGTTCACCAGAAATTTTCTGATTAAAGATGTTGTTCAAGTTAGCCTTTTTCGAGTGGCACTCATTTTACTCAGTGAGTAAACTTGTCGTGCAAAAGTTTACTCCATACTACCATGCATTCCTGTCCAATAATACTTATCTCACCAGCAAGTCTTCTTTTACATAAGTAAAGAATTTTTATTTCTAAAAATTGCAAAATTACACAATTTTAGCAATTACGTGAGTAAAGTAAGAACGATTTTTAATATGTTTACCTCCTAAATAGCCCAGACAAAGCTCTAAAGTCAAAAATTCTGTGACGGGATATTCGTTTTTGTTTGTTAACTGGTTCAAAATTCATTATTAGCGATTTTATAGATGCACTGTGTTGCCAGTTCTATTTTAGTGTATCCCTTTTACCACTCCACAGAGAGAAATTTGTCAGCGTTTATTAATTAGTAACTCCAAAATTTAAACGATGACCCCAAGTATTTTTTTCTCTTAAAATACTTATTAGATGTTGTTGAATGTTGATTTAGTTTTTTACGAAAATCTTAGGAAGAGTTTGCTAGTTATACACACTGATCCAGAAATACTCAGTCTGTTCCAATTAAAAACAATTTAACATTCTTGTGGGGTTGTACGTTAAATAATTTTCAAGAAAAATCAAATTCGGTTGCAGTGTTGCAAATTACAAGCAAAAATACTTTCAAATCTGTTGCTAACAGATTCAGTATTTCTGGATCAGTCTGTACTAAAAAACATAAAAAAAACGATTTTCCATTTGCCGGAATGTAAAAGAGAGTTTTTGCATTTTTGCATTGTTAATCTGTTAAAATTTTAAAGAGATCTTAAGAAAGTGAATTCTAGCACCAACTACCTTCAATACAAAATTATTGAATTAGAAGTAATTTCTGGAGCACTGTCTTATAAATTTAATAATTCGAAACCTAAAAAGAATTTCGAAAAGTTTTAGTCTTAAAAAATAAACACATTTTCAAATTACTTGATGATGGACTAACTTACTTTTTCGTAAGGCACAGAGTTTAGACACAAAACGCTTGGTTTCATACTTATTTCCCAACGCTGTATAAGGCATGACATTGTAAGAATTAGTTTAGTTTATATTCTCACCTGACGAACATCACTTTGTGGTTGAAACGTTGTGTTTCAAATAAACGTTTGGTGTGTCGGGTTTTTAAACTGTGTTTTTGTTAATCATTCCCATGCCAAAAGGATGCAACAAAAGCTGATATCTTTCTTATAAACTAGTGAAATTTTACGCAAGTGTTCAAAAGCTGGAATTGATGTAGAACAAACACTTAGAACTTATCACAATTTTTTTGAAATGTCTGTCAGGTCTACCTCTGCTTAAGTTGATATTTATTTAATTATCACTGGGCAAGGTAGACTCTACAGCCGTTTCTTCAATCTTCAATGAACAGCAAGCAGTAACTTTCGAACGGAACACGAAGTCTGTGATATTCTTCATTTTATAATTTAACAAATGAAGAGTCATTGGCTTGGTTTTTCGTTCAACACCACTTCGTCCAACGTTCCTTGAAAGTAGCGTATTTATTAAAAAGGCTTTTTGGAATTCACCATTGAGTTGGCATAGGGTAGTACTGCAGACCATTGTAATTGTAGTACTCCCTAGGGCAGCTTATTAATGAATTCAAATTCACAAGAAATAATACTCCTATTGCCGTTTTAGTTAATTTAGTACTGGGTTGGCATAGAGTGGTACTGTGTAAAATTGTAACCATTAACCCGCCCAGTAATAGATTTCTACAACAAGCCCGTTTTAGATAAAGGAAGCTCTTTTGTGTTTTTCAAAAGACCTACTTTTGTGTTTGCTATTTAGTAAAACAATTTAGTAAACCGTACAGATATTACTTCAGTCTACAACCACAATATCAACCAAAATATAACGAATGAGAGATGATAGTCTGCCATGTTCCTCATTTTATAATGTAAATAAAAATAAATAGGCGTACCAATGGTGGTGCTATCAGTTACCCAAGTGTCAGAGTATTCACGTCTCATCTACAGCCTCTGACCTGACCTAACGACCAGTAGTAGTGACCGAGACCGACGAGTTAAGGTTCTAATCAGTATCTGAAAAGCACATAGAAGAATCTCCAAATTTCAGGCAGGCAGGTGTAAAATCTGTATATTTTAATTCTACAAAACGATCGATGTCTCTATGTGTAACTAATAATAGTATAATGTGTTTCGCTAGAACGTATTTTTTCAAATACTCTTATTGTAAAAATTTGGATAGGACTTTCTTTGCAACGGTGTAAGATTTTAAAACAAAAGTTTTAAAAAAAAGTCGCGCATCGCCGTGACACTACATCATCGGACGATGCCCTAGACAACAAGAAAAATGTTACAAAAAATCTTATATTACTAAAGATATTGTCACATACGCTTTTATTCTTTTATTACTGAAGATATGATGAAACAAAAATTAAAAATTCTTTGCCAAAAATGAAAATGTTTGCACAACTATTTCAGATCCAAATTCATTTGTGGTATAAATGATATTGCAATAAAGGTTTTAACAACATAAAAACTAAAAAAACTTTACCAAATTCTGTTAGAAATGTTAACAAAATTTTTGAATCAACAATGATGATAAAGCTGGCTCACTTGGCACATACCATTGTTGTTTAGATGACACTATGGTTACGGTGATTGTTTATAATGTCATAAAAATTTTTCTTTCGTCTATCAACGGTAGTTTTTCAGTTTCAAAAAGTGTCAGTGAAGGATTAAAATGTTTTCGTAGAATGAATATTGTGACTTGTGTTTGCTGTTTGGTGAATACGCTGAAAATACAAGTGAAGCCGCTCGTCAGTATAGCGTACTATACCCCAAACTAAAGCATTCAGACGAAAACTCTGTTTTGGTGGGCCCAGAAGTACAAAAACCGTTGCTGCAGAAGAAGCAATTTTGGAAGAAGATCTCGTGAGGAGTTGGTGAACCGAATTCATGCCGCTAGTGCTACGATCACTCCAGAAACATTACAAACGGTGCATTATTTGTTCGTACTTGAAATATTATAATATTATAATAAATAAAACTGTTCCCGGAGCGAATGGTTTTTAATTGCCATAATTTTGGGAATGTTAGTTGGTGCAATCCTCTACGGTTTTAAGTACTGCCAGCGGACGATGCAGAAAATGGTACGTAGAGAAGTGATCCATTGCAGGGACAACTTGGACGTATAGGATCGTCTTCCCATGTGTGTGTTTTGTGTAAAGTGCAAAAGCAGAGATTGTGTGTGTTTGAGAAGAGTGTATCCACCGAGCGCCTAAAACTGAAGAAAGGATGCTCCCCGACGACAAGGATGACAAGTAAGTAGTTTAAGTATACGCCAAATTTTGTTTGTTTGTGCGGAATTGTTTCTTCACATGAGTAAAATTAATCTTATTAATGATAATTTAGAAAGAAGAAATGATTCAGGAATAATAAAACGTAAGCGGGAAAAATTAGATAGAATTCGGTTAGAATTGGATTGTAAAATTAAAGTCAATAAAGAATTGTGTGACGTAGCGACATTGGCAGAAATAAAAGAATATACTGAAGCACCACAAGAAATTATTAAAGAAATAAATACGATTTTAAAAGATAGGGAAATTACTGTTTCTGCAGTTCCAATTGTTGCAAGTGTTGAGTCAGGTTATTCAAAGATGGGTGAAAAATTCGACCTTAGAACAGCGTCTAGCTTAATTCCTTTAATGGATAATAGTGAGCAAAGTATTATACAAGTAATAGATGCTATAACTTTGTACGATAGTCTTTTGGATGAAGCGAGAAAAAAATTGCAAATACATTACGTTCTAACAATTAGATTGCCTCCCAGCGCAAAATTGCGTTTAAATTCAACATATTTGAGCAGCAAAGATTTAACAGATACCATTAGGCACAATTTATTGCAAAAAAATCGGCAACGGCCTTAGCTTCTGAATTGCATGGTTGCAGGCAAAATGATAGTTCGGTAGAGTCATTTGGTCAAAAAATTGGGGAACTTATGGTCAATCTAAAATGGGACAATCCGATGGTAACAATATAAGAGATTTTAAGAGCAGCACAGCAATAATTTTAAATATTAATGCATTAAATTTTATTGGTGTGGTATATGAAACAAAAGTGTTAACATTTTTAATAGATGCAGGTGCTTCAATCAGTGTAATTTTTGCAAACATGTAAATAATAAACAGCAAATTAATCGAAACAAAACAATAACAATAACCGGTGTAGTTGGGTCAATGTCAGCCGAGGACACAAGGAATCTTTTGCTGACGTTAGGAAACAGTTATCTTAGTCATGAGTTTTATGTCGTAAATGATTTTGGAAAAGGTGAGATGCATGGTGTAATTGGATCACATTTTTTTACAAAATATTCTGCAGTAATAAATTAGGAAAAATTTGTTTTTTCTTTTTGGAACAACAATAAAGATATTTTTTTACCTTTAGAATCAAATCGTTTTAACACTACAATTATTCCACCAAGATGTCAAGTAATCGACTATTTCGAGGTCCACACTAATGACGAATGTTTAGTTTTACCAGAAGAAATTTGTGAAGGTGTTTATAATGCAGGAGCAATTGCTAAACTACGTGATAATATAATTCTAACTTCTAAATGTCAATGATCGGGAGATAAAATTAACAAATCTTGAATCAAAAGTGGAAAATTTTACAAATTATAACATGTTCAAATTTGAAGATATTTGTTTGTCAGTGAACTGGGTTGATAAATTATTAGATTTAATAGATACCAAAGGTTTGAATAAAGAAAAGGAGTAAGAGATTCATAAAATTTATGCAAAATTTGCTGACGTGTTTCATTTGGAAAACGATCCACTTTCAGTAACTAATGTTTGTAAACAAAAGATACATTTAAAGCAAGAAGTAAGGCCTGTTTATACAAAACCATATCGGTTACCACATGCTCAAAAAGCCGAAGTACACAATCAAATTGATAGAATGTTAAAAGACAGAATTATTGAAAAAACAACTTCAGAATGGTCATCACCGATATTAGTGGTGCCTAAAAAATCTGATAGTACTGAAAAGAAGAGATGGCAGTTGTTATTGATTATAGGTTTATCAAATTGATTCATCTCCATCCGAGATCACTTCAACCCAAGTTTGTTACTCTCACAAAAGAGTTTCCTTTTTGACTAGGAGCAGTGGGAGTGACACCCAGGAAGAGAGAGACACCTATGAAAAGAGATGTACCTGCAAAATGTGAGATTTTCGTTGAGGAAAAATAGAATTTTATTATCGGCACGCTGAATCAATTTACGTAGGGGCTGCGCTCCTCGTGATTTAACATTTTCGATCTGCTTTTCGATAAAATAATATAATATAATATATAATAATATACTAATATATTATTATTAATTATTATATTCTATATGTAACTATTTTTAATATTTTTTTATTTGACAGGGGTTAAAATGTCATTATATCCGGAACCGGACCAAAATATTGTAGCAGTGGGTGAAGCAGAGGAACGTATTCGTTTTTTGATGGGTGACGGAGGTATTAACAGTAAAAGTTGAAAAGTAGTAAGCATGCAGTCCGTAGCACTTCTCAGTATTATTGTAATGCTCTTATTGCACTCTATAAGTCGTAAAGGTGATGTTTTATCTTTATTTACAAGGGTCTGTTTACAGAAAGCGAAATTAAAATTTAATTCCGAATTCGACGTTAAGTTACCATTTAAAATGCAATGACAAATATTAAGATAATCTCGAATTAAAATTTGATTGCAATTAAAATATTCTGTAAACCGGCCCTTAGTTGTTGTACACTGTAGTTTATGATTCTCTACTTTTTTATTACCTACTTCTGGATAGTAATTTTGTGCTCGTGAAAGTTTTGAAATAGAAACCAGGTTTTTTAAGAAATGGTATTTATGTTAAATCTTCTCTTTATGCAAAACTATTTACATATTTAGTACCTACTGCTTCTAGATTTGTACAGCGTTTCATGAATATTGTAAGTATAATGTTGTGTTTTACTGATTTATTTGTTTATTTTATGAAAGAATACCTTAATTTTTTTCGGGCAGGGCAGCATTGTGCCGACATTAAATTATTTTGTTTTGTGAACTACTTAATTAATTGCTTGTAGACACATCAGAGCAACCAAATGCTCAATTAGGAGTGTCTCCTCCCCATCTTGAACGGCGAATTCCTTCTCTTGCTGGTCCTGCTACAAGTAAAAAGGGAAATCGTCATCGTAAGTTTATACCAGCTGTTGGTTATTATTTGTGTAAAATATTTTTTTAGCAATATTATCGAGACTGGGGATAAATAAGAAACCCCACACATTTTGTAAAGACGAAAGAAGATTATATAAATTTGCCCAACAGTTGAACGCGAGAGTGAAAAGGCTGGAAAAATCGAAGAATAACATAAAAGCAGCAATGGTTTTGGCTAAGGATGAGCATGTGCGCCATTTAATTGAAGATCTTACTCCGGTACAACAAAGATTTTTTGAAAGTCAGTTGAGAATAAGTATAAACCACAGGGAAGAAGTTTTACGTTTGAGGTAAAGGCTGATGCCGTTGCCATTCACAAGGGCAGTCCTCAAACGTATAGACTTCTTTCTAAGATGTTTATACTGCCGTCATAACGCACTCTAAAGGCAACTCTCGCACAAGTTTCTATTCGACCGGGTATTTCAAATCATTTGTTCAATGTTCTTAGTCGGAAAATAGGCCGAAATAAGAGGGATCGTATTTGTACTCTCATCTTTGATGAGATACAAATACAACCTCACTTGGACTATCTACCGCATGAGGACAGAGTCATAGGATTTCAGGATGACGGTACGAAAAGGTCTGGAGCGGTTGCTGACAATGTTGCTGTCTTTATGTTGCGAGGTGTTTTCAAACGGTAGAAGCAACCTGTAGCATTGTTAGTTTCTACAAACAAATTGTTGCTGAAGCTACTGCTGTGGGGTTTAACATTATCGCCTCCGTCTGTAATATGGGTAGCAATAACGTTAAGGCAATTAACGATCTATTAGACTATTCTAAAATATTGCAAACTTCAGAAGATGATGTGGTATCAAACATGTGATTCGGATTCCACTTCGTGATAATCAATATCATGATGTGATTCCATTGTTTGACCCACCTCATCTTCTGAAGGCATTCCGGAATGGTTTTTTAGAACGTGATTGCCAGTTTTCTACCCATGGAGCAAGGGGGCAACAGCAACGGGTTGTTGCAAGGTGGGATCATATTAAACAGGTGGTTGACATTGATAGGGAAAAAAACAGGGTTTTCCGCCTGTTGCCAAAGATTTCGGCTAAACATGTGGACAAATTCAAAATTCCAAAAATGAAAGTTTCAATAGCGGCACAGGTAATGAATCAGCGAGTAGCGGCAGTGATGAATAAGTTTGCCAGTTCAGAAAGCGGGAGGTTACCACCGGATGCTCAGTACACCGCAAAACTTTTGTTGAAGATGGTCCAGATCTTTGACAGTGTCAACGGTGGCTTTGGAGGGAAGTCTGAAAAAAAAGACTGCGAAAAATGATAACCTAAAACAGTTATCATTACAGGATGTGGTTAGAAGGGAAACAAATGTTTAGCTATATGGAATTTCTCCCAAAAAACGCTGAGGATCGCTCACGTCCAAAGTGTCTGATGGGATGGCAGCGAACTCTTGAAGGGTTTTGTTTGATTAAAAATTCTTTGCAAAAGAAGTAGTTGCACGCACTTTCCAGCGAGGGCGTTTAATCAAGATCCGCTAGAGAACTTTTTTGGTCAAATAAGACGATATGGAGTTTAATTTACGAATCCCACTTGCAAGGCATTTGTTCCTTTTTATAAGTTAATTAGAAATTTTTCATCTTATCATTTTCATGGCTCTAACTGTGAAGGAGACAATGAAGGCCTGCTGATCACAATTAGAGACTTTCTTTCTGAACCTCCAGAGCCAGTTGATCGCGATGGTAGGGGGGATCAGTGGCATCCACCACCACCAGTACATGATGATAGTGGTGATCTTGATAGATATGCTGTGGGTTATATTGGTGGATTTCTTGTTCATAAACTCTCTTTGGGGGAATATGAATGTGACATCTACTAACATAATCTACAACATACTGGCGATCCAGATCACCGTCACTAGAATATGACAGTGAAGAGCACAGAAGAGTGAAGTATATAAATGTGAATATAATTCTGGTGTTACTTCACATTTATAGTCAGCTAAAGGTACTTGTACCGTCAGTGCTCTATCACAATCATATTGTAGCAAGGATAGTCAGCCGCCTAAGACAGTCCTTGGATTTTAATTTCGATTGTTGTTCACATTCTGAAGCAATTAAAACTCAACTTTTTGAGAAATTTGTAAAATTTCATATTTTCACATATCTCAAAAAGTTGAGTTTGATTGTTTTGGGTAAAACGAATGAATCTGAGATCGATAATCAAAATCCATTGCAAAAGGAAATGCATGTGTTATATTCACGTTACAGGAGTCGCAATAGACGCTCTTAATCTTCAAATATCGTGAATATAATATGTGTAAAGTACTCTTAGGAACCAGTGAAAGTACATCGCTCATTAGATACAACGGCAATAAAGATGATTTAAAAGTTTTGGAACAACTCTCGAATGGTGATAACTGATAAGAGATGTTCAGTTTAGCATAAAAATGAAATCAGATTCTTTTACAAGTGTTAGCGCGTCTTTTCATTTAGGGGTTTTTTGTAATATTTTTACTAAGAGATTACTAGTCGAGAAGCGATCGGGTGGCAGCAACACGCCGCATTTCTCAGTGGATTTATTAATTGTTAATTTAATTGTGCCGTGCCGTCAAGGTTCTCTTTCTTCCTATTCTTCCTCTTTCCTTACTTCTTCCTTCTTACATCGATCTGCACTTTGACGGACCACTCGGTAAGTTTTTTTTTGTGATGTTTTGGATTCAATTAAATAGCCTTTCTTTTACGCAATAACATTTGGTCCTTCGACCCACCGGATCTTCGTTTAGTTAAATCTAGAGCATTGGTATCGCTATTTTTGGAACGCGTTGTTGCAAAAACCCTTCGCTTATCGAGTTATCGCTTTAGCTTATCTCTTGTCGCTGTTGCTCGCATAGGTCCTCGCTTATTAGAAATTCGTTTAAATTTATCATGGCTCCAACTAAAGAGAATGAATTAAAGTCTCTTCAAGGCAAGTGTCAATCACTTTTTTTGAGAATTCAGCGTTTATATAACGACTCTAGAAACCTGGATGATGAGACAGTTTGCAAAAACTTTAAAATTAGATATAATACACTAGAAGAAACGCGCCAATTGTTTGGTAATTGCATTAATTCGATAAATTTATTAAGTTTAGAACTCGACTCTGACTATACGCCTAGCTTTGCTGAGTTGGAAGCGGTGGACGAATTATATTGTCACATTGTAGAAGCAGCAAAAAAGGTTTTTACAAAAACTGAAAGTTCGCCCAAGCCAGTGAAAGCTATAGCAAAATTGCCCAAGATCGAATTGATGGAATTTTCAGGAGAAATGACCCATTGGCCAATTTTTTATGACACGTTTAGAACTTTAATACACGAAAATCCCGATTTAGACGATATTACTAGAATGCATTACTTATTGGGAAAATTGACGGGTAAAGCTTTGCTAGTTTGCTCTGGAATACAACCAACAGGAGCAAATTATCCTATCTTATGGAAAGCGCTCGTAGAAAAATATGATGATAAACGTCTTCTGGCTAATACTTATTTGTCGCAAATTCTTGACTTTAGACCTTTACAAAATGAATCAGTAGTTTGTTTAAATACATTTTTGAAAAAGTTTGATACAGCGGTGAACGCTTTGAAACAATTAGACATAGAAAATCTTTCGGACTTTATTATAAGTTCAATCGCACTTACAAAATTAGATGGTCAAACTCGTAGACATTTTGAGCAGTCACAGAAAAAATCTGAAATTCCTTTGTACAAGAAAATTGTGGACTTTGTAAAAGATCACACAAAAATCTTAGCTTGTACTTTGAAATCAACTGCTACAACAGCCAATCGAACGAACTATAGCGCTCCTTTCAGTAAACCTAGTAGAACCCATTCGCTTGTTGTTAGTAATCGCGCATCGAATAATATTTGTCCAATTTGTAACGAGGCTTCTCATTTATTTTATCAGTGTGCGAAGCATTTAAAGTTAGGTCCCTTGAAAAGATATCAATTAGTCATAGATAAAGCTTTATGTTTAAATTGCCTTAGTCCGAAACATAAAATAATCGCTTGTAAATCGACAACCACTTGTAGTTTGTGTTGAAAGAGACATCATTCTCTGCTTCATTTTGATAAACCGCACATTGAGACATCAGAACAGCCTGCTAAAAAGGATTTGGTTCCAATTAGTGACGTTAATAGTACTTCCCGCGAGTCCCATAGTTTTTGTGTCGCTTCAAATACTAGCTTTAAATCTTCTAGATATAGTAACACTTTGCTTGCTACCGCCATAGTAGAAATATTCGCTCCAAATTCGAAAAAGAAATTAGTTAGACTTTTAGTAGACCCCGCTAGTCAATCGCATTTTATTACTACAAATTGTTGTACCCGCTTAAATTTGCCAATTAGAAAAATTAACGCTTCTGTTAAAGGCATTGGTGCCATCACGCATCCTATAAAAGGAAAAATAGATACGGTCGTTGCTTCTCGCTTTAATTCAGATTATAGATACAAGTTCGAGGCTTTAGTTATCGATCAAATTATTGACAATTTGCCAGATCGAAATATTCCGCAATCATCTGTAGAAAATTTGCTTAATCTTCCGCTAGCCGATGAGAAATATTTTGAGTCGGGGGAAATCGATGGAATAATTAGTGGTAAATTGTTCCCGCAAATATTAAGCCCGAACAAAGTAGAAGGTTCACCTGGAAGCCCAATCGCTTTAGAAACTACACTAGGATACATAGTTATGGGCGAAATACCACATGCAGCCGCGAATTGGGAAACACATTCATTTTGTTTGATTGAGGAACCACCTCTAGATACAGCACTTGAAAAATTTTGGTCAATGGAAGAGGTTCCCAGTCCCAGTGTTTCATTGAATAAAGATGACGCAAAATGTGAAGAACTTTTCGTTTCTACGGTTAAACGCGAACCGTCCGAAAAATACATAGTCTCGCTTCCTTTTAAAAAATTTCCTCCTAATTTGGGTAGTTCATTTCAAAACGCTTTTCGAAGATATCTAGCTTTAGAAAGAAAATTTCGCTCAATGCCAGCATTTTATCAAAGTTATTGCGATGCAATACAAGACTTCATCGAGCAAGGTCACATGACTTTAGTAGAGCCACATAGATTGAATAGCGAATCTTCATTTTACATTCCGCATCATGCTATTTTTAAGGAAAGTACTAGTACTCCGCTGAGAGTTGTATTTGATGCTAGCGCCAAAGGTAGTAATTCGCTTTCTTTGAACGATGTTTTATATACTGGTGAAAAATTACAAACCGATATAGTTTCTTTGCTACTGAATTTTAGACTATTTGCTGTAGCCACGACCGCTGACGTACGTCAGATGTATAGACAAATTTGGCTTAATCCCGATCATCGATGCTTTCAAAAAATTCTCTGGCGATTTTCAATTAATGAACCTCTCCAAACATACGAAATCAATGTGGTCTCTTTGGAGTCAAAGCCTCGCCATTTTTAGCTCTTCGTACAGTTAAGCAACTTGCCTCGGACGAATCTAGAAATTTTCCATTAGCTTCAGGAATTGTAAATAGAGATACATACATGGATGATGTTGTAACTAGTGTTCCTACCAGTGAAGAAGCTATTGCGTTGTACCGCGATTTAATTGGTTTGTTTAGGGCCGGGGGGTTTAGCTTAACCAAATGGACAACAAACTCTAATGAATTATTGTCAGAAATTTTAGAACCGGAACGCTGCTTTCAGCCCGTTGAATTTAGCAATGATTTCTTGAAGGTCTTAGGTTTTCAGTGGCATCCGCAAACCGACTTGCTGGGTATTAAAATTAGTGTTCCTGACATAGAATGTACGAAACGGAATATTTTGTCAATAATTGCTCGCATTTGGGATCCTTTAGGATTGTTGGCTCCCGTTACCTTATATGCAAAATTATTGATTCGGGAAATTTGGGTTCAAAAACTTGGTTGGGACGATCCTGTATCGGCTGATATACAAAAAATTTGGAGTCTTCTAAAAAGAGAGTTGCATCTTTTGGAAAACTTTGAAATTCCGCGTCATTTAGGAACTTGTAGTATTTACCTGTGACAATTGTTGGATTTGCAGACGCATCAGAAAAGGGTTATGGAGCGGTAGTGTATGTAAGAGTTCCAGAAAAGGTACCTACTGTTAGAATCATTTGCGCTAGATCAAAAGTTGCTCCGTTAAAGTCACTTTCGATACCCAGATTAGAGCTTTGTGCTGCGCTTCTTTTAGCTAGACTGATCCATTTTGTAGAAAGCACTTTACAATCGCGATTAATTATAGAAAACATTGTTGCTCTGACTGATTCTTCGGTCGTACTTAACTGGATAAACGCATATCCTCATCGTTGGCACACTTTTGTAGCAAATCGCGTGGCAAAAATTCAAGAATTAGTGCCGTCGGTTAATTGGTATCATGTCGATGGGAAGGAAAACCCAGCCGACCCAATTTCTAGAGGTCTAACTGGATTTGGCTTACTGGACCTAGTTGGTTATTTATGGACAAACAGTTATGGCCTGTTAACTCTTCAACTAATACAGACAAACCTCCACTCGAAGAGAAACCGATAGTTCTCGTCACTTTCCCACGTTATGTCAACCCTTTACGACAACTTATAGATAGGTCGTCTTCGTATAGTAAATTGCGCAATGCAGTTGTATATGTTCTCAGATTTCTTAAGATATTGCCAAAAGGAATTCCTATTACACTCAAAGACTTAGAAACCGCTGAATTAACGCTAGTTAGACTTGTCCAAAGAGAACACTTTGCTTCAGATTTAGCTTTGTTAGAGCAAAATAAACCTTGTTCGCCTAAAGTTCGTGCCTTATGTCCGTTTCTTAACGATGGAGTTATTAGAGTAGGAAGACGTCTATCAAACTCAAATTTAGAATATGATCAGCAGCATCCGTTTTTGCTGCCCAAAAAAGACCACTTGGTGGATCTTTTAATAGACTATTTTCACCAACGTAATTTACATACTGGTCCGCATCTTACACTGTTGTTGTTGCGTCAGAAATTTTGGATTTTAGCTGCACGAAATGTTGTTAGACGTCGCATTCGCAACTGTAATTTTTGCTTTAAATTTCGTCCTCGCGCAACTTTCCCATGTATGGCGGATTTGCCCGCTCCTAGAATTACAGAAGCGAAACCATTTTTGCACAGTGGTGTAGATTATACCAGACCTTTCTATATCACTCTGACTCGTCGTAGAGGTGTAAAAAGCCAGAAAGCTTATTTATGTTTATTTATTTGTTTAGTTACCAAAGCCTTACATCTAGAAGTGGCTTCTGACCTATCCACTGCGACTTTTATTAATGCCTTTAAACGTTTTTTATCCCGTCGTGGTCCATGCTCGGTTTTGTATTCCGATTGTGGTACAAATTTTATTGGAGCTAAAACTGCCCTAGACGATTTGTCAAAATTTGTGACCTCACAAGAGTATCATTCTAGTATTGATAATGAATTGATAAAACGAAATGTAGTATGGAAATTTAATCCTCCAGCAGCACCTCACTTTGGAGGAATCTGGGAGGCAAACATTAAAAGTGTGAAGTCTCATTTAACTAAAGTTATTGGCACCCAAATTTTGACTTATGAAGAATTTACGACGGTTATTACTCAAATAGAGGCTTTATTAAATTCTCGACCATTGTGTACGCTCAGCTCGGATCCTAACGAGCCGTTAGCTTTGACGCCTGCTCATTTTTTGACAGCGACGCCCCTTCAATCGCTACCAATTCAAAATTTAGACATGTCGACTAATTTAGTAACCCGAAAAGAACTGCTCGATCAAATTTTGCAAACGTATTGGAAACGATGGCACGTGGAATATCTACATAATTTGCAAGTTCGTCAAAAATGGAATAAGCCATCTTCTCCAATAAAGGCCGGTACGGTTGTAGTTTTGCGGACGGATAACACCCCACCGTTGCATTGGCCATTAGGGGTCGTTCAAGAGGTCTTTCCTGGCAAGGATGGGATAGTTCGCGTCGCCAGCGTCAAAACTCCCAATGGTCTTTGTAAACGACCTATAGTTCGTCTATTTCCCCTTCCAAATCAGTGATCGTTTTGATCCTATAATTTTGTTTTTAGTTATTTTTTCTTTGGGTGGATGCAATTACTTGCAGTTTAATTTAATTTAATATTTATTATTATTATGCGAAAGGAAACTTATATTTCTTTTCTTTAGTTGATAATTTAGTTTTAGTTAACTTCATTCCTCAACGGTCGGGGGGAATGTACATCGCTCATTAGATACAACGGCAATAAAGATGATTTAAAAGTTTTGGACCAACTCTCGAATGGTGATAACTGATAAGACATGTTCAGTTTAGCATAAAAATGAAATCAGATTCTTTTACAAGTGTTAGCGCGTCTTTTCATTTAGGGGTTTTTTGTAATATTTTACTAAGAGATAAGTAGTAGTCGAGAAGCGATCGGGTGGCAGCAACACGCCGCATTTCTCAGTGGATTTATTAATTGTTAATTTAATTGTGCCGTGCCGTCAAGGTTCTCTTTCTTCCTATTCTTCCTCTTTCCTTACTTCTTCCTTCTTACATCGATCTGCACTTTGACGGACCACTCAAATAGCCTTTCTTCTACGCAATAACAACAAGCCATGATTTTTAATTTAAGGAAAACTTCACCAATTTTCAACAGGTATGTGTTCAACTATGGCTTGAAGAGCCAAAAAACTTAACCTAAAACTCTAATTTTGAAGAACCACGTCTCGTGAATAAAAACTAGAATAATTCTTTGTAATAGGAATTTTAACTAAGTTTAATGCCTTTTACCAGGCATTAAGAGATGGTCCGAAACTTTTGAATCACCTATATAATTAAAAATTTGTTGTTTTTTTTTACTTATGTTGTTGCATTTAATGAGAGATTTGTTGGGAATTGTTTTAAGTTGAACTTCAAAATTAGAAAATCATTACATTCTATTTTATGTGACTTAGTATAAGTATTATCAGTTCACTTTCATAAAAAGCACGTCCTAGTATAAATAATAAAGCGAATAATACATTTAAAACTTTCGTTAAAATGCAACTAAAATCTTACACTGTACAAAAAACACTTTTATTATCGGTGCTTATTTTCGAATTGGATATCTGATAAATTCATTCTATGTCTGAAAGCTTGTCATTAGTTCTATAAAATGTCATTTCTGATTTTACAAAAAAAATTTATAAACGACTAAATGAAAATCATTTTAACACACCTTTAATTACTGGTCAATGCACAATCCTCATTATTAGCCCAAATATTGCTTGTAAACAAGTTTTTCTTCCACTTTCAGTCTTTTCATACTCCAAAAAACTGTTGGATTGATTTTGTATAAACTTCTTACGTTCTTATGGGGAAAGTTACTGATATTTATTGTTATTTATTTATTTATATATTTATTCATTCATTCATTTTTTGTTAAGTTAAGAAGAGTCATTTTTTTTTGTTTATTTATTCAGGCATGCATTGAATATTATATTCATATGTTGTAGAACCGTTCCTATTTTTATTTTATTTAGGTCCAGTTTCTGGAACCATTAAAATTTAGTTAAATTTTACCTCTGTTAGTTGATAAGGTAATGCTTATGTGATTGGTGTTCTGTGTTTTAATTGCTGTTTAGATTTATTTCTCTGTTAAATATGTTACCAGAAATTGGCTTTAAACAGCTAAGAAAAGTGTTAAACATTACTCTAAAATTTGTTTCTCCCTGTTTTTCTTTAACTTAAGCCGTACTAACTTTTTGTTTTAAAACTATAAAAACAACTGTCACTTTTTACAATTGGTTTTCTTTTTTAATTAAAGGATCTTCTTGTCACTATAGTCCAGTTTAACAGAGAATCACACGGAAACGCAGGAAGTTCTAATTTGTGACCTATTTCTCTCCAAATAATGTAAGTGTGCTAGTGTCACTTGTTCTTTGGTTTTGAAACAGCAAGTTTACTATTTACCTCTGTTTTTATAATTATTTTAATTATTTTAATCAAGTGGTAGTGACACATCGTTTGCAATTTTCTGCACCTTTTTTATGTAATTAAAATCTGCGACGTTCGTATATTTGTTCAATTGAAAATAACTTATTTTTATAATTTCACATTTTTTATTTTAATAACCGTTCACCAAATTTCTAGATTATTCACACCTTTTATGTGAAATAATTTTTCCATGGCCAACTACTTTCAAATATTTTTAATATATTTTTTATTAAAAGTGTATAAAAACATCAAACTATATTTATATTGTTTTGAGTCCAGAAAAAAATGAGCTTTTCAAAAATGTCATAGCCAACCATGATTCTCATTTAAAAAAATACAACTTTACGTTATTACAGCCAAACGAATGATTGAAAAAATCGCTGATAACATTAAATTCTCTGTAAAAAAGTGCCTGTATAATGTCTTTATTTCAAATGTGTATCTTTTATAATAAGGAAGATATGAATTTTTTAGGATTTCGCTAAAATGTCAACTTTTATTCACTTCAAAAAATTAATAACAACAAGCCGTCTTTATTTCAATTTAAAAACAACTCATTAAACAAAACAAATAATTAAATAAATGAATAAAATAACAGACGAAAAATACTAGAAAATGAAGCAAGAAGAAAATAACAAAAAGCAAAAGAAATTCTGGAAAAAACCTACAGTTTAGAAAAATGTGCTTTTATTTTATTGAAAAGTTGTTCACCGAGTTTTTCTTTAAGCAAATGACAAATAAAAGCAAGAGCTTATTCACCTTTGCAACTAATTAATAATTTATAATTTCACATTTTTTACTTTAATAACCGTTCACAAAATTTCTAGATTATTCACACCTTTTATGTGAAATAACTTTTCCATGGCCAACTACCTTCAAATATTTTAAATATATTTTTTATCAAAAATATATAAAAATATCAAACTATATTTATATTGTTTTGAGTTCAGAAAAAAATAAGCTTTTCGAAAATGTCATAGCCAACTATGATTCTCATTTAAACAAATACAACTTTACGTTATTACAGCCAAACGAATGATTAAAAAAATCGCTGATAACATTATTAAATTCTCTGTAAAAAAGTGCCTTTTTTGTTTTTGTTTCAAATGTGTATCTTTTATAATAAGGAAGATATGAATTTTTTAAGATTTCGCTAAAATGTCAACTTTTATTCACTTCAAAAAATGAATAACAACAAGTCGTCTTTATTTCAATTTAAAAACAACTCATTAAACAAAACAAATAATTAAATAAATGAATAAATAATAAACTACAGTTTAGAAATTTTATTAAAAAGTTGTTCAGTGTTTTAAGCTTGCTATCAAATAAAAGCAAGAGCTTATTCACCTTTGTAGCTAGTATTTCAACTTAATGTGTCCCTAAAATCATTGTTTGATTGAAAAATCGATCATTCGATAAGACCGTGCGTCATTCCGCCTCAATCAGCAAGCTTATTTACTCGATTTATTTAACACTGAATACAAAAAACAGGAATGCGACTCAATGCTTCTCTAATGCCTTGGTCAAAAGCGCATTCATGGACGTCAGTAGTACTCGGGGGTCCTCCACCAGGCCAGCGCCCACCATAGAATTGGCAAATAACTGCAAATGATATTTCAAGTGGCTTAATCCGTTTGCGTCACCTGATAACGCTTACCTGATTAGCCAAAAGTTCAGCCAAGTGTGGATCACTTGTCATTAATTTGTGCAGCTTTTTGATAATTGGATGCCTGCAAAATAGCGTTAGAACAAAGGCTTGACCTTCAGCCCCCCAACCTTGGGTTAATCTCGAACTTGGGTTGCAAAATCGCGTAGCGCCTGTCTTCCGACAACTGGTGGCTCTGCGTCCTTATGAAGTGTCTCGCAGCTGCCATTTCCTCGACTGTCACCACACAGGGGTGGTTTTCAAGTCTCGTGGTCGCGTTCACATCAACTGCCTTCCCCGAGAGCTTACTCTTGATCCATTCGGACAACTCGTTCACTTCGCTACGCTTCAAACTGTCCTCACCTGACAAAAATCCTCACAAAACCGCAAACTATACTAAAAAATTTTACCTAAATTACTGAGATCATTGGCCGCCTTATCATCCCTCATGTCCTTCTCCACCGAAACCAATTTAAAGCCCTTGAACTGCTGCAACTGCATTAGGACGAGCTCGTCGTAGGGCTCGTAACAGAACAAAACTTCCTGTTGCTTGCTTTTGAGCGATTCGTAATAAGGGGAAGCTTCAGCCAAGCTCCGACTACAAAAAAATTTTTACGGGGAATTAACTTTGAATTATTAACCTGGGGGCGGCGAGGTAAAAAATCGTGCGGGAGTCTTTAGCCCGTTCCGTGTATTCGCTAAGGGAGACTTTTTCGCCTTGTTTCTTGTGCGAGGATTCAAACAGGAGCAATTTGGCGCAATCTTCCTGAAATTATAGTGACTTTAGTTTTCCCCTATGTCAGTGTGACAGGTGTGAGTTTTGGAGGGAAAAGTGTGAGATATTTGAGACGTTTTTCCTGAAAAATGACGCAAATCAGCAAAAACCCCCTCACTGAATATTTCAAGCAAATTGTACGAGACAGCGGCATAAAATTGGCTTCGGGCGAAGAGCCCAATATTTTGACGCAGGAGCAGGCACTGGTTGTGCGAGATGTTGAAAGGGCGATTCAGGAGGGTGTCTCAGGCGACAACGTTGAGAGATTTATCAAGGGTTTTAATATTTTGATCAGGAAGGAGAAATATTTGAAGAAGGCTTTACTGCCCACTGTTTTTCGGATGAGGCGCAGTGGGGGTGAGAGTTGTGAGGATTTTGGGGCGATGGAAGTGCCACAAGACAGTCTATTTCGGTAAGGAAATGTGATTTATGACAAGGTTAATGCACTTGATGAAGCAGTTGTAAATTTGTAAGGTGTTGACATTTGTCAGGTGCACGTTGTTTTAGCCCAGTTTTGGCGAAAAAGCCTTGAAATGGCGTTAATTCAATTAGAAAAATTTGATAGTCAAGTGGCCTTGGGAAAATAATAGAAATTGGCGGGTCATGTGAACTTGCCAGTGTGTGGATATAATAATTATTTACTCTCACCGTATCATAATTACACTATTTTTTCACTTAATTATAAGTGTAATAAATAATTATATAAGTCGTTGATAATAGCGTATTATATTTTACTTCATGAATCGAGATCTTCACTAAAAATTATGAAATTATGATTGTTTTTTTTTAATAAACGATATTTGTATTATTTCTAAATAAATTCTCACGAAAAAAATGAATTCTTAACTTAAAGTTCTTGAAAAATGGAACCTACGAGTAATTTCTGGCTTTAAAATGCCCAAAAAGGGCAAAAACAATGCAATTTTTTCAAAATTGAGTGATTTTTTGAACTGTTTTATTAAAATACCTCAAAAAAACCTAGATTTTTAGCTCAAAAGCAAAAGATATTTGTATTATTTGACAAAATTCTTCGAAATAATTGAGTTTTTAGGTGTCATTAAGTAGCTACTACTTAACTCTACAATTCGAAAAAGAAAAATTAATACGATTTTTCGAAATATTTTGATAAAAGTCCTTGAACACAGTGATAATAGTAATAGTATAATCTGAAATATTTAGCAAATTCTTACGAAAAAAATTGAATTTTTAACTTAAAAACGTACAAGTTCTTGAAACATGGAACCTACGAGTAATTTCTGAATTTAAAAAGGGGCTAAAATGCCCAAAAAGTGCAAAAACAATGCAATTTGTTCAAAATTGAGTGCTTTTTCGATCCGTTTTTTAATATTTAGCAAATTCTCACGAAAAAAATTGAATGCTTAACTCAAAAACGTACCAAGTTCTTGAAAAATGGAACCTACGAGTAATTTTTGGCTTTAAAAAGGGGCTAAATTGCCCGAAAAGGGCAAAAACACTGCAATTTTTCAAAATTAAGTGATTTTTCGATCCGTTTTATTAAAATATCGCAAAAAAAACTAGATTTTTAGCTCCAAAAGAACTCGAAAGCGCGGAAAACGGAAAAAAAGAAACGTTTTCAAGAAAATTTGCGATAGATTTTTTGACAACATTATTTAAAACAATTGAATTTCTGATTGAAAAATAACGAAAACACTCAAAAAAGCAATATTACATCAAAATAATCTAGTGGTAAAACATTGGCGACAAAAGGGCCTTAGACTTTTTGAGTGTTTTTTTTTTAATTTTTGTTACATATTGTTTTATTTTCACTAAATGCTTTGTTGAAAAATTACCTTTAATGTATTTTAAAGCTTTTTTGACGCAATAGATACGTCCTTTAGATTATTTTTGTGTGTAATTTAGTTTTGACCAAATGTTTAGAACGCAAAATTAGGAACGTTTTTAGCTTAAATGGCAAAATAAAACTTTCGAGAAAAACAAAAATTCAATTTTTCTCAAAATAATTGTGTTTTGCTTAATTGGTGATAATAATGTGCCACGAAATTTTTTTTCGCAATTAAAATTTTTTCCAGGATATTCCTGAAGGTGCGTTCCCTCCAGCCACCCATCGTGGAAATCCTCCTCAACGAGCTCACCACGACCACAGCCGTGGACACCTTCGACCCAGGTCACCTCCGTCTCCTCCTCAAACAACTCCCCTACCTCCCCTACATCAAAACTCCCGAAACGCTCACAACCAAACTCCTCGACATCATCGACATAGCTCCATACGGCGCCCAACTCGAACTCCTCCACTCCATCCCCGACAGCGAACACCACACAGTCGTCAAAGAACTCGCCAAAATGCTCGACAATACCAACATCTCCGGGCCCATAATCGACTGTCTTAACGCTTTAAACCTAACCCCCGACATGCGTACGCACGTACAAGACCACATCTTGTCCAAAATGTTGGCCACGATCTCCACCAAACTATTCCCAGTGTACTTGGACTTTTTACTAACCGACTGCAACAGCAAGACTTTACCCCGGATCTTGCCCAAGCTTCGACACGCTTTAAACGACATCATGTCACGTGATGAAGACGCCGAATCAAAAATCTCCATTTTCACAAAACTACAAAAATGGGCGAATTTGAAATCAGTCTCCGAAGCGTGGTTAAGTCTCATTGCAAACACGAAAGACCACAAATACATCGACTTGCTACTCTTGTCCATGCTACATGCCCGCAAAAAACGGACGATTGAAAGCACAATTCGCAAAAAAATCAAAGGCGGCCAGTTCAAGTCACTCCAAGTGGAGCAACTTTTCGCCCGGGATTTCCCCCAACAAGTGTTCCGCGACTATTTTGGTACGTTTTGCGAAGTTGGGTCAAGTCTCCTACGCACGTCAACCGCTCCAACAATCGTGGAATTTGCATCGACACTCTTCAAACTCCTCTTCACGCACAAGCGCACCGTTCGGATCTACGAAGTGCTTGAAAATCTGATCGTCTTGGTTGGCTGCACTGACAATAAGACAGCGGTCCTCAACATTGTCAATGACTTGGTTCCCCAAATCCTCCAAGCGCCAAACCATGCCACGATTTTGATGCGTCTCCTGGAGATTGATTCGTTCGAACTGAAGGACATTAAGCTCGTGTTTGAGATTTTGTGCAAAGTGACGTGTTCGGATGATTCTTTAATCGGCCTACGCGAGGAAATACACATGTTGGTGCGCAAACAAATGTCCAATTTTAAACAAAGTGCCAAAGAACGCGGCATCATATCGGCCGTGGTTTTGGCCAAGAACATAGCTAATGTTAGTGGTGACCAAAGTGATGTGTTGTCCGAAGAGTCAATTGCCAGTATTGGACAATTGACAGGTGGGGCGAAGGACGCAGCTAACTTACTCACTGTGGTTCAGAGCTCCACGGTTAATACGCCTGATCTAGTCAGTCTGTATTACGACCAGTTGGCAGCAATGATTTCCAATAGTGATGGGTTAGATAAGCGCTTCCTGGCCTGGCTCCACGAACGCATAACCACCGACTTCCAGAATTTCTACATCACGGAAACCACCGACACGACTATTGGTGATTTGGAAGTGACCAAACAATACGATCTGAATGGTGACGAAGAAATGGATGCGCCAATTTCAATTAACATTGCTGAATTAACCCTCAGGCCGGGCAAACACTCGATCGTTGCCCTAGCGCCCCATTTCCGACTGTTGCGTTTGGTGCACTTTCGGCAACAAAACGGCGACTTGGACACGATCGATGCCTTGCTAGGCTGTGGGGTCATTCTACCAAAACAATTGCAAACAACCGACTGTCTTTTGCACTGTATCAACTGGTTCCGGGAGATAATTAGTGGTTTCGTCCTCCAGAAACGTGAGAAATTGAGACGCAAAGTGCTCCAAAGAATCGATCATTTGATCGAGTTGGAACAACTGTTTTCCGAGTCACTTGACTCAATCCCCAAAAAACTGAAAAAAAACAACCGGGAACGGGAAACTGTCCTTGACACAACCTTCCGGGAAATGGACAACGATCTAGTGACACTCCTCAAATACCCTCTCGAGGCAACAAATCAAGTTAGCCTGAGCGTGAAACAACTGAACTTCATTTTGGGGGATTACGTGCGCAAGCTGTCACTTGAGACGAAAGGGGGCGACCTCGGTTTGTCACACTTGGGGGCGGTCAGCCCCTTGCATGTGATAACCGATTCGGTTAAAACCCTTCCGCACATCAAGCGACACTTGGCGGCGGTTTTGCCCGAATGTCACACCAATGACGAGGCGAAAGCCACCTTCGGATTGGTTGTGGAATGTTTGTGTTTGATTTTTAATTGGCCCGGCTTACAACACGCCAAACGTCTCGTCCTAGTTAAAGACATCATCAAGGCGTTCCGTTCGGGTGACAGTGAGCTGCACTCGGCCAATCACCTCGTCACCGAACTGGTGGAACAACTAGCCGACTTGACGCAATTTTGCACGTGTCTAACACACGCAGTCCACTTCATTCAAACAATGGAAGCCCTCGATTGTACACTCCAGTGGCCACAACACGGACAAAAATTGCCAAAACTGCGAGAGAATTGCTTGAGAAACAGTGGGATAATTACAGTTCGTCAAATATTGATGTTCTAGTCCGCTCATATCTGAGCAGTGCTAGTGTTAAAACCCTGTGTGGGATTGTTGGTACGGTCCAGGAGCAAGCCCCAGGTCTCACTAAGAGTGAACCGTTGGAGATGCTCAAAAGTGTGACTAAGACCAACTTTTTTGTTTTCTACCGCAATTTATGGGCGTGTTTGCACGATCGTGTCAAAAGCGAGACGAATGCGCAACATGTGGCGACCTGGCGCACCATTGCCCTCACAATGCAAGGCTTGATGGCGGTGGCCAAGGCACAGAAAACCAAACCGAACCTGGTCTGTTGCCTTAAGAAGTCCACCGCGATTTTAAAGCTTTTCCTCACGCATGGAATCCCAATCTTGGAGATTGAGTTCAAAGCAAAGTCGGAGCTTGTGATTGAGATTTTCAAAACCATGCATTCAAATGCACGGTTTTTGCACCATTTGTGTTGCTATTCTAAAGCGACTAAAGACGTTGGTTTATTATCGCACGTGCCGCAGTTTCGGTTAACTTTCGAGACGCTGGTGTACCGGGTTAAGGCCGCTTTGGCGGCAAATGGGTGTTCGGCGGCGTTCTGGATGGGGAATTTGAGGAATCGGGACTTGGATGGGGAGGATATTTTGAGTGAGAGTAGCGATAATTCGAGTCATGAGGGAGGGGGTGAGGAGGAGGGGGAAGTGAGGGGTTACCGAGTGATGATGAGTCGGTTGGGGATAAGTCGTCGAGTGAGGTTTTTGAGTAACTTACTTTCTCGGTTTGGATGGGGTTTGTTATGATGCCCTCTTTGATGAAAAGGCCATAGTCGGCGTAAAACTTCTCGTATTCGTCTGGTTTTTTGTTAAGTTGGTCTAGCAGGAACTTCACGACACGGCTAGTCAGGACGTCTCGGAGTTTTCTGCAAATTTATATAATCTCATTTTTTTGTAATTTTCTAAATATATTAATTGTTAAATAAGGATATGAAATGACGTACAAATCAAACGTCCCCGTCCCCGATAGTTCCGTTAATGTCGCTAGAGGCGCACTTGTTCCATTACTGTCGTTTTCAGAGCAATAAATTTATAAAAATTGTTGTAATTAAATAACGATTAGCACAAGGCGAATAAAAAAATACAGGCAGATAGAGCATCAAATTCTCACTAATCGGAGATAAAAATTATATCCTAAACTATGTTTAAAAAAATTTCAAAGTTTTACCAATTTGCACTCTGCCCCATATTTTTCAAAACGCTGCGAATACGGTTACAGATACAAGAAAAATGTTCAGAGGAAAGTTGTGGAGAATTAAATTTCCTTTAAAAAAGTCCGCGAGACCATATCTCTATCTTCAACCATTTAGGCCCCAAAGTCATTCAAAGACGCTCAAGCGATGGATTTCCGTCATTTTGCCGATGGTCAAGTATTGGAAAATGAATTTATACCTAAACCGTTGAAGATAGACATATCGTGTCGCGGACTTTTTTGTAGAAAATTTAATTCTCTACAACCTCGTCTCTTTCACTTTTTTGTATCTTCAACCGTATTCGATGCGTTTGCAAAAAAACGCAATAATTCTAAGCGATAATTTTTTGGGCACCGTCGCCTATTTATCAAAACGCCGCGAATACGGTTAAAGATACAAAAAAATGTAAGGTACGACGTTGTAGAGAATTAAATTTGCTACAAAAAAGTCCGCGACACCATATTTCTATCTCCAACGGTTTGGGTATAAATTCACTTTCTAATACTTGACCACCGGCAAAATGGTGGAAATCCGTCGCTTGAGCATCTTTGAACGTCTTTAAAACCTAAACCGTTGAAGATAAAGATATGGTCTCGCTGACTTTTTTAAAGCAAATTTAATTCTCTACAACTTTCTTCTGAACATTTTTCTTGTATCTTTAACCGTATTCGCAGCGTTTTGAAAAATACGGAACGAAGCGCAAATTTTAAATCTTAAATAATTTTTTTCTCATGTTTCTCATGAAAATTTTAGTCCTCAGTTTTTCTCACTCTATTGAGAATGCAAAGCTCAACATTTGTGCATTTTTTTCCAAGTAATTAGTGAACTGGTTGAATTTTAATTAATTTAAAACGATTTGACACCGAGACGGTATAACGCTGGAAGCGCCCTCATTTTACACTGCTGTACTATTTTTTTTGGGTGCGATTTTGTATCTAGTTTCGTCTCCTAACTTATAGTCCTTCGTAGACAACAAAAAAAAATAAAAGCAAGTTTTAATAAATGAGGTCTTGAAAAAACGAAATCAATTTTTTTTAAGGAAAAAAAATATTCCTGAAATTATTAAGACACAAGTATAAATACTGAATATTAAAATACTAAAATTTTGCCAAAAACGCCATGGGCAAATTTGATTCTAATTGTCTAAACCAATTGTTTACAAAAAAAAAAAAAATACAGAAAAATTTCTGATATACATGATGATTCAAATAACACAGCTTTGTTTGAGAGGATTCTTTAGGTTGAAAAAAATCAATAAATAAAGAAATATTTTGCTATCACATACGAGGTGATTTACGTAAGCTGATAAGCCTTACAAAAATAAAATTTACACAAAATACCCTTGTCTTTAAATTATTGGTAGCCGGGTAAAGAGGCGATACTGTACCTAATAAGTGCGCTGTTTTGCAGCAACTCGCGGCTAAGATTCAACGGAATGTCTTCAGAATCAACGACCCCCTTAACGAATCTTAGCCACTTGGGGAGAATATTATCAGTTTTATTTTTAATCAAAACCTTTCTCGTATAGAGGGCGACCCCCGACTCCACCTCACGCGACATCTCAAACAGCCCTAAAACCCTTAATCACACACCTAATTTTTTCTACAATTTCACCCAACCTGGCTTTCCCTCGGGAAAATACAACAAGGCATGAATGGACAATGGGACATCCGTTTTGTAATGTAGTATATATCTCGGGACGTCATAACTCCCACTTATGAAGCGATAGAACTCGTTGTGCTGTTGCACCGTCACACTTTTAGGCTCAGACAACCACACTGGTTGCACGATATTCGCTTTTTTCCCGTTCAAATAAATGGGACTTCCGATGAAATTGCTGTACTTATTTATGACATTTTCGACGGTAGTTTCGTCGCAAAACTCGCGACAGTCGGTTTTCAAATGCAGCACGATTTTCGTGCCGCACTGCACCCCCTCAGCGTCCTGGATCTGGTACGAGCCTGTGCCGTCAGAGCTCCATTTGTAGCCCTGGTCCTCCATCGAGGACCGCGTGTAGACATCCACCCTATCAGCCACCATGAAAACGCTGTAAAAACCCACACCGAACTGCCCGATAATGTTGTTGCTACTGTCGGAGGTCAGTTCCTTCGACTTGAGTTGCTCGATAAAGGCTTTGGAGCCCGACCGTGCAATGACGCCCAAATTCGCGATCAGCTCCTCCTTCGACATGCCAATCCCGGTGTCTTGAATCGTCAAAGTCCGGGCCTGCTTATCGGTCGAAATGTGGATTTCCAGGACCCGGTTGGGGTCCCGCAGGCCCTCACGGTCCGACACCGTCAGATACCTAAACTTCTCTAACGCGTCACTCGCGTTCGAAATCAGCTCCCTGACAAACACCTCCTTGTCGGAATACAGCGATCTTGCCACTATATCAAGCAACATTCTAGTCTCGGCCTGGAATTCGTGCTTGGTGGGCTCGCCTTTCGGCTTTTCCGTGTCTTTGATAATCGAGTGGTGCTCCTCATCAGACGCTTTACTCGCATTGGGGCTTGTGCTCGTACAACGGACAAAAAACGCAGCTCCTGAAACCAAACATAACCTCACTTACCGGCAAACAACAAACCGGGCGTTGTTAAATTGTAAACACATTCCAATTGATAAATATTTGCGTTGGGGCCAAAATAATTGGAAATTTCCACAAGTTTTTTGACCTAACCCCACTTTCCCTCACCTGTTTTTTTACGAATGGGGCGCAAAGAAACGATAGGGGCACACGTTAGGTGCCTTTGGCCGCTCAAAAAAACACGTTGGAGGGCAATTCGGCCCAAATTTGCCATTCTAGCCTGGTTTTTTGCTGGGTATTCTAACCTAGAAATTTCTGGCAATGGTGCGACCTACCATACCGACTGGTTTTTTCCAAAATCAAAATTTTTAATTTTGGGGGTACTTAACACGAAATTGGCACACAAATAGTCTAATTGATTGTTACGCACTTATCACTCAAAATTACGGCTTAATTGTAATTGAGTCACGAACAGTTTGCTTTTTTTGGGTTTGGTGAGGTGCTGCCCCCCGCGGACGCGGCAAAAAATATCGTTTAAATGGGTTTTTTTGTTAGCGGCTTGAAGGCGTTTCTTTTGTGAAGGGGTTGATTGTTCTCGGGCGATTGCACTCGAATGCCCCATCGGACAACTAGCGGCTAGCCCCTGCCGGTCTACAAATGTTCGCTCAGTCGAAATGTTGCGAGCGAGGTCGGAACAGTACGAACGGAGACCATAACGGACTTCTCATTTCAGCTGGGCATATTGGAATAGTGGTTTTTATGGAAATATGTTGCGCGTGGCTGGGGCTTCGCCCCAGTTAACTAAAAGGAAACAAACCCCACGACCAATTAAACTCGAAAACGTGGAACCCGAAACGTGGAATAGTGTTTATGTTTATGAACTGTACGCCACCCTAGCTCCATAAAAAAACACTATTCCACGTTTCGAGTTCCACGTTTTCGAGTTTAATTGGTCGTGGGGTTTGTTTCCTTTTAGTTAACTGGGGCGAAGCCCCAGCCACGCGCAACATATTTCCATAAAAACCACTATTCCAATATGCCCAGCTGAAATGAGAAGTCCGTTATGGTCTCCGTTCGTACTGTTCCGACCTCGCTCGCAACATTTCGACTGAGCGAACATTTGTAGACCGGCAGGGGCTAGCCGCTAGTCATCGGACACCTCTTGAAAGGGTTCGCTCAGCTCACATATCAATACTTCTTTATCCATTTTGTAAAGCGGTGTTTGGGGCTTAAAAGATTTCGTCCCGTAAAGGCTTAACCGAGCACGAATTTCGCTTGGTTGCCGTCACACTTGTAGATTTTTTCTCCAAGTGTATCCATCTGCGGAGCAGCCCTTGAGTTGCATCACGTTTCCGAGAATTTTAAATGGTGTTTAAGCGATAATTATCGAGGTGTTCTTGAGGGCCTATTGTCCGGCGCCAAGTGGACAGTGGCCGTATCATTAATAAAATCTTGACGGCCTACAGCAAGGACTAAATATTCGGGGGTGTAGGAGCGGACAACGATCAACTTCTGTCACCGAAGGGGTTATAAATGGCCCCGTAAAAGGAAAATTTTGAAAGGGAAAGCAAAAAACACAATAGGACCGGTAGCTAAGGCATTACACGACAAAAGGCGCTCGTAAATGCCTTGGTTAAGGAATTATTTAACCCATTGTGGGGCCGGACCTGCACATGGCTATACTCATTACTGATTTTACACGGAGATTTATGCCCTCTCTTATGTCACCAGACACCGGTCCAACAGCTCACAATACGTGACGGACATAAAGAACCTCCCGTTATCTACACAATTGTGCAAGAGATCGCCAACATTTTTTGGGCCAAAACCACTCTTGATAGACATTCAGAAAGTTTCAACTAATTCCCCCCCCCCCATGGGCGATCTAATTTAACTTTTTCAATTAATTGCAAAACTTTATACGATGAGAGGCCAAATTAAAATACGTGGAAACGAATCCAGAAATAAAATCTCCGCTTGATTTCGTTAATTGAACGCAGAGAGCGCCGCCAAGTCCTTTCGGCACGACTCCGAACAAAGCGGCTTTGTTGCTTTAGCCGGTAATCCCCCAAACACAACACCTACAATAACCAAAACGCACCCTTTCGCGGCAAGTCAACCGGAAAAAGTGCTGTCAAAAATGCAAGGCCATTGTAAAGTTTGCGAAATGACGTTATAAAATTTAAATGAGGGTGGGCTCCAGTTTTGCGGGGACAATGGCCGGGAGAGTGACCAGGGTTCTGGGCCAGCAACTGAAAACACTTGCGCAAAATTTATGATTTCCGGGTATTTGGGACGGGGGCAACATTTTTGTTCCAGGAAAGGGGACTCTTTCATTTCGTAAATTTTCAAAATACATGAAATTTTTTGAGTTCAACGTTACGAAAATGTGAGGAAAATTGAAGTTTTGAAATAGGTTTTTTTTAATTCAAGTAATAATGAGTAATGTCTAATAGGTAATCAACAACCCCTATAATAATGTGTATCTGTAAGCCAATGGTTTATGCAGAAATATCTTTCTAATGCTTACAAGTAATTCAATTATAATATAAATGTCAAAACTATCAATACATAAACTGTCTTTTTTCAGTGTTTAGTCACATTTAGTAATATTTTTTTTAAGTGAAAAGGAGTTGTTAATTTTTTTTTTGCAGTCAAGTCAGATTAGGAAGATAATCTAGACTAAAGTTTTAATAAAAATCGCACAAAGAGTTAAAAAAATTGCTTATTCTTTTGTATTTTTTTGCTAAAATTTACTCTATGAGTTAATTAGAATAAGTAGGTAATAAAACTAGTTAAGAAGAATAAGAAAATCAATAAAATAAGAGAAAAATTGTACACCGTTCACGATTGTTTCAAATTTGGACTATCTATGAAAATCTGACATTTTATTTGACAGTACTGTGAGTTGTCATAAGAAATTTATTTTGGGTTATTCGGAAATAAAATTACCGTTGGGGGCGCCACTGAGCTAGGTCGAAAACAGTAACCATAAATGGCGGGAAAATGTTTATTCGGATATTTTGAGCGTTGTACGAATTTTGGGGCTTCACAATTATTACATTGCCTATGCGGAATGATTATTGCATCTTTGATGCAAGAAACTTATGTTGACAAATGAGAGATGACGAGGAAAACACGAATAACGAATGACTGTTTGGTTCACTTTCTTTATTGGAAAATTATTACAAAGACATTGAAAAGCCTACCTTTTGGCATAATTTACGTTTAAATGTATCATCAGTTGTTAATCTTTATTGTAGTTTTGTAGATTTACCGCAGCATTTCATGATGTTTTCAGTGGAAAATTTTAACCTAAAATTCATAACACTTCACTAATTTATTGGTTTCTTGAGCCAAACTTTGTGTTCACTGTGATCCATCACTTATAATCTTTAATTAGACAACTGTTTGATAACACTTTGTAATCAAAATTTAAATATTTTTCACTTTTTATCCACTTTCAAGTTCCAACAATAAACACTTTATACCACGAAAAACTACAGAACCAAAGTCAACGCTAGTATTTACCACCACGTACTTTTAAAGTAATTCTTTCTATTGTAAGTAATTAACACTATACACGCAAAATTGTTGAACAATTCATTAAATGTCAGTTAAATGTGGTATTACGAAAATTTCTTTACTGTTTTCGACATAGTTCAAAAGTCATCACCAGAGGGCGTCTAGTTAATTTTATTTCCGAATAATTGATGACAACCAAGGACTGTTGCCACTTTGCTTCGTTTTTTAAATAAATAATTGAATACGTTTTTATTGTTATTCTACTCATTATCATTAGTTAAAAAAGTCGGGTCTGTCTTTCTTGCATCCTTCAAAGCATCTTTTGATACACAGTTTCTTATCAACAGAAATTATTTACGATGTTTTAATTTAATAAGCAGTAGAACTGACAACACAGCGAATTTTTGACAAGACAACGTCATAAAGACAGTACCTGACAGGACCTGAGGCCAACCTAACAAAAATATATCTACGCTTGCTGAGAATTTAAAACAATCGTGAACGGATAATGACCTTCCATTAGAAATTCTTACTAAATTTTTTTATTGATTAAATATTTATCGAAATCTACTTTTTATACATTTTTTAATCTTGCAAGGATTCTGTAAAAGTGTGCCTATTTGTCTATCTATCAAAAGAAACGTGCGAGAATATAATTATTCCTTTCTTGTTTCTAACAATGATCTTGTTTCTCGTGCATTAAGGAAATAAATTAAAGATTCTACTTACATTTCCTTTTGGAAAATTTCGTAACATTTCTATAAAGCAAACTTCTACAAGGAGGTAAAAAAGACACAAATATTTTTTTTTAGAAATCCTCCTTATATAAAATAATGACAAAGACATTTAACTTTAAACTTAAAAAAAATTAATTTGGTTGTGTTTTCCGTGTTCTAAAAGCAAAAGCCCCCTGAATTATGATTTGAGTCCAAACCCGATTGATTATTTATTTTCTAGGAAGCCGATAGCATCTTGCGATTCGCTCCGGCCTTCGGCGTGCTTTCGTTTTCGAAATTTTCTAATTTACAACATCTATCGTTATTTTGCGTCACCTGCCAGCCATACAATAAAAATCGTCCGTAAAGACGCCGAAATTATGCAAATCGGCTGCAACACAACGCAATAAACAAGTCAAAGTTGTTTATTGTCGTCGTCATTTTTCCCCAAACTTCCAACAGTCCACTTAAATATTTATAACAGGAGAAATTCGCTCGGCCATATAATAACCCAATTTATTTTTACAACGTCCATTCCATGTCGAATTATCGCAAACGGGCAAATATTCGAACATTCGCGGAGGGAGTTTAAAGTGGAGGCAAGGCCTGCTGGTTGAGGAAGTTGTGTGTGACACATGTGTGGATGGATGGAGGCAAGTTCCGTCATGTTGACCCAGGTCAGGACGGGATGTGACGTCACACTGCTATTTCACTGAAAGCACACCGGATTCTAGAAAATAGCGAATGGGAGGCAACACATTTCAAAGCTCGCAAAGCCCGGACCAACTTTACTACCTGAACACATTCTTTCAACTGTAATTTCGGCAAAAAATTCCAGCTTCATTTGAATTTATACTCGCGATCATTAACTCATTTAATGAAGAAAAACAAGCACTGGTGGAAACTAGACACAATTCTACTTCCTCGACCTCTTTTTTTTGTCATAAATAAACATTGTTATTATCCACCACCTTGAACTGTTTAAGAAACTTTTTATTCTTTACTAATTGTCAACTTATTTTACGTGTATTTTTAAAACCCAAAATCGCAAAAATCAGTGTTTGAAAAAAAATTGCGTACTTTCTCCAGAAATTTTTATTAATCCACCCGTTGAGAGCCTCTGTGGTTTATTAGAAGTTAATTTTTTCATTAAACAAAATGGAGATGGTGGCGCGTAGGCGTTTTTAAAGTTCTTTAAAATTGTGGCTAACATATTCATTTGTGTGAGAGGTTCGAATCCCGGTCTTGGGAAAATTTTTTTTTTCCATAAAATTTTATAACAAAACACAAATTGAAATAGAACAATAACGTAGTGGACCAAGAAGATAATTTACCCTAATTTTTCTAATTCTAGTTCAGCGGTACTCAAAATTTGGGTCTTATTAATTTTTAATTAATTTAATTTATTTTTATAGGTAAAATAACACATTCCAAAAAATAATTTTGCAAATATTAAACTTATAACTCGTTCTTGGATTTTCTTTACAGCTTTAGAACCTATGTAATTAAATCTCCAAAAATGACCGACTTTTTATAAAAAAGGAAAAGACAACTTTGCAGTTTTTGGCCTTAACTTAATTAAATCGTTATTTTTTTATAAATAAGATCTTTGAAACATAAACTGTTGTTTGAAAAACACAAACTTGAAAAATCGTTCTTATGATTTTTGGCATTGATAAGAAGATCTCTCAAACCAAGTACAGGGTGTTGCATTTTGGATGTCCGAATAGGGGATCTTCCTAAGATGTTTAGAGAAAAACAAGTAACACATTCTCGGGTCCGTTTCTTAATAAAATAATTTTGGTCAAAACCGCAACTCGCTATCGTTTTTTGTTTTCGACTTATAAACAAAAGTTTTCATTTTAGTGAAATATTAAAAAATTCATATCTTCCTTATTATAAAAGATACACGTTTGAAACAAAGACACTGTAAAGGCATTTTTTACAGAGAATTTAATAGTGTTATCAGCGATTTTTTTCAACCATTCGTTTAATTGTGATAACACAAAGTTGTATTTTTTAAATAGGAATCATGGTTGGCTATGACATTTTCGAAAAGCTTATTTTTTTCTGATTTGATATGTCTATTTGTATAATACATTAAATTTAAATATTTAATATAACAAAACATTTCGCTTTTTCTTTATAGTAGGCCATGAAAAAATTTTGGATTTTTAATTAAAACTATGAAAATTGTGTTACCCAACAAGTATTTATAATTTAATGATTTTTTAAACCCTAAATAATTCAAAAACAGCATAATAAATTTTTATTAGATCAAATTTTTGCAATTAATAAAAATTATTTGTTTTTATATTTAAAATGGCAAGCTTACGTTGTCATTCTATTTTCCAATTTTAAACATGAAATGTCGGACGAAGAAAAATCTTATTAATTGTATGATTGCGTATCAATAAAATTTTATTTTACAAAAAAATGTCAATCCAAACACGAAAATCAAATTCCATCTGCGGTAAAAAAATACACAACATTATCAACGTCATAAAAAAGTGGCATCAAGTGGTAGTGAGACATCGTTTGCAATTTTCTGCACATTTTTTATATAATTAAAATCTGCGACGCTCGTATATTTGTTCAATTGAAAATAACTTTAACTTATTTTTATAATTTCACATTTTTTACTTTAACAACCGTTCACAAAATTTCTAGATTATTCACACCTTTTATGCGAAATAATTGTTCCATGGCCAACTACTTTCAAATATTTTAAATATATTTTTATCAAAAATATATAAAAATATCAAACTATATTTATATTGTTTTGAGTTTAGAAAAAAATAAGCTTTTCGAAAATGTCACAGCCAACCTTGATTCATATTTAAAAAAATACAACTTTACGTTATTACAGCTAAACGAATAATTAAAAAAAATCGCCGATAACATTATTAAATTCTCTGTAAAAAAGTGCCTGTATAATGTCTTTGTTTCAAATGTGTATCTTTTATAATAAGGAAGATACGAATTTTTCAACTTTTGTTTCTAAGTCGAAAACAAAAGACGATAGCGAGATGCGGTTTTGACCAAAATAATCCTCTCAAAAAACGGACACGTGAATGAAACTCGTTTCTCTCTAAACCCTTTAGTTTTGAAAATCGCCTAAACGAAAATAAAAAAATTGAAAATCCTAAACTTGGACCCTGTACAAGTGAGTGAATTGAGGAATTTGAATGTTGTTTCCAGCGTCCAGTTTGGCGTCCAAACGCATAAGACACATGTTAAGGGTGAGCCTGGGGGACAGTTGCAACTTGCACCCTCGGACATAATTTATTGCATCGGCTGGACGTGGTCCACATAAAGGGTACTGCAGCCGGCCCATAAAAAATCCCCAACTCGCCATTTTAACCGTACACCCCTTATATGCATCGGCCATCGATAATCTATTCTCTTGTCCGAACTAATGTACCGTCCACTCGTCCATAACATTTTTTCCACAAAAAAAAATGGGTCGGGTCCACGTTGACCGTTTAAAATTAGACTAGTTTCGGAAATCGGTTGGTGGTCTTGTGAAAGTCGCTACTATTTGCATGGAGTGCAATTTCTCCTTGTCAGGGGGATAATTACACCCTCTCGACGCGCCAAAATGGCGGCGAGGGAATTAATTATTTATCTCTATATTGTGTTCCCGGATTTTGCCTCCGACCGCTTAATATTTCATCACTCGGTAGCAAGATACAGGGCGGCTTAAGAAAACCGTGTCACGTAAAAAAGCCAACAATGGGCCCGTGCCCGTTTTTTAAGAGTCCCTCTCATGAATATTAAAGTTGGTGTTTAGCGCAAAAAATACCAGATGCGAGATTTTCGCGCGTGCTCTACCTGAAATAATCGAAATATTAATTTAGTCGTGGGGCTGAGGGTGAGCGGTTATGCACAATGCCTTACCCCGATACAATGATGAAAGGCAACGCCGCAATCTACCCCCAAAGAGTCCAAGGACCGTTTTTATCCCAAAACTGATGATTTGAATGCAATTTGTATAACGTCATTTTTACATATTTAGGCGCAGCTGCCGCCACAAACAGTTCTGTTGGACTTGTCTGTCCTTAGATTAGTTAACAGAAATTAAAATTTGAATCGGCGTGAAATTAGAGACAATGTTCTGAACAATATCTTTGACAAAGTAGCTTCTCGTTGATTGTGGCTTAATTTTTTCGATATTTTTTTGCACACAATTTGGTTTTCTAGCGTTTGAAATGTTGTAAAAAAATTGAAATAAGGCGAATAAAGCAGTAATTATAATAAAAAAGTGGCTTCAAACAGAAGAGAAGCTCCAGAAGACAACTGTTTTTCATATTCAAATGGAATAAAAAAATTGGTGTTGTTTTTACTACGTCTGTTTTAAATTTCTGTTTGACCCTTAAAGCAACTCCTGTGTTTCGAGTTAACTGAAATTAAACAATGAAATTAAACAAATCTGTTTTAAATGCTTTTGGTAAAATTTGTGACAAAGAATTACAAATAAAAGGAGAGCAAGTTTAACTATTCCTAAGGTACCTACGATTTCTAAAACTGTCTTGTAAAGAGCTTTCACTCCACTTTACACAAATAAAAATTGATTTTATTATTCCTTTGTGGTATTTCTTACACAATAGTGAGTTATGTTCTGGAAAATATGTACTACTAAAATTTGTAGATATGATGATAGTTAAAGAAGCTAGATTGCAAACTTTTGTTTAATAAAACACCTGTTATTTTTTCTAGTTTTAGTCGGTCATTTGCTTAGTTTTTGAAATAATTTGATTTTTTTTTATAATACACAATTTTTTCACCAAAACTGAATAATAAAAAAAATTAGTATAGGATTTTTAGAGACGAGAAATTAATTTAAATGGAAACACTTTTTTTATTTTAAAGGAATTTGGTCTTTAGGGTAGTGAAAGTTTTATTTTCTTAATATTCTTATTTTTTTGTTAGTAAATGATTATTCTATAAAATAATTATTTTAAAATAAAACTCTGCGGACCTGTTTCGACCTAGGGTATCCTCAGACACAGCTCTGGAATAAGTCAACTTGATTTTAGTTAGTCAAACATTTTTAGATTGATTATATAAGTTATACAAGTTGTTTTTTCACTTTAACTTATTCTTATCAAAGTACTGTAAACAGAACTTAAAATAAAACTTCAAAACATAAGCTTGTTTATTTTCCAAAATTTTCTTAACACTTGTTCATAGAAAATAATTGTCCTGAAATAGTTTTTTTTGTATTATTTGTTGTATTTTTGCATTTTTTTATATTTTTTATTTTTTGTATATATTTTTTATAGTTTTTGCATTATACATTTGTAAGGGTAAAGGTACTTGTGCTGTTAAATAAATTATTATTATTATTATTATTATTATTATTATTATTATTATATTATTAGGGTAATAGTTTTTTGTGTAATACATTTGCAAAAATGACTTAAACTATCCGAAGTTTAGTTCAAAATCCTCAAGGTATGAAAAGCTACCTCCAAAAATATTTTTTTTAATTTCTCATTTTTTTGTTGGCAAATGATTAGTCGAAAAATTACTTATTTTAAAATATAAATTTGCGGACCGGTTTCGACCTAGGGTATCCTCAGACACAGCTCTGACATAAGTCAACCTGATTTCAGTTAATCAAACATTTTTAATTTAATTATATAAGTTATACAAGTTGTTTTTTCACTTTAACGTATTCTTATCAAAGTACTGTAAACCAAACTTGAAACGAAACTTTGAAAGACAAGCTTGTTCATGAAAAATAATTGTCCTGAAATAGTTTAGTAGAGTATAGAATGTTACTTCTGGGCCAGAACATTTGGCGTCTTAAAAATCAAGGCAAAATCTTACAAATTTAGCTGTTTGTCCAAAAGCAAACAACCGAATAGGGCCTAAAACCTCTCAAAAATCATGAATTTTTATCCACCCCAAAAGTTCCCAAATATGTGTAGGCCACTAAAAGTTGGGCACACGAAAAACAGGGTAGAATCCTACAAATTTACTGTTTTCCCAAAAGTAACCATCCGAAAAAGATGTAAAAAACTTACAAAATGCCTTGATTTTAGACACTCCAAAAATAGCTTTTCATTTCTGGACCAAGCCTATTGGCGCATGGAAAAAATCAATGAAATACAACTTAAAGCGACTTAAAATCCTCGACACTCCAAGTAAAATTACTTTAAAAACCAGGAAAAACCTTTATAAATTCCCTAGTTTTTAGATACGCCAAAAATATAGCTTTTCATTTCTGGACCAAGCCAATTGGCGCATGGCAAAGGTGTTAAAAATGATTACCAAATAAATTTTGCATACCCCAACTGTATTCAACTATTATACGCACATAAAAAAGATACACCTAATTGTTCGAAGTCTACTAAAATATCTGAACACTCCATTATGGATTTTCATTTAGAGATCGCTATTAAAACTTTAATGTTATCGTAAACATGTTCGGTTTGTGTCTTAATTATCAAATTCAACACCCCAATATTCGACTATGCCTTCATGATAATTCTTGGATTCAGAATATTTACAGAATTAATAAAAATAAGTGCAAAACATTCCCCGTTTTCATTCCGACTTATTTTTACAGCATCTCCTCTTTCACGACAGCTTATACCGTTTATAGGTATGTGTCTATCGAGGAGAATCATCGGCACGACCATCAATCCTGAATTCGTCTTCGACTCATGAGCCTTTGGCCTTTGGCGAATCAACAGGACAGTAAAATTAGCTGAACTTGGTGAACAAACCAAGCATTTGGAAATTTAAATAGAATTTTATTATTAACACTATAAACAAATCATTAGCAGAATAATAAAATAAGTATTAATTTTTTTAACATAATAAATTATAATAGTGTATCACTACAGACAGATTTACTTATTCCTTCAGTTCCAACTTGATATGTTATAAAAACTTTCTTCTCCTTTGTCTCGAATGTCAAACCAGCGTAAATCTTTTCTGAAATGTGTTTATAGTCAGGTTCATCAAATTTAGTGTAATATTGCTTCTCAAAAATTTGTTGTAAAGCTTCATTTGCAGACTTGGAATTCATTTTGTATTCAAAAATGATTCCAACGTTCTTACTGATTATCACCACATCTAGGGTATTGGCTATCCCTGGTCCTTTTCTTTTTTTCTTGATCTGGACCTCACTGTGTGTTTCGAAGTATCTAGAGTTATATGCCAGAGTATACAAGATGTGATGAAGTTCTTTTTCGTTCATGATCCCCTGTGATTCAGAGAGTAATACTAATACGGCGTTTGCAAGATCAACAAATGCCCTCTCACTTGTACTTTGTAATAGTAATTTCAGAGCACTTACATAATTTTTAACAGATCTAGCGGTCAAGTGGAATTCACATATAACTGCCAGTGCTTCACTATAGCAAAGGTTGCGGACATGTTGCTTAATTTCAAAATTAGGTATTTTTAAAACACAAGATGTCGAGTCATTTTCAAAATCAGCCCATTCTTCTATATCTTCATCTTCGGTGTTTGTTTCAATTTCATCTGTTTTCTTATCAATTGACAATATATTAAAGTAACCAGAATAATCAGCCAAGAATTGCAAAAATAACTCCACATTTTCCTCCGATATTTCATCAAACTCTAAAGAAATCAGTTGCTGTATACTCTTTAGATGTTGGACATTGACTGATGTAACTGTTCTTATTTTTATTTCACCAACAGAAATAAGTTTCTCAATGTTCTGTCGAATTAAGGGTTCTGCAAACAGTTGCTTCAGGTTTATTATATGACCTGTATCAATCCAGAAAGAGGAATATTTGAGCGTACCGGTTGTATAAACACTTTCCAAAAGGTTCAAGACTGACCAGCTACTGAATATTTTCAATGGGCTATTAGATACCATATATCCATCATACCATTTCGTAATTGTTTTGAATGTTACTTTCCCACAAGCAGCTTTAACTTCTGGAAGCTCAAGTAGCTGCTTTACCTCCTCATCCGTAAATCCTAAGTACGGTGCGTATCGAAGATCACTTAGGAACGGATAATATCTTATAACTCTTGCTGCATCCCCTGAGAAGGCTCCGGCCAACCGAACACAAGCAAAAATTAATGAGCGTTTTATGAAATCATTGAATTTTAGCGTATTAGCCATGAAATCTTTTAAAAAATCATTAATTAATCCAATGTCATCTTTATTCGGACAAGACTCGAATACCAGGCCTACCGCAGGAGCATCGTACTCATCGATGAGTACGAAAACATTTTCCTCATAATGTGTATGTAAAACTTTCGATAAAAATCTTAAGCTATGTTTCAAATCAGCTGCTCTTAATGTGACACACTTTTTTGTAACGTAAAAGTCTTCGAATCTTTCAACGTCAATGCTAGACATGTTCAACTTGTCGCTTGCCCAGGCTAAAGTACCATCATCAGTCTTCTTCACCAGGTATTTATGTTCTTCGAATGTACAATTTATAGCCAACGCCAGTTTGTGTTTAACTTCAGCAAAACTGCTACCACGAACAGGCCCGAGATCAATATGTATAACAGGATGAAGTTTGCAGTGCTTTGAAAAAAATCGTATTTCTTCAGTACAAACCTTAAGGTTCTCAAATAAACTTCTTTTTCCCAGTAGAAACTGCTTCAACATATCCATGAGGGTAGTTTTTCCAAAAGCTCTAGGCGCCGTTAGTAGTACTATTTTACTAGTATCACTTAAGAGACATTTGATAAACAAGGTCTTGTCCACAAAGGTAATTGTCTCTTTGATTGTGGCGAATTCATGACTTGCCAGTTCGCACAGCGACTTTTCTGAATCCTAAAAACAGAAAAAAATTACAACTCGTTACTAAATGCATTAGCATAGTTGTTATAAATAAAGTGATTAGAATTATTTTTGTGGTTTTTAAATTGAAAGTTTCTGAAAATTATATTATATGTACTTATTATTACTAATAATAAATTATTGCCACCGTTAATTTCTAATACAGGAGAGTTTTACTAATGATTGTGAATTCCACCAATAAACCTGACTGACTCACCTTAGAATTATTTAGAGAAGAACTCTCGTTCATTTTTACTTTGGTTCGGCTACAATCTGTAATACAAATAAGCATATAAATAATTAAGTCTTTTGTCAATGAGAGCAGTACACAAAAGAAAAGTATAGAAAAACCTCAACAGCAGCCTATTAAAGTGTTGTATTTTGTTCTGAAATAAACAACTGTATTATTGTAAAGTGGAATTTTTTACTCGTCCTCTGAAGTTCCCCACACCCTAAAAGATAATGAAACAAAAAGGAACAAGCAAGGTCATTGCGTATCAATCTTTTACTCGCCAATTAAATTGCACAGATGGAAAGACATCGCGCAGACCACTAGAAACAAACTGGTTGATACTAACTATGAAGTAAAACTTCCATCACCAGTGTTATTATTGCTAATTTTTTAATTCAACAAGATTAAATTAATAATCAAATTAAGAATTTTTTTCAGATTTGCTTGTAAATTTTAATTTTTAAACCTCGATGAACTTATAAATTGTGCAAAAAGTACTTTTTTTTCACATTTAAATACCTGTTTGAATTACGATTTGTTTAATTGCTATTTCTTACATTGCTTGCAACAATAAGGTTTTATATTAATTTACACAATAAACCATATATTTGTTTATTATAATCCGAGTAGTATGAAATAAACTGCACAATAATTCTTTTTTTCTATATCAACATTTTTTTAAATTACAGAAATATTCACTACTATGTTGGAAAATACAACGTTCAGTATCTAACGAGTAATACAAAAATTTCTACAATAAATTAAAAAATGACCAGTACTAGAGAAAACAAAATTGTAGCAGAATATTATACACCATTAAAAACAAGACAACCATCTGAACTCCAGCAATTTAAAAATAGTTACAAATCTTTTACTCAAGATAAAAAACTAAATATACCAAAAAATATCAATGAAGTAACTCAAATGAGAAATCGTAACTTTGCTATCGAATATCTCAATTCGACTGTAAATAAAAAACTAACAAAGACAGAATTTTGCAAATCTAAAAGTATTTCCAGAAATTCCCTTAATATGAGACTAAATTCAGTTGGAATTAAGATTGCATGTAAATGAGTGGTGCTCCTCATCGGACGCTTTACTCGCATTGGGGCTTGTGCTCGTACAACGGACAAAATATGCGGCTCCTGAAACCAAACATAACCTCACTTACCGGCAAACAACAAACCGGGCGTTGTTAACCCGTAAAATTGTAAACATATTCCAATTGATAAATATTTGCGTTAGGGCCAAAACAATTGGAAATTTCCACATGTTCTTGGACCTAACCCCACTTTCCCTCACCTGTTTTTTTACGAATGGGGCGCAAAGAAACGATAGGGGCACACGTTAGGTGCCTTCGGCCGCTCAAAAAAACACGTTGGAGGGCAATTCGGCCCAAATTTGCCATTCTAGCCTGGTTTTTTGCTGGGTATTCTAACCTAGAAATTTCTGGCAATGGTGCGACCTACCATACCGACTGTTTTTTTCCAAAATCTAAATTTTCAATTCCGGGGGTACTTAACACGAAATTGGCACAAATAGTGTCTAATTGATTGTTACGCACTTATCACTCAAAATTACGGCTTAATTGTAATTGGGTCACGTACAGTTTGCTTTTTTTGAGTTTGGTGAGGTGCTGCCCCCCGCGGACGCGGCAAAAAATATCGTTTAAATGGGTTTTTTTGTTAGGGGCTTGAAGGCGTTTCTTTTGTGAAGGGGTTGGTTGTTCTCGGGCGATTGCACTGGAATGCCCCATCGGACACCTCTTGAAAGGGTTCGCTCAGCTCACATATCAATACTTCTTTATCCATTTTGTAAAGCGGTGTTTGGGGCTTAAAAGATTTCGTCCCGTAAAGGCTTAACCAAGCACGAATTTCGCTTGGTTGCCGTCACACTTGTAGATATCCGGGGCCATCTGCGGAGCAGCCCTTGAGTTGTATCACGTTTCCGAGAATTTTAAATGGTGTTTAAGCGATAATTATCGAGGTGTTCTTGAGGGCCTATTGTCCGGCGCCAAGTGGACAGTGGCCATATCATTAATAAAATCTTAACGGCCTACAGCAAGGACTAAATATTCGGGGGTGTAGGAGCGGACAACGATCAACTTTTGTCACCGAAGGGGTTATAAATGGCCCCGTAAAAGGAAAATTTTGAAAGGGAAAGCAAAAAACACAATAGGACCGGTAGCTAAGGCATTACACGACAAAAGGCGCTCATAAATCATAAATACTGATTCCGATCGTGCAAAAAACGTTATAAGTAGATATGCTGTGCCGGTTCAAATTCACTTCGTCTGCGCATGCGCCATTTCAGGGATTCCCCCGACGCAAAATATGGGAATCCCCTGATGTTGTAGCTATTTTAGATCATGATGTCATGGCTATTTTTGGATCATGACGTCAGGATAAGAACTGTGCATGCGTCACTTTGGGGAATCCCACATTGAAAATTATGTGAATCCCCTGATGTTGTAGCTATTTTTAGATCATGATGTCATGGCTATTTTTGGATCATGACGTCAGGATAAGAACTGCCCATGGGTCACTTTGGGGAATCCCACATTGAAAATTATGTGAATCCCCTGATGTTGTAGCTATTTTTAGATCATGATGTCATGACTATTTTTGGATCATGACGTCAGGATAAGAACTGCGCATGCGACACTTTGGGGAATGCCACATTGAAAATTATGTGAATTCCCTGATGTTGTAGTTATTTTTAGATCATGATGTCATGGCTATTTTTGAATCATGACGTCAGGATAAGAATCTCCTGGGAAATCCCACATTGAAAATTATGGGAATCCCTGCGGTCATTGCTATTTTTCGAACATGACATCAGGACTAAGTTTAGATTATGATATCATAGTTATTGTTGGATCGATAAGTCATTGCTATTATTAGATTGTGACACATTAAGGTAAGCCCTAACGCTTCGTGGGAATCCCCAATGTTGATGCTATTTTTAGATGATGATGTCATAGTTTGAATTTGTATGCGCATGCACCACTTTGGATAATCCCACATTGAAAATTATATGAATCCCCGATGTCAGTGCAATTTTTGTATCATGATGTCATAGTTATTTTTGGATTATGACGTCAGTATGGGAATCCCCTTTTGGTATTACCATGATCTCATGGTTGCTTTTAGATTATGATGTCACACTTATTTCCGGATCGATGAGTCAATGTTTATATTATATTATGTATAATATTACAATTCTTGGCCTACGACATGATTAATATAAATTAAGCTTTTTTGGTTTCCTTAATTTGGTCCATTTAATGAAGAAAATATAAGAGAATGTATCAGGATCATATAAGTTGCAACAGCGTGGAGTATCCAGCAGCAGGCATGTGATAAAGGCGTAAGCGGTTATGGCGTGGGCGGCGGTGACGAGTGTCTTTCATGTTTATAGTTTTAATTGAAACCCAATCACATTTCTTTCGATAAGAAACTATAACGGCTGGATTTCAGTCTTTAATTACAATTAAATAAAAAAGCAGGTAAATCCCCCAAACTGGATCATGAGTAATCGTATATACTGATTGAATATTGTATATTGTGGTAATATGGGCTCCACGGAACTGGATATTTTTGGGATATACCAGGAAGACAAATTCGACGACGTCGTAGACAGGTATTAACACTTCAGGATCTGCGAGCTGCTCTGCAAGAAGATTGGGAAAACTTACCTCAAAAAGCGATTCAAAATTTAATTCAAAGTATGACACGCAGGCTTGCGACTGTAATAAGAGCTCGACATTAAATTGACACAAAACCAATTTTAGTTGATCCTTATTTGTCCCTTTTTTTTCCGAATTACCCACTTATATCTCTTATGCAAAAAATACGCTTAAAAGCTTTACTAGAATGACACTTTATTGTACTATTGCTTTAAAAAAGTTTAAATGTCACTTATATGACTTATGTACGCCCCAATTTAATTTCTTTCTTTTTCTTTGACGCTTTAAGCCTAGATTTTCTGCCGGTCAGTGTAGTTTACATTGGTTGGCGCTTCTACAATTCGATATCGGAGAGGTACAGTTGGAAAAATATGTACTGCTTTTCCATTTCTATATGAAGATGATACCAAATTGCAATGTATTCATAAAGCGTTTACTTTATGAATTTTAGCTGCAAAGGAGAGATGTGTTTTATATTAGGTTTTAACATAGTTGATGTAAAGCCTAATATACTAGCTTCAGTGAAATCAATCGTTATTTTTTATTTAATTTCTACTTTTAATGTGTTTGTGTTCGATTTTATTGATAAAATAAAAATACCTCTTTATTATCTTCACTTACATACAAGAATTTATTATTGGTGTGATCAATATTCAGAAATGAATTATAAGTTTGTAGGTTAGTTATTCCAATCACATAACTGCTGTCATTTTCTAAGGCTATTGATGGGCTATATTCAGATGTTAGAATTGAACTGTTTCCAGTTAAAGTAAATGTCATTGACATTTTATTGCACTGATATATAGGTCACTAGAGGTAGCACGTATTAAACAACCTTGCTGATCACAAGGTAATGAAGACTATCACTGAGTGTCTCTGATAATTTTACGTCTTTAAATACTCCGTTTACAACCGATTGTTTGTTACGTTGATACGCACATTTTTTGAAAGGTCGTTGTGAGCGTTGCAAGGTTTTAGATTATACAGCAAGTTACAACTACGTTTCACCTTGCAGAGTAATATGAGAACGAAATGTAATCAAAGAATCACTTGCATTTGTAGTTGTTATTATTATACAAGAATTGAAGGCATAGATGTCCACAATTAACCGTACCATATTTTTGAATTTGCTCATGATTGTACAGGATTTTACAAGGCCCATTGCTTTCTAAATATTTAACTAGTTCTCGTGGTGGTTGAAGATTACCATAACTATCAAAATATGTAGCTTCTCGCCTACGTTTTACGTAAGCTGTCCAATGAGTACCCCTACCACTTTCATCATCTAAATTTAATATACCACATTCATTGATTCGTACGTTTTGAGTCAACAAATCTCTAATAAAAACACCTCTAAATTTTTGAATTTTTAACATTTTACAATATTTACATAGATCTACATCAGTAAGAAAACGTCTGGGAAGCTTTATCAGTATTTCTTTTGTAAATTTTGAACGATCTAAAAAATGACCGAAGCTTGTGCACGCTTCGTCTAATTTATTAATATCACGACCTTCTCGCTCTAGTCGTTTTTTTTGATGCTCTTTCTTTCTCTTCAAAGCTCTACTACGATTGATAAGATAAGTTTTGATCATTTTTCTAACATTTATATTTCTTTACTCTCCACGGATGCATACCTAATATTTAATAACAACTACAATGTCGTGCGATTGTAGACTTTCTATTCCGATGAGTTAAAGTTGAAATATTTATACTTGTATCACATTCTTCTTCTGTTATGTTCTCTCTATGTTGCTAATTTTCAGTTCAAGAAATGGTTTTAGAATCATTTCTGCATCACGAATTCGTTTCTGAAACTACATTCTATCTCTTATTCAATAAAATTTTTTATCTTCATCAGCGTCATTCTAACTTGAAGAGTAACAACTACGTTAAATCTTACAGTGTTTGAGTTATTTATTTCTGAATGTGTAATTTGGATAGATTAGGTCAATGTAATTTGCCTAAATAGAGACCATTTTGCATATTATCTGCATAATTGTGTGAGGAAGATGAAAACCAACCGTTACTATTCCTTCTTATCAAAGAAATGTGACTCGAGTTCATTCAAACACACACACATGAGTCTGGATGCAGATACTACAACTTATGCGATCCTGATACCATCTCTTAAACTTTCTTCGCTAGATGGAACAAATTTAGGAAACTGATAGGGGTGAAAGTCTTAATTTTGCTCCAAGATCCTAAAATAGACATGATATATATCATGATCCAACAATGGGTGTAACTCATTGATCTTAAAATATCCATGACATCATAATTCAACAATATCAATTACGTCAATAATTCATCGAAAAAAGCGGTGATGTCATGATCTAAAAATAGCCATGTTCACATCAGGTGGTTCATTATACATTACATAAGGGGTTGTGGCTGCACACCAATTTTCAGATAAATATCATTATCAGAACTTTCAATACTTCTAATGGTTGTATAATTTTTACTTTTTGTTTTTGTACTTTGTGGTTTTAACATTTTAATATTCAACAATATTCAGATATTCAACAATAACTCTAGAAACATAATATAAAAAAAGATTGTTTGATTTTTGTAGTGTTTCCTATCGCTTCTTTACTGATCATAAATAATTTGTTACCATTTTTTATTTTTTCATTCAAAATATCAATTTCTTCATCGCTGAGGTGCTCAGTAAATCGAAATGGTAATATGAATGAAAATCCCTCACATTGCACCATAACCTTCATTCCATATTTTGTTGATAGTTTTTGAAATGCCTTTACGCAATGTAACATTTCATAAACTTTAATACTTTCAACACTATCAAATGATTCCATTTCTAAAATCTTGGTTTAAGCTTTCAAATGCTGCACTACTCATTTTAAATTCTTGAATAGTATTTCTGTTTTTCTTTTCTTCACAAGCACAAAGTAATAAATTTTTATTTAATTCACACTGATGTAACTAGTACTGAAGATGTGGTTAAACAGAATGAAATTTTAAGCTTATGTCGTAGTTTATATTGAATAAATGTACGGTTTGAAGGGTACGGGGTTAATTTCACTTAGAATTATTATGTCATAATCTAAAAATAACCATGGTATTATTATGCAACAAACAATAGCGGTGATTCGTCGATCCAAGAATAGACATGATATCATGGTCCTACGATGGTGGTGACTCATTGATCTTAAAATAACCATGTCATCTCATAATTCAACAAAAGCAATTACGTCAGGGATTCCCTGAAAGAAACGGTGATATCATGATCTAAAAATAGCCATGACATCATCGTAATTTTATCATGTGGTTCTCACAATTTGTATTCAGGAATTATTATTTAAATGTAACTTAAGACTGAAAGCTAGCCGGTGCTATCAAAAGGAATGCGATTGAAGTAAACATATGCCGCCACCTACGCCCACGCTGCGGCCGCTTGCATCTTCATCGCATGTCTGCTACTGGATACACCTCTATGCAGTTGCAACTTATGCGATCCTGATACCATCTCTTAAACTTTCTTCATTGAATGAATCAAATTTAGGAAACCAATAGATGTGAAGATCATGTCATAGCCCAAAATTTTAATACTATACATGATACAACAATACTGATGACTCATCAATCTGGAAATATCTATGATGTCATAATCTAAATACAGCCATGACCTCATGATCCAAAAATTGCAATGCCAGCAGGGTAATCCCATAATTTTCAATGTGTGATTCCCTACGAGATTTCCATCCTGACGTCATGATTCAAAAATAACCATGACATCATTATACAAAAATAGCACTGACATCAGGGTAATCACATAATTTTCAATGCGAGATTCTCCAAAGTGACGCACGCGCAGAAAAAAACAAGCTATGACAAAATAAAATTGACCTATGAAATAGGCGGGTTGTCATCCCTTCCATTTCAAGTTTGCGTTTACTAAATAAGTTTCAATTCTTATTGGATGAATTTTGAGAGGTGGAGCAAATTAAATGCAACAAGTGTAAATTGTAAATTCTCATCTTTTTCTAATATAGCTTCTTTGTCACAAAACTTCCTATATAAACATACGGAAACTTCTGCAGATTTTATCTTAAGTTAAATACGAGTTCTTTTCGAGTGACTTAAGTTAGACCTTTAAAAAGATGAATAGTCCAATAAGAAAACCATCAGCCAGCTTGTGCACTGGTAAGTCTAATTTAAGGTATTGTGTCATTTATAACTTAAAGGTAATTGTTTATGTTGTAGAGGATATGATGACATGTCTCTATAATAACCTACTAGCCTATGTATGGCACAGGATGGCCAAACACATTTTTAAGTGTCACAGAGAAGAGGACGCAAAAAGAAAAAGAGAGTCCGAAAATAAACAAAACGTTGAAGATCAGACAGAAAGTTGGGATAACGAAAATTATCTTAATAAAAATAAACAAAACGCCGAAGATCAGGAAGAAAGTTGGGATAACGAAAATTATCTAACTGAAAATAAACAAAACGTTAACGATCAGGATGAAAGTTGGGATAATGACGATTATCTGACTGAAAATAAACAAAATTCCGAAAATGAAGAGGAATGTTGGGATAACGAAAGTTATCTTATGTATTAATACAGTATAATTGTGGAACTTTGGTAAATGCCCTGTATAATTAAATAAAAGTAGACTCATATGAGATCTAAAACAAAAACCTGTTCCCATTTCCTCATCAAAAAGTATGTGCCCTTTCTCACTGTTTACACGCAAAGTTTCACCTGCAGTCATTACATCCTTAAATGGGGTTGGAAAATATTTGAATAGTGTACTAGCATAAATTTGTCAAAAAATTGTACAACAATTGTACTTCAAAATCATCGATACAATCTAAGCCCAAAACGGTATTACGATCATAATAATAAATTTGTATACTTGAGGTAACACTTATTATTCTTTAATCAATTTAGGAGATTGAATCTTACTTTTAACACAAGTTTCAACTGGTTCAACATCTCGACCGATATGAAGTTCCGTGGAGACCATATTACCACGATATACAATATTCAATCAGTATATACGATTACTCATGATCCAGTTTGGGGGATTTACCTGCTTTTTTATTTAATTGTAATTAAAGACTGAAATCCAGCCGTTATAGTTTCTTATCGAAAGAAATGTGATTGGGTTTCAATTAAAACTATAAACATGAAAGACACTCGTCACCGCCGCCCACGCCATAACCGCTTACGCCTTTATCACATGCCTGCTGCTGGATACTCCACGCTGTTGCAACTTATATGATCCTGATTTATTCTCTTATATTTTCTTCATTAAATGGACCAAATTAAGGAAACCAAAAAAGCTTAATTTATATTAATCATGTCGTAGGCCAAGAATTGTAATATTATACATAATATAATATAAACATTGACTCATCGATCCGGAAATAAGTGTGACATCATAATCTAAAAGCAACCATGACATCATGGTAATACCAAAAGAGGATTCCCATACTGACGTCATAATCCAAAAATAACTATGACATCATGATACAAAAATTGCACTGACATCGGGGATTCATATAATTTTCAATGTGGGATTCCCCAAAGTGGCGCATGCGCATACAAATTCAAACTATGACATCATCATCTAAAAATAGCATCAACATTGGGGATTCCCACGAAGCGTTAGGGCTTACCTTAATGAGTCACAATCTAATAATAGCAATGACTTATCGATCCAACAATAACTATGATATCATAATCTAAACTTAGTCATGATGTCATGTTCGAAAAATAGCAATGACCGCAGGGATTCCCATAATTTTCAATGTGGGATTTCCCAGGAGATTCTTATCCTGACGTCATGATTCAAAAATAGCCATGACATCATGATCTAAAAATAACTACAACATCAGGGATTCACATAATTTTCAATGTGGCATTCCCCAAAGTGTCGCATGCGCAGTTCTTATCCTGACGTCATGATCCAAAAATAGTCATGACATCATGATCTAAAAATAGCTACAACATCAGGGGATTCACATAATTTTCAATGTGGGATTCCCCAAAGTGACGCATGGGCAGTTCTTATCCTGACGTCATGATCCAAAAATAGCCATGACATCATGATCTAAAAATAGCTACAACATCAGGGGATTCACATAATTTTCAATGTGGGATTCCCCAAAGTGACGCATGCGCAGTTCTTATCCTGACGTCATGATCCAAAAATAGCCATGACATCATGATCTAAAAATAGCTACAACATCAGGGGATTCCCATATTTTGCGTCGGGGGAATCCCTGAAATGGCGCATGCGCAGACGAAGTGAATTTGAACCGGCACAGCATATCTACTGTTATAAGCATGTCGAACAGTAACAAACCCTTACCGTTCTCCATACTTAATATACTATAAGAACAATTTCTATAACGGAAAAAAAATTGATTTTACAGTAAACCCGTTTTTTAAACGAGTAGGCCGATGTGTCAGCGTATTTTTGAAGGATACCAATGCTCGACCATCGACCGTCTTCTGTTTAATAAAAACGCTCAAAACTCAAAATGCGTTATTCGTTATTAAATTTTTAGGCGCTGCACGATTGAGCGTATTCAGCGTATTACGTGCGTGCTTACCCTTAAAAAATAAACTTAATTTGGACATAATAATTGTTCTGTACACTAGTGCGTAGCATGCAAAACGAATTTCATTTTTTTAATTAATAAGAAAATTAGCATAGACAATATAATATATTCAATCCAAAAACGACTGAAAATCCATTATAGACGTGTTGGTAAGATATTCGCGTTCAATCCTAAGGGTCTCGGGTTCGAATTATGGCGAATCCAAGTTTTTTTTAATTTCGTAATATTGCGCAATTTGATGTATTATTGTAGCTGATTAGAAATTATAATGGACAAGATCTAAATAGCTCAGTTAGTAAAGAGTTAGACAGATAATTACAAGGTTTTGAGTTCGATTCGATTTCTATCGCCGCCTTTTTTTATTGAGAATGCAGTTGTTCTTAAATCTGAACTGGTGAGATCTCGAGTGGCCATAGAGATTGAGGACCCACGAAGATTGACGGGCAACTGAGTGCTGCCAAATATTCTCAAAACATTTCTCGGTTTTAGGACTCTTCCATCTATTCATGACTTACAGTAATATCGAACAACAATGACCTGTCTGTCCTGTTGATTCGCCAAAGGCTCATGAGTCGAAGACGAATTCAGGATTGATGGTCGTGCCGATGATTCTCCTCGATAGACACATACCTATAAACGGTATAAGCTGTCGTGAAAGAGGAGATGCTGTAAAAATAAGTCGGAATGAAAACGGGGAATGTTTTGCACTTATTTTTATTAATTCTGTAAATATTCTGAATCCAAGAATTATCATGAAGGCATAGTCGAATATTGGGGTGTTGAATTTGATAATTAAGACACAAACCGAACATGTTTACGATAACATTAAAGTTTTAATAGCGATCTCTAAATGAAAATCCATAATGGAGTGTTCAGATATTTTAGTAGACTTCGAACAATTAGGTGTATCTTTTTCTAGCCTGGTTTTTTGCTGGGTATTCTAACCTAGAAATTTCTGGCAATGGTGCGACCTACCATACCGACTGGTTTTTTCCAAAATCTAAATTTTCAATTCCGGGGGTACTTAACACGAAATTGGCACAAATAGTGTCTAATTGATTGTTACGCACTTATCACTCAAAATTACGGCTTAATTGTAATTGGGTCACGTACAGTTTGCTTTTTTTGGTTTGGTGTGGTGCTGCCCCCCGCGGACGCGGCAAAAAATATCGTTTAAATGGGTTTTTTTGTTAGCGGCTTGAAGGCGTTTCTTTTGTGAAGGGGTTGGTTGTTCTCGGGCGATTGCACTCGAATGCCCCATCGGACACCTCTTGAAAGGGTTCGCTCAGCTCACATATCAATACTTCTTTATCCATTTTGTAAAGCGGTGTTTGGGGCTTAAAAGATTTCGTCCCGTAAAGGCTTAACCGAGCACGAATTTCGCTTGGTTGCCGTCACACTTGTAGATATCCGGGGCCAAAGTCCCATCTGCGGAGCAGCCCTTGAGTTGCATCACGTTTCCGAGAATTTTAAATGGTGTTTAAGCGATAATTATCGAGGTGTTCTTGAGGGTCTTTTGTCCGGCGCCAAGTGGACAGTTGCCGTATCATTAATAAAATCTTGACGGCCTACAGCAAGGACTAAATATTCGGGGGTGTAGGAGCGGACAACGATCAACTTCTGTCACCGAAGGGGTTATAAATGGCCCCGTAAAAGGAAAATTTTGAAAGGGAAAGCAAAAAACACAATGCCTTGGTTAAGGAATTATTTAACCCATTGTGGGGCCGGACCTGCACATGGTTATACTCATTACTGATTTTACACGGAGATTTATGCTCTCTCTTATGTCACCAGACACCGGTCCAACAGCTCACAATACGTGACGGACATAAAGAACCTCCCGTTAGCTACACAATTGTGCAAGAGATCGCCAACATTTTTTGGGCCAAAACCACTCTTGATAGACATTCAGAAAGTTTCAACTAATTTCCCCACAGGCGGTCTAATTTAACTTTTTCAATTAATTGCAAAACTTTATATGATAAGAGGCCAAATTAAAATACGTGGAAATGAATCCAGAAATAAAATCTCCGCTTGATTTCGTTAATTGAACGCGCAGAGAGCGCCGCCGAGTCCTTTCGGCACGACTCCGAACAAAGCGGCTTTGTTGCTTTAGCCGGTAATCCCCCGAACACAACACCTACAATAACCAAATGGTGTTTGGAAACCTGATACCACTTACAGATGTATGCAGTTTATCAGACTCCCACATATGGACGAAGACTATGTGATTGGTAAGTGGTACCAGGGAGCGGCGGTACTTTCAAGGGTTTGTAGGTGAGGAGGATTGTCTTTATTTGACCGTTTACACGGCCCACTTGAATGCTAGTTTTGATGTGGTTGTGTACATTCATGGTGGGGATTTCGCGACTGGTTATGCCAGTGTTTACGAACCTGACTATTTTATAGACAAAAATATAGTTTTCGTAAACTTGAATTATAGATTAGGGCCGTTAGGTTGGTACCACCAAATCAAATGATGAGATAATACAATCGTACCACTAGGTTTTTGAGTACTGAGGATGACGTAGTACCTGGCAATAATGGGCTCAAAGACCAAATCCTGGCCTTAAAATTCATCAAAAAATATATCCGCCATTTTGGTGGTAATCCTGACTCGATCACACTTTTCGGAGATGGTACTAGTGTTAACTTCCATTACTTATCGCCACAATCCCGTGGGTTGTTCCACCGTGGTTGGTCCATGAGTGGTACCATGCTAGTACCATGGGCCCTAATGGAGCAACCATTGGCCCAAACGAAAAAACTCGCCACTGTCGTGGGTTGTGGTACCGATGGGACAATGATCAAGTGTTTGAAAAGTAGACCAGCCAGGCAAATTACGGTCACAATACCAGAGTACCAAGCTTGGTGGTACCTGCCATTTGCCCAATTTGCGCCCGTGGTTGACTCCTGGGCCACTCAACCGGTACTATCAGCCCATCCTTACCAAATGATCAAAAATCAACAAGTCTATGACGTTCTTTGGATCGTTTCTTTTACAAACTCTGAAGGCTTGTACGCAATTAACGAGATCTACGATAATGCACTTTTGGCACTTCTTGATGACTACTGGAATGAGTATATTCCACCAATTTTGTACTACAATTACACCGTGGATCGAGATTTGCAAGATGAGGTGAGTCAGAAGATTAGGAAGTACTACCTTGGAGAGAAGAAATTGTCGAAGAGGACGTTTCGGGAGTTGGTGGCGATGTTCTCAGACCGGATTTTTATCAACGATATCGTCAAAACCGCCAAACTGATGGCAAAATCAATGAAATAGCCCACCTATGCCTTGAAATTTGAATACAGGAGTGGGAATAGTTGGTTCGGGCTTGAAACAGAGACTGGGAGGAATTTTGGAGCAGCTCATGCTGATGACCTCCTCTATATTTTCAAGAGGGATCCATTTGATACAAGCGGAAGCCAACGAGATAGAGCTATGGTTAAAATTTTTGTCGATTTGTTGGCATCGTATAGTCACACGCGGTATTAAATACAGTTAGGGGTTTCAGGGGAATCAACTTTTTTTTCATGGTTGTAGCATTCCAAAAGTAAAAACAATGGAGTGGCTACAAGTACCAAAAAATGCCACAGATGACTTGACTTTCCTAAAAATTGGAGCCCCGAACGATGTGACTGTGGAAACGTCAGTCCAAGGCAGTGCCCCATTTTGGGATTCGCTACCAATCAAGGAAAATGAAAAGATTCCATAATTTTGAAATAAATTGTACATCAGTTTCTTGTTTTTTATTGATAACACACATCATGTCATTGTATAATTGTAATGTTGACATTTTAGCGAAATCTTAAAAAAATCATATCTTCCTTATTATAAAAGATACACTTTTGAAACAAAGACATCATACAGGCACTTTTTTACAGAGAATTTAATAATGTTATCAGCGATTTTTTTTTGATTATTCGTTTAGCTGTAATAACATAAAGTTGTATTTTTTTAAATGGTAATCATAGTTGGCTATGACATTTTCGAAAGGCTTATTTTTTTCTGAACTCAAAACAAGAAAAATATATTTTGATATTTTTATATTTTTTTGATAAAAAATATATTCAAATATTTGAAAATAGTTGGCCATGGAAAAATTATTTCACATAAAAGGTGTGAATAATTTAGAAATTTTGTGAACGGATTTAAAGTAAAAAATGTGAAATTATAAAAATAAGTTAAAGTTATTTTCAATTGAACAAATATACGAGCGTCGCAGATTTTAATTACATAAAAAATGTGCAGAAAATTGCAAACGATGTGTCACTACCACTTGATGCCACTTTTTTATGATTTAGTGCAATGGAGGTGACGTTGATAATGTTGTGTATTTTTTTACCGCAGATGGAATTTGATTTTGGTGTTTGGATTGACATTTTTTTGTAAAATAAAATTTTATTGATACGCAATCATACAATTAATAAGATTTTTCTTCGTCCGACATTTCATGTTTAAAATTGGAAAATAGAATGACAACGTAAGCTTGCCATTTTAAATATAAAAACAAATAATTTTTATTAATTGCAAAAATTTGATCTAATAAAAATTTATTATGCTGTTTTTGAATTATTTAGGGTTTAAAAAATCATTAAATTATAAATACTTGTTGGGTAATACAATTTTCATAGTTTTAATTAAAAATCCAAAATTTTTTCATGGCCTACTATAAAGAAAAAGCGAAATGTTTTGTTATATTAAATATTTAAATTTAATGTATTATACAAATAGACATATCAAATCAGAAAAAAATAAGCTTTTCGAAAATGTCATAGCCAACCATGATTCCTATTTAAAAAATACAACTTTGTGTTATCACAATTAAACGAATGGTTGAAAAAAATCGCTGATAACACTATTAAATTCTCTGTAAAAAATGCCTTTACAGTGTCTTTGTTTCAAACGTGTATCTTTTATAATAAGGAAGATATGAATTTTTTAATATTTCACTAAAATGAAAACTTTTGTTTATAAGTCGAAAACAAAAAACGATAGCGAGTTGCGGTTTTGACCAAAATTATTTTATTAAGAAACGGACCCGAGAATGTGTTACTTGTTTTTCTCTAAACATCTTAGGAAGATCCCCTATTCGGACATCCAAAATGCAACACCCTGTACTTGGTTTGAGAGATCTTCTTATCAATGCCAAAAATCATAAGAACGATTTTTCAAGTTTGTGTTTTTCAAACAACAGTTTATGTTTCAAAGATCTTATTTATAAAAAAATAACGATTTAATTAAGTTAAGGCCAAAAACTGCAAAGTTGTCTTTTCCTTTTTTATAAAAAGTCGGTCATTTTTGGAGATTTAATTACATAGGTTCTAAAGCTGTAAAGAAAATCCAAGAACGAGTTATAAGTTTAATATTTGCAAAATTATTTTTTGGAATGTGTTATTTTACCTATAAAAATAAATTAAATTAATTAAAAATTAATAAGACCCAAATTTTGAGTACCGCTGAACTAGAATTAGAAAAATTAGGGTAAATTATCTTCTTGGTCCACTACGTTATTGTTCTATTTCAATTTGTGTTTTGTTATAAAATTTTATGGAAAAAAAATTTTTTTGCCAAGTCCGAGATTCGAACCTCCCACACAAATGAATATGTTAGCCACAATTTTAAAAAACTTTAAAGACGCCTACGCGCCACCATCTCCATTTTGTTTATTGAAAAAATTAACTTCTAATAAAGCACAGAGGCTCTCAACGGGTGGATTAATAAAAATTTCTGAAGAAAGTACACAATGTTTTTTCAAACACTGATTTTTACGATTTTGGGTTTTAAAAATACACGTAAAATCAGTTGACAATTAGTAAAGAATAAAAAGTTTCTTAAACAGTTCAAGGTGGTGGATAATAACAATGTTTATTTATGACAAAAAAAAGAGGTCGAGGAAGTAGAATTGTGTCTAGTTTCCACCAGTGCTTGTTTTTCTTCATTAAATGAGTTAATGATCGCGAGTATAAATTCAAATGAGGCTGGAATTTTTTGCCGAAATTACAGTTGAAAGAATGTGTTCAGGTAGTAAAGTTGGTCCGGGCTTTGCGAGCTTTGAAATGTGTTGCCTCCCATTCGCTATTTCCTAGAATCCGGTGTGCTTTTTACAGTGAAATAGCAGTGTGACGTCACATCCCGTCCTGACCTGGGTCAACATGACGGAACTTGCCTCCATCCATCCACACATGTGTCACACACAACTTCCTCAACCAGCAGGCCTTGCCTCCACTTTAAACTCCCTCCGCGAATGTTCGAATATTTGCCCGTTTGCGATAATTCGACATGGAATGGACGTTGTAAAAATAAATTGGGTTATTATATGGCCGAGCGAATTTCTCCTGTTATAAATATTTAAGTGGACTGTTGGAAGTTTGGGGAAAAATGACGACGACAATAAACAACTTTGACTTGTTTATTGCGTTGTGTTGCGGCCGATTTGCATAATTTCGGCGTCTTTACGGACGATTTTTATTGTATGGCTGGCAGGTGACGCAAAATAACGACAGATGTTGTAAATTAGAAAATTTCGAAAACGAAAGCACGCCGAAGGCCGGAGCGAATCGCAAGATGCTATCGGCTTCCTAGAAAATAAATAATCAATCGGGTTTGGACTCAAATCATAATTCAGGGGGCTTTTGCTTTTAGAACACGGAAAACACAACCAAATTTAATTTTCTTAAGTTTAAAGTTAAATGTCTTTGTCATTATTTTATATAATTAATTATTTTTTCACTGAAAGGAGGATTTCTAAAAAAAATTTTTTGCGTCTTTTTTACCTCCTTGTAGAAGTTTGCTTTATAGAAATTTTACGAAATTTTCCAAAAGGAAATGTAAGTAGAATCTTTAATTTATTTTCTTAATGCACGAAACAAGAAAGGAATAATTATATTCTCGCACGTTTCTTTTATCCGTTCACGATTGTTTTAAATTCTCAGCAAGCGTAGATATATTTTGTTAGGTTGGCGTCAGGTCCTGTCAGGTACTGTCTTTATGACGCTGTCTTGTCAAAAATTCGCTGTGTTGTCAGTTCTACTGCTTATTAATTTAAAATATCGTAAATAATTTCTGTTGATAAGAAACTGTGTATCAAAAGATGCTCTGAAAGATGCAAGAAAGACAGACCCGACTTTTTTACCAAATGATAATAAGTAGAATAACAATAAAAACGTATTCAATTATTTATTTAAAAAACGAAGCAAAGTGGCAACAGTCCTTGGTTGTCATCAATTCGGAAATAAAATTAACTAAACGCCCTCTGGTGATGACTTTTGAACTATGTCGAAAACAGTAAAGAAATTTTCGTAATGCCACATTTAACTGATATTTAATGAATTGTTCAACAATTTAGCGTGTATAGTGTTAATTACTTACAATAGAAAGAATTACTTTAAAAGTACGTGGTGGTAAATACTAGCGTTGACTTTGGCTCTGTAGTTTTTCGTGGTATAAAGTGTTTATTGTTGGAACTTGAAAGTGGATAAAAAGTGAAAAATATTTAAATTTTGATTACAAAGTGTTATCAAACAGTTGTCTAATTAAAGATTATAAGTAATGGATCACAGCGAACACAAAGTTTGGCTCAAGAAACCAATAAATTAGTGAAGTGTTATGAATTTTAGGTTAGAATTTTCCACTGAAAAAATCATGAAATGCTGCGGTAAATCTACAAAACTACAATAAAGATTAACAACTGCTGATACATTTAAACGTAAATTATGCCAAAAGGTAGGCTTTTCAATGTCTTTGTAATAATTTTCCAATAAAGAAAGTGAACCAAACAGTCATTCGTTATTCGTGTTTTCCTCGTCATCTCTCATTTGTCAACATAAGTTTCTTGCATCAAAGATGCAATAATCACTCCGCATAGGCAATGTAATAATTGTGAAGCCCCAAAATTCGTACAACGCTCAAAATATCCGAATAAACATTTTCCCACCATTTATGGTTACTGTTTTCGACCTAGCTCAGTGGCGCCCCCAACGGTAATTTTATTTCCGAATAACCCAAAATAAATTTCTTATGACAACTCACAGTACTGTCAAATAAAATGTCAGATTTTCATAGATAGTCCGAATTTGAAACAATCGTGAACGGTGTACAATTTTTCTCTTATTTTATTGATTTTCTTATTCTTCTTAACTAGTTTTATTACCTACTTATTCTAATTAACTCATAGAGTAAATTTTAGCAAAAAAATACAAAATAATAAGCAATTTTTTTAACTCTTTGTGCGATTTTTATTAAAACTTTAGTCTAGATTATCTTCCTAATCTGACTTGACTGCAAAAAAAAAATTAACAACTCCTTTTCACTTAAAAAAAATATTATTAAATGTGACTAAACACTGAAAAAAGACAGTTTATATATTGACAGTTTTGACATTTATATTATAATTGAATTACTTGTAAGCATTAGAAAGATATTTCTGTATAAACCATTGGCTTACAGATACACATTATTATAGGGGTTGTTGATTACCTATTAGACATTACTCATTATTTACTGAATTAAAAAAAACCTATTTCAAAACTTCAATTTTCCTTACATTTTCGTAACGTTGAACTCAAAAAATTTCATCATATAGAAAGCGAGTTTGTAGGCAGGTTGTTTGAAGCCAACATGTAAGGGCGAAAGAAGTGAGGGGCAAGAGGAAGCATACTTCTTGTTCAATGGCAGCTCGTAGTCAAAGGGCAAACAATTAAAAAAACATTGCAAGTTTCAGAAATAATTTATGTATACGAGTTTAAAAAAATGCCTTAGTTAAAATACTTTTAATTCTACCTTAAGACATGCGCTCAGAATTATAATATTCAAAAATATTCAGTATCACAGCGGAAAATCAGAATACGTTACGACGCCACTGGTGTGTTTCCATATTTAGGTTAACACGAGTAGTTTCGTTCTTACGGATGACATTACCGATGAATAAGCCCTTGTGGATACTTTCTCCTGTATATTTCGACGTAAGAACCAAATTTTACCCATTCTCAAGAAACTTTAAGCCCAAAATTCATAATCAGAGAAGGGATACCTAAGGGTCAAATTCGCGTACCAAGCCTCATTTCCCCTTGCCCCACCTGCACATGTTGGCTTCAAAACAAATCTCACCTTGCCCAGTCTATATAATATATGGTGGAAGGATGGACTGCGCTTGAGATAAAGATTTTGTTGTCAATATAGGTAGCCAACACATCAAACTCAATGGTGGCAAAATGAAATTTTTGGATGTAAGTTTGTATTGTGCAGCCAGAGAAAAACGGGTTTTTTGGAATTGCTAATTTCTATATCTGTAGTGTTGTGAATTTATTTAATAATTTTGTTAAAAACAACAAATATTTACTTTACATTCTCACCTAAAACATTTAGGCAGGACCACATGAAACGTTTATTTCCGTGAAGCAATCAAGGCGAGGGTTTAGTAACCATCCTACTGCCGCCAAATTCGAAGGCTTACAAAAGGCTTATATTGCACGCAGAAATATTTGCCCCATCAGGAGCAAAGTCATAGTCCAAGGTAATAGTATCAGCGTTTATCAGTTTCGAGTGCACTAGAGACAGTGCACCTCAAAGTTGTTGATAATATTTAGTAGGTACACCAGTTGTTGAGAATAACGATGATTTTGTTGTTTGGGAAATTATTAACTATTATAATTTTGTAGCTGATATGGTTGAATAATTATTAATATGTAAGTGGATTTGTGTCTCGAAAAGCTGGACGAATTGTTAGTTGCAGTCATTGTTTATTTTGTAAAAGTTTAGAATCAGATTTATTAAATAAAAAAGTTCAAGAAGGTTTTTGTAAAGCTTATGCCAGTGTTGTCATCAAGTATTTTCCATTCGTTTATTGTGTTTTGTGATTTGTGTTTTGCGTTCCGTGTGTTTTTGTTTTGAGTTCCGTTAGTTTTTCTTTTGCGTTTCGTTAGGTTTTTGATTCTGCGTTTATTAGTTCTGGTTTTGTGAATTGTATTTTTTGTGATTAATTAATTATTTGTGACCAATATTCAAAAATTCCTTAGGATTAAACAAGTATTAATGTACTTATGTTGATATTAAAAACTAAAGTAATGAGGATCAGCTCTTTTATTCTACTCAAATCTAATTACAGTTGCAAAAAAATGTTGGTAGATACTTTTCATTATTCTGTCACTAGGCCAAACGCTCTATAAATGATGAAATAAACATGGAAATTACATAACCTTACATATCGTGTGTATACCACAGATATAATTTACTAACTCCTGGTGCGTATAAAGAGTCAATAAAGCCTACTTTTGTTAATAAGCATTCACACAAGAGTGATCTTCTAGTTTCTAGATAGTCAAAATTACAAGTTTGGTGTTCATACTTTTGCTTGTGGTAGTGGAATATGGACCTGCATATTCAGTTTCAGCTTTCAGATCTTGTTACTTGTCACCTGCTGAAATGCAAAAAAATCTTTACAGATTACACATTACACACGTTATTTCAGTACGAAATTTCTTGTCCATACTCTTTTTATGTTTATAGTAAATGTATTAAATAAGATACTTTCGTGTACTCCCACTTTAGATACTGTTCTTTACAAAATCCATCTTCTAAGGGTACCAAAAATTGTGAGTTTAACTTTACAAAGGTCGAACCGTTGAAAAACTTGTTAATTTTATATTGGCGTAATAAACAAGACATCTAGGAAACAATTTCTAATACATTGCACACAATTTTAATTGTATTTTAATGTATTTAAAGAAAACGACACCTTCACCACCAACTAAAAATCCAAAATTTAAACGCTATAACCTCAAAAAATATTTGAGAGTTTGTTACCGCTATGATCCTGCTATGTAAACGTAGTGACAGAAATGTCAGATGACGCACACGCAAATGAAGCTGACCGCTACCATACTAGTGAATACTATACAAAATTTTGTAAATACAAATAAAAACTATATATCCAATTTTCTAGTCGTTCCAGTTGTTAGAGGATTCGAAGCATAGAAACAACCAATGCTGGATAACCATTTATCAAAAACATTTTGTACAAATGTGTGTCTTTGCAAACCTAAAAATGACTTGCTGGTGAATTGAAATCTCTTACTGGGCCGACATGGGTCGTACTATAGAATAGAATTTTACATAGTACTACTCTGTGCCAACCCAGTACTAAATTTACTCAAAAAAAATAAAAATAGCAACATTGGACTGAAAAATTTGTAAGACAGTATAAATTTTCGTCTCTTGAATTAGGATTCGTTATTAAGCTGGCATAGGAAGTACTGTAATTATCATGGTCCATAATACCACTCCATACCAACTCAACAATAGATTCCTGCATCGTTGCCTTTTCAATAAATGCTCAAAGAAGATTTATATAGGTTTGAGAAACTACTGCAGGGTCTACTTAGCCCACTGATAAATTAATAATTAAACAAACATCAGCCAAAGCAGTGATAGACCGAACAGAGATTTAATGTTGAAATTCAAATCGATGATACTTTAATACGTTGAAAAAATCATTCAAAGACAATTTGTTTTACCTAAATACGGTCATATTGTCATTCATGATAATATCAGTATCTGCATTCTGAAGCCAGTCTTTTCTTAATTTAGATTAAATATCAGTTGTAATATAAACTATATATATCAGTTAACACTTTTGTAAAAATACAAGAAAACTTCTATTTTTCTTTCTTTTCAGATGTCTCAGAAATCGAAATTATGCAATCACTAACCGTACTGTGACAATAAAATATCATGGAAACAATCAATGCTCACTGACTTTCGAAAACATTTTACAGAAAGGTATAATTAAACAGTCAAACGAGAACTTACCGAAGTTCGACTATAATTGTCCTAGCAGCCTCATCCGAAGAGATAACTTACAGGTAGTTTCACTTGTATCTAGGAATGACCACAAATTTTAAAGAACTCTGTGTTACCGACTCCTACTGGGCTCTATCCAATCCTCTGCTGCTAATGTCATTAAGTTTGAAGAACAAGTCACAACCGACCTATATACGGGGTTTCAAATTTGGGATGGGTGGGAGTTATCTCTTCGGATGAGGCTGCTAGGACAATTATAGTCGAACTTCGGTAAGTTCTCGTTTGACTGTTTAATTGTCCAGCGCAGCCTCATCCTCAAGATAACTTACAGGTAGAAGTTTAAAGAGAAAGGTTGTGACAACGTAGAAAAGGGGCCCAATAACATCAAAAGTTTATTTGAGCGTCTACATTGTAAAATGAAAGATAAACAAAACATATATTCTTTTAATAACGAAAAGGAAAAAAGGCACATGACTCATTGCATAATTGCCTTGGCAAAATCGGTCTCTGCAGCTAGAGGCAGATTGTAGGTTTTGACAAAAGTTTGTGACTTTTCGGACCAACCTGCAGTCTTATGGATTACATCCAATGAAATGCCTTTGTGTAAAGCTGCAGATGATGACGCATGTCTAGTTGAATGAGCTGAGAAAATACTAGTATTAATTCCAGCCATAGATAATGTGGTTTTTATCCATTTACTTAATGTTTGTTTATTAGCTGCTTTATGAGGTGATTTTATTGTCAGGAACAGAGAGTCAACATCTTTACGAATCTGAGCAGTCCTCTGGATATAGTCTGATAAGGTTAGAGCAGCACAAACTCCAGGTTGTTCGTTAAAGAAAGGGATTTGAAGGCACGGTTCGTTTTTTGTCAGTAAAGACGTTTTAATGTTTTCTGTTATTCGGATCTGAATTTTGGTATCCATCTTAAGAATATTTGATAATTTAATCAAGGATAGTGTTTGAACACGATGTCCAGTGATCAGTGCTAACAGCGTGATCAATTTGTACGTGAGTTTTTGCAATGAAAGGTTGGTCTTAGGAAACAAGTTATTCAAAAAATCTAAGACCTTACTGGGATCCCAAGTAAAGTCGTATTTGCGACGTACCGGGCAAAGTCGCGCTATCCCCTTCAAAAATCGTTTTATGTAAATATTAGTTCCAATATCAGGAATGATTAAAGATAAAGCTGAGCGATGGGAATTAAACGTCCCATAACTATAATTTTTTGAGGTAAATATGTCCTGCAAAAATTGTAGTACCTCATTGGAAGTAGCAGTATAAGGACATAGATTGAACTTTGAACAGAAAAGCCACCAGCTGCTGTATGTGCAGTCATACTGCTTTAAAGTCCCGGTCGACAAAGACTGCAACATTATGGGGATTGATTGTTCGGGTATTTTTCTTCTGAGAAAAAACTTCCCTGACAAAAGTGTGGCAACCAGAGTAAGCCTCAGAGGGTGTTGTTCGTAACTATAAGGAGAAGAAAGTAGATGAGGATTTGCTTCTAAATTTAAAGGGGCTTGAACCAGCAATTTAGATAGTAAGGGATACCACGGCTGCGATGACCATTTGGGAACAATTACTATCCCCACTCCTTTATCACATATGATTTTTGTTTAAAACTCTTAAAATGAGACTGAATGGCGGAAAAGCATAAAAGTAATAATCACTCCAAGAAATAGTAAACGAATCAGTTGCAATACACATATGTGTCACATTTGGTGTTATAAAAGGAAGCAAATAGATCAATTTCAGGTTGACCAAATTTATTTACCACTTTGGTAAATGCCTCTTGTGATAGCGACCACTCTGTTTCTACAGGCAACTTTCGAGATTCCTTGTCTGCTATATCATTACATTCTGAACGAATGTACGAGGCGTGTAACCATAAGTTACGATTTTTGCATCACTGCCAAATGTCACGAGCAAGAGAACTTAATTTTGGATATTGTACACTACCCATTTTATTTATATACGACAAAGCTGTAGTGTTATCAGTACGAATAAGAATATTCAGATTCGAACAATTTCTCGCAAAACATCTTAGTCCATGAAAGATTGCTAAAAGTTCTAAAAAATTAATATGTTCCCGCTGTAAGTCCATTGGCCAGTTGCCACTAGCAGATGTGCCCTTACAGTGTGCTCCCCACCCTGTCAAAGAACTATCCGTAAATATTTCTAAATGAAATTCATCATTCCTTATTCTGTTCTTAGATGAAGGAATCGTGTTAGTCCACCAATCGAGATCCTTCAAAGACTGGATGGAAAGCTGCATATATGATTCATAGTTGCCCTTAGAGTTGCTTAAGGCAAGGAATTTATCCCGTTCGAGATGTTTGGTGTATAACCAGCCATACGTCACTGCCGGACAAGCAGATGTTAAATACCTAAAAGTTGAGCCATTTTCCTAATTTTTAATTTCTTACAAACTTTAATCTGTAAAATTGTCTGTAAAATAGCTTGCTTCTTGTCATGCGGTAATTCTACTGTTAGTTCACTTGAGTTAAACAAAAAAACCTAGAAATTTGCAATTTGTGTTTGGAAGTATACAACTTTTATCTTCATTAATAATGAATCCTAAAGATTTTAGTAAAGATAATACTAGGTGAGTATTTCTTAGACCAACTTTATAGTTTTCTGATAAAATTAAAAAATCGTCTAAATAGTTCACACAAAAAACTCCCTCCATACGTAACCAGTTTACAACTGGTTTGATAATTTTTGTGAAAACATAGGGAGCAATCGACAATGCAAAGGGCATGCACACAAACTCAAATAGGTGATTTCTAAATTCAAACCTAAGATATTTCCTAGAGTTTTCGTCAATAGAAATAAGAAAATAAGCATTTTTCAAATCAATGGATGTCATAACCCAGTTCTTTTTTATGAGTTTGATAACTGTTCGCATATCCTCCATCTTAAAATGGAGAGGATCCAGGTGTTTATTTAAAATTTTTTTTTAAATTCAAGATAAAGCGGTTCTTGCCATTCAATTTTTTGACCAAGAAATAATTTGATATAAATTGGTCAGTGCAAGGGTGACACTTACGAATCACTCCTTCACCTAAAAGTGTATCTATGGAAACCGACATTGCATCCATTTCCTCCTTGTTTAATTTCGCAGGAGATGGTGGTCGATTCTGAATTGGCTCGACTACAAAATGGATTTTAAAAGATTTAACCCATTCAAGAACTTTGTGATTATTAGTGATTTTTCGCCATTCAGTCCTGAAGTATGACAATCTACCTGCTATTACCTCTAACGTTTGTTGGAGCGTGAGGGACTGCGACTCCGGTAATTTTTGTAACTCTGATACGGTCGAGGATCTCGCCCTTTTTGTTTCAGGTCCCTCGTTGACCGAAACGAGCTCCTCGAGTTTAAAGACCTGGAGGTGGATGGGTAATTAGTTGTTCCTCCCCCCCCTCTTTTTTGACTGATTTTAGGGGATTTTACTATTAATTTATCTGGTACCGCTTTGAGGTCCTGACTTGACTTTTGTAAAGTCTTTGCAGATTTAATGCGTTCACTTAAGTCCTCTCCAAACAGAAAGTGACCTGGTGTATCTTTCTGGATTATGTCCTTCATAGACTTATTAAGATTTTGAGCAATGTTGGCTCTTCTAGATCGGGACATATTAAAGAAAAGATCTGTCAAAATTTTTCCGGAATCTATTAATAATTTCAATAATTCCTCATTTCGGGAACCACTCTCCTTCAGAAGAAGGGTCAAAGCTTCACCTAGTGAGGTGAGACCCACGCCCAATTGAGATTGACCTAAACGTTGATACTTATCCTTCTTGATTTGTATATCGGCTAATGCAGGTAGAATTTCTGGTGCTTTGAGTAATTCGCAATTGATTGGTGTTTGGTATTTCCCCAATAATGCTGTTTTTACCTGAGCATCCAAACCTCGTGTGAGGTTATAGTTCCAACGCACAGTTAGTGCTTCATGAAGGTGAATCTCCTCAGATTTTTCTGATGGGTCATCCCCTAACAAGGCTAAAACATCTTTTTCGAGGTCGGGTTCCAAGCAAACAAGTACATCAGGCTCGCCACCGTTGGTTGGCAGAGAAATAGGGGTCGGGCATCGAGAAAATGTGCCGCGATCAAACCCTTCTGACTCCTTGCTGCTGTGAAGAGGACTTGTTCTTTCCCCACGTTCATGTGTATGACGTGGAGAAAGAGATGTGGAACGACTACGCCTGGTGTGATGTTTCCGGGCGTGACGAGATTTGCGGACTTTCCGTTCCAAATGGCGTAAACGCCTTTCGAGGTCGGATTTGTCTCGATGGCTTCGTCTATGAGCGTCCGTGCTGGAGACAGAACTAGATCGAGAGGAAGATCTGTGCGATTTTCCCATTTTCACACTATGAGTGCATAACGTGATCTAACCTCCAAATTTTTTCAGTACCTATATCTATAAACCGAGTACTTACTGCAACCTAAATGTCTATGACTGTAAAAATAGACCTAAAGCAATTAGGAGAGTAAGAAATTGAACGATATTTTACCTTTTATAAGGGGAAACCGAACGAAAATTAGCAACGCGTGGTCAATTTCCAAGCACAAGGAAACGAATGACATTAGCAGCAGAGGATTGGATAGAGCCCAGTAGGAGTCGGTAACACAGAGTTCTTTAAAATTTGTGGTTATTCCTAGATACAAGTGAAACTACCTGTAAGTTATCTTGAGGATGAGGCTGCGCTGGACAATTATTTGTTTTGTTTAGAAGCTCTTCGCTTTCTCCACTTGCTGGAATTGTAATTTATTACTGAGTCGGCATGGGTCGTACTATAGATTCAAATTTTTCATGGTACTACTTATGCCAACACAGCAATAAATTCACTAAAATTTAGCTTAAAAAGAAATACCATTGGATGTAAAATCAGTTATACCTTTTAAATTACCATGATTTTAGAGTTTATTCAAATTCAAATGTAATTTTGTTTTTATGAATACCTAGTTCTGTGTAATAAATTTAAATCATACAAATGTCGGCATAACGTAAACATTCTTTTCTGTAATGGATTCCAAAATAAGGCAACTAATGTGAATTTTGGCCATATTGCTACTATTATTCGATTTTGATAACATCCATCAAGATACTCTGAAAAACTTTGTAAATACAAAAATCTTTGTTTTCCAATTCTTCATTCCCCTCAGTTGTAACAGAATTTAAAATTTTGCGAACATTGACCATGCTGTGACCACAAAATAACACAAAACAGTCAATGCTAAATACTGAAATAATTTTTTACACTAGACACAAATGATGACACAAGCAGAAAATTTTTGTCTAAGAAATGTTACTGGTAAGGTGAAACCTATTTCTGGGTGGGCATAGGTCATACTATGGGTTAAAATGCTACATGGTACCACTTCAAGCCAAACCCAACACTACATTTCTAAAATTTGAGAGTGTTACGGGAAGTACCATAATAATAAATTAGTGAATTCGAAAAAGACTTGAATGTTGCGATAAGTATGCATAACTATCGATATACCCTGGATATCGTTTCCAAAGTCTTATGCAAAAGAATACCAATCAAGTTTAAGAAGCTAACAACAAACGTGCTTTATTATTAAGAAAATCATGGAGAAATTGTTACTTGTCAATAATAATGTAGAATATCACAAACTATCATCTTTCATCCAACAATAGAGGTTGGTAACGTTTGTACTCAATGATACAAATGGGACTATATTTTTTTAATTATTTTTTTAAATATAAACAAAAAATACAATACACCTACATACTTAATTGCACCTATGTTTACCATGGGCACGAATTAAAAAAAATAACAGAAAACAAATCTTGCCTGCTTATATTGGCTTACCCCCCAGGGATAATGGAGTGTGGGGTTGGGGTGAAAGTTACTTTTCTGCCTTGCAACAACAAATTAACAAAAAGTTTTGTAATGTTTTACTATTTTTGTAGAAAATAAGTTAGAAAAAAAAACAAACTTTTAGAAATTATCTCAAAAAATACGTAAAAATGTCTTTTGTTTTTTTCAATAATTTATAAAATTATGCGGCAAAAGTGGTTTAAAATAAAGAAAAACATGTTTACAACTCGCAACATTTCAAATTTGTTGCTTTTGAAACGTCAACTTTATTATTTTAATAGTTTTTTTTTTTAATTAAATATGTAGCTTTACAAAAAAAATTATTTATGATATTTTAGTAATTTTGTAGAAAATAAGTTTAGAAAATATTAAGTTTATTTAGTTTTTATTCATTAATAATTTGTAGTTAGTAACTCCCAACTCCATATAAAATACGTAGTTTGTTATTTGATTCATTTTTTTATTTAATTATTCATGCTTAGTACAATAGTAACTAGGTACAGACACCATATTTTCATATAGTACCTGTGTTTCCAGTGTTTTCAAAATATAGTTTCAATTTTTTCTATTATACCAAATTCATCTATTTTAAATTTATATTATAAAAAATAATACTTTAAACAAAGTTTAATTTTAAAATGTTTTTAACAATTAATATCAGTAGGTATTTCTAATAACATGTTACTGGAACTTGTTTAACCAACTTCGTTTTTGGATTACTAGGTATCTGTATCCTTTTTTTAATTTTAAAATCGTATGTAGGAACATAAAAAATTATGCCTATATTATTATTATATCTTTTATTTAGTGTCTTCAAAATTGGAAAAAATACTCTCAGACTCCATAAATGATAAGTTTGAGTTTGGAGAACTTCAAATGGCCACGACTCAATATTCCAAATGGAATGCTCCAATTAATTATATTACACTAGGTAAAAAAATGTTTTGCATAGACCTGTATTTTAGAATCCCCTACACTTATGTCTGATAATTTTCAAGATGTGGTGTTTTTTTTGATATTACGTAAGATTCCTTACGTTACAGCTCTTTTTATAATAGGCTGCTTTAAAGAAATATTTTTCATTGAATAATGGACGAGTAATGATCACAATTTTACTGTTTAGTTCTGTTAAACTACATAAGTTCATTGAATTTACGTCTATAAAACAAAATTTTTCATATTTTTCTCTCGCTTTAATGACAATCTATTAAAAAAATGGCTAATGAACTTCTTAGTGTCAACAAAATACTATAACTTGAAACCTACTAAAAATTAGTAAAATTAATGTTAATGCAGATTCAAAGAGAATTAAATTCTCTATCATTTGAAATTCTGCAAATTTGGGTTTTTTACCATTTGTATCAAATAAATTTAAAAATACCAAAAAAAGCTCTACGCTTTTTCTTTTAACTACCTAAAAAACGATTTTAAAATTACAAAAAATAGATATGTTACTGATTTTCTTAGTTGAAGATCCGAATCTAAAAAATTTCAAAAAACTCAAATTACTTAGAAAATGGCTAAACCTGAATAGTTGAAATAGCTTGCTATTCTTACTTGATTTTATTTTTGTTTCTTTAATTATTTAAAGAACTTATCTCATCTCGTATAAAAAATAATATTGAGTAAAAAACAGATGTGACAATCAATTGTTTAACCTAAAGTCCTAAAACTCCCTGAAGTGAAACCACAAATACAACTTTCACTTAATCCCTATCTGTTAAGCGGATTAGCACTAAGTGAAATTTTACAGTTACCTGCGCGTTAACTTCTTCTCAGTATTTGTGTAATTTCTAAGAACAGACGTTGGAAATATTTTACGAAATAATTTTAAACAATTATTTTGGGCCTTGAAGGATAACAAGTATTAGCAGACGAATATTTAAGATTATACAGAGTGTTCCAAAAAAGTGTCACGTCGTAATATTTTTTTAATGGCATGCTTAATTTAATTGTCTTCGTTAGCTACGAGTACGTATACATCGCTATTTTTTAAAGGGTTTACAGATTATTGTTATATTTCTGTTATAAAACCTACTTCAGAAAGAATTGTTCAAATCGTTTCCGAATTCACTATTGAGTTGGCATGGAGTAGTACTGTATGGAATATGATAATTATTGTACTTCGTATGGCAGCTTACTAATGAATTCAAATTCAAGAAAATGATTCATATTTAAATACTTGAGGTATACGAGGGCAAGGTAAGAAATTCTTGACCAACCATAGACTTAATATTGTCAACAAAATTTTTATGCTGGAGCAAGTCATCATGTGTCATAATAGAATCCCTCAAGATTTTTTTCTGAGCATTTTTTAAAGTAAAAGTGCATGTCTGTTTTGAACAACGGATAAAATGGGGAATTTCGCCGTCAGTAAATTCTTTGTTTTGGGGACTTATTGCCAACAGACATTTATCGAAAGTTGGTGAAAGTTTATATAGAGTCAGCCTCTTTATATTCTAATGTAAAAAATGGCCAGCTGAATTCGAACGTGGTGGCACATCTCTCAATGATGAGTTTTGTGAAGGACGACTAAAAACAGTAACCACGGATGGAAACCTCAAAAAAATGCACAACTTGGTATTGGACTATCGGCGAATGAAACTGATTGAGATAACTAAGGTCATAGGAATATCTGAGAAAGGAGTGTAGTCTATTTTGCATCAAAAATTAGATACAAAAAAACTGTAAAATTGCAAAAGAGTGCCGCAAGGGTCCAATACACCCGCCCACAAAGGCGCTGTGGTAATGGAAACATTGAGGGATTAAAAATTTTAATTATTAGAACTATCTTCATATTCGCCTGATTTGACTTCCCCAGACTTCCAACAACCACAAATTAAAAAAATGTGGTTAGGAAAAATTATCACTCGAATGAGGAGGTGATTGTGACTGTAAACAAGTATTTTGCAGACTTACTAGAAAGCCACTTCAGGGATGGGATTAAAAACTAGAAACACATTTCACCAAGTCCGTTGAACTAAATAGAGATTACACAAAAAATAAATGCATATTTGAATCAAAAACCGAAGGCATTCGTTATTAGGCCGAGAATTTTTCATCTTGCCCTCGTAGCTTTACCGATTTTACGATCAGCTATGTTACCCTAATTTTTAGGTTAAATTCGAGAGAGTTGTCAAAACATCCATACAAAGAGAAAAAAATTAACAGTTTCGCAGAATAAAAAAAACTATTTTCAACTGTGGTGGTAAAGTATAGAACGGAGCTCGAGTTGTAAAGCAATTACGTACTCGTAGAATTACTCGCTCCTTCATTAATCTTTACTCGTATGTATCTAATTCCACCCAAAAGTAAATGCTATTTAGAAGTTAAGTATAATTACTTAATTAAGTAAGAATTAAATATAATTAATTAATTAATTAAGTATCGTTTAAAAAAACGTATTAAACGCAAAAATTGTTAATGGATAATTATTTAATGAATAATGGTTATAAATGTGATCATTTGGATCATTAACAAGTTTTGCAATATTATTGAGTTCTATCATAGCAGTTGTTATCTTTAATTAATAGATTTACGGCACGGTTTCGTAAGATTTAACAACTTTTTCATAATAATAGTGACCTGATGACAACACTGGCATAAGCTTTACAAAAACCTTCTTGACTTTTTTATTTAATAAATCTGATTCTAAACTTTCACAAAATAAACAATGACTGCAACTGACAATTCGTCCAGCTTTTCGAGACACAAATCCACTAAGATATTAATAATTATTCAACCATATCAGCTACAAAATTATAATATGTGGTTAATGATTTCCCAAACAACAAAATCATCGTTATTCTCAACAACTGATGTACCTACTAAATATTATTAACAACTTCGAGGTGCACTCTAGAGATGGTACGAAAATACTAGAACTGTTATTTTGGAAGAGGTATGCGGTGACTGTTCCACGGAACTGTTCCGTCATTCCGTAAGTAACAGTTACTGCGATACTTGGAACGACGCCTGTTCTATGCTTACACTTTCGCACTGGAACGAATACTGGTCTCGTCATATCTCGATCCTTCAAGTAATATCTGTTCCAAGCCTGTTCCCGAAATTGTTTCTATTTTTGTGTTACTCACTTACGGCAATCTCTGACAATATCGGCATCGGACAGTGGTATTGGTCTCGGTACTCTCGCTCGGTGACGCATACTTACATGTTTCATTATTTAGTATCGAATTACACCGTTTATATTTTGCTAATGCGGCATCTTATTTTAATCGTAAATTATCTTCAACGAAATTAAACACAACAAAAATGAATAAAAAACATAATCACGTATAATATAATTTTGTAATAATAAAAAATAATGTTTAATTAGGAATAGGTACATACGTGAATGCGTAAAATATTCTAAATTATATTTTGTTAATCTTGTTTATTTCTTTATTTGCTCTTAGATACGTAAATTTGCAACATAAAGCGAAATTTAAATTTAATTCAGAATGAAACTAGTTTTAAATTAAGTTGCCAATGGTTGTCATTTATCTTGCATTGACAATAGACAATAAACGTCAAGTTAATCGCGAACTTAAACTTCTGATATGAATTCGTAGAATTGCTTGGGAGGTCGGAATGGTTGGTGCGTGTGAGGGCTTTTAGTTTAGGGCGAGTGTGAAAGATGAAAAACATGTGTTAAAGATGAATGCCGAATGTCTGGATTTTTAGAAAATAAATTAGTCTGTAACTGGCCTTTGAAGAATAAAGTGGAATTAAAAGGTCCTGCTGAGAAAATCGTCGTTTAGTTATCCTAATCCTGACATAATAAATTATAAACTATAACAATTTATCAGAAGTGGGATCGTGAAAAAAAAATTATTCGTGGGGACTTATGTAACCGTTCGGAGGTCTGGCCTTGTCAAAATGTTTAGTTTTGAGGTGATCGTCTAGAGATTGTTTGGAGGACCGCTACGTTGTCGTGTAGATTTGGAGATTCGTTATTTCAAGCACTGTGTGTCTGGGAAAAGAAAACGCAAAGAGTTCGACCCAAAATGTTTATTCACTAAATTTACAGTCATTGGTGATAGTATGCAACACGTTATACAATTCAGAAGTGAGTATAGACAACAAGTTAAACAGTATACATAGGCAACCAACTAAACGAGTATTGAATCTCGGAGAACTGAGCGGGAAATTTGAATGCAAAGTTCGGACCCAACCTGGTGATTCTAGAAAGACGGTTGCAAAAGGGACTCATAGAGATTCCGACCACCGCGTGCTCTCCATTCCCTAACCTTGGGTATACATCTCTCCCCAAGCCCCGGGAGAAAAGCTAGGCTCTCTTTTAAATTGGCATGTTTTGTAGTTGGGCCATTGCACTCACTGGGACTGCCAAGGTCTTTTTCCCTAGTGTGATGGCAAGTTCCAAAGGGAGACAGAAAGATAGTTACTACTCAAACATGCAGCCAAATTAATCCTTCGTAATCAACAGTTTGTTTTAATTAAGCAAAAGAGCTCTCGTCAAATTCAACACGTACATATCACGTGCTCCTAGCTAAACTTAGGTATTTTTACGGTAAGCGAAAGTCTGGTAAAATAAAATAAATGGCATGAAAGGGTTAAGTTCGCGCTTTGTGGAAAAAAGAATAATTAACTCTCTGTAAAAGAAAAGGTCAATTAACGCTCTGTAAAAGAAAAGATTAATTAACGCCCTGAAAAAAGAAAAGAGTTAGATAAAGATCCTCCCCTGAGACTTCCAACCGTTGAAGATGGTGATCCTGGTGGTGTGACGAAGAGTTTGTCTCTTTGGGACCTGGAGGTATCTCTCGAGGTACATTTCACCGTTTGGCGCTCAACCCGTCGGAGACAAAGAAGCTGCCTAAGATTTACGTTCAACTCCAGGAGACTATTTCTTAATCAATCTTTCCAACCCGTCGGCGGGAAAGATTGATCGGCTTCGCGAGTTAGTTGGCTCAACCCGTCGCAGACAAAGAAGCTCAACAAAACTCGCGGCTGGTGCGCTCAACCCGTCGAAGACAAAGAAGCTGCCAAGGATTTACATCCAGCACCAGAGTTACTCCAAACAGTCTTTCCGACCCGTCGGTGGAAAAAATGAGTTTGGAACGCAAAGCTAGTTGGCTCAACCCGTCGGTGGAAAAAATGGGTTTGGAACGCAAAGCTAGTTGGCTCAACCCGTCGAAGACAAAGAAGCTCAACTACAGCAGTGAGACGAGTGCAAGCGTTGTCTCCGAAAAGACGTACAAACACTGTCTGCTTTTCCTCTTCCAAGCGGCAACTATTTATAGGGGTTGCGTGACGTCACTGGATCAGTGGCCTACGTGACTAACAAGAAATATTGTTTAAAGTTGGTAAACAATGCGTCACTATCTTCGAAGGATTGACAGGAAGTTTGCAAAAGTCTCTGGATGATGTCGAGATGTGATAGAATCGACGTCTTTGTTCCTCAATCGCCAATTATTTAATAAAAGCGTTTCCACGTGGAATAATGGAGCTTTCTTCGGGTTTATTCTGCTTAATTCTTGATAATTCTCTCGTATCTTATGCTGAATGAGGTTTGGGGTTGTATGTTGTATGAAGTTTTCAGGTTTGATTCAATCCGTGACGATTATGTTTGATATAAAATGGGGATGAATTGATATTTACCTCGACCGGTATCGAAGATCGGCGATTTCGAGCTTAGTGAATTTGATTTAGATTCAGTTTTTCCTGGTTGGCAATACAGGGAATAAGCGATTTAATAAGGGTAAAACAATAGAAAAGTCCGCCATCTGGAATCAGCTTTCTCCCCTTGGAATTTGAGGAATGTGGTGTTTTTCAGGCCATCGCTACCTGCTCTTTTGTTTCACATCCGGTGGCTGGGTAAAATCGTCTCTTCGTGGGTCGAAATAATTACGTAACCCAGATTTCCACCACACAGACTTTGCTTTTCATCCGATAAACATTGAAGAAATGACTGCACCTATTCGACTTTTATTTAGTTTTTTTAGTCGTTAATAAATCCGAAATAAAGCAAACATTGACTGTACCATGACCAAATATCCAAAACATTTTGTAATAATGCACAAATGCTCGTTTTTTGTGAAACCAATAAAAATTCTTACCCTTTTGGACAGGAATGTTATCACCATACCGTGCTCTGGATCAGCATAGAACCTTCCACCGTGGTCATCAAAAACCTTGCAACTCCTGCAGGAACTATTATGGGACGAGTCGAATTCGTTCGTCGTGATGTTGTTAGTCGTTATTTTCGAGCCATTCGTAATATTGTAAGTTATAATTTTAATTGATATGACACTAGTAAATACTTTGTAAATATAAAAATACCTATATATCCATATTCTTTTTGTTCTATTTGTTAGAGGATTCGAAAGAATGCGAGCGTTTATCGGTTTATGATTCCTAAAGAAGCATAGACACCATCAATGTTAACTATTTATCGAAAATATTTTGTACAAATGTGTGTCTTTTGAAAAAGACAGAAAATCTTCGCAAACCTAAAAATGACTTGCTGGTGAAATGAAATCTCTTACTAGGCCGGCATGGGTCGTACTATGAAATAGAATTTTACACAGTACTACTCTGTGCCAACCCAGTACTAAATTTACTCAAAAATAATAAAAAGGTTGGAATCTCTAAGACAGTTTATTATCTTGAACTAGGATTCGTTATTAAGCTGGCATATAAAGTACTATGATTATCATGGTCCTAAATATCATTTTATGCCAACTCAAGGATAGATTCCTGAATAGTTGCCTTTTCGATAAAAGGAACATTGGCCAAAATATTGCGAACCAAAGACCAAGTCTGTGACTCAATATATGTTAGATATCACAGACTCTCATCCGATAATTTCAATTTCAAAAAATTTGTGTTGAAATGCAAATCGATGATAGACTAAAACGTTGGAAGAATTAATCAAAGTCAATTTATTTGACCTAAATAACTGTTATATTGTCATTCGTGGTAATATCAGTATCTACATTCTGAAGCTAGTCTCTTCTTAATTTAGATTAAATATTAGTTTTGCTACTAATACTTTTGTAAAAAATACAAAAAAATCTATTTTTATTTCCTCTCAGTTGTTTCAGAAATCAAAATTAAGCAAACGTTAATCGTACTATGACAATAAAATATCATGGAAACACTCAATGCTCACTAAATCTCAAAAACATTTTATAAAAAAAATATGCTTATGGTGGTAATGACAGAGTTTTCAGGTCGCATCTGCAGCGTCTGACCTGACCGAACGATCACTAGTAGTGACCGGGACCATATGTCTCTTCCGAAAGCCGAGGCATAAAGGTTTTGTTTAGAAAGCATAAAAACTCTTACTGAGTCGGTACCACTTATGCCACCCCAGCAATAAATTTACTAAAATTTAGCTTAAAAAAATACTATTAGATATAAAATCAGCTATACCTTCATCAAATGTAGCTTTATTTTTATGGATATCCAATCCTGTGTAATAAAATTAAATAATAAAAATTGTTTTCAGTAATGTATTCCAAAATAAGGTAACTAATATAGATTTTGGGCATATTGCTAGAATTATTCTGTTTTTGAACTAAAATGAGCTCTCATCTAATAATACAGGTTGGTAACGTTTAAACTAAATCATACAAATGGGCCTATGTTTTTTTCAAATTTTAAAAATACAATCAAGATATTACAACACACCTACATACTTGATTGCGCGTATGTTTACAATGGACACGAATTAAAAAAATACCAAAAACTTCGTAACATGAGTTAATAAAAATCAACTATACAACTAAAAATTATACAAATCTTTACTCACCGTTACCGCTCCCGTGATTGAAGTTTGAAGAAATTCGCACTGTTGTTCTGATGCCTTCAGGAACCACGGACATATAATGGCCCTCATGCCAAAATTGCCTGCTTATATTGGCTTACCCCCCATGGATAATGGAGAGTGGGGTTGGAGTGAAAGTTACTTTTCTGCCTTGCAACAACAATTTTACAAAAAGTTTTGTTTTGTTTTACTATTTTTATAGTAAATAAGTTAGAAAAGAATAATTGGAGAAAAAATTCTCAGATTTCATAAATGGTAAGGCTGAGTTTTGAGAACTTCAAATGCCCATAACTCTATATTACAAATGGAATGCTCCAATTATTTATATTACACTTGATGAAAAAAAAGTTTTACATCGACCTGTACTTTACAATTCCCTGTACTTATGTGTGATAATTTGGAAGTTATGTTTTTTTGATATTACGCAGGATTCCTTACGTTACAGCTCTTTTTATAATACGCTACTTTAAAGAAATATTTCTCATTGAACAATGGACAAATAATGATCAAAATCAGTTTTGTTAAACTAAATAAATTCATTGAATTTAAGTTTATAAACCAATATTTTTCATATTTTTCCTCGGTTTTAATGACAGCTTATTAAATATATTATTAAACAAAACATGAATAATTTCTCAGTGTCAACAAAATATGATAACTTGAAACCTATTAAAACTAAGTAGAGGAATGTTTTTGCAGATTCATGCAGAATTAAAAATGAAAATTAAATATTAGTTGAAAAAACTGAGTTATAGATGTTTGAAATTCTGCAAATTTCGTGTATCTTAACATTTGTTTTAGATAAACTTAGAAATACAAAAAAAAGCTTTAAGCTTTCTCTTTAAACTGCCCAAAAAACGATTTTAAGATATAAAAAAATGGGTATGTTACTGATTTTCTTAACAAAAGGTGCGAATCCAAACAATTTCAAAAAACTCCAATTATTTAGAAAATGGCTAAACTTAGTTGAATACTTAAAATAGCATGCTATTCTTACTTGTTTTAATTTTTGTTTTTTTTTAATTATTTAAACATCTTATTTCATCTCGTATAAAAAATAATATTGGGTAAACAACAAATGTGACAATAAATTAAAATGAATTAAACCAAATTGAAATCTATCCCAGTCAAATGACATGCTATACTTCATTATCCATCCCTTATATTATGCATTTTTATAAACAAAATAAATAAGAAAATGGATAAAACGTGGGAAATTTTATTTCAAAATCCTCAAACTTCATGAAGTGAAACCACTAACCACTTTCCCGTAATCCCTAATTGTTAAGCGGATCAGCGTTAAGTAAAATTTTTCAGTCACCTGCGCGCAAACTTCTCAGTATTTGTGTAAGTCCTAAGAACAGACATGGGGAGCATTTTACGAAATAATTTTAAACAATTAGTTAGCGCCTTAAAAGATAACAAGAATTAGTAGAAAAATATTTAAGATTATACAGAGTGTTCCAGAAAAGGTTTACAGATTATTGTTGAAAAGTAAATACAAAAAACGGTTTAAAAATTAATAAAAAACACAGTGTTTTTTAAACTTTTAAAATTTTAGAGCTCTTTATTTTGCCAACTTTAATGTAAACTTCTGTTTATATCATTAAAAAACAGACATTTTTTCTTATTACAAACCTAACAGAAATTCTAATAAATTCCAGGTTATTTGTTAAAAAATTGTCTTGTAACGTATTTAATTTATTTAGTAATATGTAAGTAGCTATAAGGGCACTAATGAGCAGAAAAAAATAATAGCATGCTATTAAAGAATGTACCGATCATTATGACATCACGCATTTTGGGCCTCCCTGTATAATCAAAAATCTTTTGGTAAAATGCCTAAAATTGCAAGAGACAATAAATAACGTCTGCATCTCGTTATGTGCATAATTTTGAATAAGTATTAGTCACCCTACTTGCAGAATGTTGGAAAACGGATTACTCTGTTGTTAAATAACTTATGTTTTTAAACGTAACATTTTTTTGCAAATTAAATCCTTATGTAGTATTTTTAATGTTAAAGTTTTTGTTGTAATTTTAACATTACCTTGTTCCCCTTAGCGATTGTTTCCGGTTGATTCCCATGTTTGGTTATAAGCTCTATAATAAAATTCCATAATATCAAAATATAACTGAAATCAGAAAAATATTGTTAGGCGCTTTCATAAAAATACTTTCTAGTTCATAAGAAAACATGTTTTTCCACGTTCCGACAAACTACCTGCATAGACTTTAAAATTTACAAATCAATCATAGACTATTAGACCACCTACCTGTTTACCCTCTTAATCTTTATAAATTTAAGCTGGGTTCTGGTTAGTCTGGTAATGAAATTTTAGAAGCCATTACAGTAATATCAAAAAAATTAACAAGCGATTAGATGCTTTGATAGAGATGATACAAATTAAACCCAACTTTGCAAATATGTCTCCATTAAACTATCGTTTTCAAAATGAAGAAAAAAGCTAGTATTTTCTAAAATAATGTTTCAATTTTTGCTAACTATAGGGAGTTTTACTTTTAAAAGCATTCACCAACCTACAATTAGGTAAATTGTGCGATGACGAAATTTTTGTTTAATTTTCTATATGCCAAAAAAAAAACACAAAAAGCGTTGTTTAAAATTGCTTCAAATGCATAGATATAGGTGTAGTTTTTTCTTTTACACAAATCTAAGTTCTTTTTTCAAAATTCCCAATTAGGTTTATTTTTATTGTAGGTATTTGACTAAAAAAGAGTTTGTGGCAGAAGTTAGTCATTTAAATTGAAGCAATTTATTAGATTCTAACCTTTATTATCAGTTTTTTAAAAACAATTGTCAGTGTTATAATCGTATAAAAAGTAATTCGTATCGCTTTAAAATGGAAAATTAAGAATTTAATTTTTTATTTAATTTAATTTAATTAAGAAAATTAAGAAATTATCTCTAGATTAGGTTCCACGATTTGGGGTATATTAATAACTTTAATACAAAAGATTATTTTTTACAGTTTTTACGTTTATATTTAAGCATTACATTACTCACACATCAGTGAGTTGGTGCGCCGGTTTTTGAGTACCCGGTATAGGTAATTAGACATACAGTGTCTCCTAGATCTCGCACCCCACATGTACTATTGTACACGACAATTTTCTATTATCTTCTCAAACTTGACGTGACGTGGTGGATTTTTCTTAATATTTTTTTAACTTATTCATTCTTACAGAATGAAAACAAATCACCTGTGAATCTTTAATTCACAGAGAATCACTTAGACCAGTTGTTACTAATTATATTTCGCGCCTCGTCCTCTAGATCACTATGTAGTATACCCATTTCCGTTAGATGGTAGCACACACTTCAAAGCAAATAAATTTGCGCGCCCTGTCACCTGATACTCCCTCTCGCGGCGCATTGTCATTACTCATTTGTGTGTCGGATGGTGCACATCGTTTTCTGAAAATGGGTAGTAAAAAACGGAAACGCAGTTCGTCTTCGAGCTCATCGGACTCGTCGGAGGGCTCTGACTTGGTCGTCATTCGCAAACAACTCAAGAAGGCCCTAAAAGACGTCAAACGCCTTACCGGTAAGAAAAGGTTGAAAGAAAATCGCCGCCATTATAGTACACGTAACCAACAACGTGGAAGCGATACCAGCTCAAATCGCTCCTCAAGCAGCGAGGGGGAACGTTCCACATCTCTGGACTCGGAGAAATCAGTGCAGGGTGAGTCTCAGAAATTATTTCGAAGGTTACAGTGCCTGTTGCACGACTTCTCATTACGTAACTCAACGAGTTTTGAGTAACCTACAGAATGGAATCACATCACACTCAACGAGTTTTTGAGTGTTCAATGCGACTGTAAGTTGGACTCAACGAGTCTTGAGTACCCAATGCAATGCAAATAACTCAACGAGTTTTGAGTCTCCAATGCTATGCAATTGTCTCAACGAGATTTGAGTAACTTGCATTGACGCAGACGGGCGGGAGCCTCACTCAACGAGTTTTGAGGAGGGCGCGAATATTACCCAGTCTTGGACTCTTCCGTCCTTTTTCAAATCCAGTCAACGAGTTTTGATTGGTAACTTGTGCCCAACGAGTGTTTCCTTGGTTTTTCCCGTTATTTTTGCCCTTGGGATAACGAGAGCTAACCTTAAACCTTGTTGTCCTCTTCCAGGGAATGAGGAGGATAAAACCCTCAAGAAATTGCCGCCAGAGATCCGGAAAATGCTGGGATCTCAAAGCCCCCCATCGGAAATGATGGGAAAACCCATTCACGAAGAAGTGGCGCAAGTTTGGGAGCAAACCTTGCAGAAAGGCCTGAACACGGAAGAAATCAAAGATTTGTTACAAAAATATCCTCCAATCGCAAATTGTAAGTTGGTCCAAGCCCCAAAATTGAATGCGGAAGTGAAAAGAGCCATAACGCAGCAGCATTCCGAACGGGACGAGAGACTTGCCCACGTGCAAGCTCAATTGGGCGCCGCAATGGGGGCGGTTGGTACTGCCCTTACTTTCTGTCTTCAAGAAGAAGGAGGAACCACCTCACAGCTAATCGAGTTACTGGGTGACGCGGGGAAACTCCTGGCCTCCGTCCACTTTGCTGAGTCCCAATCCCGTAGAATCCTGGCTTCAGCAGGCATTAATAAAACCTTTAAATCAACACTGACGGAAACACCGGTCGACGGGTGGCTTTTCGGTGATAACCTTAGCGAGCGTATGAAAACGACTCGCGCCCTCGAAAAGACATCCGAGGAATTGAAGATACCTAAAGCAAAGATCAACACCGGAAAGACTCAATATAATTTAAACTCGAAGAGTCTGCCTCGCCAATACTCCCAGAGCCGAGGCAGACACAATCAATCGCGGAGCAAACAGCAACCGAAGACGGGGAGAGGAGACCAAACGCGACGCAATCCCTATTATCGGCCTCGAACGTCGAGAATCGAACCTCCGAGGAGGAAACATTAAAGGTAGGGTCGTACTGCGGTCGCTTAAAGTTTTTCACCGATCAATGGCGTCAAATAACTTCGGACCCTACCATTTTATCATGGACACAGGGGTACGCCATACCCTTCCACCAAAAACCGTATCAGGAAAGACTTCCAAAAGAACGCGACTGGTCTTTCAAGGAGAAATCTATCCTTCAAGTTCAGCTAAACAAATTACTAGATTGTGGAGCAATTCGGCAGTGCACGGCCGAGCCAAAGCAGTTTGTATCAAATGTGTTTCTTGTGCCCAAGAAAGACGGTGCTAGTAGGTTAATTCTTAACCTAAAACAGCTCAATCACTTTGTAGAAACCACCCACTTTAAAATAGAAGACCACAAGGTGGTTTGCAAATTGCCTTCTCGTAACTGCTTTATGGCGGTGATAGATCTTAAAGATGCTTATCATCTCATTCCCATCCAAAAGTGCCACAGAAAATATCTTCGCTTTACCTTCCTAGGTAAACTTTATGAATATACCTGTATGCCGTTCGGCCTCAGCACAGCACCGTATGTCTTCACCAAATTAATGAAACCCCTAGTAGCGTATTTAAGAACTCACAATCTTCTGTCGGTCTTATACCTCGACGATTTCTTGTTAATGGATAACTCATATTTGCAAAGCTTACACAACATATCAATGACCTGCAAAATGTTGGAAGGACTGGGTTTTCTTATTAACTATGAAAAGAGTCAATTGACTCCCAATCAGACAGTTCGTTATCTCGGTTTCATCTACGACAGTTCCAATATGACGGTGAGACTTCCGCTAGACAAACAACAATGTATCACTAAGCTTGCAAAGAAGGTTAAAAGACAGTCGCAATGCTCAGTTAGGGAGTTCGCAAAAATGATTGGTACGTTAGTAGCTGCATGTCCGGCTATTAGTTATGGTCAGTTGTATACAAAGTCATTAGAACGAGCTAAATATTTAGCGTTGAAGAACACTCACGGCAATTACAGTCAAATTATGTTCATTCCGCAATATGTTAGAGAGGATCTTAACTGGTGGGAGGTCCATATTTCTTCCTGCAAGTCTCTTTTGCCTCCCAATTTTGTACTAGAAATTTTTAGTGACGCCTCGCTCTCAGGCTGGGGGATCTTTTGTGGAGGGGAGTCCACACATGGTCATTGGAATGAAAAAGAAAGATCAAAACATATTAATTTTCTGGAGCTGTCGGCAGCAAGCTTTGGTCTCAAATGTTTTGCTAAAAACCTATCGGGGTGTTGCGTTCTTCTGCGGATTGACAATACTACAGCAGTTGCCTATATTAACAGAATGGGGGGTGTTAAACACCCACATCTTCATGCGTTGGCTAAAGAAATTTGGCAGTGGTGTGAAGAACGAAAATTGTGGATATTTGCATCCTATATCAAATCCTCTCACAACACCGAAGCCGATTGGGAGTCTCGGCGGTTATCTCCGGAAACAGAATTTGAATTAGCACCATACGCCTTCAGAAAGATTTGCACATTTTTCCAAATTCCCGAAGTCGATTTATTCGCGTCTCGCAATAATACTAAGTGTAGAAGATTCTTTTCCTGGTTCCGAGACCCAGAGGCAGAAGTGGTGGATGCCTTTACGGTCCCCTGGACAGACTTAAACTTTTATGCTTTTCCCCCCTTCTTCTTGGTAGCTCATTGTCTACAAAAAATTGTTTCTGACCGAGCACAAGGCATTCTAGTGGTGCCATACTGGCCAACACAGCCTTGGTTTCCAATTTTTACATCACTTCTCAGAAAAGAGCCAATTTTCTTTGAACCCGATACTAACTTACTCCTTACTTCACACAGAGTACCTCACCCTCTGCATCAGAAGCTTTCCCTGGTGGCAGGACTCTTATCGAAAAAGGTTTAAGGAAACAAGGCGTCCCTCGCGAAGCTACGAAGGTAACCCTGTCTTCCCTCGCCAAAGGCTCTCTGAAACAATACACCTGCGAGCTAAAGTTATGGTGGGAGTTCTGCCAAAGGAATGGTCACAACTGCTTGGACTTCACTGTTGAAAACATTTTAACGTTCCTATCCTGTCGTTTTAATCAAGGAGCTTCGTACAATACGCTAAACACGTGGCGCTCTGCACTGGCCTTGCTGTTATCACCCGAAGTGGGGAAGGATCATCGTATAAAGCGTTTTCTGAGAGGGGTCTACAGAATAAAACCCTCGAAACCCAAATATGACGTAACGTGGGACCCCGCAGTGGTCTTAGATTATTTCGAACGCTTGGGGACCAACCAAGAGTTGAGTTTGGAGCTCATAACACGGAAATTGGCTACTCTTATGGCACTTGTCACTGCCCACCGAGTACAAACATTGGCTGCTATCAGAATTAATAATATCTTTTTCTCTGCGGAGGGAGCAGAAATTAGAATTCCTGATGTTATTAAAACATCTGGTCCCCATAAATTTCAACCACTGCTAAGACTCCCGAAATTTAAGGAAAAACCGCTGCTCTGTGTCGTTAGTACTCTTTCATGTTATCTCGAAAGAACCGAGTTGTTCCGGTCGTCTGGTGAGACTCGACTGTTTTTGACCCACCGGAAGCCATTTCATCCAGCATCAACGCAGTCTCTGAGTCGATGGATTAAAATGGTGCTAGCAGAAAGTGGAGTGGATACCTTAATATACACGGCGCACAGCACCAGACACGCAGCCACTTCAGCTGCTGCGCGAAAAGGGATAAGCCTAGATTTAATTAGAAAAACAGCCGGGTGGTCAGCAACCTCGAGAGTTTTTGCGACATTTTATAATAAACCTCTCATTCATAAAGAGATTTTCGCCAATGCAGTTCTCACGTGAACCCTATGAATATTCTTTTACGTTCTATACTTAAGGATTGTTCTTTTTGTTGTAATGCTACCTTTACCAATCTTGTAATTTCTTTGTAACAATATAGAAAATTATTGAGAAAACGAGGTGTGCTTGTTGCAACAGCTTTAAATATCTACATAGTGATTTAGAGGACGAGGCGCGAAATATAGTTATAAAATTAAACGAACTTACCCAAGTGAAGTTCAATTTTAATTATATGAAGCGCCTCGTCCGAATAGATCACTCCCTCCCGATCCATACAGACCCATCTTTTTCCCGTGATCTATTCAGTGTTGTAACATCACCGACAGCTTTGAAATAATGACAATGCGCCGCGAGAGGGAGTATCAGGTGACAGGGCGCGCAAATTTATTTGCTTTGAAGTGTGTGCTACCATCTAACGGAAATGGGTATACTACATAGTGATCTATTCGGACGAGGCGCTTCATATAATTAAAATTGAACTTCACTTGGGTAAGTTCGTTTAATTTTATAATTTTATGACATGGAGAATTATTTAGCAAGGGTAGGTATTCCGTGAAAAACTCTTGTTAATGTCGGTAATTATAAATGTCAAAAATACCGAGAAAATGCTCTGTGAAAAATTTCACAGAAAGAAAAATTTCACTCTTAGGTCAAATCCACTTAATTAGAGATTAAGGGAAAGTTCCAGCGAGCTCCTACAGGAGATTTGCTTTGGAAATTCCCAGACCGTCTGTGTAAAAGTTTTGAGTCCCCATGCACTCCAACCTGTGATGTGATGTCTATTTAGGAACATGCTAGGTATATGTTAACAATAAACTTTAAAGATTTTGCCATAACAGAGTGGAAAATTTGAAGAGTACAGCATACCTCAAATATTGTTACATCAGATTTCCTTAAGAAATGTTTTTAATTTCTTCATGATTTTTCCAGGTTTTCTTTGGATTTTTCTTCATTTTTTAAATGAGCTCCAGTGATATTCTAAAGATTTACCTTGATTTGCACAATATAATAGGTTTAAACTTTAAATCTAATGAACAGTTAAAAACAATAATAGTTAACATTTGTTTCTGTTAATTTATTCTGATCCAAAAAAAACGTTTTTCTCTGGCTGCACAAAACAAACTCACATCTAAAAATTTTGTTTTGTCACCATTGAGTTTGATGTGTTGTCTACCTATGTTGACAACAAAATTTTTAGCTCAAGCGCAGTCCATCAGAGTAAGAAGTCAATGGGTGGTATTGATGAATGTTTTTATTTGAGTAATTTGATTTATCATTTCATCAAATTTTTCGCAAATATGAAGATCCATGGATACAACCACTTCGGCCAAATTCGAAAAACCTTCGTAACGTGTTCGAAATGCAACTATAATAATTTATTTTCAGACAACTACTGATTTAAATACAATATTATTAAATTAGAAGTAATTTCTGGAGCATAGTCTCTTACCAAAAAAATCACTGTAGTGAGGTGCCATTTGAAAAAAAAATTTTAATAATAGGAATTTCGAAAAAAATATATTAAAAATAATAACATTTTTAAATTACTTGATGATGGATTAATTGTTTTTTTCTGTAAGGCACATAGTTTAGGCACAAATCGCTAGGTTCCTTACGTTTGCTCAACGCCGTATAAGGCATGACTAGAATTAGTCTAGTTTATATTCTCACTTGACGAAGAGCACTTCGTGGATGAAACGCGTTGTGTTTCAAATGAAAATTCGGTGTGTTACGCTTTTGTTAATCATTCCAATGCCAAGAAGATCCAACAAGAAGTTGATATCTTGCTTTTAAACGAGTAAAATATTACGGAAAAGCTGGGATTGATGTAGAGTCAATACTTATTTTGTCACAATTTTTTTGAAAAATGTTAAAATTATTTTAGTAATTTGTCTCCATTTTGATGCTTTAATAGTATAAGGGTGTACAGAATTGAATTGATGGATAATTTAGAACAAATGATGTAAAACCGAACAAGAATTAGAACTCTAGACCCAGAACCACAATTTTTGTTTGATACTTGACACATATCTAAATTCTTTCAAACTTTTTTCTCAGAGCACTTAGAATCCTATCTGTGAAAATTGAATCTTTAATGTCCAAAGTAATCGAGTAAAAGGAAATGCAATGGCAAACGTAATTTAGTAGGTGAACTGAGGACGGTCAGAGCAAAATGAGCTTATTTGCAGAACATTTTACGAAATTTACAGACAGCTTTAGGCTTAAAAAATAACATTTTCCTTTTTTTATAACCAGTTAGCCACAAATAAATGAAATTTGTTGTTGGATATCGTCCCAAGAAAATAATTATTATAATACTTCTGCTAGCTTTAAATCTAAAATATAAACATATCAGTGACTTAATCCTTTCTATCTACCTGCTCATGCGGGAGCCAATTCGACCCTCACTTGGAAACTAATTCGACTATCATCTTTTACAGATTTATAATTACAAAGATTAACGGGAACCAATTCGACCACGACCGGCAGAATCTGGTCCCAATATTATGCCTGTTACGTCATAACTTTGTTTGTTATGATTTTACTCTACGTCAGACTCAACTTTGGAATTTATCCTTAATTTTTGGTCATTAATGTAATCTTGGATTACCTGGCTTTCTGTTCGTATTGTGGCTAACAACACTGCAAAGCATTAGCTTATACTACACTGAAAGCCATCTACGTATTATTTGTTTCTGAAATCTAACCATAAATACAAATTTAAGAGCATGTCCGTTTTCTAAAAATCACTCTGTTTTTTATATATTCCCGTAAACCAAATAAATAAGAAATAAATTGTAATGTCAGAATTTTAATTCCATGCCCCTCAAGTGAAACCATAAACTAAACCTTTCCTTAATCCGTAATTAGGTGGATTTGAACTAAAAGTGAAATTTTTCACAACTACCTGGGTTAATCTTTTCACAGCATTTTTCTCGGTATTTCTGAAATTTCTAAATTTCTAATAACCCACATTAACAAGAGCTGTTCACAGAATACCAACCTTTACTAAATAATTCTTCATGTCATAAAATTAGTAACAACTGGGTTAAGTGATTTTCTGTGAATTAAAGATTCACAAGTGATTTGTTTTGATTCTGCTTTACAGTTTAATTAAAACAATGTAAAGGAATCGAAGCTGTCTGTGATGGAAACTAAAATTCAGTTGTTCAAGTAAAACTGGCCATGTGTCAGCATCGCACCCTGCGATAACTTTGCTTCTGATCAAATATCTTTTTAATTTCTTGATTTCTATCAAACAGCCAATTCGTTTTAACGCAAGGGACACTTTGCAGAAATGTTTAGATTTTATTTTCAGTTTTTACAAACAATATCAGTAGAACTGAATTTTTCTTTATATGAATTTAGTACCTATAAAATTGTTTGCAACCTACAATTAGAGCCACATTTTTAAAATTTAAAATACGAGCAGGTAAAAGAAATACAAATTGAAGACGGACGGGACAAAAAAAACACCCCACATTTTTATGGTTGAATAATCTTTAAAATATTCTGTTAATTTAAGAGGCATTAATTGCAAAAACTACTTTTTAAGTAATAGGTGGAATCTGTTGAAACTTTTGAATTCACAAAACCGAAAAATAAGGCAATTGATAACGGCTTCTCATTAATTTACTTTTTTTTTCACATGACGGACGAGACAAAATTTAAATTCCAAAGTCTTCTGTCTGATCACTTCTACCGAAATCGTTTTGAACAAGTTTGATTTGTGTTTTGTAAAAGTTTTTCATTAAATTTATGTCCAATACTAGCATTTTTCTTCGTCTTAGAAACGAATGTTTAATGGAGACATATTTGCAAAGTTGGATTCAATTTGTATCAACTGTATCATAGCATCTAATCGCTTGTTATTTTTTTTTTGACATTACTATAATGGCTTCTAAAATTTCATTACTATTTTACCAATTTCATTACTAATTTCAGCACCCAGCTTAACGTTATAGGATTTAGAGGGTAAACAGGTAGGTATACTAATAGCTTATGATTAATTTGCAAATTTTAAATTGAATTTAGGTAGTTTGTCGGTACTTTGAAAAACATGTTTTCTAAAAAACTAGAAAGTATTCTTATGAGAGCGCCTAACAATGTTTTTCTGATTTGAGTTATATTTTGATATTATGGATTTTATTATTGAACATGGGAATCAACCTAAAACAATCACTAAGAGGAACAAGATAATATTAAAATTACAACAAAAATTTTAACATTAGAAGAACTGTACAATGATTTAATTTTCTAGAAAACTATTTAAGCGTTTCAAAAAATAACTTATTTAACAGAACAATAATTCGTTCTCCAACATTCTGCAATTAGGGTGACCAATACGTATTTAAAATTATGCACACAATGGAAATTTGGACGTATTTCAGGAAAATATTTTTGATTATACAGACGGCCCAAAAAGCGTGTGTCATAATAATCGGTACATTTTTTAATGGCATGCTATTATTTTTTCTACTCATAAGTGCTTATAGCTTCTTATATATTACTCAAAAAAATAAATAGGTAACAAGACGAGTTTTTAACAAATAACTCGAAATTTGTTAAAATTTACGTTAGGGTTTAATAAAAAAAATATGTTCGTTTTTTAATGATATAAAAATAAGTAAATTGTAAACACCCCGTAGTAAGTCTGTTAAACCTTGTTCAAAACCTACCTAATAATAATATAGTGTCAAAAAAAGCACTGTTTGTGTTTTTTATTAATTTTAAAAAATAAAGGTGTTAAACCGTTTCTTGTATTAATTTTTTTAACAATAATCTGTAAATCGATTTAAAAAATAGCTATATACACGTACTCGTAGCTAATGAGGACAATTATTGGTATCTTTCAAGACCCTAACTAATTGTTTAAAATTATTTCGTAAAGTGTTTCCAATGTCTGTTCTTAGAAATTAGATAAATATTGGGAAGAAGTTAACGCGCAGGTGACTGAAAAATTTCACTTAGCGCTAATCCGCTTAACAATTAGGGATTAAAGGAAAGTTCGGTTTGTGGTTTCACTTCAGGGAGTTTGAGAACTTTGAGATAACATTTTCGACCATTTTATTATTTATTTTGCTTATAAAAATGTATGAAATATGCGATGAATAATGAAGTATAGCATGTCATTTGAGTAGGGTAGATTTCAGTTTGGTTTAGTTCATTCTAATTGATTGTCACATCCGTTTTTCACCCAATATAATTTTTTATACGAGATTAAATAAGGTGTTTAAATAATTAAAGAAACAAAAATAAAAACAGAAAAAAATAGCAAGCTATTTCAACTATTGGACTGACTAAGTTCAGCGATTTTCTAATAATTGAAGTTTTTTGAAATTTTTTGAATTCGTATCTTCAATTAAAAAAATCAGTAACATATCCATTTGTTAAGATTTTAAAATCGTTTTTTGGGCAAATGAAAGAGAAAACTTAAAGCTTTTTTTAGTATTCCCAAGTTTATCGAAAACAAATGTTAAAAAATCCAAATTTGCAAAAGTTCAAACATTCATCATAACTCAGTTTTTTTAAATAAAATTTAATTTTCATTTCACAAAATGATAGAGAATTTAATTCTGCATGAATCTGCATTAACATTCCTCTACTTATTTTTAGTAGGTTTCACGTTATAATATTTTGTTGACACTGAGAGATTCATTAGCCATATTTTTTTGAATAGATTGATGTTAAAACGAGAGAAAAATATAAAAAAATTTGTTTTATATTCCCAAATTTATTGAATTTATTTATGGTCCTATTTCCTAACTTCTGTTACTGTTATTGCTCTAATACTGTAAAAATTACAGCTGTTATTTAAATTCGTATTTCGTAAACTCTGTTACCCTTTGTTAGCAACATTTCTACAGTAACATTTTCTGTTAAACAACAGCGGCAAAAATCTCGCCATAAAGTAACAGTGACAGTGACAGATCGTGAATTTTTGCGATGATTTACCAAATTAACAAGAAATTGTATTAAAAATGTGATAAGTAGATAACACTAGAAGCTTAGAATCATGCAAACAATTCGACCTTTAGTTTTTGAAGTAATAGAAAATGAAGAAAGAGGATAAGATCGATCTTAGAAAAAATCAACTGGTATAATTATACATAATGTTACAAAGGTAATCTTTGGCAACCCTAAGGAGCAATGAACACAACTTAAAATTCGTCAGGAACCAAAATTTTTATAAATAAAAAAATTAACACTGTGTACTCTTCATTTTGGAAACAGTATTCCGTGAAAATAAAACATAGATTTTTAAATTTGTGTTATTTACTTAAAATAACATTTTTTGTTTTTCAATAGTTATTTCGTTTCTTGAAAATTTTGTTTCTCCCTTTTATTTTGCATATAATTTTTGTACAGCACAGAATAAAATAATTTGATTTCAATTTGATTACCTAATCCGACACGAGATGCCACAGAAATTGTCTCAAAACAAAAAAGGTATTTTTTTTTCAATAAACAAGGATATTCTTTACCTTGATTTGCACTGCCCTTCTGCATTCACTTTTCGTTAACACTCTAGTGGAACTTTTTGCGATACCAAGGTCAAAATGATAATTTTCAGAAAATTTCTTGACATTTTTGAATACAATATTTAGATCAAGTAGTAAGCCATACGTCAAAATCGACTTCCATTATCTCAAAAATTACATTTTCGAACAAATGGGAACTCTGTTACCCTTATTTTAACAGAAAGGGTGAGAGAATCGCGAATTAGATAGCTCTGTTAGACGGTGTCATAACTGCTAACATTCTATCAACGTAACAGTGTAACAGAGATAGAGAATACCACCATTAGTTTAACAAAACTGATTGTAAAATTTTGATCATTACTTGTCCATTATTTAATGAAAAACATTTCTTTAAAGTAGCCTATTATAAAAAGAGTTGTAACATTAAGAAAACAACATAACTTGAAAATTATCACACATAGATATAGAGAATTCTAAAATACAGGCAATGCAAAACTTTTTTTTTATCTAGTGTAATATAATTAATTGAGGCATTCCATTTGGAATATTGAGTTATGGGCATTTGAAGTATGAGAATATTTTTTCGAATTTAGAAGACACTAAAGGAAAGATATAATATAAGCATTTGATTTTCTACAAAATTACCACAATAACATAAATAATTATTTTGTAAAATTACATACTTAATTTTAGAAATATTGTGAAGAATACTATTAAAACAGTAAAGTTGACGTTTCAAATTGCAACGAATTTGGAATTTTGCGAGTAGTAAACATATTTTTCTTTATTTTAAACACTTTTGCCGCATAATTTTATAAATTATTAAAAGAAACAAAATACATTTTTAGATATTCTTTGAGATAATTTCTAAAATTTTGTCCTTTTCTAACTTATTTCCTATAAAAATAGTAAAACATTACAAAACTTTTTGTAAATTTGTTGTTGCAAGGCTGAAATGTAACTTTCACCTCAACCCCACTCTCCATTCTCCCTGGGGAGTAAGCCAATATAAGCAAGCAATTTTAGCCTAAGGGCCATTATGTGTCCGTGATTCCTGAAGGCAACAAGTGCAACAGTGCGAAGTTCTTCGATCATCAATCACGGGAGCGGTACCGGTAAGTAAAGATTTGAATTTAAGATTATGTTGCTAAAAGTGTCAAAAAGCTAAAGCCAAAATAGTTAGGGCAATTTTAACCTTACCCCTTTCTCAGTTTGGGATGTCCTTGATAAAAATTTTGTCCATTTGGTCTTCGAATTCGATTAGGCGAGTCAAATTCACAAATTATTATTGTAGATTTCACTTCACCAGTAGCCTTTATAAGCAAGAATTTTCATGCACATTTGTGTCTTGTGTAAGAATTGATTTCTATACTTAGTTAGCATTGACACGTGGTCACAGCATGGTCACTGTTCGCTAAATTTTGAATTCTGATACAACTGTGGAGAATAAACCTAAAGATTTTTGTATTTAATAAGTTTTCCAGAGTAGCTTGAATGTTAATTGTCAGAACCGAATATTAGAAGCAAAACTATGTTTTTCATTTACTAATTTTTATCAGAAATTTGTTTACACTTCGGTAATCGTGTTTGGATTTCTGCTACAAAATGGGATGCAATTAGTGAGATAAAAATTTAAAGTGTCTTACTGGTTTTTCAGTCCAACGTTGCTGTTTTTATTTTTTTAATAAATTTAGTACTGGGTTGGCACAGAGTAGTACTATGTAAAATTCTATTTCATAGTACGACCCGTGTCGGCCCAGTAAGAGACTTCAATTTACCAGCATGTCATTTTTAGGTTTGTGAAGATTTTTTGTTTCCATGCTTCTTCATGGTCATTGATCGACCAATGTTCGCTTTATTTCGAATTCTCTAACAACGGGAACAAATAAAAAAATAGATATGTAGGTATTTTGGTATAGTATGGTATCCCAAACTAATTTGTCTGTATTAAAAAAAAGAATGTACAATTATGACTCAAAGCACACATTTTTTTTTAATTTCTGCAGGTCCTCTTTTTGCTTTTGTTGATATTTATTTTACTATCTCTGGGAGAGATAGACCTTGCAGTTGTTTCTTGAATTTTCAATTAATATTAACCAAAATTATCAAATGAGAGATGAGAGTTTGCGATCATTTTCATTTTAGAATTTAACAAATGAGGAGTCACAGGCTTGATCTTTCACTCGATTGCTCGACACCGCTTTGATCAACTTTCCTTAAAAATAAAGCACATTTATCGTTGTAAACAAAATTCCAGTTTCAGACATTTCTATGTCTATCTTGAGGAAATCTGGTGTAAACAATTTGGGGTGTGCTTTACTCTTTGGTTAAATTTAGTGCTGGTACCGTGTAAAATTTAATCCATAGTACGACCTATGCCGAAGCCAGTAATAAATTGCAATTCTCCGACAAAGTGTTTGGTTTTCAGATATTTAGATAAGTTTAGGTAAGATTTTCCATTTCGTTATTTAGTTATCATTGTTCATTTGATAATCATAGAAGATTAAAAAATTATAAATCTTGTAATAAGTTAAAACAATGTAAAAATAATATTCTAGATAATCGAGACAAATCGCCCTTTTTGGTATTTATTGGTGAAATAAGTTATATGATTCGATTTTTCGAATTTTCTGCGCGGTCGATCCATGCTTTTGTTGTTATTTATTTAATTATCACTGGGCAAAGTAGATCTTGCAGTAGTTTCTTCAATCTCCAGTTAATGCCAGAAATTTTTAGATTAAAGATGTTGTTCAAGTTAGCCTAATTCGAATTCACTTTTGACAGTGGGTGGCACTCAATTTACTTAATGAGTTTTTTATCAAAATTAGCAGTTATAAAGTATTCATGCACAAAAAAATAGCTAATCTAATTTATTACTTTCAATGAGATTTAATCATTAGTAGTTATTTTACAATTTTATCAATTTTATTTAAAAAATAATTTGGTAAAATGCGCGTTCTTTTACTTTTGAATCATCTAATAGGGCTCCAGACATTTCTATGTCTATCTTGAGAAAATATGGTGTGAACAATTTTATGCTTTTATATGTTAATATTTTAGATTTAAAGCTGGTAGAAATGTGCAAATAATTATTTTCTTGGCACAAAATCCAACAACAAATTTCATTTATTCATGGCTAACTGGTTATTTAAAAAAAGGAGAATGTAATTTTTTAAGCCCAATGCTCTCCTGTAAATTTCGTAAAATGTTTCGTCAGGTAATGACGATTAAGGCATCTCACATGATGACGTTGCGTTCGTTAATATGTCTATTAATACTATTAAAGCGTCAAAATGGAGACAAATTACAAATATAATTTTAACATTTTTCGACATAGTACCCATTAAGTTCTATGCGCCTTCTCCATTGTTTTGGAAGTATTTGAATACTCGAAGAAATATTTATCCACAGCCTTCAAATTGTTAAAATACGATTTGTTTTTGAACATTTTAGAACTTGTAAATTTGTTCATACACTTACAAACGCCATTTCTGTTATCATAATACTTTAATCTGTTTATCTGACTTACCTGACCGACGGGATTCAATTCGACTATAATTAGTGAGGATTACAGAATTTGGGAACCAATTCGACTCGTCCCCTCAACCAAAGCACGGGACGAGTCGAATTGGTTCCCAAATTCTGTAATCCTCTCTAATTATAGTCGAATTGGTTCCCGGAGATGGTCGAATTGGTTCCCGTCGGTCAGGTAGGTCAGATAAACAGATTAAAGTATTATGATAACAGAAATGGCGTTTGCAAGTGTTTGAACAAATTTACAAGTTCCAAAACGTTCGAAAACAAATCGTGTTTTAACAATTTAAAGGCTGTGGATAAATATTTCTTCGAGTATTCAAGTACTTCCAAAACGATGGAGAAGGCGCATAGAACTTAATGGGTACTATGTCGAAAAATGTTAAAATTATATTTGTAATTTGTCTCCATTTTGATGCTTTAATAGTATTAATAGACATATTAACGAACGCAACGTCATCATGTGAAATGTCTTAATAGTCATTACTTGACGAAACATTTTAAGAAATTTACAGGAGAGCATTGGACTTAAAAAATTACATTCTCCTTTTTTTTTAATAACCAGTTAGCCATGAATAAATGAAATTTGTTGTTGGATTTTGTGCCAAGAAAATAATTATTTGAACATTTCTACCAGCTTTAAAACTAAAATATTAACATATATTTGGCTTAATCCTTTTTACCTACCTGCTCATGCGGGAGCCAATTCGACCATCACCCGGGAACCAATTCGACCATCACCTCTTACAGAATTATACTTATAGACATTATTGGGAACCAATTCGACCACGACCCAAAGCACGACCTATGCCGAAACCAGAAATAAATTGCATTCTCCGACAAAGTATTTTGTTTTCAGATATTTAAATAAGTTTAGGAAAGATTTTCCTTTATGTTCTTTATGTGATTTAGTTATCACAGTGGGTGACACTCAATTTACTTAATTAGGGGGTCATTCACGAAACTTATCTGCAAATCGTTACTATAACTGCAACTTGCAATTCCGTTACCGAGGCTTATCGAGATATTTGCAACCTCATTCACAAAAAAATTGCAAGCTATCGGTACCTTACCGGATAGTTAACGAGTTGTTTATAGCAACGCAAGCTGAATTGCAAATCCATTGCAAATCTAAATGTCACTTAGCAAATTGTCAAAACGAAAATTAAATTAATTATCAAAATATGTTAAAAGTAATGGTGAAAACCTCAAAAGGCCAAAGAGAATCTAATTATTTTAGCCATTGGGACCGAGGTATTGACTGGAAAAATAGAAAGAAGCTGTTTCTAACTATTTTTTTTATCTAGTTTAAGGAACGGAACGTACACACGTCATGAAAGGCCGTTCGAATTTCACAGGTCTTGAAACGTATAACGTATGATCCTGTGGTGTCTCCTTTTGGAAGTTTCACAAAAGGGTTACATCGACAGAAAAAAATTATATTATTATATTGGTGGTTGTGACTGTGATGGAAATAAAATGAACGAGACAGTTACTTTTTTTTAGAGATAATCTAAACTACCGCCGTATACAATGTATTTAAATTTTGAATAAAATATGTATACTCGTAACAAAATTTTGATTATACGTTATTCTTCAGTTAACGATTTTTTTTGTGACTACTGACCGAGTCCGTGAAACACTTGTAGCATTTTTTATCAAACATTGAAGAAACCACCCATCTACCCAATCAGTCCAAATTTAAAATAAAAGCTATTATAAAAAAATTGCACCCTAATATTTCAGCTACAAATTTATCAAAAACCATTATTTCACTAAAAATTAAAGTAGTAGATTTATTTTCAAGTTCCTCTTACTTGCAATCTAGTAAAAAGTTGATAAAAAATTCGACTTGCAATTACTTTGCGGCAGGAAACGAGGTACCGCAAAATACAAATGCTTATCTGACATTTGCAAGTGTTTGCAAGTTTTGATGGATTACTTTAACGAGTGCTAATGGTTGCTGTGGCTAGTAATTTGCAACTTTTTCGTGAATTACTTTAACGACGATTGCAAGTTATCTGACACTATCGAGCGTTATCGAGTTTCGTGAATGACCCCCTTAGTAGGTAAATTTATTGCAATTAGCTGTTTCAAAACTATATCAACGCCAACGTTGCATTTTTTCTCAAAATTAGCTGTTCATACACTTCAAAAAAATAATAGCTAATCTAATTTATTACTTTCAATGAGATCTAATCATTAGTAGTTATTTTACGATTTTAGCAATTTTATTTAAAAAATAATCTGATAAAATGCGCGTTTTTATACTTTTGAAACAGCTAATAGGGTATTCATAATACCAGACAGTCTTGTGCAGTAATAATTATTTCACCACCAAGAATTTTTAAGGTATGGGAAGAGTTTTCATTGCTTTTACAAAATAAACGAACCTTTGTGCAGTACTACAAAATGTTTTCGATACTTAGTTAGTATTGGCTGTTTCTATGCTAATTTATAGCCAATGCTCACTTCATTTCAGATTCAATAACGACTAAGACGAATAAAAGTTGAATGGGTGTTCTTGTTCCAAATTACTGTTCAATCTAAATAATGAAGAAGCTCACTTCGAAATGAGTAGTACCTTTAGTGGCAGTATGGTCGAAATTTACACAAATTGACTTATTTTGGAGGTATTTCCGTGAAAATGAAATAAGTTAACTTTGTTTGTTTCCTTGCTCATAATCGAGCAAAATGGTGTAGGTGTTCAAAGTCTGGGTTATGGTAATTATGTTGTAGTACTTCCTATGGCAGCTTATTAATGAATTTCAATTTAGATAATTTCTTTTACAGCAAACAATGTTTATTTTTAAGTTTATTTTTTATTTTTAATTTGAATAAATTTAGTGCTGGGTTGGCATAAGGTGGTACCATGTAACATTTTAACCCATAGTACGATCCATGCCGACTCAGTAATGGATTACAATTCGCCAGCAAGTGAAATAAGCGAAGATATTTTATGTTTCCATAAAAACGTATACATTTGTGCCGTCATATAAAATATTTCGATATATATCGAACGTTTATGGTCCTAGTATGGTTATTATTTGGTATTCTTGTACTTTCGATGGATGCTTTGAATCTGTAGATTTATTGTTGGTAAACATGTAAAATTTTATAGAAATGTTGAATAAATGTGGTCTACACTCGCATTCCATTACAATGTTTTTGAAATTTCTGCCCGGTCTATCTTTGTTTAGACTGATATTTATTTAATTATCACTGGGTAAAGTGGACCTTGTAGTCGTTTCTCCAGTCCATATTTTGTCGGGTGTGACTCAAGGTCTATGATATTCTTCATTCTACAGGGTGTCTCAGCTACGACTTTCAAGCCTGATATCTCATATATTTATTTGTCAACGGATTTTTATGAAATTTAAAATGCAGATATTTTAAAAGATAAAGATTAAAAACCAACCAAGTCTTAAGGATGTAATTTTTGCATGTTTTTTTAAATGTCAGTGAAAAATGCTGTCAGAAAAACTCATTCGTGGAAGACGTCTGTTTCGCGAGAAAAATGAGAAACAAACTGTTAAACTTGGGTACAGATGCAAAAGCGTAGATCTTTATGAGACAAATGACCATTGAATTTTGGTCAATCCTACTCGCAGAAACGTAACTGTCACGCAAGGGACATTTCACAATTATCTCTCACCCTTACAAAGTTAAAAAACAATATTTTTGACTTACTTTTGGTACTGGATGCTTTAATCCTTTCAAAAAAGACTAAAAGACTGAACAACAACTGAAAAATTCTAGACACTTGAACATTCAGGACTTTGGAAATGTTTCATACACTGCTCATTGGATTCTCTTCAAAAGCTTGAATTACATCCCAACTATTGCTTCGTTTCCAGTGACATATTTTGTCCTCACTCGATTTAGTTCAGGTACGCTTCCTGTGTCTTTAAATTGTTGACGATTCTTTGAACTTTAAATTTTTATAAATACACAAAATGTCGCATAGAAATGCTTCATCAATTGTTTCAAAAGGTGACTGCCCAAATTACTATCAAAATTTGGATTAAGTATTTAACAACAAAATGTAATTTTTTTCTTGGTTTAGCCGAGCAATTTTTTGGGGTTTAATGATCCAACGGTAATTTGGCTTCATATTAAATAAAAGAAATGTGCTTTAAAATTTCATCTCTTAACTTGAGGTCATTTTTTTGTCCCTAATTGAAAGGCCACCTCCTAAAATATGTGCATTCTAAATTTCACAACAATCCGTTGACTAATAACTAAGGGGGTCATTTACGAAACTTATCTGCAAATCGTTACTATAACTGCAACTTGCAATTCCGTTACCGAGGCTTATCGAGATATTTGCAACCAAATTCACAAAAAAATTGCAAGCTATCGGTGCCTTACCGGATAGTTAACGAGTTGTTTATAGCAACGCAAGCTGAATTGCAGATCCATTACAAATCTAAATGTCACTTAGCAAATTGTCAAAACGAAAATTAAATTTATTATCAAAAGATGTTAAAACTAATGGTGAAAACCTCAAAAGGCCAAAGAGAATCCAATTATTTCAGCCATTGGGACCGAGGTATTGACTGGAAAAATAGAAAGAAGCTGTTTGTAACTATTTTTTTATCTAGTTTAAGGAACGGAACGTACACACGTCATGAAAGGCCGTTCGAATTTTACAGGTCTTGAAACGTATAACGTATGATCCTGTGGTGTCTCCTTTTGGAAGTTTCACAAAAGGGTTACATCGACAGAAAAAAATTATATTATTATATTAGTGGTTGCAACTGCGATGAAAATAAAATGAACGAGACAGTTGCTTTTTTTAGAGATAATCTAAACTACCACCGTATACAATGTATTTAAATTTTGAATAAAATATGTATACTCGTAATAAAATTTTGATTATACGTTATTCTTCAGTTAACGATTTTTTTTTGACTACTGACCGAGTCCATGAAACACTTGTAGCATTTTTTATCAAACATTGAAGAAACCACCCATCTACCCGATCAGTCCAAATTTAAAATAAAAGCTATTATAAAAAAATTGCACCCTAATATTTTAGCTACAAATTTAGCAAAAACCATAATTTAAAAAAATTAAAGTAGTAGATTTATTTTCAAGTTCCTTTTACTTGCAATCAAGTAAAAAGTTGATAAAAAATTCAACTTGCAATGACTTTGTGGCAGGGAACGAGCTACCGCAAAATACAAATGCTTATCTGACATTTGCAAGTGTTTGCAAGTTTTGATGAATTACTTTAACGAGTGCTAACGGTTGCTATGGATAGTAATTTGCAACTTTTTCGTGAATTACTTTAACGACGATTGCAAGTTATCTAACACTACCGAGCGTTATCGAGTTTAGTGAAAGACCCCCTGAGATATTAAGCTCGAAAGTCTTAGCTGAGACATCTTGTATAATTGACCAAATGAAGGGTTAGAGATTTTGTCTTCGAAGACAATTCGTCGGCCAACATTTCTTGAAAGTCGCACTTTTTATTAATGTCAGTACTATCAGATTTTGAATAATCATTTCATTGTATTTTTTTCGAAATTTCTGGCCCGATATATACTTGCTTCGATTGATGTTAGTTTAATAATAATCAATTTATTACTAGACATACTAGATCCTACAGTAGTTTCTTCAATCTCCAATTAATATGAATGATAAATTATCGGATGAGAGAATTGAAGATAGATAATCTGAGATTTTTTGCATTTTATAATAAAACAAATTTCATGAGTTTGATGTTCGACTCAACTTTAACAAACTTTCCTTGATAATAAAGCGCATTTGTCGTTGCATCCTTAATATAAAGGCAACGATTTAGGTGCTTTTTTTTTCAATCAAAGTTAATACTACCAGATTTTGAATAAAATTTCGAGAAATTGTATTCATTTTTATTATCGAAAGTAAACTTTCTCAAGTTCACTAGTAAGTTGGCGTGGGTGGTACTATATGAATTATAGTAATTATAGTACTTTCTATGGCACTTTATTAGTAAATTAAAGTTCACGATTAACGATAAAAATAGTTATTCTTTAAACTGGAAGGCAGTAAAATGCGATATGACTAATTGAAAATAAGTATTTATATAACCAGTTCGCAAAATAAAGTTTTAGCGGATGAATCGGATTAAGGACGAGGTCACGATGGAATCGAGTTCTTAATAAGAAGAGTCTACTAAAACTATGTTGCGGAGTCAAAGTAGTTCCCAAAGTAACCAGAGCGTGTACCAAAAAATATAGTAATTCTTTATTCATCTTACAACCTACAGTGTTAATTTTATGTTACAACCTACAGTGTTAATTTTATGTTAAATTTAACTAAATTTAGTGCTTGGTTGGCGTAGAGTGGTACCCTGTAAAATTTTAATCCATAATACGACCTATTCCGGCCCAGTAATAAATTAAAATGCACCCACAAAGAGTGTTTCAGGTAAGCGAAAGTTTTTCATTATATTGGACCAATGTTCCTTGACCATTTATCGACAATTCAGGAATTCACTGTTGGCACGGAGTGATACTATTAAGTACGAATTCTAATTTAAGTGATGAAAATTTTATTGATTGTTCAGTCCACCATTGCTATTTTTAAATTTGTGAGTACATTTAGTTCTGAGTTGGCATAGAGTAGTACTATGTAAAATTTTTCTCCATAGTACGACCCATGCCGGCCCAGTGAAAGATTTCAATTCACCAGCAAGCAATTTTTAAGTCAGCGAAGAATTTTCTGTTTTTTTTTTTACAAAATGTTTTCGATGTATAGTTAGCATTGGTCGTTTCTATGCTTTTTATGATCATATACCGATCGATGCTCGCTTTATTTCGAATCACATAACTGGAACGAATAAAAAATTGGATATGTAGGTATTCTAGTATTCACAAAGTATTGTATAATTTACTAGTGTCTTATAGTTTTCTAAGCTAATTTATCAACAATAGTTCCTTTCGGAATGTAAAATTATGCTACACTTTTTTTCGAAATTCCTGCCAGGTCCACCTTTTGCTTTTGTTGATATTTATTTAACTATCACTGGGCAAGGTAGACCCTGGAGTGGTTTCTTAAATCGCCAATTAATATCAAACAAAACTATCGGATGAGAGATAATAGTCTGCGATATTCTTCATTTTATCATTGAAAATGAAGAGTCCCAGACTTTTTAAACTGTGTTTTAGTTAATCATTCCCATGCCAAAAGGATCCAACAAAAGTTGCTGTCTTTCTTATAAACGAGTGAAATTTTACGCAAGTGTTTAAAAGCTGGGATTGATGTAGAACCAACAGTTAGAACTTATCACATTTTTTTTTAAATGTCTGCCAGGTCCACCTCTGCTTAAGTTGATATTTATTATTTATTTTGATATTTCATTATTTATATTGATATTTGATTTCTGCAACAAGCCCATTTTAGATAAAAGAAGCTTTTTTATGTTTTTCAAAAGACGTACCTTTGTTTTTGCTAATTAGTAAAAAAATTTAGTAAACCGTACAGATATTACTTCAGTCTACAACCACAATATCAAACAAAATTTAACGAATGAGAGATGATAGTCTGCGATGTTCCTCATTTTATAATGTAAATAAAAATAAATACGCGTACCAATGGTGGTGCTATCAGTTACCCAAGTGTCAGAGTTTTCACAGTATCTGACCTGACCTAACGACCAGAGTAGTGACCGGGACCGACGAGTTAAGGGTCTAATCAGTGTCTGAAATATAGAAAAATCTCCAAATTTCAGATAGACAGGTGTAAAATCTGTATACTTTAGTTCTACTAAAGAAAACGTATTTTTTTCAAATACTATTATTGTAAAAATTTGGAAAGGACTTTCATTGCAACGGTGTAAGATTTTAACACAAAAGTCTTAAAAAAAGTCGCGCACCGCCGTGACACTACATCATCGGACGATGACCTAGACAACAAGAAAAATGTTACAAAAAATCTTTTATTACTAAAGATATTGTCACATACGCTTTTATTCTTTTATTACTGAAGATATGATGAAAGAAAAATTAAAAATTCTTTGCCAAAAATGAAGGTGTTTGCACAACTATTTCAGATCCAAATTCATTTGTGGTATAAATGATATTGCAATAAAGGTTTTAACAACATAAAAACTAAAGAAACTTTACCAAATTCTGTTAGAAATGTTAACAAAATTTTTGAATCAACAATGATGATAAAACTGGCTCACTTGGCACATACCATTGTTGTTCAGATGACACTATGGTTACGGTGATTGCTTATAATGTCATAAAAATTTTTCTTTCGTCTATCAACGGTAGTTTTTCAGTTTCAAAAAGTGTCAGTGAAGGATTAAAATGTTTTCGTAGAATGAATATTGTGACTTGTGTTTGCTGTTTGGTGAATACGCTGAAAATACAAGTGAAGCCGCTCGTCAGTATAGCGTACCATACCCCAAACTAAAGCATCCAGACGAAAACTCTGTTTTGGTCTGTCTGTTGGTGAACCGAATTCATGCCGCTAGTATAAATACGTCAACAGAGATTAAATCACTTAGTCTACATCGTAGACTAAAACGATTAACATCGAATAAGAAGAACTTTCTTAAATCTCTCGGTTTTGCTGTATTAGTGTAAACTAAGGGTGCGTCTATTGTTACGTTGTGTATTTGAATAAATTTCCATAATAAATTTTGAAATATTAAATATAAATGATAAAGCTGTTTTTGATACATCAATAAGTTATGCTGAAAAACCTACGCATCAACCATACGCACCCACATCTTTCAATTTGAATGATGAAATACGATTACCAATCGAACATCAAGATGTATATACACTGCTTTGGTTGAGTTTATTGTATATTGAAGGAAAAGTAATCGCAACAAATGATAAACATGAAACCATAATTTCATCAAACGTTAAATTTGCTAATAATGGTATAATGTTAATGTTTGATGAAGTAAGATATGAGATTGCTGGTAATGTAGTTGATAGAGTACGAAATCATGGTTTAGCATCAATTATGAAAGGTTATGCAACGTACAATACTAATGAAAGTATTGCTCTTCAAAATGCTGGATGGTTTCCCAAATCTCCATCAACAATAATTGATCCAGATTCTGGATACTTTAATGTATTTATTCCATTGAGACTAATATTGGGTTTGTGTGAAGATTTTCGAAAAATAATATTGAATGTTCGCCAAGAACTTGTTCTTGTTCGAAGCAATACTGATCTAAATGCTCTAGTTGTTAACGATGACACAGTACATAACGTGAAAGTTAACATTTCAAAAATCTTTTGGAAAATGCTTCATATAACAGTTTCGGATGCAGAATGATTACGTCTAATTGATGCGTTATCAAAGAATTGTGAACTAGATGTTCCCTTTAACTCAGCGACATACATGGTCTATTAAAACATCAATTGAAAAACCACAATATATATTTTTTGGACTTCAAACCGATAGAAAAAATTAACTTTCCAAAGATTACAGTCAATTCGATCACTGCAATTTGAGAAACGTTAAAGTTTATCTCAACGATAAAATGTATCCATATGATAACCTAAACTTGAATTTCAACAATAATTCTTTTGCCGCATTATATGAAATGTTTATTGAATTCCAAGCATCATTTTTGGATAAAGTTGGGGAACCAATCTTCACGCCTGAAGAATTCAAGATTATTGCACCAATAGTAGTTGTTGATTGCACCAAGCAGAGTGAAATGCTCAAAAGAAGTCCTGTTTCCATCCGACTCGAGTTTGAGACCAGAACCAACATACCAGGGAAGACGACAGCTCATTGTCTAACTCTACATGATAGAGTAGCGAAATATATTCCAGCTCAAGGTGTTATTCGTGTTGTGTAGTGTGCTAATTTAAAATGTATTCATTTATTTTTATTGTTATTTATTTTTGTGTTTTGTTTTCTCTAATGTATGCTTATCTTCGATATCTCAAGACTCTCTCAAGATCGACACCTCAAGATATTGTTAATATTTATGTATGATAAAGTTGTTTAATAAAACACATACAAAACTTATACATGTTAAGTGAAGGGGGCGCTGCTGGTGAAATTGGCGGGGAATGATGACGCGTGAGGCGCGTACGGGCAACGCCTAGTTAGTTGGAAGGACACTGTGGAAGTGTCAATGTCGTTGTTGAATCTAATTTGCTAATAAATTAGTTTTTGGGTGAATTCCGAGTTTCATTTACAGAGCAGCGGTGGGATATTGCTCAAATAATCGTTTCCGATAGAGAGTGGTGAAATGTGGTGATTTTGTGAGGAATTTGTGGGTTGCCAAGGCAAGGGCCAAAAATTTAATTTTTGGGAATCTGTACCGCTTCATTCGTAACAAAATTGTGTTTTACGACTTGAAATCGAACAAATCAATCGGGTGCTAGCCGAATTTATCTGGTTTTTCTGATTTCTGACGAGTTCTAGGAGTTACGCAATCACACGCTGTCAATTTTCAAAAGGCGCGAAAAGTTTTCTGGTGAGATTTTCGCAATGGGGCGTCACAGGTACCGAGGAAATGTGGACTCGGACGACTCGGACTCAAGTGACGATGAGCCACGGCCGAAAGGTCCGCGCCAGGGGTCTCCACTACAGTAAATTCACCCCCAGTTTCGGCCGAGTCCGCTAGAATCGCGAGACTTGAAAACTTGAATCGACGTTTGCTAAACCGCAATTTTGAGCACACATCAGGACAAGTTGGCATTAAAAGTGACCTGATTCCTGAATTCGCTCCAGGAAACCCCAATTTTAGTACCACTAAGTGGTTGCATAAAATTGACCAGTTGGCTCTCGTGAACGGTTGGGACGAACGTACAACGATTTCCGGCATGATAAGTCGACTCAAGGGGCTGGCCAAGGAGTGGTACGACAATCTCGATCCCTCAGCATACGACCGGAGCTGGGATGAATGGAAACGTTTGTTACAAGCCACTTTCCCCGATCACCACGATTATGCTTCCACACTTCGTAAGGGTGAAGGAAGATGGTGAAACCTGGGCACAATATTATTTTGGGAAATTAAATCTGTTGCAGGCTTGTGACATAGCAGGAACGAATGCAGTCTCCTGTCTTATTGATGGAATCACTGATGTGACTCTCAGAAATGGGGCAAGAGCAGGGCGTTACGTTACACCCGAAAGCTTGTACGCTGAGTATTTGTCGACTTTGAGATCCGAAGGTGACAAGCGGGATACGCTCGCAAAGCAGGCGCCTCGGGAAAGGAGGAGGTTCCTTCCAAGTCGAGTCAAGGCACAAGAACTGTATTCGTCAGTTCGGTGTTACAATTGTCGTAATCGAGGACATGTTGCGACAAAGTGCCCGAAACCATGTATTGAGTGCAAGAAATGTGGTCGCATTGGACATGTGGATGCTGAGTGCCGACGTAGTAACGTAGTAAAAGAAAACATGTCTAAGCAGGCACTAACGACAAGTGTAGCTGACGCAAGTAATAATAAGAATTATTACATAGATATTAAGGTCAATGGTAAGCTGACGCGAGCTTACATTGACTCAGGAGCTGAACCGGTCCTTGTCAAGCAAAGTGTTGCTAAAGAATTGGGACTGATGTGGCAGCCAAGTTTACATTTGATTCGTGGTTATGGCCAGGGAATCACCAAAGTGCATGGGGAAGTCGAAGTAGAGCTAGAAGTGGATCTTGTCAAGGCAAACGTAAAAGCTTTGATCGTCGAAGACAGTGCACAACGTGTGCCTGTCATAGTGGGACAGACCTTCCTGAATGCGGGTGCTAATACGATTACAGCAAATGAGGAAGCTGTGAGAGTAGTTGACGGAAACAACGAATCGATCCAAGCATTTCTAGGCCAACTTCCGACACGAAAAGTTGTACTTTGGGCGGAAGAGGAAACAGTGAATCCTCCTCAATCCATTGGTTGCATACGAATCAAGGCAAAAGACGATGGGTGGAAAGGAGCTTATTACGTTGAAGGGTGTCAACGTCCGAGACCAGGGTTTGAACACGTTGTTCATCGGTGTGTCACATGTGATGGAGGTCTAGTGACCGTTCGCAATCTATCGCACCAAGATGTGGTTTATCGAAAAGCGCAAATCGTTGCGAGAGCTGAGCCTTGCGAGCAGGAAAGGTCAGCTACGACGGTGAGTGTGTTTTCTGTGGGGAAGGTTGAGGTAAAGAGTTTTCAACGGTGGGAACTCCTTACACAAGTCAATAAGAATCTAGACCCGGCTCAGTTCGAGCAATTGTTAAGACTCGTTAACGAATTTCGAGATTGTTTTGCACGAAATGTAGCGGAAATAGGTGCTACAACTGCGGCAAAAAAGTTAACTTTGACTGATGATAAACCGGTAGTTTATCGTCCTTATCGGTTATCGCATCACGAAAGAAGAATTGTTCGAGACCTAGTGAATGACTTGTTAGGTAGCGGAGTCATACGAGAATCAGAATCGCCATATTCGAGTCCCATACTGTTGGTGCGGAAAAAAGATGGGCAACACCGTATGTGCGTTGACTATCGGCAATTAAATTCGAAAACAATCAAAGATCGCTTTCCGTTACCACGAGTAGACGAACATTTGGATAAACTAAGCGGTGCAAAGTTTTTCGAGTGGGTACTATCAAATCCCAATGGCCACCAAATCGATTCCAAAGACAGCATTTGCTACGCCTGATGGGCATTACGAGTTTGTCCGCATGCCTTTTGGTTTAGCCAACGCTCCGGCAGTGTTTCAGCGAGCTATGAATAAGGTGTTGGGTCCATTACGGTTTCAGACCGCTTTTTGTTACATAGATGATCTTCTGATACCTTCCAAAGACTTTGAAACAGGTCTTAACAATTTACGAACGGTGTTTCAATTGCTTTGACAGTTCGGATTGACTCTAAAGCTGAGTAAATGTTGCTTCTTTGGAAGTCAAATATTGTATTTAGGGCATGAGATCAGTGCGGAAGGCATTAAGCCAGGCGAGACAAAAATCAAAGCGGTGACAGCTTTTCCCAAACCAACAGACGTACACCAACTTAGGTAATTCGTAGGTTTCTGTGGGTACTTTCGAAAGTACGTGAAAGATTACGCAACAATAGCAAACAGTTTGACAAGTCTTCAAAAGAATGGCAGTGCATTTGTTTGGGAAGAAGCACAAGAGTGGGCTTTTCAGACTTTAAAAGACATCTTGACGAGCAGACCAGTTCTTGCAATTTACGACGCGGAAGCTGAAACGGAGTTACACACTGACGCTTCTAAAATTGGAATTGGTGGCATTCTGTTGCAACGACAAGGTGTTGGATCTTTGTGTCCAGTTATGTTTTTCAGCCGACAGACGACCAAAGAGGAACAAAGGTACCACTCGTACGAGCTAGAAACGCTAGCAGTGACTGTAATGCTTTACGAACAACCCTTACCAAGTGAGATTTGATTCCACGAATTGGGAGATGGTGGTTGCTGACTTCTGAGTTCGACTTTACTGTAGAATACAGACCTGGCTGTAAAATGAGTCACGTTGACGCTTTGAGTAGAAATCTGGTATTAGATCCTTCGGAGCCTTCAGTGGAAGTCTTGCATATTAATGTTAACGATGATGATTGGATTTTAGCTGTTCAAATAAAGGATGCGAGATGCGCATTGTTGAAGGAAATATTGGAAAAATCACCGACGAACGCTGAAGAGCGTGCCATTCACAAAGAGTATAAACTAAAGGATGGTCGAGTATTCAAACAGACTGAGTCAGGATTAAAATGGGTCGTACCAAAAGCGGTAAGACGCCAGATTTTATTAGCACACCACGATGGAATTGGCCATTTATCGAATGAGAAAACTTTGGCATCTGTGTCGAAATCTTATTGGTTTCCTTCAATGCGGAGGTAACCACTGAATACAATCTTGATTACGATATAATTGAAATTTTGAAAGCGAGTCATCATATGAACACTTTAAGTAATAAGCTATACTACAAGCAATATGATTTTGGTAAGGGATAGTTTTACTGTGAATATTATTATCAATTTGAGAACATTTTGCCAAAATACTTTCGAGATCAGCATAAATTACAAATGGCACATTTTCCTTATAAAGATGATTTTTAAATTTCAAAGATGTATCGCGAGGTAATGACACTGAATACTGATTAAGCTTATGACAGTAAATTTTATGTTTGGTTAGAATGTCTTCGGTTGTAAAATAATTTAAACATCGTTCACAAATAAATGTTTTATGTTAATGAGTAGACAACTGATGTGATAAAAGGCGAGATAAATGTTTAATCCATACAAAATGGTAATATAATTTTTTATTATGATGCGTTTCTTCTTCATCCATATTATTTGTTGATAGCATGAGTAAATTGATTGTAGGAATATTCTTATCATTATTTTTATTATAAGTGCTTAAACGTGCCGGAAATATTTTATTTTTTTCTTCAATACAATATAAATTATTTGATAAATTGTTCATTATTTCAAATTTTTCAATATCTCTAATTGTTATTGGAAAACTTATATTATCATACCTTAAAACGTTTTCAAAATTTGGATATGATGATGTTCTGTGGGGATTATTTTTTACAGGATATAATGCACACACAACTGACCAAAGAAAACAAAATTGATCATTATTCTGTACATTTATTATACAATGTTTTTTTTAATAAAGTTCGGTACTTCCACAAAACTTGAATTATTTCCAAATTTTATTGGATCATATTGATTAATATTTACTTTTAATAAATATAATGAATATAATATAATAATAATATAATAATAATAATATAAATAAATATAATATATAATAAATATTTAATAATAAATTTTAATAAATTACTTTTAATTTTAATTAAAATTTCATATAACGCCCAACCACTATCTTTTTCAGCAAATGATTCTAATTTATTTAATATTACATTAACTACATTTTCTTGATACCATTCTCTAATAGTAGTTGTTGAATCTATGTGATTATTTCTAGTTGCAAATGTTTTTAAATCTATTTCCAACGTAGATGGTTGTATAAGGTTACCTGAAAACACAACATTTACTTTAAGCATTGACTTTGCTAATTCTTTTTTAATTTTTAATACAAAACTTTTATATGCTCGTGTTAAAAATATTGCTGGATTTTTTATATGAATATTTGAAATAAAACCTGAACGAATTCTTCCTTTAAAACAAGAATTTAAATTCTCCCATAAAACCTTTTGACCGAATGTTTTTTTCGGTACATTTGTTAATCCCTGACCAACTTTACTGCTTTTATTGTTGAGTAAGTCTTTTTTAATTTTTTTTAATTTGAGTCGATAGTATTTCAAATGAGCAAGACTGGCTTCCAAAGAATGTGGATTTTCATGAATGTTTGTTTCATGAATTTTATTTATCAAAGCTTTGCTAACTATTTTAACACTCCTATTAATATATTTCGAAAACGAATTAATTTCATCTAAAGTTTCAATTTTACTAATGTATTCACGAATTAAATTTATAGAACGTTTAGCTAAAGAGCTCACTGTGTCAGACATACCTACGTTTTTTCACTTTAGTCACAATAATTATACCTATGAATTATCCACAACTTGTATTTTCACTGTATGAAGACTGTTAAAATTCACGCTTTCACCCTCATATTTATACTGATTAAATATTGCATCATGATCTAAAAATAAAAGTGACCTCATGAACTTAAAATAACCATGACATCATGAACTAAAAATAGCAATGGAATTAGGGAATTATTTCCGATAGGGGATTTACCCTGTTGTGATATTAAATGAAATAAAGATATGAGCATTCGTCTTTTGTAACACTATACACATTTCCGCTGATAAAGGGATACAAAATCAAATATACCTACGTTTGTTCGCACAGGCATCAGATTACACTTGCTGCAAATTTGCAAAATTTTTGCAAAATCAGCTTTTTTTGATATCGGATTACATTTTGTGCAAAGTCAGCATTTTTGGTATCAGATTACATTTTGTGCAAAATCAGCATTTTTTGGTATCAGATTACATTTTTTGCTGATGTCAACAAAATTTTTGCAAATTTAGCAAATTTTGGTATCAGATTACATTTTTTGCTGATGTCAACAAAATTTTTGCAAATTCAGCAAATTTTGGTGTCAGATTACATTTTTTGCTGATGTCAACAAAATTTTTGCAAATTCAGCCATTTTTTGTGATATCGGATTACAATTTTTACTGATGTCAGCAACAATTTTTTTTGTATAATCAGCATTCCCCATTCTATTTTACCCCCAAAATGGCGGATTTGTTTTTCTTAAGGCCTTATAAAAGCTCTAGGGGCACTCAAAGTTAACAGTAAAGCTTCATTGTGTGTACATTGTGTTTTTCAATATGAGTTATTTTGAAGCCTCTACTTCGGCAAATGCCACCACTTCCGAAAATAAAGTAAGTTTTTGAAATTGATTTTAATTACTTTTAACAATTTTTTTAAATCAAATTTACTTCAATAAAATATTTATTATTTTTTACTTTAGTCTAATAGTTTTTTATATTTTACAGCTAAAGAGGAAAAATTTACTATCGCTTAACAAAAACCAACCTCCACCACCACTACGAAAAAACGTAAGTTTTTAAAATTACCTTTAATTAATTTGAAGAAATGCAATTAATATGAATTGTTTTTATTTAATATTATTTTCCTTTTAACTTTATTGAATATTTTTTAATTTTTTATAGATGAAAATAAATGTGCAAGGAAACGAGCTTCCACCACCACCGCAAGAGAGTGTAAGTTTTTTTAAATTTAAAGTAGCCAAAAGTAAAAAGTACCTTTTTTCGCAGTCACAAAGTTAGCTCAAGCTTTGTTTCATCTTAGTTTTGAAATATACACAAATAAAGCAATTTAATTTTTTCTTGAAGTTTTATTTATCTCTTCTACCAAATAGGTGCTTTTAAATATTGAACCAGACATTACTGAATAATATGATTTTTTAGGGATAGGGATTTTTTATCAAAAATAAAAATACGAAACTGTTCGTACTATACACTTGAGTGCAGAAAAATCGCAAATTGTCAAACAATTTTTACTGTAAATTTCAATGTTAACATCACCCTCAAAGTAATAAAAGGATCTGGAAAGTGAGATTTATTATGGTTTAGTTTTGGATTACCTTTAAAATCAGCCATGTTACCGGTTGAAAATTCTTTAAGATACTGTAATAAGTTGGAAAAATGTATACGCAGTCATTTTAGAAATTATAATAATAAATATTTAAAAGCATAATTCAGCTCATAGTATATTTGCATCTACAACGTGAAATTGAATTAAGTTGTGTAAAGTTAGTAAAGAAAACAAACAGCGAACGTTATACGAACATTATTGCAAACAGAATAAATCAATAAACTATCAATATAATGATACTTTATTCATTGTACCTCATTTGTCAGCTCACAGACATATTTTATAGACAAACATATTATTTCATTCTTCTAGACAAGCTATAATAAAACTAATAACAATGTTTAGTTTTAGAATTTTTTACTAGACAATAATAAATTAGAATTTTTTCAACAAATGCGAAAAGTCATGAATATCTGGAAGCTATAATTATTGATCTTAAGTGATTAAAAAAAAGTAAACGCATTTTTGGTGTAATTGATTAAAAACATAAAAGTAGTATATTATATTGTACGTGAAATGAAATATTTTTGTGCAAACAAACCACGAACTGCAAAAATAGCTATAAAGAGTAACAGTCAGTAGGAATCTAAAGTGTATTAAAAATAATGATACGAAATCTAACTTTCTCCAATACAGTTCAAAGAGTATTTTTAATTTATCACTCTTTCAGTCACTAAAATTTACAGAATTGAAATCCTATATTTTCTATTTTATCACATTTTTAGTCTCTCTGTGTTCACATCAAGTGTCTTGTTCTACGATTTTGAACATTTTTGATAATTTTGTAATCTTACGGTTTTTTAATTTTTTAGCTTTTCAGTCTCTTATTGTATTGTTTTTTATTCACTTTATTAGTGTTTCTCTTCTTGAATATATATGATTATGACTTGATAAGTTTAAAATCTTATAAATATTTCATTTTTTAAACGATCACTAATGACTTTTCAATATTTCTGCGTAACCATTTTTCCCACTAATTGCAGTATCGTGAAGCCTTTTCAACCAGCAACATGGTCTATTTGAAAGGTAGGTAATTCCGACCTGGAAACATAATTTACTCAATCCCACTTTACAGATCCTTTTATTACTTTGCGAGTGATGTTTTTAAACTTCAACAAGTATAAAATAGTCAAATGTTGCGACTTTTCTTTTATTATATTTTATTCGTTAGTTTTTTGTTTACAAATATATTACTTGATCAGTTATTTCAGCGCAAATCCTTTAATCAGGTACGCCACAACAATCCTACTTGTCCTGTGGGTAAGTTACATTTGAATTAATTTTTATTGGTATTTTTTATTTTCGAGGGGATAGTCGGAGCAATTTTATCTGTAACTTTGGAAAAACAAATCTTGGAAGCGACTGCTTTTTTAGACGAAATGTGCTGGCCTTTGAACATGGTCAGAAAAGAGGCTCAAACAAAGCTTGAGCGAAGTTGTCGAATCATAAATATTTACATAACTTGCTCGCTCCTGCTCATTTTGATTACGGTAGTGTTCAACATGTTGTGTTTTAGTAGTCAGAGGGACTTCTTTATTAATATCCAAATTTTTGAGGAGTATTTTGGCGAATTGTCGCACGTTTTTAATGGTTTATATTTCACTGGTTTCCCGTATTTGTGCTACCACGGCGCAAGACTTTGTTATGTTTTTGTTTACGCAATACTACAAATACAGTTGCAGTTCTCACTAATTGAAGAATATTTGTTACAAGTGTATGAGATTGATTGTCTGAAGAGTTGGAGGTATTTACGGGACACTCGCTACCAGCAAGAAATGGGAAAATCGTTACGCCTTTGTATCACACACCACAATGCTTTAAAAAAGTAACAACTTGGCAAGTTAACAAAATCATTATTTTTAATTAATTGGTTATAACAGGTTCGTTAAAATGATTAATGATATGTCACTGATATGCATGCCGTTCTGTTTAGTACTTGGCGTTTTAATTCTTATTAGCTGTTTAGCGTTCGTCATAAACGTAAGATTGCGAAAATTGATTTTTGAGAAAATTGAAAAATTAAGTTTTAGTTTGGGGACACTTTAACTATCTTTGTCAAACTACGGATACTCATATTTGTCGTTTCTTGTTTGTGCGTCTTGAGTGTGTTTTGCTGGAGTGGACAACAACTGACAGATGTGGTTTGTAATAAAAAACAATGGCGAATGTAATGCTAAAAGACTTTTTTTACAAATTGGCGCAGTCGGTAGGATTTGTTGAATTATTTTGTGGCCTCACTTTCTTTTCAAATTTTGTAATAAGGTTTTAAAGCCTTTAATGTGTTCACAGAACAATCATTTTTATTTTCTTGGTCTTTCTTTAACGAATAGAAATGAAATAAAATTAATACAGGGTGACCCAAGAATTTGTAATCGGTCTATAACTTTTTTGCTGTTTGAAATATTGCCACAAACTAAAATTATTTTTATTAAACACAGGGTGTTGTATCAAAGCTACATTTTTTTAAATGGAACAATAACTGGATTTTACGCAAAAAAATTATTCATTATATTATAAAATCGATTAAAAAAACATTATAATTACATTTTATGGTTTTGTTTGATTTTAGAGCAGCTACATTTTTTTGACTTTGGCCCGAGCTCCCTGGTATTACTGGAGACTCGAAAACATTAAAATTCTTTTGACGTTTTCAACGAATTGTACCAAAAATGATAGTATTGTTTTGGCTGGTATTCGTTTAGAATACATGTTATTTGTTTCGGTGTGTACGATTTGAGTTGTGCTTACTTAGTTTAATAAGTTTTATTTTAGATGTTACGAATTTCGTGTTCATATGCTCTAGTTTTGTTCAATCTACGCAAATGAACGTAAAATAACATAAACAATTACGTTAAAATTCTTCTCTCAAAATGTAATTTTCTCGATTAATTAAATTTTTGCACGTTTGAACTTCGTCTCTCTCCAAAACCTTGAACAACTTCTTCGGTCAAAATGGAAACAAACGACTGGAAGTCATGTTGTAAGCTTAACTTTTAACCAAAACAAGAAGAAATTCTATTACGAAGTATTGTATTTTTCAGAATGACACATTTTCAACTTTGATATTTATTCTTTTTCGTAAAGTGAATAGCTTAGGCAAACAACGCTTCGTCCTGTGTATACAGTGTATACTTTCATTAGATCTTGTCCTGTCTATAAATTGCTATTATTTTTATTCCTATTTTTATTATCTATAAAAAACTATTGACTGGAGACTGAAGACGACTAATTGAAGTTTCCAGATCTTAATGACAACGATTAATGTTTATTTTATGAATATTTAATTCTAAAGACTTTTCAATATTTCTGCATAATCATATTCTGTAATAGTTTTCAAACAAACAGCATGACTGATTTTATTATTATTTATTATTATTATTAGCATCAACAATTATAAATTTACAAAAATTTGCGACATTTTGCTTATTTTACTTTATGCGCACGTTCATTGTTTACAAACACTGAGTACATAACAATAATTTCAACATAAATCTATTAATTAGATTGTCTTATTGATGAATTGCAGCTGTTGAATGCTGATCTCAAAACTACCAACAATTTTTTTATTAGCTCTGATTTCTTAGAAGCCATGTTACATGTGTGGCAACTGACGTAAAGTAAAAATTTGTAAACCGCAGTGACTGTTAAAAAATTATTCCGGCGCATCCACCATTTTTGCAACAACTATATAATTATTGATTATTGAGACACTTATTTATTCAGAATGGTTTAGTTAATGCACTTATCAGATGAGCTTGAAAAAAATGAAAAAAATATAAGTTAGTAATACTGTACTTTTAATAATAATAAGTTTATTCGTACATAAAAAACAGAATATTATACTAGGAGTTTTTCATAGTCAATTTAAATCTGTTGAGTCTAAGTTTTTTCATTTCATTTAGCAATATGTTGAAAAGTTTAATCCCATCTAACTTTTCACTAATTTCAGATTTTTTTAGTCTAATTTTTTTCCGACGTAAGTCCATCTTCATAAAGTAGCGAATGAAGTTTTACAATTTAATAGTTCAACATTCAACCAAATGATAAATTACAAGAAAAAACCTGCATTATTTTAATATAAACAACATGGTAATGAGTTCAAAACAAAATGTTGTTAGATGCGTATTTCGAGAATAAAGTAAATGGAAGTAAATGTCCCAGCGAAATGGTAAAGTCCATTAGTCACCTCTAAATGTTAGAAAAGTACTAACTTTTTCTTTCTAAGCCATAGATACTAATCCCCTGCCTTGCCTAAAATTATTTTCAAATATACAGAGTGTTTCGGAAATAAGCTACAATACAAACTTACGTTTTTCTAAATGGAGCACCCTACAATTTTTTACATTTTTAGATGTATCTTTTAAAACTAATGATTTTGACCCAAACTTTTATTGGTTGATTTTGCTTAATTTTTTTAACAAAAACAAGCTCTTTTTAAAAATGGGTATCACTTTTGAGACAACTTGAAATAAAACACCTGAAGTATTTTTTTTTGTTTATTTATTTTCTTAACTTGGCTAGTTTGTAAGAATCTTGGCTAATTTACGTGACAGTTAAAATACTTGGATAGTTTATAAATTTTCCAAGACTTTCTCTGGTTAATATTAAAACCATACTTTCTGGGGCTCGTTTCATAAAACTTACGAGTAGATTTCAACGGGCGACAAATTTATTATTTACATTACATTACCACAGAAAAAGTTTTATATTGGCCGCTGGCAACACAAAATCTAATTTTTTTTAGAAACTATAAACTGATTGAAACAATGGGTTATTTATCTTGTTTATGAACCAACCAACTTATCAACCTTCTGACAACTTGGACTTACAATTATTAAAATGCATATATAAATTTCCATTCTATCTTTTAAGTACTGTATGATATCTCGTTTATAATACTTTTGTCGCACTTACTCTATCATGGCTAAATTCGTGCGTGCGACAAAATGCGTCTTATAAAACTCATATCATAATATACTATAATGTAAAATTAGAGTAAGCATATTTTCAAAAATTAAACGTACAGACACTGACAAAAAACAAAAAACTAAAAAATATTTAGACTAAAATTCTGAAGAACTAAGCGAATGAAAAACTCAGAAATTGAAAAAACTATAGAACTGGAAAAGAGTAACAATAATAAATTTAAATAATCATTAGATTCTTAATAAAAAAACAGTAGGTACACTAAGAGACTGAAAAGCTAAAAAACTTAAAAACTGGATCACAGAAGAAAACAAAAAACATGAAGATAAAAATTCTGTAGATCTAAGTGACTGAAAGAGTGATTAGAAAACTATGAAACTGAAAAGTAACAACATTAATAAGATAAGATAGTAAAATCACAAAAAACTAAAAAATTGAGGAAATAAATAAGATGAAATACTATGGGAAAATTGAGAAACTAAAAAGCTGAAATACTGGAAGTCCGAGAAACAAGAAATCCTTAGATGTAAAATAAAATAATTATGAAATTTGAAAATAATGGTAAAGATTTCAAACTAAACATTAAAAAAATGTTATTTTAAATTAGGAAGGTTAAACAAAACTGTAGATTGTTTAAAACTCATTTAGGATACAACAATTTAATTTTGGAAGTTAGGAAAAATAAAAGGGAGTCAAACATTTCCATTTTTAACAAAACAAATTTATTTCGAGTTTTAAGAAAAGCCCTTAAAAATTGAATGTTAGGAAAGTTTCCTAAAATCCATACGTATTTTTTGCACAAAGTATTATTCAACCATCGTTTGTTTTAGAATTTTGATTAATAAATATTTTAATTAAAGCAATAAATTGATAACTCTGTTCAAACGACGATGTTCGAACTATGAAGTGACGTTTTTTATTCTTATTTGTTGCAACAATTATATTTTATCGTAAAATTAATTTTTATCGTAACTAAAATTTTTAATAAGAACATTCAACATTCCAAGAAAAGTAAGTTTGAACATCAAAAAAATTCAAATTTGATACCTTACATAATAATATTAAATATTTACCTAAAAACTACAACAAATGCATATTTAAAAGAATTGTGGTACTTCAATATTTTCCTTCCTGTTGTTTTACCCGAAACTGCGTTTGCGAAAATTGAACAAAACTAGTGCATATGAGATGGAGGTTCGAAAGACCTAAAATAAAAATTAAATTAAAAAGTTACAAGTCAGGGTGTACACACCGAAACAAACATTTTGTAATCTAAACAAATCCCGGCCAGAATAATACTGTCATTTTTGGTACAATTTGTAATAAACATTAAAAGAATTTTAATGTTTTCAAGATTCCAAAAGTACCAAGGAGCTCTGCCCAAAGTAAAAAAAATATTGCTCCTCTTAAATAGAAGAAATAATTTGAAAGTAAACGAAAGATTAATTTTTTACAAACCACATTTTTCAGTTGCTGACCATTCCAACAAAACAGTATAGTGATGCCCAAAGTACTTGCGACAAACATGAATACTTGTATTTTTATAATGTTAGTCGTAGTCTCCGCAAACTGAAATTTGTTTTGTTAGTATTTTTACAAAAATTTTGCGCTTAGCTTACATTTATGATAAACGCAAAACAGGTAATCAAAAGGAACAAACCCAGTACAAAAATAAACGGCATGTATATCAGTACAACATCAACCATCATTTTAACAAACCTATACAGAATTATTAACAAAAATATTTTCGTAATTTGAGCAATTAAAACTGTTTCAAAGCAATGTGGTGTTGTATGCAACGACGTAAGGAATTTCCTATTTCTTGTTGATAGCGGGCGTCTTGTAAATACTTCCAACTTTTCAAATGATCCACCTCATATGTTTGAAACAAATACTCTTCAATGAGGGAGAATTGCAGCTGTATTTGTAATATGGCGTAAACAAAAATAAAACATGGTTTAACTCCATGGTAGCTCAAAATTGGCAACACGGTGAAATATAATACATTTAACAAATACGACCACGTGCCAAAGTAAGTCTCAAAAACTTGAATACACATGAAAACATCTTTGTGGTACCCAAAAAAGGGCAAGTTGATAACTAAAGTACTTGACAAAAGCAGCAAAATGGCTGATATAGTGACATTAATCATTTCTCTCGAGCTTCATTCGAGCATTTTTTCCTATTACATCAAGCGACCAACAAATTTTCTGAGAAAATCCTAGTGTTGTGCCAATGTCATTTTCCAAAGCCCCAGAAAGAACTGCTGACACAATCATCTCAAAAAAACGTTAAGTCAACACATATCACAACAGTTCTATTTCATTTACAAGCAGGAAAAGTGCAGTCGTCGGGCCGTATCTGATCAACAGATTTACGTTGAAATTTCTAATCATGTATAATATTTGTAAGCAAAGAACCAGCAAATGAAATGTAACAACAGAAAAGTCGCAAAGTTTCGTTATCTTGTAACTGTTGACGTTAATAAATATTCTTCTCAACATAATAAACGGGTCTAAAAGTTGATGAGTTAATAACAAAAAGTGAAATGGTTTTGTTTTTACCTCTAAAATCAGCCATGGTGTACTATTATTCCGAAAACTCTCTTTACTCTACCGTTATCATGTAATTATGCGCAAATATGATAAATAAATTAATAATTAACTAATTCATGGAGCACTATATATTTCTATTTATCCGAAACTAAATTACTAGTAATTTTAGTAAAGTTAAGTTTAATGTCAATAATATGTTATTTAATACATAAGCACATAATGTAGCTACAATACACTAGGTTGAAGTTTGTCAGGGTAATTTGTAGCGTTTATGACTATGAACACAAATGCCTAAATATGTGTAAACTAAGAACATATTTTTATGAAACAACAATCAAGAAAAATGGTACAGTTAATAACGATTTTATTGATCGGAATTAATTTTTGTACAAAACTAACTTTAAAAATGAAAATATGTCAAATCTGCTTAAACTTTTTGTACTTGTAGAAGTTGAGGTAAACCTTTGTCACTCTATTTTTTTTTTTTTTTTTTTTTTATTGAATGGGTACACCGTCTCCGGACTCAGAGGTGGTTCAGGAGAGCCGGAGTCGTGGGTCTAGTTAAGGGCGCCAAGTAGCTTTTTTTTGTCAGCTAGCTACTGAATGCTGATTATAAAAAAAGTTCATAAAGTGTAACAAAAAATTTAATTAAGATTAGTTGAAATTAAATTAATGTGTCGGTTTCCAACAAAATTAAATTTATATTGAAGTCAAATATTAAATAAAACGAAAACAGAATTGTCTTGAATGGCCATTTCACAGCTGTGATATGTTCACATGAAACTTAGCAATTAATAAAATAAAAAATTCAAGATTCAAATTAAAACAAGGAGAGACAGAGTAAACTAGAGAGAAAATAAGCTTGAAATCCCGCACTATGGACCAACGCAACGCGACTTCAAGGAAATCGTAACAAAAAAATACGAGGTACTTATCGTCGATGGTTTCTTATCAAGGTCGGACGGGTACGAGCGATCCAGGCGTTTCTACTGGTTGCCGAAGTGCTGGTGCAAGGGAAGGCTCAACGGCTCGCTTTGAAGCTTGTATAGATCCGGGTTATCCGATAGCTACAGGTGCAGAAACGCTCCGGAACTAGTTCGACCCCAGCGTAGATCCCTAATTTTAAGATAGTAAAGATACGAACGAATGAAGAAACTTTGCATTACCTCTGTGAGGGCGACGAAGGAAATTGATGTGGTATTTAAATACGGACGGTACGAAAATGTGTAAGTCGATAGTCCCGAGATCGGGAAAGGTAAATTTAGACAAGGTAGATTTTCACACAATTCTCACTAGAGCATCCGTACTCGACCAGTACCACAGCGGAAAAGGAAGGTTGTTGGAAAGTCAGACGACTTCTCCCTGCCCGTTTTCGTGGCGCGAACCGTGGCCCATATCGGTCTATGTAAAAGAAAATGAAAAATTTTGAATTTATCGCAAAGATCCTCCGAGAGCGCGCACTTGGTTCTTGAAAGCCGCATACGAAATTGGTGTTTAACGACAGGTGGAAAAGGTTAAGTTTGTTTACATTTTGAAAATGTGGCTTTGTGCAAATGGACCTTTATTGTGTCGATGGTTAGTTAATAGAGAGGTAAGTGAAAACAATTTACTAATTAATTGAGATGGAAGTTACAGAGTGTGTGCTCTTAAGACAATTTGCACGACTTAAATAAAGGGACAAAAAGGGCATTTAAAACGTACCAAGGAGCCCTACAACTCGGTACGACGATACAAGAGGAACATGAGCACTAAAATTAACCCGGAGGAGATGCTCAGGCTTCTCCGGAGGGACGGCTTGAAATGCTCCGGGACTACCCACTCCTTATAGCCCCATCACGGCTAGACGATACAACTAAATAAGGAAAACAGAGAGGAAACAAGTCTTATCCAACTCCCTCTAAAGTTGGGACTAACGATACGAAAGGAAAACAAAAGGAAACAGAAACCAGTGATCAAATACCAGAAGCAGGTAACATGAACAGACAGGGTATGGTAATTCTAAATGTTTTCGTCAGTTTTTTTAGTTGAACAAAGATGTTATGTCAACGGTGTTCAAGTGCCCAAGCATCTACGGGACTCCAAAACGCCTCCCGTACCAGCGAAACTATGTTGGATTGATTGTAATTGATTATACGATGTATTAGTGACTATTGCTAAGAGTTTAACAAAATAAGACCGTTACACTGTCCCTTTCCCACAAAAAAAAAAAAAATTAAGGCGTAAGCCTTGTTTTTTTTTTTTAACAAAATTTTTGAAATAAACTTGGAATTTATTGGAATAAGTAATTTTTTTTTTTTTAATGGTACGAATATTAAGTTATTCATGTTCGGGATTGTTGTCGTTCTCGTCAATCTCGTCTTGAGTTTCGCTTCCGGACGAATCTGAGTCATCTACGTGGTACTGTTTTAAATCCTGGATATGCCAGTTTCCGGCGTTAGAACCATCTTCATTCCGAATTCGATACACGAGATTTGAAAGTTTTTCTGTAACCGTGCCGGGGACGTATTTAGGGCTTAATTTTGCAGTGAATTTGTGTCCGGCGGAAGACAATACTTTATTTTTACGCCAAATTCGATCACCCACGTTAAATGACAGATCCCTGCGAGAGGCGTTATAACGACGGGAATTTTTGTTATAGGCGTTATGCAGATTATCCCGCACGATTTGAAACACTTCCGTTAATTTGTTAATCTCTCTTGCATAATCGTGACGATCCGCAACTGCAAAGTCGAAGTTATTTCCGTTGATTGGTATATTTCGGTAATAATTTCCAGACAACGGTACATGTCTTCCAAAATTAAGAAACGCTGGGGTATAACGAGTGCTTTCGTGACGGGCAGTGTTTATAGCAGCTTGAATTTTTGCTAATTCTAGGTCCCATGTATCGTGCGTATTTATATAGGATCGAATAGCGGTACCGATAGTGCGGTTTGTTCTCTCGACAAAATTCGCTTGTGGGTGGTACTTCGCGTTATACCAAATTTTTTCCACATTATATGAATTTACAAATCGCTTAAACGCGTTCCCTATGAACTGTTTGCCATTATCCGCGATAATAAATTGGGGTACACCATATACCAAGAAGACACGTTCTTCCAAAAACTTAATGACTGGTGTAGACGTTGCTTTTTTAATAGGTAATAGAAGAGTGTATTTGGAGAACCAATCCGATACCGCAAGGAGATATTTGTGACCCTTACTTGTGCGAGGAAAAGGGCCCATAAAGTCCAAGGCAATAACCTGCCATGGGAATCGTACGATTTTTTCGCAGCCCATTAGTCCAAGTGGGCCACCGTTAGGAACTTTTTGGGCGGCACACGTACGACAGGTTCTTACATAGCGGTGAACGTCAGATCTCATTCCAGGCCAGAAATAGTTTTCTTTAATTCGAGAGAGTGTTTTGAACGTACCGAAATGAGCAGCAGTTGGGGGATTATGGCATGATTGAATTACCGTGGGCCGTTTCGATTTGGGGACAACAAATTTCCACTCTCGTTCGTTGTTTTGTAGAGGGGCGCGACTGGGACAAAATTTCATTAGTTTATCGTCCTCAACTAACCAACCAGGATAGGTATCAGGTGACTCTGTAATCCTTTGTGTCATTCTATTGTACCACTTATCATTTTCGGCTGGTTCGAGATCAACTATCGCGATTTCTAGTTCGGAACTTACAAAGGGCGGTATGCGTGAAAGGGCGTCCGGGACCACATTAATATTTCCTTTACGGTGAATAATATTGAACGAAAATTGCTGGAGCCGTAAGATCCATCGCGCCAAACGGCCAGTAGGATTTTTCATACGGAAAAGGTATAGAAGAGAGTGGTGGTCCGTGATAACTGTAAAATTGGTCCCCTCAATGTAGGGTCGAAATTTTTCTATGGAAAAGATTACTGCCAAGCATTCGCGCTCCGTTACGGAGTAGTTCCGCTCGCTTTTAGAAAGACCTCGGCTGGCAAAGCAAATAACTTTTTCGAAGCCTTCTTCTCCTTGGGTAAGTACGCCACCTAAGCCCACGTCGCTGGCGTCGCATTGTACATAAAAAGGTTTTGAGAAATCCGGTGTGGTTAAAACTGGCGCAGAAACTAGCGCGTTTTTAATCGCGTGAAAAGCGGTTTCAGTTTTCTCATCCCACTTTACTTCCTGTTTCTTTTTCTTGCCCTTTAAGAGATCGTTTATCGGGGCTACTAAAGAAGAGAAATTTTTAATGAACCGCCGATACCAGCTACAGAGGCCAATAAATCTTTTAATTTCGGTTGCGTTCTTAGGTCGAGGATATTCGACCATGGAGGAGATTTTTTCCGGGTCCGTACGAAGACCTTCTGCATCAATTATATATCCGAGATATTTAAGAGAAGTACGGAAGAATTTACTTTTATCTAGATTAATTGTCAAATTAGCTGCTTTGAGGTGGTTAAGGACTATTTCCAGTAATTCGACGTGCTCCTCAAATGTGGCGGTCACGATAATAAGATCATCCAGGTACACGAAAATCTTGGGTTCGAATTGGGGTCCAAAGATAGCATCCATCAGTCGTTGCTGTGTTTGTGCAGAGTTTCGAAGGCCAAATGGCATGACAGTAAACTGAAATAGTCCACGTCCCTGAACTGCAAATGCCGTTTTTTCTTTGGAGGGTTCGGAAAGGGGAATTTGCCAGAATGCTCTGCGAAGATCTAAAGAGCTAATAAATTTGGCATCTCTTAATAGAGAGAGAATTCTGTCGATGCGGGGAAGTGGGTATGAGTCATGCTTCGTAATTTCGTTTAATTTTCGACCGTCAAAACAAAAGCGGTATTCTCCCGACGATTTCTTAACAAGAAGTACTGGGGAACACCACGGGCTTTGTGACGGTTCTATGACTCCTAAACGTAACATCTCGTCCACTTCGCTATTTAGAATCTTTTGCATATACGGGGACATCGGGTACTGATATTGTCGGAACGGGACTGCATCTCCGGTTTCGATATTCAGGGACAGTTTGTGAGTTCGGCCTAACGCCTCGCCGCTTATTTCATAAAATTTCTCCGTTATTCTTTTGGCGACGAAAGACTGTTCAGCAGAAAGGGAGTTCTCAGAATGTAGAGAGTCAATAGGGGTTTGGATTTGCGGTTTGCAGGTACGAGAAAGATAATCGAGACAAATTGAAAAGGTATCGCAAAAGTCGCTACCCAGAATTAACGTATGGTTTAGAGAAGGTATGACCAAAATCGATAATTTATGTTTAACATTGTCCAGTGTTATTTCTATTTGAACTTCGTATTCGACTGGGTGTTGACTGCCGTCTGCGGTGCGGGCAACTTTAAACGCGGAGGCATTTTTGTTTAAATTTAGCTCCTTTATTAAATATAATCCCCTGAGTCCTAAAACAGATTTTGAGGCACCTGAATCAATAAGGGCCTTAATTTTAACTTGATTTATTTTAATTTCGAGGTACGGACGATTATCATTTGGTTTAGTTAAAATAATTGAGTTAAGTGTTACTACCGGTGACGGTACTGGATTGTGACGTAAAAATTTTCGTACATGATTGACCCAGTTAGTCCATTCCGGTGACGTTTTGCTGATCTGAAAAGTGGGTTGTCGGCAACGATCAGCGGTAGCCGATTTCCTAATTAGTTTTTTGATGTACAATTCGGGCAAGTAAACACGGTAACGTCTCGAGTTCCGCAACGATAACAAAATCGTCCCCGTTTTTCCGGGCAGTTGGAATAGAAATGAGTCGCACTGCCACAATTAAAACATTTTCGCGACGTCGATGCGGCCTGAATTCTGGTGTTATTGGAATTTACAGAGGACGTTTTTTGCTGGGGGCTCCGTGGAACATGTTTCATTTGAGGCATATTTGGATCGTCCTTAAATGCAATAGGTGCGCTAGCTAGTAATGAAAGCTCTGGTTCGACTAAGTGCCAATTAGTTTTGGCGGGTGGTTGACAAAATGCCAGAGATTTCTCTACCTTTTTACACAGTTCTTGAAGTTCTTTAACGGACGAGATATCGTGTAGTGCGAGAGCGGTAATAAACTCGGGGCGGATTAGTTTGCGTAAATAGTAGAGTTTTGTTTTTTCACGCGGTTCTTCCGAAAGACGTTTGAATAGGGTTTGCATAGTGGCGATATAGATAGCGATTGGTTCGTCTTTATGTTGCAATCTGGTTTTGATCTCCTGCCACAAGAGATCGTCATAGTCTAGAGGAAGAAATTCTTCCTTTAACGCAGTTATCAGAGAGTGCCAATCATTGTACTGGCCTCTAACGGAGCGAAACCAAATTAACGCACGTCCTTTAAATAAGTCAATCCCTGATAGGAATAATTCTTGTGGGCTAACTCTACGCGCGATAGATAATTCTTCGACATTCTCGAGAAAGGAAATTAAGTTGTCGGTAGGTTCTCCGGAGAACGAAATTCCCCACTTATATACTGGAACCTGCTTTGGTTCCGTTACGGGGAAGGAAGTAGAATTGTGGAAGTGGAATTGAGTGGTATCTTGACCAAGAGGAGTCATCATAGGGGAGTGGAGAACGCGGTCTCTCAGATCGGCCTCAAGGGTCAAACAAGTAGCATGCAGTTCGTCACGGATGGCTTTAGACTCTTCATTGGATTCGGATGGAATAGGCATTCTTAGAATACGTTCACGGACATGATTCAGTCTGGTCTGTATACGCTGGCACAGTGTATCGGTCAAAAGTCCGGAGTCAAAATCTAATATTAGGGTCGTGATCGATTGTAATGTCTCGGTAATTTCCTGTCTGTCTGTTACAAAATTTAGGTGTTTCGTAGTAAAATTCACGGGTCGTGTATGTTCCTTAAGTTGCTCATGTTCTAAGAGACGGCATTTTTCTTCCTTAGTACGTCGGGTTTTAATGCGACGTATAAGCAGTTCATAGGTAAGCTCGTGCTCTGATAAATATTTGGGTAAGATAATATTTGACTCGGACGCCATGACAAGAGCGTGTCTAAAATAAAGGGATGCTAGCCTGTTTTCTCTCTTATTATTTTAGTACAATTATAATAAGTAATTAAAATTAGTTTTTGTGGTGTTTTTTTTTTTGAAAACTAGCCCCACGTTGGGCGCCAAATTAGTGTCACTCTATTTTTTTTTTTTTTTTTTTTATTGAATGGGTACACCGTCTCCGGACTCAGAGGTGGTTCAGGAGAGCCGGAGTCGTGGGTCTAGTTAAGGGCGCCAAGTAGCTTTTTTTTGTCAGCTAGCTACTGAATGCTGATTATAAAAAAAGTTCATAAAGTGTAACAAAAAATTTAATTAAGATTAGTTGAAATTAAATTAATGTGTCGGTTTCCAACAAAATTAAATTTATATTGAAGTCAAATATTAAATAAAACGAAAACAGAATTGTCTTGAATGGCCATTTCACAGCTGTGATATGTTCACATGAAACTTAGCAATTAATAAAATAAAAAATTCAAGATTCAAATTAAAACAAGGAGAGACAGAGTAAACTAGAGAGAAAATAAGCTTGAAATCCCGCACTATGGACCAACGCAACGCGACTTCAAGGAAATCGTAACAAAAAAATACGAGGTACTTATCGTCGATGGTTTCTTATCAAGGTCGGACGGGTACGAGCGATCCAGGCGTTTCTACTGGTTGCCGAAGTGCTGGTGCAAGGGAAGGCTCAACGGCTCGCTTTGAAGCTTGTATAGATCCGGGTTATCCGATAGCTACAGGTGCAGAAACGCTCCGGAACTAGTTCGACCCCAGCGTAGATCCCTAATTTTAAGATAGTAAAGATACGAACGAATGAAGAAACTTTGCATTACCTCTGTGAGGGCGACGAAGGAAATTGATGTGGTATTTAAATACGGACGGTACGAAAATGTGTAAGTCGATAGTCCCGAGATCGGGAAAGGTAAATTTAGACAAGGTAGATTTTCACACAATTCTCACTAGAGCATCCGTACTCGACCAGTACCACAGCGGAAAAGGAAGGTTGTTGGAAAGTCAGACGACTTCTCCCTGCCCGTTTTCGTGGCGCGAACCGTGGCCCATATCGGTCTATGTAAAAGAAAATGAAAAATTTTGAATTTATCGCAAAGATCCTCCGAGAGCGCGCACTTGGTTCTTGAAAGCCGCATACGAAATTGGTGTTTAACGACAGGTGGAAAAGGTTAAGTTTGTTTACATTTTGAAAATGTGGCTTTGTGCAAATGGACCTTTATTGTGTCGATGGTTAGTTAATAGAGAGGTAAGTGAAAACAATTTACTAATTAATTGAGATGGAAGTTACAGAGTGTGTGCTCTTAAGACAATTTGCACGACTTAAATAAAGGGACAAAAAGGGCATTTAAAACGTACCAAGGAGCCCTACAACTCGGTACGACGATACAAGAGGAACATGAGCACTAAAATTAACCCGGAGGAGATGCTCAGGCTTCTCCGGAGGGACGGCTTGAAATGCTCCGGGACTACCCACTCCTTATAGCCCCATCACGGCTAGACGATACAACTAAATAAGGAAAACAGAGAGGAAACAAGTCTTATCCAACTCCCTCTAAAGTTGGGACTAACGATACGAAAGGAAAACAAAAGGAAACAGAAACCAGTGATCAAATACCAGAAGCAGGTAACATGAACAGACAGGGTATGGTAATTCTAAATGTTTTCGTCAGTTTTTTTAGTTGAACAAAGATGTTATGTCAACGGTGTTCAAGTGCCCAAGCATCTACGGGACTCCAAAACGCCTCCCGTACCAGCGAAACTATGTTGGATTGATTGTAATTGATTATACGATGTATTAGTGACTATTGCTAAGAGTTTAACAAAATAAGACCGTTACACCTTACATAATTTTAATAAGTATGAAATATACCGGGTGATCAGTTCCAGTCTCAAACACCACATATCCTTTCTAAGATAACGTTAAATATGCAAATTTATAGTCCATTATTGATCTTTAACTGTTAGAAAATTAATCTTTTTTTTTTCAAAAGCCGTACATACTAACCCCCTGACTCACCTAAAATTATTTTTAAGTATACAGGATGTTTCCAAAATTAGCTACAACACAAACTTATGTGTTTTTAAATAAAACAACCTATATTTTTCTGTATTTCTGGATGTAGCTTTTAACACTGATGTTATTAAGTTAAATTCTTATTACTCGATTTTGCTTTGTTTCTGAAATAATTTGATTTTTTTGACGAAAACACGCTTTTTAAAAAAATCATTACATAAGAACTAAGAAACTCAGAAAAGTAGTACTTTTACAACTTTAAAAAAGAGAGTTCAAACTTAAAGAACCTATTATTTTTTTAGACTACTGCAATCATAAAAAATAAAAACTAAAGAGGTTTGTTGCAAGTTGAATAACTTCAAAATTTCAAATAGAACACCCAATTTTTTATTTTTTCATCTAAAAGACCTTTAAATTATCACTCTAAAAACATAAACAGCTTAGTGTCTTTTGCTGATTGCTGAAAAGATATTTAACTTTAAACACAAAACAATAACTAATGTTTCAGTAGTCTAAAAGTGAAATTTTTAGCTAATAATAACTTTAATATTACCCTTAAAGCATTATTCGTCATTTATTACCGTGAAATAACTAAAATTTCAAAATTTTTGACGAATTTTTAAATCCCATATTAATTTCAATAAATGGTCCTTGGTGGAGTTACCATGGTTATGGTATGGTTTACTGTGGTAACAACAATGCTAATGAATAATGTGCATTGTTGCTGAAACAGCTATAATTTATTATTATTTTGCCCACTTTACGTTATTTTGTTTATTTATTCATACTACAATCATTAATCAATTTATTCTTTAAAATAAATTTAAAAATGTTCATTCAAAAAGGAAATCAATAGTGTTGATAAACCAAAACTACGTCATTCTGTGATTACTCAAATATTGTATTAATACTGATGGATATTTGTACATGAAAACATTTATTTTAAAAAGCCACAGCATGTTGGATGAACTCAGTGGTAATAACTAATAAATGAAGTTGAATTATAACTAAAATAATAATATTTACAAATTTTCAGACCCTTTTATCATGTTATTAAAGACAAAAGTTACAAAATAGCAAAATTTTGTGATATTTTCCTTATTGTATTTTACTCATTCGCTTTGGACATATACTACATGTATCAACATTTCAATTTAAACCTTTTGATTAGATATAGCCCAGCTACAGTATCTTTCCTGTTGGTACGTGAAATAGATCTGTTATCGTCATTGTGTTGATTTGTCTTTTCAAGGTAATTGTTACAGCGGTTATTTCTGTGGGTTTAGAAAAGGAAACTTTTGAGGCGTATACAGTTTGTTGCAAAATATGTTGATCACACCACAATTCAGCATTTAGGGATGACCCAGAAGATTTGATAGAATGAACTGTTGGACTCAATGCTTCCAGTTTATTATAAGTTTTATTCAAAACATCTATATTAAATCATCTATCTATTAATATTGTACTGAACAAGACTGTAATTCAGTTTTCAATGTTTGAGATGACTCACATAGCACAAACATTTCCATTAGAAATGCAATGAATATAGTTTATTCGAATGGATACACATATATTCCGAGTTTTGCAGAAATGGATATTCTATGGATCATACGATTGTCGTTTTTTCACGTTCATATACGAAATCTATTCAACATTCAAAAGTGCACCAAATGTTCACTCCAGAACATAGCCATATAAATAAAGTAGTAATAACAATAAATCAAAAATTTTCTCATTTTTTAAGGATTTATTATATTATTCCTACATATTCTACAATACTATCCTCGATACCAACCAAAAGAATTGACTTACCTTATGCTTGTTTTTTATACGTGTGTAAGTTAAAGCTGTATTGTAATAAATAATACAAGCGAATATTCTGTGTTCAAAAACTTTATATGATAAAAACCTTAATATTAAGCTTAAATAAAACTAAATAACAAACCCTAAAATGAACGTTAATTCCAAAAGCCAACTCTTAGTAATAATAATAAAACTAAATATTTACTGATTGCTCTAATTGGTCAAATTAATAACTAATTTGTCCAGCAAGAACCACGTGGAGGTTTAGAGCATTCTTGCCAGGGAAAAAGGAAATAAGGATGAGGTAAACAATGATTATTACAAAATGAAGGAAATAAAGAAATTATTGGTTTGTGAAATAACACAAAAATCGATTTTTTAACTTGGCGTTAAATAAGATGCACCTACCTTTATATGGCATCACCTGTAAAACATTGAAAATAAATTAAAAACAAAAAAAAAAACAATAAAAAATCTTTATTTGCATGAAAGTTACAACAAGCGACTTTTGTTAACATTATACAAAGTAAATAATACACAATACGTTACAATATATGGCACTCAATTTATTAAATTCAACACCTCACAAAATGAGTAGAAAAAATGCACCTACCTTCATATGGCTTCTGCGTGGGCTACTGTTTGTAGCAAAACATTAAAAAGAAATGAAAAACAACACCATTAAAAAATCTTTATTTGCATGATTGTTACAATTTCATCGATTGAAATTAAAGACAAAATCAGTACATCGTGTCAATAAATTATTTGAGTGTTTTATTTTATTTAAACTTGTTGTGCTTAAAATGTGTCACTCAAACTGTCACTTTTCAACACCTTACTTAACAAATTAAAAGGCACTTGTGCTACAGTTTGTAGCAAGACATTAAAAATAAATTAAATAGAGATGAAAAGAAAAAATGCACTAACATTTACGACGTCTTCTGCTCCCATCGCATCAACTTCTTAAACGGACCTACTGAAATAGAAAACAATGAAATTAGAACAATGTGCCCTTAAATTAGTTGAAAATATTACAGATTTGATGTAATTTCTTAAAAATATTTCACTGCAAACTTACCCTTTAATCCGGATTGTTGTTTCCATTCCATTGGCACTATAACACACACATAAACCGCGATCACTAGCCACCGAATTTAAAACTAAAATCGGAAAATTTAGATTTGATTGATGACACGTCCGTTCGCGACAACAGCAAGGAACAAACTGAATAAATTAAACGGCACAATAATTACACTTTAAATAAACCGCCTCTCGCTCCCGATGTGACCCGTGCCCACAGCTTCCTTGATTAATGAAGGGACTTTCCCTTCACACGGCTGGCCGCATTGCTTAGTTCCTTGGCCTATTTTTGTTTCTGTTTCTATAAATGGTGTTTTTTCTGGAAGTCGTAGAGCGGTTAATGGAGTACCCCAAAGTTCAATTTTAGGACCAATACTTTTTCTTATACAGCGTGCTCAAAAACTAGCGCACCAACTCAATGGTGTATGGTAGAGAAGTGGTTACATATAAAGGTAAAAATAGTAAAATAATTCTTTGTATTAAAGTTATTGATAAATAACTAATTTTAGGTAAATGATATGTGGCAACGTTGTCCAACAGTCATGATTGCAATAGAATTTGATCAACAATAAAAATAAATTATTTTTGAAACGGTTTCCTAGGAAATAATTCCCAGTGTTGGCACATCTACACATTGTGATTTTTTGAATGAATTTTAATTTTTTTAAATTAAAAAAACTGCTAAAATCTAATAGTAAATTTTAAAATAATAATTCATCGTTTTGTTACAGAACGATTACCTGATATGAAACATAAAAACATAAAAAAATAATGAAAACTAAAGAAGTTAACACAATAAGTTTGTAGCTTCAGATTTTTTAAAATATAACTTTAGGAATTTTTTCAACATTTTTCCCGTAATCTGCACTTGCTTCTCAATAACGTACCACTGAGTTGGTGCGCCAGTTTTTGAGCAGCCTGTATATAAATGATCTTCCTTATTTTATAGCCGAATCCGATACAACTTTATATGCAGACGACAGTGCTATTGGCGTGATTAGAACTAAAAACTAAAAATATATGAACTTAGTTGAAAAATGGTTCCCTAGTAATAAACTAAGATTAAATAAAGAAAAAACTGTAATAATGCAATTTTCACTAAAAAAGCGCGTTTTTTGTTTTACTTATTTATTTTCATTGTTGTAGGTGTTTGTGTTTTGTTGAACTCCATGTCAAAAAAAATGCTTCTTTTTAATTCCAGCGTAAAAGAATCAAATGTCAAGACATGTTAAAGCTCGCGCAAACTGTGTAGGAATTGAGCTTTTCGGTTGATTGTAAACAAAATTTTAATTTCGGTGATTTGGTATTACGGCCTGGCTTGTTTTCCTACAGATTTACTCAGGAAGCGAAACTAAATTATATGTTTATTTATTTACTTAAATCAGTCCAGTACAGCTTGTCCTAATTTTGTGTATCTAAAAATATGGCCATTATTGTTTTGATAAATCGAAAACTGCATTATCTTGTAATTATGTCAGATATTGGTGATTCAGTGAGTTTTGCTTAATCTCAAATATTTTATTCATAAGACGTTCTTTAATTACAGTTCGATAGATTTACATTAAGATATATAAAAGTTCAGTTTAGTGAAGAGTTTCAAAACAACATGATGAATGAACGCAAGGGTAAAAATCATTGAACAAAATTATAATTAAAATAATAACTTACAAATTTTCAGACCCGTTTATCATGTTGCGAAAGATGATTTTCATTGAAGCCAGAAATTGCAAACTAGCCAGATTTTGTGAAGTTATGCTTATTGTATTGTACTCACTCGCTCAGTGTTTACAGATATACTACATGTGTCGAAATTTCAATTTAAACCTTTTGATCAAATATAGCCCAGCTATATTATGTTTTCTTTTGGTAAGTGAAATAGAACTGTAATCGTCAGTGTGTTGATTTGTCTTTCTAAAGGAAATTGGTACATCGGTTATTTCTGTCGGTTTGGAAAAGAAAATTTTCGATGCGTATACAGTTTGTTGTAACATTGGTTGGCCTTTAGATTTCCTGAAGAAAGATGCTCAAAGTAAACTTACTCGAAAATGTCAGATCATAAAGCGCTGTATATCGTGTAGTCTGCTACTTGTGTTAATTACAGAGATTAGCATTTTTCCATGTTTCGGAAGTCAGAGAGACTTTTTCATTTGTGTTGAAGTTTTTAAGGAATATTTTGGGGAATGGTCGTTTATTCCTTACTATTTTTATTTCGCCGCATCGCCATTTCTATGTTATCATTTGTCTAGAATTACTTTTGTTTTTGTGTATGCATTTCAACATGTACAGTTATAATACCTCCTCATTGAAGAATATTTGTTTGAAACATATCAAACCGATGATATGAAAGGGTGGAGACATTTAAAGGACACTCGATACCAACAAAAAATAGGAAAATCACTACTTTTGTGTATTACTCACCACATTGCCTTAAAAAAGTATCAAATTTTACATATTTATAAAATTAAAATTCTCAATAATTTTTTTATAGGTTTGTGAAAATGACTGTTGATCTTGTATTGATAGCCATGCCGTTTTTTCTGGTAATTGGGGTTTTACTTCTCATTAGTTCGTTCGCATTTATCATAAATGTAAGTTTCTTAAGCAAAACTTAAAAGATAAAGTTCTAAAAAATAAATTGTAGTTTGCGGGCACTATGTCCACCATTTTAAAAATACGGATACTCTTGTTTGCCGCTACTTGTGTATGTATTACTATGACATTTTGTTGGACTGGTCAGCAACTTATAAATGTGGTTTGTAAAAAGAAGAATGTTTAATTAACTTTTGATGATTTGATTTTATTTTAGACGAAAGAAATTTTTTGGTCTCTGGCTGGAGCTCCTTTTTATTTTTGGAATCGTGAAAATTCTGTAATTCTTTTGATGTTTTTAACGAATTGTACCAACAATGACAGCGTTGTTTTGGACGGAATTTGTTTAGATTACAAACTATTTCTGTCGGTGCGAACACTTCGACTTTAATTTTTTAGTCTAATTTTGATTACAGGTGGTAAAATTTGCCGTTTCATATTCTCTAGTTTTATTCAACCTTCGCAAAAGTAGCCTAGTTTAAAACACCAGAAATAAAACACCTGAAGTTTCTTCGTAGTTTTATTTGTTATTTCTAATGTTCCTGGGGTAGAAGTAAGGAACTGCAAACTACTTCTTCAAGCAGCACTAAAATAATTTACAAGAAAAATAAAATAATTACTATACAGACTGCTCAAAAACTGGCTCACCAACTCAGTGGTACGTTATTGAGAAGCATGTGCAGATTACGAGAAAAATGTTGAAAAAATTTCCTAAAGTCATATTTTAAAAAATCTAGAGCTACAAACTTATTGTGTTAACTTTTTAATGTTTTTATGTTTCACACTAAGTAATCGTTCCCTAATAAAACGATGAATAATTATTTTTAAATTTACTATCAGATTTTAGCACTTTTTACTGTTAGGCAACGTTGCCACATATCATTTATCTAAAATTCGTTATTTATCAATAACTTTAATACAAAGAATTTTTTTACTATTTTTACTTATACAGGCTGTCCCACCGAAAAGGGCACCCCCCTCATAACTTTTTTATTTATTAATGAATTTAAACGAAATTTAAATTATACCTTTTAGAACCAAAGGTCCACATTTTAGCGCTACAAGTTTTTTTTTGAACGTATCATTTATGAAATAATTGATTTAAAATTAAGAAAAAAAATTGGAAAATTGTTTAACTGCATATTATTAGAAGAAGCAAGTTTACATTAACGTATTAGCAAACTTCGTTTTAACAGAAGTAATGCAGATTCTTTAAAACCTTTTTTTAAAAATCGTAAAAAAATGTTTCTTTTTGAGTGAAATATCGTCATCCATGAAGCGTTGTTGACATAAAAATGTCGAAAAATATCCAATCAAGAAAAGCGAGAATTCATTTTAGTCTACGGTGAAAGCGGGCGAAATTTACCTACAACAACAACCCGAGTCCTTCAAGAGTGCTTTCCAGAGTTCCGTTACTCTTTGAAAAAGGTCCGCAGAGTTGTTAGATTATTTGAAAGCACTGAGTGATTCCACCTAAACGTGTCTTATTTTCTTGTGATATAATCGCGCTTCGGCAGAAGTTGCGAGAGATGCGATACAAGAAAGATTGAAATAATTTATTTAACTGTGCCGCTGAAGGGAAACAAAAGGGATACTGAAAAATAGGTGTTTGTTTTAGTTGAAGCTGGCTGAAGACAGTTACCTCCTAGTTCAGTGGCACAGTGTACAACCTAGGCATTAATTAATATTTTATGTCACATGTTTAGAGGGACTTAAATTATTATACAATAATAAATGCATTGGCGTTGCTTGAGCAGGTTTGAACCTAAATAAGCCTAATATTATATCTAGTTCGAAAATGTTTGAGGTAACGTTTAAATAAACCACAAAAATCAAAAGCATTACCGAAAAAATGTATTGGTAAAACAACAATAATAAATAGCAGCAACCAGCAACAAGAAAGTCGTGTTAAAAACAAAAAACTGCGTGCAACCATAAAAAACTGTCTCGAATTATCTTCTTTAGAAGAATTACGAATTTTTCTGAAAAATAGATAATAATAAAGCATTTTCTACGTGGAACTAATGCTTACACATTAAATGCTCAAACACATTGCCATTTGCTTGCAAGCAGAGCAACAACCGGTCTCTAAAACTTCGTTTCACTCGTATGAGGGTTTCGGGTGTTATCTCAGCAAAAGCAGCTCTGATTCGGTCCTTCATGTCGTCTACAGTTGTGGGTGCCGTTTTATAAATTTTTCTTTAACCACACCCCAGAGAAAAAAATCACATGGTGTCATTCTACCGCATTTCTCACAACTTGCACCAAAGCGTCATTGTGTCGCACAGGAAAATAGACACGTTTAGGTTTAACAACTGAGCTGGTGTCTTCAAATAATCTAACAATTTTGCTGATCTTTTTCAAGGAATAACGGACCTGTGGAAAGTGCTCTTGCAGGACTCGAGTTGTTAGTTGTAAATTTCTGCCGCTTTCACCGTAGACCAAAATGATTTCTCGCTTTTCTTGATTACATAACATTTTTGGTTTTTGTTCAACGTTCACTGCACAGTGAAATTATTTCAAGTCAAATTTTCGGGTATCAATGTCAATGTGAATTCACAGGTAGCTGTTTACAATCTCACAACACCGCTCCATGGATGATAATATTTCACTCAAAAAAAAAAAAACTTTTTTTTCACGATTTTTTAAAAAAGATTTTAAGGAATGTACATTACTTTTGTTAAAACGAAGTTTGCTAATACATTAATGTAACCTTCCTTCTTCTAATAATATGCATTTTAACGTTTTTACATCTTTTTTCTTAATTTTTAATTGATTATTTCAGAAACGATAAGCTTAAAAAAAAACTTGTAGCACCAAAATATGGACCTTTGGTTGTAACAGGTGCAATTTAAATTTTGTTTGAATTGATTAATAAATAAAAAAGTTACGAGGGGGGTGCCCTTTTCGGTGGGACACCCTGTATATGTATGCAGTTCTCTACCACACACCATTGAGTTGGTGCGCCAGTTTTTGAGCAATTTGTATGATTTATACTTAAATAGAAAAAAAAAACAGAAAAAGAAAGTAGTGTTGATGAGTATAATTGCAACAAAGTTATTAGTGAAAACAATTTTCTAAAATCTAGCAATGTTTTAAGATTATAATTAAGTAAGTCGAGTTACTGATTTTACAATTAATATTAAAAAATTTTAAAACACTAATTGATGATTCTTGGTGATTGCTAATTAGTTCATAATCATAAGTCAAAAACTAAAAGTAGAGCAGAACGGTTTGTTTTGGTGAATTCTGTGGCTAATTTTGCCTGTTATACCAGCCTTTTTACAACACTACTACTGGAAAACTTATTTTTTAAAAATATTATGAAAAATTGAAAAATGATGGATGCGCCGGGTTATTTATGAAAACTCCTAATTCAGTTTGTTTGTTTCAGTAAATTTATTTGAAAAAATAAATAAATGTTTTACTTTCTCGTTCTGTTTCTTGTCAATAAAAATAACAGTAAAAATATTTTGTTTAGATAACAAAATGTGTCTTGACTTGTGACTTTTATTCTAATATTTATTTTGGTTTGTATGTTATGTAGTTTCATAAATTTTTTTTCACCATAACCTCGTTCCTGTTCTTGTGTACTTTTTTTTTGAAAAAATACGTACACATCGTCACCTTAATTATCAAACTTTTTAACTCAAAAATCAAAAATTTTACATGAAATTCCTGTAAACTTTGTGATTTTTGAGTTAAGAGGTTTTATTATTATATTAATGTGACGATATTTTGATGCTTTTAAATTTATAAATTGATTTTGGTTTTAATATTTTTAGTGGATTAATAGTTTTTAGGCTTAAACGTAAACATCAAATTGTACCAAAAATTATATAGATAAAAAGCCAGAATATTTTTTTACAGAATCCGCTGTTGGTTTTTCGACAATTTTCCTAGAAGTAATTCCTTCCAGACTTAAATAAAACGGACATTTCATTTTATTTGCTTTTATATGGAACAAGTTAAATGGATAGCAGTTATTTTGATTGGCGACAGCGTCTTAGCTTGGATAGTCTCATTTTAGACTTGATGACTCTAATCTTAAGCAATTTATTCTCAGGAAAATTTTTAATGACTTGTTGATATTTGTACTTAAAGAAAATGGGGGCTTGAGAGTCGACATTTTTAGTTGAATAGTGACTATTTTTCAAGACACTGCATGATGGGCCAATTTTTTGGTAAAACAAGGTTTTTTTCTTATTTTTGCATAAATTGAGCAATTTTTTATTAACGACAGCAGTCCTTGTTAAAAATAAGTTAAGTCTAGGAAACTACATAGAAAATACAAATTTATTTGAGCTTCTTTTGTGATTTTTTGCATCAACATAGAATCTTTGAAATAAGATAATTTTGATCTAATAACAAACTGGCCTATTTGGCGATTTGGTATATAATATAATTTACTAGTAACAAATATAAGAAACCAATAATAAAAAAAAACGAAATTGTTAAACGAAACAAGTCAAAGTAACTCCTTTCTGTATAAATTGAACATTTTGTTTAAATTTTCAGCTAAACGTCCTGTGGCCCCTGGACTAATCTAACCTTTATTCCATAAATTTTTCAAAAACAATATAATTTGCCAGAAAAAAAAATTGTTTAAGCTTTATTTTTTATTCAAGCACTAATGATGAATATCCGAAAAAAAGTGATTTTTCTAACTTGTTGTTTGTGCACCTATTGGAAATTGAAAAAGTCGGCATCCAGGACCCTTATTAAAAGGAACTCGAGAAGTCAAAAACATTTTTTTTAGAATCAGATACCAACAGTTGTTGAAGCTTGTGCAAACAGCGTAGGAATTATTATTTTGTTGTTTACACAAACCCGTTCGGTGCTGCTTGTTCTAAATTTGTGTTTCCAAAAATCTGTCATTATTGTTTGTTGTGTTACATTCAACCACATTTATCTTAATAATTTCAGTTTGAGGTAAATGGGAAATTGCGTCACCTTGAAATAATGTCAGGTATTAATCGTTCAGTAAGTTTTGTTGAGACTCAAATATTTTATTCATAGGACGTTATTAGATTATGAAAAAAAATATTTCAAGTTACAATTTAGTGAAGAGTTTGTTTTCAGTACCTACACGTCATGACGGATAAACTCAGTTATGGTAAAAACTGAAATTAGATTCTTATTAAAATAATAATTTACAAACTTTCAGCCCCTTTAACCTTGCTGAGAAAACTTTCATTGAAGGCAAACATTGCAAACTAGCCAGATTTTGTGATGTTTTGCTTATCGTATTGTACTCACTCGCTCAGTGTTTAAACATTTACTACATGTTTCAGCATTTTAATCTAGGCCTTTTAATCAGATATGGCCCAGTATTAGTATTTTCCCTTTTGGCAAGTGAAATAAAACTGTCAGCGTCAACTAGTTGATTTGTTTTTTTTAAGGTAATTGCCACATCGCTCATTTCTGTGGCTTTGGAAAAAGAAATTTTCGAACTGCATATGGTTTATCGTTAAATGTTTTGGCCACTGAATTTCGTGGGAAAAAATGCTCAAGCTAAACTTACTCGAAAATGTCAGTTCATAAATCGCTGTATATCATGCAGTTTGCTACTTTTTTGGAAGTCAGAGAGACTTGTTCATTTGTGTTGAAGTTTTTGAGGAATATTTTGGGTAATGGTCGCTGTTTCCTTACTACTTGTATTTCGCAGCAACGCCATTTCTTAATTATCATTTCTTTAGAATTTGTTTATGCAATTCTGGACGCGCAGATTCAGTACTTTCTCATTGAAGCGTATTTGTTTGAAACATTTCAAACTAATGATTTGAAAGGTTGGAAATATTTACAGGACGCTTGCTATCAACAAGGAATAGGACAATCGTTACGCTTGTGCATTGAAAACCACATTGCTTTAAAAAAGTCTCTCTGTCCATTTTAATGATATCACTATTTTTTAATAAACTAACTATAGGTTCATGAAAATGAGTCTGGAGTTTGTATTGATAGGAATCCCGTTTTTTCTGGTGTTTGGGGTTTTACTTCTTATCAGTTCATTCGCATTTATCACAAATGTAAGTTGATTAAAAATAGTTAACAGTCTGTTAAAATATAAGTTTGTAGTTTGCGGACACCATGAGTAATATTTTAAAAATACGAATGCTCATATTTGCCACTTCCAGTGTGTGTATCACAATGGTGTTGTGTTGGACTGGTCAGCAACTCATAAATTTGGTTTGTAAAAAGAGTAATAATATTAATAAAAAAATAAGGATTTGAGTTCATTTCAGACGAGCGAAATCTTTTTGTCTTTGGGCGGAGCTCCTTAGTACTTTTGGAATCGTGATAACATGAAAATTCTTCTGATGTTTCTAACCAATTGTACCATAAATGAAAGCGTTGTTTTGGCTGGAATTTGTATAAACTACGAATTTTTTCTTTCGGTGCGAGCAGTTTGACTTGTGATTTTTTACTCCAGTTTTTTTCCAGCTCGTACAACTTATCGTTTCATATACTCTAGTTTTGTACAACTTTCACAAAAGTGGAATCGTTTAAAACAACCACAAATAAACCACTTTGTTTGTTTTAAACAACTCTTTGAACTTCAAACTCTTGTTTCAAGAGATACATCCTGCAACTATCTATTCGGTGTTATCAAATCTGTATCATACGTGTGGTACAATTTGTAATTTATTGCACCAGAACTTTTAGGTAAAAAATACTTGGTGAATTGCTAAGGTATAATAAAATGTTAATGTTGAAAAATAAATAAATACTTTACCTTCCGATTGTGTTTCTTTCGTGATTTGTGACTATTTACTCTAATATTTCTGTTTAGTATATTCTATAGTTTTTTCTGTCACAACCAAAAAAAAATTTGAAGTTTTTTTTGGGTTTTGTTCATTCTTATTGTCATGGGTGTTTGTAAAAATAAGTAGAGTCTTGATTGGTGTTCTGAGAGAAGCTTTATTGAAAGCAACTCCATCAGATGTCAAAAAAAAACATTTTTTTTCTTTTTAATTCCAGTATAGAAAATCAGCGTAATAGAATAAAATACCAATGCTTGTTGAGGGGGAGAATTTCTGTGTTTCAAATAGTAACTGTCCACAAGTCATTTGCCGTCACAGTCACATATTTTATGTACTCTAGTCAACTGGCCAGGAGACGGTCCATCAGTAGCAATAATTAATAATTTATTTGTCCGTCTAGGTTGGAGGACACACGTTTTTTTTAAATGATTTTTATCCAAAATTTTTTGCTGATTTTGAATCTAAAGTTCGATTATTTGTTTGGAATTGCATTCATTATGAAAAGACGTTTCTGTGAAAATTTTTGAAAACCTTAAAATTGGTCAAATTTGTATTTACATCATCATATCTGCCTTCTGGATAAAGCTAGAAACTTTATTTTTTACAAGTTTTTGTTCGGACAAAAGAAAACTGAGAAAATTGCAGTTTTTTCGTAACGTTTCATATTTGTGTAGTAAAATTTTCGTGATGCGAGAATTTTTTTATCTTAAAAGATATACATAATCGAGATGAAATAAAGTTGATCACTTAAATAAGTTTTTGGTGCACGAATCATTACGATATCATTAACACCCACCAAGTTATTGCAATTTAAATTTACTGTGAAATGCGCTTGAAGTGGCATTGCCGGAATTCCTTTTGTACTTGTAATCTTGCCCAATTTTCTCTGTTTTTTTCTTCTCAAAACTAAAACTTGTGTATTTACGTTAAAAACTACATTTGTTCAGCATTTTTGGCATATAAAGAAGTTTCTAGCTTTATCCAGAAGAAAGATATGACGATGTAATTGAAAAATTTGATCATCAGTTTTAAGTTTGCCAAAAAGTGACACAAAATCGTCTTTTTCGGTACGAAGGCAATTCCAAATCAAAAAACTACTTGTAATTTCGGTTTCTTAATGCAGTGACTATTTTGTAGGAAATTTTATCAGCTTTAATATTGATAATAAAATAAAAACTGATAGGAGTTTTCGTTTTCCAGATATATGCGAAAAAACAAACTATGGTACCTTTAAGTCTCTCCCTCACCTCGAGCTCACCCCCACCCTCGAAGACTTTTAATATTATAATATGTTTACCTAAGTGTAAAAAAAGCATTTGAAAAAAATCCAAATCTCTAGGGATTTTCTCCACCGATTTGTCTAATTTGACTGGGTTTTTTACGTGATTATTTGATTTTTAAGTGATTGTTTCTGCAGTTCTTTTTCTCTACATGGGACACAATATTCTCGAAGCAACAACATTTTATGATAAAATTTGTTAGTTTCTTAGTATAATACGAAAAGATGCTCAGATACAGATTAGGAGAAAATGTTTGATTATAAATATTTGTATATTTTTTTGCTGCTTATCATAAGTATATTAACTATCAATCTTCTGTATTTTGACTGAGAGAACTTTTTATATGTATTTAAATTTTTGAGAAATATTTAAAAAATTAAAATTTATTGTTTCGTCATTATTCCCCAATTTCTCCTTTACTCAGGGAGGTTAATGTAATTGTAATGTAATGTAATTGTAATTTGTTAATGTTAATTTTTATATAATTTTGTGTAAGTATCCAAAAATATGGCCGCAATTGTTTGTTGTATTGTTATTTAAGCTTGTAATAAATCGAAAATTGCGCTATCTTGCAATTATGTCAGATATTGATGATTCAGTGAGTGTCGCGTAATCTCAGATATTTTATTCATAAGATGTTAAATTACTATTCGTTATTTATATTTAAATATATTTACAACTTCAGTTTAGTAAAGAGTTTCCAACACATAGCACGATGGACAAACTCGATGGTAAAAACTGGAACTAAATTGTAATTAAAATAATTATTTACAAATTTTTAGACCCTTTTATCATGTTGCAAAGGCTGATTTTCATTGAAGCCAAAAATTGCAAACTTGCCAGATTTTTTGATGTTCTGCTTATCGTACTGTACTCACTCGCTCATTGTTTGCAGATATACTATATGTGTCAAAATTTCGCCTTTAGCCTTTTAATCAGATATGGCCCTGTATTCATATTTTTCCTTTTGGTAAGTGAACTAAAAGTGTTCTCGCCAGTGTCATGATCTGTCGTTCTTAAGGTAATTGTCACGGCGGTTATTTCCGTGGGTTTAGAAAAGGAAATTATCGAGACTTATGCAGTTTATTGTAAAACTTGTTGGCCTCTGAATATCGTAAAAAAACAAACTCAAATTAAACTTAAGAAAAAATGTCAGATTATAAATCGCGGTATATTATGCAGTCTGGTACTTTTCTTAGCTGCAGTGATTAGCCTTTTTACATGTTTTGGAAGTCAGAGAGAGTTTTCCATTTGTGTTGAAGTTTTTGATGAATATTTTGGAGAATGGTCGTTTTTTATTCAGCATTTTTATTTCACAGTAGCTCCGTTACTATATTATCATTTTTTTAGAGTTTGTTACCTTTTTGTTTACGCATTGTTACAAGCACACTTACAATATTTCCTCATTGAAGAATATTTATTTGAAACATATCAAACCAATGATTTGAAAGGGTGGAGACATTTAAAGGACACTCGCTACCAACAAAAAATAGGAAAATCGCTACTTTTGTGTATTGCCTTAAAAAAGTTTTAAATTTTACATATTTATAAAATTAAAATTTTCAATAATTTTTTTATAGGTTTGTGAAAATGACTTTAGATCTTGTATTGATAGGTATGCCGTTTTTTCTGGTACTTGGGGTTTTACTTCTCATTAGTTCGTTCGCATTTATCATAAATGTAAGTTTATTAAGCAAAACTTAGAAGATAATGTTCTAAAAAATTAATTGTAGTTTGCTGACACTATGTCCACCATTTTAAAAATACGGATACTGTTTTTTGCCGCTAGTTCTGTGTGCCTCACTATGACATTTTGTTGGATTGGTCAGCAACTCATAAATGCGGTTTGTAAAAAGAGGAATATCCCATTAACTTTTGATGGTTTTATTTTATTTAAGACTAGCGAAATTTTTTGGTCTCTGGGTGGAGCTCCTTTTTACTTTTGGAATCGTGAAAATTCAAAAATTCTTTTGATGTTTTTAATGAATTGTACCAACAAAGACAGCGTTGTTTTAGCAGGAATTTGTTTAAATTACAGATTATTTTTGTCGGTACGCATACTTTGACTTGTAATTTTTTAGTCTAATTTTTTTTCAGGTGGTACGACTTACAGTTTCATATGCTCTAGTTTTGTTCAACTTACACAAAAGTGGTCTAGTTTAAAATAATCAGAAATAAAGCACCTGAAGCTTTTTTGTGGTTTTATTTATTATTTCTATTTTCCCTGAAATAGGTGGGCATAAAAAACCAAAAAGATTGGATATGTTGTGGGCTTTAAACCACTTATCCACATCTAATAAAAAAAACTGTAAAGATTTTTATATGCCAAGAACTTTTAAGTTTCGCTTACTTTTTACTAGTATTGATATTTAAAATGATGAAAATAAAATGGTGTTATAAACTTTGAAAATTCAAGCTGTATAAATTGACTAGGCCGAGAAAGAGATTCAAAAATTATTCGTGTTTGTTCAATCATATTTTCAACGAAAATACTGATTGAAACAATTTTGTAGAATCGAAATTCAAATTAAAAAAAAATTGTGATGCAGGTAAGAGCTTTTTTTCTTTATTTTAGTGATCAAATTTCTATAATATAACAATAAACAATAATTGATGATAATTGTGATGATTGAAGTAATTTGTTTAAGTAGATACTGTAATAAATCGCTAATAACATAATAACTAATAATAATCAATGTTAATAATTAGTTAATTACACAAAAATCAGCGATTGAAATTAAATACTTTATTTCCTTCTGCATGCCTTCGAGTTATTTCAGAATTTTTCTATAATTTCTTATAAATAATAAATATTAATTATTAAGAAATATTTATAATAATAAAAAATAATTTTATTTAAAAAAAATTAAAATATTATGTAATGGAAACTTTTATGATTTTTAGTGTCATTCTAAACAAGCGATGCTTGCAAAATGTTTTCTGCAAAAAATATGTAAAAAAATAAGTGTTCTATAAACGACTTCTGATAAAAAATATCGACACTTGCATAAACAGAAATACAGTTCCTTTATTTGTCGATGCTTTTGAAAATACGTTCGATGAATAAGTAGATGTGGTTTATAATTATAAACCTTGAGTTTACAAAGCTTTGAAATTATAATTTTCTTGTTTTTTAAAGTTGTAATGTTCTCGTTTTTGAGGTTTATGTCGAAAATAATTTCAAGGTTATAATTATTGTCAAATGCATAAAATGACATAATTTTACGTAAAATTTAAGGAAACGTAGGAATTTTGGGATTACTCTTAAAAAAAAGAAAATAATTGAATACCTACAAATATTAATGTTCACATTTCTGAAATTTTTCGATAATTATTTTAATATTAAATACATAACTTAAAACATACTTCAATGCTAAAAATGCTTTTCTTGCAGACACAATTTTTAGTTACACATCTCGTCCCAAAAAGTGGTCATCAAAACCCTTCATATTTCCCGTCGTCTCTTTAAATTTCCCAAAAAATTGTATTGAAGGTTTTCTCGTGTGAAAAACGTAGCAAAATCGTGAATTCCAATAACTTTATAATTTGAAACAGAATCTAAAGTTCCCGTTCATGCTAATGGCGGCCAAGCAGCGACAGGTTCAACCTTCCTAAAAATTAGACCCAATTTTGGGTTCAAGTACCTATGTATTTTGTAAATGCATTCCCAAAATCTCATACATTTTGTACATTACATTATTTAGACAATCCACTTTTCCAAATGCTTGTTAATAATAAACGTTAAACTTGGCAGGAAACGTTCAATTTCTCTCTCTTTCATCGATGAGTACCATTTTCGGTAATTTCGGTAATTTCAAAAAAATTACTTTGAATGACTAATTAAATTATTTATTTGTTTACATAAACTTGTTCAGTGCAGCGTGTTCTAATTGTGAGTATTCAAAAATATGGCTATTATTTTTTTGTATTCTGTTTAACCTTGTGGTAAAGTGCGCCATCGTGTAATTATGTTAGATGTTGGTGATTCAGTGGGTTTTGTTTAATCTTAAATATTTTATTTATAAGACGTTCTTTAATTACTATTCGATATTTATACTTAAAAATATTTAAAAGTTCAGTTTATTGAAGAGTTTCCAACACACACCACGATGGATAAATTCGATGGTAAAAACTGGAACTAAATTGTAATTAAAATAACAATTTACAAACTTTCAGACCCTTTTATCATGTTCAGAAAGATGATTTTCATTGAAGCCAAAAACTGCAAACTAACCAGATTTTGCGATGTTTTGCTTATTGTGTTGTTCTCACTTGCTCATTGTTTGCAGATATACTACATGTGGCAAAATTTCACTTTTAGCTTTTTAATGTATTCATATTTTTCCTTTTGGTAAGTGAAAAGAACTGTTATCGTCAGTGTCATGATTTGTCGTTTTTAAGGTAATTATCACAGCGGTTCTTTCCGTGGGTTTGGAAAAAAAATTATGAAAACGGGTGCAGTTTGTTGTAAAATTTGTTGGTCTCTAAATATCGCAAAGAAACAAACTCAAATTAAACTTGAAAAAACTGTCAGATTATAAATGGCGGTATATTATGCAGAGTGCTACTTTTCTTATCTGCAGTTATTAGCTCTTTTACATGTTTTGGAAGTCAGTGAGAGTTTTCCATTTGTGTGGAAGTTTTTGAGGAATATTTTGGAGAATGGTCGTTTTTTATCCAGCATTTTTATTTCACAGTAGCTCCATTTTTGTATTATCATTTCATTAGAGTTTGTTACCTTTTTGTTTACGCATTGCTACAAGCACCGATACAATATTTTCTTATTGAAGAATATTTGTTTGAAATATATCAAACCGATGATTTGAACGGGTGGAGATATTTGCAGAACACTCGCTACCAACGAAAAATTGGAAAAGCTTTACTTTTGTGTATTACACACCACGTTGCTTTAAAAAAGTTTTAAATTTTCCGTATTTATGAAATAAAAATTTTTAACAAATTGTTTATAGGTACGTGACAATGTCTCTGAATCTTCTATTGATAGGTATGTCGTTTTTTCTGGTACTTGGAGTTTTACTTCTCATTAGTTCGTTCGCATTTATCATAAATGTGAGTTTATTAAGCAAAACTTAAAAGATAAATTTGTAAAAAAAATAATTGTCGTTTGCGGACACTATGTCTACCATTTTAAAAATACGGATACAGTTTTTTGCCGCTAGTTCTGTGTGCCTCATTATGGCATTTTGTTGGATTGGTCAGCACTTATAAATGCGGTTTGTAAGAAGAGGAATATCCCATTAACTTTTGATGGTGTTATTTTATTTAAGACGAACGAAATTTTTTGGTCTTACTTTTGGAATCGTGAAAACTCTAAAATTCTTTTGATGTTTTTAACAAATTGTACAATTAATGATAGCGTGGTTTTGGCCGGAATTCGTTTAGATTACCAACTATTTTTGTCGGTGCGAACACTTTGACTTGTAATTTTTTAGTCAACTTATTTTCAGGTGGTACGACTTACCGTTTCATATGCTCTAGTTTTGTTCAACTTGCACAAAAGCAGTCTTGTTTAAAACAACCAGAAATAAAGCACCTGAAGTTTTTTGTAGTTTTATTTATTGTTTCTATTTTCCCTGAAATAGGTATAAAGAACTAAGAAGGATGAATATGTTGTAGGCTTTAAACCACTTACCCACCTCTAATAAAAAAATTGTAACGGTTTGTATGTATCAAAAATACGTGTGTTAATTGCATTAATTTTACCCCGAAAGAAAACTCATTGAGTACAACAATTGTTCTATATGTATAATATTTTGTAAAATTCTTATTTATCATTTTCACTGTTTTACTATTTTTTTGTGCAAACGAGCTAGATACTGTTTAATAATTAGTTTGTTTTTTTTATATTTGTAACAACAATTTTGATTGTTGTTTTAAATTGTTTCAATTGTCCGTTTCTATCACGACAATTGATCGGCACTGCTATGTTTGTACACATGTTATTTGTTCCAAGTTTTAAGTAAATTTGTGGAACTTTTATTGAAAAATTACAAACAAAAAATTTTTATTTGTTGAGCTCTATTACCTGTTAAAACTAACATATGTAGTTCTGAGTCACCCGGTATAGATGTGGTTAGTTACTTCTTAGTAGTATCGCTAATTCAAATGGTGAAAATAAGTCATTTAAACTTCTAATATCTAAGCTGTATAAATTGATTAGGGCGAGAAAAAAATTTAAAAATTATTCATGATTGTTCAATCATATTCTCAACGAAACTATTGATGGTGGAAATCGGATTTTTTTTTAAAACCTTTCCTAGTGCTCAAATTTCGATAATATGGTTTTTATCATTTTAGAGACTCGATATAACAATTATTAGAGACTCCAAATTTTTCCTAAAAGTTAGAAAAGAATTATGTGAGCGTGAAATTACAAATTACGTTACATCACACTACAACTTAACGAAATCGCTTCCAGGATCAACACCAACAGTAACCGGTTAATTATGCTTTTGAAATATTTTTTTTCTTATTTTTATTGTGTAAAAATTCCTCCTTATACTTATACTACGCTTATAATTCCATAGTATTGTTTTTTCATGTGCGTTTTAACACGTGAAAAATTGGTAAGTTTTTGGAAAGAGTTCAAACGTGCAAAAATTTAATTTATAGAGAAAATTACATTTTGAGAGAATTTAAACCTAACTGCTTATGTTATTTCACGTTCATTTGCGAAGATTATACAAAACTAGAACATATTAAACTGTTCATATGAAGTTCGTAATATCTAAAACAAACTTATTAAACTAAATATGCACAACTCAAATCGTACACAACGAAACAAATCATATAATATATTTGTAAACAAAAAGCGAGTGAACAAAATATAGTGAGAGAAATGTCGCAACGTTTGATTATTTTATAATTGCTGATGTTAATGAACATCACCCTCATAGTAATAAAAGGATCTAAAAAGTGGGATTTATTTAATTATGGTTCAGATCTGAATTACGTTTAAAATCGCCCACGTTGCTGGTTGAAAACTCTTCAGAGTATATATACTGTAATTAGTTGGAAAAATGTTTACGTAATAAAGTGTTTATAAGATTATAAAATTCTCAAGTCACAATCATAAATATCTAGCAACGTAGACACGGTTTCAAGTATGTAGTCAAAGGATGTACTCTGCTAATATAGCTGAAACTTCTAGACCCGTTTGATATTATTCAAAAACCTGGTAAAATTTTTATTTCATGTAAAGAATTTTTAGAGAATATTATGCTCAGTATTTTATTGATAATTAAAAAGATCATGTAGGAGAAAATACATTTTTAAAATTAGTGGACTTTGTTTTTAGAATGTTAAGTTTTGTACAGAAACAAAATATGCTAAACATCTAGAAAAATTAGAAAAATTCCAAACGAAACCTTATAGTAAAATACCTTAAAATACAATCTAAAAGAGAATGTCTGTGCTCCAGAATAAGACTAAGACAAAATTTCTTGAAAAGTGTTTGAAGTACACAATTATTTAAATTGCTTTTTTGTTTAAGTATTGATTGATATTTTTAATATGATAAAATTTCTGCATTGGATATAAAATCAGGAAATATCAAAGTAAAAAAAATCGTTTAAGATTTTCAAATTCACGAAAATTTGTTCTTGACTTTACTACTCCAAGAATATTTCGATTCTTGTCCTGATATTTCTGATCTTTGATTTTATGTAATTGTAATTGTATTTTTATTTATGTTTTCTTACTATAACTTACGAAAAGTTCTACCTATCTTTACAAACAATATCGATTTGTAATGATTTAAAAAATTCAATGTTTTCGTAATTAAAGTTTGGATTTCAGATTTTTTACTTTCCATATTTTTTTAAAGAAAACCATTTTGGAGTTATAGTATTAGCAATAAGTTTAGATTTGAAATAAACGAAAGGCATCTTTGTGTTAACAAAAAAATTATGATCCAAATTAAACAATACAGAAAAATGCTTATTTCTTAAAACTTAAACAACCAAAATATTATTTTTAAGACACAAAAAGTACAAACAACAAAGGAAGGAGAGATTAAAAACTAAAATGTGAGAAATTTTTCTAATAAAACTGAAATAGGTACTATACCAGAAATAAGTGTGTTAATTTTACCACGTAGTAAAACTCGTCAAGTTCAACAAATTTTCTAACAACATTTTTCAAAATTCTTATTCATTGTTTTCACTGTTTTTCTCATTTCTTTTGTCCAAACGAGTCGCTCAATGTTCAATAATTAGTTTATTTCTATATTTAGAGTACCAATTTTTACAACGAAAATAGTTGTACTTTTATTTTTCTACCTGTTGGCGACTTAACGTTACGATATGTTATCTTTTCTAAATTTTAAGAAAACCTGCAAAACCTTTATTGAAAATTGTAAACAAATAAATAAATAACAAAAATATAACTTGTGTTACCTGTAAAAATTAACACACGTATTTCTGATACACTCTGTATTTCTGACAGTAGAAAAAAAATAGAGAACAAAGAGAATTTTGTAGTTTGCATGTTTAGGTAGTAAATTTGAAACAGATTAAAATTAAAATCAAGGTGAACCAAATTCACCATATTTTGATGTGTCTTTTTTACACTGTTTTGTACTACAACATTTTAGGTGGTAACAAACTAATATAACTGATAAAAAATATGATTTAAGAGATAATAATTTTTACAGAAAATAGTAGATGTAATTAAAAAAAAATTGTTTATGAAAATCGGTTTTATTTTTTGCAGGCTTTTTTATTAATAAATTAATAAAATAAATTAAATGACTCGTTTAGGTCACGTATGAAAAAAATATTTCTTAAATGTGTTAGCATAACCAAACCTAAGTATATTTTTTCCTTTTTTCAGTTGGCCTACTATAACAATATATATATAACTTGTTAGTTATTTCAAGTAGCCAATCATAATTAAACCCAAATCCAATTTCTTCGAAATCGAAACATCTTTTATTCTGTATAATTATTTCAGTTAAGAATGAACTTAATAATCGTTGCTTAATCAAAATATTTTATTCATAATATGGTCTTTAATGAGTTTTCGATATTGTGTGAGCGAAAAAGGTCGAATTGTAGTAGTCGAGAGTTTTGATCAAAGCAAGATGGCTGAATTTAAGGGTAGTAACAGGAGCTAATCTATAATTACATTTACTAATTTTCAGATCCTTGCATGATTGTGAGAACAATACTTTTTGTTGATATGAACAGTTACAAAATAATCAAAACGTGTAATGTTTTGCTTAACATAATCTACTCACTCATTCACTGTTTACTTGTATATTACATGTTCAAAAATTTAAATATCAACCTTTTAATTAGATATGGTCCAGCAGTATTGTTGTTCATACTGGTGAGTGAATAGAACTGTAGTCTCCAATGTGTTTATTTTTTTATGAGGTGATTATTGGGGCAGTATTTTCTGTCTATATGGACGAGGATATTTTAGAAATACGTACAGTTTCTCGTGAAACTCGTTGGTCTCTTAGTGTGCTAAGAGAAAATGCTCAAAAAAAGCTAGAAAGGAAATGTTAAATCATAAATGCTTTTATATTTTTCATTCTGTTGCTTATCGTAAGTACATTAACTATTAACGCTCCGTATTTTGGAAATCAGAGAGAGCTGCTCATTAGTATTCAAGTTTTTGAGGAATATTTTGGCGAATGGTCGTTTATTCCCTACTACTTTTATTTCTTGGGATTTCTACTTTTATGTTATAATTTCTTTAGTCTTTGGATGACTTTTGTTTATGGCCTTTTAGAAGGACAGTTACAGTTTTTCATTCTTGAAGAGTACTTGTGTGGAACGTATGAAACAAATGATTCGAAAAGTTGGAAGTATTTACAAGACACTTGTTATCAACAAGAAATAGAAAATCATTACGTTTTTGTATTTCACACCACAATGGTTTAAAAAAGTTCTAATTGCTCAGCTTGATAAATTGATTTTCTTTATAAATTATTTTTAGATTTCTCAAAATGATAGAGAACCTTACCCTGAAAGTAATGCCATTTTTTCTTGTCCTTGGAGTTTTAATTCTCATCTGTTCTTTCTCATTCATCATAAATGTACGTTTATTATTTATTACAGTTCATTTAAGTAAAAATGGTTAAACAAATTGTAGTTTGCGGACACCATGACCACTATTGCAAAAATACGAATTGTTATATCTGCCATAAGTATGGTGGGCATTACTTATACTGTTGTCTTGGATTGGCCAACAACTGATTGATGTGGTTTGTAAAAAAGTAATATTTTCTTCGCTTTCCAAAAATTTTATTCATTTCAGACGAGCGATATTTATTTTACTCTGGGCGGAGCTCCTTGGTACTATTGGAATCAAAAAACGCTAAAATTCTTTTGATGTTTTTAACCAATTGTACCAAAAATGAAAGTGTTACTTTGGCAAGCATTTCTCTATATTTCACTTTGTTTGTTTCTGTGTGTAGATCCTACTAACATGTGATTTTTTACTCTTATTTCTATTTCAGGTTGTTCAGACCTCTGTCTCATATGCTCTAGTTTTGCACCATCTTCGTGAAAGTAGTCTCCTTTCAAGTAGCCAAAAGTAATGAGTACTTTTTTTACAGTCTTAAAGTTAACTCATATATTGTTTAATCTTTTCGCAACAAAATAATCTAATTTGAAATAAACAAAATAAAGTAATTGAACTTTTTCTTTTCTTGAAGTTTTATTTATCTTTTCTGACTTTATTTTTATTTTTCCTAACTTTATAGATAAAGTTGTTGTATCCTAAACGAGTTTTAAACATCCTACAGTTGTGTTTAACCTCCCTAATTTAAAATAACATATTTCATTCAATTTGTTTTGTTAGAATTTAGTTATTTTATTAGTCAATTATTACATGAAAATTTCAATTTTATAGTAATTTTATTTTACATCTAAAGATTTTTTGTTTCTCAAGCCCAGTATTTCATCTTTTTTCATATCATTAATTTCCTCAATTTTTCAGTTTTTTATGGTTTTACTATCTAATCTTATTAATGTTATTACTTTAAAGTTTCAAAGTGTTTTAATTACCACTCCTTCAGTCACTGAGATCTAGAGAATCTTACTGTTTTTTATTTTTTTTTCTGTGAGTGTATTGTTTTATTTTAGAATTTATTGATTCAATTTATTAGTGTTTCTTTTTTTCAGTTCTATAGTTTTTTCAGTTTCTCAGTTTTTCAGTCGCATAGTTCTTCAAAATTCCAGTCTCAAAATTTTTGGTTAGTTTCTTTGTCAGTGTTTGAACTTTTTAAAAATATGCATACTCTGATTCTATATAAAATTATTTTTTAACTTTAAACAATTTTTGTATTAGCCTTGATTTAGGAATAAAAAAATAGTTTACGTAGAAGTGTCAAAATTGCAGTGTTAATTGTTAATTTTGATTTTAAAAATTAATTTTTTGCAATTATTACTTTTTCTAAACTGACAGTGTAGAATTTAATTAGTTGTGTGAAAGTCATACTTTTCTAGGATTCCTAGTTTTTGTGTAATAAAAACTCAAAACTCAAAAATATATCAAATTAGGTCAAAAATCTTTATATCTTTTCAGTTATTAACTTGGGCATTTGAAAATTTATTAGTTATGTTTTGTTTAGACGATTTAATGATCTTGGGGAAGCGAAAACAAGAATTAGGTATTGCATTTAATTCTTTCAAGTTATTCAACTTTTAACAAACTTCTTATTTTTTATGTTCTTAGGTTTCCAGCCTTTCAATTTCATAGTTTCTCAGTGTTTCAATAACGCAGTTTTTAAGTTTATTTTCAGTATTTTAGCTTTTTTGTTTCGTAATTTTCCATACATCATATTCATGTCCTAATTTTTTTAGTTTTTTGTTGTTTTACTGTCTTATAATTCTAGTTTTCCACTTTCTCAATGTTTCTACTTTGCAGTTCTGAAGTTTTTTTAATCACATTTTCAGACACTTAGATCCACAGAATTTTAATCTTACTGTTTTTTTATAATTTTTTTGTATACCAGTTTTTAATTTTTTTTGGATTTTCAGTCTCTGAATCTCTGATATATTTTTTTATTGCGGTAATACGAGTAATAAAAACTGTTTATTTGCAAGCCACATTGAATGTTAAATATTTTCTGTATTTTATTCGGTACCTAACTGCTGTTCCAGAACCAAAATTGTATACGTACCAATTACGTAATTATTTTAGATATTGATGGTTTAACGACATAATGAGGGTTTCTTTGGTTTAATTATATATTTCATTTTTTAGTCTTGCTATAATGAGTTTTCGATACCTGTACAAACTAGCATTCAGTATAGTCAAAAGAGTTTTTAACAGAAACCATGACGGATTTTAAAGGTAAACTAAACATAAGTTAGTAATGATTAATGAATCACTCTTCAGACCCTTTTATTATGTTAAGGACGATGTTTTTTAACGTTTATAATTACAAAATAACTAAATTTTGCGACGTTTTCCTTATTATATTTTACACGTTCGTTGATTGTTTGCAGTTATAATACATGTACATAAATTTCAATATAAACCTTTGCATCAGATATGTCCCAATGACACCATATTTGTAAGTAAAAAACATATTCAGTGTAATAACACTAACTTTTAAGATGATTGTCGCAGCAGTTTATTCTGTAGCTTTGGAAAAAGAGATTTTCAGAATGCTAACATTTTTTCATAAAACTTGTTGGTCTCTTAATATGGTCAAAAAAGACGCTCAAATAAAGCTCGAGAGAAAATATCAAATTATAAATATCTGTATATCTGGCGGTTTGCTGCTTATTCTGACTACTTTAATAATTATGGACTGCCCATATTTAGGAAATCAGAGAGACGTTTTCATTTGTATTCAACTGTAATACGCCACTGGCAATAGGAGTATTATTTCTTGTGAATTTGAATTCATTAATAAGCTGAGTAGATATGCTGTGCCGGTTCAAATTCACTTCGTCTGCGCATGCGCCATTTCAGGGATTCCCCCGACGCAAAATATGGGAATCCTCTGATGTTGTAGCTATTTTTAGATCATGATGTCATGGCTATTTTTGGATCATGACGTCAGGATAAGAACTGCGCATGCGTCACTTTGGGGAATCCCACATTGAAAATTATGTGAATCCCCTGATGTTGTAGCTATTTTTAGATCATGATGTCATGGCTATTTTTGGATCATGACGTCAGGATAAGAACTGCGCATGCGACACTTTGGGGAATCCCACATTGAAAATTATGTGAATCCCCTGATGTTGTAGCTATTTTTAGATCATGATGTCATGGCTATTTTTGGATCATGACGTCAGGATAAGAACTGCGCATGCGACACTTTGGGGAATCCCACATTAAAAATTATGTGAATCTCCTGATGTTGTAGTTATTTTTAGATCATAATGTCATGGCAATTTTTGGATCATGACGTCAGGATAAGAATCTCCAGAGAAATCTCACATTGAAAATTATGGGAATCCCTGCGGTCATTGTTATATTTAGATATTTATGCCAGGGTGGGATATGGTTGCTTTAGGGTTTTGTAATGTATTCAAATTAATAAAAATGCATTTATTTTATACAGACATATTTATTAATTATTATAACAGTTACACTTAAACAAACGTATGTACATATATACTTATTATTTATATTTTTGTCCTAACATCTTCATATAACTTTTTACTTCACCATGCATGCAGTTTCGTCCTTGAATCTCGGTTTCACCTTTGCATTTGGGGCATACAAATTTGGTTGGAACGGACATAGTGTTGCGGAAGTTAAATGCTGTTTCTTCCTGGATTGTGACTCATTAAGGTAAGCTCTAACGCTTCGTGGGAATCCCCAATGTTGATGCTATTTTTAGATGATAATGTCATGGTTTGAATTTGTATGCGCATGCGTCACTTTGGGGAATCCCACATTGAAAATTATATGAATCCCCGATGTCAGTGCAATTTTTGTATCATGATGTCATACTTATTTTTGGATTATGACGTCAGTATGGGAATCCCTTTTGGTATTACCATGATCTCATGGTTGCTTTTAGATTATGATGTCACACTTATTTCCAGATCGATGAGTCAATGTTTATATTATATTATGTATAATATTACAATTCTTGGCTTACGACATGATTAATATAATTTAAGCCTTTTTGGTTTCCTTAATTTGGTCCATTTAATGAAGAAAATATAAGAGAATGTATCAGGATCATATAAGTTGCAACAGCGTGGAGTATCCAGCAGCAGGCATGTGATAAAGGTGTAAGCGGTTATAGCGTGGGCGGCGGTGACGAGTGTCTTTCATGTTTATAGTTTTAATTGAAACCCAATCACATTTCTTTCGATAAGAAACTATAACGGCTGGATTTCAGTCGTTAATTACAATTAAATGAAAAAGCAGGTAAATCCCCCAAACTGGATCATGAGTAATCGTATATACTGATTGAATATTGTATATCGTGGTAATATGGTCTCCACGGATCTTCATATCGGTCGAGATGTTGAATCAGTTGAAACTTGTGTTAAAAGTAAGATTCAATCTCCTAAATTGATTAAAGAATAATAAGTGTTACCTCAAGTATACAAATTTATTATTATGATCGTAATACCGTTTTGGGCTTAGATTGTATCGATGATTTTGAAGTACAATTGTTGTACAATTTTTTGACAAATTTATGCTAGTACACTATTCAAATATTTTCCAACCCCATTTAAGGATGTTATGACTACAGGTGAAACTTTGCGTGTAAACAGTGAGAAAGGGCACATACTTTTTGATGAGGTAATGGGAACAGGTTTCTGTTTTTGATCTCATATGAGTTTACTTTTATTTAATTATACAGGGCATTTACCAAAGAAAACTACGTTTTATAAATGCTTTCTTATTTACTAGCTTATTTATTTCACAGTTCCACAATTATACTGTATTAATACATAAGATAACTTTCGTTATCCCAACATTCCTCTTCATTTTCGGAATTTTGTTTATTTTCAATCAGATAATCGTCATTATTCCAACTTTCATCCTGATCGTTAACGTTTTGTTTATTTTCAGTTAGATAATTTTCGTTAGTCCAACTTGCTTCTTGGTCTTCTGCGTTTTGTTTATTTTCAGTCAGATAATTTTCGTTATCCCAACTTTCTTCCTGATCTTCGGCGTTGTGTTTATTTTTATTAAGATAATTTTCGTTATCCCAACTTTCTGTCTGATCTTCTACGTTTTGTTTATTTTCGGACTCTCTTTTTCTTTTTGCGTCCTCTTCTCTGTGACACTTAAAAATGTGTTTGGCCATCCTGTGCCATACTAGCCTATGTAGGTTATTATAGGCACATGTCACCATATCCTCTACAACATAAACAATTACCTTTAAGTTATAAATGACACAATACCTTAAATTAGACTTACCAGTGCATAAGCTGGCTGATGGTTTTCTTATTGGACTATTCATCTTTTTAAAGGTCTAACTTAAGTCACTCGAAAAGAACTCGTATTTAACTTAAGATAAAATCTGCAGAAGTTTCCATATGTTTATATAGGAAGTTTTGTGACAAAGAAGCTATATTAGAAAAAGATGAGAATTTACAATTTACCCTTGTTGCCTTTAATTTGCTCCACCTCTCAAAATTCATCCAATAAGAATTGAAACTTATTTAGTAAACGCAAACTTGAAATGGAAGGGATGACAACCCGCCAATTTCATAGGTCAATTTTATTTTGTCATAGCTTGTTTTTGTCTGCGCGTGCGTCACTTTGGAGAATCTCGCATTGAAAATTATGTGATTACCCTGATGTCAGTGCTATTTTTGTATAATGATGTCATGGTTATTTTTGAATCATGATGTCAGGATGGAAATCTCGTGGGGAATCACACATTGAAAATTATGGGATTACCCTCCTGGCATTGCAATTTTTGGATCATGAGGTCATGGCTGCATTTAGATTATGACATCATAGATATTTCCGGATTGATGTGTCATCAGTATTGTTGTATCATGTATGGTATTAAAATTTTGGGCTATGACATGATCTTCACATCTATTGGTTTCCTAAATTTGATTCATTCAATGAAGAAAGTTTAAGAGATGGTATCAGGATCGCATAAGTTGCAACTGTATAGAGGTGTATCCAGCAGCAGACATGCGATGAAGATGCAAGCGGCCGCAGCGTGGGCGTAGGTGGCGGCATATGTTTACTTCAATCGCATTCCTTTTGATAGCAACGGCTAGCTTTCAGTCTTAAGTTAGATTTAAATAATAATTCTTGAATACAAATTGTGAGAACCACATGATAAAATTACGATGATGTCATGGCTATTTTTAGATCATGATATCACCGCTTCTTTCAGGGAATCCCTGACGTAATTGCTTTTGTTGAATTATGTGATGACATGGTTATTTTAAGATCAATGAGTCACCACCATCGAAGGACCATGATATCATGTCTATTCTTGGATCGACGAATCACCGCTATTGTTTGTTGCATAATAATACCATGGTTATTTTTAGATTATGACATAATAATTCTAAGTGAAATTAACCCCGTACCCTTCAAACCCTACATTTATTCAATATAAACCACGACATAAGCTTAAAATTTCATTCTGTTTAACCACATCTTCAGTACTAGTTACATCAGTGTGAATTAAATAAAAATTTATTACTTTGTGCTTGTGAAGAAAAGAAAAACAGAAATACTATTCAAGAATTCAAGATGAGTAGTGCAGCATTTGAAAGCTTAAACCTTAAAGCTTAAAATGGAATCATTTGATAGTGTTGAAAGTATTAAAGTTTATGAAATGTTACATTGCGTAAAGGCATTTCAAAAACTATCAACAAAATATGGAATGAAGGTTATGGTGCAATGTGAGGGATTTTCATTCATATTACCATTTCGATTTACTGAGCACCTCAGCGATGAAGAAATTGATATTTTGAATGAAAAAATAAAAAATGGTAACAAATTATTTATGATCAGTAAAGAAGCGATAGGAAACACTTCAAAAATCAAACAATCTTTTTTATATTATGTTTCTAGAGTTATTGTTGAATATCTGAATATTGTTGAATATTAAAATGTTAAAACCACAAAGTACAAAAACAAAAAGTAAAAATTATACAACCATTAAAAGTATTGAAAGTTCTGATAATGATATTTATCTGAAAATTGGTGTGCAGCCATAACCCCTTATGTAATGTATAATGAACCACCTGATGTGAACATGGTTATTTTTAGATCATGACATCACCGCTTTTATCGATGAATTATTGACGTAATTGATATTGTTGAATTATGATGTCATGGATATTTTAAGATCAATGAGTTACACCCATTGTTGGATCATGATATATATCATGTCTATTTTAGGATCTTGGAGCAAAATTAAGCCTTTCACCCCTATCAGTTTCCTAAATTTGTTCCATCTAGCGAAGAAAGTTTAAAAGATGGTATCAGGATCGCATAAGTTGTAGTATCTGCATCCAGACTCATGTGTGTGTGTGTTTGAATGAACTCGAGTCACATTTCTTTGATAAGAAGGAATAGTAACGGTTGGTTTTCATCTTCCTCACATAATTATGCAGTTAATATGCAAAATGGTCTCTATTTAGGTAAATTACATTGACCTAAGATAAATAACTCAAACACTGTAAGATTTAACGAAGTTGCTACTCTTCAAGTTCGAATGACGCTGATGAAGATCAAAAATTTTATTGAATAAGAGATAGAATGTAGTTTCAGAAACGAATTCGTGATGCAGAAATGATTCTAAAACCATTTCTTGAACTGAAAATTAGCAACATAGAGAGAACAAAACAGAAGAATAATGTGATACAAGTATAAATATTTTAACTTTAACTCATCGGAATAGAAAGTCTACAATCGCACGACATTGTAGTTGTTATTAAATATTAGGTATGCATCCGTGGAGAATAAAGAAATATAAATGTTTGAAAAATGATCAAAACTTATCTTATCAATCGTAGTAGAGCTTTGAAGAGAAAGAAAGAGCATCAGAGTGTTGGTTCAGGAATTGTAAATTCTGTTATTAATAAATTACCATTTGAATTGCACATTCCTGGTTATCAAATTTAAAAAACGACTGGAGCGAGAAGGTCGTGATATTAATAAATTAGTCGAAGCGTGCACAAGTTTCTGTCATTTTTTAGATCGTTCAAAATTTACAAAAAAATATTGATAAAGCTTCCCAGACGTTTTCGTACTGATGTAGATCTATGTAAATATTGTAAAATGTTAAAAATTCAAAAATTTAGAGGTGTTTTTATTGACTCAAAACGTACGAATCAATGAATGTGGTATATTAAATTTAGATAATGATTGAGGTATTAGTACACATTGGACAGCTTACGTAAAACGTGGGCGAGAAGCTATATATTTTGATAGTCATTGTTAGAATTTAGTTTAATTTAGTTTTTGGGCTCAGAGAATTTTTGTTTGTTTTATTTTGAATTTCTCCCGCGGTCATGCGCGATTCGCAAAGGGTGGTTTTTTAGTTTTAAGTAGTGGCGCGCGTGTGACCTTGAAGAGGTGTTGAGTTCTTGGTTTGAAAAGCGCATCAAGTAGTTTCGTTCCGCTTCGTGTTTTTTCCTCTCCAAAAGTACAAGCCGGCCGGCGAAGAATTTTCCAAAGACGCCAAAAGGTAAGAACCACCCCAAGCTCGCCGCTCTCATTTTTTTTTCTCTTGTAACTTGAACTGCCCATACGAATTTAGCCGCTTACATTTATTTTGGTCCTTCGAGCCCGAACGCAAAGTGTATTCGGAACCATTGTTGTTAGTTTAAATTTGTTTCAATTCGCAAATTCGTATGGGTAAATTCTCTGAGCTTGTTTCGTCGTTTCGTAATTACAGTTTTTCGGTTCAATTTGTCGCGTCCTAGAACAGGTATTGGTTATCTCGCTTTATCGCTGGGTTTTTGCTTTCGGGTTATCGCTTTTTCTCGCTCTTTTCGTTGTAGTTTCGAATTGTTAAATCGATTTATTTTTATTTCGTATTTGAAATCCAGGATTTGAATATGGCCCCTAAATCCATAAAAAAATGTATTGCTCTTCGGGAGACCGCTATTACGCAAATAAACGAGTTAAAAAAGGTAGCGGAGGTGGCTGATCGTCAAGAAGCGCTTTACGAAAGTTCTTATCCTGAATTTAAAGCTCGCTATAAATTTATTGAACGCATATACGGGGATTTTTATCAATATCATAACACAATAATTGGTACGTTGGCAAACAGTGATGAGGAGTTAAACCATGAAAAAGAAATTCAGGCTGCATTTGATAATGATTATTATTTTGTTCATGTGGTGTTCGAGCGCGTTTTTAAATCAAAGCCAACCTTTGAACGTTCGCAGTCAAATCAGTCTGAAACCACTAATAAAGATCACATTCAATTGCCTCGGTTGGAGTTGTATAAATTTTGCGGAGAATTAAAAACGTGGAAAACATTTTTGGACATGTTCAACTCAACAATTCATAAGAATGGGTCGTTGTCAGACGTGGAAAAATTCAGTTATTTAATTTCGTCTCTTAGTGAGGAGCCACTATCAATTGTTAGTCGTATTCCTATGGTAGGCACTAATTATCAAATCGCATACGATGCTTTCGTTAAAAGATACGACAACAAGAGATTGCTTGCGACGCACTATTGGAACCAAATCGAAAATGTCCCTTCGTTGACAGAGAATTATACATCGTCGCAACTTAGAACATTGTTGTCCACATTTGAGGAAAATTTGGCGGCATTAAAAATGGTACAATTTCCACTCGAAAGTTGGGATTTTGTGTTATTTAATATGTTGTTGAATAGGCTTTGCTCGTCGTTAGTTAGTCGTTTCGAACTCGGTCAAGATTCGCCAACCGCTGTCCCAACTTTTAAATCGCTAAGTGATTTTTTGCTTTTAATGTCGCAAGCCTCGGACAATGTTTCTCAAAATGTCACTCCAAATACGTCGAAATTAACGCAAAAGGTTCCAAAAATTGTTTCTTCTCCTGTTAAACCTCGACAAGGTTCGGTATTCCTTGTAAATTCGGAAAACTCCAAATGTGCCTTATGCAATCGCGATCATCTCATCTATAAATGTCCCACATTTCTCGCAAAATCACCACAATCTCGTTATGAAATAGTAAAGTCCAAACAATGGTGTCTTAATTGTCTTGGTGCTAAACATTTATTGCGCAATTGCAACTCGTCGTCGACTTGTCGAGACTGTCATCAACGCCATCACTCTCTTTTGCATTTTGTTAGTTCGAATACGCTCTCAACTCAGTCCAAACCCGCAACAATTTCGGAAAATCCAATCGCTCCAATAGATACTTCCCCTAAATCGCTAGATTCGCCTACTCGCATTAATTCGCTCACTAATTTGATTCCGTCGCAGTCTGTATTGTTGTCTACCGCTGTAGTTGAAGTCCAGGATTCGTTAGGACAGTTCCAAGAAGTTCGCATCCTCTTAGATAGCGCTAGTCAAGCGAATTTCATTACAAAAAATTGTGCAGAGCGCTTAGGATTATCACGCAAAACCTCGACCTTTATAATTAAAGGCTTGGGAGGCATGAATGATAAGGCCTCAAAAGAGGTTTCATGCACTCTTCGATCGAAAAATGAGCCATCTATTCGTTTTTCAATTAACGCAATTCTTCTTGACAAAATTTGCGATGATATGCCAAGCGTATCATTCTCAACTTCCGGTTGGACCAACCTAATGAATTTGACATTAGCGGACAGTCAATTTAATCTTTCTCGTGGTATTGACATGATATTGGGAGCGGATATTTTTCCTCTTATCTTAGAATCTGGTCGCCTTCTCGGAAATTCGGACGTTCCCACCGCTATGAACACAAAATTTGGTTGGATTCTTATGGGTCAATTTCGGTCAAATACGCATAGGAAGCACAGTTCTTCACCACACCTTCATAGTTTTTGCGCAACAATCGAATCATTCGACACACTACCTCTCGAAAACATCGTCAAACAATTTTGGGAAATTGAAGAGCCTAATTTACCTTTGGATGCTACTTTGCCACCCGAAGATAAATTAGCAGAAAATAACTTTGCGTCGCTATTTTATCGAAATAATTCTGGTCGATTTGTCGTTCCCATGTTGTTTAAAGAAGACGATCCTATGTTTCCCGGTTCGTTCGCTAACGCATTTCGGAGACTTCAGTCAATCGAGCGTCGTCTTATTAAAAACCCCTTGCTTTACGAAGACTATAAGGCTGTTATGAACGAATATTTAGATCTTGGCCACATGCAGCTCCTTACAAATGGAAATTCGTCGGATGGATATTATATTCCCCACCACTGTGTTATAAAGGCTGATAGTCCAAGCACAAAACTTCGCGTAGTTTTCGATGCCTCCTGTCCTTCGTCAGAAGGCAAATCTCTCAATGATAGTTTATTTGTAGGTCCAAAACTTCAAAAGGACATTTTGACTATTCTTTCACGCTTTAGAGTTCATCCCATCGTGTTCACCGCAGATATACGACAGATGTATCGTCAAATTTTGATTCTTCCTGAACATCGCAAATTTCAGAAAATTTTGTGGAGAAACTCCCCACAGGAACCCGTTCAGGAATATCAGTTAAATACCGTTACCTACGGAGTGTCGTCTTCTCCCTTTTTGGCAATTCGCACATTAGGCGAACTTGCATCTCTGGAAAAAACTCGATTTCCTTTCGCTTCCGAAGTCCTGGTTAACGATGTTTATATCGATGACATTATTACAGGTTGCTCTTCGATTGCTGAAGCTCATAATTTGCGGGATAAACTAATTGACTTGCTCAGTACTGCAGGTTTCGAATTAAGAAAGTGGTCTAGCAATGACCCTACCGTTTTAAACAAAATTCCTCTTTCACATCAATTAGATCAAGCCCTTGCGTTCAATAGTGAATCAGAGTTTTTCGTTAAAGTTTTGGGACTGCAATGGAACCCGCGTAACGATAGTTTTTCTTATAGTATTCAACCGTTCAATCGTCCGTGCTCAAAACGATCGCTTTTGTCTGAATTGGCTCGCATATTCGACCCTATTGGGTTTTTGGCTCCTTTAACTTTTTACGCAAAACGTTTAATTCAGTATCTATGGACTTTGAAGTTGTCTTGGGATGACTCGCCCCCTGACGACATTATTTCGAGTTGGACGCAATTTTGTTCGGAACTTCCCCAATTAGCGACTTTGCAAATTCCCCGAAAAATTATCGTAGAAAAAGTTCGGTTGTGTACCCTTCATGGTTTCTGCGACGCTAGTGAGTCTGGTTACGCCGCAGTGGTCTATTTACGAAGTGTCTCAGTTACCCATGCAATAGAAATTCGTCTCATTTGTGCAAAGTCAAAGGTAGCGCCGTTGAAGAAAATTTCCATTCCGCGTCTAGAGTTATGTGCGGCAGTTTTATTGGCCAAGTTAATAGATTACACCCTTACCACGTTTAAAGGTGTCATAGAGATTGAACAAGTTTACGCGTGGTCCGACTCTACCATAGCCCTTTCGTGGATTCAATCGTCTCCTCACCTTTGGAAGGTATTTGTTATCAATAGGGTTGCTCTCATTCAATCATTAGCACCCACTGCTACTTGGCATCACGTTTCGTCGGATGACAACCCCGCCGATTGCGCGTCTCGTGGTTTAAATCCAATGCATCTCCTGCAGCACCCGCTATGGTGGGCGGGGCCCACTTGGTTACGCAATTTTGATTTGGTCGTAGGTAAATCGGAGATACCAGATTTGGAAAATGACTCGATAATGGTAGAAGAACAACGCAAGGTTGTCTTAGTTCTTCAAACAGAAGAAAGTTTTTTCGATCGCATATTGAGTACCTTCTCTTCTCTTCGAAAAATATTACGCATTATCGCAGTGTGGCTACGGTTTGTCAAAAATCTTAAAACTAAAACTCGAAATTTTGAGGCCTTAAGTGAGGATGAAATAAACTACGCATTGACCCTGCTCGTTAAACATGTCCAACAACAGGTATTCACCTCGGAAGTTAAAAATCTGGAATCTTGTTCCAAACCCTTCAGAAAATTGGCGCCCTTTGTAGATCCTCAAGGGATTTTACGTGTAGGTGGTCGCCTCAAACACTCTGGTCTTTCTTTCGATGCTAAACATCCGATGTTACTTCCTCGTGGACATCGTTTAACCGAGCTAATTGTTGAGGATATGCACATTCGGTATTTTCACCCCGGCACTCAAACGCTCCATTTCCTATTGTCTCAGAGATTTTGGATATTGGGGGCTAAAAAACTTATTTCGAAAATAATTGAATCGAAAATAAACCTCCAGTGGGAGATTTACCGTCGCTGCGTATTTCTCAAATCAAGCCTTTTTCGTGTGTTGGAGTGGATTATGGTGGTCCTTTTAAGATCACTTTAGGTAGAACTCGAGGCTCAAAGTCGCAGAAGGCCTATATTTGTGTATTTCTATGCTTTAGTACTAAAGCTATTCATATCGAATTAGTGTCGGATTTATCCACAGAAGCGTTTTTGGCCGCTTTACGGCGATTCGTGGCTCGTCGAGAACGTTGTTCTTATATTTATTCAGATTGCGGTACTAATTTCGTTGGTGGCTATCGCGAGCTTAATCGTCATATGAAATCAGCCGCAGAACGTGAACGTCTTCGGTGGCATTTTAACCCCCCATCAGCCCCTCACTTTGGAGGGATTTGGGAGGCCGGCATTAAGTCGGTCAAAACCCATTTACATCGTCTTATAGGAGAGCAAATCCTCACATTCGAAGAATTGTATACGGTTCTAACTCAAATTGAGTCAGTACTTAATTCGCGTCCTCTTTGCCCGGTTAGCGCCGATCCTAACGACCTCTCAGTTTTAACCTCTGGCCATTTCTTGACGTTAGAACCTCTTAGCGCACCTCCTGATTCAGACTTATCGTCATTGAAAATATATCGATTAACGCGCTGGCAATTAGTCCAACGTCTGCACCAAGATTTCTGGTCACGATGGCATCAGGAATATTTACACACTCTTCAGCAACGAAGTAAGTGGAATACTTCTTCAAAACCAATCGTTTCTGATACTTTAGTGATTGTTAAAAATGAATGCCTATCTCCTTTACGATGGCAGTTAGGAAGAATCGTCGCGGTGCATCCTGGTGCAGATGGGGTCGTCAGAGTTGCCACAGTACGTACCTCCCAGGGTACGCTCAAGCGCCCAGTGGTAAAGCTTTGCCCTTTACCTGTTCCTACGGTTTCGTAAAACGCGGAGCCTTTTAGGTGGGCGGTATGTTAGAATTTAGTTTAATTTAGTTTTTGGGCTCAGAGAATTTTTGTTTGTTTTATTTTGAATTTCTCCCGCGGTCATGCGCGATTCGCAAAGGGTGGTTTTTAGTTTTAAGTAGTGGCGCGCGTGTGACCTTGAAGAGGTGTTGAGTTCTTGGTTTGAAAAGCGCATCAAGTAGTTTCGTTCCGCTTCGTGATTTTTCCTCTCCAAAAGTACAAGCCGGCCGGCGAAGAATTTTCCAAAGACGCCAAAAGGTAAGAACCACCCCAAGTTCGCCGCTCTCATTTTTTTTTCTCTTGTAACTTGAACTGCCCATACGAATTTAGCCGCTTACAGTCATAGTAATCTTCAACCACCGCGAGAACTAGTTAAATAATTAGAAAGGAATGGACCATGTTAAATTCTATACTATTATGAGTTAATTCAAAAATATGGTACGGTTAATTGTGGTCTTCAATTCTAGTACAACAACCACAATGAAGAAGATATTCTCATAATGCATTTCCTTCTTATATTGCTCTGCTCGTGTATAATCTAAAACCTTGCAACGCCCACAACGACCTTTTAAAAAATGTGCGTATCAACGTACAAACAATCGGTTGTAAACGGAGTATTTAAAGACGTAAAATTATCAGAGGCAGTCACTGATACTATTTATTACCTTGTGGTCAGCAAGGTTGTTTAATATGTGTTACCTCTATTGGCCTATATACCAGTGCAATAACTGGAAACAGTTCACTTTTAACATCTCAATATAGTCCATCAATAGCCTTAGAAAATGACAGCAGTTATGTGATTGGAATAACTAACCTACAAACTTATAATTCATTTCTGAATATTGATCACACCAATAATAAATTCTTGTATGTAAGTGAAGATAATAAAGAGGTATATATAGAAATACCTGAAGGATCTTATGAAATTGATGATTTAATGCATATCTTAATAAAGAAATGGTTAAAAAATATTATCATCCAACAACAAGATGAAGAAAAGAATAGCAAGAGTAATGTTAATCCCATAATATTTGTTGATGAAGATTCTACTAAAATAGTTGATAGCAACATTCATGAAAGGAAAGCACCTATTTTATCATGTTTTTCCAACTGTACCTCTCGGATATCGAATTGTAGAAGCGCCAACCAATGTAAACTACACTGACCGGCAGAAAAATTAGGCTTAAAGCGTCAAAGAAAAAGAAAGAAATTAAATTGGGGCGTACATAAGTCATATAAGTGACATTTAAACTTTTCTTAAGCAATAGTACAATAAAGTGTCATTCTAGTAAAGCTTTTAAGCGTATTTTTTGCATAAGAGATATAAGTGGGTAATTCAAGGTTTTGAAGAAGTATGAAGAAGTTTCTCCACAAAATTTTCTGAAATTTGCGATGTTCAGGAAGAATCAAAATTTGACGATACATCTGTCGTATATCTGCGGTGAACACGATGGGATGAACTCTAAAGCGTGAACGAATAGTCAAAATGTCCTTTTGAAGTTTTGGACCTACAAATAATCTATCATTGAGAGATTTGCCTTCTGACGAAGGACAGGAGGCATCAAAAACTACGCGAAGTTTTGTGCTTGGACTATCAGCCTTTATAACACAGTGGTGGGGAATATAATATCCATCCGACGAATTTCCATTTGTAAAGAGCTGCATGTGGCCAAGATCTAAATATTCGTTCATAAAAGCCTTATAGTCTTCGTAAAGCAAGGGGTTTTTAATAAGACGACGCTCGATTGACTGAAGTCTCCGAAATGCGTTAGCGAACGAACCGGGAAACATAGGATCGTCTTCTTTAAACAACATGGGAACGACAAATCGACCAGAATTATTTCGATAAAATAGCGACGCAAAGTTATTTTCTGCTAATTTATCTTCGGGTGGCAAAGTAGCATCCAAAGGTAAATTAGGCTCTTCAATTTCCCAAAATTGTTTGACGATGTTTTCGAGAGGTAGTGTGTCGAATGATTCGATTGTTGCGCAAAAACTATGAAGGTGTGGTGAAGAACTGTGCTTCCTATGCGTATTTGACCGAAATTGACCCATAAGAATCCAACCAAATTTTGTGTTCATAGCGGTGGGAACGTCCGAATTTCCGAGAAGGCGACCAGATTCTAAGATAAGAGGAAAAATATCCGCTCCCAATATCATGTCAATACCACGAGAAAGATTAAATTGACTGTCCGCTAATGTCAAATTCATTAGGTTGGTCCAACCGGAAGTTGAGAATGATACGCTTGGCATATCATCGCAAATTTTGTCAAGAAGAATTGCGTTAATTGAAAAACGAATAGATGGCTCATTTTTCGATCGAAGAGTGCATGAAACCTCTTTTGAGGCCTTATCATTCATGCCTCCCAAGCCTTTAATTATAAAGGTCGAGGTTTTGCGTGATAATCCTAAGCGCTCTGCACAATTTTTTGTAATGAAATTCGCTTGACTAGCGCTATCTAAGAGGATGCGAACTTCTTGGAACTGTCCTAACGAATCCTGGACTTCAACTACAGCGGTAGACAACAATACAGACTGCGACGGAATCAAATTAGTGAGCGAATTAATGCGAGTAGGCGAATCTAGCGATTTAGGGGAAGTATCTATTGGAGCGATTGGATTTTCCGAAATTGTTGCGGGTTTGGACTGAGTTGAGAGCGTATTCGAACTAACAAAATGCAAAAGAGAGTGATGGCGTTGATGACAGTCTCGACAAGTCGACGACGAGTTGCAATTGCGCAATAAATGTTTAGCACCAAGACAATTAAGACACCATTGTTTGGACTTTACTATTTCATAACAAGATTGTGGTGATTTTGCGAGAAATGTGGGACATTTATAGATGAGATGATCGCGATTGCATAAGGCACATTTGGAGTTTTCCGAATTTACAAGGAATACCGAACCTTGTCGAGGTTTAACAGGAGAAGAAACAATTTTTGGAACCTTTTGCGTTAATTTCGACGTATTTGGAGTGACATTTTGAGAAACATTGTCCGAGGCTTGCGACATTAAAAGCAAAAAATCACTTAGCGATTTAAAAGTTGGGACAGCGGTTGGCGAATCTTGACCGAGTTCGAAATGACTAACTAACGACGAGCAAAGCCTATTCAAAAACATATTAAATAACACAAAATCCCAACTTTCGACTGGAAATTGTACCATTTTTAATGCCGCCAAATTTTCCTCAAATGTGGACAACAATGTTCTAAGTTGCGACGATGTATAATTCTCTGTCAACGAAGGGACATTTTCGATTTGGTTCCAATAGTGCGTCGCAAGCAATCTCTTGTTGTCGTATCTTTTAACGAAAGCATCGTATGCGATTTGATAATTAGTGCCTACCATAGGAATACGACTAACAATTGATAGTGGCTCCTCACTAAGAGACGAAATTAAATAACTGAATTTTTCCACGTCTGACAACGACCCATTCTTATGAATTGTTGAGTTGAACATGTCCAAAAATGTTTTCCACGTTTTTAATTCTCCGCAAAATTTATACAACTCCAACCGAGGCAATTGAATGTGATCTTTATTAGTGGTTTCAGACTGATTTGACTGCGAACGTTCAAAGGTTGGCTTTGATTTAAAAACGCGCTCGAACACCACATGAACAAAATAATAATCATTATCAAATGCAGCCTGAATTTCTTTTTCATGGTTTAACTCCTCATCACTGTTTGCCAACGTACCAATTATTGTGTTATGATATTGATAAAAATCCCCGTATATGCGTTCAATAAATTTATAGCGAGCTTTAAATTCAGGATAAGAACTTTCGTAAAGCGCTTCTTGACGATCAGCCACCTCCGCTACCTTTTTTAACTCGTTTATTTGCGTAATAGCGGTCTCCCGAAGAGCAATACATTTTTTTATGGATTTAGGGGCCATATTCAAATCCTGGATTTCAAATACGAAATAAAAATAAATCGATTTAACAATTCGAAACTACAACGAAAAGAGCGAGAAAAAGCGATAACCCGAAAGCAAAAACCCAGCGATAAAGCGAGATAACCAATACCTGTTCTAGGACGCGACAAATTGAACCGAAAAACTGTAATTACGAAACGACGAAACAAGCTCAGAGAATTTACCCATACGAATTTGCGAATTGAAACAAATTTAAACTAACAACAATGGTTCCGAATACACTTTGCGTTCGGGCTCGAAGGACCAAAATAAATGTAAGCGGCTAAATTCGTATGGGCAGTTCAAGTTACAAGAGAAAAAAAAATGAGAGCGGCGAGCTTGGGGTGGTTCTTACCTTTTGGCGTCTTTGGAAAATTCTTCGCCGGCCGGCTTGTACTTTTGGAGAGGAAAAAACACGAAGCGGAACGAAACTACTTGATGCGCTTTTCAAACCAAGAACTCAACACCTCTTCAAGGTCACACGCGCGCCACTACTTAAAACTAAAAAACCACCCTTTGCGAATCGCGCATGACCGCGGGAGAAATTCAAAATAAAACAAACAAAAATTCTCTGAGCCCAAAAACTAAATTAAACTAAATTCTAACAATGACTATCAAAATATATAGCTTCTCGCCCACGTTTTACGTAAGCAGTCCAATGTGTACTAATACCTCAATCATTATCTAAATTTAATATACCACATTCATTGATTCGTACGTTTTGAGTCAATAAAAACACCTCTAAATTTTTGAATTTTTAACATTTTACATTATTTACATAGATCTACATCAGTACGAAAACGTCTGGGAAGCTTTATCAGTATTTTTTTGTAAATTTTGAACGATCTAAAAAATGACCGAAACTTGTGCACGCTTCGACTAATTTATTAATATCACGACCTTCTCGCTCCAGTCGTTTTTTAAATTTGATAACCAGGAATGTGCAATTCAAATGGTAATTTATTAATAACAGAATTTACAATTCCTGAACCAACACTCTGATGCTCTTTCTTTCTCTTCAAAGCTCTACTACGATTGATAAGATAAGTTTTGATCATTTTTCAAACATTTATATTTCTTTATTCTCCACGGATGCATACCTAATATTTAATAACAACTACAATGTCGTGCGATTGTAGACTTTCTATTCCGATGAGTTAAAGTTAAAATATTTATACTTGTATCACATTATTCTTCTGTTTTGTTCTCTCTATGTTGCTAATTTTCAGTTCAAGAAATGGTTTTAGAATCATTTCTGCATCACGAATTCGTTTCTGAAACTACATTCTATCTCTTATTCAATAAAATTTTTGATCTTCATCAGCGTCATTCGAACTTGAAGAGTAGCAACTTCGTTAAATCTTACAGTGTTTGAGTTATTTATTTTAGGTCAATGTAATTTACCTAAATAGAGACCATTTTGCATATTAACTGCATAATTATGTGAGGAAGATGAAAACCAACCGTTACTATTCCTTCTTATCAAAGAAATGTGACTCGAGTTCATTCAAACACACACACACATGAGTCTGGATGCAGATACTACAACTTATGCGATCCTGATACCATCTTTTAAACTTTCTTCGCTAGATGGAACAAATTTAGGAAACTGATAGGGGTGAAAGGCTTAATTTTGCTCCAAGATCCTAAAATAGACATGATATATATCATGATCCAACAATGGGTGTAACTCATTGATCTTAAAATATCCATGACATCATAATTCAACAATATCAATTACGTCAATAATTCATCGAAAAAAGCGGTGATGTCATGATCTAAAAATAACCATGTTCACATCAGGTGGTTCATTATACATTACATAAGGGGTTATGGCTGCACACCAATTTTCAGATAAATATCATTATCAGGACTTTCAATACTTTTAATGGTTGTATAATTTTTACTTTTTGTTTTTGTACTTTGTGGTTTTAACATTTTAATATTCAACAATATTCAGATATTCAACAATAACTCTAGAAACATAATATAAAAAAGATTGTTTGATTTTTGAAGTGTTTCCTATCGCTTCTTTACTGATCATTAATAATTTGTTACCATTTTTTATTTTTTCATTCAAAATATCAATTTCTTCATCGCTGAGGTGCTCAGTAAATCGAAATGGTAATATGAATGAAAATCCCTCACATTGCACCATAACCTTCATTCCATATTTTGTTGATAGTTTTTGAAATGCCTTTACGCAATGTAACATTTCATAAACTTTAATACTTTCAACACTATCAAATGATTCCATTTTATGCTTTAAGGTTTAAGCTTTCAAATGCTGCACTACTCATCTTGAATTCTTGAATAGTATTTCTGTTTTTCTTTTCTTCACAAGCACAAAGTAATAAATTTTTATTTAATTCACACTGATGTAACTAGTACTGAAGATGTGGTTAAACAGAATGAAATTTTAAGCTTATGTCGTGGTTTATATTGAATAAATGTAGGGTTTGAAGGGTACGGGGTAAATTTCACTTAGAATTATTATGTCATAATCTAAAAATAACCATGGTATTATTATGCAACAAACAATAGCGGTGATTCGTCGATCCAAGAATAGACATGATATCATGGTCCTTCGATGGTGGTGACTCATTGATCTTAAAATAACCATGTCATCACATAATTCAACAAAAGCAATTACGTCAGGGATTCCCTGAAAGAAGCGGTGATATCATGATCTAAAAATAGCCATGACATCATCGTAATTTTATCATGTGGTTCTCACAATTTGTATTCAGGAATTATTATTTAAATGTAACTTAAGACTGAAAGCTAGCCGTTGCTATCAAAAGGAATGCGATTGAAGTAAACATATGCCGCCACCTACGCCCACGCTGCGGCCGCTTGCATCTTCATCGCATGTCTGCTGCTGGATACACCTCTATACAGTTGCAACTTATGCGATCCTGATACCATCTCTTAAACTTTCTTCATTGAATGAATCAAATTTAGGAAACCAATAGATGTGAAGATCATGTCATAGCCCAAAATTTTAATACCATACATGATACAACAATCCGGAAATATCTATGATGTCATAATCTAAATGCAGCCATGACCTCATGATCCAAAAATTGCAATGCCAGGAGGGTAATTCCATAATTTTCAATGTGTGATTCCCCACGAGATTTCCATCCTGACATCATGATTCAAAAATAACCATGACATCATTATACAAAAATAGCACTGACATCAGGGTAATCACATAATTTTCAATGCGAGATTCTCCAAAGTGACCCACGCGCAGACAAAAACAAGCTATGACAAAATAAAATTGACCTATGAAATTGGCGGGTTGTCATCCCTTCCATTTCAAGTTTGCGTTTACTAAATAAGTTTCAATTCTTATTGGATGAATTTTGAGAGGTGGAGCAAATTAAAGGCAACAAGGGTAAATTGTAAATTCTCATCTTTTTCTAATATAGCTTCTTTGTCACAAAACTTCCTATATAAACATATGGAAACTTCTGCAGATTTTATCTTAAGTTAAATACGAGTTCTTTTCGAGTGACTTAAGTTAGACCTTTAAAAAGATGAATAGTCCAATAAGAAAACCATCAGCCAGCTTATGCACTGGTAAGTCTAATTTAAGGTATTGTGTCATTTATAACTTAAAGGTAATTGTTTATGTTGTAGAGGATATGGTGACATGTGCCTATAATAACCTACATAGGCTAGTATGGCACAGGATGGCCAAACACATTTTTAAGTGTCACAGAGAAGAGGACGCAAAAAGAAAAAGGGAGTCCGAAAATAAACAAAACGTAGAAGATCAGACAGAAAGTTGGGATACCGAAAATTATCTTAATAAAAATAAACACAACGCCGAAGATCAGGAAGAAAGTTGGGATAACGAAAATTATCTGACTGAAAATAAACAAAACGCAGAAGACCAAGAAGCAAGTTGGACTAACGAAAATTATCTAACTGAAAATAAACAAAACGTTAACGATCAGGATGAAAGTTGGGATAATGACGATTATCTGATTGAAAATAAACAAAATTCCGAAAATGAAGAGGAATGTTGGGATAACGAAAGTTATCTTATGTATTAATACAGTATAATTGTGGAACTGTGAAATAAATAAGCTAGTAAATAAGAAAGCATTTATAAAACGTAGTTTTCTTTGGTAAACGCCCTGTATAATTAAATAAAAGTAAGCTCATATGAGATCAAAAACAGAAACCTGTTCCCATTACCTCATCAAAAAGTATGTGCCCTTTCTCACTGTTTACACGCAAAGTTTCACCTGTAGTCATAACATCCTTAAATGGGGTTGGAAAATATTTGAATAGTGTACTAGCATAAATTTGTCAAAAAATTGTACAACAATTGTACTTCAAAATCATCGATACAATCTAAGCCCAAAACGGTATTACGATCATAATAATAAATTTGTATACTTGAGGTAACACTTATTATTCTTTAATCAATTTAGGAGATTGAATCTTACTTTTAACACAAGTTTCAACTGATTCAACATCTCGACCGATATGAAGATCCGTGGAGACCATATTACCACGATATACAATATTCAATCAGTATATACGATTACTCATGATCCAGTTTGGGGGATTTACCTGCTTTTTCATTTAATTGTAATTAACGACTGAAATCCAGCCGTTATAGTTTCTTATCGAAAGAAATGTGATTGGGTTTCAATTAAAACTATAAACATGAAAGACACTCGTCACCGCCGCCCACGCCATAACCGCTTACGCCTTTATCACATGCCTGCTGCTGGATACTCCACGCTGTTGCAACTTATATGATCCTGATACATTCTCTTATATTTTCTTCATTAAATGGACCAAATTAAGGAAACCAAAAAGGCTTAAATTATATTAATCATGTCGTAAGCCAAGAATTGTAATATTATACATAATATAATATAAACATTGACTCATCGATCTGGAAATAAGTGTGACATCATAATCTAAAAGCAACCATGAGATCATGGTAATACCAAAAGGGGATTCCCATACTGACGTCATAATCCAAAAATAAGTATGACATCATGATACAAAAATTGCACTGACATCGGGGATTCATATAATTTTCAATGTGGGATTCCCCAAAGTGACGCATGCGCATACAAATTCAAACCATGACATCATCATCTAAAAATAGCATCAACATTGGGGATTCCCACGAAGCGTTAGGGCTTACCTTAATGAGTCACAATCCAGGAAGAAACAGCATTTAACTTCCGCAACACTATGTCCGTTCCAACCAAATTTGTATGCCCCAAATGCAAAGGTGAAACCGAGATTCAAGAACGAAACTGCATGCATTGTGAAGTAAAAAGTTATATGAAGATGTTAGGGCAAAAATATAAATAATAAGTATATATGTACATACGTTTGTTTAAGTGTAACTGTTATAATAATTAATAAATATGTCTGTATAAAATAAATGCATTTTTATTAATTTGAATACACTACAAAACCCTAAAGCAACCATATCCCACCCTGGCATAAATATCTAAATATAACAATGACCGCAGGGATTCCCATAATTTTCAATGTGAGATTTCTCTGGAGATTCTTATCCTGACGTCATGATCCAAAAATTGCCATGACATCATGATCTAAAAATAGCTACAATATTTTGCATCGGGGGAATCCCTGAAATGGCGCATGCGCAGACGAAGTGAATTTGAACCGGCACAGCATATCTACTAAGCTGCCCTAGGAAGTAGTACAATTACAATGGTCTGCATTACTACCCTATGCCAACTCAGTGGTGAATTTCAAAAAGTCTTTTCAATAAATACGCTACTTTCAAGGAACGTTGGACGAAGTGGTGTTGAACGAAAAACCAAGCCATGACTCTTCATTTGTTAAATTATAAAATGAAGAATATCACAGACTTCGTGTTCCGTTCGAAAGTTACTGCTTGCTGTTGATTGAAGATTGAAGAAACGGCTGTAAAGTCTACCTTGCCCAGTGATAATTAAATAAATATCAACTTAAGCAGAGGTAGACCTGACAGACATTTCAAAAAAATTGTGATAAGTTCTAAGTGTTTGTTCTACATCAGTCCCAGCTTTTGAACACTTGCGTAAAATTTCACTAGTTTATAAGAAAGATACCAACTTTTGTTGCATCCTTTTGGCATGGGAATGATTACCAAAAACACAGTTTAAAAACCTGACACACCAAACGTTTATTTGAAACACAACGTTTCAACCACAAAGTGATGTTCGTCAGGTGAGAATATAAACAAAACTAATTCTTACAATGTCATGTCTTATACAGCGTTGGGAAATAAGTATGAAACCAAGCGTTTTGTGTCAAAACTCTGTGCCTTACGAAAAAATCAGTTAGTCCATCATCAAGTAATTTAAAAATGTGTTTATTTTTTACGACTAAAACTTTTCGAAATTCTTTTTATGTTTCGAATTATCAAATTTTTAAGACAATGCTCCAGAAATTACTTCTAATTCAATAATTTTGTATCTAAGGTAGTTGGTGCTTAAATTCACTTTCTTAAGATCTCTTTAAAATTTTTACAGATTATTGTTCAAAGTATTTTGCTTCGATGGCGCAAAGATGAAAAAGATTGACCATCTAGTTTAGGAGATATTGAATTTTAAAAATTGCATTTTTAACTTTATTTTACTTTACGGTAAATGGAAAATCGTTTTTTTTTACGTTTTTTAGTACAGACTGATCCAGAAATACTGAGTCTGTTGGCAACAGATTTGAAAATATGTTTGCTTATAATTTGCAACACTGCAACCGAATTTGATTTTTCTTGACAATTATTTAACGTACAACCCCACAAGAATGTTAAATTGTTTTTAATTGGAACAGACTCAGTATTTCTGGATCAGTGTGTATAACTAGCAAACCCTTCTTAAGATTTTCGTAAAAAACTAAATCGACATTCAGCAACATCCAATAAGTATTTTAAGAGAAAAAAATACTCGGGGTCATCGTTCAAATGGGAAGTACTATAACATAATTACCATAACTCAGATTCTGAGCACCCACACCATTTTGCTCGATTATGAACAAGGAATCAAAGTTAACTTATTTCATTTTCATGGAAACAACTCAAAAATAAATCAATTTGTGTAAATTTCGACCATATTGCCACTAAAGGTACTACTCATTTCGAAGTGAGCTTCTTCATTAATTAGATTGAATAGTAATTTGGAACAAAAACACCCATTCAACTTTTATTCGTTTTAGTCGTTATTGAATCCGAACTGAAGCGAGTATTGGCTGTACTATGACCATAAATTAGCATACAAACAGCCAATGCTAACTAAGTATCGAAAACATTTTGTAGTAATGTACAAAAGTTCGTTTTTTGTAAAAGCAATGAAAATTCTTCCCATACCTTAAAAATTCTTGGTGGTGAAATTAGTGATTAGATCCCATTGAAAGTAATAAATTAGATTAGCTATTTTTTTTTGAAGTGCATGAATACTTTATAACTGCTAATTTTGAGAAAAAATGCAACGTTGGCGTTTATATAGTTTTGAAATAGTTAATTGCAATAAATTTACCTACTCATTAAGTAAATTGAGTGCCACCCACTGTCAAAAGTGAATTCGAATTAGGCTAACTTGAACAACATATTTAATCTAAAAATTTCTGGCATTAACTGGAGATTGAAGAAACTACTGCAAGATCTATTTTGCCCAGTGATAGTTAAATATATAACAACAAAAGCATGGATAGACCGAGCAGAAAATTCGAAAAATCGAATCATATAATTTATTTCACCAATAAATACCAAAAAAGGGAGATTTGTCTCGATTATCTAAAATATTATTTTTACATTGTTTTAACTTATTACAAGATTCATAATTTTTTAATCTTCTATGATTATCAAATGACCAATGATAACTAAATAACGAAATGGAAAATTTTACCTAAACTTATCTAAATATCTGAAAACAAAACACGGAGAATTGCAATTTATTACTGGCTTCGGCATAGGTCGTACTATGGATTAAAATTTCACATGGTACCAGCACTAAATTTAACCAAAGAGTAAAGCACACCCCAAATTGGTTACACCAGATTTCCTTAAGATAAACATAGAAATGTCTGAAACTGGAATTTTGTTTACAACGATAAATGTGCTTTATTTTTAAGGAAAGATGAGTGAAAGATCAAGTCTGTGACTCCTCATTTGTTATATTCTAAACTGAAGATGAGCTCAAACTCTCATCTCTCATCTGATAAATTTGGTTAATATTAATTGAAGATTCAAGAAACAACTGCAAGGTCTATCTTTTCCATAGATAATAAAATAAATATCAACAAAAGCAAAAAGAGGACTTAGCAGAAATTAAAAAAAAATATGTGCTTTGAGTCATAATTGTACATTCCTTTTTTTAATAAAGACAAATTAGTTTACAAAACTAAGACACCAGAAAATACTATACAAAACTTTGTAAATACCAAAATACCTACATATCCACTTTTCTATTTGTTCCAGTTGTTAGAGGATTCAAAATAAAGCGAACATTGGTCGATCAATGGCTATGAACAAGCATAGAAACGACCAATGCTAACTATTTATCGAAAACATTTTGTACAAATGTATGTCTTTTAAAAAAAACAGAAAATCTTTGCAAACCTAAAAATGACTTGCTTGTGAATTGAAATCTCTTACTGGGCCCGCATGGGTCGTACTATGGCATAGAATTTTACATAGTACTACTCTGTGCCAACCCAGTACTAAATTTACCCAAAAAAATGTTCTGTAGTAGGTTTTATAACAGCAAAACATGAACATTGTTACGTAAATTACACCAAGGTCTTGACCAAACTTGAGTTTGATTATTCATTATTTAGTTCTATTGACTTTGATTAAAAGAAAAGAACCCAAATCGTTGCCTTTTTGATAAAGACGCAACGACAAATTAGCTTTATTTTCAAGGAAACTTTGACACAATGGTGTCGATCAATCGAGCGAAAGATCAAGTCTGTGACTCCTCATTTGTTAAATCATCAAATGAGGAATATCGCAGACTATCATCTTTCATCTGATAATTTTGGTTGATATTAATTGGAGATTCAAGAATCGAGTGCAGGGTCTACCCTACCCAGTGATACTTTAATATTCCGAATGAAACTTTTTTAATGTAGATAAATTAGTTTTGAAAACTAATTTACTAGTAAATATATAAAACTTTGTAGCTACAAGAATTCCTACCTATCCAATTTTCTATTCATTTCAGTAGCTAGAGGATTCGAAATAAAGCGAACATTGATCGATCTATGTGCATAAAGAAGCATAGAAACGACCAATGCTAACAATACATTAAAAATATCCTGTATAAATGTGCGTCTTTTGAGAAAGCATGAAAAACATACGCTGACCCAAAAATGACTTGTTAGTGAATTGAAATCTCTTACTGGGCCGACATGGGTCGTACTATGGAATAGAATTTTACATAGTACTACTCTGTGCCAACCCAGTACTAAATTTACTTAAAAAATAAAAACAGCAACGTTGGACTGAAAAACCTGTAAGACACTGTAAATTTTCATCTCTTGAATTAGGATTCGTTATTAAGCTGGCATAGGAAGTACGGCCGGGTGATTTGAAAATGTCATGCCAATAAACCCTAGCACTTGGGATCGGTAGGTACCCCAACAGCAACCATCGGTGGCAATAAACTATATTTAGTCGTAAACTTGAGGACACGAAATAATTTTAGTTTTCAACTTGAATACAATTGCTTAAAATAAGATTTCATTTGATGCTTTTAGTAAATTTCAAAATTATAATGTTTACGAAATCCGTAATCTATACAACTAATAATAAAGCTGATTCCAATTCCAATTATCCTCTAATTTAATTAAATGACATTTAATTCGTATTGAGAATAAAATTAATCAAAAATTGAAATTTACTGTTATTTGTTGATTCCAAGAGTTGACTCGAATACAACTGCTTAAAAGATTTAATGTTTCTAGTAAATTTAACCGTCGAAACCTTTAGCCGATGAAATCAATTTCAATAAAGATGTTATTTAATTCGCGTTGCTAAATAAATTTGTTTTTCCTATACTATTTAGCGAAAACTAATTGCATCCCTTTTTGTAGCAAAAATCCAAACACGATTACCGAAGTGTAAACAAATTTCTGATAAAAATTAGTAAATGAAAAACATAGTTTTGTTTTTAATTGGATACCATCTTTTCATTTAATATATTCCATTCAGATATTTGCGGTCCGAGTACCTATTGATCTAAAACCGGGGTTTATTGGCATCACATTTTCACCCTACTGTACTATTATCATGGTCCTTAATACTACACCATGCCAACTTAACAATACATTCCTGAATCGTTGCATTTTTGATAAATGCTCGAGGAACATTGGTCAAAATAATGTTGAACCAAAGACCAAGTCTGTGACTTTTCATTTGTTGAATATCACAAAATCTCATTCGATAATTTGTGATTACTATTGATTTGACTACTACTGCTGTGTCTATTTTGTCCACGGATAAATAGATAATTAAACAAACATCAAATAAAGCAATGATAGACCGGACAGAAATTTCAAAAATTAGTGTTGAAATGCAAATCGATGATAGACTAAAACATTGAAAGAATCAATCGAAGTCAATTTGCTTCACCTAAATAACTGTTATATTGCCATTCATGGTAGTATCAGTATCTACATTCTGAAGCTAGTCTTCTTAATTTAGATTAAATATCAGTTTTTATATAAATTATATATATTGTGACATAGAAACAATCAATGCTCACTAAATTTTAAAACATTTTATAAAAAAGCATAAATAATTTCGTTTCGTTTAGAAAGCACAAAAACTCTTCGCTTACTCTACTTGCTGGAATTGTAATTTATTACTGAGTTGGCATGGGTCGTACTATGGATTAAAATTTTTCATAGTACCACTTATGCTAACCTAGAAATAAATTCACTAAAATTTAGCTTAAAAGAAATACCATTGGATGTAAAAGCAGTTATACCTTGATTTTAAAGAGTATCTAAGTTCAAATGTAGCTTCATTTTTATGGATATCCAATCAGGTGTAATGAATCGTACATATGTCGGCATAATATAAACATTCTTTTCTGTAATAAATTCCAGAATAAGGCAACTAATGTAGATTTTGGTCATACTGCTTCTATTATTCGAATAATTCAGAATACGAAATTTTGCGGACACTGACTATGCTGTGGCCACTTATCACTAAATAACACAGAACAGTTAATGCTAACTAAATGTGGAAATCAATTTTTACACAAGACACAAATGTGCATGAAAATTCTTGCTTAAAAAAGATTACTGGTAAAGTGAAATCTACAATAATAATTTGTGAATTCGACAAAGTCTAGAATCGTTCCGATAAGTATGCAATGACAAGATGTTAATTGAACTAGTGTCGAAGATGGCTGAGAATTTTTACCGATATATCGATAACTATATCCTGTATATAGTTCCGTTAATTGCGACAAAATTAACGTCAAAAGTTTTCTATTAACATGCATCGAAAAAGACTTGGTAAGGGAACTACACTCTCTAAAAACATTTCTTTTTTGGTGAGTTTTTCTCAATATTTCTGAGACCATTACAGATAAAATTACAAAATTTGGTACAGTTATCTATTTTGACAAGCCTAATCGAATTCGAAGACCAAATGTACAAAATTTTAATCAGGGGCATCCCAAACTAGGGGAAGGGTAAGGTTAAAACTATTCTAACAATTTTTGCTTTAGTTTTTTAACTCTTTAGCAACAAAATCTTAAATTCAAATCTTTACTTACCGGTACCGATCCCGTGATTGATGATCGAAGAACTTCGCACTGATGCACTTGTTGCCTTCAGGAATCACGAACACATAATGGCCCTCAGGCAAAAATTGCCTGCTTATATTGGCTTACCCCCCAGGGATAATGGAGAGTGGGGCTGGGGTGAAAGTTCCTTTCTGCCTTGCAACAACAATTTTACAAAAAGTTTTGTTTTGTTCGTTTTACTATTTTTGTAGAAAATAAGTTAGAAAAGAATAATTGGAGAAAATATTCTCAGATTTCATAAATGGTAAGGCTGAGTTTGGAGAACTTCAAATGCCCATAACTCAATATTGTAAATGAAATGTCTCAATTAATTATATTTCACTAGATGAAAAAAAATGTTTTGCATCGACCTGTATTTTAGAATTCCCTATACCCATGTGTGATAATTTTCAAGTTGTTTAGGTTTCTTGATATTACGTAAGATTCCTTACTAGTTACAGCTCATTTTATAATAGGCTACTTTAAAGAAATATTTTTCATTGAATAATGGACAAATAATAATCAAAAACAGTTTTGTTAAATTAAATAAATTCATTAAATATAGGTATATAAAACAATTTTTTTATATTTTTCTCTCGTTTTAATGGCAATCTAATAAAAAAATTGCTAATAAATTTTTCAGTGTCAACATAATACTATAACTTAAAACCTATTAAAAATAAGTAGAGTTAATGTTAATGCAGATTCATGCAGAATTAAATTCTCTATCATTTTGTGAAATGAAAATTAAATTTTATTTGAAACAACTGAGTTATGATGAATGTTTGAAATTTTGCAAATTTGGGTTTTTTAACATTTGTTTTAGATAAACTTGGAAATACTAATAAAAGCTTTAAGTTTTCTCTTTCAACTGCCCAAAAAACGATTTTAAAGTCTTAAAAAATGAGTATGTTACTGATTTACTTAATTGAACATACAAATCCAAAAAATTTCAAAAAACTTCAGTTATTTAGTAAATCGCTAAACTTAGTTGAATAGTTGAAATAGCTTGCTATTCTTACTTCTTTTTATTTTTGTTTCTTTAGTTATTTAAACATCTTATTTCATCTCGTACAAAAAATAATATTGGGTGAAAAACAGATGTGACAATCAATTAGAATGAATGAAACCAAATTAAAATCTATTCCATTCAAATGACATGCTATACTTCAATATTCATCGCATATTTCATACATTTTTATAAGCAAAATAAATAAGAAAATGGATAAACATCGAAAATGTTATCTCAAAGTTCTCAAACTCCCTGGAGTGAAACCACAAACTCAACTTTCACTTAACCCCTAATTTTTAAGCGGATTACCGTTAAGTGAAATTTTTCAGTCACCTGCGCACCTCTTTTCAGTATTTATGAATTTCTAAGAACAGACATTGGGAGCATTTTACGAAATACACTGCCGTTCAAGAAAATTCGGACACTTTAATTTTTTAAAATTTGAAATACTTCATTTATTTTTTGTGTGAATTTTACTCAATTAATCAATTAGCTAGAGTCCTAACAAGCTTTAGAAGAAATTTTCATGATTACATTGTACTTTTTGGAGCTACACCAGCGTTAAACCGCTTTCTTGTACTTTGGGATCAGGACCATAATTTCAATTATCACATTGATTTTGATTTAAATTGTGTTTTGTTACTCAAAACTGCTTATCAGATAACAGTTTGACTCATTTGCGTAGGAAGCTACCAGAAATTTCTGTAAAAATTGTTCCTTTGAGCAATGATAGCCGAAGTGTTGAATATACTGTATAACAACATAATACCGCGAAGAAAGGTGCAGGACCTACACTCACAGTTTCCTATGCGCCATTCATTGTTGGAAGACATTGTTGTCTGATATTGGAACAAATTAAAATACGACGTTTTTTGTGCTCAGCCAATAGTTTCGACTTGATATCAATCTGGTTTGGGAATTTCTTGGCAAAAGAGTAGAACGTAGCAAACCCCTGTTGGAGACGTTAAATAACTTAAGAGTGACACTGGCGGAAGAATGTTCAAATTCCTCAAGAATAGATTACCACGCCCATCCAAAACAAGCCATATTGTTTAATAGATGTAATAAGAGCTTTTGGTTGTAACACCAAATGTAAAAATGTAAATGTAAAAATGAAATTTTGGAAGCCATGCCATTATAGTAATGTCAAAAAAAATTAACAAGCGATTAGATGCTATGATAGAGATGATACAAATTAAACCCAACTTTGTAAATATGTCTCCATTAAACTTTCGTTTTTAAGATGAAGAAAATGCTAGTATTGGACATAGATTTAATGAAAAATTTTCACAAAACACAAACCAAACTTATTCAAAATGATTACGGAAGAAGTGATCAGACAGAAGGCTTTCGAATTTAAATTTTGTCTCGTCCAATCATGTGTAAAAAAAAGTAAATTAATGAGAAGCCGTTATCAATTGCCTTATTTTTCGGTTTTGTGAATTCAAAAGTTTCAACAGATTCCACCTGTTACTTAAAAAATAGTTTTTGCAATTAATGCCTCTTAAATTAACAGAATATTTTAACGATTATTCAACCATAAAAATGTGAGGAGTTTTTTCTGTCCCGTCTGTCTTCAATTTGTATTTCTTTTACTTGTTCGTATTTTAAATTTTAAAAATATAGCTCTAATTTAAGTTGCAAACAATTTGATAGGTACTAAATTCATATAAAGAAAAATTCAGTTCTACTGATATTATTTGTAAAAACTGAAAATAAAGTCAAAAATGTTTGCAAAGTGTCCCTTGCGTTAAAACGAATTGGCTGTTTGATAGAAATCAAGAAATTAAAAAGATATTTGATCAGAAGCAAAGTTATCGCAGAGTGCGATGCTGACACATGGCTAGTTTTACTTGAACAACTGAATTTTAGTTTCCATCACAGGCAGCTTCGAATCCTTTACATTGTTTTAATTAAACTGTAAAGCAGTAGCAAAACAATCACTCGTGAATCACTTGTGAATCTGTTCACAAAAAATCACTTAGCCCAATTGTTACTAATTTTATGACATGAAGAATTATTTAGTAAAGGTTGGTATTCTGTGAACAGCTCTTGTTAATGTGGGTTATTAAAAATTTACAAATTTTAGAAATACCGAGAAAAATGCTGAGAAAAGATTAACCCAGGTATTTGTGAAAAATTTCACTTTTAGGTCTAATCCACCTAATTACGGATTAAGGAAAGGTTTAGTTTATGGTTTCACTTGAAGGTATGGGATTAAAATTCTGACATTACAATTTGTTCTTTATTTATTTGGTTTACGGGAATATATAAAAAACAGAGTGATTTTTAGAAAACGGACATGCTCTTAAATTTGTATTTATGGTTAGATTTCAAAAACAAATAATATGTAAATGGCTTTCAGTGTAGTATACGCTAATGCTTTGCAGTGTTGTTAGCCACAATACGAACAGAAAGACAGGTCATCCAAAATTACATTAATGACCAAAAATTAAGGATAAATTCCAAAGTTGAGTCTGACGTGGAGTAAAATCATAACAAACGAAGTTATGACGTAACAGGCATAATATTGGGACCAGATTCTGCCGGTCGTGGTCGAATTGGTTCCCGTTAATCTTTGTAATTATAATACTATAAAAGATGATAGTCGAATTGGTTTCCAAGTGAGGGTAGAATTGGCTCCCGCATGAGCAGGTAGATAGAAAGGATTAAGTCACAGATATGTTTACATTTTAGATTTAAAGCTAGCAGAAGTATTATAATAATTATTTTAGGGGACGAGTCGAATTGGTTCCCGGGGATGGTCGAATTGGTTCCCGTCGATCAGGTAGGCAGATAAACAGATTAAAGTATTATGATAACAGAAATAGCGTTTGTAAGTCTATGAACAAATTTACAAGTTCCAAAACGTTCAAAAACAAATCGTATTTTAACAATTTAAAGGGTGTGGCTAAATATTTCTTCGAGTATTCAAGTACTTCCAAAACGATGGAGAAGGCGCATAGAACTTAATGGGTACTATGTCGAAAAATGTTAAAATTATATTTGTAATTTGTCTCCATTTTGATGCTTTAATAGTATTAATAGACATATTAACGAACGCAACGTCATCATGTGAGATGTCTTAATAGTCATTACTTGACGAAACATTTTACGAAATTTACAGGAGAGCATTGGGCTTAAAAAATTACATTCTCCTTTTTTTAAATAATCAGTTAGCCATGAATAAATGAAAATTGTTGTTGGATTTTGTGCTAAGAAAATAATTATTTGAACATGTCTACCAGCTTTAAATCTAAAATATTAACATATATTTGGCTTAATTCTTTTTACCTACCTGCTCATACGGGAACCAATTCGACCATCACTTTTTACAGAATTATACTTATAGAGATTACTGGGAACCAATTCGACCACGACCTATTTTCTTGGGACGATATCCAACAACAAATTTCATTTATCTGTGGCTAACTGGTTATAAAAAAAGGAAAATGTTATTTTTTGCGCCTAAAGCTCTCTGTAAATTTCGTAAAATGTTCTGCAAATAAGCTCATTTTGCTCTGACCGTCCTCAGTTTACCTACTAATTTACGTTTGCCATTGCATTTCCTTTTACTCGATTACTTTGGACATTAATGATTCAATTCTCACAGATTCTAAGTGCTCTGAGAAAAAAGTTTGAAAGAATTTAGATATGTGTCAAGTATCAAACAAAAATTGTGGTTCTGGCTCTAGAGTTCTAGTTCTTGTTCGGTTGTACATCATTTGCTCTAAATTCTCCATCAATTTTAAATTCTGTGCACCCTTATACTATTAAAGCATCAAAATGGAGACAAATTACTAAAACAATTTTAACATTTTTCAACTTAGCGAGAAGATTCGGCTATTGATTTTACCTCGATATTCCGTTTTTGAATTTGTGAATTTATTCATACACTTAAAATGCCATTCCTGTTATCATAATACTTTAGTTCGTTTATCTGTCAGTGTCAAAATTCTAAGCCGAGGTGGACACCTGGCAGACATTTCAAAAAAATTGTGACAAAATAAGTATTGACTCTACATCAATCCCAGCTTTTCCGTAATATTTTACTCGTTTTATTTTTACTCGAATGATTAACAAAAGCGTAACATACCGAACTTTCATTTGAAACACAACGCGTTTCATCCACAAAGTGCTCTTCGTCAAGTGAGAATATAAACTAGACTAATTCTAGTCATGCCTTATACGGCGTTGAGCAAACGTAAGGAACCTAGCGTTTTGTGCCTAAACTATGTGCCTTACAGAAAAAAACAATTAATTCATCATCAAGTAATTTAAAAATGTGATTATTTTTAACATAATATTTTTTCGAAATTCCTATAATTAAAATTTTTTTTTCAAATGGCACCTCACCACAGTGATTTTTTTGGTAAGAGACTATGCTCCAGAAATTACTTCTAATTTAATAATATTGTATTTAAATCAGTAGTTGTCTGAAAATAAATTATTATAGTTGCATTTCGAACACGTTACGAAGGTTTTTCGAATTTGGCCGAAGTGGTTGTATCCATGGATCTTCATATTTGCGAAAAATTTGATGAAATGATAAATCAAATTACTCAAATAAAAACATTCATCAATACCACCCATTGACTTCCTACTCTGATGGACTGCGCATAAGTTAAAAATTTTGTTGTCAACATAGGTAGACAACACATCAAACTCAATGGTGACAAAACAAAATTTTTAGATGTGAGTTTGTTTTGTGCAGCCAGAGAAAAACGGTTTTTTTGGATCAGAATAAATTAACAGAAACAAATGTTAACTATTATTGTTTTTAACTGTTCATTAGATTTAAAGTTTAAACCTATTATATTGTGCAAATCAAGGTAAATCTTAAGAAAATCACTGGAGCTCATTTAAAAAGTGAAAAAAAATCCAAAAAAAACCTGGAAAAATCATGAAGAAATTAAAAACATTTCTTAAGGAAATCTGATGTAACAATATTTGAGGTATGCTGTACCTAAGTACTCTTCAAATTTTCCACTCTGTTATGGCAAAATCCTTAAAGTTTATTGTTAACGTATACCTAGCATGTTCCTAAATAGACAATCACATTCGTGAGACAAAGGTTGGAGTGCATGGGGACTCAAAACCTTTACACAGACGGGCTGGGAATTTCCAAAGCAAATCTCCTGTAGGAGCTCGCTGGGACTTTCCTTAATCTCTAATTAAGTGGATTTGACCTAAGAGTGAAATTTTTCTTTCTGTGAAACTTTTCACAGAGCATTTTTCTCGGTATTTTTGACATTTATAATTACCCACATTAACAAGAGTTTTTCACGGAATACCTACCCTTGCTAAATAATTCTCCATGTCATAAAATTACTAACAACTGGTCTAAGTGATTCTCTGTGAATTAAAGATTCACAGGTGATTTTTTTTCATTCTGTAAGAATCAATAAGTTAAAAAAATATTAAGAAAAATCCACCACGTCACGTCAAGTTTGAGAAGATAATAGAAAATTGTCGTGTACAATAGTACATGTGGGGTGCGAGGTCTAGGAGACACTGTATGCCTAATTACCTATACCGGGTACTCAAAAACCGGCGCACCAACTCACTGATGTGTGAGTAATGTAATGCTTAAATATAATCGTAAAAACTGTAAAAAATAATCTTTTGTATTAAAGTTATTAATACACCACAAATCGTGGAACCTAATGTAGATAATTTCTTAATTTTCTTAATTAAATTAAATTAAATAAAAAATTAAATTCTTAATTTTCCATTTTAGAGCGATATGAATTACTTTTTATACGATTATGACACTGACAATTGTTTTTAAAAAACTGGTAATAAAGGTTAGAATCTAATAAATTGCTTCAATTTAAATGACTAACTTCTCCCAAAAACTCTATTTTAGTCAAATACCTACAATAAAAATAAACCTAATTGGGAATTTTGAAAAAAGAACTTAGATTTGTGTAAAAGAAAAAACTACACCTATATCTATGTATTTGAAGCAATTTTAAACAACGCTTTTTGTGTTTTTTTTTGGCATATAGAAAATTAAACAAAAATTTCGTCATCGCACAATTTACCTAATTGTAGGTTGGTGAATGCTTTTAAAAGTAAAACTCCCTATAGTTAGCAAAAATTGAAACATTATTTTAGAAAATACTAGCTTTTTTCTTCATTTTGAAAACGATAGTTTAATGGAGACATATTTGCAAAGTTAGGTTTAATTTGTATCATCTCTATCAAAGCATCTAATCGCTTGTTAATTTTTTTTGATATTACTGTAATGGCTTCTAAAATTTCATTACCAGACTAACGAGAACCCAGCTTAAATTTATAAAGATTAAGAGGGTAAACAGGTAGGTAGTCTAATAGTCTATGATTGATTTGTAAATTTTAAAGTCTATGCAGGTAGTTTGTCGGAACGTGGAAAAACATGTTTTCTTATGAACTAGAAAGTATTTTTATGAAAGCGCCTAACAATATTTTTCTGATTTCAGTTATATTTTGATATTATGGAATTTTATTATAGAGCTTATAACCAAACATGGGAATCAACCGGAAAAAATCGCTAAGGGGAACAAGGTAATGTTAAAATTACAACAAAAACTTTAACATTAAAAATACTACATAAGAATTTAATTTTCAAAAAAATGTTACGTTTAAAAACATAAGTTATTTAACAACACAGTAATCCGTTTTCCAACATTCTGCAAGTAGGGTGACTAATACTTATTCAAAATTATGCACATAACGAGATGCAGACGTTATTTATTGTCTCTTGGAATTTTAGGCATTTTACCAAAAGATTTTTGATTACACAGGGAGGCCCAAAATGCGTGATGTCATAATGATCGGTACATTCTTTAATAGCATGCTGTTATTTTTTTCTGCTCATTAGTGCCCTTATAGCTACTTACATATTACTAAAAAAATTAAATACGTTACAAGACAATTTTTTAACAAATAACCTGGAATTTATTAGAATTTCTGTTAGGGTTGTAATAAGAAAAAATGTCTGTTTTTTAATGATATAAACAGAAGTTTACATTAAAATTGGCAAAATAAAGAGCTCTAAAATTTTAAAAGTTTAAAAAAACACTGTGTTTTTTATTAATTTTTAAACCGTTTTTTGTATTTACTTTTCAACAATAATCTGTAAACCTTTTCTGGAACACTCTGTATAATCTTAAATATTTTTCTACTAATTCTTGTTATCTTTCAAGGCGCTAACTAATTGTTTAAAATTATTTCGTAAAATGCTCCCAATGTCTGTTCTTAGGACTTACACAAATACTGAGAAGTTAACGCGCAGGTGACTGAAAAATTTCACTTAGCGCTAATCCGCTTAACAATTAGGGATTACGGGAAAGTGGTTAGTGGTTTCACTTCAAGAAGTTTGAGGATTTTGAAATAATATTTCCCACGTTTTATCCATTTTCTTATTTATTTTGTTTATAAAAATGTATAAAATAAGGGATGGATAATGAATTTGAGTGGGATAGATTTCAATTTGGTTTAATTCAATTTAATTGATTGTCACATCTGTTGTTTACCCAATATTATTTTTTATACGAGATGAAATAAGATGTTTAAATATTTAAAGAAACAAAAATAAAAACAAGTAATAATAGCAAGCTATTTTAAGTATTCAACTAAGTTCAGCTATTTTCTAAATAATTGGAGTTTTTTGAAATTTTTTGGATTCGCACCTTTCAGTTAAGAAAATCAGTAACATACCCATTTTTTTTAAATTTTAAAATCGTTTTTTGGACAGTTGAAAGAGAAAGCTTAAAGCTTTTTGTATCTCTTAATCTACCTAAAACAAATGTTAAGAAACACCAAATTTGCAGAATTTCAAACATCTATAACTCAGTTTTTTTCAACTAAAATTTAATTGTCATTTCTAATTCTGCATGAATCTGCAAAAACATTCCTCTACTCAGTTTTAATAGGTTTCAAGTTATAATATTTTGTTGACACTGAGAAATTAATCATATTTTGTTTAATAAGTTACCATTAAAACCGAAGAAAAATTTGTTTTATAAACGTAAATTCAATGAGTTTATTTAGTTTAACAAAACTGATTTTGATCATTACTTGTCCATTGTTCAATGAGAAATATTTCCTTAAAGTAGCATTTTTACGTATTTTTTGAGATAATTTCTAAAATTTTGTCCTTTTCTAACTTATTTTCTACAAAAATAGTAAAACATTACAAAACTTTTTGTTAATTTGTTGTTGCAAAGCAGAAAAGTAACTTTCACCCCAACCCCACTCTCCATTATCCCTGGGGGGTAAGCCAATATAAGCAGGCAATTTTGGCTTGAAGGCCGTTATGTGTCCGTGGTTGCTGAAGGCATCAGAACAAGTGCGAAGTTCTTCAAACTTCAATCATGGGAGCGGTAACGGTGAGTAAAGATTTGTATAATTTTTAGTTGTTTAGTTGATTTTTATTAACTCATATTACGAAGTTTTTGGTATTTTTTAATTCGTGCCCATTGTAAACATACGCGCAATCAAGTATGTAGGTGTGTTGTAATTTCTTAATTGTAGTTTTTAAATTTGAAAACACATAGGCCCATTTGTATGATTTAGTATAAACGTCACCAACCTGTATTATTAGATGAGAGCTCATTTTAGTTCTACAACAGAATAATTGTAGCAATATACCCAAAATCTATATTAGTAACCTTATTTTGGAATCCATTATTGAAAAAAAAAATATGATTTAATTTTATTACACAGGATTAAATATCCATAAAAATAAAGCTACATTTGATGAAGGTATATTAAATTTTATATCTAATAGTATTTTTTATAAGCTAAATTTTAGTAAATTTATTGCTGGGGTGGCATAAGTGGTACCGACTCAGTAAGAGTCGAAGAGTTTTTTTGCTTTCTAAACAAAACAAACATTTATGCCTCGGCTTTCGGAAGAGACGCTAAGCCGTTGGTCCCGGTCACTACTAGTGATCGTTCAGTCAGGTCAGACGCTGCAGATGCGACCTGAAAACTCTGGCATTAGCATCATAAGCATATTTATTTATAAAATGTTTTTGAGATTTAGTGAGCATTGAGTGTATCCATGATATTTTATTGTCATAGTACGGTTAACGTTTGCTTAATTTCGATTTCTGAGACAACTGAAAGGAAATAAAAATAGATTTTTTTTGTATTTTTTACAAAGGTATTAGAATCAAAACTAGTATTTAATCTAAATTTAGAAGAAACTAGCTTCAGAATGTAGATACTGATATTACCATGAATGGCAACATAACAGTTATTTAGGTGAAACAAATTGACTTTGATTCTTTCAACGTATTGGTCCTATCACCGATTTGCATTTCAACACTAATTTTTTGAAATTTCTGTCCGGTCTATCATTGTTTTGTTTGATGTTTGTTTAATTATCTATTTATCCGTAAACAAAATAGACACAGCAGTAGTAGTCAAATCAATAGTAATCACAAATTATCGGATGAGATTCTGTGATATTCAACAAATGAAAAGTCACAGACTTGGTCTTTGGTTCGCAATATTTTGACCAATGTTCCTTGAGCATTTATCGATAAGGCAACAATTCAGAAATCTATTCTTGAGTTGGCATTAAATGGTATTGAGGACCATGATAATCATAGTACTTTATATGCCAACTTAATAACGAATCCTAGTTCAAGATAATAAACTGTCTTAGAGATTCCAACCTTTTTATTATTTTTGAGTAAATTTAGTACTGGGTTGGCACAGAGTAGTACTGTGTAAAATTCTATTTCATAGTACGACCCATGCCGGCCTAGTAAGAAATTTCAATTCACCAGCAAGTCATTTTTAGGTTTGCGAAGATTTTCTGTCTTTTTCAAAAGACACATATTTGTATAAAATGTTTTCGATAAATAGTTAACATTGGTGGTTTCTATGCTTCTTTAGGGTCATAAACCGATAAACGGTGGCTTTATTTCGAATCCTCTAACTGGAACAAAATGGATATGTAGGTATTTTTGTATTTACAAAGTATTTACTAGTGTAATTACTAATTTGTGTATATTAAAAAAAGGAATGTACAATTATGCCTCGAGGTGCACTTTTTGCTTTTGTTTATTTTTATTTTACTATCACTGAGCACTTCATTTTAGAATTTATTAAGAGTCACAGACTTTCGCTCGATTGCTCGACACCACTTTGATCAACTTTCCTTAAAAATAATGTACATTTGTCGTTATTACTTATTAAAAAGGCAACCATTTGAAGGCTTTTCTTTCAGTCAATGTCAACATATACAAATATTGAATAATCAAACTTCAGTTCAAGGTATGACTGGTATTCTTTACGTAACAATCTTAAAGTTTTGCTGATTTAAAAAACCCACTTCAGAAAGAATTGTTTAAATCATCGAATGCAATTTTTTTCTAATTCACTATTGAGTTGGCATGAAGTACCACTGTATGGATCATCTTAATTATAGTACTTCCAATGCCAAATGATAGTATAGCCTTACCGATTTTACAGTCAGCAATGTTACTTAATAATTAGTAATAATTAGGTTAAAATGCATAGGAATAGGTCTACAATGAAAAATGTAAAAATAAGGAAACATTAAAAAATTCCAATTCTAGAAACTTTTTTCACCGATCGTCTAATTTTTGTCTAATTTAACTGGGCTATCTTGAGAAAATCTGATGTAAACAATTTGCCCTTTGGCTAAATTTAATTAAACTTAGTGCTGGATTGGCTTGATAGTACCATGTAAAATTTTAATTCATAGTACGATCTATGCCAGCCCAGTAATAAATTGCAATTCTCCGATAAAGTGTTTTGTTTTTAAATAGGATAAAATTTTCCATTATGTTATTTAGTTATCGTTGGTCGTTCTGTGCCATTTGATGATCATAGAAGATTAAAAAACTACAAATCTTGCAATAAATAAAAACGATGTAAAAATAATATTTTAGATAATCTGGTCAAATCGCCTTGTTCCAATTATTTATTGGTGAAATAATATCATTACAACTATTACAACTTCACTTTTACAATTATTTCACTTATTTTTAATCAATTAAAATATACCTTTTACACTATTACGAATGGCCCGAAAATAACGACTAACAAAATCACGACGAATGATGATTCGAATTTATAATAATAATTCCTGCAGGAGTTGCAAGGTTTTTGATGACCACGGTGTTGGAAAGCGCGTGTTGTCAATGGATCTTTATGAAAGGTTCTATGCTGATCCAGAGCACGTGTATGGTGATAACATTCCTGTCCAATAATAATTATTTCACCAAAAAAATTTTTTTAGGTAGGGGAAGAATTTTTATTGGTTTCACAAAAAAAACGAGCATTTGTGCATTACTACAAAATGTGTTCGATATTTGGTCATGGTGCAGTCAATGTTTGCTTCATTTCGGATTCATTAATGACTAAAACGAATAAAAGTCAAATGGGTGTTCTTGTTCCAAATTACTACTTAATCTAAATAATGAAGAAATAAGTAGTACCTTTAGTGGCAATATGTCCGGAATTTACACAAATTGCCTTATTTTGGAGTTGTCTCGGTGAAAATGAAATATGTTAACTTTGTTTGATTCCTTGCTCATAATTGAGCAAAATGGTGTGGGATAAGATCAGAAGCTACAATCACATTTCATCACAATTTTATCGATATTTCTACCCGGCTTATCTTTGCCTAAGTTGATTTTTCTTTAATTTGCACTGGGTAAGGTAGACCCTGCAGTCATTTCTTCAATGTTTATCGGATGAGAAGCAAAGTCTGTGTGGTGGAAATCTGGGTTACGGTAATTATGTGATAGTACTTCCTATGACAGTTTATTAATAAATTCAAATTTAAGAAAAATGATTTTACAGCAAACAATGTTCATTTTTAAGTTAAATTTGAATAAATTTAGTGCTGGGTTGGCATAAGGTGGTACCATGTAACATTTTAACCCATAGTACGGCCCATGCCGGCTCAGTAATAAATTACAATTCGCCTACAAGTGAAGAAAGAGAAGATATTTTATGTTTTCTAAAAAACGTGTACATTTGTGCCGTCATATAAAATGTATCGATATTTGTTAGCAACGAACGTTTATGGTCGTAGTGTTGTTAGTGTTTGGTATTCTTGTAAAGTTTTGTATAAGTGTTAGTAGTTGCTTAATAATGTAGTCAAATCCAAAACAAATGATGAAAATTTAAATACTCTTAGTAATCGTATAATAATTTACAGCCATTTTAAATTTTGTAAAGGAATTTTAGTTTCAGAATTCTCTAAACTATATGCATCTTTCCGGTGGAGTGCGAGATCTGGGAGACACTGTATGCCTAATTACCTATACCGGGTACTCAAAAACCGACGCACCAACTCACTAATGTGTGAGTAAAGTAATGCATAAATACAGCGTGCTCAAAAACTGGCGCACCAACTCAATAGTGTGTGGTAGAGAACTGGTTACATATAAAGGTAAAAATAGTAAAAAAAATTCTTTGAATTAAAGTTATCGATAAATAACGGATTTTAGATAAATGATATGTGGCAACGTTGTCTAATAGTCATGATCGCAATAGAATTTGAGCAACAATAAAAATAAATTATTTTTGAAAAGGTTTCCTAGGAAATAATTCCCAGTGTTGGCACATCTACATATTGTGATTTTTGGATGAATTTTAATTTTTTTAAATTAAAAAAACTGCTAAAATCTGATAGTGAATTTAAAAATAATTATTCATCGTTTTGTTACGGAATTATTACCTGGTATGAAACATAAAAACATAAAAAAATAATGAAAACTAAAGAAGTTAACACAATAAGTTTGTAGCTACAGATTTTTTAAAATATGACATTTGGAATTTTTTTAACATTTTTCCCGTAATCTGCACTTGCTTCTCAATAACATACCATTGAATTGGTGCGCCAGTTTTTGAGCATCCTGTATAAACGTAAAAATTGTAAAAAATAATCTTTTATATTAAAGTTATTAATACGCTTCAGTAGTAAACCAATCTTGCTTTCGTCAATTTTTGAGGTAATCTCGTCTTCTGGGTGATTTTTACAGTCCCTATATACAAATTGATTGTATTTTTTTTTTCAAAACTTTCAATACGTTTTGTGGGTTCGTCATATAACAGGAGCTCATCTCCACTTTTAAAACTCATCTTGAAACAATTAAACACTAGTCCACCAATGGCTTAGTCGTACGATGTATGTAGCTACATCAATGCATGATATAAATTTGTAGGCCTATGATATAGTAGACAATTTCTGGGGTGACAGAGTGCTTAAATCGAACATACGACGAATAGCCAGAACAATATAAGTCCATACAAATGCGCGGACGGCTAACAAAATGTTATAGACGTCCGTACATGTGGCCTTTATGTCAATTTAGTTCTGAATTGGCTTAGGGTAGTACCGTGTAAAATTATACTCTATAGTAGGATATATTCCAGCCAAATAATAGATTTCATTTTCGCAGCAAGGCTTCTTGTAGGTAAGCACTAAATTTTTATTGCTTTCTCAAAAAACCGCACTCTTGCTGTTGTGCCTTTGCAGATAATGTTTTCGAATTTTAGTGAGCATTAATTGTTTTTTTTTGCTATTTTCAAGATATAGCACGGTTACTGTATTCTTAATTACGAATTGTTTAACAATTAAAAGACAAGAAAAATAGCACCATTATATACATAAATCTGTGGATTTATTGTTGGTAAACAAGTAAAATTTTATTGAAAAGTTGAATAAATGTGGTCTACACTTGCATTCCATCACAATGTTTTCGAAATTTCTTCCCGGCCTATCTTTGTTTAGACTGATATTTGTTTAATTGTCACTGGACAAAGTGGATCTTACAGTCGTTTCTTCAGTCCACATCTTACAAAAATTGTCGAGGTCTATGATACTTTTCATTGTATAATTCACCAAATGAAGAGTCACTGACTTTGTCTTTCATTCGACAACATTTCGTTGTCCAACATTCTTTGAAAACCGTTCTTGTTTTTTAATTAATGTCAGTGCTAAAAAATTTTGAATAATCATTTCAATGTATTTTTATCGAAATTTCTGGCCCTGATCTATTTTTGCTTTATTTTGATGTTCGTTTAATGATTTTACGGGACAAAATAACAAAGTAGCCCTGCAGTACTTTGTTCAATCACCAATTAAGATCAATCACAAATTATCGGATGAGAGAACTGATGATAAGTTATCTGTAATATTTTTCATTTTATATTAAAACAAACTTCATAGGTTTGGTTTTCAGCTCAACTTCGACCAACTTTCCTTGAAAATAAAGCGCATTTGTCGTTGCATCCATAAGATAAAGGCAACGATTCAGGTGCTTTTATTTCAATCAAAGTTAATACTAGTAACTACTTACTAGTAGATTTTGAATAAAAAAATTTTAATTAGAGAAATGGTGTTCACTTTTATAACACTGTTAGTGTTTAATTAAATGTAGTGCTGGGTTGGCATAAAGTGGTACTATGTAAAATTCTACTCCTTAGTACGACCCATACCGGCCCAGTAATAGGTTTCAATTCACCAGCAAAAAAACACATATTTATGTTATCGTATAAATGTTTTCGTTATTTTGTTAGCATTGGCCGTTTCTGTGCTGGTTTATGGTGATAGTATGGTTAATGTTCGCTGCATTTCGAATTCTGTTTCAATACTACCCACCACTGCTCGACCACCCTCACAACAACTTCGACCAACTTTCCTTGAAAATAAAGCGCATTTGTCGTTGCATCCGTTACATAAAGGCAACGATTCTGGTGCTTTTATTTCAATCAAAGTTAATACTACCAGATTTGAATGAAAAAACTTTATTCCGAGAAATGGATTTAATTTTTATATCATTGTTAATGTTCGGTGCTCAAGTTATCTAAAGTAAACTTCATCAAGTTCAATAGTGAGTTAGCATGGGTGGTACTGTATGGATCATAGAAATTATAGTACTTTCTATGGCAACTTATTAATGAATCTTACAGCCTTCAATGTCAATTTTATGTTAAATTTAATTAAGTTTAGGTCTTGGTTCTCAAGCTAATTTATCTACAATAGTTCCTCTCGGAATTTAAAATTATGCCTCGAGATACATTCTTTTTCGAAATTGCTGCCAGGTCCACCTTTTGCTTTTGTTGATATTTATTTAACTATCACTGGGCAAGGTAGACCTTGGAGTTGTTTCTTAAATCTCCAATTAATATCAAAACTATCGGATGAGAGATGATAGTCTGCGATATTCTTCATTTTATAATTTAACAAATGAAGAACCTCAGACTTGGTCTTAGGCTCGATTGCTCGACACAACTTTAATCAACTTTCCTTGAACGATTTGAGTGTTTTTTTTTCGATCAATAGAACCAAGTATTGAATAATGAAACTTAAGTTCGGTCAATGTACGACAGGAATTTTTTACATAACAATGTTATTGTTTTTCTGTGATAAAACCTACTTCAGAAAGAATTGTTCAAATCGTCTAATACAGACGTTTCCGAATTCACTGTTGAGTTGGCATAGAGTAGTACTGTATGGAATATGATAATTATTGTACTTCCTATGACAGCTTACTAATGAATTCAAATTCAAGAAAATGATTTATATTTAAATACTTTTAGTATACGAGAGCAAGGTGAGAAATTCTTGACCAACCATAAACTTAATATTGTCAACAAAATTTTTATGCAGGAACAAGTCATCATGTGTCATAATAGAATCCCTCAAGATTTTTTTCTGAGCATTTTTTAAAGTAAAAGTGCATGTCTGTTTTGAACAACGGATAAAATGGGGAATTTCGCCTTCAGTAAATTCTTTGTTTTGGGGGGCTTATTGCCAACAGACATTTTTCGAAAGTTGGTGAAAGTTTATATAGAGTCAGCCTCTTTATATTCTAATGTAAAAAATGACCAGCTGAATTCGAACGTGGTGGCACATCTCTCAATGATGAGTTTTATGAAGGACGACTAAAAACACGGATGGAAACCTCAAAAAAATGCACAACTTGGTATTGGATTATCGGCGAATGAAACTGATTGAGATAACTAAGCTCATAGGAATATCTGAGAAAAGAGTGTAGTCTATTTTGCACTAAAAATTAGATACAAAAGAACTGTAAAATTGCAAAAGAGTGCCGCATGCGTCCAATACACCCGCCCACAAAGGCGCTGTGGTAATGGAAACATTGAGGGATTTAAAACATTAATTATAAGAACTATATTCATATTCGCCTGATTTGACTTCCCCAGACTTACAACAACCACAAATTTAAAAAATGTGGTTAGGAAAAATTATCACTCGAATGAGGAGCTGATTGTGACTGTAAACAAGTATTTTGCAGACCTACTAGAAAGCCACTTCAGGGATGGGATTAAAAACTAGAAACACATTTCACCAAGTCCGTTGAACTAAATTGAGATTATACAAAAAATAATTGCATATTTGAATCAAAAACCGAAGGCATTCGTTATTAGGCCGAGAATTTTTCATCTTGCCGATTTTACGATCAGCTATGTTACCCTAATTTTTAGGTTAAATTCGAGAGAGTTGTCAAAACGTCCATACAAAGAGAAAAAAAATTAACAGTTTCGCAGAATAAAAAAAACTATTTTCAACTATGGTGGTAAAGTATAGTACGGAGCTCGAGTTGTAAAGCAATTACTTACTCGTAGAATTATTCACTCCTTCATTAATCTTTACTCGTATGTGTCTAATTCCACCCAAAAGTAAATGCTATTTAGCAGTTAAGTATAATTACTAATTTAAAAAAAATGTATTAAACGCAACAACTGTTAATGGATAATTATTTAATGAATAATGGTTATGAATGTGGTCATTTGGATCATTAACAAGTTCTGCAATATTATTGAGTTCTATCATAGCAGTTGTTATCTTTTATTAATAGATTTACGGCACGGTTTCGTAAGATTTAACAACTTTTTCATAATAATAGTGACCTGATGACAACACTGGCATAAGCTTTACAAAAACCTTCTTGAACTTTTTTATTTAATAAATCTGATTCTAAACTTTTACAAAATAAACAATGACTGCAACTAACAATTCGTCCAGCTTTTCGAGACACAAATCCACTTACATATTAATAATTATTCAACCATATCAGCTACAAAATTATAATAGTTAATAATTTCCCAAACAACAAAATCATCGTTATTCTCAACAACTGGTGTACCTACTAAATATTATCAACAACTTTGAGGTGCACTGTCTCTAGTGCACTCGAAACTGATAAACGCTGATACTATTACCTTGGACTATGACTTTGCTTCTGATGGGGCAAATATTTCTGCGTGCAATATAAGCCTTTTGTAAGCCTTCCAATTTGGCGGCAGTAGGATGGTTACTAAACCCTCGCCTTGATTGCTTCACGGAAATAAACGTTTCATGTGGTCCTGCCTAAATGTTTTAGGTGAGAATGTAAAGTAAATATTTGTTGTTTTTAACAAAATTATTAAATAACTTCACAACACTACAGATATAGAAATTAGCAATTCCAAAAAACCCGTTTTTCTCTGGCTGCACAATACAAACTTACATCTAAAAATTTCATTTTGCCACCATTGAGTTTGATGTGTTGGCTACCTATATTGACAACAAAATCTTTATCTCAAGCGCAGTCCATCCTTCCACCATATATCATATAGACTGGGCAAGGTGAAATTTGTTTTGAAGCCAACATGTGCAGGTGGGGCAAGGGGAAATGAGGCTTGGTATTCGAATTTGACCCTTAGGTACCCCTTCTCTGATTGTGAATTTTGGGCTTAAATTTACTTGAGAATGGGTAAAATTTGGTTCTTACGTCGAAATATACAGGAGAAAGTATCCACAAGGGCTTATTCATCGGTAATGTCATCCGTAAGAACGAAACTACTCGTGTTAACCTAAATATGGAAATACACCAGTGGCGTCGTAACGTATTCTGATTTTCCGCTGTGATACTGAATATTTTTGAATATTATAATTCTGAGCGCATGTTTTAAGGTAGAATTAAAAGTATTTTAACTAAGGCATTTTTTTTAAACTCGTATACATAAATTATTTCTGAAACTTGCAATGTTTTTTTAATTGTTTGCCCCTTGACTACGAGCTGCCATTGAACAAGAAGTAAGCTTCCTCTTGCCCCTCACTCCTTTCGCCCTTACATGTTGGCTTCAAACAACCTGCCTACAAACTCGCTTTACGGCGAGTCTATATGATATATGGTCGAAGAGTCCATCAGAGTAGGAAGTCAATGGGTGGTATCGATGAATGTTTCTATTTGAGTAATTTGATTCAACAAACTTTTCGCAAATATGAACAATCATGGATACAACCACTTCGGCCAAGTTTGAAAAACCTTCGTAACGTGCTCGAAATGCAAATTTAATAATTTATTTTCAGACAACCAGTGATTTAAATACAATGTTAATAAATTAGAAGTAATTTATGGAGCATAGTCTCTTACCAAAAAAATCACTGTGTTATTTGAAAAAAAAAATAATAAAAGAAATTTCGAACAAAAATATTCTTTTAAAATTTATCTCATATCTAATTTACTTGATGATGGATTAATTGTTTTTTTCTGTAAGGCACATAGTTTAGGCACAAAATGCTAGGTTCCATACGTTTGCTCAATGCTGTATAAGGCATGACTAGAATTAGTCTTGTTTAGTATTAGTTTAGGCACGTGTGTTCAACGCTGTTGACTATGGTTTATTTTTTCACCTGACGAAGAGCACTTTGTGGATGTAACGCGTTGTGTTTCAAACAAAAGTTCGGTGTGTTGGGTTTTTAAACTACGTTTTTGTTAATCATTCCCATGCCAAGAAAATCCAACAAGAAGTTGATATCTTGCTTATAAACGAGGAAAATTTTACGGAAAAGCTGGGATTCATGTTATCTTGTCTGCCAGGTCCACCTCGGCTTAGACTACTTTTTTAATTATCAGTGGGCAAGGTAGACCCTACAGCCGTTTCTTCAATCTCCAATCAACAGCAAGCAGAAACTTTCGAACGGAACACGAAGACTGTGGTATTCTTGATTTTATAATTTAATAAATGAATTTAATAAAGTCATTGGCTTGGTTTTTCGTTCGACACCACTTCGACCAACGTTCCTTGAAAGCAGCGTATTTATCGAAAAGGCTTTTGGAATTCACCATTGAGCTGGCATGGGATAGTACTGCAGACCATTGTAATTGTAGTACTCCATAGGGCAGCTTATTAATGAGTTCAAATTCACAAGAAGTAATACTCCCGTGGCTGTTTTTAAGCTAAATTTGAGTAAATTTGGTACTGGGTTGGTATAGAGTGGTACTGTGTAAAACTGTAACCTTTCCATGTCTCTTGCCTGCCCAGTAATACATTTCTGCAGCAAACCCGTTTTAGATAAAAGAAGATTTTTTATGTTTTTTTAAAAGACTACAAAAGACGTACCTTTGTTTTTAATATTTAGTAATCATTGGCCGTTTCTCTGCTACTTTATGGTCATAGTAACGGTTAATGTTCGCTGCATTTCTAATTCTGTAACAAGTGCGGTAACAAGAAATAAAGCAATGTAAAATTATTAATAAAAGCCTTTCATAGTTTTTTAAATTTCTGCCCAGTTTATCTTTGCTTAGGTTAATACTTACTTCATTATAACTGGGCAAAGTACACCCTGAAAAGATATTACTTCAGTCTACAGTCTACAACCACAAATTATTGGATGTACATCTTGCAATGTTCTTCATTTTATAATGTTATATGTATTAGAAATTTTTATTTTGGAGCGTTAATTACCTTGTCAACAATAATTCAAATAACAAGTCAGGAAGTTTTTTCGTCAGGCCGTTCCAGCGAATAGATCAGCCAGCTCAGACTACATTCTGTAATGAAATAAAAAGGGTTGTTGGGTATTTATGTCCACAACTACAAGACGGAACATTAAAAGGCTAATAAACAATGATTCATATGAATAATGTATCGCCAGATCTTTCTCACTGAATTGTACAAATCATGCAATGGTTAGCCCGCTTGGTTAGCCTCCACGCTGACCTGATCTTGCAGCTCCTTCAACACTCGATCGTGCAACAGGATGGAATCTACCATCCCTTGGTTACTATTGGATAACCTCCACCGGGTTGTGCAATACGTCTACTTTGCAGTCTCATTAATTGTGGTCTTCGGATGGCAGTCGTGCAATGTGACGTTGGTCACATCCGGCACATACAAGAACGTTCAATCGAACAAACAAAACCACGAAGCAGGTATGAGTCCCTCTGGAAAAAACTCACAGCACAGTGAAGTTTAATCCAAGAATTACACGAAGAATTATAGGTCTACCAATACGCCCCAGATTCGTACTTTACTGACGAAGTTTTCTGGGTGGTAGAAGCCAAATACGAAGACACCACAATGAAGCTGGTGACCAAAATTTCGGAGGCAGCTCCAGTGACATCAGACGAAGAATTTCAATTAGAACAACTATGCGAAGACTACAAAATATCGCAAAGAAGACCAGAAGTACCAGTCGTGATTGACAATAAAATCAGATGCTAGCTGATCCGACATTTAATTAATACGAAGGCTTTAAAGGGCCGGTAAGGTAGGGCTTTACGAAATCTTTACAAGGAACGGCTTTATTTGCTGGAACCATTCGCAGTAGCTCCCATTATCTAACTAAACGAAACCAGTCTAATAGTATAGAAAATAGTATAGAAGTTTAATGAGTTAGTAGGTTTTGTTAGAATATTTGTTGTGTTTAATTGAGAGCATGTATTTTACTGTCTTGCTTAATTAGACTGGTTAGAATGTAACTTAATTGGAAATACAAAGAGAGGGTTTATGAGTCCTTTCTCTTGGTACGTAGGTGTTTTTTTTGTACAATGTGGTCTGCAATAAATGTGCCCCTCGGGTATTTTTTTCACTCACAACGTAAACGTAACACCCTATCTTTTGTTCTATATTCTCAAAAATTATTAAATTGTCTAAAAACATAAAGTTTCAAATACCTAATGTTATCAACTATATCCCATTTCAGTTCATAGAATAATCGCAACAGTGTATTTGAATTTTTCGGAGTGAAAAAATAAAGCACAAATTGAGAGTTTCTGTAAAAGAAAAGAATACAGTGTTATACTAAATCGCAGCGACAGCGACTAAACTGTGTTAAACTAAATCACAGCGTCTAGTACCGAACTTGTTAGAAAGAAAACTACTTGAATAATTGCTTTTTCAATAAAGACGCAATGAAAAATATGCTTTATTTTCAAAGAAAGTGGTGTCGAACAAAAAACCACCGTGCAGAAATTTAAAAAATGGTGATCAAGTGGTAATAGTTCTAGAAACTAACCCTCTGATCTAAAACTTTTAAATACAAGAACACCTACCTATCCCATTTTTCATTTTTCCACGGTGTGATAGACCAACCACTTAGTTTATAATATTTAGTAATATCAATATAATTGGGTTGCATTATGCTGAGCAACTTCAACCTCAATACCTCAATAATAGTTTATTGTTTAGGTTATTTAGTTACTGTTTCATTTAGCAGTGTAAGACATATTATTAGGTTTAGTGTAACTAGGTTAAGAGTTATGGAGGTAGTCTTCATGTCCGAGGAGATCTCCCGCAATGGAGAAATTATTCATTGCTCATTATAACTGTAATTATTAATATCGATACTCGCGATACTTAATGTTCCATTTAAATAAATAGTTATCACTGGCACTGGCACTGTGTATCCCTTACATTACAGCCATTGCTAATTAAATATCGAAAACAGTCAGCATAAAATATGACTTAACACAGGCTTCGTTGACCTAAGATAGGCTTGCTGCTGAATTGAAATCTATAAGTGGACCGACATGGGTCGTACTTTGTAAAAATGTTGCTCAGTATTTCTGGATTTTTCAGTGACAATGAAGTAGATATAAACCAAAACAAAGACCGGGCAGAAATTTCCGAAAAACTATGATGAAATACAAGTATGTTTGCTTTTGTAAAAGCAAAGAAACAAACAACTTGTTTCACCTAAATAAATATCAAAACAAAGCGATTTGTGTAGATTTTGGCGATGTAGTCAGTAGGCAACTTAGTTTAAATATATTTATATTAAACAGTTTTGAAAACAAACACCGTAGTATTAATTCAAAACTTTGCGAGATTAATCATTTACTTATTTCTCTCACTTGTTACATAATTTACAGTTTAACGAACGTTAACCGTACTGTGATCATAAAGTAGCACAGAAACGACTTGTGGTAACGAAATAACGAAAACATGTTTACGAGCAATAGATGTGCATTTTTTGGGAAAGCAAGAGGATCTCATCCTTCAAAAACAAAATGTAAAACCTCTGCTTACCCAAAAACAACACACTTTGTTGATGAATTGTAATTTATTTGTTTATTACCGAATGGATCGTACAGTGGTTTAAAATTTTAGATGGTACCACTCGATTTCAACCCAGAACTAAATTTAGTTTTTAACATAAAGATTAACATTGTAGGCTGTAAATTCGTTAATAAGCTGCTATACAAAGTACCATAATTACCATGATCAATATAGTACATACCCATGCTCATCTCAGAATATTCTCCGCTTACCTTAAAAATCATACTGGTGAAATTGAAATCACTTATTGGGCCGGCAGTACGTTATAGTACTAAACTAAAATTTTACATGGTGCTACCCTTTAACAATTCAGCACTAATTTTTTTGTCAAAACAGGAACACTGAGTAATTAAATTAGTAAAAGGTTATTACTAGTATTTACAATTTTATCATTTATTCCAAATTTAAATATTTCATTAAATGACTGTTTCCATCAAGTGACTGTGTTAAATACATTAGTAAATTTTCATAGAAAGTATTATTCTTAGTATTACCCTCATCTATACAGTTCAGTACACTCAATGACAACTTAATGGTGAATCCGTAAAAGCCTGTTATATTGATTTTAAGAACATAGAAAAATATGCTTTGACAAGTATTTAACAGTGACACAAAAATGAATACCTACCACTTCCCGAACTCAAGTTTGATTATTCAGAAATTGGTAGTAAGACTGACATTGACCGGAAGAAAAGCTTTTGGACCGTTGCCTTTTTGACAAATATAAGACTTTCAAGGAATGTTGGATAAAGTGTTGTCGAATTAAAAGCAGAGTCAGTGACCATTCATTTATTAAATTACAAAATGAACAATACCACAGGCTTTGTACTTTATCCGCTAATTTTTGGCTGATATTGATTGTAGATTGAAGAAACGACTGTAGGGTCTACCTTGCCCAGTGACAATAAAATAAATATCAATCTAAGCAAGGATAGACCGGGCAGAAATTTCGAAAACATTGTGATGAACTGCAAATGTCAGCTTTAAACTTTTCTACTCACTTTTGTCCTTTTGCCTCGTTTGTACGCAAAGAATTTAACAACGTCGACGTTTTCCACCTAAATAGCTATCAAAATAGGGTGATTTTTGTAGATCTTTGCCGTATTGTCATTCAGGGTACCATTAAATCTAACAGAAAGCTTCTTCTTAATTTAGAATAAATAAAATGATACAAAACTGTGTAAATAATGCAAATATGCATATTCTTTCGTTACAACTGTTAGAGAATTCGAAATGCAGCGAACATTAACCGTACTATCACCATAAACCAGCACAGAAACGGCCAATGCTAACAAAATAACGAAAACATTTATACGATAACATAAATATGTGTTTTTTTGCTGGTGAATTGAAACCTATTACTGGGCCGGTATGGGTCGTACTAAGGAGTAGAATTTTACATAGTACCACTTTATGCCAACCCAGCAGTACATTTAATTAAACACTAACAGTGTTATAAAAGTGAACACCATTTCTCTAATTAAAATTTTTTCATTCAAAATCTACATCCGATAATTTGTGATTGATTTTAATTAGAGATTGAATAAAACACTGCAGGGATACTTTGTCAAGTGAAATCATTAAACAAACATCAAACAAAGCAAAGATAGATCAGGGCCAGAAATTTCGAAAAAAATACGTTGATATGATTATTCAAAATCGTGTAGTACTGACAATAATTAAAAAACAGGTACGGCTTTCAATGAATGTTGCACAACGAAATATTGTCGAATGAAAAACAGTCTGTGATTCTTCATTTGGTGAACTATAGAATGAAGAATATCATAAACCTCGACAATTTTGGAAGATGTGGACTAGAGAAACCACTGTAAGATCCACTTTGTCCAGTGATAATCAAACAAATATCAGTCTAAACAAAGATAGACCGGGCCTAAATTTCGAAAACAATATGATGGAATGCAAGTGTAGACCACATTTATTCATCATTTCTATAAAATTTTACTTATTTACCAACAATAAATCCAGAGATTCAGATAATGGTACGTACAATTTTTTTATTTTATTTCCTTTAATTGTCAAACAATTCGAAATTAAGAATACAGTAACCGTGCTATATCCAGAAAAAGGAAAAAAACACTTAATGCTAACTAAAATAAGAAAACATTTTCTGCAAAGACACAACAGCAACAGTGCTCACAAAACTTGACATTTGTGAATGTATTTTAAATAGCAAGTTAATTCGAATAAGTTTAATTTTGAATTAAATCTTAATTTCGCTTTCTGTAAACCGACCCTAACAGTATTTAAATTTTCATTATTTATCTTGAATTTGACTACATTAGTAAGCATTCACAGAAAGTACTAACACTCATACAAAACTTTATACAAGAATACCAAATACTAAACATACTACGAACATAAGCGTTTGATGCTAACTAAGTATCGTTATATTTTATATGACGGCACAAATGTATACGTTTTTATGGAAACATAAAATACCTTCGCTTATTTCACTTGCAGGCAAATTGTAATTTATTAATGAGCCGGCATGGGTCGTACTATGCCGTTCGTTATAAAATCATTTATTTTAAATTTGAATTCATTAATAATCTGCCAAAGAAAGTATTACAACATAATCACCGTAACCCAGATTTCCACCACATAGACTTTGCTTCTCATCCCATAATATATTGATTAAATATTAAAGAAACGACTGCAGGGTCTACCTTACCCAGTGCAAATTAAAGAAAAATCAACTTAAGCAAAGATAAGTCTGGTAGAAATATCGATAAAATTGTGATGAAATGCAATTGTAGCTTCTGATCTTATCCCACACCATTTTGCACGATTATGAGCAAGGAATCAAACAAAGTTAACTTACTTCATTTTCACCGAAACAACTCCAAAATAAGGCAATTTGTGTAAATTCCAGACATATATATTACCACTAAAGGTACTACTTATTTCGAAGCGATCTTCTTCGTTATTTAGATTAAGTAATTTAATTAAAATGATCCATACAGTACTACTCAAGGCCAAGACAACAGTGAACTCGAAAAGGTCTGCATTAGATGATTTATTCTTTCCGAATATTTCTTTCCGAACTGCAGAGCCTACCTTGCCCAGTGATAGTAAAATAAGTATCAACAAAAGCAAAAAGAAGACCTGTCAGAAATTTCAAAAAAAATGTGTACCTTGAGACATAATTGTACATTTCTATTTTTAATATAGACAAATAAGTTTGGAAAACTAAGATATAGTGGCGGTCAGCTCGATTTGCGTGTGCGTCATCAATTTCATTTTTTCATTACCAACGCAAAACTGTAAAAAAATTATCAAAACAATGCAAATTTAAACAACTAAGGGGTATCTAAGGGTGGTATCCTTGAACATTAATTTACATGTGCACTTCGACAACACCATCAAGTTTCACGAATTTGTCAACCTGACATTGACAATAAATTATAGTCGTTGTCGCATCGTTGTTATCGGTGTTATTCGGAAGTATTTTCCATTCGTTAATTGTGTTTTGCGTTCCGTGTGTTTTTGTTTTGAGTTCCGTTAGTTTTTCTTTTGCGTTTCGTTAGGTTTTTGATTCTGCGTTTATTAGTTCTGGTTTTGTGAATTGTATTTTTTGTGATTAATTAATTATTTGTGGCCAATATTCAAAAATTTCTTAGGATTAAACAAGTATTAATGTACTTATGTTGATATTAAAAACTAAAGTAATGAGGATCAGCTCTTTTGTTCTACTCAAATCTAATTACAGTTGCAAAAAAATGTTGGTTGATACTTTTCATTATTCTGTCACTAGGCCAAACGCTCTATAAATGATGAAATAAACATGGAAATTACATAACCTTACATATCGTGTGTATACCACAGATATAATTTACTAACTCCTGGTGCGTATAAAGAGTCAATAAAGCGTAATTTTGTTAATAAGCATTCACACAAGAGTGATCTTCTAGTTACTAGATGGTCAAAATTACAAGTTTGGTGTTCATACTTTTGCTTGTGGTAGTGGAATATGGACCGGCATATTCAGTTTCAGCTTTCAGATCTTGTTACTTGTCACCTGCTGAAATGCATAAAAATCTTTACAGATTACACATTACACACGTTATTTCAGTACGAAATTTCTTGTCCATACTCTTTTTATGTTTATAGTAAATGTATTAAATAAGATACTTTCGTGTACTCCCACTTTAGATACTGTTCTTTACAAAGTCCATCTTCTAAGGGTACCAAAAATTGTGAGTTTAACTTTACAAAGGTCGAACCGTTGAAAAACTTGTTAATTTTATATTGGCGTAATAAACAAGACATCTAGGAAACAATTTCTAATACATTGCACACAATTTTAATTGTATTTAAATGTATTTAAAGAAAACGATACCTTCACCATCAACTAAAAATCCAAAATTTAAACACTATAACCTCAAAAAATATTTGAGAGTTTGTTACCGCTATGATCCTGCTATGTAAACGTAGTGACAGAAATGTCAGATGACGCACACGCAAATGGAGCTGACCGCTACCATACTAGTGAATACTATACAAAATTTTGTAAATACAAAAAAAACTATATATCCAATTTTCTATTCGTTCCAGTTGTTAGAGGATTCGAAGCATAGAAACAACCAATGCTGGATAACCATTTATTAAAAACATTTTGTACAAATGTGTGTCTTTGCAAACCTAAAAATGACTTGCTGGTGAATTGAAATCTCTTACTGGGCCGACATGGGTCGTACTATAGAATAGAATTTTACATAGTTTTACTCTGTGTCAACCCAGTACTAAATTTACTCAAAAAAATAAAAGTAGCAACATTGGACTGAAAAATTTGTAAGACAGTATAAATTTTCGTCTCTTGAATTAGGATTCGTTATTAAGCTGGCATAGGAAGTACTGTAATTATCATGGTCCATAATACCACTCCATACCAACTCAACAGTAGATTCCTGCATCGTTGCCTTTTCAATAAATGCTCAAAGAACATTTATATAGGTTTGAGAAACTACTGCAGGGTCTACTTAGCCCACTGATAAATTAATAATTAAACAAACATCAGCCAAAGCAGTGATAGACCGAACAGAGATTTAATGTTGAAATGCAAATCGATGATACACTAATACGTTGAAAAAATCATTCAAAGACAATTTGTTTTACCTAAATACGGTCATATTGTCATTCATGGTAATATCAGTATCTGCATTCTGAAGCCAGTCTCTTCTTAATTTAGATTAAATATCAGTTATAATATAAACTATATATATAAGTTAACACTTTTATAAAAAATACAAGAAAACTTCTATTTTTCTTTCTTTTCAGTTGTCTCAGAAATCGAAATTATGCAATCACTAACCGTACTGTGACAATAAAATATCATGGAAACAATCAATGCTCACTGACTTTCGAAAACATTTTACAGAAAGGTATAATTATTTGTTTTGTTTAGAAGCTCTTCGCTTTCTCCACTTGCTGGAATTGTAATTTATTACTGAGTCGGCATGGGTCGTACTATAGATTCAAATTTTTCATGGTACTACTTATACCAACACAGCAATAAATTCACTAAAATTTAGCTTAAAAAGAAATACCATTGGATGTAAAATCAGTTATACCTTTTAAATTACCATGATTTTAGAGTTTATTCAAATTCAAATGTAATTTTGTTTTTATGAATACCTAATTCTGTGTAATAAATTTAAATCATACAAATGTCGGCATAACATAAACATTCTTTTCTGTAATGGATTCCAAAATAAGGAAACTAATGTGAATTTTGGCCATATTGCTACTATTATTCGATTTTGATAACATCCATTCAAGATACTCTGAAAAACTTTGTAAATACAAAAATCTTTGTTTTCCAATTCTTCATTCCCCTCAGTTGTAACAGAATTTAAAATTTTGCGAACATTGACCATGCTGAGACCACAAAATAACACAGAACAGTCAATGCTAAATACTAAAATAATTTTTTACACTAGACACAAATGACACAAGCAGAAAATTCTTGTCTAAGAAATGTTACTGGTAAGGTGAAATCTATTCTTGGTGGGCATAGGTCATGCTATGGGTTAAAATGCTACATGGTGCCACTTCAAAAACCCAATACTACATTTCTAAAATTTGAGAGTGTTACGGGAAGTACCATAAGAATAAATTAGTGAATTCGAAAAAGACTTGAATGTTGCGATAAGTATGCATAAATATCGATATACCCTGGATATCGTTTCCAAAGTCTTATGCAAAAGAATACCAATCAAGTTTAAGAAGCTAACAACAAACGTGCCTTATTATTAAGGAAATCATGTAGAAATTGTTACTTGGTAATAATAATGTAGAATATCACAAACTATCATCTTTCATCCAACAATACAGGTTGGTAACGTTTGTACTCAATGATACAAATGGGACTATATTTTTTCATTAATTTTTTTAAATATAAACAAAAGATTACAATACACCTACATACATAATTGCACCTATGTTTACAATGGGCACGAATTAAAAAAAATTACAGAAAAACAAATCTTTACTTATCGATACCGCACCCGTGGTTGATGAAGAACTTCGCAATGTTGCACTGATGCCTTCAGGAATCACGGACACAGGACACAGGCCCTCAGGACAAAATTGCCTGCTTATATTGGCTTACCCCCCAGGGATAATGGAGAGTGGGGTTGGGGTAAAAGTTACTTTTCTGCCTTGCAACAACAAATTAACAAAAAGTTTTGTAATGTTTTACTATTTTTGTAGAAAATAAGTTAGAAAAAAAAAACAAACATTTAGACATTATGTCAAAAAATACGTAAAAATGTTTTTTGTTTTTTTCAATAATTTATAAAATTATGCGGCAAAAGTAGTTTAAAATAAAGAAAAATGTGTTTACAACTCGCAAAATTCCAAATTTGTTGCTTTTGAAACATGAACTTTATTAATTTAATAGTTTTTTTTACAATTGTCTTAAAATTAAGTATGTAATTTTACAAAAAAATTATTTATGATATTTTTAGAAAATAAGTTTAGAAAATATTGAATTTATTTAGTTTTTATTCAATAATAATTTGTAGTTAGTAACTGCCAACTCCTTATAAAATAAGTATTTTGTTATTTGATTCATTTTTTTATTTAATTATTCTTGCTTAATACAATAGACCAAGTTACAAACACCATATTTTCACATAGTACCTGTGTTTCCACTGTTTTCAAAATATTGTTTCAATTTTTTTCTATTATACCAAATTCATCCATTTTAAATTTATATTTTAAAAAATAATACTTTAAACAAAGTTTAATTTTAAAATGTTTTTAACAATTAATATCGGTAGGTATTTCTAATAACATGTTACTGGAACTTGTTTTACCAGCTTCGTTTTTGGATTACTCGGTATCCGTATCATTTTTTAAATTTTAAAATCGTATGTAGGAAATTAAAAAATTATGCCTATATTATTATTATATCTTTTATTTAGTGTCTTCAAAATTGGAAAAAACACTCTCAGACTCCATAAATGATAAGTTTGAGTTTGGAGAACTTCAAATGGCCACGACTCAATATTCCAAATGGAATGCCCCAATATTATATTACACTATATAAAAAAAATGTTTTGCATAGACCTGTATTTTAGAATCCCCTACACTTATGTCTGATAATTTTCAAGTTGTGTTGTTTTTTTTGATATTACGCAAGATTCCTTGCCAGTTGCAGCTCTTTTTATAATAGGCTGCTTTAAAGAAATATTTTTCATTGAATAATGGATGAGTAATGATCACAATTTTACTGTTTAGTTCTGTTAAACTAAATAAATTCATTGAATTTACGACTATAAAACAAAATTTTTCATATTTTTCTCTCATTTTAATGACAACCTATTAAAAAAATGGCTAATGAATTTCTCAGTGTCAACAAAATACTATAACTTGAAACCTATTAAAAATTAGTAAAATTAATGTTAATGCAGATTCAACGAGAATTAAATTCTCTATTATTTGAAATTCTGCAAATTTGGGTTTTTTAACATTTGTTTTAAATAAATTTAAAAATACCAAAAAAAGCTCTACGCTTTTTCTTTTAACTACCTAAAAAACAATTTTAAAATTACAAAAAAAAGATATGTTACTGATTTTCTTAGTTGAAGGTCAGAATCTAAAAAATTTCAAAAAACTCCAATTACTTAGAAAATGGCTAAACTTGAATAGTTGAAATAACTTGCTATTCTTACTTGATTTTATTTTTGTCTCTTTGATTATTTAAAGAACTTATTTCATCTCGTATAAAAATAATATTGGGTAAAAACCAGATGTGACAATCAATTAGAATAAATTAAACCAAATTGAAATATTTTCATAAAGAAAATTAAACTGAAAATGGATAAAATGTCGGAAATTTTATCTCAAAGTCCTAAAACACCCTGAAGTGAAACCACAAATACAACTTTCACTTAACCCCTAACTGTTAAGCAGATTAGCACTAAGTGAAATTTTACAGTTACCTGCGCGTTAACTTCTTCTCAGTATTTGTGTATTTCTAAGAACAGACCTTGGAAACATTTTACGAAATAATTTTAAACAATTAGTTTGGGCCTTGAAGGATAACGAGTATTAGCAGACGAATATTTAAGATTATACAGAGTGTTCCAAAAAAGTGTCACGACATAATATTTTTTAATGGCATGCTTAATTTAATTGTCTTCATTAGCTACGAGTACGTATATATCGCTATTTTTTAAACGGTTTACAGATTATTGTTAAAAAGATTAAATACAAAAAAAAATAGTTTTACATCTTAATTTTTTAAAATTAATAAAAAACACCAACAGTGCTTTTTTTGATACTTCATTATTACTAGGTACGTTTTGAATTAGGTTTAACACTCTTACTACAGGGTGTTTACAATTTACTTTCAAACTTTTTAAAATTTTAGAGCTCTTTATTGTGCCTATTTTAATGTAAACTTCTGTTTATATAATTAAAAAACAAACATTTTTTTCTTATTACAACCCTAACGTAAATTCTAACAAATTCCAAGTTATTTGTTAAAAAATTGTCTTGTAACTTCTTTAATTTTTTTAGTAATATGTAAGTAGCTATAAGGGCACTAATGAGCAGAAAAAAATAATAGCATGCTATTAAAGAATGTACCGTGCATTATGACGTCACGCATTTTAGGCCTCTCTGTATAATCAAAACTCTTTTCCTAAAGTGCCTAAAGTTCCAAGAGAGAATAAATAACATGTACAACCCATTATGTGCATAATTTTGAATATGTATTAGTCACCCTACTTGCAGAATATTGGAAAACGAATTACTATTTTCTAAAATAATGTTTCAATTTTTGTTAAATTGAGAGAGTTTTACTTTTGAAGATTGACTTTTAACCACTGACCACCACAAAAGCATTTACCAACCTACAATTAGGTAAACTGTTCGATGACGAAATTTTCGTTTAGTTTTCTATATGCCAAAAAAAAACCAAAACACAAAAAACAATTAAAATTATAACTTTTAGAATATTATGAATGGCTCGAAAATAACGACTAACAACATCCGACGAATGATGATCCGAATTTATAATAATAATTCCTGCAGGAGTTGCAAGGTTTTTGATGACCGGTGCTGGAAAGCGCGTGTTGTCAATGGATCTTTATGGAAGGTTCTATGCTAATCCAGAGCACGTGTATGGTGATAACATTCCTGTCCAATAATAATTATTTCACCATCAAGAAACTTTTATGTAGGGTAAGAATTTTTATTGGTTTCACAAAAAAAACGAGCATTTGTGCATTAGTACAAAATGTTTTCGATATTTGGTCATGGTACAGTCAATGTTTGCTTCATTTCGGATTCATTAACGACTAAAACGAATAAAAGTCGAATGGGTGTTCTTGTTCCAAATTACTACTTAATCTAAATAATGAAGAAGATCGCTTCGAACTAAGTAGTACCTTAAATGATAATATGTCTGGAATTTACACAAATTGCCTTATTTTGGAGTTGTCTCGGTGAAAATGAAATAAGTTAACTTTGTTTGATTCCTTGCTCATAATCGAGCAAAATGGTGTGGGATAAGATCAGAAGCTACAATTGCATTTCATCACAATTTTATCGATATTTCTACCAGACTTATCAATGCTTAAGTTGATTTTTCTTTAATTTGCACTGGGTAAGGTAGACCCTGCAGTCATTTCTTCAATGTTTATCGGATGAGAAGCAAAGTCTGTGTGGTGGAAATCTGGGTTACGGTAATTATGTTATAGTACTTTCTTTGGCAGACTATTAATAAATTCAAATTTAAAATAAATGATTTTATAACGAACGGTGTTCATTTTTAAGTTAAATTTGAATAAATTTAGTGCTGGGTTGGCATAAGGTGGTACCATGTAACATTTTAACCCATAATACGACCCATACCGGCTCAGTAATAAATTACAATTCGCCAGCAAGTGAAGTAAGAAATAATTTACTGCTATTTAAATTTTGTAAAGGAATTTTAGCTTCAGAATTCTCTAAACTATATGCATCTTTCCGGTGGGGTGCGAGAGCTGGGTGACACAGTATGCCTAATTACCTATACCGGGTACTCAAAAACCGGCGCACTAACTCACTGATGTGTGAGTAATGTAATGCTTAAATATAAACGTAAAAATTGTAAAAAATAATCTTTTGTATTAAAGTTATTAATACACCCCAAATCGTGGAACCTAATGTAGACTTAATTGCTTAATTTGCCATTTTAAAGCGATACGAATTACTTTTTACACGATTATGACACTGACAATTCTTTTTAAAAAAAACTGATAATAAAGTTTAGAATCCAATAAATTGCTTCAATTGAAATGACTTACTTCTCCCAAAGACACTTTTTTTAGTCAAATATCTACAATAAAAATAAACCTAATTGGGGATTTTGAAAAAAAAACTTAGATTTGTGTAAAAGAAAAAAATTACACCTATATCTATGTATTTAAAGCAATTTTAAAGAACGCTTTTTGTGTTTTTTTTTGGCATATAGAAAACTAAACAAAAATTTCGTCATCGCACAATTTGCCTAATTATATGTATTTATTTTTTCAACAATAATCTGTAAACCTTTTCTGGAACACTCTGTATAATCTTAAATATTTTTCTACTAATTCTTGTTATCGTTCAAGGCGCTAACTAACTGTTTAAAATTATTTTGTAAAATGCTCCCAATGTTTGTTCTTAGGACTAACACAAATACCGAGAAGTTAACGCGCAGGTGACTGAAAAATTTCACTTAGCGCAAATCGGCTTAACAATTAGGGATTACGGGAAAGTGGTTAGTGGTTTCAAAGTTTGAAGATTTTGAAATAAAATTTCCCACGTTTTATCCATTTTCTACTTTATTTTGTTTATAAAAATGTATAATATAAGGGATAGATAATAAAGTATAGCATGTCATAGAGTGGGATAGATTTCATTTTAATTGATTGTCACATCTGTTGTTTACCCATTATTATTTTTCAAACGAGATGAAATAAGATGTTTAAGTAATTATAGACACAAAATAAAAACAAGTAAGAACAGCAAGCTATTTTAAGTATTCAATGAAGTTCAGCCATTTTCTAAATAATTGGAGTTTTTTGAAATTTTTTGGATTCGCATCTTCTGTTAAGAAAATCAGTAACATACCCATTTTTTTAAATCTTAAAATCGTTTTTTGGGTAGTTGAAAGAGAAAGCTTAAAGCTTTTTTTGTATTTCTAAGTTTATCTAAAACAAATGTTAAAAAACACCAAATTTGCAGAATTTCAAACATCTATAACTCAGTTTTTTCAACTAAAATTTAATTTCCATTTCTAATTCTGCATGAATCTTCAAAAACATTCCTCTACTTAGTTTTAATAGGTTTCAAGTTATAATATTTTGTTGACACTGAGAAATTAATCATATTTTGTTTAATAAGTTGCCATTAAAACCGAAGAAAAATATGAAAAATATTGGTTTATAAACGTAAATTCAGTGAATTTATTTAGTTTAACAAAACTAATTTTGATCATTACTTGTCCATTGTTCAATGAAAAATAATTCTTTAAAGTAGCGTTTTATAAAAAAAGCTGTAACGTAAGGAATCTTACATAATATCAAAAAAACATAACTTATAAATTCCACATAAGTACAGGGAATTCTAAAGTACGGTGAATGTAAAACTTTTTTTTCATCAAGTGTAATATAAATAATTGGAGCATTCCATTTGTAATATAGAGTTATGGGCATTTGAAGTTCTCAAAACTTAGCCTTACCATTTATGAAACCTGAGAATATTTTCTCCAATTTTTCTTTTCTAACTTATTTCTAACAAAATCTAACAAAACTTTTTGTAAAATTGCTGTTGAAAGCAGAAAAGTAACTTTCACCCCAACCCCACTCTCCATTATCCCTGGGGGGTAAGCCAATATAAGCAGGCAATTTTGGCCTAAGGGCCATTATGTGTCCGTGGTTCCTGAAGGCATCAGAACAACAGTGCGAAGTTCTTCGATCATCAATTACGGGAGAGGTAACGGTGAGTAAAGATTTATTTTTTTAATTCGTGCCCATTGTAAACATACGCGCTATCAAGTATGTAGATGTGTTGTAATTTCTTAATTATATTTTTTAAATTTGAAAACACATAGACCCATTTGTATGATTTAGTATAATCGTTACCAACCTGTATTATTAGATGAGAGCTCATTTTAGTTCAAAAACAGAATAATTGTAGCAATATGCCCAAAATCTATATTAGTTACCTTATTTTGGAATACGTTACTGAAAAGAAATTTTATGATTTAATTTTATTACACAGGATTAGATATGCATAAAAATAAAGCTACATTTGATGAAGGTATAGCTGATTTTATATCTAATAGTATTTTTTTAAGCTAAATTTTAGTAAATTTATTGCTGGGGTGGCATAAGTGGTACCGACTCAGTAAGAGTTTTTATGCTTTCTAATCAAAACCTTTATGCCTCGGCTTTCGGAAGAGACATATGGTCCCGGTCACTACTAGTGATCGTTCGGTCAGGTCAGACGCTGCAGATGCGACCTGAAAACTCTGGCATTACCACCATGAGCATATTTTTTGTAAAATGTTTTTGAGATTTAGTGAGCATTGAGTGTTACCATAACCATATTGTCATAGTATGGTTAACGTTTGTTTAATTTCGATTTCTGGGCCAACTGAAAAGAAATAAAAATAGATTTTTTATTTTTTACAAAAGTATTAGAATCAAAACTAATATTTAATCTAAATTAAGATGAGACTAGCTTAAGAATGTAGATACTAATATTACCATAAATGGCAGTATAACAGTTATTTAGGTGAAACAAATTGACTTTGATTCTTTCAACGTATTGGTCTATCATCGATTTGCATTTCAACACTAACTTTTTGAAATTTCTGTCTGGTCTATCATTGCTTTGGTTTATGTTTAATTATCAATTTATCAGTGCGCAAAATAAGCCCTGTAGTAGTTTCTCAAATCTCAAATATCAATCACAAATTATCGGATGGTTCGCAATATTTTGACCAATGTTCTTTGAGCATTTATCGAAAAAGCAACTAATCAGGAATCTATTCTTGAGTTGGAATAAAGTGGTATTTAGGACCATGATAATCATAGTACTTTATATGCCAGCTTAATAACAAATCCTAGTACAAGATAATAAACTGTCTTAGAGATTTCAACCTTTTTGTTATATTTGAGTAAATGTAGTACTGGGTTGGTACAGAGTAGTACTGTGTAAAATTCTATTTCATAGTACGACCCATGCCGGCCTAGTAAGAGATTTCATTTCACCAGCAAGTCATTTTTAGGTTTGCGAAGATTTTCTTTCTTTTTCAAAAGACACATTTGTACAAAATATTTTCGATAAATAATAAAACATTGGTGGTTTCTACGCTTCTTTAGGGTCATAAACCGATAAACGCTCGCTTCATTTCGAATCCTCTAACAACTGGAACAAAAAGAGAATGTACATGTAGGTATTTTTGTATTTACAAAGTATTTACTAGTGTCATAGTTTTCCAAACTAATTTGTCTATATTGAAAAAAGGAATGTACAATTTTATTTTTGCTTTTGTTTATTTTTATTTTACTATCACTGGGCAAGGTAGAACTTATACTTGTTTCTTAAATCTCCAATTAATATTAACTAATTATCGGATGAAGGATGATAGTTTGCGATATTCTTCATTTTATAATTTAACAAATGAGGAGTCACAGAGTTGATCTTTCGCTCGATTGCTCGACAACACTTTGATCAACTTTCCTTAAAAATAATGTACAATTGTCGTTGCGTACTTATTTAAAAGGCAACCATTTGGAGGCTTTTCTTTCAGTCAATGTCAACATATACATATATTGAATAATCAAACTTGAGTTCAAGGTATGACTGGTATTCTTTACGTAACAATCTTAATGTTTTGCTGATTTAAAAAACCCACTTCAGAAGGAATTGTTTAAATCATCGAATGCAATTTTTTTCTAATTCACTATTGAGTTGGCATGAAGTACTGAATGGATCATCTTAATTATAGTACTTCCAATGCCAAATGCTAGTATAGCCTTACCGATTTTACAGTCAGCAATGTTACTTAATATTTAGGTTAAAATGCATGGGAGTAGGTCTACAAAGAAAAATGTACAAATAAGGAAACATTAAAAGAATTACAATTCTAGAAACTTTTTTCACCGATCGTCTAATTTTTGTCTAATTTAACGGGGCTATCTTGAGGAAATCAGGTGTAAACAATTTGCCCTTTGGCAATTAAACTAAGTGCTGGATTGGCTTGTTGGTACCATGTGAAATTTTAATCCATAGTACGATCTATGCCAGCCCAGTAATAAATTGCAATTCTCCGATAAAGTGTTTTGTTTTTAAATAGGATAAAATTTTTCATTATGGTATTTAGTTATCATTGGTCGTTCTGTGCCATTTGATGATCATAGAAGATTAAAAAACTACAAATCTTGCAACAAGTAAAAACGATGTAAAAATAATATTCTAGATAATCAGGTCAAATCGCTCAGTCCAATTATTTATTGATGAAATAATATTATTACATCTATAACAACTTTACTTTTACAATTATTTCACTTATTTTTAATCAATTAAAATTATAACTTTTACAATATTACGAATGGCTCGAAAATAACGACTAACAACATCACGACGAACCAATTCGACTCGTCCCATAATAGTTCCTGCAGGAGTTGCAAGGTTTTTGATGACCACGGTGTTGGAAAGCGAGTGTTGTCAATGGATCTTTATGGAAGGTTCTATGCTAATCCAGAGCACGTGTATGGTGATAACATTCCTGTCCAATAATAATTATTTCACCATCAAGAATTTTTTAGGTAGGGGAAGAAATTTATTGGTTTCACAAAAAAACGAGCATTTGTGCATTACTAGAAAATGTTTTCGATATTTGCTCATGGTACAGTCAATGTTTGCTTCATTTCGGATTCATTAACCACTAAAACGAATAAAAGTCGAATGGGTGTTCTTGATCCAAATTACTACTTTATTTAAATAATGAAGATCGCTTCGAAATAAGTAGCACTTTTAGTGGCAATATGTCCGGAATTTACACAAATTGCCTTATTTTGGAGTTGTCTCGGTAAAAATGAAATAAGTTAACTTTGTTTGATTGAGCAAAATGGTGTGGGATAAGATCAGAAGCTACAATTGCATTTCATCACAATTTTATCGATATTTCTACCAGGCTTATCTTTGCTTAAGTTGATTTTTCTTTAATTTGCACTAGGTAAGGTAGGCCCTGCAGTCATTTCTTTAATGTTTATCAAACGAGAAGCAAAGTCTGTGTGGTGGAAATCAGGGTTACGGTAATTGTGTTATAGTACTTCCTATGGCAGCTTATTAATAAATTCAAATTTAAGAAAAATGATTTTGCAGCAAACAATGTTAATTTTTAAGTTAAATTTGAATAAATTTAGTGCTGGGTTGGCATAAGGTGGTACCATGTAACATTTTAACCCATAGTACGACCCATGCCGGCTCAGTAATAAATTACAATTCGCCAGCAAGTGAAGTAAGAGAAAATATTTTATGTTTTCTAAAAAATGTATACATCTGTGCCGTCATATAAAATGTATCGATATTTGTTAGCAACGAACGTTTATGGTCGTAGTGTTGTTAGTGTTTGGTATTCTTGTAAAGTTTTGTATAAGTGTTAGTACTTGCTTACTAATGTAGTCAAATCCAAAATAAATGATGAAAATTTAAATACTCTTAGTAATCGTATAATAATTTACAGCCATTTAAATTTTGTAAAGGAATTTTTGGCTTCAGAATTCTCTAAACTATATGCATCTTTCCGGTGGGGTGCGAGATCTGGGAGACACTGTATGTGTAATTACCTATACCGGGTACTCAAAAACCGACGCATCAACTCACTGATGTGTGAGTAATTTAATGCTTAAATATAAACGTAAAAATTGTAAAAAATAATCATTTGTATTAAAGTTATTAAACGATTCAGTAGTACACCAATCTTGCTTTCGTCAATTTTTGAAGTAATCTCGTCTTCTGGGTGATTTTTACAGTCCCTTTATACAAATTGATTGTATTTTTTTTTTCAAAACTTTCAATGTTTTGTGAGTTCGTCTCATCTCCACTTTTAAAACTCATCTTGAAACAATCCACCAATGGTCTAGTCGCACGATGCGCACAAATGCGCGGACGGCTAACATAATGTTATAGACGTCCGCACATGTGGCCTTTATGTAAATTTAGTTCTGCATTGGCGTAGGGTAGTACCGTGTAAAATTATACTTTATAGTAGCATATATTCCAGCCAAATAATAGATTTCATTTTAGCAGCAAGACTTCTTGTAGGTGAGCATTAAATTTTTATTGCTTTCTCAAAAAACCGCACTCGTGCTGTTGTGCTTTTGCAGAAAATGTTTTCGAAATTTAGTGAGCATTAAGTGTTTTTTTGCTATTTGCAGGATATAGCACGGTTACTGTATTCTTAATTTTGAATTGTTTACAATTAAAAGACAAGAAAAATTGCACCATTATGTATATAAATCTGTGGATTTATTGTTGGTAAACAAGTAAAATTTTATTGAAAAGTTGAATAAATATGGTCTACACTTGCATTCCATCACAATGTTTTCGGAAATTTCTTCCCGGTCTATCTTTGTTTAGACTGATATTTATTTAATTATCACTGGACAAAGTGGATCTTACAGTCGTTTTTTCAGTCCACATCTTACAAATGAGGTCTATGATATTTTTCATTTTATATTAAATCAAACTTCATAGGTTTGGATTTCCACGCAACTTCTGTTGGGAATTACATTGTATTCAGGCGCGAATTTGTGTCCTACGAGTACTTATTGTTAATACGCATGTTCAACTTGAGATGTAAGATCCTAGAGAGGAAGTAAGTGTTGACGTGTAGTCGCAGACATGTAGACTCGCAACTCTCGGTTATTGTTTCCTATTCTTTTCTGCTCGTTTTATTAATATATTAACCGTATTATCAACCGTGTTTCAATACTACCCACCACTGCTCGACCACCCTCACAACAGGTTATGGGCCCAGGTCGCAAGGGTAGTTTTAGTTCAGTTTTGCCTACAGTAACGTTCGAGTGAAACACGCGTTCGGGCGATTAAAAACTGGTTCGTGCGGTCAAAACCAGTGTGACGGGTGATTCACAGACAAAAACGAGTGTCGTGAAAGCAAGAATGGCAGACGGAATAAATTTGTCAGCAATAAACAAATTCGACGGAAACAACTACAAGCAGTGGCGGTTCCAGCTAAAATGCGCCCTAAAGGCAAAGGGGGTGTATTCAATAGCAATAGGCGAAATGGAGAAACCGTCAGCGAATAGGGTTGAAGAACTCAACACCTGGAACAAAAAGGACGCCATAGCAATGTGCGTAATAACATCTACGATGGAATTGTCTCAAATAACGATGATAGAAAGCTGCGATACGGCTAAAGAAATTCTCGACAAGTTGGATGCGATCTGCGATATAAAGACGGAGACAAACAAGATGCTTATACACGAGGAGTTTCATCAGTACAAAATGTGTTTAAATGATTCCATTGCACAACACATTTCAAAAGTCGAGAATCTGGCAAGACGAATAAGAGAAACTGGCGACAATATAAGTGAAGTGGCCATAATTACAAAAATCCTTGGTACGCTGCCGGCAAGATACCGCAACTTTAGACAGGCATGGTTGTCTTTAGCGGAAGACAAACAAACACTTAGCAACCTGACATCAAGACTCATCGACGAAGAGCGTAATTTAACAACTGTGGAAACAACAGAAAACGCGTTGGTCACCACTACAAGTGTCGTACCAAACAAGAAAACGATAAGAGGAAAACCACGCATTACGTGCTACAATTGTAATAAAAAAGGTCATATTTCAAGAGAGTGTCGTGCCCCACGAAAAACCCATGTGACTCAAGGTTACAGTGGAGCATTCTTAATCGATGATGTCAACGAAATTCCTACCAAAATCCAAGAAGATGAAGCATGGATCCTGGACAGCGGCGCCTCGGCGCATATGACGTCACGACGAGACATATTTTCAACAATACAAGAGGTCGATGAGTTCAGTGTGAAACTTGGCAATGGCAGCGAACTAAAAGTAAAAGGAAAGGGTACGATTGAAATCGAATGCTGGCTAGAAAACGAATGGATTAAAAACAAAATGACAGATGTTTGGTATATTCCAAATCTAAAGAGAAACCTCTTCTCGGAGGGTCAAATTACGAAAAAGGGAATGACAATTACAAAAGAGAATAACAAAGCCAAAATAATTTGTAATGGTGTCGTAAAAGCCTGTGCAGTTCGGCAGTCAAATAATATTTATAAATTACTGATACGTTGTACAACAAAAACAAGCGAGGTCAATTTGACAGCGACAAGAAGTCTACAAACTTGGCGTCAGCGCTTAGGACACATCAATATGAAAACAATCCAGGAGATGGCGAAGAGAGGCTTGATCGACGCACATGGAATAACTGATGACAAGGTCAATCAAATTTGCGAGGGTTGTCGGTATGGTAAGCAACACAAAATGCCATATCATAAAATCGAGAAAAGAAATTACAAAGCCGGTGAATTATTCACACAGACGTGTGTGGTCCAATGTCAGTAGATTCCGTCGGCGGATGTCGATTCTTTATACTTTTCAAAGACGATTCGACGAATTTTAGAACCGTTTATTTCGTAAAACATAAATCAGATGCTCTCGATTGTTTCAAACAGTTCTATTGTATGTGCAAAAATAAATTTGGTCACCCAATTAAAACCTTGCGTGCGGACAATGGCGGGGAATACGTGAATCAGGAATTTCATAGGTTCTTAAAAGATAGAGGCATAATTCTTGAAACCTGCGCCCCATATTGCCACGAACAAAACGGAAAAGCTGAACGCGAAAATCGGACTCTAGTTGAAAGCGCCCGATCTATGATCTATACGAAGAATTTACCATTATATTTGTGGGCGGAAGCCGTAAACACGGCGGCATATATTTTGAATCGAACGACAAATTCGATCAACCAAGAAGTGACGCCATACGAACTTTGGACAAACAAGACACCTGATCTAAAACACATAAGAATCTTTGGTTCTGACGCGTACATGCACGTACCTGATAACTTAAGAAAGAAATTAGAGCCGAAAAGCAAGAAACTGATCCTTGTAGGGTATGATAATGACTCGACAAATTACAGACTGTTTGATCGAGCAACTCGAAAGATTAAAATCGCTAGAAATGTAACATTCGGCGAAGATAATGAACTGACTTTACCCAGAGCAAATAAGATTGTAATCACGGATGAAATTCACGACGATAAAAGAAATTTAGTGCATGATGACCAAAACGATCAAACTAAAGAACCCGAGGAAGAACCCGTACCAGAAACTGAAGATCGAAGAGGGTATAATCTGAGACCACGTGCAATTTTAAAAACACCAAACAATCTTGATGATTATGTGATAAACATAGTTGAGAGCGATACCCCAAATACATATGACGAAGCAATCACCAGTAGCGAATCCGAAGAGTGGAGAAATGCGATACAGGAGGAACTGGACGCTTTGAAGAAGAACGATACTTGGAATCTTGTCAACCTACCAGTTGATAAAAAGGCAATCGGATCTAAGTGGGTGTTCAAAATTAAAAGATCCCCCAATAATAAAAATATTCGTTATAAGGCACGATTATGTGCAAAAGGTTTTGCCCAGACCGAAGGCGTAGATTATAACGAAACGTATGCACCGACAACTCGATACGACACGATAAGAATTCTTTTGGCCGTCGCCGCAAGAGAAAATTATCAGATGATACAGTTCGACGTCAAAACAGCATTCCTTCACGGAGAATTAGAAGAAAACATTTACATGCAACCTCCTCCCGGGTTATCTGTGCCACCTAATTCTGTGTTAAAATTAAAAAAGTCATTGTACGGACTTAAGCAATCACCTCGCTGCTGGAACAGAAAATTCTACGAGTTCCTCGAACTTTTCGGACTTAAACAATGTGAAAGTGATAAATGTGTTTACACAGGAAAATTCAACGAACAATTAATGATCCTTCTACTGTATGTAGATGATGGTCTAATTTTGGCAAAGGACGAGGACACTCTACACAAAATGGGCAACAAATTAAAAAGTGCGTTCGAAGTGACCATTTGTGAACCAGAATATTTTGTGGGACTGGAAATTAAAAGACAGAGTGATCCTAAAGTTGGTAAGAATTCGATCTTCATACATTTATCGAACTTTATCGATCGTATTATTGACCGTTTTAATATGAACGATGCGAGAACGTGTAATACACCAGCTGATCCAAACGCGATATTGTCGCAATCCGATCCAAACGAACCCAAGAACAATGACGTGCTATTTCCTTACCGAGATGTTTAATGTAAGCCGCAATTTCCGCGCGTTCCGATATTATGTTTGCGGTAAATGTAGTGAGTCGTTACCAAAACAATCCAACAATCGCTCACGTAAACGCCGTGAAACGGATCTTCAAATATTTAAAGGGGACTAAGGAGCTGGGAATCCTCTACAACAACTCCGGTAAACTCATCGTATACTCGGATGCCGATTATGCGAACGACATCGATTCCAGGAAGTCGACAAGCGGCTTCGTTTTCAAACTGGGAGATGGCGCCATCACCTGGTGTAGTCGTCGTCAAAGGTGCATCTCCCTATCTACAACGGAGGCCGAGTACGTGGCAGCTTCGGAAGTTACCAAGGAAGCAGTGTGGATAAGTGGCCTCTTAAGTGAAGTGGGTGAAAAGTGCGGTGGTGTCGCTTTGTGCGTTGACAACCAATCAGCGATTAAGCTTGTTAAAAATCCAATGTTTCATAAACGCACTAAGCATATCGATGTCCGATATCACTTTGTACGTGAGAAATATGAGAATGGAGATATTGTCTTGAAATATGTACCATCGACTGAACAAGTCGCCGATGTGTTTACTAAAGCATTATGTTATGCGAAATTTAATGTTTTTGTTTTGAATTTGGAAATGTTGTTCATTAGTCCCACTGTGTATTTTTTTTTGTTTCTTGTATTTTGTTCTGATGTACTCTAATTAATGTAAGTTGTTTAAAAAAAATTGTAACAAATTCCGGCAGAATACGGGGGAGTGTTGGGAATTACATTGTATTCAGGCGCGAATTTGTGCCCTACGAGTACTTATTGTTAATACGCATGTTCAACTTGAGATGTAAGATCCTAGAGAGTAAGTAAGTGTTGAAGTGTAGTCGCCGACATGTAGACTCGCAACTCTCGGTTATTGTTTCCTATTCTTTTCTGCTCGTCTTATTAATATATTAACCGTATTATCAACCGTGTTTCAATACTACCCACCACTGCTCGACCACCCTCACAACAACTTCGACCAACTTTCCTTGAAAATAAAGCGCATTTGTCGTTGCATCCGTTACATAAAGGCAACGATTCAGGTGCTTTTATTTCAATCAAAGTTAATACTACCAGATTTTGAATGAAAAAACTTTACTCCGAGAAATGGATTTCATTTTTATATCATTGTTAATGTTCGGTGCTCAAGTTATCGAACGTAAACTTCATCAAGTTCAATAGTGAGTTGGCATGGATGGTACTGTATAGATCATAGTAATTATAGTACTTTCTATGGCAACTTATTAATGAATCTTACAGCCTTCAATGTCAATTTTATGTTAAATTTAATTAAGTTTAGGTCTTGGTTCTCAAGCTAATTTATCTACAATAGTTCCTCTCGGAATTTAAAATTATGCCTCGAGATACATTTCTTTTCCGAAATTGCTTCCAGGTCCACCTTTTGCTTTTGTTGATATTTATTTAACTATCACTGGGCAAGGTAGACCCTGAAGTTGTTTCTTAAATCTACAATTAATATCAACCAAAACTATCGGATGAGTGATGATAGTCTGCGATATTCTTCATTTTATAATTTAACAAATGAAGAGTCTCAGACTTGGTCTTACGCTCGATTGCTCGACACAACTTTGATCAGCTTTCCTTGAAAAGACGACAACGATTTGAGAGTTTTTTTTTTAAATCAATAGAACCAAGTATTGAATAATGAAACTTAAGTTCGGTCAATGTACGACAGGAATTCTTTACATAACAATGATATTGTTTTTCTGATATAAAACCTACTTCAGAAAGAATTGTTCAAATCGTCTAATGTAGACGTTTCCGAATTCACTGTTGAGTTGTCATGGAGTAGTACTGTATGGAATATAATAATTATTGTACTTCCTATGGCAGCTTACTAATGAATTCAAATTCAAGAAAATGATTTATATTTAAATACTTGTAGTATACGAGGGCAAGGTGAGAAATTCTTGACCAACCATAGACTTAATATTGTCAAGAAAATTTTTATGCAGTAACAAGTCATCATGCGTCATAATAGAATTCCTCAAGATTCGTCTTAATCTGACAAATAGTTTTTTTTTCTGAGCATTTTTTAAAGTAAAAGTGCATGTCTGTTTCGAACAACGGATAAAATGGGGAATTCCGCCGTCAGTAAATTCCTTGTTTTGGGGGGCTTATTGCCAACAGACATTTATCGAAAGTTGGTGAAAGTTTCTATAGAGTCAGCCTCTTTATATTCTAATGTAAAAAATGGCAAGCTGAATTCGAACGTGGTGGCACATCTCTCAATGATGAGTTTTGTGAAGAACGACTAAAAACAGTAACCACGTATGGAAACCTTAAAAAAATGCACAATTGGTATTGGATTATCGACGAATGAAACTGATTAGATAAATAAGGTCATAGGAATATCTGAGAAAAGAGTGTAGTCTATTTTGCACCAAAAATTAAATACAAAAAAAAACTGTAAAATTGCAAAAGAGTGCCGCATGGGTCCAATACACCCGCCCACAATGGCGCTGTGGTAATGGAAACATTGAGGGATTTAAAACATTAATTATTAGAACTATCTTCATATTCGCCTAAGCTGACTTCCCCAGGCTTCCAACAACCACAAATTAAAAAAATGTGGTTAGGAAAAATTATCACTCGAATGAGGAGGTGATTGTGACTGTAAACAAGTATTTTGCAGACTTACTAGAAAGCCACTTGAGGGATGGGATTAAAAATTAGAAACACAATGCACCAAGTCCGTTGAACTAAATAGAGATTATTCAAAAAATAAATGCATATTTGAATCAAAAAACGAAGGCATCCAATATTAGGCTAAGAATTTTTCATCTTGCCCTCGTAGCTTTACCGATTTTACGATCAGCTATGTTACCCTAATTTTTAGGTTACATTCGAAAGAGTTGTCAAAACGTCCTCACAAAGAGAAAAAAATTGACAGTTTCGCAGAATAAAAAAACTATTTTCAACTATGGTGGTAAAGTATAGTACGGAACTCGAGTTGTAAAGCAATTACGTACTCGTAGAATTACTCGCTCCTTCTTTATTCTTTACTCGTATGTAACTAATTCCACCCAAAAGTAAATGCTATTTAGAAGTTAAGTATAATTACTAATTTAAAAAAAATGGATTAACCGCAACAAGTGTTAATGAATAATTATTTAATGAATAATGGTTATAAATGTGATCATTTGGATCATTAGCACGTTCTGCAGTTCTATCTTATCTTGTATTAATAGATTTACGGCACGGTTTCGTAAGATTTAACAACTTTTTCGTAATCATAGTGACCTGATGACAACACTGGCATAAGCTTGTTATGTACCACAACTGTGCGTGCGATCGAATATTTATTTATACGTACGAAAAGCCACCCGCTTCGTAAACGTTGCAAGCAACTGTCCTCATCTCCTATATTGTTTTAAGTCTTAGAGATAATATTTAAAAATCTTTTTGTTTAGGAATAACATCCCTATTTTGTATAACTTAGAACATACGGTTACATTTGGTACCATATGGTAATTCGTAAATCTAAGGGTAAAACCCAACCAATCACAACATAGTCAAAAACCAATGAAATATCTGAAACACAAAAGAGGGATGTTCCAGTTTAACTCATGAGGCAATATTATAAAAGTTCCTTTTTACCATTAGTTCCAACAGTTTTATTAGTTTTAACAGTTCGAAGAGTTCTAAAAACTCTGCAAGTTCTTCACGTTCCTTAATAAGGGTCAGAGTCGGTGAATTGTGCTTGTACGAAAGGTCTATTCTTTTTAATAACGTGGTGTCAGAAGTTCCTGAATGTTTTATTAACCAAAAAAACATAACATTAATTTGGTGTCAGAAGTGGAATTCTTCAACGAAAATTCGGTGGATTTTAATTCTTTGTGCAAGTGAGTGCAAGTGGTGCTACGACAAATTGGCAGTCGAAGACTGGTCGGCGATCGCCAGAAAACACTCCACGAACCCCTTCCCTCCAACATCCTGATAAGTCATAACAGTGTTGACCAGTGGCTGAGGCATCTACACAGGATCAAGTCCTGGTCCCCTCTACGGTAAACGTAAATACGACTTTTTGTGACTTAGTAATACTCAAGTAACAATCACTCTCTAGACCCTACACTCAAAAAACCATTCATTAGCCAATCTTGATTACTACAATATTCAAACTAACAAAATGAGCACCGACAAATTAGAATTAAATTAAAAATTAAATTAAATTAAAATTAAAATTAATTAGCAGAATTAAAAACAGATTTTCAAAGCACTAATACCCAACAACCATTTAATTTTGATAACGTCAAAAATTCTCTCGAAAACAATTCTAATCGAAAATCATTACTATCCGGATGACGATGATAACGACTTTGACAACAGCAGTACTACCCCTGAAATTGAAATAATCAATACCAACACATTGTTTAGAATGATAACCCGGTCGTTTGACAGAAAACGTTCAGATTTACAAGAGTTTTAAAAAAATATGCGATACAGCCCACAGGTTCGCTACACATCGGCAAAAAGAACCACTTTTAGGATTTATTCTTTCCAATATAACGGGTCATGCAAGCGCTCAAATTCAAGACAAAACTGTCAGTTCTTGGTCGGAATTAAAACAAATTCTTCAACAATTATTTTCGGAAAAGAAAACCGAATCCCAACACATGGAGGAATTAAACACACTCCGCCAAAATCGCGACGAAAAAGTTGTGCAATTCTACAATCGGGTCCAATCTTTGCTTACGCGTATTCTAAATACATTTTCGGGAATGAGATCTGCTGAACGCAGGTATCGCTCAGAAATGATTACAGATATCGCCTTAAATACATTTGTTCTCCATACAAAGGAAGAAATTTAGCATATTTTAAGATTACGAAGCCCGGAAAATCTTTCAGACGCTTTAGATTTCGCGCTGAACGAAGAACGAATTTTCGTGGAAAGAAAAAGTAATTATCGCAATCAAAACTCCATAAAGTGTTCGAACTGCAAAAAACCCGGTCACACATACCGCGATTGTTATAAACTCAAAGAAAATAACTTCACCCGGAATAAATATCCGGATCCAAAAAAGATTCACGACGGTCGAATTTCAAAATCTTACGGACAAAAAGGCCCAATTCCTCAGAACAAATTTTGCAATTACTGCAAAAAACAAGGTCATCTAATAAACGAATGTCGTAAACGCGAATACAATAATCGCAAACAAAATCAGAACTCCAATGAAAACAACAGAAGAGCATCAAATCACAATGACATAAGCAATGTGCATTTAAACTCCTAAATGTCGGCTGTAAGCGTCCAATAAGTCGACAATTTGTAAGTTACAGAGACGTATCAAACCTCCGTAACACATTCCGCGAGAATGTTAGTTCGGAAATTCGCAATTCCTACGTAAAAAATTGTTATGCTACTAATTCAAAATTCCGAAATTCATTCCTCGGGAATAATTATTGAAATGATCTCCTAAGAAATCCAATCGTCGATGTTAATAATATTATACGAATTTATTTAGCTAGTGATACCGACATCTCGTATGTTGTCATGATATCGCAATCAAAATTTTAAATTCTTATTAGACACAGGCGCAAGTGTCTCCTTAATAAGAATAACAAAAATTAAAAAAAAATGAAGGCTTAACTTATAATGCCAATCATAAAGTTCGAATGTCTAGACTTGTAGCGGTCGTAGTCGAATTGGTTCCCGTTAATCTTTATAAGTATAATTCTGTAAAAAGTGATGGTCGAATTGGATCCCGGGAGAGGGTCGAATTGGCTCCCGCATGAGCAGGTAGAGAGAAAGGATTAAGTCACGGATATGTTTTTATTTTAGATTTAAAGCTGGTGGAAATGTTTAAATAATTATTTTCTTGGTAGGATATCCAACAATAACTCTCATTTATTCGTGATTAATTGGTTATTTAAAAAAAGGAGAATGTTATTTTTTAAGCCCGCTCTCTGTAAATTTCGTAAAATATTCTGCAAATAAGCTCTGACCGTTCTCAGTTTACTAATTTGCCTTTGTCATTGCATTTCCTTTTTCTCCTTTCTTCGTTAGGAATTACAGATTGAATTCTCACAGATAGGGTTCTATGTGCTCCGAGAAAAATGTTTGAGAAAACTTGTGTCAAGTATCAAACAAGAAAGGTGGTTCTGACTCTAGAGTTCTAGTTCTTGTTCAGTTTTACATCGTTTGCTCTAAATTATCCGTCAATTTTAAATTCTGTGCACCCTTAACCTATTAAAGCATCAAAATGGAGACAAATTACAAAAATAATTTTAACATATTTCAACTAAGAGGAGATTCGACTATGGATTTTACCTCAATATTTTGTTTTTGAACTAGTGAATTTATTCATACACTTAAAATGCCATTCCTGTTATCATAATACTTTAATCCGTTTATCTGACCTACCTGACCGATGGGAACCAATTGGACCATAATTAGAGAGGATTACCGAATTTGGGAACCAATTCGACTTGTCTCCTTGTAGCCAACGCAATCACAGAAAGCGTCGGAAGCATCGAATAAAAATTGGAAATACACAATAAAAAAATTCCAATAAAATTTCATATCTTGAAAGAACCAAGTGGTATTCCGTTTAATGGACTCTTGGGTTACGATTTTTTAAAGAATTGTTCGTGAGTAGAATAGGCGGTACAATAGTAGTTAATTAGTGCTAATGAGGTAATTATTCTTAATTACTTTTTAATGACCGCTGGGACTAGGGCCGCTGTAAGTTTCCCTTAACTGATTGATTGATTAATTAAATAATTAAGAAGTGTGTTTTTCATTTAAATATAAAGTGAAACAACAAAAATAGTAATATAAAATTTATAAACTCAAAAGCCGATTCAACGACTCTGTACAAGGCGTGGTGTAGGGAACGTCTCGGCTGATGGGATCGGGAGGCTTGCCTTAACCGGCCGGCCTACGAAAACCTCTATAAAAATCCTTAACTCGCTGGCGGCTTTTGCAGTTTTCCGACCAAGCGGGTTGTAACTGTTGGATGCAACAGCCATGGCTGGGAGGTGCCCAGTCAAACCAGGTGAAACGACTATGGGGGATGGTGCGTCCCCATAGTACAAGAAAACGCCTTGTCCTAGAAGCGGGCGCTCCCCTGGGATGGACCCCACCTTATCGCCCATTCTCGTGGGATTCATCATGGAGAACGAACAAAACAAAAAAAACCGACATGGACTTGGAAGTCGAACAGGAGCCCGTCCAGCTGACCTTGAGCTTTAAGAAGGACGACCCCGAAAAAACAGAGGAAGCTCTCGGAGCAAAGAGAGTGCATGCTTTAGCCAATATGGAAAAAAGCCTGCAAAATCTCAAAGAAATGGCAGCGCAACTACCACAGGTTCCACAGTTCCACACTACCACAGTTCCGCCAAAGAGGGTTCTGAATGCGCTCGTGCAAACGGCTTCTCCAGAAGAGTGGGTGAAGCTGGTCGAGAGCCGAGGCTGAGTCGAGACCTACGAAGATGCAAAAAGCCTCATCGAAAAAGGTGGCCGATGGGAAGCTTCAGGGTGGGTATGGAAACATACAATCTCCTGGCAACACCGAGAGGCGGAGATGCAGTCGTGGTTCTGGGTCCCCAACCATCAAAGGAGCAGCCGGTGGCAACACTACTGGCAGCAGGACACCCCGAAATGGTAAAGTACCTCGAGGTAAAAGGTGTATCGTACGCTGCGGTTTCTACGGGAACGTACAACAAACAGGCAGATGGTGGGGGGGATTGTGCGCGGTACGTTCTCCTCACCAAGGCAGAGGAAAAGGGCGAGACCTTGGAAACTTGGTACTTCGCCCTTGAAGAGCTGAAAGAAGCGGTCCAAAACCTTAAGCGGACAAGGCTTGAGGTCATGCTTCTGACCAAGGCGGAACCGATGTGCTTTAGGAAGCTACTGGACATCGTGTTCGGCAGAACGCAGGTGACGGTAACATTGTGCATACCACTTGCACCGAAACCAGTTAGCCAGGTGGCTACGACAAGGACAGCCGTTAAAAGGTCGGCTACAAGGCCAATGGCCTTATCTAGAAAAGGTAAGGTGAGGAAGGCGGATGCCACCAGTACAATACTGGTGAGCAACAAGAACCAAGAGTTTCCGGAGCTGTTCAAAACAGTAAAGGAAACACTGAAAAATCAGGACGTTGGGGTAGAGCTAAAGGCGGCCACAGCGACCAAGAGGGGAGATGTTCTTCTGTCGGTGGGGCGACAGTCACCACACGGTTAGCCGGAGAGAGACTGGTGCTTGTCAAAGACATCGACGCAAACACATGCGATAAGGAGGTGATTGCTGCGATTCGATCAGCTTTCCCTGAAAAGAACACTTAGTCGGTGAAGGTGGAATCACTCCGCTTCAGTTATAAAGATGGCCTCCAAACCGCAAGGGTGAGGACAGAAAAAGGTCTGGTGGAGGCCATGCTCGAAAGGGGAAAGATCCGAGTGGGAATTCTTACCGGTCGAGTAAGACCAGTGGTGCGGCGCAAGGTGCGGCGCAATCACACACAGGGCCAGCCAGTGCACCAAAGGCAAAAAAAGTTGCTTTAAGTGTGGTGGCGAAGGACATGAGGCCAGGTCGTGCAAGGAAACAAAGGTGTTCTGCACGAGCTGTAATAAAGAGGGGCACAACGCCAGCTCCATTAGATGCCCACTGTATAGCAGGGTGGTATCTATGGAGACACAACGGGCACAGATGCGGAGGGCAACTCCGCCAACCAAGAAGCTGCCAGGACCCATCAGGGTGTGAGTTCTGGTAAGCTGGAAAAGGAGAGCCAGGTGAAAACCATGGTAAAAACCCCGACCATAGGGGGCGGGGAGGGGCCCCCTACACCTTTAAACTTTTGGTTGTTTTAATAGGTGATGAAAAGAAGACCACGTTGCGATGCAGACCAGGCAGGATCGGAACGGAGTCAGAAAGGGAATAGCCCTTCATACTCCTGGCAGGTATGGAGGGAAAACGGATACCGTAAACCCTTAAGAGGAAACGGGGGAACTCTGTTCCGCGAGGAGTAAACCTCTATAAAAAATCCATCAAAGAACACCTGAAACCCCGGTGACAGGGTGTGGCGACCTTGGATGAAATCTTAGCTGGGGGAGCTGAGCGCCAGCCCCTCCTAATACCGTGGTGTAGGGAACGTCTCGGGGGAGGCTTGCCTTAACCGGCCGGCCAACGAGGATGAAAAAAAACCTCTATAAAAATCCTTAACTCGCTGGCGGCTTTGTCAGTTTTCCGACGAAGCGGGTTGTGGCTGTTGGATGCAACAGCCATGGATGGGAGGTGCCCAGTCAAACCCGGTGAAACGACTATGGGAGATGGTGCATCCCCATAGTACAAGAAAACGCCTTGTCCTAGGAGTGGGCGCTCCCCTAGGATGGACCCCACTCTAACGCGTGGGGTCCACATGAAAAAGGTATATCTGAAACAGGAGAAAGAAGCTGGGAAACTGGCTGAAGAAGGTACTCCGAGGAATGACCTGTCGAAAACAGATGCTCTGAAGGTAGCGGCGGGAAAACAAACCGCCAAACTGGACGAGGCAGAGAATCCTAAAACTCCAGAAGAGGACTCGAGTTTGGGGAACATTAACCCGTTTGGTAGATCAAGCATGACGCCTCGATCTCCACAAAGAAAAGTGCAAACTAGCTTGATAGTGGGACAAACACCCAAGCTAGACGAAACGATCGAAGCGTACAAAGAAACACCAACAGGCGCAATTCCAAAAAGGAAAAGAGCGTCTACTCCTGAGGAAGCACATAAAGTTAAAAAGCTAGTTGAAACTAGAACAAAAAACACAAAAGCCTGGTACTAGGAAAAACAACCTGTACTGATATTTTACAGGCTTTTACACAAGTGACAAGCAGACGGGCAAAAAAGGTCAAGGTACTGCCAAACAGAATTGACGATACTCCCAACATACGACAGGAGATCAAAAACGACGCAAAAGCAGTATGTTATGCCATGGCAGACATGCAAGCTATGCAAGATGATGTTTTTGAAGAAATCTTTAAATGGCAGAGACATATACAAATGGAGGATAGCGATGACGATGTTGTACTCGTAGAATCGCCAGAAAACAAAGGGGTGGGCATTCAGGTAACCACCCAGACAAAGGAAGTAATAACAAAAAACGCAGAGACTCAGACTCCTCTTGAAATGTGGGGGAAGTCGACACAAGTAACAGAGATGTCTCAGGCTGGACAATTGAGAGAGCCGCTGTACATCGAGGATAAAAGATCCTTTGTTGATTTTAAAGACCTTTCGAAACGTGACTGGAAAGAAAGTTACTTCGAAAAAGTCAAGATTAAGGCAGTAAATCCGCTTGCCATGATGTCAGAAGCTGCTCCTACGATTATTAGGAGCAGAGACAAAAAGGAAGAAGGGGCATTGTTGAAAATGTTGCATCAACGATGTCCTGAGTACAGAGAGTCGGTGCTGGAAGGGGAGGACCCTATAGAAAGCAAAGTGACTTCAATTGTAAGAAGCGTAGTGGTTGGACACGTCGCAGGACCAAAAGAGACTCTGAAAAACTACATGTTTGTAGTTGCCGGTGACGAGAAAAATAAGGCAAGTGGGTATCTCAACGAGACCTACGAAGCCTTGGAAGAGTTGAAACAAGTACTCAAAGAGCTTCAAATTGAAAAAGTCGCAATTGGAAGCGACCTTACAGGCCGAGAAAAACACCTCAGAAAGATGTTGGAATACATCTTCAGAGGGGAAAATGTGGAGGTTACACTGTGTGTGCCTATTGCAAAGGAAATGATGTGGAGAGACCAAGGGAAAGCCCAGTCTGCCATATCTGTATCGCCAAAAGGGATGAGAAAAACGTATGCTGTAATTGTGCAAGGCAGCAAAACCGAAACATATGAAGCTGTACTCAAAGAAGTACGCGAAAGCTTGGCCGAAACGGACTGCGAGATACGTATCCGAAAGACTAGAGAAGGTAAACTTCTTTTGCTAGTTGGCAAAGAAAGAGAGCAAGCAAAGAAGGTCAAGGAGGCACTATGCTCCAAGATGGCAAATCGTAAGATCGTGCTGCGGGATGATAGCACGAAAGAGGACAAAGTCCTACATGTGAAGGGCCTAGATGCGCTGGCAGTGGAGACTGAAATAGTCAGTAGCGTAGTAGCAGCTATGGATGGAACCATCACAAACACTGATTTGGAGGTGACATCTCTGCGAAAAGCATACGGAGGGAGTAAGGTAGCTACAATTAAAGTACCTGCGAAAACTGCTGAAGCCATTTTGAGTAAGGGCAAGATAAAGATTGGTTTAGTGACATGCAAAATCACTGAACGAGTTAACAGTGTTTTCTGTTATAGGTGTTGGGAGCCAGGACACATGGCAGCCCGATGTCAAGGGGTGGACAGGTCAAAACTGTGCCACAGATGCGGAGAAGAAGGTCATTCAGCGAAGACCTGCGAAAAAGAGATGTTCTGCCCGGTTTGCGGCGTAAGGGGTTACCGAGCAAAGACACTGGTGTGTGAGAGTCTTCGAAAGAAGGCGGCTCGCGCTGAGAACGAGAAACCACCGTGATCAGGTTCCTCCAAATTAACTTGAACAGAAGCCATGGTGCCCACGACGCAGCTACGAGCTTCTGTAGCTTCGGGATGTGATCCTGATGAGCGAACCTAACGTGGGGATGGTTCATAGCAATGGATGGTGGACGGACGATGCCAATGATGTTGCCATTGCCGTCATGAACAAGAAGATAAAGGTCTATGCCTGGGGTAAGGGGCTTGGCTTTGTATGGATAGACACGGGAGAGTGTATCATATACAGTTGTTACATTTCTCCCAATGTCGAACCTGTGATAGCAGAGCGTGCTCTGCGTAACCTAATGGGCAGCATAGGGTCCCATGGCGAAGTCACCCGAATGGGGGGGGGAAGACACAAGACGAAAGGAGAAGTCTGTTGTCTGAATGGTTAGCAACGCTAAACTGCGTTGTTTACAATAATGGGATGAAAGCAACTTTTTTGAAAGGACGTTATCAATCCTGGATAGATGTCAACTTCAGCACCGAAAATGCTGCACGGTGGGTAAGAAATTGGACCGTTGAGGAAGAAGAAACTCTCAGTGATCACCAGTTTATTACGTTTCAATTGAAACTAGACAGAGAAAGAACCGGAAATGGTCAGAACTCCGGGCCATGCTGTGGATGGAACACCAAGGCTTTAGCCCTTCGGTGATTCGCCATAGCTTTGTAGAAAGGATGAACGCAAAACAAAATAAAGACTGCGTCAGCATGGTGGAGGCCATCAAGGAAGCATGCAACATGCACCTTCCGAAGAAAGGCCGAACAAGAAACACAGGTAAACAAAGGGTTTACTGGTAGAACGATGACATTGCGAGAGCAAGGAAAGAATGCATTTCTGTCAAACGAAGACAGATGCGACTGAGGGCCAGAAATAGACTGGAAGAAGTCATTGAGGTAACAGAGCTGTATAAACAGAAAAGAAAAATGTATCGGGCTCTCATTAGAAAAGCTAAAGAGGCAAGAAAAATGTATCGGGCTCTCATTAGAAAAGCTAAAGAGGCTAAATGCGAAGAACTGATAAATGAAATCGAAAGAGACCAATGGGGGCTTGGTTACCAAATAGCCACCAGGAAACTTAGACTGGGTTCAGAGCAAATCACTCTAAGCCCACAATTTAGACAGAGAATAGCCGATGTGCTGTTCCCAAAACATCAGATAAAAAGATGGAATCTCACAGAGACGTGTGTACCGGGACTAGATAATATTCCAGTGGAAACTGTAAAAGCAATTGCCCACGAGCAAGGAGAGGTACTCATGTTGGAAGCCTATAACGGCCTCCTACGTGAAGGGAAATTTCCGAAAGAGTGGAAACGAGCTAAATTGGTTCTACTCAAAAACCCAGAAAAGGAGGCGGTCCATCGGATTTTAGGCCGATCTGTCTCCTAAAAGTGGTAGCGAAGCTGTATGAACAGTTAATACTGATAAAGCTCAAAAAAGAGCTGGAAGAGAAAGGAGGCCTAAGTGAAGAACAGTTTGGCTTCCAAGAAGGCAAATCTACCCTCGACGCGGTAGACAGAGTTATGACCCTGGGCTAACTCTGGAGACACGAGAAGGAAGAAGTGGTGCGTGTTGCTCACCTTCGATGTGAAAAATGCCTTCAACTCGGCAAACTGGCAAAACATCATGGAGGCCTTGAGAAAAAAGGGTATCTCCATGTACCTGAGGAAAGTGATAGGTAGCTACCTATCAGAAAGAAGTCTAGACTTGGGCGAGGGACAGGTCATGGAGGTGACGAGTGGAGTTCCACAAGGTACGGTATTGGGGCCGACCTTGTGGAACATCCTTTATGACGGAGTTCTCAGATTAGAAATTCCAAAGGAAGCGACGCTAGTGGCATATGCTGATGACCTAGCACTAGTCGTGATAGAGAAGAACATCGAAAACTTGATGTGCACAGTAGAGATGACGTCTAAAATTATTGGACGATGGATGAAAGAAAATGGCTTGCAGCTGGCTCCAGAAACGACTGAAGCTGTGCTTCTTGCAGGCGGACGTAGACCAGACAAGAACGTTGTCTTCAAGGTGGAAAATGTTGAGCTAAGACCTAAACAAAATGTCAGGTACTTGGGAGTAGACATAAACCAGAGAATGACTTTCACGTCACACGTAATGCGTGTGGCAGCTAAAGCAGAAAAGATGGGGGCAATGCTGGGGAGGCTAATGCCAAACGTAAAAGGACCATCACCTTCAAAGAGGAAGGTAATGGCAGAAGTAGTAAAAAAAAAGTAGTAAAGTGGGGGAAAAATTAACCAAAATTATTATTATTATTTTGAGTTAGTGTCTGTGCTTATAGTGTTTGTGCTTACGCTGGTTCGTGTACACCATGGTTAATTTTATTGAATTTTTAAAACTCCAAAGTATTATAAACATAGTTAATATGTTTCGTGTGGGTGTTTTTAATTCAAAAGAGATTTTGAAAAGCGTCTTCAATTATTTGAACGAAAAAATTATTCACTCATTGATTGGGAGAGGGTTACTTACGAGCAAATGAGTAATCAGTTAACTAGTTCTGGTAAGTTATTCAATTTTATAAATTATAAATTTTATCAATGACATTTTTAAATTTAAAGATAAGATCCCTTCTTCGCCAGGAAGATTATCCGCACCCCATGCTGGAGCACCTGCTGTTAAGTACCTCTACATAGTAAACAATCCTGAATTATCTAAAAAGTAAACATTTTAGATGTAGTGGATCTTACGAAAAACGATTACGCAACTACTGCTATTAATAATGATGTAGAGCAATTGATTGATGAACACTGGTATATGGAAAATTTTGCGTTAGAGTTGCCTAGTCAGGTGAAAACGACACGTAAGTTTCTTTTAATTTAATATTTGATTCAAATTTTAACAATACACGTAATTAGGTGGAGAAAATGATGTTGATCCGAAGCCGTCGACATCTATGTCAATATATGATAACCCAAAGCCTTCAACTTCAGGATGTACGGCACATTTTGTGAAAAATGAAATTATAATCATTAATAATAATAATAAATTACGTTTTCATAGTCTAATATCAAGTTAAATAAAAGACCTCGAAATGTTGACACTGATGACGAGAATGATGACGATGATGATGATAACAATGGCTGTGATGCAATGCCAGGTACTTGCTTTAATATATACTTATAAACATTATTATTAACATTTCTGTTATTAGGTACCACGTGGATTAAATTTCACCAGGCCAGAGTCATCTACTAGAAACGCTGATGATGATAATGGTAATATATATTTTATTGATAAATTTCCAAAGTTTCTAATTTTATTATATTACAGAATTTCAATATTTCGTAAAAGGCCCGGAATGTGAAAGCCATCTTAAGAAATTTAATATCCGCGGAAGAAGACTAAGGTTCAGTTTTAAAACTGTATCAGTGGACAACCCTATTGAGTGGTTGCAGGTAAATTTATCTGTGATAAATGTATAAGAAATGTTACTAATTTACGTATGTGCTTTGTTCAATAGAATGCTATTGCGAAACTATTAGGATATGCATCCAAAGATATACCACAAGATGCGTACGTGGGACTCGTGTTGGAAAACGACGAAGTTCCTGAGAGGCCTGTATATATATCATTCAGGAAATTGTTAAATTACAATCTGCCTATGATTATGAACACGATATGCATAGTCCTCCAAAGTAATAGGACTTTCTTTACCAATGATCGGCTGACTATTCGCATAGTCTATCGGCTATCGACGGTAAGTCCCCATTTTTGTGATAGAAAATAATAACCGTTGTTTATCATGGGTGCTAGTAGTTGCAAAAGAGTTTTGTGAAAATAATTATGATCGTAAACCTCAATAAGTTTAAAGGTACTGCTGGAAAAACTCTTTTGCAAACACTTAGTGATCGTCTATGTAATGACGCTAATGTTGATTTGACAAACGGGGGAACTTACGCTGAAATTGAGCAATTTCAAAATTTCTTAAAAAAATTTACAATAGTGGTATACAATGACAGAAAGGGCTCTTCTGTCATGTTTGAAGGCCCTCGGGAATCGAGTAAGCGATGCCTTAATTTATTGTTCGAGAATCACCATTTCAATGTCATATAGTGGCGGTCAGCTCGATTTGCGTGTGCGTCATCAATTTCATTTTTTCATTACCAACACAAAGCTATAAAAAATTATCAAAAACAATGCAAATTTAAACAGCTAAGGGCTATCTAAGAGTGGTATTCTTGAACATTAATTTACATGTGCACTTCGACAACACCGTCAAGTGTCACGAATTTGTCAAACTGACATTGACAGTAAATTATAGACGTCGTCGCATGGTTGTCGAAAGTGTTATCGGTGTTAATCGCAAGTATTTTCTGTGCGTTTATTGTGTTTTGTGATTTGCGTTTCGTTAGGTTTTTGATTCTGCGTTTATTAGTTCTTGTTTTGTGAATCTGTATTTTTTGTAACAACTCATGATTTAAACACTTCGTAACCTCAAAAAATATTTGATAGTTTGTCACCGCTATGCCCCTGCTATGTAAACGTAGTGACAGAAATGTCAGATGACGCACACGCAAATGGAGCTGAGCGCTACCATACTTAGTTTAACCGGTGCATTTTCCACATCCTATTTTTGTGAGCTTTGCAAAGTTCGATTTTCACGGCGTAATCGACATAAAAGTTGCCGCTACCAGTGCCCGTTATGATTCGAAAAACCACCATGCAATATTTATGTTGAAAACATAAGATGTCAAACATGTCAACGTAACTTTCGTGGTCAAAAATGTTTTGATAATCATATCCAAAAGAAAATTTGCGTAAAATATAAAAAATGCAATACATGCTTTTAGCATTTTGAGGTCGTAAAAGGCAAGAGGCATGTATGTGGTATGAAATACTGCTCAATTTGTGGAACCGACAAGCCAATAAGGCATAATTGTTTTATTAGACCCAATAAATTATCAGAAAATAAAAGTCGAGATAATAATCATTCGTTTCTGTTTTTGTTTTACGATTTTGAGACAACACAAGACGATCAAGTTGGCGACAACGCCTATTTGCATGAACCGAATTTATGCGTATGCCAGCAAGTATGCAGTAAATGTATAAATAATGATGATGATAATAATCTATCGAGGCCGTGTACATATTGCGGCGACCGGTAGCATATTTTTAAAGAAAGGCTTTGATGGATGCTTTATTCTAAAACATATGTTTTCCAATTGTAGTGGATGGAATCCTGAAATTATACATACAGGAACAAAATTAATGGTGATTAACTGTGGGAAGTCATTACGTTTCATTGACAGTTTAAATTTTCTGCAGCTTCCATTATCGCAGCTACCAAAGGCTTTCAATGAATGTTAAGCAAAGCAAAGGCTACTTTCCTCATTTTTTTAATACAAAGCAAAATCAAAATTACGTTGGTCGGTTACCGGATCGGGAGTTTTACGGCTTTAACACAATGAAGAAAAAAGATCGCACTGATTTTATGAAATGGTACAACAATCAAGATACCAATGGCGTTGTATTTGATTTACAATCTGAAAGTGTCAAATATTGTATGGCTGATGTGGATATTTTGCATAAAAGTTGCTTAAAGTTTCGGTTATGCTTTTTGGAGAAGAATGGAGTAGATCCGTTTTTGGAAAGTTTAACGATAGCATGGGCATGTAATCTAGTCTTTTGTCGAAATTACTTAAATGCAGAATCCATTGGTATAATACCACATGCGGGATATCGGCGCGCTGATAAACAATCAAACATTGCCATAAAATGGCTTCTATGGGAAGTTAATCAAACGAATGCCAATATCGTACATGCCGGTAATGCATGGGAGGTACGTTTAAAGGAAGGAATTCTCGTTGACGGGTATTGTAAAGAAACCAATACCGTGTATGAATTTAACGGGTGCGGCATTTCTGCGAGCAATGTTTTTACGACCTAACTGCTAAATTATCAAATAAACGTGATAAGTTGTATCTGCGTAGGGAAAACACACTAGCAAAAATTGAAAGACTAAAATCATTGGGTTATCGGAGGTCGCACAAATGCATGCAAACTTTATTATAAAGCCAGCGATGATGAAGAAATTGCGTACTACGATGTATGCTCGTTGTACCCATTTATAAATAAGTACGGTAAGTACCCGGTTGGTCATCCTATGCGAATTTATGTCGGTCATGTCGAATGTGCCAATGTTGATATTGAGACCATTGAGGGTTTAGTTAAATGCACCGTGTTGCCGCTCTCAAATTTATACTATCCAGTGTTACCGTTGGGGTGTAAAGATAAATTGATGTCTCCTCTATGTCGTACATGCGCTGAAACTTCACAGCAGCAAATCTGTAACCATGACGATATGGAGCGTCAATTTACCGGTCTATACGTCGCCGATGAATTGCGTGTAGCTCTTGAGGAAGGGTATCAAATAACAGAACTTTATGAAATATGGGAGTACGCAGTGGAGAAATATGACCCCATATCGAAAACAAGTGGTCTTTTCTCAGAGTATATTAATGCCTTCTTAAAAATAAAAGTTGAATGTTCAGGTTGGCCCAAATGGGTTAAAACAGCTGAAGATAAAGACCAATATATACGACAGTATAATGAAAAAGAAGGCATTGTATTAGATGCCTCTAAAATTTGTAAAAATCCGGGCCTTCATTTCTTGGCCCAAATAATGTTAAACTCCTTCTGGGGTAAATTTGGACATAAGGAGAACCTCCAAAAACCGATGTATTGTACGAACCAGCGAGTCTTTTAAAATTATTAACAAATCCATCGACTATTGTACATAGCATTTGCGTGATAAATTCCGATGTGATGTTGGCCACTTGGGATCGAGTTGACGAAGACGTAACACCACTAAAGACGGTCAATGTTGCGATCGCAGCTTATACCACAGCGGGTGCTCGTCTTGAACTGTATAAATATTTAAAACCGTTGGGTGGTAGGGTTCTGTATTTTGATGCGGACAGCATAGTATTTGTAAAACGTAAAGACGAGTACTTACTCCCAACTGGCGACTTTTTAGGTGATTTGACAGATGAAATAAGTGAATATGGGTCGGGTAGTTTTATATCGGAATTTGTCAATGGGGGGCCCAAAAATAATGTTTACAAATATTGGAACTACAAACAGCAACAATTTGAAACAGTTTGCAAAGTTAAGGGTTTGACACTTCACTATGCAAATTCACAGCTGGTGAATTTTAATAAAATCAAATCTATGGTTTGTGAAAACGGTAATTCTTCCCCATTTTTCGAATTAACTGATCGCGTCATTGTTAGGAATTCAAATTATGACGTTTTAACTAATTGAACAACGAAAAAATATCGTATTAACTACACTAAACGACGACGTATCGAAAACTCTTTCGATACGATGCTCTATAGTTATAAATAACTTTTTTTTTATGTAGATGATGATTTTGTAAATAGTATTTGTATTAGTCTTGATTGTGAATGTATGTATGTGTCTATGTAAAATTTGACTGTTACTTATTTACTAAATAATATCTACAAGCTATTTTGATTGCTTTCTTTTCCATCCGATGAATGCCCCGCGCCGCCGCCCTCGCGCCCCGTCCCGCGCACCCGTCCGTGTCGGGCCCGTTCCCGCGTCGCCGCCTCGTCCGCGCCGCACCCCGTCCGCACCACCGCCGCCCCGTGCCGTGTTGGTAAGTGCTCAGATATATAAGGAAAGAAAGAAAAACATGGATTGAACAGATTTGGACTTACGGGCTGATTTCAAGTTGAGTTACGACCCGCGCAAATCATGATTGACATAGCAACGGCGCAGTGTCAAGATGCGACCGTCGCTTCCTAATTTCAAGTCAAATTTTGCGCGCAATTTTGCTACCGTTGTCTGCGACACCTCTCGAGCAGTCGTAAGTGGATTTGCGACCTGTCAAATTTGCAATTTCATGTGAAAATGGCGGTCGGGACCAAATACTGGCCCCTTTGGTGAACGATTTACTTGAAATTGCTTGATAAATTCAAGTGAAAGTGAAAACAGTGATAATGACGAACGACTTTTGAGACTATTTTTTATCAACGGCTCTTCGGAAACCCTACTTTTTCAACAAACCCCGGCTTGATGGAACCGTTTGCAGTTCATTTCGCGGGCTTTGACGAAAAGCACCAAAAAGGGGCGTTATTCTGCCTTGAACTCCTATGTATAAGCTATATATGGCTCGATACTGGAACAAACAATAGATGGTAGGCAGCAGAGGTCACATTTTCAAAAGCACAATTTTGAAAACCATCCAGGAAGTGACTGCAGGTTTGGACAAAAAAGCCCCCACAATTTATTCATTTTCCAATAGCAGCAGGAAATCCCAGTGCCGATGTTTGTTGATGATCGCGAAGAAAGTAAGGAATTACTGGATGGAAGAGGAGATGCAGCAATTTTGGCCGTAAATACCTATTACCCAGGAATTGGATCATGGAAATCGGAATTTGTTGTATACTGATAAATAAACTAAATTGAAAACTGTAAAAGAATATATTTGTCTGAAAATGTACCAAAACACATTATTTGGACTGAAATAAATAATACAAAATTCATGAACTACAGCTTTTTTTAGTATGGTAGGGTTATGTATATCCACACTGAAAATTTACACAAATGTAAGTATTAAAGTCACCGTTTTAACTATAAAATTTGAAGAGGTAAGTTTAAAGTAACTGCCTGTTACTAATTTTAGTTTTTGAAACTTCTTAAATCGGTTTTGATCAAGTTTCTATAAAAGAAAGCACTTTCTTCTCGTAAAATGTTGGAGGGCTTTTCGACAATTCCAGTTTAACAGCATTATTAACAAAAGCTTTGCACTTGTTCACTGACTTCAAATTTCTTTTTCAAATCATCCACTGTCCCTGTTGAACAAAATTTATGACCTGGTTCTAGGTCCTTTCTCGGAGAAATTGAATCAGTGAAAGTCTTTTTCAAACCCCAAAGATGGGTCAAACAAATTGTCTCAACGCTTTTAAATCTCATCAGCACTTGTATTTCATCCAGTTTTTCGACCGCCGGCATTTTTAATCGTTCTGAAAGAAACAACACAAAATTAAAATTGCTTTGACTTAGTATTGACCATAAATGACTGCTCACTAATATTTTTTATTACATTTTTATCATAATAATACTTACCCTTGATTTTTCTTTTCACTTTGAACACAAAAGCCAAACTCAAAATTAAAATTTGACATTTCGAAAGTCACGTGACCGGCGCAAAATTTTGCATCACGGACAATAGTTGCTGCTACGCTGCGACATTGCACTTTATCGACTTGAGATCGGACGCATCTCGTGGTCGCAGAGAGCGCGCAAATCACCCGCGCAAAGTTGCACTGCGACCATGATTTGCACCGGTCGTATCTCACAACTTGAAATTGGCCCGTTAGTCTGTGTTACTTTCTGTGACTACACGTCACGGTTAAGGTAGAGGCGAAGTGAGTAGAGCAACGGTTTGTGCTAAACTGATTTTATTTTACAATTAACCTATCTGTACAAACTAATTACATTGCATTTTAATAATAAAATTTCAATATATACATTTGGAGTTTGGTCAGCAACTCAGCCCTTTGACAGTCGTTGCTCGGAACGTCAGCGACTGCAAATTGCATCAATTGCCCAATTTTGGACACAGAAAAGTAGATAACGAATGGGGGGACAACACAACACAACCTTGACCTTGAGTTTGACCCCGCCCATTTTCCCTCTCTTTCTTTCAAGACCACTCGTTCTCTCGCTTACTTTTCAAGGCCAACCCCTCCCACTTCCCCCCACCACTTCAAGGCCAATGCATTATTGGACCTTGATGTTTTCAAGGTCAAGGTCATTCATGTTACTCCCCACTTTTGCAAGGCCAACAACTTCCCTCTTTACTTATCATTCAAGGTCACTGCAGCTAATATATATAGAATTCAATACAGATTCAAAAACAGTATCTAATAAGTATTTCTCAATATTAAAGTAGTAAAAAATGTGGTATCGTTTTACTTGTGAAGGTGTCATAATAGTGGAAGAAACGTGTTTCCACAACCAGTTAGGACACATATCTTTGGAAGGTGGTTGGGAACGTTTCTTTAATAGAGTGGTTGTGTGTGAACAGTGCAGCACTAAGGACATTTCTATTATTAATCCAGATGGGTGGAATAATTCTTTAAGTATTGACATTACGTGTAATGAAGAGGAATTTAAAGAGTTACTTAGAAAATATGGTTTCGTTTGTCATAAGTGTAAAACTCCGTGTTACACAGCTAGCCAAGTGGATCCGGAAAATGCCCAAAAAATTATAGATATATACCACTAACTTAAATCAGCATAATGGAAGTTGACAATGGTATGTAATATGAGATTGTATGTACTTGTAGAAATTAAGTTTTAAATGTTTTCAGATCCTTACTGTTACATGCTCTTTTGCCTATCTCCAAAGGACTGTAGTAACAGAAAATTCTTTTGTTTGAGATGTGTGAAGCTTATGGCAGTGAGATTTCACATTTGTCATCTACATGTGACTTCAGTGTTAAACTACAAGTGTTTTTGGTGTAATACAGTAATAGGACAGAATTCTCAGTTGTGTGGAAATAATTTAATAAACAAAATGACTGTTAAAATGTGGTATTTTAGTAGAGAGCGACAAATGATGTTTTATGATTCTGATGACTATGATTCTGACGACTCATCAAGTAGCTGTGATAGTGGTATAGAATGTTAGTTAATAATAGTAGAAATTAGATATAAACAACTTGTAACCTTAGATTAAATTAGTATCTAGATTGTTCTTTTGCTGTATGGATAAAAGTAAATAAATGAAGTTATATAATAAACAGACTTGTGATTCTCAACATAGTATTGATTCAACTCTGACAAAGAGAGGTTGGGGTCTAATAAATAAATTAATAAATAAATTACCCATTGAATTACATATACCGGGTTATCAGTTTTGTGGTCCTGGAACCAAATTACAAGAACGAATTGCACTTGGACATAGTGGTAGAAATAAATTAGATCAGGCTTGTAAAGAACACGATATATCGTACGCCAACGAAACTAATTTGCAAAAACGACACGAAGCAGATAAGTTATTATTAAGTAAAGCAGTTGAACGTTTAAAAGCAAAAGACGCATCGTTTGGGGAAAAAGCAGCTGCATTAGCAATTGCTGGTATAATGAAAGGCAAAGTAAAGTTCGGAATGGGACCTAAAAGTAAAAAGGGTAAAAAAAAGAAGACAAAAAAACAACGAGTTCTAGTTGCTCCTAAATATGGTGGTTTTTTACCATTCCTATTACCACTATTAGGTGCTCTAGGCGCTTTAGGAGGAGGAGCTGCAGGGATAGCGACTGCTGTAAATAAAGCTTCGGTAGATAAAAAAATGTTGGAGGAAACTATGCGGCATAATAAAGCAATGGAAATGAGTAGCGGTAAAGGTGTAGGAAAAACTAAAGGGAAAGGTCTTTACATTGGTCCATATAAATGGTATCAGAAAAAAAACTCCCAGTAAAATTACCACGTCACGCCCTCACTAATATTGAAATAATAAAGTTTGCTCGACTATTACAAATTCCAAATTTTAGAGGTGTATATATGCGTAATAAATTACCGAAAATTATACATAAAAATGAAACAGGAATTATAAATTTAGATGAAGAAAAAAATAGTGGAACTCATTGGACAGCATATGTAAAAAATAAAAATAATATATTATACTTTGATAGTATGGGCAATTTAAAACCTCCAACAGAGATTATAAATTATTTCAAAAGTGATAATGATGGTAATAACATTACATACAATTATGATGGATATCAGAAAATGGGTTCATATAATTGTGGACAATTATGTTTAAAGTTTTTATATAGACACACTTGCAAATTATAAGTTTAGTCGAATCAAAGATGCTGTTTGTATTAACAGGAAAATCAGCGATACTAAGTGCTGACTTTAATCCACCGATTGATGTTAGTGATGGTGTCTATGAACTGGGTGTTACAAATTTTGAAGTCTACAACAGTATACCGAATATTGATGAAGAAAATAATAAATTCTTTTTCGGGGATGTCGAATTTAAAATACCGACCGGTTGTTATCAATTAACCGATATAAACAACTATTTACAACATGTAATTGAAAAACAATTCAGTAATGACCTCTTATCTATTACTGCAAACAATAATACATTACATACACATATCAAAGCAACAAAAGATGTTGACTTTACCAAACCAAATACTATCGGACCAGTGTTGGGATTTAATAGTCAAATAGTTCCAAAAAATATTGGAAAAGATTCGGATAATATTGCAGACATAATGAAACTTAATTCGATTATGATTGAATGTAATATTACAATTGGAAGTTTTAAAAATGGAGAACCTGTACACATAATTTATCAATTTTTTCCAAACGTTCCACCTGGATTTAAAATAGTACAGTCACCAGATCATGTGATTTACCTACCCATTAGTGTTAAAACTATCAGAAATATTACACTTAAAATAATAGATCAAGATGAAAAGTTGGTCAATTTTCAACAAGAGACTGTAACAGTTGGATTACATTTGCAGAAGAAAGAAGAAAATGGGTATTAGTTTTAGAACTGACTCATATAAAAAGCAACAAAAGTGTAGAAAAACAGTTAGTACGAAACGAAACGTGCAACAATTAAGTAATAAAAATAAACTGTTTCTAAAATCATTAGGATTTGAATTATACACATAAAAAATGTTCGATATTGAGAAGGGTATTGAGTGGGATGAAGGTGTGGTAGGTTACAAATTTCAAAGTCATGAGGCATATACAGCCAGATATGAAAACACGGATGAAATTCGAATTCCTTTACAAGAAGATTTGTGTACACTACCGTGTGATAGTTTAATTTTAATTGAGGGACAATTGGTTAAAACCGACGCTACAACCAATAAAACTGTACCAGCAACAGAAACCAAGTTTGTAAATAATGGTGTCGCTTTTTTGTTTAGTGAAATACGGTATGAAGTAAGTGGAGTAACTGTAGATACAAACACAAAGCCAGGTATTACAACAACTATGAAAAATCTGGCATCATTAAATCAAAGTGAAAGTCTGAAATTAACAATGTCTGGTTGGGATCTAAATGAAGAAGCCACTAAACCTATAGATGGATATTTTCAAGCATGTATCCCATTAAATCGACTATTAGGATTTGCAGATGATTATAAAAATATAATGCTAAACATACCGCAAGAGTTAATATTAATTCGTAGTAATAGTGATGTCAATGCATTAATTTGTGCAACAAATGAGAAAGCACGAGTTGTAATTTATAAAATTGCATGGCTAGTTCCACATATTGTGCCCGGTTTAAAGGAAGAGGTTAAATTGACAAAAACCATTGAAAAAGATAAAGAAATTGCAGTACCGTACAGAAGCTGGGAACTTCATTCGCTGCCACTCTTTCCAAATACTACAAAGTGTAGTTGGCCTGTGAAAATCTCTACAAAATTTGAAACACCTCGTTATATTATCTTTGGCCTTCAAAGCAATAGAGAAGGACAACATGATAAAAATATGAGTAAATTTGATAGAGGCGATATAACCAATATGAGAGTATTTCTAAATAATGAACGATATCCGTATGAAAATTTAAATATTTCATATAAAAAACACCATTTTGGTATATTATATGAAATGTTTACAAACTTTAGATCCCGATACTATTATACAGATAAAAAAGAAACACACATTACACCTACACAGTTTTTCGACAGTTATCCACTAATCATAATTGATTGTTCGATGCAAAAAACTGGTTTACAAACACAGTCTATTGCACTGAGAATTGAATTTGATACAGACACCGGTATAAGTGAGGGAACCACCGCATATGCATTAGTCATTAGTGACCGAGCCTTTACATATACACCGTTGACAAAATCTGTAAAACAAGTCTAAATTAATATTAATAGTAATGGAGAACGAAGTGATTATAGACGTTCAAGGTTACAAAATTGGAAAAAAGTTTATAGTTAAAGAACTGGCTGCTTTAAGAGGAGACAAACTCGCACACTATGTTTTTCAACCCCCTTTCCCTTCACAACTTTTGAATCCTCAAGATGAAAAACAAGTAAAATGGTTAATGAAGAATTATCATTGTATTGACTGGAATATGGGACATATTCCATATTGGAAGCACGTACAAGTTATAAACAATGTGTTGAAGCATGTTGACAAAATTTACGTAAAAGGAAAAGAAAAAGCCGAATTTTTGAAAAAATATACACATAAACAAGTTATTGAATTTCCACAACAACCAACATTACACGCCGATAAAGTTAAATGCATGTACCATCTGAACGATAACGCATATTGCAGTCTACATAATGTATTTTTTTTAAAACAAACATTTCGTTAAAAGTGTACAAAACATTGTGTAAATAATCTCAACTCATCAGTCTATTGGTAATCATGGATCAAGAGAGTTGGATAACGTGTCGTAATAATCCAGGACATCGCCTGAAAGTAAAACATCTTCGACGACATTTACGAAGATGTCTTCCACAACGTGAATATTCTTGGAGGAGTTTTGATTGCGGAAATGGGAATTATTTTGATTCATCTTTATCCCATAATACTAATAATGATTATCAACAATCATCGAGAAGCAACTTTGAAAATACAAACTCTTCAAAAAATATTTTTTGTAAGTAAATGGAATATTAATTGAATTAATAATTAATTGTAGTATTTATAAATAAATGTTATAAATTTATAAACATTTGTATTTTTTTCATAATATTTACCACTCCCTTACACTTTCAATAATCCTTATACACCACCCAAAAAAATTCATTTCATTTATAAAAAAGAGTTGATTATTGCAGTGGATATGAGTGATTTTTCTCATTTGTTCAATAAATTAAACAGGTTAATGATGTCCTTGAAACAGGCGGTTACACTCCATCCTGTCTACATAAGGCTTTTTTACATTTTTTGTGTCTATATGTTAACCTTGATGGAATACACCAATGTAGTTGCAGTAAGTGCATACAAAGAAGTTGACCTTGACGGGAGCTTTCAACAATTTATAAAATTGCAGGGAGTGCATGCAGAAATTCATTCTGTGTTGTACAGGTAGTCTGTGTACGAAATAATGTGTTCAAATTATTTTGCTCATTTTAAACCGTGTACTCATGGTGACGAGTGTTCTCAGTGTCCCGGTCCCTCAACTAGGACAACTGTAAGTAACCAGTCATCAAAGTTATTATTTAAAGTATTGAAGGGAAAAGTTGCAAATCCCTATCAAAACCGTAGTGGTTTTAATAGGGATAAACCTAGAATCAATATCGTTTCTGATGTAATTATTAGACCGGCTTATTCAAAATTAATCAAAAATGATGAGATACAATTTGAACAATTTGTCAAGTCGTCTTTAAGTCAATCTTTGAGGGAAGATTGTCTTGAAGAGGATGTGATTGAATGTAGTCAGTTAAGTGTGAAAGAGAAGCAATTAGCTAATCACGCAGTTGCTAACATTGTTCAAATCGTTGATGAGGATGATGATTCTATGGTTACTCCTTCATCACAACCTGATAGTGAATTATCGTTTTCTTTACCATTCACGCAATACCTGGCTCAACATGGTATTGAAAATGATTATTCGGACGACATCTCGTTGACCTTAATAGACCAGTTTATTAACGAAGACGAGGCGGCGTCCAATCCGGTTGTGGATGAAGGAACTTGTCCCATCAATAATTCGGTTACCGATAAGTTAAATGTATTTGATAATGATATGGTGGTGGTGGAAGAACCCCCAATCTCTCCCAGTCCACCACTACCACCACAAAGCCCCTTCGTTGAGCCAGTGTTTACCTGCCCCGTTACACCAACATCTCCTGAAGCGGCACCCGCGGTATTAACTCAACCCCCTATGATAATATCGCAGGACATCATTGACGCTTTATCGGAGCCTTGGGTTGAGGTGGAAAACGTTATCAATGGTAACGTTGAACATCCCCCTCAACCCAATTCACCGATTATTGAGGAAAATGATGTTCTGCCAGAGAGATTGGTGGTGGTAGAGGCCGAAAATAACATCATTCGGTCACCATCACCACCACCGTCACCCATGATATTATCACAGGGCGTCAATGACATACAACAACCATCTGGATCCGAGGTTGATGTGGAACTTAACATCATCACACCACCACTCCCTCAGCCTCCTGCAACGTTCGATCCGATGAGTATTATTACTCAAAATGTCATTGACGCACTGGCAGAGCCGTGGGTTGAAGAGAGGAGGCAGGGTGAAGAGATGGATGTTGAAAATGACATCATTCAACCCTCTCAATTGTCACCCATTCTAGGGCAAATAAATAATAGAGTTGAGAATAGGGTGGAGGGTGGAGACGTTGATGTCGAAAACGAAGACAATGACGACGACGACAACATCATTCCACCCACTCCCCCTCACTCACGATCAAGGAGGAGTCGGCGCCCTAGAAAGCCTCGTAGACGTGCGCGAAAGTCCCCATTAATATTAATTACTAATAATTATAATATTAATATTAATATTAATGATGTTAATATTAATAATTAATATTAATAAATCCTATTTCCGTCCTACACTCATATCAAGTACATTTAATTCGGACGCGATTTTCCAAATTTTAACATCATACTACCTACAACACGATGGCAAGCATGCTGCTCCTCCTCGAGGTCTTGCTGGATACCTATCTTTGAACACAAAAAAAATATATATTTATATAGTATAAATAAAAGTCTTTCAAAGATAGTAACAGAAGGCAGCAAATTTATAATTAAACTTTATTAGTAACCTGTTTAATTTATTATTTCATATTTTCATAAGAAAATGCATCACTGTGAAAACTGTAATAAACAATTTACAACCCGTCAGTCACGACTACGCCACGAAAAGCTCTATTGTCAAGTGGTCAAAAAACAGGAAAATGGAGGACCGGCCGCCAAAAAACAGAAAATATGTCATTCAACTGGTAAGTTTTAACTAATAGGTACTCTATTTTCAATTATTTTTCTTTTCTAGCTAGCAACAATTATATGTGCGTTACATGTAATCAAGAAATTGCTCCAAAGCTTATTACGGCTCATGAGAGAAGTAGACAGCATAGAAATAATTGTCAAAGTACTCCCTTGGAGGATGGGGTGTTTGCACTCAGCAGTGCATTTAAATCACGCACCGCTTCATATAGGATTTGTGATGAGGGCGATTATATCGATTTAAATGAATTTATGGATAAAATTCACAATAAATTACTTGGACTTATTGTTTCACAAATTGAAAAATTTAGTACAATCAAAATTAATTTGGAATTATTTGGATTGTATACCATTGAGTCAAAAAATATATTTGATGTAAAATCTTTCAATACTACTAACAGAATTGTCACTTTAGGCACGAATATTAGGAATATGTTGCATGACTTTCAAGAAGTTATTAGTCAAAAAATGATGGATTTTTTGGAACGAGATTCAGGTAGTTATATATTGTAAAAATCTTTATAATACAATTATTTTTTTGCTTCTTTATTTTAGGCTGGACACTTGTGAAAATCTTACATTTAGAATTAAATGTAAACTATTACAATCCATTGAAAGCTTCATCGTATATCCCACTACCGCCAAGCGTGAAAATGAAGAGGGCAATAGTTAATGTTCAAAATCAGGATATTCATTGTTTTGGTTGGAGTGTCGTAGCAGCAGTGTGTCTACCTATGGGACCAGAACATTTACCCAGTTCATATCCACATTGGTCGACACTTTTTAATTTCCAAGGTATTGAATTTCCTGTAAAACTGGATAGTATTGCAAAATTTGAAAGTCAAAATAATGTCTCACTTAATGTTTACGGACTTGAATTACTTTATGTAAACAATAAGGTAAAATATGAAATTGTGGGACCATTATATTTTACAAACTTTAAGAAACCGGTACACATAAATTTATTATTGTTGAGTGATAACGATGGTAATCAACATTACTGTACAATAACTAATTTGCCACGTTTAGTATCTTCCCAACTCTCAAAACATCATCATTCAAAATTTTTCTGTGATGGATGTCTACAATATTTCACAACCCAAGCTTTATTAGATAGACATTCTTCGACTGATTGTGGAAAACTTTATGCTAGAATCCCAAATAATGAATTAATAACAAATAGATTTGGTTATAATGTTCCCGCTAATGTATTAGAATTTCAAAATTATCATCATAAAATGACTATCCCATTTATTGTTTATGCTGATTTCGAATGTTTATTGAAACCTATGAGTACAGTTGCACCAAATCCAAATCAATCATTTTCGATAAAAACATTTCTCCATCAACCATATTCATGTGCATATTACATTAAATGTTCATATAACGATCAATTATCTAAATTCCAAAGTTTTCGAGGACAGTCATCTGTGGTTGACTTTATTACAGCATTAGAAATAGATTTGATAGAGATTTATAAAAAGTATTTAAGTATTGTACAACCAATGCTTCCATTAACTATTCAAGAAGAGTTTGATTATCTTACAGCAACGGAATGTCATATTTGTCAAAAACCTTTTCAACAGAATGATATTAAAGTAAAAGATCACTGTCATTTAACGGGTCGTTATAGGTCCGCCGCGCACAGTAATTGTAACTTGAATTTTCAAATTCCAAATTTTATTCCGATAGTATTTCATAATTTAACAAATTATGATAGTCACTTATTTATTAAAGAGTTGGCCCTTGAAGAAAGTGAAATTAATATCCTTGGTAAAACTAAAGAGAAATATATTATTACATTTTCGAAAAAAATTTGTGTAGGCGAATATCTAAATTCAAACAATCGAATAGTCAAGGAGCACTTACACTTGCGTTTTATAGATAGTTTTCAGTTTTTGGCATGTTCATTAGAAAAACTGGCAGCAGCCTTGGATGATGCTCAATGTATGGAAGTAAAACGATACTTTCCCGTTGACAGAGAATTTCAGTTAATTAGACAGAAAGGGGTTTTTCCATATTCATTTATCGATGATTTTTCTAAATTAGATCTCACGGAATTACCACAAAAAATTGATTTTTACGATAAACTTCGCGATGAGCATATTTCTGAAGATGATTATCAACGAGCTAATACCGTATGGGATACATTCCATTGTCAGACTCTAGGCGAATATTCTGATCTCTATTTAAAAAGTGATATTTTACTATTAGCTGATGTCTTTGAGAATTTTCGAAACATGTGCCTTAAGCATTATGAACTTGATCCAGCACATTACGTGACAGCACCATCTCTTAGTTGGAATGCTATGCTTAAATTTACCCATGTAAAATTAGAATTATTGACTGATATAGATATGTTGCATTTTTTCAAAAAAGGGATTCGTGGGGGAGTTAGTACATGTGTTAAACGAGCGGCTCAAGCAAATAATAAATTTCTTCCAAATTATGACCCTTCGAAACCGACATCATACATTTTATATCTCGATGCAACAAATCTCTATGGTTGGGCTATGAGTGAAGTACTCCCTTTAGGTGGATTTACTTGGTTAACGCAAGACGAAATTAATTCACTTAGTATTATGGATTTGACTGATACCACACCTGAAGGTTATGTCCTTGAAGTAGATATCTCTTATCCTCATCATTTACACAACTCTCATAATGATATGCCATTTCTACCTGAAAATTTAATTCCACCAAACGGAAAATGTGCTAAACTTATTCCAAATCTATGTGCTAAAACAAACTACATAATACACTATCGAAATTTAAAACAAGCCCTACAAAATGGACTGGAATTGACAAAAATTCATAGAGTACTAAAATTCAATCAATCGTCATGGCTCAAACCATATATTGATTTAAATACGAAATTACGAAATCAGACTAAAAATAAGTTTGAAAAAGATTTATTTAAACTCATGAATAATAGTGTGTATGGAAAAACCATGGAGAATGTTGATAATCGGGTAGATATTAAACTGGCTACACATTGGAAAAAAAACGGTCACAAGTATGGAGCAGAGACATGGATAGCCAAACCACAATTTAAAAATTGTTCTATTTTTACTGAAAATTTAGTTGCAATAGAAATGAATAAAGTTCTAGTAACATATGATAAACCTATTTATGTAGGATTCAGTATATTGGAAATTTCAAAAACTTTAATGTATGACTTTTTTTATAATTTTCTTAAAGTTAAGTATGGAAATAATGTACAGCTTTTGTATACGGATACGGATTCATTAATTTTAGAAATTTATACGGAAAACGTATATAATGATATTAAACAGAATATCGATCGGTTTGATACTTCAAATTATCCCGAGAATAATATTCATGATATTCCTAAAACTGTGTCTGTTATCGGTAAAATGAAAGATGAGTATGCTGGTGTACCAATTGTACTACTTTATGGCACCGGTGCCAAAGCATATTGTGTGCAAACAGTGAATGATGTAATTAAAAAGGCTAAAGGTGTAAGTAAACATGTAATTGATAAATCTCTAACACTGTTACAATATCGGGCAATTGCAACAAATCCTTCATCTTCATCAGTTTTCTGTGTTATGAACGTTTTCAAATCTTATTTACATAATATGTATACCGAATTAAGGAATAAAATAGCACTTGTAAATGAAACTCGGAATTCACCCAAAAACTAATTTATTAGCAAATTAGATTCAACAACGACATTGACACTGCCACAGTGTCCTTCCAACTAACTAGGCGTTGCCCGTACGCGCCTCACGCGTCATCATTTCCCGCCAATTTCACCAGCAGCGCCCCCTTCACTTAACAGTCGGCCACGCTTCCGTGTTCCACGTCCTCGGGGAACCACCGGTGTTTCTAAAACAAGTAATTAACCAGTACCATGTATCCGAGCCGTAGTATCATCTACAGCCCGAGTCCCACTTAAGAACTATTTATAAACAACCTGAAAATAATCATAATCGTGTTTCTCACGTTGAGAATGAATCTGAAAATAATCATAATCGTGTTTCTCACGTTGAGAATGAATCTGAAAATAATCATAATCGTGTTTCTCACGTTGAGAATTAATTAAGAACAACAATAAGAACACCACCAACAACAACAATAAGAACACCAACACCAACAAGATCAGTAACCTCAAGAATAAGTAGAAGAACAATAACAAGAACAAGAACAATAACAACAACAACAAATCATTAACTCATGAGTTTCAACGTAAAGCGCTTAAAAACAACATTTGGGCCCAAAATCGTGAGTTCACGTTGAACTTCACTCAGCTTCACAGCGAACTCAGTCATTCGTCACTGACATCGCCTATTGTTTCGTCTCCACTCGTCGTGGCGACAACGTAATGTCTCAATTTGTCCACTGAGTGAACACCCTCATATCGTTTTTGGGAACGCGTCGCCCCCGGCATGTCCGTCACGACATACCTATCGTAGTCGAGCACTTGCTGAATTCGGTACGGTCCCGAATATTTAGGTAACAGCTTCCGACTTTTGCCCTCGTTTGAAACTCGCGTGGTGCGTACCAACACGAGATCACCTGCATTAAATCTTTTTGGGGCACAGCGTCGCTTGTCATAACGCTCTTTTTGCTTCTGCTGTTCCTTTTCGACACGCTGAGCATCGTCTGCCCGCGTCCGTGGCAAATCACCATCATGAACACCCTCTGTCACCACGTTGGTGAGGATTGAGTCATTAGCATGTCGAGGTGTATACCCCAACAACAATTCGTATGGACTTTTGCCCGTAGTCGAATTCGGCGTAGAATTAATACCCCAACTAATTCTACTCACAAAGTCATCCCATTTCTCTTCTTCTCTCGAGCTAGCAGCAAGCTGAGATAAAATTGTACGATTTAATCGCTCCACCTGGCCGTTAGCCCGTGGTGTAGCAGTCGCGGTTAGTTCTAATTTAACGTTTAAATCGGTACAATATGTCTTAAACTTTTTGCTAGAAAAACAAACCCCACGATCGGCTGTTATACGTTTAGGTACACCAAACATTCCTGTAAGAGAAGCTAAAAATGATAAAACAGGGCCCACCTTAGTATTAGGCACGGCCCTGAGGAAGACAAATTTAGTAAATGCATCGATAACAGCTAAAAGATAAGAATTATGTGATTGGCTCTTTACAAATGGTCCCAAATGATCCATGTGCAATGTGTCAAATGGTTGCGAGTTCTTAGGTATGGGATTCAAAAATCCTGGCTGCTTTCCTCCGGCTTCCTTGTTGTAGAGACACTCCAAGCAGCTAGAAATATATTTATGAACATACCTCCGCATTGAATGAAACCAATAAGATTTCGACACAGATGCCAAAGTTTTCTTTCTCATTCGATAAATGGCCAATTCCATCGTGGTGTGCTAATAAAATCTGGCGCTTTATCGCTTTTGGTACGACCCATTTTAATCCTGACTCAGTCTGTTTGAATACTCGACCATCCTTTAGTTTATACTCTTCGTGAATGGCACGCTCTTCAGCGTTCGTCGGTGATTTTTCCAATATTTCTTTCAACAATGCGCATCTCGCATCCTTCATTTGAACAGCTAAAATCCAATCATCATCGTTAACATTAATATGCAAGACTTCCACTGAAGGCTCCGAAGGATTTACTGGATTTCTACTCAAAGCGTCAACGTGACTCATTTTACTGCCAGGTCTGTATTCTACAGTAAAGTCGAACTCAGAAGTCAACAACCACCATCTCCCAATTCGTGGAATCAAATCTCTCTTGGTAAGGGATGTTCGTAAAGCATTACGATCTGTGATCACCTTGAATTGAAGCCCCAACAAGTGTACTCGATAATGTTTGAGAAAACAGACCACCGGTAGCGTTTCTAGCTCGTACGAGTGGTACCTTTGTTCCTCTTTCGTCGTCTGTCGGCTGAAAAACATAACTGGACGCAAAGATCCATTACCTTGTCGTTGCAACAGAATGCCACCAATTCCAACATTAGAAACGTCAGTGTGTAACTCCGTTTCAGCTTTCGCGTCGTAAATTGCAAGAACTGGTCTACTGGTCAAGATGTCTTTTAAAGTCTGAAAGCCCGCTCTTGTGCTTCTTCCCAAACAAGTGTACTGCCTTTCTTTAGGAGACTCGTCAAACTGTTTGCTAAGAATTGCCTAAGTTTGTGTACGTCTGTTGGTTTTTGAAAAGCTGTCACCGCTTTGATTTTTGTCTCGCCTGGCTTAATGCCTTCCGCACTGATCTCATGCCCTAAATACTCTATTTGATTTCCAAAGAAGCAACATTTACTTAGCTTTAGAGTCAATCCGAACTGTAGAAGCAATTGAAACACCGTTCTTAAATTGTTAACACCTGTTTCAAAGTCTTTGGAAGGTATCAGAAGATCATCTATGTAACAAAAAGCGGTCTGAAACCGTAATGGACCCAACACCTTATTCATAGCTCGCTGAAACACTGCCGGAGCGTTGGCTAGACCAAAAGGCATGCGGACAAACTCGTAATGCCCATCAGGCGTAACAAATGCTGTCTTTGGGATCGATTCGGTGGCCATTGGGATCTGATAGTACCCACTCGCGAGATCTAGTGTGGTGAAAAACTTTGCACCGTTTAGTTTATCCAAATGTTCGTCTACTCGTGGTAACGGAAAGCGATCTTTGATTGTTTTCGAATTTAATTGCCGATAATCAACACACATACGGTGTTGCCCATCTTTCTTCCGCACCAACAGTATGGGACTCGAATATGGCGAGTCTGATTCTCGTATGACTCCGCTACCTAACAAGTCATTTACTATATCTCGCACAATTCTTCTTTCGTGATGCGATAACCGATAAGGACAATAAACTACAGGTTTATCATCAGTCAAAGTTAGCTTCATTTCTGCCGCAGTTGTGGCACCTATTTCTGCTACATTTCGTGCAAAACAATCTCGAAATTCGTTAACGAGTTGTAACAATTGCTCGAACTGAGCCGGGTCTAGATTCTTATTGACTTGTGTAAGAAGTTCCCACCGTTGAAAACTCTTTACCTCAACCTTCCCCATAGAAAACACACTCACCGTCGTAGCTGTCCTTTCCTGCTCGCAAGGCTCAGCTCTCGCAACGATTTGCGCCTTTCGATAGACTAGATCTTGATGCGATAGATTGCGAACGGTCACTAGGCCTCCATCACATGTGACACACCGATGAACAACGTGTTCGAACCCTGGTCTCGGACGTTGACACCCTTCAACGTAATAAGCTCCTTTCCACCCATCGTCTTTTGCCTTGATTCGTATGCAACCAATGGATTGAGGAGGGATCACTGTTTCCTCTTCCGCCCAAAGTGCAACTTTTCGTGTCGGAAGTTGGCCTAGAAATGCTTGGATCGATTCGTTGTTTCCGTCAACTACTCTCACAGCTTCCTCATTTGCTATAATCGTATTAGCACCCGCATTCAGGAAGGTCTGTCCCACTATGACAGGCACACGTTGTGCACTGTCTTCGACGATCAAAGCTTTTACGTTTGCCTTGACAAGATCCACTTCTAGCTCTACTTCGACTTCCCCATGCACTTTGGTGATTCCCTGGCCATAACCACGAATCAAATGTAAACTTGGCTGCCACATCAGTCCCAATTCTCTAGCAACCCTTTGCTTGACAAGGACCGGTTCAGCTCCTGAGTCAATGTAAGCTCGCGTCGGGTTACCATTGACCTTAATGTCTATGTAATGATTCTTATTATTACTTGCGTCAGCTACACTTGTCGTTAGTGCCTGCTTAGACATGTTTTCTTTTACTACGTTACCACGTCGGCACTCATCCACATGTCCAATGCGGCCACATTTCTTGCACTCAATTCTTGGTTTCGGGCACTTTGTCGCAACATGTCCTCGATTACGACAATTGTAACACCGAACTGGCGAATACAGTTTTTGTGCTTCGACTCGACTTGGAAGGAACCTCCTCCTTTCCCGAGGCGCCTGCTTTGCGAGCGTATCCCGCTTGTCACCTTCGGATCTCAGAGTCGACAAATACTCAGCGTACAAGCTTTCGGGTGAACCGTAACGCCCTGCTCAAGCCCCATTTCTGAGAGTCACGTCAGTGATTCCATCAATAAGACAGGAGACTGTATTCGTTCCTGTTATGTCACAAGCGAAGTGTGGAAGCATAATCGCGGTGATCGGGGAAAGTGGCTTGTAACAAATGTTTCCATTCCTCCCAGCTTCGGTCGTATGCTGAGGGATCGAGATTGTCGTACCACTCCTTGGCCAACCCCTTGAGTCGACTTATCATGCCGTAAATCGTTGTACGTTCGTCCCAACCGTTCACGAGAGCCAACTGGTCAATTTTATGCAACCACTTAGTGGTACTAAAATTGGGGTTTCCTGGAGCGAATTCAGGAATCAGGTCACTTTTAATGCCAACTTGTCCTGATGTGTGCTCAAAATTGCGGTTTAGCAAACGTCGATTTAAGTTTTCCACAAGTTGCTCAAGTCTCGCGATTCTAGCGGATTCGGCCGAAACTGGGGGTGAATTTAGTGTAGTGGAGACCCCAGGCGCGGACCTTTTCGGCTGTGGCTCATCGTCACTTGAGTCCGAATCGTCCGAGTCCACATTTCTTCGGTACCTGTGACGCCCCATTGCGAAAATCTTACCAGAAAACTTTTCGCGCCTTCTAGGCCACACCCAAATGAAAAGTGACAGCGTGTGGTTGCGTAACTCCTAGAACTCGTCAGAAATCAGAAAAACCAGATAAATTCGGCTAGCACCCGATTGATTTGTTCGATTTCAAGTCGTAAACCACAATTTTGTTACGAATGAAACGGTACAGATTCCCAAAACTTCAATTTTTGGCCCTTGCCTTGGCGACCCACAAATTCCTCACAAAATCACCACAATTCACCACTCTCTATCGGAAACGATTATTTGAGCAATATCCTACCGCTGCTCTGTAAATGAAACTCGGAATTCACCCAAAAACTAATTTATTAGCAAATTAGATTCAACAACGACATTGACACTGCCACAGTGTCCTTCCAACTAACTAGGCGTTGCCCGTACGCGCCTCACGCGTCATCATTTCCCGCCAATTTCACCAGCAGCGCCCCCTTCACTTAACACACTGTCTAATTTCGATGATAAACGATACATTTTAGGTAATTCAATTGATACATTAGCCTGGGGACATTACGATATTGATAGAGATCGAAATTTAGATTCTCTAATTAGAGAATTGCAAAAATATGTGGAACCCACTGATTGAATTTTACCTTATTGTAGATATGTAACGATATGTAACCATTTATTTATACTACGTATTTATTATTATTATTATTATGTATTTATAATTGATGTAATGTGTAAAGTATTTTTATTTGTATTCTGTAAGTCAACAATGAAACTTGTGCAACAAAAAGATTTATTAAAAATTTCTAACCACGACTATTCAGTTTGTGTACCCTATCAACAGTTTCCTAAACATAATACTTTATTCAATAATAGTGTAAAAAGAGGACTAGTGGTTGGACGTTCTGGATGTGGAAAAACAAATGTGATATTAAGTCTCTTGCTGCATCCATTGGATTACGCTTCACAGACATTTACTTATTTTCAAAAACCCTACAACAACCAAAATATCAATTTTTAAAATCGGTTCTGGCACCTCTCGATAAAGTCGGTTACTATGAATATGAAGATGGTGCCGAAATTCCTCCTCCTAAAGAAATCAAACCCTATTCCATAATAATATTTGATGATGTAGTCACTTGTAACCAAAATATAATACGTGATTATTTTTGCTTTGGTAGGCATTATAATATCGATTGTATATTTATTAGCCAAACGTATTCTTCCATTCAGAAACAATTAATTCGTGATAATGCTAATTTCATAATTATCTTTCCTCAGGATGTATTAAATTTAAAACATATTTTTAATGATCACGTTGGTACAGATATGTCATTTGAAACCTTTCAGAAAATGTGTTCACAGTGTTGGCAAAAACCGTATGGATTTGTTACTATTGATAAGGATGCTGAACAAGACAATGGGCGTTATCGTAACGGTTTTGATCAGTTCATTAAAATATAAATGTAAATGTTTGTCAAAGATTTATTTATTAGTCGACGATCGACATGGATAAACGTTTAGCTTTAGAGCTGGATAAGGCAAGACGACACGTTAAACAAAAAGTACGATCATTATCTTCACACATTGCAAGTTCGCAAAGACGTTTCGCAACCCATATTCAACCTCTAACTGATCCAATAAAAAGTTTAATTTCTGAAATTAAACATGAACGCGAAGTTGTCCCAAAACAGGAAAAAATATCAATTCATCATGAGATCAAGCAACCGGAGGCGAAGCGACTTTTTGAGTCAACGACTACAAGCCGTAGTACTACATCGCTCGATCCACGATTCAGTTTAATGCGACAACATGCGGCTGCTAGCACACCCAGAGAGGAGGGAGAGTCACTCAGGAACGTGACCATTGGAAAGTTGCAAGAAACATTAATAAATTTGTCAAAAACCGATGCATTTCGCCATTTTCTGAAACAATGGACCGGTTTACCTCGACAGTACATTGAAGATATGATTATTGACACAGAAAACAAATTTGATCATCAATATGGTGTGAGACATGGAACCGAGGCAAATAAATTTTTTATTGGCAATTCTGAAATTGATTTCAAAGACGATCATGTAATCGTTCAAAATGTACCTTATCCTGATACACCTGGATTGTATGAATTATTATTTAAAAAAAATCCAACTAATTATACTCAATCAGATTTAGAAACTTATCGAAATATTGTCATTCGAACCAATGCAGACAGAAAAAACTATAAACCAAATGCACAAATTCTGGGGAATGTAGGGAACAAATATAAAACAATTATTCGACATTTCTCGAGACAGCCACTACCGCTTCAGGAACACCGTGCATCTCAGTCGCCGCCATTTTACAGTGATACTGAAGAAAGCCTTGATGCCGATCAAGGTCAATCGACTCCTGTCCAGCAACGAAGCCGCAGTAGTAGTCTTTCAATTCTCGTACCACCAGCACGTAAACAGTATCCGCGACTTCGCAACATACCTGCAATACAACGATTGCAGGCTCAAGGTCATGAACAATCAACTCCGACAAGTAGTATCCAACCAATATCAAAAAGAGGGTGGTAGTATTCTTCGCACATTGGCTTTAACAGATAAAAATTTAGAATTTGTTCCCTACAAAAATCCCAACACACTCGTAAATAGACTACGTCTTTTATTATCATCGACAGTAGCTGGTAATAATAATCATATGAATGAAATCAATCGCATCATAACAGAATTGCGTGAATCGAAAATAATTCGTTAATAATTTAGAGACGACTTGTATATATTGCAAACACATTATATTTTATAGTTAGTATTTCTACATACTTTATTCATTCAATAGACGAGAATATGACATTAGATAAATTTGGTGAACACATTAGTGAACACAGAATTCGGACAACTTTACAACGTGTCAAATCTTTCTCATATAGCACAATCTCACTCTTTGGGACACTGGATCCAGCTAAAAAACTTTTTGTATTATTTAATATTGGTACGAATTATATTTTCCCATTAAAAGAAGCAACGATTACGTCTGTAAATGGTAGTCCATCGAGCGGGTGGATTGCATTAATTAATTCAAAACAAACTACGAATTTAATTGGTCAAATTTTACGTGAAGGTGACAAACTATCATTTAAATATGGACCCAAAACATCAGAAGCTAAACCGATATATATAGAAATAGTTTTAAAAGTACCAATCCACCATGAAGCGTAGTGATTTAAATATTAAGCGTCAAGTTGTTAATGAACTACATGCACCGGCGAGAGTGAACTTTAAAAGACGACGTGTGATAGTGAAAGGTTTAAATGATTTATTGCAACTCGATCTGGTTAAAATGATACCATATTCACGCGTCAATAAAGGCTTTAAGTATATCTTAATGGTTATCAATGTTTTTTCTAAATTTGTATGGGCTGTTCCATTAAAGAATAAGTCGGCTTTAAGTGTTGTAAATGCAATGAGTGAAATTTTAAAAACTCGACGTAACGTTCCTAAAAACATTCAAACAGATCTGGGAAAGGAGTTTTACAATAAACATTTTCAACAATTAATGAATAAATAGAAAATTAATCACTACAGTTCTTATTCGAATTTAAAAAGTAGTGTCGTCGAGCGCGTGAATCGAACAATCAAGGGAATGATGTATAAAGAATTTTCGGTGCAAGGTCACTACAACTGGATAAACATTTTACCTGACATAATAAAAAAATACAATAATACCAGACATAGGACTACTGGTTTAAAACCGATTATAATAAATAAGAAAAACGAACGCAAAGTTTTGGATCAAGTTTATAGTCATCTTAAAACAATGGACATTTATAAACCCAAATTTAAAGTTGGTGATTTTGTTCGAATTAGTAAACATCGACATCTTTTTAAGAAAGGGTACACCCCAAATTGGAGTAATGAAGTATTTACAGTTTTGAAGATTCAAAATACTAATCCTAGAACTTATTTGCTACAAGATGTTTCTGGAGAAACAATACGAGGAGGTTTCTACACTGAAGAATTACAAAAAGTTAAATATCCGAATGTATATCTCGTTGAGAAAGTTTTACGAAAGAAAGGTAACCGTTTATTCGTCAAGTGGAGTGGAATGGATAAAACTCATAACTCTTGGATTAATTCATCGGATATTACATAGATAATTATTATTATTATTATTATGAATTGTTTTTTTAATAAAATAAACTAAAAGGAACCAATTAAAACACTTTATTTCATCAATATTATAGGTAGTACATTAAATATCCTTAAATCTATTATAAATCCTCCATATTATTCTACCACTTATTTAATTATAAACTAATTAAATCAAGACGCCTCTTGAAACCTTTAGTTTACCTTGCCTTTGGCGCGCGCCCGACACTGATCAAGGTTAACAAGTCTGCATCACATTACCTATGCATAAGAAGACGCACATAAATAATACATGAATACAAATACTATAAAAAATAAAACTACAACAATGCTATTTTTAGTAACTAATTTGAATTTTTGAATTGTAGTTTTGTCTGTGGAAAGCAATTTCACATATCCACATTTTGGAGAATGTTTTTTATGCTCCATAAACGCATCATCACTTTTTTCCCATCGTGAAATTATTACTCCACAAACAAAACACTGGGTACAATCAGATATTTGAATATAAAACAATCCCGCTTTTGCTAAACTCCATGGAGATGGGTATGAATGTACCCAGTTCTTATATGATAACAGTCTTTTATCAAAACATTTTTCATATTGTCCATCGTCTAGACACATGATTTTTATTCATTTATTTTAAGAAACTATCACTAGCACAAAACGCACACTACTTCACACACATAAGTCTTTTTCCGATAATTTCATCCTACTCTTCGGCACTCTCGTTAACTGTAAATGAAATATACATTTCTTTAATTTCTTTTCATCCTCCATTTTACATTATGTTCACTCACCTAATATTTCATCATCAACACGTTGAAACTCAAAACAATGTGCAGATGTCGGGTTTCTAGCATCTTCTTTTCCCAAATATATTAAATATAGTGGACGTGGATCTCGTAATAACTCATCAATTTTCTCCTCAGTTAAATAATCACTTATTCTTCTCGGCAGAAACACTGCATAATTGTCCAACTCAACAAGCACTGAATTTCCGAACAGAGACTTTGTGCGTCTAATATTATGTATGCGGAATCTTGTGTTCAACTCTAGCTCACCAGCTTTTAAAATGGGCTTCTGTCCGCATCGAGCGATTCGATTCAATACATCCATGACCCAGCAGCGAATACTCTTAGACATTAACACAGATATATGCACTTTTTTTATATTCTTATTTCTCGGAGGATTAAATCAGTACTGACTGCTATCAAACTTGTACTAAATTCTATATATTAACTATACCCCCACTTTTTAACCTTGAATGAAAATGCATCAATATTGTGGCCTTGAAAAAGTGAGATAATGAGAAAAAGTGAGATGAAAACATCAAAGATAAAGAGGGAATGAGTGGTCTTGAAACAGTGAGCGACTCTCTGCTTGCAGGTCACACTTACTTGTATCAGGTTGAAATAGGTGTACATAAAAACATGTAGCTTTTTTTTACAACTTTTATTTTTTTTATACAATAATATAATATTTACAGTTTACTACGACTACTACTACTTTGGTAAACTTATTCTACACTATTTTTACGAAAGAACCCCGGCCCTAAAAAAAAATCACAATAAATTACTGTTGAAAAAGATTCAATAAAACTTACTTCTTTAATTTAAGGCATTATGATTCCTTTTAGATTTTAAGAAGTCGAGGTAGCTGGGCTCATTGAAATGATCCCAGTTCTCCTCATCTTCCTTCATCATCACTTCACGTAAGGCCCTTTGTTTTTCTTTATCGGCCCGATGGCACTTCCAAATGTGCCTTTCGAGCCGAAACCAAAGAAGAATGTGGTTTTTGTCGTATGGACAAACTATGATATCCTCTGAAAAAAAATTATTTCCAACTAAACTACTAAAAAAATATTAAACTTACCAGGAGTATTATAAATAGAACTTTTTCTGATGGGTTCCATTTTTAAAAAATTTCTTGTTATAGTAGATATACACAAGAACTGTGTTACACAACACAACACATTAACTTTTATACAGTTTGGGGTGGAAAATGAGTAAGGACAATTGCGCGATTCATCTTGAATGAGTGAGGAGTTGTTGGCCTTGCAAAAGTGGGGAGTAGCATGAATCACCTTGACCTTAAACATCAAGGTCCAATAATGCCTTGGCCTTGAAGTGGTGGGGGAAGTGGGAGGGGTTGGCCTTGAAAAGTAAGCGAGAGAACGAGTGGCCTTGAAAGAAAGAGAGGGAAAATGGGCGGGGTCAAACTCAAGGTCAAGGTTGTGTTGTGCAATCCACTGCAATCCAGGGCCCCCATTCGTTATCTACTCAGAAATTTTCACATCAGGAAATGAGGTTTGTAATCCCGCCAGAAGTCGTCGACCACAACTTGCAGTATTGGCAAAATTGCTGACCTAAATATTGCCTCATGTGGTCAATTTGAATTTGAAAAAAAAATGTTTAATTGAGATTAAACATTTCTGTCGGGACTAGGGCAAAAAGTGAATTGGTATGGTTGTAGCTCGTTCCTCTTCGTCTCATCGTGTTGGTACTGTGATGATCGCGGTATTTAAAATTTTATTTTATTAACCAGCGCAAAATATTCGGAGTCAGTTTAAACGTTTAGTTCTTTGGTAATATTAATTCAACTTCAATTCAAAAGTTTTCAACAAATTTTAATTTAACTTATTTATTCCTTTGTTAGCATCAAAATGTTTAGAAAATTATCGTTCCCACGAAACTTTCCAAGAACTGTTAAAATCGTTATAAATCGCCAAATTGGGTGGTCGAAAGGCCATGTGTTTTAACAAGTGGATATGCAAAGATATGGGGGTTGGCGACGGCCTGGCTCTGCACCACAGTCGCCCAGCTAATCCAATGATTTTCTCACAAAAGCATAATTAATTTACTTTTGTTTAAAATAGCCAAAATTTATTGATAAACCTAAAATTAAATCCAATATTTTGTTTAGAAATTAACTAGTCACGTTTCAAAAAGAAAGGAATTTATGAGCCAATTTAAGACACGTTGATGATCAGTAAACAACTCGAGAAAGAATCAAAATTTCATCTTATTCAAAATTCCCGTAACGTTTCGTATCAAAAAGTTGAGTCTTTATGCAGTGTACTTCAGTCATCGAATAAAATTGAATAATTCATTTTATTCGGCGTAATTGTTAACAAATTGTTGCAAAACTTCAAGAACGAATTGGTCGATTGAAATTCATGTCTGTTAACTAGATTAGCATAGCCAAAACGACGCTGGTCAAGTGCCGCTTGAATAGGGGGTGTTGACAAATTCGTTACAGAACAGAGCTTTTAAAAGAATATCAAATTACAAGCACACATGTGCATTCCTTATAAGAAATTGCAGCGTAATTAACGATTTCTTTGTTAAATCAAACTCAGATCACGAAACCGGTAGTTTAGAAAAACACGCGTAATTTTTCTGAACATTTTGATGTAAAATTTAACCCTAATATTTAAGGCGCAGCCGTCGAAATTCGGATGTATAAATCATTCTATTTAATGAAATTATTGTAAGCAAAAAATTGCATGACACGATTGCTGCCCGTTACTAACATAATCCTAAGAGAAAAGTAGACAGGAAAATCCCTAAGGAAATTGGAGAAAAACGCGGAAATGTTAAAATAGTACCGGTGTAGTACTGGGGGCGACATCTAACAAGGGGTAGTACGACCAAAAATTACAGTTTCCTCACGGGGTTCTTCCCTATATTTTCTGTGTTATTTAAACAAACAAAATTTGTTGTTACACAAAATTCATTCCATTGTGTTCCAAAAACAACTTCGGACCTGACAACAACCAATTTTGGAGTTTAATTTCTCTTTCAGGATATTTGGGGAAATTCCATAGCGTTCTTGTATTGTATTCAGTTCAGATCGACGATTACCAAATTTAATGTTTAATTATAATGAAATTGTTAATCGGAAAACACCCCAGCTGTTAATTAATAATAATATTTAGAAAGTTAAACAAGGTTTGATCAAATGCCAACACACCATAAGAGTCAAATTTGCAAAATTTCGCATATGTGGAAACTACTTAACAAGGGTAGTGGGGTAAGCGAGTTAGTGTAGCTTACGCAAGATTAGCCCTTGACTTTAGGAGGGATTGGATTTTTGACGGTCTTTCGAGGTAGTCGATTGTCGTGTTGTCCTTTAAATTTTTATAAATTTAAACATCTTCGTTTGCCTTTTAGTGCGTCTAAATTGTACTAAGTGCATTTAATCGTAATTTTAAATTAAATTAATTTAAATTCTTAAATTAAGTGATAGCGTTAGTGATTAGTGAGTAAGTTAAAAACGAGACAAGTTTAGTGTTCGTTCGATTAGGTAGTGCTGCGAACTACAACACCTGGGAAGCAGCTAACATTCTGCGTTAGGAGGATTAAAATTTCTAGGTAAGCCCTCAAAAGGGTTAATTAGTTTTATTCAATTAGTTTTATAATATTATTTTGAGTTTCTTCAAAGTCATTTCGTAATAGCGATCATTGTCATTTATCTCATAAAATTCTAGTGACCACAAATTATTTGTTCTCCAAAATTTAGGCGATAAACGCGTTATCAAAATTTCGTGCTTCACACATAAATTATTCAAATTTATGAAAAATGGTATTTTACTTAAAACCACCTTGCAACAACTAATTCTAGTTCCCTTTAGAATATCACTCACTTAAGTTACAATATTAGAAGTTAGTCATCCCGTTGTTACAACAAATTTGAGTGAAACGGCATCCAACAAATATTAAACAACAACCAAAAACTAAAATCAAAACTCCCGATGCTTTTCAAACTGTTGTATACAAATAGTTTAAATTTCATATGCCAAAACCTTACGAAGTAGAATGTTGTTGCTAGTTAAAGATAGGGTTAGAGTAGAACGATTTCTCTGTCGTGACGTGTTAGGCGATAAAGCAAAAGAAGATTTTTCTTTTGCGTCCAGATCAGAAATTACAGGCTCGTGAGTTGGCCATCTTCATGGGAAGAGTCGTAGTCCTCGGGGACGCTCTTCCCCAACTTTAACAAGGTCTAAGACGCGGTGGCAGGTCGTAGTTTCCGCCCGTTGTACTTAGAATGGACGTTGTAATTCCCGTCCCAACGGCAAGTACTTCCACGTACTTGCAGGCTACTACGGACGATCGAGCAGACATAATCATCCGTGATTATCTGTAATAAACTGATATCGCGACATGGCAAAGTTCTGCACAAGTCTTTGTCAAAGCTCGTGGACGGAAAACTTTAGAGAGAAATTACTTCTACATTTATTCAGATTGATTTGTAAAAGCTTGTGTGTCCGGGTTTTGTTCGGAATTTGTCCTAGGTGTTGATCACCTGACTTTTACCGGAGACGGTACTTCGGCACTAGGGCGTAAAAAAATTAAATGCGATGCACGTATCAAACATTCCGCGAGCATGTTATAATCCGACTCTGGTACAAGTAATTTAGAAACGCGCTGTCAGTTGACTGGATCATATAAGTTCGAACAATATCGTCTGAAACATAGTTTAAATTTGCTGAATATTACTGAATTAAATTAATTCAGGTTAATATCAAAGAGTTATCAAGAAAAACTTTTCGTATCACTCAACGACTACAAAACTATTTTAAATTTAATACAAAACGAATTGTGGTTACGATTCTAATATATTTTGACGACTTTATAACACATACACCCATAAACCATTGGCCAAATTTGATCAAATTTTCATAACCATTGATTATTGTAATCCATACAACGGAATATTCTTTCTTCTTGTAATAAATAACTTTGGAGGAAACTTGTGGTTTAAATCCCTTCTCCCATGCGTTTTGACACTACTTTGAATCCGGACTTGCGTTACGGATAAATCCTGAACCCTTTCTGATAAGAATTAAGATCAAATTGTGATATCACTATAAGAGTGACTTCGTACATCAAACCAACACAACGTAGGTAAGTGAAATAATCATGTAGCGAATCAATTAACTAGACGAGCCAAATCATTTCAAAAAAAAAACAAAAGTAAAATTCAAGAGTAATTAAATAAATAAATTAAATAAGTTGTAAATCATTTAAACATCGATCAACCATCATCAATCACGGTCTCACTACAGTACCTAAGAACTGGTGTTATGATCACACTCGTGATCAGGGTTTGGTGGAGTATTTTCCTGCAGGTTTTGCGTTTTGTGGCGTGCCTCTGGCCTATGCAGGAAATTTGGTTACATGAGCATATGGGATTAGCTCATGTAAGTTGCCGCGGCGGAATGTTCTGGGTAAAAGCTGGGAAACCAAATTGCAAGTAGTAATTTGGTTATTGTCGAAATCTTCATTTTCGGATCTGGCGGTAGTTTGTTTCTGCCTAAACTTGGATCGTGTTCTCTTTTGTCGTTGACCGCGGCTATTTCCTCGGTTAGTGTGTCGAGCTGATTCAACATTACTATTTCCATTGTTATGAATTTTGATTCTTCACTGTTTACATGACGTAGTTTTCGACCTATGTCAACTGCTTGAGTCATTAGTCGAGGACTGGACAATGTAATTTCTTCGAGAGCCAAAATTTTGTCAATTGCTGGTCTTCCTCATACCGACTTATCATGCTGATAATCTTTGGGGATTTCTGATACGGTTGTCTGATGCTTCCCGATAAAATCCAACCAAATTTTGTTTCTTGGCTCAGAAGATTGTTCTTGGATTTTTGGAGACCCGGTTGAAGAATGTATCCCACTTCTTCGGCTCCCAAAATCGCGTCGATGGGCCCTGGTTGGTCAAACGTAGGATTTGCATTTGATTTTGCCAGGCGGTGGAAATTTTGATGTCAATTTTTCGAGATGGTAGGGTATGAGTTATTCTTGGCAACACCAAGAAGTTTATCCTCATCGAAAAATCGCTGGGAAATCTTGGAAATATCTCGCAGCTAACTTGGGTTTTGGACGTTTTTGAAGTGCCTTCTCCTAGTCCGAACACTTCAGCTGCGATTTTTTGGCGTGGAAGACCCAGGAGTTGTTCGGCATGCTCGGTCACAAATGCGGCTTGCGACCCTGAATGAATGAGTACCCGCAAGTACTCCATTTGACCGGTCGATGTTTTTGTACGAATTAGTGCTGTTGCTTGTAGGACCATATGATCCTGTCGTCCTAAATTGTTAACAACAGGTGTTGAGTTTGTTTTATTTTTATAGTTCCGGGATGACTTTGCAGGTTTGGACGGTGTCATATTTGTTTGTCTTTATGCAATAGCGTGTGATGTTGCTGATTGCACGTGCGACATCGTAGCTAACATAAACATTTTTCATTGAAGTCGTGACCCAATTAAAGCACAATTTTTTCTCTCTAATTGTCTGATATCTGTCTGTTGGTGTCATGTTCAAGAATTTTTGAAACTTGAAGATTGGGTGCGGCTGGTGACACAATGCGCAGGAGGAGTCAAGTTTAGTGTGTCCTGACACATTTTGAAATTTTTCATTTTTCTTGAAGTTAGCTGATGTTTCGAGTGACTGAAATCTTCGCTCAAGGAATGTCATCACTGAAAATAGAGACTGTACTTCAAAAGGACTCGTTGCTCGTACAATTTGTTTGTCTCGTGGTCCCATTTTCGGCTGATGATTCTGCTGATGAGCGGACCCCATGGTTCGGTGTCGATGCCTAGGTTATTAATTGCCTCTAGACAATCGCGGACGACATCATGAAGTTGTTTGAGACGTTGTGACGACTCATGATGAATTTGGGGTACATCTAAAATTTGATCTACCAGTTTTGTTATCATCAATCGGCTATTCTGATATCTTTTTGTTAACAGGTCCCAAGCTGCTTGGTAATTGCCGTCGGTTATCTGGAGATGCTGGATTAACCTGGCGGCTTCATCTTTCACGTCTGTTTTAAGGTATTGCATTTTTTCTACATCCGATATAGAAGTATTTTCATAAATTACTTTACGAAAAAGGTCATGAAAAGTCGTCCAATTTTCATACCCTCCCTTGAATATTGGTAACTGAATTTGTGGAAGTTTGATGTTAGGTTTAGACATCACTGGAGAGACCTCTTGAATTTTTTCTTCTAATTGAAAAATGATGCTTTCGAATTTCGCTTCTGCTTCCCAGACGATGTTATTTGTAAAGTATTGATCTTCACCGAACTGGTATACAACTAACTCTTCGTGTAGGTCTTGAATCGGACCCCACAGCGCCGTTATTTTCTTGAGCAGGTACTCATACCTACTTTTTGGTTGTCGTTGATCGATCTCAGCAAGTGCTTGCTCAATTGCTCGATTTAAATTGCTGAGCTTCATATTTTGTTTCCGCAGGCGTACGTCTTGTTCGGATTCCTCTTTGGTTTTCGGAAAAGAAGTTACCCTGTACTCAGAGTTTGTGAATTACATGAAAAAAAGTAAAAGTATAATGAAGGATTTGTATAATTCTCTGTGAAATTGCAAAACTCTTACGGCGGTCACTATCTTTTATGAAATTTACTATTAAGAAAATCACCGACCTTTCGAAACTCAAGTAATTAGGGAATACGAGCAGGTTGTCCCTCTTTGTGTTACAGACTTGTAGAAATATACAATCTGTCTATGAATGAATGTCGGATCGTATTAGGTATTAAAAGTTTGTCGCTTCTTTCAAGAAAAAACGAACGATGTTAGTATATGACAAAATTGGTCTTACTAGTTACCTGGGTAGATAAAAATTGGTATTTTTCAGAAATTTCATCGAAATAAAATAGTTATATGCGGCAAATTCAAATTCCAGAACCACCTGAGATCCTACACTAGTAGATATGCTGTGCCGGTTCAAATTCACTTCGTCTGCGCATGCGCCATTTCAGGGATTCCCCCGACGCAAAATATGGGAATCCCCTGATGTTGTAGCTATTTTTAGATCATGATGTCATGGCTATTTTTGGATCATGACGTCAGGATAAGAACTGCGCATGCGTCACTTTGGGGAATCCCACATTGAAAATTATGTGAATCCCCTGATGTTGTAGCTATTTTTAGATCATGATGTCATGGCTATTTTTGGATCATGACGTCACGATAAGAATCTCCTGGGAAATCCCACATTGAAAATTATGGGAATCCCTGCGGTCATTGCTATTTTTGGAACATGACATCATGACTAAGTTTAGATTATGATGTCATAGTTATTATTGAATCGATAAGTCATTGCTATTTTTAGATTGTGACTCATTAAGTGAAACCCTGACGCCTCAGTCCCCTTAGATCTCATAATGATGTACCTATAAAACTGCGAACTTGCTGTATGCATAGATTATTCATTCATCTCACTGTTGTGCAAATTTAAGTGAAAATGAGTGATAATCAAAACGTGATAATTCAAAGTGAAAGAAATAGGAGAGATATTAGACTTAAAGTGAAAAGTCAGCAACCCCAAAAAGTCAACACAACAACAACAACAATTATGAAGTCAGTAAAAAAGAAGACTTCCAACGTGATAAAGGATAAGAACTATAACAACTTAAAAAAAATGTATAGTGATCGGTTCAAGTTATATTTATTAAATCTAAAAAGATTAAAAGAAGATTTAGAAATGTATCAAGTACTTATAAATTTAAAAAAAGTTGCAGTCAAGTAAAGTAAAGTGTGCTGCATAGTGTTACTCTCCATCAGCAAACAAATAAACGCGGAGGTGGCGTACGCCCACGCTCGAATGATTGTATGTTTTATTGAAACCCCACGCTCTTTCCTTCCATTCCTTTCGATAAGAAACTTCAACGGCGGGCTTTTGTTCGCTTATCGTATTTAAATAAATGCGTCTTCGCGCATATATATATAGCAAACAAAATCTTACTAAAAATGGTGTGCTCTTAGAAGGTGTTTTGTAGTGTTTATTTAGGTATACTACACTATCCTAACTTAAATAATTAGTTGAAAAAAGACTTATAACCCAATCTAACCCGATTTTGTTACTTAAAACTCAAAATGAAAAATTTAAAACAAGTAAGATTCAATGAAGATGTTACTCTTTATGTTTTGAATGATGTTAATGAAGATAGGAAAGGCTATTGGGTAAGAGATAGGATGTGGTTTCAGAAACGAATTCGCGATGTAGAAATGATTCTTAAACCATTTCTTGAATTGAAAATTATCATCAATGAAAGAGAGAAAACGAGAGAAAAAAGTATAAATACTCCTTCTTTAACTATTTAACTTAGTAGTTAAATCTTCTGCAATCATACAACATTGTTTTGGGTTTGTAGAATATTCCACATTCTTAGACAGTAAAAAGTATAAATGATCAAGAAAAGATCAAAACTTATCAGTCGTAATAAAGCTTTCCAAAGAAAGATACGAAATCAAACTGCAGTTGTTGGTTCAGGAATTGTAAATTCTGTTATTAATAAACTATCATTCGAATTACACATACCTGGTTATCAATTCTGTGGTCCAGGAACCAAACTTGAAAAACGACTAGAGCGCGGAGATCGTGGTATTAATAAATTAGACGAAGCGTGCAGAGAACACGATATCGCTTATAACGAACATCAAGATTTAGAAAATAGACATAAAGCTGATCGTATTCTACTCGAACGCGCGAAAGAGAGAAGACGTGCCCCTGACGCTTCTATTGGTGAGAAATTTGCTGCTTTAGGAGTTTCAACAGCAATGAGTGCCAAATTAAAACTTGGAATGGGATGTCCTAATAATAAAATGCAAAAACATAGAAGACGAATTGGCAAAGTGAAGAAATCAGGAAAAGGATTAATTAAATTTAGTGATTTAATAAGTAAAGCGAAAAACACATTGAATAATGGAAAATTTGATGATATGAAGAGTGCCATAGGTGCAGCAATAAAAGCTGTAAAACAGCTTCGGGGAAAAAAAAAGGTACATCCAAAGAGAGTGATTTCAGTACCGAAGACAGGTGGTGCACTGCCTCTTATTCCAATATTTGCTGCTTTGGGGGCTCTCGGGTCTTTGGGTGGTGGTGCAGCAGCCGTTGCCAGAGCAGTCAACCAGGCGAAGGTTGCTAATGAACAACTTAAAGAAAATAAACGACATAATCAGGCAATGGAAGCGGTTGCATTAGGAAAGAACAAAGATGGAAATGGTCTTTATTTGAAACCATATAAAACAGGTCTCGGTCTTTTTTTAGATCATTCAAAATTTCCAAAAAAATACCGATAAAGCTTCCTAAACGTCCTCTTACTGATGTAGATCTGTGTAAATATTGTAAAATGTTAAAAATTCAAAATTTTAGAGGTGTTTTTATGAGAGATTTGTTGCCTAAAAATGTACGAATCAATGAATGTGGTATATTAAATTTAGATGATGAAAGTGGTAGGGGTACTCATTGGACAGCTTACGTAAAACGTAGGCGAGAAGCTACATATTTTGATAGTTATGGTAATCTTCAACCACCACGAGAACTAGTTAAATATTTAGAAAGCAATGGACCATGTAAAATCCTGTACAATCATGAGCAAATTCAAAAATATGGTACGGTTAATTGTGGACATCTATGCCTTCAATTCTTGTACAATAATAACAACTACAAATGCAAGTGATTCTTTGATTACGTTTCGTTCTCATATTACTCTGCAAGGTGAAACGTAGTTGTAACTTGCTGTATAATCTAAAACCTTGCAACGCTCACAACGACCTTTCAAAAAATGTGTGTATCAACGTAACAAACAATCGGTTGTAAACGGAGTATTTAAAGACGTAAAATTATCAGAGACACTCAGTGATAGTATTCATTACCTTGTGATCAGCAAGGTTGTTTAATACGTGCTACCTCTAGTGACCTATATATCAGTGCAATAAAATGTCAATGACATTTACTTGAACTGGAAACAGTTCAATTCTAACATCTGAATATAGTCCATCAATAGCATTAGAAAATGATAGCAGTTATGTAATTGGATTAACTAACTTAGAAACTTATAATTCATTTCCAAATATTGATCACACCAATAATAAATTCTTTTATGTAAGTGAAGATAATGAAGAGGTATGTATAGAAATACCTGAAGGATCTTATGAAATTGATGATATTAATACATATCTTAATAAAGAAATTGTTAAAAAATATTATCATATCCAACAACACGATGAAGAAAAGAATAGCAAGAATAATGTTAATCCCATAATACTTGTTGATAAAGATTCTACTAAAATAGTTGATAGTAACATTCATGAAAGGAGAGCACCTATTTTATCAATAAAATCAAATACAAATACGTTAAAAGTAGAAATCAAATCAACAATAACGATTGATTTCACTAAAGAAAATACCATAGCCAGTATATTAGGCTTTACATCTACTGTATTAAAACCTAATGTAAAACACATCTCTCCTTTGCCAGCTAAAATTCATAAAGTAAACGCTTTATGTGTACATTGCAATCTGGTATCGTCTTCATATAGAAATGGAAAAGCAGTACATGTTTTACATGAGTTTTTTCCAACTGTACCTCCCGGGTATCGAATTGTAGAAGCGCCAACCAATGTAATCTATTTACCAATTAATCGAAATGAAATTTCTTTATTGGTACTTAAAATAACTGATCAAGATGGAAATGTAGTCAATTTTCGTGGTGAAGCCATCACGGTAAGGTTGCATCTTAAAAAGCTCCTCTCAACATAAAACCAAAAAAAAAAAATTATAGGATTAGTTATTGATTCCTACCGTAAACGGTTTAATGTCAATAAAAATTGTATAAATACGTCAACAAACATTAAATCACTTAGTCGACATCGTAGACTAAAACGATTAACATCGAAAAACAAGAACTTTCTTAAATCTCTCGGTTTTACTGTATTAGTGTAAACTAAGTGTGCGTCTATTATTACGTTGTGTATTTAAATAAATTTCCATAATGAATTTTGAAATATTAAATGTAAATGAAAAAGCTGTTTTTGATACATCAATAAGTTATGCTGAAAAACGTACGCATCAACCATACGCATCCACTTCTTTCAATTTGAATGATGAAATACGATTACCAATCGAACATCAAGATGTATATACACTTCCTTGGTTGAGTTCATTGTATATTGAAGGAAAAGTAATCGCAACAAATGATAAACATGAAACCATAATTTCACCAAACGTTAAATTTGCTAATAATGGTATAATGTTAATGTTTGATGAAGTGAGATATGAGATTGCTGGTAATGTAGTTGATAGAGTACGAAATCCTGGTTTAGCATCAATTATGAAAGGTTATGCAACGTACAATACTAATGAAAGTATTGCTCTTCAAAATGCTGGATGGTTTCCCAAATCTCCATCAACAATTATTGATCAAGATTCTGGATACTTTAATGTAGTTATTCCATTGAGACTAATATTGGGCTTGTGTGAAGATTTTCGAAAAATAATATTGAATGTTCGCCAAGAACTTGTTCTTGTTCGAAGCAATACTGATCTAAATGCTCTAGTTGTTAACGATGAAACAGTACATAACGTGAAAATTAACATTTCAAAAATCTTTTGGAAAATGCCTCATATAACAGTTTCGGATGCAGAACGATTACGTCTAATTGATACGTTATCAAAGAATCGTGAACTAGATGTTCCCTTTAGAAGCAGAGAATTGCATGAATATCCTCTGTTACCACAAACTCAGCGACATACATGGTCTATTAAAACATCAATCGAGAAACCACAATATATATTTTTCGGACTTCAAACTGATAGAAAAAATCAACTTTCCAAAGATTACAGTCAATTCGATCACTGCAATTTGAGAAACGTTAAAGTCTATCTCAACGACGAAATGTATCCATATGATAACCTAAATTTGAATTTCAACAATAATTCCTTTGCCGCATTATATGAAATGTTTATTGAATTCCAAGCATCATTTTTGGATAAAGTGGGGGAACCAATCTTCACGCCTGAAGAATTCAAGACCATTGCACCAATAGTAGTTGTTGATTGCACCAAGCAGAGTGAAATGCTCAAAAGAAGTCCTGTTTCCATCCGACTCGAGTTTGAGACCAGAACCAACATACCAGGGAAGACGACAGCTCATTGTCTAATTCTACATGATAGAGTAGCGAAATATATTCCAGCTCAAGGTGTTATTCGTGTTGTGTAGTGTGCTAATTTAAAATGTATTCATTTATTTTTAGTGTTATTTATTTTTGTGTTTTGTTTTCTCTAATGTATGCTTATCTTCGATATCTCAAGACTCTCTCAAGATCGGCACCTCAAGATATTGTTAATACAATTTAGTGTAGCTACTAATTTAATATTATTAATATCTCTTTTGTTTTTCATCTTAGATTTAGTTTTATTATGTATGATAAAGTTGTTTAATAAAACACATACAAAACTTATACATTGTTTTATTTCACAAAACTGCAGTACATTATACAGGTTACGTAAGTATACATAACAAATCGTAGGTATCTTTGTAATCTGTCAATTTCATGGAAGGCCAACGTGCTGAATCTGCTCCAGTAGTCCAGCCAAGATGTGCTTCAGGATTTTCCTCACCCTTTCTAATGTTTTTCTTTAACCAATCCAAAATGTCCTGATGTCTTTGATTCTCCAATGGATTAAACTTAAAAGATAAATCAAACAGAAACAAAGTTCCAAAAAATGATCTTAATGGTTTATAATTAGCTAAATAAGCAGCTTCACAAACAAATGTATTAATACATTCATTTATAGTTTTATAATTATTTTTAATGTTTTCAACAAGATAATATTTTGAAAGTTCATCATCTGCCAAAGAATCTGAACTATTTCTTAACAATTCAAAAAAATAAAATTTAAACTGTTTAGTTTGTTTTGTTAGAATGTTATCCATCTCATTGAAATTAATGTATATTCGATTTGTTTGCTGTAAAAGATTCATTAATTCCTTAATATACTTATCCATCTCTAGTTTTTTCTCCACTAGCAAACATAGATCGATCAGTCGAGGTACTTCATATGCTCGTGCAAACCACAGCCAAGCGTTGTCTGAAATTATGCAGTTTGATTTTTTAAGAAGCCATCTTACCATAGGTTGTTCTTTGTGATACTTTTTTATTGATTTGTAAAGGTTGATCTCCTGCACATGTCGATATGCTTCATATTCTTCATATTCAATATGAAAACATCGATTTTTAATAAATAAGTTTTCTGTTGATTCTTCTTCCTGACACTGTTGATGTTCCATCTTGCTACAACTATCATCCGATTAGAATTGCACTGTCATATATACGTCTGTATGTATATAATATAAATGTTATATATGTACATAAGACAGTGCAATTCTAATCGGATGTAATTACCTTCTTTTTCTTCATATGATCACTTTCCTTTATTTCACATTGGATTACCAAGTAGTAAATTTATGTATCGTTTCATTATTTATTTATTAATTATTTTTTTTAAGAATTTGTTTCATATACCGCTCCTCTATATTTCACGTTAGATTAATAGCATATCCCCAAGGTCTTGTATCCGTAGTATTTCTTAATAATATGCGTTTATCATCATATGGACTTAAGACCACTTTTTCTTGTTTTATAGAATACACAGAGTGTTTTTTAGATCGAATGAGTCTTTGCGTGCTACGAAATATATCTAAATCGAATAAACATTTTTTATAATCATTAAATGTAATATGTTTTATTGAAGATTTTGTGCACCCTTTCGACTTTTTCACAAATTTTTTACGTTTTATAGCTGGACCTACTTCATCATAATCATGCTCTTCATCTTCAGTGTCTGAATCAACTGTATAGGAATACATTTTAGATCGAAGCCCAACAAATTCAAGCATAATTTTGCCATGATTTTCATCTTTCATGAGCCCTGGACATTTCTTATTTTTTAATTCAATATTAAATTTATTATCAAGTTTATAATCGGAAGTATCAAAGCGATGAATATCTTCCTTAATATTTTTATAAATATCTTCAGTCTTAAAATGATATATTAAACTATCGGTGTCTGTGTACAACAATTTTGCATTATTACCAAACTTATTTTTAATATAGTCATAATGAAATTCGTAAATAAATATTTTTGAAATATCTAAAATACAAAAACCTACATAAATTGGTTTATTTAGTACCACATTTAATTTATTCATTTCAACTATCGACATGTCTTCTTCAAATATAACAGAACTATGAAAATTGGGTTTTGAAATTAAATCGCGCATACCGTACCTACCATCCCACCTAGTTACAATTCTAATGTCTTTATGTTTACGTACATTTTCCATGCACTTACCATATATAGCATTGATCATTAGTTTAAAAAAATCTTTTTCAAATTCGTTTTGTGACTGCTGTCTTAAGCGTGTATTTAAATCTATATATTCCTTAAGCCATGGGCTCTGATTAAATGTTAGGACGCGATGTACTTTAGTAATTTTTAAACCAAGTCTTAAATACATTTTTAAATTGCGATAATGGACTATATAATTAATTTTTGGAAACAATGTTAAAAGCAATTTTTCTAATTTTGATTTGGAATTTGGTGGTTTTAAATGTTGTGGTGCTAAAGGTAGGTCACTGTGTAAATCATGTAAAGGAGTTGGATATTCTAAATCACATTCAATTATATAACCATCATTGGAAGTATCTGATGTATTTAAAATTTCTGTAATGTTAAAGTCTTCTAAAAATCTAAAGTTACCATAAGGTAAATATTGAGACATTGCGGCACCATAGAGATTGTTGACATCAAAATACATGAGATATGAAAGTTCTTCATTTGAATTATATCCATCTTTCATGTAATGATTATTGGCTTTTGCGTATCTATTACTACACTGTGAAACACCTCCTCTAATACCCCGTTCAATAAACATTATCATATCTATATCACTTAATAGCTCTAAACATATTCCAGTAGATTTCAGCATAGCATCGAAAGTTAATCCTGGAAGAGTGAAGTAATGAAGTGGATCTAATTTATAAGTATTTAAACATGTTTCTCGAAAAGTTTCGAAAACATCAGCCAACAAAATAACATCAGTACGTAGATATAAATCACTATATTCTCCCAATGTTTGAATTTTAAATGTCTGCCACACAGTTTCTGCATGTTTATAACTATCTTCAGATATATTAGATTCATGCATTGTACTATAAAAATCTTTTTTTGATGGTAATATTGTTTCATTGAGTTTATCCCAGCTGTCAACATAGTCATATGGAAATACCCCTTTTTTTATTAATAAATTAAATTCTTCATTTGTTTTACAGAATTTTCGTGTTATTATTTTTTGTTCAGCTTTTAAGTTTGATGAAAGTTGATCAAGACTCTTAGACATAAAACGAAACGAATCTATAAATCGAAAAGTGACATTAGTACCTCCCACAGATTTGGAAAATGATATATATTTTTCTTTATTTATTGGTAGTAATTTAATATTACCGGCAAAAGCTGTTGACAGTTCTTTAATAATAAAATGAGCATCATATCCACTCAAATTATGGAACACAACAGGAATGGTATATGAATCTTGATAATTTAAATTACATCGTTGATGAGCCGGTCCTCTAAATTTTCCCGTTAAATGATTATGATCTCGAACTTTAATTTGATCTGATTCAATAGTTTTATTACAAATGTGACAAATATTGGACTCTTTATATGAACGTTCTTGATGGTAGCTAAGTTTTTCCATGGGTAATTTATTTTTAAATATTTTATCACATTGTTCGGCAATGTCTTTTAGTTCCTTAACAAACCACTGAATACAATCTTGATTACGATATAATTGAAATTTTGAAAGCGAGTCATCATATGAACACTTTAAGTAATAAGCTATACTACAAGCAATATGTTTTTGGTAAGGGATAGTTTTACTGTGAATATTATTATCAATTTGAGAACATTTTACCAAAATACTTTCGAGATCAGCATAAATTACAAATGGCACTTTTTCCTTATAAAGATGATTTTTAAATTTCAAAGATGTATCGCGTGGTAATGACACTGAATACTGATTAAGCTTTTGACAGTGAATTTTATGTTTGGTTAGAATGTCTTCGGTTGTAAAATAATTTAAACATCGTTCACAAATAAATGTTTTATGTTCATGAGTAGACAACTGATGTGATAAAAGGCGAGATAAATGTTTAATCCATACAAAATGGTAATATAATTTTTTATTATGATGCGTTTCTTCTTCATCCATATTATTTGTTGGTAGCATGAGTAAATTGATTGTAGGAATATTCTTATTATTATTTTTATTATAAGTGCTCAAACGTGCCGGAAATATTTTATTTTTTTCTTCAATACAATATAAATTAATTGATAAATTGTTCATTATTTCAAATTTTTCAATATCTCTAATTGTTATTGGAAAACTTATATTATCATACCTTAAAACGTTTTCAAAATTTGGATATGATGATGTTCTGTGGGGATTATTTTTTACAGGATATAATGCAGACACAACTGACCAAAGAAAACAAAATTGATCATTATTTTGTACATTTATTATACAACGTTTTTTTTTAATAAAGTTCGGTACTTCCACAAAACTTGAATTATTTCCAAATTTTATTGGATCATATTGATTAATATTTACCTTTAATCCCAAAATTTCATATAACGCCCAACCACTATCTTTTTCAGCAAATGATTCTAATTTATTTAATATTACACTAACTACATTTTCATGATACCATTCTCTAATATTAGTTGTTGAATCTATATGATTATTTCTAGTTGCAAATGTTTTTAAATCTATTTCCAACGTAGATGGTTGTATGAAGTTACCTGAAAACACAAAATTTACTTTAAGCATTGACTTTGCTAATTCTTTTTTAATTTTTAATACAAAACTTTTATATGCTCGTGTTAAAAATATTGTTGGATCTTTTATATGAATATTTGAAATAAAACCTGAACGAATTCTTCCTTTAAAACAAGAATTTAAATCCTCCCATAAAACCTTTTGACCAAATGTCTTTTTCGGTACATTTGATAATCCCTGACCAACTTTACTGCTTTTATTGTGGAGTAAGTCTTTTTTAATTTTTTTTAATTTGAGTCGATAGTATTTCAAATGAGCAAGACTGGCTTCCAAAGAATGTGGATTTTCATGAATGTTTGTTTCATGAATTTTATTGATCAAAGCTTTGCTAACTATTTTAACACTTCTATTAATATATTTCGAAAACGAATTAATTTCATCTAAAGTTTTAATTTTACTAATGTATTCACGAATTAAATTTATAGAACGTTTAGCTAAAGAGCTCACTGTGTCAGACATACCTACGTTTTTTCACTTTTGTCACAATAATTATACCTATGAATTATCCACAACTTGTATTTTTACTATACGAGGAAGCACAAAAACTGTTAACAATAATTATATGAATTAATCACAACTTGTATTTTCACTGTATGAAGATTGTCTGAAGACTGTTAAAATTCACGCTTTCACCCTCATATTTATACTGATTAAATATTGCATCATGATCTAAAAATAACAGTGACCTCATGAACTTAAAATAACCATGACATCATGAACTAAAAATAGCAATGAAATTAGGGGATTCCCAATATTTCCGATAGGGGATTTACCCTGTTGTGATATTAAATGAAATAAAGATATGAGCATTCGTCTTTTGTAACACTATACACATTTCCGCTGATAAAGGGATACAAAATCAAATATACCTACGTTTGTTCGCACAGGCATCAGATAACACTTGCTGCAAATTTGCAAAATTTTTGCAAAATCAGCATTTTTTTGATATCGGATTACATTTTGTGCAAAGTCAGCATTTTTGGTATCAGATTACATTTTGTGCAAAATCAGCATTTTTTGGTATCAGATTACATTTTTTGCTGATGTCGACAAAATTTTTGCAAATTCAGCAAATTTTAGTATCAGATTACATTTTTTGCTGATGTCAACAAAATTTTTGCAAATTCAGCAAATTTTGGTATCAGATTACATTTTTTGCTGATGTCAGCAAAATTTTTGCAAATTCAGCAAATTTTTTGCAAATTCAGCAATTTTTTTTGATATCGGATTACACTTTTTGCTGATGTCAGCAAAATTTTTTTTTGTATAATCAGCATTTCCCACTCTATTTTACCCCCAAAATGGCGGATTTGTTTCCTTTAAGGCCTTATAAAAGCCTTTAGCGGCAACCAAGTTAACATATTGTTCTGTGACAAGTGTCAAGTTGTGCAACTTTTTCGAATTCCAAGATGAAACATTCAAGACTATCATTAAAGAAGATTCCAGGCCCTTCAACAACAACGAACAATGTAAGTTCCTAAAAATAATTTTAATTAATCTTCTAAAACATAGCAATCAAAAAAGATATTATTTCTGTAATATAATTTTTCATTAACTTAGATGAATTTATTTTTAATTTTTATATTTTTCTAGCAAATCGCCTCGTCGTCCAGAAGTGCAACTGGCGAAGCGGCGATTACAACAAATAGTACTACAGAAAATGTAAGTTATAAAAATTTAAATTGTAATTATATTTTATTTAATTTTTAATAAATGTTTACTGATAACTCTTATGAATATATTTTTAATTTTTTATCTTATTTGCAGGATATAATTACCATCAATTTGTTAACGCCTGTTTACCCCCAGAACACTCCAGCAAATCAGGCAGAATTCGAGGAATTTTTTAATTCTGGATGCTGGAGTGACTGGAATAGTGAACTAGAGTTAGACGAAGTGTCGATTATAAGCGAGGACATGGAACCTAAGGCCGAACCACCGAGAATTAACATAACTTCAAATAAACTGATCAGGCCGATAAGTAGGTCAAGAGGCGTAAAGGACCTCAATCTTCTGAGGGAATCCTTTATCGAAAACAGTTCAGAGGAAGAAGCGGAGGAAGCCACCCTAGCCACCCAAGCCACCCAACCTGAAATGAGGTTGCAACAAATGGTGGAGGAAGTTGCAACCTCATTTAATGCGGAAGGGATTGAAGAAGAAATTCGGGTCCTTAAAAAAAAATTTTTGACAAGGCGGAAGCGCTCAAGAGGACCCGAAGCTTCGGGGAAGACCTTTTGAGGGACCTGGACGCAGAAAAAACAGAAATTCGGACGACTATGGAGCGTCAAATTTCAGTTGTAAAGAGAAGGCGTCAAAACATACAAAAAATTTTAGACACACAAAAAAAGGAAGAGGACGCTTGTAATAGATTTCTTAAAAATATTTTAGTTTAATTTTTATCATTATTTTTGTAAATATTTTTTTTGTATATATTTTTGTTTATATGTTTTTTAATTAGTTGTATGTTTTTATTAGTTGTATTTAGTTGTATAATAAATAGTAGTTAGCATATCTGCCTTTTATTTTCACATTACAAGTTCAGTGACTGAAAGGTGATATGGTTGCGTACTACAAGAGGTTATTGAAACTCAGATCGTTGCATTCAGAAGCGTTCACAAACAGAGACTTACAATACGTATAAAAATTAAAAACCTTTACATTACGCTTTAGTTGCTGGTTGTTCATCATCATGCGAGTAATAAAACAAAAAACTAAGCTTCCAATAAATATCAGTGATTCTGATATTTTAACGAACCAGAATCGAAGACATGGTGATTTATTACCCTCGTCTATTCGATGTTTAATTGTAGGTCCAAGCAATTGCGGTAAAACTAACTTAATTATTAATCTTATTGAACAGATGAATGGAGTCAGATTTGAAAATTTATACATTTATTCAAAATCATTATATCAACCAAAGTATCAGTATTTGGAAAAGCTTGTAAAACCCATAAAAGGTTTGGGATATTTTGCATTTAGTGGATTAGAAAACAATCTTCCGCAGCCGCATGAAGCAAAACCAAATTCTATATTTATATTTGATGATGTAGCATGCGATAAACAAGATCTTATGAAAGCATATTTTACTATGGGACGACATAAATGTATTGATTCATTTTACTTATGTCAAACATATTCACATGTACCAAAGCATCTAATTCGTGATAATGCAAATTTAATCGCTCTATTCAAGCAGGACAACCTAAACTTACGACATGTATATGATGATCATGTAAATACTGATGTTTCATTCAATAAATTCAAAGAAATGTGCTCAATGTGTTGGAAGAATAATTATGGTTTTTTACTGATAGATAAGGATAGCGATATTAATAATGGAAGATACAGAATAGGATTTGATTCGTTTATTGATCCCCAAATCAAATAAAAACTCAATGCACTGTTTTACCGCATTTTAGTTATAATTTGAACTTCTTATTGTGAAGACATCATTTTCCATAACTTATAGTGTGTGTGTCGAACCGTGTGTGTGTCTTTATAATTTACAATTAATATGAATACAGAAACATTGAAAAATACAATCGAATTAAAAAAGAAAATAATTCAAAAACGAAAACAACTTCAACGTAAATTAGCGTTATTTAAAACGAATGAGATTCATCAGCAACATAAATTTTTACCAACTACTACGGAGCTTAAAACAATAGCGAAGAAATTAGATAAAGATGAAGGACATGATGAGAATAATTTAAAAACAGAAAAATTATTAGAATCAAAAGTTGAAAGTTATTCTAAACCGAAATTTCATCCTTTTATCGATACAAATGATTCATTACCATTTTCAATTGGAGAAGATAAAGTTTCGAATCTGTCACATCAGCAAACATCAACACTCGAAAACAGTAATTTTGCTAATGTTTTTGATGTGAGTAATAAACCTGAAATTAGTAATCGGAATCATGATACTAAATTACAAGAACATTACATTGAAGAAATGTTGCATGGCAAAGAAAATACTCAGTTTGACAAGACGTTCGGTGTAAGATATGATAAGCGTAAAGACAAGTTTTTTGTTGGATCAGAGCAAGTGGATTTCGATGATTCAAATATTATTATAAAGGATAAAGTGTATAAAGCAACACCTGGATTATATGAATTGTTATTTAGAAAACAACCTAATAAAATTTATACAAATAATGATTTAAATGACTACAGCGATATACTACACACAACCTACGCATATAAGAGAAACTTTGATCCGCAAGATCGAAATGTTGGCACAAGATCAAAAAAATATAAACAAATTATTGCTCCATTATTACGTAAAAAAACAACAATTTCGACGTCAACCCCCAAAACGGGTCGGGGTATGATTAAAGAAGCAAATAGAGATAAAATAGATTATGTACATTGGGATGACCCTAATGAACTTGTTGAACGACTTCGTTTGTTAATAGCATCTCAAGCAGCTGGTAATACAAATCATTCAAATGAAATTGTTTCCATAATTGAGGAATTACGTGAATTCAATATTATAGCTTAGTACAATAAGTGATTCAAATTATAAAATATTTAGTCGTTAATGTACAATACGTGCAGGTGGTGCATACTACTGATTGATAAGCTTGTGTCTGAGAAATGAAACGTAGACGTCGAGTTTCTTATCACCTTCAAGAATCATCAATAAAAAAAGATGTAGTCAATGAACTTCACAAGCCTGCCAGACGTAATTTTAATAGACGTAGAGTCATAATAAAAGGTATTAATGACCTCTATCAAGCTGATCTTGTGGAAATGATTCCTTTTGCTAATAAAAATCAAGGTTTCAAATACATTCTTGTTGTTATTAATTGTTTTTCGAAATATGTATTCTGTGAAAAAGTAAAATCCAAAAATGCAACCGATGTAACTAAAGCAATGAAAAACATTCTGAAAAAATTATCAAAACCACCAAAAAATTTACAAACCGATCATGGAAAAGAATTTTATAATTCAGATTTTCAAAATTTAATGAAAGATTATGGAATTCACCATTACAGTGTTTTTAGTACCAAAAAAGCTTCTATCGTTGAAAGGGTTAATCGCACTTTAAAAAATATAATGTGGAAACGATTCAGTCTTCAAGGTCATTATAAATGGATACATCTGTTAGATGATGTGGTAAAATTGTATAACAATACATTTCATCGCACCATTCAAATGAAACCATCAGAAGTGAACGAAAATAATGAAAAGAAAATTTTAAATCAAGCATTTACTCATATAAAATTAGCACATAAAAATAATAAATTTAAAATTGGTGATCACGTCAGAATAAGCAAGTTTAGAAATGCTTTTGATAAAGGATATACTCCCAATTGGTCAAATGAAATTTTCACAATTAAGGAAATTAAATTAACCAATCCGACAACATATTTGTTGTGTGATGAGAAGGGAGAAGATATATCAGGCGGATTTTATGAGATGGAGCTTCAGAAAGTAAAACATCCCAACGTCTACTTGATTGAAAAAATTATTAAAAAACGTGGAAATAAATTGTATGTGAAGTGGTTAGGTTTTAGTGATAAACACAATAGTTGGATTGAAAAGAATAGTATTGCTTAAAACAACATGCATTTGTATGTATGTGATATTCAAGGGTTTTGTATACCAGAATTTGTTGTTAAAGAATTAACTATAATGGATGCTCAATCAATTCAACATAATCTCTTTAAACCTTCTAAACCATATGAAGATATAGATTTATTTTATAGAAAACAGGTGAAATATCTGGAAAGATATCATCATTTACTACGCTATAACGATGGACTTGAAGCACAGAAGAATGTCGTTGGGATTATCCGAAACTTTCTTCATTTGAATGAATTGAAAAACAGTGAATCTGATATCATCATCTACGTAAAAGGACACGTAAAAGAAGATTTCCTACGAAAAATTTTACTCGACTCATGTGTTCGAATAGTCAACTTGGAAAAAATCGAGGAATCACCCAAGTTATGTAAAACAAGAAGAAGATGTGAATTTCATAATCTAGATAATTATGATTTTATGTGTTCGTTAAATAATGCTAAATGTATTTATGAATGGTTATGTACAAAACTTATTCCTCAGTAATAAATTCTTGTATAAATACTTAATGAGTTTTATTCCATCATATGTGTTAAATTTAAATCCTCGAGACATGGTGTCAGCAAATTTTTTTAAGTTACGTAGATATTAACACGTGAAAGTCTACATCCCACGAAGTCTGATATCGTCGCCTACACGCTACACATGTATTCGAGGAAACGTAAAGAGTTGTCGATAATATGGGTTGGGAAAGGTTAAGAAAATGCATGAATAAATATTACAAAGTTTATTTAAAATATAACTCATTATACATTTCAATACATTATTATACATATACATGAAATAGACTAAAACAATATACCTTTACTAAATAAAAAATTATTCCTCAAAAAATTCTATTTTCGTTGTATTACCCATTGGACCTTTACTAACCATAAATAATTTAATATTTCCACTTTTAATTTTTTCATTCCAGTATCCAATTTGTTCATCGTTGAGACGGTCAGTGAATCGATGTGGTAATATGCTCGAAAATCCCTCGCAGTCGACCATAACTTTCGTTCCAAATTTTGTTGCGACTTTTTTAAACGCCTTTACACAAAACTTTTCATCAACTTTAATACTTTTAATGCTAACAAAAGACTCCATTTCTACATCTTTGTTTAAATTTTTAAATTCAACACTGCTCATCTTGAATACTTTCGTTTTCTTCACAAAATAATAATTTGTTATTTAATTCGTACTGATGTAACTAGAACGGGAGATGTGATTAAACTGAATTAAATTTTAAGCTTATTACATCGTTTATATAGAAGAAATGAGGGAAAGAGGTGTGAAGAGTAAGGGGTTGTTTTACTTAGAATTATTACATCATGATCTAAAAATAACCATGACGTTATGAACTAAAAATAGCAGTGGAATTAGGGGATTCCCAATATTTGTGGTAGGGGATTTACCGGTTTGTTATTACAAGAAATAAATATGTAAATTCATTCGTTCATTCCCAATCACAATTTAACTACAATATCAACAAGAAGCAGGAAGAAACAGCTTTTGACTTCCTCAACACTATGCCCGTTCCAACCAAATTTGTATGCCCCAAATGCAAAGGTGAAACCGACATTCAAGGACGAAACTGCATGCATTGTGAAGTAAAAAGTTATATGAAGATGTTAGGACAAAAATATAAATAATAAATATATGTACATACGTTTGTTTAAGTGTAACTGTTATAATAATTAATAAATATGTCTGTACAAAATAAATACATTTTTATTAATTTGAATACACTACAAAACCCTAAAGCAACCATATCCCACCTTGGCATAAATATCTAAAAATAACAATGACCGCAGGGATTCCCATAATTTTCAATGTGGGATTTCCCAGGAGATTCTTATCCTGACGTCATGATCCAAAAATAGCCATGACATCATGATCTAAAAATAGCTACAACATCAGGGGATTCACATAATTTTCAATGTGGGATTCCCCAAAGTGACGCATGCGCAGTTCTTATCCTGACGTCATGATCCAAAAATAGTCATGACATCATGATCTAAAAATAGCTACAACATCAGGGGATTCCCATATTTTGCGTCGGGGGAATCCCTGAAATGGCGCATGCGCAGACGAAGTGAATTTGAACCGGCACAGCATATCTACTTACACTCTTTTATAAACAGTCCGTAGACCAAGGATGGATATAGATTCAAAAAATGTAATGGCCTAGAAATCCCCATTTGTAAATACTGATCTACGTCATGAACAAAATATTTCGTTTGAGTAAGTTATGTAAGATTCCCTGCAACTATCCTTACTGTCAATGTACTACCCTTTTACATACACACAACATATTAAACCATTCACAAATGCATTCATTCAGACTCAACAATCATAAGTGCAATTTACTCTTCACTCTTCACTCTTCATGTCGAAAACATCTGACATTCTACTTTCTTCATTCATTGCTACCACATTCGTACTGGGATATACCATATTACATACGCCACTACTTGTTCCTTGTTCCCCATTCACCATCAACGTATCTTCTCTTTCAGCCTATTCATTCACACTAACTTCATTACCAGAATCTTCATTATCCGATAGTGACAATAAGCTAAAGTCAGTATCAGATTCAGACTCTGCTAATGAAATTATCACGGGAGTAATATCATCCACACTGATAAATGCACCCATATATCTTGCCCAGTCGTTCTTAATCAGTTTTTCAGTGTTTCACACTATTCCTCCACATGTCCACAGTAAACCTGGAAAGCGCTTTTTGCCATAAAGCCCTAACCGTGTCTTTCGACGATGGCCGGGACCTTATGTGCTTATTATAGTAAGTTTTACAATACCCCCATGCCAATTCAATAGGATTGTATTGACAATGGTAAGGGGGTATTCTAAGAACCTCACACCCATTTTGCTTCAGTAGCTTATCAATAACAAATTTCCTATTAATTTTGTCTGCCGAAAAAGGTTTAATTAAATCCCACAATTGTTTTTTTGTTAATCCCTCCCCAAATTCAATATTATGAGTTACCAACCACTCTTGCATTACGCTTTTGTTTGCATTAAAGGTGGGTGGTTTATCAACTACCACAGAGTGGTATAGAGCGTTGTCCATAACCACTACGTGTTTTCCGTGCATTTTACTTAATGCAGGTATAAGTTGATTTTCCACCCACCTTTTAAACAATACGTGGTTCATATTTTTGTGGTAGTCACGATGTTTAATTTTGCTGACCAAAAAAAAAGCTACAACCCTCTATGAACCCCAGATTCACATCCTGCATGCAAAATGGTAAAGCGCTTTCCCTCATTCTTTATTTTGCTAGACGGTCATCATCTTTCACCCACATTCTCACCTGACTTCCATTCAGGTATATCCACGTCTCATCCAAAAATATAAAATTAATTTTTTTATTGGATTGTAGGTGATGCAGGTACCTTCGCAAAAAAGTTATTTTTTTTGAAACCAATTGGGGACTTTCCGTCAAAATCTTTCGGCCATTACATTTTTTTAATCTGTACCCCATAGATTTTACCAATCCATACAGAGTTTTTTTGGATGCCTCGAAATTCAAATTTTCTCTGGCATAATTATACAAATCCCCCATCGTAAAGTACTGGTTTTTCTCATGCAATTCATATACTCTTTTCGACAGGTCTTCCTTAAAACACATATCTGTGTGATAAGGAAGCTTCTTCTTCCGTCTTCCAGTTTTGGCACTTTTTATCTCTTCCCCACGTTCTGATTGTTGGACGATTGTCCTTACTTGATTTTCCCAAATCAAAATAAATTTTTAAGTAATACTAAGCTGAAGTATTGTTAAATATTACCGCAAAAATATAGGCCACTTTTTCGTAAACATTTGGCTTTTTTACCAAATGGCTGTAAGCCTCCTCCAATTCCCGGAAACACCTTATGACCGCTTTTTTCAAATCAGCGGTCAGTAGTTTCCGGGTTAGAGTTTTGGTTTTCATTTTTACGGATTTTAAAAACACAACCAACCAAAACACTAATCTGATAGGTGTAAATTATCAGTCAAGAAAAAAAAACTTTTTGTAGAAGATAAAGGAAACACAATTGACAAATTTTATATTCTCTGTTTATTTTACAAAAAAAACACATAATCACTACATCTTTCAGATACATTAATTAAAAAACGAAATTAAATTTTTAATTAGTAAAAGGAACTCTTACTTATTGTTTAAATACTCACATTACAACTAATATTTGGATGGAATACTTCTAAGTGAAATGAAATCAACTGCCATTTAGAATATGTTCACGACAGAACCAAAAAGTAGGGCCTCTCTAGTTAATCACGTTGAAAAAACATTCAACATGGCATAATACCGTATTTGCCTCAATCAAAAATCGATTGCTATAGGGTTCTAATTTTCTAGTTATCTTGATGCTTGAGGCATCTTGTACTCTCGATATTCCCGGTGATAATAGACTCCAGAGTAGTTAGAATGAAAGAACAATGAAAAGGTGTCCCAGAAAGACACAACTGCAAAAAACGAGCATTATTTTGTTTTTTTTTTATAACTGTGCAGTGTAAAACTATACATTATAATATTAATAGGGCGCATCCGAGTTGGGCCGGGTACTTATCATAATCCCCGACCTTCAAACTGTAATTAAGCGGTCTCTTACTCAAAGTAACTCCTTAAGTGATCGGGATGGGTTAAAAATCAGGTAGTTTAGTTTCAAATATTGTGCAGGTAATATTTTTGAGGAAGGTGTTATCATTTTTGCTTTTTGTATTAAGTACTCCATTATGGTATATCACAAATGAATAGTATTCTCAGTGAAAAAAGAATATAGTAATTACTTACAACAAATTTTAAATTTTGTATGGTGAAAAAATTAATAAGTGAACAATGGCTTTTCGTAAAAAGTTTTCTAAGCAAGTACTAATTTCATAATAACCAAATGTATGCTTACCCACAACCAACACGGAGAAACAAATGGTGCCGCATCTTCACATGCAGTCTTTATCAGTTAGTACACACTTCTAGAGCGAACGCTGGTTACATAGGGTTAAAATTATAACATTTGCTTTTTATGTTATTGTTTACATCAGTCAGTTGTTTACTGACATTTTCTAATGCTACCAACTCAAGGACCATAGAATGAAAGAGAGATTGTGGTGGGTCTAAAAAGCCCTTGTTACATTTCTTAGTATTGAGTTTAATTATTAATGTAAGGAGGCCAAATTGTAAAAAGTTATTGCTAATAAAAATCAGGATAATTCCATTCCGAGAACAAGGCTCGCAATAACATTCCTGAGAATGCGATTTGCTATCGTATTCCAGTGGGCGCATTTTTTCAAACTCCACATAAGAACTAATTATTTTTGCGATATAACTTTATAGGAGAAGACGAAGACATGACTCATCTTCTGGTTGTGGGAAATGGTGGGTGGCTACGTGACTAAACTGGGGGTAACAATGGCGCCTAATAGGTGATCACCTGACCTAACATATAAAAGGAGCCGCAGACTTGAACAAGAGAGATTCGATAGTCAGATTCAGTAGTCAGTTGTTTTAGTCGGTACTACAAAGTAGTACTTTGTTGCTGCAAGATAGCAAGTTGCTATCCCTAAGTGCCATACCCAGAGTCAACGAAAGCCCAGTAGCTATGAATTTTAAGTTTTGATTTGATATTTTGCCTGCCCCGCTGTTAAAATTTAATGCGCCATATAAAAATTTTTGTTTAGTTTGTAAAAATATGAAAAAATGCGTCTTGACATATTTTATGCGATTATATATTGTAATACAGTAATGAATACGAGGAACTAAAGATACCGGATCGGGATGAATTTGAAACCTAAAGGCTCGCGTTATAAAAATCTCTCACAGTGTGATAAAGCAATAATATCATGTTTATTTGGTCTCTAGCTTCACAATCACGAACTCCTGCAAACAATTTTGATTTTTTTTGTTTTACTTAATTTGATGTATTAAATTAGTTACTTATGTTGACTATTTATTGTTGCAACCAAAATGAGTCGGAGCTTAATTAAATCTTATAAATTTACTTGTCTAAATGTATTTGGGGTTATTGCATAAACAACGAAATATATTCAAATTGATTCAACACATGCTGCGAGTTTTTTATTAATGAACGCCTGATACTAACAGTCGTAACATAACGCAACTTTGAAGAAAATGGAGAACTTCTCGGCTCCTGCAGCAATGTCTTTTAATAGCAATGTTATGGACAACTGGGCAACATTTATGGGCGAGTTCGAAATTTCCATAATGGCTACAGAGAGAAACAAAAAGGATTTGGAAATTCAGGTGGCTATGTTCCTTAATCTCATTGGTGCGGAAATTGTTGCATGTCATTGACGCCCTGTGATTATTATTTTACCACCACCGTCACCCATGATATTTCATGGGTAACGATGGTGGTGATGGTTGTGGTGACCGAATGATGTTATTTTAGACCTCTACCACCGCCAATTTCTCTGACAGAACATCATTTTCCTCAATAATCGGTGAATTGGGTTGAGGGGGATGTTCAACGTTATCATTGATAATGTTTTCCACCTCAACCTAAGGCTCCGATAAAGCGCCAATGATGGCCTGTGATATTATCATAGGGGGTTGAGTTATTACCGCGGGTGCCACTACAGGGGTGTGATGGAGCGCGTAAACACTGGCTCAACGAGGGGGCTTTGTGGTGGTGGTGGACTGGGAGAGATCGGGGGTTCTTCCACTACTACCATATCAGTATAAAGTTCCTTCATCCACAACCGGATTGGACGCCGCCTCGTGTTCGTTAATAAACTGCTCGATTAAGCTTAACGAGATGTCTTCCGAATAATCGTTTTCATTACCATGTTGAGCCAGGTATTGCGTGAATGGTACAGAAAACGATAATTCACTATCAGGTTGTGATGAAGGAGTAACCATAGAATCATCATCATCCTCATCAACAATTTGAACAGTATTAGAAACAGCGTGATTACCTAATTGCTTCTCTTTCACACTTAACTAACTACAATCAATCACATCCTCTTCAAGACAATCTTCCCTCAAAAATTGACTTAAAGACGACATAAAAAATTGTTCAAATTGTGTCTTATCATTTTTGATTAATTATGAATTAGCAGGCTTAATAATTACATCAGAAACAATATTGATTCTAGGTTCATCTCTATTAAACCCACTACGGTTTTCATAGGGATTTACAACTTTTCCCATCAATAATTTAAATAATAACGTTGAAGACTTGTTACTTACAGTTGTCCTAGTTGAACCGAAAACACTCGTCACCATGCGTACACGATTTGAAATTGGCAAAATAATTGGAACACATTATTGCGTACATAGACTACCTGCACAACACAGAATGAATTTCTGCATGCACTTACTGCATTTTTATAATCACTTGGAAGCTCCTGTTAAGGTCAACTTCTTTAATTGCACTTATTGCAATTACATTAGTGTATTCCATCAAAGACAACATACATACACAAAAAGGGTAAAAAGAAAGCCATATAAAGACAGGATAGAGGACAACCGCCTGTTTCAAGGACACCGTTGACCTGTTTAATTTATTGAAAAAATGAAATAAAATAGAAAAAAATCACTCCTACACATTAGACTTATCAATTCTAATCAAAATGAATTTTCGGATGATGAATAAGGGTTATTAAAGGTGTAGGGGGGTGGTAAATATTATGAGAAAAATACGTATGCTTATAAATTTATAACATTTATTTATAAATACTACATTTAATTAATTAATTAATTCAATTAATATTCCATTTCATTACAAAAAATATTTTTGAAGGGTTTATATTTTCAAAGTTGCTTCTCGATGATTGTTGATAATCATTATTGCTATTATTATTATTATTATTATTATTACTATTATTAGTACTATTGGATAAAGAAGAATCAAAATAATTCCCATTTCCGCAACCAAAACTCCTCCAAGAATATTCACGTTGTGAAAGACAGGCGATGTCCTGGATTATTACGACACGTTATCCAACTCTCTTGATCCATGGTTACTAATAGACTGATGAGTTGAGATTACTTACACAATGTTTTATACACTTTTAACGGAATGTTTGTTTCAAAAAAATACATTATGTAGACAAGGTGTTTCAAATTTTGTAAAGATTTTACAGGCCAACTACACTTTGTAGTATTTGGAAAGAGTAGTAGCGAATGAAGTTCTCAGCTACTGTACGGTACTGTAATTTCTTTATCTTTTTCATGGATTTTTGTCAATTCAACTTCTTCCTTTAAACCGGACACAATATGTGGAACTACCCATGCAATTTTATCAATTATAACTCGTGCTTTCTCATTTGTAACAAATTAATGCATTGACATCACTACTACTACGAATTAATATTAACTCTTGCGGTATGTTTAGCATTATATTTTTACAGTCTTCTGCAAATTCTAATAGTCGATTTAATGGCATACGTGCTTGAAAATGTCCATCTATAGGTTGAGTGGCTTCTTCATTTAGATCCCAACCAAACATTGTTAATTTCATACTTTCACTTTGATTTAATGATACCAGATTTTTCATAGTTGTTGTAATACCTGGCTTTGAGTTTGTATCTACAGTTACTCCACTCACTTCATATCGTATTTCACTAAAAAAAGCAACACCAATATTCACAAACTTGATATCTGTTGCTGGTACAGCTTTATTAGTTGTAGCGTCGGTTTTAACCAATGGTCCCTCAATTAAAATCACATGGTAGAGTACATAAATCTTCTTGTAAAGGAATTCGAATTTCATCCGTATTTTCATATCTGGCTGTATATGCCTCATGACTTTGAAATTTGTAACCTACCACACCTTCATCCTACTCAATACCCTTTTCAATATCGAACATTTTTTTATGTATATAATTCAAATCCTAATGATTTTAGAAACAGTTTATTTTTATTACTTAGTTGTTGCACGTTTCATCTCGTACTGACTGTTTTTCTACACTTTTGTTGCTTTTTATATGAGTCAGTTCTAAAACTAATGCCCATTTTCTTCTTTATTCTGCAAATGTAATCCTACTGTTGACTACAGACAGACTACAGTCTCTTGTTGAAAATTGACCAACTTTTTATCTTGATCTATTATTTCAAGTGTAATATTTCTGATAGTTTTAACACTAAGGGTAGGTATATCAGATGATCTGGTGACTGCACTATTTTAAATCCAGGTAGAATGTTTGGAAAAAATTGAAAAATTATGTGTACAGGTTCTCCATTTTTAAAATTTCCAATTGTAATATTACATTCAATCATAATCGAATCACGTTTCATTATATTGGCAATATTGTCCGAATCTTTTCCAACATTTTTCGGAACTATCTGACTATTAAACCCCAACACTGGTCCGATAGTATTTGGTTGGGTAAAGTCAACATCTAGTGTTGCTTTGATATGTGTATGTAATGTTGTTCAAACGAACAATTTTCCTTTTTTCTACAAAATTACAAATTTTCTAGCACGGTTGTCGCAATCGTCCACCGACCTAGGCAAACACTTCCGCGCAGTCAGCACGATCAGCAAAATTATTGTTTGCAGTAAAAGATAAGAGGTCATTACTAAACTGTTTCTTAATTACATGTTGTAAATTGTTGTTTATATCGGTTAATTGATAACAACCAGTCGGTATTTTAAATTCGGCACCTCCAAATTAGAATTTATTATTTTCTTCATCAATATTCGGTATACTGTTGTAGACTTCAAAATTTGTAGCACCCACTTCATGTTCATAGACACCATCACTAACGTCAATCGGTCTAAGTCAGCACTTAGTATCGCTGATTTTCCTGTTAATACAAACAGCATTTTTGATTCGACTAAACTTATAATTTGAGTGTGTGTCAACATAAAAACTCTAAACACAATTGTCCACAATTATATGAACCCGTTTTCTGATATCCATCATAACTGTATGTAACGTTATTACTACCATTATCAGTTTTGAAATAATTGATAACCTCTGTAGGAGGTATAATATATTAAGTATAATATATAATAATATAATATAATAATATATAATAATATATTAAGTATAATATATTATTTTTATTTTTTACATATGCTGTCCAATGAGTTCCACTATTTTTTTCATCGTCTAAATTTATAGTTTATAGTCATTTTTATGTATAATTTTCGGTAATTTATTACGCATATATGCACCTTAAAAAATTGAAATTTGTAATAGTCGAGCAAACTTTCTTATTTCAATATTGTTGAGGGCGTGACGTGGTAATTTTACTAGGAGTTTGTTTTCTGATACCATTTATATGGACCAATGTAAATACCTTTCCCTTTGGTTTTTCCTACACCTTTACCGCTACTCATTTCCATTGCCTTATTACACAACACAGTTTCCTCCAAAATTATTTTATCTGTCGAAGCTTTATTTACAGCAGTCGCTATCCCTGCAGCTCCTCCTCCTAAAGCCCCTAGAGCACCTAATAATGGTAACAGAAATGATAAAAACCACCATATTTAGGAGCAACTGAAATTCGTTGTTTTTTGTTTTCTTTTTTCTACCCTTTTTAATTTTAGCCCCCATTCCGAATTTTACTTTGCTTTTCATGATACCAGCAATTGCTAATGCAGCTGCTTTTTCCCAAAACGATGCGTCATTTGCTTTTAAACGTTCATCTGCTTTATTTATTGCAAATTATTTTCGTTGGCGTATGATATATCGTGTACTTTACAAGCCTAATCTAACTTATTTCTATCACTATGCCCAAGTGCAATTCATTCTTGTAATTTATAAGGCTGGGAAAAGTATCGATACTTCCATAAAGTATCGATACCTGACCAAATATCGGGTATCCATACCGACTAAAATCAGGTATCGAAGTATCGTTACCTTCGATATCTACCAAGGTATCGGAGGTATCGATACTCAACACCTCGATACTTTTCGATACTTCGATACCATGATACTTGCGATACCACAATACTTACTATACCTTGACACTACGATACTTGTGATACCTCGATAGTCGATACCACATCTTTTATACCACGATTCTTGCAAAACTATCAATACTTTACTGCCACGACACTACTTTCGATTCGTCGACATTCTGTATGTCTTTGGTTCAAGAAAAGACTAAGAGCCGATTTACAGAAAACGAAATTAAAATTTAATTCAAATTTAAACTAATTCGAATTAAGTTGTCATTTAGAATGTATTGACAATGAATGTCAAGTTAATCTCGAATTAAAATTTGATTGAAAATAAAATGTTCCGTAAACCAGCTCTAAGATTTTTGTAGTTATTGCGTAATTTGAAAGTCGATTTTACGGTTGTCATAAATCAGGCAAACGATTATTATACCCGTAGTAGGTGCTGTTATTGTTATTGATACCTAATTATTAGTTGATCTCAGGGTTGATTATTGTAAAAGAGATTCTGTGCAAAATGCATGCATTTGTTTGTTTGTAAAAAAAACAATGATCACCTCATGAACTGTTGATAACTGTTGATAACTGTTGATTTATTTATTACTACGTTATATTTAGCTTTAATTAACAACAAAACTGTCTCCCCCAATTTAAACACGCAATAATGCCTACTCTTATTTATCTTTTGTGTACGATAGCTGAAGTGTTTTATTTTGAACCAGTCGGCTAGAGCAATCATTCATAAATTTAAGAAATAAAGGGTCGATCTAAGGAATTGACGAAAAATTTAATGGTAATAAATTATTACTGTTGGACATCTAAGTTTCACGAGTCGCGTTTCGTTTCCGTGTGAACAATAGTTTTGTTTATAAGAGTGTGCCGTGTATATTTTTATCAATTCCGTCATTTTGTATTTCGATTTACTTTCATATTAAATATACTTTTATTAGAAGTCTCAAGTATCTTATCCCGAAGTTCCAACAGGTTATGGGCCCAGGAACGCCAGGAACGCCAGAAACGCATGTGCTTGTAATTTGGGTTTGATACGTGATTGAAAGTGAATTAACTATCATGTCGGGAAACTCTAGTGTATCGCGAATTGAACTTTTAAACAAAGAAAACTATGATATGTGGAAAATACAGATGCAAGCTGTATTAATCAAGTGTGATTTATGGGACTACACGAACGGCGTCAAAATGAAACCTGAGCCGGGTGAAGACAATCAAAATGTAGCCGACATAAACGAGTGGATCAAAAATGATCAAAAAGCAAAATCTGAAATGATCTTGTCGATCAGCTCAACCGAACTGCGACAAATCAAAAATTGTGTAACGTCACGGGAAATGTGATGTAAACTAGAAGAGTGTTATCAGTCAAAAGGATCTACTTGCGATACTGATGCTATACAGTTTACCACCAATAATTTCAGATGTGCAATAGAATCTCGTGATAATTTGCCCACACCAGAAGCCCTGAGAATAAAAATCATTGAAGAAAGTGACGCGCGAAAAGGCAACTCACGTGAAAATTCGTCAGGAGCAATGATTGCAAATAAAAGTGGACAAAGGGAGTACAAGAAAAAACTCACGTGCAATAAGGTATACAACGGAAAACACAGCAAAACCACAGAAATACGATGCTTCAAATGCAACAAAATTGGTCATCGAGTGGCAGATTGCAGAAATAAAGGTAAATACGACACTAAAGAGTGTGCGAAAAATGTGTGTTTGGAAATTTCATCCAAATTCACGAGTCGATCTGACGATTGGTGCTTGGACAGTGGTGCGACGACACATATGTGTAATAAATCGGGACAGTTTCAAGAAATCAGTTGTGTAAAACAAGGTACTTTGAATCTCGCGAACAATTCTTTGACGGTAACCACGGGTGAAGGTACTGTTCAGTTTTTCGCGAACGTGTACGGTGAAAAAACTCACGTTACGTTAAATAACACGTTACAAGTGCCAGACTTGAGATCAAATCTCATGTCTGTGAGTAAAATTACCGATCGAGGATTCGAGGTTTGTTTTAGCCGTAACAAAGCGGTAATTACTGACTCAAAAGGAGAGGTTTATTTGTGTGCTGATCGTGTTGGTGATCTTTACTACATACGTGGTGCATCAAACGACGCACGAGCTGCATGTACCATGCAGAAAAGTCAAAAAGTCTCAACCAAGTTAATACATCGCAGATTGGGACATCCCAACATGACATATGTCACTAGTGCCATACGAAATGGATACTTGAAGGGAGTCGAGATGAAAAATCGAGAAGATTTTGAATGTTCTGTTTGTGTGAAAGGAAAAATGGCTAGAACACCATTCCTGAAAAAGTCTAACCGAAAAACCAGTACCCTGGAGCTGATACATTCGGACGTTTGTGGACCAATGAGGACCCAATCCCTGGGGGGAGCCAAATATTATGTAGAGTTCATTGATGACGCTACGAGATGGTGCGAGGTCAGATTTTTGAGAAATAAATCTGACGTATTCAAGGCGACAGCAGATTATATCAATCTCATCGAGAATCAAATCGGAAAATCCGTAAAGTGCCTTCAATCCGACAATGGAACAGAATACAGGAACAAAGAACTTGATGAATATTTGAAGAAAAGAGGCATTTCGAGAAGATTGACAGCACCTTAAAATCCTGAACAGAATGGAGTTTCGGAGAGGAAAAACAGGACCCTTTTGGACACTGCACGATGTCTTCTTATGGAGTCCAAACTACCGAGTTCTTTCTGGGCCGAAGCTGTCAACACGGCCAATTATCTCAGAAACCGACTACCTACAAAAAGTCTAAATGGTCGTACACCGTATGAGGCATGGACAGGCAGAGCACCTGACCTGTCACACTGCAAAGTTTTCGGAGCTCGAGTATTCTACTTGAATAGAGAACGTGACAGAGGAAAATTTGACCCTCGAGCACAAGAGGGGATTTTTCTTGGATATGCCGAAAATTCCAAGGCATTCCGAATTTGGTCGCCGGAAAAACGTAAAGTTTTTATAACTAGGGAAGTGAAATTACTAAATGATGATAAAGATAATGAAGACAACTTCGATCTTTTTCCAAGTCCTCCAGATCCAGAGGAATCATCATCGAGTCGAGAGTTTGTTGATATAGAGTTCTTATCTTTGCAGAACGAGACACCATTGGAGTCGACAGAATATGACTCTAATATTTATCAACGTATTTCTGATGAAGTATTGACGCCTACTCAAGCAGTCGGCGATGATGACGAAGAGGCCTTCCAAGACTTCAACGTCACCGAACAAGTTCAGATGAACGAGAACGCAACAGAAGATAATCGTGTGAAAGCACGAGGTCGACCAAGAATTGAGCGAACTGGACGTAGAGGCCGACCGAAAAAGATATTTCAAATGAGAAGTCGTGTAGCAGAGGACGATAATCGTGATAATGAACTGGAGCAAGAAGAGAACGACATTTCCGAAAATGTCGAGCAAACATTTTTGTCAGAAGTTCCAATGCGCGAGGCGATGGCAAGCAACGATCCAAGTGAGTGGTTTCAAGCCATTACTTCGGAGATCACATCGATCTTGAAGAACGACACCTTCGAACTAGTTGACCGACCTAAAGAGGGTAATATCATCGGAAGTCGAGTCATTCTTCGCAACAAGTTCAAATCAAATGGCATGTTGGAACGTAGGAAAGCTAGATTAGTAGCTCAAGGTTTTAGTCAGAAACCTGGTATTCATTTCAACGAAACGTTTGCCCCAGTCACTCGCTTCAGCTCGATACGATTATTGGCAGCATTAGCCGTCGAGCATGGGATGAGAATCCAGCAATTCGACGTGACTACTGCTTATCTTAATGGTGAAATAGAAGAGGAAATTTTTATGGAACCACCGAAAAATTTCGAGCAGATTTTGCAACAAATAATAAGACGAGAGAGCAACAGTACTATCAGATCAAGAGCCAAGCAGATGCTACAACAACTAAGAAGTGGAGACAAAGTGTGCCGATTAAAGAAATCGTTATACGGCTTAAAGCAGGCTGGTAGAAATTGGTACGAGAAGTTGAGTTCTACACTCAAGGAAACCGGAGCAATCCCCACATCCTCAGATCCCTGTTTCTTTCGTTTGGGTTCAGGGGAAGATATCACCTTCATTGCTGTTTATGCCGTATCGTGAGCTTGTAGGAGCTCTCACTTACTTGGCAATGACAACGCGCCCCGATATCGCATTTGTCGTAAGTCAACTTGGACAGTTTAATAATTGCTACGACGAGGAACATTGGAAAGCAGCTAAACGCGTGATGCGATACCTCAAGGGCACCATTCATTTGGGGTTGTTATTTAGAGCAACGCACAAACCTATTCGTGCTTACGTAGATGCAGATTGAGGAAATTGTACTGAAGACCGTAGATCTTTCACGGGATTCATCTTCCTGCTGAACGGGAGTGCAATTTCCTGGGATACCAAGAAGCAACGTACCGTAGCTCTGTCTACAACGGAGGCTGAGTACATGGCCATGGCAGAGTGTGCCAAAGAGGCCATTTATCTTAGACGATTCATTCAGGAGTTGGGATTTGACAAACTGGCTGACGTAAAAATCTATTGTGATAACCAGAGTGCAATACGTCTTGCTGAGAATCCTGTTTTTCATGTGAGAAGTAAACACATAGATGTCCGTCACCATTTTGTACGCGAAGTTTTGAGAGACAAGCAAGTATCTCTCGAGCATATCTCTACAGAACAGCAAGTGGCTGATTTCCTAACTAAAGGACTCGCTAAACAAAAACATATTTGGAGTGTAAATGCAGCAGGACTACAAGTTATCAATAGTTAGGATAGTTGCCAGAAGTTTTAGTGGAAGGACGAATTTTTTTTTTTTTTTGGAAGTATTCATTCTAACGACACACGACTCGAGGGGAAGTGTTAGACATCTAAGTTTCACGAGTCGCGTTTCGTTTCCGTGTGAACAATAGTTTTGTTTATAAGAGTGTGCCGTGTATATTTTTATCAATTCCGTCATTTTGTATTTCGATTTACTTTCATATTAAATATACTTTTATTAGAAGTCTCAAGTATCTTATCCCGAAGTTCCAACAATTACTAATAATCTTTTACTTTTTTAACACTTTCACTTTTGTTCAGGTTAGGAAGTAAAGTACTACACTCGAGGTTAAACATTTTTGTGCGACGACGCTTCATCTTCTCAATATTTTATCTTTGGGGTGGAGATCGAAGCGAACGTTTAGTTTCTTGTGTACTTCGGTTTTAAGTTTTTGATAATTTGTTTAAAATGCAAGCGATAAAGAAAAGCGTGGTTTGGGGATATTTTAATAAAGAAAGTTCTGGAGACCAAGTGCAGTGTTTAAAGTGTAAAAGACAGTTAAAGTTTTGGGGTAATACGTCAAATTTAAAAAAACATTTGCAAGTGCATCATCCACTTATCTATAGAACAATCACCGTTAATGTTAAATCATCTTTATTGAAGAAGAAGCAAATCCTGGTGATGAAGTTTTACACAGGTAAGTTAGTTTTTTATTAAAATTAAAAAAAAAAGTGAACATAAAAATATCTTTAGACCGATCACACTTTATACATTTGTATTACAATGCAAAAGTGGATTATAACTGTTTGGGCAAATTATTATTTCTTTGTATTTTATTTTTCCACAATTTTTCAACAATTCCTTATAATATCTAAATATAGTAGAAAGTAATTAATTAAAAATACTGATATTTATAAAAATATTAAATTATTACCTAAGTAAAATTTGTGAATTCTACTAGTGATGTTTTATACAAAAATACTTAAAAAAACAACAATTATATTCATTTCAGTTTTTAATTTTTATTTCAGCACACACATAATTATTTATTGGGGATAGCGGCGATTTTTTTAGGAATTGTGCAAATATCCAAAAAAAATGCACATGGACAGAAAAAATTAAACACCTATGTAATATAATCACAAAATATAATCACAAAATTCAGAAATGAGAATCTATCAGTCAAAATGCCCTGGCTTTTTATTTGTAACTTATAGTTTATTCAACTTGTAAGTCTTACTATTGTAAATTATTACAGTTCTCAAAGACATGAAGCTTCCCAAATGGATCCACAACCCTCTACTAGTAATAGCACTACTTCTACTGCTTGTACTTCAAAATCGTTGAAAATTGGGAGCCAGCCCTTTGGACAGTTTCGTTTTAAGACCGTTGTCTAAGAAAAACGAAGAAAAAGTAACGTCGGCCTTATGTTATTTTATTACCACAGAGATGGTGCTTCACTCCTTGGTTAAAAAAAAAGTTTAAATATTTTATTTAAACTTTACAACCCAGTTATAATATTCCTAGTCGGAAGACTATTGCAACTAGTAAAATTCCGCTGTTATATGAAAAAACGCGAAATATCATAGAACAAAAAGTTAAAAATAAGTATGTTGCTTTAACAACAGACTGTTGGACTTCTGTCTCTATGGAACCTTATATAGGGTTAACAGCGCATGTTATTAATGATGACTGGATATTTGAAAGTTTAACTCTTGATTGTAAAAAACTGAGTGACAGCATACAGGTGAACATTTAAAAACCTATCTATATCATTCAATAGAAATTTGGGGAATTAATCCAGAAGATATTTCAGTTTATACTACTGATAAAGGTTCAAATATAGTGTCTGCAATGAAATTATTAAATTGGAATCGCCTATGTTGTTTTGGCCATGTGATTAATAATAGTGTCGCTAAAGTCTTTGAAATTCCTGGGTTTCAAAATACTATTTCTAGAATAAAGTCAATTCAAAATGCTATTAATTATAGTTATGTATTAACTGAAAATTTGGAAAAGATTCAAAATCGATTGTAAATACCACCAAATAAAATTCCGTCTGCCTCGCCCACACGATAGTGGTCTCTGCTACACTTAATAAAGCAACACATAAAAATTATCAAGCGATAAATACCTCATTTGCTGAAAGCAGCAAAAGCAAATCGAAATACAGAAATTTAAACGTAACTGCTGACAATCTTGATGTGATAGAACTTTTAACTGAAAATTTGAGTCAATATGAGGATTTTTTCTACACATCTTGCAGGAGAAACCTATGTAACAAGTAATGTTATTATACCACTATTGACAAAACTTAATTCGAACAGAATTACTGCTCAAAACACTGAATCACAAGACATATTTGAGGAAGATGAATCAGAGACCGAAAAAAAGTGCTGCTTTAGAAATTCAGACACTTATATTAAATTACGTAAATTTAAAATATGCTGAACTTTTTTTTGAACCACTTTAAAAAATGTTGACAATTCCGCTCAAACAAAAGAAGAAAAATTAATCCTCGAATTTAAAAAATATGAGGCAATCGAAAGTATACAATTTACCGACGATTCACTTTTGTGGTGGAAATTACATCAAAAAGTGTTTCCAATTTTAAAAGAATTTGTCAAAAAGTTTTTAATAGGACAAGGCACAAGCATGGCTTTTGAACGAGTATTTAGTTGCGGTGGTAATGTCGTAACGGACACTCGCGCTTCTCTCACGGCAGAACATGCTGAACAATTAATTAATTTTCTTATCAATGAACAAAAAAATCGTACCAAAAAATTAAAATAAGAAACCCCAAATCAAACTGCTATTGTTCTTGTTATATTCATACATTCTACATTATAAATTATAATATAATTCCGTGGTTTCGAGAAAAAAGGGAATAAGTACATTTTTACTTTGTGCAAATGGGACAACTTCTTTTATTTTTAGACGACTGTTAGGTGAAAATGTGATACAATTTACACCTAAATGACTACTAAGTTTTATATTTGACAAAAAATAATTACCATTTCTATTGTAGCATATCCATTTACAGCACCAGCTTGTACTTAAAGCAATGCTCCCGAAAAATGTACATTTACACTTATCCCCGTTTTCCCCGAAACCACGGAATTATATTGTACCTTATAATTTTAGTTACCTTATTTTTTATTATTTCTTATATTTACATAGTTATTTTTCATATTGGATAATAAATGTTAATATTTTATAGAAAGGTAGTTTGATTTACTTCAACCCTATATTCTACATTAATCGTTCGTGCTGTTCATGTAGGTGGATATTTTCTTCGTTATTTCCATCAGTTATCACTATCAGAGCTGAGACACTATTTTCTAAATTAATTACGTTAAAAAATAGACTTACATCTCAATAATTTAGTACCACAGTTTTTCGATTCATTGATACCACAGCTGACACCATAACACTGTCGACACCACAATATTGTCGATACCTCGATACCACGATACCTTCGATACTTTCGATACCTCCGATATCTTCGATATCTCCAATACTTTCGATACCTCCGATAACTTCGATACATCGATACCAACGATACTTTGGTTAGTATCGATATCTCTAAAGTATCGATACCTGAAAACTCTGGCACTTGGGTGATGGCATTACCACCATACGCATATTTAACTACTACAAGGGCCCCTTCAACGCACAGCACTTTTTAAGGTAAAACACCCCAGTTTTCAAGGGTAAATAAAAAACAGTGGGGCCCTTCAGCGCACAGCTACTTTTTAAGGAAAAACACCCCGATTTTCAGTGGTAAACAGAAAAACAAAAAAAATCGTGAAAACGCCCTGATTTTCAAGGGTAAACAGAAAAGCAGAAAAAATCGTGAAAACACCCGCGATTTTAAAGAATATTTTAATATTAACATTTTTTCAAAGAATTTAAAAGAAAAACGTTATTTATTACTAAATTAGGATTATAAAAAATTAATTATTTATGATCCCATTACAAGAGTAAAAACATCTCCATATTTATAAATTCTTTCAATTGATAAGGTTTCCCATCCATGCGCATAAATACCGTATGGACCATTAGTCTCAGGTCGAAGATATGGGGTAGCAAAAGGTTTTACTTTGGTGCATTTTTCAAGTTCCTCTTTATATATTCTCACATATCCTTCTCTAATTCTTGTATAAATTTTTGTGATAATTTTTGATAGCATAATACAATGAATAAATTAAGTTTGTTTTTAAAATCCCTAATAAATTCTTCAGATAATTTTTGATATTTCGATATGCACATCCAAACGACTTTATCTTGAAATTCTCTTATAAAGTCTCCAGATAATTTTTGATATTTCGATATATATGTCCCATCGACTTTATCTTGAAATTCTCTTATAAAGTCTTCAGATAGTTTTTGATATCTCAATATATATCTCCAATCGACTTTATAATGAAATTCTCTTATAAAGTCTTCAGATAGTTTTTGATATATTGATATATCAGCCCATTTGAGTACATTTTGAAACTCTCTAATAAAACCTTCAGATAAATTTTTATTAGTAGAAAAGAAAAACCAATCAGCAATATCAGCTTCTGTCATTGTGTCAAGTTTTGTCATTTTGTTTTCTACATCAGTAAAATAACCGTAGTCATCTGAGTCACTTGAGTCAGAGTTTTCATGATTACTGTTAATTATATCCATAATTTATTAGAAAACAATTATATGAAAATGATCACAAACGATTAATTAGTTTTATTATTTGATCGATAAGACCACATTTAAATCCAAAAACTATCAAGTCAAATTTATCAGATTTAACTAATGTATTCGAAATGTCATCAAATTCGTAAAACATTTTATCTTTAAAGAAATATAAATTTCTATATCTGAATGCTCTGTTTATATTTGGAGGTATTTCAGCAAATAATTCTGAGATAAGGCCGTTTTTATTTGATCTAAACAAACACTCATCAAACTCAATATATAAAACTTTATCATAAAATATATATGTTTTTCCAGAATAAGTTCTAAATATCGCATCAATTCTTTTTCCATTTGGTATTCCTAAATTTTCAATAGGTTGACCATTGTATCCACTTTTAACATTAAAACTTGGAAAATCAATTAAATAATATAAATTTTTAACAACTATTAAAACATCACATGAAGGTCTTTAATCAATATGCGAAACTTCTTTAAAATCATCTTGCAAAAAATATAAATAATCTTTAATTAATTTCGGTTCTTTATCATAAGTCATATATTTTAAATTGACTAACCAAACATATTTCTTATAAAAAATATACATATGACGATTTGCAATTAAAAATGTGTCAATTTCTTTATTAAAATCACATAAATTCACCATAGGCTCATGAGTCGAAGACGAATTACCAACAGTATCTTTTACTCCGACTTTGCTTACAGTAGGTTTAACTGTTTTTATTGTTGGTATTAATTCATATTTTAATCGTTCAGGTCGTCCATATAAATATTGAATTGCCCAAATATCGTCTTGCGTTAATTTATCACCATCTCCCTTATAATAAGCATACATAATTGCTTTATCGTTGGCAGAATGTTCAATACTTAAAGTATGTCCAATTTCGTGTAATAATGTTGTATAGAAATTAATTTCTCCGTCAGGAGTATTGTCAAGTTCTCCAAAATACCAGCTTTCTGATTTATCAAAATGAATTCCTACACATTCATCATTATTTGGAAAGAAGCCATGTGCTAAGACATTACCTTTTCCGTCAAAACTGCTAGAACATATTAATTTTAGGCACCGTGAATTATGATTATGTTGAAACAGCGTATTAGAAAATGAAACAAGTATGTCCGGTTTACCACTATTGTAATTAAACTTCAAATTTGAAACAGATTCCCATTGATCAAAGGCTTTTTGTGCTAATTTTTTCATCTCGTTTGTAGCTAACGAAAAATACCATTTAAGATATTTGTTTTATTCCATTTTTGATAATGAATTCTATAAGCTGTTGGATTATCTTTAACGCCACATCTTGGTTTACTGATAAAAGCAAGTGTTTCTTGATTTAATGTTCCATCAGTTGGTAAATTATAAAATTCTTGAAACCTTATTAATGCTTCATTGGTATGCGAAGCACTAGTCAAAGACGTTTCTGTTGATAAGGATTCATTACTCTTTAAATACCCAAGTTGTTCTAGATAACTCTGAATCTTCGATTCATCGTAAGGCATCGCTGAGCTTATAATATTAATATCATTTGAACTTTTTACAGTAGTGAGAAATAAGAAAAGAATATTATATTTCATTTATTAGAGTAAATATCAAAATTATTTAATTTCCGTTTAAGTGGACTTTTTCTAGGTATTTCTCCTGGGGAAAATAATTAAAATTACTGACAAATTCCTCTTCACGTAAATTTATTTCTTTTTCATTTATTTTATCAGCCTTATATAAATGCAATAACTGTCTATAAAATTTATAAATCAACTTATATTCTTCAATTCTTTCTGATATTTTTAATCTCTTATCTAAGATCTAAGGTAAAAATCACCTATCTGTGTTGGAGAAAATTTGATATCACAATATTTTTTCTTCTCTTTTTTACACTTTTTAATTTCATCAATCTGATTTTCTCTTAATTTAATAGTATTATTAGGTCCTTCTGTTAAATCGAATCTTATATTACAATCTATTCTTTTTTCTTTACAACTTTGGAGTTTCTTTATTTGAAATAAAAGCAAAAATTGTTCAAATTTTAAAAAATTCATAACTAAAAAACTATTGGGAATTTGGCAATTTTCTCGATGCCAATCGATTCCCCAGATCATTTTGCATAGGGAAGGATAAAAATATTTCCACTTTTTCAAATAGTTTAGACGTAATTAAGGAAATAATAAAAAATAAAAAAAGTTATCACTTGTCTCAAAATCAAATAAAACCGATCCTATCTTATAGATTTTCATGTGCTCTCTACGATGAAAATAAGCGTTTTTTCTTAGCTCTTTTAGTTTGGCCGTAATCGGCGTTTAAAAATTAATTTTTTTGCGAGATGTCATTTTGTAGAGTTTTTTATTCCGATTCTCCTCAATTTTCTTAATTTTCGCTAACTCTAATAAAAAAGTAAATTTTTACTGTATCATTTATTTAAAACACAAATTAAAAAAACTAACATAATGCACAGTTAAAGCCTATTTGAACCAAGACGGGTGTGTATTTGTACACCTGAAAATCCTCTTCATTTCAGTTATTGCAATACTCAGAACTAGTTCCTTCAGCATCTTTCGCCTTTCCCAAACTTTTAACTCTTTTTTCGCATTATCAACATCTGCCTTCTTTCGAATACACTCCAAAACATCGGGCGCCAAATAATTTTCAGATCGTTCTTTGCACTGGTCGTACTTTTTCTTGGCTTGATCCAACTCTTTATAAAGCTTCTCTAACTGCTCATCCGACCGCATAATATCATCTTCAAACGTTTTAATACTTTGAAGCAGCGCTTCCTTCTTGGCCATTTTCTCCTGTAGGAATTTCTTCAACTGAGTCAGTTTTAAATTACCACTGGCTGTCATTTTCTTCATTTCGATTAGAAGACAGTTTTTGCTCTCAATATGCTCAGTCAAATGCCGATTCTCGACTCGGAGTTGATCAAAATCAACCTCCTGCACGTGTTCCCCTATTAGTTTCTTATTAGCGAGAAGAGTCGCAGCTTTGTGGTATTGCACCTTAAGTGAACTGTGTCTCAGTCTGATTTTATCCCCAGTTAGGCGAGATTTCTTCAACCATTCCTCGAAAAACCGGACGAATTTTTCAAGCGTGACACCGTTGTTTCTCAATTCTGCGAAATGTTCCCGCGATTCTTGGATTTCCTCGTTCCTAATTTCCATCTCTTCGAGGTTTGAGAGCAGCGTACGTTTCGCTTTCTTTGACTGATTCCTAGCCGTTTCGAGGTGTTTTTCAAACTCTTCCATACATTTCATGATCATGTCCAGTTTTTGGGCGAGGATTATTTTCGGTGCTTCTTTATCAGAGTAAAGATCGGACTCAAAGTGACTACTATAAAGGCCCCTTCAGCACACAGCACTTTTTAAGGTAAAACACCCTGATTTTCAAGGTAACTCAAAAGTGCAAACCCCCTTCAGCACATAGCAGTTTTTAAGGTAAAACACCGCGATTTTAAAGGGTAAACAGAAAAGCAGAAAAAAATCATGAAAACACCCCCATTTTCAAGGGTAAACAAAAAAGCGAAAAAATAATGAATAAACAAGAAAATTCGGAATGTAAAAAATAAAACCCACAAGAAGACGAAAATGCTATACCAAAAATTGAAATAAATTCCAAAGATTTTAAATTACTATTGAATTATAAAAACTACAAGTAAGGCACTTCAGAACATTTTGTGATTTTAAGGTATATTTAAAAATAAACATTTTTCAAAGATTTTGTTCTAATTTTAAAGGTATATTTAAAAAACAGATATTTCAAGGATTCTGTCCTGTTTTTTAAGGTAGAATGCATGCTACACAAACTCATTTAGTAGATAACGATTTAAAAAAATTAATGTAAAAACTGTAGGTATTTATTAATAAATGAGGATTATATCCGATTTTACCCTGTTATAGCAACAATAAAGGATTAGCATATATTTAGAACTAGGTATGTCAAAAATAGATGAAGAAGATACATTTTATTTAAAAATTTTATAAAAGAATTATGTGAAATGGAAAATTTGGTATTGGGCCACTTCAGCACAAAAATGAATACGGTTTCGTCCAAACAAATTCGGACAAGATTATAATAAGATACAAGAATAATATAATTATGTAACCAGCAATTATTCAAATTAATCGCTGTGTCGCTAGAGGGCTCCGTTCAGGAATGACTCCGCCGGTAATGAAGAAAAATGCGAGGAAGAGTAACCTATCGCACCAGGGCTATGAAAGTAAAGCGACCTTATTGGTCGATTAAAAATAAAGCTCTCAGCCACCGCAAGGGAGTGCATCGGTAGAAATTAATAGGCAGCACAAATTGCACTGTTGTGTTACTGTGTTACCTAGACAGGCTTTGGCTGTGGGCTCTGATGTCAAAGTCTGTAATACCGACAGCACAAATGTCAAACAAAACTATCAAATAGTCGAACGCCATTTTTAACGGTTTTGTTTGTGGTTTTTTTACCTTGTTATTCAACAAAATGCTTACAGCAGTGCATTTACTTTGGTTTTAGTTTTTACAACTAATAAAGTACTCTTTGAATTCGTGAGAGGTAAACCAATAGAAGTAAATTAACGTATAACAAAACATGACTCTAGAAAGTTGAACGTGGGCATGGGACTTTAACACTGTTGTTTGTTCGGTACAAGGATGTACCTACAATAAAAGGCCCATATTTCGTTTCCCACATCCCATCAGTAGATACAGGCCGTCAAGAACCCTGGATAATGTAGTTTAGATTGCCAGTTGGCTATCCAAGGTGCCGGAGGACAACAGCAGCAATTTGTTGCAAAATGGGTGATTAATTTTGCTAAGAGAACTGGATTTTCCACCTCTTGCTCAACGTGTGGACAGATTCAACATTTGAAAAATAAATGTTCCACCAGATGCAACGACACATGTAATCACTTATAATTTAGCGAGTAACAGTAGTATTGAGACCTTAGAGCCAATTTTTTGAGCAATTTTTGGACTCGAGACAATTTTCTGAGTATTTTTGAAAGAAATTCACGAAATTGCGTTTCTGAATGACCTAAAAAAACACTTTAAAACAATCGAAACTGATAGAATTACTTCATTATTGAAGTAATTTGGAGCATTTCTTAAGGAATTTGGCAAAACAGTTGTTCTTCTGACTGGAAGAGTGTCAAAACGGTTGAAAGGTTGAAAAAGGCACCATCCTGACATCATAGCTTAATTTTCGACTCAATTTTGTTTTCCTTAAGGCCTTAAAACTAATATTCTTTGCTCGTGTTTTATTTAAAACTTTGTAATTGCAGTAAATTTTCTCGGAAAATAATAGGAAAATTTAAGTAGATAATTTTTTTTCTTTTTTTCAGATCGTATTTCTTAACCGTACAACAGTAAGCCTCAGTCAGTTATAACAACATAACAATCCTCCAATAAGTCGAGGCTTTCTTGTCGGTGTTTCAATTAAACCAAACAGCGTCGAATGACTAAAGACCGCTTTGCAAGAGCTAAAACCGGCAAGTAGCCATCAGATGTGAAAAATAATAACCTGTGTGTAAATTTGCATTATAGAACAATAATTTTAAGATGAACGTACCTAAGTCAAATAAAAACTGTTATTAATAAATTTTTACAACATTACAATTTTTTATTATGAAACATTTTTCGTACTCTTTGCACATATTTGCAATGACAGTTTTTAGTAATTCGTTACTAAAAACTGTTGTTGCAAATATTTGCAAAGATTACGAAAAATTATAATATTTTATGAATAAGTAATGGTCGGAGTCATTTAAATTTACCGCCATTACGCTCGCGACCACCTACTGATGGCGCTGCAGTCTCTCAACCGCCACCAACAAGGAAAGAGTCAATTCTATCTATCTCTTATTCTATGACATAACCTATGATAAAATTGCGAGCTTGCTTGTTATGAACATTCATGTACCTAAGTCAGTGTTGCTAAAGTTGGTACAATTGTACTAAGTCTAGTACAACGGCAAAAAGTTTAGTACATCAGTACCTCAATGACAAATTTAGTACAATTTACTTTACTAGCAGTGTAGGTACATTTTTCTTAACTAAAAGCAAAACAATTTTTACTCATGTGTTAAATCTGAATCTGTTCAATATAAAAAGGTCAAATATCAAAATGAATAAAATCACGTCATGTCACATGGTGATGTCTATTGTCAAAATTGTCTTTTGTCAGTTTTGTCATTACCCATGCGAACGTGATGTGAACTGCGACTGAGTTGTGTGTTGGGTGCTGCGCATTGCTGCGTGTGCATTAAAATAACCCTTAAAGCCTGAACAAGGTACACACAATGGATTGGTAAGTTTTTTATATTTATTGAACTTCCTTAGATTATTTCCATTTAACATTTTGCAGCTGGCTAATTAGGGGTACAGATACTACAACTACCACCACTATTACAACTACCTCCTCTTCCACAGAAGCAAGCACTTCAAGTACCGGAAGTGCCACAAGAGTTAGAGTTTCGTCAAGTTCCGAGTTGTCATCAGATGAATCAAATAATCCGCCCAAAATTAAAATAAAAGAAATATACCCAAAATTTTAGGGCCGCTTGGAATCAAGAATTTGATTTTGTGGCAGAAAGAAATAACGAAATTATTTGTGTTCCTTGCAACATTAACTTTAAAGGAGGGTCTTTCCATATCAAAAGACATGCACGGTGAGTTCAGCACATTAAAAAATATAATGCAGCCATGCACACTCCTGCGGCGGATAAAGTTTTAAAGAGCAATAAACCTACATTTGAAGAAACGACGATAAAGATAGAACAGAAAATTATAGCATTTATTTGCGAGAACAATTTATCTTTTAATCTTATCGACAACTTGGTCAATCTTCTAAAAGAAGTTTCAGTTGATCACGAAGTAATTAAAAGTCTCAAGTTGAAGAGACAAAAAGGGACGAACATCCTTATGAGAAAACTGGGTCCTTTCTCTAAAGAAATAATACTTAACAAGTTAAGGACTAATAAATTTTCTATAATAATGGACGAGACGACGGACATTGGGACTAAGAAAAGTTTAGTTATAATAGGAAGTCTGTTTGACGCAACTGTTCATGAGGCCGTAGATATGTTTGTAGACTTCATTGAAGTAGAGGACGCATCAGCTGCTGGTCTCTTCAATGCAGTGAAGAACGTTCTTGACCTGAACCATATACCATATGGTTATATATAACATGAAAATGTTATTGGCTTAGGGGCCGATAATGCAAGTGTGATGATGGGCAACTTCAATGGGGTCAAAACTAAATTTCAAAAAATTTGCACAAACATAATAGTCCAAGGCTGCAGTTGTCACTCTCTCCACCTTTGTGCTTCAGCAGCATGTAAAAAATTGCCTCACATGGTGGAACAATTTGTTACAAATGTCTACACTTTTTTTGCTCATAGCTCGAAGAGGAGTCAAGAGTTAATTGAGTTTCAAGTTTTTGCAGAAGAAAAACCTTCAAAAATATTGTATCTATTGTAAATAGATTTGTGTTCGTTTTTACAGTGTTTTGAGTTCATTTACAGAATTTTATTTCTTTTATAAATAAATGTGTTATATACCTTAAAATCATCCGAAGTTTTTCTTCCCTAAACTAAACGCACTAATAATTTAAAAACATACATTGAATTCATCATTATTTAGGTTTCTAAACTGCTTTATTTTAAATTTTCCCGCTTAACAGTGTTTTTCTTTCTGATTGTGCTTGTTAGCTCTTAACAATGGAAAAGAGGTAAATATAATTTAGTAAATGTTTTCGAATTTCATTAATAATTTAGGCAAGATGAAACTGAGTCCGAATTTGAGCCTGAGGTGTCTTCCAACGGAAGTGCCTCAGAAGCAGGTTATTATACGGAAACGGAGAAAAAAAAGTCCGGTACTGAGAGTAAAAAAAATAAATAAATTTTGCACATAATTTAATGAAAAATTAGTGGAAGACTACCCTTTGTTCTCTTGCAAAAACCGAAAATCATTTTGTGAAGTGTGCACCACGTTAGTTGCTGGGAGTGCCTCTCATATAAAAAGACATGAAAATTGTCAAAAACACAAAAAGAAAATTTAAGCTGCTAAGTTAACGCCTAGTATTAAAAGTTTTTCTACAAATGATGCTGAAAAAAAACATTTAAAAAAAGTTTACAACAGCGAATTAAAATTAGTTATGTTCTTGCATGAACATAATCTTCCTTTTTACATAATGGAACATATACCAAGTCTTCTGCGATCAGTGTGTCCTGATTCTGCTATTGCAAAAGACATTTAATGCAGTAGAACAAAAGCCACTGCCATAATTAATGAATGCATGGCGTTAGAAAGTCTGTAACGCTTACAAAAGCAACTTCAAGAATCTGGAAATACTTTCTCCCTGATCATTGATGAAACGACTGATGTGTCTGTCAAGAAGTCTTTGGCTATTGTAATAAGATATTGCTTTAATGATTTGCCAAGAGATAGGTTTTTTGGATTAGTGAAAGTTGAAGAATCAAATGCAGAATCTCTGTTTAATATTATTATTAAATTATTGAAAGATAATAAGATCGATTTAAAAGACATGCTCAGATTTGCAGCAGATAGTGCTAGCGTAATGATGGGCCATATTTCCGGCATTCAAGCTAGATTTCGGGAACTCAACCCAAACATCTTTGTACTGGGTTGCACGTGTCATTCATTGCATCTAGCAGCATCTGCTGCTTGTTCAAAAATACCAAAAGACCTAGAAGAATTTGTAAGAAATTTATATATTTATATAACCATTTTTCTAATAGTCCTAAACGTATTGATCAGTTAGAAGAATTTCAAAAATTTTTGGATTTAAAACCATTTAAAGTGCTTCGACCATGCCAAACTAAATGGCTGTCCTTACAGGTAAAAAAGACAATACCATTGTGTCATATTTATCTATAAACAATTTTTTCTTATTTTTAGGCAGTAGTAGACAGAATAATTTTATTGTGGGATTATCTGCAACTTACTTACGAATTTTTTGTTTGAAAGTTTGAGAAATGCTTTAGACTGCCAAACTAAATTGTTAGAAGGTTTAAGAAACCCTGTATATAAGATGTATCTTCTCTTTTTCTCTTACATTTTAGAAATTGTTAACCAAATGAATTTGCAGTTTCAAAGTGAAGGTACTCAATTTCATTTTTTGTACAACAAATTTACTGCTCTTTACAAAACTGTTTTAAGAAATTATATCAAAAAGTCTGTTATTGATAAGACTGAGTTACCAAAAATTGCACTTGCTAATCCTGATTATTTTGTGGAGCTAGATAATCTTTATATGGGTGCAAATGTAGATCTATTTATTCAACAAAATAATATTGACGCGACACAAGTTCAAAAGTTTAGGACTAATATATTATCTTTTTATATTGAACTCGCTACTCAAATAAGGAAACGTTTTAATTTTGAAGACAAGTTTCTAATGTTTCTTTCAACTTTCGAACCTAAAGTTGCAATGAGTGGCGAAATTCCTTCTATAGTGAAAAGTAATTTATATTTTGGCAACAACATCATAACTAATTTGGAAGAATTAAACAACGAGTGGAGACTTTTACCAGACATTGCCTGTTTAAAACAGTATACAAATTCTGATTTTAATGAATTTTGGATAAAAGTTTTTAACTTGTTTTTAATATGCCAATGTTTCCTAACATGACTAAACTTGTGAAAGCCATAATGTGTCTACCTCATTCATCAGCCGCCGCCGAGCGTATCTTTTCTAAATTAAATCTTATTAAGAGTGATTCCAGAAATCGTTTAAGTGTTGAAACATGCAACTCAATTATATTAAGTACTGAACTGATGGAAGGTACAAAGAAATGTTTTAACTGGGAACCACAAAAAGCATTGTTAGAGAAAAACGTAACATATGGAGAACAAAGACATTAAAAGAAATTTTCAGTATTTATATAGTTTTAAGAGAATATATTTTGTGTTAGTATTTTTTGTTTTATATTATTATAGGGTTTATTTCTTGTTATTTTAATTTAATAAACTTATTAACAAAAAATGTTTGTAAACTTATTTTTTGCCTTTTTCACTTTTTTCATAAAATTTTATATCGAAAAAAAATTGGTACATTTAAAAGGAAACTGGTACATTTTGTTTCTTTAGGTTGGTACACAATTATTAAGCCATCTGACAACGCTGCCGTTTATCCCACTGGAGTTAAAGACATGCTCACATGTTTTCATCAAACGAGCAGTCGCCACGAAAGCACTTTAACAACCATACGATGGTCCCTTCCGAGTCATTCGTCGCAGTGACAAAATGTACGATGCCGATGTGAATGGACGCGAGCAAAAAATTAGCATCGAAATATTGCGACCAGCCTTCACTTCTGCGGATTCGACAGCATCCTCGGAAACAGTTGCAGAAAATCCCTGTTTGGTTCCAACCCAAACACACGCGACAACATGTAAAACCACCAGGACCAGAACGACCAAAAAAACAGTTCGTTTCCAAGATTAAGGTTGCCACTGGGAAGGGAGTACTGTGGGCAGTGGCGCCGAAATTGAATTTAGACCAAAATTGGTACTTCGTGTCATCGGACGGAACTACCCTGCGCGCCAACTACCTCAGTCTGCTCCAGGGCTATGAAAGTTAAGCCACATTATTGGTCGATTAAAAATAAAGCTCTCAGCTACCGCAAGGGAGCGCATTAGTAGTAATTAGTAGGCAGCACAAATTACACTGCTGTATTCTTTGCCCGGCATTTTGGTGTCGTAGCCTGTAATACCGACAGCACGTTTTTCAAATAATTTTAAACAAAAGTCAATTTAAACCGTTTAATTCTGTGACCGTTTAATAATAACCAGCATAGAAACAACGAGTTTTTATCATCGTTTCGTTGGTTTGTTATTCTGTAGTTTTAATCGTCAAAGGTAAGCCAATATAAGAAATTAACGTTTTACAAAATTGGACTGGATTGTAGAAAATGGAACAAGGACCTAGGGCCTGTGCTAGGACCTCGGGGCATGTTTGTTCGGTACCAGGGTGTACCAACAAGCATGCACCCATGTTCAGGTTTCCCAACCCTAAGAGAGGGTTGGACATCTGTTTGAGATGGAGGCAGGCCGTCAATAATCCAAAGTGGCCTGAATTGTCGGACTATCGTCTCAACAGAATTGCGTAATACATATTTTTGATTTGCTTTATATCTTGGAATTTTAATATATTTTTTACAGGCGTGTTTGTTATAAACATTTTATAGATGACGATTTCCTGTCCGGGACCAGACGTTTAACCCGTTTTGCTGTTCCTTCCCTCAACTTACCAACAGGTGGAAGACAATTACTTCAATTAAAATTGTTCAGTACTTATTTTTATCAGGTCGTCGGGACAGTACACCAAGTCCAAGACCGTTGGAGTTGGGGCAGTCATCTCCATCCGAGGTGTCACTTCAACCCAAGTTTGTTACTCCCACAAAAGAGTTTTTGGCTAGTTTTTTGGCTAGAAGCAGTGGGAGTGACACCCAGGAAGAGAGAGACACCTATGAAAGGAGATGTACCTGCAAAACGTGAGATTTTCGTTGAAGAAAAATAAAATTTTATTATCGGCACGCTGAATCAATTCACGTAGGGACTCCGCTCCTCGTGATTTAACATTTTCGATCCGCTTTTCGATAAAATAAAATTTTATTATGTTCTATATATAACTATTTTTAATATTTTTTCATTTGACAGGGGTTAAAATGTCATTATATCCGGAACCGGACCAAAATATTGCAGCAGTGGGTGAAGCAGGGGAAGGTGTTCGTTTTTTGATGGGTGACGGAGGTATTAAGAGTAAAAGTTGAAAAGTAGTAAGCATGCAGTCAGTAGCACTTCTCAGTATTATTATAATGTTCTTAGTGCACTCTGTAAGTCGTAAAGGTGATGTTTTATCTTTATTTACAAGGGTCGGTTTACAGAAAGCGAAATTAAGATTTAATTCCGAATTAATCTAATTCGACGTTAAGTCACCAATTAAAATGCATTGACAAATATTAAGTTAATCTCGAACTAAAATTTGATTGCAATTAAAATATTCTGTAAACCGGTCCTTAGTTTGTTATTCTTTTTTCTATTATTATCTGCTTCTGGATCGTAATTTTGTGCTAGTGAATGTTTTGAAATAAAAACCAGGTTTGAGGAAAAAACCAGGTTTTTTAAGAAATGGTGTTTATGTTAAATCTTCTCTTTATGCAAAACTATTTAGAAATTTAGTACCTACTGCTTCTAGATTTGTACAGCGTTTCATGAATATTGTAAGTATAATGTTGTGTTTTACTGATTTTTTTTATTTTATGAAAGAATACCTTTTAATTTTTTTTTGGGCAGGGCAGCATTGTGCCGGCATTAAGTTTTTTTGTTTTGTGAACTACTTAATTAATTGCTTGTAGACACATCAGAGCAACCAAATGCTCAATTAGAAGTGTCTCCTCCCCGTCTTGAACGGCGAATTCCTTCTCCTGCTGGTCCTGCTACAAGTAAAAAGGGAAATCGTCATCGTAAGTTTATACCAGCTGTTGGTTATTATTTGTGTAAAATGTTTTTTTAGCAATATTATCGAGACTGGGGATAAGCAAGAAACCCCACACATTTGGTGAAGACGAAAGAAGATTATATAAATTTGCCCAACAGTTGAACGCGAAAGTGAAAAGGCTGGAAAAATCGAAGAATAACTTGAAAGCAGCAATGGTTTTGGCTAAGGATGAGCATATGCGCCATTTAATTGAAGAGCTTACTCCGGTACAACAAAGATTTTTTGAAAGTCAGTTGAGAAATTATAAGTATAAAATAAAATAAATATGCGTATGGTGGTAATGCCATCACCCAAGTGATGGCATAAGTATAAACCACAAGGAAGAAGTTTTACGTTTGAGGAAAAGGCTGATGCCGTTGCCATTTACAAGAGCAGTCCTCGAACGTATAGACTTCTTTCTAAGATGTTTATACTGCCGTCAGAACGCACACTGAAGGCAAGTTTCTATTCGACCGGGTATTTCAAATCATTTGTTCAGTGTTCTCAGTCGGAAAATAGGCCGAAATAAGAGGGATCGTATTTGTACTCTCATCTTTGATGAGATACAAATACAACCTCACTTGGACTATTTACCGCATGAGGACAGAGTCATAGGATTTCAGGATGACGGTATGAAAAGGTCTGGAGCGGTTGCTGACCATGTTGCTGTCTTTATGTTGCGAGGTGTTTTCAAACGGTGGAAGCAACCTGTAGCTTTTGCCTTTTCTAAATCCGCAATGAAAGCCAGTAGCATTGTTAGTTTCTACAAGCTACTGCTGTGGGGTTTAACATATCGCCTCCGTCTGTGATATGGGTAGCAATAACGTTAAGGCAATTAACGATCTATTAAACTATTCTAAAAGATTGCAAACTTCAGAAGATGATGTGGTGCCAGACAATGTGATTCGGATTCCACTTCGTGATAATCAATATCATGATGTGATTCCATTGTTTGACCCACCTCATCTTCTGAAGGCATTCCGGAATGGTCATTTAGAACGTGATTGGCAGTTTTCTACCCATGGAGCAGGGGGGCAACATCAACGAGTTGTTGCAAAGTGGGATCATATTAAACGGGTGGTTGACATTGATAGGGAAAAGAACAGGGTTTTCCGCCTGTTGCCAAAGATTTCGGCTAAACGTGGACAAATTCAAAATTCCAAAAATGAAAGTTTCAATAGCGGCACAGGTAATGAGTCAGCGAGTAGCGGCAGTGATGAATGAGTTTGCCAGTCCAGAAAGCGGGAGGTTACCACCGGATGCTCAGTACACCGCAACTTCAACTTTTGTTGAAGATGGACCAGATCTTTGACAGTGTCAACGGTGGCTTTGGAGGAAAGTCTGAAAAAACAAGACTGCGAAGAATGGTAACCTCAAACAGTTCTCATTACAGGATGTGGTTAGAAGGGAAACAAATGTTTAGCAATATGGAATTCCTCCCAAAAAACGCTGAGGATCGTCCACGTCCAAAGTGTTTGATGGGATGGCAGCGAACTCTTGAAGGGTTTTGTTTGATTAAAAATTCTTTGCAAAAGCTTGGTTTCACGCACTTTGCAGCAAGGGCGTTTAATCAAGATCCGCTGGAGAACTTTTTTCATCAAATAAGACAGTATGGAGTTCGTTATACGAATCCCACTTGCAAGGCATTTGTTCCTTTTTATAAGTCCTTGTTAATAAGAAATTTTTCATCTTCATTCTCGTGGCTCTAATTGTGAAGGAGACAATGACGGCCTGCTGGTCACAATTAGAGACTTTCTTTCTGAGCCTCCAGAGCCAGTTGATCGCGATGGTAGTGGGGATCAGTGGCATCCACCACCACCAGTACATGATGATAGTGATGATCTTGACAGATATGCTGTGGGTTATATTGGTGGATTTCTTGTTGTTCATAAACTCTCTTTGGAGGAATATGAATGTGACATCTGCCAACGTAATCTACAACATACTGGCAATCCAGGTCACCGTCACCACCGGCTGGTGGAAATGCTAGAATATGATAGCGAAGAGCACAGAAGGCTGAAGTATATAAATTTGAATGTAATTCTGGTGTTACTTCACATTTATAGTCAGCTAAAGGTACTTGTACCGTCAGTGCTCTATCACAATCAAATTGTAGCAAGGATAGTCAGCCACCTAAGACAGTCTTTGGATTTTGATTTCGATTGTTGTTCACATTCTGAAGCAATTAAAACTCAACTTTTTGAGAAATTTGTAAAATTTCATATTTTCACATATCTCAAAAAGTTGAGTTTGATTGTTTTGGGTAAAACGAATGACTCTGAGATCGATAATCAAGATCCATTGCAAAAGGAAATGCATGTGTTATATTCACGTTACAGGAGTCGCAATAGACGGTCTTAATCTCCAAATATCGTGAATAAAATATGTGTAAAGTACTCTTAGGAACCAGTGAAAGTACATCGCTCATTAAATACAACAGCAATAAGGATGATTTAAAAGTTTAGGACCAAGTCTCGAATGGTGATAACTGATAAGAGACGTTCAATTTAGCATAAAAATGAAATCAGATTCTTTTCCAAGCAACTTGATTTTTAGTTTAAGGAAAACTACACCAATTCGTGATTTTTTTTAACATAAAACTCTGAAGAACTACGTCTCGTGAATAAAAACTACAATAATTTTTTGTAACAGGAATATTAACTACGTTTAATGCCTTTTACCAGGCATTAAGAGATGGTCCAAAACTTTTGAATCACCAAGTTTTACACTCAGGCACTTTACACCTCTTAGAAGAGAGAAAAGAAATATGAAATAAATATATTCCACTGCACTGATATCCAATCTCGCTAGGGAAAATAAATTTTTTTTTCGATTGATTCATTTGCCCAATAAAAAAGAAAAAAAAAACATTTGACCAAAAAATAAATTTTTGAAAACCACCACCCTGATGGAGACCTTTTGTGGAAGTGATTTACAATTTTACCAAAATTCATGGGAAAAAAGCTACCCCAATATCAAAACAGAAATTAAAAATCAACGACACATTTTCTCAAAAATTTAATTAGGCACTTCGATGCACTACCTGAAAATACACCTATGGACCAAAGATCGTTGACATTAGACTATAGTTAACTAAGCGAAAGTGAAAAAATACACCTTACAAGTAATCATTTTAAAGATTGGTCAAATCGTTCTTCTATACAATAAAATCACATACGATTTTTTTTAGAATCTTAGATAAATTACAAAGAGGTGAAAAGTGCCTGAGTGTAAAACTTTTTTTTCACTTATGTTGTTGTTGCATTTAATGAGAGATTTGTTGGGAATTGTTTTAAGTTAAACTTCAAAATTAGAAAATCATTACATTCTATTTTATGTGGCTTAGTATAAGTATTATCAGTTCACTTTTATAAAAAGCATGTCCTAGTATAAATATCAAAGCGAATAATGCATTTAAAACTTTCGTTAAAATGCAACTAAAATCTTACACTACAAAAAAAAAACACTTTTATTATCGAAGCTTATTTCCGAATTGGATATTTAATAAATTCATTCTATGTCTGAATGCTTGTTATTAGTTCTATAAAATGGCATTTCTGATTTTACAAGAAAAATTCATAAGCGACTAAATGAAAATCATTTTAATACACCTTGACTTTATGCGCTATTATATTTTGAAGTTTAACTAAAATTATCCTAACTAATGATGCTTTAAGGTTGTTATACAGGGTGTATCAGAAATACGTGTCTTAATTTTAACAGGTAACGGTAACAGAACTCAAAAAATATAACATCTTTATGATTTGTAATTTTTCAATAAAAAATTTGCAAATTTGCTTAAAATTTGGAAAAAGATAACATACTGAAACGTGTACTCGAGCCAAACAATTTTCGTTATGACAGAAACGGACAATTTAAACAATTTAAAACAACAATGAAAATTACAAACTAATTATTAAACACTGACCGGCTCTCGTTTGCACAAAAGAAAGGAGAAAAATAGTGAAAATTATAAATAAGAATTTTGCAAAATGTTATATAGAAAAGTTGTAGAAAAGTTGTTGTTTTTGATGAGTTTTATCACGTGGTAAAATTAACACATGTATTTCGGATACACACTGTATGCGTGATTCTTAAACAGACCAGTTAAAGTTTCCCAAAAGATATACCGATTTTACAACTTTTACTTCCTCATCACTTTATGAAGGATGTGTCAGTCAATTGAGCTATAACAGTAAATAAGAATGGGCAAAATGAGTCTAGCTTTTTTGGATGAAGTAAAGGAATGTTTGTAATCCTATAATAAAAATGTAAAAAATGACAACCGAATAAAATTTAACTGCTCAATTTTGTCAATTTAGCTTAGCTTACGGACCCTAAGAACATTTACATTAAAAGAGCTCACACAACCATCTTTGGGATGGTATAAAACAACCTTTTGCGTATGCGGCTTAATTTTTTAGACTGGCTTTCAATTTATCTTTGGATGTTAGTAGTAGCCTTTAATTATTGGTCAATGCACAATCCTCATTATTAGCTCAAATATTGCTTGTATGTAAACAAGTTTTTCTTCCACTTTCAGTCTTTTCATACTCCAAAAAACTGTTGGGTTGATTTTGTATAAACTTCTTTCGTTCTTATGGGGAAAATTTCGGATATTTATTGTTATTTATTTATTTATATATTTATTCATTCATTAATTTTTTGTTAAGTTAAGAAGAGTCATTGTTTTTTATATGTTTATTTATTCAGGCATACACTGAATATTATATTCATATGTTATAGAACCGTTCCTATTTTATTTTATTTTATTTAGGTCCAGTTTCTGGTACCATTAAAATTCAGTTAAATTTTACCTCTATTAGTTGATAAGGTAATGCTTATGTGATTGGTGTTGCTATGTTTTAATTGCTGTTCAGATTTATTTCTCCGTTCAATATGTTACCAGAAATTGGCTTTAAACAGCTAAGAAAAATGTTAAACGTTACTGTATAATTTGTTTCTCCCTGTTTTTCTTTAACTTAAGCCGTACTAACTTTCAGAGAATCACACGGAAACACAGTTCTAATTTGTGACCTATTTCACTCCAAATAATGTAAGTGTGCTAGTGTTTGTTTTTTGGTTTTGAAACAGCAAGTTTACTACAGACTGATCCATAAATACTGAGTCTGTTGGCAACACATTTGAAAGTATTTGTGCTCGTAATTTGCAACACTGTAACCGAATTCGATTTCTCTTGACAATTATTTGACGTACAACCCTACAAGAATGTTAAATTGTTGTTAACTGGAAGAGTACTCCATTGGTATCCTTAAAAATTTAAGTCCAGTGTTGCCAACAGACTCAGTATTTCTGGATCAGTCTGTATTTACCTGTGTATTTATAGTTATTTAATTTAGGACTGCTTTTACAATCGTCGGATAACTTTATTCTGAGAATAAATTTTGAAAAATACATTGTAACAATTGCAACTGTAGTAATTATACCACAAATAACTTATCCGGGGTTTATCTGACGATTGTAAAATCCACCCTTAGTCAACAAACATTATGTTTAATTTGAAACAGTATAGATGTATGTTAAAAAATCACCAATAAATTTTTAAAATATTGCAATTTTTTATTTATGCTGCATTTGCGTTTTCTTTGCACATGTCTGCAATGACAGTTTTTAGTATTTTGTTACTAAAAGCTGTTGTTGCAAACATTTGCAAAGATTACGAAAAATTATATTATTTCATGACTAAGTAGAGGTTGGAGCCATTTAAATTTCCCCCCATTATGCTCGGGACCACCTAATGATGGCGCTGCAATCTCTCAACCGCCACCAACAAGGAAATATTCAGTTCTATCTATCTCTTATTCTATGGTCTGCTCCGAGTCCGCTTCAACGGTCGACGCGACGGAGCGAATAATTGCAATTTCTCTGTAATCCTTATTTTTATTTTTCGTTGTTAATAAATTGTTTGATCTGCTCTGGACTTCGCTATTCACCACCTCCCACAGTGTGATTTATAAATCACCACCACGAATATTTGTCAACTTTCAACTATCTGCTACTTTGTGGTCACTATTCAAAGCTGAGAGAATTGTATAACTATCTCAGGTATTAAAAGATTTCTAAAGAAATATAAATTTTTAAAATCATTGCAATGCAAAAAAGTAAGGTACGCCAAGCATGAAGATTATTAAATGAGTGCGTAAATGCTTCCTTAAGACTATTTAGTAATACAAAAGTTGACGAATGCAATATTATTAATTCCAATAGACAACCTCAAAAATTAAGTAATGTCCGAGCAAAATTCTTGTTTAAATGAAAATATTGAGGCCATAAATCAACACATACGTGAATTGCAGGAAGGAAATATTGCGTTAAAATTATCTGAATGGACCGTTAAGTGTCGAATAGAGTTATTTAAATTACAAAATTTATTAACAGTTTTAAGAGAAGAGAGATATTGGCATTTTCTGCCTAAAAATCCTCGAACTTTGCTGCACACTCCCAAAAAATCTCTTATTTGTAGTATGGATGGAGGTACTTTTTATTATTTTGGCATTGAAGCAGTAAAAAACATGTTTATTAAAAATGAATATGAACCTATGAAGCTTAACTTTAGAATTAGGTGTCAATGTGGATGGTCAAAGATTGTCTAAAAATTCTGGGTCTCAATTTTGACCAATTTTGGGTTCTATAAAATCATTAAAGGAATTTCATGGAAAAGTAATGTTGCTTAGACTCTATCACGGTTATCAAAAGCCAAAGAGGATTCCAATAGTTTTTTAAATGATTTTGCAAATAAAGCGAAAGTACTGATTACTACTGGATTTGATTTTTGTGGTTTTACACATAAAATTGTAATTAAGTTTTTTTCCATGGATTTACCAACCAAATCATTTGTGTTAAAAATAAAAGGACATACGGGTTATTTTGCATGTTCAAAGTACACACAGGAAGAAGACTGCGGTAATGGTAGCATCTGTTTCCCAAGTTTAACAAACACTAAAAAAACATGCTGATTTCCGTTTAAGAACACATTCTGATCATCATATAGGTTCAGACGAAACAATTCTTCTAAATTTACCTCAGTTTGATATGATTAAAAATATACCAATAGCTTATATGCAAGCAATTTTATTGGATGTAGTAAAACGATTTCTATTCAGTAAAGAATATGGTGTTATTATCGGAAAACCACCCCATAAACTGCGTGCCGCAGAAGTAAACAAAATATTACGAGCCCATATTGAACTTGGAAAATTTACTCTAAAAGATTTTGGCCGAACATATACAAGTGTTAATAAGGGCAATAGATTTAACGCAACAGAATTTCGCTTTATTTTATTTTATGCACATCTTTTTCTGAAAATGGGGAATAAGAAACGGAAACGCAGCCCGTCTTCGAGCTCGTCAGACTCGTCGGAGGGCCCTGACTTGGTTGCCATTTGCAAACAACTTAAGAAGGCCCTAGAAGACGTCAAAGGCCATACTCGTAAGAGAGACTTGCCCATGTGCAAGCTCAAATTAGCACCGCAATGGGGGCGGTTGGTACTGCCCTCACTTTCTGTTTTCAAAACGAAGGAGAGACCACCTCACAGCTAATCGAGTTACTGGGTGACGCGGGGAAACTCCTGGCTTCCGTTCACTTTGCCGAGTCCCAATCTCGTAAAATCTTGGCCTCAGCAGGCATTAATAAATTAACATTGACGGCAACACAAGTTAACGGATGGCTTTTCGGTGATAACCTTAGTGAGCGTATGAAAACGACTCGCGCCCTCGAAAAGACATCCGAGAAATTAAAGATCCCTAAAGCAAAGATCGCTATCGGAAAGACTCAACATAATTTAAACTCGAAGAGTCTGCGTCGCCAATACTCCTAGAGCCCAGGCAGACACAATCAATCGCGGAGCAAACAGCAACTGAAGACGGGGAGATTATCCTATTATAAGCACAGGGGTACGCCATACCTTTCCATCAAAAACCGTAGCAACAAAAATTCTTAAAGAATGCAATTTCAAAATCAAACCACCCCCAAGCCAAAAACATATCAACAATTTTTTACGGATAAACTATGTAAAATTTTAAAATAGGGGTGATTAGCCCCTAGGGAATTGGAAGATGTTTTTAAAGGTTGAAGCAAAGAGGTTGAAAGTAATACCCAATAGAAGCCATTATTAAGTTGTTTAAAAATCCTATCCTATTAGTTATAAAATTCTGTCTGACACTTGTTTTAAAATTAGGCTTTTGCAATTTATAAGGTGCCCTCTAGTACAACTAGAATTGATTCTAAATAATCGATGTAGAGGAGGATTTTTTGGAAGTAATTGCTTGGAAGGTTTTCAGGAGGTCACCTCTTACGCGTCTATAGACCAAGGTTGGTAAGCGCATCAATGTCTTTCCTCATACGACGGACAATAAGAACTGCAAAAAGGCTGCCTAGTCACCTTTCTCTGGACCTTTTCCAGAAGTCTTATGTCACGTTGTAGCACAGGAGACGACACATTCGCATTTGTCCCACAAAAATTACCAAGTTCTATTCCCTCGATTTCTAAAGATCCCGTTACGATAATGCCTATAAACATTAACAAAAACACCAAGCAGTTCTCATTTCGAATGTCTCTTTTAATAAAGTTAGAGAATGTATCAATAGTTTAACAAACTCGAACAGTAAGGATGTTTATGAACGGGATGTTAAAATAATTAAATCAATAAAAAAATTAATAAATATACCCTTGACGAATCTGATTAATTGCTGTATTAATGATTTAAAATATTTAAAAAAAGGTGACCCTAATGACATGAACATTATCTTTGTTGCCCATTTTTTACAAAATAATTGAAAGACTACTATTAAATCAAATTGTTGATTATTTGGATAAAAATGAAATTCTCTCTCTAAATCAGCTTGGATTTCATAAACGTTCTCCTGCTGCACTAGCGGTTCATGAATTCATAGGCAATGTTGTTAATTGTATTGAAGAAAAAAATATTATAAAGCACTATTTCTTCATCTTAGCAAGGCTTTCGATACTGTTTCTCACCTTCCTCTTAATTAGAAAACTAGCTTGCTATAATTTTGGTTCCTGTAGCATTGGTCTAATTCAGTCTTATTTAAGCAATCGCTTTCAAAAAATTAGCATTAATGGTAAATTTTCTGTTGAAATTAGAGTAGAACATGGTGTCCCACAAGGGTCCATTTTAGGGCCACTTCTATTTCTTTTGTACATTAATGATCTGCGAAAATTTATCCATGAAGTTAGTTCAACACTCTTTGCAGATGACACTAATATAAATCTGTCTGACACCTGTTTACTCAGTCTTAAGTCGCGTATGTCAGTACTGTACGAGAAAACCCAAAGTTGGTTGATTTCGAATAAGCTACACTTAAACCAGGATAAAACTATCAAAATGATTTTCACCCTGAAAAACATTGAACAGGACGTCACCTACTGTGACTTCACTAAATTCTTAGGATTATATTGTGATGATACAAAGGGCCCCCACCTCCTTTTCGTTTGCCTTGTCTAGACACAAAAATCCAAATAAAAAAATACAAAATGACCGATGGTCGTAATCGTCATCAAAATGGAGTAACCTACGTTGTTTTTCAAAAAAAAGGGGGAACTGGATCATTGTAATACGCTTGTGTGGAGATTTGACTTGAGAGAGTACAATAAAACACCTGTGGGAAGGAAAACATTGTTTAATTCCTGCAGTTGATGATAATGTTCAAAAATCAAAATGAAATAAAAATGATTCAATTTCAATTCAATTAAATGAAACAAACAAACAAGAAACAAGTGGCCAATTGAACACAAACCAATTGAACAACTGTTCGGCGAAGTAGGGTGTAGGCGGAGTAAAAAAAAATCTCAAGTCGCAAATGCACTCGATATAAAAAAACTCGTTTATTATAAAAACAATTTTGTTATATACAAATTGAAACTACAAACTAAAATAGTAAATATAAAACAATGGTTATTCTAATGTGAACTTTGTAATGAAAAATTAAATAATTATGAAGTAGTTTGGTTGTCGCTGGCATCCTGACCCAGTTTAAGGCATTTTGCTGATCGTGCTGACCGCGCGAAAGTGTTTGCCTAGGTTGGTGGATGAGTGCGACAACCGTGCTAGAAAAATGGGAATTTTGTAGAAAAAAAAAGGAACATTGTTAGTTTGAACAACAACAAAACAACAAAAACAATAATGTGCAAGTAGCTCGTATAATTGGCGTAACTACAAGCCGACGAGAAATAAAAAACAATAAGCAAGTAGCACGCGCCATGACATTACTACCGCTGATGAAAAATAAATGAAACAATAAAAATGTTAAATGAAATGGATGTAAGTCAACTGCAGAAGGGACCGGATGAAACCTCCCTAAACCGTATCCACAAACAATGATAAATCTTTTCATAAAAACAATTACAATACAAATTGATCCTCTCACTGACCCGTCATCTCCAAAGATCACAAAATAACCATAAAACACTTCGACAAGTTCGACATGTACCAAAAGCCCAACTTCTACTTTTCAATCAACCCTAATACAGGGCGCCTCCCAGACTGAACAACCCCCATCAAGTTACAGTTACAATTTATTCTAAACATGAGCTAACGGTAACAATTTCTAAGCAAATTCCATTCAAACAAATGCTCAATTAATTACTTTGTAATTCTACTAACTCACAACAATGATTTGCTTGGACTAACGAATTACATCTCAATTGAAAACAGGAAAAAGCGTGATCGTCCACGAAGTCCTGAATATAGTTACTTAATCCTAGCTTTCTACAGTACCTTTATGTGATGTAGATTCGTCTACTATTTGAGGATCGTTATTTTACAGTTAGGGTGGATTTTACAAGTGAAATAACTTTACAAAGCTTAATTTTAAACACTAACTAACTAAGAACGACCGCCAGTGTCTTGCAGCCATTGTCGTCTTCCTGTCGTTCTGTCTCAGCCAATTGGGCGCGAGCACGTTTGACAGTTCGACCAAGCCTGGAGGAAAAACAATTCTAACCTCACAACGTAAACTGCAGTTGTTGTTCGGTGATAGTGTATAAAAAAACTGTTAATTTGTTGTTTGTGAGCTGAATTTTGTGACCAAACTCGTAAAAACTATGCCTAACTTTTGTATGGTGGTAAATTGTGGAAGTGTCGCTTCCAGAGATGTTAATATACGTTTTTTCAGGTAAATATTTTGGTCAGTGTTTTGGTGATTTACTATTTCTGTGTTTTGTGTATTAATTATTATTATTAAGTATTAACGTTAGTATGTACTTATTACATTTGTAGGATACCTTCTATATTTACGCCAGGGAAAAAGCTCTGCGCCTTGTCACAACGACGTAGAGAAATGTGGATCAAAGCTTTAAGAAGAGAAGATCTAACGGATACGAAAATTAAATATGGACGTATTTGTTCACGTCATTTCCACTCTGGTATTAAATTAGCATTTATATTTTGAATTGTCACATTCTTTTTTAGGAAAACCAGCAGCTTTGAAGGATACCACCAGGGTTGGGAAATTACGTGTAATTAATATTAATTACATTTTATACATTACGTGTAGTTTTTGACGTAATTAATTGTAGTTAATCGTAGATATAGAATAACCTCTTTTTAACAATTCTAACCTCAAATTTTGCGGTACGTTACGCCGGCTCTTACGTCTTCCAAAATGCCGGGAAGAAATTTTCACAGTTTTTGGACGATTGGAAAGTTTGATATATTAAAACTGAATGGAAAAGTTGCAGCACGTTGTCTTGTGTGTGATAAAATATTAAAAAATACTTCGAAACAACGACTGATGTCGCATAGGTATGTATGCGTTTGTATTACATTAAATAAATAAAGAACTAGTACTGAATTATTGTTTATTGCAATGCAGAAATGTCTGCAAGGAAGAAAATACATCCAAAGAAGTGGCCGAAGTGGGTGAAGAGGATGAAATCATATTGGTAGAAATAGAAAGTAAGGCTGACGATAACGATGAAGAAGAGTCAAATGAAGTTTCAGTGGAAGATTCACCAAGTTGTAGCAATGAACAATTTAATGATCGTGTAAGTGCGGCATCAACATTAACATTACCTACATCAGATTTAAACTATGATGAAAACATTTGCAATACTGAGAGTTCAAATTTGACTTCAATATCAATAGCAGCTTCACCTTCACCCCGAATGCTATCCCCAATTCCATCAACTTCAAAAGAAAGCATACACAAAATAATTAACAAGTCAATATCTAAAAAAAGCAACAGCAAGCCAAAGGATACAATTAAAAATTTTTTAGACCATGTTAGCAACAATCAGAAAATCGAGATTAACAAAGCACTTGGCAAATTTATTGTAGGTTGTAACATTCCATTTCATGTAGTAGACTCAATTCATTTCAAAGACTTTTTGAGAGTGCTTAGACCTGCATATCAGCCTCCCTGCCGCAAGACAGTGTCAGGGACCATTCTAAATTCATTATATGATGAAATAAATGAAGACGATCAAAACTCAATAGGTAAATTCTCTGTTATGATGATCGATGGGTGGAAAAATTCAGCAAATAACACAAAACAAGTGGTAACAATTTTGAAGTCAACAAGAAGCGATAAGTGTATTTTTCTGGAAGCATATGATGTAACAACAACACCAGAGACGGGAGAAAAGCTAAGTGAATTGTGTAATCTATCTGTTGAACTAGCGAAGACAAAGTTTAAGACTGAAATTTATGCTGTCGTTAGCGATAATGCAGCAAACATGTTGAAAATGGGAAAATTGACGAGTGATTTAATGCATACTACTTGCAATAGTCACACAGGAAATCTTCTTGCCAAAGACTTAATTTCCAAAGAATTATGTTCCAAAGTAATCACTATCTTAAAAGAATTTAAACATCCTAATCTCGAAAAGGAGCTGCAAAGTCAGGGAGGATCAAAGATAAAATTAGCTGTCGATACTCGGTGGTGTACCTATAGAGACTCATTTTCTTGCTTGATCAAAAATTTAAAATTTATGAAAAAACTTGCGGCAGAAGAAACTATAAAACTTAAACAAGAAATAATTCAGTTACTATTTGACGATGAGTTCATCGATGAAGTTAAAACAACAATTGAAGTATCTAACCCGGTTTGCAAATTAATTAATGAGTGTCAGTCTAGCAGCTGCACTATTGCCGATGCTTGTGAGAAATGGACTCATTTACAACTGCCTGCGGAGTTTGAAGATGTTTTGAAAAGAAGAAGAGACATGGCGCTAAATATTTACTCTTTAACATCAAATTTTCTTCATCCTCTTTATAGAGGAAGGTCTTTGAATCAAACCCAGGTTGATATGGTCCATGACTATTTGGTAGCTACTTTAAGTGCAGAAGGTTTAATGAGTTTTCACCAATTTTGTTCTTCGGAAGATATTTTTGAAACCTTAGAACGTAAAAACATTTGTTGCCCAAAAGTTTTTTGGGGATTGGCCGAGAGAAAGCACCCAGAGTTGGCTAGTGTAGCTTTAAAACTTATCAATATACCAGCCAGCTCAGCTTCCTTGGAGCGTGTGTTTAGTAATTGGGCATTTATTCACAATGATTTGAGAAATCGTTTGGATGCTGATCATTCGAGAAAAATAATGCATTGTTATTACTCCCTGAAGATGCGGGAAAGTAACGAAGTCAGTTAAAAAAGAAACATTGGTTGTGTTTTTTTCCTCGAGATTAATTCTTTTATTTTGTTTTTTGAGAATAGACTTTATTTTGTTTTTTTGAGAATAGACTTTATTTATTTTTTTTTTGAGAATAGATTTTATTTTTTGTTTATTACTAATCTGTTTTGCCAAATAAAGAAAATAATAGAAAATTGTCTTGTTTTACTGTTTACTGACTACAATTTCTGATGGTAAAAGAACTTACTTAATTAATAATGATATGTATTTAGTAATAGAACATTTTTGATTCATTTTTCTCTTCTTGAGAACAAATAAATGCTACCAAATTTTGACGTAAAAAATAGTGTAATTTTTCGGTAATTTATTTGGATTGATGACGTAGAAAATGTGCAAAAACTACGCGTCGTTATACTGTAGAACGACGTTTCAATATCTACGTCACAACCCTGGATACCACTCATCCTGACTGGGTTCCTTCGAAAAACATGGGTTACAACGTTACTGGCAAAAAAAAATTAGAAAGGTATCAGCGTTGTAAAGCTAGAGAAGTACAGGTATTTCTTTTTTTTTGCTTTGTGGCAACCGAGAAGAATTAATTTTTATTTTTGCTTTATTTTGCTTTTTTTGTAGTTTAGTAGGTATTCCAGAAATCTGGATTTTTTTTCCTTTTAGAATTCGCAGATTTCTTCTTTTTTTTCTAAACACATTTTAGCTGTGCCATCTTGATTTGTAGAATGTTATGTTGGTTGCATAATACGAGGAAAAACTAGTGGAGTGACATGTTAATTACGATATGTGTTTTGAAAATGTAATCATTTGATTTAATAAATTCATGTGTTATGTGTTATGCTGTACTACTACGCATAAACCCCCTTACATACATAACAAGTGGCGACGAGTCGGAAAAGAACAAAGTCGGGAGAGTCAAGGAAAAAAAAAGTGAGGTTAGGGTTTCCACGTGTTACAGGAAAATTCAAGGTATTTACACTAGAATCTGTACCAGCATTACGTACAAATTGTTTTACCGTCCACCCTACTTTGGAAACACCTTCCGATCAGGGGTCTCCTGTCCTTTAGCTTTGATAGCCCTCTAAGCGCCTCCTTGTCCTGTCTAATTCCTTCTACAAATTGTTACGACTACGGCTTACGGAGATAATTTACATTCATAATTTACATTAAATAAAAATGGCGGAATTACAACCAGTGCTAACGGCAATGACAGAAATTTTAAATCGAATTCACGACACACAAAGACAGTTACTTAATCAAACTCAAAATACGGCTTCTGTAAAAGAAAATTTACACCCTTACGACGAAAATTACGAAACGTTTGACTGTTACTTACAACGACTGGACAATCATTTAAAGTTAAAGAAAATGGATGACTCCACTGACGAGAGGGACAAAATGTGCGTACAAATTTTGATAAGCTGTTTAAGTCCGAAAATTTACCAAACCGTTACAAAATTAACAGCCCCGGATTTACCGAATACAAAAACTTACAGAGATCTGATAAAAGCATTAAAAGAACACTTAGCGCCTCAAGCTAGTGTGATTTCAGAACAACACAAGTTTTCCTTACGAGTTCAACATGAAGGGGAAACTATTGCGAATTACGTCGCGGAGTTGCGGAAAATGACTAAAAATTGCGAATTCAAGTGCAGCCATTGCAATACGTCTACTATTAATACCCATTTACGCACGCAGTTCATAAGAGGAATTCGTGATACAGAAATAAGAGAACGACTGTTACAACAAAAATCAACTGTTACATTCGAAGATATAGTGCAAATTGCCCAATCAGTAGAAACTGCGAAAAAAGAATCAATGCAAATGCAACGGTCAGAATTGGAGGTAAATGCGGTCAGGAAAGACAAAAGTTTACGTACAAACGAACAGCGGAAGAAGAAACCGGAAAAATTACAAGAGATGTGGGGAAAATGTTTCCGTTGTGGAAAAACAAACCATAAGGCTGATTCGTGTTCAGCAAAAAAGCTCACATGCAAACATTGTGGCAAACTGGGTCATTTGCAAGCGGTGTGTTTTAAAGCCAAGTCTCAAAATCAGAAACAAGTTACGAAAATTGAAGAGGAAGAAGGCGAATTTACAAATTTGTACAATATTGTTACAATAAATTCAGTAAGCGCACAGAAAATATTGTTGCCGATCAAATTAAATAATTCGAAATGCAAAATGGAACTTGATACAGGAGCAGCAGTCTCTACAATCTCTGAAAAGAAATTCAAATCGCTATGTCCAGGAGCAAAAATCAAATCATGCAAGCAATCATGCAAGCTATCAGTACACACAAAGGAGTGTACAAAGTAAAACGTTTAATGTTTGGGGTAAAAACGGCTCCAAATGCGTGGCAACGTTTTATGGACCAGATGTTACAAGACCTGGAAGGAGTGGTGTGTTTCTTCGATGACATTGCGGTACAAGGGAAGACACCCGACGAGCTTTTAGTTAGGCTGCGATGTGTATTACAACGACTACGAGATTTCGATTTACATGTAAACAAGGATAAATGTCAATTCTTTAAAACAAATATTTCATTTTTGGGTCACAAAATCGATAAGAATGGATTACATACAACAAAGGAGAAAGTAGAAGCTGTTGTTAATAGTAAAAGACCCGAAAAGCTGTCAGAGTTACGAACTTTTCTTGGATTGGTCAATTACTACCAAAAATTTCTCCCGAACCTTTCGTCCAAATTACATCCACTATATCAACTTCTAAAGAAAAACGTTCCTTTCACTTGGAGTAAGGAATGTGAAAGGGCATTTCAAGAAATTAAAAATGATATTACAAGTACGAAAATACTGATACCCTTTAATGAAGACCTTCCGTTAATCCTAGCGACGGACGCATCTCCAACCGGATTAGGTGCAGTTTTATCACATCGAACTAGTGATGGAGCCGAAAGACCAATTGCTTTCGCATCAAGATCATTGAACAAATCGGAGAAAAATTACAGTCAAATTGATCGAGAGGCTTTAGCAATTTATTGGGGCATAAGAAAATTTTTTCACTATTGTTACGGAAGGAAATTTACATTGGTAACCGATAATAAACCCTTAACGTCAATTTTACACCCACATAAGGACCTTCCGTCTACATCGGCAACGAGATTAATACACTATGCTACATATCTATCAGGATTTGACTACGACATTAAATTTAGGAAAACTGAAGAACACAGTAATGTCGATTATTTTTCAAGATCATCTTTACCAAGTACGACGGATAAAAGGGATGATGCAGCAATATTTCAAATAAGTCAGTTAGAATTCTTACCCATTACAAGGAAGCAGATAAAAAAAGAATCATTAAAATGTCCAGAAATTCGGAACATATTTCTAGCATTACAGACAGGGAAACCACTTCCGAAGAATTATTCGCAATCTGAGTTTTCGATTCAAGACGGATGTCTGTTTAAAGGTATTCGTGTGGCAATTCCAAAGTCATTACGCAAGTATATACTGGAAGAAATACATGCAGCTCACATAGGAATTGTTAAGATGAAAGCCCTAGCACGCAGTCACGTGTGGTGGCCGTTGATTGATCTCGATATTGAAAGAATAGCAAAAGAATGTTTGAGCTGCAGCCGATTTCGAAACAACCCACCGAAGACAAATTATCATCCATGGGATTACGCCATAGTTCCATGGCAGAGGATACATATCGACTACGCGGGACCATTTCTGAATACGTATTTTTTTATTATCGTTGATTCTTACACCAAATGGATTGAGGTATTTCCAACGTCGAATATGACCGCAAATACGACAATTAACATTCTTCGTGAAACATTTGCTCGTTTTGGATTACCATACACTGTAGTGTCAGACAATGGCAGTAACTTCATATCAAAAGAATTCGAAGACTTTCTTAAAATGAACGGAATCAAGCATAAACTGATTGCACCATATCATCCAGCCACTAACGGACAAGCAGAGAGATACGTCCAAACTGTAAAGAAAAGCTTACGTTCTATGCAGTGGGAAAGGGGAAATCTTCACCTTAAATTATCAAGATTTTTGATGCAAAACCGGAAGACACCAAACATAACTACAGGGGTTAGTCCGGCAGAACTCATATTTAAAAGAAACATTCGTACAAGAATTGATTTAGTCAAGCTGGAGTTATCGCCGGAGATGCAAGAAGCTAAATTGCCAGGGGACAAGAAAGATAGGTCGTTCGAAGAGAACGATACGGTTTTATGCAGACATTACGGAGACAAAAACCAAAAATGGAAATACGGGACGATTGTGACGAGGAACGGGAATTTGAATTACGAGGTGTGTGTGGATGGACGTATTCAACGGAGACACGTCGATCAATTGTTACCTTACAATGGACCAATTCCCTTTCAAGGAATTCCCGTGGATTCGGAAATTGACAATAAAGAACCGAACCAAGAACTTCCCACCGTTGAAACGGAAGAACATCAACACCAGTTTTAGTTCCTGAACCGGAACAGCCGGTTATCGTCAACGAATCAGGAACCTTGACATTAAGACGATCTACCCGTATCAGGAAGCCAGTGGACCGTCTCAATTTGTAAATAAACTCCTACGAGGGGAAGAGTGTTATGTTGGTTGCATAATACGAGGAAAAACTAGTGGAGTGACATGTTAATTACGATATGTGTTTTGAGAATGTAATCATTTGATTTAATAAATTCATGTGTTATGTGTTATGCTGTACTACTACGCATAAACCCCCTTACATACATAACATAGAAAGAGGAAGCTGCCGCTACAACTAGTTCTCCAACTGTAGTAGCAGAAATTGAAAACATCGAGCATGTTAAACCTTCCTATGAACAGTTGGAGCTTGCACTACGTAATGCCAATGATGAAATTTATAAATTAAGAACAGAACTAAAAAAATATAAGATGGAAGAAGAATATTTTATTCATAATGATGAAGAAGTTCTATATTACACGGGGTTCCCTGAATATACATATTTAAAAGGCGTTTTGAATACTATTGAGCCCTATTTACCAGGCACTGCAACTTTGTCAAAATTTCACCAGCTCTTACTAACGTTAATGAAACTCCGTTTCAATTTACAGTTCACCTTTTTAGGAAAACTTTTTCAATGTCACAGAACAACGGCGTCAAGAACGTTTGAAAGAACTATAAACATTTTATATTGCCAACTTAAAAGTTTCATTTATTGGCCATCAAGGGACGAACTACACTTAAATATGCCCACATCATTTAAAAATATATTTGGTCTAAAAATCACTGTAATTATTGATGCGTTTGAAGTATTTATTGAGCAGTCATAAAGTCCTGATACTGCAGCAAAAACCTGGTCGCAGTACAAGCACCACCACACAATCAAGTTTTTGATTGGTGTTGCGCCACAAGGCTGCATAATTTTTATTTCAAATGCATATGGAGGACGTGCTAGTGATAAGTTTGTTACTGACGATTCGGATTTTTTGGACAAACTTATTCCTGGAGACTTAGTACTCGCTAATAAAGGATTTGATAAAATTCAGGATGATGTAAATCTTTATTGCGCCCAAGTAGAAATGCCAGCATTTGGAAGGGGGAAAAAACAACTTGCTCCAATAAATATTGAAAAAACTCGGAAACTAGCAAGCGTACGTGTACACGTAGAAAGAGTTATTGGTTTACTCAAAGGCAAGTACAAAATTTTCAATGGTACATTTCCTATATTTATACTTAAAAAAGAGGGTGAGCAAGGTTCTTTAATAGATATGATAGTTGTTGTGTGTTCTGCTTTTATTAATATGTGTCCTCCAATAGTACCCCTTGATTAGAATTTTCTTTATTAATTTTTATTTGTTGTTTTTTTGTTCATTTTTATCTGGATATTTTTTTAAATTTTTGTTGAATAAAACACTAAAAATATAACAAAATTTATTTTTTACACCTGTCACAAATCCACACTCCATCTGGTACACTCTCTAGTCCAACACAAGCTAAGTGGTACCACTCAATTGAGCATACACCTGATTCGCATGCTATCATAGGCGTTTTTTGGTCATCTTCTTCTTGGCATATGCGATATAAAACTGCATCAATGGAAGTCGCTTTACTTGTTGAAGGTTCAGTTATAGCCTCTTCAAACAAAGATACATTTTCAGAAGTTGAAACATCCCAGTCGGTTTCTGCAGCTGTTGAGACTTGGGTTGAGACTTCCTCTTCAGTCCTACTTCTTGTAAAATATTTACCTAAGACTTCAGGTAATACACACTTGTAAAAAAACTGTTGTGCTTTAGCACTTTCTTGAGTCCAGAAGTTATCATTAAAATATACACAGGTATAAATCATATTTTTGGGGCTCCATACTACCAAGTAACATTTCTGTTCCTGTGTCAAAGCTAACTGCATCTGAATTTGGTAGTAGTAGCTGTGATCGTCTTGAAGATGCAACTCATTACCGTTTAACTGTAAAAAAAAACTTTTTTGTTCTAATTTTTCTAAAACACCATTATCTTTAGCACAGTATGGGCACTTTACTTCTAATAATGAAATCCCACAACAGTTCAATAATACCATCTGGCGATGCTCCAAAACACGGCCACTTAGGGCTTATAAAAAATCCCATTTTTTCGTAACAAACGTTTTCATGGGTTTTTGACATTTCATTTATAAAATCTTGAATTGCACGTCTTTCGTGGGTGCATCCATAATCCACTGCTCTTGTTTTAAAACTGTATGTCATTGGATAACACACAGACTTGAGTAAAGATAAAGAGGGATTCGCGATATTTGTTCGGCAACAACTTTTGAATTTGGACGCTGTAATCCTTCCAGCTCTATAGTAAAACCAATCTTTACACTTCGCTTGTTCTTTAGTCGTATTGTGAATCTCCTTACAATCAGCAACTGGTATAGAAAAATCCAAAGAGGCACCTGAAACACGTAAATACTCAATGTAATGTATTACAAAGTCCATTTAAACTTACCTAATTCCTGCAGCTCACTTAAGCTTTTATGAATGTGATCTTCACTGAATAAAGTTGTAATCCAATGATTCTTTTTTTGGTCCCTCTCTTCTTTTTTACTTTGGGATTAGTAATTAAATGCGCTGCGGATCCTTGCGAAGTGGACGCAAATAAATTTAAAAGATCTTGTCTCTCTGTTCGGGATAATGATGGAATGTTTTCTTGACCTTTATCACGAACAGTGAGTGGTTCGTCCCGGGGCAATCTTTTTTTTGGTACCGAAAAATCTATATTTGAGACTCTGTGGTTGAGCAGGTTTTCCTGAAGGAGGCATCCAATAGGCCTTCTTTCCTGTTACTGTAGTCTCTTCCAAATCCCGGACGTTTAATTCCACAGTAAAAAGAAGGGCCCCAACGTGAGTACATACCTCCCCCAAACCTGCGATGCACGTGTAATGGGCAGAGCATATATTGCCCTCTTTTTCAGCAATAATACATGGTTGCAACATAGGTTCATTTAATCGTTAGGAATGAAGTACCTAGATTCAAATAATGCTTAAATAACCGATATACAATAATGATCAGATTTATCTTTCCCAAGACTACGACATAAGACCCAAAGACCTTCACAGCCACCTGTTTAACCCAGCCACAAGTAGCATATTTATATGCATCCAATCCCTTGTATCCTTTTAATTGTTGCATAGTATAAGCACTTTTTGTATCCACTAAGTACATAACGATGTCAGGGAATTCTATTTTGGGAAAATTCTCCACATCTTGAGAACAAGTTTGGGGATGAATTAAATATGGATCTACCCTAATAACATTAATCTTATCGATGTATCGATTTCTAACAATTGTTTCTAAACCTTGTGCGTATTCAGATAACTCCATAATACTTCAAACTTTAGAACAAAACACGTATAACCACAGCGTATAACTCCGTACAACACAGTAGCATAGTTAACACGTGTTCCAATGTTTTTCCTCCAAGCTTGGTTAGTGACGTCACGTGCGCGCGCCTAATTGGAGTTTGCGATTCTTCTGCGCACATTCCACTTACACTCACTTCACATTCGTGTTGACATTTCCCGCGAGATTTGAAATTGAAAGTTTGAAAAATCGAGTCATCACAATATATTGTTTTTCCTTTAAGATGGCACAAGCACATTGATAGTCTAGCAAATAAGTTATGTAAAAATATCTATCTCTTCCGTAATCTATCAAACCACATAGCACCTGAAATGATAAGAACCACTTACTTCGGACTAGTTCATTCTCACCTTGAGTATTGAGCACTGTGCTTCAACTAATAGACTATTTCGTTTGCAACGCAGAGCAATCAGAGTAGTTGTTGGTATTGGATTCCGCGATTCCTGTAGATATCATTTTCAATCCCTAAATATCCTTACACTTCAGGCCTCTACATATATAAATGCCTAGAATACATTTTTACACATTTTTCATCTTATAAATTTACCAATTCGAAACACAGTTATAACACCAAAAATGATAGCATCTTTCTGGATAAATTGCGATTACTCAGATCTAGGCATGGTGTAAATTACTATGGTATCAAATTTTACAACGCCTTACCAGCGAGAGTTAAAAGCACACCTTCCAATGTTTTTCTCAAAAAAATTGAAACTTATTTAATAACCAAGCCCTTTTAGACGATTGAAGAGTTTTTATGTTTTTATGACCTACGATGTACCTACACTTTTCTTGACCTATGCAAAATACTTTGTATTGTTAGCATAAATTAACTATATTATTATTATTATTAATCAGAAAACACCAAGAGTGTACCATTACCGTTTTTAAAAAAATGTACGACAAGTTCGTGTTTAAAACGTATAAAATGATTTCCAAATAAATATTTTAGCAAAATTCTTCCAGCTGCAACTGTTGAATAAAAATAGCACTTGATTTACTTACATAAGGGAGGAAAGGAAATTCAGTTGTACAAAAGTATTTTGAAAAACCAACTAAAACAATTATTGGTTTCGCATATTGTTATGCATTACAAAATACCATCCTCACCTCCACATTCCTCCATTTTTGATCAATTCTAATGCTACCCTTAAGTACCAATAAGACCTTATTCTTTAAAGACGAACCTTATGAAACAACTCCAGCCAAGTTCGGAAGACTTTGTAATCTTGCCATAAAGAAATCAGCAAATTCGGATTAACAGCGACCTGCAACCAACTAATTTGTCATAAGTAGACGATTTCCTAATTTCAGAAAAATTTGTTTCTACAAACGTTATTTCTTCTTTTCTAGAACGGTTGTCGCAATCGTCCACCGACCCAGGCAAACACTTCCTCGCGGTCAGCACGATCAGCAAAATGCTTTAAATTGGGTCAGGATACCAGCGTCAACCAAACTGCTTTATAATTACTTTTAAATTTCCATGACAATTTTTACAATAGGATAATTATTCTGACACGTTCAGTAGACGTAGCGACGGGATAAGAGCTAATTGGAAAGGTGTTGGAATTAATTATTGACGCAGGTGTGAAATTGAAATTGGCAAAATGCAGTTATCTTCAAGCGAAAATTGATTATTTGGGCCAAGAGATTAGTATCGAAGACATGCGACCAGGTCAACGAAAATTGGATGCGGTTTTGAACTTCCAAAAATCCTCAGACGTACAAAGTAGGCAGTTCATGCGTTTGCTAGTTATTTCAGAAAAAAGGCCTATCTGCCTACTGCAATTTTAAATAATGCTACATTACCTTTTAACTTTAAAAGTTCCGCTGCTGCTGTTTTTATTTTAGTAACCCAATAGAAGACTCTTGTACATACATAGAGTGCTCCTAGAAAAAATTGCATAAACCCAAAATTGAAAAACAGTACACACCCCAGCCTCTTAGATTTACTGAATATTTTAGGGTACTTCTTGTTGGATTTCCTTAGCGTGGAAAATAAATAAAACAAAGTTTAAAAATCCCGACACACCAAACCTTTATTTAAAAACACTACGCGTTTCAACCACAAAGTGGTCATCCTCAGGTGAAGTGGTTTACAAACACACCCGAGAAGACAAATTTTATAACTTTACCTTATACTCCCTCAGTCACAAGAAGTTTGAGTGGAATTTTAAAAAATCTTAACTTGCAAGTTGTTTACAACTTAGGCACAAGTCTCAAGAGTTTTTTTGGAAGTCCAAAAAATAAAATGGATTTTTGGAAAAATCGGGGATTTATGAAATTAATTGTAAAGATTGTGAACAAAAATATATTGCGCAGTCACGTCGATCAATAAACATTAGATTTAAAGAACATTTAGCACATTTAAAATTCAACAGATTTGAAAAATCAAGTGTTGCTCAGCATATTTTTGAAAAAGATCATAGAATTGATAGCACTAACTTAAAAATTCTTAGAGTAGTTAATAATTGTAAATTTCTTGACGCTTTCGAAAGTCTTGAAGTTTTTAAGAATAGAAATAGGCTTATGAATTCAGACAACGGCCCCATCCCTTTTTCTCCCCTCTACTCATTAGTCGGAGGTAGGAAAAGTGAAAGTCGGCAAAATTAGTATATAAGGCAGAACATTGTAAGAATTAGTTTAGTTTATATTCTCACCTGAGGATGACCACTTTGTGGTTGAAACGCGTAGTGTTTTTAAATAAAGGTTTGGTGTGTCGGAATTTTTAAACTTTGTTTTATTTATTTTAGGGTAGTTTTGGATAATGCAGAGAAGCAGACATGGAAGTAGACCTCTTTTTACCTAATTGTTACAAAGAAATAATAGAACCACTGACAAACCAGTATGCATTAGATGCCTTGAGAACTAAACAAGGATCAAAAGAGTGGATGTTAAAAAAATAAACAAATTTTTTTTAAATCTACATATTATTTAATTTATACATTTAAAAAGCCCTATTGGAGAGTAAAATTTTTAAAAAATCCACCCTAAAAATGTTACCACCAAAGAGATGAGGCATGGGTTGGAAAATGAGGACACAGCAAGAAATGTTTTTAAAAACAAAAACTTGTGTTATGACATTATTTTTAAAAACAATTGGGATATACAGGGTGTATATAAAAAAAGTGTTAATTTTAGCAGGTAATAGAGCTCAACAAATAAAACTGTTTTTCTATTTGTACTGTGATGGTCGCGGTATTTATAATTTAATCGATTAATCAGCGCAAATTATTCGGAGTCATTTTAAAATTTGAGCTTCCCTACAACGCCGTTTAATTTCAACAAATTTAATTCAAATTATTTACATTCTTGTTAGCATTAAAATGTTTAGAAATTATCGTTCCCACGAAGCCATGTGTTTAACAAGTGGATGTGCAAAGATAAGGAAGTTGGCGATGGCCTGACGCTCCAGGCGCTCAAATAATTCAATGTTTTTGTCACAAAATAATAAATTTAGGTTTATTCAAATATCCGAAATTTCGTGATAAAACTATAAAGAAATTCAATGCTTTTGTTTAACAAATAACTAGTTATGGTTAGAAAGGAGTAAATTCATTTTAAATTAAAATAATGATCAGAAAATAATTCGAGAGAGAGAAAAAGTAATTTCATTTTATTTAAAATGGAATTATCGTAACATTTTCTAGCAACATAGAGACTTTATGCAGTGTTCTTCAGTCAGCGAATGAAACATAGAAATTCATGGCATGTTTAGTAGTTATTAACAAATTGTCTTAAAAGAAACATCCATAAATTAATTGGCCTGTTAAATAGATTAGAAAAGCCAAAAACGACGCTGGCTGGTCAAGTTCTGGTCAAGATCAAATTGCAGAGTAATTAATGATATCTTGTTAAATTAAAATCAGATCACAGAACCGGTAGTTTAAAAAGACACGGCAAATTTTTCTAAACATTTTAATGTAAAATTTAATCCTATTTTATGTAACTAAATTATTGTAAGAAAATATTGCATGATACGAAAATGTTAAAATAGTACAAGTGTAGTACTGGGAGCGACATCTAACGAGGGGTAGTACGACCAAAATTACAGTTTCCTCATGGGGTTCTTCCATATAACGTGATCAGTTAATCAGATGTTTGATTGTAATTAATTAATTTATCATTTATTTGCACTATTCTCAAATATGCCTTTGGAGGCAATCAAATTTAAAATTCAAAATTAATTTTGTTTTACAATGCGAATTAAATGGCAATTGAAATTGGAATTAAAAATAGCGGTGACTTCAATTACTAAAATCATTATAAAGTCAAACCATATTTTAAGCAGTTGCAAAGTAAAATTATTTCGTGTTTCGAAATTCACGACAAAATGATTTATTGCCACAGATGGTTGCGGTCTGAGTACCTACCGATCCCTCAACCGGGGTTTATTGGCATGACATTTTCAAATCACCCTGCTGTACACAAGTTCGAAAAAAAAATAATTAAAAATGGAGTTTGGAGATAAACCTCTAACCCTCGGGTCTGCCTAATTTACCGACCGATCGATCAGCAGACCGACCGACCGACCCGCGCATGACGGATGGTTAATCGTTATAGACAGGCCTAGAGGTCTATCGACTAATATACAGCGTGCTCAAAAACTGGCGCACCAACTCAATGGTGTGTGGTAGAGAACTGGTTACATATAAAGGTAAAAACAGTAAAAAAATTCTTTGTATTAAAGTTATTGATAAATAACGGATTTTAGGTAAATGATATGTGGCAACGTTGTCTAACAATCATAATCGCAATAGAATTTGAGCAACAATAAAAATAAATTATTTTTGAAACGGTTTCCTAGGAAATAATTCCCAGTGTTGGCACATCTACACATTGTGATTTTTTTGATGAATTTTAATTTTTTTAAATTAAAAAAACTGCTATAATCTGATAGTAAATTTAAAAATAATTATTCATCGTTTTGTTACGGAACGATTACCTGGTATGAAACATAAAAACATAAAAAAATAATGAAAACCAAAGAAGTTAACATAATAAGTTTATAGCTCCAGATTTTTTAAAATATGACTTTAGGAATTTTTTCAACATTTTTCCTGAGTTGGTGCGTCAGTTTTTGAGCACCCTGTATGTAGCAATTACAAATTCGATTTATCAACCTAATTGACATTTTCTTAATCTAACGGACCAACAGACTTACTGACCAATTTTTTATCTATTACATTATCAACCAACTGACGTAGTAGCAGATCTACCGACCACTTTTTTCCCTATTAGTAAATCGATTTATCAAACGACTGGCATAGTAGCAGATCTACTGACCACTTTTTTTACCTATTAGCAATTCATTTTATCAACCGACTGGCGTAGTAGCAGATCTACCAACCACTTTTTTTCCTATTAACATTTCAACTTATTAACCGACTGGCATAGTAGCAGATCTACCGACCACTTTTTTACCTATTAGCAAATCGATTTATCAACCCACTGGCATAGACGCAGATCTACTGACCACTTTTTTACCTATTAGCAAATCATTTTATCAACCGACTGGCGTGGTAGTAGATCTACCGACGACGTTTTTACCTATTAACAATTCAACTTATTAACCGACTGTTGTAGTAGCAGATCTACCGACCACTTTTTTTCCCTATTAGCAAATGAATTTATCAACCGACTGGCATAGAAGCAGATATACTGGCCTCTTTTTTACCTATTAGCAATTCATTTTATCAACCGACTGGCGTAGTAGCAGATCTACCGACCACTTTTTTACCTATTAACAATTCAACTTATTAACCGAATGGCATAGTAGCAGATCTACCGACCACTTTTTTACCTATAACAATTCAACTTATTAACCAACTGGCATAGAAGCAGATCTACTGACCACTTTTTTACCTATTAGCAATTCATTTTACCAACCGACTAGCGTAGTAGTATATCTACTCACCACTTTTTTAGCTATTAACAATTCAACTTATTAACCGACTGGTGTAGTAGCAGATCTACCGACCACTTTTTTACCTATTAGCAAATCGATTTATCAACCGACTAGCATAGTAGCAGATCTACCGACCACTTTTTTACCTACTAGCAAAACGATATTTTTGTTTTTATTTAGGATCATAGTTGAAAAATCATAAAATTTATGATTTGGAATAAATTAGTTATTTCTAGCTGTAATCAGTAATGTCGGGTACAAAAAATATTTTTCTTTGCAATTTCTTTAGTAGTTTCCGAGTAATGAACTGCGGTTTATATGGTATATCACAGATGCGGATGCTGAATGATTGATGATATAAATTACAAAAACTAATTATATCTACATGATTCTTTATAAATATAAATTATAAAATATGTTTTCTAGTTATCTAAAATTGCTTAAATAATTTATTAAACAGTAAGTAAAATTTTCTTTTTGAATTAAATTTATTGGATTAATTTTTAACGTATTATATGGGTGTACGAATTTCTACCTCCACATGAATTAACCTAAGGGAATGGGTAGGCCTATTTAATATAAATTATTTGTTATTTGATTCGTTAAGAAATATAAAAACATATAGGTAAGCAATAAGTCGCGCTGCAATAACACTATCATCACCGTAGCTATCTTCTTGTAGTAGTTATTTAATTATGGATGAAACATCTGTAAACAAGGATAAAAGTAAAATTACTTATTCACCAGATTTTTTAACAGCAAAAGGATATAGAAAATTGCTTCTTGAAACCAGCGATGACCAATCTCAAAAATATCCTTTGAATCCTAAAGGGGGCGACATCTTTTATATTCTAAACGACAATATAGAGGATTGGAAATCTGATCAGTGGCGGTGGAAAGACGAAGGAATTAAGCATTTGCTAAAAGGTAAACCGCTATTACGTGCCATTACTATACGTCATATGATGGGCAAAACTTTAAACGGTGTGCCTACATTTTGTATAACTTTAACAAAAAATATGACTAAAAAACAGTGGTGCATTACGTTGGCATTAAAAAAAAGAAGAGGTCTTACCGCATGAAAATAGAATGATCGACAAAAGGGCTCATAAAATGACTGCAAAGTCAGTCATTGGGAAGCAAAAAGAATTAATCAAAGAAGAACCCCAAGCCGTATATCGAAAACAATTAGATACCTATGACGTTCCTTCCGGATTGTATTCAGTTTAACAACCTAGAATAGAAAACAAGTTTCAAATACCATCCAAAATGAAAGAATTAGGAGACTTTTATCAAATGACGATGTAATTGGCCTGTACTTATCATCCGGGGAATTGGGTGGTTTTGTTGGAACATTACAGTTATTGCCAGAGATTTGTGCTATTTTATGTAGTAACTGAACAAAATTTATGCCAAAGTTAGCTCACGATCTTTAACTTGGGGGATTTTTATGTGTCGATTCTTATTTTTCGACACAAGAAAATAAATCTCCTGTTTTTCCACTGGCTTATTTACTTCACGATAAGAAGACGCTGTCTACCCACTCAGCATTTTTTTCTACAATGAAAAAAATATGTCCCGATATTGACTGACTGCGAGGCAGCAATTAATTGTGCGCTTGCACAAGAGTTGCCTCAGTGCAAAAATATATATTGCTGGAAACATTTGCAAGAAGATGTACGCTTGGTTAAAAAAACATAAAGAAACAGACGATGGCGACAATAAAAATTATATCAACAACACCTGGGACCTTCTTGACAGTCAAACCACTATAACGACCAACCGCTTCTTGTCCCAGCAAAACAAAACAATACGGACGATTTTAACTCTTATCGACAAGGACTATTTAGGCGTATTATTGGGCCGTATGAATGAAAACAAAGTAAATGCTTTAAAGCAAAAGGTAGAAGTATAAGCAAATGCTCCTAGTAAAAGGTAAAAGTAAAAGCATTTCCTTTTTTTAGTATGAATAACGATTACCTTTTCCTTGTAAGCAAATGCTTCACTTAAATAAGTAAAAGATACACAAATTCGCAATAATCAAGTAGGTAGTTTTTTAATTGACGTTTATTGAAAACATACCTTATAACCTAGAATTTTGGAAAACGAAAAGTAATTTGTGTTTTGCCAAGTTTTTTCACGTTTTGCAAAAATGTCATCAAGTAGTGATAAGAATAGTGATGTGAGCGATGCTGAAGAAGAGTCACGAGGTTCTGTCAGCGAGCTACAATTTAAAGCTGAAGAGTTAAACGCACACCCAGAAGTTCTATCAAAGTCGCAAATACTTTCAATGAAGAAGAAAAAAGACGAGACTGTTGCAAAGATGGTCCAAAAATATAAATGGAAAAGGGACTATTAGATAATTTAAGAGTTAAAAAAATTTTTTTGTTGAGAATGAAACATTTTTAAGTATGCAGGTATCTACTTTTCAATAAATACGGTTTTTTGAAGAATTGTTTTTATTTCATTTTTACAAAGTAGAACTAAATATGTTTCAATAATCCTTATTATAAATTAACTCAGCTAAATTTTGCCGAACTTCTTGACCACGTATACGAATGTTTTCATCCTCAAAATTGCGTAATTCGGGCGGGTCTTCATTCACTTCCTCAAGTTCTTCGTCTTCTTCAAAATCAGCATCACCTAACATTTTAGCAATGTTGTGTAAAACAAAACATGCTATGATTATATTTGAAATGTTTTCAAGCTTAATGCGGCAAACATATTTTAAAATTAGAAGTCGTCGTTTAACTTGACCAAAACATCTTTCAATTATAACTCTTTCTTTTTTAAAATCTTGTTGTATCTCTTTTTTGTATTATCATTTGGATTGCGAAATGGAGTCATGAGCCATGGTTCTATTCCATATCCATCAACACCCATAAGTACAGTGTTGGTGGACCTCATCATAATTTGTCGAATTTCGGAGTTCTTTCAAATCCTGCTGTCGTGGACAGATCCAGGCCAACTAACTTCAACACTTGTAAACATTTCTCTTGCATCACATGTTGCTTGTACATTTATTGTGGGTTTGCCTTATCTATTTATATACTCATCCCCGTGATGTTTAGGCTTTTCGATTTCAACGTGGGTGCAATCAATAACCCCAATTGCAGTGGGAAACCGATATTTGTTTTGCCCCAATTCTTTTGCTTGAGCAAGACAAACGTTTGAGGCGGGAAACTGGATCCAATTAGCGGTTTGTTCAATTATTTTTTGAACAACATATTTGACGGTGCGGGAAACTGTTGACTGTTCTACGCCAAGCTCTTCACCGATTCCTTTTTTAAATCCTGGATCAGCCAGGACCGCAAACAAATCTTCATTTTCTGGACAGAAGACAGCGCACCACCTCGCGTTTCGTTTGAGTCTCCCAAAAAAAATTGTGCTAGCTATTCTAAGTTGGGTTTTTCAAATCGAAATAAACTTTTAAAATCACATATTTGCGGTGATTGGTGAGGTTTGTAGTGTTTCTGTTTTCTCAAATTTACAACGTCTGCCATAGGTTTTTACCAAATTCATGTCAAGAAACTGAGCATACATAAACTGTAAACGACATAAGTCTACTAACAACTAGATGCATTTATTTTGAGGTATTTGCTTAAAAAAAAGTAAAACCTTTTTTTATTCATAACAAAAAAGCAAAACCTTTACCTTTTTGAAGCATTTGCTTTTACCTCATAAGTAAAAGGTTTTGCTTGTTATTTTATTCATATTTGTAAAAGCATTTGCTTCGTTTTTTGCAAGTATAAGGTTATGCTTCTTTTTATTCATACTGCCCATTACCCACGCACTTTCTCCCACCTCATCCGAACCTCTTCCCGGTTATTTGACCTTGCATATTTACACAAATTGTTTAGTGCGCTAAATGACTGCGTGAGTGACAGTTTGATTTATAAGTGTTGGTTTTGATTAGACCGTGCATTTATGCGTTATCATGTCTCAAAAGTGGAAAGTGTTTTCTATTGAAGAAAAATCTCATGTCATATGGAGATTAGAAAATGGCGAGTCGAATAGTGAAATTGCAAAGGAATGTGGAGTGTCGCACTCTACGATATCAACGATTTGGAAGAATAGAGATAAAATAAAAGTTCTTTTCGAAAACAACTCTTTAAAACTTAAATGAGCGAGGACAAGTGAACATAAAGTTATAGAAGATGCTTTATTAACATGATTCAAACACCAGATGGCAAACAACGTGCCAATAAGTGGTCCGATACTGCAACAAAAAGCCAATGACTTTGCTCGTCTTATGAGTAAGGAAAATTTTAATTGTTCGTCATCTTGGGTACAACGTTTTCGTGCTTGATAAAACAATTCCAGACTTCACTTTTACGGGACATTTTGAAAAGCTACTATAAAACCACCACCACATATCTACTACATTTAATTCAAAATAAATATAAAAACTAACCTTTCCTGGCTACGGGTAAGGTAATTACCGTAAACAGTATACCAGTGTTGTACGTACTGCGCAATTGTTTATAATTAAAAGTGAAGTGTTTTGCACATTTTAATGTTTATACTGTTTATCCATATCCGTAGCATCACCCAGGAAAAAAAATACTGGCAGTCAAAATGTGGCAGCAGCAGCAGTAGTACAAGATTGGGTGATGCTACGGATATGGAACAAGTTGAAGATGAATTGATTGATACTATCTGGCAGATAGCTAGGGCCAGAGTTCACATTGAACGTAGAATCCAAAGGTTAAAAAATTTTCGCTGTTGCAGAAATGTCATTCCTTGGTCTTTGCTTCCATTTTTGCATTCCATCATGACAGTACTTGTAGCACTTACAAATTTATCAACCCCTATTTTAGCACCCGACAAATTTATTAATGAAAGAACGACATAAATTGTAATATGTATTCTTAAATAAATTATATTCTTTTTGTTGAACGCATTTTATTTCTTTTGTTCACACAAAACATGTAACATTTGTCTGAAAAATATGTTTAGTAATTTTGGTAACAACTCATTGCAAAACTTAAAATCAAAATTCACTTTGATTATGTACATGCTGCAGTCAAAACTGCTATAAATGCAGAGATCGCAGGTGGGAAGTCCTAAGCCCTAAACCTAAACACATTTGAATTTGCCCGTAGTAAACGCTTTTTTTCCGTAAATCAAACTTCTCCCAGTCTTTTTTTAAATATTTTAGGATACTTGAAACCTCCAAAACAGTTTTGGTTTTTCAATCGTATCGTACGTCTCTCGATGTGTTAACATGTCGTCTAATCTTCCGTGTTTACATTGTAAAATAAAAGCGGTTAAAGGACCTAAATGTGTTAAATGTGATCGTGTTTTTCATCCAAAATGCCTAGAAAGACTTAATATCGAATTCGCTGATATCGTGAAAGACATTGTTTATCGTAAAACAGCTGATCTCAAAAACGAAATTAGCCTCTTGCAAGCATGAACTAGAAGTTTTGAGAACAAGCAACATCGATCTTATTAGATGTTTGACCGATAAACCTTCTTATGCAAAGATTACGACTCTGTCAAAAATGCTTCAACTTCAGTTAAGTCTAAAAAGTTCAATGAAATTTCACCGCCGGCTTTATGTGAAGAATCAGTTTCCAATGCTCCTGGTGGTAGTTTAAATCTGATAACGTTATAAGTGTGATCAACAAAACAACTGATAATGGTATTACCTTCCATGATATTCACTCAAAAAGCAGTGAAATTAATTCTGGTGGTTGGGAACGTCCTCGGAATAAACGGAATAACTTTAAGTTATGTAATGAAGTGTTGGGTAAAAAAACATCTACTTCGATACAGGCTGTTGAAAGAAAACTGTAGCTTTATCTGGGACGGTGCGCTCCTGACACTACTACGCAGGATATAGAAAACTATATAACAGAAGAATTATCCTACACCAGTGTGTCTTGTGAAGCATTAACAACAAAGGGTGAATACGCATTCTTCTTTTAATGAACTTTTAAATCCTGAATTTTGGCCCGTCAGATCCGTTGTTAGAAAGTTTTATCAACCGCGACGCAAAACTCCTATTGAAGATGATCAAAATTTTCGAAAAAACGATCAAATCCCGCAAGTGACATAAGTGAACAATTTAATAACAACTGCGTCTCTGACGCGAATGAAATCGGTGTTTATTATTAGAATGTGAGAGGTGTTAACACAAAAATTAAGGAATTGTCATCTAACGCTGCCATAAATGATTTTGACATTATAATGGTAACTGAAACCTGGTTACATCAAGGAGTTTATTCATCTGAACTTTTTGATGTTGATTATGATATATTCAGATGTGATCGTGCTACTCGTGGAGGAGCTGTATTAATCGCTACAAATCCAACTTTAAGTGCTGTTGAAGTCCCGAGGACCTTAGTTGTTGAAGAGGTTGATATAGTTGCCCTCAAATTATCTTGTGGTAATAAACGTTTGTTACTGGTTTGCTTACATGTTTCACCATCATTAAGTGTTCAGAATTATACAATGTTGTTTGATTATCTAGATGAATTAACTGCTAACTTTGATTGCTTTATTGCTGGTGATTTTAATATTCCTGAATTTCATATATACTTATTAAACAATAGTCAATGTAAAACTTCTATAACTAGTAAAAACCGTATACATTTTTTAGATTTCAAAAGATTTCATCAACATAACAATATAGTCAATGTTAATGAACGTCTGCTAGATTTAGTTATATCATCATCTAACATAGATGTACATGTTTTTAGAAATTACTATCTGAACAGACTTTGATTATATTTCCCGCCCGATTAAATGCAATGTGGCGCACCTGCGCGAGAGACGAATAGACGCCATACTCAAGAACAAAGAAAAGTGCGTTTCATTTTGCAAGCCTTCCAATTTTGTTATTCAATCAGTAATCGCTAATAATTTTTGGTCCTTCGAACCGATTGGTACAAGCAATAACCAACTCAGTCCAAGTAAGCATCGTCGTGGGTCGTCACCATCGCCCAAACACCAGGGACCAGCCATCAATCGCATCAGTCAGTCAAGCCACGGGTCGAGCCATTGTATCCAGGTATTTCATTTCCTTCCTCAATCCTCAATCAACATGACGGACTTAGATAACCTAATTAAACGGCGTACGGTTTTAAAAAGTAATCTAATTCGATTTAAAACCTTTTGTCTCAAGTTGTTGGACAGCGTTAGTCATTCGGAAATTACTAACCGTCAAAAAGTTGAATGCGAAATTCGTAAAAATAAAATGGAGCCGTGGTTGGACGAATTCGATACAATTCAATCACAAATAGAGGTTCTCGATGATGAAACCACTCCTGAAGTACATTGTGCATGTAGAGAAAAGTTCGAAAATGCTTATTTCGAAATTATGTCGATTCTATGTGACTTCTGTGAGTCAAAGTCCCTTGCAATGACTTCGATGAAGTTGTTGTCTATTACTTCCAGTGAATCGCCAAATGGTTCAAAATCTAATCTAATTGAATCGCCAAATGGTTCAAAAACTAATCTAATGGAATCGCCAAATGGTTCAAAATCTAATCTAACTGAATCGCCAAATGGTTCAAAATCTAATGTAATTGAATCGCCAAATGGTTCAGAAACTCATCTAATTGAATCGCCAAATGGTTCAAAAACTAACCTAATTGAATCGCCAAATGGTTCAAAGCTAATCTAGTTGAATCGCCAAATGGTTCTAGACCTAATTCACGAAACAAATACAAAAATAAACAGTATAAACAGTAAAAACTAACAGTATTCAAGTAAAATTACCAACTCTCACCTTACCAACATTTTCGGGTAAAACAAGTGAATGGCTAAATTTTGGAGACATGTTTTATTCATTGGTACACAATCGAAATGACATTTCAGAAATTGAAAGATTGCAGTACCTAAAAGCGTCACTTACTGGTGAAGCATCTTCTGTGCTTCTAGCGTTACCTTTAAACTCGGCAAATTATTTTGTAGCATGGGATTTATGAAAAGAGAGATTTGAAAATACCCCTAGAATTATTGAAAACCATATAAAGCAAATATTTGAAATTGATATGATCTCTAAAGAGTCACACGTCATGTTACAGTCATTGTTAAATACTGTGCAAATGAATTTAAGGGCTCTGCAAGCACTGGATGAACCTATTCATCAGTGGAATTCTATACTAATTTATCTAATAAAAACCAAACTCGATCCGGCTACAAGACGTGACTGGGAAAAAATGAAATCTGAAATGAGTCATTTTCCGACAATTAACGATTTAATTAAATTTTTAACTGAAAAATGTCATCTGTTAGAGTCTCTGTCAATAAACACAAAACGCCAATCCAGTCATTCAACGAATACCGAAAAATCCAAGCTTGTACATGTTGCACATCAACATGTAGAATGTTATTTTTGTAAGGGAAGTCATAGTATATGCCGATGCTCTAAATTCAACGGACTTTCACCCTCAGATCGTATAAAAGAAGCTTCAAAACTTCGTCTATGTAAAAATTATTTGAGATTTAATCATAAAACTCACGAATGCAAGTCATCAAAGTGTCGCATATGCGGTCAGCAACATAAAACTCTTTTACATGTAACGATACCCAACACTGAAGAATCAGTTGTTAAACAACCAGACTTAGCCGAATCGAAACAAACTACCAATTTAAGCTGCGCCTATGCCTCGTCAAAACATGCACTTTTACCAACCGCAATAGTTGATGTTTTTGATAAACAAGGTAACAAAAAAGAAATTCGAATATTACTAGATTCGGGGTCCCAATCAAATCTTATTCGCCAAAATATAGTAAGTGACCTTGGTCTTACAGTTAAACCTACTTGGTATTAACAATTCTCAATCAAATTCTCTAGGTACTGTAACCGTAACATTACATTCGAAAATCAATTCATATAAGTGTACAATTCCTTGTGTGGTACTACCAAAAATCACAAACAATCTCGGTCAGCCATCACTTAATATTAATGATTTCAAGCTGCCAGACAACATTCGGTTGGCTGATCCAACATTTTGTGACTCAGATACAATAGATGCTTTGGTTGGTGTTGAAATGTTTAGGTCTCTACTCTGCATTGGTCAAATATCATTAGGAGAACGTCAACCTATTTTACAAAAAACTCGATTTGGTTGGATAATATCAGGACCAGTCAACGGTCAATTTCTTAACAAATATCAATCATGCCACTTTACAAAAACATCTGACTTCGATAATGACATTCAAAAACAACTCAAAGCTTTTTGGGAAATAGAAGAAATTCCTAAAACCCCGATTCTGTCAAACGAAGAGATGGAATGTGAAACCTTCTTTAAAAACACAACCTTTAGGAATAACCACGGTCGATTTGTCGTCAAACTCCCAGTTAAGAAAAACATCAATGAACTCGGTGAATCATATGCTATTTCACATCATCGATATGTGGCTCTTGAAAAACGTCTTCGTTCTAATCCTTTGCTTCATAAACAATACAGTACATTTATTCAGGAATATCTGGACATGGGTCATATGTCTCCAGTAACTTACACTCCTGATACATTAAAAAAGGCTTATTTCATTCCACATCATACGGTGTTACGTCCAGATCATACTACATCAAAAATTTGTGTTGTTTTGACGCCAGTTGTAAAACTACTTCGGGTTTGTCGTTAAACGATGCCTTAATGGTTGGACCAGTGATTCAGTTCGACTTATTTTCTATTCTAATACAATTTCGTCTGCATCCATTCGCTTTCACAAGTGACTGTGAAAAAATGTATAGGCAAGTGCTTGTACAGGAAGAAGATCGCATTTATCAAAACATTCTCTGGCGATTCGATGAAAATGATGATCTTCAGACTTATCAACTCAATACGGTAAATCTTCTGCTCCTTATCTGGCAACTAAGTGCATTCAACAAATTGCTTTAAATCATTCTGAAACCTTTCCCGAAGCTTCTAAGTTTATTGGAAAATCGTTTTATGTAGATGACTTCATTGCTAGTTGTCCCACTCAGACTCAATCAAGACAAGTTGTCACTCAAGTTAATCAATTACTCTCAGAGTATTGTTTTCCACTCAGAAAATGGTCTTCTAATCATCCTGAACTTCTGAACGACGTTGATACAGGTAGTACATTGACGCATTTTAATAATAAAAGTCCTTTTCATAAAACTCCTGGCCTTGATTGGAATTCAAAAGATGATTTATTTCAGTTTCCTTTTAAACTAAAAGAAAACAACAAGAATATCGTTTCAAAGCGAACAATTTTATCTACAATCAGCTCTATATTTGATCCCTTGGGATTAGTCGGCCCAGTTGTCGTAAAATCAAAAATTATCCTTCAACGTCTTTGGCAACGTAATCTTTCTTGGGATGAGTCCATTCGTTCTGAACTTTATTCAGTGTGGCTTTCATTCTTTTTTTTCAATGATTCAAAATATTACCATTCCTAGGCAAACCATTTGTTATGATCCCATTCAGATTGAAGTACACATCTTTTCAGATGCAAGTGAAATTGGTTATGGAACTTGTTTGTATTTGCGTTCTATTAACAGTAGTGGTCAGATCAGTGTGCATCTATTATGCTTTAAGAGACGCGTTGCTCCACTAAAATTTGTCACTATCCCTCGTTTGGAGTTAATGGCTGCTCAGTTATCCACTAGACTCTTTTCTCACGTAAAACAAGCATTGGATGTAAACATTAACAAAACATATTATTGGTGTGACAGTTCCATAGTCTTGGCTTGGTTGAAGAAACACCCAAGTCAGTTAAAAACATTTGTAGCTCACAGAGTAGCAGACATATTATCAAACAGTAATACTTCAGAATGGCATCATATACAGTCAAAGCACAACCCTGCCGATCTTCTCAGTAGAGACACCACAGCATAGAATCTTGCCAACGCAAACAATTGGTGGCATGGTCCAAGTTGGTAGTCTTCTGATCAATCATTTTGGCCTAAATCTTTAAAATCATTTTCTGGAGAACTACCGGAAATGAAGAAAAGTACTATGTCTCTTGTTACCAACATATCTGATAATGTGATTGTTGAACTCATAAACAAGTATTTCAGTTTAATTAAACTTCAGTAAATCGTTGCATTTTGTCTTCGGTTTAAATTTAATTGTGTAAACCCACAAAATAGACAAACAGGCCCTCTTTCTGTAGAAGTTCTTAATTATGCTCTTGAGTTAATTATAAAATGCGTTCAAGATAAAGCATTTCATGACGAGATTCAACGCATAAAACGAAACAAGTCTGTATCTTCTAACAGCAAAATAAAATCATTGAACCCATTTCTCGATAAAAACGAATTATTAAGAGTAGGAGGAAGAATCAAGCATAGCGACATTTCTTTTAACTCAAAATTTCCTTATATTCTTCCTAAAGATAATCAGTTTACAAAGATTGTGATTTTGTATTATCATTGGAAATATCTTCATTCCGGACCTCAAGCAACACTTCATGCCATCCGCCAAAGATTTTGGATAATCAGTGGCAAAAGGGCAGTGAGCAAAATTACTCGTTCGTGTTTAGTGTGTCGACGTTTTGACGCAAAACCACCAGAACCTTTAATGGGAGACCTTCCCAAACCTCGAGTCGTTCCATCTAGACCTTTTTCGATTTGTGGTACAGATTTTGCCGGACCTTTTTCGTTGCGTTCAAGTACTACGCGCGGAGCAAAAATAACAAAGGCCTACTTGTGCATTTTTGTATGCTTTAGCACGAAGGCAGTGCATCTAGAAATAGTGAGCTCATTAAGTACCGACGCATTTATATCTTGTCTAAAACGATTCCTTGCTCGCCGAGGTTATTGTAAGGAGATTCATTCGGATAATGGAACAAATTACGTAGGAGCTTCTAACTATCTTCGCGAAGCATATAAACTTTTCTCAAGAAATGCTCATAACGACAGAGTGTCTGATTTCTTAAGTCAAAATTCCATATCATGGAAATTCAGTCCAGCCAGGGCACCCCATTTTGGAGGTTTATGGGAATCGGTTGTTAAATCAGCCAAAAAACATTTGTATCGAATTACAAAAAACGTTTCATTTACTTTCGATGAACTTAATACTCTTTTTTGTCAAATTGAGTCCGTGTTGAACTCTCGACCATTAATTCCATTGTCATCTGAACCAAATGATATTCTCTTCATAACTCCTGGCCACTTCCTAGTTGGTGAATCCCTTTTGGCTTTGCAATTTTGTTATTCAATCAGTAATCGCTAATCACTATCCGTTAGTTAGAGAGGACGGTCACCATCCGGCACTAGATTGTTCTATAGAATGGTATCGTAAAGACAGAACTTGTCCAAAGAGCAACAGTAACAGTAAAAATAAATATAATTTTAAGGCTGCAGACTTAATAGGATTGTATAGTGATTTATCACAATTAAATTGGGATGATGTTGTTAACAGTTCTAATATGGAATCAGCTGTTGAACTTTTATATAGTAAAATATATGAGTCTGTTAATAAGCATGTCCCCCTACGGAGGTAACGATAAGACATCGCACAAGTATCCTTTCTAGTATTCACGGTGTTTAATAAAAATGATTCAAGAGAAAAGCAGTTTGCTTAAAGCTTGTAAAAAGAATTGCAATGGCGTGAAAACAGAAAAGATAAACGTGCTTAGACGTGAAATTAAAATTAATCTAAAGAAGGATTATGATTATTATATTAATACTGTTGAACACTCTGTCAGCAGATATCCAAAAGAACTATGGAACTTTATTAATTCCAAAAAAAGATCTCCTAGAATACCTAGAAATATGATTTACAATACCACTAGTCTAGAATCTTCTTGTGATATCGCCAATGCCTTTGCAGACTATTTTAAATCGAATTATGTGATAGACTCGGTGACTCATTCATTTTGTGATAAAAAAAACTGTGATACTTCTATTGTTCGTACAAATTATGATAAGAAAGACTATGATACTCAGATTATTCCTACAAGCTGTGATATTTCTAATATGCAAACCTTACATAATTTTGTCATATCAGAATAGGATATTAGTAAATCGTTAACAAATTAACACCCAACCTTACAATGGGAGTTGATGGTATTCCAGCTTTCCTAGTAAAGGACTGCATTTCTGTGTTTCTAACACCGCTTTCTCATATCTACAACTTGATTTTACATACAAGCCATTTCCCCTATTAGTGGAAATTATCTAAAATTTGTCCCATCTTAAAGTCTGGCAGTAAGTGCCAAGTAACTAACTGTCGTCCTATAGGTCTACTATGCAACTTTGCAAAGTTATTTGAAAGTATTTTATGTTCTTAGATATACAGTCATATTGGAAATACGATAAGTGAAAATCATCTCGGCTATATGCCGGGCAGATCCACAAATACTAATTTGGGAAGTCATTTTGTTTCCTCTGCTCTGGACTGTCGATCTCAGGTAGATGTCATCTACACTGATCTGTCTAAAACGTTTGATAAGGTAAATCATAACCTTTTGTTACATAAGTTAAGCGAATATGGTTTTAATGATAAACTAATACAATTATTTTCATCAATAATTAAGGCGACAGGTTGTAGAACTCAATGGATTTCAGTCAGAGGCTTATGTAGCTGATAGCGGAGTGGTTCAAGGTTCTAACCTGGGCCCAACACTATTTTTATTGTATTTAGATAATGTAAAATACTTATAAAATTCCAATTTTTATATGTTTGCTGATGACATTAAATTGGCAAGAGTCATTAACAGTGTTGATGACTGTAAAAATTTACAAAATGATTTAAATTTGTTAACCTCTTGGTGCATGGAAAATAAGTTGACGATTAATATAGATAAATGCAAGGTAATGTCCTTTACGAGGAAAAATGTCACAATAACATATAATTATACAATATTAGAGACTAATTTACAAAGATGTCTTCATTGTAAGGACTTGGGGGTTATATTTGACACAAGATTGCAATTTTATGAGCATATGAATAATATCTGTACGACAGCGTTTAAGATATTGGGTTTTATTTTACGTAATACAGACACATTTAAGAATATTTCATGTATCAAAAAACTCTACTATGCATTTGTGAGGAGTCATCTTGGGTATAACAGTGTTATCTGGTGTTCATCTTATAAGATATATAGTGAAATGATTGAAAACGTTCAGAAACAATTTTGTAAATATCTTTATAAGATTAAACATGGTCGTTGGCCCCCAAGGCATTACCCTTATAATCAGCTCTTAGATGAATTTGAATTAGAACCTCTTAGTCTTCGTAGAATTTTTCATGGTCAAGTGTTTTTGTATAAGCTTGTTAATAATGTTATTAACTGTTCTTTCTTGCTCTCATGTTTGTGTTGTAATGTCCAACGTGTCAATAGCAAAATTTCTGTATGCTTCAAAAATCCTTTATCGAAATCAAGACAACATATGTATTCTTTCGTAATGTTAATGTGCTCAAATTATAATTTGTTACACAAACATGTTGATATATTTAATATGCCACTAAGTACTTTTATTAATAAAATTAAGTCCATATTATGTAGACCGCTATAATGATTTAAATTTAGGTTAACACGTGTATTTTACTACTTACGGATGACATAATCGAAACAATTGGAAATATTTTGAATGAACCAATCAGAGAAGGGGTACCTAAGGGTCAAATTCGTGTACCATCCGTTATTTCCGCTTGCCCCACCGGCACATGTTGCCTTCACAACAAATCTCAATTTGCCTGGTCTAAACGATATATGGTCGAAGATTTTAATCCTGGCTTTAATAACAATTTGTTGAACAGTCTACAGTGTCAAGTAAAGGACATGGATTCTTTAGATCGTCATTGCACACTATTATTTGACGAGATAAAGCTGAGCACTATGACAAAAGTAGACAAGTCATTATCGGATTTGAAGATTTGGGTCATTTGGGTCGCTCCCTGAAATATGCGGATCATGGCCTTGCTTTAATGGGAAGAGGTATTCGCAAAAGATGGAAGCAGCCCATCGCGTATTATTTTACCGCGTCCACAATTTCGGCAGTTGCGTTGAAGCAAATTATTGTTAAAGCCGTAGAAAAATTAAAATCATTAGGACTGATTGTTCAACAACAATCTACAGTCTCTGACGAAGGTGCTACCAATAGATCAGCTATGACTCAGTTGTGTTCTTCGGTAAATGACACTCCTTCAGGTTATCATTTTGAAATCGACGGTTCCAAAATTAATTGCATTTTTGATCCAGTACATTTATTGAAGAACACTAGGAACGCACTAATTGAAAATTTTATTGAATTCGCGCCAGGCAAGAGAGCACATTTTGAGCACATCTTAATGGTTTTTGAATCAGATCAGAAAAAGAAATTTAGATCGTTGCATAAATTATCTCGAGAAGATTTTAATTTCAAAAATTCTTACACTAAAATGAAAGTTTCTGTTGCTGCGCGTCAGTTGAGTTACAGTGTTGTCTGTGAGTTAGAAACGTATGTCTCACATAATCAATTACCACCAAATGCATGCGGAAACAAATGCGGAATTTATCCATTTAATTGATCAACTTTTTGATTCTTGTAATGGCAACACAAAGTATTCAAAACGCGAGAGCAAATCTTTGAGATGTGCAATTAGAGAAGATTCCCCACATATTAATTTTTGGACGGACCTTTTCGCAAAAATTAATAATTGGAAAGTAATAAATAAAGCAACTGGTAAGAATGTTACTAACCAATTTCATTTCATTAATCGATGAAAGTGAAAATTCATTCCATAATTGCAATTTGGCATTTAGCGTTGATCGTGCTTTAAATCAAGATACGGTTGAAAATTTGTTCTGCTGTGTTCGACAGCATGGCATTGCAAATACCAACCCCACGTGTTTTCAGTTTATATCTGCTTTGAAGACGTGTGTTCTTAACAATCTAGTTATGCCATGCAACTCTCAAAACAACTGTAAAGATGATGGGGATTCTTTACTTGACAATTTGACGGCTCTTTTAAAAGAAGGTGTTCAAGATGACTCTGTTTCCGCTACGGATGTAGTGTTTGAGGATGAGTCGCTTGAACACCAAAACTTTTTACCAATGTAAACGTGGGGGACATCCAGGGATTGGCCTATGTATCAGGTTATATTGTCAAGAAAATGGCAGTCCCCGACTCTCTTCATTCCCCAGATGTGACTCCTGCAGACACAACTGTAATGTTCCGTGATGATGGTATGTATATAAACGTCTTGTTTATGCATCTGAGAGCTTTATTAACTTTGTTAACGGAACTAATGAACTTCTGTGTTTATTTTTGAAAACATGTGCAAACAAAAATTCTTTGGAAGATCAGTTATTGTATGTCGAAAGACACTCAAAATTTTTTCACTTGTTCCAGTCATAGTGCACATGCTGCGACTCGCGCTTTGAAAAAACATGTTTCAAAGATCCAGAAGTTCACAAGTTAATTTAATTTTGTAGTTGTAGTATTTATATATTTTATTTTATTAGAATATTGTTTTTGTTTGTTTTGTTGAGAAAAGGTTTTTTGTTTTTTATAACTTTTGTTTTTATTTGAATTTGTATTCGAATTCATTTTTTAGAAAAGGTTTTTTGTTATCTTTTTAAAATTGTTTTTTATTTTATTTTTTTTTTCAGAATCAAGTTTTAGTTTACCATTATTTGGGGTGTACGGGAAATATTGGAAAAGTACCAGAACTTCTATTGGATGATCACGTTTCATATTTTAAAACGGCTTCAATAGATAGCTAGCGATAGATAGCAATAGATAGATAGCTTTTTCTACATATTTCCAACTCTCACCTATGACTCCAAGAAGTTATCTGTTAAGATAGCGGTCACACTCCGGTAAACTGTGTTGATCCACAGGCTAAACTAGGTGAGGGTATGTCTTCTTATTGCGAATAAACACAAGGTACGTTTTATTACTTGTTTTTATAATTGTAGTAATTATTATTTTCGGTTTTAGAACGGGAGGCATCAACTTTTTGGCAACTACCCTCGTCTACCACATCTGGACCTTCATAAAGCGCAGTTTGAATCGAATGTGAGACTGGAAGTGCTTTATAAAACGTAAAAGTAAAGTAGTTTCGACGCCTGTTAAAATTAAGTTGTGCATGAAAAAAATTATACAATATGTTGTATTTTAGTATTTTGTGGTACTATTACGTAATAAAACTGGTTTTTTTAAATGGTGTAAATTTGTTGGTCCTGTGTTTAGTAATACTAATTTTACAGGTTTTATATACAAACTTCGAGTACATTATTCAATTTTTGTATACAACCAATAATGCAAACTAATAAGGGTTCCTGTATAAAATGCGTAAATGTTCAAATTGCCCGTGGTTTTTTAATTTCCAATACAGTGGATTTAGTTCCTTACCCGACCGCACATAACGCTATCATCATTAATTTGTTTCCTCAAAATAACACGGCGCTGTCACTTTGTTTTTATGTTCTTTGATCGGTGCTATGCAGGGGCTGTTCACTCTTCAAAAAAAGCCGGGAGTAGGGATATTAGTTAGTGGTAACATCACCGAAGCGCTGACAAACAATCAAGAAAGATAAAATATATTACTGTCTCAGTCACGGTCTTAATCGTTGTATTTGCGCATGTGTCCCCAACGGTTCTGTAATTCAAAAAAAGAAAACACATGAATTGCCTAACCTAACGTTGTTCGTTGAGCATTGTGTTGGTAAAAATAGGTGTTGAAATTGTGTTTCAGTTGTTCAAAACCCCTTTTATTTCGTTAAATCCGCCGTTCATCGTCTGCTTGCTTTGATTAAGGTGTGAGTAATAATTTATTAATAATATAATATAATGATAATTTCTGTCCGTCCATTCTCCGGGGACGAATTGCGAGGATGACACAGAAGAGGCACTAGATTCACTACGCCACTTTGTTGCAGTGCTGCCAACCCTACCGAAATTTCGGTAGTTCTTCCGAAATTGGAATACGTTCAACGATCTACAGAATTCAAGTCCAATCTACCGATTTTTTCAACATCTAGTAAAAATTAAAAACAAGTTTTTGTAATCAGTTACCTACAAAAAATACTTTATTATTATTATTGGTATTATTATTCTGACTGGTAAGTATTGTTAATTTTTTTATAGTGTCCCCTAGTGGACAGTAGACGACCTAGCATAGAACGCAAATCTGCTAAAACTCTGTTTTACCATCTTTATTAAATTATTTTGTTATTCCCCGAAACGTGACAAAATGCAACTTTGGGATATAAACATAGCAATGAGATAACGAAAGCGAATTTTTGTTTCAATATTACTAATACCAATCTCATTTCATTTCATTCTCTTCTGAGTTTGGAAAAGTTCGTTTTGAAACAACGGTCGGTCAGTCGGCTGGTCGGTCAGTCGGTAAATTAGGCAGACCCAACATTAATTAATTTTTGTACAATTCCTTTTTTTTTAATGAGTAGCAGTGCTAGTGATAGTGCAGGAGAAGGCACAAGTGCTGGGCCTAGTAAAAAACGAAAGTACTCACAAAATTATAAAAAAGATTGGAAATAGTTGCCGGAGTTTAAAGGATGGCTAGCTGAAAGCCGAAAAGGATCCGAGTTTGCTTTGTGCAAATGTTGCAGTAAGGACGTCATTGTAAAAAGTGGAAAAGATTCGCTGTTAAAACATGGCACATCAAAAGCTCACCAGAAAAAAAAAAGTGAAAACTATAAAGCAAACGCCATCAATAGCATCTCTTGTGCATACTACAGCTTATCAAGAGAAACGAAAATTAGAAAACGATATTAAAAAAGGTAGGAAAACATTATTTTAATTTACTTGTGCCAATTAACATTTGAAATTCCTGCTAGAACAAGTATTGCGGAAATAAAAAAAGTCAACAATGTATTTTTGATTTTCGCAGGCGAGATACGAATCGTCGCTTTCTTGGCAAAACACAATTTACCGTTCACCATTGCTGACCATCTAACGCAATTGATCACGAATATTTGCGGCGATTCAGCCATTGCAAAAGGAATGGCCTGTGGGAAAACCAAAGCCAGGGGAATTGCCACAAACGTCATCGGAATGAAAATTTTGAATCAGTGTGCAATAATCTAAAAAGCAAGAAATTTTCGGTGATTGTGGATGAATCAACAGATATAACTAATGATAAACATCTATGCGTTGTGGTCCGCTACGCCAATAACAAAAATATTATAAAAGATAATTTTTTTTGTTTATTAAAATTGGGTTCTGCTGATGCAAACACATAGTATAATGAACTTATACAAAGATTTAACAGTTGTGGTATTCCCTATAAAGATAATCTTATCAGATTTTCGGCTGACGGGGCTAATGTAATGATGGGAGCGAATCATTCTTTAATAGTGCTATTAAAAAATGATGTGCCTTCGCTTTATGTCATGAAATGCATATGCCATTCATTTCATTTATGCACTTCATATGCATGTCAAAAACTACCTCGTTTTGTGGAAGATCTCACTCGAGATATTTATAATTATTTCGGTTCAAGTCCGAAAAGGCAAAGTGAGCTAAAAGAATTTCAGCAATTTTGTAATCTGAAAGTTCATAAAATCGTACACCCATCTCAAACCCGATGGTTATCAGTGCATGCAGCAGTAAGTCGTATATTAGAACAATACAATGCGTTAAAATTGTATTTTACAGACGCAGTGGCGAAAAAAAATGTTTTAGCCTTCGAAAATATTTTGACCAAACTAAACTATATTGTAACGAAGCTATTTCTGCAATTTTTAGATTTTGTACTGCCAATTTTTAATAACCTCAACAAAGAAATGCAATTGGAATCACCAAAATTGCATGTTTTGTACAGAACTGTTTGCATTGGTTTGCGTTCTATATATGATTGTTTTTTAAAAAGGGCCTACATATTAAATACACCAATAGAAAATATTGATTTTCAAGATCCCAGAAATTATTTAAGTATTGAGGATTGCTATTTTGGTGCCAACGTTCAGCAAACCATTGTTGAAAGCAACATTTCTGCGGATCGATTGCATTTTTTTAGATTAAGGTGTTTGGAATTTTATATTGAAGCTTGCTCTCAAATTATAATGCGTTTTCCACTACAAAACAATCAAATAAAATTACTAAATTTTCTAGATCCTGTGGAAGTAAAACAAGGAACCATAAGTTCTATCGCTAATGTAATGTCCTTATTTCCAGAATTAATCCAAGACAAAATGCAAGAAATAGACACGCAGTGGAGAACGTTGCGTAATTTATCAGAAGTTAATACGTTTTCTAATGCCATCGAATTGTTTTGAATAGAAATAAAAAAATTAAAATCAGGTGATGGCACACAATTATTTGCCGCTTTAGCTGACTTTGCTTTATACATTTTGTGCCTCCCACATTCTTCTGCCAATGTGGAACGCATTTTTCGCCGAAACAGTAAATGGACTATTACATACCAAAGAATTCTTAAAAAAATAAGATAAAAATTGTTACAATTTTGAAATTGATGGGCATGTAATTTCAAAAATGCAAAAGGATACAATTTACAAAACATAATCATTGTTTATATAATTTATACTTATATTTTATATTTATACTTATTAATATTGTTTTTTTTTTCTTAAATTTTAAATAAACGTTGATTTTTAATTGTGATGTTTTATTGAAGAAGTAAAAAAATGTACCGAAATTTTGTGACATGTACCGAAATTTGACTTAACTAAATACCGATGTTAATTCTCATTGGGTTGGCAGCACTGCATTGTTGAAGGGGACGACGAGGTAGTCCAACCTCTTGAAATCAATATTGAGGCGGACCCCCATTTTTCATTTCACGCCACAAAAAGTTGTGTCGAAAACTATGTGGCAAGCTATGTTGCAAAAAGCTTGTTAAAAACTATAGGTGTGTGTTCTTCCTGTCGGGAACAGTTGTTGTTGGGGTCGGTAAACACTGATCCTGTTTTACATTTCAGAGATTACCGACCCAACGCACTTTTACGACCAGGAAGTAATTTCTTAGAATTATTTAAACAAGCCGGTCAACTCATTATATCCCAAAAGTGTGCACCAAAAACAATGTTAAAAAAACTTTAATTGGGTTGCTGCGACATCATGTGATAACCAATTTATCATGCCAGGACCACAACTTGGAGAATTGATTTTTTGACAAAATGTGCTTGTTTTTTATCTACCATTCGATAAACTTAGTAAATAGAATTCTCCAAGGAAAAGAAAAGCGTCGGCTTTTAGTAGCAGGAGATGCCATTAAGGCAGCTGTGTAAAAATTAAAAAAAAAATTTCAAAGTAGGAAATTAGCAATTGAGAAATTAAAATCGAAAAATTAAGGTCTCATTTTTACTTAGTGTAAGTTATTACATTTGTTTTTTAATAACTTTTTTGAAATAAATTTATATTACGTATTACATATGTATTATTTTTTTACCAATTGTCAAATATATACTATTGATGAGCAAAGGCACTGTTTTACAGTTGATACTACAACTTTTATTATTAATAAAATGACCCTTTTCAAACTGAGGATGATCACAATGTGGAAATCCTCAAGTTGAAACGCGTCGTGTAAAAATAAAAGTTGGTGTGTCGACTGTGAAACGGTGTTTTTGTTCATCAAATTTATCATTGTTTTTGGTCCAATATCGGATGGGTTTGAATTTCCCTCTAAACGATACAACTAGCGCTTACGTGACGTGACCACTAACTAGAATCTACAAATTGTAGATTCAATTGTGGTGGGGACGGCAGAGTCGCCAATCTACAGCCACTATAAATATCTATAATCTATGAGCCAATATCTATAATCTATGGTTACTGTGCAGAAGTTCTTGTTAAATTTTATTTTATTTGGGCAATCGTAATTTTCAAATTTATTGGTCTAATTATTTGTTTAAAAATTAAATTATTATTGATTTATTATCATATTAGCTGTTTCAAAACTATAAAAACGCCAACGTCGCATTTTACCGAATTATTTTTTAAATAAGATTGATAAAATTGAAAAATAGTTATTAATGTATTAATTGAAAGTATAAATTACATTAGGTAATTTTGTAAGAAAATGCGTTTTATAGTTGGCGTGTTTATAATTCTGAATCAGCTAATATATTATTATAAATCACTTCGAATTTTAATTTTAATTTGTTTTCTAGGTGTAACATTTCGGTGTCAGTGTCAACTCAGACACCTTTGAGCTTAAGTTCTTCAACACCCCGCAAACGAAAACTCAAAGGAGAAGTTCGCTCTCACCATAAACAGAAAAGAAAACTAACAAAGGAGGATGTAATTGCATTCTGCAAAACGCATTGCTCCGAAAGCGTTGCAAATTTTATTGCCGTGTAATTGGACCTGGCTTCAAGATCACTGCATGGCTTAAGGTACACGGACGCTTTTAAACAATTTGCTCTATTTTGTCGGTCCAGCGGTGTATTCTTTTTTGAAAAAAATATATTCAATTTTTCCTATAAAAGTACGTTATGTAGAATGACCTCAAAGTGGGATATTTCCCAAGGCATAAATGATTTTATATTTAATGGTAATATCACTTAAAATAGCAAAATTAGAGGAAGCAGCGAGAGAGTGCATTTTGTGTGCCGACGAAATGTCGATTAAAACTAGTTTATTTTATAATAGAGGAATAGATAAAATCATTGGCTTTCATCACAATAATGGCAGCAAAGAATATATCCCAGCCAATAACGCTTTAGCCATTGTGGCTAGGGGCATCCATAAGCACTGGAAGCAACCCATAGCATATTTTTTTGTTAATAACTCTTGTGAAGTTGGATACTTAAAAATTATTTTATTTACAATTATTTTAAAATCAAAATCAATTGGGTTGATTGTTAAAGCTGTGGTCACAGACCAAGGGTCAATTTTTTTTTAATTTAAATTATTGTATAATAAAGGTAAGGGACTGTCTTTTAAGATGGTTCCAAAATTAACAAATGCACATTTGAACCCGACAAACTTTGAGAAAATAAAAGTTTCGTTGGCAGCCCAGCTATTTAGTGCAACAGTTACAAGTTCACTAGAAATGTTAATTTCTATAGGATATTTGCCCCAAAATGCGATGGCCACGGCAGATTTTATTAGAAAAATTGATCAATTGTTTGATATTTTAAATTCTTATAAATTTGTCTTCTAAAAGTTTTAATAGACCATTTGTTGGAAGTAATATACAAATTAATTTTTTAAAAGAAATGAAACAGTTATTTGAAAATTAAAAAATTATTGATAGTAACAATAAAGATAGGACACAGGCTGTAAGATTTTTGAAAAGTTGGGTCACCACAATAATGGGATTTTGCTTCTGTGACAGCATTTAGAGCCAACAACAAAAATTTAATTTGCAAGGCGGCTAAATCAAGATTGTCTTTGAAAATATGTTTGGGAGTATTAAGCAAAAGGGGGGAAATAATAAAAATCCAACCCCAATACAATTTCACTATGCTTTTAAAAAAAAATTTTATTCTCAACTATTTTCAACATGTGCAGGATTCAAACTGCATCCAAGATTTGGATCAAATATTAGCCAATTTTGATTGTAGCGATGCAAAAATAATAAGGTATACGTTCGGACAACAACCTCTGGTGGAAACGTTCCAGGGCGTTATTCAAATAATTTTTTTTCAAATATGACATTATATTCCTTTTTTTACGTTATCCTACATCCACCTCTGCCTTTCCATTAGATATCAGAACAAAATAGAAACAAAGAAACCGACGGTGTTTCCCAAAAGGAGAGAAAAGACGCTTGTGAAAAGGTGGCTGAAGAGTTTAATTCAGCATCGTTAACAGCACCACGAATAGGAAAGCAGATGAAAGTGCTTTGGTCCAATTTACACCGGAAAGCTAAAAAAATATTGCTAAAGAAAATGTAAATAAATAATATTATTTACCTGAGTGACTATAACTTTACATTTAAAAAAAAAGTATTTGGGTGATACAAATGAACTGGAAAATATAGCAGAGCTTGAACGAAAAAAAAATTAAGATAAGGTTAGTTATAATAATTAAATTTCAGAAAAACTAATTTTCTTATCCATTTAAGAAAAACATTTCGAAAACTGGGGGTGGAACGTTGACAGCCAATTAACGGACATAGGGGCTAGAGTCTTACCAATGGTCGAGCAACAGGAAAGGCCCTTACCAAATATTTTTGATGATGACAATATTTACCATAAAGGTAAATAAACCATGCTTTAATAGTAATAGTAATAATAATAATAATAATAATAATAATAATAATAATAATAATAATAATAATAATAATAATAATAATAATAATAATAGTAATAATAATAATAGTAATAATAATAATAGTAATAATAATAATAATAGTAATAATAATAATAATAGTAATAATAATAATAATAATAATAATAATAATAATAATAATAATAATAATAATAATAATAATAATAATAATAATAATAATAATAATAATAATAATAATAATAATACACGAATACACACATTTGATCTCAAACAAGAATCGTTAACTTTCAAATAATTTATCAAATTTTTAGATATAGTACTATTAACTCAAGATCAGGAAATATCCCCTCCTGTCCTGGAAACTGTTGAAGGACCTTCTATGTATATTTCTGATCTTCCCATTTAACTTGAAGAATGTGTTCCCCTCCCAACCGAAACCGTTTGTGAAGAAATCCCTACCCACCAGCCACCACGAAAAAAATACACCCCCTCTAGAAATAAATTAAACAAAAAAAAGCAGTTGATTTGAAAAGAACACTATATTTAAAGCGTATAAAATTAGCAAACATGGAAGTTGAATTTAAAAAAAAGATGTACGAATTGGAATTAAAAATTAAAGAAAAAGAGTTGGAAAAAATTAGCCGGAATGATTAATAATTATTGAAATTTTATTTGTTTTTTCTTTCAACAAAAATGTGTTCTTATAATGGCTACACGAACGGCAGTATTTTCATTAATATAGTTATTTCTTTGAACAGGTTCAATTTCAAGTTCTTGAGGTACTTCAGCATCTGGATCTCATTTCTAGTCGTTCTGTGTGACAAATATAAACTTCTTCCGCAGCTGTTCTTGGATTCAGTACTGGAGTTAAAAGAAAGGGACAGCAAACATATCCACTATCTCCAAGAGTAGAAAACCATTTTCATATTCACCTCTTTCTAGATGTGCACAGAGGGATGAATCATTAAATATTCTACTATCGTGGATACTTCCTGGCCACCTCGCGACAATATTTCTTATTTGCAGGTCTGCATCGCATACTGCCTGTACATTAATTGAAAAAAAATCCCTTCCGATTGCGAAAAATTTCAGCATTGGGGCCACCTGGTGATTCAATTCTTATGTGGGAACAGTCTATTACACCTATTACTCTTGGCATTCTTCTTTTACGATAAAATTTTAACTGAACATTATGTAGATTTTCTCTGTTTGGCATTTTTATAAATTATAGTTTAAGTTGAGCGATTTTTTGGATAACACTTTTTATAACAACACAGACTGTTGACTTATGTACAGCAATAGTGTCACCCACTAATTGTTGAAAGGAACCTGTTGCCAAATACCTCATTGTAATTAAAATCTTATTTTTTGCAGATATCGATTTGCGTCTTCTAGTTGTAGGTTCTAAATCATGACCGATCAACTCATGAAGCCATAAGATAGTTGCCTTCGAAAATCTAAATCTCATTTTAAATTCTTCTTCGTCGAAAATTTCATATCTCGTATCCCTCGGTATCTTCTAGGTATTCTTTCCATTCTTACTTCATCCTCAGAAGAATCATCAAACGATGATTCGTAAGTGATACAGATACATCAGACATATAATTGTAATTTTTTGACTAATAATAAAATAATTAAAAAAATGTGTACTATTTACCTTTATTTTATTTAAATATAAGCTGTCTCAAAGTTTTTTGGAATCAAACATAATAAATATTAAAATTTAATTGAAGTAGCTACCTTCATAAACTTAATTCCATATTAATGTATAATTTAATCGCAATTAACTGTTAATTGAGCTTTCGTAAACCGATTTCTATATTTAATTGCGATTACATGGCATTTAACAACGTATTAGTTTAATTCGAATTAAATCGATTTAATCGCGATTAGTGACGTGACGAAATTAAGTTAATCGACATTAACTTTTTAATGTGAAATTAAATATTTAATTCACTTTCTATAAACCCGCCCCTAGTCCAATATTTTGGGGCGTAATGGTAATTTAAGTAAGACGACTTAGGTCAGGTTTATAGAACATTTTTTGATTCTGAATTAAGTTAATGTCAAAATTAACTTAACATCGCCATCAAATTGATCACGGTTTACATATGCGTTTTTAATCAAATTTTAATTGTGATTAACTAATTCGAATTAAATTGACATTTGACGGGGTTGGCACAACTGATTAAGTTCAGTGGCTATTTTCACGAGTGTTTTTATAATTTCTCTCCCGTGTGGTCTGTGTGTGCGCTTGTGCAAATTACATTTAAAATTTAAAATGACGGAGGCAAAAGTGCACCGAGAAAGAACAAAGAACTTTACCGAAAGGGAAAAGGAAATTGCTCTAGATATTATAAACAGGTATGTAGCTACTTTGGCATAAATTAACGATTATTGTAGGTTAGGTTTGTACGTCTCCTGAGTCTGGAATTTGGTGCAAAACACAATTCTAACTTTTTTTTAAATCGTATGTTTAGGTTTCAAACATGCACCTAATTTTTTTCCACATGATTTTTGCACTGCACTTTAATTCAACCTTTTTTTTCAAATATGACATTATATTCCTTCTTTTACGTTATCCTACATCCACCTCTGCCTTTCCTTTAGATATCAAAACAAAATAGAAAATAAAGAAACCGACGGTGTTTCCCAAAAGGAGAGAAAAGACGCATGGGAAAAGGTGGCTGAAGAATTTAATTCAGCATCATCAACAGCACCACGAACAGGAAAGCAGATGAAAGTGCTTTGGTCCAATTTACGCCGGACAGCTAAAAAAAATATTGCTAAAGAAAATGTAAATAAATAATATTATTTATGTGAGTGACTATAACTGTTTACATTTTTAGAAAAAAAGATACTTAGATGAGACGAATGAACTGGGAAATATAGCAGAGCTTAAACGAAAAAAAAATGAAGATAAGGTTAGTTATAATAATTAAATTTCAGAAAAACTAATTTTCTTATCCATTTAAGAAAAACATTTCGAAAACTGGGGGTGGAACGTTCGAGAGCCAATTAACTGACGTGGGGGCTAGAGTCTTAGCAATGGTCGAGCCACAGGCAAGGCCCTTACCAAATCTATTTGATGATGACAATATTTACCATAAAGGTAAATAAACCATGCTTTAATAGTAATAATAATAATAATAATAAAATTAATAATAATAATAATACACGAATACACACATTTGATCTCAAACAAGAATCGTTAACTTTCAAATAATTTATCAAATTTTTAGATATAGTACTATTAACTCAAGATCAGGAAATATCCCCTCCTGTCCTGGAACCTGTTGAAGGATACTCTAATGTAAATATTTCTGATCTCCCCATTTACCTTGAAGATGAATGTGTTCCCCCATCCGAAACCGTTTGTGAAGAAATCCCTACCCACCAGCCACCACGAAAAAAATACACCCCTTCTAAAAATAAATCAAACAAAAAAAACAGTTGATTTGAAAAGAACACTATATTTAAAGCGCATAAAATTAGCAAACATGGAAATTGAATTTAAAAAAAAGATGTACGAATTAGAATTAAAAATTAAAGAAAAAGAGTTGGAAAAAATTAGCCGAAATGATTAATAAATATTGAAATTTTATTTGTTTTTTTTTTTCAATGAAAATGTGTTCTTATAAGGGCTGTACGAGCGGCAGTATTTTCATTAATATTATTATTTCTATGAACAGGTTCAATTTCAAGTTCTTGAGGTACTTCAACATCTGGATCTCTTGGCGGTTCATTATCATTTGTGAAAATGGCAATGTTATGTAACACAGCACAAGCCACAATAGTTGCTAATGTAGTGTTCATTTTAGTCCGCAGTCCCAATGACAGACAAGAAAAACGACGTTTCAAAACTCCAAAACACCGTTCAATAGCATTTCTAGTCGTTCTGTGTGACAAATTATAAGCTTCTTCCGCAGCTGTTCTTGGATTCAGTACTGGAGTTAAAAGAAAGGGACGGCAAGCATATCCACTATCTCCAAGTAGAAAACCATTTTCATATTCACCTCTTTCTAGATGTGCACAGAGGGATGAATCGTTAAATATTGTACTATCGTGGACACTTCCTGGCCACCTCGCGACAATATTTCTTATTTGCAGGTCTGCATCGCATACTGCCTGTACATTAATTGAAAAAAATCCCTTCCGATTACGAAAAATTTCAGCGTTGGGGCCACCTGGTGATTCAATTCTTATGTGAGAACAGTCTATTGCACCTATTACTCTTGGCATTCTTCTTTTACGATAAAATTTTAACTGAACATTATGTAGTTCTTCTCTGTTTGGCATTTTTATAAATTATAGTTTAAGTTGAGCGATTTTTTGGATAACACTTTTTATAACAACACAGACTGTTGACTTATGTACAGCAACAGTGTCACCCACTAATTGTTGAAAGGAACCTGTTGCCAAATACCTCATTGTAATTAAAATCTTATTTATTGCAGATATCGATTTGCGTCTTCTAGTTGTAGGTTCTAAATCATGACCGATCAACTCATGAAGCCATAAGATAGTTGCCTTCGAGAATCTAAATCTCATTTTAAATTCTTCTTCGTCGAAAATTTCATAAGGATTTCTCCTATCTCTTATCCCTCGGTATCTTCTAGGTATTCTTTCCATTCTTACTTCATCCTCAGAAGAATCATCAGACGATGATGTAGTCGTAAGTGATACATCAGACATCTAATTGTAATTTTTTGAATAATAATAAAATAATTAAAAAATGTGTATTATTTACCTTTATTTCCCGTTTATTTTATTTAAATATAAGCTATCTCAAAGTTTTTTGGAATCAAACATGACAGATATTAAAATTTAATTGAAGTAGCTACCTTCATTAACTTAATTTCATATTAATGTATAATTTAATCGCAATTAACTGTTAATTGAGCTTTTGTAAACCGATTTCTAGATTTAATTGCGATTAAATGGAATTTAACAACGTATTAGTTTAATTCGAATTAAATCGATTTAATCGCGATTAGTGACGTCACGAAATTAAGTTAATCGACATTAACTTTTTAATTTGAAATTAAATATTTAATTCGCTTTCTATAAACCCGGCCTAAATGTCTTTATTCGGAATTTGGTGTAATAAACGTACCGAATAGAACAAATAATCAGGTAACGACTAATGACTTTTTTGTGAATTTTCGATGAATTAATCAATCAAAAATGGTACCAGAATAGTTTAAATTTATTGGGTTAGGTTAAGAGACTGAACTAAACCCTTTAGTTAAATATTTTCAATTTAAAGCCCCAAATTGTTCAAAGTTAAAATTGACAAGTGCCTGACAGGACTTGACAGCGCCTTGAGTGCAGATGCACTTTCGTTGCTACGGATATCGTCCGCCCAAAATTTATACTTTTTTTATTTTGGTCAAATGCAAGCCTCTGTTTAAATTAAAATATCTATTAATTGGTGCATCTTAGTGGTGTAAAAGGTTATACCTTTTTATTCGCAATTGATTACTCTCTCGATTTAAGCAATAAAAAAGTAGTGTTAAAAGGGCAAAAAATTAGAAAAACACAAAAAATGTGACCCGGAAACTGGGTGGATGTATCTGGTTTTCATACTTACCAGAATAAAAGGAATATTCTCTTTAGTAAGTCTACCAAGTTTCGTAATATTTAGTCAAATGGTTCTAAAGTTATGGTACAAAACCGTCTTTCCATACCCCTACTTCCCAGAGCTGTAAAATTCTTATTAGTTTCGATAGGACACGAGTTATAATCTCAATTGACATCATTTTATAAATCCATTTTGAGGTTTATTTATTGTCTCATATATATGAATAACCTGTATATAAAATTACTGTTAGGGATTTTTGCACATAGCACTTCGCAGCAACATACATATGACGTCACAGTTGTCGCTAGGACTCTGAGTATGTGGGTTAACTTGCATATGGGTCGCTAAAATTTAGCAAAACTTTCAAACTTTCTATCACGTGAACGCCGAGTGATCACTTCATCTCTTAGCCATGCGAAGTATAGTGACACTTTTTATTGTAAACTCAATGTCTAAGTGCCAATACATATTATCATAGCATATTTTTTGTCTTTTTCAAATCCTGTAAAAACAGATCAAAAAGAAAAACGTGTACCACAAAATGCTCAAAAATGTTACTTAGTCCCTTTCTGCAATGAACAATTCAATTATTGGTTTTGTTTCAAATACATTGCAATTTTACACTAATTTATTTTATGTAAAATTATCTTCTCTCTGAAGACCGATATGTTACTGAAAATAAATTGAATCGTGCGTTGACGAAAGAAAACCGTAAACCAAATGCCGTCTTAACCTCCTCAGTCCTGGGTTAATGGCAACATTTTACAACATTTGGTGCGGTTTGTACATTATACTGTACATAAAATTTGTACGTATTTTACCTTCACAAGGCCAAGCAAATGCGACTTTAGAACTCTTGTACAGTATAGTGTCCGTATTGAATAGCCATGCGCTGTACAGCTGTTTTAGTTTTATGTTTATGACATATAACCTTTGATTCTGTGGTTGCAAATTGGCGCGTGTTGCGAACGTGAATGTGGTGGTTTGATACAGGTAAGGAATAATGAATTTTAGCGTAATTATCTAGCTTAGTATCCGATATAATGTTGAATGTCTCTTCTATGCTAATATTAGCATTGTATGTTGAAAACAACATTGCTCTTTACGTATTAGGTTTATAATTCGTGTAAGAAAATTAATGTACATTATTCTGTACAATCGGCACTTACTAATGATAATAATAATAAAAATAAATAATAATAATAATAATAATAATAATAATAATAATAATAATAATAATAGCGTCCAATCACAAAGACCTTCAAAGAATGCTGAATGCCATCTCCACGGTGGCTAACGACATGCAGGTACGATTCAATGCTAGCAAATGCGCAATACTCGACCTCGACTGCACAAAGCGAAACACCCGCCACATGACCAAACTTAAGATCCAAAATGAAGAGATCTGCCCCCTACACGAAGGAGAAGCCTACCAACACCTAGGCATCCCCACGGGGTACCATGTTGACACTACCCCAGAGGCCACCATCGAACGAATGACGAAGGAGGTCGAGAACATCGACCAATCGCTTCTAGCTCCTTGGCAGAAAATTGATGCAGTGAATACGTTTGTATCCCCAAAACTAGGCTTCTTGCTAAGAGGGACGACGATTCAAAAGAAAAAGACTAACAGGCTAGACAGTAGAATCAAAGCCTACGCCAAGAAATGGCTTTTCCTACCAGAACGGGCCAGTCCGGAGCTCGTATATCTACCGTGTAGTAAGGGTGGAGCTGGCCTGTTACCTGTCGCCGACTCCATCATCCAGGCAGTAAGAATGCTCACGGCAACAGACACTCAAGTAAATGCCATCGCCGTTACCCAAATGGAGGCCACAATCAAACGAAGAATTGGTAGAACTCCTAGTAACGAGGACAGTTGTGAATATCTCGTTGGAGGGCGAGTTCGGTCGGGATGGGGGCGACATAGCCTCACTGTGGACGCGGGCAAGAAACGCAACCAGAAGGCTGCGCAACAGAGTGAACATATCGTGGACCCCAGCTGATGGCCAAGTTGCTGTGTCAGTAAATGGTCGGCAGTTTGATCGGACAAACGTTGGTAAAGCCCTGAACGACCAGGTTCGATCCTTTTACCTAGATAAACTCTGGGCCAAACCGGATCAGGGCAAGGTCATTAGATGTTCCACCGCCGACACAGCCAGCAACCATTTTTTGAGATCAGGATTCGCCACCAGGTTTGCCGACTGGCGCTTCATTCACCGTGCCAGGCTGGGACTGGTACCTCTTAAGGCTTCAGGGTACCGAAGCGATTGTTGAGAATTGGTGTACTACAAGTTGCATACTTTTTTTAGACCTGTTTTCAGTGACAGCTGTCAATCATCGGTTAGGCATCCGACCTTCGCCTCGGGGTGTCTTGTCCCTTCTCATAAAATGCAAATAATGTAAACAAACTGAATTCCACTATCGCCCACGATAGTTTCTCTTATTTCAGAGATTCAAGCAACATACAGTGAAAAATACGTTTTTTATTTTGTTAAAAAAATTTGATACTAAAGAATAATAAAATACTAGCATAGTTTTGTAAAAACTTTGTTAACAATTGGTCAACGTAATAATGAGCAGTGGGATAAAGAAAGAAATAATAGATTAACGGCTAGTAATTTCGGAAGAATTATTAATATGAAATGTACGACCAATACAGCGAATGCTGTAAAAGATATCTTGTATCGTGTGGGATTATCTAAATTTAAAAAATTACCCGAACCACTACAGTGGGGAATTGATAATGAAGAGAAAGTAAAGGAGAAGTTTGAACAGATCACAGGTATAAAGGTAGATTCATGCGGCTTTTTTGTTGATAAAGAAAAAAAATTTTTAGGTGCAACACCAGATAAGTTAGTGGGTTCAAATGCTATTGTTGAAATTAAATGTCCATTTAGCGCAAGAAACACAAATATTAAAACTGCCATAGAACAAAAATTGATTAAATACTTAGAAATAGATTCTCAAGATGATAGTAAAGTAGTTTTAAAAGAAAAAGATAAGTACATGTATCAAGTACAAGGTCAGCTCCACATTACTAATCGCCAAACTTGTTATTTTATAGTGTACACCTCTACAGATTTAAAATATTGTATTATTGAGAAAGACGATAGTAAATATTGGAACGGAAGAATGATAGATTGTCTTGAAAATTTTTATATGAATGCCATGTTACCAGAAATAATTGATTCAAGACATAGTCGCAATTTACCATTACGCAGCATAATAAAAAAGGATTTGTAAATAATATTTCAAGTTTAGTTTTAGAGATTTTTACATAAATACATAATATGATGATAAGCATTTTAATAATAATTATAATTTTTAATTTGAACAATAAAAGTAAAAAAAAACTTCCTCAGTGGGTTGACACCTTGTCGTGGTGAGGGAGCTCAGTAGTTCTATCACAAAACCTGTGCAGAACGAAGCTAAGTACAACCAAAGTTTTAATCATCTTTTTTTATATTTTTTTTAAAACAGGAATAATTTTATTGTTAAAAGTATTCAAAAAAATAGCGAGCGTGATTACTCGTATTTCAAAATCTCATAAGATACGTTGATAGCAGTGTCTACAAAAAAACGTAATGCAAATCTATAGGTACCTAATTATTTTGTTAAAAAAATTAATTCCGAAACCATGTGCTTTAATTTTATACCACTATTAGAGAAAATTCCTATTTGTGCCGATACATTTCTCTGTCTTGAACAAATGCAATAAAATTATTATCTTGTAGGTCACCCCAATGGTGGTTACCTCCTGCGGTGCGTCCTAAACCCGTCATAAATCTTCTTCCAGCTAGCTAGGCATTCGAAGAAGGATGCATTAAAAGTTGCCTACTTACAATTTAATTTTTGCTTTATATCTAACAATTAAGAACAGTTAACAAAAATCTAAAATATCTCAGGTCTGTATTTTTAAATTTCCTATAAAATGTTTTTTTTAAATTCTCAATCTCAAATTCGTATCAACTTCATTAACAGACATTTTATTTAATAAAAAAATATCTAGGCATTTCTTTCAATCAAAAATGAATCTTCGACCTACATTTACTTATAAAGAAACACTGCAAATGTCAAGAAACTCTTCAAGTCTAAATTTGCGGCTAAAAACAGTGAAAACAGTTTACACGTAAAACGTATGCGCCAGCTCCCAGAGGGTCTAGAGCAGCGGTGCCCAACCTACGGCCCGCGGGCCGGATCCGGCCCGCGAAGAAGCTCAATCCGGCCCGCGAGCTCCTAGTCGGATATTCGTAAATTATTGACCAAATACCGCGTATTTTTTAAATTTATTAAAGTATTTTCTGTGAATTTTATTAACTACAATATTTCTGATATTGTTATATGTATTTTGATTGAATAATTTGTATTTGTACATGACATCGGCATGACACGGTGTGTGTGTGTCATGCCGATGTCGACTAGTGCTGCCGCGAGTGGCCGATAGTCGAGGTGACTACAGAGTGAAGTTAGTTATAATCATGGAGTTACTTGTGGTAATTATTTCATAGGAGATGCTCACATTAATATTTTTACCCCAAATAATGTCGACGAAAAAACGTAAAGTGGATAGTGAGTGCCGCGTTTTTCAAGAGAAATGGACAAACATGTACTTTTTTGTGGCGCAAGGGGAAAAATGCTTATGCCTTATTTGCAAGGAAAGTTTATCTGTATTTAAAGAACATAACATCAAACGACATTACGATTCCAAACATAAGCAGACATATAACAAATACGTCGGTGTGTGCCGCGAAAATAAAATTACAAATTTACAAAGTGAAATTGGCGGATTAACCAAACTATTTAACAACGCGAAAAATATTAATGAGTCGATTGTGCGAGCTAGCTATCGAGTAGGTCACATAATAGGCAAAGAAGTTCATCCATTTTCAGATGGGGAATTTGTTAAAAGGTGCTTAATGGCGGTAGTGGAAGAAGTGTGCCCGGAAAAAAAAAGTGCATTCGAATCTGTGAGTTTATCACGTATGACAATGACACGAAGAATAGAAGATTTAGGAAGTGATCTTATGGTACAATTAAAATCAAAAGCAAGTCAGTTCAAAATGTTTTCCATTGCTACAGATGAATCTACGGACGTGACTGATATTGCGCAATTGCTTGTATTCATCCGTGGAATAAATAATAGTTTTGAAGTTACGGAGGAACTTGCTGCAATGAAAAGTATTAAAACAACTACTACGGGTGAAGATTTATTTAAGGAAGTATCCGAAATTTTTGATGATCTTAACCTTGACTGGAATAAATTAACGGCCATAACCACAGATGGCGCTCCATCTATGGTTGGTCGGCACAATGGGCTAGTAGCCAGATTAAGGAAAAAAGTGCTGGAATCAAATGGATCACCGCCGTTGGATATACATTGTATCATTCACCAACAAAATCTTTGTGGAAAAATTTTAAATTTAGATCATGTTATGAAGGTAGTTACTAAATCCGTAAATTTAATAAGATCATATTCTACGAATCACAGAATATTCAAAGAATTTCTTTTACAAATTGAAGCCGAATATGGTGATGTGGTTTATCATAGCGAAATCCGCTGGCTGAGCCGCGGTAGGGTACTACAGCGATTTTTTGATTTGAGACATGAAATTGATATATTCTTTATTGAAAAATCAACTCAGCTCCACGAACTAAGTAACCCTGTGTGGCTGTGGGATTTAGCTATACTCTGTGATTTAACTGCGTATGTAAATGAACTTAATCTCAAATTGCAATGCAAAGACAAACTTATTTCCCATGTATATGCTGATTTATGTGCGTTTCAAACAAAATTAAAGCTTTTCATACAGCAAACGGAAAAAGGACAGTTGACGCACTTTCCGACTTGCACTGCTTTACGTAAAGAAAGGAAAAATGATCATTTTCCAAGTGAAAAAATTACCAAGATGCTGCAATTACTCAGCAAAAGTTTCGAAGATAGATTTGCAGATTTTCACCGGATTAAAAATGAAATACGCTTGTTTGAAAATCCTTTTACAGTGGATGTTTCTACGGCGCCAGGTGATTTACAATTAGAATTAATTGAATTGCAATGCCAAACACCATTACAGGATCTTTTTCGCGAGAAGTCCTTACCAGATTTTTATGCAGCGTTAGATTCTTATCCGAATTTGAGAAACCTTGGAATGAAAATGACAACGGCGTTTGCAAGCACGTACATTTGTGAACAAACATTTTCAACTTTAAAAAGAGCCAAACCAGCGTCTCGACTTTCAGATGATCACCTTCATTCCATATTAAGGATGAACGTCACTCAACTTGAACCAAATATTAAAAAATTAGTTTCTGAAAAACAACATCAGACTTCACATTAATAAATCGTGAGTACAGATTTTGTTCTTTTGAAATTTTAACCTTTTATGATTTCATTTAATTCTAAAAATAAATTAAAAAACGCAACATTTTCATAAAATTTATAAATATTTAAAAAAAATGAATCAGCACAAACATATTCGTGAATTCATTGAAAATGTTGAATTTTTTTCAAAGGTGTTACTAAGATATGCAATTATAAAGAATCCGGCCCGCGAAATCGTATGTCATGATGAATCCGGCCCACGGACAAAAAAAGGTTGGGCAACCCTGGTCTAGAGCCTTAACGCTACTAAAAGATGGCAACCGGGCGGGGATAGGAGGTGTAGGAGATGCGGATACGAACGCGTAACCCTGCCTCCCGTACTAAACCACTGCACACTACACTCGGCGGCATGGCAACACCGACATAACGCAGTACAAAACAGAATCGTCAAAGCCTTGGAACATCGTAACAACCTCGAAATTGCCGTTAACAAAGTATTCGGAAAATTCCGGTATGCGCACCGACCTTCTAATCAAAGACAACACCAAAGGAATTGCACACATAATCGATGTGGCAATCCCCTTTGAGAACGGGGAACAAGCATTTCAGGAAAAAAGGACCGAAGAAGTTGAGAAATATAGAACAATAGCCGAATCTCTAGAGGCAGACGGGATCCCAACCATCAACGGAGCAATACTAGTGGGCAGCTTAGGCTCCTGGGACCCTGTAAACAACTCAATACTCAGACTGGTTGCAAATTTGCCGAAAAATATTCACAGGCGACTTTGCAGCGATTTTTCAAAAATTGGTCTTTTTCATAACGAAAAGTTGAATAATTCCGAAACGAAAAGAGATAGACCCATAATAGTTTAAATAAAGTTATCTTATTTTTTTGCGTAGAATCCAATTATGCAAAAATATATAGGGTGTTTCATTTAAAAAAAATTAACTTTGATTCACCACCCTGTATACAACACCCTGTGTACAATAAAATCATTTTTAGTTTATGAACTTTAAGTCGATCTATCGGATAATAAAAACATAATCGCAATATTTTAAATAATAAAACAGTTATAGACCGATTACGCACCCCTGAGTCACCCTGTATTTTATAATAAATATGTTCATTTGTTATAAAATAAAAGATTTTTTACAAGAAATATTTTTATTGCATTTTTTAAAACCAGAGGTCTCAACACGATCTATATTTTTATGTACATCATACCTACCACCAGGTCTGAAGCATCTTAAATGGAACTTTGAACTGGGTCCCGACATACACTGCACACTGAAACAGTGTGGTCTCGGTTTTTAGAGACCGATAATGCACCAGACTGGAAAATTTCAGCCTACGCAGTCAACGTGTTATTAAGATTATGAAAGACCCACAAATAGTGATGACACAAGTATCGATGTAAATATCGATACATCGATATTCTTGTTTTCGATGTCTAGTATCGATGTATCGGATTTTCAATAAAGTATCAATGTTTTTGTTTTTTTATTTGCAAAATAATGGTTAAGCGACTTAAAAACTAGAATTTTATCAGTAATTAACTAATTACATTTATGGTTTTAATTTTATTTTTTTGTCAAGTTTTTATCGTCGTTTCTTTGACAGTTTGACATTAACGGTTTAGTCAGTTAAAAGCTTAAGTCCCTAACTTATCTCAAGCCCGTTTTGACAACACTGACAACAGATAGTTTTGACATTGTTGTTGAGAAATATCGGTTAGGCGGTAAGTAAAAATAAATATCCATTAGCATCCACACCAATCATAAATCAATACTGTTATTTCTATGTTGTTGTAGGAGCCATTATGGCGAGTAAATCAAAAAGCGAGGTGTGGGGTTATTTCGAGAAAGATATACTGACAAACGAAGCCACGTGTCTCTATTGTAAAAAAACATACCAAACAAGCGGAAATACGTCGAATTTGTGGAATCATATAAAAAAGGTTCATAATATTGAGAATGAGAAAGGAACTCTTTCAACGGCTGATACCGTTAGTCTATCATCAATGTCTGCAATGTCATCATCGGGTGATTTTCAAGAATCAGAAAGTGCTAGTCATGAGAGAAAACAAAAAGTATTGGTTTTGGATTCTTACTTTTATAAAACTTCGACTCAAAAAAAGAAAGAAATTGATAACTTGGTGATAGATATGATTACTTTAGATATGCAACCATTGTCCATAGTTGGTGATGTTGGCTTCCAACAGTTAATTAATAAACTTGATCCTCACTATAAGTTACCATCGAAAACACAAGTGAAAGAAGTGTTATTACCACAGCGATATAATGAAGTAAAAATTAAACTTAAACAGATTCTGGAAGGTGTAAGTGAAAGAAGTGTTATTACCACGGCGATATAATGAAGTAAAAATTAAACTTAAACAGATTCTGAAAGGTGTAAAATATGTGAGTTTGACGACAGACTTATGGACTTCTTCGTACTCAACTCAATCCTATCTAACACTAACAGTTCATTTTTTGTAAAAGGAAAAGCTTCTAAGCACCGTTTTGGAAACAAGAAATTGTATAGGAAGCCACACAGCAGAAAATCTAAGTACCTGCATACAGGTAAGACATCCATCAAGTAGTCAATCAATAAATTTATTTTTATTTTATAGAGTATTATAAACGAGTGGAATGAGAAAATAGCAGCAATAGTAACAGACAATGCTGCAAACATGAAAGCCACTGCTAAAATATTAAAGATTGAACATTTACCATGTTTTGCAAATTCAATTAATTTAGTCGTTACCGAAGCAATTGCCAATACTCCAGAATTAAAAGAAACATTACAAAAATGTCGAGACATTGTTGGGTTTTTTAAGAAAAGCACAAAAGCCTCCGATTTTCTAAGGGATGAACAATAAAGGAGAAACGAATCTGAACTAAAACTAATGCAAGTAAGATTGTATAATCGATTGTAGCTATACCAAACGTATTACATTTATGTTTCAGGACGTTGCTACACAATGGAATAGTACGTACTTGATGATTCAACGAATTCTACAAATTGGGGATAGCTTGACTGTTGCCATATTGAACATTAAATCTGATTACACCCCGTTATCACTTGAAGAAAAATTGAATTTAAAAGAACTAATAAAAACGTTGGAAATATTTTTCCATGCACCGGAAATCATATCTGGGGATTATGTTACAAGCTCTTTGGTGGTACCAATTGTCACGGGAATGTATACAAAGTTAAATGAAGTTGAAAGAAATCTTACAGATTCAGGTTCAGAAATTAGCAAGAAATTTCTGGCTCAAATACGGAATCAATTAGATAAGAGACTTGCGTGTTTTGAGGCAAAAACAATTCCCAAATTGGCGTGTTTACTCGATCCGAGGTTCAAGACTCTAGCTTTCAAAAATAAAGATAATTCTCTTAATGGACAAGCCTGTATTTAAGAACTTAAAATTAAAATATTAAAAGACATCAAAGACAATGAAAATCCATCTATTGACAGTATTGACCAATTGTCCACCATAACGAAGAAGACTGAGAAAAAGACTGACGATTATTATTATTATTATTATTATTATTATTATGGCTCTGCGATCGGGCAGAGGTCGAAACCTGTTGTGCCCGCGCCAATTAAGGGGTTATAACTAAGAAAACAAATTCAAACGTCTTACTTTTTCCCTAACGAGAACTTCGGTGCACGAAAATACTAGTGTTATGAGGCATAATAAGCGTCGTAGCGAATTTTGAAGACCATGGAAGAAGGGCTTGTGACAACACTGGAGGGGAGGGCGTTCCAGGAATTAAAAATCCTATTAGTTATAAAATTCTGCCTGACACTTGTTTTAAAATTAGGCTTTTGCAATTTATACTGGTGCCCTCTAGTACAACTAGAATTGATTCTAAATAATCGATGTATAGGGGATTTTTTGAAAGTAATAGCTTGGAAAGTTGTCAGGAGGTCGCCTCTTACGCGTCTATGGGCCAGGGTTGGTAGGCGCATCAATGTGAGTCTTTCCTCATATGACGGACAATAAGAACTGCGAAAAGGCTGCCTAGTCACCTTTCTCTGGACCTTTTCCAGAAGTCTTATGTCACGTTGTAGCACAGGAGACCACACGGCGTTGCCAAACTCTAAAATAGGACGTATATAAGTCTTGTAAAGCTTGGAAGATGACGATAAATCGGCAAACACAAATGATTTACTAATTAAATAGAAAACCTGATTTGCCCTCTTCACAATTCGGTTAATATGCTCCGTCCATGAAAGGGTAGAAGAAATTGTGACACCTAGGTCAATACAAGAATCGCTATTTGAGAGAGAGACATTATTGATGGTATAAGAAACCTTGGGGTTATTTTTGCCCAAGTGGAGCACAGTACATTTACTAAGATTAAGTGGAATCAACCAGATCTTGGACCATTCATATATTTTAGAAAGGTCATCAGATAGCACGGAGTTATTGCTACTGCAACCGTATAACTTTAAATCATCCGCATACATCATAACGGTTGATGCTAAATTATATCCTATGTCAGCAGTATACAAAACAAAGAGAAGAGGACCTAATACAGAGCCTTGCGGCACTCCGCTCATCACCTGCCTGGAAGTGCTAAGACTGTTGTTAACACACACTTTGAAAGTTCTGTTACTCAGAAACGACTCAATCCAATTAAGCAGTGATCCATTGATTCCATTATGTTTTAATTTGTACAAAAGCCTACGTCTCGGAACCCGATCGAAAGCTTTAGAAAAATCTAAATAGATGATATCTGCTGCTTTATTAGCATCAATAATATTGGTCCAATCCTCCAAACAACAAAGAAGATTTGACACAATTGAACGACCCGGAACAAATCCATGCTGTTCTTCTGGAATCCTATTAGTGGTGACTAAAAAATCTATTAACTTATCAAAAATGAGCGATTCAAGTATTTTAACAATGACCGAAGTGAGACTAATGGGACGATAATTAAGCGGGTCAAATTTGTCACCCCTTTTAAAGATTGGTTTAACAATGGCGGTCTTCCAATCATTTGGCAATTCACCAGACGCTAAAGAATGGTTCATTATAGAACAAAGTGGCTTGGTTAGTGACGAAGAACATTTTTTAATTATCAGAGGACTTAAACCATCAGGCCCAGGAGATTTAGTTACCTTAAGTTTATTTAATTTGTCGCGTAGCTTGGCTTCCGTAATAAATATATTATCGATACACGATTCATTGGGTGCAGTAAGAGGGCAAGGAATTGAGATAGAAGGTTCATCAGTAAAGACTTCGCAAAACTTATCGGCAAACATGTTGGCATTTGTAATGTCGTTCTCACAAATGTCTCCCGACGCGTCTCTAAGTTTTGGTATGGTTACAGGACCATTGAGTTTGGTACGGATGTATTTAAATAGTCTTTTGGAATCGGCAGAGTTAATAATATTTCTCTCGTAACGTGCCCTAGCATCTCTAATGATCTTCGTCAAATTGTTTGAAAAAGCCCTATGATTTTGATAGTCTACTATACTTCCGGTGCGCCTATAAGCTCTCCAAAGCGCTCTCTTTTTATTTATTTGCCTCAATATTTTACTGTTTATCCAAGGCTTCGACGAGGATTGTTTCTTCACAATTTTACGTGAACAGCTCTTTACTAAGGAGTATACCGTATCTTTGAAACTTTCCCACATGCATTCAGTGGACAGATTCAAAAGCACTGCATTCCAATTAATCTTACTGAGTTTCTCATTCAACTCGTCGAAGTTGGTAGACAGTTTAGTTTGACGGTTGACCCGGCCAACTGCAACAAAACACAGCTGAAGATCAACCTTCAGTACGGTATGGTCGGATTTTCCAAGAGGACTGAGATATTCCAAACCACTGACGAGTGATTCGTCAGTAGTCAGTATAAGGTCAAGCACCGAAGGTGATTGATTGACCCGAAAGCGCGTAGGTTCCGATATTATTTGAGAAACCCGAGAATCAGAAAGGATATCCAAAAAGAGCTGGGAGGATGGCTTGGTAGCCTGAGGAGAAACTCGGCTCCATACTATATCTGGCATGTTAAAATCACCAAATATGAGAGAATCATACTGGTCTGAGACCTTAACTAAGGCATCATATAGCTTCAAGTCATCGGTCATATCACAGTTAGGCGGTCTATATATACATATAAGAACTAAAGTACAATTGCTATTAGTAATTTTGAGAAAAATCGCGTCAATTGCACCTAGATCATACTGCAGAGGAGTGATTACAAAACTTTCAGCGATATCATCGGCAACATAAACACACACTCCCCCTCCTCTTTTGTGTAACCTGTCCTTACGATAAAGGCCGTAGCCGCTGAGAGCTACGATAGAATCGCTCAAAGTAGGAGTCAACCACGTTTCCGAAATAAGAAAGAGAGCGGGATGGGTGGATTTAACTAGCACTGACAATTCGTCAAATTTGGCTGTTAGTGAAGCGATGTTTGTATACATTATAGGTCTAACAAGATGATGTGATAGTTTGGTTGATTTTACGGTGTTGAAGATGTTTACCAGAGTTTACGGACTTACTCCGTCTCCAAACCAGTGTATGGGGCGGGCACTCGGTCACGCGGTAAAATCTCATAAGCTTTTTTAATTCTTTTGCGCGTTCTCTTAATTCTATTCTGCATGCTTCGATGTTCAACCAAGGGAAAAATATCAAACAGCATCGCCAGCAATCCTTCGATGTCGTCAGTGTACTTCGAAACCAAGTTAAGTATATCGTTCTCACCAACAACCTTTTCCATTAGTTCTATCAGCTCGCTGAAACTTAGCGGGTACTGGGCATTTTCAACTAATTCCCTGACTGGCTGCAACAATTCCGGTGTAGGCGTCAGACTTTCTGTTGAATCACAGGATTTTTTTTTCTTAGGATGTGGTGTATCAAGGTCGTCATCATCTTCTGCATGGGAATCAGAGGATCTCACGCAATCTGGTATAGGGGAAATATCGTCTGTGGGCGGTCGCTTAGATCCAACGTCGGTGTGCGAGACATTAGGGCAATCTTGGGCAAAATGCCCAAGTTGTCTACATTTAAAGCAGACGTCGTCAAAATTTAGGAAAATGCGATAGTTGGTGTCCTCGTATTTCAGAACAAGAGAGGAGGGGAGATCAAAGGAATCTTCTGGTTGAACGTAAACCTGTCTGCGGAAACTTAAAACATGTTTGTATTCTTCATGGCTCAAAGCCGCTTTGAGAAATGACATTTTAGAGACTAAGGTAAATCCTATTCTTTTAACCATTTCTTCAACAATGGGGTGCGGAATAGACGGGCACACATTGGATAGGATAATACGTCTTGCTGGGTTAATTAAACGCCTTACATTTACCACGTTCTCTTTAACTTTAATTGCAGGGTGCTCAGAAATTATTTGATCGACGAACGATTTATTACTCAAGTATATGCAAATCCGATCATTAGACATTCTGGAAGCAAAACTAACATTCTTAGGAGCAACTATATCACCTATAGCCGCGACGTAATCAACCAATTTTAAATCTTTAACGGCACCTAGCACAATAGCTTGGTCCTTACTTGGGAACAAAGACTCAGAAGTCTCCATTGGGAGTTAAAAGATAATAAGAAAAGAAATAGAGAAATAAGGCATGTATTAGCTGCACCCGCCAACCGGCGAGCGCAAAAAGGGGGCTCGATAACCAGCCTTCCAAAGAAAACTGATATCTCGCGCTGCAAACAATATCAACGAGAAGATAAGCGCCGGCTGAGATACATAAGCAAAGTATGCCAAAATCGGAACAGACTCACCGAGTTGCAAAACGACAGATACGGAGCGCCCAAAAGCGAACCGTTCACCTTCACTTCACAAGTCGAAATACTTTTTTGAATGACAAGTTATGACAAGTATCACGGAAACTCCAACTACCAAAGCTGTGATTCAGACAAGGCAATGCTTTGAACAAAGCTGTTTAGAAAGGTCTGAAGACCCAATTAAGTTTTGGACCAAAAGTAGTCTGAAACCATTGGACGAAATAGCCTTAAGTACTTAATTATACCGGGAACTTCAGTACCTAGTAAAAGACTTTTCTCAAAGTCTGGGGAGTTAATTTCCGCCAAACGCAATCGCTTAAAGCCTACGACGGCCAATATGTTATTATTTTTAAACTACAATTTAAAAAAATTGTAGATTTTGATTTTTTTATTTGATTTTTGTTTTATAGAGTTTTATTTTTTTACTTTTTGTTTAATTATAAAGTTTATTTTTTGACACTATTTTTGATTGTATTCAAAGTTGAATAAAAGTTTAATATATCTGTAATGAAAATTTTTCTTACATAAACATGTATCCTGCCGTGCTAAGCAAGAACGTCGTAACTGATTTTATATGAATCTTGAGTTATGTCTTGTTTTCTACATTTTCAGAGTGCACTGTTATTTTAAATGCTAGTAACATGGAATATTGAAGTCAACCTAACAATTTATTTGTAAAAAGGAAATATGTATGCAATTGTATCCATTATTTTGCCAAATCGCTGTTATTCCACATACGACGTTTAGTTTTTATTTATTTTTTTTATTAAGTAAAAGTAACTAAGTAAAAAAGTCGTAACTACAAAAATATTTATTAACGGCTTTAAACAAATGAAATAATACGTAACAACAGGAAATTTATAAAAAAATGTACCCAAGAAATTACACCTAGCGTACGATACTTTTGAAATAAAAGCAAATTTTGCCAAAAAATCAATCGGTTTTCTGGTAGAATATTTTTAAATTTTTTTAAGAGTTCCTGTTTTCTTTCTGTATCTATGCCATTTGTTGTGTGTTTTTGAGTGGGTTTTTTGAATATTTTCATCTTCTCGTACTTTGATGTTATGAAATTTAACTCTATAAAGTCACTATCAAAACTGCATTTATATTTCATGTTTTTTTTTCTTCGTTCAAACGTAACGTTAACCATGTCGCTTAGGTAAGGTCGATTAATAATTTTGGTCAATTTGTACTGTGAACTGTAGTCTTGCCATTTGAAAAAGTTTTCAATTTTCATTTGTTTAATTTTAGTTCTTGTACCCGTCCTTCCAACCGAATTGACAAAATCGTCAAAGTCCTAGAATAACACTTTTATAGAAGCGGAACATAAAGGTTGGCAATGAATTCCTAGTTGGAGCCACCTAGCCGCATCATCACGTACTAAAAATTGCGCGAATTTAAAATAATCCCGATTACTTTGTATGGTGGTGTTAGAAGGTATGGTGCTCCAACTCCCTTTATTTGTTTTAAACTGGAACGAACTGACGAGGTCGGGAACCATTTCATACATTGGCCATTAGATAGCGCTTTTTGAATTTGATGTAAAGGTATCCTTATTACCGATCACAATTTTGAATTTCAAAAATGCTTCAAATTTGATTTCAGTGACAGTAGCATTTTGGCAGATAAGATTCAATTTACTGAAAAAGGGAAGATAGTGATACTATTATCGGTCATTAATTGAGTGACGGGCACATCAAACTGATATTTTGTGATGATTTGTGTTTTCAGTGTAATTTTAATACACTTGTGTATGTAAAATTTTCGCAAGAAGTGGCTCCCAAAGACATGTTCACACACTTACATACGTAAGAGACTTACACCCAATTGTAATTAATTTCTTCCTGTAGTTTTGAATAAAAATATTAATAACTTTATTAATTACTATGATTTCTTATTTTATACGAAATTACTACGAATAAATATAAAAATAAAACAACCCTGGCCTTTTGAAGTAAGTTATTAAAACAGATTTCATATTTATAGTAATTGCTATTAAAATATAATTATGTATAGAGTTGTCTGCTATCATTTGTAAGTGAAGTTGTGTAGAAGTCATAGTCAGAAGTTGCAGCAGAGTAAAGTTTATTAAAGGTTTGCAAAATGTCTAAAACATGCTGCATATGTTTATCTTCAAAAGGAGAAAGCAAAAACTCAACATTCTTCCCTATCCCGAGAGTATAAATTAGAAGGTGTTTATTATTTTGAAATGTTATGTCCTTTGTAGAGCAATGAAGACTTAAAAAAGTGGGAATATATTTTAAAACGAGAAATCCCTACAGTAGGACATATTTGTCATCAACACTTTGATGAAAATTATTTAATACGACAAGCAGGGAGGATTATGCTTAATAAACAAAAATTTTATTCGTAAGTCAAAAGTATTAGAATTCCAAATAAAATTATTGATCATTCTTAAAAAAATATTGTAATTAAGCTCATCATTTAATCAATACATTTACTTGGAAGCTTATATATTTTCAATAAATCTTTATTACATTTTAAAACCTTTTATATCTCCTTAAAGTGTTGAATTAGAGTTTCAAAGTTATACACCAGTCGTCCGTGATGGTGATGAACACCATGGTGAACATGTTAAAAACACAACAGAGAATAATCAGTAAGTGCCACATACAATCCATGCAATTTCATCAACATTTCTTTTGCGAATTTCAGATTTTCCAATCCTCCTGCATTTGTCTAACATTCAAGTGATAACAGATAGTAATTCGTAAGTGCCATCTAAAAAGAAATTTAAATTATAAATCTTTCTTCAATTTCAATCAATTTCAGAAATATTCGTGGTACAAATTCCAAATTACTTAATAATTTAATCACCAAAAATATGAATATTTCATCCCTTTTTGAAGGCATTTTGACCAACAAAATAATTATGCTTTTGCCACCTGAATGGGCGGTTCACAAAAACGAAAAGTATATAATATATTCTAAATTACTTGTTAAATGCCACAACTCATTACATCCTGAAAAGTCCATAACCATAGATAGAGCCCTACGTCCACGAGTTTATATAAATAACATTAATTTTTTTTATCCAAAACATAAAGTGATTACAAGTCCTGAGTTACTACAAGAGTTGATAAACAAAGTTGCTGTTAAAAAATATCATGCAAAGAAGTTGAAGACAAGTGCATATAAAAATAAATTTTTCTATATTAAGAAACAAAAATCAAAATTGAGAGATTTGGTGGCCACAAAAAGATAGCAAGAAGTAAATACTTATAAATTAGAACACTTTATTGAAAATCTACCAGAACAACAAAAATAATTAGTTTCAACCTGTTTAGAAACTTCCCAAAAAAATAAGCATGGGGTACGATACACACTAAATTGGGTATATACTTGTCTTCTAATGAGATTTAAAAGCCCCAAATTATATGAGCATATGAGAAGAGAAAAACTTATGCCATTACCTTGCCATAACACATTATTAAATTATATAAAAAAATTGACGGCAATTTTGGTTTTAAAACAAAATTATTTGATGTTTTAAAAGAAAAAACTAAATTTATGAAAGAGTGGGAAAAACACGGATGTCTTTTGTTGGATGAATGTAAAATTTCTCCATCAAAGCATTTTGACAAGACAAAAATGGAGTTATTGGGCTTTGTGAATTTAGGGGAACACACTCCCGAAAAAGACAGAGACAGTTTGGGAGATCATGCCCTAGTACTGATGTTTCAACCTTTTGCCGGAAAATCTATTCAAGCACTAGAATGTTTTTTGTCAAAGGGAAATGTTACGGGTGCTGTTCAAGCGAAATTAGTGCTTGAATGTATTCTCCATTGCGAAAAAGCCGGGCTCTACATTGACGCGGTAACAAGCGATGGGGCTGCATGGAATCGGTCTATGTGGAAAGAATTTGGAATAGAGGACCCATTGCGTCCGTGGTGTATTTACCCAGTTGACAAAGGACGATTGCTTAGATTTGCTTCAGACTGGCCGCATTTGATCAAATGTTTACGCAATTTATTAATATCAAAAAAGGAGTTTATAGTAAGAATATTACATGTTTATCTTTCCATAATGCATTGCATTGCTCTTTTTTAAGACTCCTGAAGGAATTGTGAAACATTTTCATTTTGATATTTAATATAAACATGAATTAAAATATGAATTTAAAATTGGATTTAAACTATCGTATAAACACATTTGACCAAAAAATTATGAAAACATGCCCGCAAAATTAGCTTTCCAAGTAAAATTCGTACCGCTTGTGATATATTTCCGTTTACCATTTATTTTAGCTTTTTAGCAATAGCGTAGCTCTAGCTTTAAGATCTTACGCCAATGAAGTACCAGGTTTTTTTGATTCGGAACCAACTTCAAAATTCTGTAAACGTGTAAATAAAATTATAGATATTATGAACTCTTCTTTACCCAGTAAAGCTCTGAAATATGATTCAGAAGATTACAAGGTAAGTACAAATAAATAAACACAGTTAAAGAATAATACATATCACACTTTTTAATAGTTTGTATTTTTAATGAATACGTAGGTATACACACATGTTAACTAGGTTTAATGAGCTTATTATTTTTAGGATTTGGAAGGATTTTTGATTTATTTAGATCTATGGGAGCAGTGTTCACCCAAACAAAATTTTATATCTAAATCTACATTTGATGGCATGAGAGCTACAATTTCGGCGACCTTAAATTTATTAAAATATTTACATGCTTGGGGATTTAAATACTTAATGACAACGAGACTTAATCAAGATGCTCTTGAAGTAATACCGCTTTTATTCATTTGAACAGAGTATAAAAAAACAAAATTTTAGCACTTCTTTGGAATGATGCGCGCAGCTGGAGGATGCAATAATCATGCAGAATCTTTATAAATCGGCCAAATTTTTCGTTTAATGTCCCTATATTCACTTGTAAAACCTCCTCGGGGCAGTAACATATCAGGAGGGGAAATGTTAAAAACTTTAATAAGTGTAAATTGTTAACATTTTTCCATATTCCAACGTGGTGATCTCATTGACACGTGGATCGGTGACGTCAGAGACCCTAAAGATCTGGACAAGGGACGCGGAACGGAGGAGAGGGAACTGCTGCTGGGAGGGATACGAGGTGGCCTCGGGCACTTGCTCTCGATCTTCGTAAAAGAGCGATTCATATTAATAATGTTGTTCAATGATTGAATGTTAGTGAGATTTTAATAAACTTTAGTTTTTGATAAAGAAAATTGTTAATATCAGAAGTGGGATAGTACGCAATATAAAGACCCAGTTTAAAAATTAGTTAAGATTTAGTGTTAAGATGTCAAAAAGACTTCGAAAAGAAAATCGTCACTCTTCTGGAAGCGATGATGATTATGAGTATCATCGTCGTCACTCTAAAACAAGAGATCGGTCCTCAAGTAGGGATGTGGAACGGCGGCATCGGCATAAGCAAAAATCTAAGGGCCGGAGTTTAGGACGTCATAGTTCACGGGAGCGCACCTCACGACGCCAGCGGCGGCGACGTTCGGAAAGGAGCGACGTCTCGGCGTTAAGTGAAGCGCTTTTAAAAGGGATGGGGCAGTTGGTACAAGCGCAAGGTAAAACGGTAACCGAGAGCCACCATCTGGTAAGTGTTACGTCCAATTTAATCGCTGAATTCAACCCGATAACCGACAATGTAAGTGATTGGTTGGACTCAGTCGATGAATATGCAGAAATTTATCAGTGGGACGAAAAGACGACAATCCATTTAGCCCTAAATAAATTGCGCGGTCCTGCGGCCGATTGGTATCGAGGCTTACCCTCTCGAATTTTTGCGTGGTTGCAATGGAAAGAAATGTTAATTCAAAACTTTCTTCCTAAACGGAATTTACACAAAGAACTTGAAAATATGATGACGTGTGTACCCAGAAATGGTCAGAGTTTGTACGAGTATGCTTTTAAAAAGCTGGCTTTGATAAACAAACTCAAATTGGGTATCACGTCACACGATAAAGTTAATCTTATTATTAGTAGTATTCCTGACGAGCAGGTCAAATTTACGATTGAAACAGCCGGAATAAGCGATCCTTCTGTTTTGGCTACACATTTAAAAATGTTGCGACGAACAAAAGGGTAATAAAACTAGTGCAATAAGTACACCAGGACCAAGCCGAGCGGCAAATACGGGCTCAACGGCAAATTTTGGCCCAAAACAAGCTAAATCGAGTATACAGTGTTATCACTGTTGGAATTGGGGTCACCTAAAAAAAGATTGCCCTTCCAAACAGCAGAAAAATACAAAAAAGTTGTTGGCAATTGAACCGAAACATGTAAATTTTATAGGTCAAGATGATAATGAAAACAAATTTATAAAAAACATTTTCCTAAACGGAGTTGAAATCAAATGTTTCGTCGATTTTGGAAGTGAATGTTCTTTAATTACACGTGCGGCAGCTAATTCTTTTGCGCTTAATCAACTTAAGATAAAGGACGGTATTTTATTAACAACATTAACTGGGAGTATAAAACCTGAATTCTTTACGCGAGTTGAAATTCAAGTTGACGGGGTAAAAAAAATATTGAGCTGTATGTAGTCGAAAAATGTGTCATGGGTGTTGAAGTACTGATTGGGCAGAACTTTACAGAATTATATGATGTCTCATATCTGAAAATTGACCCAGAAATTGTAAATTCACTTGTAGAGTTAATAAATGAATTCGAATTTTGCACGGCACAAAATTATTCAGAAATAGGAAAAGCGTCTTCAGTAGAAATGAAAATCCAGTTGACTACGGAAAAACCTGTCTGTCATCGACCGCGCCAATTTTCCGAGTTTGAACGCATTAAAATAAGAGAAATAGTTGATGAATTACTTGCTAATGGCATTGTACGAGAATCGCAGTCACCGTATGCCAGTCCGGTACTTCTTGTAAAGAAGAAAAACGGGCAGTTGCGGTTGGTGGTCGATTACAGGGCCTTAAATAAAATTACCGTGCAGGATAAGTATCCACTACCTCTAATTGAGGAACAATTAAGACGTTTAGCGGGAGGAAAATTTTTTACAAGCCTAGATTTATTTTCTGGGTATTATCATATCCCTGTTTCAGAAGACTCAATTCATTACACTGCCTTTATAACCCAAGATGGTCACTATGAATTTACGCGAGTTCCTTTTGGGTTGACTAACGCACCTGCCGTATTCCAACGCATGATTAACACGGCACTTGGACAATTGCGTTTTTCAAAAGTTTTGATATACCTAGATGATATACTGATACCCGCTCCAACAATAAGTGAATCATTGCATCTTTTGCGAATCGTTTTAAAAGTTTTACAAGATAATGGTTTAACATTAAATTTAAAAAAATGTTACTTTCTGAAAAAACAGATTGAATATTTAGGTTACGAAATTACAGAATCAACAATAAAACCAAGTAAGCGAAAAATAGAAGCAGTTGAGGAATTTCCCAAACCAACCAACGTCCATGAAGTCCAACAATATTTAGGGTTGACTGGATATTTTCGTAAATTCATTTCAGATTATGCAAAAAAATCTAGACCCCTGAGTTGTCTCTTATTAAAAGATGCTGAATGGGAGTGGGGTAGTTCTCAGGAAGAGGCCTTTAATAAATTAAAGGTAGCTTTGATGTGTGCACCGATATTGACATTATATGACCCAGGAAAGGATATTATTTTATACACCGATGCTAGTCGGTGGGGTTTAGCTGGTATTTTGGTACAGCTACATGAGGGTAAAGAAAAAGTTGTTGCGTATTTTAGTAGGCAGACGGCTCAGGCTGAACAAAAGTATCATTCATTCGAATTAGAAACATTAGCTATAGTCGCTGCTGTCAAGAGATTCCGTCAATATTTATTGGGTCGGCCCTTTACTATTGTCACAGACTGTGCTGCAGTTAAGAACACATTTAATAAAAGTGAAGTTAATGCGCGAATTGGCCGGTGGGTATTAGCATTAAACGAATACCAATATACAATAATTCATCGTAAAAATGATAGGATGCGTCACGTAGATGCGTTAAGTCGACAACCACTGAGAAACGAAAAATTTGTTTTAATGACAAAGGTAGCAGAAAATGACTGGTTATTGGCAGTACAAGAGTCTGATAAAAATATTAAGGAAATAAAAAAAAAATTGCAGGGACATAATAGGACACAGAATAAAGATATTTTTTATAATTATTCATTAAAAAATGGTCTTGTATATAAAGTTAGTAAATTTGGTTTGCGAGTAATGGTACCACGAGTGGTGCGATATCAACTTCTTCGACTTTGTCATGACGAGTCTGGTCATTTCAGATTTGACAAAACTTTTGATTTACTTTCCAGTAAATATTGGTTTAAAGGCATGAGACGCTTTGTAAAAAAAATACGTGAGAAATTGTCTAAATTGTTTGTATTTCAAATTACCCGGTGGAAAATCTGAAGGGTTGTTACATCCCATAAAAAAAAATACCTAAACCATTCCACACTGTACATATAGATCACTTAGGCCCTTTCATCAAATCCAAAAGTGGAAACACACATATTTTAGTTATGATCGATGCATTCACGAAATTTATTTTAATCTATCCGGTACGAAATACGAAAACAAAATTTTCTGTAAAATGTTTAAAAGACATGATTAAAGTTTTTGGGGTACCACAGCGTCTAATTAGTGACAGAGGAAAATCATTTACAAGTAAGGAATTCCAAACATTTTGCGTTGAAATCGGTACGAAACATCATTTGAATGCGGTAGCAATCCCTCGGGCGAACGGACAAGTTGAGCGTTATAATCGAACTATTTTAAACTCTTTAAGCACAATGGGCGCCTACGAAAATGATAAGACATGGGACGAAAATATTTCAAATATTCAGTTGGGGCTAAATGGGACAATCAATCAAGCTATTGGTGTTGCACCTAGCGAGGCACTAATGGGTTATCGCGTGATTTCGCAGGGCATGCTGGAACCTGATGACAGGGAGGTGGTTGACGTAACCGAGGTTCGGGCTCGGATGGAAAGGCATAACGATCATTACCAGGCAGAACAAAAGCAGCGGTTTGATTCAAAAAGAAAGCCAGTACATTTATACAGTGAGGGAGATTTGGTGCTCATCAAAATCACAAGTACCCCGGCAACTGGGGTTAGTCACAAATTACTCCCAAAGTGGAGGGGACCATTTCGGATTACGAAAGTCCTGGGTAATGATCGATATGAAGTTGCCGATATTCCGGGAAGCTGTCGTTCTCGGTTGCGGTACAGTGGAGTGGCCGGGGTTGATAATATGCGGCCATGGATCTACTGTGAGTAGGCAGGACGGTCGTACGGCGCCCCTGGCCTGTGACGGTGTAGAGGGTGGTGAGATCCTCTTGTGGGGTGGCCTGTATTGCGTCCTTAGTTAGGTTAAGACAAGAGGAAATTGCATGCGTCCTGTTAGAGAGAGTAAAGGGTAAGACTCTCTTGTGGGCGGTCTCTTGGTCAGGGAGTAGTGTACCCTGGGTCGCTGTCGGTACATGTGCTGGGTGACATTAGATTTAAGTAGATTTATGTAGACTTAAGATGCGCCAATCGAATACTCTATTTAGGTTAAAAATTTGCATTAGGCATATATATTATTTCCTTTGTATATTTAACATATACATTACATGTTTTGATAATTAATTCTATTTGTAACTTGGCCAAGTTCACAAAATTTGCAGGAAGGAAACCCTGAGGCAGTTGAACCAGAGCTTCTCCTGAATTATGAAAATGCATGAAAATTTGTATAACTAATGTTATCAATTCGTTTTGTTTAGACGCTTGTTGAGTTTCAGCTCTTCAGAACTTTGGGGTGACTGAGTGAGGCCACTCAAGAAATCAGGAAAGGCCGAATGTTAACATTTTTCCATATTCCAACGTGGTGATCTCATTGACACGTGGATCGGTGACGTCAGAGACCCTAAAGATCTGGACAAGGGACGCGGAACGGAGGAGAGGGAACTGCTGCTGGGAGGGATACGAGGTGGCCTCGGGCACTTGCTCTCGATCTTCGTAAAAGAGCGATTCATATTAATAATGTTGTTCAATGATTGAATGTTAGTGAGATTTTAATAAACTTTAGTTTTTGATAAAGAAAATTGTTAATAAAATGATAATGAAAATGCTGTATTAGGACCCGACAAGAAAACAAAATTCAACTTAACATTTAATTATCTATCAGATGATAACGAATCAATGCCGCATGTTGAAACTTTTAATGATAATAACGAAGCCTTTGCTTATGTTTGTGGTTATTTGGCAAAACAATATAAAAAAATCGAATGTGACGAATGTAAGCAATTCATTATTGGAAAAGGGGTCGAAAATTTTAATTCACTTATAAAAGAAAAAAGCAGAGGCTATTTAACATTTCCGGCAGAGTATTTATATTATTTTCTTCAAGACTTCGAAATTTTACTTAGTGACATCTTTATAAACGAATTACGGCAAAATACTCTTTACAAAATTACCGAGATTCTAAAAAATTATCAGTTCAGAAATAAACTTGGATGTTCGGTACATGCAGAAACTCTAATGAACGAGATTGTTCATAAGTTCATTGTTCTGAGACTAAATTTAACGTGTAAAAAAGAAGCCAAAAAACGATCCAGCGAAAGCAAATCTAAACACTTTGCAAAAATGGCCAAATTGTGTTAATTTCACTAATTACCCATATTTGTCATCACATAAAAAGTTCACTTGAAAGTCTGGTTAGTTTTAAATTTCTACAATACTTCTTTATTTTACTGAATGTATTATCTCATTTCAGTTAAAATTGAAACAAGGCTGATTCCTATATGCAAATGAGCTTGCTTGCAAAGATGGTTACACTCGATGGATTGAAGCTTTTTCTACACACCTACAAGTAGTACATAGTTCAAAAACATTTTGACTATGGTGATAAGCGTTGCTGTATTATAACACTTTCGAAAACTCAAGTGCAACTACCGTTTGTACAGACATCAATCACCTTATAATGTGTTCACAGTCGTTTTCGGGCCTCCGATATAAATTTATTTATTTTTATGACAGCTGATGTCTCTACTCAAGAGATTATTGTGTTGAAACCATTTTACTGCAAATAAATCAATTCCACTTTAAAGATCATACTTGTGATTCATTAACTAATATAATTCCTGGCACAGGTTCGTAGATAGTCGTAAACACCGTAAACAGCCTTAGACCACAGAATTTAATATGTTGTGTCAATATGACGTAAGTTTGAAAATTAGTCAAAAATTTGTAGAACAGCTCCATCTGCTGAACAATGTTGAAAAAAGTTCCCGACCTTGCCAGTTGCTAGCATTGCGTTCAGTTGACATTTTTATATGGGGAATTAAAGGGAGTTGTGACACCATATATCATACATCATCCTTTGTATTTTTTAAATTTTTGCTCACGTCAAAATGATGTCAAAACCTTATCAAATACAATTATTATGAAAATTTTGTAATTGTATTTGAAAAGGTGGATGCACAGACAGCACAGATGGAAGAATTTTACCCAACATGACACGATCACATTTAATATTAAAGATATTTATTAAATCCATTAGGTTTACAAAACTAATAGTCGTCACCGAATCGATGATAAAGACATACTTGCAATCAGCCAAACTGGCACCTTATGTTTGCAACTTCTGTCTATGGGAGTCTCCTCGCAGTGTGACTCACTTGCGGTTTGGTCTCAAAAAACTCACTTTTGGGAAAAACGCACCTATCTACGAAAACCTTCTGGAGCTCATTACTACGTTATATTTTTGGAGATCATGTTGTTCCTAACCGATAGTAGGCAATAGTCTAACCCAAACACGACACCTTGAACCACTATCTTAATAAAACTTTGAAAAATTAACGTGATATTATTCGGAAGTAAAATTACCGTTGGGAGCGCCACTGAGCTAGGTCGAAAACAGTAACCATAAATGGCGGGAAAATGTTTATTCGGATATTTCGAGCGTTGTACGAATTTTGGGGCTTCACAATTATTACATTGCCTATGCGGAATGATTATTGCATCTTTGATGCAAGAAACTTATGTTGACAAATGAGAGATGACGAGGAAAACACGAATAACGAATGACTGTTTGGTTCACTTTCTTTATTGGAAAATTATTACAAAGACATTGAAAAACCTACCTTTTGGCATAATTTACGTTTAAATGTATCAGCAGTTGTTAATCTTTATTGTAGTTTTGTAGATTTACCGCAGCATTTCATGATTTTTTCAGTGGAAAATTCTAACCTAAAATTCATAACACTTATTCACTAATTTATTGGTTTCTTGAGCCAAACTTTGTGTTCACTGTGATCCATTACTTATAATCTTTAATTAGACAACTGTTTGATAACACTTTGTAATCAAAATTTAAATATTTTTCACTTTTTATCCACTTTCAAGTTCCAACAATAAACACTTTATACCACGAAAAACCACAGAACCAAAGTGAACGCTAGTATTTACCACCACGTACTTTTAAAGTAATTCTTTCTATTGTAAGTAATTAACACTATACACGCAAAATTGTTGAACAATTCATTAAATGTCAGTCATATGTCAGTTAAATGTGGCATTACGAAAATTTCTTTACTGTTTTCGTCATTGTTCAAAAGTCATCACCAGAGAGCGTCTAGTTAATTTTATTTCCGAATAAAAAATAAACTCAAATTTTGCTGACGTTTGTGAAATTTTTACTTGTCAGCCGCGCATCGGTACCACGTTTTTCTTCAATAATCTGAAATTTTAAATCCGCCAATAGGATTTCTTTTTCCCGTAAAACACTAAGGCCATCTATCCGCATCATCAGTAAAACCTATTTCAGTGAGGGTTCGATTTGGCTATATCAGTTCGGGATGCATGGTCAAAGTCATACACTTTTTTTTGTTTTTTTAATTGTAATTCGACTTGGTAATCTACCAAACTTGGTGGTACCTATTTTTTTGATTAATTTTAGAAAATATACAATTTTTAATTCATTAATGAGTGGGTTTCATATACATTTTATAGTTACGACTTTCTTGCTAAGTAATATTGCACAAACCCCACATACGTCAATTTTATTTACGTATTTCGTCTTATTAATTTCTGGATAATATCTATTAAAGTTATTTAGAATCAAAGTTATTGCACTATTGATCTCAGATTTTGTGTTATCTCAAATTTGACAAAAAAATTAGTTACGACGTTCTTGCTTAGCACGGCAGTATCGATATATCGATATTATCCGTAGAAGGTGCATCGATATGTCGATATATATTTTTTGTTCGATACCGTCTTCACTACCCACAAAACGATCATCTCACAGGAGCAAAAGGTTCAATCTTGAGGTCGAAACACGTGTTTGGTGTTTTTGGAACCGCCGTATGATACTTTCACGCTTTATAACAAATCCAAGTATAATCGAAAATAAAACAGTTTCAAGTACTTACCCCAAACACCAATCAACCGGCAAACGTTACTTCCAAGCATCCAAATCATAACCAAAAATCGGTCCGGCAAGCACTGAACCAACACTATCACATTTTGGGATTGTATTTGCACCGAAATGTTCAAACAAAAAGGCATAAATTACATCAACACTTTTTTACCGAGATTTCCAGCTCAGAACAACGATAAACAAAACTTAGTTACAAGTTCAACAAATAAACATATTAACCAGTAACCACGTGACCGGCAACCAATAACAAGCTAGTTATCAGTGTGACCAACAGAAAAAAGGACGGCACCTTCGACGGCACTGAATAAATTCTAAGCGTATTGTTGGTTGCCTGGCTTAAGGAAGATTTTTATAAAATCATAACAAAATTAGAACTCAAACAACGTGTTTAGTACAACGTGTTTAGTGCATATTTGTTTAACTAAATAGTCAAAATTGGCAGTAATAGAAAATTTCAAATTCACAGCCAACATAACGACAAATAACACCTGATACCCGTTAGTTATTACATTTTTCCTAACTCTTACCCTATGACCCCCAATTTATTAATAAAACATAAACCTTGTACACTATTGGAACAACTTAAATCAAGTTTGGTGAAAATACGAATTAATCTGGCAGAATTTCCATCAATGGTATCCTCCTGGTGATAATTAATTTAATTTTTTTTTTGGGTTGGTGACAGTTGATGCAGCCTTCGACTATATATCGGATAGACTGGGCAAGCTGAGATTTGTTGTGAAGCCAACATGTGCAAGGAAGTGAGAAATGGTACGCGAGTTTAACCCTTAGGTACCCCTTCTCTGATTGGTCCATTCAAAATATTTTCAAGTGTTTTGTTAATATTCGTCAAAGTTCCTGCTTCACGATTGTGATTAATTAAGGGAAAAATTGTGAATTTTGGGCTTAACGTTACCTGTGAATGAGTGAAATTTGGTTCTTGCGTCGTAACATACAGGAGAAGGTATCCACAAGGGCTTATTTATCGGTATTGTCATCCGTAAGTAAGAAACTACACGTGTTAACCTAAATATGGAAACACACCAGTGGCTTCGTAACGAATTCTAAATTTCCGCTTTGATACTGAATATATTTGAATATTATAAATCTGACGGCATGTCATAAGGTAAAATTATAAGTATTTTAACTAAACCATTTTTTTTAAACTTGAATACATAAAATATTTCTGAAACTTGTAATGTTTTCTCAATTGTCTGCCCCTTGACTACGAGCTGCCAATGAACAAGGAGTATGCAATGAACAAGAGTAGGCTCTTGCCTCTCAGTCCTCTCGCCCTTACGTGGTGGCTTTGAACAACCTGCCTATAAACTCGCTGTATGGCGTGTCTATCCTATATATGGTCGAAAAACGCAACCTGCACCCGCCAATTTATGTTTTGACAGTTACAGTTTTGTGTATTTTGAGGTTATGTTGTTTGGTGAAACTTTGATTGTTATTTTTTTTGGGTATTATCCTTAAATGTTTGTGTTACTATTACTCAGTAGTGATTAGTACGTCTGCTTTTGTTTTTATTTGTAGGTTATGAACACCTAAATCATGGATTTAAGTCCGCGCGATTTTCTAAAATTACTGTACAAATACTTGGATGAAGAAGCAGAAGATGTAGCAAGTAAACAGTGTAATCAATTATTAACCAACTTTAGTGATGCCCTTACACATGAACAAATAAACTCGACTTATCTTGGTGAGAATTGAAAGTATGTGGGATGAGTTAAATGACTGTTTAAACTGCCGTATTTAGATCAAAGTCTGCATTATTTCTTCAGTACATCATCTGGGCTTCACACTTTTGTGAAGAAAATTATCAACAAGAAACCATTCAAGACATCTGTTGTAAAATTTTTTGAAATTATTTATGCTTTGATCAATAATTTTCCCTTCAAACTTAAAAAATATGTTTCTGTAATTTTTGAAACATGCTTCAAAGTGATTAAATCATTACTGGTAAGTTCCGATGAAAAAGTTAAATCACTGGAAGTCGTCATTGTCATACTTGAAAAAGAAATATTTCTTGACAATTCTGAAATTTATTTAGAAGTTTACAATAACCTATTGAAAAGTATTTCTATAACAAAAACTGATTCAGGTAAATTAAACATGAAAACATAAATACATTTCTAATTAATTTATTTAATTGTAGTCGAAGAGAAGACATTTATAGCATTGGGAACCTTCGCTAAACATTTCCAGTATTTGGTGCCAAATAATGAAAGTCTGAGAATTGTCTTTCTTAATGGATTGGAGACACAAATGATTAAACTAAGTTTATCAAACAAACAGTTGTCTGGACTTTTTACTGGACTTGACCGTTTCTGTGCAAGCTTTCCTTTTGATATGAACTCTAAGGAAGATGTGTTTGTTGTTAATAAAGTATATAAGTATATTGAAACACTAGCAATTCCTTCTGGAACTGTTAAAATCGCAAATAAAGGTAAGCCCAATTTTTTTTTAATTAGGAAAAAATGGTAAATTAAAATAACGCGTTTATTTTTTATGAGCTATTTTTTTATTTATTTTTTCTATTATGAGCGGTCGTGGATTAAAAAGGTTATACATGTCCCATTGAATGGTTACTAAGATATTCGTATCCATTATGACACTCGCCTCCGGCTTGTGAATAAAATAACTACTATTAGAAATGCCAAATCAAAAACCTAAGATTTCTCTTTCAAATGTTCAAATGCGGTTTTAATTTTTTTTGTTGGTAAGATGTTAAGCCTTGTTTTTACTATTTTAGAACACGCTTTCCTTGGCAACGTATTTTAAATTACAATATTAAAAAAATTTAATAACACTTATGCGTAAATGCTTAAAGTTCTCGCATACGCTTGTTGCATAATGACAGCCCTCGAACTTTAAGCTTGTGTTTGTGCACTCATGTTAATAACTATAAAAATATAGTTATCAATTTGTGAAAAGTGTGGTGAAGGGATGGAGGGGTACTAACTCCTTTAATTGTCGAATTGACAATATCAAAAAATTAAATGTTTACATAACATTATTGTCAAAAAAAACTTCAAAAAGTGGAAAACGCAATTAAATTTATGTGATTTTTTTTTAGTTGTCTGACTAGCATCCAAGTAAAATAATTGTTTATTTCTAGAGTATTGATTGATGGCAATCAATTTTATTGTGTATAATTTTAAAAAGAAACGGTACTGCTGCAGATTTATATCTAATTTTAAGACTAGATAATTGAAACTTATTTAATAGTATTTCTTGCGGAAAACCAACTGAAGGATAAGTTCCATCATCTCGATAAGCCAGAAATTTCAAGCTTTTCCCGGTAGGTAACGTAAATAGGAGACAACTGATGCATATTCTAAATCTGATCTAACAAAAGAAAAATATAGCAATTTCAAAGTGTTAATTTGTGAAAGTTCAAAACCATTTCTTATAACAAAACCTAACATCTTAGAAACTTTTAATATGGCACTATCAATGTGATTGGAAAACGTTAACTTCGGATCAAAAGTAACACTTAGATCTTTGACATAATCATTTTTAGTAGTAAAGAATCAATAAAATAATTCGACTTTATGACAGATTCGTTAGAAAATTGCATTAAAAAACATTTTGACATATTAAGATTGAACTTATTCTTCTAACACCATTCTAATAGATTAAGAATATTCTTCCGCCGAACATTACAGTCAAGAGAAGTTCTTATTCTACAAAAAAATAAATAGTTAGCGTATAGGAAAACGTATGTCAAAAGAAGTTACAATGTCTTTAATAAACAGTACAAAAAGAAGCGCTTCGAGTATCGAACCTTGTGGCACTCCAGACGTAACTTCAAATACGTCAGATACAAAACTATTTGGAAAAATAGTAAGATAGGATTGAAAAATTTTTATCAAAGAGTCTGAAATACCAATATAATAATGTTTGGAAAGCAGTAAATTAAAGTTTACACTATCAAAGGCCTTTGAAAAGTCTGCAGAGAAAACATCAAATTGCACTCCAAGATCTAAAGTTTCTGCAAGGTACTGGGGAAAAACAGGAAAGATTTGTTACAGTAGATCTGCCAAACACAAAATTATTAGTTCATTACATATGTATTTTTTAACATGAACACTTACTACGTTGTAAATAAGCGTTTCAAAGCATTTGCTAAAGTTATTAATTAAAGAAATAGATCGGTAGTTACTAATGTTACTTTTGTCCCCTTTTTGTAAATTGGCATTATAATTGTGATTAGTTATTAGTTATTTCTGTCAAAATAACAAAATATACTATTGTAATTAGTCACAATTACTACAAGTACACTCGTGATGACTATTTTGTCATTATTGCTAGAAAAGGCACAACCAAGTCATAATATGAAATGTCGTTTATCAAAACTCTCCGAACTTTTGTAGAATGTAATTGTAAAAATGTAACTGTAATTGAAACAAAGGAGTAATTAAATTAAACATTAAATTGTGTGTGGTGACAGACGAATGCTTTCACCTTTCAAAAATATTAATATAAATTTGAATTAAATGCTGGCTAAACAAATAAATACAGGCTCGCTAAAAAGTATGTGTACAGTTAGTTAAATATTATAAAAACTATTTATCAAAACTGATTGAAATTTGGTGTGTGCTTAAGAGTATTTTTTCAGATGTTCTGCATTTGTTCTTGGGACACAAGGCTAACTTGATTTTTTTAATAGCAATAAGGGTATAATTTAATATTTTTGAGAAGAGCTTTTTTTTTCTGAGTTCTATGGTATATCACATGCATACCTTAATTTAATCGAAACTTAAAAAAATCGAAAATTTTGAATAAGGTAAAATTTTGTTAGCCTTGGAAATGTTATCTTTATCTAATATCGTTAGCTCTTTGCTGTTTAAAAGCTGACCAAAAATAAGTAAAAGTAAAAAATAATTGTTAAAATGACGCTTTTAACTGAAAAAGAACACGTCTTAATTAAAAAATTAAACACAAAATACTTGATTTTTATGCTACAAAAGACGTTCAAATAATTTCTACTAACTTTTTGACTTTCTGTCTCCATGATAAACCAACATGGGAATTTTTTCGTTCAGTTTTATCTAGATGTACCATTATTAAACTAATTATTGCACCCAAGTTTAATTTTTGGCTAATATACAAGTGACAAATATCGCTAATAACAGTAATTTCAAATTTTACTTGGTTTTACTACTCCAGATTTTTTTTTAATTTTTATTTTTTTCTTTTTTAAAAAAATTTCTTTTAAAAATGATTAAACTTGACCCTTCGTGCCATTTGAAAAAATCAAGTTAGCCTTGTATTTTTAAAATAAATGACGATAAAAATTTGAAAAATCTCTCCGATGATAGAATTTAAACACTTTTAACTGTTTCCCAAATTTCAAGGTTTTCTGTTAAACCGTTCGGAAAATATTTAACTGTATCCATACTTTTTAGCGACCCTGTATATTTTGATATGCAACTTTTCTGACCAACTAAAGCGATATCGATTAGTAATTTCTAGAGAACTGATTTTTGGAAAGTTTAAAGCTTTATTTTATTAATACCCACAACAAGAAAAATAAAATCATAATTTTTATTGTAATAAATTCCATTACAAACGCAAACAAAACGACATATGTACATTTTATAAAAGACTATAAAATATTCTCGATTGCACATTAATTAATCGTGGATGCTAAACATTGTCACTGTTTTAACATTATATCGTTTTTCTGTAAAAAATTATCTCAAGTTAGAAAATGAAAATGTGTAGAAATAGTACTAAATTCGTGTATATTTTTTCATTCAATTAACTTTTTTATTTTTATTAGGTTTTTTTTAGAGTTTTTTTTGTACAGTTTATTTGTCACGAACTAATTTTTCTACAATTACTGGAGCACTTTTTATAAAAAGTATACCTTTTTCACAAGTTTAATTGCTTCAACAAGTCTAAGGCCTACTGTTTCTAAATTTGTGTTGCTATTTACTAAAATTTTAAATTGAGAAAGTAAGTAATTTATCACAGTTTCTTGACTAAAATATTACTGTGCTTTTGTAAGACCTTGTGAATGTTCAGAATTAAAAGACCCTACAAAGAAAAGTAAAACAGTAAAAAATTAAAAATAAAAACTAATATTTTGAGTAAGTAACTTTAAAGCTGAAAAACTAAAAAGCTGAAACACAATAAAAAACTAAAACGTAGTGAGATTGAAATTCTGAAGAACTAAGCTACTGAGGACTGAAAAAACAATAGAACCGGGGAAGAGAAACACTAATAAATTGAAACACTTTCACTGAAAAGTCCAGACACTTAAGAACTGAATAGCTGAATAAAAAAACTTAGAAATAATGAGATTGAATTTCTATAGAAATAAGTGTCGGAAAGAGAAAGAAATTAAGAAACCATAGAACTCCAAAGCAAGAATGTTAAGAAATTGGAAAACTGGAGTCATAAGATAATAAAACCACGAAAAACTTAAAATTTAAGGAAATGAATATGAAACATGGGGAAACTAATAAGAGTGTAATGTAATAATAAATCAAAAATCTGAAATACTGAGCACTATAAAAATTGTGTGACTAAAGCATTAAGAAACTATAAGACTAGAAACCTGAGCAGTAAAAAATCTCTAGATGTAAAATTAAAAAATTGTTAAATTGAAAAATCTGATGTATTGTTTTCTTAACTAAATGGTAATAAAAAATTGAAATAGTTATTTATGTTACAAGTCCGCAAAACAGATTTTAGCGGACGAATCGGATTAAGAACAAGGCGACGAAGGAGCCGAGTTCTTAATGAGATGAGTCCTCTAAAACTATCTTGCGGAAGTGTTGCGTACAAACTTTTTTGGTACTAGCTTTCTAAAACAACAAAATTGTAAAATTTTTTGAAGCACTATTAATTAATTTACTTTGCGTGTTATTTTGTCAAATAATAAACTAATTAGAGTCCGCAAAATGAATTTAGCTTTCATTAGATGATTCGAACGTTATTTATTAATATGTGATAATAAATATTAAAGCATTTGCTCACTTTCACTGCTGATTTTCCTTAAAAAGTACGAAAAACAGCACCACTTTCAAGGACAATCCTAGATGACAATAATAAACAGCAACTACGCAAGCCCTAGTTACCATACCAAAGCACACCGTTAAATTTAATTTAATGTTAAGATTCGATCGAAACTTTAATTTTGATAATTTTTCACTGTTGCACACAAAATTTTGTATGCCACATGGCCGTGAACTATCTTTCTTTATTCGAATGACTATTTAAAAAAAGTGTTCACAGCCTTGTAACATAAATAACTATTGGAGTCGGCAAAGTGTTGCTATGACGACTTTAAGTACTTGTTCTTTAAAATGATATTTTGCGGACTCAAAGCAGTTCCCAAAGTAACCATTTTAGATAGCGTGTACCAAACAAATATTTGGTTTCAAGTTTTTAAAAGAAATTTTAAGTACTCAGGAAGTATTTTTCTTTGTCGGATCGGAATTCCTCAAAAACATGTAATTTCCGATAACATTTCTTAAGTTTCACCACCCATATCTTTTGATTCATTTTGTAAATATAAATCAATAAAGACATGTTTATTTTGTATGGATTTTGCATCTTAGAAAAATTCTTTTACAAACATATTTCAATTGTTCTATACACTATTCATTCACTATATAATATTTTAGCTGCCTTAACTTTCCTGGCTAATAATATTTCATTGTTTATAAACTTAATGGTGGATAAACACAAGTATTGGCATGATACTTTACTCAAGTGGTTAGAATCCGGTACCGAAGACCAAAAAATAGGAATTTTGGTCCTTGAAGCTTTCTACTTAGGTCTTGGAACTTTCTTATTAAATGATGGATCTTGCCACTACAAACATGTTACCGAGGTTAGTATAACTTGTAATTTTAAGAAAAGTCGTAATTTTAGAATTTCAGTACTTTAAGGAATATTTTATTGCAAACATGACCCAGAGTAAAGTGTTTAATTACGATAAAAGGTTATGTTTACAAGGTCTTTCTTCATTTTCTGGGGTGTATCAGTTACAGCTAGAGCAAGAGGAAATAAAAAAGTTGTTTGCGCAAATAATCCAAAATTTTGAACAGACTTACATACTCAACCTCGATCCTTCGACTGATGTATTGGAATTTCTGCCGTTTTATCTACAAACTGTTGCAAATTTTCTCCAGTTTAAAACAGTTACCAACAATGAACTCTTTTGCCTTCAGAAAGGAACTATTCTTCTTATGAAAATATTTCCACAATTACCATACTATTGTCACCCGCTGGTTACAGAAGCTTTAGTATTGACGTTTTATTATCTATCACTGAACAGCGAACACATATTCAACACTTTCCTCGAAAATGTAATATTCCAAGGAGTAGTATGGACGTGTTCTCATCAACATATTACGGAAGCTGAATTATTAGAAACAAGCTCACAAAAAGTTGTTACGATAAAAGATTATTTGAACATGTGGAAGTCTTTACTTAAAATCGTCCCAGTTCGTCGATTTGACAAGTTTAGGATTTTTTTGCAAGAACGCAAATACATTTTAGTCAAGGTAATTGATAAGTTGATGAGAACTTTGTTGATATTAATCAATAAATTAAACGTGTCCGTAACACTGAATGACAATAGTGAAGCTGTTACAGACATACAGTCTGCGTATAAACTGAATGCAGTTAACGATTTTGCAATTTTTCTCAATCTGGTCGACCTTTACGAGAAGATTTTCGAATATATTGACTCCAATTTATTAAAGAAATGTGTCTACAAATTGATACATTATCTAATAGCAAAATGCGAAAAGCACCAATTAATCAGTGGTTTCTACAAACTACTATCATTTTGCTTGAAAATCTGTAAAGATATCAATTATTTCAACAGTTCGTGTGAGGACGCTACAATGTGTTATTTAACACTGAGAAAGTTTCTCACAAGTTTGTTGAACAAAACGCAACAATTCACCGGCGATTTGCTAATCGCTTGTCTTCAAGTTCTGTTACAATACCCAATTGTTATAATTAAAGATATGTTATCGACTTGTACTCCGTCATTTCGTACCATTTTTCACGTTGGTCGTACTTCCACAAAATTAACATATTTGACATTAGAAACTCTAGAGTGTTGGCAAAACGAGATTGATCCTGATGAGTTCGAACCGTTTTTAAAACAGATTCTTCCGCTGTTTGACTCCTACCTGCAAAGTAAATCTTTGGAAAGCATGAGTTCTGGTATTAACGACAACAGAAGGAAGAGCTCTCAGGCGTTGAAGAAGCGCAAAGTGTTGCTTGATACTGAACCGGAACTTCTCCGGCTTAAAACAAAAATGATCAAGTTTGTTGGACAACAAAATAGTTTGTTGTGCGAAGCTTTGGCAGTTTCAGAAGATAATGCGGATTTGACGGTTTGGGCAAATGAACAACATCTAAAAATTGATTTACCCTACGAAGATGTTAAGCTACAAGTTTATTTGGATAAATTACTACCAAGGATTGTAAATGTTGCCTTGAATAGTTCCGATCGGAAGACCAGAATAACAGCGTGTGAATTACTGCAAGCTACTGTTATGATTTTTCTTGGCACAAGTAAGTATATTATTGTTTAAGGTTTCACAATTTAAAAACTTATTGTGATATAGGTGAAAATCTTGTCTTTTTTCTGTAGCAGAATTTGATAAAGTATAGGTTGATGTGGAAATCCAAAAATTTTAAATTTTATTACCTTTATACTTCCAGGATGTTCATCTTTATTAGATTACACTAGTTAACGATTAGTCATTGATATTTGTCGTTTTTTGTGCTTTATATTCTCTTGCTTTATTTTCTATTTCACATTTCTTCATTTTTTCTTTCTCACTATTTTTTTTATAAAAACTTTTACTTTCTCTTTCAATGTTCGCATTTGAATTTTGCTATTTTTTTTCTGTTTTGTATTCTCGTTTTTATTTTCACTTTTCAATTTCTTGCAGTAAGTATCTTACATTCAGTATTCATTCAGTTGTTCCCTTATTCAGACTTTCCTCAAATTTCATTGTTTTTTTATTCGATTTTAGCCTTTAATTTTTTTTAAACTTTTATTTAACTTGCTTTGTATGTTTCAAATTTTTCGAGTCAAATTTCCTGTTGTTTGAACGAGCTGAAGTTTTGCATATGCACGTAATCTCCGTGACAGTGCAACACTAAGTATTACAGAAATACTTTTTTCAGTTGACTGCTCCCAAAGTTTTTATAAATTCCTAACTTGTAAGCAAAAATATTTTCTTGTGAAGTTATATTCTCACCTGAGGATGACCACTTTGCGGTTAAAACGCGTTGTGTTTCAAATAAACGTTTGGTGTGTTGGGTTTTTAAACTTTGTTTTACTTCATTTCCACTCCAAGAAAATCCAACAAGAAGTAGTTTATTTAATGTAATCTTTTCCCACTATTACTAATACGACCATTAGATTCCACTCTTTAGCGTTTAAAAAAATTCGAAAACGTAAATATTTGTATTTAAGGTTAAACTATACTCAGAACGTCCAAAGAGGAGCTGTCCATGCAAGCGCGTGTACACAAAATTTGAAATTGGATTTTTAAGAGAAGTAATAAACAAAATGTTTTCTTTACAATTGTATGTTGTTCCTAAATTCAGTCACTACCTCACAGGTCAGTTTGTAATCTCATTTTAAGTATTCGAGTTTAAACGGGTTAAAAAGTCGATATAATTTGTTCTATTAAAAAAATTGTAAGTTCAAATTGCTTAAAAAAATATGGTGACTTTCGTTGACCTTAGCAACAATATACATAAATTTGAAAAAAATTGTTAGTGTCATTTAAAAATAAAATGAAAAAAACCTCAATTTTTAGCCATTTTATTTCTTCATTAAAAATGGTACTATGGTTTTTAATAATTTTTTGTGTGGGTCTTGTATATGACTTACTTGTAATACTATATGTATACAGAGTGTATCAGAAATACGTGTGTTAGTTTTAACACGTAATAAAACTCCTCAAATACAACAACTTTTCTATATAACATTTTGCAAAATTCCTATTTATAATTTTCACTGCTTTCCTCCTTTCTTTTGTGCAAACGAGCCGGTCAGTGTTTAATAATTAGTCTGTATTCATAGCAACAATTTCCATTGTTGTTTTAAATTGTTTAAATTGTCCGTTTCTATCACAACAAAAATAGTTCGGCTTTTTTATTTTTGTACCCATGGGGGGGTACACGTTTCAGTATGTTATCTTTTTCAAAAAAATCTCAAAACCTTTTGCTTACTACTAAAAACTGACTTATCACCTTTTTCACGCGCACCCGCGAATTCCTAGCCATAAACTGCAAGCAGTGGCGGACTTTCTCCAATGTAGGCAAATTGTTATTTTTATAGATAATTTTTTTTACTTATCCGCATGTTCTTGGGGCTTCAACTTTCTAGTTAAACCTTTGTCGAATCTTGTCTTCCTTGTTGTTATATCAAATTTGATAAATCGCCAGACAGATGAATATGGCATTTTTGTGTACTACTCAGACGTCGTTTGAGTTAATTTTTCTTCAGTCACTTCTTTCGTCTCTTTCAGTGTGTTGTAAACATTTAGAATAATTGTTAAGCCTCTGAAGGAAGAAACTTCTTTTGTGAAGAAGAAGCGCTATTGTCAATTATAGTTTTATATTTGTCACCTTCAGTAACGATCATATCTTCGTTATCATCAAGTTAAATGGCTTTCTTGTTGCCTTTGTTAAAAATTATTAGATTACAAGACCTCCACATAGCTAAACAGTTAAAATTAAGTTAAATTAAATCACGAAATCACAAACTCAAAATAAGGAACCAAAGTTAACTGTCGTCTCATTTAAGGAAGAAAAGTGGGGACCATTTTTATAATTTTTAGAAAACAAATGAAAGTAAATAGGCAGGTAATAATTACTAATCTGCAAACCCAAATATTGTTACCTGGAAAGAGGGATGATTAAGCAAATTGGTTCTCTACAGCGTGCAAGTTGATAATTAAAATACTGAGTCGGCAACACTGAATGTAAATTTTAAAGAATACCATGGAGTTACCCAGTTACCATCAATTTAACTTTCTTGTGGTGTTGAACGTCAAATAATTGTCAAGATAAATCAATCGAATTCGGTTGCAGTGTTGCAAATTACGAGCCAAAATGCTATTAAATCTATTGCCAACAAGCTCAGTTTTTCTGGATCAGTCTATGCATTAGCCACCCGCAAAGGGTCACTAACCCGTAAGTCTTTGCTACCTGAATCACAATCAACAAAATGTGTATCATTGCGAAAAATTAGTTTGCACCAACTCATCAACCGTAGCATTTACAATTAGCTATTCAATAGCTTAGTTTTCATACATAAAGCTTTGTATAAAGTGAATACGGCCCTGGTAACCAGCCCAGCTGGCTAAATTTGGAGATACTTTTATTGGGGAGTAAAAGCGCCGGTAGCCGTCTGTGGGTTTTCCATGGATAATTATTGTATCCTCCACAGTATTTGAACTGTCATAAATTTTGATACGAGTACCCCAATTACTGTTGACATTAAGTATATTGGAGTTGGTAGCCATGATAGAATGGTTCGGACTTATAAAAACTATTTTTGCGACAACTCAAATGCCTCTATTGTTAAGGTTAATTCGAGTGCTCGACTTATTATTTACTGCAGTTCAAATACCGCAGAGCATACTATATATCCATAAAGCAATTAATTCTGTTCTCACTTATTTTTAGAAGTACTATACGTGCGTTTACAAGAATTTAGAAATGAATTTTATTTTGAAGTGGTGTTTTCTAGATTTTTGGATAATGAAATTTTCCACATAACGATAAAATGCCTTACCCATTGGAGGAAATAATTATTATAATTATTTATTTTTATTACATAATTTTTATGTTTTTGCTTCGATTTTCCGTACAGACTGAATCAAATGTAACGCACAAAATTCATACCTTTTCAGTGACATTTATGATGTCATTTATTTTTTAATATTGTTTTAAATGACATCTGACATTTTGATTAGTGTTTTAGATAGTACACAAGTTTATCTTTCTAGTAAGAATAAAAAAATCGAAAAAAATTAAGCAAAAAAAATAAATAAAAGAAAATAAAATAAAAAAGTTGAATAAGTTTTGAAAGTTTTATAGAAGGAGATATGTCTTGTGTTTTTGTTTTATTTTATAAGGGGTGATTTTTTTTTGTTTATTTTTTTGTGTTTAGATTTCATATTAAGAGTTTTCATGATAATTTGTGCGGTACTTACGATTCAGACTGTATAGTCCAATTTTTATAAACAATGGAGTGTTATAATAAAAATGAAAATTTTTATATGGATAGCCAACAACAAAATAGGCGACCTATATGTTTTTATTTTAACCAGAGCTCTACCGTTTTTGAGAAAAATAAATGAGAAGGTGAAAATTCTTGGCCTGACGTCAGCAATGTTCCTTTTTGAATCAGCCAGTCACAGAACTTGTGATAGAAAACTTGCCAACAAAGATAGCTTGAAAGACGTACGTTTTTTCTTAATTTTTGCTTCTGTTATTTTACATACGACTTCAGATGTGCTGCAGGAGCAGTCCTTTTACCAAAACACAAACTCCTGCAAAATATTATCACACAATCGGCAACGCATGGTTTTGACGTTTGTATTTGTCGTTTACCAGTCTAAAAGTAGGTCGTACCGTTAATTAGATGCAGCAAAAAACTGACAAATCATTAGTCGAGACATTGCTTACGTCACAGAGCAAATTTTGTATTATTACTAAAAAAGTCCGATTTAAAAAAAAATTGATGTTACTAGACATAATTTTGTGTCTACTTTCAGAATCTGCAATTTACAAAAATCCTTAGTTTCGAGTATAACACTCTATCGTGATTTTTATATCCAGAAAACTAAAAAATTGATCTGGCAATATAGTAAAAAAAATGTTAATTAAATTTATTATAGAGGTACGGCATAAGGTCCGGCGGAAACAAACAAGTACTGACAATGGTGCCAATTTTACCAAACTGTTTTGTGTTGATAAATTCGTTAAAAATGTCAATGGGTTTTTTATAATTTTTTTTAGAGGTTTCTTGTACTTACCAGAGAGCTTATGGCTATTTTATATGTACCCTGTATTCTAAAATTATGTAAAACACCTTGTAGAGTATAAAAGACTAGAAATGATTTAAATTGGTTCAAAACTAGAAGAATTCAAGTTGTTCTTGAAACTTATAACTTGAATTGGGGTTTAAAATTGAAACAATCTACTCTTTTTTAGCTAAACAAATGTCGGGTTCTGGAATATCCGATTTGGATGAATTGTTGAAACATGTCTCAGTTTCCTTGCTTCGATTAGGATGTGACATGGATCAAGTTGTTGAACAACTCTTTAGACCACTGTGTTTCCAATTAATTCATTGGTATACACATCCTTTCCAATCACGTAGTGGACACGAAGCCATAGTCATCGAAGCTATTTTGGTAAGTTTTGTTATATATTAGCTATAAAACGATTTTAAGGACAGTGAAATAAGATAAAAAAATTAAAAGAAAAAATGTTGTGGTTTTGTGGAAAATTTAATTGACATTTTTTTGTAGGAAAGTATGACGCATCCAACCGACACGGCATTACGTGATTTTGCCGGTAAATGCATAAGTGAATTCGTCAAATGGACGATTAAACAATCAAATGAAAAAAATTTGTCGAAAGATCCAATCAACATAAAAATTTTAGTCAAAAAAATGCGATTCTACAGCATGCATCCTGATTCCAACAAAAAATTAGGTGCCGCTCTGATTTTTAATAGCATATACAGAGATATTCGAGAAGAATTGTCGCTTTTGAGTATGTTTTGGATAGAGATTCTTCACATTTTTGTGAAAAGTTTCTCAAGTTTGGAAAATGACGGAATTGATGAGAACTTGGTCACACAAATTAATAATGCCTTGAGTCGACTTGAAAGAGGTTTTGTGGAAAAATCAGATTTGTTTAATAATCTTGATACGCAACGAAGAATTCCAAATGAGTTCAATGGCGGAAAGTTAGCCGATGTTGCCGTGTGGTTGTTGAAACAGACGGGTGTAAAAAATGATCATTGTAGAACAAAGTGTATGGAGATCTTTTGTTCGATTTCATCCAAATGTAAAGGTTATACAAATATGCAAAATTTCATAAACTCACATTTTGATGGCAGTTGGATGCGAGATATCTACGAAACTTATTTAATTCAGCATCCAACTTTACAATGTCCAATGAAGAACGAGGATTTTACTCCGATTAAGTGGATGCAAGGATTGTTATGTGCTTTGGATGGTTTTATTTTTATCATCAAAAATAAGTTATCATCAACTTTAAGCGAAACTTGCACTACATCTATTCGTTACTTTCTCGAAAACGTATCAACGATTACTTTAGATGAGGCTTTTGCTATAATTGAGCCAAAAATGTGGATGTTTACAACATTCGAAAAACTACATTTTGATAAACAACGTTCTCAAGCCGTCATCAAAATTTTACAACTTTTTACGATATGCGAGACTATAACTGCATTTTATACTTCTCACCTTTGGAATTTGTTGGTTAACTTTGTATTTAATCGTCAAAGTTTGGGTTTTGAGTGTTTTCAACCGCAAGACGATGATAATGAAAGTGTTTTGAAAGGATTTTTAAATAGTTTGCCTCAAAGCCAAGTTCTTCAAGTTGGAAATGTTCTATCAAAGTATGTAACGGACAATTTTAATGATGAATTTGATTTGAAAGATCACGTTAAGTTGAAACAAAGACACATTGTGAGAGGAATTTACATTTTGCAAACACTTTCCTTGAAACAGTTTACTGTTGGAAGGGTTGCACCATTGTTGAATAAATTTCTCCAATTTGCTGAAGATAAAATCATCTTCTTAGACGACCTCCAAGACACTACTCTTTCTTACTGTATTACCGTTTTAAATTATTCCCTTGAAGATCAAAATGAGTTTAAGGTTTTCGTTGATTATTTATACAAGGATTACAAAGTTCAGACTACAAACTGCAAGCAACCGATTAGTTTTGGTACTTACCTATTTACCATATTCGAAGATACCATCATCCGTAAAGTTGTTACAAATTTTGATGTTTTTTTCACGTACTGTCTGGAATATAAGGACAAAATCGACAAAACTGTGGAATTTATTTTCTACATTTTAAGATGCATTGGTCTTAATAAACATTTTAAAACTCAACATGGTATTGTTAATATCGTATTAACAAACTGGGATATTTTTGAAGAATTTTTTAACGAAAGCCTTTCCAACATTCAGTTGGGGTATAAGTTACTGAAACTTTTTAACCCAACCATCAAATCGAGCAGGCTTCAATGCGACAATTTGAAGAAATGGTTACTGTGGGTATTAACCTACGAAACAAATGTGATGTGGAGAGAAGAATTTGAATTGAAGATTGAGACCATTGATTTATTGAGTGACATTTTGGACAACCTTGATGAAAATACAGATCTAAGGTTAGTGTTACTTTACTTATGATCATATGACTTCTTCCTTCTTTCAAAATCCATAATTTCTGCATTTGACTTTTGCTTAGATTCTCGACAAGTTTAAAAGCTTTTATACAGTTAGTAATTCAGACATGAATAATTTCAGTTTAAAATTTTTAGCAATGGTCCAAATTTCTTCTTGACACAAACTTAAAGTATAGTTTTAATTTATCTGGTTTTCATTTAAGTTTCTTTAATGTCCTTCTGCTTTATATTTTGCGAATCAAATTTGAGAGGGTTTGAGAGGGTTTATGTTCCTGAACTAGCTGAAATTTTTCAAACACCTGTAGTCTCATGATATTGTGATATTTCAAGTATATTTTGTTTATAAATAATTTATAAACAATTACTCTAGTTTACAAGGATTTTAACCCAAAGATAAAAACCTGTGTGTATTGATAGAATAATTAACCCTAAGATGGATGCTAAACTTGAAAAAAACTAGAACGTTAATAAGTTTTTTAAATATTTTTTATAAAGTAACAGTTTGTTGATAATCTTTACTAAATCCAAAAAGTCAGAGTGTGCTTGATATCTCTCTGCATAAAACTTTAAATCTTGATGGAAAAATCTTTTATTTACCGGTTTTGATCCCATGTTAAAATTTTGAAGTTTATAAATAGCATTGCACAATTACTTTGGTTACAAATCTTTAAATTTTAATACCATAACTAATCTACAGTCAAAAATTTCTTCACTTAGAGAAAAGCACATTCTTTTTACTTTTAAGTATTTTTTTCAAATATAAGCTTTTTCTAACATTTTAATTACGGAAATAGTTACTTATATCCTATTCGTTTGTTGTAGACGCTCTCTGGATTGTTTTAAAGCCAAATTAATCTCCGAGACGTCACCAATTCCTGCAGAAGAGAGGCCATTTATCTTGGATAAACTCCTCTCTCTAATCCCAAAAATTAGGTGTTTTGAGCTTCTGGTTTTCATTCTGGAGATTTATGCTAAAATGTCCACTGGAAACAGTATCTCGGACGTAAAGCATTATATGACTGAAAATATCATGAATAATCAGCAAGAACATAAATTATTACTAGTCAAATTATATGATTTATGTCTACTTGAAGACCTTGATAATTTCCAAAAGTATAAATTGATTATCGATACGAGTTCAGTCTTTCAGTACTGTAACGTTACATCATTTGAAGATTTTTTTACGGAAACTATTTCAACAGTACTAACGGTTCTAAAAGAACCCGTCACCACCGAAAATTTATCTAACAAGATTCTACATTTCTTATTGGTGGGTGTATTATTTTTGAGATGTCCGCTACAAAGTGATGATAGTGAGATCAGTCGAATAACACAAGCGGCTCTACCTCAAAAACCAAACAATAAGACTTTGTTGCTTCAACTGTTGAAGTTTACATTGAATGCTATTAAAGACACAATTGATTGTGTGGTAGAGTACGAGGAATTGTTTCGCTTGTATAAGTGTCATTCGTACAATGCGATGATTTCAATCGTATGCAATTCAATGAAAGATGCCAATTTCTACACAAAGTTATTTGTACGCCAGGAAGACAATAAAGACATATTGTGGAGTAGCTTAATTGATACGAAGAAAACTTACGTATTTCAGGCCGATTTTGATAATATTCCCAAACAGACAAAGATCTTGCTAAATATACGAGACGAGATGAGGCTTCGTAAAAGAAACGAAAACAAGCAAACTCAGTCTGTGAGATATATCGAGACGCAGCGAGTTTTCAACAGTTCGTTGGCTGAAGACGTGACAAAATTCGATTTCACAAGCAGTATTTTGCGAACACAGTCAGATGACGATGCGGAAAGTAACGAATTATTTGTACAGAGTGAAATCGAACTGGATTGTACCGATATTTCAACTCACGAATGTATGGCCAACGTTTGCGGTGTGATTGAACATATGTTTAGAGCTGGCATTAGCGAATTTCCAGATGAAGAGGAACAATACGAATTGCCAGCTTGGTTACAAGCAATTAGAACATTACTACTCGATGAGAACACCGCAGTTAATGTTAAAATATTTTGGGTGAAAGTTATCGACAATACCATTCACATTTTCAAACACTTTTCCAAATATTTCACGGAACCACTTCTCAAGTTTATCGTTGATCGAAGCGCTGGAGAGGTTATGAATTATTTCGTTGCCGATGTGGTCGCAGTTTTGGCAACATGGTGTACCGAAGTCACTCTCGAAACACAAACGGAGATCCAACTTGCATCAAAACTTGTCGCATTTCTGATCAATAATCTTAAAAACGACCGACAAGATATATTCAAGTATCACCTCCAGTTAATTCGGCTCTTGGTTGAGGCATGGAAAACGTCAATTGAAGTCCCTTACGATCTAATTTATGCGAAATTGAAAGTTGAACCAACTTGCAAAGCTGTGGAAATTGGAATACATGTCTCGTCAATATTTTTGGCAAACAAACTTCTGCCATGGAAAGGCGACAGCAAAGACTTTTGTAAAAGTATCTTTAACGTAATTCTTAAAGCCAAGTACAAAACTATTTATAGGCCTTGTGCTGAAACACTTGGACTTATCCTACGTGAAACCAGTCATGATTTACCAAAACTGTGTGGGAATGTTCACATTTTGTTGAAAAAAATTAATGAGCCTGATAAGTACGCCCATATCTTAGAAGGGCTTGTTTTACATTACCCGCCAATAGTCAACGAGGGTTACTTGAACAGTCTCTTAAGCCGAATTCATGGAGTCCCTAAGCCGTTAAAGATAATTTATTTACGAATTTTACTAAGTCGTTGCGACGATTTGCACAAACTTAGTGATTTCAAAACAGAAAGGTGGGAGACTTATATTGAAAATGACCATCTCGAAGTGCAACTTCTCGCGCTTGAAATTGTCCATAAGAGTCTGAATGTCTTACGTTTTGCTCCAACATTTCCAGAGATTGTTCAATCAGTTTGTAAAAATGTGTCAAACACGAACGTTTTATGCAGAACTAAAGTGTTTGACGTTGTGATGGCAATTTGCGAGACGGGAATTTTACCCGAAGTAAAACCTGTTCTAGTTCAAGGACTTTGTGACGAAGATACAGAAATTCGAGAAAGAGTATATAATTTCTGGCGGAACAATTCGTCAGTACCTCATCCAGTCGCTGATCGATTTTTATATTTACTGAAAAACTTTTATGAGGAAAGCACCGAAAATGATTTTCTTGGAAATTGTTGTTACTTCTTATTGGAGCGTTTGAAATTTGCGGACGATTATAGCAAGTTGCTTTTTGAACATCCTTTGGAAGACTGTAACTTTGAAGACTATTACTTGGAAACAAATTGGCGTGCCCGCTATTTATCTGTTGTACCCTTGTTTGCCGAAACTGTGAGAAGTTTCAGTATGAGTCTGCAAACTTTTGACTCGAAACTGAGACAAACACAAACTTCGCTTGAATTTGCACCCACACAAGTTGTGAGGTCTAAACAATTTTCACAATATACGATGAGTGAAAGTAGTTTATTTATTAAACCCGAAGAGGAGAAAAGTTTCGTTGATCCAAACTCAATCAATTTGTCGTACAAATATCGCATCCCCAAGCGACGCTTCCTTAAAGATAAAGCTAAAGTTCACAGTTATTTCGCCCAACAGCAAGTGAAGAAGTCAAGCGAGAAAATCGAAAAGAGAAAAGAATTTGCCAAAGAACGCGAAAATAAAGTCACTATATATAGAAGTTATAGAAAAGGGGATTTACCCGATGTTCAAATTACTTTACAAGCTGTACTAGAGCCGTTACAAATTCTGGCTTTACGTGATCGTGAAATTTCAAAAATTTTGTATGAAAAGTTCTTGAAGAGTATATTGGAAAAAAGGAAAAGTGATGCCAACTTTATTCAAGAAATATCAGTTGGAATACAAACAATATTTAACAATTCCTCCGAATTTAGTAGAAATCTGTTTCGAGCTCTATTTGATGCTCTAATCTTTAGCAAGAGTTCCATTGTATTTCCACCAGAATTAATAGTGAGCGTTTCTCAGTCAAGTGGTTTAAGAGGTTTGGGAGCATTGCTTCTGGAGGAATATTTAATATCTTGCGATGTGACAGAAGTCGAAGCGAAGAAGTCACGTGGGAACCAATTGAGTCAAGACACGAACCTTTGGATAAAATTGGCAGAGTAAGTAACGTGTGATGTAGAAACAGCTGTTTGAGTTGGTAACACTGAATGATGATTTTAAGTGGTACAGCTCACCAATTAACTTACTAATTTTTTTTTGGGTTTTGACCGTCAGTAACTAATCAAATCGAATGAAACATCCCAAATACCATCAAGTTCAAATACTCTTGTTAAAAGTGAACTAAGTCGAATGCGACAGTCTAATCAGATTCGATATTATTTGATGTGTTCTCAAAGAGTTTTAGCGGATTTATAATAAATCACTACATATTAGAGTTCTAGAAAAGTTTTTACTAATCTTGGTGATTTTGGTGATTTTTAAGCTTATTCGTGGTCCTCAGAAGGGAACTAAATCGAGTGAAACACCAACATACCGTAAATTTTTATTTAATTTTTGGTAATTTCTAGGCGTGTTTTGAGATGTTTTGGTTCAAAATGCACTAAATCATGTTATATAATTTGAAATATTATGCACTTCGTATAATTTAGTTATTTTTCACTGCGTTCTGTTTTAGCAGTCCAAAAACACACATATTTTAGCTCAATTTTGTCCATTCTTGGTTTGTTTTCAGTGAAATTTTGCAAAAATAGTTCACAATATACAAAAAAAACAAAAATAGTGTCATTTTGGATCTACTTTCAGCCCGGTTTAATGCAATTTCGAAAATCCCAGTTTCTCTATTTTTGATATTCCAGCTTATCTTTTGATGAAATTTTTACTTAATAGCTGTGTTTCTGGTATTTTTGGTGGTTTTTCGGTTCGTTTTAGGGAAATCTCGTAAAAAAATAGTTCAGAAATGATCTTAGCAGCTTGCAATATGTAAAAATAATATTCATCTTGACGTAATTTTCTGGTTTTTGGTTGATTGTTTAAAACACTTTGCTCAAGGGCGACCCAAATCAACTGAAAATCTAAAATTTCGATTTATTTTTGTGTTTTTAAAGCTTGATTTTAATTTCTTCTTAAAAATGAACTCAGTTATGTGAAACAGTCTAAAATGACACGTGTTTCGATATAATTTGATGATTTTGTAGCCGGTTTTTCATTGAAATTTTTTGAAAAAACGTGCTTAAACCATCGAAAAATGCAAATTCACTTCAATTTTTAGCGTAACTGTGTAATTTTTCGATAATTTTCATCAAGTGCGTACAAAGCTACTAAAACGCACGAACAGAGTCAAAATTTTGGTATTTTTGACCAAAATTTCAGCCCGATTTAATGAAAATCTCGTCAAAGTATAAACTAATTTTCTCATGTTTTGGCATATTTTTCAGAAAAAATTTGCTAAATAACTGAGTTTTTTGGCTGAAAAATGTGCGAAAAAGTTTGAAAATACAAAAATAATGTTGTTCTTGACCTCGGTTTGTTTTATCAAAATCTTGCAAATTAAAATGAAATTTTAATACAGAAACCAACTTAAAGGCTTGAAAAGCGTATCTGGTGCAATGTTTTCCGACTTTTTTGTTTCATCTTTGATGCAGCTTAAAAATTAATAATATCGAATGAAACTGCTAATAAAATACCATCAATTGCGAATTATCTCAACGCCAAAAAATTGGCTTTCTAACTGACAAAGTGCTGAGAAAATTTTGTGTTTCCTCAAAAACGAGTTAACATTTCTGTTGCAAAAACAAATATCTTTGTTATATGATTGTGAACTTGCGTGCAAAGCCGCGGGCAATTGCTAGTTATTGTTATATTTCTAAAAAAATACCTTATTCTGTTATTTTTTGCTTTTCGAAAATTGGGTAGTTTTTCGGTTTGTTTTAACAAAATCTCATTAAATCACGATGAAACTTTAAACAACAGGTGAAAGGATTGAAAAATGTGAAAATGACTTCATTTTGACCAAAGTTTTCTGATATTTTGGCTGATTTATTTTTGACGAAATTGGCCCAAATAGGTAAATGTGGTAACACAGCCAAAATACTGTCAGTGAATCTGTTTAAAAAACAAGGTAACTGAAGTAGAATAGACTAGAATGTCAAGCTAATTTGAAGATTTTCAAACAGTTTTAGGGAAATGTTTCTTCAAAACGTGCTTAACATTTATGAAAGGTCACCAAATATTAAATTTGATGATTTTTCGGCCAGATCTGGCAAAAAGTGTGTGGCTAAAATAGTGCCATTTTCGTTGTAAATGTCACTATGTTTTATAATTTTAACAAAATTTGTACGTCTGGTAACTTGCTCAAAAAATTACAACAATAATATTATTTTTCGCCTTAAGAGTATTTTGGTTGTTTTTCGGTTTTCTTAAAAAAAGGTCTGATATTTTATTTTAGCTTACAAAATGTAACAATAGCACCTTGTTTGAAGTTTTTTTACTTGAGTTAAATTTTCGACTTGTCTTGACTGAAAAATAATAACACATGAGCTGACCCGGTTTAAAACAGATAACAAAATAGTTAGGTTTTTTGTGGCTATATTTAAAAAAAATGTAGTGTTATATTACATTCGGCAGAAAACGAAAGTGCCAACTGAAACGATCATTCCAGTTTACTCGGTATTTTTTTAATCGTCTAATCAGTTTATATTAATTTAGGCTGTATAAAGAAATGGAAGAATGGGACGTTGTCAAATCAATTTTCCTCGAAAAAACACAATGCCCTCAAGAAGTAAAAAATGCTCTTCTTGCCGAATCGCAAAAACAATGGAAAGATGCTCGAGATCTTTATCAAAGTTTGATAGAAACCGATGACGTTATTGAACGAAAAGATTTTTATTATGATTCCTATTTCAAGTGCTTTGCACATTTAGGAGCATGGAATGATTTAATAAACTCTGTCGATTCCATCGTTTCGCAAAACCCCACCGAAACTTGGAATAATTTATGGGATCAGGGTTTTAATCAAGAAAAACTTTTGCCATGGTATATAAGTGGACACTTGAAAGATATTTTGTTTACCGATAGTTCCACGCAACATTTTCTCTCAAGTCTTAATAGTAGTCTCGAATCCAGTCACTTGGCGCATCTTGAAACACATTATCTCGAAGAAATCACAATGTTGTGGATTTTTAAAAATGACATACAAGAAGCCGAACACTATCTAAAAATTTACATTAACAACTTTTTAGAAGACTGGCAACAATTGGATTCATTTTACGCAAATCTACGCTACATGAAATTATTAAAATTGCGAAATATGATTGATATCGACAAGTTTTTGGACGTGTTAAACAACATTAGCATCGAAAATGTGGTAGAAATTGATGGTTTAGTTAAATACTGGAACAGAGCGGCCTTTGAGAACTTACCTTCGATTTTATTAAAGGAAGACAGGGTTTTATACCGGAAACAATTTCTCCGTACTTTGGTAAGAAAAATCGAATCGTTCGATAATGATGATTTTGCAAACACCTTAACACAATTAAATGACATGAGCCTTAAACTGGACGAAGATATTTTGGAGGCAGCGATTGGAGAGAACAATTTTTACATGACCAAAAAATACTTAAATCTCTCGAATAATAGAAATGCCTTCAAAACGCAGCTAATTTTAAGCAAACTGGCTTATATTAAATCACTCATGCTTAATAACTCGGAACAAAAATTGAACGTGATATTGCAGGGAATTAAGACACTTGTCCCCATATTTGAAGAAACTGAAAGTTTTCTTCAACTTTCAGCCCACGTTACTTTTTTCAAACACCTCGATTATATCTCTTCACTTCTTTCGCAAAACGAAGATTTGCTTCAGAATCGTCAGTCAGATTTGATGACTTTGACTGAAGTCACTCAAAGTGTTTCTTCCAAAGATGTTGCATTTTTTGCAGCTAATAAGTTAAAATCGTTTCTTCACAATTACAACACTTCCGATGTTTGTACTGATGCGTACATACAGTACGCTGATGCGTACGTACAGTTGGCTTATTTTGCAAAGAATCAAGGAAAAAAGTATTTCAAAGACTTCATGTTGTTTGTTTTAAGAGCAATGAAGTTTAATTCAAAGGAGGGCAAACAACTTTTCCCATGTGTTTTGATGGAGCAAGAATTTAGTCTTGAAGAACAACAACTATTTCTTACCGAAGTAAATATTTTATTGGTTTGGTAACTAAAAAAATTATATGTTTTTTAGACTGAACAAATCCCAGTGTGGATGTTTTTGAAATGGATTCCTCAAATACTTGTTAATATAGATTCGTCTAAAGTCACTGTTATTAAACCGCTTGTGTTGAAAATTGCTACAACGTACCCACAAGCTATAATGTACGCTTACAGGTTAAGTAAAGAGAACTATAAATGTGAACAGCGGGAAGCTAAGGAGTTGATTGAGACGTACATGTTCATTTTGTATATATATTTTTTTCTTAAAAGTTAAATTTCAGTCTGGACGAGCTTTTATTAACCGACGAGGGAGCAAATAAATTTTTGAAAGCTTTATCTTTCATTGGAATACCAGCTGCCATCTTAATCTACTATGTTCGAAAAATTGTAAAACTAATTGCTTCCAGTGAACTAGGTCAAGCTAAAATTGTCCACGATTTTGTGTTGAAAGAAATGTTCATAAAAGCTGACTCACGTGATAGCGATTTACTACAAGGAAATATGTTTAAGTCAATTACAAAATATGAAAAGGATCTAAAAAATATTGGAAGTAAGTGTCAATTGCTTTAGAATTATTCAGGATGTCTCACCTAAGATTTTCGAGCTTGATATCTCAAATATTTGTCATCGGATTTTTATTAAATTTAAAGTGCAGATATTTTAGAAGGTGAAGATTAAAATCCAATTAATGCAACAACTCAAATCTTTAAAACGTAATTTTTACATGTCTTTTTAAATTATTAAATCATTTAAGACTTATATTAAAAAAACTGTAACAAAAAACTCATCCTTGAAAGACCAATGACGTTTGTTTGGCGTGAAAAAATAAAAAAAACTGTTAAACGTGGATACAGATGCAAAAGCATAGATGGCTACGAAACAGATGCACACTACCACTGAATTTTGGTCACATCTACTCGCACAAAAGTGTCACGCAAGTGACATTTCACATTTAATCGCACTATTTTACACGAAAACGTGTTCCCCTTTGCCCTTAATTTTAAATAAAAGAAATGTGTTTCAAAATTACATTTTTTAACTTGAGGTAATTTTTTTGCTCCATTTCATAACAATCCGTTGACAAATAACTGAAATTTTAAACTCGAATATGTTAGATGAGACACGCTATATAATTTAACTCTCCAGCTTGATTAAAATTATGAAAATCAATGTTTATATGCAACTTTCTAAAGTTTAAAAACTACTCTAATTATAAATTCAAATATTTACTTGGTATAAAATTATAACATAAATTATAAACATTTTAACTACATGTTCTTCCAAAATATTTAACAAACTTTATTTGTTTTATGATTATTTACACATTAATTTATTGTGCAGTAATAGCTGCTATTAGAATCATTAGATTTCTATTATAAGTAAAAAATAAATTCAATTAGAAAAATGTTAGATCAGGTAACTTAATACTTGTTTCTTAAACCAACGTATGGAACAAACTATTAGGAAGAATAGAATATACTCAAAGATAATGTACTTACACAAAACTTTTCTCTGTAACTACTCCAAACCAAATAGATTTCGGAAAATACATTCTCATTGCATAAATGATGAAAAACATTTTATCGTAAATGTCTCAATTAAAACATTTTACATTTTAACAATAATTAATATATACTTTTATCTAATTTTAACTAGCGAAGAAATGTCAAATAATGGCCTTCCTAATAAAGATGATCTAACGCAATTTTAGAAAAACATTTGGTTAGAGAAAAAGATTTGAATTTGTCATTATTATAATTTAATCTTACCAAAATAAAAATTTTAACCAAAAATTTAATTACAAATGATATTTTAATTAAATTTATACATTCGTCACATAATACTTAGAAAGTTCCTGGTACTGATAAAATTCGTAATGTTTGAAAAATTCACATGCATAGAGAAAATTTTAATGTATTTAATAGCAAAAGCTGATTTTTGTGTGATTAGGTACTAATTTTTGAGATACACAAAGCTGCGAAATGGCACGAACGAACTTAAAGCCAAAAGTTTAAGAACCGATCTAATTCAAATAAAAAGGGCTATTTTTCTGGGCGACTTCACTCAACTTGTGGTTTTCTTTAGCTATAAAATCACTTTCTGATGTTCCTCTGGTTATGGTTTCAATTCAAAAAGCTATAAAAGAATTATCATAGTCTGACTTATCTAACGTATAATAAATGCTATTCTTCGTCACTGTTAAAAATTACACTTTTCCTCCAGTGCAAGGAGGTTTTGCCAACTGTTTGTCATCATTTCTTAATACGAAACGTCAGATAATTCTTAACCGATTTAAAGCATTTTTAAGCTTTGTTGAGTCTAGTTCGAAAAATAAATGTTGTATTCAATTCGTTTTCATGTAAGTCGGTTTATTTGTAAAGTGTCAGATTTACACTCCTTACATTTTTGGTTGACAAACTCTTTTATTTTTCTCCAAAACTGAAGGTTTTATTTTGCAATTTAAAATAAGGTAATTAATACAACATATGATTAAAATAATTCTTAGATTTTTTTTCATTTGCCGGATTAAAATTTTATAATTTCTAATGTTTTGTGAAAAAGAAAATACGTAAAAATTTACCGCAAAATTACATATAAAAATATAAAAAAAATTCGATGATTACTTACGTATTTAAACATTTGTTTGTTATAGAACTTGTAAAAAAATCTTTGGCGGTAGCATATTATGCAACTAGCGTTTACTTATGGCTTAAAAAAACAATTTTATATTTTTATAAGGGTTGTTGACCAAGCCTTCGGAGACACCAAATGTCCTTAAACAACTTCAAAAAATCAACACAAATTTAGGAAATACACTGCAGGATCGAAGGGAAAACCAGAGGAATTCACGTCTTCTTAAAGAATATTGTCCTTGGTTGGCCAACTTTTCTGCAAGTAAAAATAATTTAGAACTTGAAATTCCTGGCCAGTACGATGGTGAAAGGATACCACTTGTCCAACACCATGTTAAAATATCTGGATTTTGTCCAAATGTAAGTCTCTATTACACATTGATTCACAGCTCACATTTTGTTTAGGTTTCCATAATGAGTTCTTTGCGAAAACCTATAAAAATAACAATTTTGGGTAATGATACTAAGGAGTATCCATTCCTTGTAAAATTTGGCGAAGACGTTCGACAGGATCAACGAATTCAACAGCTTTTTTCCTTGATGAATAATATTTTTCAACATGATAGAAATTTGAACGGACGTAAATTTCATATACTTACATACCAGGTACATAATTCATTTTTAATTCTAGAATTTTTGTGAAGTTAAACCGGTTTTAGGTTATACCATTAACAACAAGTTTAGGTATAATACAGTGGATTGGCAACACAAAGTCTCTTCATGAATTTTCAAATAATGAGAATTTTGACAAAGTTGTTGAAACCTTCACAAAATGGATTTATACTTCCGCGAATCAATCACCTTTCGATGCTTATGGAAGAGCGGCCATGAAATATTCGCGAGATAAAACCATAGTCAAGTTCAAAACATTGGTTAGCAAAATTAGCTGGGATGTTTTCAGGTATGTCCTTATTTATTTTTATGTTTGAAAATTGATAGTTGACCCGTTAACCAATTATATAATTTGTTGTGATTATCCAGTGAAATAAGTCCATTAGACGATTTTGTGTTAAAAAGTTCAGAACTTTTGCGGATAATTTGTTGCAATGGCATGGTTTCTTGGTAATAACACTAAATAACTAAAAGACAACGTAATCTATACACCAACCTAGTTAGAACATTGTAAAATTTTTTGTTTGAAAAGTAAATGAATAAAAGTTAGTATAAATCGCAAATTGGAGGTATGTAAAACAATTTTTTTTTATTTTGTTAGGACTAGAAGTGAACGTAGGTTTTTTTTAATTAGAAGCTCTTTAATTTTTAACCCATTTGTTCTATCCATCCAATGTTAATACTGTCTTTTTTCCTCTTTTTTTTTCTAAAGCTCTACTTCCGCATAACTTATAAATCCGGGAGCTCATAATAAAAAATTGTAAAGATTCTCTCTAAGCTCTAAATTTGAAAATAAATTGTTTTTAATATAAAAAAAGAGGTTTGTTGTAAGTTGAAATTTTTAAATGGAACAGCCAATTTTTCATTTTTGCATCTAAACGACTTTTAAATTACCTCTCTAAGAACATTAACAAATAAATGTCTTTTGCTGATTACTGAAAAGATATTTAACTTTAAACATTAAAAAAATTATTAACTATTGTTTCAGAAGTCGAAAATTAAATTTTCATATTATATTAACTTTAATGTTACTCTTAGGCTATTATTCGTAATTTATTACAGTGAAATAACTAAAATTTCAATACCTATGGCGAATTTTCAAATTTCCAACAAATGGTCTTTGGTAGAGTAACCACAGTGCTTGTGAACGGTGTGCATTGTTGCTGAAATTAACTTTTAAAGTGAAATATCTTTTTTTATTCGTAATCTATTTTACTTATTTAAAAAATGCTGCAGCTTGGTTTCATAGACTAAGGCTTTCGACGGTTAAATTTACTAGAAACATCAAATCTTTTAAGCATTTGTATTCCAGTCAACTCTTAGAATCAACAAATAACAATGAATTTTCATTTTTTATTAATTTAATTCTCAACACGAATTAAATGTCATTTAATTAAATTAAATGACAAATGTAATTGGAATCAGCTTTATTATTATTTGCATCGATTACGAATTTCGTCAAATTAATGACTTCGAAATTTACTAAAAACATCAAATGAAATCTTATTTTAAGCAATTGTATTCAAGTTGAAAACTAAAATTATTTTGTGTCCTCATGTTTACGACTGAATAGTTTATTGCCACAGATGATTACGGTTGGAATACCTACCGATTCCAAATGCTGGGGTTTATTGGCATGACATTTTCATATCACCCGGCCGTAGTAATATTTAATAAAATAGGGAAAACAGAAAGATAAGCGCTTTTGTCAGTAATCTTTGATAATTCTTAATTAAATTCATTGTATTTGGTTTTGCATATGTATCAGAAGTTTTTATTGTTTTTTCTTCAGAATTTCACAGAATTTAAAATTTTTTAGCACTATTGAAATAGTTTCAAGTTTTAGTTAAAACGTCAAATTGAAGTGTAATTTGTACTTTAGACTCAACAAAAGTTAACATTTTAACAAAATCTTTAAAAATTCGTTTCTTACTTATTATTTTTGAAACAAGTACATTGTTCAGGCACTTTTTTATGTTTTAATATAGAGTTTAATCATGTACTTGTCAGCCATTTTTTTAATTAATTTGTTTAGCTGTAGCTACATAAAGTTTTTCTTGTCTAACATTTTTTCGTTTTTACCTTTTTTATGTGAACAATTGACTTACTGATCTTGTGTTATTAAGTTTTTATATCCCTCAAATAAGTATTAAGCCACACGTTTTTAGAAAGAATGAAAGAATGAAAAAAATTATTTGACGAGTCTTATTTGTGGTTAACTGGTCTACTATGAATTTTGGAATCGCGCTTTATTTCTACGAACCTATTTATTGTAGATCTACATTTTTGAAATTAAGCAGCAACACTGAAGGTTTCTTTGCACTGCGAAATAACTTTATCAAAAGCTACGCTATCATGTGTGCCAGCCATTGGATCGTAGGTGTAGGCGATCGCCATTTATCAAACTCCTTAGTATGTCTAAACAGCGGCAAGGTTTTGGGTATCGATTTTGGTCACGCCTTTGGTACGGCAACCCAAATTTTGCCCGTACCAGAACTGGTTCCGTTCCGTCTAACACCTCACATTGTCAACTTAATGGAGCCTTTAGGAGCTACGGGATTATTTAGGGAAATCATGGTGCATTGCTTGAGATCTCTGAGATCGAATTCTGCTTCCTTGTTGTCCACAATGAATGTTTTCATTAAAGAACCGTCACTTGATTGGCTAGAGCATGCTTCGAGGTTTAGCACCGGTGTGGATACGTCTAATTGTGACTGGTATCCGGCACAAAAAATCGAACAAGCCAGAAAGAAACTAGCTGGAGCTAACTCTGTCAATATTATGATTGAAGATTTGCTTGCGGGACATCAGAAAAATCAAGCGTACATGAAGGCTTATATTGCGTTGGTTGAAGGAAATTCAGATTTTAATGTTCGAGCTAGATTGGCAGGCAATGGTTTGTCAGAGGAAGATCAAGCGATTTGTCTTATAGACCATGCTACTGATTATAATTTACTTGGGAGGATGTTTGAAGGTTGGGCAGCGTGGGTCTAACTTAAGGTTATATTTTTGTACTCTGTAATGTTTTATGTTTTCTAATACAGTTTACTTATTAATGAATTGGTTATATTTTATTTTATTCACTGTGGCGGGTTTTTGAGTTTTTCATTGTTTTTTTAAAACTATACTAATTTTTGGTTTCTTTACCGAGGATTGCCCTGTCAACAGCGCGATTAAATTTATTTGTTCGTAAGATCCTCAGCCATGATCTGTGAGAACAAGCAACTTCAGGAGAGAAAGAATTTGCAGGCCCTAAAAACTCCTTGAATTTCTAAACTAATTTAATTTAATAAAATAAAATAAAACTTACAAATATGGATACGCTGAACATAGTATATAAGAAAAGTTACATAGAATGATTAAACTCTCTGAACAAATCCGAAATACAATAATTTTACATCAATTTTTAGGGCTTATTTTAAATAACTAAAATCTCAAAGTAATAGAATATAGATACAAAAAGACACATTTTTGACAATAACATCAAATAATAGTTATTCTGAAGCCATTTCAAAAGCTTCTTATCATTTTTAACAAAAATCATAAACACTACATAAAAATCATCATTTGTCTTTTGTAACGAACAATAATTGAATCATAAAAACATAAGACTTATTCAGGGAGCACCTGAAACATAGAGACACAAACTTAGTTGTTATCTAGATTTTTACCAATTACACAGGTACTTTTAATACAAATCAATTTTAAATGTTAACTTCCACGATTTTACCTAATCCAAGTCACATCACAACCACTAGTGTAATCTACCGATTAATAACCTTTTGATGGTTGGGAATCACGTTATGAAATCCTACGGTCAGTAACATACTGATATAGTCAATAAGTGTTTTGCAATTTCATGTGGACAGAGGAAAGTGAAATATTTTGATTCCAAAATTATTTGCTTTGATAACTGATAAATGGTAGTTTTTTTGTCACACAAGTTGCAATAACATAGTGTTAAACAAATATCAATTTTTTTTATGTAGCTTAGAGCAATTTAGATTCACTCTACAGTTGTGGACAAATTTTTTTTTTCGCTGTTCTCTAAGCGGGCGTGATTCTGATCGCGATCCACATAATTAGAAATTGATATTTTAAAAAGTTTATCATGCGCTTCATTAGAAAGCTTTTTTCGTTCAGACCCATGATTTCTATTTATTGTTTTTGTTTTCCTCAGCTTTAGAAAGTATTGCCATTTTTAACCAAATTGCTAATATGGACCCTGATTGTTTTGATTACTTCGGATTTTTTTTGACAAACATCAAATCAAAAAATCCGCTTAATCAACTAAATTTTATCGAAAATCTGCTACAAGACTTGTCACATTTTTTTGTTCACTACTGTAAACATAGATCGATTCTTTACAATAATGATAGAGCAGCCATTCCACTTTAACGGACGGCACACTGTACACATTTTTAGATTTTATTTTTTCAGTTTTTATGAACAGCATAAAAAGTGAATTTTTCTTTATAAGAACTTAGGATCAGTCAAATTGTTTGCAACCTACAATTAGAGTCACATTTTTAAAATTTGAAATACGAGCAGGAAAAAGAAATACAAACTGATGACGGACGGTACACGGGACACAAATTCCAACAACCTTTTTTAAAGAAAAAGGTGAAGTCTTGAAACTTTTGTAAGAATAATCAATTTGTTTACACATGACGGATGGGACAAAAAATCTTGTGTGTGAAAATAGCTCTAAAAAATGTATTCAGACAGGTTTTAATTATTAAAGAACAATATCAAAATTAAACAGTGGATAGTAAAAATTCTTGGTTTTGTTTAACAACGTACGAAATAAGACCAATATTTTATGTTTGTATCAACGGACGGGACAAAAAAGTTGTAAAGATAAAAAAGTATATATTACTAATAAATAAATTTACTTACCGATTTCCATTTTCTGAACTTTCAGGAACTATAAATATAGTCTAAAACAATATTCAACAGTTATAGTAAGTCAGTATTTCATGTTAAGTAGTATATCCAATGTTATTTCTGGGCCAGAACATTTTTTGCCCAAAAGCAAACAACCGAATAGGGCCTAAAACCTCTCAAAAATCATTAATTTTTATCCACCCCAAAAGTTCCCAAATATGTGTAGGCCACCAAAAGTTGGGCATACGAAAAACAGGGTATAATCCTACAAATTTAGTGTTTTCCCAAAAGTAACCATCCGAAAAAGATCTAAAAAACTTACAAAATGCCTTGATTTTAGACACCCCAAAATTAATTTCTGGACCAAGCCAATTGGCGCATGCAAAAATCAATTAAAATTACTTCAAAACTGCTTTAAAACCATTGTCAAATCTCTAAATTTCACACACCTCAAAACAGCTTTTCATTTTTGGACCAAGCCTATTGGCGCATCAAAATTCCAATGAAAAACAACTTAAAGCGACTTAAAATCCTCGACACTCCAAGTAAAATTACTTTAAAAACCAGGAAAAACCTTTATAAATTCCCTAGTTTTTAGATACCTCAAAAATAGCTTTTCATTTCTGGACCAAGTCAATTGGCGCATGGCAAAGGTCTTAAAAATTATTACCAAATACATTTTGCATATCCCAACTGTATTCAACTATTATACGCACATAAAAAAGATACACCTAATTGGTCGAAGTCTACTAAAATATCTGAACACCCCATTATGGATTTTCACTTAGAGATCGCTATTAAAACTTGAATGTTATAGTAAACATGTTCGGTTTGTGTCTTAATTATCAAAAAATATCACACGTATACGATAACGTTTAACGTTGATCAAGCGTTAGTAATTTTAAGAAAGACGTGAACGTAAACATTGTCATGGCATGGAAGTATTTGTTTTCAACACCCCAATATTCGACTATGCCTTCATAATAATTTTTGGATTCAGAATATTTACAGGATTAATAAAAATATGTGCATAACATTCCCCGTTTTCATTCCGACTACAATCCGATCTATTCTTACAGCATCTCCTCTTTCACGACAACTTATACCGTTTATAAGTATGTGTCTATCGAAGAGAATCATCGGCGGCATCGCACGAACATCAATCCTGAATTCTTCTTCGACTCATGGGCCTATGGCGAATCAACAGGACAGGTCATTGTTGTTCGATATTACTGTAAGTCATGAATAGATGGAGGAGTCCCAAAACCGAGAAATGTTTTGAGAATATTTGGCAGCACTCAGTTGCCCGTCAATCTTCGTGGGTCCTCAATATCTATGGCCACTCGATATCTCACCAGTTCAGACTTAAGAACAACTGCATTCTCAATAAAAAAAAAGGCGGCGATAGGAATCGAACTCAACACTTTGTAATTACCTATCTAACTCTTTACTAACTGAGCTATTTAATCAGCTATAATAATCTATCAAATTGCAACAATATTACGAAATAAAAAAAAGTTGGATTCGCAATAATTCGTACCCGAGACTCCTTGGATTGAACACGAATATCTTACCAACACGCCTATAACGGATCTTATACAGTCGTTTTCGGATTGAATATATCATGCTAATTTTCTTATTGATTAAAAAAATGAAATTTTACGATACATAATACATATCCTAGTTACGAAGTTGTTTATTTTTTTAACAAGCATTTAAGTGAAAACAATTGCAATGAAAATTGCTAAACTTGCACAAGTACGGTAAAAACTGTCATTACATTAAAAAAGTTTGAAATATGATACATTATGTACTGAACATAAATAATTATTATTGAGAATTATTGTATATGTTTATATAAAAACAAATGCAAAACACCCACCTTTGGTCGCGATGGATAAGATTTTTTTATTATTGTACTGTTTTTCATCATAATAAAATTATAAAGCCCCGGTTGTATAAAGCTATGTCTACTTTAACAAGATTTTGACAATCAATTAAACATGAATAAAACAATCAACACGTTCAAAAAGGGGTCACATGATCAGTTAAAATCATGTTATTTGGCACATCTTTATACAACCGGCCAAAAATATATTATTTTAAGTTTGAAAGTTAAAAAAATATTTTAAAGATGCGAGTATTACACGTGGTGAACCAGACTTATCTGCATTCTTATAGGGAATGCTTACTTTATTGTTGTTATTCACATTCAATCCCATTCAAACACATTTGAGATTTTCATTTGATAACATTTTCCTCAAAATTTCTACATAGCGTTTACTTTCAATTTGTTTAAAAGCTTTTAATGCACTCTGACGGTGCTTGACCTCAATTATTCTTCCTATATTTTCTGAATTGAACAGCCTCCTTTCTACACCCGACAGTTCACTGCAACACATGTACTTTGATGACTTACACAAACAGTGGAAAATCATACAATGGTTCGCGTCTTCGTTGCATTGGTTCCATTTTTCGCTCACATGTTCAAATACCTCCTGCATAGAACTAATCAACCTCTTCACAATTTCATCACTTTAATCGTCTGGATCATCTGAGAACTCATCGAACACTGTAATGAGAAGATCATAATTTCCAATATACCTACGTTTTGATCAGATTTCTAAATTCGTTCTCAATAAGTGTATTAGGAATTTTAACTTCAAATATGTCTCCTGCTATATTTTTTTCATACATTAAATACCCTTGTTGCATCAGAAAGGAAACGAAAACATCAGGTTTTAAGAGAGTCCTTTTCTCTTCCCACTTCAAAATTACATCACTCAGGTCTTGGAGGTATTCTAGCTCTAATTTATATGTGTGAGAGACCACATATGGAATTTCACATTTAATGTGTCTTCCCGACAACAGCTTTTCAATTGCGATCCGAACAATTAGGATGTTAAGTCCCTGTCTTGCGCCCGCCATGATTCCAGACTGCTCCCAATAATTGCTTAGCTCTCCATTTTCTAGAGCGTTCACAATTGACCAAATAGGATATATCTTGACTCTACTCTGTCCAATACTTTGGTATCCGTTGTAACATGATTCCACTTTTTCTTTAGGGAGTTTGTTCACGCCCTGCCAAAATTTCTCAATAAACTTTGTTGTGAGCTGCTTCAGTTCTTCTTCTGTTATGCCATAAAATACTTCATACCTATTATCACCACCCAGTGCTCGTTTGAGAAACATATGTTTTTTCACATTGTTCACTCCAGACAAGCCTACTGAACTTATATAAGATATCTCTGTGATCAAAGCATGAGCTATGAAACTGTCTTGTCGCTTCAAAAGATTTTTAAAGACAATGGTAAGCAGGTCATTAACTTTTTTGCAAAGATCTTTATTTTTGAAGAGTGTGTTGTTAATAGTACAGACTGGACAAGCCCAAAATATAATATTTTAAGAATGTCACCAGACAGAGTGCGCTTTAAATTTCTTATTAAAAAACAAATCTCACTTAGTTTATTACACAAGTTGACTTTTTTATGTTAACTTAGAGTCCAAAGTTATCCCAACAAAATTAATTTCGTATATATATCTTATTGACATTCCACATAGTTTAATTAAAACACTGTAATCAGGCGTAACATTTTTAGGCAAAAATTTAACCATATAAGTTTTCTATTTATTGTTGTAGACACATAATTTCCACAGTCAACCAAGTCTTCATGTTCCTTGTTAGTTATTATTGCATTTGTGTCATCTGCATAAATTATTAATTTATTAGATTTTGTATTTAAAACTATCAAAGGTGGTAAATCATTTATAAAAATTAAAAAAAGAATGTGACTTAAAACCCATTTCCTGCGGCATACCCAATTCAGCAAACGCTGGTTCGGACATTCAGAGCAACAACTTGCCTTCTTTCGTGTAAATAAGTTTTAATCCAGTTATTTGGAATTACACGAATACCACAATGATGCAGCTTTTCTAACAAGATACCGTGATTCACAGAGACAAAAGCTTTTGTCAAATCATAAAAAAATCCAACTGTTTGTTGCTTATTATTTAATGAATTATATAACGCAGAAATTGTTTCTTATATAACAGTTATTGTAGATTTACCTTTTCTAAAACCATTTTGACTAGAAGAGATCTTAAGAGTACTTTACCAAGCGATCAGAGAATATCCTCTCAAATATTTATGAAATTGATTTTGGACTGCAATTGGTCTATAGCATAAAACTTTACTTTTGAAACCAATTTTTGAAGTTTTTAAAGCTTCAGGAAAAACACCATTTACAAAAGACTCATTGATTAAATGGGATAATGGGAATGATATGAGATCCCTGACAGCAATTAGTAAGGAACCAGGTATTTCATCAATACTAGGTATTTTTTGTTGCATATATTAGTTATGACTGGAATCACCTCCTCCGGTGTTAAAGGTGCCAAATAGATACTTTTTACAACACTTGAAGTACATTTGAAGTAATTTTATGATAAAGCTGACTCATTTCTTTGGACAAATTGGACACCATCAGCAAAGTAATCTTTAAAGAAGTTTTAGAGATCCAACGGTTCACTGATCACTTTATTATTTTTATCGACTAAATTAATGTTGTTGGTTTTAAAATTTCTTTGATGGCTGGTAATTATATTCCAGCTTTCACTTACAAGGTTATCTGAATTAGCCAATCTGTAGTCATTATATGTGTGCTTTGTACATTTTAAAGACTTACAATACATTTGCCTGGTCGTGCTCGAATTGGTTCCCGTTAATCTTTATAAGTATAATTCTGTAAAAGGTGATAGTCGAATTGGTTCCCGGGTGAGGGTCGAATTGGCTTCCCCATGAGCAGGTACATAGAAATGATAAAGTCACAGATATGTTTATGTTTTAGATTTAAAGCTGGTAGAAATGTTCAAATAATTATTTTCTTAGCACGATATCCAACAACAAATTTCATTTATTCGTGGTTAACTGGTTATTTAAAAAAATGTTATTTTTCAGGCCTAAAGCTCTCTGTAAATTTCGTAAAAAGTTCTGCAAATAAGCTCAATTTGCTCTGACTGTTCCCAGTTTACTAATTTGCCTTTGCCATTGTATTTCCTTTTTCTCGATTACGTTGGGCATTTTAAACATTGAATTCTCACAGATAGGGTTCTATGTGCTCCGAGAAAAAAATTTGAGAAAACTTAGATATGTGTCAAGTATCAAACAAATAAATGTGCTTCTGGCTCTAGAGTTCTAGTTCTTGTTCGGTTTTACATCAATTGCTCTAAATTATCCGTCAATTTTAAATTCTATGCACCCTTATACTATTAAAGCATCAAAATGGAGACAATTTACAAAAACAATTTTAACATTTTTCAACTTAGCGAGGAGATTCGGCTATGGATTTTTTCTCAATATTCCGTTTTTGAACTTATGAATATTCATACACTTAAAATGCCATTCCTGTCATCATGATAATTTAATCCGTTTATCTGACCTACCTGATCGAGGGATCCAATTCGACCATCCCCGGGAACCAATTCGACTATAATTAGAGAGGATTACCGAATTTGGGAACCAATTCGACTCGTCCCATTGGGCCTAAGTTCTAAAAATTTGTTATGATACACCAGATTGTTAATACATTTACATAATTTTGACATGTCAGAAAGTTGGTCATGTAAGGTTTTAAGAGATTGGGTGTACCATGTTGGTTTGCCCTTTATTTTGCTTTTTACCTCTATCGACATAAGTGGGAAACATTTATTAAAATAACGCAAGAATTTATTGTAAATCTTGCTAAACCCCAGTTTAAAGTCAGAAGTAAGAAATGTATTCTGCCAATCTTCATTCTGAAGACATTCCTTAAAATGAGAAATAGTTATATCGCTAAAAACACGTTTTTTAATTATATATGAACAATTGTCATCACAATTGTCTAAGCCTAGCTTAATACTGTCAGAAATAACTAACTGATATGTATGATCTGAATGAAAAATGTTTGCTACATAAGAAGTTATTGCTAGAAGATTTGAAATAATAATGTCAATTCAAGTTGCACAAGTACTTGTAATTCGCGTGTTTTGCCAAACATGAGTTATAATCCAAATTCATGAAACAAATTATTCAAGAGTTCAAGAGTTAGGTTCTTTAGACGAACCTAAGAAATTTACATTAAAGTCACCACATAAGATGTATTAGTTAATTGCATTATATACACGAGAAAAAAGGCTACATAATAAATCAAGAAAATTTTGAAACGATGAAATATTATTACACGGACTTCTATATAGGGTCGCTAAAAAGTATAAATACAGTTAAATATTATAAAAACTATTCATCAAAACTTATTAAAATTTGGTATATGTTTAAGAGTATATAAATTGTATGCTTTCAGATGTTTATTAAATTTTTATCTCCATTTGTTCTTCGGATACAAGGCTAACTTCTTGAGAAGAACATTTTTTTCTGAGTTCTATGGTGTAACACATACAGACCTTAATTTAATCGAAACTTAAAAAAAAATCTAGAATTTTTAAAAGTGTAAAATTTTATTGGTCAATGTTGTCTTTATCTATTGTTAGCTCATTAACCAAAAGTAAAAGTTAAAAATAATTGTTAAAATAACACTTTTATCTGACAAAGAACACGTTTTAATTAAGAAATTTTAATCACGGAGTACTTGATTTTTATGCTACAAACGACGTTAAAACTGATTTCCACTAACTTCTTGGTTTTCTGTCTCCATGATAAACCACTTAGTTTTACTTAAACTAATTATTGTACCCAAGTTTAATATTTGGCTAATATACAAGTCACGGATATTGCTATTAAAGTATTTTCAAAGCTAACTCAGTTTTACTATTCCAAAAAAATTTTGAATTATTATTTTTTTACATTTTAATAAAAGTAAAAGTGGATATTATGTTACATCATTGAGTTCAGAAAAAGATGTTCTTTTAAAAATGTTTAAATTTGACCCTTCGTGCCATTTTAAAAAAAACAAGTTAGCCTTGAATTTTCAAAATAAATGAGAAAAATTTTAAAAAGCTCTCAGATGATAGAATTTAAACACTTTTAACTGTCACCAAACTTCAAGGTTTTCTGCTAAACCATTTTGAAAATATTTATCTGTATCCATACTTTTTAACGGCTCTGTATATATAATTATTATTGAAAATGAAAAGGTCCTGATCCACAGCTATTTTAACTAAAGTGATTAAATTACTGGCGTGTAAAGGTGGAAGTGATTTAGAAAGTAGATTACTAAGGATAGAAAGGGCAGGGATGGAAGGGAAAAGATTTGAAACATCAAATGAAACAAGAAATGAACCTGAGAGAACCTTAAACGTTTTTATTTTCTTAGTTAGCTCTAAAGAATTTTTTATAGCAAACTTATTTTCGAAATTTATGGATTTTCTAATGACTTGATTCAACCAAGTAGTTTATTTATGGCAAGGTGAATTAGTGTAAGAAACTACTGGTCTTATAAGGTATATTCTTTTTATGAATTTCTGGAAGTCCATAAAGCCTCGGAGTGGAAAGGTTTCTTGAAATAAGAGAAGATTTAAAAGTGTTAAATTTTGTTGTAGAAAGAACCGTGTCAAGAGTAGATTTTAAAAGAGAGTTAAGTTTTTGAGTTGGATTTTCAACTCTTGAAATGTACCCACTTGGTACATATTGGTATTACTATTAATATTAATAATTTGTTTATTATTTTTTATCTTACGTATCTTATCATAATTTTCTAAACACTAAGGGCCGGTTTATGAAAAGCTTTGTTAAAATCTAATTCGTTGTTTAAAGTTAACAACGCGAATGAACCAATCACATTTGTTCAATTTGGTGACGTGATCAGTTAATCACGCATTTAATTGCGAATTAAATTAATGATGCTTCTATAAGCCGATCATAAGCGTGGATATGAAAGACAATTTTTTGCGACGCCTATGGGCAATTTTTTTTCAATAGTAAACATGTGTTTAATGCCAAAATTCAGTCATTTTTAACAATGTCAGTTCGCCACCAAATTTGGAATAAGCTCTACCATGTGATCATTTGAATTTATTATTAGAGTAGGCTTTATCAGTTTTACCGAATGAGATAATTAATCAAGCTGAAGGATGTGCGGTAATATTCAGTTAGAATACGTTTTCTCCCTCAGTTTGCATTAGTTTATCAATCACAAAGACACAAAACCACCTACTTTAATTATAAATTCAAATGATCGCATGGTATAGTGACGGTCAGCTCGATTTGCGTGTGCGTCATCAATTTCATTTTTTCATTACCAACACAAAGCTGTAAAAAAATTATCAAAAACAATGCAAATTTAAACAACTAAGGGGTATCTAAGGATGGTATCCTTGAACATTAATTTACATGTGCACTTCGACAACACCGTCAAGTGTCACGAATTTGTCAACCTGATATTGACAGTAAATTATAGTCGTCGTCGCATGGTTGTCGAAAGTGTTATCGGTGTTAATCGCAGTATTTTCCGTTCGTTTATTGTGTTTTGTGATTTGCGTTTCGTTAGGTTTTTGATTCTGCGTTTATTAGTTCTTGTTTTGTGAATCTGTATTTTTTGTAACAACTCATAATTTAAATACTTCGTAACCTCAAAAAATATTTGATAGTTTGTCACCGCTATGTAAACGTAGTGACAGAAATGTCAGATGACGCACACGCAAATGGAGCTGAGCGCTGCATAGTAACTGCCATGTTACATTCTCATTGGTTACAAGTTGTCCTCGTGGTCGCCACACTGCATTCCCATTAGTCACGAGCCTGTATATTAATAAAAAATCAGTATCTTAAAGAGTTTCTTTAAAGTACAGGTCACAACAGCCACTATAAATATCTATAATCTATAGTTCGGAACCAGTCCAAACGATCTTTGGACTCGACGTAAGATTTTTAGTTCTAGACTTACGCAGTTGACGAAAGCAATTGTCACTGTTACTCTCGTGTTTCTGAAGCTTTTTGAGGTTAGAAATAGAACAAAGAAATGGTCTGTTTTGGTTACCGGGATTTATTTAATACCTTACTTAATCAAAATGATTTATAAAACAACGTTTGCAAATTGGAAAATCTGTTGTTTCTTACAATTTATACCTTTTCGTATCAAGGCTTTTCGGATAACTCATTCCTAAATGGGGGATACTTTTTGATGGCTTGTTAGTTTTTAAACATTTACCACAGATTAGAGAGCATTTACTGTGTACTTGATAACGATAAATTATCGTGCGCAGTGAACAAAAATCCGTAACTGATTCTGAACCGCACATGCGCTTTAATAAATAAATCCTGGACTAGTGCAGGATTAGTTAAGAGCCCTCCCAAGGAATTACAAGAGGACTGACTCGATCGTCTACAGTAGGTAAACCGTTGACGCAAGATCGCACTTGGAAGGTTTTTACATTTTGGGTGAGATCAAACGTTTTCGGCGACTATTCAGCCCCAAAAACAATAGTTCTTAAAACGGCTGAGAGGCACCTACTGGCCAAATTTCATCGAAAAATATTAATTCTGTGAAGAGTTATCGCGTTTCGCAGAAGAATCGGACAGAACGATCGACGGACACCAATAATTTCACTTTTTTTTCGACGTAGAATGGATTGGTACAAGTTCACCGCGATTCGACTTCAAATGACCGAGAAATCGAGTTTCTTGATCGAAAAATTAAAACCTATATAGGACATTTCTTGAAAAAAATAAATTCATAACAAGACAAGTCTAAAAACTCAAGACAAAAAAAGTATTTTTTCTTAGCTTGGTTACTTCTTAAATATTCGATTCTTGTCTTGATATTTCTTGATCTCATTGATGAAAGCTGAAAATTAAGTCATAACCAAATCAAAAAAGAACTTTTATTACATAAAAAAACATACTTACAAAAATAATAATAAATTACTAGTCAATCAAGGAACAAACAAAACTTAAAATACATTTAATTTATGTCTCACCGTACATTTAAAAGTGCACAGTAAAATGGCATTAAAAGTTTCAAGAACGTTTCGACAGTGGTTGTCCAGTACCATTCTTGCATAAAGTCATTTAATTCAAATTTGACAAACGAAAAACGAAATTAAAATTTAAACACTAATTAAAGACTATAAGTGATAAATCGCAGCAAACACATGTTGGGCTCAAGAAACCAATAAATTAGTGAAGTGTCTAAATTTTAGGTAAGAATTTTTCCACTGAAAAAAATCATAAAATACTTTAGTAAATCTACAAAACTTCAATTAAGCATAAATTGTTCCAAAAGGTAGTCATTTCACTGTCTTTATAATAATATTCTAATAAAGAAGGTGAACCAAACAGTCATTCGTTATTTGTGTTTTCCTCGTCATCTCTAATTTGTCAACATTCGTTTCTTGCACCAAAGATACAATAGTCATTCCGCATTGGCATTGTAATAATTGTAAAGCCTCAAAATTCATACAACGCTCAAAACATCCGAATAAACATTTTCCCGCCATTTATGGTTACTGTTTTCGACCTAGCTCAGTGGTGCCCCCAACGGTAATTTTACTTCCGAACAAGTAACAACTAATGATCAGCCAGCCATCGATGCGAACGCATACTGCAGATATCCACCCCCATGCACTCCTTCCACTGCTGTGCTCGTAATACCAGGACTTTGTTTTTGAACGCTTTGCGATATTCAGTTTGGCTTGGAAACATTTTGGTTGAAAAAATTTTCGGGCAATTTAATTTTGCATCCGTACGTTTTCGTTGGCGAACATTTCTTGATTTAAACATTTTATTAAAAGGAGTTTTTGATAATTTTTTTATGAAAATATTTGGTTTTATGTTTGAACATTTTATGAAAAATACAATTTACTTACAATTTTTTTGCGTTCACACGAGCACCCCTTATTGACAGGTATTAAATTTCTTACTTTTCTTAAACAAAAGTACTATCCTCGGTAAACCGTTTGTGAACCAGAGAACAGATTTGAAATAATTTCATTTTCAGTTTTTATGCATTGAATTTTAGAAATTTACATTAGGGCAGTGGTGGTTAATAAAGTGAACCAGGTTTAGGTAGGTACATTTAATATTTATAAATTGAATATACACTGTGGTTTTAATTTTACTGAACATCGCATAACACAGATAATACTCATGAGTCATGAGACTATTTAATCTTATGTTCAATTTTAAAAAAATTATATGAATACATTACTTAGAGTTTTTAAGATCGCCTGTATTATAGGGTAAAGAGTTTACTTCGCTGAACATTACATAACAGGTATAACACTGTGAATTGTATATTATCGTATCTTCTGTTTTAAAAAGTCCATGTCAGTGCATTGCAAACAGTTCCATAGAAACGCCACTGTTCAGCAAAATTAAATCTTCACTATATATAATAACGAGTAAGTACATGCTCAACAGTAAATTGAAAATTTCAAGAATATAAGATGCATTGCATTGTAACTTTTAGACTTTTTCTTTCAAAACAAACTAAAAGCCGGCAAGTTGTCCGGAAGAAACATTACAGTGTTCCATTCATACTTTGTAGTAGGTATGTTTTTCTTTCTATAAGAAGACAATATAAATTTTAATTCCTGTATCAAAATTAAATATTACCCGCTTGGACGTATGTACCTACGTTTATTACTTATTACATAACAATCTAAAACAGGACTGAAATAGTATAATTAAAGCGGCTCCCGAGAACTGTCAAAATGATGTGTTCATACTTTTATACATACCTCAAAAAATAGACCACGAAGCAGTACCAAACAAAAAGCAAAGTGATTAGAAAGTAATTCCCCACAAAACTACATATTTTTTATTTGGCATTGAATCCATTTTCATGGTCTGATAATCTGAGACTTGGGTGCCAAACGCAAGATATTGCACAGATCGGAAAAAAATACACCATTCATGCACAAATATGCATGCAAAAATTAAACCCAATACTCGCAATAGCAAGGAAAAACAACCTTTCGAAAAATTTCTTTGAAAATTAGATTTTTTAAAATTACCGCTTTCAAAATTTTTTTCCTAGTTTCCGGTTGAAAATTGTTCTCGATTTTGAGATATGTATATAAGTAAAAAAGGGTAAAAACACATATTTTTTGATTTGACAGTTTGATTTTGACAATTCTCGGGGACAGCCTTAAGTATCAAGAACGGTAAAGACATTTTACCTTAACATTCGTGATACTTATGGCGTTTTTTGCACGAACTTTATTTTTTTAAGATTTGTTAAATAATGTCAAAATAATTGTCAAGACAGCAGGTTATAGTTACCGGTTGCTACGTCCAAGACGTCGACAAAATTACTTACCGACGCCGTTGAACGTAGCAACTAGTAAACACCACATACTGCCTTGGAAACAGGCGTAGTAAACAATCAAATAAAGCTCAGTCGTGCAAAAATAAATATAATGTCGATAATCATCGATTTGACTTACCTAACATTTTTCATTTTTTCTTCGTTATATACTCTGTATAGTAGGTTGTAACTGAAACCAGATATTCTTTATCTTTTTTAGAACAGTAATTGTCGAGAAAGTTCTCTACTTTGGCAGCTATATCTTCTCCATGTTTGTCACGAATGTAAGATAAAAAACGCTTTATATAACAATAATTTTCCAAACGACTTTCCAAATCCATTTTGAAACAGTTTTCGGACTTCTTAAACAATCCTACAAAAATAAAAAATAATTGTCAAGAATGTAAGGAAATTTTAGAACAACTTGTACCTACTTGTAAAAATCAGTCACAATTAAAAGGGTACATACCTATAGCCCGATGTACGGAAAAAGTAATGGACAGTAATTATTCTGATGCTTTAGATATAATCATTCGTTTACGATGTATTTGGATATGACTTGCAGGTATGAAAATGTAATATTTAATAATAAATAATAACGTAATACTAAATGTACTAATACCTATTTGTAGGTGAGTACTTAAGTTTAAGAGAATAACGACTGACACAATTTTAAATATAGGGTTAAATCGAATTCATTTGAATTGGTGTAAGGCACAGTAGATTGCCAGAAAATAGGTAGATCGGACAATAAAAGTGGACATTTGAATTACTTTTCATTCCTTAGTAACGCATCTACTGTATACAGGTGGTCCCAACGATTCGAAAAAGCTCCATAACATTTTTATTGTTAGAGATATTGACTTTTTTTTTTAAATTATAGCTGCGTTCCTGTTTCTATATATTGTTTCTAAAATACTGTGGTATATATGTGCAGGTGTTCCAATATTACAAAATTAAAAATATATAAAAAAATGTTTTTTTTCAAAAGCTTTTATTTAAAAAATGCACTAAAAAGTAAAAAATAAGATTGTTTTTCAATCACAAAAGAATATTTTTTCTTACAGGTTAAAATTCTAAAATTTATAAAAGCTTTGGGAGTTATAATTATAATACTACAGAATTACTTTGTTCAGTTGACAACTCCCAAAGGCCAACGTCGCCTTTTACAGAATCGAGAATCCATTTGTAAACATAAACTAAAACTTCAAAACCCCATCTAACCCCTTTAGGGGGTATTTAATTACATAGAATTGCATTGTTATGCAAATTAAACAAATATACAATACTATAAATCACTGGGACAACTAGAACCCTTTCAAATTTGGCTCCGAAAATGTGAAAAATGAAAACAGACAACGAAGTAAGTTAAATAAAAGATTTTAATAACACTAAAGTTATGATTTTTCAAATAAAACACCCTAAATTTTATTGCATTTTTAGAAGTAACTTTTAATACTGATGATTTTATTCTGAACTTGTACTGGCCGATTCTGCTCAATTTTTTAAATAATTTGATTTTTTTGACATAAACACTTTGTATTTAAAAGTTTATTACACAAAAACGGAGAATCGTAGAAAAGTAAGACTTTCACAGAAAAAGGTCTTTTAGATGCAAAAATAAAAAATTGGGTGTTCCATTTAAAATTTTTAAATTATTCAACTTGCAGCAAACTGCTTCATTTTTTATCTTCTTGATTGCAATAAGCTAATAAAAATATTACATCCTTGAACTTTAAACTTTCTTCTGGTGGTGAAAATTCTACTTTTCTGAGATTCTTAGATTTTAACTGATTTAAAAAATGCTTGTTATGAAGTTATTTCAAAAACAAAACAAAATCGACAATAACAAATTAACATCTGTGTTGAAAGCTACATCCAAAAATGTAAAAATTAGGTAAAGTAGGTAGTTCTATTAATAAAAAACATACGTTTGTGTTGTAGCAAATTTTAGAAACAGCCTATATACTTGAAAATAATTTTAATTGAGTCAGGGGGGGTTAATTGACAATTATGAACTTTTTCACTTTTACAGGGACACCTTGTATGTCGTAGGCTAATAGTAAAAAGCCTAGGCATATTGTAAACGGTTGGGCAAATTGAAAATGAATGAATAAATACAATGCGACTGAAAATTTTAGGCGTATTACAAAACGCCTAACAAGTTTTCGTCTTAATGTAAAATTGTTTTTAATATTGTCCACTTAGAAAATTATCACTGGTTACATACAGTCGTTTTGTAAATGAATCAAAAATAACATTTTATAAAATAAAGTCAAATTAGATAAATCGGTGGAAAAATTGTTAGAGAATTGGATTTTTTTTAAATGTTTGCCTTACACTTGGGTAGATATACAGCGTGGTTCTCAACGAAATATCACAGGCGTCCAAAATTCCATGTCCGCCATTGTAATAACAAAACTAAGCATTATTTTAGAGCCGGTTCATAAAAGGCAAATTAGAATTAAATCCAGAATTAGAATTTTGAATTAGTTTTCTGTAAACCACCTTTTAGGGCCGGTTTACAGAAAACGATATCAAGATTTAACTCAGAATTAAACTAATTCGAATTAAGTTGCCATTTAAAATGCATTGACAATTCAACCTTCTTTTGTAGTTAGGTAGTTTAATAAAAAAAATAGTAAAATTTAAATTTATTCGTCGACGGAAACCTTCTTACCTATATCTCAATAACTGTAAACATTCTGATAAGGCAATTTGTTATTTTCGCTTATTTTGAGTTCTACGATTACTACTATGACCCTCTGAAATACCTATTTGCACAACTATCAATAATTCACCCAGAAATATTTTGATTATGAGATTAAGTTTTCTTTCTATACTTATCAGTTACCACCGTAAAATTTTTGTATTTTCTGATAATACAACCCTTTATTAATGATGGTATTGCTTTCTGTGTCTTCCAGCACTTTAAAACGATAATGTATAATATAATATTAATGTTTAAAGTATTTAATAGTACTGACTTGCGCATTATATATAAAATGCCTAAATAATGCTGGTTTGCCGTGTAAATGAACCATAGGTATTTTTCAATAAGACGAAAACTGGTTAGGTGTCTATAATTTTCAGTCGGATTTTATAAACCCTACATTTACTCATTCTGCATTCATTTACAATTTGCCCAGTCGTTTACAATACCAGGTGGGGCGCAACTTTATCGCGCACCTAAGAAAATCGTTATTTCTAATTAAATAAAAAAACATTGCATTTTACGCGCCTGACTGTCCGTTCGAAAGGTATCTACTTTTCACTTTTCACTTTTTTTCACTTACACATAAAAATAATAATTAAAAAAAAGTAATTTTTGACTAAAAAGTCAAATTCTAAATCTTATACTAAACCACGCGTATTCACTTCAGATAATTGTTTACGAAATTAGTGAAGAAAAATACCAATCAGATTTTGAATAAAACGCATTTTTACATTTTCCCTTTAAAAATTATTTGTATTTATGGGTAGCTACTTGTGGCGTCGTAAATTTAGGTGACAATGTGAACTGTAATTGGGGTAAGATTGTAAAAGATTTCGTTGGGATATTTGAATGCAGGCATCAGTTTTATTGCAAAACTGTAAATAAGGGGCTTCAAAAAGGTTGGCTACTGGTAACCGATCCTTTTGTTGGCAAATTATACCATCTTCTAATAAATCACGCGTCTGGTTTGCGTCTAATTAAAAAAAAAACGATTATTTCACCAACCAAGTAAAAATTTATAATTCTGATACCAGCGTTCGATGGGCTAGCAGGTAAGAATTTATTTGGTCTGAAAACTTTATGTAGTCAAAATAACAGTTAGTGCCCAAAAACTCACAAAACTGCTACGACTTCATTTATTTACAAAAACATTTAACAAAAATTGAGAATGGTCTTTATCAACGTACAGGCTACTGTGTAAAATTTCAGGATTTTTATTTCATTAGAAGTCGCCATTTTCTTGGGTGCGCGATAAGGTTGCCCCACCCAGTATGACTAGTTTTTTTATAATACACTTAATTTTAAAATATAAAAAAGGAAAGAATTACAAAGAAAAAATAATTTTAATAATATGCAACTAGTTATATTTTTTTAATGATTTTCAGTGTTCCCCCGAACAAATTATAACATGTAAATTTTGGCGCAATTATTTTTATAGTAAGGTATAATTTCTAATAAAATAAAGGATTTACACAATAGCCAAGTCAAATTAGATAAATCGGTGGAAAAATTGTTAGAGAATTGGATTTTTTTAAATGTTTTCCTTACACTTGGGTAGATACAGCGTGGTTCTCAACGAAATATCACAGACGTCCAAAATTCCATGTCCGCCGTTGTAATACCAAAACTAAGCATTATTTTAGAGCCGGTTCATAAAAGGCAAATTAAAATTAAATTCAGAATTAGAATTTTGAATTAGTTTTCTGTAAACCACCTTTTAGGGCCGGTTTACAGAAAACGAGATTAAGATTTAACTCAGAATTAAACTAATTCGAATAAACTAATTCGAATTAAGTTGCCATTTAAAATGCATTGACAAATATCAAGTTAATCTTGAATTAAAATTTGATTGCAAATGTTCTGTAAACCGGTTCTTAAAGTTTAAAACGAAACTTTAAAGAAAAATTAGTTCATAATTCATAATAGATTTGCAACAGCGCATTTGAATTTATCGGAGTGAAAAATAAAGCACAAATTGAGAGTTTCTGTAAAAGAAAAAAATTCTTTGTTAAACTAAATCCCAACGGCATGTTTTGAGCTCTTAGAAAACCCACCAGAAACCTTCAATTTGTACTCCATTTCACTCCAAAAAATTCAAATACCCTGTTGCAAAATTCTACTATGAACTGAAATGGGATATAGTTCTTACTTTACAACAGCAATTTTAGTCAATTTGTCCAATTTGAAAACTTGAACACAACTACCCCTGACCCGAAAATATTGTAAATGTATATTTTTGTCTTTTGAAGCACCTTTACCTAGTGGAACATATTGTTTAGAAAACCATGTTTGAATTTTCGATGAAACAAAGTATGTTCTTTTTTATATAGAATGGAGAATTACAAGAAATAAATAACAATTACTCTTACCTTATTAGATTTTTCACAAAACAATTCTCTCTCACTATGTTGAACACAACACTGTTATCCAAATAACTAATCTTTTTATATAAAGATGCTATTCATGTAGGTATAGCCCCTTCTGCAATGACTCGCTTACTAGCCATTGGATGCGAACGTATGCTTTAAGCCATTTCTCCATAAAGTTACATATTCTATATAGTACTGTTACCCGTATCTTACAGTAAGCTGATATAAAGCTGAGATCAAGCAATTCTATTGGTTGCAGTAGTTAAATAAAAAAAAATTGGTCTATAAAATTTTAAGACGACTGGCTAGAATGACAAAATTTTAAAAAATATTGCTAGAGGAGATATCAGCACGACAGTTTCATTGGTCAAAAAATTCTGCTAATAAAATTTGATTTCGTTAGTAATCAGTTTCATTGGTAATTATGGAAATGTAATGGAAGGGGAAAATAACTAGTACGGCCAGTTGAAATCAAATCTCGTTTTCAATAACTGTAAGTAGAAAGTGATCAGAGTGATCGCCAAAATAGCGACGTGAGGAAGGAAACACCACCTATACAGTATACGTAGTTTAATTAGCGTAAATCTAAATATCTTTGGACAACCAGATCGGACTACGAAAAATTATTGAGAATTACAGTCGCGGTCAAAAAGTGCTGCGTCGAGTGCTGCGTTAATAAAATTTTGTACGAAATTATCTTCTTGTTTCTACAATTAACGTTGCTCCAATATTTTTCATGTAATTTATTAATTTGTTGTTTTTTAATGATAAAATACAAACATGTTTTTCTCTTTTTTTCAAAATTGTCAATAATTAATTTTGAGACAATCAGTTTATTACATACAGAGTTGGACAACAGTATGGAACCATGCGATTTGCACCTAAACTATTTTCCTTATGAAAAAACTAATTAGTACATCATCAAATACATTTTTTCGAAATTCATTTTAAAAAAAATTATTTAATGGCACCCTACTACAGCAATTTTTTGGTAAAAGATCATGCTACAAAAATAACTTCTGATTTAATCATATTGTTTTTAAACCAGTGTTTTCTTTAATATAGTATATTACAACCGAGATCGTATATACGAAAACTCGGGGTAATGTTATATTTCCCATCTCGGTTGTAATATGCTAGTATATTAAAGAAAACACTGGTCATATTTTAAAAGACTTTCTCCCCTACAGCCCCAGTAGAAAAATGTATCCTGTAAAGCAGTTTCAAAAATGTTACTTAAAATGGCTGTAAATCACTGCAGAAAATGACTAAAATTTGATTATTTTTAACCCCTTTAATCATAGTCTTGGGTATATTTCTTTAGGCAACCCATTCCCGATACATTCCTTTGTATATGATATTTGATAAAAAACAAGTTTCATGCGGTAAACAGATCGGCCCAGAACGACCTTAACTCGGATCCTGTATTACTTGGAAAGTTTATTAGAGTGACAATATGAAGTTCTTTTGCAGTAAGTGAAACTGGCATAGGATTACGCGTTAGTGCAACCAAGTTTTCGTCAGGAGTGCAGTTGAAACACAGTGCAGTATTTTTTCATGTTTTACACGAAATTACAACAATGTGCACAATTTTGTGGTAGAAAAGTAAATATGTTACATAAACGAACAAAAATAAAATTGTTATCATTATTTTACATTATTTCTTATTGCATATTCCAAAGAACACATTTGAATGATTTTTTGATAATAAACGCAGTAAAAAAACTTTAAGGCCCCTACACTCGCTCCGATTTTTACCCCGGCTTGCCTGAACGGGTCAAAACCATGAATGAATAAAGACTTTGGTTCGCCCTGTAAAATTTTTAAGCAGTGTCTAAATTCCCGGCAGTCCAATCCCGGCAACTAAATAGCAAAGAAATTTAATTTAATTTTTACAACGTCTGAACAAGTGACTAATTTGCCAAGTATTAATTTATTTAATATTAGTAATTGTACATTTAATTTCAATATTAAAAAGTAGTAAATAAAACTGTTTAATAAATAAATTGTTATTTAATTTAATTTTATTTTTTTTTTTTGGAATGAGTCAGGCAAAGTATTTTTTGATAAGACACGAAAGTGTTTTCTTGCCTTGTCAAAGAAACCTCCAAATAACCAAGGAAAGTTCTGTTTTCGTGACGATTTGGGGAAAAGTAACTTAATTCCACTAGTGCCAAAGCAACTAGTAATTATGACTACCAGACAAAGCCTGTCAAATTTCATTTCAAGAAATTCATTTTTAATTTAACTTTGATTAATTCAATTTTTTCAATGTGGAGATTGTGGCTAAAACGTTGTATTGCATTCTTGTTTTAGTCGCATTTTATCCACTTGAGAATACTGAACATTCTTGCGTGGATAAAATGCTTTCTAAAACACTTACACAATAAATAACTGTAATAGTAGATTAATTAAGAATTTAGATGCAATTTAGGAGCCATCAGTAAACAATGGACCTATCCTACTTCTTTATTCTTATTCTATATATATTCTATATTCTTCAAATATTCAAATTCAAATATTTTAGAAATGCAATGCAAATTTTTTTTTAAAGAGCACTCTAAATTTATTGCATGTTTGTATGTATCTTTCAATACTGATGATTTTTATCTATATAATAATTCGATTTTTTTGACTAAAACACGATTTTTTTAAAGCTTTTGTTTAACTTACTTTGTTGTCTGTTTGTCTCGTTCACATTTTCTGGACAATTTTGAGATTATAGATGACACAGATGGTTAAATTGGTTAAATCACAACCAGGCACTAAAAACACATAAATCCAGGAAATAATAATAATAATAATAATAATAAATGCCTTTATTTAAGTAAAAACTGAGGAGGCGAAGTCTAGCTAATGCTACTCCACTTAACCTCGCATATAACAAAAAGTTTAAATTACATAACAAAAAATACAAATAGAGGCAAAGAGAAAATAACAAAAAAAAAGAAAAAATTCTTATAATGTAAATTAACAGGTATAAAAGTAATAGAAACATTCTTAATATAGACAAAAAATAAGATTGTGAAAAAGAGAAAAAACAGTATTAGCAAAAGAAGAATAATCATTAAAGTAACAGAAATTTAAATTTGATTTGTTTTTTAAAGAAGTTTACTGGCTTTGATTTAAAAATATTTTCTATATTGTTATAAATAACAACAGCATTATAACTAAAAGACCTCTGGAACAAGGCTGTACGGAAACAGGGCATGGACAAGCGAGAAACATGACGTAAATTAGCACTGTGCAGAGATCGGCGATGTACAAGTTTTTTCTTTAGATAAGGAGGTGTTGACGTAGACAGAGTAGAGTGAACCAAGACAGCCATCAGATATTGAAAATGAAGGTCGAGTTTTAACCAATTTATTTGTTTAATTTTAACAGAAATATGATCATATTTTTTTAATTTGAAAATGAATCTACAGCAGTTATTTTGAATTTTTTGTAAGCGGTATTTATAACTAGAGTCAAGACAAGGATAAAAAACAGTGAGACAGTAATTTATAATCGGTAAAACAAGCATTTCGCATAGTTTTTTTCTTAATTTGAAATTTATTATATTAAAATTCTGATAAAGCTGTCTTAGACACACATAACTTTTTTTCACTAAGAGAGAGACATGATTTTTAAAACGTAAGTCTTGATCAAAGACTACCCCCAGTAGTTTTACACTTTTGACAAGCTTTAATTTAGATTTTCCGCAATGTATGTTGAGAGTCGATACGAGATTACTATCATCAAATTTAGGTCCGAAAACTATAAAGGAACACTTTTCATCATTAAGCTTCAGATTGTGAGTAAATGAATAAGTCTGAATACCTTCTAGATCAAAATTGAGACAACGATTTGCCTCAACAACTGTGCTGCGCTTAAAAGAGTACTCTAATTGCGTATCATCAGCAAATGCATGAATGGTTGAATGTTGAATAGAGTTTGCTATGTCAAAAGTATATAACAGATACAATAAGGGTCCTAAAACAGAGCCTTGGGGTACACCTGATGTAACTGCTCCGCGGTATGATAATAAATTATTAAGTTGAACCATTTGGGTACGTCCATTTAAGTAATGAAAAAAAAAACTTAAACAACTTGCATCAAAGCCTAAAAATTTTAGTTTAGCACATAGCAATGCATGATTTATGGTGTCAAAAGCTTTTGAAAAGTCAAGTGATATCAATGCTGTATTTAAGCCATTATCCGTATTTCTAATTATATTGTCTAAAATATTTGTCAATGATGTATTAGTACTAAAACCTTTTCTAAAACCAGATTGTGAAGGTGGAAGAATATTATGGGAAGTGACGAAAGTATAAAGTTGTTTAAAAATTACTTTTTCAAGTATTTTCGATAAGGTTGAAATAATACTAATAGGTCTGAGATCACTATAATTTTGAGGTTCGCTTACTTTTGGTAACGGCTTTACGAGAGTAATTTTCCAATGAACAGGATAGTAACCAGATTCTAAACAACAGTTTAGAATGTGAGTTATATATTTATCAATAAATGGATAAATGGATAAATTGATAACCAAAATATTTTTGGTTTAACCATCAACTGAAAAAGGGAGCAAAAGGGGATGATTCAAACTCAAATTCTTATCAAGTGTTTAGTGCATGCGTAAAACATTTTTACGTAAAAGAAAGAAGTTTGTTAAAATTTGAATAACTTGAAAGGAAAAAATTAATGGATCACCCTATTTTTTGCTTTTGTTTTTCAAAGATTATTAAATTGTCTATCTAAAAACATGAAGTTTCAAATACATGAAATATAACTAAAAAGAAATAATAACTAAAAAAATGCTTGACTTCGAAAGTGCGAAAATAAAAAATTATTTCTTTTAAGGGTGGATTTTACAATCGTCAAATAAACCTCGGATAAGTTATTCCTAGTAGAAATACTCTGGTTACAATTGTTACAACAATATTTTTTTCAAAATTTATCCCCACATTAAAGTTATCCGATGCTTGTAAAATCCACCCAAAATCTTTTATTTTCTTTTTTGAAGTGGTGTATGTCCGTCTTAACTTGTCAAGGATTGTTAGACAATTTTACATCGTTGAGATAATACTAAGCCAATACTAAGAAAATGTTGCCGGCAAAATACCGCCTCTAATAATTGCCGTCGTTTGCACTTCTCTTAAAATAGTTGCTGCCGCTTTTCAGAGAAGTCGTAGCATATAAAGTCGGCTGGTGGGGAGTTGACCAAGCAGTCACGTTTAAAGCAGTGGTTTTAAAACATTTCACTTCACAAATTTTGTATGACTTTTAATTTTGGTTTATATAGTGTTATAGTTTATAATTTATTATGTCAGGATTAGGATAATTAAACGACGATTTTCTCAACAATACCTTTTAATTCCACTTTATTCTACAATGGCCACTTACAGACTAACTTATTTTCTAAAAATCCAGACATTCGGCATTCATCTTTAACACATGTTTTCCATCTTTCACACTCGCCCTAAAAGCCCTCAAACGCACCAACCATTCGGACCTCCTAAGCATCCCTTACAATTCTACGAATTCATATCAATAGTAAATTTCACTCTGCACTTTTCACTTGCTGATAGAAACACTCTAAATTAAACATTTTGTTTACACATGCAATCCAAAGTTGCGCGTTCAGCTGGAGATCCAACCGACCTGCGAGATAGCCTTATTTATTAAATAAAACAAAGTTTCAAAAACCGATACATCAAACCTTTATTTGAATATAAACAGTTTATATTCTCACCTGAGGATGACCACTTTGTGGTTGAAACGCGTACTGTTTCAAATAAAGGTTTGGTGTGTCGGGTTTTTATAATATGATTTATTTATTTTCCACGCCAAGAAAATCCAACAAGAAGTAGCCTTATTTATTGTAGCAAGTCATCTAGGATGTACTCCAAAGACGAGTCCTATGGGTGAATGTTGCACAAAAAAAATAACCAGCAGTTATTCGCAACCTTAAGTGCAATGTGGAAAGAAACATTTCAAAAAAACATAAACAACTGTTTAACGACGATGTTGAGCTGTAGTAGCCAGTCACACACATTTATGTATGGGGTGTTCAGTACTATAACGAAATAAGTCCATTTTGACGAATTTGAGTTACGAAGGTCCGAAATTTGCTGGTATTTTGCAAATCTGTTTTATGTTGGAGTGGCATGGTTTTCAGATAATGCCTAAAAGACAATGCAAACTATACAATAACATAATTAGAACACTGTAAATTTTGTTTAAAAAATAAATATAAAAAGCGAATTGTAGGATTGAAATACAGAATTTATTTCTTTAATTTTATTAGGACTAACACGTGGACGTAAGTTTTTTTTCAAATTAGAAGCTTTTTAATTTTTAGCCCGTTAAGGTTTTGTCCAACCAATAATTATAATTTTTCTTCTGTTTTTTTTCTAAAATCTTACTTCTTCGTAATTTATAGTCCAAGAACTCATGATAAAAAAATTGTAAGTGTTTTCTTTAAGCTCTAAATTTGAAAAGAGATTATTTTTAATGTAAAGAAACAAAATTAATATCTTACTAAAGTCGGCGTTCTAGCGAACGGGACAGTAAGGGTAGCAGCCCTTTAAAGTTTTTTTTCTTTTTCCCTCAGGAAAAGGTCATAAATTAATAAAGTTTTTACAGTAGTCTTTAAGAGTGACGGAAATATTAAATAATTTTCTTAGTTGTTATTTTTAAATGAAAACGCAAGATCCAGAACCACTATTTTAACATTTTTGTTTAATAAAAATTACCCATTTAAAGATATTGTCACTTTCCGATGGTGACAATATTGTCTTCAAATTTTTGGAAAATACGTAAAATGACATGTCAGATGTAAATTTATAATTTTTTATATTACTTTCCATTTAAATTATTTTGTAGACTTGTACAGAAAAAACGATTGATGGACTTACCTCATTATTGCACTGAACAAATGTTTACAAATTTTCGGTTTATAACAAAATTGTTTAATAACATCTAAATAAACCAGTTTATTGCAAAACCAATTATTGCATTTGAAAGAGAGGATTTTGTTACATACGTTGCTATATTTATCTCAAAATGTCTAAAATTGTACATATTTAGTTATAGCATTGAACAACCCATATGTGTACTCACTAGAGGAGGTCTCACTCAAAATTAGTTACCCAAAATACTATTTTATTTTTGTTTTTTTTGGTTACAAAAACGTCACACAAGATCAAATTACAAACAACAGTTTAAATTTTTGTTTTTCTTTAATTGTAATAATGATAAATAAGAACATTTTAATGAAATCTTTGAAATTTACGCTAATAAACAACAAAAAAATTTTTACTTATTACATCATTATTTAGAAAATTTACAAATATCCCTAAACTTTTCTGGTGTGGTACTACAACACTACAGAATTAATGTTGACAACTCCCAAAGCTTCTATAAATTATAGAATCCTACCCTGTAAGCAGAAATATTCTCCTTTTATAGAAAAACCTTATTTTTTACTTTTTAGTTCATCTTTTAAATAATAGTTATTTTTGTAATGTGCCGCCATTTTGATGCTTTAATGGGCATCTTAAGGTGGCGCTCTGCGAAAAAGTGCTGTTTTTGGTCAACTTCAACTACATACAAATATCTAGTAAACTATAAAAGATACGACTTTGACTTTTGTATGTGTTATTGTTGCCATCTTTAACTAATTATTTACCAAATTTCAGTAATGTACATAAACATACGATTGACATAAAAGATCACAAAATATCTTTGTTTACAACACTTCGTTGAGATAATCTTAAGAAACATGACACATAGATAAATCGCACGTGGACCATTTGAAAACACAAGAAAATATCTTGCAAGATTACCCACTTTCGTAAAAATTTGACTTTTAATTTAAAAAATACGTTTGATGTCGCTATGAAAGAAACGAAATTTGCTGTGAAAAGTTAGTAATTTTACTAGATATAATTGATTGGAACGATTTGGAGTTTGCCGTTTTTTAATCTGTTTGTTCGTTTTCGAGATTAGCTCAAAAACATTTTTTGTCAGTTCTGGCACCGGCCACCAGTTGTCGCTTCAAATTTGAGTTGTCTGAATTGTGGCTTAAGGTAACAACCCTTTAGGTAGTCAACCCCTCATTGATAATTTTATGTTGGTGCAAAGATGAGTACCTAAATAAGATGATTTCCATACTTACTGCTTGATCCTTTGCAAATTCATTAAAATTTTGATTCCGCCTAGGCCGGTTTTGAAAGTGCATGGTACCTACAGGGTGCTGCATTTTGGATGTCCGATAAGGAATCTCCAAAACTAAGAAGTTTAAAGAAAAACGAGTGACATATTCTCGGGTCCGTTAAAAAAATTTTTTTTGGTCAAAACCGCATCCCGCTATCGTCTTTTGTTTTCGACTTATAAACAAAAGTTGACATTTTAGTGAAATCTCAAAAAATTCATATCTTCCATATTATAAAAGATACACATTTGAAACAAAGACATTTTTTTACAAAGAATTTAATAATGTTATCAGCGGTTTTTTTAGTCATTCGTTTAGCTGTAACAGAAAATTGTATTTTATTAAATAGGAATCATAGTTGGCTATGACAATTTCGAAAAGCTTATTTTTTTCTGAACTGAAAACAATATAAATACAGTTTGATATTTTTATATACTTTTTATATAATATTTCAACGACATTTCATGTTTAATTAGAAAATAGAATGGCAATGAAAGATTGCCATTTTAAATCTAAAAACAAATTTATTAATCGCAAAAATTTTGTCTAATAATAATTTGTTATGCTGTTTTTCAATTAATTAGTGTCTAAAACCATTAAATTATAAATACTTGTTAGGTAACATTTGTATTACTGTTAGTCATTACCTTTGGTGTTAAGATAAGTTTGAAAATTATCATTTTATGTCCATCGCTGACTCGGTCTATTACCGGTGTTTGTTATTTCGTTGTGTCTTTCGTGCGATCATGTTGAATTTGAAAAAATAGTCTTTTTTAAGGCTACATATTTTGTTTACATCAAGTGAAAGTAAGTTATAAAATAAAATAAAGTGTGTATAGTATAGGTATAAAATGATCACATATTATAGAATTGGTTGAAAATGTGGAGACCTTTTAATAAATTCTTATTAACAAGAAGAGGGAAATGACGCTGACTTTTGTTGAAGACGAAGCAGTAGTTCGAATCCCACACGAAGAGGATTAAAATTTGGGCGATGAACCTTCCGATGGAATTAAAATAAGCGCGTTCATCTACATCTAATGTATACAAATATGTGAAAGAAAATGAAGGAGAAGCTGGGGCTGTGCCAAATTCCGAATTACGCAAATTCTGGAAACCACTATTAAGAACATCGTTTTCGATGGATTTCAAGAAAAAAAAGGAAGAAAGGATATAGGTACTTCAATTTTTTTTAAATCTTTTCATGCGGATTTCATTCGGCGCATAATTTATGATGAACACAAAATTAATTTTGTTCTAACACTAACAGAATTGCATCAAAAAGTAAAGAACGATTTGAACATTGACTGCTCGGTAAACACTTTGCGTACGTTTTTGATAAAAAGAGGTTTAAATTTAAAATAATTAATAAATGGCAAGTACATTTGCCATAATGCACATAATGCACTCTAAACGAATTTAGGAATGGCGCGTGAAGTATTTAAACCAAATAAAAAAAATCGCGAGGAAAATATGCCCATTGTGTACCGGGACGAGACGTGGTACGACATGCATGATACGGTAAAAAAAGGATAGTGCGACAGCAGCTATAGTAGATGAGATGTAAAATTTCCAAAGAGTTGTAAGGCTGTTTCCACAGGACGCGATATCGACACCATTTATAGCGCGCGATAAATGGTGACGATATGGTAACCATTTTTCACACACAACAATATTTACGTACCATACAATTTTGCGTAGTTTTTGGTGTTGCTGTAGTTCCGCTGTATCAGTCATGGAGAATAGACGTAAAATTTCATTATTTGTGCTGATACATCAACGAAGAAAATGGGCTAAGCAAAGGCAGTCTTTGCAAAGAAATCGGCGTTTCTGGGTGCATCCTCTGCTACATAAACGGCGCATTTTACACCGTTTTTGAAAAACTTCTTGATCACGAAGTAAAATTTTTTAATTACTTCCGAATGAGTCCAGATATGTTCAAATTTTTGGTAGATCGTTTATTCCGCCTAAAGATATGTTAGCCGGCACTTTAAGGTAAGTGAAATCTAATATTTTTTCAATATTCTATTTGCAAGTTCAACAACTAAACAAAACAACAAAACGGTAACAACTTAAATAGCATTCTAATGTAATATAAAAGTATTTAAACATACTTCAACTGCATATAATCTTCATATTTTGGAAACGAAGACGTAGAAGTGTGAGCTATGGATGGGAATTATTATTTATTATTATTATTATTATTATTATTATTATTATTATTATTATTATTATTATTATTATTACTATTGTTATTGTTACTATTATTATGGATAAAGGAATAATTGATAAAAAAAATCTTGCATAATCTCTTTGTTCTAAATGTGTATGTTTTTTTTATAAAATCTCAACTTTTGTTTAAATAATAGATTATCGTCGTTTTTTACAAGATAATGCAGCCGAACGAGAGTTTTCTTTGTACAAATTAGAAAATACGATTAAAATTGAAACTGGTTTATAGTTCTGTAGATTATTTATGTAATATCTAGATAACGAGAGTAGATAAATGAGTTATCAAATTGATAAAATGTATTACTTTGGAGGTGTCTTTAGTACTTTAGTCTACTACAGTAAAAAGTTATGTCTTATGTCTTTACTGCAAGTAATCAGATAAAAGTGACACACATTTGTGAATTGAAAGTTCTTCCCATTGTCTGGTATGACGTTACTATTTTTGATGCGATCAATAAAATTAAATACAGTTACAGTGGTCGAATAACTTTGTCTTGGGAATAAATTTTGAAAATACATTGTTATAACAATTGTAACTATACTACGAATAACTTATCTAGATTTATCTGACGATTTTAAAATTATTTTAAACAGAAAGAAACTATATGAAAATTACTTTTTGTAATTTGCCTTCATTTTGATAAAAGACAGATTAACGAATGGAACGTCACCCTGTACAATATCTTAACAGTCATTATTTGACGGAACATTTTATGAAAATTTTTAGGTTGGTAGGAAGCAAATTCGCGACCGTATTTTTACCAATTTCACAATTTTTAAAGCGTTATCAGTTATCACCCATACTCGTATTGTATGACAGAATTTGGGCAAAACAAAAATTTTAAATCAATTTTTCCCTTTCAAAATTGAGACATTACCAATCGCCAGAGAAATTCCTAAATCGATTAATGTAAATATTTTTTTCAAAAACGGCAAAATAGAGCAAATTGCAAAAAATAGTATAAATAATTCATTTTATAAGACCTTGAAACCCTCACATTCTATCAAATAACTCGTTGCTAATGCCACTCGTTTTTGAAAATGAATTCGTGCTCCAAGACTGGTGTTATGAAACTTGTTTTTTAATATACTAGTTTGCCTCCATTTTTAAGTTTTAATAGATATATTAACGAACGCAACATCATTATGGGCGATGTCTTAAATTTGACTGAACATTTTGCGATTTTTTTTAGGTGTCAGGAAACAGATTTGCCACTGTATTTGTGGCAATTGCAAGGGACGTTCTCGCAGAATTACCTTTATTATGATCCATATTTTGACAGAATTTGGATTAAACAAAATTTTTAGATTAAATTTTCATTTGTAAAATTAAGGCATAACGAATCATCACAAAAATCGACTTATACTACAAAATGACCTAGATCTGCAAAATAAGAAGTAGAAGTAAAAAATAATCTAACTTTGCAACATAAAACTTTATTCAAAGTAGACTGTATTTTTTAAGTTATATTTTAAAATATTCAGAGGCCATTTATAAAAAAATGCATCTAAAATTGAATTTTTAGGAAATTTGTTTGGTCCAGATTTTGTATTAGTATAACAAATTCACGAAATTAACTATTACTCTTAACTTAAAAAAATATCTATTAGCTGTTTCAAAACTATAAAAACGTCAACGTCGTATTTTACCAAATTATTTTTTTAAATAAGATTGATAAAATTGTAAAATATTTATTATTGATAGGTCTCTCATTGAAAGTTTAAATTACATTAGCTATTATTTTTTGGAGAGAATGAATAATTTATAACAGCTAATTTTGAAAGAAAATGCGACGTTGGCGTTTTTATAATTTTGAAACAGCTAATATGTAACTTGCGACATTGTGCAGGTGCGTTACGTATCTTAACAGAAAACAGATTTCGAACCTGAATCTACGTCAGTCGAGTGCAGCGTCACACTCGGTGAAAATATGGCTTGGTTCTGACGTCACGATTAAGGGAGGGTGCGAACTGAGTCCAACAACGGTTTGTGCAAAACTATTAAACTAAACTTTGTGCTAAACTAACTGTACAAACTAATTACACTGTATTTATTTTAAAAATTTCAAAATATACAAATGGATTTTGGTCAGCCACTCAGCTCTTTGGCAGTCGTTCATTCGAACGTCAACGACTGCAAAGCCCAATCAGTTGCTTTATTTTGTCCACGAAGTTTCCACTTCGGAATTCGGAACCGAAATTTGTAATCCCACCAGAAGCTGTTGACCACAACTTGCAATATTGGAAATATTGCTGACCAGAATATTGCCTCATGTGGTCGGTTTGAAGTCGGAAAAAATTGGAAAACTTTTTGATGTTTATTTGTAATTAAACAGTATCTTAAATCAGAAAAAATATAGTTTTTATTATTTTTGAATGGTCAGTAATGCCACTAGTGTCCACTGTCAAGAGTTTGCAAATGAAATATTTTTTTGGTTTTTATTTTTTAAAATAACCCCTGAACCGATTTGAAAAAAAAAACTTTAGGGACAAGAAGCTAAAAAGGTATCCAAATGAGCACAAAAAAATAATAGCATGCTATTAAAAACTATAATCTTAGCTGATTAAATCAATATTGTAGTGGTAATTTTTTACTCAAGGCCGCCCCCGAGATTTGTCAAAATGATCAGAAGAAGGCGTCTCCAACTGACAAATAAATTTTGAAAACGGTAATTTTTAAAAAAGCTCATTCTTAAAGAAATTTTTCTAAAGGTTGTTTTTTCCTTGCTATTGATAGTATCGGGTTCAATTTTTGCACGCATATTTGATATTGATTTCTAATCATTTAGCTTTTTGTTTGGTACTGCTCACATAGTCTATTTTTTGAGATATGTATAAAATATGAACACATTATTTTGACAGTTCTCGGGGGCCGCCTTAACTTATACCAGTGATTTTTGGTGTAATTCTGATGTTTTTTTGTGTAAAAGTTTTTTTTTAATTTGATGTCTGTGGAATAAAACCACTAGGTTCAAACAAAACCGGTATTTTAAGAACAAATTTTACTCCAAATTCAAACAAAACGGCAAAAACTAGTCATTCGAGAATATCACACGAAAATGAGAATAAATTAGAAAATTATTTTCCATAACTTTTCTCAGACCTTATTATCAATCAGTATCAATTTCCAAGCCTTACACTTGAACGGACGGATAACCAGAATAACATCCGCCTGTGTGCGTACAGATAACACAAAGTTATAGTTGTCTATACAAATGAGGGAACGGCTAAATAACCACGGCCGTTCTAAAACGACCAAAAAGTCAAAAAAATATCTTTTACATGATACCTGTTTATCTAACCATGTTAAGTCTAGACTGATCCAGAAATACTGAGTCTGTTGGCAACACTGAATTTAAATTTTAAAGGATACTAATGGAGTACGCTCCAGTTAACAACTATTCAACAATCTTGTGGGGATGTACGTCAAACAATTGTCAAGAAAATTCGAATTCGGTGAAGTGTTGCAAATTACGAGCAAAAAATACTTTCAAATCTGTTGCTAACAGATACATTTTATCTGGATCAGTCTGTAGTTTTTGAGGTACAGAAGCAGACTCTTACATTGGAACTACCATAAGACAATTTGCTCCAGACGGCTCTTAAAAGTGACTTCATTTTGTTAGCGTACATAAATGTTGCTAACTGCGACTTGTAATACGTGAATAAATAATAGTTATTTTTCCATTCTAGGTACATAAAGAAGAAGGTGCGTTATGGAAAATGGCAAAGAAGCAAATCGCGAATTACAAGAACTACTTGATGAAGGAAAAGAAGAAGAGTTCATTAAACGTCTTAAGGACAATTCTAACTTGATGAAATGTAAAATAAAAGATTCCAAGTCAATACACGAACAAACTTTATTACAGTATTGTTGCCGTAAAAATTTACAAAAAGCTGCGAAATTTCTCATAGACAACGGAGCAGATTTAATGGAGAAAGCACCCAAAACCGAGCCACCAATAAAAATAGCCTATTTTATGGGTTATTTTGATTTAGCAAAAATGTTGATAGAATCAGTAAGTTCTCGCGGCGATGACTTGACGAAATTAGTGTGCGAAGGTTTGATCAGTTTGATAAATTCACGAGGCAGTGACAACTATAATAAACATGAACCTTATATTAAAAACTTACTGGAAATAGTTGAGCAAAATAATATCGATACTGAAACATACAAAGATGAAAATGGGCAAACAGTTTCTTTCTACGCTTTGTATTTTGGATGTTACGATATATTAATCAGATTAAAAGCAAAAACACGGTTCAGTGATACAATTCTTCCTAGTGAATTGGAAAAAATTTTTGACTCCTGCGTTCACATAAATGAAAGCGAGCCTAAACCTGGTACACCTAATATTACTTTTAAATATGACAGTTTATGTACAGAAGACAGTACTAAATTAAGCGAAATTTCTTATTTTTGTAATCTAATTTATGATGATAAATACATACAGTTGTTGTGGCATCCTTTGGTAATGTGTTTCTTTCTTTTAAAATGGGTTAAAATTAAAAAATATTTTTATTTTCACATTGGTGGATATTTAGTTTATATGGCACTCTTCATTTGCCTTACTTTCATACATCCAACGGATAATACTTCATGGATTTTAATGTATTTTCTAAAAGGAATAATAATATTTGTTAATAGCGTAGATATAACATTTTGGATAACAATGTGCACAAATTTATATTCCACTTGTTCATCATCTAAAAAAAATTGGAAACTTTCTTTATTAAAAATGTATATATTTCATATATGCATCACTCTTACAGTCATAACTTTTGTTATAATTTCTTCTACATATGAAAAACACTTTGCAAATAAAATTTTGTTTATACCACTTTTAATTGTAGCTTTTAAGCTAATCTTATTATCTCGATTAATTTCGATTTATGGTGAATTATTTCTTATTGTTCTCAGTAATTGTATTAAAGTCTTAGCTTGGATGTTTGTTTTATTTGCAATAGTTTCTGGGATTTATTATTCAACATTTAATAATTTACCTCAAAATAATGGGAATGATTTCGTTACGACACTGGTAATAGTATTCTACAAAATGTTTCTTTTACTTGTTGGAGAATTAGAAGACTTAGCAAAAGATACTCCTCTTAACGTAACTATTTATGCAGTTTTTGTTCTAGTATTTACTATTGTTTGTGCAAATTTGTTAAATGCTTTAATTATATATGACACAAATCTCTTAAAAAAAGATGCTTTATGTATACATCAAAGAGAAATTGCTCGATACGTGCATTCATTTGAGTTAGCAGTTGAATATTTTCAAGGTCGATTAAAATTTTTGAAGAGATTAGAAAAGTCTATGAATTTTAACAATGATAATTTAAAAGAAATAAAAGGATATATAAATGGATCTTTTAAAAATGTGAAAAAAACACAAAGGTGCTTAAAGTGTCGAAGTTCTTTTCTTCCGACTGTATTAGGTTAAACGAAAACATAATTAAAAGTTTAAATGTCTTAACGAGAAGAATAAAAAAAATGCCCATTTTTGATTGTGTTATTTATACAGAACAACATATTAGAGATGTTGAGGAAGACGAAACACCTATTAGAAATACAGCGTGATTTTTAAATAAACCTACAAAACTCTACCCATTGTAGTATTAAAAGAGTACATGTTGGGATAAATAGTAAAAAATATATTTGTATGTCCGTTTTTTTAAGATATGCTGGAGATATAGCGTACGCCACTGATGTGTTCAAAAATAGTATTAGCATAGTTAGTGAAAAGCTTGATAATCATTTGATGACAATCGTATTATCGATATCTATGATGAAAACGAGTACTTTTTTTCAATAGAACTAATTTAAACTTATATGCGATCTAATAAGTGGCACGAATTAAGGGGTTTCTACCTCTACGAAACAAAAACGTAAATATGGTACAGATCGTCTCTACTTATCCTTGGAGAGTTGTGATAACATTTTGTTGGTCTATTTAAGAATCACCCTGTATAATTATTCAACTAACGTCAAAATTGCTATTTATAAATGGTATCCACAAAAACTATGGTTCAAAAAAATTATACCACATCATTTTGAATCATCCTGCATACATAATACATAATTATTAAAAAAGTACGTCTAATATAATATATTTAATGTAACAAGCGTCTAGAAAAGATTTACATTTTAGTGTCTTCTGACTAAGCCAACGCAGGTCCAAGAATAAAATTAATTTATTATTTAATTTACTTTGACAAATTCATGACTACTCCTTGGTTCCTATTTTCTACAGGGTAAGTCTTCTATTTATCGACCTGGTCTAGCCAAGGCACATTACGATTTTTTAGATGCTTGTTATAGGTAAATTAAGGTTTAAAAAAGTTTGTTTTTGTATACAAACATTTTTTATTTGTAACGTAGGTAAATCAAAATTGTAAATTCTATTTCAAACCTTTAGACAAAATGGCAACAGCGCGTTTGCATTTTTTATGGTTAAATTTATACTTCCTCGATAAAAAGAAAATTCTTCTTTGTTATACTGCGTCGTCAAAAAAAAATTGAAGACCCATTACATACCTCGGATCAGACTGTAATAGTGCCGAGAAAACCTAACAATTGAGACAAAGTAACAGTTTGTGCTAAGGTTTTGAAAAAGAATAAATGCACTTTAGGAATTGTATGTCAACAAATTTAATTGGTGACAGTAAAACTACTCTGCTTTTATACCTTAAATAAAATTTTTCACAAATGCATTTTTTTAGTTTAAAATCCTTATTACAAATTACAAAAAAAATGTTTTGCGTTTGCATTTTAAACTATTGAACTAATTAAGTACCTACAGGTGTCCTAGCGAGTTGAAAAAGTCTATTATTGACCTTTCCTTTAAATAATTCAAAAATATATATTCTTTTACAAATTTTCAAATATACAGGCTGTTTCAAAAGGGACGAGTCGAATTGGTTCCCAAATTTTGTAATCCTCTTTAATTATAGTCGAATTGGTTCCCTGCGGTCAGGTTGGTCAGATATCTGTAAAGATTCAACCTTTAATGCCCAACATAATCAAGAATGAAATGCAAAGGCAAACGCAAATTAGTATACTGAGAACGGTCAGAGCAAAATGAGCTTATTTGCAGAACATTTTACGTTTACGGAGAACTTTGGGCTTAAAAAATTAACATTCTCCTTTTTTTTAATAGTTAGCCACAAATAAATGAAATTCGTTGTTGGATATCGTACCAAGAAAATAATTATTTGAACATTTCTACCAGCTTTAAATCTGAAATATAAACGGTCGTGGTCGAATTGGTTCCCAATAATCTCTATAAGTATAATTCTGTAAAAGGTGATGGTCGAATTGGCTCCCACATGAGCAGGTAGGTAGGTAAAAAGGATTAAGCCACATATATGTTAATATTTTAGATTTAAAGCTGGTAGAAATGTTCAAATAATTATTTTCTTAGCACAAAATCTAACAACAAATTTCATTTATTCATGGCTAACTGGTTATTTAAAAAAAGGAGAATGTAATTTTTTAAGCTCAATGCTCTCCTGTAAATTTTGTAAAATGTTTCCTCAAGTAATGACTATTAAGACATCTCACATGATGACGTTGCGTTCGTTAATATGTCTATTAATACTATTAAAGCATCAAAGTGGAGACAAATTACAAAAATAATTTTAACATTTTTCGACATAGTACCCATTAAGTTTTATGCACCTTTTCCATCGTTTTGGAAGTACTTGAATACTTGAAGAAATATTTATTCACAGCCTTTAAATTGTTAAAATACGATTTGTTTTTGAACGTTTTGGAACTTGTAAATTTGTCCATACACTTACAAACGCCATTTCTGTTATTATAATACTTTAATCTGTTTACCTGACCTACCTGACCGACGGGAACCAAATCGACCATCCCCGGGAACCAATTCGACTATAATTAGAGAGGATTACAGAATTTGGGAACCAATTCGACTCGTCCCATATAAACATATCTGTCACTTAGTCCTTTCCATCTACCTGCCAATTCGTTTAGAATACGTAAAAACTAAAAAGCAATAAATGGAAAAATTAAAGAAATATTTTTTTAGAAAAAAGCTTTTATTTGAATTTTAAAAGTTGCATTAAAAAGTAAAAAATAATGTTTTTCGATCAGAGGAGAATATTTTTGCTTACAAATTAGGATGTTAAAATTTATAAAAGATTTGGGAACGGTCATAACTCATAACAATCCGGCATTACAGAATTAATTTCTTAAATTGAGCACTGTTCCCAAAGCTTTTAGGAATTTTAAAATCCTAATTTGTAAGCAAAAATATTCCCCTCTGATAGAAAAACATTATTTTTTAGTTTTTAGTTTTTAGTAGCTTTTAAATAAAAGCTTTGTTCTAAAAAACTTTTTTTTATTTTTTTATTTATTAAAATAAACTGATTATCAAAAATTTTGGAATATTCTTGAGAGTTGAAGAAAATATATGTAACAATAAAATAGTAGTTTCTCTGATAGGTATCAATAATGTTGTTGCTTATTCCATAGATACGAGTAGAGGTCGTACACCTTTATTCTACAAGTGGTTACTATGGTACATTATTTGATTTAGCTATTTTTTGTCTTACTAATAGAATAAAGTGACCATTGAGTGCGACAAAATGCCTTATATATCATACAGTATTTTTTTACTTTGCACCGTGGTTTACAAAAATAATTTCCAAATTTAGAGAATTTTGTGGCAGATGACAGCATTTGAAATTAAATTAATAATTTGGACATTCATTAGTTTATGCGTAAAAATTTATTCTGGAAGTGTCCAAGGTGTTTTGCAATGGACTCTTTAACAAATATGCGGAATTTGAAAATTGGTCTAAGAAGAATGAGATCTCAAATTTCTGACTTGCACTGTCTTGAAAGGTGTTCGAAGGGGCTACATATCAGGGATGGTTACAAATGTGAAACACAGGCTGCTCAAAAACTGGCACATCAACTCAATGATACGTTGTTGAGAAGCATGTGAAGATATAGGATAAATCTTGAAAAAATTCCTTAAAAAATAGTGGAGCTACAAACTTATCTTGTTAACGTCTTCAGTTTTTATTACTTTTTATTGTTTTTATGTTTCACACGAAGTATGCGTTCCTTAACGAAACGATGAATAATTATTAAAAAAAAATTCGAAAAACATAAACCCTTAAGCTTAGCAAGAGTGACATGCAGACGCCTTCGAATCTCCATATGAGTTTATAGTTTCACCCACGCATCAGGAGGGTAGTTTGCATTTGAGCTAACAATGAATTGACGTGATTTTAATCGCATCAAGGTGAGTTTTCACTGAGTAATTCCAGTTTGTTGGTGTGTGGAGCTTTCTAATCCAGTAAGGTGTAGAGAGTTATGATATTTGCTATATCAACGGTACGGTGAGTCGTTTAATAATTATTTTAATCGCTATGATGTTGATACTTATTAGAGACCCGCACCGAACCGAAAATTTTGTTGGGACCCGGTAACGAAACCGGAACGGTTATTTTGATTTAATTGTTTTTGGCTACCGGACTGGAATCAAAATTTTTTCAATGATCTAGAACTGGAACCGAAATCGGAACCGTTACGGCAGAACCTTTATTTTGTTGGGATCATCCTTTCAATTAGAAGAAGTAAAATTTTGCTACATTATTTTGATTACACTCACGTATGCAACTAAAGTTGTAACATTATTCATTTCTTTGCACAATTATAATTAGAATGAATATCAGTTTCAATTGGTGTCGGGACATTTGCGCCCGGAACACTTGCGCCTTTTTACCTGAAGTGGGTCAGATGCGCCCGATCCGGAATCAAGTCTATTACCTAACTGTGACTGAGAGTCTGGTGGGTCACTTGCGCCCCCATATGCTCAGTACTTATGTAAAAGCTGAACAAGAAAGATAGACATTGACATAATTTTGAATCCTTCAATTAATTCAATTCTCTAGTTGCTTTAAAGGTGGACAAAGGTCCGACAATATATAATGTAAAAACATTTCTTTAAAGCGCCATTACGGAGTCAGTTGCATAAAGAAGTATTTCCGAATTTACTAGTTCCTACCAAGTATTTAATTTCTACGAGAGGGTGGCTGCGACTAAATACCGTAATTTTTTACAAAAAAATATGAAAAAATTAAAATTTTAATTTTTGAATTCTTTGACAAATCTACTGAAGCCCAACAATATTTAAGGCGATCCCTAAGAACTGTCAAAATGATCAAAATAACATGAGTTCATACTTTTATACATATCTCAAAATCGACAACAATTTTCAACCAGAAACCATTGTACCGCCTCCAACAGGCACTTCAAACTAAATTTTTAAAGCGGTAATATTTAAAAAATCTTTTTCTCAGAGAAATTTTTCTAAAGGTTGTTTTTTTCTTGCCATTGCTAGTATCAGGTATCAATTTTTGCATGCAAATGATGTACGTGAATGGTGGGTGTATTTTTTCCGATCTGTGCAGATCTTGCGTTTGGCACCCACGTCAAAACTTTATCAGTAGATCAGTAGACCAAAAAATACACGGATTCAATGCTAAATGGAAAATCTGTAGATTTGTGGGGAATTGATTTCTAACCATTTTGCTTTTTATTTGGTACTGCTCTGTGGTCTATTTTCTGAGATATGTATAAAAGTAAGAACACATGTTTTTTGAACGTTTTGACAATTCTTAGGAGCCGCCTTAAAGAATAATGTAATACTAATTCAATTAGCGTTTAGTACAAGTAATTTTTCCGTAAAAAAAAACAATCTTTTGAATGAATCAATTTGGTAAGTAAATGCTGTAGAAAATTATCACAGTTTAACTCAGTTCTAGATAAATACATGTTAGAATCACTAAACTAAAATAAAAGCCAGGGGCCTAAAATATCAGTTTATTCGGAATAATAATTAACAACTTGTTTCGTCAAATGTAACAACCCGACTGAACCTTATGGTTTTTTTCCAAGACAGTACAGCCGCCCTCAAATAGTTTCCAACCCCTCAGGTCCCGTCTGCCCATTTGCCTGTCCAGGGTCACACGTCGGTTACAGTTACGGACGGATTTATGATTATGCCTGGGTTGGCGGGGTTGGGTGTCGCTAATATACATATAATACACTTCAGGTAAAAAGGCGTAAGTGTTCCGGGCGCAAATGTCCCTACTTATTTCAATTGTATGTACCTTAGACCATTTTTAGGAAGTACAATAATTGGAACAAATTTAGACCAAATAATTTCAGTAACTAAAGTAGAATTGGAAACCAAAACCGGAACGCGTATTTTGTTGTATTTTTTTTAATATTGGAAAGGCATCAAATTTTTCTTGCTCATCTACAACCGAAACTGTAACGGAATCCTTATTTTATTTGGGTCTGAGTCCCTGATACTTATATATGATTGTTGATATTGTTCATCAGAAACTTGTGAGAGTAGTTGAATTAATGCGCTATTAATCAGTTGATGATATTTTATTGGTTAATATTAAGGTTGATGATATTTAATGATATTGTAAAAAGGCACTTTTGTCTCTATTTTAAATAAAAATGCACATATCTGCAGACAACGATTTTATTCGAAACAAAACAGAACGAAACTGCTTTTGTAAAAGTAAAAACTATCTCCCAGACGCGACTTAAGTGGTTCCCCTTAATTCGTTTTCGTAACACTGTTTTCAAAAAACAATACATTTTTTTGTAAAATTTAAAAAATTGGTACACACTCCCTAAAATGGTTACTTTGGGAACTGCTTTGACTCCGAAAAATGTCATTTTAAAGTACTTAAAGTCGTCATAGCTACACTTTGCGGACTCTAATTTATTTATTATATGACACAACAATAATTATTGTTTCCATAAATCAGTCGTTGCTATGACTATCGGTCGACTGCACTTGTGATGAGGTTGAATTGGAATTGTAAAGAATTTTACAAATTTATTGTTTTAGAAAGCTAATATCAGAAAAAGTTTTATGCAATACTTCCGCAAAATAGTTTTAGCGGACTCACTCCTTCGTCGCCTCGTTCTTAATCCGATTCGTCCGTTAAAACTCTATTTTGCGGACTTGTTATTTAAATAACTAATTATAATAGATATTATTAAAAACATGTAGGGGAAAAATGCACTGTGATGATACAAACAGAATGCGAACAGGAAACTAGCAAGACTATTATTAGTTTTGAACGAAACGCGAATATTCATTTTACAATATTTGCTGCCAAGAATCTCCCATAATCAAACGCAGGGTAAGAGGAAGAGGGGACCACAAAAACCACAATCAACTAAGACTGGAAGATGTGTATTAGTTCTGTGAACTGAATTTAGTGATACATTCAGTGATGTTTTTTTCTTTTCAAAGTAATGTATATTTGTTACTTTTGTTAATAATTTTTATGTGTTCCTTTTTCATTGCTCAAAAATGGAAAAATGGATAAATAATGAAAAGTTTCAAATACGTTAAAATCTACTTTTTATTTTAGAAAACAATAGGTTAAAATTTAATTTGATACTTTTCAGTCAAAAATTCAATTTACAATAAAGATTTCTAATAATGGAGATTGAGAAACAAGTTTAATGTCAAATAACGTTAAATTCATATTTGTGTGCAACTAAGTTCTCTGAAATACATAATATTCTCTCCAAAGATGTTGGAACTAGACGAAGCCCTAGTACACCCGCTTCCCATTCCAAAAAAATAAAAATTAACAAAAAAAAAACTAAAAGAGACTGAACAAATCGAAGAAACAAATAGAAACTACTCGTATAATAATCCAGAATGCAGCGTTTGCTATTAAATGCTTAATTATTTTCTATATTTAGGTACTCGTACTTGAATTTCTTTCAATTTTTTTTGCACAAATCATTTAAGGCTAGGTTAAAAGGAATCTCGAACTCGCTCTCGGGGTGTCGATCATAAAACTGTCGGCCCGACCGGCTTAGGGCGCTTAAAATTCTGTGGTTAAGCTGATGTCACAACAAAGAATGTATTTGTGATTTACAACATTACCTACATTGGTTTTACTTAATATTTGTATGCCCAAAGAAGATGTTCCCAATTTGAACAGTTTTATTTTAAATTTGAAGTGTTTATTTAATGAAAAAGAAAAAACGTTCTAAAATACTGGTAAATCACGATAAAAAGAAACTAATTCAAGGCGTTCTCTGGATTGTCAATTTTTCGGATTACTTAATTAGTTTAATAAATATAATTTTAATTTAAGATTCGATTAACATATAGTCGAATTAAAAGATTTGACTGTAGTTAGGAACGTAGGTGTTATGCAATGAAACATGCGTAAAAAAAGATTCATATATTTTCAAAAAAAAATCAAAATACTTTTTTAACTAACAGAAATTTATATATTTTTATCTTCCATTGCCTTTGGATCTAGCCACTTTGTAAAATGTCACTAAGCACAAACTCCACACAATAGCACAGCGAACTGTTAAACAGTTATTAAAAATTACCATAGTTTTGCACGTCTTATATTAGCAGAAGCTTCCTCCTACCACTTTAGGGAGATTACAATGTAGGGGGTTGGTGTTTTCTCTTTTAAATAGCAATAACTATACTTTCTAAAGAATGTAAATATCGTTTGTTTTAGAACGACAGTTTGGTTAATTAATGTTTTCATATTTTTAATCTTATTAATGCCACTATTAATATTTTGAATTCATTGATAATATTTACTACAAGGAATTGCAGAAAAAAATCGGGTGCATAGAGATATTGAAAAAATACATAGTTCTAAAAATTTTGCATAGCATCAGAAGGAAATGTATATAAGGCAAGCAAAACCAATCCTTTACTAAATGACTTCTAGATATTGGGGGTTACATTTTTAATTAATAGCTACAAAATATAATGTAAGTAGGTACTACAGACTTTTTTGTGATGTTTATTAATATCGAGTAGACCGCTTTTCCTAAAACGTAAAATACAGGCAAATGCTTCGCTGTCCAAATAACAAGACTACAATTTTTTTGTTAGTTACTTGAAATTGAATTTTTTCCATATCACTGAAAATGGCTGATGGCTAATATGAACACAGCTGTTTCCAGGAGGTACCTTCCTCACTACCCAACTATAAAATGATTGAGGCAGGACAAAAGATTTGACAAACATGCATTTGCGATCAGCAAGAAATTTAGATACGTTGCCTCGTTTTTAAAACCTTTCAATTTTTTTTTCAAAAATAAGTCAACAAATAAATAATTGTTGGCGCAAATTTACGATTTTACGATTCTATGATCAAAACTTTTTTTGTTTTCAAAAAAATTTAATGGATAAAAAGATAATAGAAAAATAAATTACCCGCCATCTGACGGCTTAGAAAAACAACAAAACGTGTTCCCATTTAACCTTAACTAAAATTGATGACCTGACCCCGACACCTTGACAACACCTCCTCTGACAGGATTATTTAAAGTGGTTGAGTAATTTCAAAAATAGTAAAGTAGTGAGTTGTTTGAAGCGGCCCAATGATTCTCTTAACATTTGATAAGCGTATATCTGTAGTTTGCGATAATCACGCTTTTTTACAAAGCATGGGTTCATCAAAGCCCATTGGGTGGTATAAATAAAAATGAAGTAGATGCTCGTACTACAGTACAGTGACGGAAATACTTCATGGGTAAAGTAAATTTTTTGAAGTAAATACTTTACTTCTGACAACAAATACTACAGTTCAAAGTAGGTACTTTTTGTTAGTAGCAGATACTTCTCCATAGTAGTACCTGTCTACTTCAAGCAATGTGATTCTTGTCGTCATGTTGGTGGCAAATTTGAAATCTTAAATTTGTCCATTGTGGAATTAAATTAACTAGATGCCCCCTGGTGTTGATGTTTGACTTATCAAAAACAGTAACAAGCAACTTTCGTAAATTTTGTCCATTAATTTAATTTAATTTAATTGATTTCACAATTAGGCTCCAAAACTACGCAGTGCAGCAAACAATGTAACAAAAATTTTATATATTTATAGAAACTTCAACGGTAATATTATTTCCGGATGTAACCAATTAACAGTACTACCAATAATTCGTGTTGCCAACATATTTTTAACGCATCAAATTCATATTTTTTTACATTTCTTTAAAAACAAAACAAACAATCTCCCCTTATAATAAAGCAAAATCGAAAACATAAAGACTTTTATGTGTAATTATCAATAAGTTTTAATTTTTTTTACATTATTTTCTTCTTTTTTAATTTATTTAAATTTGTTTTTAATTTTTTTTTTATTCTTAACAGAAAGATATAGAAATATACTATAAAAATAGTAAACACTTAAAAAAATTAAAAATGAGAACATTACTCAAAAACCAATGACGTAGCAAATATTACAGTGATCTCAAAATGTAGCATTTTCAAGAATAAAATCGACTTGTTTGAGGATTTCTTTAAAAAACAACTCACAATAAAAATATGAATTTTATACGTTACTTTAAACTCACTCTGTACCTATATCAGGACATTTTTTTAAATTCTGAACATAAGAAATGCTCTTGCATAAAAATGTTATAGTAAATATTTCTAGGAAAAATACAAAATTTTTATATTCGTACATTTCATAACTAATTACTTACATCATTTTTAAGTTCTCTCATCATAATTTCTTCTAAGTCTGCATATTTTCCTGCTTTGCTGTGGCCCCATTTTTCAACTAATAAATATGAATTAGTCGCGTAGCATGTACTCGAAGTTCGTGTAACAGCAGCTTCATAAAAGTGAAGAATATACTACAAATACAAGCAAAATTGAAGTATTAGCAAGTACTTCTTTATTTAGTAGGTAACAATCATTTTCATGGCAGATACCACGATGTTAGTATCTTCCGGAACCTTCAAAGTAAATACTTCGAACAAAAGTAGGTTCTTCAGCGAGTAGAATTTACTTGAAGAATTTACTAGAACTTTGTAGTATTAACATTTACTTCATTTTTAATCATACCACCTATTGTACTATCTGTTTTTTTTATAAACAACTGTCAGTGTCAAAATCGGGTATAAAAGTAGTTTAAATCTTCTTACAAGGAAAAACTTACAAGGAAATATAAATTTCTTCAATTAAAGTCATACAACGAAAATTCTTTCTGATTTTGACACTGGCAGTTATTTATAAAAAAAACGGGCCATACTCGTAGTGAACTTTGCACGTGTTCAAAACGGTTGTTTTTTTATATTTCAAAAATGGCCCTACAAGTAGGTGTTTGTTTATTGGTAATCTATTTTATTTATTTAAAGCTTATTTAAAGCACACAGCAGTACAAATCCAACTTTAAAAAACGTGAAGTATAAATGGTAACTTTTAATGACTTTTTAATATAATGACAATCAATTCAATGACAACAAAAGGTATATTGATCTCACATTACATTATTTCCTATTTTTGTAATATTAATTAATATTAATCAGTATTTAGGATTTCAAAGTGAACCAAAAAAATAACCAAAAAATTCGTGGATAACTGGTCTTTAAAACACTTTCAGACCTCGCGGCTTGGAAAAAAATGTAAAAAATATGTTTCCAGAAACTGAATCGGAGAAGTAATTTTTGCGTGCCTAGTAATCTCACCAATTCCAAAAGGACCTATAAACAACCTCCTGATTCCAAAACAAAATAAATTTTTATAAAAAAATTATCTTTACTTTTATGTTTACCACGCAAGAGTATTTACCTTCGGTTTCATCTTAGGAACGAGAACTTTATTGTTACAATAAAAAGTTTTTTTGATTACTCTAAACCAAGGACCTTTGTAGCAAAGGAATCACTCAGGCACACTTATTGTGTGATTTATTGCAGACAGGTTCTGATATGTTGATATGGGCAGACCGATGTAAATATTACCAGACAACTCTTGTTAATAAAACATTTCATTGTAAGAGATGACAAGCAATAACACTATTATCTGATGTAAAATTTTATTTCACTTTGCGTTGCAACCAACTCATCATAATAGTAAACTTGCAAAAGTACTACATTTGTATTGAAATTAACTTAATTCATTAGATTAGTAATATAATAAGTATAAGAGCCAGCAAGTCATAGGTAAGTATGTATAAATGTCGTGGGAATCACAATACTCGCTTGAACTGGTACTACTGTAAATATTTATTTGCAAAGTTTCACAAATAAGATAACATAAAAGCAAAAAACTTTGATATATTGACATTTATGATTTTTACTTTGACTTCTAAAATTTGTATTTTGATAAAATATCTAACAAAACATTTTGACAGCCATAAGTTGACTTTTTAGCTCTAACAAAAACCTAAAAATCAGCACAGCAATTGAATGATTTCGTTTATCGTCTTTTAAAATATTCAAAAGTTGTTGGTTCGGAGTATTCGGACAAATATGAAATGATAGTAATTTATTGTATCTGGATCTTAACAATGTGTTTTATCCGCGTTTTATCGAACTTCGTTCTCGCGTTTAATTAAGCGGACATGATACTAAAGAATAATAAAATACTAGCATAGTTTTGTAAAAAATAATACACCATTACACCATTTATTTATTGGGTTTTATGTTTTAATTAACCGAATTCTGTTCGCTATATTATGTGTCATGTGCATTTCTAATTGGATCACTTGCATTGAAAAAATATAAAATAAAAAAATTAATTGGTGAAACATTATTGTTCTTTCAGAAAACAGTTTAACTTTAAAAAAGTTACTAGGAATATCTCATTAAAATGATGAAAACTTCTTTAAACCCGCTTTTTCGTCTGATAATTTTATCCAGGTAATAAATTCTGAAAAATACATTGTTGTAAAAATTTATTGTAACTATACCCAGTAATAATTATAGTACAAATAACGTATCGAGAGATTGTAAGATCCAGTCTTAGGGATATAATTTGTTTACGTTACGCCTAGTAAAATAAATGATACTTTTATAATTATGTATTATTTTAGAATTTAGGAATTATTTCTCGTTTTTTTATTAAATTTATACAATTTTTCTATAACTAGCTTGCGAAGATATAGCTGCGTTACTCTTACATTATATAAATTTTGTGTATTTCTTTAAAATATAAGTACACATTGCTAAAGATCGGGTACCTGAAACTGAAATCACATGTAAACAAAAATGTTTATTAGAAAGTTTAGAAAGTTTTTCATAAGCTCATGAGTCATAAGACTTGTATTTAGTGGAGGGTTTAGGGATATTAAGCAAAAATTAAATTGTAAGTAGGCAACTTTTAATGCATCCTTCTTCGAATGCGTAGCTAGCTGGAAGAAGATTTATGACGGGTTTAGGACGCACCGCTGGAGGTAACCACCATTGGGGTGACCCACAAGATAATAATTTTATTGCATTTGTTCAAGACAGAGAAATGTATCGGCACAAATAGGAATTTTAGCGATTTCTCTAATAGTGGTATAAAATTAAAGCACATGATTTCGGAATTAATTTTTTTAACAAAATAATTAGGTACCTATAGATTTGCATTACGTTTTTTTTTGTAGACACTGCTATCAACGTATCTTATGAGATTTTGAAATACGAGTAATCACGCTCGCTATTTTTTTGAATACTTTTAACAATAAAATTATTCCTGTTTTAAAAAAAATATAAAAAAAGATGATTAAAACTTTGGTTGTACTTAGCTTCGTTCTGCACAGGTTTTGTGATAGAACTACTGAGCTCCCTCACCACGACAAGGTGTCAACCCACTGAGGAAGTTTTTTTTTACTTTTATTGTTCAAATTAAAAATTATAATTATTATTAAAATGCTTATCATCATATTATGTATTTATGTAAAAATCTCTAAAACTAAACTTGAAATATTATTTACAAATCCTTTTTTATTATGCTGCGTAATGGTAAATTGCGACTATGTCTTGAATCAATTATTTCTGGTAACATGGCATTCATATAAAAATTTTCAAGACAATCTATCATTCTTCCGTTCCAATATTTACTATCTTTTACAGCATTCGCTGTATTGGTCGTACATTTCATATTAATAATTCTTCCGAAATTACTAGCCGTGAATCTATTATTTCTTTCTTTATCCCACTGCTCATTATTACGTTGACCAATTGTTAACAAAGGAATTTTTAAAATATCGCAAGCAGCCAAATCATTCAAGAACTCATTTTTTATTTTGTCATATGTTTCTGTTGGCATGTCTATTATGTCATTAGTCGCACCATAATCCGAATCTGCACTTTGAATACGAATTTTTCTTTTATTTAATTTTGTAGCTTGAAGTTCTTTGGTTTTTAATAAGCGATTTGAAAATTTTGTGGTGTAAATGCCACTATTCCCTGATATTTTCTCCATAATTTTAAATACAAATTTGTTTTTGTTATTTACATTTACGACTGCCGCAAAGCATCTTCCATGATAAGAACCGCGTTCTGAAAAATTTATTCTTTTACCCCCAACAAGTTTGTTAACTATTGAATTAAATGACTCAACAGAATTATTATCGACATCATACAATAGACTTGAAGATAAATTTGCAACTCGTTTTAATGCCTGCATGAACAACTCAAACAAGGAACTATTTTTAAAGTCAGAATATGCAACTGCATTTGTTATTTGACCAACTGTTTTACAAAAATACGTAGCGCACTTTGAATGATTACCAAAAATATGTGCAGGTCCATTTAAAATATCATTTTTCAGGTTTTCTGCTTTTTGATCGAAAGTACAGTTTTCGTTTTTTCTGTATTTTATCGCTGAAACAATTGCCGTTCTAAATTTTCAAATAATTGTTGCGCAAAAAAGTTTTTATATTAATGTCAGAACGAGGAGTTTTATCGATTTCTCTAATTTTAGTACAAAAATTTCGTAGTATATGATTTCGGCATTCAATTTTTTTAATAAAATAATTAGGCCCGTATGGTCTTGCATTACGAATTTTTTTGTAGACGCTACTATCACCATCTCCTATGAGGTTTTTAAATCTTACGTTATGCATGTCTACTGATTTTTTAAATCCATCCAAAATAATTGCTGCTTCCATTGAAGTTGAAGTGTTTTTCCAATTTTTAAAACATTTATGAGGGGGCGTCGTTTGGTTTTTTTTCTTATAATACATACATTTTTTACAATTTACAATTTTTTACAACTCCCACGTATAAAATTTTTTTAGTCCTTGCACCGACTATTGTTGCTATTTACTATTTACAAGTGATATAATAAGAAATTAGGAAATACACTTACCAACCAGCAGTCGCAACAAATAATTAAATAAAAAGAAATAGATAAAAATGATATTCTGCAAAGTAACAAATTAAAAACTACAAATACCACTGTTTAAAAATTACCACTTATTACAAAACACTGTGGGGCAAGAAAGTGACCAGCACTCTGCAAAGACTCAAAGAGTAAAGAAGTTGTAGAACTATATGTTTTGATTATATATAAGTACCAACCACCACCCTAAACCCTCCACTAAATACAAGTCTGTTTACATGTGATTTCAGTTTCAGGTACCCGATCTTTAGCAATGTTTACTTATATTTTAAAGAAATACACAAAATTTATATAATGTAAGAGTAACGCAGCTATATCTTCGCAAGCTAGTTACAGAAAAATTGTATAAATTTAATAAAAAAACGAGAAATAATTCCTAAATTCTAAAATAATACATAATTATAAAAGTATCATTTATTTTACTAGGCGTAACGTAAACAAATTATTATACCTAAGACTGGATCTTACAATCTCTCGATACGTTATTTGTACTATAATTATTACTGGGTATAGTTACAATAAATTTTTACAACAATGTATTTTTCAGAATTTATTACCTGGATAAAATTATCAGACGAAAAAGCGGGTTTAAAGAAGTTTTCATCATTTTAATGAGATATTCCTAGTAACTTTTTTAAATTTAAACTGTTTTCTGAAAGAACAATAATGTTTCACCAATTAATTTTTTTATTTTATATTTTTTCAATGCAAGTGATCCAATTAGAAATGCACATGACACATAATATAGCGAACAGAATTCGGTTAATTAAAACATAAAACCCAATAAATAAATGGTGTAATGGTGTATTATTTTTTACAAAACTATGCTAGTATTTTATTATTCTTTAGTATCAAATTTTTTTAACAAAATAAAAAACGTATTTTTCACTGTATGTTGCTTGAATCTCTGAAATAAGAGAAACTATCGTGGGCGATAGTGGAATTCAGTTTGTTTACATTATTTGCATTTTATGAGAAGGGACAAGACACCCCGAGGCGAAGGTCGGATGCCTATCCGATGATTGACAGCTGTCACTGAAAACAGGTCTAAAAAAAGTATGCAACTTGTAGTACACCAATTCTCAACAATCGCTTCGGTACCCTGAAGCCTTAAGGCAATGCTAAAAGGAATCTCGAACTCGCTCTCGGGGTGTCGATCATAAAACTGTCGGCCCGACCGGCTTAAAATTCTGTGGTTAAGCTCATGTTACAACAAAGAATGTATTTGTGATTTACAACATTAGCTAGATTGGTCTTACTTGATATTTGTGTGAAGAAGTTCTAAAATACAAGTAAATCACGATAAAAAGAAACTAATTCAAGGCGTTCTCTGGATTGTCAATTTTTCGGAATACTGAATTAGTTTAATAAATTAAATTTTAATTTTAATTTAAGATTCGATTAACATACGGGTTCGTCAAGTTTTACACTCAGGCACTTTACATCTCTTAGAAGAAAGAAAAAATTATGAAATAAATATATTCCACTGCTCTGATATCCAATCTCGCTAGGAAAAAAATATTTTTTTCTATTGATTCATTTGTCCAATAAAAAAGAAAAAACTATTTGACCAAGAAATCACATTAGCTGTTTTTTACATCAATGGATCGGAAATACGAAATAAAATTATTCTGCAAAAATCTGACTTGAAAAAAATCGTTAAAATTGGATTAAAAGCCATTTTGATATTATTCATCGGAAATTTCAGTATACTTTATGAGGGACAAGATTGAGTAGTAACAAATCTCCGCAACAAAAGGATCCACTACCTACCCCAATAACAGTAATGACTGCAGAAATTTTACAACTAGCGGCACGGTCCCATCGGGAGGTTTTAAAGCCAGGACCGGAATAAGCACACTAACTAAAAATGTTTTTATTAAAAAATTACATCAGAAGTTCAAGTTGATGACTATTTTGGTCTAAGTACAAATGAATTCTTCGTTTACAATTCGCAAGAACCCTTGCCGTAAGATTTAAAGATTAACATTCCATTTGCAGTAAACAGATAAAATAAATGGTAATCCCGGCCTGAAAAATTCTTACCAGCTGCCTCAACCTTCAGACCCAACAATGATCGCGTGCCAATTTTACGACAAATGCAATAAATTTTTGAAAACCACCACCCTGATGGAGACCTTTTGTGGAAGTGATTTACAATTTTACCAAAATTCATGGGAAAAAAACTGCCCCAATATCAAAACAGACATTAAAAATCAACGACACATTTTCTCAAAAAATTAATTAGGCACTTCGATGCACTACCTCAAAATACATCTATGGACCAAAGATCGTTGACATTAGTTAACTAAGCAAAAGTGAAAAAAAAAACACCATACAAGTAATCATTTTAAAAATTGGTCAAATCGTTCTTCTATACAATAAAATCATATACGATTTTTTTTTAGAATTTTTGATAAATTACAAAGAGGTGAAAAGTGCCTGAGTGTAAAACTTGACGAACCCGTATAGTCAAATTAAAAGATTTGACTGTAGTTAGGAACATAGGTGTTATGCAATGAAACATGCGTAAAAAAAGATCCATATATTTTCAATAAAAAATCAAAATAATTTTTTTTAATTAACAGAAATTTCTATATTTACAACATACTAGCTATTTACAAAAACCTAAAAACTATGTATCTATATGTTAAAAATAAAAAATGGTAATAAATGAAAAATTTAGACTTTCATATATTTAACGTTCCAAAATAAAGTTAATTCTTCGACACTCAAAATTTACGTCTTTTCTCCAGTATAAGGAAGCTTTGACAACTGTTTGGCATTTCTCAATACGAAACGTCAAATTATTTTTAACAGATTAAAGCTATTTTAAGCTTTTTTGAGTCTAATTGGAAAAATAAAATGTGGTAAACACGTTCTAACACGCTTCTAAGATTTGCTGAAAAACAAATATAATAAAACACTTAATTCTCATTTCATTTTATTTAAATTATATTTGCGAATTCAGGCGCCCCCCGAGAATTGTCAAAATAATGTGTTCATACTTTTATACATATCTCAAAAAATAGACCACTGAGCAGTACCAAACAAAAAGCAAAATGATTAGAAATTAAATCCCCACAAAACTACACATTTTTTATTTAGTAATGAATCCGTTTTCTTGATCTGCTGATCTGAGACTTGGGTGCCAAACGGAAGATATTGCACAGATCGAAAAAAATACACCATTCGTGCACAACACCATTGTAAATATGCATGCAAAAATTGAACCCGATACTAGCAATAACAATGAAAAATCAACCCAAAATTGCTTTGAGAGCGAGACTTTTTTTAAATTACAAAATCATTTGCCAGTTGGAGGCGCCGCAATGGGTTCCGGTTGAAAATTGTTGTCAGTTTTGAGATATCTATAAAAGTAAAAAAAGTGTAAAAACACATATTTGACAGTTCTCTGGGGCCGCCTTAATGAACAAAATTTTTATATGATGGGAGTGCTGTTTAATAACCTTTTTTTAACGTATAAAGCTTTCCTGCAAATTAAAATAAAGTGGCAATTAAGAAAGAATTACTTTTATTTAATTAACTTTTGCCACGTTTGTTTTTTAACGTAGAAATATTTTCCAAAAACTATCAATTCTTATTGTTGTCGGTGTAGTATTTTCATGAAGGACTTTTAGACCGTGAAATAATCACTTTGCTATCGGTTGCTCAAATAGTAGTTTATTAATTATTATACAAGTAGAGAAAAGTTGTTCCTTATCTGTGAGTGATGCGAGCGCACGAGTTTCAAAAAAGAACCACAGGCAGATAATGCAAACTTTTCTTTACGTGTATATATAATGTTTTCTCTTATAGGTCTATTGAGAATTTTTTGTTAATATTTTCACCGATAGAATAAAAAAGTCACCAACTGAATAAAAAAAAATCCAAATAGAATAAAAAATCACCAAATGGGCACTCTATTCTATCGAGTAAGATAATAGTTATTCATTTACTGAGTTTGAGTGTAAATCGAACGTTTTATGCCGAGTGGATTTTTAACCGTCGATGTATAGCGAGAGGATTATCATCCATGAGGTGAAATAAATTAACCGATTTACACGAAAACGAGGTAAATACAACATTTTATTCTCTGAATTAGACTTCAAATTGCTTTAAATTCGTTAGAAAGAATATGACGTTTCGTATTGAGAATTGCCAAACAGTTGTCAAATCTTTCTTACACAGGAGAAAAACCGGAAATTTTGACAGTGTTGAAGTATAGTATTGTAATCACTTGTAAAGTCCATCCAGAATTAAATTCAATTGTCAAATTATTTCAACGTTAGCAACTCCATTTAAAATTAGTCCTCCAAGTATCGGTAATGTCGCAGGATTCCAACATATTTTCAAAATTTTTGACATTGACAATTGATTTAAAAGAAGAATGAGGTATAGAATAAAAGTGTACTACCTCTACTCATAACTATGGAATAAGTACCAACATTATTAAGAAGAAAACAAATTCGAAATATAGTTATAATTTTTAAAATTTTAATGCCACAAATTGTAACCAAAAATGTGATCGTTCTTATACGTTATTATTGAATTGAACAAATATTTGTGCATAAAACAAAATAAAACAAAAACGGTAGTAATCCAATTGTATTCCATATTTGAGCCGCCTAAATGCAAAACTCACTTTTTGTTAAAAATTTGAAAAATGATTTTCCGGCACTACCATATTTATAATTATAAAAGCTATTTCAGATTCTATTGCTTTTTTACACAATTCATTCTTTAGTGTAAAAAAACTTTCGAGTTTGACGTAAAACTCACTGTTTGAGATTTCGGTTACAAAACGAACTCTTTGCATTTGGAACCAATTGAAACTGAGAATGGCATCATGTGATTGAATTTTCTTACAGTTATTACTGAGTTGAAAATTTAAAAAGAATTTTTATTTCAACATAACCTGCAGCTAATGATTTTTTTAATGTTTTAATTTATTTCCGTTTGCTTTAATTAAGTAGGTAATAGGCAAAATTCACTCTTTTCTTTTTGTAAAGCTAAATTTCTAATTTATTAGGGAGCTAAGATTTGTACAGCTTAGGACATTCGATTTTTACACTAAAAATTAAGCCACTTACAGAAAATCGTTCTTCAGTCATCATTACAATTTTTCAAAATAGTATTTCGCAAATATTTCAAAACTAACTGAGTTTTGTATTCAAAAAGTGAGTTTTGTATTTAGACCGCTCATTTCAAGTAAAAATCCATACTCTTAATAGTTTCAGTTATTATTAATCGCAATCACACAATCGTTTTTGATTACCATTTTTATTTACTAAGGGTGAATTTTACAATCGTCAGATAAACCCCGGATAAGTTATTTCTAGTATAATTACTATGGTTACAATTGTTACAATAATGTATTTATCAAAATTTATCCCCAGGATAAAGTTATCCGACGATGTAATTTACATTTTGTATTGAAATTTTGTAGGTGTTATTAAATTTCCTTAGGGAAAAATTTGCTATACGCAATTTATCAGTAGATCAATAAGTGTTTTCCAATATCTTAAGTAAATATACTTGATAAGTATCAATTTTTGTCGCATAAATTGCGATAATATTTATTTAAGCTAGGTTGTTTAAATCAATTGGAGTTCATTTGAACACTGATCATGCCTATAAAATTCATATCTTTGTTAGAAGTAACTCAAAAAAAAGTAATAGGTATCTCATTTAATACCTCATTTCCAAAAATCCTTTCTTACTGGAGGTCTACGTTATAAAGGCTATCAACTCTGTGAATTTCAAGTTTCTATCCCCAGTTGGGACAAGCAATTTTATAATTATTGACTTATTAAGTAGTTATTTATTTATTTATTTATTTATTTATTTATTTATACTCGTATTATTAAATGTAAAGTAAAAGTCTTGCAATAAAATTGATCTGCCAATGACAAGACGTGTTGAGTTAAAATTTGACCACAAAACAGCACGCACTAAACACTGTTTTCAGAATAAAAAATACTTTCGCTGGAAATACTACAAGTATATCATAAAAAACTAATGTAAATAAGTATTCGAAATGGTTTTAAACTGATTTAAATAACTTGACATCAAATATTTATTTTGACTGAAATTAGATCAATCTTTTGATCTGTATTTTTTTAAGTTAAACATAGGGACTATGTTCAAGGCATGGCCTAATAAAATGTATCAGTATTCTGTCTGAGCATGTATTGAATTGTAACGATTCCGAGTTTTGGACGTTACTGTATGCCTTATTAATTAATAAATGATTAAAACGCCGCTAATAAAAACTGGGAAGGCATCAAGGTACAACAAAACAAGATATACTTTAAAAACTAGATTTATCAAAAAAAGTACCCAAAACTAAAACTGTAGTGCCAATGAGCACATCGCTCAAAACAGAAACCTCTTGAGGTCATTAAATTTTCCTACATTTACTTGTATTTAACTACTTATTTACTGTGAGAAATGTTATCAAGAAAAAAGGGTGCTTCAAATAAATAATTATCTAAACAGCAAGGTACTCGTAAGTAAAATTTAAAAACAGTTATTTATTCGACGAGTTTGAGTGTAAATCGGACGTTTTATTTCACGAGTGGTTTTTTAAACCTCGAGTGATAACGAGAGGTTTACCATCCACGAGGTGAATCGCATGTACCTATATGTAGGAGAATACTTATAAAAAAAGTACAAATATGGGGAAAAAGATATATTTATTAAATGTATTAAGTAAACATCTAGGTAAACTTTAACGATGACAGAACCAACTTCCTTGTAAAATATGTAGTTAGACGTCGTTCTTTTTCCACGGTTTTACCCGCCCGGGTAAAAATGTCTGTGTAAAGGAAAAACTGTCCCAAAAGTCTGTGGGTTTTCAAGTAACACGCACTTTTTCCAGTGACGGAGAATCAAAGACAGTGCCCAATGAATTTAGTTGGAACTAACTATGCCTGTATTTACAAAAAAAAACGTTAACAATTTATCATAGAGCATATGACATCTTGTAGAAATTCACTGTCGACGTCAAAACTGAAAAAACCGTCCTTTTTAAACGTGTCGTGTAAACATGTTCGCGATGTTCGTTCTTACCCCTGCGCACAAAACCGTATGAGTAAAACCGTGAAAAAGGAACGACATCTTACTGCACCTTAACAGGTTTTAAATAAAACGGCGAGTTGCAACGTTTCGTTTATACTGGTTGTATTAAAAATACGTGTGTTAATTTTACCACGTAATAAAACTCATCAAGTACAACAACTTTTCTGTATAACATTTTGCAATATTCTTTTTTATTATTTTCATTGTTTTCATACCATCTTTTCTGTAAACGAGCCGGTTAGTGTTTAATAATTAGTTTGTATTCAGAGCAACAATTTTCATTTTTGTTTTAAATTGTTCAAATTGTCCAAATTGTCCGTTTCTAATACAAGGAAAATAGTTCGGTACTATTATATTTGTACCCATTGGCGGGAACACGTTTCCAGACGTTATTATTTCCAAATTTTAAGTAAATTGTCACCAAGTTCAACGCCAGTTTTTGGCATTATGTATCACTCCTTCGTCGTGCTCCAAAACCATTCCTGCCTCTATAGAACGTCTTATAAAACTCGTATAATAATGTAATATTATTTAACGAGTTTGAGTGTAAATCAAGGCTTAAAATTGCTTTAAATCTGTTAAAATTAATCTGACGTTTCGTATTGAGAAGTGTCAAACAGTTGTCAAAATTGCCTTACACAGGAGAAAAACCGGAAATTTTGAGTGTCAAGGAATAAAAAATTATTAATTTAATTTTTGTCAAATAGTTTAAAAAATCTTCAAAATTTTAATGCGAGCACTGTATTACTATTATTATTATCTGTCCTTTACAGTAGTTATCCTTTTCTAACTGTGTAACAGGTATCGGACTGTACCCTTGGGTAAATATGGAAATTTTTGCTAATAAAGTAAACCACTTGCATCTACTATATGTACTACACCTGGGAGAGAGCTTCTAGGATTGGTCACTTTGAAACCTCTGTATCTCGGAAACGAAGAATATAAGACCTACTTGCATTTTTGCCATCTCCATTGCTGTTTCCACTAGCACATTTCCGCTGTGGACCACGCTGTATCTACTTAGCATTTTTAAGTGATTTATGACAATTTCAATTATTTCTCTGTTACAATAATTTTGCTATTACACATTCTTTTTTATTCTTGTTAACTTAATTAAAGTAAAGGTGATTGAGCTCTTATGTATGATCGATTTTAATTTTTACCTATCAGAGTAATTCTGAAAGCTTTCTTGAGTTTACGATTAGGTGCAGACATAAAGGCAAACGTCTAATTATTATACTTGTAGAGATGCAAAAGATAATACCGAAAGCCGAAAAATTCAATTCTCTGTTAGCTAAGTTTATTGGTGGATATTTTTTTTTCTTAACGGTTTCTCAACGGAGAGATTACCTATCAAATAAATAGTATGTTTCCCATAAATACTATATTTCCTCGCTGCACTGCCTGTTAATTACAAATTAAGTTACATAGAACAAATTGGTAATGGTGGAATAGAGTACTAGGTACATGAAATTGTTTAAAAAATGTGTATGCAGTCGTGGTATTTATTAGTATTTATTATAAAAATAGTTATGTATGAAAAAATATGAATGTATGAATATTTCTAGAATTTCTATACATATTTTTATGATTATAACATTTATTATAAGACAAAGATTATGGACATACGAAATCTGATTGTCTGTAAATAAGTGACTTAGATACATATCGTTAAATGTTGAAACAAATTAAGAAACATTTGTTTGTCATTACAAAAAGCCATTAGCTAAAGGATTGTTTATAAGGGCAGTACCCTTAGTTTATAATAAAAAGGCCGTCCGTTCGGCGGCTTTTTCGCGCTATGTATAAAAGAACAATCACTGCGGTTTTTGTAAAGTTTTTATTAGTGTATGGTAAACTTAGCAAATTATGTAGAACTATACTGTAAGTCACATACAGGCTGCTCAAAAAATGGCACACCAACTCACTGGTACGTTGAGAAACATGTGTAGATTACGGAAAAAATCCTAAAATCATACTTTAAAAAATCTGGAGCTACAAATTTATTTGGCTAGCTTCTTCAGTTTTCATTATTTTTTAATATTTTTATGTTTTACGCTAAGTAATCGTTCCCCCGAAAACGACAAATAATTATTTTTAAATTTACTATCAGACCTTAGCAGCTTTTTCATTAAAAAAAATTAAATTCATCAAAAAAATTACAATTTGTAATTCCAGCACTGGGAATTATTTCCAAGGAAATCGTTTCAAAAATAATTTATTTTTGTTGTTGATCAAATTCTATTCTATAAACTTAAACTATAAACCCTGTTCAAAATTGTGTTATCCATCACCCAAAAACAAATTAAATTCATTAAATGCTGGTTTAAAAAACTTTCATTTCTCACATTTTTTCCTTCGTTTTCATGGCAAAGTATGAGAATAGACCTATGACTAAAGAATTTCTCACTTCCAACAAAAAATTATTGTAACTTGAAAGCTATTAAACATTAGTATAGGGAATGTTAATACAAATCGATGCAGAATTGAATTATCTACCACTTAGTAAAATAAAAGTTTCGGCCTTTCATTTGAAAAAAATGAGTTCTGGGTGCTTAAAAAGTTCTGCAAACTTAACTTTAAAAATATGGAGTTTTTTATTCTTTTTAAGCTCCAAAGGAAAGATCTAGGCTTCCTCTTTCAAATGAGCTGAAAAATATATCCAAATTTTAAAAAATGGCAAAGTTACCAATTTTTGAACTGGAAGGTGCACATCCAAAAAAAAACATAAATATTTCGTAAACGGCTAAATTCAGGTAAAGGGAAAGCTTATGAAAACTACCTTAAATAACTCTAGTAATTCAAAAACGCGTTAAAAAATATAGCTTTTCATTTAAAATAAGAAAGTTGTTAGCGACTTCCGGTATAACCAAAAGTGCTGCCATCTTGAAAATATTTTCATTGAGCAGGACCTAAAATATCATTGTTGTACACAAATTTTCAGATGACTATCATTATTAGAACTCCCAAACTTCTAATGTGGGGTTTAGACGGAACAGCCTGTATAAATAACTAAGTACAGCCTTCTAATTTTTTGGTTCCTATTTTCCCTGCAATTCCTGTTGAGAGATATTTATTTAAAGCAATCCACTCCTTGTCTTAAATTACTTACTGGTTTATTTTCAGAATTTTGTGTTCTAATATTTTTCTCTTCACACCTTATAGTTGTTTTTTTCGCAATTTGTTGCTGACTTATGAATTTATTGTTTCCCGTTCTGTATTACTTTGGTTAATGTTTTTCTTGAGTTCATCCGGTGATGGTTTTCCATGAATACATTTTGCCGTTTTTTCAGTAATTCTGGCTAGAGATATCTTACCTGTGGCGACAGTTTTTCCGACCCTACCATTCATTGTCGTAAAGAATCGAGCTAAAAATAAAGTGAATTCCAATGACTAAGCAACGTAAATAAATTGATATTTTTTAACACTAATGTTATTGCAATTTGTGCAACTTATCAGTAAGCAAATAATTTCGAAATCAAGGTATTTCAAATACTGTATTTACTTCAGTAATATTGCAAATAACTTGTTGATTACATCATATAAATTACGTTTGTAAGTAGCAAAATTTTCCACACAGTGCATTTTTTATTTGCAAGCCTACCACCTATAGGTGCGGTAGGTATAATTTTGCAGCGTGGCGTTTTATTATTGAAACCCGAAACGAAGTTAAAATATGAACATTAATATTAACATTATAATTTTATTAAAATTTTATAATTTTAATGTTATAATTTTATTAAAATTGTTAACAGATAAATAAAAGAAACCGAAGTAGCAATTTTACGCACAAAGAAAAAACCAATTTACAAAATAATTAACTGATTCCTTTCATTGACACCACACTAAGAGTTGTTTTTTTTAGTTTTAGTTCAATTTGAGTTAAACTTGTGATAAACAAATAAACTTAAACAAAAACAATAATGTGTGGAGGTTCATGACATCAACATGTACGTTATTGTATTAAAATAAACTTAAAAGAGTATAATGATAATAATTCACTTATTATTGTTTCGGTTTATTAAACAATATTCATTCTTCGACACTGACAAAATATACGATTTTTCTCCTGAGTAAGGAAGTTTTGACAACTGTTTGACTGAGAAATGATATTTTGTTTCTCAAATGATCGATTGAACAAGCGGGGAATTGGGGAGTAATCGAACTCGACAGTGATTTTTTGCTATTTTAATGGTTCATCACGTTGTGACATTTTATTTGCAATAGGTATTTTTTCAATATTTTCATTCCATTTATTGATCATTAACTCAGTACTTATTTGATTTAATTCATAATTTCCTTCGTTAATATCATATTTCGATTCATTCAATTATTGAAATGTACTGATTATCCCTAACACTAATTATTAAGCGGGCTTGGCTTAGTAGATTATTTCAGATAACCATGGTGAAGCACTGGATGCGCCATCTGTTTTTTTAAGGGCGGCATATTCAAACCTGACTCTTTTTTTATTCTTTATTATTTTAATTAATGAATTAATTTTTAATTGTTTTTTAAGTGTAACATCAAATGTAAAAGAAACTGAAATATCACCAAATGAAGAAAATCAAAAACAATCTTACCTTTGAGTTTAAGCATCAAACGTTGCGACAGGCAAAATATTGCATTTCTTCTTTGGCCATTTCAATATCAAGGCCAGCATCAACCAAAAGTTGGACAATAGGAAAATTGCATCTACTTGCAACTATTCCAAGAAGATTTTTCTCTGATCATTATATACATCAAGTCCTTGCTCCATGAAGTATTTCACAAGCAAGAAATTATGTTTTCACTACCTTTGCCATTGTTTCCGGCCCAAACTGATCCAACAGAATATCTTTAAGAACGATTTTCCACTGTTCTACATTTTCTAAACATTTGCTGAAGAAATGTTCAGTGTTTTTTTCTAGACATTGCCACTCCATTTTGGCCCCTTTACTTATTAAATATTCAGTCATGTCGCGATTGATTTGCAAACATTGAAACAATAAATACGAGTCCTAATCATCCCTAAAGTTAACATCGGCTCCATTTTCCACTAATAATTTCACCATATCAAAATTTTTCGTACTTTCGCTTTTTTTAAATGTAAAATTAACTTTGGTTCTATTTTCTATTAAAAACTTGGCCAGATCGTACTTACTCACACTTATTGCTTTTAATAAAGGTATAATAACTCGGTTAAGTGAATACGGATTCATATCTGCGCCTTCAAAGTTATAATTTTTGCGCCATGTTCCATCAAAATTTTTATTACATCAAAATTTCCCATTTTCTATGACTCGTATCAAGGGTGTGCCTCCGTTACTGTATTTAAAATTAATAAAAACAAAAAAAAATGATTATCTCGACATTGCCAACAGTCAGAGCAACTAAGAAAGCATTCTGCAGTGTAACATCGGCTCCAGATTCGAATAAAAGTCGAATGGCTTCGAAATTCTCTTTTTCAACAGCTGCCAAAAGTACAGTTTGCTTGCACTGACAAAGTACAATAATATGTAGAAATTTTTCCAACAATTGTTTAACTGCGTCCAATTTTTCGTTAGAAATAGCTTTCGTTAAATAATAGTGCAATATGTACGAAGCGTTGTGAGCAAAAGTTACAGCTGTGGTCTTATCAGAATTTATTTTATATAAATCAGCTCCCTTATTAATTAAAAGTGTCGCAGCACCGTAATTCATGTACTGAAACGTCGACTTTATTAAATAATTTACAATTTTGGAGTTTTGTGTTATTATTAATATAGTGGAGTTTGACGTTTGTTACTTTCAATAAAATTCAAACTAGAAAACTTGCTAGTGACGTGTACTTCAATTTCATTTAACTTTTGTCTCGAAACGGCGTCAAAAAATGCCGCCACTTACTGCAAACAATTACCAAAAATGTGTGATAACACGAACACGAAATTTGATAATAAAATATGCTCTGTGGAACGTTCACTCATTGCAGCAAACACAAAGTGATGTGATGCGAGCACCTTATATGCTAACTTTAGCACAAAATGTTCCTAGAATCTTGGAATATTTGGTGCTAGATTAGCATTATAATGTGCATAATTTTTAATTTAACAAATTTTTATATATATTTTTATAGATATAGGTAGCTAAATAATTCCTTTACTTTTTTTGCTTTCTGGTGAAACTAAAAATATACTCGTATAATAGGTATTTCCTGACTAGTTTCCAGGTTGGCAGCTTCAATAACACTAAGGACCGTTTTATAGAAGGATTATTAATTTAATTCATAATTAAATCCGTGATTAACTGACCACGTGACCAAATAGAAGCAATTTCGTTGGACCATTCGCGTTGTTAACTTTTAACAACGAATTAAATTTTAACAGAGCTTTCTATAAACCGGCTCTAGATTTGTTAATCAAAATCAACAATGACGTGCGTTTTTATAACATTTTGTAAAACAAATGAATTTAAAAACGAACTATACATAATACTAAAATAACCTTAGCTTCAATTGGTTCTAGCAATGAAACAAAAATTTGGTTTTCTTTGGTAATTTTTAGACGTAAAATGCACTAGATAGCTCCGACGCAATTGACAATATTACGCACAAATAAATTGGGATTTATGGATTATAAAATAGCTTCTCTCTGATAGGTATTAATTATGTTGCTTAGTCCATAGATACGAGTAGAAGTAGTACACGTTTATTCTTCAATTGGCTATATCCTTCCAAGCGTAATAGTAAAGATTGACTAAAGTAATATTTCATGATAACAATAAGGTTTGGAACAGAAAATAATTAGTCTGCACTAAAATGCAAATTAGGGTTTCTTCAGGTATAGAAGTTTATTGCTCACTTCGTCACACTTTACAAAACAAATGTTGTCATGAACAGATATGGGGCCTAAGCCAAAGCAAGCCCGAAGAAACCCTAATTTGCGTTTTACTGCAGACTAATCACTTTCTGTCCCCAACTGGATTGTTGTCATGAAATATTACTTTAGTCAATCTTCATTATTTTGCTTGGAAGAGAATACTATGGTACATTATTTGATGTAGTTATTTTGTTTATCTTACTCAATAGAGTAAAGAGGCTATTTAGTGACTTTTGATGATTTTTTTTTTATTTTAACGGTAAAAAAATTTAACAAAAATTTCTCAATGCACCTATAAGAGAAAACGTAGTATTATACACGTAAAGAAAAAGACATTATCTGCTGGTGATTCCTTTCTGAAATCCCTCACAAATGACGAACAACTTTTCTTTACTTGTATAATAAACTATTAATATTATAGACGACGATAAAGAATGTCTGACTTCTCATGAACTTAACCTTTTCACTCATAGATAAACAATCTCTTTATCATTTTGTAAAATAAATAAATAAGAGCTATGTAATTTTTTAGTCTTTTTAAAAAATAAGAATTTTGTTGAAGAAATTAAAGTTTGCTCAAAAACGAACCAAATCAAGCAACAAATTCAAGCGTTTTCCAACCAGTTTTATTATTAAAAAATCTTTATTCTTTGACACTGTCAGAATTTACGGTTTTTCTCCTGTGTAAGGAAGTTTTGACAACTGTTTGGCATTTCTCAGTACGAAACGGCAAATTATTTTTAACAAATTTAAAGCATTTTTAAGCCTTGCTGAGTCTATTTCGAAGAATAAAATGTTGTATTCAACTCGTTTTTGTGTAAATCGGTTCATTTATTTCGCCTCGTGGATGATAAACCACTCGTTTTCACTCGTGGTTTAAAAATCCACTCGTGAAATAAAGCGTCCTATTTACACTCAAACTCATTAAATAAATAACTATGAATTTTATCTAAACTATGTGTGCATAAACACCAGAATAAAGCTGAAATAACACCATTTTGGTTTATTTGATGATATCTCTCCTTGGTTTTAATTAAATTTTCTAAAATAATTAAAATAATTGCGTTTCTAACTGTGAAACGGCTAGACCTAGATTTGGTGGTTTATTGGTCTGTTTGAGAAAAGTTAAAAACAGAAAAAAAATTTTCTCAATAAACGAGCAAAATTGGGAATAATAATATAATTTAATAATTTTTCAATCCTCTTTGTCGCCAAAAGTTGAATTAACACGATTTTATGTGAATTTAATCGTTTTTCGACTTGTTTTTATAGTTAATAAAATTTCCAAAAAGGCATAAATTTCCACAGGATTTCGCAATTTTTTATTTTGCTTAAAATAGTAGAATTTTTGAAGAATGTATTTAAATAAACAAAAACTGCTCACAAAATAATTGGTATCGTGTAATTGGTATCGTGGAGTATAAGTAATCGGTTTTACCAAACTTTTGAAAAAAAAACTTGATTTTACCTTACGTGCTCAAATACCAGAGAACAATGTTTAAATAACACCATTTGCAGAAATTGATACATTCTCAGCTTGTTTTTAATTAAATTTTCCAAAATAATGCCTTTCCGGGTGTAAAACGATAAAAAATACACAAATTTTGTCTAGATGTGGTGGGTTATTATCTTGTTATGATTTTTTTTCAATTTTTTTTTATACAGGTTGTTCCGTTTTTATTGTTACAAATTCAAACAGGTGACAGAAATTCAATTTTAAGCCAAAAGTTTCCTATAAACATGTATCAAAAAATACTGCGTAAGGGAGCTAAACTCCCTGAAAGGGGTGTTTTTTTAGCGAGTTTTTCTCAATATATCAAAAATCATTCTGAATAAAATTGCAAAATTTGGTACAGTCGATAATCTTCATACCCTAACTATTTTGATTTTAGTTTGTTGACACTTTCAGTTACAAAATCATAACTTGCATAGTTTTTTACAAAAAAATGGTTTCTTGTGTTGTTTCGATACAACCCACCGTTTTTGAGTAATATTAATTTAACCGATATCTAACAGATCTTAAACATCATAAAAATCAGGGATGAACAAAGGCTTTCGCGGTTAGAACCTGTTCTGAAGATGCCCTTTACAAGAATTTGCGAATCGGCGACATTTTCTTACAAACTGATGTGGTCTAACCCCAAAAAACCCAGATTTAAATTTGGTTCTGGTCATCCTTCCTGATTTTTATGCTGTTTATGGACTGTCTTTCAAATTTTAAATCGATTTTACTCAAAAACGGTGAGTTGTATCGAAACAACACAAGGGATCAATTTTGTGTATAAAACTATGGAATTTATGATTTTGTAAATGAATGTGTCAAAAAACTAAAACCAAAATAGTTAGTTTTTACCCCACACTCCCCAATTTGGGACGCCCCTGATTAAAAATTTCTACATTTGATCCTCGAATTCGATTAGGCGTATGAGTATTATCGACTGTACCAAATTTTGTAATTTTATCTGGAATGGTTTCTGAAATATTGAGAAAAACCCGCTAAAAGAAGCACCCCTTGCAGGGGGTGTCTTAAAATTTTGTCTTAAAATTAAATGTTGTAGCACTTGTTTCAATTTGTAACAATAAAGACGGAACAGCCTGTATAGGTTGTAGTTTTTCGATCGAAAAACCCTTGATATCTCAAGAACTGTAAACACTCTGATAAGGCAAGTTGTTGTTTTCACTTATTTTGAGTTCTACTATCACTGCTATCAGGCTGTCACTGCTATCAGGCTATCACTGCTATCACCCTTTGAAATACCTATTTTCACAACTATCAATTTACCCTGTAGTATTTTGATTGTGAGGTTATTTTTTTTTCTATATCTACTAGTTATTACCGGAAGTTTTTGTATTTCTTGATGATACAACCCTTTATGGTTGTATTGCTGGTTGTATTTATGGATGGTATTGCTTTCTGTGTCTTCCAGCATTTTAAATCGTAAATTTATAATATAAATTTAATGTTCAAAGCATAAATTTCAATGGTACTGACTTGCGCATTATAATACGCCTAAATAATTTAGGTTCGTTTCAGTCGCATTGTATTGTAAAAGAAAGAAGGTATATTACTATAAGGCGAAAACTGGTTAGGCGTTTTATAATGCGCCTAAAATTAAAAACTAAAATTAAAAAAATTAAAAACCGACATAATTTATTCATTCGTTTACAATGGCTACAAATTTAATGCACAGTAAAAATAGTAAATGCACAGTAAAAATAATAAATTCACAGTAATAATAATAATTGCTCAGTGAAAATAATAAATGCATAGTAAAAATTATAATTGCACAGTAAAAATAATAAATGCACAGTAAAATAATAAATGCAAAACTAGAGAGTTTAGAATTCCATATTTCGAGTTTTACGTTTTAGAGCTTAATCGTTCGACGGGTATGTTTCCTTTTAGTTCGCTGAGGCGAAGCCCCAGCCTGTAAGCTAGCTACTGCGCGTTTATTATTTAAACCAATGTTTATTCACAATGAATTTAGTATACCTGGCAATGTCTGTATAATAAACCTAAAACACAATAAATCGTGAAGTTTTCTCAGAATCATATGATTTGTATGTATTAGCTGTATCAAAATAATAAAAACGCCAACGTCGCATTTTCTCTCAAAATTAGCTGTTATAAATGATTCACGCACTTCAAGGACATAATAGCCGATGTTATTTATAGCTTCAAGGAGAAATCTAATCATTAATAACTGTTTTACAATTTTATCACTTTTATTTAAGAAAATTATTTGGTAAAATGCAACGTTGGTGTTTTTCTAGTTTTGAAACAGTTAATATAATTTACATGAACCAATATTTTTGTTTCTTCCCAAGCTGGAATAAAGTGAAGGTTTATTCCCTCGTTTTTGATCAAAAATAAGGTACTTTATTCCCTAGGGAATTCGATTTTTTTTATTTATTAATATTGAAGTTTCTGTATTTATTAATATTGAGGTTTATATTAACATTAACAACAAATTCATTATTTGATTTAGTGCCGTCGATTACAACACCGCTGGTTGCACTAGTACTGGTTACACCCACGATCGTGTTGCTGCTTGAAGCCACGTTTCTATCACTTCTGTCGCTTGGGAAGAAAGCTTTGTATGCATCTTGGGAATAAATCTTCGTTAATCCCTTAGCTGAAGATGCCCTCGCTCCCTGCGGTCGCTCTGGTATTACTACAGCCGCGGGATTAACATGGCGGTTTATTCCTTTGATAATAAATAACTATTTATTGAACAGTGGACAGATAATACATATTTAATTCACGGGAAATAATTTTGAAAAATTTGTAGAAATCTGGAAGACATCTAGAGGAATTCAAGGGAAATTGGGGGAAATCTTGAGGAAATCAGGCGAAATACGGGGAAATACAAGGGAAATCAGGGGAAATCAAAGCAAAAAGGGATATCTGGTGTACAAAATTGGAGTTGCGGTTTATTCCTCGCAATAAACTTTTGATTTTATCGAATTTAAAACACATACCATTTTGGTTTGTTTTTAACCAGATTTTGCGAAATAATTGCTGAAAAAATGATATAAATTACTATTTGGGGAATTATCATCAAGGAATTAATTATTTCAAAACGCGTCATAGCACGTCAAGCGTCGTTCAAATGAGCTTTTCGTTTGCAGTTTCGTTTGCACTGTTTGACCCTCGAAATGATTATTACAAACATTTCGAAGGTCAAACAGTGGTAGATAATCAAGAGACTAAATAATACAAAAAATAACTTATTATAAATCGCTTAAAATTGGTTGAATTTATGAAATTTAGTCCCAATTCGTTTTTTGACTTTTTCCATCGAAATTTTTGGAAGTTAGTCTTCCATACTGATGTTTTTTTTACTAATGCATAACAAAAACTACTTCGAATGAATTTGCCAACGTTAAAATTATTTGAATATACGTTAATAATTCGACAATAAAAAAAATAATAATAATATAAAAAAATACTAAATTATTATTTATTCGTAATTTTTTAATTCTTATTCATTTAGGCGGCTCCTGAGAACAAAATGACCAAAAAACATGTGTTCATACTTCTATATATATCTCAAAAAATAGACAACAGAGCAGTAACAAACAAAAAGCAAAATGATCAATAACCAAACGAAATGAATCAATTCCCCACAAAACTACACATTTTTATTTAGTATTCAATCTGCTTTTTTGTCAGCTGATCTGATAAAGTTGAGACTTGGGTGCCAAACGCAAGATACTACACAGATCGGAAAGAAAAAATATATACCATTCATGCACAACATCATAGTAAATATGCATGCAAAAATTGAACCCAATTCTAGCAATATCAAGGAAAAAACAGCTTTTAGAAAAATCTTTTTGAAAATGAATATTTTTTAAAACCACCGCTTTCAAAATTTAGATGGAAGAAAATGCCAGTTGGAGGCCTCGCAATGGTTTCCGGTTGAAAATTGTTGTCGATTTTGAGATATGTATTAGCTATTTCGAAACTATAAAAACGCCGCCAAATTTTACCAAATTATTTTTTTTAATAAGATTGATAAAATTGTAAAACAATTATTAATGCTTAGATCTCTTATTAAAAATATAAATTACATTAGCTATTATTTGTTTTGAAGTGCATGAATAATTTATAACAGATACTTTATAGTTTTGAAACAGCTTATAGGTAATAAAGGATGAAAAATGGGTAATAACGTTTTGTCAGGTTTTTGTTCAATGGTATGGGACTATTGGAACAAAAAAATTAAATGAGGTAAAAATCTCTTTTTAGTAACTAGACATACATTCAAAGTAAAAGTTCAAATTATAGCAAAATATCGTAATTTTATTAAAAAGTATGAAAATTAAAAACGACTTTAACAACGTTATGTCAGTTCATGCAAAATATAGTTATTAAGCACAGAATTTCGAAGCAGAGTCGTTATACATTTTCTTCTAACTAAAAAGTGAAACACAAAGTCAATAAAACGAAACTAATAATAAAAGACATTGATGATATCACGCTTGCTGAGCCACTTGTATTACAATCAAGCACGTTATTTAGTAACCTTTGGTATTCTTCCATATATGGCAAATTTCCCTCAAAGTTTAATCCAGGAGTGGAATCCTAAAATAGTTATTTACATAATAAATTTGGAAAGGTCGATTTTGTTTAACGCGTATAATGTTTGCCAAAACGTGTGAGCCCAGCGAAAAAGTTTTGCAAATTATGCAAGTTAAAGGCATTGGCAACTTAAAAAACAAAACGCTTATTACAGTAGTGAAAACCGTTTCTCTGTATCTTCTCTCTAACTCAAGTTATTTCGATTTAAAGCTGAAATTATGACGTCCTAACCGCCTATCGAGCATTTGGTCCAATATTAATTTCAAATGGTTTTTGACTTTTAAGTGACAGTGATAGAGTTTATCAAAATCAAAAAAGTTTAAAAAGTGGTTAATTTTTGATTATGTGGAAAATGTGTGAAAAATGTTCAAATATCTGTCAGGTTTTTGGTGATTGACAGGGTTCAGTGATAAGAGGATTCTGTGATAAGAGGCTGTTGTGACGTCACGATTTCTTCCTTTAGAAATGCTAAACTCGCTTATTTCTCACTGTATATAAATTTTGAAAAAAACCTACTGGTATGGAATGAACGATATATTCAATTTCCGTTAAAACATAAAACAAGTAAAATACAAGTAAGTTGCCAATGCCTTTAATGTAGTAAGTTACAGTATATCACGTCAAAATTAGACGTAAAATTTGACATTTCTTAACGGGATTCGTAAAAAAATAAAAATTCCAATCAGAGTAGATTTCAGAATTACACTTACCAGAAACAATAGGTCTGGTTCATTATCAAATTTGTCGAACAAATGGAACGGCTTCCTTAATTTTTGACCAAACCATTTTTCAAATTCGTAGAGGGCCAATTGTATGTCACTTTTTTTACTGCTATCGTTTTTTAAAACAACTTCACTGCTCGCAAGTACGAACAATGCGCAGTCAGTGTTGACGTTTAATAAACCATTCATTGATGCCAAAGAGTCATTTTTACACAAAGCTGTGAGACTTGTATCATTCAATACATCTGTAAAGTAAATAAATAAAATAAATATAGAATAAATGAAGTAAATAATTTACCTTTTTTCGAAACAACTGCAAAATCTCCATCATTATTCAAGAGACAATTGACGGCACCTTGGCTGGCAAAATATGCATTAATCACGTCAGCATTGCAATATTCAGCAGCTAAAATTTTAGTATTTAATAATCAAAGTAATAACAATATACAAATTTTACTTTTGGTTTGGTTTATGGCTTTGCAACGCCTACACATTTTATCCTTATCAACGAGATCTGTTGAGTCCTTTATGAGTGACGATCGTACGCCAGGGACACACGAGTCACCAATAAAATCATTCAATAGTTTTCCGTAATCACACTGTGTATCGTCAGTAATTCCAAGTCTTCGTGTTGTATCAATCAATGACAAGTGTTCTGCGAAAAAATTGGTTGGCTATATTGATTTTGGATTGTATCAGGTGGCGGCTATTTAGTAATAAAAAAAATTAAAAATAAATTGTAAATTGAAAAATACAGTAAGTTATTAAATTAGCTCTCTCAAAATTATAAAAACGCCAACGTCGCATTTTCTCTCAAAATTAGCTGTTATAAATTATTAATGCACTTCAAAAAATATTAGCTAATGTAATTTATACTTTCAACGGGAGATATACCTATTCATTAATAACTATTTTACAATTTTATCAATCTTATTTAAAAAATTATTCTGTAAAAGGCGACGTTGGCGTTTTTATACTATTGAAACAGCTAATAAAATAGTTATTAATGATTAGATCTCTCATTGAAATTATAAATTACATTAGATATTTATTGTTTGAAGTGCATGAATAATTGGCGGGTGCGCGAGTAAAAGCGATCAAGTCATTTTGCATGCGTTCGAGATTATTGCACACAGCATCTAAAGCTGACATAGCTCCTTTAACACACTCGCATATATTCTTCAAAATAGCGTGCTGACTTATCTCGTTATATAAAAAAACACGAAGAACTATTGTGCTAAGAAGGGGCGACTTAAACTCATGTTACTAAAAACTGACTTATCACCTTTTACACGCGCACCCGCGAATTTATAACAGCTAATTTTGAGAGAAAATGGGACGTTTTGCTAGTGGTCAAGTATTGGAAAGTGAATTTATACCTAAACCGTTGAAGTTAGAAATATGGTGTCGAGAACACAAATTGATAATTCTAAGCCATAATATTTTGGGCACCGTCGTCTATTTATCAAAGCGCTGGAAATACAAAAGAGTGTAAAGAACGAGGTTGTAGAGAACATTATTTTCTACAAAAAAGTCCGCGACACCATAATTCTATCTATAACGGTTTAGGTATGAAATCACTTTTCAATACTTGACCACCGACAAAATAAAGGAAATCCGCCGCTTGAGCGTCTTTGAACGTCTTTAGAGCCTAAACCCTTTAAGATATAAATATAGTTTTTTGACTTTTTTAAAGGAAATTTAATTCTCTACAACTTTCTTCTGAAAATGTTTTTCTTGTATCTTTAACCGTATTCGCAGCGTTTTGAAAAATACGGGACAAAGCGCAAATTTTAAGTTTTAAATAATTTTTGTCTCATGTTTCTCATGAAAATTTTAGTCGGCAGTTTTTCTCAATCTGTTGAGAATGCAAAACTAAATATTTCTGATTTTTTTTCCAAGTAATTAGTGAATTGGTTGAATTTAAATTAATTTAAAACGATTTGGCACCGAGACGGTATAACGCTCGAAGCGCTCTCATTTTGCTCTGCCGTATTAATTTTTTTTTGGGTGCCATTTTGTATCTTGTTTCGTCTCCTAAGTTATAGTCCTTCGTAGTAGCGACTTAATATTGTACATTACTTAATTAATTCATTTTAATGATAAGGAATTATAGGCATTTAAAAAAATTGACATCCATAGAGAAAAAAGAAAACAAATAAGTATTTAATTGCAAACGCGTATCTAAATAATTTTGTAATACAGGAAGTTCTTCGTTATTTACCTCATTAGTAATGCTCTCATCTGTATTCTGTGTAGATCTGAATCTGAATCTTTGTTAGACAAATTTATCTGAAATAGAACACTTTTCTTCAAACTCATTGAAAACTTTAACAAAATTGCTGGGAGGTCCCGGGGAGAATCCGGGGTAATGACATATTTTCCAATTTGATTGTAATATGTACTATTGAGGGTACTATACTATTTCTTAATTTTGTCACTTCAAATGAACTAAATAGGTGCTTTTTGTCCCAACTTCTAAAATTCAAAACAAATGAAACTTTAAATCTATTATCTAATTTCACCAGATTTTCCAAATTTAGTGATGCGGTGACTTTCTTCTATAAATTCGTAATATTCCCAACTTAATCTTAACATCACTTCCCACTTTAATCAGAAATTTAACTTATTTTCTTTTGGGTACAATTAAATGCACAGTATATTATTTAAACGATAAGTATATTTGATCAGTAAAAATAATAAATGCACAGTAAAAATAATAAATGCACAGTAAAAATAATAAATGCTCAGTAAAAATAATAAATGCACAGTAAATAATAGCATCTCAAAACTAGAAAGTGTAGAATTCCACATTTCGAGTTTTACGTTTTCGAGTTTAATCGTTCAAAGGGTTTGTTTCCTTTTAGGTTGCTGGGGCGAAGCCCCAGCCTGCAGGCTACCAATTCTACGTCATTGTAACTCCATAAAAACCATTATTCCACGTTTCGAGTTTTACATTTACGAGTTTAATCGTTCAAGTGGTATGATTCCATGTAGGTCGCTGGGGCGAAGCACCATCCTGCAAGCTAGCTACTGAACGTTTATTATTTAAACTGTGCAAACTGAAACTAGATACTGTGCATATACGATTTTTTTACTGGGCAAACTTTAATAAAATACTGTGCGTGGTTTACTTGTCATTTAAATATTTTACTGTGCAAAAATGAATTAAATACTGATCATTTATTATTTTTTACTGACCAAAATCGAATTTATTACTGATCGCTTTATTACTTTTATTTCTGATCTTTTGTCATTTCCAGCAAACAAGTCATGCGATACATACAAAGTATCAGAAATACGTGTTAATTTTAACACGTAATAAAACTCATCAAATACAACAACTTTTCTATATAACATTTTGCAAAATTCGTATTTATAATTTTCACTGTTTTGCTCCTTTCTTTTGTGCAAACGAGCCAGTCAGTGTTTAATTTTCATTGTCGTTTTAAACTGTTTAAATTGCCCATTTCTATCACAACGAAAATAGTTCGGCTCTCTTATTTTTGTACACGTTTCAGTATGTTATGTTTTTCTAAATTTTAATTAAATTTGCGAATTTTTTATTAAAACATTACAAATAGAAAAGATGTTTTATTTGTTGAGCTCTGTTACCTGTTAAAATTAAGACACGTATTTCTGATACATTCTGTATATACTGAAAAACGTCCAAAGCGCTTTTAGCTTTTAAGTTAAAAATGTTCTCACATGCAAAATAGTATGTGAAGTATCAAGAGCGGTGGGATTTCACCGATCGAAGACCATTGTCTAAGATCGGTAATCCTTAACGTTCGTGATGCTTATGGAGTTTTTTAAAGTACGATACTTACATTTTGTTAAAGATTTATTAAATAATGTCAAAATGAAAATTACCAACTACTGTCTTGGAAACAGGCATGGTAAACAATGAGATAGAGCTCAATAGTGCAAAAATGATTATTTTGAACGAATTGTGTGATTGTGAGCCTGTTAGACATTTTCCATCAACATTATTTTACTTCTAAAAAGAATTGTTTTTTTAATTTTTGGCGCTACTCGTAAATCACTCTAAATATGTCAAAAGCAGTGGCGGCTCGTCAGTGGGGGCAACATGGGCAGTGCCTATGCGACAAAAGCGCAATAAGAAATTGAATATTAAATACACACACTAAAAGAAAAACAAATTGATATGTCTATTGAAAATCAGTCCCAAAGTTTAATATTAATACGTAGTTCTATTTCAAGCGGTTTACAATAATGAAGTTTTATACAACTCCTTCGCTGCGGGATTGTTTCTAAAAATAATAATTCTCCAGTCGCTAAAGGTCAACCAGGATGCGCGTTCGTTTCACTGGCGCAGCTCGGGCTAGCACAAGCAGGCTATCCTGAATTAACGATACTCCTCTTGCTTCCCACCTCCTTTTCGTGCACAGAATCGTCGTTAGAAGTTATTTTAAAGACGCCAGCCCGTGTTGGTTAATCACAGCATCCAAAACACATTTTTTAAAGAAAATTTGTCTTACAATAATAAGTATTTTGCTCTATCTATCCCTACAAATATGTTTTACGTTCACTGTTGATACAAAATTTGGGTGCTTTTAAAAACATTTTAGATACCAATATTTATTTTACATTTCGAAAAAAATTAATGAAATAATATCAAATAGAAAATACCTTCAGTTACAATAACACTAAGGATGTCATACTGCAGTGGCATATGCAAGCCTACGATGGTACTATAGTCGAAAGTGTAAAATGGAATGCCTGTTTTTATTAATATTTAATTTTCAAGAAAACAAACAAATAAACAAACAGTTTATTAGTTTGAATAAAAATGAGAGGTATTTAAATTTAAAATTGTACGAGTAAATATTTTTTGCTTGCCTATGTACTTTAAATGATCACGAGCCGCCACTGGTCAAATGAATACAAATTTCAATGTAGTGTGGTAGTTATTAACGAAATTTTGCACAATAAATAAGACAAGACATTTAACACAAAGGGTAAAAAAACATCATTTTTGATTTTAATTTTTAATTTTTTCGCTTGTTCTAAGCAAAAGTAACGTAGTTTTCGACTTTCATAGTTCAATTCTTAATCATCTGTTTCAACGAGCAAAATAATAATTTTGAAGTATATAAGTTTTTTAAACTGTTTTAGGAAAATTAGTGTTAAGTTTCTCTCTCAAAAAACAAAATGAAATATCTTTCAACTTAAATTTTAGACAAGATAAATTTTTTATTGAGGCCAAAAGAAAAACAGATAAAATAACTTCATTTTATATGAAACAAGTGAGTTTTTAGCCAAAACCGTGCTAAAAGGCTCTGTTCTATTCTATTAAAAGTATATTTTTATTTGATATTAATATTTTATATTTTTATATGCACTTGGCTGTCGTAATTGCGTTTTAATAGAAAATTACAGACCGAGTCTGCTAAAGGTGTTTTTTTCTTATCTTAAAAACTAATAAACACACAGAAACCCGCATTTGTTTATATTTTTCAGATTTTTTTCTGCAATTCTTTAGCATAAGTATTAATTAATATCAAATCGCTATTTTTTTATTTCTATCGGGTGCTCAAAAACCGGCGCACCAATTCAATGGTGTGTGGTAGAGAATTGCTTTTATATGAAGGCAAAAATAGTAGAAAAAATCTTTTTATTAAAGTTATTGATCAATAACGAATTTTAAATAAATGATATGTGGCAACGTTGTCGAACAGTCTTGATCGCAATAGAATTTGATCAACAATAAAAATAAATTATTATTGAAACGGTTTCCTAGGAAATAATTCCCAGTGTTGACACATCTACAAACTGTGATTTTTTGATGAATTTTAATTTTTTTTTAATTCAAAAAACTGCTAAAGTCTGATATTATAGTAAATTTAAAAATCACTATTCATTATTGTGTTAGGGATCGAATACTTAGTGTGAAACATAAAAACATTAACAAATAATGAGAACTGAAGAAGTTAACAAAATAAGTTTGTACTTTCATATTTTTTTAAATATGACTTTAGGAATTTTTTCAAGATTTTTCTCGTAATCAACACATGCTTTTCAACAACGTACCAGTGAGTTGGTGCGCCAGTTTTTGAGCACCCCTGTATAAGATGACAATATAAAATAAACGATGCTTATAAGTTTTTACAAAAAAACTAATAAAAAATGTGAATTTGAAGTTAAATTGGCAAGATGGACTTTTGTCTCATTATTACACAATATTGCCAACTTATTGTCAAAAACATAGCTCACATTAATCAGAAGCTTAAATGTACGAACACATTTTTTTCATACCTTTTCCTCCAAACTGAGGTATGCAAGCCGATTTGCCCTTCAAGTCACTAAACGATTTGATTGAACTGTCATCAGCTCTTTTAACGACAAAAATTTGCGATAAATATCTCGTGTCTGTTTCTGGGAACGCTATACTTGTCAGTTCTTTCCTAAAAATAAAAAATAAAATTTTTTGAAACAATCACAAAACGACATACTTCAACGATATGTAAGCATAGTTAGAGGAAGCCACAACGATATCAGCACTTCCTTTTTTAAGGTCATCCAAACACGACAATTCGTCATCGCCTTCACTCTGAACACATTCAACAACTGGTTGAATTCCCCAGTTGACAGCAGCTTGCCTCAACCATTTGCATTTTTTTGTTTCCAAGTCGGAATAAGTGCACCACCTTAAAGTGCGATCACATTGTTTGGACGTTTCTGGGTTTGGAACTGTGGTATAGTCTATAAAAAATGAAGTGAAGACCTACCATTTGAATTAAATCTTTAATACCATTAACAAATTTTTTCAAACTTAAAAAATCGCCATTATTTTCTAAGAATGTTATTTTTCGCTGCTGTAGCTCCAACAAATCGACTAAAGGTTCTTCGTATTTATTATTCGACGTGTCTCTCGTTAGCGTTAAGTTGTAATTTATGTGAGAGCCTAAATTCTTCTGTAGAAAGTTTTTCATTTGTCCAACCACACTCCTGACAAGTAAAAAATTTCAAATTTTTACGTCAATATTGTACTTCTCACCTGTGTGCAACTACAAGGTCTGGAAGTGTTTTGGTCCAAGAACAAGGAGTTGAGGACGACTTAACACTGCCATCTTTGCACATATATTTATATCTATTGCTATTAGCAACATTTTGGAAAAATAATTGTGCCTCTTGCAACGTTGTAACGGCCACATCTGCATTTTTTCTGAGTAAGCACTTGAGTGAGTCGTTGAATGGTTGTGGATAATTCTCGTTGCAATGTTCGTTGGTACAAAGCTTGCATAACGAAGAATATTTCGTCTCTACAATTCATAAACTTAGTTTTTTTCTACAGGTGTTCCAGTGAGTTGAAAAAGTAAATTATTGGTCTTTAAATTTAGAAAATTAATATTTTTTTACAAAAACCGTAGCCGTACTAACTGAGTCACCTAAAATTATTTTCAAGTTTACAGAAAGTTTCAGAAAGTAGCTACACTACAAACTTATATCTTTTTAAATGAAACATCTTGTATGTTTTTGCATTTTTGGATGTAGCTTAACTGTTAATGTTTTTAGAGAGACAATTTTACAAACTTTTAGATGCGAAAGTAAAAATTTGTGTGTTCCATTTAAATCGTTAAGTTATTCAAATTGCAACGAACTTCTTATTTTTTTATCTTCTTTATAGTAGTGAGCTAAAAAATATATATCCTTAAAGTTTGAACTTTCTGCTTTACCACAATTCATAAGCGTGTTCAACTTATTTTTAAAACTAAGCAGAATCGACCAATGAAAATTATCAGTTTTGAAAACTACTTCCAAAGATGCAATAAAATTTAGGTTATGCAGGGTGTTACTATGTACGGCTTTAGGAAAAAAATAATTTTTCAATTATTTAGAGGTCAACAATGGCCTTTTTCGACTCGCTCGGATACCCTGTATATTGAAAATTTTAATTTATTACTTAGCGTTTTATCAAATTTGTCGTTCTGAGTCCAAGGTCCTGGTCTGCACGAAGGACCAAAAAATTCACTGAGTTGTTTTATGTGTCTTTCCAGCAAAGTGATATTGTCACAGTTGGGAGATTTTGATTCAATTATTTTGTTTTCCAGCTCTTGTAACATAAAGTAGGAGAAAGTCGAATCGTGGTTATAACCTGGATGACATAGAGTTTTGCCTTCCAAACTCACAAAATTCCAAGCAATGTCGTTGTTAACAATAACTACAGTTTCGGAGGGGGGATGATCTATTTAATAAAAATCTTTTTTTTAATTTGCTAAAATATAAATTATTAACTTACGACTAGTAATTTTTCCCAAAACAACTACATCTTCGGATAAATCAACTCCTGCAGCTAACAAAGCTTCATCACCTGTGATTTTACCAAGGTGAGTTTCGTTCTTTTGAATATTTAAAAGACAGTCGACGCTATGATAAAATTTGTAGTTCTTACGTTCTTAGTCTTCAATTGTCACAAAGTACTTACCCATGTTGATTGCCATTACATGCTACTTCTTGACTTCTGCCTATTAGTTGGCAACTAGCACTACCAGGCGATGTTGAACATATTTTTGCTTAAAAATCATAAATAGGTTAACAATTGTCGCAACACGTACAAAAAAGAATAAATATATGTATGTTCCTCGATATAAAATAAAATATAATATGGATAAAGGTCAGAATAAATGGCGATTATACACACTATAACAACTTTATTATACGTGTAGAACCTATTTATGATGATTCTAATCTATTTTATTATCTAATTCTATTTTATGACTAAAATAATAATTATTGGACTTTGTGTCTAGCACCTGAAATTAGTTATCCTACTGTACTATTAAAACATGGATTAAAAGCTTTTCAACTATATTCCAGATAACCTGAATTAGTAATAGTTACTATTAAAAAAAAGATCAACTTTAGTTAGAGTTTTTATGACAAAAAAGGAATAATTTGAGAAAATTTTATTTAGTATTTTTGATTGTATTAAAACAAGATAAAATAGATGCATAATCCCAGTTAGGTACTACTCTTAACACTTTCTTAAATACAATTTCGCATTAAATACGTTTCGCATTTTTGACCGTTTTTTTTTTTTTGAGAAAACAATCTTAGTCAAAACCGCCACCAGAGATTTTACCACAACTTCATCTGTCAATCTTATGCAAGAACTGTTGTATTATACAGGATGAGTCTGTTTAAGGTAGATGTTTAACATATACATATCCTAAAAATCAATAATCACACTCTTTGCATCTGAATTATTTTCAAAATATTTGTACAATAATTTATTTTTTAGGTGAGGGTTTTGTTTTCAGGTGTATAGCGCAATAAATTCTTTATGTTCAATTAGGTAAATTTACTTAATTATCACAAAATTTGCTTTGCAAAACTCAATTAATCACGAATTGAATTTTATAACGATTATCATCACAGTAACTGTTTATTATTTCTTTAATATTTCGAGTCCTTGGGTCTTAGTCCTTCACAATTCATTTACAATTCACAATTAATTGCATTTAAACACTTTATTATGTCAGAATTATGAGTACCACCTACATTTAAATTGTTTTGTAGATTAAAATCCAAACGAAATAGGCTTGGAATCACATAGATCTTAACAAATCACTCTGAAGATTTGGCTTTCCAAGCGTTTACTTTCCGAATTAATCCAAAAAGAAAAAACAAACAATTGTTTAAGAATTCAGCGGCTAAAACGAAACTGCATTTCCAAATAAAATGAGCGTAGTTTGTATCAAATGATTTTGAACACATGGGCATAGTGCAGGCTTTTCTAACGGCTTACTTTCCCAATAAATTGAAGAGATAAAAATGATCTGAAACGAGTAATCGTTTTAGAATTTCAGCAACAAAAATGGAACTGCATTTACCACCAATTTTTTACACATGTTTTAAAATGTTTTCTCAAATTGCAGAATATATCCTGAATAGGTCATTCTTTCTTCTAACTTTAAATTTTCGAAAATTGATTTAAAGCAGGTAACTTCGTCTTCCCAAGTTTGGAACACAACAATTACAGATACTTATTTTAGTAATTCAATATAAAGTCTGAACCAATGATATTACGTTTATTAAGCTGAAAAAACGTATTATTTGTGCTTCAGATCAATATTTTGTCAATTATGTCAAAAATTGTGACATTAACTTTACGTAAATTTTCAAATTTAATGATTTAATGATTACAGTTTCCTTTACAGCGTGACGAGCGCGTCATCTACTGGAATTTTTCATTTTGACAAGTTTATGATTTTGGGCTAGTGGAAAGACTTTATATTACTGGCTTTCTTACTGTCAATCAACGCAGACGACGGTATTAGTTAATTTAATTATAAGGAATTGTATAAAAATTCTGAAAAAATTCAGATTCATAAAATATGTGATTTATTTAAAATTAAGCATTTCATAGTGATTCTGTATGATTATTTATTTTTGGAGTTAGTAAAAATATACATTCGGTTCACTTTCATAAAAACCAATGTGGTGGAAATTGGGTCTCTTGGCATTAACTTTTATATGAGTTGCCATGGTAACAGGTTAGTCAATTCCACCACAATGGTTTTTATCAAAGTGAACCGAAAGTACTTTCAGCATCAGACCCACCCTGTATGCTATAGGTAAGACAACAAAACTTATACGTTGTTATTTGTAGTTAGTTTTGTCAAATATGTTTTAACTGTTCACACGAATATTTTGATGAAAAAATCTAAAATTGAATTTTTGGGCAAAAGATTAGCAAAATAGACACTCGTCTTTACAAATGGATGTTGTTTTTAACTTATACCGTTACTTCAGAGGCCAGTTCTAATCTCATTTTAAAAATATGAACACAATTTACAGTTGAAAAATATAATAATAGCTTTTCTCATATAGGTATTAATAATGCTGTTCCTGATTCCATAGAAACGAGTAGAAGTAGTGAGTTGTAGTATTATACAATGGTTACTAAGGTACATACATTATTTGATTTAGTTATTTTTTATCTTACTAATAGAATAAAGTGGCCGTTGGGTGATTTTTTATTCTATCGGTAAAAAATTAAACAAAAATATCTCAATTTACCTATAATAGAAAACGTTGTATTATACACATAAAGAAATGTTGGCATTATCTGCTCGTGATTCCTATCAGTCACACATAATGAACAACTTTTCTTTACTTTTGTAATAAACTACTATATTTTTCCATAGGAAAAAGCATCCTAACTGTGTGATGAAGTTTGCAATAATACAGAATGTATCATATATACGTAACAGGTAACAGAGCTCAATTTACTTAAAAGGAAAACGATAACATACTGAAACGTATACCCGGCTATGGGTACAAAAATAAAAGAGCCAAACTATTTTCGTTGTGATAGAAACGGACAATTAAAACAACAATGAAAATTGTTGGTATGAATACAAACTAATTATTAAACACTGACCAGCTCGTTTGCACAAAAGGAAGGAGGAAAACTGTGAAAATTGTTGGCGACACCCAACTCCGCCAACCCAAGCATAATCATAAATCCATCCGTAACGGTACCCGACGTGTGACCCCGGACAGGTAAGGGAGTAGACAGGACCTGAGGGGTTGGGAAATACTTGAGTGCGGCTGGACCGTCTTGGGAAAAAACCATAAAGTTCAGTCGGGTTGTTACATTTAACGAAACAAGCTGTTAATTATTATTCCGAATAAACTGATAATTTAGCCTTCGGCTTTTATTTTATATAGTTTAGTAATTCTTACAAAATTATAAATAAGAATTTTGCAAAACGTTATATGGAAAAGTTGTTACATTTGATGAGTTTTATTACGTGTTTAAATTAACACACGCATTTCTGATACACCCTGTATACAAAGCGATAAAAAAGTGCTTCTATCAAGTAAGCATAAAAATTAAAGGACCTATGTCTGCGGAATTCAAGCCTAATGTCAAAGAGAAAATGTCAAAAAAATTAAACAAATTAAATTATTGTTGGAATCCAGTTTTGCCTCACAGACACCATTTACGGGTCGAGTAGCGTTCGGGTGTTATTTGTGTCACGAATTCACGTTATCTAACAGTTTACGTTTGTGGTGATTTCAGTTTAAATCTTGACAGCAGGCTGAACTAATACACGACACTGGACACACGTTTATCAAGTAATATGTCTACTTGATAGAAGGACTTTTTGATCGCTATGTAGGTTAATTCGAAAAAATGTGTCGTTTAAAAATAAAATAAAAACAATTCTATTTTGAACCACAATATTAATTTTTTTTATTAATAATTAATAGTACTCACTAAGTATATTTTTGATTTGTGTACTCTAATGACTAATGACATACTTTCATGTAGTAACCGTATTTTTATGCGATTTGAAGATTAAGTGTTTTCATAAAGAACTACTTTTAACCCGTGAGATAATTTAGGAACAGCATCTAAACGACTTCTTCAAGTTTAAAAATCTAAGTTGAAAGTTCTAAATGTAACTTAGACTTAACTTAAACAACTGTATGCTTTTACAAATAATCTTATTTAAATAGTTGTATTTTTACTTTTAATAAAAAATTAGAAAAAAATTGCAAAACTCAACAACCATAAAATTAAAATTTCGAAAAATATTATTTCTCTTATAGGTATTAATAATGTTGTTGCTTATTCCTTAGATACGAGTAGAGGTAGTACACCTTTATTCTACAAATGGATACCATGGGAGTACATTATTACATTTAGTTATGGTCTGTTTTTTATAAATTTTTGAATTCTATTAACAAAAATGATACGGTCATAAAATAGTAAAATATGGTGATCGCTGTTCTCTTATCAAGTCGCCCCCTGTCCCCTTTTTGGTCTAGATATTTCTCATAAACTCAAGTACCATATCATGGACAACAAATTCACACAGGGACAAAGACATGATTTTTAACAGTTCTCTGTAAGACGTTGTCGAGATTAAAAGTAAATCCGTATACAAAAATCCATTTTGTTTTATTTTCATTTCCCATAAAAGTATAAACTATAAAAGTAAATAGTTCATATCGCCTTAAGATGGAATATTGAGAAATTAAATTTACATTACGTATCCGGATTTGGGGTGAGCAATACACCTAGTTAATAAATTTCTTCAATTAAATCCATACAACAAAAATTCGAGAGAGTAGTCATTTGGTGATTTTTTTTATTCTATTAGTGTTTTTTATTCTATCGGTGAAAAAATTTAACAAAAATTTCTCGATGTCCCACAAGAGAAAACGTATTATACACGTAAAGAAAAGTTGGCATTTTCTGCTCGTGATTCCTTTATGAAATGACATTTGTGCCCTTGAAAAACTTTTTGACGAAAGAAATTGTTTTTGGTTGTTAAGGGCAGGGAGTAATTAAATTTTAGTCTCCGGACTCGTTTCAGAAACACATCACTCACAGAGAATTACCAACTTTTTTTACTTGTATAATAAACTACTATTTTTAAGAATTGCTTTCCTAAAGCAATTGGTTTAAGCAAAAAACGCTTGGTTCCGTACTTACTAATTCATCTTGTATAATAAAATAGTTTAGAGATCAATAGGCCTATACGGCTAAACTAGAGGAATAGATTTAAAAAAAATGGGAATAAACTTATCTCCCAACGTTCTTTCTAAATACTCAACAACTCATGAGCCATGGATTCATGAATTTGTAACCAACGGATTATACAGGATGATTCCAATGACTCGGCCATTTCTAGTGATAAAAGACATCTAACAAACCTCCAACTTCGAGAATAGATTAAATCGAACACAAATTGGTGATGTTGGCAGGTCAACCATTTCCGCTAATTAAAAAAGTCATGAAAACATGATCAGAAGTGCTAAAAACTTAACCACAAAATGTAACTAAGAAGAGCTATAACCATGAAAAATAGCTCAAATAATTTTTTGTCAAAGGAACTTTTAACTCACTTGGATGTCTTTTATCACTAACCAAGAGACGGTGCGAGACTTTTTGAATCAGCCTGTATACTCATTAGTCATTACTCATTACTCATCCGACCCCGTCTTATTGACATTTTACAACAGTGCAATTTCGACTGCAAAGTAAGATCACGTGAACACTATTCTTTAAACTAGTAAACTGTCAACAGAATATAACTTTTACTCACAGTAATCAATAATGTCTTGACTGGAACACGAGGTTCCAAAAAGGGATATCGAGACAAATATACTGAAAATATTGCAGCACCACATTGTTGCACACACCTGATGAGCATTTATCTTAAAACGTTATAGAACGTTGCTTGTTATCTTATCATTCATATTATCACATTTGGCACAATTTTTAACGCAAAAGGGGAGTAGTGCATATGTGAATAAGGAAATTGTGGCTGAGAGTTTTAATATCCGCATGTTTTTTTTTTCATTCAAGGACGCTCATTGTTTTGTGTTTATGATTCATAAAAATTATAGATTAATTGATTAATTAAAGCCAGGGAAAATGTTTGTTTGTAGGGCAATAGGTATAACAATCGTTAAGACGATTTATACGCTTCGTAAAAGTATACCTGTATGGTGACTGAAAGCATTTTGTAAATTAGTAATTTTGGACAAAAATTCTGAACACGTCAATTTTTATTTTTTAATATACCTTCGGTGTGATCATGACCTCCTTGATGTATGGAGACCACTTCGTTGTTCAGGCCTGGCGCATCGATAAGCTTCAGCGCTTTTTTCGAAACCGTAGATGAAGCCCTATTTAGCGCAAAGACGTTTATCTGACAAATAGCATTTGTGAGGTTAAATCCGAAAAAAATTGAATCTGACAACTACAATCAGAAGAGAGAGTAAAAAAGGGCTCACAATGTTAATGATAATTTCTAAATACAACAACTCAAAGAATTAATAAAGTTGCAGATTTTTTCGGGAGTTTGCATGAGAGTGCGCAGAGATCCAGGCAGGGACTTTGGAACGGACGGTCCAGAGACACTCCAGCAGGGAGAAACGCAGCAGAGGAACGCTAGATCGAGCTTTTTTTAAACCATTCCATTTGAAAAAAACGAGTTTCTTTTTACATTTTACTAAAACTAAATTAACAATAGCATGTTTTGAAAATACGTAAATACAAAATCGTTTCATTTGCCTAAACAATGTATTGCAAATATCTGCTGACTAAAAGGTTGCAAATACCTTTCAGAAAACACAAGCCATGTCTTAAAAAAAACATAGATTGGCGACGCATTCTACCTAAACCATTGGTAAAACCATAGAGTATACATAATAAATGAAAGGTACTTCGAAAACGTCGTTTTCTCTGCCTCTGTGTCTGCGTACTAGTGCCGCAGGTTATGCTTAAAATACTTATGAACTATGACGAGCCATTAATTCACCTTGAAATAATTTGTATATCTCCTGAAGCTGAAATCGAGCCTGTTTAAGATTGTAATGCTCTTTTGTAAAATTTGTTTACTAGGAAAATAATAAGTAATAGAAATTGTTGTGCAATAGTCTATCTCTTTCATCTTTCTTATTATCAACTTCACGAACACGTTATTCACAATATGATGCAAAAATAAAAAATCCTAATGATCGTAAAATGATTTCCTGCAAGAGTTACACTATCGAAACGTTCATTCAGGGCATAACTTTAGAGTTATCGTCACATTTACAACGTATTTCACGTATGCAGGCTTACATAATATTTAAAATGTATTAGTCTTTAACCTCAAAGATGGTATTTGTCAAATAAACGTCAGTCCGCTAATTGCAGCGCCAGTGGAGAATCAGCCGAACTTAACGATGCGCCTGGCCTGAACAACGAAGTTGTCTCCATACATCAAGGAGGCCATGGGTGAGATATTTGGTTTATTATTACATGTAAGGTTACCTAAGTTTCCTCTGTACGAATAATAACGTCATCTTTTTTTTTAATTTGTGGATTTACACCATTCACTTAAAAAATCAGTAACTGCCAGTTTTAAAGATTGTGAAATCATTTTTCGGACATTTTACATAGGACGCTCAAAATCTTTCCAGCAGTGTTTTCAAAAAAAAGTCGACATTCTAACATTTTAAGGTAAAGTTTCGATAACTTCAAATACCTAATAACTCATTTTTTTCAAATAGAATGTGCCAGTTTTATTACATTAGATGAAAGAGAATTTAATTCTCCATCGATCTTTGCAACAGGAAATTCTGGAAAATTCTTTACTAGCTATTTTTGCAGTTTGCCAAAGAAACATTTCTCATTCTATAAACAAGTTCTAGCTGATCAAAATTATGTTATCCTTTTCATTAAAACAATAGTTATTTACATTATAGGAGAGGTAGGTGTAATTTTATAGCGTGAATATCGAAACCCGAAACAAAGTTGAAGGTTTTAAATGTTTTAATAAGACTGAACGCTGTAATTTCGACTTGTTAACAGGTGATGATGCCCACTGATGAACTGATGACGGATCTATGCGTTCACTAATTTCATCACGTAATGGCGTTGATTAGAATTTAGCAGAAAAAAATAAATTGCGCTTATTTTTGAACATATTTTTTCCGGTCTCCGGAAAGTCGCGCACCTCATTGAAGGGGAGTAATTGGATAATCCTCCAGGGTACCGAAAAAATGTTTAAAAAAATTCCACATGCTCTGTTTTTATATCAAAGCCTAAACAAATTATGGAAAAAGGCAACATTGCACAAAGATACACGTGAAAACTGAAATTAAAAATTATAATTAAAGTCTTGGATACCATTAAAAGGTGTTGAACATATTTAATTTCTAGTCTTTATAACCATGGTTACGCCATTGTTGTTAGTCAGATTAGTTTGCGCATTATCGTAATTTTTAATTATGTTATTGAATGCAACTGAGCGGAGAACAGCTTTATTTATTGTAATAATATTTTAAACAACTTAAAAACCGAACAAACAATGCACTAAAAAATTATAACAAATGCTCAAAGGTTTGGCTTGCACCGTTTGTAATGTTTCTGGAGTGATCGTAGCACTAGCGACATGATTTCGTTTCACCAACTCCTCACGAGTTCTTCTAAAATTGCTTCTTCCGCAGTAACGGTTTTCGTACCTCTGGGCGGACCAAGTTCCCTTGGTAAAAGATCCAAACGACCAGTTGATCGCATTCTTTGGTCCAGTCAATGGAAATTCGAGTTTTCGTCTGGATCGGCATCCTGACGAGCGGCTTGTATTTTCAGCGTATTCACCAAACAGCAAACACAAGTCACAATATTCATAGTAGGAAAACATTTTAATCCTTCACTGACACTGTTTGAAACTGAAAAATTACCGCTGACAGACGAAACGAAAATTTTAATGACATTATAAGCAATCACCGTAAGCATGGTTTCATCTGAACAAGAATGGTTCGTGCCAAGTGTTGCCAGATTTATTATCATTGTTGACTCAAAAATTTTGTTAACATTTCTTAAAGAATCTGGGAAGGTTTCTTCAATTCTTATGTTACTACGTCCTTTTATGTAATGTCATTTATACCACAAATGAATTTAGATTCGAAATGGTAGTGCAAACACCTTCATTTTTAGCAACGAATTTTTAATCTTTACTTCATCATATCTTCATCAATAAAAGACTTTTTTTAACATTTCTCTAGTTATCTAGGGCATCGGCCGATGATGTAGTGTCACGGCGGTGCGCAACTTTCCGGACACTTGTATATGAGAGCATAATATTCTCCCAGCATTAATAAACTTTTTTGTAATTTGTCGCTATTTTGATGCCTTGATGCATCTTAAAGCACGCAACGTCATCAAGTGCGATATCATAATACTTAGTCATTATTTGACGAAACATTTTACGAAAACTCTTAGGTTGACAAGAAGCAAATTCGGGACCGTATGTTCGCATTTTTGCTAATTTCACAAATTTCAGGGGGTGTTCGTGCAAGATTACCTTCATTATCACTTATACTTTTGTTTATTGACAAAATTTGGTAAAACAAAAAATTTTAATTAATTTTTCACTTTCAATATTGCGAGATTACTAACCGTTTAAAAATGGCGCAAATTACAAAAAATAGTGTAAACAACTCTTTTCATAATTCAATCCGTGATTCAAGACTAGTCTTATGAAACTTGTTTGTTAATGTACTGATTTAACCGTGACCCGACAAAAGGGGCACATGTAAATTTCTCCGATTTCTAGCTCCAAACATGTACATTACTCCGAAGGATTAATTTTACCCTTTTCGATAGTGGTAAGTTGCTCCGGTGGCCTATTTAGTACCTGATAAGATTTGTCAAAGTAGTACTACCTGCAAAGATTAAGGTTGCGCCGCAAGTTCCATAGTAACGCGAGAATTTCATTCTTTAAAGTAAAACTAAAGGAAACAGAAAAACGTAGTAGCTATCTATAGTTTTTTATTACACACTTATATATTACAATAGCATAGTATTTCACATTACAACATGGTATGTATATGCAAAATTATGATACACTTGTTTAACAAAATCCAAACGATTGTACTTCTGTAAAGTATTAGACCCAGTCTTTTTTTTTATCTGAACACTATTTATTTTAAGATACGTATCTACTTGATGTTCTAAAAGAGATTCAATAAATATATACAAAGAAGGCTTACATGTATAAAAACTTGAATTAAAATGGGCATGAAACGATTCGCAGTTATTTGTGGTGCGGGTAGAACTCGCAGAAGCACTTGCCCAAATTGATGAAATTGGTGAAATGTAAGTTTCTATTAAAATGTCGATTATATTTTACAACTTTATCGTTGTACTCCGGTGGAGCTAATTCAACAAGTTCCGAAACAAAACAGTCAAAAACTTCGTTCGGAGGTAAATATTGAAGTCCGAAAGTATATTTCAGCCATTTTCCAGTAGGATTATTTGACTTATAGTCCACTGAAAGACCCAACTCTTGAATTTTTCGCCACCAAGCTTGTGATAAATGGAATCTGCATCCAATAATAACTATTTCACGCCAAATTCGATTAATAGCGTTGTGAATGGCAAGCTCAAAATCGACTGTCACACTTTTGGGTTGGAAATTTAGTTTTAATTGTTGGCATTCACTTTTTATTAGCTTGAAACATTTTTCATACGTCTCAGTCGTTTTGTCGTTAACAAGACAAAAAACTAACGGCACATAATGTCCGTTCATAAACCCATGAATAGAAAATAATTGCACAAAAAATTTAGTGCAATACGAAAAAGTACCATCCACGTAGATATTTTCACAATTTGTTAAAAAACGAAAATTTTTTTCACACGAAAAAATTATTATAAAATTATTATTATTATTATTAAAAAATTATTATATTTTCCTCACTATTATTCACCAGAACAAAGTTTTTGTTTTCAATAGTTTTGAGACTCAAACTGTTTATTGCACAATGAACGTCTTCAATTGACAGGGGTAGGGGAGGATACGTTTTTCTCCTGGCGTTGTAAAGGTTTCGTCTAATGCAATTTCTATCTGATGGATTCAAATTTCAATTCCTCTGTTTCTTTTAGATTCTTCAAAACACCGTGAAATACCTTGAAAAAATTAAAACATATATTAGAGGGTACAGTAATCTCAAATAGTTCACAAAATAAAAATTAATAATAATATTAATTAATAATAAATAGCAATAAAATTCGGTTATTTTTAATAGCTAGTATAAATTATTGTCCATATTGTTTATTATTATAGATACATACCTTGGAAGGCCGAGATGAAATTTCTTCGGTTGCTTTGCGTTTTGCTGCCACATTTATAATTTGCCTTTGAATTTGTGCAACATTAGGTTTGTGATTGTGATCAAGTTGTTTCCGACTATAATTCTGTCACTTCCTTCTCCAAAGGTGTATAACTTTGCATTACACTTTCTGGAGCCACAACACCACTTTATTTCACCTGATTTCAAACAGTCTTTTTTGAAAAATTTAAAATTATCAAAAACAAGCATAACGTTGCCTTTTTCACTAACTATTTCTTTTAGAGACATGTTGAAAGCTAATATGTTCAACAACAAGTGATCGCAAATTTGAAAAATAAAGGACCAGTTGCCCATTAACGTTGAGGATGGGGATGGGTTTTTCTAACCATCATCGGATTATGTGCCGGTAAACAGGAAACAATTTTATGACGACCCTTTCTTAATTTGGCGAAGAAATTTACCTTATTTTATTAGGGGCTAATCTGACCATCGGAGAAATTTAGCACGTTTTGTCGGTACGTAAGTTGACCATCGGAGAAATTTACAAACTCCGGACAAAAGAGCCCGCAATAAAATAGCCCCGACAAAATAGCTTAGCGACAAAACAGCCTATTTATGAAATAGGTTATTCCAACCAAGTTTTAACCAGTTTGGACGTTAGTCGCATAAAAATACATGCGATCAATAAAACGACTAAAAAATTGTTCTAAATTTTAAATGGTAGAAACAAGTTAAACATTAAAAATATACAGAAATCAGTTGTTTTTAGTAAGTAAATTTCAAACGGACAAAAAATTAGCTGAATAAAAATTCAATTCTATTATATCGGGTTCTATTTTTGAATCACCCGATACATAATCAAATAAAAACTAAAATTTACAGTTTTGCTAATGACGCTTATGAGAAAATTGTTCTTAATCACTGACAATGTTTGATATAGTTTGAAATATTTAAAAATTATTAATAATAAAAAAATATTTATTTAAGACAATTCCGGTAGAGATGGCCCAGAGGATGAAACCTCCCATTGACATTATTCTGTTATAAAGACAAATTATACGTCTGTTTGTCACACCAGGTAACAGTGCTTATTTCATTAGCAATAGTAATGCTCTATCTGCCTGTATTATTCTCTTTGTTATGATGTAATAATCGTTATACAAATACTACAACAATTTTTTCAAATTCATTGCTCTAAAATCTTTGACGATAATGGAACAACTTCGCTATCAAAAACGCATACGATTGATCACGTCGTTTTATGTCCTAACCTTTAGATATCCGTAGTACAAAGGGTGAATCTGTTAAAAAACTGGGACTCACCATACTTCTGGAACTGATTCTCCCAGTTATAGTAACTAGATCTTTACCTATGCTGAGTGTAATTCCCACCAATAGCAAGCACATCAACAGCAACAAGAAGACAGTTAACACAATGGTTATCTTCACCATTTCCGACAGCTCATCAGTAAAATCGTGGACTTGCTCCGCTGTTGCCGTCATCTTCATCTGCTTTAGATAATGTTTCCTTCGACTTCGTTTCTTCCGCTGTGCTCTCTTCAATATCTTTATTGCCGTCACTTCCTTTTGATCTAAATTCTCGTAATCGTAGACATTAAGCGAAACAAAATCATCATCATCATCATCATCATCATGAATTTGGCTATAACTACTATTTTTTGTAACAAAGCAATGATTTACATCGATGGTTACATTTTTTTTAAATTATCATGACAGGAACAATAAAGTCCTTGGTGGCTGCAAAAATCCGACGTTTTCGTCATCGCTGAAGTGAAGCGTTCGCCGAGCTGGAGGCTGTTTTCTGGTGCCCTAATTTTAGTATTGTAAAAGGCTCACAGAAAACTTTAAATAAATAAAGTAATCTTCAGAAATTAAGACAGCTATTTTAAACAAACTTTTGTAAAAATTCTAATATTTGATATCGCTGCTTTAAGAGAATTCATAAACACGAGTCAGATTTCGAAAAATCAGACCAAAAAGTTCACTAATTAATATTACGTTGAAAATTACCTTATCTTGATATAAAAACTATTTTCCTATTTCCTTTTTTCCTATTTAGCCAAAAAATTTGCAATTATGTTGTCGGAAGTGAAAGTTATTTTCATCTATTTCATTAAAACCGTTTTGTAAACCAGAAACAAATCATTTTTTGCAAATCTTCCTCAAAAAGGGACGTATTTGGTTCAAATACGTCACAAACTTTTCGAAAACAAAAACTTTTGAAGTAACAGTCGGTGCGAACTTTCCTTGTTGGTACAGTTACATGATAATCCGGACAGATGGCGCTACATTATTAAGTTTCAAATTAAAAAAAATATTCTGAATTGGACTGGGACACGAAAATAACTTTGCTCTTATAGATACTCAAAATGTTGTGGTAGTGCAGCTTTATTCTACAAGTGGTTACTATGGCATATTATTTGATTTAGTTATTTTTTTATTTTACTAATAGAGTAAAGTGGCCAATTAGTTTATTTTATTTTGTTTTATTTATTATTTATTTTTTGGTGAAAAAATTTAACAAAAACTTCTCAATGCACCTATAAGAGAAAACGTTGTATTATACACGTAAAAAAAAAGTTGGCATTATATGTTCGTGTATTCATTCTGAAACATCACTCACAGATAATACACAACTTTTCTTTACTTATTTACAGCGTTCGTCAAGTTTTACTCAGGCACTTTATACCTCTTAGAAGAGAGAGAAAAAATATGAAATAAAAATACAGGGTGTCTCAGCTAAGACTTTCGGGCTTAATATTTCAGTTATTTGTCAACGGATTGTTATGAAATTTAGAACGCACATATTTTCAAAAAAATTATCTCAAGTTAAAAAATGATATTTTAAAACACATTTCTTTTATTTAAAATTAAGCCAAATTACCGTTGGATCATTAAACCCCGAAAAATAAAATTAACCAAATCGCTCGGCTGATCCAAGAAAAAAATTAAATTTTGTTGTTAAAAACTTAATCCAAATTTTGATAGTATTTGGGCAATCACTTTTGAAACAATTGATGAAGCATTTCTATGCGGCATTTTGTGTAATACTGAAAAAAACTGTCAAAAATGTGCGCGCTGTCAGAAAAGTAAAATTATTTTAATTTGGTGAAATTACTTTAAAAACCAACAGTGGCTGAAATTTCTGTGTTGTTGAAAAAGGAATCAATATTCGACTATGGGAAGTGTCGTTGGACTTTTTGTGAAATATTATTTATGAAATTTAAAGTTCAAAGAATCGTTAATAATTTGAAGGCACAGGAAAAGTACCTGAACTAAATCGCGTGAGGACAATATTGAAGCAATAGTTGGGGCTGCAATTCAAGCTTTTGAAGAAAATCCCATCAGCAGTGTACAAAACATTTCCAAAGTCCTGAGTGTCAAGTGTCTAGAATTTTTCAGTTGTTCAGTCTTTTAGTCCTTTTTGAAAGAATTAAAGCATCCAGTACCAAAAGTAAGTCAATATTGTTTTTTAACTTTGTATGGGTGAGAGATAATTGTAAAATGTCCCTTACCTGACAGTTACGTTTCTGCGAGTAGGATTGACCAAAATTTAATGGTAGTGCTCATTTGTCTCATAGAGATCCACGCTTTTGCATTTGTACCCACGTTTAACAGTTTGTTTCTAATTTTTCTCGCGAAACAGACGTCTTCCAGGAACGAGTTTTTTCTGACAGCATTTTTCACTGACGATAATTTTTTTATTATAAGTCTTAAAAGGCTTAACATTTTGAAAAGGCATGTAAAAATTACGTTTTTCAAACTTGAGTTTTTGCATTAATTGGATTTTAATCTTTATCTTCTAAAATAGTTGCATTTTAAATTTCATAAAAATCCGTTGAGAAATATCTGAGATATCAGGCTCGAAAGTCTTAGCTGAGACACCCTGTATTCCGCTGCACTGTATATTCAATTTCGCTAGGGGAAATTTTTTCCTATTAATTTATTTGTCCAATAAAAAAGAAAAAATCCGTTTGACCATAAAGTCACATTGGCTGTTTTTTACATCAATGGATCGAAAAGGCGAAACAAAATTCTTCTGCAAAAATTTGACTTGAAAAAAATGGTTAGAATTTGATTAAAAGCCATTTTGATATTATTCAACGGGAATTTCAGTCTAATTTATGAGGGACAAGATTGAGTAGTAATACATCTCCACCACAAAAGGAGTCACTAACTTACCCCAATAACAGTAATGACTGCAGAAATTTTACAACTATAGCGGCACAGTCCCATCGGGCGGTTTTAAAGCCAGGACCGGAATAAGCACAGTAACCTGTTTTTATAAAAAAATTACATCAGATGTTCAAATTAATGACCATTTTGGTCTAAGACCAAACGAATTCTTCGCGTTTAAAATTCCCATGAACCATTGCCGCACGGTTTTCTATTTGCAGTAAACAGCTAAAAAAATGGGAATCCGGGCCTGAACAATTTTTACCAGCTGCCTCAACCTTCAGACCCAACAATGATCGCGTGCTAATTTTACGACAAATGCAATAAATTTTTGAAAACCACCACTCTGATGGAGACCTTTTGTGGAAGTGATTTACAATTCTACCAAAATTCATGGGAAAAATGCTGCCCCAATATGATATATATATATATATATATATATATATATATATATATATATATATATATATATATATATATATATATATAAAAAGGTGTAAAGTGCCTGAGTGTTAAACTTGACTAACCCTGTATAATAAACTACTTTTTGTAATTTGCCGCCAGTTTGATGCTTTAAAAGGCATCTTAAAGCACGCAACGTAATCAAGTGCGATATCTTAATAGTTATTATTTGACGGAATATTCTACGAAAATTTTTGTCTATTTCATAAATTTCAGGGGGCGTTTATGCAAGATTAACTTCATTATCATCCATACTCTTGTTGTTTTGTCAAAATTTAGTTAAGAAAAAAATTTGAAATCAATTTTTCACATTCAAAATTGAGATAATACCAATCGTTACAAAAATCCCTAAGTCGACTAAAATTACAATTTTTGTTTGAAAACAGCAAAAAGGGGGCAAATTACAAAAAATTGTATAACAAAACTCGTTTCATAAAACCTTGAAGCACCGATTCTTTCAAAAAAACTGTTCGTGTTTTAAAGCAAGTCTTATGAAACTTGTTTTTAATATACTATTTTATGTGCTTTTATATTTAGTTAAAGACAGATAAAAATAATGACATTTTTTGCCGCTGGCTGTGACGCTGTAAGCAACTAAAAAAAACGGTTTAATTAATAGCCGTTTCTGTTCAAACGAACAGATGCCTTTTATTTTCAATAGATTTGTTTTACGTAAATGTACCTAATTGGTGTGGATACATATTTTTAACTTTAAACCACACAGCTCGAGTATTTTGCGCGAGACATAATCGCAATTGTTAAGACCAAAAAAAAAACCTACAACATCTATTTTGAATTTCCTCTAATTTGTATTTTGTGATATTATCTAAACAGGGATAGTGTAAGATTAAGCAATATTTTATAAATGATATAACTAATTCCCACTTATTTTAAATTTAACCTTAATGGGTTCTGTGGGAACTCCCAAAGTATTTTTTTATCTTATTTGTCTATTAGGAATCCGATCGTGGGGGGTTCAAAATACATGTTCCAAATATGGTTGCGGGAGAAGGATGAAAAACTCAGTGTGGAAAAAAAATGGGTGAGTGCGGCCTAAAATCCCCATTTTGTAAATTTGTCGCAAGACAAAGAAGGTTCTCATCTTATGGGAATCTAATAACCACTCAAATTCAGATTTTTTGGTATCAACTGATAGCTCTCATAATAAGGAATAATTCGTATCATTGTGCCAACTCTGTAACTTTTGAAATAAAGGCGGAATTGAAGATTGAAAAATTAAAAACGGCAAATGCAAATTGCATTGGTAAGAGTGCGATATGAGAAAAATTGGGTGGTATAGTCCGTCTATCTTTCGCTGAATTTTATGGTGCAATAGAGGTAATTAACTTTTTAGGCTGTAAAGAAACCCCAGCCCCTCAATTGTAAGTGTATTGTAAACTACCGGCGCGTGCAATGGGACAAGATTCCAGGGTCGTATTCGGCATGGAATGTTTGGGAGTCCTTAAATCATCAAAGCTAGTTGTAAGCGTAATAAGCTTAACGCCGTGGTGGGCGCAATAAGATTTGGGACCTATTGAGATAAAGAAAGCATTTCCTGATTCGCAGGCAAAAGGGTCGGTTTGGTGACGCTTAGCGTATTTAGCTAATCACATCCTTAATGATGAGATAAGAATTCGGGCCAGTGTGTTTTATCCGTTTAAATGCGAAAACGAAGTTCTCGCGTTTAATTAAGCAGATAAAACACATGTTAATTGCGCTGTTAACAAAGTGTAAAAGTTAACAACGCGAATGGACCAACCAGATTGCTTCATTCTGGTCATGTAATCAGTTAATCACGCATTTAATTACAGTTTAAATTAATGACGCTTCTATAAACCAACCCTAAATAAATATTTATAATTTTATTATAAAAACTGTCGTCTTTTTTAATTCTTTTAATCCCTAACACTGATAAATTATTCAAACGCGTTTGCGACATGGTATTTCTGTTGTATGTTTAATACGTTTTAATGCCAAAAAACTTCTCTCTACCGAAGCTGATGTTGGGGGAAGGGACAAAATATTAAACAAAAAGTTCATATGATTCCGAAACTTCATTAATAATATCATTTTTTAAAATGAATTCTACCGTATCTTTTACGTTTGATGAGTTGCCAAAAATTGTTATATCGGAATATAAAACTTGCAATTCTCTTTTTAATTTTTCGTTATTAAAAATGTTTTTGTAAATACTAATTAATTTGTTAAATTGTCTTTCTGGAAATCTTTTATCAAATTCAGAGAACTTATTGTGATCAATTAATCCCAAAAAAGCAAGGGAAGACATATCTTTAAATCGAGTTTCAATTTGGTTTATGAGCAAATCTGAAATTAAAACAAAGACGTTTTTTATTTATCAAAATATCGTTGTCATCATTTAGCTCAGATTTACGCCGTTTTGAACGTGGGGGAAGTACATCTGAAATTTTTTCAACATCAAAATATATGTTTAAAAAATAATTATCTTGATGTCGAAATTTTCTTAAAGAAGACAAAAGCGAATTGATTCTTTCATTACAATACTTTATATCGGATAATTTAGTTTGAATTATCACAAAAACAGGATCAATATAAGCAAATATGAAATTGAAAATGTAAAGCAAAAACATGAAGTCAAAATCGGTTAAAAATTTTTTAAATCCCACAGATTCTCTTACAGAAATATCATCCCATTCGTTTAAATTTTCCATAATGTTATCAAAAACTTCAATTAACGGGATTCTATGGTCAAACAAAGTTTTTACAATGCGCGATTTAAAATTCCAGCGAGTGTCCGAGTTACTAGGTAATCTTTTTTTACAAATTTGGTCAAGAAGATTGGTGCGTTTCGTCGATTTTGTGAAAAAAGCCAAAAATCCCGATACATTAGAAATAATTAAAATTCTACATTCTTTAATACTTTTACAGGAATCTTGCAATACTAAATTCATTTTATGTGCATAACAATGTGTAAACTTTTCTTTGAATTCCGTTAAGTTCTCCTAACATAACATCGTATGTTTGGCCAATTGATTTTTTTTCAGTAATAAAATTTAAAAAATTATGAATTAATACATTAAAAATGTCATTGGCAGCTCGACCTTCACTAACATTAAAAAAACCGAGAAACCGCTCTAATAATCTGCCATCGTGAACAAACCGAAAAATAACAGACATTTGTGAAAAACAACGAATATCCGTTGTTTCATCTATTTCCCACGAAAAACACGTTGCACTATTTATTTCTTTGTGTATTGTTTGAAGTACAATTTTGGCTACAGAATCAATTAATTCATTTTGTATGATTTTGGATAATCCCGTAAAAACAGAAGACGGATCTATAAACTTAGAAAAATTTTCATCTAAAGTCGCCTTTCCTTGGTTATCCGAATTTATTGTTTCGTCATTACCTCGAAACGCCAGTTCTTGTGTCGACAAAAATATAATCATATTTATTAAATGTTTGACCATTTTTCGATTTTTTTACTGTTTCGTTATGTTTATTTATGAATTCTCGTAGTGCACTATCCAAAGCATTTACGATATTTTGTTTTCCGAATAGTTTAAATTTTAAGGCCGAATGGGTATGGTCCTTAGAAATTTCGTGTTTCAATAATGCGCGATGAACTTCTTTTAAATTGTCATAACCGCTTGAATTATATGGAGTTTCAGTTTCCGAAAAAAGTAAGCAATACAAGCAAAACAATTTATTCCTATTTTCGCTTCCTGTCAACCAAAGGTATTTGTCATATTTCTTTGAATAATATCCTTCATGGCCGGTCGTGGAATGGGCAAATTTTTTATAAAAACTTTGTCATCGTAAGATAATGTACTAAATTTATTAGTTAATATGTGAACAACTAGATCATTTGTACTAAACCTTTCTTGGTATTCCATTTTAAAAGAGCAAAAGTGAATAAATTAAAAAAAAGTGCCTACCAGGTACCACTCAAAAACTACACACATGCACAAGCAATCATGCACTAAGAAAAATCGTTAAAAATTAAACCTAAACATTTTTTGATAGTCAAAACAATTCCCGAGTCAACTCGAGTATTGCAGTCTTCGTACATTGGTTACCTCCTATCTCCCCCACCGGACGTCTGGGATGGCTGGCCGATATATGCTGATGTCAACCGCGTTTTTTAATTTTATTGATAAAGAACGAAGTCATTAAGACAGTGCACCATAAAAATTATTAACAGACTAGACACTAGAATTTAATATTCAATTATTTTTTCTTTTAGCGGTAAGGTATTAGGTGCACTATATTTTAAATATATTTGAAAAAAACACCATAACTGTACATATTTAAAAAAGGAAAAATTGGAATGTCACGCCTTATAGTTTTTTCCTTTTAGAAACACAAACTTTCAGTTTAGCTCTCGAACCAAGTAATAAATTAGTTAAAATTTCAGAAGCCATTAATTTCTTGAACGCAAAAGATTTATTTAAAAAATTCATTACTTTGAATAAAATTCGTTATGTTGACAGAAATTTACCTGTTTAAAGACAGTCACAAATAGATATAGAAGGTACACAATGTTTTGTCTGAAATTAAAATGTAAAAAACCCAAAAACGACATCATCAAAAAGGAGCGCAATCAATTCGAAAGCGAACCCATGTGGTGGCTCGGCCGGAGCGAACTCGGCCGTCGAATCCGAAAGCAGGGACCGTGGCGCGTGGATTATTTCGTACACCAATCGCTTCATTTAATAGATTATACTGGATTGACAGAACGAGTGAAACATTTTAAATTGTATTAAATACAAAATGTATTCACCTATAGTGCTTCAGAAAAAAATATTTTCCTTCAAAAATATTAACTAAAAAATATTTTCCGTACCTACTTCTTCATTATTTGGTACGGCCGGACCGGCCCTGCCGTCCCAGACGAGTCACTGTTTATCGGAAATTTCAGTGTAATTTATGAGAGACAAGATTGAGTAGTAATAAATCTCCGCTACAAAAGGACCCACTACCTACTCCAATAACAGTAATGACTGCAGAAAATTTACAACTAGCAGCACGGTCTCATCGGGCGGTTTTAAAGCCAGGACCGGAATAAGCACACTAACGTGTTAAAAATGTTTTTATTAAAATATTACATCAGATGTTTAAATTGATGACTATTTTGGTTTAAGCACAAACGAATTCTTCGTTTACAATTCGCATGAACCCTTGCCGCAGGATTTAAAGATTAACATTCCATTTGCAATAAACAGGTAAAATAAATGGGAATCCAGGCCTGAAAAATTCCTACCAGCTGCCTCAATCTTCAGACCCAACAATGATCGCGTGCAAATTTTACGACAAATGCAATAAATTTTTGAAAACCACCATCCTGATAGAGACCTTTTGTGGAAGTGATTTACAATTCTACCAAAATTCATGGGAAAAAAGCTGCCCCAATGTCAAAACTTAAATTAAAAATCAACAACATATTTTTTCGAAAATTTAATTAGGGACATTGATGCACTACCTCAAAATACACCTATAGACAAAAAATCGTTGACATTAGACTATAGTTAGCTAAGCGAAAGTGAAAAAACACACCATACAAGTAAACATTAAAAAATTGGTCAAAACGTTCTTCTATACAATAAAATCATATAAGATTTTTTTTAGAATTTTAGATACATTATAAAGAGGTATAACGTGCCTGAGTGTAAAACTTGATTCACCCGGTATAGGGACTACGAAATACAGATCGATGTAGAACAAGATTCTCCCTCATCTAATAGAATAAAAATTGGGACCTCCTGTTTGAAAAAAAAGTTATGGGTACCTGAAATTGCTCAAACTTAATTTTGGGGCTTGTTAACTTTATTATATTATTATAAGCCCTCTTCTTTAATTATCCAAATATGATTTCGAAATGTCTAAAACTAAGCGAATTACCGATTTTCCGAGTGACATGTGCAAATCTAAAAATTTTCAAAAATTCCTAAATATCTCGAAAATGGTTAAACTTAGGTATAAGAAAAGCTAATAAAACTCCTTTAAAAAAATAACTCAACTAATCCAAAAACGCAGTGGAAAACATAGCTTTCTATTTAATATAAAAAAGTTATTAGCGACTTCCGGCATACCCGGAAGTGCTGACATATTGAACTCAATAAAAACGTATAACGTATTATGAGTAAGTACCAACTTTCAGATAAATATCTTTATTAGAACTTTCAATACTTCTAATGTGGGGTTTAGACGGAAAACATTGTATGTTGTGTCACTTTTAATAAATAGAAAATTAACACTGTTTACTAGAATTTTCCATTATCATGTCGTAGTGCCAGACTTTTTATTTATTTATTTTTAATTATTTTATTTGTTGCCTTTTTTATTTTTTTCAACTACTTTATACTAACTCAAATTTGCTACAACACTTTCTATTAAATATAACACTTTATCACAAAGGATTTAACTTTAAAAGTACCTATCTTTTCTTATACACATGTTTTAGCCCTTGAAATTGATTGGTAGGTCATTGAGTGAAGCCGTTCCTACAAAAATTATTAAATTAGGAATTACATCTAGTCAAATTAAGTTCTTTTTTAAAATAATAGTTATTTATGTAACAAGTCCGCAAAATAGTTTTAGCGAACGAATCGGATTAAGGACCAGGCGACGAACAAACTTTAAACAACTCTAAAACAACAAAATTGTAAAATTCTTTAGATTTCCAATGCACCTTCATCATAAGTGCAGTCGATCGATACTCATAGCAACTACTGATTTATTGAAACATCAATAATTATTTTGCCAAATAATAAATAAATTAGAGTCCGCAAAGTGTTGCTATGACCACTTGTCCTTTAAAATGATATTTTGGGGAGTCAAAGCATTTCCCAAATAACGATTTTAGGGAGCATGTATCAAAACCTTTTTTTATTGTAGTTATTTGCATTTCAGTGTTATTGTAAACTGCCGATGTTTCATCACAAGCGGTAGTGGCGCAAAATATTGTAAAAAAAAGAACCGTATGTAACAAAGAACAAGAAAAAAAACATTATATTTAACAATAATTTTCTAGCTTCAATGTTGGAGCGTCTCCAAATTAAGAAAAGGGTTGTGACGTTCAATAAAATATAGGCCACACTTTATAAAAAGGTCAAAGATTATATTTTTGAACAGAATTTCCTGGATCGATCGTAGTTCCATCCTTCCTACCTCCTATTTCCTATAACTTCCTATCAATTGTCGAATGAGTTTCCTAAAGAATGCCTTTCAGAAAAAACACTATGCAGAGTAGGTACAACGGAAAAAGGACTGTTTTAGTTAATTTTGAAGCATTTTCCAGTTTTTTTCATTCCTCCAAGCATTAGCTGTTAGATGTTCCCTGATAACGATACCATAACTTTCAATAACCAACTAATAAGTTGGACATTTTGATGGGATTTAGTGAAAAGGTTGGTATGTATAATTTTAAGGAGTTTATGGATGTTAAATGGTAATCAGAAAATGAACGCAATCGGTGTTTACATAAAATTTCAGAAAAACATACTTTTTATTGTACGAATCTTAAATAACAAAATAAGTTTACCTATTCTCAACTAAATATTTCTCGTTCACTCTGACTCACTTTCACTGCTTTCAAAATCACCAACATCTATTGAAAATTTATATTCTTGATCGCAACCCAAATACGCATCACTCATAAAATATAAAGTGTAATTATGGTGTCCTGGACTAGGGGCAACAAAATCCAACTTGACTCTAGCTTTTTGTTGAAGAGTAAGGCGTTTAATGGAGAGCAAGGAATTGGTTTTCGGATCACCAATAACAACCCACCATCCTTCTTCACGTTTCTAAAAATTGCAAAAAATAAAATAATTAATATTAATTAATAATTAATTAAAAGGGTAACTTAACATAAACAACATAATTAATTCGGGGACGTAGCAGCATCAAAAAATTTCAAGGTAAAACTGTATGTTATTGAAATCGTGCAAAATTAAAATAGCGAAATGCCAGTCATCAGTCACATAAAAACTGAATGTGTCATGAGGGTGAGAGCCGTTTTTCATCTATCGTCAACAAAATGTCCTTCCTATCATAATCTCCATAATACTATTTAGTTATTCAGCCCCTAAAGGGCTTAAATAGGACGCTGAAATTTTAGGTTAGGTTAATAAGGTAGTTTCGATTTGTACAAGGTGCATTTTGGATGTCCGAATAGGGGATCCCCGAATCTAAAAGGTTTAGAGAAAAACGAGTGACACATTCTCGGGTCCGTTTGATTTTGGTCAAAACCACATCCCGCTATCGTCTTTTGTTTTCGACTTATAAACAAAAGTATTCATTTTTGCGAAATCTTAAAAAATTCATATCTTCCTTATTATAAAAGATACACATTTGAAACAAAGGCACTTTTTTACAGAGAATTTAATAATGTTATCAGCGATTTTTTTAACCATTCGTTCAGCTGTAATAACGTCAAGATTTATTTTTTTTAAATAGGAATCATAGACGGCTGAGAAATTTTTGAAAAGCTTATTTTTTTCTGATTTGATATGTTTATTTGTGTAACACATTATTTTTAAATATTAAAAAAAACATGACATTTCGCTCTTTCTTTATAGTAGGCCATAAAAAAAAAAATTGGATTTTCAATGAGACATGAATGAAAACATTACCCAACAAGTATTTATAATTAAATGATTTTTTAAACACTAATTAATTCAAAAACAGCAGAATAAATTATTATTACATCAAATTTTTACAATTAATAAAAATTATTTGTTTTTAGATTTAAAATGGCAAGCTTACATTGTCATTTTATTTTCTAATTAAACATGAAATGTTGGAAAAAATGTATTAATTATACAGGGTTAGTCATATTTATGAGACAATAAATGAACCTCAAAAAGGACCTATAAAATAATGCCAATTGAGATTATAACTCGGGTCCTATCAAAACTGTTCAATTGAAAATAACTTTAACACAGCTTATTTTGATAATTTCACATTTTTTACTTTAATAACTGTTCACAAAATTTCTAAATTATTCACACCTGTTATGTGAAACAATTTGTTCATAGCCAACTACTATCAAATAATTTAAATATATTTATAATCAAAATATATACAAATATCAAACTGTATTTATAGTGTTTTTAGTTCAGTAGAAATAAACTTTTCGAAAGTGTCATAGTAAATTATGATTCCCATTTAAAAATACAACTTTATGTTATTACAGCTAAACGAATGAATAAAAAAGCCACTGATAACCTTATTAAATTCTAAGTAAAAAAATGTAAAAAAAGTTAAAAAATGCAGCATCCTGTACGTACATACCCCATTTGTACCAACATACACAGTATGTTAGGCATTATGACATCACGTATGTGAGCAAAAAATGCACTATACACTCATATATAGAAATACGTATAACTAATACCTAATCATTTTCATTACGTTTTGTTAGAAATAAATGCCGTTAATTTTTTAAACTCATTTATCTTAAAAGAGGTTAGGAAGTACTGTCAAATGTCAACAGCTGTTTTCTACCAGTCTACCACATACCCTTAAACAAGTTTGCAAAATGCAGCAAAATAATGATGTTACAATTGAGTAAATCTAAAACTTATTGAATTTTCTTGGGGTGGAAACGACTAACAAAATACAGTTTAAAGAAAACGTAAACTTTTATGTAATTATTAAACGTTTGGTGTGTCGTTTGTTTTATTGTTTTAAAAAATATTTTCTACCGTAAAATGATTGATAAAATTCATTCATCTGTAAAGTAAGACGGTAAATTAGAAAATAAAATAATTTAATAAAAGCAAGCCACTGAAATTTGGAGCAGATTAAAACCAATTTCGACTATTTGTAAACTACGACAGAAAAATAGCTGCAGCGAATTATAAATATTGTACGGGGCACGAGGGGAGAACAATTTGAAAGCAGAGATTTGGAAGCAGAGTTTAGGCTGTCTAAAAATTAGAAAAATAATACAAGAAAAAACGGAGGAGAAACTAAAAAAATAAGTTAAAGCAGTCTCATCTTACATAAAAAATGTGGGATATTGAGACCATAAAAAAAGATACTTCTGGAATTAAAACAACAATATTAAATAACAAAAGTTAAAGAACAATTAGTATTTATTTTGTTATAACTCAGCAAAGTGCTTTGTGATTTATGTTTTTAACATTAGCATATTCGTTTTCTTAATTTTTTTTTTCATCCTCTAAATCATCCATTTCATTGTAAATCTTTTTTTTCAAAATTTAATTTTTTCTTCTTTGCAACATCACACATCATAAACTTGATTACTTGATTCTTAGTACACGAATTGCTACTTTCGATTATGTTTCGTTCATTTATGTTGATTTGCAAATTTTTTATATAATTTAAATGGAGAATTAAATACGTTAATGGCCAAAAATTGTGGTTAGAATTAAAGGGGCATTAATTTTTCAATGTACAATTAAGGTGATTGTGAAATAGTTTAAGTCGAGATTAAATTTGAATGGAGAATTAAAGTGTTTATGAAACCGACCATAATTTCTAATCATTTTTAGGTGCAAACTAGACATCAACTTACCTGTGGGAAAAAGGGCGCAATGACAGGCCCATTCACTTCATCCTCCCTCTCAAGTTGCACAGCTACATGCACTGAAGACCCGGAATGTATCTTATCTTTATCCAAAACTTCGTAACTTAATTCAATATTTGGATACCGATTACAAAATCTGGCAACATCAGCCATTTGACTATCGCTCAACTGCAACAGCTTTGACCTGTCTTCATCTTCCAATTCCATTATATCAAACACGGTTTCGACTCCTTTATCCGTACACCTCTTAATAATTTCTGTCGTAAAGTGAGGCAATTGCTTCAAATACGAATCTTTACTCCACATTGCTTGTGTCACCATTTGAGCCAATTCCATAGCGGCCACAGCTGGCGAAAGCCATCCATTTGAACTAAGTACATCAACACAAGCTTGAATAAGTCGAATTGCTTTGCTTAGTACAATTTCTGTATCGCCTTGAAGCTCAGCACCAAGCTGAAGTCGACACAAATGTGCTTGAATGAGAAGATTTGTTTTGACGTGTGGGTCGTTATATTTCGGTTGACTTCCACTGGAAGATGTCAGTTTATTTGGTAATTTTGTTGCCAATTGGCGAAGAATGTTATCCTCGCGATGACGTACGGAAAGATCTTCATATTCGGCTGCCGACGATATGATTTCTAATAAACCACGAATTTTGGTCTTGCTGTTCAGTGACAAACTGAATAGTTCTGAAAATTTCAACAATTTGATAAAAAGAAAAAATCAAAATCCACGCAATGTATTTGGATAAGGCTTTGTTATGGAAATATGATGCAAAAATCGAATTTAAAAAAAATAGATTCACAAAATACCATAAAAGCAATTCTATTTCGATCTAATCTGATTTTTTGGTTTATTTCTAACAAAATTCCTCAAAGTAATTGAAGACATCTCGTTGCAAAAAGAGGAAAGTAACAAAATAAATTCTCTCGTTGTTTCCCTAAAATACATTTTTAAATTAAATGATTGTTTCAAACGCCAGCTTTAGCCAAATTAGAGTAATGATCATACGCAAAAAAAAACAGAATTTAACAAAATACTTAAGGCGGTGGAGAATAATTAAAGTTACTCCCAATTTTATTACACAATGTTAACAGCTAAATTCACTAATTTTGGGTCAAGAACATTTTTCATTAACTCTTGTTCTCAAAATACGCAACAGCCTATAAAGATTACTGAATTAAGTTAAATTTAAGAAGACAATAATTCCTGCAATATTTGTTTATAAATGAAGAACTTAAAAAAGTAATTAAAGGAAATAATTTCAAATAACAATAAAGTTGTCGACGGCATTAACACATTTCCGTGGCATTCTAATCTAAAAATAAAAATTGCAAGTGCTAGTAATATTTTTTTATAAATTAAGAACCGGTAAACAACGAAATTAAGATTTAATTCAACTAATTCAAATTAAGTTATCATTTAAAATGCATTGACAAATGTCAAGTTAATCTCGAATTAAGATTTGATTACAGTTAAAATGTTCTGTAAACCTGCTATAAATGTCTGAAACTTTTAAAAATTTAAAAGGTCAAACAAAGAATCAAGCTGAGATGAAATTCTCCACAAACCAGCTACACTAAGATTTAATTACCAGTTTTCAAGGAGCCTTCAATGAAATCTATCAACTGTCGCCAGAAGCTAAAACTTGGTTATCTACTATAAAAGTTTTGTGATTTCTTCTACATACAATGTATTATTGTCTTTTTTTCTGTCATACGAATATATATATATATAGACAATAATACGAATATATAATATAAATATAGACAATAATACATTGTATGTAGAAGAAATCACAAAACTTTTATAGTAGATAACCATACATAGATATAGATACTATCTTGAAAATAAGAACTAATCACTTTTTATATGATGATTTTTGTGTTTAACTAGACAAAATATTTCGGAAATAGCAGATTTTGAGCCTGAAACATTTTTGTTGTTGCCATGTGATAAATTGTCGCCTTCTTGCGACCGAGGTCTTCAACTTAGATTTTGTATGAAAAAAGTGTTGAAATGCTCCGAACCAAAAAAAAAATGTTATTTTTGATCAGATTTGGTTATTTTTCAGCCCGATTTAGCTCACACGTGCATAATAAACAATAATCCAAAACTACATTTCCCGAGAAAAAAAAGTTTTTAAAGATTATTAAACATGTGCTTAATGAAACGCTCGAAAAAGGGAGAAGTTACTCATTTGGCTAATTTTTTAAGTAATTTCTCGTAAGTATAGCGTTCTCGAACGAAAAATGTGCTGCAGCGCTTGAAATAGTAGCCTGGTTTAGCGACATCTCCCAAAATTTTTATTAGCTTGAACATGTGCCTACTAATAAAAGCTGAAAAAAAATTAAACCATTAAACCGATTTTTGACGAAATTTGTCATAATAATTTCGTTCTTAATAAATGCTCTAAAAAAGATAAAATTGTACCACTTTTTTTTGGTGGATAATCTTGTTTTCAAACGAAAAACGTGTTACAACGCTCACAAAATAGTGATTTTTTTATTTGATTTAGCGACATTTCCAAGATGTGATTAATAAATGTTCGAAAAAAGAAAAAGTTAACCATTTAGAGTGGATTTTGAAATAGTTCTACAATGCTCGAAAGAGTGATGTCTTAGCCTAGTTTAGTTTAGTTTAGCGATATTTTGCGAAAAACTTTTTTTAGCTTAAAAATGTGCTTAATAAACGCCTAAAAAGAAAAAAATTATCAAATTTGCGTTTTCGAACACTAGACGTGCTACAACAGTCAAAAGAACGTGCTACAACACTCGAGAGTGATTTTTTTAACCTGATTTAGCAAAATCCTGATTTTTTAAGGTTGATCATATGCCTAATAAACTTCCGCAAAAAAGTTATCCAGGTTTAGAGAAATGTCGCGAAACTCTGAGGTGTAAGGGAAAGAGATCGAAATTTTGAAACAGTAATAAGAAATGAAACTTTGTACAAAAAATTTGACAAACCTGACAAAAAACAACCATAACCACGCTTTTATCCAAAATCACTTAAAAAGTAGTATACATACCAATAGTTGTGTAATTGATGTAATAATATGCCGCAATCATTCCCAAATTAAGTGGCACACAATCCATGTCCTCTTCCACGCTGATACATTTTGACTGTTCCAAATCGGACAAAGTATTTTCCACCAACTCTGACAAATGGTCAGAAAGATGTCTGTGCGTAACTCCTTGCAAATTGTAATAGTTTGGATTTTGTGTAAGTCTTCGATACAGAAATGTCCAAGTCAAATAATCAACAGCGTCCTGTTTATTTTCGATAGTTTTTGTTACGATTTCGGCATTGAAATGGTCATGTAATCTATGATCCAAATGACTTTCAACCGGTAACGGCTCACTTAGGAATTTCTTGAAGAAATCCTTCTTGGTACTTTGACACATTAGTACACATTTCGCATCATCATCCTCCAATGGACGATTAGCACGTCCCACCATTTGTAACACATCGGTAATGGGATAATCTTCGTAGGAATGAACTTTTCCATTGTAAAATTGTGTGTCCATTATGATAACCAAGTAAGAATAAATGTTCACGGTCCAACACAAATCCTTACTAACAACAGCAATTTGTACCGCCCCCGAGTCAAACAACTGTTCAACTAGGCGTAAATCACTTGCTGTCAAACCTTCATGCATGTATGCAACGCCTTGGGAAAGCGTTTCCTTCAAAGTCTGAAAAAAAATTATTCGCTCTTTAAAACGATTTTTTTGAGAATGTAAATATGCCACCAAATGTATCTCTAAAGTGTTGTGTAATTGCTGTTTCAGCGTACTTGGCCTTTAAAAATCCATTTTACGGCATGTTTTTCTATTAGTTGGGTCTCCAGCTCCCTTTTTTACGTTTCATTGCACAATTTGTACTCGTTATTCGAAGTAATTATTATTAACCATTACAAAATTCAAAAAATTATTTGTACGTTTTAACAAAATTATTTATCTCCTGCTTTTTCAATTTCCAATTTTGCGTCGTTTTTTGTATAAAATATTTATATCAATTATTCCTCAAAAGCCAAGCTGTCTTTGCAAATTTGTCTGAAGACAGACAAGTTTAACAAAATTTACTTACTTAAGTTATTTAAGTAAAAGTAAAGCAAAACAGCTTTTGATAAGTCAAATCATTGTAAATTCCGAAGCAGGAATGCCGTGCAATTCTAAGTTTATTTGAAAAAAGTAGACTTGGCAAGGAAGTGTTAACATAATCACCGTATACTACCATATTTCAGAGAACACCATACCAAATTTCAGCCTAATCCATTAAGTAGTTTTTTTTCAAATAAGAAAAGAGCAATATTGATACGATTCGAATCGATTTTTATTTTTGGAAAGAAAAACATGTGAAAAAATACAGAGTACTTTCTTCAAACAATATTTTTTTATCCACCCTCGTAAAACAACCTTGACTCAAACAAATTTTTATCTTGGGGAATCAAACTTTAATCAATATGTTTAAACTGATGATGAAAAATAAAGACAGCTGCAGAATCCCCAAACAATATTCTGCAAGGAAAATAACGTACGTATGAGTTGGTTTTATTTTCTACTTTACCAAAACGAATTTTGAAAAAATCTTGGTTTATGACAAATTACATTGTAAACAGCTCCTCAAACTTTGGCAAATATCTTAAATACATATTATCCCTCGTAGACAAATAATGAAAACAAATTCAAAATCCTTAAATATTTTTACATTTGAAAAGCTGCAGTATTGTGTCAAAACTGTTCAACTTCATTAAAAAAATTAAAAGCGCGTACTCACCTATTACTCCAACCAATTTTTGTTAACGAACCAAATAGCATATTATTATCTGTTTCAAAACTATAGAAATACCAACGTCGCATTTTCTCTAACATTTATAGTAGTTCATGCACTTCAAAAACATTAACAGCTAATATTCTGTAAAAATTTAAAGACCGTTATCGTTGTTGGTGTAGCAATAACCAATAAAATAGCTAAATTTGCGATTTTAACCAGCGTTAAATTTTAACAAGCCGTTAAAAAAGTTACAGAATACGCGCTTATAACCCGTATTCTGTAACGAAACCGTTAAAATTTAAAGACCGTTAATCGTTGTTCCTATAGTAATAACCAATAAAATTTCTAATTTTCGATTTTAACCAGTGTTAAATTTTAACCACCCGTTAAGAAGTTACAGAATACGCGCTAATGTAATTTATACTTTCAATGAGAGATCTAATCATTAATAACTATTTTACATTTTATCAACCTTATTTAAAATGCAACGTTGGCATTTCTATAGTTTTGAAAAGCTTGTTGAAAAAAGTTTGTTAATAGTATAATATTACAGAAGTTTTATCCTTTTATTTTTATCAGTAATAAAAAGTTAATAAAATATGTAAATGTTTAAAGCCCAGTTTCTGGAAACATTTATAAAAATGAATTTAAAACCCAGTTAAAACATAGCAACGTCAGTCAAATACTTACCAAATAACAGAGAGATAAGAATAAATTGAAGTTTAATCGTACTAGAACACCAAGCCTAAATGATGCTATAACAAATTGAGCTAATATATTTTTGCCAAAAACAGTAATTTTCCTTTTACGTGGTCACATTATGTGATCTTCGTTTTTAAAAACTCTTATTAGTTGTAGATGAGAAATAAAGACAGTTTAGAAATCCCAGACAAAAACAATATAGTATATAGAGCTTAATATCTCAGTTATTTGCCAACGGATTGTTATGAAATTTAGAATGTACATATTTTAGGAGGTGGTCTTTCAATTAGGGTCAAAAAAATGACCTCAAGTTAAAAAATGTAATTTTAAAACACATTTCTTTTATTTAAGATTAAGTCAAACTAGGAAATATAGATGGCCACACAAAAATTCACCAAATCGCTCTGCTGATCCAAGAAAAAAAATTAGGTTTTGTTGTTAAAAACTTAATCCAAATTTTGGAAAGTATTTGGGCAGTCACCTTTTGAAACAATTGATGAAGCATTTCTATGCGGCATTTTGTGTACCATTGAAAAAATCTGTCAAAAGTGTGTGCGCTATCAGAAAAGTAAAACACAGAAATTTCAGTGTTGTTGAAAAAGGAAACAATATTCCTCCATAAAAAGTTTCGTTGAACTTCTTGTGAAATGTTATTCATGAAGTTTAAAGTTCAAAGAATCTTCAATAATTTGAAGACACAGGAAGCGTACGTGAACTAAATCGAATGAGGATAAAATGAAAAGTCGTCACTGGAAGCGAAGCAATAGCTGGGGCTGTAACATCAGCTTTTGAAGGGAATTTAATCAGCAGTGTACGATAAACATTTCCAAACTCCTGAACGTTCAAGTGCCTAAAATTTTTCAGTTGTTCAGTCTTTTTGTCCTTTTTGAACGAATTAAAGCATCCAGTACAAGAAGGAAGTTAAAAATACTGTTTGTTAACTTTGTAAGGATGAGAGATAAATGTGAAATGTCATTTGCGTGACACGTTTGTGCGAGTAGGAGTAACCAAAATTTAGTGGTAGCGCGCATATGTTTTATAGGGACCTTTTGAATTTGTATCCACGTTTAACAGTTTGTTTCTCATTTTTCTTGCAGAACAAACTTCTTTCACAAACGAGTTTTTTCTTACATCATTTTTCATTGATGATTAATTTTTTAATAAAAATCTTAAAAGGCTTAACATTTTAAAAAGGCATGTAAAAATTACGTTTTTAAGACTTGAGTTGTTGCATTAATTGAATTTTAATCTTTACCTTCTAAAATATCTGCATTTTAAATTTCACAAAAATCCGTTAACAAATATCTGACATATCAGGCTCGAAAGTCTTAGCTGAGACACCCTGTATATTTTTTGGTTTTTGATTAACTAAATTTTAATCAGCCCCTCAAACTTTGACTGATGGCTTAAAAATTATCGTTCGTAGACAAAAAATGAATATAGATCACAGATTCAATTGTCTGATCTAGTTAATTTTAATATAAAAACTAAAAGTACTCTTTTACAACAACTAATGTATGTTGAGAAACCAAACTTTCACCAATATCTCAAAAACTGTTTCTAGTGTTGTGGATAAGAGGTAAAAATAGATTGGAAATCTTCAAGCAAACTTCCTCTAGAAAAAATTTTGAGATGATTTGTTTCTCCATTTTGATATTAGGCTCTAAAATGTATTAACTGAAATCTAAATTAAGTCAAATTATTTTTTATTTCTTATGAACGAAATATGATAGATTTTCACTTTTATTAGTGGAAATTCAATAAAAACGCAAAAAGTCACTTAAATAGCCATTTTTGGATATAATCAAAACTCTGACCTACCTGTGCTTCTGTCTATGACAAAAGTCGATACTTTGTTGAAAAATGATGTAAGTAAAAATAAAACGAGTTAGCGAATGCGAATAGTTTTTCTTCCGGTTCCTAGTTGTGCAATTTTTTGTTTTATCAGTTTCTGATATTTTTTTGGTATTTAAAATAAAAATCTATGATCTTCATTACCTTTTTCAATTATTCGAGTTATTCTAATAAGATAGCTTAGCTGTTTTCAAAATATTTAGAGTAGAGAAAACTCAAATTTCCACCTGCCTTTTCAAAGATTGATAATTCGGCCAATTGTAGTAAATACAGGGTGAGTCCATGGGGTGAGCTAACAGTGGGTTATTTCCGAAGAGCAATTGGTATTTTTGGTTGCATCTTAGGACATGTCAGAAGTAACCCTCTATTGAATCAGACTTGAGTTTGGAAATCGTATTTGGGTATTTACTGAAAATTCGCAGAGTGGAGAGACATATTTGTAGTTCTACCTCGATAAGAAAAAAAAAAGGAAACTGGATCCACAATTAAAACCCGTTTTTGAATCAATTGAGTAATTTACAAAACTTGCGCATAAAACCTTGTATGTAACTCATACTTACTTTATCAGTCATCCGATCCAAGAACGGTTTAATATCCTCTTCCTCCGCATGGAAAAACTTATTAGACTGTCCCTCAGACGCAGCATACGTAAGTAAATCAATTGCAGTCAAACGTGATTGTTTCCTCGTCGGTACGAAAACAATAACCGGCTTATGTGGACTATACCTCACCACAGCATTATAAACCGGCTTCGCCATTGCGATAAGTCTCGACGCATTATGTGTAATATTAATCCCCTGTACATGCAATTCCAACGGTACAGGCCTCACACTCGGATGAAAATTAAACGTTGCATTGGCATTACAACCCAACCATTGAGACACATCTCGATAATCCATAAGCGACGCACTTAATGCTATAATCCTGATCGGTTTCTCAATCTGTGAGGAAATATATCGCATGCGGGAACACACAACTTCAATAACAGGCCCATCCTCCCCACCAATCAAATGCAACTCATCAACGATAAACAAATTCACATTTTGGACATTCTTTCTTTGTTTCCATCTTCGCGACAATACATCCCATTTTTCGGCCGTGCTTATAACAATCTGACCTTTTGCCAGTAACTTCAAATCAGTCCCGGTTTCACCAGTTAGGAGCACTACTTTCTTGCCCAAAATTTGCCCAAATTTATTGTGCCAATCGGCAAACGTTAACTCAGCTAATGCATCTTTCGGAACGAGATAAACGCACCGACCTTCCGGGTTTTTATCAAAAAGGCGAAGTATCGCAAATTCAGCGATTGTAGTTTTTCCAGAACCGGTCGGGGCACCAATAAAAATATTATCATCACCGTTGTAAACCGAATTGAAGACTTGCGTCTGAATTGGATTAAACTGCGGGAACTTGTCGTTATACAACGACTCGAATTTATCGTTCCGTAAGGCAGTGACTGGTAAAGGTTGCAAGTCAAGTAGTTCAGTTGGTGGGAAATTCTTCTCTGGTAGTATCAAATGTCGGAAAGAAACTGGTAATTGTGTCTCGGCTCCGATCCATCGATCTGACACAATACGTAAGAAGTACTGAGGTGGCAAAGGTTCGAAAATCGGGACAAAAAATTTAACCAAATGCTCGTCTTGTGAATACTTCGCTTTGAGCAAAAAATACTCATGGTGGAGAATAACCTCTGAATCCACATCTTCCACCAAAATCCAAAACGCTTCAGACGCTCCATGAAGTTTCTCATCCCACTGAAAGTCAGGCGTTATGGTCAATTCAACCTTCAACATTGACCTGGTAATTGGTTGAATATGCGTTGATAATTCAAGTTTGGGGAACTGATGAACGTATTTATGGATAGTCTTGCCCAACTTTGGGACCCGAATCAATTCGCCGATTTCGTTCGGTCCCAAATCGTATAAACGTTCCCATGGGAAATTTTTCTTTTCAATTTTCTTCACAATCTCTTCCGGCATTTTGCGAAATTGGCGCAACGGTGACATCGACTGCCACATTCTTTTATCAATCATTTTACACAAAGCTAACGATTTATCGGCCAATTGTGCCCAACCTCTGTGTAAAACAATCTCAAAAATAGCACGCATTAAACGCGAAGCTGATTGTGTTACGTAAACCATGTCGGACATAAGTGCGAAACCTTCCAGTTTTAGTTGAGAAATGTACGCTTGTAACAGTACGTTTACTTTGGCACTTGGTTCTTCGATACTTTCTTTGATCGGGATTGGAACACGTTCCATCAATTTTTGCAACTCAAGTTTCTCTTCCTCACGGACTGTTATATTCCTGAACTCAGACGATAGGGAAAAAACGCGGAACAATTCAATTTCGCTCAACATTGGTTTGAGCAATTGATTGTAAGTTTGCATCGTTTCGTGGGTGCAATAATAATGCGAGGAAATGCGTCCCAGTTCGGTTACTTGAAACTGACCGGTTTTTCTGTCATATTTAACCAAACCACTACGATCGAGATACAATGCAGCTGTATGTATTAAATCAGCTCGATGTTGTTCCAATAACGGATCTTGTTTGAAATGATCATGTGAAACACCGTACAAAGTTGGTTGTCGAAGCATTCGAATGTATAAATACGTGTAACCTAACCATGTGACGGCATCTCGTACATTTTGTACGGTTCCCAAAACAATCTCAGCGTTTAACATGTCTGATAATTTTGATATCATTTGAGATTCGATGGGTAATTGTTGGTTCAATAGTGATAGATAGTATTGCAGTTCGCTGTGATTGGTTATCAATATGCCTTCACCTCTGGTATCGTATTGAGGTCGGCCGGCACGACCTAACATTTGAAGAACGTCCAAAGCACCCAATTCAACCCATCTGCCTTTTTCTGGATTGTAAATTTGGGTTCCTTTTATTATGACTGTGTGGGCTGGTAAGTTTACGCCCCAGGCAAGTGTTGCAGTTGACACCAGCACCTAGAAGAAATTATAAAATTAGAATGTTTTTTTGTTATTCCACACGTTTTATGAAAACTGATTATTTATACAGGCTGCTCAAAAACTGGCGCACCAACTCAGTGGTACTTTGTTGAGAAGCATGTGTGGATCACGGGAAAAATCTTGAAAAAATTCCTAAAGTCATATTTTAAAAAATCTGGAGCTACAAACTTATTTTGTTAACTTCTTCAGTTTTCATTATTTTTTAATGTTTTTATGTTTCACACTAAGTAATCGTTCCCTAACACAATGATGAACAACTATTTTTAAATTTTCCATCAGACTTTAGCAGTTTTTTTAATTTAAAAAAATTAAAATTCATAAAAAAAATCACAGTTTGTAAATGTGCCAACACTGGGAATTATTTCCTAGGAAACCGTTTCAAAAATAATTTATTTTTATTGTTGATCAAATTCTATTGCGATTATGACTGTTAGACAACGTTGCCACATATCATTTATTTAAAATTAGTTATTTATCAATAACTTTAATGCAAAGAATTTTTTTACTATTTTTACCTTTATATGTAACCAGTCTATCACACACCATTGAGTTGGTGCGCCAGTTTTTGAGCACGCTGTATGTACATTTATACTATCTAAATATACTATCTTATTTACTTACTTACTACTTTACTTACTTACTATATCTTATTTATACTATCTAAAGATACTTTGTCTGAGACTACCTAAATAAAACAAATTAAGAGTAATTTAAGGAAGGCATTTCTGTCGAAAAAATTGAGGTAGTTTTTAGAGAACTGTGTTTTTGAAATAAATGTTTATTGAATTGACAGCTAGCCCTAATTCTCAGTATGTTTATAACGAAATTCTTACACAATATTCTCAGAATTTGCTCCCTTAGCTTACGTCTTAGCCAGGACTAAATAATTATTGGTAAGATTACAAAATAGGGAAAGTAAAAATATAGTCTCTTCAATGAATTTAATAATTAACAAAATGGTACTGAAAATCAAATCTCGAACAAGTAACAGCAAACTAATTGAAGGTAACAAAATTTTTAAACATCTTTGATAAAAAAGTCCAACATCTGCTAACTGCCAATGAAATGTCAAATGGTAATGCAAAGCAATAACATACAGAGCTGTAGTTGCAAAAATCGGAATTTGTTGTAATGTGAAGTGGTGATCTTGTTATAATAGATCCGGAAAAGGTTTAACGGCTTTAGATGAAATGTTTTAATAGATGTTAGCTACCTTCTAAATCTAAATCAGCTGATAAGTCAGTCTGCTCGTTAGGCGATAGTATCAAATTAGAAAAGTGAAAAACGCTAGAGCATACACTTGGTTTTGCATCTACACGACTCAAATAGGGTGTGAAACTTCGTTTTTGAACCATATTTTCGAAACCAATTGATAAAATAAAATTTGATTGTAGAATTGCCTAAGAGTCATTTAATTATTACGAAAACGGGATAATCTACAAAATTTCCAGTTGCTGCTTTTCCGACTCATATTTTTTTGTGACGGTCTTGACGTTACTTATTTATTGCTTAAATCGATAGAGTAGAGTCCGCAAAATGACAGATCGTCCACGGTGGTAGGAGTGCGCAGAGACGAAAACTCGTCACGGACGAGTCCAATCTATAAATTAGGGGTGTTGGCAGAAAACAGTAGCGTGGCGTGTATTTACATGTGTATGGAATTCGTCTTAAAGTTTAACATTTCAATATTACTAGTTATAGTAAAGATACCAGTAGAAACATTTTTTGCAATAAACGCGTTTTTACTCGTTACTCATTGTGTATTTTTATTTATTCGACCTCTCTGCTTTGTATTTCTAGGAAATCAACGTGTATTTTTATTATTTCATCTTGCTATTATTGAATAGAGAAAATCGTAACAACTACAAATTATAAATCTCAAACCCTTCTTGATCACAGAATATTTTTTTGCTACGCCACTGCTCGATCTCCCCACTCGATGAAGTACGCATTGGCTCCGCCTATCGTGGTCGTTTACAGAGTTTCCGAGCTCTAATCAATTATAGCTGTCAACATCTTTAATAATTTTCCTGATAATAAATCTTTTGCATTCTGGTATCACTAATTCTCTGTGTATAAATGTTTTGCTACATGAGAACCCTTTTCGAGTATGTATTTCTACCTAACATATAGTGAAGCTAAAAAAATGGAAACAAGAAACAATAAGTAGAAATCCTGGGTCTGGATGAAGCAAAGTTTCTAATCAAGAACAACATGAATTTCCACGAGTATTTAAATTATAATTAAATCATGTAAATCAGCGAAATAAAAATTGTTCCATTTTATTTTGTCCACAGATACTTAGTTACAATTTTGCTTTTTTTGCAACTCAAATCAATGAATTTCAGAAGTAACAATTTTTACAACCAGAAAATTTTGGAAATACATTTCAATTTGCTCAATTGACGTTCTGAAAGCACAATGCACTTTTTCCATTTTTTTGAAAATCTCGAGAAATCTTTTAAATTTGGTTTACAAACCGTACATCATTAGAAAGCTTATCAAAATTGCTATTGATAGGTGTAAGCAAATACAGGCTGTTCCATTTGAAAAAAAATGAGTTATTCAACTTTTTGCGTTTTGGCACATCCTGTACATTATCTGTGCGTTATAACGAAAAGTTGACTATATGCTAAAACTACAAGATATTCTAAGTTTTTCTGTCGAAAATTTGTCGGAAAATACTCATTGGCGGCTTCACAGTGATTTTTTAAATGTTAGTTGTTTTTAGCACAAAAAGTTGAATAATTCCGAAACAAAAAAAGATAGGCCTATAATAGTATATACAAAGTACCTTTGTTTTTTTACGTAGAATCTAATTATGCAAAAATATATGGGCTGTTCCATTAAAAAAAACATAACTTTGGTTGATCACCCGGTATAACAACATCCTGTGTAAAATATAAATATTTTTAGTTTGTGGACTTTAAGTTGATTTATCGGATAATAAAAACGGCATCGCAGTATTTTCAATAGCAAAAAAGTTATAGACCGATTACGCACCCCTGGGTCAGCCTGTATTAACACTAACAACAAATTCATTATTTGATTTGGTGCCGTCGATTACAACACCGCTGGTTGCACTAGTACTTGTTACACCCACGATCGTGTTGCTGCTTGAAGCCACGTTTCTTTCACTTCTGCCGCTTGGGAAGAAAGCTTTGTATGCATCTTGGAAATAAACCTTCGTTAATCCCTTAGTTGAAGATCACTACAGCCGTGGGATTAACTTACTCCTGTGTAAGACAGTTTTGCCAACTGTTTGACATTTCTCAATACGAAACGTCTGATTATTTTTAATAGATTTAAAACAATTTTAAGCCTCGTTGCGTCTAATTCAAAAAATAAAAATGTTGTATTCAACTTATTTTCTCTCATGGTTTGATAATCCGCTCGTGAAATAAAATGTCCGATTTAAACTCAAACTCGTTAAATAAATAACTATAATCGCATAACCCAATAAGAGTAGGAGTGAAATTTAAGAAGTACTCCTCTATTAAAACCTAAATTCGTCTAAAGTAATTAATTTTTCTTGCTAGTAAATTTACTTATACAAAGAAAAGAGAGAAATAGTAATTTCAAATTACCTGTATATGCCTATCTGCAAACAAATCTTCCACCAATGTCCTGTCAACCCTCGTCATTCCGGCATGATGTATCGCAAATCCATACGGTAACAAATCCTTCAATTCATGATTTTTCACTTGTTCCGCTTCGGTTCGCAAAACTTCCATTGAAGCCGATCCCTCTTTCAAAAACTGTCCTAAAGTATCCTTCTCCAAACACATATCACGTATCGCACGCGCTGTTTTTCCCGTCTCCTTTCTCGAATGAACGAAAATTAACACTTGGTTGCGTCCTGCATGTTCCATGGTTTTTTCATAAACAATCTCATTCATTACTTGGTACCGTTTCAAAGCCTTTTTCTCCGTCACTCCGATATATTGTTGTTCCAAAGCAACTGGTCGAAAACTATTATCGAAATAAAAAAGACCAGTATCTGATTTGACTCGAAGAAACGCGGCAACATCTTGGTAATTAGGTAAAGTAGCCGAAAGACCAACCAGACGTACGTCTTCTTGAGTCGATTCAATCATGCGAATTGTTCGAGCAACCAAAGCTTCCAGAACCGGACCTCTCTCATCGTGTAACAAATGAATTTCGTCGATAATAATTAGTCTTACCAACGAAGTGAATGTTTTTTCGCCTCCTTTTCGTGTTATAATATCCCACTTTTCAGGGGTGCATACGATGATTTGTGTCCCAGCGATCTGTTCTCTAGTTAACTGATGATCACCAGTCAATTCTGATACAGTGATATTGTAACTCGATAATCTTTTCCCAAAATTACCGACCATTTCTTGTACGAGAGAACGCATTGGTGCAACGTATATGATCTTAAAGTCATCGGCGTTTATTGTACCATCTGTGTTGATGTGTTTGCCTATTTCACGCATCATACACAATAGTGCTACGTTGGTTTTACCGGCACCTGTAGGTGCACACAAGAGTAAATTCTCATCTGATTCGAGTGCTGTTTTATATAAGCGACTCTGAATACGATTTAGTGTTTTGAAGCCTTCAAAAACAGGCTGAACGTATTTGGGTAACTGATCAATTGATTGTAACTTTTCGTTATCTCCAAACGGTTTAGGTTTTAGAGCAGGAACGTGTACCTCTTCGTATCCTAAAATTAATATAAATTCAATTAAAATATAATAATATATCAATATAATATAATAGAAATTCAATTGAAAAAGTTTTTTTTCCAATATGTACAAATTTTGTTTGAAAAAATCTAAATCAAAACAAACAAATTTTTTTTAACTGTACCGTAATGAACATTTTACTCTCACAGTATTCATGCTGGAAAGTACCATTTTACTAGTCCGCTGGATAATTTTTTTCAGGGGCTAGTCCGAGTCACGAGACAGTGAAGTTGTAAGTTTAGGGATTTATATTATAAATATTAAATGTACAATTATGTGCAGAAATGCTGCTTGAAGAATGAGGTATTGCAACTGCAGTCGTGTTTTTTAGCATTGTTAATGACGTTAGATGCTCCTTAGAGACGAATAAAAAAATGTTGTAGGATTCACGCCCGGAAAGTGATCTTCTATTGCTACTCGAAAGCGCGTATTTGCTTACTCGTCCAGTAAAACCTCACTTTCCGGACTTAATACGTAAAATACTCATGAATCACAGAAAAATATGACTGAAAACCAACATCTATGTACATAGTGAGCCATTTTGAACTCGAACACATCACAGGAGCGTTAAAATGGTATCAATTAAGCCAAAAATGCATGGTTTTTGAGAAAAAGTTTTTATTTTATTTCACTTACGATCGGTTTATAGAAGCGTAATTAATTTAAACTGCAATTAAATGCGTGATTAACTGATCACGTGACCAAACTGAATCAATTTGATTGGTCTATTCGCGTTGTTAACTATTAACAACGTTGTTTAACCATGGGGTTAAACAGGGTTTTTCTTTAAATTTAAGAATTTTTCATGAAAGTTGTCGCAACGGTTAAGTAACCCATGCGAGCATTTCCGCGGCATCAGCGAATGTCAGCAAAATGACTTAAGTGGGTCACTTGACCAGCGACAACTAAACAATAACAATAATAGTTTTAAAAATTAAATGGGCAAATTATTATTTAAATTAACATTGTTTTAGATACACTGTTTTAGTTTGTAAGTAAATTTTGTATATATTCGAATCATTTTTGTAATAAAATCAGTATGAACTTAACCCCGAGTTCTACTCATTCAACGTATTAAAATTTAATAAAGCTTTCTATAAACCGGTCCTTAGAGCCGGTTTACAGAACATTTTAATTGCAATTAAATTTTAATCGCCATTAACTTGACATTTGTCAGTGGATTTTAAATGGCAACTTAATTCGAATTAGTTTAATTTTGATTTAAATCTTAATTTCGCTTTCTGTAAACCGACCCTAAATGATAGATCATTTAATTCTGCATCGATCTATATTAACATTCCCTATACTTATGTTTAATAGTTTTCAAGTTACAATAACTTTTTGTTGGGATTGAAGAATTTGTTAGTCATAGGTCTTTTCTTATAAGTTGCCATAGAAACAAGAGAAAAAATGTGAGAAATTAAAGTTTTTCAAACCAACATTCAATGAATTTATTTTGTTTTCACGAACGAATAACAATTTGTCATTTGTTTAATCAAAAATGTTTCTATAGCAAACTAAGCAAAAATAGTTATCGTTAGTAATAAATTTCCTACAATGTCAAAAAAAACAACAATTTGAAAATTATCACATATAGCTATAGGGAATACTAATACAGATCGATGTAGAAAAAAATTCTCCTCCATCTAATAAAATAAAAATTGAAACATCCCATTTGAAAAAAATAATGGGTACATGAAGTTGTCTAAACTTAACCTTAAAATATTTGATAGCGTTGATAGCGGTAAAACCGAAAATGTCGCCATCTTGAAAATGTTTTCAAGGAGCAGAACTCAAAAAATGTATTATGGCTGAGAACTAGCTTTCAGATAAATTTGTTTATTACAACTTACAATACTTCTAATGTGGCATTTAAACGAAACAGCCTGTAGATCGTAATTATGATTTTTATATTTGTTCTAAGTCAGTTACATCCACCGCAACCGTGAGTATAGTTATTCGTGAGTTCGTGATTCAGTTATAAATCTCGGAACTTTTCTAAAGCCTCTCTGACAATTTTCATAATTTATGTATTACCAAGTTGGGCCCTTTAATTAATAATTTGTTTTGCAAAAAGTCTCAAAATCAAAAAAAGGCTTTTTACTAATTCAGTTTAAGAATTAAGGTTCGTATAAAATCAATTCTGTTTTTCTGCAAATACACTTTTGGTCAGCAAAGATTACGTAACACCTTAAATCAAATTTATGTTTAAATTAATTTTTGACTTTCATTCAAAAAAGTCAGTCTCAATAACTTTTAAAATTGAGTAAATCTATTTGGGATTGCGTGGGGAAAGTTCAAAACCAATATTAGTTACATTTTAGGTTTCATACCTTAATCAACCCCTACTTTAAAATTTTAAATAGAACCCCTACTTTTTTAAACATTTTCGTAAAAAATTAGCGTATTTAACTGCCAAATATATTTTTTTGGTGATTCGTTATTTAGATAAGAGTAGTTTTAAATTTGAAATTTTTAATCTTAGTATGCTTTGATTTGAAACCAATTTAATTTAAATAAAAAAATTGTCGATTAGAGATGCAATGAGAAAGTTTAAAACAAGTTACATTTTAGGTTTCATTCCCTAATAGCTTCTGACCCCTACTTTCACATTTTAAATGACACCCTCTCTTTTTGAAACATTTTTAGAAAAGAAAAAATGAACTTATCTAACTGTCAAAAAATGTTTTTATCGCTTCGTTTTTTAGTTGAGTGGTTTTATATTTTAAACTTAAATCCTTTGATTTGAAGCCAATTTAATTTAAATAAAAAATGTCGATTTGAGATGCGATGAAAGAATTGAAAGCCAAGAACGTTTTAGATTTCATCCCCCAGTCTTTAACCACCCTTACTTTACAATTTTAAATGACACCCCCAACTATTTGAAATATTTTTGGAAAGGGGATAAAAAGCCTATCTAACCGTAAATGCAAAATTTTTTTCGATACGTTTTCGAGTTTAACATCGACATAAAATGTTTCAAAATGTTGAGGGTGCTATTACAAATTTTAAAGTAAGGGTGGTTAGCGACTAGGGAATGGAACATATTCCAAGTTGGTTTTGAACTGTCCCACTGCAACTCAAAACGACATATTCGTACTCACCTACAGTTGTCTTAAAAAAAACGGAAATTGTCAGAAAAAATTCTGTCAATTTTATTAAAGTTTTATCATCGTCATCTGTATAGACTGACACTATATCTTGCCTGGGCACTTGTAAAGTTCAAGTGATTCTCGTCAGCGCTACAGTTTGCGCGGAATATTTGACACATCCTGCACTTGACGGTAAATTGTTTTTCAAAACTTCAAAATATGTCTAGCATATGGTGTTTTGTTGTATCTTTTCTGTCGAGCTTTTGTTAGTTGCGTTTTTCTTTATTGGTTTAGATGGTTCGTGTTTCGTCACTGCTCATTAATAACTTGATACTCTTAGCAGCTGACGATAGAAATTGACGCACTACACATTACAACACGTGTAATTATGTAGTCACTGTTTCAATGCATTTTTTTCGAAATGCCCTGGTGGGATATTGATACATTTCATTAAGAAGGCGGTGATTTCTATATTTTGAAACGGCCTTTTAGGTTAAAAAAACTGCACTGATGTTGATGTGTCAGAAATGGGTGGTCACTGCTTTGTGTGTATTGTTCCTCAAATCGGGTATTTATTGGCGTCTAGGTAAACCCTGATTCTGCCTTCGTAACACGACTTTTAAGTGTCTTCTCATCTGAAACGACTACAGTGTCCCAAATATTGTTTTATAGGAGAAATTCCATTGCAAGTTCCACTATCTCTATTACTTGGGTCCATTTTTTAAAATATGGCTTTCTAACTGTATAATAGTTACCCAATTCCGATTGATCAATGCGACGATAGGCGGTAGCTCGGAATGCCAGAAAGATGGTTTGTTTCATTAATTGCTTTAACACAATCGGCCATTGGATTTTCTCTTAAAAATGTAATTAATGCTTCATCTTGCAAAGCGTTTGTACATCGTTTTCGACCAGAACCGGCATTTCGTTTAACACTTCCCTCGCTCTCACATTTTTTTAAATTCCTATCACTTTTGCCGATAACAAATTCCGCCGCTAGATCTACTATCTTTCTTGCATTTATACTATGCTAGTCCTAGCTGTTTCACTAAGATGTGGATATTATAAAATTTATTTGTTAACAAATACTACTGCCAAAAAGACATAAATTGACTAATTAAATTTCCAGTTTATATTAGGTCAAATTTCATTTCCCGTTTTTTTTAAACCAAATGAACTTTTTATTTAAATAAAATCGACTTCAAATCAAAGAGCACCGTAACAAACAAATCCAAATACAGGTTGATTCAGATAAGATATAGAGCCTGACGATCTAGCGATGCAACCCAAAATACACCTTTGATTTACGCCTTCAATCTAATTTAAATTATAATTTTCAAGTTGGATCCAAGTTATAAACAGAGAGACAAAAAATTACTTTTAGCGAAAAAAGCGTTCACAATGCATGTCTCTTACTTGTTTTTCTTGGAAGAAAAATGGCCCGATTATGCGATTCACGAAGATGCGAGATGCCACACTAAATGTTCACCAAACCAATTTACTGGAAATGTGTTTCACTTATCCACAATGGATTTTTCTAAGCATAGTCATGGCAGTTGTGTACTACCATTGTTAAAAAATTTGACTTCATTACTGAATAAAATTTTCTGAATAAAGTTATGTCAACTCGCATTTGTGTTTTGATAAACAGGCAAAAATCCAATCTGATGAAATTTATTTCCCCTCAGAATACAACAAACTGAAATCCGGCTGATGCCTGTTGGTTCTGAGTCATGTAAGCTAATACGCGAACTTCATTTCCCAAAGACCTAGCAGTATGTTTTCTTTTTTGATAAAAAGGCCAATTTCTTCTAAGTTCCCACTCAAAACGTGTAAAAATCACGCCACTAGGATGTTGTCTATTCGTGAAACGTTAGGCAAACAAATAGCAGCAACAGCAATGTAGGGTACAATGTGACAATAATGACCAGCACTGATGTCAAAACTTGTCAAGCACTCACTGTCAGCAACATAAGATAACTTGGACTGCAAATGCAAATCGTAGCTAAAATTAGATCAAGACGTAAATGAAATTTGTTTTTTGTGTTTTATGACATTGTGTATATATATATTTAACGCACGTATTTTAAAGAAAGGATTATTTTCTAGTTCATCGAACTGCTCTAACAATATCACAATCAGAAAAAACATCAACGATCACACTCACCTTTCCTCTGCTTCCTGAAAGATCCATCCGGTAACTGACAGCGTTTATTTGCCATGTAATGCGATCCCTGCGTAAACACCAAATCTTCCAAGTCAAGTAGGTGTCTTGATCCAGCAACTTGTGCTCCACTACCTGTATCCATCTCATCCGATTGATCTTTTCGGCTTGATGATCTTGAAGTTGATTCTTCGTCTTCACCATCATCATCCCCTTTTCCGGTTTCCAGAAGACGCAAAATACGAGTAAGACTGGGATCTTCAGACATTTTATCTTTGATTTTCTGTCTTTCTGATTCACTCTGTGATTTGGCCAATAATGTGCAATATAAAACTACAAATAAAAATAGATATTGGTTATAAATTTAGCTGTAGGAAATGGCAACAACTTACTCATCTGCCTATGTTTTTTCAACTGTTTAATAAAGTCAAAGCAATCGTAACCTAGTAGTAAAACAAGTTGATTTTCGCACTCTCGATCATCTCCAGCATCGCGAAGAACATTTAACACTTCCGCCGCTTTTGCCTGCGAAACCATTGCATCGTCATAAATTTTTGAAAGGCGCCTTTGCAGCCAATAAGCGTCTATATCAAGAGGATGAAGTGCTTTTTCCTTTTTCATTTCTTCAACACCACCAAGCTGTTGCAATAATAATAATATTTATAATAATAAAACAAAAAAGATAATAAATCAAACTTACATTCTCTGCATGTATAGCACTATCCTCTTTAGCTTCTTCTCCTTCTTCATCATCCATATCCTCGCGAACTTCTCCATACATGTCTTCATCATCTTCCTCCTCTGATTCTTCAAACTGAACATTAATTCCATAAGTTTCATCAATGTTTTCTTCATTCATAGATATTTTATTTTCTTCATTTCCAAAATCAGTAATTTTTTTACCCAGATTAACGAGTAAAGCAAATCTCTCCTCAGCAATAGAGCCTAAACAAAAAATTAATAATAAAATCTAATTTGCTGCATCAATTCAGAGCATACATTTGTATACAATTTTTCAACATTTTTGACAAAATTTCCGCCTGAGAAAAACACAAAATTTTCCAAAAAAAGTTAGTAATTCTATATCCAGATTGAAAAAATCTCATAAAACAAATAGGTATTCATTCAGAAGCGCGCCTAAAAGCTCGAGAAAAAGTAACACCACGTTTGATCTAATTTAAGGTAGTTGATGCCTAAATTCACTTTCATAAAATATCTTTTAAATTTTAAAAGATTATTGTTCAAAGAATTCCGCATCGATAATGCAAAAATGAAAAAGATTGGCCGTCTAGTTTCGCAAATATTGAATTTTTGACTCTCTTTTACATTGCGGTATGTGGAGGATCGAAATTATTTTGTACGTTTTTTGGTCTACCAAACCATTCTTAGGATTTTTTTAAAAAACTAAATTAACATTCAGCAACATCTAATAAGTATTTTAAGAGGAAAAAACTCGGGGTCACCGTCCAAATTTTGGAGTTATTAATTAATAAGCGATGAGAAATTTGTCTCTGTGGAGTAGTAAAAGGGATACACTAAAATAGTACTGGCAACACAGCGCATCTGTTAAACCGCTAAACATGAATTTTGAACTTAAATTAAATGTACAAAAACACCCGAATAACACTAACATAACATCATTTTCAAATTAAGTTTGTAATTTTTACGCCCAAAAAATGTTTACAAACAAAAACGAATATCCCGACACAGAGTTTTTGACTTAAGAGCTAGTTAGGAGGTAAACATAGTGGGTGATTCAGATAAGAAAAGAGCCTGACGATCTGCCGATGCAACCTAAAAAAACAAATTTCATTTAAGTCTTGATCTAATTTTAATTACGATTTGCATTTGCAATCCAAGTTATCTTATGTTGCTGACAGTGTTTGACAAGCTTTGACATCGGTACTGGTCATTATTGTCACATTGTATCCTGCATTCCTGTGGCTGCAATGAATTTGTTTGCACAACGTTTAATGAATAGACAACATCCTAGTGGCATGATTTTAAACGTCCTGAGTGGGAAATTAAAAGAAATTGTCCTCTTTGCGAAAGAAGAAAATACACTGCTTGGACTTTAGAAAATAAAATTCGTGTAATAGCTAACATAACACAGAACCAACAGGCATCAACCAGACTTCAGTTTGTTGTATTCTGAGGGAAAATAAATTTCATCCCTATCATGTGCAGTTAGTACGAGAACTTAGGAAAACTGAATTTGAACGCAGATTAGAGTTTTGTCTCTTTATCGGAATACAAATATAAGTTGACAACTTTCTTCAGAAAATTTTATTTAGTAATGAAGCCCAATTTTCTAACAATGATAATGCACAACTGCCATAACCATGCTCAGAAAAATCCACTGTGGATAAGTGTATAAGTGAAACACATTTTTAATACTTCTTGTTGGATTTTCTTGGCATGGAAAATAAATAAAACAAAGTTAAAAAAGCCTGACACACCAAACTTTCATTTGAAACACTACGCAATACAAAACAAATAAAAGTTTGGTGTGTCGGGATTTTTAAACTTTGTTTTATTTATATTTTTAATGAATTGTTTTGATGAACGTTTGGTGTGGCATCTCGCAACGTCGTGAATCGCATAATCAAGCCTTTTTCTTCCAAGAAAAACAAGCAGAAGACAAGCACTTAGAACGCTTTTTTGGTAGAAGTCATTTTTTGTTTCCCTTGATATGAATTCGTAGAATTGTAAGGGATGCTTGGGAGATCCGAATGGTTGGTGTGTGTGAGGGCTTTTAGGGCGAGTGTGAAAGATGGGAAACATGTGTTAAAGATGAATGCCGAATGTCTGGATTTTTTAGAAAATAAGTTAGTCTGTAACTGGCTTTTGTAGAGTAAAGTGAAATTAAAAGGTCCTGTTGAGAAAATCGTCGTTTAATTATCCTATAATCCTGACGTAATAAATTATAAACTATAACACCCTGTTTATTGTTGTAATTTATGATTTTGAAAAACTCTACCAACCTTTAATGTTTCATTCTTTCACACATTTTGTGTTAAGAGTTTATACCGAAAAGACCTCTCTACTTTTTCTATCATTCCGCGAGAACCGAATGACACTAATGATCGTTCTCTGTGCTGATGTCAGGGTGACACAAGATGATAGATAACTTGGATTCAACTTACAAATCATAATTTAAATTGGATCAAAGGCGTAAATGAAATACGTTTTTTTGGGTTGCATCGTCAGATCGTCAGGCTGCATATTTTATCTGAATCACCCTGTATTAAAAGTCGCTGTTCCTACAAGGTGAGCGTGCCACAGGAGCCACCAAGAAGATGTAATTACAAATTTTTTCGGTCAAATTTCGAAAATAGGACGCGTTTACAATAAAAGCGCTATAGCTTTCTATCGTTTATCGAAGGTTTTAGCCTAATAATTCTTCCTTTACGTTCACAGTATTTTTTTTTGGATTGGTTACTGTGGATACTATATAATATACGATATATTTTTTTGACCTAACTTTTTGCTCCAATTGTAAGGCCCCAACAACCTTACCTGACCTGACCTGACCTGACCTGACCGAAAAATGTACAAAAACATCCGAATAACACTAACATAACATCATTTACACGCTTAAAAAAAGTAGAAACAATAATTATTTACCTAACGAGTTTGGAAAGTGCAATTTCCCACATGAGCACTTTGTTTGCGAAGTGCGAATGTGGGAATGGCTTTCCAAACAAGTTAGGTACAATATTTTTTGTAACGAATCTCTGAAAAATTTTTTTTTTATAATTTAGTTTTTTTTGTTAATGGGTTGCAGGTCAAACAATCAAAAAAAAGACATGAGCTGTCAAGTATCATAAAGAAAATAATCGTTTCCGTCTCAACGGTAGCCAATTAAAAATCCCTAGCCATTGTTACAAAGTAAAAAACACCGCAGTGCGGGAAAGTCCATTTTCCACACGCTGGAATTTGGTAAGTTCCTGAATTAGCATTTTGTCATTAGTATTTGAAAAGTAGAAATATGTTCCAAAAGAGAAACAAAAATGCCATATTTGACTAAATTTAGGTATTTTATTAAAAAAACATGTTCACTCATGAAAAAAAAGCACGAAAGATACCAATTTTTAATAAATGCAATGATTTTTTGGCTAATTTTCGACAAAATGAAGCAAATAAAACACATATTTCAAAAAAAAAGTTCAGAAAGCTCGCTCGCAAATCTAAGTTTTACAGCAAAAAAAAAACACACAAATAATAACATTCTCAAACTAGTTAATTTTTCGGTTCAGTTTTAGATTAGAAACAAGCTTACAATCTCAATAACATATTTTTTTATATTACATGATGTTATAGAAAATATTCTCGCAAAATTATTTAAACTAATTATTGTTTCCGACTAAAACTTTTGGACCTACTTTATTAGTAAGCTTCTTGTTATAGTAAAATGTCTGGCTACAAAAAAAATAACTATTTTAAACTCAATTTTGTGATTTCTCAACTTATTTATAACAAATTTCGCGCAATAAATATTGAAAATTACGTAAAAGTGCCACAATTTTTTAGCTCAGAAATATGCTTAATCCCACATGAAAAAAACTAACGCCATCACGTTTGAAAAAAACATCCAGATTACACAGAAATTAACCTCATTTAGTGTCTTCTTGCCCTGTATGTGTAATTCTCAAAAGTTCTAATCTTAAAAATCCGCTTAAACAATCGAAAAGTAGAAAATAATATTTTTAATCCAATTTGGTGGTCGAAAAAGACAATTTTCTTATTTTTTTGTTAAATAAAAGTAAATAACGTGAAAAAAATTATAACTAACGTAAGTAACGCTTTGAGGTAGTAACTAAAAGAATAAAAATAAATGTAAAATTGGAGCTGACAAAAATTTGCGTTTAAATAAAAAACTACCGCAAAAATCTAAATTACAAACCTAACAGCATTTCAGTCTCCTTTTTCTTTTCTTTCTCCTTCAACCTGTCGTTCTTTAATACTGTTAAGACCTCATCTGCTGCACCACAAAGAATATCTCTTGGTTGATCCCCCAATGCTTCTTGCAAAAAACTCAAAAGCACTTCATACGTTTGTCTAGTTTCTTGCGTTTTAGGTCGATATATTATTCCCACCATTTCATCCACACCTTCTGAAAGTAATGTGGCCCCCTTCATTCGGGCGAAATCATATTGGGCTTCGTCACGTTTTTGCCTCCTAAAAAAACAAGTTCAAATAAAATATTAATACAATAATTGTTAGTGCAACAACTTACTTAACTTTCCGTTCTTCTGCTTTGCCGGGTCGAGTCCTCTGTGCCCTGTCACCCATTTTAGTCCCCGATAGTTTTCCAACAAGGGAAACAACTTCACCTGTAGCCTCATCTCGACTTCTTCTCTCAATCAGACGAACATCAGCTTGAAGCACGAGATTTGAGTTCTACAACAAAGTTTCGTGTTGTGATAAACAGAACGTAACCTAAACGTTGACGCGTCGTTGATGAAATCAACTCATTTTGCTCCCGAATAGTAATTCTAACTAATCACAAATTTAAATTAGTGTTGTATAATATGTTTGCTTAATTGTAGAGGTAGTAGCAATGCATTTTTTATTACTTACAGCTTTATATTCGTATTGAAGCTGCCTTGCCGCAGCATCCGCCATGTTGTTAAACTATCCACTTGTGATGCACTTGTGGCTACACTGGCCGCAAGGTCACCAACTGTGCGTGAGCAAAAGTTCTAGTTCACTTTGAAGGTTGCTTGCAGAAAAAAGGTTGTTTGGGTGCATCACGGCCTCCTAGATTGATAAATGATAAAAAAGACTTTCTTACGTCTCTTACACGGCACGTCGCATGTGTCAAATGTCTGTTTTTTAACCAAAGTTCCACAAAATTCTGTATGTCACAGCTCTCTTGTGGCGATTTTAAGAAACATTTACAGGGAACTGCAAAAATGATAAAACAATTTCACATTTTCAAATCAAATTTAACGATTTACACTATTCCAGGGTTTACACTTTCCTGTCATTTTACAAAAATTGGAGAACGTTGTGCTTACACTCGTACCTCTCGGATAAAGTTAGAAACAACATATTTTTGCAATACATTCCTCAATGACTGTAAATTCGGACGTACACCCGAGCTTTAGTTTTCGCAAACTAAAACGGAGAAAATTCGCGACATTTGACTTAGCGAGCTTGGTCCAGCGGTTCTGTAGTCACTATAAAGGTACAGATTAGAGGCATAGATTAAAAGTGGATTAGAGATCATTGCGACGCCATCTGCAATTTCATTCATAAATAGTCGAGTGGCACATCTGCCTTGCCCTTCGACCTTCGTTTAGACTGGGCAAATTAAGATTTGTTGTGAAGCCAACATATGCAAGTGGGGGAAATGATCGATGGTACGCGAATTTGACCCTTAAGTAACCCTTCTCTGATTGGTTTACTCAAAATATTTCCAAGTGTTTCGTTAATATTCGTCAAACTTCGTGCAATCTCGATTGTGATTAAAGGGAAAAATTATGAATTTTGGGCTTAAATTTACCTGTGAATGGGTAAAATTTGGTTCTTGTGTCGAAATATACAGGAGAAAGTATCCACAAGGGCTTATTCATCGATCATGTCATGCGTAAGTTGGAAAATACACGTGTTGATCTAAATATGGAAACATACCAGTGGTGTCGTTACGTATTCTGATTTTCCGCTTTGATACTGAATATTTTTGAATATTATAACTCTGACGGCATGTCATAAGATAGAATTAGAAGTATTTTAGCTAAGGCATTTTTTTAAACTCGAATACATAAATTGTTTCAGTAACTTGTAATGAATGTTTTTTCAGTTGTTTGCCCCTTGAATACAAGCTGCCATTGAACAAGGAGTTAGCTTCCTCTGACCCCTCACTCCCCTCGCCGTGATGTTGGGTTCAAACAAACTGCCAACAAACTCGCTGTATGGCGAGTCTATACGACATATGGTCGAAGGCCTTGCTTTAATCTGTGACAAAGGTAGATATGCCCCGATCTCCACCACGCGCGCATATTGCAGTAACTTTAAATTACAATAACTTGGTAAGTATTACAGATATCAAAATGATTCTTCCACCAAAAACTTATTTCAACTATGGGATCATTTCATCTCGCATATGTGGAGGTCTATCTTTTAAAATAAAAAATTTTTTCGCATCTCGAACATTCCATAACACAATACAAAAAAAATGTAATTTTCTTACTTTGCTTTTTGTAAAATCTAAAGCTTGTCTATATATACGTTAGAATCTACATATATTGGGGAAGCTAGCGCAAAAAAATGAATTTTCTTACTTTATTTAGAAGGAAAATATGACGATGTAAACACAAATTTTGCGCAATTTTAGTTTTTCAAAAATTTTCAGAAAAACGTCTTTTTCATAATGAAGGCAATTCCAAGTCAAAAAGCGACCTACAGATTTAGCAGGAAATTCTTCGTAAGAATCAGTTTTAAGCAATCGTGTGCAATCGAGTCCGGACCAACTTCTTAAATCAGCGACTTTTGAGATGCTTGCTTCCGGACTTGCAATTAATTTTTCTATCACACTCACAAACATTTCGCGGGCAAAAAAATAGTAAGTAAAAAACGTTCGCGCATCTTGAAAATTTCACTACACAAACATGACACGTTACAAGAAAACTAAAATTTTCTGTTTTCTTTTGCAAAAACTAAAGCTTGTGTGTATATGTTAGACATTGCATTAATTGAGGAATATGTTACAAAAACATGAAGTGTTTAGCTTTATCCAGAGGGAAGAAACAAAGATCTAAACGCACAATTTGTCCAATTTTAGGTTTTTGTACATTGTTATGTACCACAAGTGTGCGTGCGATCGAATATTTATTTATACGTACGAAAAGCCACCCGCTTCGCATAAGTTTCAAGCAACTGTCCTCATCTCCTATATTATTTTAAGTTTTAGAAATAATATTTAAAAATCTTATTGTTTAACTATTGTTTAACTATTTTGTATAACTTAGAACATACGGTTACATTTGGTACCATATGGTAATTCGTAAATCTAAGGGTAAATCCCAACCAATCACGTCATAGTCAAAATCCAATGAAATATCTGAAAGACAAACGAGGGATGTTCCAGTTCAGCCCATGAGGCAATATTATAAAAGTTCCTTTTCACTATTAGTTTAACGTCTATTCTTTTAAATAAAGTGGTGTCAGAAGTTCCTGAATGTTTTATTAACACATTTTTCGCTAAAACGCCTTTTTTAAAAAGAAAGCAGTTCCAAATCAAACAACTACCTTCAAATTCAAATTCAGCAGAAAATTTCATATAGCAATCAAGTGTTTGAGCTCATTTTTAAAAATTGTACACATCATTCCTTAACATTTAACCACCATAAACTCTGTTAATTTGAATAATATCCACAAATTTCAAGAGCCATGTTATGTAATTTTTTTTGCTTTACAAGTTTTATTTAAAAGCTCTTACCTATTTTGAAAAAACACATAATTTTCGTCTTTCTAATGTTTTCCCGGGTGTTGAAACGAAAAATTCTTTGAGCAGGCGTTTTTAAATACTCCACAATAATTTATAGCAAAAATTTATGTTTATCCTCCACATTTTAACGTAAAAATTTGTTTGACTGCACTTGGTTCGATATGCACGCCAATGAGAAGCCGCTTAATGGTTATCGTCATCACTTCATCAGTCATCAACTCATCAATCATTATTAGTGTCATTTGCGCTTGCGTGTTCTTTGTTTGCTTCAAATTTAAAAATGAAGATTACCATACAGAGCAAAATAAAATAACGAGAAAGACAACTACAAAAGGCATTGAACAGTGTTTCCCAACCAGAGGTTCGCGATGTGTACAAAAGGGGTTCGCCAACAAAAATATTGTAATGGCGGAATTTTTTAAAATGGTTAACGTAAAATCATAACAATTACAAATTACAAAATATTAAATTTAAATAAATTTAACAGACAAAATATTGGTAGCAGCTCATTGTCTCTGTGGGCCATAAATTGTTTTTGTTTATTGTTTTTGCTCCAAAATTTTTTTTTTAAATTAATTATGTTTCCATTTGGAAGATCTAACAAAATTTAGACTTCACGGATTCTAGATAGATTTCTATTTGTTGAACGCGTTTTTATCGAACATCTGAAGACAGTTATTACCACTTTGTGTCTATGAAAATAAAATTCAATGCTTGTTAATAGATACAGAAATAATGTTGTATTATGATATTATGGAGAAAAATTAGCTTATCGTACAATAATTTTTATAAAAAAGGACGTTTCTACTGCAATAAAACTTAATTGCCGAAGGAATCAATAATTATATGTTATGAAGATTGGCTATCAGTTTTCTGTAATTTATTTGAACTGAAATGGGCTTGAAGTTAGAGCAAGTTCTAAATTCTTTTTTAGACTTAGTTTAAAAATAAAATTGGCTTTTTTTTATTCTTCCGTTTCATTTAATTTTTTTCTGTCTCACATGATTATTTTGCATTTTCGTTACTTTCTTGTTAAAAATAGGAAATTGCAGTGTTAAGTAAGCACTTTTTATCTTCTCATCTACACTAAAAATTGTTATCGATACGGTATTTGCAGAATCGACCAATATTAGTTTGGATAAAAATCATCAGTTATCTTTATCAAGCCCGGTATGATGTATAGACACCAGGAAGCCCGGGCTTTCCTGTGGACTTAGAGCTGCATATTCAGCACAAACACACATTTTCTGTTAAAGCACATTCCCCTATTCCCCTTCTTCGAGCTTGCCCTCCAGCCTCAGGAAATTTTGATATGTCTACCCAAGTGTAAAGAAATGTTAAAAAAAAAACTCCAACTCTATGAAATTTTTTGAACGATTTGTCTAAATTTACTGGGGTAATAATCATATTAATTTTTTTCATGGTTTTTTGCTTATATTTCGAAAACTGTTACTCCTATCAATTTTTATCTTTTCACCAAAATTAAAGCTCATAAAATTTTCTACAAAAAAGTTATTTGCATTTTTCTTGTAGGACTAACCATAAGCGAGATATAAGTTTGAAAATAATTAAGAATTTAAAAAATTGTGCTATAAAAGAAAATGTCTTGTGATGTAAAAAACTGACAATACACTAAATTTATTAGGTCCAACACTTTATTAGAGGAGAAAGGAGGAGACACAAAAGTCACTGAATCCTTTAGAGTCGTCTTTAGATGCTGCATTAAATTTTCTCTCAAAACTAATTTGGGTAGAATATATAAAAATCAGAATAATTTAATTAATTATTATTAATTAATTAATCTAATTAATAATGTTTAAATTAATAAGATTAAACCGATTGAGTAAGGTTGGGAAATAAAAATAAAGATTATTGACAAAATTATATTATAGGATTTAATTAAGGTTACAGTTTTTTTTGTTTTTTTGCTTATATCTCGAAAACAGTTACTTCTATCAATTTTTATTTTTTGACCAAAATTAAAGCTGATAAAATTTCCTACAAAATAGTTATTTACGTTTTTCTTGTAGGATTAACCATTACCGAGTTATAGGGTTAGATATAAATAATCTTTTAAAAAAATTTGCTTGAAAATAAAATGTTTGAAAAACTGAACTTAAACTAAATTAATTGGGTCTAACACTTTAGTAGAGGAGAAAGGAGGGGACATGGAAGTCGCAAAAGTCTTCAGAGCTGTCTTTAGGTGCTGCATTCTCGTCGACGTCTCAAACATTGAAAACTGAATTACATTATTGTTCAGTCAAATATCAATATATAATTAATTTAATATACATATTTTGAATACATTTTTTAATAAACTGTATGCATTGAGTTTAACATTTTATTCTATCATATCTTCTGAGTCATCTTCAGATGTTGAATTCTGGTCTTCAACTGTTATTTTGCACATATTGTTTAGTTGGGAGATGCTTTACACACACTATTGCCATATAAATATTTATAGTATACTAATGTTTAATTATGTAGTGTCATGTAGACACTAAACTTTAAAAGGTAGTAACTTGGTTACGCTTAGGCAAGCTTAAGGAAAAAGGAAGAAGTTGCAGCAGTCTTTTTTTGGTTTTTTGCTTATATCTCGAATACCGTTACTTCTATCAATTTTTATCTTTTAATCAAAATTAAAGCTCATAAAATTTTTTACCAAATAGTTATTTACGTATTTTTTGTAGGACTAACCATAAGCGAGTTCTAGGGTTAGATATAAATAATCTTAAAAAAAAAATGCATTAAAAGAAAATGTTTGAAAAATTGAAAATAAACCTAAATTAATTGGGTCCAACACTTTATTAGGGTAGAAAAGAAGCATTTGAAAATCAGCCTAAAAATAAGATAGGATGATCTGTTAAACTCAATGCATACAGTTTATTGAAAGATTTATTCAAAACCTGTATTAAATCAATTATATATTAATATTTGACTGAACAAAAATGTAATTCAGTTTTCAATGTTTGAGACGGCGACGAAAATACAGCACCTAAAGAAGACTCTGAAGGTTTTAGTGACTTTTATTTCTCCCCTTTTCTCTTCTATTAAAGTGTTAGACCCAATTAATTTAGTTTAATTTCAGTTTTTCAAACATTTTATTTTAAAGCAAATTTTTGTTGAAGATTATTTATATCCAACTCTATAACTCGCTTATGGTTGGTCCTACAAGAAAAATGCAAATAACTATTTTGTAGGAAATTTTATCAGCTTTAATTTTAGTAAAAAGATAAAAATTGATAGGAGTAACTGTTTTCGGGATATAAGCAAAAAACCATAAAACTGTTACCTTAATTAAGCGCTTGCATATAAGCAAATTTAGTACTATTAGTATTATTATTATTAATGTTATTGTTATTAATATGACGACTAAAGACAACTCTGAAAACTTTAGTGACTTTTATGTCTACTCCTTTTTCCTCTACTAAAGTGTTAGACCCAATTAATTTAGTTTAATTTCAGTTTTTCAAACATTTTATTTTAAAGCAAATTTTTGTTAAAGATTATTTACATTCAACTCTATAACTCGCTTATGGTTGGTCCTACAAGAAAAATGCTAATAACTATTTTGTAGGAAATTTTATCTGCTTTAATTTTAAAAGAAAGATAAAAATTGATAGGAGTAACCGTTTTGGAGATATAAGCAAAAAACCAATAAGAAAACTGTAACTGTTACTGAACAAAAATGTAATTCAGTTTTCATTGTTTGAGACGAAGACGAAAATGCAGCATTTAAAAACGACTCTGAAAACTTCAGTGACTTTTTTATTTTCTCCTTATTCCTCTAATAATGTGTTAGATCCAGTAAATTTAGTGTATTTTAAATCACAAGACATTTTCTGTTAAAGCATATTTTTTTTTAATTATCAATTATGTTCAAACCTATATCTCGCTTATGGTTAATCCTACATGAAAAATGCAAATAACTATTTTGTAGGAAATTTTATCAGCTTTAATTTTAGTAAAAAGATAAAAATTGATAGGAGTAACTGTTTTCGGGATATAAGCAAAAAACCATAAAACTGTTACCTTAATTAAGCGCTTGCATATAAGCAAATTTAGTACTATTAGTATTATTATTATTAATGTTATTGTTATTAATATGACGACTAAAGACAACTCTGAAAACTTTAGTGACTTTTATGTCTACTCCTTTTTCCTCTACTAAAGTGTTAGACCCAATTAATTTAGTTTAATTTCAGTTTTTCAAACATTTTATTTTAAAGCAAATTTTTGTTAAAGATTATTTACATTCAACTCTATAACTCGCTTATGGTTGGTCCTACAAGAAAAATGCTAATAACTATTTTGTAGGAAATTTTATCTGCTTTAATTTTAAAAGAAAGATAAAAATTGATAGGAGTAACCGTTTTGGAGATATAAGCAAAAAACCAATAAGAAAACTGTAACTGTTACTGAACAAAAATGTAATTCAGTTTTCATTGTTTGAGACGAAGACGAAAATGCAGCATTTAAAAACGACTCTGAAAACTTCAGTGACTTTTTTATTTTCTCCTTATTCCTCTAATAATGTGTTAGATCCAGTAAATTTAGTGTATTTTAAATCACAAGACATTTTCTGTTAAAGCATATTTTTTTTTAATTATCAATTATGTTCAAACCTATATCTCGCTTATGGTTAATCCTACATGAAAAATGCAAATAACTATTTCGTAGGAAATTTTATCAGCTTTAATTTTAGTAAAAAGATAAAAATTGATAGGAGTAACTGTTTTCGAGATATAAGCAGGAAATCAAAAAACTGTTACCTTAATTAAGCGTTTGCATATAAGCAAATTTAGTACTATTAGTATTATTATTATTAATGTTATTGTTATTAATATGACGACTAAAGACGACTCTGAAACGTTTAGTGACTTTTATGTCTTCTCCTTTTTCCTCTACTAAAGTGTTAGACACAATTAATTTAGTTTAATCTCAGTTTTTCAAACATTTTATTTTAAAGCAAATTTTTGTTAAATATTATTTATATCCATCTCTATAACTCGCTTATGCTTGGTCTAACAAGAAAAATGCAAATAACTATTTTATTGGAAATTTTATCAGCTTTAATTTTGAAAAAAAGATAAAATTTGATAGGTGAAACTGTTTTCGAGATATAAGCAAAAAACCAATAAGAAAACTGTAACTGTTACTTAACAAAAATGTAATTCAGTTTTCAATGTTTGAGACGAAGACGAAAATGCAGCATTTAAAATCGACTCTGAAGACTTCAGTGACTTTTATGTCACCTCCTTTTTCTTCTAATAAAGTATTGGACCCAATAAATTAAGTGTATTTTAAATCACAAGGCATTTTCTGTTAAAGCACTTTTGTTTTAAATATTAATTATTTTCAAAGTTATATCTCGCTTATGGTTAGTCCTACATGAAAAATGCAAATAACTATTTTGTAGGAAATTTTATCAGCTTTAATTTTAGTAAAAAGATAAAAATTGATTGGAGTAACTGTTTTCGAGATATAAGCAAGAAACCAAAAAACTGTTACCTTAATTAAGCGCTTGCATATAAGCAAATTTAGTACTATTAGTATTATTATTATTAATGTTATTGTTATTAATATGACGACTAAAAACGACTCTGAAGACTTTGGTGACTTTTATGTCTTCTTCTTTTTCCTATACTAAAGTGTTAGACTCAATTAATTTAGTTTAATTTCGGTTTTTCAAATATTTTATTTTAAAGCAAATTTTTCTTAAAGATTATTTATATCCAACTCTATAACTCGCTTATGGTTGGTCTTACAAAAGAAATGCAAATAACTATAGTAGATAACGAATGGGGGGACAACACAACACAACCTTGACCTTGAGTTTGACCCCGCCCATTTTCCCTCTCTTTCTTTCAAGGCCACTCGTTCTCTCTCTTACTTTTCAAGGCCAACCCCTCCCACTTCCCCCACCACTTCAAGGCCAAGGCATTATTGGACCTTGATGTTTTCAAGGTCAAGGTTATTCATGCTACTCCCCACTTTTGCAAGGCCAACAACTCCTCACTCATTCAAGATGAATCGCGCAATTGTCCTTACTCATTTTCCACCCCAAACTGTATAAAAGTTAATGTGTTGTGTTGTGTAACACAGTTCTTGTGTATATCTACTATAACAAGAAATTCTTTAAAAATGGAACCCATCAGAAAAAGTTCTATTTATAATACTCCTGGTAAGTTTAATATTTTTTTAATAGTTTAGTTGGAAATAATTTTTTTCAGAGGATATCATAGTTTGTCCATACGACAAAAACCACATTCTTCTTTGGTTTCGGCTCGAAAGGCACATATGGAAGTGCCATCGGGCCGATAAAGAAAAACAAAGGGCCTTACATGAAGTGATGATGAAGGAAGAGGAGGAGAACTGGGATCATTTCAATGAGCCCAGCTACCTCGACTTTCTGAAATCTAAAAAAATTCATAATGTCAAAAAACAAAGATCCTCATGTGAAGTGATGATGAAGGAAGAAGAGGAGAACTGGGATCATTTCAATGAGCCCAGCTACCTCGACTTCTTAAAATCTAAAAGGAATCATAATGCCTTAAATTAAAGAAGTAAGTTTTATTGAATCTTTTTCAACAGTAATTTATTGTGAATTTTTTTAGGGCCGGGGTTTTTTCGTAAAAATAGTGTAGAATAAGTTTAGCAAAGTAGTAGTAGTCGTAGTAAACTGTAAATATTATATTATTGTATAAAAAAATAAAAGTTGTAAAAAAAAGCTACATGTTTTTATGTACACCTATTTCAACCTACTGATACAAGTAAGTGTGACCTGCAAGCAGAGAGTCGCTCACTGTTTCAAGACCACTCATTCCCTCTTTATCTTTGATGTTTTCATCTCACTTTTTCTCATTATCTCACTTTTTTCAAGGCCACAATATTGATGCATTTTCATTCAAGGTTAAAAAGTGGGGGTATAGTTAATATATAGAATTTAGTACAAGTTTGATAGCAGTCAGTACTGATTTAATCCTCCGAGAAATAATAATATAAAAAAGTGCATATATCTGTGTTAATGTCTAAGAGTATTCGCTGCTGGGTCATGGATGTATTGAATCGAATCGCTCGATGCGGACAGAAGCCCATTTTAAAAGCTGGTGAGCTAGAGTTGAACACAAGATTCCGCATACATAATATTAGACGCACAAAGTCTCTGTTCGGAAATTCAGTGCTTGTTGAGTTGGACAATTATGCAGTGTTTCTGCCGAGAAGAATAAGTGATTATTTGACTGAGGAGAAAATTGATGAGTTATTACGAGATCCACGTCCACTATATTTAATATATTTGGGAAAAGAAGATGCTAGAATCCCGACATCTGCACATTGTTTTGAGTTTCAACGTGTTGATGATGAAATATTAGGTGAGTGAACATACTGTAAAATGGAGGATGAAAAGAAATTAAAGAAATGTATATTTCATTTACAGTTAACGAGAGTGCCGAAGAGTAGGATGAAATTATCGGAAAAAGACTTATGTGTGTGAAGTAGTGTGCGTTTTGTGCTAGTGATAGTTTCTTAAAATAAATGAATAAAAATCATGTGTCTAGACGATGGACAATATGAAAAATGTTTATACGAGTGTTTTGATAAAAGACTGTTATCATATAAGAACTGGGTACATTCATACCCATCTCCATGGAGTTTAGCAAAAGCGGGATTGTTTTATATTCAAATATCTGATTGTACCCAGTGTTTTGTTTGTGGAGTAATAATTTCACGATGGGAAAAAAGTGATGATGCGTTTATGGAGCATAAAAAACATTCTCCAAAATGTGGATATGTGAAATTGCTTTCCACAGACAAAACTACAATTCAAAAATTCAAATTAGTTACTAAAAATAGCATTGTTGTAGTTTTATTTTTTATAGTATTTGTATTCATGTATTATTTATGGGCGTCTTCTTATGCATAGGTAATGTGATGCAGACTTGTTAACCTTGATCAGTGTCGGGCGCGCGCCAAAGGTGAGGTAAACTAAAGGTTTCAAGAGACGTCTTGATTTAATTAGTTTATAATTAAATAAGTGGTAGAATAATATGGAGGATTTATAATAGATTTAAGGATATTTAATGTACTACCTATAATATTGATGAAATAAAGTGTTTTAATTGATTCCTTTTAGTTTATTTTATTAAAAAAAAACAATTCATAATAATAATTATCTATGTAATATCCGATGAATTAATCCAAGAGTTATGAGTTTTATCCATTCCACTCCACTTGACGAATAAACGGTTACCTTTCTTTCGTAAAACTTTCTCAACGAGATATACATTCGGATATTTAACTTTTTGTAATTCTTCAGTGTAGAAACCTCCTCGTATTGTTTCTCCAGAAACATCTTGTAGCAAATAAGTTCTAGGATTAGTATTTTGAATCTTCGAAACTGTAAATACTTCATTACTCCAATTTGGGGTGTACCCTTTCTTAAAAAGATGTCGATGTTTACTAATTCGAACAAAATCACCAACTTGAAATTTGGGTTTATAAATGTCCATTGTTTTAAGATGACTATAAACTTGATCCAAAACTTTGCGTTCGTTTTTCTTATTTATTGAAATCGGTTTTAAACCAGTAGTCCCATGTCTGGTATTATTGTATTTTTTTATTATGTCAGGTAAAATGTTTATCCAGTTGTAGTGACCTTGCACCGAAAATTCTTTATACATCATTCCCTTGATTGTTCGATTCACGCGCTCGACAACACTACTTTTTAAATTCGAATAAGAACTGTAGTGATTAATTTTGTATTTATTCATTAATTGTTGAAAATGTTTATTGTAAAACTCCTTTCCCAGATCTGTTTGAATGTTTTTAGGAACGTTACGTCGAGTTTTTAAAATTTCACTCATTGCATTTACAACACTTAAAGCCGACTTATTCTTTAATGGAACAGCCCATACAAATTTAGAAAAAACATTGATAACCATTAAGATATACTTAAAGCCTTTATTGACGCGTGAATATGGTATCATTTCAACCAGATCGAGTTGCAATAAATCATTTAAACCTTTCACTATCACACGTCGTCTTTTAAAGTTCACTCTCGCCGGTGCATGTAGTTCATTAACAACTTGACGCTTAATATTTAAATCACTACGCTTCATGGTGGATTGGTACTTTTAAAACTATTTCTATATATATCGGTTTAGCTTCTGATGTTTTGGGTCCATATTTAAATGATAGTTTGTCACCTTCACGTAAAATTTGACCAATTAAATTCGTAGTTTGTTTCGAATTAATTAATGCAATCCACCCGCTCGATGGATTACCATTTACAGACGTAATCGTTGCTTCTTTTAATGGGAAAATATAATTCGTACCAATATTAAATAATACAAAAAGTTTTTTAGCTGGATCCAGTGTCCCAAAGAGTGAGATTGTGGTATATGAGAAAGATTTGACACGTTGTAAAGTTGTCCGAATTCTGTGTTCACTAATGTGTTCACCAAATTTATCTAATGTCATATTCTTGTCTATTGAATGAATAAAGTATGTAGAAATACTAACTATAAAATATAATGTGTTTGCAATATATACAAGTCGTCTCTAAATTATTAACGAATTATTTTCGATTCACGCAATTCTGTTATGATGCGATTGATTTCATTCATATGATTATTATTACCAGCTACTGTCGATGATAATAAAAGACGTAGTCTATTTACGAGTGTGTTGGGATTTTTGTAGGGAACAAATTCTAAATTTTTATCTGTTAAAGCCAATGTGCGAAGAATACTACCACCCTTAACTCTTTTTGATATTGGTTGGATACTACTTGTCGGAGTTGATTGTTCATGACCTTGAGTCTGCAATCGTTGTATTGCAGGTATGTTGCGAAGTCGCGGATACTGTTTACGTGCTGGTGGTACGAGAATTGAAAGACTACTACTGCGGCTTCGTTGCTGGACAGGAGTCGATTGACCTTGATCTGCATCAAGGCTTTCTTCAGTATCACTGTAAAATGGCGGCGACTGAGATGCACGGTGTTCCTGAAGCGGTAGTGGCTGTCTCGAGAAATGTCGAATAATTGTTTTATATTTGTTCCCTACATTCCCCAGAATTTGTGCATTTGGTTTATAGTTTTTTCTGTCTGCATTGGTTCGAATGACAATATTTCGATAAGTTTCTAAATCTGATTGAGTATAATTAGTTGGATTTTTTTTAAATAATAATTCATACAATCCAGGTGTATCAGGATAAGCTACATTTTGAACGATTACATGATCGTCTTTGAAATCAATTTCAGAATTGCCAATAAAAAATTTATTTGCCTCGGTTCCATGTCTCACACCATATTGATGATCAAATTTGTTTTCTGTGTCAATAATCATATCTTCAATGTACTGTCGAGGTAAACCGGTCCATTGTTTAAGAAAATGGCGAAATGCATCGGTTTTTGACAAATTTATTAATGTTTCTTGCAACTTTCCAATGGTCACATTCCTGAGTGATTCTCCCTCCTCTCTGGGTGTGCTAGCAGCCGCATGTTGTCGCATTAAACTGAATCGTGGATCGAGCGATGTAGTACTACGGCTTGTAGTCGTTGACTCAAAAAGTCGCTTCGCCTCCGGTTGCTTGATCTCATGATGAATTGATATTTTTTCCTGTTTTGGGACAACTTCGCGTTCATGTTTAATTTCAGAAATTAAACTTTTTATTGGATCAGTTAGAGGTTGAATATGGGTTGCGAAACGTCTTTGCGAACTTGCAATGTGTGAAGATAATGATCGTACTTTTTGTTTAACGTGTCGTCTTGCCTTATCCAGCTCTAAAGCTAAACGTTTATCCATGTCGATCGTCGACTAATAAATAAATCTTTGACAAACATTTACATTTATATTTTAATGAACTGATCAAAACCGTTACGATAACGCCCATTGTCTTGTTCAGCATCCTTATCAATAGTAACAAATCCATACGGTTTTTGCCAACACTGTGAACACATTTTCTGAAAGGTTTCAAATGACATATCTGTACCAACGTGATCATTAAAAATATGTTTTAAATTCAATACATCCTGAGGAAAGATAATTATGAAATTAGCATTATCACGAATTAATTGTTTCTGAATGGAAGAATACGTTTGGCTAATAAATATACAATCGATATTATAATGCCTACCAAAGCAAAAATAATCACGTATTATATTTTGGTTACAAGTGACTACATCATCAAATATTATTATGGAATAGGGTTTGATTTCTTTAGGAGGAGGAATTTCGGCACCATCTTCATATTCATAGTAACCGACTTTATCGAGAGGTGCCAGAACCGATTTTAAAAATTGATATTTTGGTTGTTGTAGGGTTTTTGAAAATAAGTAAATGTCTGTGAAGCGTAATCCATTTGGATGCAGCAAGAGACTTAATATCACATTTGTTTTTCCACATCCAGAACGTCCAACCACTAGTCCTCTTTTTACACTATTATTGAATAAAGTATTATGTTTAGGAAACTGTTGATAGGGTACACAAACTGAATAGTCGTGGTTAGAAATTTTTAATAAATCTTTTTGTTGCACAAGTTTCATTGTTGACTTACAGAATACAAATAAAAATACTTTACACATTACATCAATTATAAATACATAATAATAATAATAATAATAAATACGTAGTATAAATAAATGGTTACATATCGTTACATATCTACAATAAGGTAAAATTCAATCAGTGGGTTCCACATATTTTTGCAATTCTCTAATTAGAGAATCTAAATTTCGATCTCTATCAATATCGTAATGTCCCCAGGCTAATGTATCAATTGAATTACCTAAAATGTATCGTTTATCATCGAAATTAGACAGTGCTATTTTATTCCTTAATTCGGTATACATATTATGTAAATAAGATTTGAAAACGTTCATAACACAGAAAACTGATGAAGATGAAGGATTTGTTGCAATTGCCCGATATTGTAACAGTGTTAGAGATTTATCAATTACATGTTTACTTACACCTTTAGCCTTTTTAATTAAATCATTCACTGTTTGCACACAATATGCTTTGGCACCGGTGCCATAAAGAAGTACAATTGGTACACCAGCATACTCATCTTTCATTTTACCGATAATAGACACAGTTTTAGGAATATCATGAATATTATTCTCGGGATAATTTGAAGTATCAAACCGATCGATATTCTGTTTAATATCATTATATACGTTTTCCGTATAAATTTCTAAAATTAATGAATCCGTATCCGTATACAAAAGCTGTACATTATTTCCATACTTAACTTTAAGGAAATTATAAAAAAAGTCATACATTAAAGTTTTTGAAATTTCCAATATACTGAATCCTACATAAATAGGTTTATCATACGTTACTTGAACTTTATTCATTTCTATTGCAACTAAATTTTCAGTAAAAATAGAACAATTTTTAAATTGTGGTTTGGCTATCCATGTCTCTGCTCCATACTTGTGACCGTTTTTTTTCCAATGTGTAGCCAGTTTAATATCTACCCGATTATCGACATTTTCCATGGTTTTTCCATACACGCTATTATTCATGAGTTTAAATAAATCTTTTTCAAACTTATTTTTAGTCTGATTTCGTAATTTCGTATTTAAATCAATATATGGTTTGAGCCATGACGATTGATTGAATTTTAGTACTCTATGAATTTTTGTCAATTCTAGTCCATTTTGTAGAGCTTGTTTTAAATTTCGATAGTGTATTATGTAGTTTGTTTTAGCACATAGATTTGGAATGAGTTTCGCACATTTTCCGTTTGGTGGAATTAAATTTTCAGGTAGAAATGGCATATCATTATGAGAGTTGTGTAAATGATAAGGATAAGAGATATCTACTTCAAGGACATAACCTTCAGGTGTGGTATCAGTCAAATCCATAATACTAAGTGAATTAATTTCGTCTTGCGTTAACCAAGTAAATCCACCTAAAGGGAGTACTTCACTCATAGCCCAACCATAGAGATTTGTTGCATCGAGATATAAAATGTATGATGTCGGTTTCGAAGGGTCATAATTTGGAAGAAATTTATTATTTGCTTGAGCCGCTCGTTTAACACATGTACTAACTCCCCCACGAATCCCTTTTTTGAAAAAATGCAACATATCTATATCAGTCAATAATTCTAATTTTACATGGGTAAATTTAAGCATAGCATTCCAACTAAGAGATGGTGCTGTCACGTAATGTGCTGGATCAAGTTCATAATGCTTAAGGCACATGTTTCGAAAATTCTCAAAGACATCAGCTAATAGTAAAATATCACTTTTTAAATAGAGATCAGAATATTCGCCTAGAGTCTGACAATGGAATGTATTCCATACGGTATTAGCTCGTTGATAATCATCTTCAGAAATATGCTCATCGCGAAGTTTATCGTAAAAATCAATTTTTTGTGGTAATTCCATGAGATCTAATTTAGAAAAATCATCGATAAATGAATATGGAAAAACCCCTTTCTGTCTAATTAACTGAAATTCTCTGTCAACGGGAAAGTATCGTTTTACTTCCATACATTGAGCATCATCCAAGGCTGCTGCCAGTTTTTCTAATGAACATGCCAAAAACTGAAAACTATCTATAAAACGCAAGTGTAAGTGCTCCTTGACTATTCGATTGTTTGAATTTAGATATTCGCCTACACAAATTTTTTTCGAAAATGTAATATATTTCTCTTTAGTTTTACCAAGGATATTAATTTCACTTTCTTCAAGGGCCAACTCTTTAATGAATAAGTGACTATCATAATTTGTTAAATTATGAAATACTATCGGAATAAAATTTGGAATTTGAAAATTCAAGTTACAATTACTGTGCGCGGCGGACCTATAACGACCCGTTAAATGACAGTGATCTTTTACTTTAATATCATTCTGTTGAAAAGGTTTTTGACAAATATGACATTCCGTTGCTGTAAGATAATCAAACTCTTCTTGAATAGTTAATGGAAGCATTGGTTGTACAATACTTAAATACTTTTTATAAATCTCTATCAAATCTATTTCTAATGCTGTAATAAAGTCAACCACAGATGACTGTCCTCGAAAACTTTGGAATTTAGATAATTGATCATTATATGAACATTTAATGTAATATGCACATGAATATGGTTGATGGAGAAAAGTTTTTATCGAAAATGATTGATTTGGATTTGGTGCAACTGTACTCATAGGTTTCAATAAACATTCGAAATCAGCATAAACAATAAATGGGATAGTCATTTTATGATGATAATTTTGAAATTCTAATACATTAGCGGGAACATTATAACCAAATCTATTTGTTATTAATTCATTATTTGGGATTCTAGCATAAAGTTTTCCACAATCAGTCGAAGAATGTCTATCTAATAAAGCTTGGGTTGTGAAATATTGTAGACATCCATCACAGAAAAATTTTGAATGATGATGTTTTGAGAGTTGGGAAGATACTAAACGTGGCAAATTAGTTATTGTACAGTAATGTTGATTACCATCGTTATCACTCAACAATAATAAATTTATGTGTACCGGTTTCTTAAAGTTTGTAAAATATAATGGTCCCACAATTTCAAATTTTACCTTATTGTTTACATAAAGTAATTCAAGTCCGTAAACATTAAGAGAGACATTATTTTGACTTTCAAATTTTGCAATACTATCCAGTTTTACAGGAAATTCAATACCTTGGAAATTAAAAAGTGTCGACCAATGTGGATATGAACTGGGTAAATGTTCTGGTCCCATAGGTAGACACACTGCTGCTACGACACTCCAACCAAAACAATGAATATCCTGATTTTGAACATTAACTATTGCCCTCTTCATTTTTACGCTTGGCGGTAGTGGGATATACGATGAAGCTTTCAATGGATTGTAATAGTTTACATTTAATTCTAAATGTAAAATTTTCACAAGTGTCCAGCCTAAAACACAGAAGCAAAAAAATAATTGTATTATATAGATTTTTACAATATATAACTACCTGAATCTCGTTCCAAAAAATCCATCATTTTTTGACTAATAACTTCTTGAAAGTCATGCAACATATTCCTAATATTCGTGCCTAAAGTGACAATTCTGTTAGTAGTATTGAAAGATTTTACATCAAATATATTTTTTGACTCAATGGTATACAATCCAAATAATTCCAAATTAATTTTGATTGTACTAAATTTTTCAATTTGTGAAACAATAAGTCCAAGTAATTTATTGTGAATTTTATCCATAAATTCATTTAAATCGATATAATCGCCCTCATCACAAATCCTATATGAAGCGATGCGTGATTTAAATGCACTGCTGAGTGCAAACACCCCATCCTCCAAGGGAGTACTTTGACAATTATTTCTGTGCTGTCTACTTCTCTCATGAGCCGTAATAAGCTTTGGAGCAATTTCTTGATTACATGTAACGCACATATAATTGTTGCTAGCTAGAAAAGAAAAATAATTGAAAATAGAGTACCTATTAGTTAAAACTTACCAGTTGAATGACATATTTTCTGTTTTTTGGCGGCCGGTCCTCCATTTTCCTGTTTTTTGACCACTTGACAATAGAGCTTTTCGTGGCGTAGTCGTGATTGACGGGTTGTAAATTGTTTATTACAGTTTTCACAGTGATGCATTTTCTTATGAAAATATGAAATAATAAATTAAACAGGTTACTAATAAAGTTTAATAATAAATTTGCTGCCTTCTGTTACTATCTTTGAAAGACTTTTATTTATACTATATAAATATATATTTTTTTTGTGTTCAAAGATAGGTATCCAGCAAGACCTCGAGGAGGAGCAGCATGCTTGCCATCGTGTTGTAGGTAGTATGATGTTAAAATTTGGAAAATCGCGTCCGAATTAAATGTACTTGATATGAGTGTAGGACGGAAATAGGATTTATTAATATTAAAAATTAATATTAACATCATTAATATTAATATTAATATTATAATTATTAGTAATTAATATTAATGGGGACTTTCGCACACGTCTACGAGGCTTTCTAGGGCGCCGACTCCTCCTTGATCGTGAGTGAGGGGGAGTGGGTGGAATGATGTTGTCGTCGTCGTCATTGTCTTCGTTTTCGACATCAACGTCTCCACCCTCCACCCTATTCTCAACTCTATTATTTATTTGCCCTAGAATGGGTGACAATTGAGAGGGTTGAATGATGTCATTTTCAACATCCATCTCTTCACCCTGCCTCCTCTCTTCAACCCACGGCTCTGCCAGTGCGTCAATGACATTTTGAGTAATAATACTCATCGGATCGAACGTTGCAGGAGGCTGAGGGAGTGGTGGTGTGATGATGTTAAGTTCCACATCAACCTCGGATCCAGATGGTTGTTGTATGTCATTGACGCCCTGTGATAATATCATGGGTGACGGTGGTGGTGATGGTGACCGAATGATGTTATTTTCGGCCTCTACCACCACCAATCTCTCTGGCAGAACATCATTTTCCTCAATAATCGGTGAATTGGGTTGAGGGGGATGTTCAACGTTACCATTGATAACGTTTTCCACCTCAACCCAAGGCTCCGATAAAGCATCAATGATGTCCTGCGATATTATCATAGGGGGTTGAGTTAATACCGCGGGTGCCGCTTCAGGAGATGTTGGTGTAACGGGGCGGGTAAACACTGGCTCAACGAAGGGGCTTTGTGGTGGACTGGGAGAGATTGGGGGTTCTTCCACCACCACCATATCATTATCAAATACATTTAACTCATCGGTAACCGAATTATTGATGGGACAAGTTCCTTCATCCACAACCGGATTGGACGCCGCCTCGTCTTCGTTAATAAACTGGTCTATTAAGGTCAACGAGATGTCGTCCGAATAATCATTTTCAATACCATGTTGAGCCAGGTATTGCGTGAATGGTAAAGAAAACGATAATTCACTATCAGGTTGTGATGAAGGAGTAACCATAGAATCATCATCCTCATCAACGATTTGAACAATGTTAGCAACAGCGTGATTAGCTAATTGCTTCTCTTTCACACTTAACTGACTACATTCAATCACATCCTCTTCAAGACAATCTTCCCTCAAAGATTGACTTAAAGACGACTTGGCAAATTGTTCAAATTGTGTCTCATCATTTTTGATTAATTTTGAATTAGCAGGTCTAATAATTACATCAGAAACGATATTGATTCTAGGTTTATCCCTATTAAAACCACTACGGTTTTGATAGGGATTTGCAACTTTTCCCTTCAATACTTTAAATAATAACTTGGATGACTGGTTACTTACAGTTGTCCTAGTTGAGGGACCGGGACACTGAGAACACTCGTCACCATGAGAACACGGTTTAAAATGAGCAAAATAATTTGAACACATTATTTCGTACACAGACTACCTGTACAACACAGAATGAATTTCTGCATGCACTCCTTGCAATTTTATAAATTGTTGAAAGCTCCCGTCAAGGTCAACTTCTTACTGCAACTACATTGGTGTATTCCATCAAGGTTAACATATAGACACAAAAAATGTAAAAAGAAGACCTATGTAGACAGGATGGAGTGTAACCGCCTGTTTCAAGGACATCGTTAACCTGTTTAATTTATTGAACAAATGAGAAAAATCACTCATATCCACTGCAATAATCAACTCTTTTTTATAAATGAAATGAATTTTTTGGGTGGTGTACAAGGATTATTGAAAGTGTAAGGGAGTGGTAAATATTATGAAAAAAATACAAATGTTTATAAATTTATAACATTTATTTATAAATACTACAATTAATTAATTAATTCAATTAATATTCCATTTCATTACAAAAAATATTTTTTGAAGAGTTTGTATTTTCAAAGTTGCTTCTCGATGATTGTTGATAATCATTATTAGTATTATGGGATAAAGATGAATCAAAATAATTCCCATTTCCGCAATCAAAACTCCTCCAAGAATATTCACGATGTGGAAGACATCTTCGTAAATGTCGTCGAAGATGTTTTACTTTCAGGCGATGTCCTGGATTATTACGACACGTTATCCAACTCTCTTGATCCATGATTACTAATAGACTGATGAGTTGAGATTATTTACACAATGTTTTGTACACTTTTAACGAAATGTTTGTTTTAAAAAAAATACGTTATGTAGACTGCAATATGCGTTATCGTTTAGATGGTACATGCATTTAACTTTATCGGCGTGTAATGTTGGTTGTTGTGGAAATTCAATAACTTGTTTATGTGTATATTTTTTCAAAAATTCGACTTTTTCTTTTCCTTTTACGTAAATTTTGTCAACATCCTTCAACACATTGTTTATAACTTGTACGTGCTTCCAATATGGAATATGTCCCATATTCCAGTCAATACAATGATAATTCTTCATTAACCATTTTACTTGTTTTTCATCTTGAGGATTCAAAAGTTGTGAAGGGAAAGGGGGTTGAAAAACATAGTGTGCGAGTTTGTCTCCTCTTAAAGCAGCCAGTTCTTTAACTATAAACTTTTTTCCAATTTTGTAACCTTGAACGTCTATAATCACTTCGTTCTCCATTACTATTAATATAAATTTAGACTTGTTTTACAGATTTTGTCAACGGTGTATATGTAAAGGCTCGGTCACTAATGACTAATGCATATGCGGTGGTTCCATCACTTATACCGGTGTCTGTATCAAATTCAATTCTCAGTGCAATAGACTGTGTTTGTAAACCAGTTTTTTGCATCGAACAATCAATTATGATTAGTGGATAACTGTCGAAAAACTGTGTAGGTGTAATGTGTGTTTCTTTTTTATCTGTATAATAGTATCGGGATCTAAAGTTTGTAAACATTTCATATAATATACCGAAATGGTGTTTTTTATATGAAATATTTAAATTTTCATACGGATATCGTTCATTATTTAGAAATACTCTCATATTGGTTATATCGCCTCTATCAAATTTACTCATATTTTTATCAAGTTGTCCTTCTCTATTGCTTTGAAGGCCAAAGATAATATAACGAGGTGTTTCAAATTTTGTAGAGATTTTCACAGGCCAACTACACTTTGTAGTATTTGGAAAGAGTGGCAGCGAATGAAGTTCCCAGCTTCTGTACGGTACTGCAATTTCTTTATCTTTTTCAATGGTTTTTGTCAATTTAACCTCTTCCTTTAAACCGGGCACAATATGTGGAACTAGCCATACAATTTTATCAATTACAACTCGTGCTTTCTCATTTGTTGCACAAATTAATGCATTGACATCACTATTACTACGAATTAATATTAACTCTTGCGGTATGTTTAGCATTATATTTTTATAATCTTCTGCAAATCCTAATAGTCGATTTAATGGGATACATGCTTGAAAATATCCATCTATAGGTTTAGTGGCTTCTTCATTTAGATCCCAACCAGACATTGTTAATTTCAGACTTTCACTTTGATTTAATGATGCCAGATTTTTCATAGTTGTTGTAATACCTGGCTTTGTGTTTGTATCTACAGTTACTCCACTTACTTCATACCGTATTTCACTAAACAAAAAAGCGACACCATTATTTACAAACTTGGTTTCTGTTGCTGGTACAGTTTTATTGGTTGTAGCGTCGGTTTTAACCAATTGTCCCTCAATTAAAATTAAACTATCACATGGTAGTGTACACAAATCTTCTTGTAAAGGAATTCGAATTTCATCCGTGTTTTCATATCTGGCTGTATATGCCTCATGACTTTGAAATTTGTAACCTACCACACCTTCATCCCACTCAATACCCTTCTCAATATCGAACATTTTTTATGTGTATAATTCAAATCCTAATGATTTTAGAAACAGTTTATTTTTATTACTTAATTGTTGCACGTTTCGTTTCGTACTAACTGTTTTTCTACACTTTTGTTGCTTTTTATATGAGTCAGTTCTAAAACTAATACCCATTTTCTTCTTTCTTCTGCAAATGTAATCCAACTGTTACAGTCTCTTGTTGAAAATTGACCAACTTTTCATCTTGATCTATTATTTTAAGTGTAATATTTCTGATAGTTTTAACACTAATGGGTAGGTAAATCACATGATCTGGTGACTGTACTATTTTAAATCCAGGTGGAACGTTTGGAAAAAATTGATAAATTATGTGTACAGGTTCTCCATTTTTAAAACTTCCAATTGTAATATTACATTCAATCATAATCGAATTGAGTTTCATTATGTCTGCAATATTATCCGAATCTTTTCCAATATTTTTTGGAACTATTTGACTATTAAATCCCAACACTGGTCCGATAGTATTTGGTTTGGTAAAGTCAACATCTTTTGTTGCTTTGATATGTGTATGTAATGTATTATTGTTTGCAGTAATAGATAAGAGGTCATTACTGAATTGTTTTTCAATTACATGTTGTAAATAGTTGTTTATATCGGTTAATTGATAACAACCGGTCGGTATTTTAAATTCGACATCCCCGAAAAAGAATTTATTATTTTCTTCATCAATATTCGGTATACTGTTGTAGACTTCAAAATTTGTAACACCCAGTTCATAGACACCATCACTAACATCAATCGGTGGATTAAAGTCAGCACTTAGTATCGCTGATTTTCCTGTTAATACAAACAGCATCTTTGATTCGACTAAACTTATAATTTGCATGTGTGTCTATATAAAAACTTTAAACATAATTGTCCACAATTATATGAACCCATTTTCTGATATCCATCATAATTGTATGTAATGTTATTACCATCATTATCACTTTTGAAATAATTTATAATCTCTGTTGGAGGTTTTAAATTGCCCATACTATCAAAGTATAATATATTATTTTTATTTTTTACATATGCTGTCCAATGAGTTCCACTATTTTTTTCTTCATCTAAATTTATAATTCCTGTTTCATTTTTATGTATAATTTTCGGTAATTTATTACGCATATATACACCTCTAAAATTTGGAATTTGTAATAGTCGAGCAAACTTTATTATTTCAATATTAGTGAGGGCGTGACGTGGTAATTTTACTGGGAGTTTTTTTTCTGATACCATTTATATGGACCAATGTAAAGACCTTTCCCTTTAGTTTTTCCTACACCTTTACCGCTACTCATTTCCATTGCTTTATTATGTCGCATAGTTTCCTCCAACATTTTTTTATCTACCGAAGCTTTATTTACAGCAGTCGCTATCCCTGCAGCTCCTCCTCCTAAAGCGCCTAGAGCACCTAATAGTGGTAATAGGAATGGTAAAAAACCACCATATTTAGGAGCAACTAGAACTCGTTGTTTTTTTGTCTTCTTTTTTTTACCCTTTTTACTTTTAGGTCCCATTCCGAATTTTACTTTGCCTTTCATTATACCAGCAATTGCTAATGCAGCTGCTTTTTCCCCAAACGATGCGTCTTTTGCTTTTAAACGTTCAACTGCTTTACTTAATAATAACTTATCTGCTTCGTGTCGTTTTTGCAAATTAGTTTCGTTGGCGTACGATATATCGTGTTCTTTACAAGCCTGATCTAATTTATTTCTACCACTATGTCCAAGTGCAATTCGTTTTTGTAATTTGGTTCCAGGACCACAAAACTGATAACCCGGTATATGTAATTCAATGGGTAATTTATTTATTAATTTATTTATTAGACCCCAACCTCTCTTTGTCAGAGTTGAATCAATACTATGTTGAGAATCACAAGTCTGTTTATTATATAACTTCATTTATTTACTTTTATCCATACAGCAAAAGAATAATCTAGATACTAATTTAATCTAAGGTTACAAGTTGTTTATATCTAATTTCTACTCTTATTAACTAACATTCTATACCACTATCACAGCTACTTGATGAGTCGTCAGAATCATAGTCATCAGAATCATAAAACATCATTTGTCGCTCTCTACTAAAATACCACATTTTAACAGTCATTCTGTTTATTAAATTATTTCCACACAACTGAGAATTCTGTCCTATTACTGTATTACACCAAAAACACTTGTAGTTTAACACTGAAGTCACATGTAGATGACAAATGTGAAATCTCACTGCCATAAGCTTCACACATCTCAAACAAAAGAATTTTCTGTTACCACAGTCCTTTGGAGATAGGCAAAAGAGCATGTAGCAGTAAGGATCTGAAAACATTTAAAACTTAATTTCTACAAGTACATACAATCTCATATTACATACCATTGTCAACTTCCATTATGCTGATTTAAGTTAGTGGTATATAGCTATAATTTTTTGGGCATTTTCCGGATCCACTTGGCTAGCTGTGTAACACGGAGTTTTACACTTATGACAAAGGAAACCATATTTTCTAAGTAACTCTTTAAATTCTTCTTCATTACACGTAATGTCAATACTTAAAGAATTATTCCACCCATCTGGATTAATAATAGAAATGTCCTTAGTGCTGCACTGTTCACACACAACCACTCTATTAAAGAAACGTTCCCAACCACCTTCCAAAGATATGTGTCCTAACTGGTTGTGGAAACACGTTTCTTCCACTATTATGACACCTTCACAAGTAAAACGATACCACATTTTTTTTTTTTTACTACTTTAATATTGAGAAATACTTATTAGATACTGTTTTTGAATTTGTATTGAATTCTATATATATTAGCTGCAGTGACCTTGAATGATAAGTAAAGAGGGAAGTTGTTGGCCTTGCAAAAGTGGGGAGTAGCATGAATAACCTTGACCTTGAAAACATCAAGGTCCAATAATGCCTTGGCCTTGAAGTGGTGGGGGAAGTGGGAGGGGTTGGCCTTGAAAAGTAAGAGAGAGAACGAGTGGCCTTGAAAGAAAGAGAGGGAAAATGGGCGGGGTCAAACTCAAGGTCAAGGTTGTGTTGTGTTGTCCCCCCATTCGTTATCTACTAACTATTTTGTAGGAAATTTTATCAGCTTTAATTTTGAAAGAAAGATAAAAATTGATAGGAGTAATTGTTTTCGAGATATAAACAAAAAACCAAAGTGAAAACTGTTACAGTTACTGAACAAAAATGTAATTCATTTTTCAATGTTTGAGACGAAGACGAAAATGCAGCATTTAAAAACGACTCTGAAGACTTCAGCGACTTTTATGTCACCTCCTTTTTCTTCTAATAAAGTATTGGACCCAATAAATTAAGTGTATTTTAAATCACAAGACATTTTCTGTTAAAGCACTTTTTTTTTAAATATTAATAATTTTTAAACTTATATCTCGCTTATGGTTAGTCCTACATGGAAAATGCAAATAACTATTTTGTAGGAAATTTTATCAGCTTTAATTTTAGTAAAAAGATAAAAATTGATAGGAGTAACTGTTTTCGAGATATAAGCAAGAAACCAAAAAACTGTTACCTTAATTAAGCGTTTGCATGTAAGCAAATTTAGTACTATTAGTATTATTATTATTAATGTTATTGTTATTAATATGATGACTAAAGACGACTCTGAAACCTTTAGTGACTTTTATGTCTTCTCTTTTTTCCTCTACTAAAGTGATAGACACAATTAAATTAGTTTAATTTTAGTTTTTCAAACATTTTATTTTAAAGCAAGTTTTTGATAAATATTATTTATATCCAACTCTATAACTCGCTTATGGTTGGTCCTACAAGAAAAATGCAAATAATTATTTTGCAGGAAATTTTATCAGCTTTAATTTTGAAAGAAAGATAAAAATTGATAGGAGTAACTGTTTCAGAGATATAAGCAAAAAACCAATAAGAAAACAGTAACTGTTACTGAACAAAAATGTAATTCAGTTTTCAATGTTTGAGACGAAGACGAAAATGCAGCATTTAAAATCGACTCTGAAGACTTCAGTGACTTTTATATCACCTCCTTTTTCTTCTAATAATGTATTGGACCTAATAAATTATGTGTATTTTAAATCGCAAGACATTTTCTGTTAAAGCACTTTTTTTTTAAATATTAATTATTTTCAAACTTATATCTCGCTTATGGTTAGTTCTACATGAAAAATGCAAATAACTATTTTGTAGGAAATTTTATCAGCTTTAATTTTAGTAAAAACATAAAAATTGATCGGAGTAACTGTTTTCGAGATATAAGCAAGAAACCAAAAAACTGTTACCTTAATTAAGCGTTTGCATGTAAGCAAATTTTGTACTATTAGTATTATTATTATTAATGTTATTGTTATTAATATGACGACTAAAGACGACTCTGAAACCTTTAGTGACTTTTATGTCTTCTCCTTTTTCCTCTACTAAAGTGTTAGACACAATTAAATTAGTTTAATTTTAGTTTTTCAAACATTTTATTTTAAAGCAAGTTTTTGATAAATATTATTTACCCAACTCTATAACTCGCTTATGGTTGGTCCTACAAGAAAAATGCAAATAATTATTTTGTAGGAAATTTTATCAGCTTTAATTTTGAAAGAAAGATAAAAATTGATAGGAGTAACTGTTTCAGAGATATAAGCAAAAAACCAATAAGAAAACTTTAACTGTTACTGAACAAAAATGTAATTCAGTTTTCAATGTTTGAGACGAAGACGAAAATGCAGCATTTAAAATCGACTCTGAAGACTTCAGTGACTTTTATGTCACCTCCTTTTTCTTCTAATAATGTATTGGACCTAATAAATTATGTGTATTTTAAATCGCAAGACATTTTCTGTTAAAACACTTTTTTTTTAAATATTAATTATTTTCAAACTTACATCTCGCTTATGGTTAGTCCTACATGAAAAATGCAAATAACTATTTTGTAGGAAATTTTATCAGCTTTAATTTTAGTAAAAACATAAAAATTGATAGGAGTAACTGTTTTCGAGATATAAGCAAGAAACCAAAAAACTGTTACCTTAGTTAAGCGTTTGCATATAAGCAAATTTAGTACTATTAGTATTATTATTATTAATGTTATTGTTATTATTATGACGACTAAAGACGACTCTGAAACCTTTAGTGACTTTTATGTCTTTTTCTTTTTCCTCTACTAAAGTGTTAGACACAATTAAATTAGTTTAATTTCAGTTTTTCAAACATTTTATTTTAAAGCAAATTTTTGTTAAATATTATTTGTATCCAACTCTAAAACTCGCTTATGGTTGGTCCTACAAGAAAAATGTAAATAACTATTTTGTAGGAAATTTTATCAGCTTTAATTTTGAAAGAAAGATAAAAATTGATAGGAGTAACTGTTTTCGAGATATAAGCAAAAAACCAATAAGAAAACTGTAACTGTTACTGAACAAAAATGTAATTCAGTTTTCAATGTTTGAGACGAAGACGAAAATGCAGCATTTAAAAACGACTCTGAAGACTTTAGTGACTTTTATGTCACCTCCTTTTTCTTCTAATAAAGTATTGGACCTAATAAATTAAGTGTATTTTAAATAACAAGACATTTTCTGTTAAAGCACTTTTTTTTTAAATATTAATTATTTTCAAACTTATATCTCGCTTATGGTTAGTCCTACATGAAAAATGCAAATAACTATTTTGTAGAAAATTTTATTAGCTTTAATTTTAGTAAAAAGATAAAAATTGATAGGAGTAACTGTTTTCGAGATATAAGCAAGAAACCAAAAAACTGTTACCTTAATTAAGCGCTTGCATATAAGCAAATTTAGTACTATTAGTATTATTATTATTAATGTTATTGTTATTAATATGACGACTAAAAACGATTTTCAAGACTTTGGTGACTTTTATGTCTTCTCCTTTTTCCTCCACTTAAGTGTTAGTCTTAATTAATTTAGTTTAATTTCGGTTTTTCAAACATTTTATTTTAAAGCAAATTTTTGTTAAAGATTATTTATATCCAACTCTATAACTCGCTTATGGTTGGTCCTACAAGAAAAATGCAAATAACTGTTTTGGAGGAAATTTTATCAGCTTTAATTTTGAAAAAAAGATAAAAATTGATAGGAGTAACTGTTTTCGAGATATAAGCAAGAAACTGTTACCTTAATTAAGCGCTTGCATATATGCAAAATTAGTACTATTATTATTATTATTATTAATCTTATTGTTATTAATATGACGACTAATAACCACTCTCAAGACTTTGGTGACTTTTATGTCACCTCCTTTTTCTTTTAATAAAGTATTGGACCCATTAAATTAAGTGTATTTTAATCACAAGACATTTACTGTTAAAGCACTTTTTTTTAAATATTAATTATTTTCAAACTTATATCTCGCTTATGGTTAGTCCTACATGAAAAATGCAAATAACTATTTTGTAGGAAATTTTATTAGCTTTAATTTTAGTAAAAAGATAAAAATTGATAGGAGTAACTGTTTTCGAGATATAAGCAAGAAACCAAAAAACTGTTACCTTAATTAAGCGTTTGCATATAAGCAAATTTAGTACTATTAGTATTATTATTATTAATGTTATTGTTATTAATATGACGACTAAAACGACTCTGAAACCTTTAGTGATTTCTATGTCTTTTTCTTTTTCCTCTACTAAAGTGTTCGACACAATTAAATTAGTTTAGTTTCAGTTTTTCAAACATTTTATTTTAAAGCAAATTTTTGTTAAATATTATTTATATCCAACTCTATAACTCGCTTATGGTTGGTCCTTCAAGAAAAATGCAAATAACTATTTTGTAGAAAATTTTATCAGCTTGAATTTTGAAAGAAAGATAAAAATTGATAGGAGTAACTGTTTTCGACATATAAGCAAAAAACCAATAAGAAAACTGTAACTGTTACTGAACAAAAATGTAATTCAGTTTTCAATGTTTGAGACGAAGACGAAAATGCAGCATTTAAAAACGACTCTGAAGACTTTAGTGACTTTTATGTCATCTCCTTTTTCTTCTAATAAAGTATTGGACCTAATAAATTAAGTGTATTTTAAATAACAAGACATTTTCTGTTAAAGCACTTTTTTTTTAAATATTAATTATTTTCAAATTTATATCTCGCTTATGGTTAGTCCTACATGAAAAATGCAAATAACTATTTTGTAGAAAATTTTATTAGCTTTAATTTTAGTAAAAAGATAAAAATTGATAGGAGTAACTGTTTTCGAGATATAAGCAAGAAACCAAAAAACTGTTACCTTAATTAAGCGTTTGCATATAAGCAAATTTAGTACTATTAGTATTATTATTATTAATGTTATTGTTATTAATATGACGACTAAAACGACTCTGAAACCTTTAGTGATTTCTATGTCTTTTTCTTTTTCCTCTACTAAAGTGTTCGACACAATTAAATTAGTTTAGTTTCAGGTTTTCAAACATTTTATTTTAAAGCAAATTTTTGTTAGATATTATTTATATCCATCTCTATAACTCGCTTATGCTTGGTCCCACAAGAAAAATGCAAATAACTACTTTGTTGGAAATTTTATCAGCTTTAATTTTGAAAGAAAGATAAAATTTGATAGGTGTAACTGTTTTCGAGATATAAGCAAAAAACCAATAAGAAAACTGTCACTGTTACTGAACAAAAATGTAATTCAGTTTTCAATGTTTGAGACGATGACAAAAATGCAGCATTTAAAAACGACTCTGAAGACTTCAGTGACTTTTATGTCACCTCCATTTTCTTCTAATAAAGTATTGGACCCAATAAATTAAGTGTATTTTAAATCACAAGGCATTTTCTGTTAAAGCACTTTTGTTTTAAATATTAATTATTTTCAAACTTATATCTCGCTTATGGTTAGCCCTACATGAAAAATTCAAATAACTATTTTGTAGGAAATTTTATCAGCTTTAATTTTAGTAAAAAGATAAAAATTGATAGGAGGAACTGTTTTCGAGATATAAGCAAGAAACCAAAAAACTGTTACCTTAATTAAGCGCTTGCATATAAGCAAATTTAGTACTATTAGTATTATTATTATTAATGTTATTGTTATTAATATGACGACTAAAAACGACTCTGAAGACTTTGGTGACTTTTATGTCACCTCCTTTTTCTTCTAATAAAGTATTGGACCCAATAAATTAAGTGTGTTTTAAATCACAAGACATTTTTTGTTAAAGCACTTTTTTTTTAATATTAATAATTTTTAAACTTATATCTCGCTTATGTTTAGTCTTACATGAAAAATGCAAATAACTATTTTGTAGGAAATTTTATCAGCTTTAATTTTAGAGAAAAGATAAAAATTCATATAAGTAACTGTTTTCGAGATATAAGCAAGAAACCAAAAAACTGTTACCTTAATTAAGCGTTTGCATGTAAGCAAATTTAGTACTATTAGTATTATTACTATTAATGTTATTGTTATTAATATGACGACTAAAGACGACTCTGAAACCTTTAGTGACTTTTATGTCTTCTCCTTTTTCCTCTACTAAAGTGTTAGACACAATTAATTTAGTTTAATTTTAGTTTTTCAAACATTTTATTTTAAAGCAAGTTTTTGTTAAATATTATTTATATCCAACTCTATAACTCGCTTATGGTTGGTCCTACAAGAAAAATGCAAATAACGATTTTGTAGGAAATTTTATCTGCTTTAATTTTGAGAGAAAGATAAAAATGGATAGGAGTAACAGTTTTCGAGATATAAGCAAAAAACCAATAAGAAAACTGTAACTGTTACTGAACAAAAATGTAATTCAGTTTTCAATGTTTGAGACGAAGACGAAAATGCAGCATTTAAAACCGACTTTGAAGACTTCAGTGACTTTTATATCACCTCCTTTTTTTTCTAATAAAGTATTGAACCCATTAAATTAAGTGTATTTTAAATCACAAGACATTTTCTGTTAAAGCACTTTTTTTTTAAATATTAATTATTTTCAAACTTATATCTCGCTTATGGTTAGTCCTACATGAAAAATGCAAATAACTATTTTGTAGGAAATTTTATCAGCTTTAATTTTAGTTAAAAGATAAAAATTGATAGGAGTAACTGTTTTCGAGATATAAGCAAGAAACTGTTACCTTAATTAAGCGCTTGCATATAAGCAAATTTAGTACTATTAGTATTATTATTATTAATGTTATTGTTGTTAATATGACGACTAAAAACGACTCTCAAGGCTTTGGTGACTTTTATGTCTTCCCCTTTTTCCTCCACTAAAGTGTTAGTCTTAATTAATTTAGTTTAATTTCGGTTTTTCAAACATTTTATTTTAAAGCAAATTTTTGTTAAAGATTATTTATATCCAACTCTATAACTCGCTTATGGTTGGTCCTACAAGAAAAATGCAAGTAACTATTTTGTAGGAAATTTTATCAGCTTTAATCCTGAAAGAAAGATAAAAATTGATAGGAGTAACTGTTTTCGAGATATAAGCAAAAAACCAATAAGAAAACTGTAACTGTTACTGAACAAAAATGTAATTCAGTTTTCAATTTTTGAGACGAAGACGAAAATGCAGCATTTAAAATCGACTCTGAAGACTTCAGTGACTTTTATGTCACCTCCTTTTTCTTCTAATAAAGTATTGGACCCATTAAATTAAGTGTATTTTAAATCACAAGACATTTTCTGTTAAAGCACTTTTTTTTTAAATATTAATTATTATCAAACTTATTTTTCGCTTATGGTTAGTCCTACATGAAAAATGCAAATTACTATTTTGTAGGAAATTTTATCAGCTTTAATTTTAGTAAAAAGATAAAAATTGATAGGAGTAACTGTTTTCGAGATATAAGTAAGAAACCAAAAAACTGTTACCTTAATTAAACGTTTGCATATAACCAAATTTAGTACTATTAGTATTATTATTATTAATGTTATTGTTATTAATATGACGACTAAAAACGACTCTCAAGGCTTTGGTGACTTTTATGTCTTCCCCTTTTTCCTCCACTAAAGTGTTAGTCTTAATTAATTTAGTTTAATTTCGGTTTTTCAAACATTTTATTTTAAAGCAAATTTTTGTTAAATATTATTTATATCCAACTCTATAACTCGTTTATGCTTGGTTCTACAAGAAAAATGTAAATAACTATTTTGTTGGAAATTTTATCAGCTTTAATCCTGAAAGAAAGATAAAAATTGATAGGAGTAACTGTTTGCGAGATATAAGCAAAAAACCAATAAGAAAACTGTAACTGTTACTGAACAAAAATGTAATCCAGTTTTCAATGTTTGAGACGAAGACGAAAATGCAGCATTTAAAAACGACTCTGAAGACTTCAGTGACTTTTATGTTACCTCCTTTTTCTTCTAGTAAAGTATTGGACCCAATAAATTAAGTGCATTTAAATCACAAGACATTTTCTGTTAAAGCACTTTTTTTTTAAATATTAATTATTTTCAAACTTATATCTCGCTTATGGTTAGTCCTACATGAAAAATGCAAATAACTATTTTGTAGGAAATTTTATCAGCTTTAATTTTAGTAAAAAGATAAAACTTGATAGGAGTAACTGTTTTCGAGATATTAGCAAGAAACCAAAAAACTGTTACCTTAATTAAGCGTTTGCATATAAGCAAATTTAGTACTATTAGTATTATTATTATTAATGTTATTGTTATTAATTTGACGATTAAAAACGACTCTGAAGACTTTGGGGACTTTTACGTCTACTCCTTTTTCCTCTACTAAAGTGTTAGACCCAATTAATTTAGTTTAATTTCGGTTTTTCAAACATTTTATTTTAAAGCAAATTTTTGTTAAAGATTATTTATATCCAACTCTATAACTCGCTTATGGTTGGTCTTACAAAAGAAATGCAAATAACTATTTTGTAGGTAATTTTATCAGCTTTAATTTTAGTAAAAAGATAAAAATTGATAAGAGTAACTGTTTTCGAGATATAAGCAAGAAACCAAAAAACTGTAACCTTAATTAAGCGTTTGCATACAAGCAAATTTAGTACTATTAGTATTATTATTATTAAGGTTATTGTTATTAGTATGACGATTAAAGACGACTCTGAAACCTTTAGTGACTTTTATGTCTTCTCCTTTTTCCTCTACTAAAGTGTTAGACACAATTAATTTAGTTTAATTTCAGTATTTCAAACATTTTATTTTAAAGCAAATTTTTGTTAAATATTATTTATATCCATCTTTATAACTCGCTTATACTTGGTCCTACAAGAAAAATGCAAATAACTATTTTGTAGGAAATTTTATCAGCTTTAATTTTAGTAAAAAGATAAAAATTGATAGGAGTAACTGTTTTCGAGATATAAGCAAGAAACCAAAAAACTGTCACCTTAATTAAGCGTTTGCATACAAGCAAATTTAGTACTATTAGTATTATTATTATTAATGTTATTGTTATTAGTATGACGATTAAAGACGACTCTGAAACCTTTAGTGAGTTTTATTTCTTCTCCTTTTTCCTCTACTAAAGTGTTAGACACAATTAATTTAGTTTAATTTCAGTATTTCAAACATTTCATTTTAAAGCAAATTTTTGTTAAATATTATTTATATCCATCTTTATAACTCGCTTATACTTGGTCCTACAAGAAAAATGCAAATAACTATTTTGTAGGAAATTTTATCAGCTTTAATTTTAGTAAAAAGATAAAAATTGATAGGAGTAACTGTTTTCGAGATATAAGCAAGAAACCAAAAAACTGTTACCTTAATAAAGCGTTTGCACATAAACAAATTTTGTACTATTAGTATTATTATTATTAATGTTATTGTTATTAATATGACGACCAAAAACGACTCTGAAGACTTTGGTGACTATTACGTCTTCTACTTTTTCCTATACTAAAGTGTTAGACTCAATTAATTTAGTTTAATTTAGGTTTTTCAAACATTTTAATTTAAAGCAAATTTTTGTTAAAGATTATTTATATTCAACTCTATAACTCGCTTATGGTTGGTCTTACAAAAGAAATGCAAATAACTATTTTGTAGGAAATTTTATCAGCTTTAATTTTGATAGATAGATAAAAATTGATAGGAGTAATTGTTTTCGAGATATAAGCAAAAAACCAAAGTGAAAACTGTTACAGTTACTGAACAATAATGTAATTCAGCTTTCAATGTTTGAGACGAAGACGAAAATGCATCATTTAAAAACGACTTTGAAGACTTCAGTGACTTTTATGTTACCTCCTTTTTCTTCTGATAAAGTATTGGACCCAATAAATTAAGTGTATTTTAAATCACAAGACATTTTCTGTTAAAGCCCTTTTTTTTTAAATATTAATTTATTTCAAACTTATATCTCGCTTATGGTTAGTCCTACATAAAAAATGCAAATAACTATTTTGTAGGAAATTTTATCAGCTTTAATTTTAGTAAAAAGATAAAAATTGATAGGAGAAACTGTTTTCGAAATATAAGCAAGAAACTGTTACCTTAATTAAGCGCTTGCATATAAGCAAATTTAGTAATATTAGTATTATTATTATTAATGTTATTGTTATTAATATGACGACTTAAAACGACTCTCAAGACTTTGGTGACTTTTATGTCTTCTCCTTTTTCCTCTACTAAAGTGTTAGTCTTAATTAATTTAGTTTAATTTCGGTTTTTCAAACATTTTATTTTAAAGCAAATTTTTGTTAAAGATTATTTATATCCAACTCTATAACTCGCTTATGATTGGTCCTACAAGAAAAATGCAAATAACTATTTTGTAGGAAATTTTATCAGCTTGAATTTTGAAAAGAAGATAAAAATTGATAGAAGTAACTGTTTTCGAGATATAAGCAAAAAACCAATAAGAAAACTGTAACTGTTACTGAACAAAAATGTAATTCAGTTTTCAATGTTTGAGACAAAGACGAAAATGCAGCATTTAAAATCGACTCTGAAGACTTCAGTGACTTTTATGTCACCTCCTTTTTCTTCTAATAATGTATTGGTCCCATTAAATTAAGTGTATTTTAAATCACAAGACATTTTCTGTTAAAGCACTTTTTTTTTAAATATTAATTATTTTCAAACTTACATCTCGCTTATGGTTAGTCCTACATGAAAAATGCAAATTACTATTTTGTAGGAAATTTTATCAGCTTTAATTTTAGTAAAAAGATAAAAATTATTAGGAGTAACTGTTTTCGAGATATAAGCAAGAAACCAAAAAACTGTTACCTTAATTAAGCGCTTGCATATAAGCAAATTTAGTACTAAAAACAACTCTGAAGACTTTGGTGACTTTTATGTCTTCTCCTTTTTCCTCTACTAAAGTGTTAGACCCAATTAATTTGGTTTAATATCGGTTTTTCAAACATTTTATTTTAAGAAAATTTTTTGTTAAAGATTATTTATATCCAACTGTATAACTCGCTTATGGTTGGTCCTACAAAAAAATGCAAATAACTATTTTGTGGGAAATTTTATCAGCTTTAATTTTGAAAAAAAGATAAAAATTTATAGGAGTAACTGTTTTCGAGATATAAGCAAGAAACCAAAAAACTGTTACCTTAATTAAGCGTTTGCATATAAGCAACTTTAGTACTATTAGTATTATTATTATTAATGTTATTGTTATTAATATGACGACTAAAGACGACTCTGAAACCTTTAGAGACTTTTATGTCTTCTCCTTTTTCCTCCACTAAAGTGTTAGACACAATTAATTTAGTTTAATTTCAGTTTTTCAAACATTTTATTTTAAAGCAAATTTTTGTTAGATATTATTTATATCCATCTCTATAACTCGCTTATGCTTGGTCCTACAAGAAAAATGCAAATAACTACTTTGTTGGAAATTTTATCAGCTTTAATTTTGAAAAAAAGATAAAATTTGATAGGTGTAACTGTTTTCGAGATATAAGCAAAAAACCAATAAGAAAACTGTAACTGTTACTGAACAAAAATGTAATTCAGTTTTCAATGTTTGAGACCATGTCAAAAATGCAGCATTTAAAAACGACTCTGAAGACTTCAGTGACTTTTATGTCACCTCCTTTTTCTTCTAATAAAGTATTGGACCCAATAAATTAAGTGTATTTTAAATCACAAGGCATAGTCTGTTAAAGCACTTTTGTTTTAAATATTAATTATTTTCAAACTTATATCTCGCTTATGGTTAGCCCAACATAAAAAATGCAAATAACTATTTTGTAGGAAATTTTATCAGCTTTAATTTTAGTAAAAAGATAAAAATTGATAGGGGAAACTGTTTTCGAAATATAAGCAAGAAACTGTTACCTTAATTAAGCGCTTGCATATAAGCAAATTTAGTAATATTAGTATTATTATTATTAATGTTATTGTTATTAATATGACGACTAAAAACGACTCTGAATACTTTGGTGACTTTTATGTCTTATCCTTTTTCCTATACTAAAGTGTTAGACTCAATTAATTTAGTTTAATTTCGGTTTTTCAAACATTTTATTTTAAAGCAAATTTTTGTTAAAGATTATTTATATCCAACTCTATAACTCGCTTATGGTTGGTCTTAGAAAAAAAATGCAAATAACTATTTTGTAGGAAATTTTATCAGCTTTAATTTTGAAAGAAAGATAAAAATTGATAGAAGTAAATGTTTTCGAGATATAAGCAAAAAACCAAAGTGAAAACTGTTACAGTTACTGAACAAAAATGTAATTCAGTTTTCAATGTTTGAGACGAAGACAAAAATGCAGCATTTAAAAACGACTCTGAAGACTTCAGTGACTTTTATGTCACCTCCTTTTTCTTCTAATAAAGTATTGGACCCAATAAATTAAGTGTATTTTAAATCACAAGACATTTTCTGTTAAAGCACTTTTTTTTAAATATTAATAATTTTTACACTTATATCTCGCTTATGGTTAGTCTTACATGAAAAATGCAAATAACTATTTTGTAGGAAATTTTATCAGTTTTAATTTTAGTAAAAAAATAAAAATTGATAGGAGTAACTGTTTTCGAGATATAAGCAAGAAACCAAAAAACTGTTACCTTAATTAAGCGTTTGCATATAAGCAACTTTAGTACTATTAGTATTATTATTATTAATGTTATTGTTATTAATATGACGACTAAAGACGACTCTGAAACCTTTAGAGACTTTTATGTCTTCTCCTTTTTCCTCCACTAAAGTGTTAGACACAATTAATTTAGTTTAATTTCAGTTTTTCAAACATTTTATTTTAAAGCAAATTTTTGTTAGATATTATTTATATCCATCTCTATAACTCGCTTATGCTTGGTCCTACAAGAAAAATGCAAATAACTACTTTGTTGGAAATTTTATCAGCTTTAATTTTGAAAAAAAGATAAAATTTGATAGGTGTAACTGTTTTCGAGATATAAGCAAAAAACCAATAAGAAAACTGTAACTGTTACTGAACAAAAATGTAATTCAGTTTTCAATGTTTGAGACGATGTCAAAAATGCAGCATTTAAAAACGACTCTGAAGACTTCAGTGACTTTTATGTCACCTCCTTTTTCTTCTAATAAAGTATTGGACCCAATAAATTAAGTGTATTTTAAATCACAAGGCATTTTCTGTTAAAGCACTTTTGTTTTAAATATTAATTATTTTCAAACTTATATCTCGCTTATGGTTAGCCCAACATGAAAAATGCAAATAATTATTTTGTAGGAAATTTTATCAGCTTTAATTTTAGTAAAAAGATAAAAATTGATAGGAGGAACTGTTTTCGAGATATAAGCAAGAAACCAAAAAACTGTTACCTTAATTAAGCGTTTGCATATAAGCAAATTTAGTACTATTAGTATTATTATTATTAATGTTATTGTTATTAATATGACGACTAAAAACGACTCTCAAGACTTTGGTGACTTTTATGTCTTCCCCTTTTTCCTCCACTAAAGTGTTAGTCTTAATTAATTTAGTTTAATTTCGGTTTTTCAAACATTTTATTTTAAAGCAAATTTTTGTTAAAGATTATTTATATCCAACTCTATAACTCGCTTATGGTTGGTCCTACAAGAAAAATGCAAATAACTATTTTGTAGGAAATTTTGTCAGCTTTAATTTTGAAAGAAAGATAAAAATTGATAGGAGTAATTGTTTTCGAGATATAAGCAAAAAATCAATAAGAAAACTATATCTGTTACTGAACAAAAATGTAATTCAGTTTTCAATGTTTGAGACGAAGACGAAAATGCAGAATTTAATAACGACTCTGAAGGCTTCAGTGACTTTTATGTCTCCTCCTTTTTCTTCTAATAAAGTGTAGGACCCAATAAATTAAGTGTATTTTAAATCACAAGACATTTTCTGTTAAAGCACATTTTTTTAATTAATAATTATTTTCAAACTTATATTTCGCTATGGTTAGTCCTACATGAAAAATGCAAATAACGATTTGTAGGAAATTTTTTCAGCTTTAATTTTAGTAAAAAAAAAATTGTTTGGAGTAAATGTTTTCGAGATATAAGCAATAAACCAAAAAACTGTTACCTTAAATAAGCGCTTGCATATAAGCAAATTTAGTACTACTAGTATTGTTATTATAAATGTTATTGTTATTAATATGACGACTAAAGACAACTCTAAGACTTTAGTGACTTTTATGTCTCTTCCTTTATCCTCTACTAAAATGTTAGACCCAATTAATTTAGTTTAATTACAGTTTTTCAAACATTTTATTTTAAAGCAAATTTTTGTTAATGATTATTTTCATCCAACTCTATATAAATTAATTGGGTCTAACGCTTTAGTAGAGGAAAAAGGAGGAGACGTAAAAGTCACCAAAGCTGATAAAATTTCCTACAAAATAGTTATTTGCATTTTTCTTGTAGGACCAACCATAAGCGAGTTATAGAGTTGGATATAAATAATCTCTAACAAAAATTTACTTTAAAATAAAATGTTTGAAAAACCGAAATTAAACTAAATTAATTAAGACTAACACTTTAGTAGAGGAAAAAAGAGAAGACATAATAGTCACCAAAGTCCTGAGAGTCGTTTTTAGTCGTCATATTAATAACAATAACATTAATAATAATAATACTAATAGTACTAAGTTTGCTTATATGCAAGCGCTTAATTAAGGTAACAGTTATTTGGTTTCTTGCTTATGTCTCGAAAACAGTTACTTCTATCAATTTTTATCTTTTTACTAAAATTAAAGCTGATAAAATTTCCTACAAAATAGTTATTTGCATTTTTCGTGTAGGACTAACCATAAGCGAGATATAAGTTTAAAAATTATTAATATTTAAAAAAAAGTGCTTTAACAGAAAATGTCTTGTGATTTAAAATACACTTAATTTATTGGGTTCAATACTTTATTAGAAAAAAAAGGAGGTGACATAAAAGTCGCTGAAGTTTTCAGAGTCGTTTTTAATGCTGCATTTACGTCTTCGTCTCAAATATTGAAAACTGAATTACATTTTTGTTCAGTAACTGTAACAGTTTTCACTTTGGTTTTTTGCTTATATCTCGAAAACAGTTACTCCTATCAAATTTTATCTTTCATCCAAAATTAAAGCTGATAAAATTTCCAACAAAATAGTTATTTACATTTTTCTTGTAGGACCAAGCATAAACGCGTTATAGAGTTGGACATAAATAATATTTAACAAAAATTTGCTTTAAAATAAAATGTTTGAAAAACCGAAATTAAACTAAATTAATTGAGTCTAACACTTTAGTATAGGAAAAAGGAGAAGACATAAAAGTCACCAAAGTCTTCAGAGTCGTTTTTAGTCGACATATTAATAAAAATAACATTAATAATAATAATACTAATAGTACTAAATTTGCTTATATGCAAGCGCTTAATTAAGGTAACAGTTTCTTGCTTATATCTCGAAAACAGTTACTCCTATCAATTTTTATCTTTTTTTCAAAATTAAAGCTGACAAAATTTCCTACAAAATAGTTATTTGCATTTTTCTTGTAGGACCAACTATAAGCGAGTTATAGAGTTGGATGTAAATAATATTTAACAAAAATTTGGTTTAAAATAAAATGTTTGAAAAACTAAAATTAAACTAAATTAATTGTGTCTAACGCTTTAGTAGAGGAAAAAGGAGAAGACATAAAAGTCACTAAAGGTTTCAGAGTCGTCTTTAGTCGTCATATTAATAACAATAACATTAATAATAATAATACTAATAGTACTAAATTTGCTTACATGCAAACGCTTAATTAAGGTAACAGTTTCTTGGTTTCTTGCTTATATCTCGAAAACAGTTACTTCTATCAATTTTTATATTTTTACTAAAATTAAAGCTGATAAAATTTCCTACAAAATAGTTATTTGCATTTTTCATGTAGGACTAACCATAAGCGAGATATAAGTTTGAAAATAATTAATATTTAAAAAAAAAGTGCTTTAACAGAAAATGTCTTGTGATTTAAAATACACTTAATTTGTTGGGTCCAATACTTTATTAGATGAAAAAGGAGGTGACATAAAAGTCACTGAAGTCTTCAGAGTCGATTTTAAATGCTGCATTTTCGTCTTCGTCTCAAACATTGAAAACTGAATTACATTTTTGTTCAGTAAAAGTTACAGTTTTCTTATTGGTTTTTTGCTAAAAACAACTCTGAAGACTTTGGTGACTTTTATGTCTTCTCCTTTTTCCTCTACTAAAGTGTTAGACCCAATTAATTTAGTTTAATATCGGTTTTTCAAACATTTTATTTTAAGAAAATTTTTTGTTAAAGATTATTTATATCCAACTGTATAACTCGCTTATGGTTGGTCCTACAAAAAAATGCAAATAACTATTTTGTAGGAAATTTTATCAGCTTTAATTTTGAAAAAAAGATAAAAATTGATAGGAGTAACTGTTTTCGAGATATAAGCAAGAAACCAAAAAACTGTAACCTTAATTAAGCGTTTGCATATAAGCAAATTTAGTACTATTAGTATTATTATTATTAATGTTATTGTTATTAATATGACGACTAAAAACGACTCTGAAGACTTTGGTGACTTTTATGTCTTCTCCTTTTTCCTATACTAAAGTGTTAGACTCAATTAATTTAGTTTAATTTCGGTTTTTCAAACATTTTATTTTAAAGCTAATTTTTGTTAAAGATTATTTATATCCAACTCTATAACTCGCTTATGGTTGGTCATACAAAAGAAATGCAAATAACTATTTTGTAGAGAATTTTATCAGCTTTAATTTTGAAAGGAAGATAAAAATTGATAGGAGTAATTGTTTTCGAGATATAAGCAAAAAACCAAAGTGAAAACTGTTACAGTTACTGAACAAAAATGTAATTCAGTTTTCAATGTTTGAGACGAAGACAAAAATGCAGCATTTAAAAACGACTCTGAAGACTTCAGCGACTTTTATGTCACCTCCTTTTTCTTCTAATAAACTATTGGACCCAATAAATTAAGTGTATTTTAAATCACAAGACATTTTCTGTTAAAGCACTTTTTTTTTAAATATTAATAATTTTTAAACTTATATCTCGCTTATGGTTAGTCTTACATGAAAAATGCAAATAACTATTTTGTAGGAAATTTTATCAGCTTTAATTTTAGTGAAAAGATGAAAATTGATATAAGTAACTGTTTTCGAGATATAAGCAAGAAACCAAAAAACTGTTACCTTAATTAAGCGTTTGCATGTAAGCAAATTTAGTACTATTAGTATTATTATTATTAATGTTATTGTTATTAATATGACGACTAAACACGACTCTGAAACCTTTAGTGACTTTTATGTCTTCTCCTTTTTCCTCAACTAAAGTGTTAGACACAATTAATTTAGTTTAATTTTAGTTTTTCAAACATTTTATTTTAAAGCAAGTTTTTGTTAAATATTATTTATATCCAACTCTATAACTCGCTTATGGTTGGTCCTACAAGAAAAATGCAAATAACTATTTTGTAGAAAATTTTAACTGCTTTAATTTTTAGAGAAAGATAAAAATGGATAGGAGTAACAGTTTTCGAGATATAAGCGAAAAACCAATAAGAAAACTGTATCTGTTACTGAACAAAAATGTAATTCAGTTTTCAATGTTTGAGACGAAGACGAAAATGCAGCATTTAAAACCGACTCTGAAGACTTCAGTGACTTTTATGTCACCTCCTTTTTCTTCTAATAAAATATTGAACCCATTAAATTAAGTGTATTTTAAATCACAAGACATTTTCTGTTAAAGCACTTTTTTTTTAAATATTAATTATTATCAAACTTATTTTTCGCTTATGGTTAGTCCTACATGAAAAATGCAAATTACTATTTTGTAGGAAATTTTATCAGCTTTAATTTTAGTAAAAAGATAAAAATTGATAGGAGTAACTGTTTTCGAGATATAAGCAAGAAACCAAAAAACTGTTACTATTATTACTATTATTATTATTATTATTATTATTATTATTATTATTATTAATATTATTATTATTAAAAACCGATTATAATTTTTGTATAGTAAATGTTTTTATACCAGTTTTAAAATGAGTTATTAATTTTAGACAATTTCTTGCCTAAAACACAGATCACAGATGATCTCTTGCATAGAAATGAGAAAACGCTCATATAACACAAAATAAGCTTCATTTTTGCTTAGAAAACTAAGCTCACTTTTATTACTACTATTATTATTATTTTTATTATTATTATTATTACTATTATTATTATTATTATTATTATTATTATTATTATTATTAATATTATTATTATTAAAAACCGATTATAACTTTTGTATAGTAAATGTTTTTATACCAGTTTTAAAATGAGTTATTAATTTTAGACAATTTCTTGCCTAAAAACACAGATCACAGATGATCTCTTGCATAGAAATGAGAAAACGCTCATATAACACAAAATAAGCTTCATTTTTGCTTAGAAAACTAAGCTTACTTTTATTGCTACTATTATTATTATTTTTATTATTATTATTATTACTATTATTTTTATGATTATTACTATTATTATTATTATTATTATTATTATTATTATTATTATTATTATTATTATTAATATTATTATTATTAAAAACCGATTATAACTTTTGTAGAGTAAATGTTTTTATACCAGTTTTAAAATGAGTTATTAATTTTAGACAATTTCTTGCCTAAAAACACAGATCACAGATGATCTCTTGCATAGAAATGAGAAAACGCTCATATAACACAAAATAAGCTTCATTTTTGCTTAGAAAACTAAGCTTACTTTTATTACTACTATTATTATTATTTTTATTATTATTATTATTATTATTATTACTATTATTTTTATTATTATTATTACTATTATTATTATTATTATTATTATTATTAATATTATTATTATTAAAAAACGATTATAACTTTTGTATAGTAAATGTTTTTATACCAGTTTTAAAATGAGTTATTAATTTCAGACAATTTCTTGCCTAAAAACACAGATCACAGATGATCTCTTGCATAGAAATGAGAAAAAGCTCAGATAACACAAAATAAGCTTCATTTTTGCTTAGAAAAACTAAGCTTTAATTTAGAAAGAAATTCATTATTATAAGTATTATTATTATTATTATTTACTACTATTATTATTATTACTATTATTATTATTGTTTATATTGTCACGTGTGTGACGGGGTGGACAGGGGACAATAATCAAAACGGAAGTTTTCTTTCATAAGAGTCTATATTTAACTACCAAACTAACACTAATGTGATGTAAAGATTTACTTACATTCTAGTCGCTATAAAGCTCTTCATGGCACCGACCATATGTCACCCTTTGTCACTTTCCACTGACTATCAACGAATGAATGAATTCTACGTTTCTCTACGGCGACCCCGTAGTTCGAACTACCGGAAGGCTGACTTAGCTATTGCTCATCGGAATTCGCAAATTCCGATATCAGCAATAGCTTGCAACCTCGCTAGGGTGTTCGACCTAAGAGGAAGCTCAACTTCCCGTTGGTGACATATGCCCGGCCCTTCAAGATTGTCGTCTCGACAATTTATTTCCTATTCTAACCTAACAGTTACAATTCTAAGTTCTGCCAACAACCCACAACCACGTTATCCTCACTTCTCAAGAAACATCCCTTATGCCACCTGATGTTTTGGAAGGGGTCTTCTTTCTTCCCAGAATGGACCAGGAAGGCTTTCAGATCAGCGTAGGTGAACCAGGGTTCCTCATGTGTGGTGGGTGGTCCATCTCTTTGGGGCGTACTTCACGAACGACCTGATGATGACTTGGGGCTCGTCCTCTACGGTGTCGACCCTTTCAGGTTACAGTCAGTAACTGTTTCTACGCCTTTGTTTGTTCCCAATGGGTACGACGGCAATACGTCACAGAGTCGGGACTTCCAGCTTGTAGCTTGGTTTAGGAAGTCCTCCACTTCATGTTATTTTGAGTTTTTGACTGACGTTTTCTCCTATCCACCCGGTTCTACGGCCACCTGCCTCTCCTTCAGCTCTCCCTGTCCGACCGCTCTGTCTTTGGTTTGTGAGGCTCTTCTCGTGGGCGTTGGGCAGAAGAAAAAAAAACAATTACAAACAATCCTTAACCTATTTACATCTATCAGAGTCACTGACTCTACTACATTACATGATTCTTGACCTAGATACTACATATTATTACTATTTTGCTGACAAGTCCGAACTAAGTCGAGTTAGTTCGACCTTGTCAGGTATCTTCTTTCATCCTTAGCCGTGACTGTGACCCAGATATTATTATCAACAGTCCGACCATGAACTATTTCTCGCTTTTTTTTTTTCCAAAAATTTCTTCCTTTTTTTTTTTGTAACCCCATAATACTAGCTAGGTACCCTTATAAAATCTATTCCCCCTTTTGTTTGTCTTTCTCTATGTCCCATGACTCCCTTAATTTTGTGTTTGTTTTTTTTTTTCTCTTTAGATTTCACTTACGTTGTGAATCATTACTTCACTCCTAGTTGGGAGTGGCTCCAAAGTCACTCTGGTCTTTTGACCTCTCGCCAAAGACAGCAGGCTTGCTTCATCCAGTTCGAGTCGTCCCTCCGACCGACTCTTTTCCCTGTGGTTCACTCTTGGCCTTGGAGAAAGTACTTCATTTTCCTCCGAACTCGCGCTACCTTCTTCTTCTCGAATTTTTGACCCTTGCCGAGAGTTTGCTTCTTTTGAATTTCTTTTCCTGCAGCACAACTTAATAATTTTTGCTAATACATAAATAAGAAAGGTTAATAATGCTATGTGCATGAGCACGAGAACCACTTGGTGACCCAATTGGCTCTCCTCACCCCAAGCGTGCACTCCTGGAGTGGGAGCGATTATTATCCCTCCTGGATTCCTTTTTAACACCAAGTATGCCACGAACACTGACAGGACCGTGTTCCAAATCAGTAAAATCGTATCACCGTGCAAAGCGTATGTGGCGCTGAACTCATGGTCGATGTTATGATTATTCAGCTGTTCTCGTATCTCTTCCACTCGATTTGCTGTTGATGTCAGATTGAGATGGGGAACGGTGAGAGTCCAGTTCAAGTTGAGACATTGGCTTACGTTCGTAAATCTTAATTGGTCCTTCTGCCTAAATTCACCTAATACTAGTGAACCAAGCGAGGACCATATTGCCGGTATCACGTGGACTACGGATACTTCCTTCACTTCCTGCTCTATGCATGGGTATCTTTTTTCAATTAAGACTTCTTCCCTTGAAATAAGTGTGCAATGACAGGGCACGTGAATTTTTCTTGCTCCCGGTTGAATTTTGTCGCTTGTAGGTCCGATTGTGGTTTCATGTGCGTCACAGCGAATACTGGCTTTTTCGTCAATATGAGTCATGATAAATATTTCGTCTTCGATCTCTGTGATAGTCAGTGCTTGTGATCTGTAGCATGTCATAGGACAATGGCTTCCTAATTCTTCGATTGACCCCCCTGAGATTAATTTTCTTACGCACGTCGGCCCATGAATCGAATCGGCCGAAAACCTCGGTAGGAAACACAATTTATTTTCAAAAGGTCGACAGTGGTGCAGGCTCACACCGGAGATTGTTCTCGTCTCTATTTTCTTCCCGTTCGAAATTGCGACATATGTGCTCTCATGTTGAATCCTGCAAGTGTGGTTGTACCAGGCGAAAGGTACACTGATTAACTCATACAGAGTCCAGGTGTAACCTTTTCTTCTAATTGGGATTCGTGCCTGTATGGTTATGTTTCCTCCAGTCAGCGTGCAATCACTTATCGGTAGCGTGTATAACGTCCAGATGTTACTCATAGGAATGGCCAGTTCCTGATCGTGTTGCTGGATGTGTAGGGCTAATTTCTGTAGGTTTTTTCTCAAAATTGCTGGTGGTAAGATGGTCTGAGGTATCAAGTGTTGTTTACAGGCGGTCGCAATTTCGTTTTCTTCCATCGTCCTTAAGTTGTTCAAGGTCCTTTTTAAATTTAGATAGGTGTTGTAGACCGCCGCTGTGATTAATTTTTCGTCCTCCTCCATGTGAATGTTGTTGTTGTTTGTCATGTCCATTGCCAGTTTTTCGATTATGTGCATCCTTTTCTCCACCTTTTCAAAAGCGGTCGCTGCTTCTTTTTGGTACGCTGCAAATTCGTGTGACTCCTTACCTATGTTTTTCAAGGTTTCGCTTAATCCTCGTTGGATTTCTTCCACGTGTTGTGCTAATTCGCCTTCTGTCATTGCCAACTTATTAAATTTTTGTTGTGTCGCAAACCCGCAACACCATTCGAATGAACTTGCTATGAAGTCCAGCGCCCTTTGAAATCTTCTGTTTGTTTGGTGGCCCGCTTTAACCTGACTGTCCACCATTTGTCCCAACATTGAACGTTCCCTCTCATAGATGGTCGAAAGTCTCCCCATCTCATCGATTATTTTACATCCGACTTTTCCTTCTCCTCTGCTACAATAGTTGATCGGGTTAATTTCACTTTCTGTCTTCATGTTTGACCTCCAGCTCGTCGAATAAGTAAGGGGAATGGTGGCTTCATAATTAATTGTCCCTGGTAACTTTTTCCAGTACACCCCTGTACTGATTTCGACTTCCTCTGCTAGAGACATGGTCATGGGAAGAATAAAAAATCTGCAAGAAGATACATTTTAATTTTTATTTCATTATTTTCCTAAAACTACCCTTATCCCTTAATTAGTTTCTTAACCTATCTTACACACTATTAATTACACAGATTTTTTTTTTCACGGGCCCTGAGTCGGAGAAGTCCATGGGTCGTGATATTTCAAAATCCGACTGACGTGAACAACTTCGCGTTTTGGCTTCTTTTTCGTACCAAGCTCCAATTCGTAGTTGACATCACTTACTTTTTTCACCACTGTGTACGGCCCAAACCATCGGCACATCAATTTGGGACTTTTTCCTATTTTTCGCCTTGGTACGAACATCTTTACTTGTTCTCCCACTGAAAAGTCTACATGTCGATGAAAGGAGTCGTACCGGTCCTTGTCGTATCCTTGCCGTTTGGTGATATTTGCCGCCGCTTGCGCTTGAATTGCGAGCAGTTTTTCCCGAATTTCAATGATGTCCTTGTTCTCCACTTGCATTGCCAATAAATTTGCCTCCGTCGGCAATGTGGGAAGTCTTCCGAACAATACTAAATAGGGTGGGTACCCCGTAGTTGCCTGCACGCTTGTATTGTACCCGAACGTTGTGGGTTTTACGTATTCGTCCCAATCTCGCTGGTCAGTCCCGGTAAAAATGGCTAACATACCCGCTAATGTTTTGTTGTATTTTTCGACGAGTCCGTTTGTTTGTGGTCTGTACGCTGTTGTGTATAAGTCCTTCGCCACGCCCATTAATTTCAATAATTCGGTTACCATTTGGCTCCGAAACACTGTTCCCCTGTCACTCAAAAAACAACGCGGTGCTCCATAAATGGTAATTACATTTTCGAATATGAATCTTGAGACGCTCTTTGCTGAACCGTCCTTGATGGCTCCTGCAATTGCATATCTGGAAACATATTCTGTGCAGACAATTACCATTGTATTTCCTGACTGCGATTTGGGAAATGGTCCTAAGAGATCTACCGAAAGCATTGACCAAATTGTCCCCACAGGAATTGGTTGTAGCAATCCTGCTCCTTTTTTGAAATCTTCACCTTTTCGAGACTGGCAATCCGGACATCCCCTAACAAATTTTTCCACATCTTTTTGTTGTCCAGTCCAGAAGTACCTTTCTCGAATTTTTTCCAACGTTTTAGTTGTCCCTAAATGTCCGCTTAGTGGATCACTGTGGTGGTTATATAAGATTTCCCCTATTAAAGATTTTGGAATTGCGAGTAGGTGATCTCTTCCGACTTCGCGAGTGTTTTTCTTATATAGCACCCCATCTATAAGAGAAAAATTTTTTGCCCTTCTTCTTGTCCCTATTGGGATATTTGTGTCATTGTCGTTTTCCACTGCGGTTATTAATTCCTTTAGTTCATCGTCCTCTAGCTGAAGTTGTCTCAACTCGTCTGGTTCCACGAGGTAAGTTGGGATTTCTTCGCAATCGACCTCATCGGCTTCGTTCCCTTCGGCTACCGGATTCCTTGACAAGCAATCAGCATCCTTGTGTTTTGACCCGCTTCGATGAACCACGGTGTACTGAAATTCTGATAATTTTATGGCCCATCTTGCTAGTTTTCCAGTTGGATCTTTGATTGATTTTAACCAGCGAATTGCGCTATGATCTGTGACAATTTTTACGTGTCTACCGTGTACTAAATGTCTTAGGTATGATAGAGCCCACACGCACCCCAAACATTCTAATTCTGTAATTCCCAAGTTCCTCTCGTTCTTTGTTAGGCTGCGGCTAACGAAAGCGATAGGGTGGCTTTGTTGGTCTTCTCCCACCTGTAATAAAACTGCTCCGAGCCCCTGCAGACTGGCGTCCACTCTTAATTCGCAATCCTTGTTCGGGTCAAATCTTCGAAGAACTGGTGTTGTCGTCATTTTCTCCTTTAGCATGTTGAACGCCTGTTCCTGTTCCTTACTCCATTCGAATTTCAGTTTTCTTTTTGTTACTTCATGTAGTGGGCGAGCAATGGCTGAGAAATTCTTAATAAATTTGCGGTAGTAGTTGCACATTCCTAAAAATCGTTGAACCTCCTTGACTGATTTTGGCGTCGGCATATTTGCAATGCCGTTTATTTTATTCTGATCCACGCTGATGCCCTCAGCGTTCACTTTAAACCCTAGTATTTCGATTTCCTTTTTCAGATAATGGCACTTACTTGGTTTTAACGTCAGTCCTGCTTCTCGAAGCCTCTGAAATACCCTTTTTAATTTTTCGATGTGTTCCTCAACGGTCCTCGAAAAAATGATGATGTCATCTAAATAGATTAGGATGTCCTTCCACTTCATATCCGAAAAAAGTTTGTCCATAAGAGCTTGGAAAGTTCCTGGTGCGCAACAAAGACCGAATGGCATGACGTTAAATTGATACTGACCTTGACCCTGAGCGATAAATGCTGTGTACTCTTTACACTCTTCTTTGACGGCTACCTGCCAATATCCGCTTGTTAAGTCCAGGGTTGAGTAGTATTGACTGTCGTGCCCGATGTAGGTCATTACGTCGTCTATGTTGGGAATGGGATAGTTGCATTTCTTCGTCACTTCATTTAACTTCCGATAGTCGACGCAAAACCTCATTTTTCCGTCTTTTTTTTTCGTCAGTACCACTGGAAATCCCCACGGACTCGTGCTCGGCTCGATTATTTTGTTTTCCAACATTTCGTTAATTTGGTCGTTAATAATTTCGCGTTCTATGTGTGATACTCTGTATGGCTTACACTTGATGGGTTTGGCTCCTTGTACATCTATTTCGTGTTCTACTAAATTTGTTTTACCCAATTCTGACGTTGAGTTCGCAAAAATGTCCGAGAATTCCTGTAATAGTTTGTTTATTTTCTTTTTATCTGACTCCGGTAAACAGCTGTTTATGTTGTGGTCATCAGGTTTCACGCTGTGTTTCTTTATCGACGTGTACAAGAAAAATTTTTCGCCAAGTAGATCGCCCACCTCCTCTTGTAACCATCCCAGTGTTGTTCCCTTATAAACACGAATGCAGTTGTTTGCTCTTGAAGTGAGTACTGTTTCAAGTTGATTGTTATTGGTTTTTTCTAATAAACCAATCAGCAGTCCCCTAGGTACCAAAAATCGTTCATTTTTTATGAATTTGCCATCTTTTCCGTCTTCCTGTTTGGCACTTGTCCCTAATTTAATTCTTACCGGGCGTCCAGGTCTGAGAATAACATCTGTCTGTGTCATCACTTTGATTTTCTTGATGTCGTCAGCGTTTTTCGTCTCCGTTTGTAGTACGGTAGTGTTTGTGTCATCACTCTTTGACCTATTTTCCGACTTCGTTCTTATCTTCACTCCTGCTCTCGGGAAATGGATCATTTTTTCCCCGTAGTTTATGATGACCTCTTCGCGCTTTAAAAATGCATCTCCTAAAATTACCGGACTTGGCAATTTATCAACTACGATTGCCTCGAATTCGAATTTCCTATTACCTAAATGCAGTTCAAAATTTGTCTTACCTAAGGTGGGAATTTTGTGGTTCCCTACCGTTCTTAAAAATAATCTATTCTTATCTGATAACTTATTCTCTACTAACTCTCTACTTACAAGATTATTACTACACCCCGTGTCTATTATGACGTCTACGTTCTTACCTCTATGATACCCCGTTATTAATAATATATTTGTCGGCGTCCCGGTTGTGAAAATGCTGTCGACTTGGACGACATCCGGACGCACGTCGGACGCCGTCCTTACTCTTTTCCCGCATAATTTTTTCCGTCGCTTCTACCTTCGTTCTTCTTCCTGTTCCGGCAGACGGCCGCAAAATGTCCAGGTTTTCCGCAAACGAAGCATTTTTTCGTCTGGGGAGCCGGGTTCCTCTCGAAGTTCTTTCTTTCTTGATTTCTGCAAACCGATGCGTAATGTCCCGGTTTACCACAAGAAAAACAGATGGGTCTCCCGTCCTTGGTCCTAGTATTTGGGAATTGTTGTCGCCGATTTTCCCATTTCCGGTTTTCCTCGTGGCTGGTCCGTGACCTGTTCGCTTCCGTTTGCTGACGGTGCGTTCTGTCGTTCATTGTTACGAACGCACTGTCCGCTGAAATGTTGTTGATCAGCGACTTTTTCTTCACTTCGCTAATTTTGAAGACAAGATTTTTGATGTCTCTCTTACTCATCTCTGGGTCGCTAAACATCAAAAATGTTTCCGCTAACTGTGGCAGCAAACCCTCCTCGAAAAACATCCTGAATGTCGCATCCGACATTTGAGGGTCATATTCCTGTTGAAGCGACAATAACTCGAAATAATAGGATTTTATATCTTCATTCACTCCCTGTTTGCGGCTTTCAAACCTCATTCTTGCGTTTTTCGTGGAATTTCCTCGTCCGAATTCCTCTAGGAAGTCTGCCACTAATTGCCTCCACGTTTTTGTAGCGTTTTGTGCTTCTCCTGTGTACTCATTGTACCAAACCGACGCCGCTTTTTCTAGGAAAATCGGAAGGTACGCAATTTTCAAGTTGTCGTCCCAAGCGTTCGCCAGTGCTACCCTATTGTATGTTTGTATGAAGGTATTTGGATCCACCGTGGCTGGATTGAAGGAAGGTGGCGACAAAAATTTTGGCGTTGCCGGGGTTTTGGCCGTAGCCAGAGCCTGGCGGATGGTCGTGTCGGCCATTACTTCGTTTTCTTCGTTCTTCGTCTCTTGTTTCTCTTTTGTTTCCTCGGTGCCCTTAACGCTTTCCTCGTTTTCGTCCTCTTCTCCTGACGACTCGTCGTGCTCCCTGTCCTTCCTTCTTTCAAGAATCGTCTCCAATTCCCTTACTGTTTTCCATGAACCTCCCGCTTGCACCACTATCTCTACGCCTCCGGTTGGGGGTACCGATTGCTGTCCAAAAATTTCGGTACTGCGAAATGGCGGTTTAAATTGCGCGTACTCGTGCTCCTTTGCACGTCTTCTTGTCAGTGGCGGTTCCCTTTCTTCGCCCTTGGGCATTGACTCCTATTTTCGCTGACCCCTAACTTTTACGCGAACATATTGCCTCCTATCCACCGATCGTGCCGTCGGCGAATTCTACGTCACGGTAATTTTTCAATTATAAATCTTTCATACTAATACGAACTTTATTTTAAAATTCCGAAATCTTGGGGCGCCTCCACCATAATGTCACGTGTGTGACGGGGTGGACAGGGGACAATAATCAAAACGGAAGTTTTCTTTCATAAGAGTCTATATTTAACTACCAAACTAACACTAATGTGATGTAAAGATTTACTTACATTCTAGTCGCTATAAAGCTCTTCATGGCACCGACCATATGTCACCCTTTGTCACTTTCCACTGACTATCAACGAATGAATGAATTCTACGTTTCTCTACGGCGACCCCGTAGTTCGAACCACCGGAAGGCTGACTTAGCTATTGCTCATCGGAATTCGCAAATTCCGATATCAGCAATAGCTTGCAACCTCGCTAGGGTGTTCGACCTAAGAGGAAGCTCAACTTCCCGTTGGTGACAATATTATCATTATTATTATGATTAAAAACCGATTATAACTTTTGTATAGTAAATGTTTTTATACCAGTTTTAAAATGAGTGATTTATTTTAGACAATTTCTTGCCTAAAAACTATAAAATGGCTTAGATTGCCTAAAAACACAGATCACACATGATGTTTTGCATAGAAATGAGAAAACACTCATGTAACACACAAAATAAGCTTCATTTTTCCTTATTAAAAGTATTACTATTATTATTACTTTTGTTACTATTACTATTATTATTATTATTATTATTATTATTATTATTATTATTATTATTATTATTAAAAAATTATATTAAACAGACAGAAAACGTCGTATTCTGACACAAAAATACGAATTACGTTATAGACTTGACGAGAACGGCGTATCTCGGACTCTTATAGGACTCTTATAGGGTCAAAAAGTATCAGTTTGGATTAAAACAAATTATTTTTGTTGACTCTCAGTCTGAATTGTTTATCAGTTCAAACAAAAACGGCTTATTTTAGACGATCTTTTGCTTTGAACAAGAAAACTTAAATCGAACAGACTAAAAACGCTAGTAATAAAAGTAAGCTTAGTTTTCTAAGCAAAAATAAAGCTTATTTTGTGTTATATTATTTATATCCATCTTTATAACTCGCTTATACTTGGTCCTACAAGAAAAATGCAAATAACTATTTTGTAGGAAATTTTATCAGCTTTAATTTTAGTAAAAAGATAAAAATTGATAGAAGTAACTGTTTTCGAGATATAAGCAAGAAACCAAAAAACTGTCACCTTAATTAAGCGTTTGCATACAAGCAAATTTAGTACTATTAGTATTATTATTATTAATGTTATTGTTATTAGTATGACGATTAAAGACGACTCTGAAACCTTTAGTGACTTTTATGTCTTCTCCTTTTTCCTCTACTAAAGTGTTAAACACAATTAATTTAGTTTAATTTCAGTATTTCAAACATTTTATTTTAAAGCAAATTTTTGTTAAATATTATTTATATTCATCTTTATAACTCGCTTATACTTGGTCCTACAAGAAAAATGCAAATAACTATTTTGTAGGAAATTTTATCAGCTTTAATTTTAGTAAAAAGATAAAAATTGATAGGAGTAACTGTTTTCGAGATATAAGCAAGAAACCAAAAAACTGTTACCTTAATAAAGCGCTTGCATATAAGCTAATTTAGTACTATTAGTATTATTATTATTAATGTTATTGTTATTAATATGACGATTAAAAACGACTCTGAAGACTTTGGTGACTTTTACGTCTCCTCCTTTTTCCTCTACTAAAGTGTTAGACCCAATTAATTTAGTTTAATTTCGGTTTTTCAAACATTTTATTTTAAAGCAAATTTTTGTTAAAGATTATTTATATCCAACTCTATAACTCGCTTATGGTTGGTCTTACAAAAGAAATGCAAATAACTATTTTGTAGGAAATTTTATCAGCTTTAATTTTGAAAGAAAGATAAAAATTGATAGCAGTAATTGTTTTCGAGATATAAGCAAAAAACCAAAGTGAAATCTGTTACAGTTACTGAACAAAAATGTAATTCAGTTTTCAATGTTTGAGACGAAGACGAAAATGCATCATTTAAAAACGACTCTGAAGACTTCAGTGACTTTTATGTCACCTCCTTTTTCTTCTAATAAAGTATTGGACCCAATAAATTAAGTGTATTTTAAATCACAATTATAAAAAACCTAGGCGACCTAATCACTGAGTGCCAAGACCATACAAATAGATCTGCAGTTGAACAAAATCCAGGAGCAACGTTTCTTGACACATCTCTGCCATCAGTTGATAAATCTGACTCTCAGTCTTTTTAAATCGCTTTGTCTGTTTACAGCCCTCACATTCTAAAATATCTATATCAATCAATAAAAAAAACTGTCAATAGTTTTCATGGCATCTACCAAAATGTTAGGGGATTAAAATCAAAATCAGTTACATTTTTTAATTCATTTTTATCTACGTCTGATGAATTTGATTTAATTGTTATTACTGAGTCTTGGTTAGATGACACCGTCTTGGATGGTAAATTGTTTTCTGATAATTATTATGTTTTTCGTCGGGACAGAGATCTCCGCCACCTGGGTATCCATAGAGGTGGTGGTGTGCTTATAGCAGTTAATAACAAATATAAATGTCGTCAACTCGATATATCTAATATTAGTCGTAGAAGTTCTCCTGCTATTGATCTGGTTGCAATAAAAATAAATGTAACAAGTTATCAGCATCTCTTCGTGTTTGTAGTCTACATTCCTCCTTCTATTTCCTTTAGTGATTTTGACAATTTTTTTGATCTTCTTAATAATTTTGACGAGATTAATAATGACAATGTTTTATTCTTAGGAGACTTTAACACTCCTTTATTCAGTGGATTTTCAAAAAACAATTTTAGTATTTCTCTCAAACACTTCGCTTCTTTTCATAATTTTAATCAATTTAATAACATACGTAATAATAGGAATAATATATTGGATCTCATCTTTTCCAACATGGACTGTGCCGTTAGCAAGTCCTCTTTCTCGTTTGTTCCTGAAGATCCTTTCCATCCGAGTTTGGAGTTTACCCTCGATATTGTAGCAAAAACTCCTGATAAGTTCTATATGAATAGGGACCACGTCGCATTTAATTTTAAAAAAGCAAATTTTGATTGTCTATACACTACTTTACAGGTAGTTGATTGGTCCGAACTGGAGAAGTTTAGCGATGTGAATGAGGCATGTCGAGTTTTTTATGAAACCCTCTACAATTGTTTTGAGTTATCTGTTCCAAAACTATTTTGTCGTAAAAACTACCGCACATTTCCTACTTGGTTCAACACTGACATTATCAATTGTCTACGTCGTAAATCTAACATTTTAAAGAAATATCGTCGAACTAAAAATATGCATTTCTATGAGGAGTTTAAGAAACTTCGATCTCTTTAAAAATCCCTAATAACTACTGCCTATTCTCAATACATCGGCCACATGGAAAACACTATCTCCAAAGATCCAAAGAAATTCTGGTCTTTTGTTCAAGCTAAAAAGCGTAACTCTAGAATTCCGGGTGTGTTGTATCATAATGGTAATGCAATATCAAATCCTAATGATATAGTAAATAGTTTCGCTAAATTCTTCAAAAGTGTTTTTTCTGACATGACTTTGACTTCAGATAGTCCCTCGATGATGACGAATCTAAATAGTTTGATTACTGTAAACGAGATTAATGAGCATGAAATAATCCGGGTATTAAAGCGATCTAAAGACACACTTACTGCTGGTTGTGATGGTATCCCCAGCTTTTTATTAAGGGATTGTGCACATATTTTTTCTAAACCACTCGTATACATTTTTAATTTAATATTGCAAACTTCGACGTTTCCTAACATATGGAAAATAGCACACGTTTGTCCTGTCTTCAAAACGGGTGATATAACACAAATTCAAAACTACAGGCCAATTTCAATCTTGTGTAATTTCTCGAAAGTTTTTGAGTCAATTATTTACGACCGCATCTTCTCTTCTGTGAAAAGATTTATATCACCTTCGCAGCATGGATTTGTTGAAAAAAGATCAACTGTTACACATCTAGCCTGTTTTACTCAGTTCATATCTGACGCTTTGGACAGAAAAGGTCAGGTTGATGTCATTTATATGGACTTCAAAAAAGCATTTGATCAAATTGATCATCATCTGTTATTGTTAAAACTTGATCAGTATGGTTTCTCCGGTTCTTTGCTATCCCTAATAAAATCTTATCTTGCTAATCGAGAGCAAAGGGTTAAATATCGTAACTACATTTCGGATAGTTACGTTGCAACTTCGGGTGTGCCGCAAGTTTCCAATCTTGGACCCTTATTATTTTTGCTTTTCATTAATGATATATGTGGTTCTTTATCAACATGCGCTAAACTTCTCTTTGCCGATGATCTTAAAATTTACACAGAAATAAAATCTATAGAGGACTGCCTCACTTTACAGAACAATATTAACGCAGTAGTGAAATGGTGTAATGAAAATCGCCTTTATCTAAACCCATCCAAATGTAACGTTATGTCTTACACTAAAAAGCGCGAATTCCTTGAATTTGTATATGATATTTCGTCCGTAACATTGCATCGTACCTTTATTATTAAAGATTTGGGAGTTATTTTCGATACTGAACTCGCATTCAGTGAGCATATTAGGGATGTTACGGCTAGAGCGATTAAGTCATATGGATTCATCTATAGAAATTGTCGAGATTTTAAGAACTTATCAGTTATGAAGACCCTATTCTTCTCCTTAGTTAGAAGCAAACTGGAATACGGCGCACTTATTTGGCACCCGATTTATAAAATCCACATAGATCAACTCGAAAACATACAGCGACGATTCCTAAAATTCCTAGTTTTTATAATAGATGGAAATTATCCTATAAGGGGCTATGACCAGAACTTGCTTTTGAATAGATTCGGTCTCCAATCTTTACAGTTTCGCCGTATTTGTATTATAATTAAAATTCTGTATAATTTAATAAATAATAACATCGACTGTTCTTGGCTATTAAATATGTTAAATTTTGCTGTTCCACGTTTAAACTCCAGACAAGCCATGACATTTTATCCTATAGCGAGAAGGACCAATGTAGCTGATAAGTCTCCTATCGTATTAATGACTACCCTATTTAATAATATATGTAAAGACGGTGATATCAACTATGATTCGTGGCGGAAGATTGTTTCGTCTTTATCATTAGTATAGTATTAGTGTAGTTCTTAGTTTTTGTATATATTTACTGTAAATGGGTCTCCTGTAGTAAATAAAGGCTTATTATTATCATTATTATTATTATCACAAGATATTTTCTGTTAAAGCACTTTTTTTTTAAATATTAATTATTTTCAAACTTATATCTCGCTTATGGTTAGTCCTACATAAAAACTGCAAATAACTATTTTGTAGGAAATTTTATCAGCTTTAATTTTATTAAAAAAATAAAAATTGATAGGAGTAACTGCATATAAGCAAATTTAATACTAAAAACAACTCTGAAGACTTTGGTGACTTTTATGTCTTCTCCTTTTTCTAAAGTGTTAGACCCAATTAATTAGGTTTAATATCAGTTTTTCAAACATTTTATTTTAAAGCAAATTTTTGTTAAAGATTATTTATATCCAACTCTATATCTCGCTTATGGTTGGTCCTACAAAAAAAATGCTAATAACTATTTTGTAGGGAATTTTATCAGCTTTAATTTTGAAGAAAAGATAAAAATTTATAGGAGTAACTGTTTTTGAGATATAAGCAAAAAACCAAAGTGAAAACTGTAACAGTTACTGAACAAAAATGTAATTCAGTTTTCAATGTTTGAGACGTAGACGAAAATGCAGCATTTAAAAACGACTCTGAAGACTTCAGTGACTTTTAAGTCACCTCCTTTATCTTCTAATAAAGTATTGGACCCAATAAATTAAGTGTATTTTAAATCACAAGACATTTTCTGTTAAAGAACTTTTTTTTTAAATATTAATTATTTTCAAACTTATATCTCGCTTATGGTTAGTCCTACATAAAAAATGCAAATAACTATTTTGTAGGAAATTTTATCAGCTTTAATTTTAGTAAAAAGATAAAAATTGATAGGAGTAACTGTTTTCGAAATATAAGCAAGAAACTGTTACTTTAATTATGCGCTTGCATATAAGCAAATTTAGTACTATTAGTATTATTATTATTAATGTTATTGTTATTAATATGACGACCAAAAACGACTCTGATGACTTTGGTGACTTTTATGTTTCCTCCTTTTTCCTATACTAAAGTGTTAGACTCAATTAATTTAGTTTAATTTAGTTTAGGTTTTTCAAACATTTTATTTTAAAGCAAATTTTTGTTAAAGATTATTTATATCCAACTCTATAACTCGCTTATGGTTGGTCTTACAAAAGAAATGCACATAACTATTTTGTAGGAAATTTTATCAGCTTTAATTTTGAAAGAAAGATAAAAATTGATAGGAGTAATGGTTTTCGAGATATAAGCAAAAAACCAAAGTGAAAACTGTAACAGTTACTGAACAAAAATGTAATTCAGTTTTCAATGTTTGAGACGTAGACGAAAATGCAGCATTTAAAAACGACTCTGAAGACTTCAGTGACTTTTAAGTTACCTCCTTTTTCTTCTAATAAAGTATTGGACCCAATAAATTAAGTGTATTTTAAATCACAAGACATTTTCTGTTAAAGCACTTTTTTTTTAAATATTAATTATTTTCAAACTTATATCTCGCTTATGGTTAGTCCTACATAAAAAATGCAAATAACTATTTTGTAGGAAATTTTATCAGCTTTAATTTTAGTAAAAAGATAAAAATTGATAGGAGTAACTGTTTTCGAAATATAAGCAAGAAACTGTTACCTTAATTAAGCGCTTGCATATAAGCAAATTTAGTAATATTAGTATTATTATTATTAATGTAATTGTTATTAATATGACGACTAAAAACGACTCTCAAGACTTTGGTGACTTTTATGTCTTCTCCTTTTTCCTCTACTAAAGTGTTAGTCTTAATTAATTTAGTTTAATTTCGGTTTTTCAAAATTTTATTTTAAAGCAAATTTTTGTTAAAGATTATTTATATCCAACTCTATAACGCGCCTATGGTTGGTCTTACAAGAAAAATGCAAATAACTATTTTGTAGGAAATTTTATCAGCTTGAATTTTGAAAAAAAGGTAAAAATTGATAGGAGTAACTGTTTTCGAGATATAAGCAAAAAACCAAGAAGAAAACTGTAACTGTTACTGAACAAAAACGTAATTCAGTTTTCAATGTTTGAGACAAAGACGAAAATGCAGCATTTAAAATCGACTCTGAAGACTTCAGTGACTTTTATGTCACCTCCTTTTTCTTCTAATAAAGTATTGGACCCATTAAATTAAGTGTATTTTAAATCACAAGACATTTTCTGTTAAAGCACTTTTTTTTTAAATATTAATTATTTTCAAACTTACATCTCGCTTATGGTTAGTCCTACATGAAAAATGCAAATTACTATTTTGTAGGAAATTTTATCAGCTTTAATTTTAGTAA